>NC_091851.1:45248194-47648194 GCF_037783145.1 Equus przewalskii
AGAGGCCAATTTAACAGGGGTGAGAAATGCAGAAACAATGATACCGAGTGGTTGCTTCCGTCAGTGTCATCCATCTTCAGACTAAAGTACCTGAAGCCCAAATCTCAAAATGCTTGCCTCAAGGAAGGGAGCAAAATCTCAGAGCCTGTATACAGCTCTGTTCAAAGAGCCCATCACTGGTTATAAGTAGGCCTAAGACACTGAAAACCAACCCATCTGAGACCGATCCCACAGCTGAATTAACAGTTGAATTCACTTTCTGTGGTACTGTTAGTTACAGCGATGGTTGCGAAAGCAAGCCTGACAAATCAGAAACGGAATCAAAACATCCAGAAATAGTCTGAGATTCCCCCTAGACCCCATCCTTCTGAAACACTCCTTGTTATGCCTCTCCTCCCTAAGGAAAGATCCTTCCCTTTCTAGGAAAGATAACTGCTTCTCTCACGCCCTCCTGCCTCAAACGTTTGTTTGGCTGGTGACCAGAATCCAAACTCAGTGCGGTCTGGGACTGAAATGCAGAACCAGAGTAGGAAAAAGAACTACACCTTGACAGAAGAGCAGGAGTTTGCTAATATGAAAGGCATACATCTTGGTATGTCTGTGAGAACGGACTCGGGGTCCCTGGCGTGGAAGGCGGAGTTCACTTTTCCATCGGGATGAAGGTATTGATTTGGGCGCATTCTTTCAGGAGGCACAGACAGCTGCTTTAGCATTTTGCCACTTTGGCTAATGTTCTGAATGCTCCTCTGTGCAAAGTGACATGGAAAGGCCAGAAACACTTTGGCATCAGACAGAGGAAAGAATTCAAAGACTTCAGGAGACAGGAATGCCGAACTGGAACTATCCTATGCTTCTCATTCAACCCGGTCCCCCAACACCATGCCATGTCTCCCATTAGGCCTGGAAAGACTATTTTTACCTTTGCCTTGAGGAAAGGGTTGGTGGGGAAGACACCAGTCTTTTAAAATGGGCTTTTAGTGACTGTTCTCCTAGCCTGGGAATGCTGGTGGTAGGGGCTGCAATTGGCCTCACTAATCACTTGCAGTGGGGATGAGAGGAGCCAAGGGCAGCCTGGTCCAGGTGGCCACTGTTACCTGTCAGAAGCAAACTAAAGGAATGAAAGAAACTAGGTTATTATGATAACCTAGTTATCATAATAGGCAATAGGGAAGGCATGTTTATTTAATTTCACAAAATGGTGTGACGCCCAGAGATCTCTAGCTGTGGTTAATTAATTATAGGGTTCTCAGGAATTAAAGTGACAGATGACTCCCCGTTTTTTCATAAATAAGTCCAGATATAATAACAATCGGCTCAACTTAAGAAAATCAACAAAGTCAAGACCTTTTATCTAATTCTTAATGCTGGGTCACTTCACTGATTCAGAATCTCTAGTCTAGGCTAAAGTAGATGTTAGGTAGCCTCGAGACCTATATAAGCATCAAGGCAAATTATAAGTCTTCTTCCTGACATTCCCCAAAGAGAAACGTGCCCAGGAGACTGTCATACCCAAATCTTTGATCTACCAGATACTTATTTTAAGTTCATGCTAATTATTGGGATTCTGTGAACCCTGATCATCACCATCATCTGCCATTCAGGGTGAGTTCTTTGTGGATCCAAAGATAAACGGAGTTGTGATCAGGTCCACCTATGGGAAGCCCATCCTAAGGCTATTTTCTGTTCGGGTGTAAACAGCTGGGATGGCTCTCCTTAGCATCAGGCAGAATCCCTTCACTGGCTTCCTAAAGCACGGAGTAACTTCCACCATGGAAGGCAGGGCCAAAGGAAAACACTGGAACTTCTCCTTCCCTCCAAAAAAAAGGCAATCAAAGCCAGTATTGCCTCTCTAAGGAAAATATAGATTGCAGTTACCATCAAATACTTGGAAGAGGTACGCTTGGTGATTCCTATGACATCCTCACTGGCTCTACAGTCCAGCCACTGCACAAGATGTCAGTGAATTAGCACAAACTTAATTAGGTGGTTTCTCCAACTGTGGAGAAATTCCCATTTTCTCCTCACTGGAGAAACCAACACAGTGTGTGGAAACTGGTGTGCACTTTTGATTTAGCAAATGCATTAGATGTTTTCTTTCATTCCTTTACAACCCTTCCTTAAAGTCTTCTCTCACCCTGGGACATAAATTGGTCCCACTGAACACCTCACGCACCAGCTCGTTGGGCAGCTACATTGAAAGCATCATGTTAATAGACTAGGAAGGCAAGAAGTAATAGCTGCTCGGAGGATTTTTTTATGGCTTTTCTGCACCAAAGTGTCCTTGGAGAAGTAGAAGTATGTTCATTCATCATCTAGCACATTGGTTACTGAAGCAGGAGGAATAACGTTCAGATGCTCAAAAGCCATCTGTATCTCACCCAGAGAACCTGGGCTTGGAGCTGTGTTTTAGTCGTGTGGCTTCACATTATCTTCATTTGGAAAAGAAGTGAGATTTTGGAGTTATTTGGGAGATGCCTGTGGGGGAATTTTTAATGTTGTACATATTGGGATTATGAGCCTGTGTCTGGGCACATGTACATATATACATAAACGTGCAAAAGCCAGGGGTGGACAGCAGTAGGCAGTTATTGGTTTTGCCTGGCCAACGCCTCCAAGGCCTCTGGGAAACAGTTATCCTCAACTCCAGTCCTATGATGCTGAAGGGGGCCAATTGGAGGACCTGCTCCCCTGGCCACAGGTTTGGGCAAATGACCCAGGCCATCATTTCTTATTGGTAGGAACATTTTAAGTGGCAAGACACAGAAAACCTAACTAAAATGGCTTTTGCTTTTGTTTTGTTTTTTGGCTTTTTTTTTAAAGATTGGCCCTGAACTAACATCTGTTGCCAATCTTCTTTTTTCTTCTTCTTCTTTTCCTCCCCAAAGCCCCCCAGTACATAGTCGTAAATATTCTAGTTGTAGGTCCTTCTAGTTCTGCCATGTGGGATGCCGCCTCAGCATGGCTTGATGAGTGGTGCTAGGTCCACGCCCAGGATCCCAACCAGTGAAACCCCAGGCCGCCGGAGCAGAGTGTGCCAACTTAACCACTCTGCCATGGCGCCAGCCCCTAAAATGGCTTTTGAATGGAGAAAACCTAAGTGCATTGCTAGAACACTCCATGTAAGAGCAGAACGCACATTTTCCAAGTACACATAGAACATTCACCAAGCTAGATCAGATTCTGGGAAATAAAGCAAATCTCAACAAATTGAAAATAACTGGAATCACACAAAGTATATTTTCTGACCACAAAGGAATAAACTAGAAACGAAGAACAAAAGATATCTGGGATGTCCTCAAATACCTGGAAATTTAAAAAGATACTTCTAAATAACCCATGAGTCAAGGAAAAGTCACAGGGGCAATTAAAAATATTTTGAGTTAAATGAAATTGAACGCACGACTAATCAAAAGTTGTAGAATAAAGCTAAAGCAGCACTTAGAGAAAAAAATGCCAGCACTAAAGACCCAGATCAGGAAAGAAGAAAGCTATCAGATCAGCGATCTGCGCTACCACCTAAGAAACCAGGAAAAAGAAGCAACTTAAACCGGAAGTAAACAGAAAGAAGCCACGTAAAGAAGCAAAAGATAAAAGCAGAAATCAATGAAATTGAAAACAGAAAAATTATAGAGAAAATCAGTGAAACCAGAAAGTGATTCCTTAGAAAGACTGATAAAATTTATAAACCTCAAGACTGATTGATTAAGAAAAAAAAGAGAGAAGACATAGCTCACTAATATAAGGAAGAATGAAAGATCTTACACTACAGATCTTGGATATTAAAAGGATAAGGTAATATTTTAAACATTATACCTATAAATTTTTACAAATTAGGTGAAATGGACAAGTTCTTTGAAAGATATAAGCTTCCTAAGCTCACTAAAGAGGAAATAGATTATTTCTATATATAATAGAAATTCCTATATAGGTATAGATATTCCTATATAAAGAAATTGCATTTTTAGTTTAAAATCGTCAAAAAAAACCCCAAACCAAACCAAAAGACCAGGCCTAGATGGCTTTAGTGGTGAATTCTACAAATGTTTAAGGAAGAAGTAAAAATTCTCACAAAATCTTCCAGAAAATGGAAGAGAATAAATTGCCTCCTAACTAATTTTTGAGGGCATTACCTAATATGAAAACCTGAAATAAATATTACAAGAAAAAAATAACATTTTGACTATTATCCCTCATGAATCTAGATACAAAAATCAAAAATCGTCGATAATATATTAGCAAATTGAATCCAGAAATATACAAAAAGAATAATAACATGATAAAGTAGAGGAGATTATCCTGGGAATGCAAAATTGCTTTAATATTCAAGAATCAATTTATGTAATTCAATAGAACAAAGAAGAAAACCCATATGAACAGACATGCTTGCTTAATACAAGCAAAAAAAGAGAAAAGAAAAATTTAAAAAGCATTTGACAAAATTCAACAGTAATTTATGACAAAAACTTTCCACAAACTAGGAATAGAAGGAATTTCCTCAACCCCTCGAGGGCAATCACAAAAAACCAACAACTAACATCATATTTAACCGTGAAATACTGAAGTTTGTCTCCTAAAATCAATAACAGTGCAAACATGTCCACTTTCACCCCTTTTATTCCACATCATGCTAGAGGCCGTAGCTGGTGGAAAAAGGTAAGAACAAGAAATAAAAGTCATATAGATTGGTGATAAAGAATAAAACTCTTGATTCATGGATGGCATGATTGTCTATGTAAAAAATTACAAAAGATTCTACTTTTAAAAAGCTTCTAGAACTAATAAATGCATTTGGCAAGATCACAGTACAGAAGCTCAATTCAGTCAATTAGATTTCTATACACAAGCAATGAACAATTACAAAATGAAAAATTTTAAAGTGCCATTGACAAGGCCATTAAAAATCATGAAACGTGTAGTCTAAAATCTAACAAAAGATGTGCAAGATCTGCCTGCTGAAAAATCCTGAACACTGACGAAGGAAACCAAACAAGGCCCAACTAAATGGAGAGAGATTTTGTATCCATGGATTGAAATACTCAATATTAATAAGATGTAAATTCCACCAAAATTGCTCTATAAGTTCAGTAAAATACCAATCAAAATCCTAGAAACATTTTGTAGAAATACACAAGCTAATTCTAAAATTATGTAAAAGCAAAGAAACTGTAAGAGCCAAATTAATTTTTAAAAGAAAAAATGGGACTCCTGGTTTCCAGTCTGGCATGTAAGGAGCTCAGAAATCACTACTCCAACCTAACAAGTGAAAAATTGAACAAACTGAAAAACCAACAACTCTTCTCAGATCTGTCAGAGAAGTGAAATCACGCAAACCACTGCCCCCCAAATTAGAGAGACACCGGCTAATAGAGAGAATCACAATCTCCTGGAGCAGAAACCTCCGCGGGAGCCAGTGCTGGGATAGGAAAACCTGAAGTTTAGTTGACGAATTGCGGGAGGCTCAGTGTGGACAATTCTGAGAGTTAAAAACTCCAAGGGGACCCGAGGTTTTGTGGTTTTACCTCCAGGGGCTTTACCTGCTTCTCACGTGAATATCAGAGAAAAGTCCCCTCCTGCTTCCAGGAAGGGGGAGAGGCAAGCAACCATTTTTAAATCCACCAGAGCATTCTGTGCTTAACAAGGCGTGCCCTCAGGAGAAACTACTTTACGGAGCCTAACCCACTAGGGTTTTATCAGGCATAACCTACTTGGGGGAAGCAAAATAGCCAACTCCAACTGGTTCTACCTTCCACACGGAGGACGGGAAATACTCAACTCCAGCCCTCTCTAGCCATCCTTTCCCACCTGAGGGGGGAAGAAAAAAACATGAGCACTGGTGAAGTTCACAGTCCGTGGGCACAGGCTCATCAAAAGGCTGAGACCAAATCGTAGGTCTATGGAAGCCTCCTCCTCCCCTACTCTTACCACAAAGGCAATAAAGGCCTATCGACTGCAGTTCCTTTTACCAAGTACCTCAGGTCCACCTTTCAACAAAAAATTAAAAGGCACACCAAAAGGCAAAAAGAACCCTTTAAAGAGACAGAGCAAACGTCAGAACCAGACTCAGAGATGGCAGGGAGTTTGGAATTATCAGACCACGAGTTTTTAAAAATTATGATTAATATGCTAAGGGCTTTAATGGAAAAAGTTGACAGCATGCAAGAACACAAGGATAATGTAAACAGAAAGACGGAAATTCTAAGGAAGAATAAAACAGAAATGCTGGTGATTTAAAAAACCCGCTATAGCAGAAAAGAAGATTGCTTTCGATAGGCTCATTAGTACACTGGACACAGCTTAGGAAGGAATCTCTGAGCTTGGAGATATGACAATAGAAACTTTCAAAACTGAAAAGCAAAGAGAAAAAACAATGGAAAAAACTCCAGAATATCCACAAACTGTGAGACAACTACAAAAGATGTAACATATGTAATGGGAATACCAGAAGAGAAGAAAGAGAGAAAGGAACGAAAGAAATATTTGAAGCAATAATGATGGAGAATTTTCACAAATTAACGTGAGATACCAAACCACAGTTCCAAGATGCTCAGAGAACACCAAATAGGGTAAATGACAAAAAATATATAGCTAGGCATATCATATTCCAACTTAAGAAAATCAAAAATAAAGAAAAAACTTTGAAAGAAGCCAGAGGAATGAAACCACCTTGCTTGTAGAGGAGCAAAGATAAGAAGTCTATCCAACCGCTTCTCAGAAACCATGCAAGCAAGGAGAGAACAGAATGAAATGTTTAAAGTGTTTAGAGAAAAAAATTGCCAACCTAGAATTATGTATCCTGAGAAATTATCCTTCAAAAGTGAAGGAGAAATGAAGACTTTCTCAGAAAAACAAAAATTGAGGGAATTTGTCACCAGCAGACCTGCCTTGCACGAAATGTTAAAGAATTTCTTTAGAGAGAAGGAAAATAAAGTAGGTCAGAAACTCAGATGTACAAAGAAAGAAGAGCACTGGTGAATGAATAAGTGAAAGCAAAACCCAAACCTTTATGTTTCTTATTCTTAATTGTTCTAAATAATCCAATTGATTAATCCATTGATCTTATTTAATCCAACAATATCAATAATCACTTTAAATGGCAGTGGTCTAAATATACCAATTAAAAGACAGAAATTGTCACAGTGGATAAAAAAATGATTCATCTATATGTTGTCTAAAAGAAACCCACTTAAAACTTAAAGACAAAATTGATTAAAAGTAGATGCATAGTGAAAGATATACCATGCTAACACTAATTGAAAAAATGAGAGTAGCTATATTAATTTCAGACAGGGCAGACTTCGGAGCAAGGAAAGTTATCAGTGATAAAGAGGGGCCTTACATAATGATAAAGAGGTCAATTCTCCAAGAAGACATAATCCTTAACGTATGCACCTAACAACAGTGGGTCAAAATACATAAGGCAAACACTGATAGATCTGCAAGGAGAAGTAGATGAACCCACCTTTAGAGTTGGGGACTTCAACATGGCTCTATCACAAATGGATAGACTCAGTGGGCAGAAAATCAGTAAGGACATAGTTGAACTGAACACCATAAATCAACTGGATATAAATGACATCTGTAGAGTACTTCAACCAACCAGAGCAGATTAGACATTCTTTTCAAGCTCACACAAACATTCATCAAAATACACCACATTCTGGGCCACAAAACAGATTTTAAGAAATAAAAATCATCCAAGGTCTTCTCTTAGATCACAATGGAATTAAAATAAAAATCATTAACAGAAAGATAGCTGGAAAATCCGAAAATATGTGGAGATTAAACAACACACTTCTAAATAACACATGGGTCAAAGGAAAAAAATCTCAAGAGAAATTTTAGAATATTTTGAACTAAATGAAAACACAACCTTTCAAAATTTGTGGGATGCAGTGAAAGCCGAGCTTACAGGGAAATTAATAGTATCAAATACAATATATTTGAAGAGAAGGAAGATCTAAAATCAATCATCTAAGCTTCCACTTTAGGAATTAGAAAAAGAAGAGCAAATTAAATCCTAAGAAGAAATGCAATTAAAATTAGTGCAGAAATCAGTGAAACTGAAAACAGGAAATCAATGGAGAAAATCAACAAAACCAAAAGTTGATTCTTTGAAAAGATCAATAAAATCGATAAGCCTCTAGCCAGGCTAACTAAGAAAAAGAAAAAAGAAGACACAAATGACTAATATTAGAAAAGAGAGGACATCACTACAGATACCATGGATATCAAAAGTATAATAAAGGAATATTATAAACTCTATGCCCACAAATTTTATAACCTACATGAAATGGACCAATTCCTTGAAAGATACGATCTGCCAAAACTCACGCAAGAAGAAATAGACAACCTGAATGGGCCTATATCCATCAAAGAAACTGAATCAATAATGAATAACCTTCCAAAACAGAAAGCGACAGGTCCAGATGGGTTGACTGGTGAATTCTACTAAAGCTTTAATGAAGAAATTAGACCAATTCTCTATCATCTCTTTCAGAGGATAGAAGCAGAAGGAGTACTTCCTAACTCATTCTATGAGGTCAGTGTTACCCTAATACCAAAACCAGATAAAGATATTATAAGAGAGGAAAACTACAGACATATCTCTCATAAATATAAATGCAAAAATAATCAACAAATTTAATTAGTACATTAAATCTAACAATGTGTAAAAAGAATTATACATCATGACCAAGTGAGATTTATCCCAGGTATGCAAAGCTAGTTCCACATTCAAAAATCAGTGTAATCCATCACATTAACAGGCTAAAAAAGAAAAATCACATGATCATATTAACAGATGTGGAAAAAGCATCTGACAAAATCCAATATCCATTCATGTAAAAACTTTAAGTAAACTAGAAATAGAGAGTAACTTCCCTAATTTGATAAAGAATACCTACGAAAACATCATCGTACATCTACATCATACTTACTGGTGAGAAACTTGAAGTTTTCCCAGTAAGATCAAGTACAAGGCAAAGATGTCCCCTTTCACCACTGCTTTTAAACATTGTACTGAAAGTCCCAGCTAGTGTAATAACGCAAGAAAACAAAATAAAAAGGTATACAGATTGGGAAGGAAAAGATAAAACTGTCATTGTTTGCAGACGATGTGATTGTCTATGCAGAAAATCCAAAAGAATCGACAGTAATTCTTAGAACTAAAAAGTGATTATAACAAGATTACAGAATACAAGGTTAATGTACAGAAGTCAATTGCTTTCCCATATATCAACAACGAACAAGTGGATCTTGAGTTAAATCACAATACCATTTACATTAGCACCAAAAAAGAGAAGTGCTTAGGTATAAAAGTAACAAAATATGTACAAGATTTATATGAGGAAAACTACAAAACTCTGATGATGAAAATCAAAGAAGGACTAAATAAATGGAGAGATATTCCATATTCATGGATAGGAAGACTGAATAGTGTCAAGATATCAGTTCTTCCCAACTTGATTGACAGATTCAATGCAATTCTAATCAAAATCCCAGTAATTTATTTTGTGGATGTTGACAAACTGATCCCAAATTTTGTAAGAAGAGAGAAAAGACCCAGTATAGCCAACTCAATTTTGAAGGAGATGAACAAGTTGGAGGACTGACACCACCCAACTTCAAGACTTACTATAAAGCTAGGCTAATCATGACAGTGGCATTGCAAAAGAACAGACAAACAGAGCAATAGAAAAGAGTAGACAGCCAGAAACAGACCCATGTAAATATAGTCAACCAATCTTTGACAAAGGATCAAAGGCAATACAACGGAGAAAAGATAGTGTTTTTAACAAATGGTACCAGAACAATTGACCTCCACATATGAAAAAATGAATCTAGACTCAGACCTTACATCCTTCACAAAAAGTAACTCAAAGTGGATCATAGACCTAAATATGAAACACAAAACTATAAAACTCCTGGAAGACAACATAAGAGAAAATCCAGATGATCATGAGTTTGGTGATGACTTTTTTAGATACGATGCCAGAGACATAATCCATGAAAGAAATAATTGATAAGCTAGACTTCATTAAAACTAAAAATTTCCGCTATGTGATAGACAGTGTCAAGAGAGTAAAAAGACAAGCCACAGACCGAGAGAAAGTATTTGCAAACACGTATCTGATAAAGACTGTTATCCCAAATACGCAAGAAACTCTTACAACTCAAAAATAAGTCAACAAACTGCCCAGTTAAAAATTGGACCAATGGCCTTAACAGATAGCTCACTAAAGAAAATATAGAAATGGCAAACAAGCTCATGAAAATATGCTCCACATCATATGTCATCGGGGAAATGTAAATTAAAACAACACTGAGATACCACTGCACACCTGTTAGAATGGCCAAAATCTCAAACGCTGACATCAAATATTGGTGAGGATATGGAGCACAGGAACTCTCATCAACTGCTGGTGGAAATGTAAAATGATGCAGCCACTTTGGAAGACAGTCTTGTGGTTTCTTACAAAACTGAACATACTCTTACCATACAATTCAGCAATCACACTACTTCTTATTTACACAAAGGAGTTGAAAACTTATGTCCAAACAAAAACTTTCACACAGATGTTTATAGAAGCTTTATTCATAATTGGCAAAACTTGAAAGCAGTGAAGATGTCCTTCAGTAGGTGAATGGATAAATAATCTAGGGTACACTCAGACAATTGAATATATTCAGTGCTAAGAATAAATGAGCTATCAAGTCATGAAAAAACATGGAGTAGACTTAAATGCATGTTACTAAGTGTAAGAAGCCACTCTGAAAAGGCTACATATTGTATGATGCCAAATATATAACATTGCGGAAAATGCAAAACTATGGAGACAGTAAAAAGATCAGTGGTTGCCAAGGGTTAGGGGAGACAGAGAGATGAATGTGTGGAGCACAGATGATTTTTAGGGCAGTGAAACTACTACGTATGATATTGTAAAGGTGGATAAGTAATTACAAATTTGTCCAAACCTGTAGAAAATACAACATCAAGAGTCAGTCCTAAAGTAGACTGTGGACTTTGGGTGATAATGATGTGTCAATGTAGGATCATTAGTTTTAATAAATGTACCACTTAAATGGGAGATGCTGGTATTGAAGGAGTCTATGCATGTGTGGAGGCAGGAGGTATATGGGAAATCTCTGTACCTCCCATTTAATTTTGCTGGAAGCCTAAAAAGTAAATTTTATTTAAAAACAAATGGTAGTGATAAAAAAAAAAAGGAAGATAATCAGTGGCCAGGCCATGAAAAGCCTTATAGACATTTAAGACTGAATCTTATCTAAGAACATTAGGAAGTGGCTAATGGGTGTTGTATTAGTTTCCTATGGCTTCTGTAAGGAATTGGCACAAATTGGGTACATAAAACAAGAGAAATTTAACCTCTCATGGTTCTGGAGGCCAAAAGTCCAAAATTAAAGTGTTGGCTGTCCCATGCTTTCCTTTGAAGGTTCTAGGGGAATCCTTTTTTTGCCTCGTCCATCTTCACCTGGCTCCAGTATTCCTTGGCTATGTCTGCCAGAGAACCAGTCTCTGCCATTATCTTCACGTTGCCTTCTCCTCTGTGTCTTCTATAAGGACACTTGTCATTGGATTTAGGGCACCTAGATAATCCAAGATGGTCTCATTTTGAGATCCTTAACTTAGTTACATCTGCAAAAACCCTTTTCCCAAGTAAAGTCACATTCACATATTCTGGGGATTAGGACACAGGCGTATCTTTTGGGGGACCGCCATTCAACCTACTATGATGTGAAGCTACTTAACACACATCTCTTGCATTGCTGCATTAGTTAAGGCTCTTTAGGTGACGTTGAAACCTACTGTGGCTAAACCAAGCCAAAAAGTGGTGGTGGTGGTGGTGGTGCGGGGACCTTGGGGGTGGGGGGTGTTCCAGGGGAGCTCCAGGGATCTCATCAGTGAGAATTCATGAGTTATTGCTTTAGGTCAGGGATTGGCAAATATTTTCTGTAAATGACCAGATTGTAAATATGTTCAACTTTTCAGGCTATGTAGTCTCTGTTACAACTACTGAAATCTGCTGTTGTTTCTGGAAGCAGCCAGAGACAAGATGTAAATGAATGAGCATGACTGTTTCCCAATATCTTTTCCATGTTTATTCAGGAAATTTCCTAACTTTATTTTCAAAAACAGGAGAGGGTCTGATTAGTTTACTGCAGGTCATATGCCCACAGTACAGTGACAGATGCACCCACCAAGACCAAATGAAATGCTGAAGAAGTTGTTGGCCACAGGAAAATCAAGATGCTCTTACCAAAAAGAAAGAGAAAGATGCTACCCGGTATCCTAGTATCCAGACCAGTGAATGAGCGCAGGGATGTGCAGGCATGGAGGACCTCATATGAACATGAGCCACCACAGTTGCAGCTTTTGTGAAGCTCACAGACTGAGACAGTCACCATCAAAGAAGAGCACCAGGAATGTGCAGTAATAAACTGAGACATGCACTCCAAAGGAGAGCAACTTAGGTTGACAACAGGGTTTCTCATCCTCAGCACTACTGACATTTGGGGCTGGATAATTCTTTGTTATAGGGGCTGTCCTGTGCATTGTGGGATGTCTAGTCACACCCTTGGACTTCATCTACTAGGTCCAGAGTCAAACCCCACCATACCCCTCAGTTGTGACAACAAAAATACCTCCAGATACTGCCAAATGTCCCCTGGAGGCAAAAATGCCCCTGGTAGAGAACCACTGGTCTACAGCAAAATACAATAGGGAAAGCTGCCCTCTTCTGGGGACTCAGGAAGGCTACCCTAGGGGAATGATGTATGAGTTGAGGTCTGAGGATGAATAAAAGTTACCTAAAATGAGGAGAGGAGGGAATCACAACCCAAACAGAGAGAACAGCAAATGCAAAGACATGTAGCTGGAGAGACTAAAGCATGCTGAGCAATTGAAAGAAGGGATTACAAGGCTGGAAACAAGCACGGGGGTTTGGATTTTTGTGATGCCACTGAGATGTTTTAGCAGAGCAGTAACAATAAAATAGCTAGAACAAACAACACAAAGCAACAACAAAAACAAAGCACCTTTGGCAGTGGAACAAAAGACAGCAAGAGGAGACATCCAGGAGGCTATTGCTGCAATCTGGTAAGAGATGATGGACTGTTTGGTGGCAATGAAGACAAAGAAAAGCAAAAAGATTCAATATTAGGGGAATTAGGTGATGGATTCGAAATGGGGTAAAAGGAATAAATTTCAGGTGTGACTTTTAGGTTTCTGACTTGAGCAGAAATGGTGGTACCATTCACCAAGCTAAGGTGCACCAAAACAGGATAGGGTGAGGAATAAGGAGGGAGGTGGAGGGAGCCCATGACATCAACCTTGCACAGGTTGTGTTTGAAATGCCCAAAACAGCCAAGAGGAGCTGTTGATAGGGAGGTGGATGTAAAGGCCTGGGACACAGAGGAGAAATCAGAACTGGGTAGATATATTTGGGAGTCATCAGGGCACAATGATCACTGAATCTGTGGGTGTGGGCACAAACATAAAGCGAGACAGAAGGTCTAGAACCAAGCTCTAAGGTCTCCAACATTCAATGGCCAAGAGGAGGAGGAAGAGGGGCTGGCTAGAGAGACCACAGACCAAGGGGAGAAATAGTAGAAAAGTCAGAGTGTGGGGTCACAAAGTCAAGGGAAGAGTGTGTTTTTGAGAAAAAAAGAAGCAGTCAACAATATCAAATGTTGCTGATGTCAGCGGCAAAAGACTGAGAACGGACCTCTTGGTGAGTGACCTGGAAGGCATTGGTGGCCTTAGCAAGAGCTTTTCTGTGAGCGATGAGAGTAAAAGCCAGATTGGAGTTGATTGAGGAATGAAGAGGAGGTGAGCCAGTATAGATTTTCTAGAAACTTAGTTGGGAAGGAAAGAGAGGTGGAGATCTGGGTAAGTGCTGGAGCTGTGTGAGGTTGGGAGAGGGTCAGTGAGTTTGAAGTAGGAGATATTGGAGCATTTAAGATTGTCAATAAGAAGGATCCAGTTGAGAGGAAGAAAATGATTATGAAGAAAAGAGGAGTGGTTGATAATGTGAGAACCCTGAGAAGGGAGGAGGAAGTGGAATCCAAAGTCATGCTGGAGGAATTCATGTGAGATGAAGGACTTACCTTTCAGATAACAGGTGAAAGGAGAGAATGATAGTGTAGTTGGTTTGGGTGGAAGGAAGTTAAGAGTGTTTCCTCCTTATGAATGAGAAGAAAAGGATGGGAAGGCAGGAATGGAATATAGTGGACTCATTTTGGGATGGCTCCTCAGTCTCTTTTTTTTCCCCTGGAAACTGCCCCTTCCTCGGGTCTACATGGAAACAAAGTAAGTGGGAGCTTGACCGCCATTTGTAGAACATAATACTGTCTTCTGGCCATTTTTGACTAGCCCAAGAAGACACTGAGCTCCAGCTGGGTCAATCAGAATCCATGTAGCAATAGTGGGACCCTGGCAGCCATTTTGTATCACATGATAGCCCCCTCTTGCTCCGGGCCACATTTTCTTGATTCAGGGATGGACACCTCATCCAGGCTGCGTTATTGGAGTCTCCAATCCAAGAAATTGGACTTGAAGCCAAGATATTGCAGTCCTAACCCGGATAATTTTTTTCCTCCCCAAAGCCCCAGTACACGGTTGTATATCCTAGTTGTAAGTTGTTCTAGTTCTTCTATGTGAGCCACCACCACACCATGGCAATCGACAGACCGGTGGTGAGGTTCTGAGACCAGGAAGCAAACCCTGCCACCAAAGTGGTGAGAGCACCAAACTTTAACCACTAGGCCATCAGAGCCAGCTCTGGATAATATTTTGAATGGTAGGGATGTAAATTTAAGAGATTTTGATGGCCACGCTTTCGAACATGTAGACCGGAAATGCTTATGACATAAAGCTGCTGAGAGAGGGAGACCAGAGAAGATGCAGAAAGAGGAACATTTATTAGAAACAGAGTCTTGATAGTTCTCCAGACCCTGGTTCCAGTCTTTCCCTGCTGCCTGTCCTTGCTTCCATAAGACTCCTCATAGTCTCATAGTAAATTCTCTTTTTTCGTAAGCTACCTTCAAGTTCTTGCATCCAGGTGTCCTTACCAATTCAGCAGGGGAGTGACAAACTGAAAATTTCCTTCAAAGGAGTCCCTAAGTCATCTAGTCATATTTATCAATAAGATTAGGTAAATATAAAATAGTGTGGAATTATTAATAATTAACTCCCATCAACAAAGCTCAATGCAACAGTAACATACATATGACATTATAATATTACCAAAATTAAAATAACTATGGGTTTTTCTAGAAGTTTCTCAGAATCTTAGGGTACATTTGATCACAAGGAGATATTCATTGAAGCTAGGTCAAGCAAAAAGAATTAATTGGGAGGATGCAGAGATGGGACCTCATAGCAACAATTGTTGCAAGCACAGCCAGTATCAGGAGTGAGGCAGTCAGGAGGAGAGTGTACTGTCTCTCAGGAGCCACATGATCCCTCACCTCTGCAGAGTGGCTGCATCTGATTCCTCAGCTCCAGCCTTACACCCACCCCTTGGCTGCACCAACCAATACCTTTGAACTATTTTCTCTGGTCCCACTTCCAACACTTGAAAAAGAGGATTTAATGGCCCCATCTTGGGGCAGTGTCCAATCGACCATGCCCAGGTGAAATTGGGGCATGGAACACTGACATAGAAGCTGGCACCATTCCTTTCGAAGGAGCTGGGGAGATGAGCAGTTCTCATTTCTCAGAGAGGGCCAGAGCTGGGCAGTCCCCACAAGAGGGACCCTCTGCACTCAGCACCCAAGTGCAGAAACTCTTGGGGGCTGTCTTGTCCAAGCCTCCCTTCAGAGCAGCACATCTCGGGGTGGTTCCTTCCAGAGAAGCTGCTTTACTTTCTGCTGTGTGAGCCTGACTCCTGGACCACACCTCACTGGAGCAAAAGGTGGTCCCTGTAACGGTCAGGACAATGGCAAGAAAGTCAAATGACCTGAAGCAAAAAACAAAAAAGGATGAGTGGGGGGAAATTAACCAGCTCACCCACTCAGGAAGGACAGAAATAATGGTGGCCTCCAGGATGACTGGACCCAGGGACTTGGGACACTCTGTCTGGACTTTTTTCTCCACTGCTCCCTTCTGCTTCTTTCTATCAGATGTTTTCATTCTGACCTCCTGCAGACATCATCCATATTCCTGCCAGGGAGCACGGCAGCAGGGGTCCCAGATTTATGTCCCACCATAAAATGAGCAGCCTTTCTGCAATTGGAGCTTGAAAAGTCTTCCATAAGGATGCCTTAGAAAAAACACTTTGTAATGGAAAATTTAAAACAAAAATAAAAGTAGAGAAAATGGTATTTTTAAAAAAATCTATGGGCCTAGCACCCATTTTCAACAATTATCAATAAACGGACAATCCTGTTTCATTTGTACCCTCACCCTCCACTGTATTATTTTATTTTTAAAAACATTTTTCCCAGATTTGTTGAGGTATAATTGACAAATAAAAATTATATATATTTAAAATGTACAATTTGAAGTTTTTATATGTGTATACACTGTGAAATAATCATCACAATCAAGCTAATTAATATGTCCATCACCTCGGAGAGTTAGCATTTTCTTTTTTTGGGGGGTGACAACACTCAAGATCTATCCTTTTAGCAAATTTCAAGTATACAATGCGGTATTGTTAACTATAGTCACATTGCTGTACATTACATCTCCAGAACTTATTCATCTTGCATAACTGAAACTTTGTACCCCTTGACCAGCATCTCCCCATTTCCTCCTCCCCCGGCCCCTGGCAACCACCATTCTACTCTCTGCTTCTATGAGTTTGACCATTTGAGATTCCACATATAAGTGAGATCATGCAGTATTTGTCTTTCTGTGTCTGGCTCATTTCATTGGGTATAATGTCCTCCAGGTTTATCCATGTCATCACAAATGGCAGCATTTCCTTCTTTATTCATCCTTATTTGGCCTTAAAAAAGAAGGAATTCCTGCCCCAAACTTTTTCACATCAGGACACACACAGACAATGACAATACTGTGTGACCTGTGACCTGGGGAGGGGTCAGTGGTCGGGAAGCTCTTTGGCAGAGGCTTTGCAGCCCCCATCTCTGGCCCATGCTCCTCCTCATTCTGTGGCCCTGGAGACTTCATCTTGCCCACAAAAGTCTCACAAATCTCCCAACTCTAGCTCCCTCCTTATGTGTGGGAAGGGCTGTGGGAGGCGTTACAGAGGTCCCCACTGAGGATTCAATTTTCTTCACTAATTTCACTTTTTTAAAGTCTTTACGTTGCAGGAACGTGCAATCCAACCATGAGTTAGGAAAGCTGCAGTCATTGGAAGGCTTGAGCAGGGCTGGAGCATGTGCTTCCAAGATGGCACACTTGCAAAGCTGTTGAGGGAAGGCCTCACTTCCTTTCCATGGGGGCCTTTCCATGGGCTGCTTGAGCATCCTCACAATATGGCAGCTGGCTTTCCCCAGAATGAGTGATCTAAGAGAGCAAGGACGAAGCCTCAATGTCTTTCGTGACCTAGTTTCCAAAGCCACACATCATCACTTCGGCTTTATTCTAGTCATTAGTATCAAATCACCAAGTTTAGCTCCCACTCAAAGGATTCAACTCTCTTTCACTAATTTCACCCTTTCAAAGTCTTCACATTGCACTTAAAGTGTCCATTTAAGGGATTATATCCAGAGGTATGTCCTTTATTTCATTAATGTATTGTATTCCATTAATTCATTTTTGGATATTAAGGTCACCTTACATTCCTGGAATAAATTCCACTTGGTCGTGGTCTACAATGCCTATTATATGTTGTTGTATTTGGTTTAGTTGGTGCTCTTTCTAATTTCTTGAAGGAGGAACTTAGGCTATTTATTTGAGACCTTTCTTTTTTTCTAATATAGGCATTTACAGCTATAAATTTCTCTTTAAGTACTGCTTTAATTATATCCCATACATTTTCTTATGCTGTGTTTTTGTTTTAATTCTCTTCAAAGTGTTTTTTCATTTATCATTTCTTCTTTGACCTGTAAGTTATTTAGAAGTGTTAATTTTGAAAAAGTTTAGGTTTTCCTAGGTTTCTTTCTCTTGTGTATATCCATTTTAATTCTCTTGTGATCAGAGAGTGTACTTTGTATGATGTTAATCTTTAAAAATTTGAGTCTTGTTTTGTGGTCCACCTGATGGTCTATCCTGGAGACTGTTCTACGTGCCCTTGAAAGAATGTGTATTCTTTAGCCTTTGGGTGTTTTCAGTAAATGTCAGGTCAAGTTGGTTGATAGTGTTGTTCAAGTCTTCCATGTCCTTGAGATTTTTTATTGTGGTAAAAACACATAACATAAAATTTCCCATCTTAACCATTTTTAAGCGCACAGTTCAGTAATGCTAAGTATATTCACAGTGTTGTGACATAGATCTCCCGAACTTTTTCATCTTGCAAAACTGAAACTCTACCCATTAAAAAACAATTCTCCTTTCCCCCTCTCACAGCCCCTCGTAACCATCATGCTACGTTTTGTTTCTATGAATTTGACTACTGTCGTGTGCCATATAACATTTCAGTCAGTGACAGACTGCGTAACATTAGTACTGTATAGCCTAGGTGTGTAGTAGGCTATACCAAGTAGGTTAGCGTAAGTTCACTCTATGAAGTTTGCACAATGACTAAATTGCCTAATGACGCATTTTGGGGAACATATTCCCACCATAAAGTGACTCACGATTGTACTTTAGATACTTCATGAGTGGAATCATACAGTATTTGTCTTTTTGTGACTGGCTTGTTTCATTTAACATAATGTCCTCAAGGCTCATCCATGTTGTAGCATGTGATAGGATTTCCTTCCTTTTCAAGGCTGAATAATATTCCACTATATGAATATACCATGTTTGTTTATTCAGTCATCATCAGTGGACATTTGAGTTGCTTCCACCTCTTGGCTATTGTGAATAGTGCCACTATGAACATGAGTGTGCAAATATCTCTTTGAAACCCTGCTTACAATTCTTCTGGATATATACCAAGAAGTGGAATTGCTGAACCCTATGGTAGTTCTATTTTTAATATTTTGAGAAACTGCCATACTGTTTTCCATAGCTGTTGCACCATTTTACAATTCTACCCTTGCTGACTTTTTTTGTCCAGTTGTTTACCAACTGTCGAGAGTGGAATAGTGAGGTCTCCAACTATTATTCTTGAATTGTCTATTTTTCCTTTCAATTCAGTCAATCTTTTTTTCACTTACTTTGGGTTAACCAATAGAAATTGACACATGCTTATACATTTACAATTGTTATATCCACCTCATTTTTTGGCCCATTTATTATTATTTGTCCTTAAGTCTTAAAGTCTGTTTGTCTAATATTAATTTAGAAACTCCAGCTCCCTTATGATTACTGTTTGCATGGTAAATATTTTTTCCATCCCTTTGCTTTCAACCTATTTGTGCCTTTGAATCTATGGTGTTTCTGTTTCTGGACAGCATATAGTTGGGTCTTGCTTCTTCATCCAGTCTGACAACCTCTATCTTTTGAGGTATTTAGTTTGTTCACACTTAATGACACTCCTGATATGATGGGATTTATGCCTGTCATTTTCCTACCTGTTTTCTATTTGTCTTATGTCTCTTCTGTTCTCCTTTGCTGCCTTATTTTATGTTAAATACGTTTTTGTGAACCACTTTTATTTATCTGTTGATATTTTTTACTATTTTTAAAATTATTTTTTAGTGATTGCTCTAGGGATTACAATATGCACCTTAATTTAGTGCAATCTGCTTCAGAATAATACTAATTTAGCTTCAGTAAAATATAGAAACTTTGTTGCAACACGTCTCATTTTTCTCCCCTACGCTTTGTGCTGCTATGAACTCAACCATGCAGTGTTACAGTTATCGCTTTGTCCAATCTTACGTATTTTTTAAAAGGCAAGAGAAGAGTCTTTTGATAGAATCTTTTATATTTACCATTTCTGGTATCTTCATTTCTTCTTGTGAATTCAACTTACTGTCTAGTGTTAACTTCAGCTTGAAGAACTTCCTTTAGGACTTTTTGTAAGGCAGGTCTGCCAGCAACAAATTCTTTCAGTCTTTGTGTATCTGAGAATGTACTTATTTTGCTTTCACTTTGGATAGTTGCTGGATATAGAATTCTTGGTTGGCAGTTTATTTCAGCATTTTGAGTATGTCATTCTGTTTCTTTTGGTCTCCATTATTTCTGAGGAGAACTCAGCCATCAATTGTATTTGTCTGGTTGCTTTCAAGAATAGAATCATACACAGGAAAAACGTCACAGATTCACCCTGTTCTTAGCTGACATTTAGTAATTTTCTTTATTAAAGTGCTTCTCAGTTAGTTGTATCTCTCTGGTCAATTCCCAGAGGGCTGCCATAGCTATTTTTGACAGCTTTGTCCATCTTTTGGGGGGCAGTATTTGTTGACCTCACTCTGTCATTACACTGGATGTGAGAAAACGTTCTTTTTTTTCTTCCAGTGAAATGAGAAGCCACTGAGGGGTATCAAATAGAAGAGGGACATAATCTGATTTATGTTTTAAAAGATCACTTTGGATACTTGTGCTAGTTAATTATTGCTGCATAAGAAATTACCCCAAACGTATTGGCTTAAAACAACACACAATGATTATCTCACAGTGTCTGTAGAAACTTGTAATTTGTAAACCAGAAATCTGGAAGCAGCTGAGCTGGGTGGCTCTGATTCGAAGTTTCTCATGAGATTGCAGTCAAGATGTCAGCTGGGACTTCACTGGGTGCGGCAGATCCACTTCCAAGCTCACTTTGCGGCTGTTGTAGGAGGCCTAAGTTCCTCGCCATCTGGCTCTCTCCATAGGTCTGCCCATGACTTGGCATCTGTCTTCCTCAAAAGCAAGTGAACTAGGGGCAGTGTGACCAACTTAGAAGTCACATTGTCCTTTTTTAAAAAATTGAGGTCAAATTGGTTTATAACATTATGTAAATTTCAGGTGCACATCATCATATTTCAACCTCTGCAGAGACTACATCGTGTTTGCCACCAATAGTCTAGTTGCCATCTGTCACTGTACAGGTGTCTCCCTTTAACCCTTTCACCCACTCCCCAACCCCCTTCCCCTCTGGAAACCACTAATCTGTTCTCTGTATCTATGTGTTTGTTTGCTTATCTTCCACATACAAGTGAAATCATATGGTATTTGTCTTTCTTTGTCTGACTTATTTCTCTTAGCATAATACTCTCAAGGTCCATCCATGTTGTTGTAAATGGCAAAATTTCATCCTTGTTTTGGCTGAGTAGTTGTCCATTGTATTCCATATCTTCTTTATTCATTCATCCTTCAATAGGTACTTAGGATGTTTTCAAGTCTTGGCTGTTGTGAATAAAGCTACAATGAACATAGGAGTGCGTATATCTTTTTTGGAATTAGTTTCTTCATATTCTTTGGGTAAATACTCAGAAGTGGAATAGCTGGGTCATATGGTAGTTCTATTTTTAATTTATTGAGGAATCTCCTACTGCTTTCCATAGTGGCTACACAAATCTACAGTCCCACCAGCAGTGTACAAGGGTTCCCTTTTCTCCCCATCCTCTCCAACACTTGTTATTTCTTCTTTTTAATAATAGCCATTATGATGGGCATGAGGTGATATCTCATTGTGGTTTTGATTTGCATTTCCCTAATAATTAGTGATGCTGAAAATCTTTTCATGTGCCTGTTGGCCATATGTATACCTTCTTAACAAACAACCTGATTTAAAAAATGGGGGGCTGGCCCGATGGCATAGGGGTTAAGTTCACACCCTCTGCTTCAGTGGCCAGGGGTCCGAAGGTTTGGATCCCGGGTGAGGACCTACACGCCACTTGTCAAGCCATGCTGTATCAGCATCCCATGTACAAAAGAGAGGAAGACTGGCTCAGATGTTAGCTCAGCAACAATCTTTCTTCAGCAAAACGAGGAAGATTGGCAACAGATATTAGCTCAGGGCCAATCTTCCTTACCAAAAAATTAAAAATAAATAAAACCTTTTTTTAAAATGAGAAGAGGATCTGAATAGACATTTTTCCAAAGACAATGTGCAAGTTGTCTTTTTATGACCTAGTCCATGAAGTCACATACTGCCACTGCTTTATTCCACTCATTAGAAGTGAATAACTAGGGGCCAGCCCAGTGGCGCATCAGTGAAGTTCACATGTTCCGCTTTGGTGGCATGGGGATCGCCAGTTCGAATCCCGGCTGTGGACATGGTGCCGCTTGGCAAGCCATGCTGTGGTAGGCATACCACATATAAAGTAGAGGAAGATGGGCACGGATGTTAGCTCAAGGCCAGTCTTTCTCAGCAAAAAGAGGAGGATTGGCAGCAGATGTTAGCTCAGGGCTAATCTTCCTCAAAAAAAGAAAAGAAGTGAATAACTAAATTCAGCCTGCCCTCAAGAAGAGGGAAAATTAAGTTCCACCTCTTGAAGAAAGAAGCATTAAAAACTTCTTGATGGCAAGTGAGTCACTTTGGAGGAGCAGAAAGAAAACTAAGGGATGGAAACTGCATACTCTCAAGAGAACAAGTGGAGGGCCATCAAGGGAAGAAGTCTGAGAAGGAGCAGCTGAGGAGGCAGGAGCAAAGCTAGGAAAGTGCACTGCTGGAGACGCAGAGGAAGGACATGACCACGAAGATCTGAGCTCTCTGTGCCAACTACTGTTGAGAGAGCAAATAGTGAAGACAGACAACTGTGCTTTGGATGTGGAAAAAATGCTGGCATTAGCAGGTGTAGTTCAGTGGCATGACGGAGACAGAAGACAGACAGGAGTGGGCTGAAGTGTGAATAGAAGATGAAGAATTTAAATATTTGGGTGTTTATTATACACTCACTGGGTAAGACCCTTCAAACCTTATCTGTCCGGCCTCCTGAGCTTCTTCCAAATGTGTTCGCTTCGTCCTCACGCCTGCCCTCATCTCAGTTACCATAAGTTTCACCTGGACACCTCATCAACAGCATCCTAAATGATCTCCCAACCCCTACTTTGCTGCCTTCAGATCTTTTTTCCATGACAGGCAGAAAATCCTACAGGACCTTTGAAAATCCTACAGCTGATCATGACACTCTTGTGTTTAAAAGCTTTCAATGGCTACCCGTTACTCCCGGGCTAAAGTCCAAACCTCTTGCAGGTTTCTAGGTCATCTGGCTCCTGCCTACCTCTCTGGCTGTTCTTTCTCTTTCTCTCCCTCCCTCCCCTTTTCATGTCTGCACTCCAGTTAGCTTCTTTCACTGTCATCCTTTATTTTCTCTTCTGTGCCCTATTGTCTTTAGCCTCCAGATCCAAGTCTGAAGTCTCAGCTTAAACATTATTTCCCTGGGAAGGCATTCCTCGATCTCTCTTTGAAGTCAAAACCCCCTCCTATCCACACTTTTTCTATCATCCAAACGGCTTTTCTTTTCTTTTTTCTGCCATTAGCACTAGATAGACAGTGACTATGGCTTATGGCTATATCCCAGCACATAACCCCCAGCAGGCATTCAGTAAATATTCCCAGAATGGATTAAGTGAAAACAACTCAGTTCCATGGAAATTCTCCACCAGAATTTTTATTAAACAGGAAAATATCTTAAATGACTATGGAGTACTTATTTTAAGTAATGCAAGGTAATTTGGACATTTTAGATAAGGCTTTTCAAAAACAACACGTCAAAAATACCTCAGGAGGCAAGACCTACAGAACCAATTATTCTAAATCATCGTGGCTTATAGACTGAATGTAATGCTTTCATTAGTTGTTAATCCATTTAATAATAAGCAACCTTTGGGGTGAGGAGAGGTGAGTTAAATAATCCCTGATTTTGTAGGAGCAATTAGTTATACATATATTAATTTGCCTGCTTTCAATTCAGGCACGGTTGAAAAAAAAATCCAAGAGGAGAGGTCGTAGGAGTTGAACAGCCAGGCATTCCTTGCAACATTTTCAGAAAGCAAATGAAAATGAACCCTGAAACAAGCCAACAGCAGGGGCACTCATTCACTTAATTCACTTTAATCTCGTGAACAGAAGCTGGAGATCGAGTCATTGACTCGGGAGCTGCAGACTTCCACCCCCGGCCACCTGCAAGACATCTTAGCATGGTGTTCTGACGGCACCTCCAGTTCAGCACATCCCAATCGGAACTCACTGTCGAACTCATTATGGTCGCTGGCAGAAACTTGCCCTCCTCCTGGGTTCCCTGTCTCAGCGGTGCGCTATCCCTGGCACACAGGCTGCAAGTCACAGCAGCATCTTGCTGGGCCGGCTCCTCGGGCCCTCCAAGGCTGCTGGGCACTCAGGATTTAACCTCAATCTCACAGCAGCCGTCCAGCTCCTTCTCAGACCCAGTTAACTCTCACTGAGGCTTCCTAACTTGCATTTCCACCTCAAGCTCCTCTCCATAAGGCCTCCTCCTGCAGCTGTGGAAAGGAGTCTCGAAAATGCAGATATGGTCCTGTCACTTCCTCAAAGCAGGCAAACCATAAAATCTCCAAATGTTTCATCCTCATCATAACTAATACTTACTGCGCACCTACTGTGTGCAGCTCCACGCTCAGTGCTCTACATACATTTTTGCATTAAATCCTTCCAAATTGCCCTCAGTTAAAAACCTAATTCCCCACCAAGACCCGGCCCTGCCTGCCTCTCCCACTTCATCCAGGCTTCTCCCTGGCCTGCCAGGGGCCAGTCTCAGTTGCCTCTGTGTTCCGAGGACACACGGCAAACCCTGCCCTGGCAGCTCCACTCTCCCAAAATGCTCCCTGCTTAGTCCTAGCTCCTTTGAATACTTTTGTTATATGACTCTCAGCTCAAATATGTTTCTCTTCTTGCTCAAAGTCAGTCTCTCCTATTATCACAGAACACTAGCACTTGTCACCCTCTGCCATTATTTTGTTTGCTCCCTGTTCAGCTTGCTTAGTGGAATGTAGGCTCCTCCAGGGTAAGGATCACGTCCAATTTATTCACCAATGAGCTCCAGGAGTAGCATAGTGCCAGGCACTTAGGGACACTCAATAAACAGTAGTCGAATGAATGAAAGAAGAAATGAAGGAAAGCACAGTGCCTGGTAAGCCCTCCATAAATAGTTGCTATTTTCGACATTCTGGAGCTTATGTCTCTCATGCTCTTTCCCCATGGACGTGGGCATTACCTTCCAAAGCATTCAGAGCTGATGGTGTTAACATCCCTGCTCAAACCTTCCCAGGATGATCATCAGGCTATCACTTTTGGACTTCCTGCTATGTGCAGGGAACCATGCTATGGGCTTATGAAGCATCATCTCAGTTATCATCAGCAACTACCCCACGAGGTAGGCCCTCTTTTCCAGGGCTGCACTATCACATTTATGGGTCCTTGGCACTTGGCCTTCGTGGGCCCTTCTTCCATAGAGGAAAATTTTAAATTACATATTAGGGCCAGCCTGGTGGCACAGCAGTTAAGTTCGTACATTCTGTTTTGGCAGCCCAGGGTTCACTGGTTCAGATCCTGGGTGTGGACCTATGCACCGCTTATCAAGCCATGCTGTGGCAGGCGTCCCACATATAAATCAGAGGAAGATGGGCACTGATGTTAGCTCAGGGCCAGTCTTCCTCAGCAAAAAGAGGAGGATCGGCGGTGGATGTTAGTTAGCTCAGGGCTAATCTTCCTCAAATAAATAAATAAATAAATAAATAAAATTACCTATTACAGTGTGTTTGTTTTTTATACCAATTATAGCTATACAAATATAATCCCGGCTGGACTCAATATTATAATATTCATTGCTCTTCTGATTTTAAAAGAAATTAAAACATTTTGGTGGGCCCTAGACACAGTGCCTGATAAATCAGCCCTGCTCTTGCGTCAGACGACAAACTGATGCTCACAAGACCAAAAGTCGCAGCGAAGAAGGCGGCGAGCTGGGACCCACACCCAGGCCAGGTGTGAGTCTAGTTTGCAACTTCCATCCGGAGCTAAAACCCCTGGGACCCAACCAGACAGTGCTCCTGGATCAACTCGGGACGTTTACTGGGTGCGGTCCCTGCAGGTCTCCGGCCCGGCCCTGGGCGCCTGGAGCGAAGAACCTGGGACCGCCCTGCGTGCCCCAGACCTCCCTCCAGGCCCCGCCCCTCCCCCGGCCCCGCCTCCAGCCCGGAGAGGCGCGCGGCCGCGGGGGGCGGGGCCGCGCGT
Source organism: Equus przewalskii (assembly GCF_037783145.1). Classification (NCBI taxonomy): domain Eukaryota; kingdom Metazoa; phylum Chordata; class Mammalia; order Perissodactyla; family Equidae; genus Equus; species Equus przewalskii. The sequence continues at coordinate 45,274,372 of NC_091851.1, forward strand.
GCGCTCGCCCGCGGCGCGCTGCGCATGCGCCGTGTTTGCAAGCGAGGATGGCGGGGGCCGCTCCAGGCGCCATCATGGATGAGGACTACTTCGGGAGCGCGGCCGAGTGGGGCGATGAGGCGGACGGCGGCCAGGTGAGGGGGGCTCCGGGCGCCCCCGACGAGGGCTATTGGTCTCCGTCGCCGGCGCGCTGACCCCGCTCTCGGCGAGCCCGGCCCCGCGGTCCCCGCGAGCTTCAAGTGCCGCCCGCCCCGCCCCCCGAGCGGCGCGCCCCCCGCCGCCCGCGGGCCCCTCTCGCCGCCGCGCGCCCGGGGCCACGCGCGGCCTCTCCCCGCCTCCGGCCCCGCGCTTGCAGACGGGAGGGGTGGGGGCGGGCCCGGAGCCCTGTTGTCTGATCACGGTCGGCTGTCCCCTCCCCGGGCCTCAGTTTCCCCAGTGAAGGGCTCGCGCCGGCGCCCAGCCCGAACACGCGGTGACCCGCTGACCACTCCCTCTGGGCCAGCCCCACTGCCAGGCGCGGTGACTGCCTCGCCCCCCAAGGCGGGGCGGCCGTACTCGAAGGGGAGGGCTGGGTGCGGGGCCACACAGTTTTGTTTTTTCTTTTAAATAATTCAATCTTTCGAAAAATCTAACTCATCACGAGGGAAAAAGTTGAACTTTGGGCTTTCTTCCGTGTGTTTGACTGGTTTGCACACCTTACCCTGCAGGGCTTTGGGCTGACTTAATCCATCCTTGGTCCAAGTGGCGCCGAAAGATCTTCCAGCCTGGACCTTGCAGGGTTTGGTGTGGGGCGGAGAGCCCGGACTGGGGTCCCGGCTCGGCCGCTGTGTCCCGGCCTAACTGTGATCCGAAGACCTGCCCGCAGTGCAGCTTTACACGACGGCTTCTCGGGCCCCTCGCCTGCAGACTGATACAGCTGGTCTGGAGGGAGCCTGGGAATTTGCCTTCTGATGAGAGTCAGGATTAAAGATGTTTGGGAAATATTGAACGAATATTTTGAAGGAGGAAGGGATGACGTGGGGCGTACTTCGCTGAAAGGGGGACGGCGGTGCAAAGAGGTCATTGGAGGCGCAAAGACGTGGGCACAGGCGCTGTGTTCGCGGAACTAAGGGGAGTCCCGCGTGGTTAGTGGCCTGGTGGAAGCAGTGGCATGAGGTCCGGTAGGAAGCAGGTTCTGAAGGGCCTTTGAGAGCTGCTGCAAAGAGTCTCGGGCAGGGAGTGACCCGGTGAGATTCGTATGTTGGACCATTCCACGGTGTTGGAGGCTTATCATGGAGTGGATGGAGGGTCAGGTTTAGCTAGTTGGAGCCTGTGTTAGCTAGGTGTTTTCGTGCGTTAGCGCGTTCCACGCTCAAGGTTTTGGTTGGGTGTTCATTTTGTAAATGAAGAAAGCAAGGCCCAAAGACTTAGTGACCTGCCCACGTTCATGAAACTAATAAATGAAGGAATGGGGATCCAACCCAGGTCCTTTGTCTCCATTGCCACTTTATCAAACTGCTGACCACCGAAATGGTCTAAATGAAAGAAACTTAGGGTGTAAATTAGCTTAGCGGTGGGTTGGTGTATCCTGTTTAAAATGTCACATACTTGTCACATGGAGCCTTCAAGTCACAGAGTGTTAGAACTAGGGCGTATCTAAGGACCCTCTAGTCCCCCGCCCTCACTTTATAAGCAGAGCTCTTCAGTTACCTGCCCTAGGTTATGCAGTCAGGAATGGCAGAGCCACACCTAGACCCCTCTCTGGGAGGTTGGGGAGTCTCATGTTTGCAGAACTTTAATCATCCTAATTCGGCCCACTGACCATAATTGGCTCTCACTGATGAAGGGTAGAACCAGGTGTTCATTTCATGTTCATTCTGTGACTGCTTGGAGGAGGGAGAGAACGCCAAGAAAGGTGAGTGACAGGGGTGGCATGAGCTGAATTTTGGAAGACAGTATTAGGTCAATTTTTGTGACCCTGATTCTCTTCACTTAACACCATGTTAGGTGGATTGTGGGAGGTAGGAAGATGTGTAAGAAGGCTACTGTGATGAGTCCAGATGATAGACGCTAAGAGCTACTGAAATGCACATAGTGTAGTCTGGCTTCCGGTTGCCATTGGGGAGTAGCAAGAGATGAGACTGGCCAGGCGAACAGGTGGAAGGTTAAGGTTATGGATGTCTATCTTGGATGTCTTTGTTGAGGGAGATAAGAAACTTTAAGCAAGAGAAAGACATAAGTTTTACGGCTTATGAAGCTCATTGGGGCATCAGTGTGAAAGATGTTGGGAAGGAAGGAATGAAATTGAGCCATGAGGGGAATATCACTACTGCCCAAAATAAGGAACAGTAGAGGTAAAGACGGAAAGAAGGGCCCAATTGGACAGATATGTGTGAGATAGAATTGATGAGTCTTTATGACAGGAGGGAGGGAGGAGAAATTGAAGATGGCTCCTAGGTTTGTGGGTTTGGGGTCAACAGGTAGATAATGGAACCCTTTACTGGAATATAGGTTGTAGGAAGATTATCTGCTTAGAAGGAAACGATGAGGTCAGTTTTGGATCTAATCAGTTTGGAATACTAGTGGGGCATCCTATTGGAAATGAGAATAGACTGTTGAACACTTGAGTCTGGAGCTCAAGAGAGACAGACATCCAGGCTAAATTCTAGAGTTATGGGCAAGAAGGTGGCATGACCCAAGAGAAGACGTAGCAGAAGAGAAGAGGGTCCAGGGTAGAAGCCCAAGAATACAGGCGCATAAGGAGGAGTCTCAAGGGGAAGTCCGGCCTTCCTTCACAGCCTCTTCAAGGCCCTCACACAGATAGGGTCTGAGAGAACACTCCCTCGTCTGCTCAGGGAAGGCATCATGCTCCATCTGCTCCCGAAGCACTTGCTTTCAGGACATGAGTCTAGACCAGGGGTGGACAGACTTTTCTGTAAAGGGCCAGATAGTAAATATTTTAGGTTCTGCATGTCTCTTGTCACAGCTACTCAACTCTGCCATTATAGGGGGAAAGCAGCCGTAGATAGTATGTTTAAAAACTGAGTGTGGCTGTCCCAATAAAATTTTATTTACAGAAACAAGAGGAGGGCTAGATTTGGCCCTGGGGTCGTTTGCTGATTCCTGGCCCACCTCTTACCCCGTTATGTTAGAGTCACTTGCGTGGAGCTTGGTCTCTCTTACTAGTTTGTGAATTCTTTCAGCGGAGAAAGGCATACCTTGTCTTATATTTTCTTAGGTTCCCTGGTGACAAGCACAAGTGCTAAGTACAGAGTAAATATTCAGAAAGCATCTGCTTGTTATTTAGGATGACACTGTTCAAGCTGGGTAGACCTTGGGGTCATTCAGCCGTCATCATCACATCCTCATCCTGCTTTGTCCTTAGATTTGGTAACTTGTTTAAGGTTGCTTCCATGCAAACTGGGTTAGAATCCAGCCAGATGTGCTGATTTGAGGCAAGTCAATGGTCTTTACTTTCTAACTGCAAATTGATGGCTTATGCCTTCAAGAATCACTTCATCAGTCTTTGTTGGAAAGCATTAAATGGCACATATGAAATAATAATAGTGAAAACAATAATAGTTAACATCTGTCGAACTCTTACGAAATGTTAGGTACTGTGCTTGGCTCTTCCAAAAATTCTCTCATGGAATACTTATAACAGCCAAATGAGGGTAGGTACTATGATTATCTTTGTTTAATAGAGGAGGAAACGGATACCCAGAGAGGTCAGGAAACGTGTATGAGCGCTGGACATAAGTTCACTAGGGTGGAGTTGTGATTCAAACCCACTCGGTGTGACTCTGGATCCCGTTTTCTTAGCCACTCGTTAGTTGTTCGTCCTATATCATGAGATTGTTGTGAAAGAAAAATGAAATATTGTCTGTGGAATACTTTTGAAAGGGACAGCGTTATACAGATTTAAGCTGAGATTACAGGATATTTGTATTAATGAAAAAATTGCATGGCTCATGGCGTTTATCAACAGCAGGAGGATGATTATGGAGAGGGAGAAGATGATGCAGAGGTCCAGCAGGAATGCCTACATAAGTTTTCTACCCGGGATTATATAATGGAACCCTCCATCTTTAACACTCTGAAGAGGTATGTGAGAAAGGTTATTTGTATTGGGAGGAAGGTGGGTGATAATTCAGAGAAAGTTTTGTAATAAACCTAAAAGATGATATGTAAAAGTTAGAATAATGTGATATGGAATGGAAGGCTTCTAGGGGTCCCCCAACACTTAAAAAAACTTACTAACCTATCTCCCTCCTCGCCTCCCTGTTATCCATTCCCATGCCCATCTACATTCATTTTCGTGTAATAGCTTACTTGTTACTTTTTCTAGATATTTTCAGGCAGGAGGGTCTCCGGAGAATGTTATCCAGCTCTTATCAGAGAACTACACTGCTGTGGCCCAGACTGTCAACCTGCTGGCTGAGTGGCTCATTCAGACAGGTGCTTTGTGGGTGCCCCTGTCCTGGGTAGTCAACCCCCCCCTTTTTTAAATAGACCTATGGATCATTATGATGCTGATAAATTGGAAAGGCCTTCTGTGTTTTCCTGGTTTTTCAGTCTTAAATAAGTAAGAACTGAATTTCTTACCCATCTTCATCTGCTTGATTCTTATCTTTGATTCAGTAATTGAGGTTTACAGATAGCCTGCAAATGTGATTCTCATTGAGCTGTTTTCCCTACCATGTTGTAGAATTATAGGATTATACAGTGTATGTTCAGTGTGTCATTTTTAAGAGGTCTATTATAGCAAGCAGTAAATGATGGATAATTTAGGACTGGGTATGATTATGGCTTTTAGCTAATATGATCAAAGTAGAGCCTTACTGTAAATCCACTAAACTGGGTGCAGATGACATCACTGAGTAAGTACTGTCCGGAAACTAGTCGATTCATTGCTGTCACAGTGATTAGATGCCAGTGTGTCTCTTGGCTGGCATCTGCTCTCTGCTGCTTTGTTGGAGTATGTCTTTCCATCTCTCCTACCTGTCTGTTTTGCCAATTTGTCCTTGTCTTTAGCGAGGTTTTGAAGATGTTGTCCTTTCCACGTAGACAAGGGTAGAACATCCTTCTGTGTTCTGCCCTATGCTCCTTCTTGGGTCTTACCATTGAATATGATTAATAAATATTAATTTTTATAAGAGGTCCAAAATCTTAAGTGGACATGAGCAATTCTGTTGTTTGATTCACAGACTTTTGACCTGACTGCTTTTTCCTGAAGTAATATACAAATTCAGAGATTGCCGTTTTCCATCTGGTTGCTTTCATTTTTTTTCAGGTGTTGAACCAGTGCAGGTTCAGGAAACTGTAGAAAATCACTTGAAGAGTTTATTAATCAAACATTTTGACCCACGCAAAGCAGATTCTATTTTTACTGAAGAAGGAGAGGTGAGGAATCTTTTCTTTTTCTAATACCAGTTCCTAGGGTCTTTTGCTAATTCCTTGTGTACAGTGGAGTATGGCATATTATGTAAGTAATGTAAGAGTTGGGTACTAAAATCAGGGTGTGAGACAAATTGCACAGAGTCGGAGTTGCCCTTTAAATGCTATACTCAGTGTACTGAGATCTTGCATGCAGAGAGGCACACAGGTACCGAGTGGAGAGGAGGAACAGCAGATTCACACCTCACTCTAGGGCACAGGCTCTGAGTGGTGTGCTGTACTTGTTTGAGTCCTTCAAGAAGCAGACGCCAAGACAGGATTTAGACGTGCAGGAGATTACGGAGGACACACTTGTGAGGGAAGCTGGGTTGGGGCTGCAGGAGCTGGGGGAGGCATGATGCAGTCAGACCCCTGAAGGCAAGAGGGAAGGAAGGATGGTTGGGTAGGAGGAGTCTTAGACGATAGTGCAGTTTTCAGAAGGCTTCAACAATGTCACTGGGTAGTCCTCAGCTGTCACTGGAGCCCCATGTCTCCTAGGAACAGGCCTGCCTCAGGAGCCCTGCCGCACTCAGTCAGTGGCTGGGAGCAGCCCATGGGAAACCTAGCCTTGGGACAAATGGGAGGTGGATCCAGAGTGCAGCCCGCAGTCCGTCAGTCACGCAGAAGAGCTGAGAGACACATTTTCATGGCCACTACACCTGGTGATGGACAAAACCACCTGTGCTATTTAAATTGCCTTTTTCTCTTTCACCAAGGGCATACAGCTGATTTAGCAGGAGTCAATTGTGCGTATGATGCAGCTCCACTGCATACGTGCTTCCACTAGACTCTCCTGTGTCTCCAGGAAGCACCTGTCAGTGAGCTCTTGGGCAGAGTCGGATCTTCCAAGAGCTCTGTGTGGGCATTCAGGGGCTCTGGCTCCGCCACTCGGCTACCCATGTGGCCTCACCACCTCCAGGTCTGCTTCCTTCTCTGGGGACTGCAGGGCCAGACCTCACAAGGGCTCTTCCAGCTGTAATATTCTGTGATTTGTTTATACAACATAATCTTCACTTAAGCTAAGGCTAGGCCTCTTATCTTGCTGTTTGTTTGTTGGCAGACTCCAGCGTGGCTTGAACAAATGATTGCACATACCACATGGAGAGACCTTTTTTACAAACTGGCTGAAGCCCATCCAGACTGTTTGATGCTTAACTTCACTGTTAAGGTAGGAAGAGTATTGGAGACAGATAAAAGTGTTTATGAGTGAGGGTTATTTTATGTTGGTTGGTGGTCTGTTTCCTTTGAAAGGTCATATTTGCTGTTGTTAGTAAAAGTCTTCATCGTTTCACTTTAGAAAGTCATACATTGAGAAAGAAAAGCATAGAATATGTACCTGTGTTTGTGGATCAACAGGGACTATGTTTTAGGATTTGCAGGAATGTATTTATAGAGTCTGTTGTGTTCTGAGAGGAGCCTTTAAGAATGTCTCCTTAATCTTATACACAAAGAAACCAAGGTGGGGTGGTTAGCCTGGGCCACAAACCTAGTTAGTGGTGAAGCAGGGATCAGAGTAAAGGTTTGAGACCTGAGACCACTGCTTACTTATCCCAGCTCACCACAAACACTGATGACAAGTCAACCTTCTCTGAAATGTGTGGTCACTACTTGTTGACACTTTCTTTGGCTTCTTACTTTTGTATTGTAGCTTATTTCTGATGCAGGGTACCAGGGGGAGATAACCAGTGTATCCACAGCTTGCCAGCAGTTGGAAGTGTTTTCTAGAGTACTTCGTACTTCTCTAGCTACAATTTTGGATGGAGGAGAAGAAAACCTTGAAAAAAACCTCCCTGAGTTTGCCGTAAGTTCTTTACTTTATGTATTTCAGATTAGAAGGAACCTGTTTTGGGTCTTGCATTTTCAAACATAAAATGCTCCTTTCCTTTAGAGAATGTCCAGGTCGCAACGCACCTTCCAAGATAATAACTTCCACGCAGGAGAACTGTTGAAGTTGGACTCTTTCCTCTACGTATGTCATTGCTGCAATCATGAAACCCCAAACTCTCTCTCTGTTTTCAGAAAATGGTGTGCCACGGGGAACACACATACCTGTTTGCCCAAGCCATGATGTCTGTGCTGGCCCAGGAAGAGCAAGGAGGCTCCGCCGTGCGCAGGATCGCTCAGGAAGTTCAGCGCTTCGCCCAGGAGAAGTGAGAGGCGGTGTTTCTGCCTACCCTAGTCCTCACTAGGTGCTCTCCACAAAATCACCCCCCGCCCCATTTCCACAGGCACAGACTCTAGGTCCTCCTATTTTGACCTATAGGTAAACTTGCTTTTACCCAGTAGAGCTGGAAAAGTCAGGGTAATTTTAAATGTAGAGAGCTTGCTTTCTAAAGTATTGCTTTGATGAATATTTTGTAAAGTATTTGATTATTGTTCAATTCACTGGATTTATGAACCTGTATTTTCATGTAGTAGGATTCATCAATAGCAAATAACAAATCTTGAAATAGTTATTCAGCAGTCTAATTGTTATTTTGTAGTACATATCTTACAGAGCAAAATTAGCTCTTCTTATCTTTCTTTTCTACTAATGGACTCTTAGTAAGATATTTGAAAAGTGTGTGGTTCCTTTTAGAAAGTCTGTGAGCTGTATTTGAATCCTTCTTTCCCAAGTCGCTCCAAATGTTGTTTTCATAGCTCAGTTGGTAGACCAGTGAATGACATAAACATGAAAACCCAGAGGGATCCATACTACTCAAAGTATTAAATGTGAAAAAAGGATGAGAAGAAGGAAGGAGGGAAGGAGCAAGGGAGGGAGAGAAGGAAGGAGAGGGAAGGGAAGGGTCATTAACAACATAGCCCACCTTATTAACAATGGGATATGTGACTTTTTCCATCAAGGGGCCATGATGCCAGTCAGATCACACTAGCATTAGGCACAGCTGCCTCCTACCCCAGGGCTTGTCAGGCCCTTGGTGCTATGTTGTCCAAAGGAGCCCTGAATCCAGCCGACATCACAGTCCTGTTCAAGATGTTTACAAGCATGGACCCGCCTCCTGTTGAACTTGTAAGTTGCTTTTCATTTTAATAATAAGATGGGATACCCGCATTGTTCATCATAAGGGTTATTTTGGAAAGTCTGTGTTTCTCTTAATTCTCTTAAGTCAGTGAGTGCAAATTCCTGTTGAAATGTTTCTGTCCTGTTCCTGGTCCCATCACTCTCTCAGAGCTGCACACATTAGTGCACCTGTTGGGCAGAGCGCAGCAGCGGGGTGGGGGTGGGGGAGTGAGTGGCATGCCCTCACTCCTGCCCTAAGTGGGTGTGGACTTACCTGCCATCTCTCTCCTGCATTCCTTTCAATGGCCTTGTTTCTCCCCAGATCCGAGTGCCAGCCTTCCTGGACCTGTTTATGCAGTCACTCTTTAAACCAGGAGCCAGGATCAACCAGGACCACAAGCACAAGTACATCCATATCTTGGCTTATGCAGCAAGTGTGGTTGAGACCTGGAAGAAGGTACTGTCAGTTCTGAGAATCGATGGACTTTTAGGGAGATAAGTAACCTCCTCTCTTTAGCATTATTTGGAAATTTTGGCTGCAAGAAATCATGAGCCCATCTAGTTTCAGAAATATCTTTTCTCGTGTTTATGCATAGAGTGCTAAATGTCTCAAGAAAATGTGCATAGTGTCTATACTGCTTATTCAAACTCTAATTGAAGCGTGAGTAAAGAAATGAAACTGACTTCCCCGAGCTGCAGACCAACACCAGTCTCACTGGTTTCAGTTTCTCTATGCTGGGTGACTGAAGTTTGACAAGTAAATTGACTCCTGACTTGAGAGATAGGGAAGGTGCTTTGCAGAGAGAAGTGGCCAATCCCACATTACCCCAACTGCAAGGGTGCAGGCTCCGTCAGGATTCACCACTGTTGCCTGTGTTTTCAGAACAAGCGAGTGAGCATCAATAAAGATGAGCTGAAGTCAACATCGAAAGCTGTTGAAACTGTTCACAATTTGTGTTGCAATGAGAACAAAGGGGCCTCTGAACTCGTGGCAGAGTTGAGTACACTCTATCAGTGTATTAGGTAAGCAAAATGAAACTTATTTCTAAACGTAATCCTTTTGGGAGGAAGTGGCTTGAGTTTTCAATTAAAAGCTCAAAAAACATAAAAGCTTCAGAGATACTTACTTATTTATTTTTTCTTTTTAAAACATATGCAGAGAACTTTAAACTGTTTTAGCGGTGTAATTTTCAGAGCTTTGCTTGCCAGAAGTCTGTTTACAAATTAGACTTAAGAAAAAGGAAGACCAACCAGAATTATAAAAATTGATTTGAAGAAAAAGGTCTATTTACAGTAAAAGGCCAACAAAAGATTGCTGCCATAGAAGTGATTTGCAATTATGCCAATTATATACGTAAGTAGTCACTAGGAAAGCTTACAAATTGGCTGTCCTCTCAGGCAGTTGAATCTTTCCCCGGTTAATTTGTACTAGGGACAAAGAAGGGATTTGCTAAATAAGAGTAAACTTCACCCCAGCCCACTAAGCTCACTGTTTTGCATTAATGATCTTTTCCTTTTAAACCAGTAAAGTGGTTTAAAGTAAGCTGAGAATTGGGTTCTTGCACTGCACGTTTGAGAGGATGCTGACTCATCAGACTGTTCACTACGAAGCATGTCCCTGGCAGGGCATCTTGAAGAGTGAATTGATGGGCTGGATTGAGCTTGTTGTTTTATAAACCTTTCTAACCATTTAATTTTGGTGTTTGTTTTTCTAAAAAACTTGTTTAAGGAAGCATTATTTACCTGTAGGTTTCCAGTGGTAGCAATGGGTGTGCTGAAGTGGGTGGATTGGACTGTCTCAGAACCAAGGTACTTCCAGCTGCAGACTGACCATACACCGGTACACCTGGCACTGCTGGACGAGGTAGGCGGGCTCCAGGACCGTGTTCAGCATGCTCTCTGTGCCTTGTACTGTTTATGCCTGTACTTCTCGCACATCTGTTCAGTGAGTTCAAGAGACACTCTTTTCAATGAGGATTTTCCTTTTAAGGAACTAGTTTCAACAACTCTGTAGATTTCTCAGTTTTTATCAAGTCCCTGAAGGGATGAGAGATGGTACAGAAGCTGACCAGCCCTGGGGCAAGTGTTGAGTACCACCATTGTCAGCGAGAAGCTGTCTTTGGTGGCTGTGACAATGATAGTTCTCTACGCTGATGGTGAGACCAGAGACCCAACCATAGTGCTCAGTGCGGCTTCCTTTGGCCTGTTGTAGATCAGTACCTGCCACCAGCTTCTGCACCCCCAGGTCCTGCAGCTGCTTGTTAAGCTTTTTGAGACTGAGCACTCCCAGCTGGATGTGATGGAACAGGTGAGCAGGTGGCCCATGGGGTTTGTCGTGCAGTTTGGGGAGAGGACCCCATTCTAATGGACTTCTCTGCCCCTACTCTTGTAGCTTGAGTTGAAGAAGACCCTGTTGGACAGGATGGTTCACCTGCTGAGTCGAGGTTATGTACTTCCTGTTGTCAGTTACATCCGAAAGTGTCTGGAGAAGCTGGACACTGACATTTCACTCATTCGCTATTTTGTAACTGAGGTCAGCAATACACTGTTTGTTTCACATTTCATACTATTGACACTAGCAGTGCCCTTTTTGGTTTAATTTACTTCATTTTGTACCTAACTGAGAACTGTGCTTTCTGATAATCATGGTGATAACAATGACATAGATACCACCTTACCAAGCACCTGCTGCCTGCAGGAACTTATTATGTGCTTTATCTGCATTACCACCTGGGTGTCTTAATGTTGGAGGCTGATGTTGTCAACAGGAAGCAAAAAGTGGGGAGAGAAGGGTGGTTTTCTCCTGACTGATTGCCGTTTCATTAGCATGTTGGTGCGATGCCGCTCACAGGCTGTGCGGGAGGAGGAATGACCTGGTGTTCTCTCCTCCTAGGTGCTGGATGTTATCGCTCCTCCATACACCTCTGACTTTGTGCAGCTTTTCCTCCCCATCTTAGAAAACGACAGCATCGCAGGCACCATTAAAACAGAAGGTGAACATGACCCTGTAACGGAATTTATAGGTATGGTTGACGTGAATGTCCCTTTGCTACAATTTTAAGTGTCATTTTTTACCTCCTGTTTCTAACCCAGTGACTGTTTGCCTTCTGTTTTTTAAAGCTCACTGCAAGTCCAACTTCATCCTGGTGAACTAATTTAGAGCACCTTCCAGAGCTGAAGTGGAACATTCCAGACCACTTGTGGAAAAATCCTTTCCAGAAACGTGTGTGAAGAGGCTCGGTCAGCATCTTGGAAATGGGCTCTGCTGGGGGAGGTGGATAACTCTGTTAGAAAGGAGAATGTTAGCAGCGTAAGTGAATTCTATTCACTTTCTCTACTGAGAACAGTCCGCTCTCCTTGTTGTAAGTCCAGGGCTGCCCCTGAATCCTGTTTACAGTGTTCTTTCCCCCCGTATAGAAGCTAGGTTCGTGTTACCTCTTGGGATGCAGCCAGTTGTCAGCCCCAAGGGTGGCAGGAATTCAGAAACAGACACTCAAACGAACTACTTTCAAAGTTGACTTAAGTTTTCTCACAAGAACCCGATTAGCTAGTTGATATTTTATTGTAATTGTTTTAATTTTCCAAGAACAAATAAAAAAAAAGCCATTCTGGGTTGGAAGGTGTAGATCCTGGTATTACGTTGTTGTTATGTGTAAATAAGGCACGTTCGGGCTCAGTTCTTGTGTGCAGTCATATTTTATTCATTGCTTGGGCAATTCGAAATTGCCATCGCCCCCGTCTGTCCCCACCATTGATTCTAAGGTGACATAAGAACTGGTGATAAATCTAAACTGTTTTACCTCTTAAATGCCACATCATAGATCACAGTTGCCAAAGAGAAGATAACGAACCATCTATTGAAGGAAATGGAGGCTATCGTCATGGCAGGGGAGCAGTCCTGTGCGGGTGTTTAAGGCATCCCACTGTAGACTCTTCTCTCGGGAATATTCTTTCAGCCGGTACCACATCGGTCTGCATTTTGAGGCACCCCTTCTAGGTGCTCAATGCCATTACCAGATGACAGATACCAGTTTGATTTGAATATCAACCCCCAGTTCCTTCAAACCATGGCAGTAGCAACCCAGTGCCTGTAACAATAGATCGGATCCCCTCTGGTTATAGTTCGTGATATTTCTTAAAAAACTGCTCTTCCGGGGACATCTGCCTTAAACGATGGGGTCCCCAAATGTGCAGGACTCCTCAATATGGAGGTTGTAATAGTTACCCTTCCCGTCTTTATAGGTGCTGGTCACTATCCTCATCCAGCCTCGCTCGCCCTGTGGGTGAGAAGTGGGATCGTACATTAGCTCAGCAACCCACAGACTCCTAATTCTCCCTCTGCTTTCAGGGTAGAGAATGGGCCTCCTCTCTACCTCATCACTCGGCCTCAGGCGGGGGGATGCAGCACCCAAACCACCCACTCCGCTGCCCCTTCCCTTTCCTGGGACCCACATTCAGAAATAACCTTTTGTGAAATTTTTAACTTAGTTAATATTTAATGGGTTTGTGGCCCTGTACACCAGAAGCTAATTAATGTCACAAAAATGTTGACTCCTTAGACCAGATGACTTGACTTCCTACTAATATCTCCATTTGTAGTCATTTAAGAAAAATTGACATTTCATCACTTTGACATTAATCACTTTCCCCCATTTCATATTAATGAATTTCTGTGTCTTAGACTGTTAATGGTTAATACTAAGTCTTAGAAATTAAAATTCTTGCAGTTAATTTATCTCCCCTGGATTTCTGGCCCAACTCAAAAATATGTTTGAAAAAAATTACACAGTATTACTTAGGAGCTCTGAAACTGACAGGAAGAAGAGTGTTGTAAAGGAATGAGCTAGCTAAACGGAAACCTCTAAAGCAGTGCTTCTCAGCCAGGGGGATTTCTCCCCAGGAGACATTTGGCAGTGTCTGGAGACACTGGTGGTGGTCACAAGCAGGGGACAGGGAGAAGGAGCTATCAGGATCTAGTGGGTGGGGGCCAGGGATGCACAGGACAGCGACAGCCCCCACACAACACAGAAGTACCTGACCCCACGTGTCACTGTGCTTGCTCCTGGGCTGGAGCAAGAGGCCCCTCTGCTCAGGGCCACAGTTCTTAGCTACAAAGCCAACAGAGCCATCACAGTTAGAATCTGGAAACATCTTACCCACGGTTCACCCCATGAATTCCGGACAATCCAGTACTCGATCCCATTACTGACACCCCACCCGGCCACAGAGACGATATGGTTTATGAAGGCCGTGTCGTGATATTCGGCGTAGATGCCTCCGGTGTAGTTAGCCATCTTTTCTGTGGCCATTATACCGCAGCTAAGAGCAAGCGATTAAAGAATTAGCATTTTAAAAAGAAAGAATTTACCATCTTCAGAAGTGGTCGTGTAAATCCAGCTCAGATAATCAGAGGATTCTGCCTAAACTTGTGCTGTTCCTCCTTGGTGTCCACCCTCCTGAACAGCACCAGCATCCCCACAGCGCTCGCTGCAGCCCTGGGGCCTTTGCATGAATGGTGCACTTCACTCACAGTAACCCTTTGAGGGGCACGTTAGTTGAGCTTTACTTCTGAGAAAACGCACGTGGCCGCTGTGTCCCCAGCCTAGTGAGTAAAGTTGGCCAGGACACGTGAAAACGGCCTCAGGTCCCATCCTCCTGCAGCGCGCCTGCCCCGGGCTGGCAGCAGTCTCCTCTCACCTGATGGGGCCATTTTTGTAGATTTCTGCCATCATCTTCTCCCTTCCGGAGAGGGAGCCGTAGTCGCTCACTTTCCAGATGGTGTAGTTTTGGATGGGATGGCACTCCTTGAATTCAGTGCATGTTCCACATTGGTTAAACTTGTCACACTCTGAGGGACAGCATGGAAAGTTAGCGTGAGACCGTCTCACCACTAACCCGCCCAAACCCACTCTCCGCTGTTCCTCTTTAGCTGGTAACGGAATCCTTTCGCCATCAGGTGCTGTTTAATTATGCTCTTCTTTCTGCTGCAAAGGATTTATGACAAGCCCTCCCCCCCCCCGCCTCGGTGGAGAAGAAAGGCAAACACTACTTAACGCATAGTAGGCACTCAGAAGACAGCTTTTTTGGTTTTCCTTTAAAAGCCCGGAGAAGGGCCTTTTCACAATACTCTACAGCTGAAGATGGAGTGTAATTAAATTATTAGCTCTTAATCAGATGATTCTATTGCTGGCTAGTGAATAAGCCAATACATTTGGAAAAAAGTAAGCATTTTCTGATTATTTTGGTTTGAGGAGGTATCAAGAATTAGGCTTAAAAAGACAAACTGCAGTACTTAGCTCTGTAAGACTCCACTCCATCCCCTTCGCTCCTCCCAGGCCCTGACATCCTCACTTTGTGACCCCCATCCTGCCTTGACCCTCGGCCTGCCTGTTCACCGCTTGCAGGCTACCTTTTGCTGTTAACAGTTTCCTATCTGTCCAGACTCCTCTCCCGGGACATGAAACTCCTTAAAGATTAAATTGTTGGCTTAACGTGTCCCTTGGACACCAAACGCCCAGTGCCCAGCACAACAAGAAAGTGGGGGATCTGTGGCCACATTTGCTAATACAAAGACAAGACTATTTGTTGCAAACAATCAGGTTCCTGATGAACTCCATCTGCCCCTGTCATGCTAGGTGGGTTGGAGGGGCCCGGCCTAGGCTGGACCAGACCAGTTCAGGGTGAGGCAGGCTGCGGCCCCAGGGGCCACCTGATTCTGTTCTCCTTCTCAGTGGGCCTTTTCTTCCCTTTCATCCGTCCTTCTCACTTCTCTGACCCCTGCTGTGTTTACCACTTCAACAAGACTCACCCACCCCGTCTGGGAGAATTCTTTCTGGCTGGGCAATATGGCCCAGGAGGCAAAGTGAGGGCATCCCACGGACACGAGACAGTGCTAGAGTATGCAGCACCACTTCAGAGGGCACGGGGGCTGGAGCAACCCTGTCATAGACGGAGAGAGCAGGGCGGAAGAGCACCCCAGGCTCCCCCGTCCTGCCGCCCTCCTCTCTCACAGCCTTTTGCGTTTGTTCCAGCTCTCTGCTCTGGCTACGAGGGAGCTCTGATGGGCAGGTGACTTAGACTGCTAATTATGGGTTTGAGGTTTGGACTTTCTCTTTCCTTCGGTTTCCAAGGGGAGCAGACTGGAAGGAATGTGCCAACGCCAGGAATTCCAGGCCAGCTTAGGTCGGCTGCTCCATGCAGCACCCCTCAGCTCCAAATCCACCTGAATGTGCACGGACCAGGTCCAGGGTCGTGGGGCGGGAACTGGGCTGATGCTTTTTCCAGGTGGGCCCCCTTGTTTCCAGTTCAGGGCAGTAGCCTGCCTGCTCTCCCCACCTGACTCCTGGAAAACTTTCTCTTCCCTCAACAAGGGCGGCATGCACCTCGTCCACGAAGCCACCAAAATGCCAACACGCCACAACCCAAAGCCCACAGCCAGGCCCAGCCACAGGAGACTGAGACACCCTCCCCAGGTCTCTTCTGTTGCTTCTCAACAAGGACTACAGGCTCCAGCTTCCTGCTCCCCCAGACTCACCAGGTTCAAGGTGGCAGGACACTCCCATCTCTGTCCCACCTTCCCCTAGCACCCTGGCCACAGAGCCTGTGAAGCCTGGGTTGGCTTAGGCTCCACGCAGCACTTTCCCTGGGAAGCAGGCGGTGGGGGCAGCAGAACCTACCCTGGTCCTTGGCCTGGTAGTTGTTGCAGGTCTCGTCAGGGATGCCATGCTCATGGGCGTACTCCCACACCTGCAGGTCATTGCCCCCCTCGCAGGAGCCCGCCTGGCCGCAGTCGATGACTTGTTGCACAGACAGCAGGGTGGAGGGCCACGCCCCCTTCCTTTTGATGTTGATCCGATCTGCAAGGCAGCACCCACACCTAGTCAGCACCCACCCTGCCCTACCTGCTGCTCCAGCTGCTGCACATCCCTCTCTGGAGAGCCCTCTCCCACAGACCTTTTCAAAAAGTCTCAGCTCTGCAGAGAGGCCTCCGCTGGCCCTTCCCAGGCACGGATGTATCCGCCCACTCACTGTAAGTGCCATGCGGGCAGGGCAAGGTCGGTGCTGCCTAGCTGTAGATGCCCCACGAGTGTCTGCTGAAGGGGTGAAAGGATGAAAACTCTACCCCCTGTGCCAGGTGGGCTGGCACCAAAGACAGAGCCAGGAACACAAGACACAGTCCCTACGCTCCTGGGGCCCCTCCGGAGACGGCCAGCGAGAAGCAGCTCCCTCGTCTTTCCACCACCCAGTCTACCAATTTTCTGCATCCACAAGCCCGTTTCCTGTGACAGCAGGTGGCGTGTCCCGACCCAAGGCTGAGATGGACCCCGCGTCCCTCTCTCCCACCACATCAGCACCTGTACAAGCACCTGGGCCAGCACCACCTCCACTTACTGCCACGGTTCTCCGCCTCCTAGCTCAGCAGCCAGGACAGCTGTCTCCACTCCACTCCCTCTTCTCTCTTCAGCCCCAGCCAAGCACACTTTCCACCCTTTCCCTCTGCTCAAGTCGCTCTGATCCAGGCCCATGGTCTCCACGCTGCTGCTTCTAATGGCTACTTCCCCTCCTCATCTGATCCCCTCTTCAGCAGCAGTCAGCAGCCTGGCCACTCCATCATTCTATATGCACCTCCTGCCCTGAGCTTCCAGTACACAACTGTCCTTGGACACCCTGCGCCTCACCGGAGCCCACTCCCTCCCTCTATGTTAGGGCGGCCACAGCCCGGCTCTGGTCTCTCCCTCCACTCCTGACTCATGGATCCACTCCCTACCTGAGCCACCCAAAGAAGGTCTAACCCACTTCTTAGCATGGCCCCAACACAACCATCCATTCCCCTCCCCCCTGCTCTTCGTCTTCCCCACACATCCACCGGTACACATTCACACCCACTGTGCGCCAGGCCCTGTTCTCCATGCTGGGAATACAGCAGCAAGCAAAGCAGACAGAAGCCTCGAGCCACACCCAGCTCACGGAGTGGGGGAGACAGGACAAGAAACAACGGTGAATGTGGAAGCATGAAGAACGCAGTGCTGTGAGGAACATAAAAGGGGAGAGAACTAGGGGGCATCCTTTACAGAGGGTGGCTGGGGACCTCTCGGGTGGCATCCATGGGAGGGAGGGAGCGTATTTGGGAGATCAGGTACTTGGCGTGAGAAGGTACATCCTGGGCTTCAGCCCTTAGCATCCAAACTGGGTCCCAACACAGAGCAGGGAGCCAGCTGACATAGGCTCTTGTAGGTCAAGAAGGATTTGTCTCTGTCTGCGTGACATCTTTAGAGGGTTTCAAGCAGAAGAGAAACATGATCAGACCTGGGTGTGAACAGGCTCGTTCTAGCTGTTTGGGACCTGACGGCAGGGAGGCAAGGGAGGCAGCAGGAGAGCAGTCCTGGCTCGGGCGGCAAGGCCCGGTGCACCGGGTGCAGGCCGGCGGCTCAGGCTGGGGTGCCGCGGGGGATGTGACAAGAAGCAGAGGAGTTGGGAATATATTTTGAAAGTAGAAGTGACAAATCTATGAGGGTGTAAGACAGAGGAACCAGCTGTGGCTCTAGGCTTCTGCCTGAGGAACAGGAAGGATGAGCGGCCGTTTAGTGAACCAGGGAGAAGAATCGGGTTTTCGGGGTGAGGATGGCAGTGGAAAAGACAAGCTGTTCAGATCTGAACACGTGAGGTGTGGGGTGTCAGGTGTTCAAGCAGAGGGAGAGAGGGCAGCTGGGTGTCAATGTCGAGTTCAGGTGAAGGGTCTGGATGAAGCAAAGGACGCAGTCCTGGAAAACCGGATGTTCGGAAGTTGGGAGGGCGAGGAGGCCGGTGGGAGGCGGGGTGCAGGGAAGGCCAGGGAGGCAGAAGGAGTTCCGGGCATGTGGTGGAAGGTGAGGAAATGTTTGGAGAGCTGAGCAGGCGCTACGAAGGAAGGTAAGGCCTGGGAGCTGACACTGGACCTGCCCCCGTGGCGGCCGGTGACCTTTGCAAGGACAGAGCCGGTGGAGTGATTCAAGGACAGAGGAGAGGAGCCCCGAAGTGGGATGCCAGCTGGAGGGGTGGGGTGGAGGCCCCTACGCATTTGTTCACAGTGAACCAGGGGCTCGGATGGGAAGGAAGGCCAACTGTGGTCTGCTGGGCCTATGCCCCTGGAAGTCCCCTTCTGGAGGCTTCTATTCTCTCAGGGAAACAGGAAGAAGGGCTCTGTTGCTGGGGAAGGTGTCAGATGGTTAAGGAGACAGAGGGAGAAGCAGTGGTGAGCTCTGGAGACAGAGTCCACTCCAGAAAGGTAGCAGGGCTGACCCTCTCAGTCAAGACCTGTCTGAAAAGGGATTGCGTCAAGGGCCACCTCCAGCCACCCACTCCCCTCCCCGCCCTGCAGTCTCCCGTGACTCCCTCTCTGACATCCCTCCAGGCTTCAGCCAGGCCCCTCCCCTCCCCAGGACCTAGTCAGCTCCCCCTCCCCCACCCATAGAGCCCCACCACTTTCAGTTCCTCAAAGCCAGCTCCATTCCTGCCCCAGCCTTTGCCCTGAACCTCAGCCTCAAGGCCTGGCCACACCCTGCCTGCCTGCTTGGCCCAAGGTCTTCCAGAGGCTCCGGCGGTTAAGCCTCTGGCTCCACATTCCCCTTGTCCATCTCCACTCCAGTCAGGGGGCCTTCTCAGCCACCCCTGAGGGCTCTAGTACCTGAAAGCGGGGCCTCAGCCTACCTGCCCCTACCTCTTCCTTCCTGAAGAGTCAGAAGTATGCTCCAGCCCCCAAAGAGAGACAGGGCAGGACCCTCAGGGAGACCCTGCCAGATGGCCCAGCTACAGCTGGCTAGCTCTGGGATTCAGACCCCACTGCTCATCCTAAAGGCAACCTAGCAGAGGTCCTGGACCAAAGCCCAGGCTTCTGGGCTTCCCCTCCGGGCTGTGAGACCATGGCCAAGTCTCCGACCTTCCTGCCAGGAGCCTCTGTTTCTTCATCTGCAAATTAGGAGCAACCGCAGGGCAGCTGGGAGGCTTAAATGAGAAGACGCACAGACAAGGGCGATGATGCCACCGAGCCTGGGCAAGCAGCAGTAGCCACACTGCTGTTAATCTGTTTAACACAACGCCGTACCTGCGGCAGGCCTGCCCAGTGAGATACCCAAGTCAGGCAGGAGGCAACGCACCCCAGCCCTCCCAGGGCCAAACTCCCAGTCAGAGAGCCCTTCTCCCATGGAATTCCAGTGCAACTTCAGGCTCCTGGAACCCTGGCTGCCGCTGGAGAGCCCCTCCCACATGCTACCAGGCGGGCCTGCGGCTAAAAGAAGGCCCAAGGCTGGTTTGAAGTCTCTCCTCCTCCCTCCTCTCCCAAGGGAGGGCCCACAGCCCTTTCAAGTGGTACAGTCCTCAGCTTCCCTGCTTCCTCACAAGCCTTCCTGCCCTGTGGCCAGCCGGCGAAGGAAGAGATGAGAAAACTGGCCAGCCTCGCTCAATACTCCAAGCCCAGGACAGGCATCTCCTCAAATATTAACCGCTGCTGAGAAGCAGCTTCCCAGGTGTCCCCAAACACCGGGAGGGGGTTCAGTGAGTTTAAATTTCTGGTTCCATCCCAAATGGCCGGGATCATAAGCTCTGGGAGAGAGAGGGTACCTGGGAGCTCCTTGTCACTGGGCGTCAGTCCTAGTCCTGCCTGCCACCCACAGGCCCACCCTGCACAGTGGAGACACCAACTAGCTTGTGTCACTTCGGCCTTTCCTCGATGGTGAGGGGCAGCAGAGGGCACAGGTCAGCTCCCCTGGGCCTGAGAGGCTCAGATACCCCCCATCCCAGGCTGAGAGTCGTGGCACCCTGACAAGGAGGCAGCCTGGATAGGCCTTCCTGTCCTGGTCAAGAGGGCCGTGGGGCCTCCACCTACCCGCCATGGCGCTGGTGCTGCCGTGGGCCCAGCAGGAGCCGCAGTACTGGGGGATGTGTTGGTTCCTGGTGACACTGACATAGTTGATGCCATCCACATTGCGCCAGTCCCACTCCTTGGGCAGATCCAATGGGGAGAGGTACTCATGAGGCCGAGGGTATGTCCTGGGAAGAGACCACCAACCCCAGGATCATCAGTGGGGCTCCTGGGGCCCTCTCCCCTCCCCAAAATGAGAGGGAACAAGAGTGAGCACCTCCATCACCAGGTGAGCGCATCTCACACTGGGAGACCCCGCTCTCACAGAATGTGAAGGAGGCAGGGCACCCCCAAATGCAGCAACCAGACTGCTCCCCAAGCAATGCCGCCAAACGCCAGGGAGGTGGGGCTAGCCTGCCCTCTGCGCAGGTGGGGCTTGTCCAACCCCAAACACCAGGGCTCCCCTGGATGGGAAAGAGCACGAGCGACTCTCAAAACAAAGGAGGATCCCACCCTCCAAGGTCAGGAGGGCAGAGGCCTTGGTTCCTGGCACCCCAAGGAGGCGGCAGGAGTCCCCAAAAGGCGGGAGTGCGCCCCAAGCCCCGGGAGATGGGCCAACCCCGAAGCCGGCCCGACCTGCGCCCCAGCTTGAACAGCTGGTCCTCCCGCAGGGGCCGATAGCAGCTCTGGCCTGAGCGGAAGTAGAGGCTGGCCCGCGCCGTGCCCGCCAGCAGCACGAGCAGCAGCAGCAGCCGCGCCGGCCCGGACGACGCCATGGCTCCCGCGCCGGGTCCTGATCCGGGTCCTGATTCGGATCTCCTGGGCGCCTCCGCTCCGGCCCGCGCCCTGCAGGCCCTCGTGCTCTGGCCCCGGCCCCTCCCGGCCCTTAAGGTGGCGGCGCGGGTGCCCGGACACACCCCCGGGGCGGGGCCGCCCGTCCTGCCCCGGGTGACCTCGGCCCCTCCCTGGCTGGCTGCCGCAGGGCCAGCCCCGAGCGGGCCGCTGGCCAGGGCCCCCGCCTCCGCCCCTGCTGGGGGTCGCCCGAACTCGGGTCTCGCATCAGGCCTTGGAGCCAGACCCCAGACCAGATCCCACCACTAGCCGCTAGCCACGTGGCTTGGTGGCTTGACTGAGTACATCATTATCAGACCTTCAGGGCTCCTGGGGCAGGGGGTGGGGGCTGCAGGGTCTGAATGGCCCTGCCAGCCATAGATTCCTGGGACCCTGGGCCCTGGAGAGGTGCCACTTGTCCCCACATCCCACTTGGGCCTAGGACTCCCTAGGAATGGGCAGGGATCTCCCCAAGTCCTGAGCTGTCCTGCCAGAATTGTGCCCTGGCCTGGCTTTCCGAACCCCATTTCCCAAAGGCCCGGGCCCTTTCTGGAGAGATGAATGTCCCTCACAGAGAACACAGGCGAGGTCCCCCCACACAATGCCCCTAAAGGAAAATTGCACTTGGCACATAAATCATTACTTCTATGTTCCAACTTCCAGAGATGCTTGAAAAGTTTCCTGCTAACAAAACTCTTCACAGGCAAATGGGGAACTGAAAGCAGAAGTGGGACCCCCCACGCCTTGATTTCTTAATGTACCATGAGTTTCTCCCTCCCTCCTGCTCCTCGTGAGTGGTAGTCATCCAAGCAGGTCACAAAATGGCCTTCCTCTTCTTGTAAGAAAAGGGTCAAGGCATTTTGTTCTAGGGCTCCCATAGGCCTTTGCTGTAGGGTCCTCAGATGAACTCAGTGGGTGCTCACCAGTTTCCGGCCACCCCTCCCTCTGCCCACACCAGGCCAGCAACCAGAAATCAAAATGGCGGCCCCTTTGATGCGGGTACCATGAGCTGAAGAGTCGAAAGAAAGATTTCTTGGACTCTCAAGGTCTGGCAGTGGTGCTCTTTTATTTAGAGAATAGTACGGAATAGCATGGGGACAGGACCCATGGGCAGTAAAGAGCTGCTGCCCCTGCTGCATGGGGACAGGACCCATGGGCAGTCAGAGCTCCTGCTGCTGCCCTAAGTTGAGGGTTAGAGCTAAATTTATAAGGCACGGGTACATGACTTATTTTTACTGGAAAAGAGAAAAGATGATGTAAAAAGTCATTAAATGATTTCAGTGCAGATGGGGTCTGGTTATCGTGCGGTCGTATAACTTTAGATACGAATCTGGTCATATAGATCGGCATGTAGGCGAGGATGCCCTGGGCTTCTGTCCCTGGGGCAGCCTCAATCCACACCATAAAAATCCACCGTGTCATATAGTTTGGCATGTAGGCCAGGTCACCTTGGGCTTCTCTACCTGGGGTAGCCTTAATCCACATCATAAACCCCCCCAAACCCATTTGGACCCGAAATATTTTGGGGATATGGACGGTGGTCAGTCTTCTGTAACTACTTCCAGCTGTACAAGGTCATAGAGCTGTCCCTAAATGGGGCCATAGGTATAGGCAGGAAGTTCAGTGGACTGGAAGGCTGCACCAGTGGAGTCCAAGGCTGACAAGGTCCACGGATCCTCTGGAGACGAGAGAATCATTTGACGAGAGGTGGTCAAGGAGGTGAAACTTTGTTAACATGTGGAAGACAAACAATGAAATAGACAACAAGTTATAATAAGAAATACTAGCAATATGATTAACCCAATGAATAAGGTTTGGATAGTAGTCCAGAAACCTGGTCCTGACCAGGAGTTCAACCAATCGTTTAGCAATAAGGTAGGGTCAGACATGGGTTTAATTTGGTGGCTCATATCAGATAGGAAGCCAGAGATATTTTGATGGTAGTCAGGAATATAAACACAACATTCAGTTTTTATAATGGCACAAGTGCCTCCCTGTGCTGCTGTCAAGACATCCAGGGCCATTCGGTTTTGGAGGACTGCCTTACGCGTTTGGGATACTTCTAAATCGAGCAGCGAAAGGCTATGTTGTGTATCATTTAATGCCTTCACAGTAAATTTGTTTAGGACTTCCATGTGCAAGATGACGCTTTCGATTCCTAATTGGGGAAGGAAAGTTGAGGAAAGATGGTCATACCAGTGGAAGACAGAGCAGGTCCAGCGCTGTTGCAGGTTGGGTAGGTCAGCAGGAGGAGTAACTATAGCAAATGTAGTTCCACCTTGCATCCAGATGAAGCCTAGGGTGCATCGTCCAATCCATCCAGGTGGTAGCCAAGGCCATAAGTTGGAACCACATAGCCACTGAGTGCCATTAGGGGCTAACCAACATGTGCTGGGCCATCTATCCCAGTCAGTCCCAAACCAATCAGTATTTTTTTAAGGCTATGATATGAGAACACATGTAATGGGGAATTTTCCCCATAGGTCGGGTGCTATTAGGCCATATATCACAGGTGTGATTGGTTTGTTCCCAACATAGAGTGGCCTTTTGACTGAGTTGATCACTAGTAGGAGTGAGCCAAATATATTCGTCCCAAATTTGATATAGTCCATCCTGTGTGTACTGATAAGTTGGGGACTTTACCTTTGGAACTTGTTGTTTATGATCCACCTGTGACAAGGCAAATCTAGTTAGCATTTGGGCAGTAGTATTGAAGGAAAAGGTTTGATTGTGGCCAGGGAACTCCCAGGTATCAGAGAGAGATGGCCACAAGGAGACGTTATGATTAGTAATAGATGAATCTTGTGGAAGAAAAGAGCTAGAATCTAATATCCATGAATGCATACTATAGCTTCTACTGAAACATAATTTTTTCTCTCTAAAATCACCCTCATTTTTACAAAAGATAGCCAAATTAAGATTAACTGGTTTGCAAATAAAGAGTAGTTTCAATACAACTTGGTCCAATTATTTACATAAGTGCAGCAAGAATAGTAATTGATTATACAGGCTCTTTTAAATCTGCTTTGCTGGAATTTTTTTATGAGGAATCTCAGATTGAACTGTGAAGGCCTCTCGAGGCCAGAAAAGCCAAGCCAAGGACTTGCCGTCAGATTTTGCCTATAATACCTACAGATTTGGGTGGATTTCTCTTTCTCGAGGTCCCCCAAAATATTCTGAGGTTCCTTGCACCTGCCAGATAAGCAAGCTTCCTTACTTACTGGGTAAGATTGCCAGAGTCTCTGTAAACAAGGTACCAGGCCCATATTTCCAAGTGGCTTTATTTCCAGAAAGTCCAATCTTTGTTCCTGAGAAGCTGTCTTGTCATATCCAAGCCTGTATGTTTCTCTCAAATATGACATTCCAGTCAAAGCCTTGGTAATATAATCAATGTGTCCTGTTATAAGGAGACCAAATTCTTAGTGAACTTATGCAAATAACTATATTGCCATGAAATAACCATACTCACAAAGAGTTTCCAAATTCTGGAGGGATCAGGTAGGGAGAAAAAGATAAATGTTTCAGTTTTGCTCATAAAGGTACATTTCACTAAATTGCTGTAAGTCATAGTTAGCATAAGAGAAAAGAGAAAAAGATTTCCTTAAATATGAGAAAACAAAACAAAACATCAAAACTCAACAATATTTCAAACAGAAGTCATAAAAAATTATAATCATCCGCATCAGTTCACACAGTCCTGTATAATCAATTCTTGAACTTGATCTTCTGTTAGCAGATCTATGAGCTCAGTTTCTCTGTTAGAATTCTATAATTTCTTACCCAGTTCAGTTTTACAATCGGAAAGTTTATCAGAAACCTGTAGCTTAGAATCGTGTGTCAGAATCCTTTCCAGGAATTTCTCTGAAGATGAAACATATTTGCAAAAGCAAAAAGCATCAGAGTATAACAGCAACTATCTGTAAATGGACAAAAAAACTAAAAAGGGCAATTGACAAAGAAACTTGGCTACTTCTGTGACATATGACACTTCTAGATAATAACTGGAGGTATGACTGATAACCAGGACAGATCAGAATTTTAGGAATGTTATATAATTTTAAGACACCTATATTAATAACATTTACGCACATAATATCAGCTAAGAAAGTTTATCATCGCTTATTTGACAATGCTTCCCATGTAGTTTAATAGACCAAATAAGCCTAATTAGTTTAGTATTTTCCTCCTTATAAGAAGAGAGAGCAAATTTCTTTGAGAAGTCTCAGGGGACCTCTGAAAATCCTCAGAGAAATTTTTCTTCCTTCTACCAGGTCAAAAGAAAGCCTTCATTCAGGATTTGAATATTTTTGAGGGAGAAGCTTGTCAAAAAATATCAAAAGTTTTTAAAATGCTTGTTCAAATAGGAAACAACGCTCACTGTCAGACAATGCTCAGGTATCCATTCAAAGTGACAACAGAGACAGTCAAGAGCAAACAACACAGTCAAAAAATTTTAGAAGAGACCTCTTTCTTTCTGAATATAGGAAATTGTTTTAACAAAACATAGATTTTCTGTCTTTTAGGTAGGGTTAGAGCAGGCCAAAAGTTCAAGAAAATTATCCTTTGAGAGAAAACCAAATTTTAATTTCTGCACCAGCTTATTTTTAACATTAAAACTCATTTACTTAATTGGATTTACTTTAATCTTAGTCTACTTGACCAGGCATAAAACTCCTTTCTGAATTTCTCCTTCACAAACCTTTTACTTTCAGAATTTGTCCCATACTTGCTTTCTTCCCTTCTAGTACATTAGGACAAATTTATCTTTCTGAACCAAACAAACAAAAACCTTTCCATTCTTTGTACCCTCTTTACTGAAAACATACATTTTAACTTTCCTTGAATACAGAGCTGTTTTCCTTGTTAATTTCCAGTAGCTTTAATTATATATGTTAATTAGAACTTTTAACCATTAACAGACCCTAGTAAACACTAAAAGGTAAGCAATTACGAATTGTCTTTTATATCAACATTCTAAACACTTCATGATTTCTAGAAACACGCTGCTTTACAGTAAAACACCCGAAGACTTTTAGCCCCTCATAAGAAGCCAAAAGTAGATGGATACATTTAGCAATAATGTTTGTGTTCTATCCAATCCAAAAATGACCCAGATACTCAGATTTTCATCATTTAACTTAACGTGGCAAAACTCAAGATTGCTATCAAAAAGAATTTGGATTAATTTCTACTACATTTAGAATTTATGTAAGCGCTTACTTTAAGCTGATTAAACCGAGCTCTTAATTTTGGCCATACCATCCGGAGGTAAAATATCACACATATAACATACGTAAGACACATGTACACAGAGACTGCACAGCTATTGTTTTTTTTACCAATATTTGTGGAGAAGACACTCAAGATGCTAGATTTTTTGCAAGGGCACGCTTATGACCGTTTTTCCTCTCCCCTACTCTTTTTTTTTTTTTCCCTTCAGTCTTAGGAATTAGTGATGGGCTAGATAGTAGTTCCTGGAGAGGGGAGATGATAATCCTTTTTGAGATAAAGGCACTGGGTGGAATCTGAACTGCCTTCCAGTCTTGCAAGGATTTTTTAAGGACAGTTGCTCTTGATTTCCCAGAAACTGGACTGTAACTTGAATAACATTCTAGGTTGATCTACCTGTCCAACTGCATCACAAAGGCACAGAGAAACCTCTCAAGTTTTCTCCCGGCTGGAGTTTCTGGGGCATAACCCATGCAATTGAAAGTGTTTCTAATTAGTTAGAATGCACCTGAGCAGTGAGTCTCTGGGGATGCTTAGGGCATTCCCCATGGCGGTAAAGCCAGTATCCGACTGACAGTGGACTGGAGAAGGATGCAGTGCCCGACTGCGGGTGTCAACACAGTTATAAGATTTAATCAACGCCCACTTAGCCGGGGCACTTTGTCCCTGAACCAGCACAAGGGGAGCCAGGGAAGCAGGAGGCAAAGGCCTGGGACTGGCTGGAGGCCGGGCTCCCAGCGCCAGGGTTGAGAGTTAAGTCCCTGGCAAAAGGTTTCCAAGTTTTTCGATTTTACAGAAGGTCCAGGTTCTGGTCTGGTCCAGCCTGAACTTAACCTTGACTTGGTGACAACAGAGGAGATGATGAACGAAACAGACAAAGAAAGGAAAAGAAGAGATCAGACCTCACCCTCATGGCCTCTTCCAGAGGGTTATCAAGATAAGAGTCACACAACAGTTCCCGTGCTGGGGCACACTACCCTAGCACGACAGTTCACAGAATAAATCACAGGTCTCCTACCCTCATAGCCAACTCGGTAGGTGACTAAAATACTCAATGAGTCAACTGCCAAGAGAGGGCACCCCACTTGGGGTCGCCAGGATGATCAGGCCCGGAAACCCAAAGTTGGGGCTCCCAGGGGTGGAGCCCTTGACTCTTTAAAGATTTCTTTGTTTCCCGGTTGCAAAGCTCAAAAGGAGATGAAAATGGCCATTGTTAACTCTAAGAGAGAGGAACGAAATGGGTCCATCATCTTGAAAATCCCCCCTGAACCTAGGGCAGCGTCCTGCCATTGTTCCTCCTGTGTGGTTCCTATAGCAAGGGGTGATGGGGGTGTCCTCCAGCACTGCATCCCTTGTATACCTTCCCTGTTATGCCTGGCAGTAACAGGTGCCTGGTGAATGGTCCCCGAGAGAAAAGGAGAACTTTAAGAGAGATGAAAGAAAAAGGAGCCATTACCTTGAAAATCCCCCCATTGGGATTCCTGTAGCAAGGGATGATGGTGGCATCCCTTGAACATCTTCCCTATTCTGCCTGGCAGTAATAGGTGCCTGGTGAATGGTTCCCAAGGGAAAAGGATAGAGAAAAACAGTGAGGAATTTTCCACCAGTCTGGGGGACATTCTACCCAATTGCATCCTGGAGCCATTCTCCCAAGAAGGGGTTCCCATACTCCACCAAAGGTTAGAGTTTGGTACTTTCCTTGAACTGGAGTCCCGATTGGGACTTTCCTGCAGTTTGGAGAGTGGTCAGGAGCCAGAGGGAGGGATCCCAATCCAGCCTTAGGAAGTGAAACCTTCCACGGGAGTCTTGGAGATTGGTGACCGTCCTAATGACTTAAGTGGCCGACCCGTGCCCATGTAAAATTTACATATTAGAGATAGAGTCAGGAAAGAATGGATTAATTCATTCTACATCACCCTGAGGCTTAAGGTACTGATTCTCTTCGAGCTGAATGCCATGATTTGCCCCATAGAGTAGCCATGGGCAGCAAACATGGATTCATACAGCTGTCCAAGAAAGTTCCCGATGGAGAAGTGAATTTAGATCCAGCCTCGAAAAAGAGAAAGGCACAAGGAAGAAAAGGGCACTTACCAGAACTCAAGCTCACAAGCCGATGAAGTAAGTTCCCCATTCAGGCCATCAGAAATGACGTGGGGACGGCAAGCCGAAGAGTCGAAAGAAAGATTTCTTGGACTCTCAAGGTCTGGCAGTGGTGCTCTTTTATTTAGAGAATAGTACGGAATAGCATGGGGACAGGACCCATGGACAGTCAGAGCTGCTGCCGCTGCTGCATGGGGACAGGATCCATGGGCAGTCAGAGCTCCTGCTGCTGCATGGGGACAGGACCCATGGGCAGTCAGAGCTGCTGCCGCTGCTGCATGGGGACAGGATCCATGGACAGTCAGAGCTGCTGCCGCTGCTGCATGGGGACAGGATCCATGGGCAGTCAGAGCTCCTGCTGCTGCATGGGGACAGGACCCATGGGCAGTCAGAGCTCCTGCTGCTGCATGGGGACAGGACCCATGGGCAGTCAGAGCTCCTGCTGCTGCCCTGAGTTGAGGGTTAGAGCTAAATTTATCAGGCACAGGTACATGACTTATTTTTACTGGAAAAGAGAAAAGATGATGTAAAAAGTCAATAAATGATTTCAGTGCAGATGGGGTCTGGTTATCGTGCGGTCGTATAACTTTAGATACAAATCTGGTCATATAGATCAGCATGTGGGCGAGGATGCCCTGGGCTTCTGTCCCTGGGGCAGCCTCAATCCACACCATAAAAATCCACCGTGTCATATAGTTTGGCATGTAGGCCAGGTCACCGTGCGCTTCTCTACCTGGGGCAGCCTTAATCCACATCACCTTGACTTCCAGCACTTTCCATGACCCCCATTGGAAGGGCTGAGGTGACCACAGAATCCTAGCAGGGCTGAGAAGTCTGTCTGGCAGTGCCTGTCAGAGCAGAGCAAGGTCTCAGAGGTGAAGGCCTGGTACTGCTTTATCAGCCCAGGAGTTTTGATCTTGTTCTTAAAAAGCTATTGCTGGGGCTGGTCTAGTGGTGCAGAAGTTAAGCTCACACGTTCCGCTTCTCAGCAGCCCCAGGTTCACCGGTTTGGATCCTGGGTGTGGACATGGCGCCGCTTGGCAAAAGCCATGCTGAGGTAGGCATCCCATGTATAAAGTAGAGGAAGGTGGGCATGGATGTTAGCTCAGGGCCAGTCTTCCTCAGCAAAGAGAGGAGGATTGGCAATAGTTAGCTCAGGGCTAATTTTCCTCAAAAAAAAAAAAAAAAAGCCATCGCTGAGGTAAGGTGCAGACACGGGCTCTGTCCACTGATGTGTCTTTTATCTTCTCGGGAAGTCAGCTGCTGGACACCCTCAGGGTCAATGCACTGTTAGGAGGCGGATGGGGGTGGGACGCAGCTGCCACCTGAGCCTGTGAGAAAACACTCAGGTTTGAGCTGTGGGGACTGGTTTGCCCCAACAGGGGTCCTGGGCCTGGCCTCAGAGCTTCACTCTGGGTGTAGACGGTGTGGCTTCGAAGGGAGTTGCCAGCCGAGACTTCCTCTTCCCACGTCCACTCTCTCCTGCATGGCTAAGCTCTGTGTGAGGAGAAGCCCTGCAGGATTGTCCCTGTGATGGCCTCCAGGCAGCGTCTTCTGAAGAGGTGGGTTTTTGGTCTCCTCTAAGGAAAAGGCTAAAAGCTCATGTTGGTGAAGAATGACCAGAGTGGTCACAGTATTGCAGGGTGGCAAATCTTGTGGGGACCTCCGAGTACGCATAGACTGTCAGGGCCCAGAAGGTGCATAGTCCGACCCTACGTGTTACAACGTGGGAAACCTGAGGCTGGGAGGGGGCCCTGGCGCAAGGCCTTCCCTCTGATGGCTGGGCCCGGGGGTCCCGGCCTCATCCCCGATATGCGGTGAAAAGGCGCTGAACCCAAGCTTTTCTGTGCATGTAGCTTTGGGAGACCGGGATGCTCTGAAGACGCCCTGGGATTCTCAGAGAAGCTTTGCCTTGTTTAGAGGGAGTTAGGACAGGCAGGGCCAGCTTCTCAGGCATGTGACCCCTGCAGTCACACGGGGCCTCGAGCTCAGAGGGCCCTGCGCCTTGTGTGATGCTGGGCTGTGCAAGGGCCCACATTTTCATTTTACTCCAGGCCCTGCAAATTCTGGAGCGAGGCCTCCAGCAAGGGTCAGACAGACAGTGGGAAGTCAGGCACCATTCATCCCTGTGAAATGCATTAAAAGAGAGGGAAGGTGATATTTTCAGGCTGGTAAGGAATAGGACATCCAGAGTTGACAGGCTGTGGCACAGCAGCATTTCTCTGACACAGAAGCAACTTGGTCTGCAGGAAGAGGGGAGGCAGCCAGACATTTGAAACCACAACTTTCAAGGCAAGAAGAAGTGAGGTCTGGTGTGACTCGCTCTGCCTCTTCAGCCCCCGTGGCGGGTCAAACAGACCTGGGGCCCTCCCTTCACCTCTGAACTTGGCTGTGGTCAGTGGATATGTGTCTGCCCAGCTGACCGCTCTGAGAGGTGGGCTGGCCGCGTCACTTCAGGGTTTACTGTGACTGTGCATGGGGTCCCTTTCAGCACAGGTTCCTACACATGTTCTGTTGAGGGGCCTGCCCTGGACCCAACCAAACCCAAATTTTGGTCCACAGCATGTGGTCAGAGCGGAGGTGGCATGCTCTGCTATTGGTGAAGGGTGGCTGGCCCCAGGAGCTGTCTGAAGGGAGCGTGGATAGACTTAAAAGGCCACTGGGACTAAGGAAGAGGGACGATGCACGAAAGAACCTGATGGACCGGCCGCCCCCCAGCCGCGTGCTTGTCTCTCGTTAAAGCAGACGCAGCTGGGCAGCAGCTTTGGGGCCTTCGCCAACCTGAAAGCTGTGTCCCTTTCTGATACCATCATGCGTGCCTGTGAGGGAATTTTGTGGCTAATGACTCATCTCCTCCTCTGGCCTGGAATGGAGGAGGCTCAGGGCAAGGCCCTGCGACCAGCTTACCTCTGAGGCCTTCCTCCCCTGAGCTTGGCTCTAGCAGCTGCCTCGTATGTAAGCTGCTGCGAGCTCCGCCATCCAGTCTGGCGCGCATCCAGTGGGCCCTCGAGACTCGGAATCTCCCCTGAAGCCACTGCAAAGTTCTCCACCTGGAAGCCACCCAAGTGCCCTGGGCTTTTCTTCCTTTCATGGAACTGAGTCATACCTGCTCCCCGGTGGTGCTTAAAGGCAGAGACAGTGACATTCTAGAAGACTCTCCAGTCTAGGCAGTGTCTGTCCTCATTTGTTCCTTGGCACAACCTGTGCAGTGGGGTCAGATGGCATTGCCCCATCTTACAGGTGGGCAGACTCAGGCTCTAGAGAGGGCCGGAGACCTCTACTCCCCACGAGGTTCCCAGGTGGCAGTTGAAACTAGTCCCTTTTGCTGTTTTTCACCCCATAAAGTGCACCCAGCCAAGGCCATGACACAAAAGCCTATTCATTTCTAAAAATTAGGTTGATTTTTCTCTTCATCCCCATCAATACCGTGCACACTTTAAGTTCGGCCGGGGCCGGCCCGCCTCCTAAACTGGAGGAGAAGAAGACAGGAGGAGCTTCTTCTGTCTGTGGAATTGCCTCACGGTCGTCTCTTTCCTTCTTCCTTTGTACCATGTTTTCTGGCTCCTGCCTGGCAAGCTGCAGACATTTCCTATTACTCTACATTCCTGAGTTTTGCCACATCCTGGATACAGCATTTGTTTGCATGGATGCTGACAAGGAGGGGAGGCAAGGCTGGCTTTGCAGGGCACCACGGCTTCCTTGCCAGCCGCAGGGGCTCCTCTCCATTCCACACGGCCATTAAGTCAGACACTTGCGCCAACTCCCAGATGCCTTTGCAGCGAAGGCCTTCCCATGGGGTGGGTCAGGTATGCCATTGACCCTGCCGCTGTCCCCAACTGCCATCATCACCACACCCTCTCTTGGCTGCCCACACTTGCTCAGGAGGGAACACGGCTCCCCGGGGTCATATTCGTGAGGTTGGCCTGTTGGCATCACCTTCAGAACACGCCGGCCACAGCTCACCCTGGAGCTGGCCCAAGGACTCTCTCGGAGGGGCCTTGCTCATTCATCTGCTCTGGTCTCTTGTCTCTGAAGTCAGGCAGTCAGCAAACTCCTCCGGAAGTAGAAAGTGCTTGGAAAAGGATAAAATGGGGCGTGCCAGAGCCGGGGGCCCTCTGAGGAGTGTCGTCTGGGACAGCTCTCTTGGCCATCCATGTGAGTTGGATTGAATGATGAGGACACACCATGGAAAGTGCTGGACTTTTTAAGCAGAAGGAAGAGTGTATGCAAAGGCCTTGAGATGTAAGCACGCTTGGTAGCTGTGATCAACTGGAAAGGGCTGTGGGAAGTGTGGCAGCAGAGATGGCTGGCAAAGTGGTGGCAGGACGAGGTCACTGGAGAGCTCATAGGTGGCCTCTCAGACCTCCAGGCAGGAGAGAGCGCTGCAGCCGCACTCTGCAACCCAAGGCCATGCTTCCCACAGGCTGCCTCTCCTTTGTCCCTCCCTCCTCAAGGTAGGCCTGTATCTCAGTCTCGTTCAGCTCCCTCCCTGGACCCCTGCAGGTGTTCTCCCATCAGGGAGCTGAACGACAGGTGGGCTGTGGTAAGAGTGTTGGTTTTGCTGTGGTTGCGGTTTGTTTCCAGGAGGGCAGCGGGCGCGATCTGATTGATGTTTTATAAGGTCCTCCGTTGGCGGTGGGGAGGATGAAATGGAAGAAGTCAAGAGTAGCGGTCAGTTAGGGGCTATTGTGGTTGTGGACAGGAGAGCTAGTGATGGCTTAGGGACGCTACTGCAGAGATGCTGAGTGGATATGTGGGGCTCTCTATCGGGGGGAGGGCTGGCAGGACCCAGTTATGGACCAGAGATGAGGAGGAAGGTGAGATGAGCAGTTGAGGCTGCTCAGATGCCTAGCTGGAGGCTGTCTGGCTAGCCAACCTCTTGTCACTTCAAATTGTACCCCTAGACATAGGGGTCCAAAGAGCCGTGACCCATCTCTGGTGCTGCTGTGTTATACTGGACTTGAGCATGTCAGTTTCCTCTCTGAGCCTCTGTTTCTTCTACTAATGGGAGAGCCATCACCTAGCTCAAAGGCAGGCTAAATGAGGTGATGTGTGAGAGACCATGGCAGAGATCTCGGGAAAGGCCAGTGCAGGAATCGAGTGCTGCCATGTCTCTGAGTCCCTGGAGTGCAGGCCCCATCTTTCTCACTTCTCTGAGGACCCCCAAGCCTCCCAGAGAGGACTCAGCCAATGTTTGTTGGATAAACGAATGGATTTCTGAGACTCATACAACAGAGATTTCTTGGACAAACACTGGGCTTGAAGAAGAATATATTTTTGTTTGATTTCAGCTCTAGGTGCTGCCCCATATTATGCTTATCTCTGTTCCTGCTGCAGAACGTTGCTTATCAGGAACTGCACACCTTGGGAGATGGGAGAGATGAAATTGAGAAGGTTAACGTCCCCATGCATGTTCAGAATCACAGAATCACCATTCAGGGGAAGTGGGGTGTGCGTGTGTGCGTTTCCTCCTGTAAATCAGAGATGCCACAGCCCAGGGTGCTGATTCTCAATTTACCCAAAGAGGTGGCACAGTGTTTTACGCTATGTGGGCTTAGAGTCTGGAAAGGGATGGAGAGCAGCCCGAGGCTCCAGTGTGGTACAGGTATGATGGAGCATCTCAGCTGGAGGGGAGGGAGCTAAACTCCTCCGTGTAGCTGGGCAGCCTGGCTCAGTGGAAACCAGCAACATCCTCTAGTCCCTTTCTGCTTGTACTTACTTAGTTACTTATTCATCCTCCCGGAACTTTCTTTTACAGTCAGAGAACACACATCGAAGCAGAGTACAAGAAAGTAGAACTCAGTTCATCTGATGATCTTCCCACACCCGCTGAGTCACTCATAATGGCCCCTCAGATGTCATTTTCTTGCTAAGGCATTTGGAAAAATTTTTGCTTCTGAATCACAAGCAAACACTATAATTCAACAATCTTCTCTGAGTTATTCAGGGAACTTCAGTGCTCTCAGAAGTGGAAGATCGGGCGGATGAAATCAATGAATTCTCTGAGCACTCTGTTTTTCTCCTAATTATATTTCATTTGCCGAAGGGAGGGTGAGGACAGCTCCATCTGACCACTGGGGGACATCTCCTGGGGGAAGTCTGGAAGCAGCTGATTTGGGGTTTCTGGATGACACTCGGTTTTTCTTATCATCGTAGTTCTGTTCCCATAATAGACCCAAGCGTCATCCAGGAAAAGGCTCTCTCCCACGGCCTCTCCTTGTGGACCGCTATTGCGACAGCCTGTGGAGGAGAGTGTTTCACCTAAGGGCCAGCCGGTCGTCCCCAATCACCTCAGTGTCCCCAGGCAGGAGGCCCCTTGCCCTGCGGCGTCACCTCCTGGGCTTGCTAAGGGACTCTTTGGCTCCTGCCGTCTGCCCTTTCGGGCGATGCTCGCTGAAGCTCTGTGCTGGAGCGCGGTCCCTGTTAACCTGCCTTCGCCGCAGCCCTTCCCTGGGGGGAGAAAATGACTTTGTCATTCATCACAGATGGCCACCTTTTATCACTTGCCGCAGTTCAGGGTTGGGGGGGGGTCACCTTCAGCCTGGCAGGAGAACAGACCTCGGGTTAACGCTGGCTTCTCAAGGGACACACACCGATCACCTGTGTCTCAGCCGCAGGGGCTCCTCTCCATTCCACGCGGCCATTAAGTCAGACACTTGCGCCGACTCCCAGATGCCTTTGCAGCGAAGGCCTTCCCATTGGGTGGGTCAGGTATGCCATTGACCCTTCTACTGGTCTGAGAAAGGCACTCTATATGCACCGCTTCACTGGATTTCACTAAATTGGCAGTTAGAGGAGAGCTCTTTCCCCGGGGGAACAGGTACCTTCATAAATAAGGACAAAGAGCGGTGACACGGGGGGATGGCTCTTCAGACCCACTGCGTTTCCTAGCACTCTGTTCTACCCAGACATTTCAAATTCAGATAGACAGCCTCTGTGCCCCTCCTAGATCAAGCCTGACATGCAGCAGGTGCTCAATACCCAGGCGTGGAAGCAATGGCGCTGTGTACGCAGTGAGCCACATCTTCTCCTTCCATCCTGCAAAGCAGACTTGAAAAACATTGCTTTGCAGAGGGATGTTGGGGGGTCGGCTGCAGCGTGCTCAGCGAGCACGATAATGGGACATGGGACCATTATCCTGTTTCACAGCTCAGAAAATTCACGTTTGGGGAGGAGGTGGGCCCCACTCAGTGGCTCAGCCCACCTCAGCTCAGAGGACCCGCAAAATCTCTCTGCCCGGCATCTACCCCCACCTCCAGCAGCATCCAAAGCTCAGCACACACAGGACTGAGCAAACACGGCCGGTGGTGCTGGGAATCAAAGCAAACAGGATTCCTCTTTCCCCCCTTTCTGCCAACTGCCCCATTAACAGAAAAACCTTTTACGCGCTCATCTGGAAACCTGGCCTTTTGCCTCCCTGAGCAAACTGAGGTGACCGAGAGGAATGTGCTCCAGGGCGGAGCTGGGGGACCCCAACACACTGGATCCTGCTCATACAGCAGAGAACAAACACGGGAAGATCAAAAATGCCCCTCCGGCCCGGCCCAGCGGTCCCTGTGGTGGCCAGCACGGCCCCCTTCAGCAGCTCTGCCAGCTGCCGCTTCCCGTAATAGCTCCTGCGGTTACTCCCTCTACAATCCATTCCTGACGTCCAGGCTTCTTGGAACAGTTTATACTTTCAGCTTAGACCACCTCTTAGTGGACGGAGGAAAAAGTCCTCGGGCACCATGCCCACCACCCCCGCCCTGTTAGGACATACTCGTGAATAAATACATTGTTGGTTTTAAGAAAACTTGCT
Organism: Equus przewalskii; assembly: GCF_037783145.1. Classification (NCBI taxonomy): domain Eukaryota; kingdom Metazoa; phylum Chordata; class Mammalia; order Perissodactyla; family Equidae; genus Equus; species Equus przewalskii. The sequence goes on from NC_091851.1 coordinate 45,310,582, forward strand.
GTTCTGAGCAGAGCTGCTCAAGCTCGCCCAGCTGTTGGCATGCGCTCTACAAACATTTATTGAGGCCCTGCTGTGTATCAGGCACTGTGGGCACTCAGAGGTGAAACGGCACCAGCAGCTCCCAGGCTGGCAGGGAGATAAGGCATAAATATAAGTAATTAGCAAACACCACCGAGTGTGGTAACCACCAACGAAAGTGCTGGGGCCACAGGAGGTCGGGCATCTCTGACCAGGGAAGTGCCCGGAAAGATCACAGCCACTCCAGGAGGGCTCAGGGCAGCGACTTGGGGATTTGCAGGAATCTGACATCTGGGGGAGGGCTGAGAGGGCAGGTGGAGGAGGACAGAGGGGAGAGGAAGGGGCGGAGGGCTGGGAGGGAGGCTCCAAGGGAGGGAGGATGGGGTGACTTCTACGGAAGCTGGAAAGTCCATTCTGTGTATATTTTTTATTTTGTGAAAAATACGGCTAAGCACATGCAAATTTCTTTTGTTTTTACCTTTTACACCTTCTTCTCTTTACCTTTAGGGGCTGCGGGGTTTGGACCAGGAGCATCTGTGACTCATGTGGCCATTCAGATTTGAGTAGAAAAAAATTCCAAACAGAGAAATGTTCAAGAGTACTAATCTTGAGCTAAATTTGGAAAAATTCACCAGTTGTTAACATTTTGCTACATTTGCCTCACCTCTCTCTCCGTTTATCACGTTGTTATTTTTGTTGCCCAACTGTCTGAGAGTAAGTTGCCAGCATGACGGCTCCTGACCCTTGGATACTTCATAGTACCTCCTGAAGGCAAGGATTTCCATTGGCATAACCCGGGGGCCATGACCTAATTCAGGAAATATAACACGAATGCAATGTTATTATCCAGTCCACACGTTCAAATGCCCACAATTGTCCCAGTAGCACCTGTAACAGCAACTATTCCTGGTCCAGGACCTGACACCCCGGGTCACAAGTGCTCTTAGTTGCACGTGGCCCGTGAGGTCACCAGACAGTGGAGGACAGGAGCGGTCCTGGTGCTGGCACCGGTAGGACAAGGTCCTTCCCCACCTCTAGCTTTTTCCTCTGGTGTACAGCTCAGGTCCTTTTACTCTGTGGATGAACTCCTTTGGGAGTAAGTAGAGGCTATTTACCCCCAGAAAGTCCATTGTTAGTAACTTTCCTGCCCATGTGCCTGACCTAGTGTCTTGGACCTCACCAGGCCTGTAGAGAGTGCAAAGGGTTTAGGAGCTGACCGTCAGGAGGGGGCTTGGGCAACAGCAGGCAGACCCCTCAGTGAGCCCACTGGTCTGGTCAGAGGCCAGGGAGGGGAGGACACCAGGACTCTGGGTATGAGCACAGTTCTGTCCTGCCTTTAGATCCATGTCCTGGGGGATGGTGTCTTCCTACATCAGTCCCCTCCACGGAGGGCTCTGTGAGCTCACAGGCTGCCCGCATCTCTCCTTCATTCCCATAGCCCCAGCTCCCAATGTGTTGAAAGCTGTTGAGCAAATGGGGGGTCCAGCCTTGGGGTGCCTGGCAAATGCCAGAGAGAAGCCCTGAGAAGCAAGTACTTCCTGGGCTGTTGCCCTCATCCCAGGGTTTCAGGAGTGAGACCTTGCTCTGTGTGTGCCCTGTGCCTGTACCTCCAGAGCTCACACAGCACCTCTTACCAGCTTTTCCCTCATCCAAATCCAGGCTCTTGCTTCCTCTCTGGGGCTCCAGTTCCCCTCTTCTGCGGATCTGGTATTCCATCTGCATCTCCTCCAGGCGGTGGGGCAAATGGACATAAGAACGAAATCCCGTCATGGGCATCCTGGGCAGGATGTCAAGCTGGCGGTTGGTTGGGCCACTCTGCTCTGTGCTGCCGGGCTGGGCAGGCTTGCAGGCTAAGAGGGGATGGATGGGGGGCTGGTTTGGGAAGTTGTGTGCTGGGAGCTCAGGGAGGTGTGCTGAACACCCTGTGCGGCCAGTCCTTGCTGGGTGCCAGGGCAATGCAGTGGGGAGTCCATTCGGTCTGGGAAGGGGAACCAATGGCAAACAATGAGTCTCTGGACAATGGAGCGAGGAGCCAGGAAGGGCGCAAGGGGGCAGCCAGGCCCAGGCCTGGGCAGAAGGCTGGGCAGGACCTCGACAGAATGACCTGCAGAGTGGGAACTGGCACTAAGGGAGAGGAAGGGTAAACATCGGTGTGAGCGTGCACGATGGCAAAGGGCCGGTGCAGCCAGGAAGCCGCTGGTCCAGTGTGCAGGTATCTGCCACAACCCAAACAGCACAGGCTTTCTGAGGGCCGAAGTCTGCAAAGGGGGCTGGGAAGGTAATTTGAGGCCAGGTTGGGAAAGGCCTCGATGACAAGCCGTGGAGTTTAGGTTTTTCTCTCGTTTGTAGTTTCCCAAACTCCTACGAATCACGTCACCTTTGTAATTCTGGTCAAGTTCAAAAAGGAAACTTTCTTTCCTTTTCATTTTACTATTATAAATACCAGTTATTTTCTTCTATTAACATTAGCGTATACAACATAAAAATTGTCTGCCCGTGTCTCCCCCAAAGTCACTTCAGTGCCACCAGTGCTTGTCAGACCACTCCTTAGGAAACACGACTAAAGACAAAGGGAGCCATGGCAGGTTCTTATGGGAGGATGGGGAGATGACTTACTGGTTGTGTGACTGTGGTGATGTCACTTCATGCTCTGGGACATCATGGCCTCATCTTCAAGTGATGGGTTTAAATAAAACGATTTCTAATAATGCAACTGGCTTGGACAGGCGAAGTTCTTTGGAGGTGGTCCTGGTCACCCCAGTGAGCTAGGAGCCATGGCTCAGTTGTCACACCTTGTGCCTCACTAGCAGGGAGCCCAGAGCCAGCTCTGGTGCCCCGAGTCTGCCACAGCAAAGCCTACCTCTGGTGCTGGCCCTCCAGGCACTGTGCACGACAGCAGCCTTTGGCCTTGAACTCTAGGAAATGACCAGGCAATATTGTGTGTTGGGAGAGGAAACTTTCCCCCTGACCCCCAACCCCCTCCACTGCCTCCCACCCCACAAGGATGATAGGCACAGAGCAGAAGGGTGGGGCTGGGCCTCGGGGCTGGACGTACTTGGGTCACACTGGGAAGATAACTTGGTCTGCTGGTCCCATCCCTGCGACGCCCAGAGTTGTGTTGGGCTCACACCAGTGAAGGGCGGCTCTCCCCGAGTCTGAGGATTCCGTGAAGATCCTACACTTAGGTGCAAAGCCAGGATGCGTGAAATCGTGCACATTCAGATCGGCCAGTGTGGTAACCAGATCGGAGCCAAGGTAAGGAAAGTCAGATGACTAGCACTGGCTTTACCACGGTTCACAGGGGTACCAACTAAGAAAATACCCTGAGTTAGCAGGGAGACAATGAACCCAGAGGAGTGCATGCACTTGCTGAATATTTTATTTATAAAACAGTGCCTTTGGTTAAAGAGACCAGGAAACAGTAAAGGCTTAAAGGGTTAATTTAGTTCATGTTGATTTTGTCGACAGTTACATGTGTATAATACATGTCAAGCATTTTTACTTTTATCACCTTAGCAACAAACTTTTCATATCTAAAAACAGTAATTTGTTTCAAAACAGTTTTCTGAAGTTTGTTGGGAAACTTTTTTTAATTGAGGTCATAATAGTTTATAACGTGAAATTTCAGTTGTACATTATTATTTGTCAGTTACCCTATAAGTGCACCCCTTCACCCCTTGTGCCCACCCCAACCCACTTCCCCCTCGTAACCACTAAAGTGTTCTCTTTGTCTGTGTGTTAGTTTATATTCCACATATGAGTGAAGTCATAAAGTGTTTGTCTTTCTCTGTCTGGCTTATTTCTCTTAACATAATACCCTCAAGGTCCATTGTTGCGAATGGGACGATTTTGTCTTTTTTACGGCTGAGTAGTATTCCATCATATATACCACATCTTCTTTATCCAATCATCAGTCGATGGGCACTTGGGTTGCATACACATCTTGGCTATTGTGAATAATGCTGCAATGAACATAGGGGTGCATAAGTCTCTTTGAATTGTTGATTTCAAGTTCTTTGGATAAATACCCAGCAGTGGGATAGCTGGGTCATATGGTATTTTTATTTTTAATTTTTTGAGAAATCTCCGTACTGTTTTCCATAGTGGCTGCACCAGTTTGCATTCCCACCAGCAGTGGATGAGGGTTCCCTTTTCTCCACATCCTCTCCAACATTTGTTACTTTTAGTCTTAGTGATTATAGCCATTCTAACGGGTGTAAGGCAATATCTTAGTGTAGTTTTGATTTGCATTTTCCTGATGATTAGTGATGTTGAACATCTTTTGAACATCTTTTCATGTGCCTAGTGGCCATCTGTATATCTTCTTTGGAAAAATGTCTATTCATATCCTCTGCCCAGTTTTTGATTAGGTTGTGTCTTTTTTTGTTGTTCAGTTGTGAGAGTTCTTTATATATTTTGGAGATGAACCCCTTGTCGGATACATGACTTGCAAATACTTTCTCCTAGTTGGTGGGTTGTCTTTCATTTTGTTCCTGGTTTCCTTTGCCTTGTGGAAGCTCTTTAATCTGATGAAATCCCACTTATTTTTTCTTTTGTTTCCCATGTCCGAGCAAAGATGGTTTTTGAAAAGATCCTTCTAAGACTGATGTCAAAGAGTGCACTGCCTGTATTTTATTCTAGGAATTTTATGGTTTCAGGTCTTGCAATCAAGTCTTCAATCCATTTTGAGTTAATTTTTGTGTATGGTGAAAGATAATGGTCTTCTTTCGTTCTTTTGCGTGTGGCTGTCCAGTTTCCTTGGGAAACTTTTTATACCGTATCAGTAAGATATCTTTTCCTCCCCTCCCAGTTTATGTTATACAGTTAAAAAAGATCAATTACTGTTCCATTTAGTATGCAACAGAAAATTAAATAGGGAAACCTAAAAGTTTTTGTGTCCAGTAGTAGAAATAATTAAAATATACCCTCTGGAGGATGAATGATTTTTCTCCCCATTCCCCTCTTAAATTTTTCTACCAAGTATCTAGCTCAATTGGCTGAAACTAAGAAAACAGACAGAGCCCACAGCTTCCCATCCTAATCGTCAGATGCCTGCTCCTGCAGCGGGACAGCTGTCTGACTGTTCTCTTTGCTATTTTGAAATTACTTTTACTACTATGAACAGCATTAAAACTAAGGTCTTTAAAATTTTTAAAAATTATGGTAAAACACATACAGCATGAAATTTACCGTCTTGACCTTTTTTTTTTTTTTTTTTTGAGGAAGATTAGTCCTGAGCTAACATCTGCTGCCAATCCTCCTCTTTTTGCTGAGGAAGACTGGCCTTGAGCTAATATCCATGCCCATCTTCCTCGACTTCATATGTGGGATGCCTACCACAGCATGCTTGCCAAGCGGTGCCATGTCCACACCTGGGATCTGGACTGGCAAACCCTGTGCCGCTGAATCAGAACGTGCAAACTTAACTGCTGTGCCCCCGGGCTGGCCCCTGTCCTGACCATTTTTAAGTGTACAGTAGCAGTTCAATAGTGTGCTAAGTATATTCACATTGTTGTGCATCCAATCTCCAAAATGCCTTTCATCTTGCAAAGCTGATGCTCTGTCCCCGTTGAACACTGACTCCCCATCTCCCCTCCCCCATCCCTGCCAACCACCATTCTGCTCTCTGGTTCTGGGAATCTGACTGCTCTAGGGACCTCATATAAGTGGGATCATACAGAATTTGTCCTTTTGTGACTGGCTTATTTCACTTAGCATAATGTCTTCAAGGTTCATCCATGTTGTAGCATGTGACAGAATTTCCTTTCTTCTTAAGGCTGAATAACAGTCCATCCTATGGATAGACCACATTTTGTTTGTCCATTTATCTGTCAACGGACACTTGGATTGTTTCCAACTTCTGGCTATTGTGAATAATGCAGCTGTGAAAAAACTAAGGTCTTTTAATGCAGGTGTTTAAAACCTAGGGCAAAGAATATTACTGCTTGAAAAGAAGTTGTCATCCTTCTGTGCCACAGTGATACGATGTTGTAACCAAAACACACACAGAATTGGGAGGCACAAGCCCCCACTGCTCCGAAGGTGGAAGATAATATGTAGAGAGGACCTTGAGAGGGAGTGCTGGGTCTAGATAGGGTCTTAGCACTTACTCCAGAATTAGTGTGGTCTAATGGTTAGAGCCCCAGCGACTACTTATTAGTTGGGGCCAGAAGAACTTTAAGACACATTTAATTTGTTGTGTCATAGAACTTAAATTTATTTATTCTTCCACACTCTGAACACTGCTGGTAATTTGCTGTAAAATAGAGTCTTGTTAATAAGACCATGGCCAGAGCAGGGCTATCATTTACAAGATATGGTTGGGGAAACACACTTGGGGATTTTAACATAAATGAATATATTTTCATTACACTTTAATATGTGCTTCTCCAGGGCAATAAAAAGGGGCCATCTCAGTAACTGTTTCCATATTAAGAGCCTGGTACATATCTATATTAATAAATACAGTATATGTGATTGAAAGTGTAATATGTTTCAAATAGTTACAAGAGAACAGCTATGCATAATTTTGAACTGTGTGCATACTGATTATCAAAAACGCTTGCAGCTTAAAATGGTGCATACATGTCCTTGTTGTAGGCTTTTTGGAAAACTGTGAAAATAAATCCCCAAAGTGAAAGGAGATATTATTGTGAAATCAGATAAGAATTCAGTCTGTTTTCATTTATTGGCATCTATCCTCTCCTAGCTTGAGGCACCATAAGCACAAGTAGAGATACGCTGTCTGACGTGAAATTCTAAAACAACAGTTTAATGTATACAAAGGCCTGAATTTAACAGGACCAAAATCCGATTTAATACTTTATGTGTCGACATTTTATTTAAGGAGTTAGGTGGGTATACATGCAGTCTTCATATTCATGTTTAGCAGAGGCAAAAAATGAATTAGGCCATGGAGCAGGCGTTTAGGAAAAGAGCCTAAAAGAATGTCTTGGGAAGGGACAGTCAAGTCCACCCAGGGAAGCAGGTTCAGAAGCTCTCATTTTCCATCTTTCTGCTCAATCTGCTGGCTCACTGGCACCAGCACGGCCTTTTCCAGGGTCCCTCTGGACACTGACCTTCCCTCTTTCTGCTTTCAGTTTTGGGAGGTGATTGGTGAAGAGCATGGGATCGACTCAGCTGGGAGCTACCACGGGGACTGTGCTTTGCAGCTGGAGAGGATCAGTGTGTACTACAACGAGGCCCACGGTAGGATGCCATGCTCTGGTAGCAGTGGCCACCAGCCCTGGGAACACGGTCAGAGAGAGGAGGGCCCATGAGACTGCAACGTCACATGAGTAACGTCCTGGCAGAGCAGCAGAATTCTGAGAGTGACAGGTCCCCAAGCCCCGTCTGAGGGCAAGGCCTGGTGAAGAAGTCACTGAACAGGGGCACGCGTCTTAACGCAAGTTTAAGCACCAACCTTCCTTTCTAGTTTTTAAATAAAAACCAGAATCATTTCTAATAGGAAAGGACTCTCTGTCATTGGTAATACAACAAACAAAACAGACAATAAGGGAAAAAATTTTTAAAGGTATTTTACGGATTTGTGATTGTTGCTGGGGTCAAGGATATGATTTCAAATCTCTTTCTACCAAAGACGATCTCTAGAATACCGGTTTGGTTTTTTTTTTTTACCAGTATCACAAGGTTCTATTTTGATGAAACATTAACTTTTAGAAAAACAACAATTTGCTGACCTCTTCCTGTTTTTCTACACAGGTAAAAAATACGTGCCCCGGGCAGTCTTGGTGGACCTGGAACCTGGGACGATGGATAGCATCCGATCCAGCAAATTGGGAGCTCTCTTTCAACCAGACAGTTTTATCCATGGTAGGTTTTTCTGGAAAGTTCCACCAGGAGGAGATGAGGATGCCTCCTAGTGGTACCCTTTTCTCTCCACCCCCACACCCCCTGCCTTCTCTGGGCCAGGTAACCACGACTGCTTTCTGCCACAGGTAACTCGGGGGCTGGTAACAACTGGGCGAAAGGCCACTACACTGAGGGAGCGGAACTGATGGAAGCTGTCCTGGATGTCGTGAGGAGGGAGAGTGAGAACTGCGACTGCCTGCAGGGCTTCCAGATCGTCCACTCCCTGGGTGGGGGGACGGGCTCCGGGATGGGCACTCTGCTCATGAACAAGATCAGGGAGGAGTACCCGGACCGCATCATGAACTCCTTCAGCGTCATGCCCTCCCCGAAGGTGTCCGACACGGTGGTGGAGCCATATAACGCTGTGCTGTCCATCCACCAGCTGATCGAGAACGCAGACGCCTGCTTCTGCATCGACAACGAGGCCCTCTATGACATTTGCTTCCGCACCCTGAAGCTGACAACGCCCACCTATGGCGACCTCAACCATCTGGTGTCCTTGACCATGAGCGGCATAACCACCTCCCTCCGGTTCCCAGGGCAGCTCAACGCAGACCTGCGCAAGCTGGCGGTGAACATGGTACCCTTCCCCCGCCTGCACTTCTTCATGCCCGGCTTCGCCCCGCTCACAGCCCAAGGCAGCCAGCAGTACCGGGCCCTCTCAGTGGCCGAGCTCACCCAGCAGATGTTTGACGCCCGCAACACCATGGCTGCCTGCGACCCCCGCCGTGGCCGCTACCTGACAGTGGCCTGCATCTTCCGGGGCAAGATGTCCACCAGGGAAGTGGATGAGCAGCTGCTCACCGTGCAGACCAGGAACAGCAGTTGCTTTGTGGAGTGGATCCCTAACAATGTCAAGGTGGCTGTCTGTGACATCCCACCCCGGGGGCTGAACATGGCTGCCACCTTTATAGGCAACAACACGGCCATCCAAGAGCTCTTCAATAGGGTTTCCGAGCATTTCTCTGCTATGTTCAGAAGGAAGGCTTTTGTGCACTGGTACACTAGTGAGGGGATGGATGTAAACGAATTTGTGGAAGCTGAAAGTAACATCCATGATTTGGTATCTGAGTACCAACAATTTCAAGATGCCAAAGCGGTTCTAGAGGAAAATGAAGAGGTCACTGGGGAGGCAGAAATGGAACCAGAAGACAAGGAACATTAAGCACAAGGCGCTGCGAGCCTAAGCTGCAGGGTGTAGTCACTTACACAACAGTGTCTCTTAAGATGAGCGTTTCCCTGCAGCACCCCCGAGCCTATTCCGCACTGCAGCATAGGGAGCCGGACCCACACGCTCAGCATCAGCTTCCACACAGGCCCATGGGGGAGGGGGCCGGGGAATAACCGATAGGCATTAGGGTCTTCTGCTGGCATTTACTAACCTTGAAGAGTTTGATATTCAAAGCACACTCTACTAACTGTTTTGAAATAGTAAAGTGAATTTATCAAAAAGCACTCCCTTTAAGAATGTTTATTGGGTATTTACTGTATGCATAGCACTGTGCCAGGCCTCAAGACTATGCGTGTGGACGTGTGGGGGGCCACCGCTGTTGATGTTGTCAACTCGTTAGCAGCAGTGATAAGCACCCTGGAATCCTTACTTGGCATCCCGGGGCTGCTAGGACTCTTACCTCTGCTTCTCTCGTAACACATGATGCCCAGGATCCTACCTTCTCATCCTGGCCAGCTTCCAGAAAAGCCAGGTGACTAACCGGTATGTGGTGAGCTACCCAGCAATGTAAATGTGAGCCAACTTCCACTAGTAAATGGTGTAGACCTGTGTACACTTCAGCACACTAACAGGAGAGGGGAAAAGGGAGGAAAGGAAAGTGGCAGTCCTCTCCACAAAAACATCCGGCCCAAACATCAAAAACAAAAACAAGCAATCAAGATCTTAGAATAGTTTAGCTTTTAACATATATATTTATATATGTTTCCTATCAGTGTTAGGTTCTGGGAATTCATTAATCATCATCTTTGGTTTTCCTTGTAAAGGCTATTTCAAAACGCCCATTTCACTTCCATTCAGCAGTCACCTTCTGAGAAGGCTCTGGAGCCCCTGCTTTCAGAAGGGCACACTGCACTCCCAGCAACCATTCAAACGCAGGAATTAAGCAGCAACGGCTGCAGTGTCCTTCTCAGTTACGGAGGACATCATCTCATTAGGGAACTTTTACAGTTCAAATTAATTTGCAGAAGTTGCCATAAATGTTTGCACGATGACACAGCTTTAACCATTACACAATTTTAATCTGCTCACATTACAACAGGACCAAGTACACGAGAGCGTAATCAAATCATCCATAACTTCTTAATTACAGTTTACCTAATTCTGACATACAGCACTGCCATCCCTTCCAGGACCATAAGGGTTTTAATGGCCTTCTAGAATTACCACTGAGCTGTACTATTTGATCCATGCACAGCCGGGAATGGGAAGAGGGTCCGACCCTCACTGCAGGAAAGTTACTTGCAGGCAGCAGGGTTCTGCCCTCCCGCTTTGCTCTTGTAATCTGCAGTAAGAAGGGAGCAGGCAGGTGCATAACAGCAGCTCATTCTGGGAGACTTCATTCTTTTCACATATGCATCACGAGCAAGTAACTAAAATATGTACTGAGAGACAATTAAGTCTTGCTGCTGGTATCATACGCCTCTTATTTACAAAATTTTTTTAAAAAGTTTTAAACACTTTCTACTTGGTTTCAAGAAGCACTAAGAACAAAGCAAGGTTTACTAAGAAACTGCACCTTTACAGTCTTAGTTTGAAGTTCACAACTTCCTTAGATGCTAAAAAGACTTACAACCTGTGATTATGGAAGAATTCATACACGTGCTTCCTCTAGGACTTTCCTTCTCAAATCTAAAAAGGCAATTAAATAGATGCAAGGCAGGCTAGAGACCTTAATTAAAAAAAACTGATTTATATTACTGTAAAGATTTTCGTTTGATCAATAGTGATCATTAAAGTACAAAGAAATTCAATTTTAAATGGCTAAACTGCTTTATTTCAGACTAAATGAATTCCTTTTCTTGGAGCCTAACTGCCCAGACTGATTAACTCGAGCAGCTAAAAATATTTCAAAATGCATCTCACCATCCTACTCTTTCATATGGTAGAAATAGATTAAAAAAAAATAACAACAAAAAAACCCTAGAAACCAAAAGAAATGCGTCCCCTCTGATTGTGAAGCGCCGATTCCTTTAGCCGTATGGTTGCTACGGCGACACTGGTCTCTCAGAGACGGAGAGTAGGATCAGAATTTTAGAGCTTGTCCGATGCCTTCATTTCACACACAAGAACGCTGCAGGAGTGAAGAGATTAATGATGCCCTCAAAATCACCCACCTGGTTAGTGAAATACCCACAATGAGCTGTGACAGGGCCCCGGGACCTGGACGCAGTAGTCCTAGCGGTCACCCAGCAGGGCTGGGTGCAGGAAGTTTCCCTCTCCACAGTATCAGTTCAGGACTTCTTCTAATCACAATGAGCCTCAAAGAATCTTTGCCGGACAATAAATTTGTCTTTCATTCAGTTCATCCTTTCCATGTCACAAGCCCTGTCCCTAAGTCTCACCTCTAATTAGCCTGTCTGCCTCCCTAACAAACGACTTATCTCTAATTACTTGTCTGGAAATAATTTAACCCTTTGCCTATCAGCTACTTCATTTGTCCGGTATCAATGGCCCGACAGCCTTGTGATTAATTTATTCCTGTCTCTGTAAGGAAAGATGCTTCCTAGTACCTTACTCTTGGGGATGAAGCACTGACAAGTGAGGTGCCTTGATCTCAAAACAGCAGGACAACAGCCCCGAGGCAAAGGGCTCAGGGGCTCTTAAGCTGCTACTGCCCAGCGTCCCAGCTCTCCCACTCACTCTGGGGCTCCTCCTTCTGCGTCCGTCCTGTGCCGAGAATTAAATAAAAGCTACAGGTCAAGCATCCTGGGGCAGGAAGGCATCTCCAGAAGCCGAGAACAAAGGCATTTTCTTGGGCTCCTCCTTGTATTGCTGAGCAGCCCTGATAAGTTCTTGTAAGCTGAAGTACCGTGGTGAGCACTGGTCCTGCTGCAGAAGATGAAAAGTGTTTCAAAATTTCCTGTTCTAATTAATTTTCCGCTCTCCAAAAAGTTAAAACCAAGCAGTTAACTTTGCAACGGTGTTTTACTCAGCCAAGTCCTTCCAAGTTTGAAAGAAGGATCAAGACAAAACACTTGCAACAATTCTTCATCCCTAAATATTTAACGAATAAATGACTCACCATGCAAACACCACCAAACTGTTGAAATCATGGTGCCCGGAACCTGCGGTCAAGAACCTTAGATTTTAATTTCAGCTTGGTCATCAACTCCATAGTTACTCCACAGCTCTGCCCCATTTCCTATGAAATGCTCCCAGAATATAAAGATTCATTTATAAAAAAAAGTGAAAAGCATTTTGTGTTTAAATTCTACAATTACTAGCTCTCCTCTATAGGTTTTATGTGCACACTAAGAAGTGACTACCACTAAACTACAGCTCTCCTTCTACTCTATTCTTTTAGTAACTATTTTCTTTTAGGCTACTGGCTAAGCAGTGCTACCTAGAGATCCTGCTGCCCACACAAGAGGATGAGGGCAGCGGATAACAGCCCATCCACTACTCGGACATGACTTCTGCAATTCAAAGATAAGGGACAACCAGAGAGCCTCAGTGACAGTCTAACTTTGTCAATTAAAGTCATGAAAAAGAGAACTTTCTATTTTGAGGCATTTTCAAAATGTTTTCTGCATCCCTAAGGTCATTAGATATTAAATCTGCTGCCCCTGCCCCTTAAGAAACCCCGGGTCTTATGGTCATAATCCTGCAGTTGTGCAGATAGTTCCTATAAAGAAAAAGAAAAAGGTCCAACGGAAACCAAAAACCAACAGCCAGGGTGACCCATGCTTCACTTTATTGGCATTGTCAATCTATTAACAAGACAGGTATTTTTTTGTTTTCCCCATGAAGCGAGATCGTTTTCAATCTGCCATAACATGTGCCCATACATCTTCACCTTGAAAATGTAGCATGTCAAGCTTTAGTCAGGGTCTAGGAGGAAAAAAGAAAATGCAACAGTTGCTAGTCCTTCATGTTTTCTTAAAAATTCAACATGAATATGGGAAGTAACTTTCTTATAATGAACTGTATAATATAACTATGGCTTCAGTTCACTGGGTTGGTGATGAACCTTGGCTCCTGGATGTAAAAACCTGACATGCTCGGCCTTAGCCAAACAAGTGCTTCCCTGCTAAGTAAAACCAAACACTCTCCTAGCAATAAAGAAACGACTTTGCCTTTAAAAGACACCACAGTTCCCCCTGTGCTAATGGGGCGGGGGCTGCATGGCCTGCAGGACATATGGAGAGTGGTCAATATTTTATCTATGGGAGCTGACCCCAAGGACGTCACAAGGTCAGGAGAATTAGATGTGGCGTTTGGCTCGGCTATACTTCAGAGGCTAAGGGATTCTTTCAGTTAGCTCAGAGTTAAAACAAATAACCTGACATAAAACCAGGTCTTATTACTCAGAATGATGAGATTAGACAGAGAGCCCCTAGAAAAAGAGCTAAATTCAAAACATTGAATCTCTAGACTTGTAATAAAATATTTACTAATTCAAAATGAAAATGAAAAGTGCTTAGGGGAAACAGTTCCAATAAGTAAAATTGCTCATAACCACAAGCTGCCAAAGGACGAATATTTATCACCTTTCCTTGCTACTGTGGGTCTGAAGCTTTTTTAAAGCAAAACAAGAAAATTAAATCTGAAAAACATCTCTCTGGTAATTTGCCTTGCTTATCTTTGAAATAACAATGTCAAGAAAGTAGTTTAGAGATCCAATCACTTTAGTAGTTTGGAGCACAAAAGTCTGAACTTATCAACTGCACAACACTGTCTTTTATTGCACAGAATGTAACTTTACACTGCCAACATCTTTGGAGAAGTAAAACGAACTAAAACCTCTGAAAGCCTAATGAATTTCGCAAAACGGTATTTACTGCAGGGTCTTGCAGATTTTATTGCTTGATAAAGTAGTAGGACCCTTGTCTGTACTTGTAGCCCTCCTGTTGGGGAAGTAGTGATTTGTGAGAACATTAGCAGATGTGATGGAAATAAAAACATAAAGAACTATAATTTTTCATGCTCCTGAACTGTTATCTAACTCCAATAGCCATTACAAAAGTGGGGAGTTTATCCTCTAAATTATTTGATTTTGTGCAGACAAATGAAACAGGCTTAATTAAAATAAGACGGCTCTTTATCTGAGCACTGCTAAATGAAGTGAAAATCAATGTGCCAATTGCTTCTGTTTGTCGGGGCCTGAAATGACATTCTTCTATTACGCCACGGGACTTCTAGGATCTGCATGCTTTAAATTATTAGCCCACTAACTTCTAAATGTACTAACTCACCAAAAAATGGACAGAACTCAAAATTAAAATTACTCTGATTTTTTAAAAGTGCTTTAAAAATTTAAGAGGCAACTCTTCTTCTAAATAAGTCAGTAACTTACAGATTATTCCTTTTTCACTTTCACAATTTTTACGCTGCTGCCAGAAGTCTTCTCGGCATTTGCTTTGAATTCTGTCTTCAGTGCATCTCTCACTGCCTTTGCACAGATCTGGGAGTATCGGATGTAGCTGGGAGAAAGTGAGGGACAATATACAATTAATTATCAATAATTCAGCCAGACTGGTTGTGTTAATGTGTTTTTGTTTTTCTTTCTATACTTTTAATTTTGGTTTGATTATACATTATTGTAGAATTGGATTCAAAAATGACTAACGCCAAAAGGATTCCACACAAAGAAAAAGACGACTAGAAAGATATGTACCAAAGTCTTAACTGGTGTTAGGATGAGTGATTGTGCTTTTTCTTCTTTGTGCTGTTTTCTCTCTTTAATACAAATTAATTTAAAATAAAAGATGCATAGGTATTTTTTAAAAATCCCTCAGCACAAGAAAGGAAATAGACCAAAATGTTAACAGAGGCTATAACATGAATAATTTCTTTTCCATTTCTCTACTTAAAATTGTTCTTTAATTATATTATTCGTACAAGGTAAAGTATATATAATTAAAAGAGAAAAAATACTCATTTTGAGTTAAAATAGTTCTTCCTCTGATTAATTAAAGGTTTTCCTGAGAATACTGGATTCTGTTTCACAAGTCTGCCATCGAAAATACTTTCCAATCAAGGTTTCTAAATTAAACTGAAAAGTCCTTAGAGCACATCATCCACTCCAGCAAAACGTCTAACAGCCTGCTTCCTGTTTGGTAGATGGACTCCCATCAACATATTATTTTCCAAAAGATGTCAGCTCACTTTTTACACTTTTTGAAAACAGGAAGGGGGGAGGGTGCTGCTATTTTTTTTATGTTTCAGATTTCTCTCTTTCTCTCTCTTTTTTTTTTGGCAGAGAGATAGGAGCTCCACTACTTCCACTCTTACTAACGGGGGTGACCTTCAGGCTGTGCTATCTTTCCGGCTAGTTTATTCACCTGCAGAAACAGAAGAACCAAATAGAAGGATAATGACATTTGTGCCACAGGGTCGGGAGGAGGAGAGACAAAGTGCGAAAAGCGTGGATCGCCACGCCAGCCACATAGTAAGTGCTCAATAAACAGCACCTGTTACTGGGACTGTCACCCTTCCGGTTCTACAAAACTCTGCTTGACCTCACAAGTCAGGAAACTTGGGCTGCTCATTCCCCGGGTCATCTACCCCAGAACGTCACCACTAGAAGGTGCTACTTTGGTCAAGTCTCAGGTACGTCACCTGGAACGAGGTACGCCGCTCGCCCAAGTCGGTGCACAGGCAAAGAAATCGGGTGTGAAAACCTGACCGACGCTGGCCCATTTCACTGGATGCCATGTCTTCAAATGGGTTCCATATTTGACTTTCCCAAGAGCTACCACTCACCTCTGTGCAGCGCCCTCTACAGTTTACCAAGGGCTTTCACCCATTTTACCGATAAAGAAACCTGAGAGCAAGAGGGGGTAAAGCACAAAAAGGTGTGCCCCATTATACAAGGCCCCACTCTGAGGCTGGAAAGAAAGGCCAGCAATGCGGCCAGCGGCTGCACGGAGAGCACCCACCCCAGCCTTCCTCGCTCCCGAGTTTTACGTGACCACATTACTTCCACAACGTAACCCCGCGCAACTAGAAGGACAAGGACGCTGCACGGAACACCGCTGCGTCTGGGGACGCAGGCCTGTGCCACAGACGTCCCCGGTGGCGCGCCAGGTGCTCCGCTGTAGCCCGCAGGGAAGGAGGAACAGGAGCGCGAGCCTGTCGCACAGACGAGGCCATGCACGCCCGAGGCGTGACCCCGACCCCGGCCCCGGCCCCGGCCTCCTGTCAGCGGGCCGCCATCTTGGGGCCGCATTCGCCCGACCCCCGCCGCGCTCGGCGTGACCTCCGACCCCGGCCCGTGCCCAGCACCCCGCGCCCTCCCTGACCGCTCCCCGCGAGGCCCGGGCCTACCTGAGTCCAGCTTGTCGCCAGTATGCCACCATGATGTCGCGAGAGGGGGCGCGTCGGGCCGAATCGCGAGGACGCGTCAACGTCGGCTCCGCGCGCGGCCCAGTCGCAGGAAGGTCAGGCCAGAGAAGCGGAAGGGGCGGGGCTCCGGCCCTGCCAATCCCGCCGCCTTCTGCCCCGCCCGCCCTCACGAGCAGCCCCTGCTGCCCCGTCGCGGAATCCCCCCGGCGCCGGCAGCCAATGGGGGAGCGCGGCCGGGGCCGCGGGTGCCAATCCCCGGGCCGGCCGGGCAGCCGCGCCTGCCTATTGGCTCCGCGGGCGCCCGGAGCGTGTGCCCCGCGGGCTTCCGTAGTAGCCGGCGGAGTAGCTGGGGTGAGAGGGGGCTGGACGGGGACCGCGTGGTTTCTAGAGTGTGAGCCGCGAAGCCGCGGCGGAGGCCGGTCTAGGGGCGCACTGTCACCCCCGGGTTACGAGGAGACGGCCGCGTCCTGAGGTTGACACTGCAAGCACCTTAGCATCTCCACCTCCCGAATTAGTGAACAAAGTGGACCTCGGCCAAGGAGCACGACTCCCCGACATTTCCTAGGGTTTTGGGACAACCCATGATGTGGGACAAGACGGGGCAAAAGAGTTGGCGGGGAAGAAGTGGGAATAAAAATCGGAGGGCAAAGGGGCCGGAGGCGCGGGGATCCCACGGCGGCAAAAAGCCCCTCATTGCCTGGGAGCGCAGGGCTGGCTTACAGCTGGTGGCCAACGAAGTGCACTCTTAGAAGGAGAAAAGCTACTTTTGCTTTTCATAATTAAAAAGAAATTATAATCAGGAAAAACATAGTAGTTAAAATGAAGTTTTTATTAACAAGAAAGGTTTTTCTTAATTCATGTAAGATCCATTTTTAATATTAAATAGGCTAAGATGCTCCACAGTTCGAGTCTAATCTACCAAGGCTATTCCAGTTTAGTCCTCTCAAATGCATCTGCTTTCTGTGTATTTGTATTTTAACAGGTAAAAGCCCAAACTACCAGCTATTTAATTAAAAGAACTATATTGGAAAACGAAAATTTACACAATTTTATCATTAGATCAGAGTAAAAAATCAAGATAAAAATTTGTTTAGAAATCTTTTTATCATTGGGGCACTACACCTTTTTCAGAACAATTTACAAAAATTATACAAGGCAAGTTTTTATCAAATTCAATATTTAGCAATGTTTTGTTTAGATGAAATGTTACTTCAGTTCTAAGAACCATGTCTGGTTACAAAAAATAATCAAAACCTTATTAGATTTATTTTTCACAAATGCCCTAAGAAGTCTTAAGCTAAACAGTATTTTAAGTAGAAAAACACTAATTTTTAAATAGTTTGGATACTATTTCTGTGGTTTATGTACATATGTTACCTGGTTTCTCTTACAGGAAACCTGATTAGAAGTTTATCATATGAAGCATTGTAAAATAAAGGCAAGAGCTCATCACCTTTTAAGAAAAATACTCTGTGTGCAACAACTGCAGTTATCAAAGATATGATTTACTGGGTGCTATCTGCCTGCTACAAAATAGGAGACAAAATACATTTACTGGATTGTTTTTGAGATTGCAGCTGCCTTTCAGAATCTAAAATAAGGATTTCCCATAAATAAAAGCTGCAAAGTAATTCACGTAGTGGTTAGTTTAGGTCAATGCTTTTGTTCTCCCTATTATTTTTTCCTCCCCACCGCCCCCACCCACCACAGTGGCACATCATTAAAAACACTAAGTACCTGGGATTTATGCTTCAGATCAAGACGTCATTTGAGTAATTTCAAATGATGTACAGCTCTTCATGTTTTAAAAAAGCTGTTTTGTGGTCACAATTATTTCAAAAAGTAATTATATTCAAATAACCTGACATATCATGCTTTAGCAATTACAGAACCATGATTTTGACACATGGCAATTTATAAGTTAGGCAAATGTGAAATGCTAAAAGATGTGAACAGCTGTTCTTCTGTTTAAGTTTGGAGTACTGCAAAATTCCGGTAATGACTTTATTTTTCCAGTTAACATAACCAACCCACGGTACAGCATACTAAGTACCAAGTCAAAGTACAAATCCAAGGAAGGTAATACCTTTACTAAGTTATAAAACTTTGGCAAATCAATACAGTACTCTTTGATACAATAAAATCATATTTTTGTTGTAATCATATATTACTTTAGTGATAATTTTCACTCCAAAAATGTCACTTAAGTACCAAATTAAAACACTGGTTTTTAATGGTGGTTTATAGCAGAGCAAGTTATTTTATACAAATCAATGTCCTTTAAAACTATGCAATTTCTCCTTTTTTAAAATGAGTTCCCTCATGCAAGCTCCTGCAGTTTACCGCAGCAGGGCAACTGTGTGTATTTAAGAGGAGGCTCTGCTCTGGGGTTGGTCCAAAGCCAGGTAGAGTTCCACTGCATGAAAAGCTTTAAAATTCTACCTTAAGGAGATTTAATATGCCAAAACCAATTTCCAAAAACTGTTAAATTTTCACGTAAATACTGGAATCCTAAAAATTAGATGGTCATTTCAAACAACACTACTTTCAGATGATCCCTTTTATTTAGAAAACCTGTACCTCTTTGTTTTGATCAAAAATCAGAGCCTTTTTCCAGCTTATTAAAAAAAAAATTCTACCTAAAATATAGTTGTATTTTTTAAATAACAAATAAATATCTTGTCAGCTTGTAGACACCTGGGGGACTGGGTGTTGTGTATCAACTTTGATCATCATTTCTCTACAAATGCTGCTGCTGCCATCGGTGTCCTGATGCTCCCTCTTGCTGAAGCTGTCAATTCTTCAATCTCAGCATTTAACTTATGTATTACCCATTCCATTGCTTCTCGGCCCTTAAAAAAACCCAATACATTTATCGTTACTGAGTGAGAGCAAAGGCACATATAGAATAAATGGCACATTAAGAAGTAACAAGGAACGTTTCAAGTATAACTTTACCCCACCAGGATGGATCGTTTTTGTCCTTGCTCTTTCTTCTTTAATGTTATTTACCAAATATCAAACACCTTGAGCAACTGGCTTGATCTATAAACTGATTTTTATTTTGTATGCAAAAGACGTCCTCAAAAGAATCTACAATTAAATCACAGTGATGTTTTACTTATTTCATGATTAGAGCAGTCCTTTTTTGGGGGTGAGGTCAAACCCCTTTTTCCTTTTTATGTTCATATTTTAAACCAAAATCCTATTCAAGGAAGGCCCTGAAAGATCTGGTCACTGACTTCCTCTTCAACCATTCTCTCCTGGTGCTCTATGCAGTTTGCCGAGGCAAAGAAAGAGGAGCACTTCAGGCCATCTCAGGGCCCTGCACGTGCAGCTCCTCTGCCTGCAATGCTTCCTAGCATACCCCTCACGACAGCCCACCCCTCAGTCAGCACTCGGCAGAAATGTCACTCACTGAACACTCATGAAGCACTCTCATACCTTTCTGTATTTTTCCTTTCCTAATGCCGTGTTGTGTGATTACTTGTCGCTTTCCTCTTAGTTCCACGAGGGTAGGGACCACGTTTGTTTTGCTCCCCGCTGTATCCCCAGTCTAGCCTAGCACTCTGCCTGGCACAGAGAAGGCATCTATGAATATCTTTTCACTGCTGAATGATTCAACATGTGTTACAAAACAGTGCATTAAGCATCTCTTTCTCTAAACTAACTTTGTTTTAAATCATGCAGGGTGGGGTGGAAAAAAATCTTTTTTGTATAAAGCACAGATACCCTCTGTCTCAAATGGATCTGGGGTGGGGGCGGGGGAAAAAGGTAATGAAAAAAGGTTGAGAATCAGTGCTTTAAATAATGACACATGGTTACACATCATTGAGCACTCCCTGTGCTAGGCCCTGGGCCACATGCTTTCCATTTGTTATCTCGTTTACTCTTCATGCCCAACCCTGTAAAACGGGTAATTTTAATCTCCACTTCAGATGGGAAACTGAGGCATAGAAAGGTTAATTTAATTGCCCAAGGCTGAAAGGCTGGTAAGAGTTAGAGCTTGGATGTGAACCAGGTGTGCTGGACCCCAGAGCCTGTGCAAGTACCTGCCCGTATGGATTCTCACTGCCTTGTAGCTGAGAGTCAGCTTGTGAGGACAAACACATGTTCTGTACTAAGCTCTTCCAAGAAATGAAACCCAGGAATAATAGCAATTGGGGAGAAGCCTTACTTACTTTATTAGCATTTGAAGATATCGTACTTGCCATCAGTCCCTCGAGGTAACTGCTGAGACTGACTCCCTTCACAGTGATTATGGCTTCTTGAGTCAAAACCGTTCTGGATCAAAACACATTCAGACAGCTTCAGAATGACTTTTCAGTTTTTAGAGAAATACTTGATAAAAACATTAAAATACCCTGTAAAATAGGTTTGTTAAAGCATTTTTACTCACTTTTCCGGGTCCTGAGGATGTGGTTTGTATATAAGTCTCTCATCTACTGAAACCATATTTGTAAATGAAATCTATAGAATAATAATAAAAAAGTCAAAATCAAACTGGAAACCAGGATTAAAAACACTTCTAAAATTCACAAACCAAAATCTTGCTAGCTAAACATACTAAACAACAACAAACCACTTTTCTATTACTGTGTAAATAGAACTTAAATTTCACTATTCACTGCTTTTCATTAAAAAATAAATTTGACAAAAGTATTATAATAGTAATAATATGCACATATCCCAAATTCATTTTATTCAGTCCTGTCCCCTAGAAACCATACGCAGGCTCCGCAGAGTGGTGAGGCTAAGCTACAAACATGATACAGCAGGTAAGCACTGATTTCTTAGACCACAGTGAAGAGCATATGCTCGTCTGTATATCAACTATAAAAGAGACAAGAAATTAAGCCAAACAGTTTAAAATTAAAACAAAAGGGAGGCAAAACTTACATTGGTAGATTTAAGTTCCATTGTTTTCTCTACGGGATCAACTACAGAATGTTCTTGTACATATGTTTTGGTTCTTGCTGCACCAATAAGCTAGGTAAAACATTCAGAATTAGTAATCAGAGAAGGGTTTCTTAACAAGTATATCAGCATTTTATTTGAAGGTAAAAATGTGTTAAGATCTTGAACCAAAAATCTGTTTCATAAAAAACATGAGGAATCAGACAAAGGTCAGAAAGGAGGCTGATGCGAGGGTAGCATGAATTCACACATCATGTATGAGACTGCCAGACACAAAAAAACCTTCCCAGAGGCAATCAGCAACCAGCCCAGTGATCATGTATGCAGTGTAAAGCAGGATGCTGCACTGCCAAGGGGTGATGGAGCAGTGAGCCTGAAATACGGACATGAAAATCTTTGGGGAAACATGGTATCTAGAAAAAGGAGAGCTCAAGAGTATCCAGAGCAGTCCAAAGGAGAGGGTGCCATGGCTTCATTTTCCAGACAGAAAAACAGCCATCTCATGATGGAGGATACATCATATCCAGAGTCACTCCCTCTGCTCTGACCCCAAGCCAATCCTCTGATCTTGCTCATTTCTGTGTCCCCACTATCCAATGCAATGTTTTGCACAAAGGAAGCAATCAGTAGGTTTCTGTTGAAAAATGTGTACTTTAGTCTTCTGAGTGAACCTACCTTCTAGAATGAGAGCCTCTACAGAAAACTGGGTCCACTTATCATACCAGAGTTCTCTCACATCACAATGACCTGGCATTCCAGTTTCTTGCTAGTTAGGTCATCTTATTAAACCCTGCTCACTTGTAACTGAAGAGCACTATGTTTTTAAATGTATGAGAAGAACCAGACCTTGGAACAAATGTGGCAAAAGCAAAGTCAGAGAAAATGCTCCTCACTTAATGTGCACGACCCACCATCAACTACAGCAACCGTCAGCTAAGAATTGCCACCAGACCATTACTTCCAAATCTTACTATTGGTCTCTAGTTGCTGGCAAAAGTAGGAAAAGCAAAATGTAACTCCTTTTAGAGCATTAGCTGGCTTCCTTCAGAAGGTTTTATCAGGTGCCTTCATGAAGACTGTAATAATATTTCCAATTCATTATACACTCATAACTCAAGTTTATTATAATACAATTTGAACTGATGCAAAAATGACATTCGGAATCGGCTCCCACAACCTATTTGAAATTATAATGTGGTTTAGAAAACTTCTCTACAGCAGTCACATTTCTACAGGAATAAAGACACACTTACAGATTTCACAATGGAAGGCAGTCCCCACTCTGTGCTGAGAAGTCTGTGGCTGTGCAGCTTTCCAGAGGGATCTACATGTCTGTCCAATACATCAACTCCAACCACACTCGGGTTCATAGGATTTGGGTATTTCTGCATTGCAGCTGTTGTAACAGTTTCCCACGGGTGGCTGCCAACATGAACCAAAAATCAAACATTTAAAAATATGCATATAAACTAAACCATTTATAACCCATCAAATTATTCTTTACAATTGAAGCTTAGTTAATTTACCTAGGGAATGTGATTTTCTGAAACAATGACTGAAAGATGACTTTGGGGGCACAATCTACATTTTGAACATGTACAGATTTCAGCATTTTCTCAGCACACAGGGTATATGGTACAATTGATATCTATGAAGATTAAAATAGCCTATAGAGCGTTACAGTACAGTTTCTTAAGCAATCTTTCCTACTTACTTGTGTTCACTTTCACACGTAAATATTCTAAGAACCACTGATTCATAAAATGTATTTAAAAATTATGTTCTACAGAAACAAGCAGCAAAAATTGTTATTATACCATTTATTCTTTTGTCTGACTCTAACTCCAAGAAGCTATAAAAAAGTAACAAGGGCAAAAGAACTTATAGGCACTGTGAATTCTTATAGGGATTACAAAAAGATCCAACGCATTATTGATTTAAATACTGTAATATTAAAAATGTATTTTTCTCTATATTAAAGTAATAACACTGGCTGCTCGAGTCAATCTTAATCCATTGCTTTCCTCAAAGGAGTGATTCTATTTTGAAAAGGTCACGCAATACGATGTTTTTAAGGCACTCCTAAAATCTTATGTTCTAATATTCTCTCTTACTATAATAAACATTTGCTTATCATCTAGGATTGAAATGGTTAACAATATGATGGAAGTCGCAGCACCTTTATCTTCTTGAAAAAGCACATGTGCTTGGGAGATTCAAAACGTGATCTACATTTGTTCCCTTCACAACTTATGTGAATAAGATGCTCATACAAAAATACTCTTTTCAAAAGAGCCCCTTATTAACTATAAAAAGTATTAAAGGTGACTTAGTCCACCTGCAATCTGATTCTCCACTATCCACCTGTGCGCCCATCCTCATTGAAAGGAAAAAGATCTGGAAATGACGTTTCAAACTACATTTACTGATAAAAGTACTATTTTTTATTTTTCTAAAAGCAAAACAGGCAGGCATTAATCTATTTCAACTTTTCAGAGAACTAAGCCTGATATAACTACTTGTTGACAGACGGAAAATCTCAACACCATTCATTTCCCAGAACCCAGGACAACCAGTGACATTATTTTTAATGTTTTCATTTTTGCTATAATATTATATAAATGAACCTCATTCTGTTTTTAATCTCAGGCCTTATTCAGCAATCAATGCAGGTATATGAGTGGAGCTACTTCATAAATATAAACAGTCTCCACAAATAGAAGTGATATAGGGCGAGCACTGATTGTTACCAAGGCAACTATCTAAAATGAAAATCGATGAACCCTTTCCCTGTCTCCTTCTAGTCATATACCATGGTTAGCTGGTTTCCTCACACTTATCTCTTCCCCCATCCCCACTAAAAAATTAATAATTGCATGGCTTCCGGATGGTTATACATTATTTGCAATTTACTTCTCTCTGAGCCAACTTGAAAACATCGATGTTGACTTAGCTTGCACTACGACATTTTGAAAGATAACTAGCTCAAATGTTACGAAGGATGCGTACTACAATTAACAGTCTTCCAGCATCAATGTAATTGTGGGAAAAGACCTGAGACTGGAAGACACTCAAAGATGGCACCAAAAGGGCAGTCAGGAGAACCTGATGGCTTACTGACCTGTCCAATTTCTTCTATAAAACAAGGTGTGCGGGCTCTGTTAACTCCACGGAGGCAGCACCAATGTCTTATTTACCAAAATGTAACCAATGCAAAGAAGAGTGCCTAGCACACAGTGGGCATTCACACTTGTTGAAGGAATCAATGAATGACTTCAACTGGATGCCAGCTTTATGCCAGGCCTCAGAAGGAAGTACTGGAAAACCAAAGATGGGTAAGGCACAGAATGATGACTTCGACGTTGTTAGACAGTAACCTCCTTCAGATGGGAAACACTAAGATTTATGAGGATAAACAACGACTTAAATTTCAGGCATGCTGAGTGTCAGAAGCCTGTGGGACACGTGAGTAGAGGTGTCTGGTAAGACCTGAAAATAAGAACCTGAAGTTCAAGAGAGGCTGGAGCTCAAGGTACAGATTTGGGTGCCACCAATGTCTACGTATCAGCTGGGACCTCGATCAAAAAGCCCAGATTATCTGAGGAGACTCAGGATCAGGGCTTCTTCTCCCAGAACACGTACAGCATTTATTTGAATATATCTGCCTTCTGGGAGGAGGGTCCCAGAGTTTTCATCAAATCTGACAGGTCTGTGATGAAGAGAAAAAAGAAAGATTAAGAATCACACATGAAATGCAAGACAAGAAGGCCAACAAAAGAATCTCATGGAATATTTACTCTGAAGGGTAAGGAGAGAGGGAAATCTTGAAGAAAGGGGCAGAAAGAGTGGAGAGGGAGGCAGGGGACAAGCCAGGGAGAAGAAAGTTCTAAGGAGACACAGTGCCAACAACGATGAAGTATTTAAACCCAGAAAAGGATTGCGAGGAACAAACCATCCAGGATCCCAAGGGCTGAAATGGAGTAGCGAAGAGTGTGACCAAGTTAAAGAACATGAGAAAGGCTACAAATTTAGGGTCTTTTTCCCCAGAAAGATTGTAAACATTAGCGAGAAAAGAAATCTTCCTTCTGATTCTCGTATTCTATACTTTCCAGGATCCAGCAGACATATTGAGTATGTAAAAAGCTTACAACTTTTGAAACCGCCCTTGGAAACAGTTTAAAAAAATCAAATGGTTAAACTAAAACACACTACAAAGCTATAAAAATTAAAACAGTGTGGCAACAATAGCAAGCTAAATGGAATAACCAGATGGTTCACAAACAGATTCAAATATAAATCACCATCATGTGTAGGACAAAGGTGACACGTCAAACCAGTCAGAAGAAGACAGATTACTCAATAAAGTCTGGGGTAACTGATTAACTCTTTAGGCAAAAAAGATACAGCTGCTTCTATGTGTGGTTCTTTTTTATATGGAATCCCCGAACCAGAAGGGAACTGAATTCCCAACATCCAACTGGTTGAAGGCCTATTTTCGTTACTAAAAATTTCTCGCTAACAAGAGATGCTACTGAAAAGTGGCCTCAAAGACATCTTGCTGTGGCAGGCCCTGCAGATACCATCATCTTGCACGTCTCAGAGGGAAAAGCGTAACCCAAGGTCACGCGGCTTGTTGGAGCCAGACCCGGACCTTGGACTCCATTCCAAGGCTCCGATCCTCAAGTCAACGAGCTGTAGGACGGTCTCGCCTCCTGGTCGCCTGAGCTCACCAGAAATTCACGTTGGCGGTAAGAAACTCCACCCAAACGCGGGCTGGGGGGGGGGGGGCGACTCTCGACAAAGTCTGCGCCTTCTCGGGTTACAGTTCCCACTGGGGTTCGCCAGGCCGCATGTGGCAGCGAGGGGCCTCCCACCCCGAGAGCTGTCAAGGACCTCGTGCCCGCGACGCCCCACCACCCGGGGGCTCGCCGGAGGGCAGGCCGCAGGCTCCCGTCTCGGGCCCCCTCCCCGCGGGGCGGCGGCTGGCTCTGGGGGCCGGGCACTCTGTCCTGGGGCCCCTTCCTGGGGCGCAGGGCGGCCCGGGAGCCTTCGGGGCCCCGTGGGACTCAGGCTCGCCGTCCCCACTAGGCCCGGCGCCTGGAAGCTTCCTGAGGGGCGCCCAGGCCTCGCCACGACTCCATCCCCGCCCCGCCCTCCCACCCCGCGGTGGCCCCGTGCCCCCGCCGACCTGCCCAACGCCCCAAACTTACTCAAAGACGTGCTCCGAAGTCCAGATCTTCATGGTGCCGGCGACCTGCGCGATGTCCGGGCGGCGCTAGGGGACAATGAGGCAAAGAGGCCACACTTGCCCCAGCCCCGCCCCCCAGCAGCCCCACCGGCCGCGCCGCGCGCAAGCGCCTTCGGGCCCGACGCGAGGGACGTCCCGACGCGCTGCCCCACGCCCTATCCCGGGCCGGGTTTTGCCCCAGCCTTGCGCGCGGCGCAACGAAACCCCGCCCCTTAGCGCCCGGCGCACTGCGCCGGCGCAGTTCCGGGGACAGCGCTCAGGGCCGCCGGCGCGGGCGCTGTGCTGCGCAGGCGCGGCACACTGCCCGGCGGCCCGCCCCCTCGCGGGCGTCGCCGGGAACGCTGACCTCTGGGTAGA
The DNA here is from genome assembly GCF_037783145.1 of Equus przewalskii. Lineage (NCBI taxonomy): Eukaryota > Metazoa > Chordata > Mammalia > Perissodactyla > Equidae > Equus > Equus przewalskii. Next base: position 45,337,512 of record NC_091851.1, read on the forward strand.
GTTGGGCCAGGCCCAACCGGTTCCTGGGCGGAAGGTTCTGGCGCGCCTCGCCCCCTCTTTCCTGCGGACGGATCCAGTCAGCCACTTACACGGGCTGTCCCTGTGTCCGGGACGCTTGAGCACGTGTTCATGGCACCGAATTAGAAAATTCTTCCTACCTCCCGTGTCAGCCCAGACTATGGAGGCTCCAAAGTCATGCAGCCACCCCCAACTCCCAGAGATTATGACCCTAAATGGGGAGAAGACAGACAGACATGGAGAAACTAACACCAGACAGTGTGATAAATGCCCAAATGAAGGATGTGGTTAAGAAGCATGGGTGCTACATGGAAGAGATGGAAAAGCTTCATGGCCCTGGGTTTATAGGATGGGTCTTGGCTCAGATGGCACTCTCCAGAGAGGCTTTCCTTCACCATTCCTCAGCACATCCTCCAGCCCCTCTTTCCTCCATCACACATCCTGTTGCATTTTTCTTAGCACTTATCCCTCTCTGAGATCATCTTGTTTGTTTGTTTGACTTCCAGTTAAATGTAAGCCCTTGAAGGCATGGATCTTGCCTGTCTTACTCAGTAATAATTCTCAGTACCTCGCCTATAGTAAAGGCTCAGTGAGTATTTATTGAAAAATGAAATAATACTTATTTGGGGAGTGAATGAATTACTGAAATCATCTAGTTTATCTGTTTAGCTTCCACTAGACTGGTAGCCTCTGAGGGTGAGGCCCTTGCCAGACTCGTTCAATGATTCGCCTCATACCTACATAATAATTATTTGTTGCATAAATGATTGAATGACTAAGAAGTAAGGAGGCAAGAGGGAATAGCATGTGGTTTTATCCACAGCTGAGCTTTGCCCAGTGGACAAATTGCCCGGCCTAGCTTTCAGCATAAGTCTTCCCTCGCCTGCAGAACAATTTGCTTTTTTAAATGATGGCCATGGAGGAAGATCTTTACATCTGGCTACTTAGAAGCTAGTTAGAAGCATCGCCTCATTCTTTTTTTTTTTTAAAGATTGGCACCTGAGCAAACAACTCTTGCTAATCTTTATTTTTCCTGCTTTATCTCCCTAAATCCCCCCGGTACATAGTTGTATATTATTAGTTGGGGGCCCTTCTAGTTGTGGCATGTGGGACGCCGCCTCAATGTGGCCTGATGAGCGGCGTCATGTCCGCGCCCAGGATCCTAACCGGGGAAACTCTGGGCCGTGGAAGCAGAGCACGCAAACTTAACCACTTGGCCACGGGCCAGCCCCACTGCCTCATTCTTGTTCTTAGCTCATTATATTATTAAAAACAAATAAAAGTCAGGTTAATTTAGGAGCGAGGATAATTTTTTAAAATAGCCAAAGCCCTTTATATAGAAAAACAGAAAAATTACATTAGACAGGAAGGACACAATATGGTCTGATAGTTGCTAAGTGCAATTTGTGGTACCTAGGACTTTATTTTTTTTTTAAAAAAAAACCAAACCTACTGTACTTAGAGTGAATTCTTGGGGAAGTGATGCTTTAAGGGCTGCTGAGAGTGCCTCAGCCTTGATTAAGATGCGAAGTCAATGTTGCTGAATGTTAAAAACACTGGTGCAGGAACCACCAGCACAGAACAGCCTGTCCCTGCTATTCCTGGAGCTCCGTAAGCTGCTCCCCATCCAGGATTCCTATTCTGTTTATTTTAGAGAATGTTGTTCTGCCCCCTAGTTCAAGATTCCTGTTTTCTAAAGTCATGAAAATTAAATGACATCTATCCCTTACCCCTACTACACCAGTCTGTTGATTTTACGTACTACATCTGGAGTGAGGGGAATGGGGGCATGGAAGGATGGAGCTGTAGGACCCAAGTCTCTTTTCTGTGTGTTTCTCCAAGGTGGAAATAATACCCCTTGTACTTGAATTTGAACTATATATACTACCTCTTCGAGACTCACTTAGAAACACACAGAGGAAACAAATTAGTGATTTTCGGATACCTAAGCATTGTATCATTGACTGTGCCTCTCACAGAAACAGGGAAGTCATTAGCAGGTCATTAATTTAACTTGAAATTAAGTAGGTGACTGGCTCTTGGGGCACTTGCCACAATGATGACACATAGTCCCCAGATCCGTGCCTTCCCTGTGCCTGGGGGAGGGAGGAATGCAGATGTGATTCCTACCAGCAAGGAACTTCGCATCTGGCTGAGGAGCCAAAACACAAGTCAAGAAATAACTGGAAGATATTTAAAGCGAGGCTTAGGTGTTTAGAGCAGAGAGACCCATGACTGTGAACTGCAGCCTCTTGGGCAGGCTTTCTGGAAGCCATCGTGGGAGGAGAATCATGGGAGGAGCAGAGGAGGATTTGGCTGAAAGGCTGAGATCAGGGGTTGATATGGGAAGAGGCAGTGTAGCGGCCCACGCTGGCGGGGCCCAGAGACAGGCCTCGCATGAGAAGCGGATGAAGTCACAGGCTCCAGCCTCAGTTGGGCCCCTGCTCCTTTTGTTTCTGAACTCAGTCATTCACACACGGTATTTACAATTTGCCCTATCTAACCCGTTCCATCATTATTTAATTTTTTATATCAGCTTCTTTACAAATACACTTTATTTTTTTTATTTTTTTTATTTTTTTTATTTTTTTATTTTTTTAAAGATTTTATTATTTCCTTTTTCTCCCCAAAGCCCCCCGGTACATAGTTGTATATTCTTCGTTGTGGGTTCTTCTAGTTGTGGCATGTGGGACGCTGCCTCAGCGTGGTCTGATGAGCAGTGCCATGTCCGCGCCCAGGATTCGAACCGACGAAACACTGGGCCGCCTGCAGCGGAGCGCGCGAACTTAACCACTCGGCCACGGGGCCAGCCCCACAAATACACTTTAAATGAAACTTTATATAACTACTGTCAATAGAAATTCGGTATTTGTTTCCTGCTATACACTAAATATATAACTATTAATATAAAACAGTCAGCCTGTGGCCCTCCCCCCTTCATATTCTCCAGTAGTGGGCTTGTCTCACTTTGAGATTGATTTCCAAGCTTCGTAGCCGCTCTTTTGCCTCTTTTCCTTTCTGTTCAAACTCCAATCTCATCTTTTCCTCGGAACCTCTCAGCAATAACCTTTATCTCTGAATTCATTGTGAACTTCAACTTTCCTTCCTTCCTCTTTAACATTTCTTGTATTCTCATTAATCCTCTCTGTATTTCTCTTGGACTCAGAGAACATATTTTTTTCTCCTTTCTGATCTTTTTGCCTTTGCTCTCTTCATTTATTCATTCAATAGATAGCCACAAATCATCTGTTCCTGGCCATCCCTGTCCTCATGGAGCTTATACTATCAGTGGTTCTCAACCAGGGGCGATTTCCTCCAGAGGACATTGGGCAATGTCTGGACACCTTTTTACTTGTCACATCTAGGGAGGGGGGTGCTACTGGCATCCAGTGGGTAGAGGCCAGGCATGCTGCTAAATATCATACAGTGCACAGGACAGAGACAGTCCCCCCACAACAAAGAAGCACTCGGCCCCAAATGTCACTAGTGTCGCCATTTTGAAACCCTGGGCTTAGCTAACAACTTCTCATGATCTGGCCTAGTCTACCTGTCTGGCCTTTATCTTTTGTCCTCCCATTATGCAACTCAGCTGAACCCTACAGCTCCATCCATTACTCGCTGCCCCTCAACTGGCTACACGTTTCCACACCCTTGAACTTTGTACATGGCGTTCTCTGCCCAGAATGCATCTTCCCCTTATTTGACCTGAAGAGTCCTACTCACGTCTCGAGACTGTGCAAATACTCCAGTCCCCTTGAGTGCCTCACTGATACGCCTCTCCCCTAGCTCAGCATGATGCTTTGTTTGTGCTTCTGTGCTGCTGTCGGCATTTATATAGACCTTATAATCATAGTTTACGTGTGTGTGTGTGTGTGTGTGTGTGTGTCCCCACAACTGGAGTACACTATTCAAGGACTTGATTAATTTTCCCATGGGTCTCTCCCAATCCTTAGCTGTTCAAATCATTGCCTTCCGACATGCTTTTTCTTTGGGAACCATTCCTTGTCAATTTTCTCTTCTCAGATGTTAACTGCCTTCATTCCATGTGAGGTCGTCTACTGGTGGTTCAAAGTATGAGGGAGGAGGTCTTGACAGAAGTTTAAAGTACAAAATGATGACTTCTGTCTTAGTCCGTTCAGGCTGCTATAACAAAATACCACAGGCCGAGTGGCTTATAAACAACAGAAGTTTATTTCTCACAGTTCTGGAGGCTGGAAGTCCAAGATTGGGATGCCAGTGTGGTGGAATGAGGGTCCTCTTCTGGGTTGCCAACTTTTCATTGTGTCATTTTGTGGAAGGGGCTGGGGAGCTCTCTCAGGCCTTTTTTATAGGAGCTTTAATCTCCTTCATTTGGGGACCTCCCAAAGGTCCCATCTCCTAATACCACCACATTGGGCATTTGGATTTCAACTTATGGCTTTGGGGGGAGGGGTGGGACACAAATATTCATCTGATAGCAACAACCTCTGTGTTAGAGGGATGGGGGGTGCTTCTTATCTAACTCTTCATTTTTTGAGCCCTTGCTGTAATGTGGCTACTTATGGAAGCAAGAATCATCAAAACATGCAAATATCCACGACTGAACAAAATGCTTGTGAACTTGATGCCTGCTGAAAACACTAGTTGAGACCCTCATCTGCGGAGCCCAAGTATTTGCTGGCTAGCCTCTCATGGTTGTCCATGGCTAAAAATGTACCCTAAATGGTTGGAAAGTGAAACAGAAACTCTTGGAAAAGATGCAGGATTTCATCAGGTTGAGGAGTCCCTGAATATTTCTGCAAAGATCTCCATCACTGTGATTGGGCTGTGAAATTCAAACATATTGTGTTGTGCTTTTTCCAGTTTGGTGGTGAAAATTATGGTAAAAACTGGCACTTGATTCGTTCTATGTAATAAGAATTTGCATAGAGTTGCAATTTTAACCTAAGTTGTGTTTGTGTGTGTGTGTATCTCATAATATGTATAAATAAATATCATAATATATGCATATGTATCACTTCATATCTGCATACATGTATATGTGCGTGTGTATATATAAACTTACTATCATTATTTTATAATTCATTTTTCAGGATAAACTCTCAGGCACACTTTCTGTTTTTCATTATTTACTATGAAATTTTGGTCTTGGTTTTAAGTGGATTTGGCGGGCTTACTGGGCACCAATTTTACACTAAAAATGAGAGTTTTCTTAAACCCCGAGAGCTGGGACTACATGGGAAGGTCAGTTAGGAGAACTATGCAATAAGTACTCACGGTGAGAAACAGCAAGAGGGGAGGTGACGGAGGGCAGGGGGGAAGTTTGAGGCATCTTGAGGAAGCCCTACTAGCAGAATCCTTGCACACACTCTCACCTTTCCACTTTGTGACCCAAGCAGCCCTCACAAAATGGAGAACCGGAGTCTGTGTGGCCACAGAATGAGCCAGAGAGAAGTGATCTGCACAACTCAAGCCTGAGACTTCAACATCCCTTGACCTCTCCTACCTGGGCAATTTCACTGGTGCTAGAAGGAGAGACCCGAAAGCAGGAGGAGCGCAAAGGCCCACCAGGACCAGGGGCCCTGGAGCACACCCGCTTGTCTCTGCAAAAGGGACCTCCCCATTTTGGGAATCTCACATTACTTCTAATTTAACAAGTATCTTGAGTCAAATTCAATTTCATTCCCATTAGTGACTGAAGATTTTGGGTAATTGTCCAGAACTTCCTATTTATATGATTTTCCCCCTGCTTTCTGTTTACCTAAGTATCTAACCAAGTTATCCCTAAATTCCTATCATAAGAAATGAATCTCTTCTCCTGGGAAGACTTTGACTATTCCAGTAATTCCTCATCCTGAGAAATTAGGGTAATTTCTTAAAGCTAAATCAATTTGTCTTATTAGCAGTGTTCCCATAAACAGGCTGTCCATATCAGAATGAGCTTCACTCTCTATGCTAAAAGCTTTTACCATGAAAAGACTCCCTCACATACACTCTCACACACAAAATTAGGCAATAAAACCTGGCCAGAAATTCTTAACAGGATAATAAAAATGTCATCATTGCATGTGTGCCCTAAGATGAACACTTCTTGCAATCCTTTCTTTCACGTTCGTTTGATGTGTTTTGTTTGGTCCCTATTACCACGTCAGGAGACAGAAAGGTGAAAGGAGGTCCACTGGCCAGCCGCCAAGTGTCTGAAGACCAAAGCAGGCTCAGAGTAGCATTTGTATGAACATAGACATCAGCCGCGTTTTCCTTTTTTCTTTTCCCATGTAAAGGACATTTCTCATTTGAAGTCACCCAGACAGTGACCTGCTATTTGGTGACCACAGCCAACATAGCACGTCAACTGCTCACCTCCCAGTGTCATCAGGGGAGAGGGGGTGTCACCCTCTCTGTGAGATGCATAATTAGGTTTACAAAAGGGGACAGAGCCTGGGCAGTCTCCTCCATTTTGCTGGAGGCAAATTAGTTCTCTATCTTTACTAGAGGCAAATGGACCAAGCTAGAAACAGACTAGGCCTTGTAGGGGACTCCCTTTCCAAGTGCCCCCATCCACAGGGGACCTTGGAAACAGGGAATTACAAATGCAGCTGCATATTGGCCTGGGATGGATTCAGATAGCTCCTTTTTGTGCAGCCTATTCTTGTTCAACTTTATCTTGATGACCTTTCGGATATAACATCTCAGCGGCCAACAGTGGGAACACTGAGGGAGAGAACAATTACAGCCACAATCCACTTCCTGAAAGCAGTTCAGCTAACTGCGGTTTCACAGGATCAAACTGGCACCTCTGTCAATCCCCTGGGGTCCGACCCATTCAATAATGAGTGCCTGGGAGTTTTCTAGGATTAATAAATATCTTGTCTTTCTCCAAAGCACCTCAGAGTGCATCACATATATCCTCTCATTTGCCAGTGTGACACCTTGTAAAGAAAGGAGTTGGGGACTATTATTCCTGCTTTACAGCTAGAAAATGGAAGCAAAGAGAAGGCAGTGCCTTTCCTGTCACAGGGGCCTTCCACTTCCCAACCTTATCCTCTCATTGCTAGATTATGGTGTGGGGACCGGGGGGTGGGGGTGTGACATTACAACACAACACTTGTGTAGTGTACTTCCCATGTTTCCCAAGTTGTAGGTGGCATGCCCAGCCACTGCAGAGCATGGATGTTTGACATCACAGAGTGTGACCTGCCGGGTTACCCTTATTCCATCTGTAAGAAGGTGAGTGTGTTACAATGTTTTGAAAATAAGTGAAAGTACAATAAATACATCCTGGATTCTATGCGCAGAATTTGGGGTAGAGTCAGCTTTTTGCCTTACTATGGTCCTTCCTAAGAGGTCCCTTCTGTAGAAGTGTGATGTTTTATGTATGTTTAAGAAGTTGTATTAAAAACAAGCACAAAAGGATGGAAGGGTGGAAGGAAAGTCAGTGGTTTGCCAGGAATTATCTTGTCAGAACTGACCTGGCACTTTTAAAAAACACATTATTTCATCGTCAAAACTCAGCCCCCAGTACAGAAGGATGGCATGATACTGTAGAGTAACTGAGGAGCTTAACAGTATGCAGGTAGAGGTTCTTGATAAGGCTCCAAGAGGAATCTTCGGTGGTTCTTTCCCAAGATCCTGGGAGTCAACAATACTAGACAGCAGATATCTGTAGGCCTGGCAGGTGGCCCCTCCTCTACTCACCTGGGAGTTTGTTGCTTTTCATGTTGCCAAGATGCCCAAACTGGTTGATCCACTCAGTTCAAGAAAGAAAGACTAAATCGGGTTATTGGCATCCAAGATGGAAACCAGAACATTTGGTGGCCGGTCTCACTAGCAAAATCTAAGCACAGCCTTTATGTACCTAAACATCATGTTCGCAAACCTTTAGGAAGGGAAAACACAGAGATGTTGGCTTCCATTCCCATTGTGTATTCTTGTGCTTCCTCCCAAACAAAATTCAACAAAACAAAAAAGGAGTGTATCCTTTCTGTCTTTTTGCATGATTCTCAACTGAGAAAATGGAAGGTCTGTCACATCTGGATGCTCCAACATGAGGTCGGAAATTTGCCATGAAGGATAATGTAAACTCATACCATTCTAGACTACAAAGCAAACCAAAGCCCAGCACTCAGGATCGGAGGGGTCCGTAGGCCTGCAAGAATCCAGGGTTTTGGTCTTCTTAGTTCTGATGAGAGTGCTTGGACAGAGGGAACAGTCCAGAAAGATGGTCTGCCTTGTTCACAGCTGTTTCTCCAGTGCCTTCCCAGGACCAGCACAGTGCCAGGCCCATAGTAGCTGCTCAATAAGCACTTGTTGAGTGAATAAAGGAACAAAGTGAAAGCAAGGCAAGCCCTAGCTTAGGTGACACCATGCCTTACGTATTGATAGGAGTCAGCAACAGTGTGGACAGGTTTAGGAAGCTGGACAATTACCAGGATTTGGGACTTGCAAGGCACAACAGGAAGGTCTCAAAACCAGAAAGAACACAAGGTTACTGGGAACGAACCACCAGGTGTCAAGTCTGAGCAGTGTCCCTCGTAGCTGTATGGGTCAGTCTAGGGAGACTGGTCTCTGAGGCCAGTGAGAAGCAGGGGCAGCACCTCAGCTGGCGGCTCAGAGCAAGCCTGGAGGGAGGGATGTGCCCACAGCCCAAACTGCCTTCATTTGAAAGAACAGCTCTTTGCTTGGGCCTAAGGCCGGGGAAAAAAGAGCTGAGCCATACGTCCTTAGTAAATCAGTGCATGGCCCTATTTGAAAAAGTGCCTGAATGATTGATTAGAAAGTAACCAGCCAGCCCCTGCATATTGCTTTACTTGTGCACTGCAAGTTTGCTTAATGCCAAAATGTACCCAAATCCACCCTGCTCCTTCCACTTCTATTTTTCATCAAGGAAATATTTGACAAATGCATGGACTGAAACCACTGGGGAAGAGAAGAAAGTAAGAAATTTTCTTAAGGGCTAGGACTGCAAAATGAAGCATCAGCTCCAACAGAAAATACCCCTTTTTATGGAGTGTGTGTTACAGTAAACAACGATGAAAATGTTTATGAGTCCTTGCAGGCTGAATCTTCGGTTCCACAGACCTTTCTTCCAAAAACTTCAGACACCTAGCAGATGGGGAAACACAGGCACCAGAGCCATGTGTTGAGAATCTTTGGAATGCAGTGAAGTAAGACCACGTCGGCATGTCTAGGCTTTTTTCCTTTTCTGACTCGTCTATTCACTAAGAGTAATAATGTAGAAAAAGCCTGCTGTAAGAAGTAATTTCAGTGTTTTCTCACTTCTTCAAATGGCATTGACTATAACTCTGAATAAGGCGAAATCTTCAAATAGCTTTAGTTATTTACATCAGCCAACTGGTGTCTCAGCACAAATACGTTCAGGTATTTACATTTTTAACAGGATTAATCAACAAATAGCATTGGTTGTATATCTACTAAAATTATACGTTGGGTAATTATGACTTATTTGAAAAGCTAATATAAAATCTTTTAAGCTTTATTCAAAATTAATTGAAAAATACAGAAATCAATAGCTTTCTTTCATACCAGCAATGATTACATATAAGCAATAATGGAAAATTTCCATTCAAAATAACCCAAAATATGAAATACCTAGGAAGAATCTTAGCAAGAGGAGCATAGGGCCTATATGAAGAGAATCATAAAATTTTTCAGAGGAACATAACAGGAAACTTGAATAAAGGAAGATATACTACGCTCCTGGGCAGGAAGATTGAATGTTTTGATCTTGTCAATTCTCCCCAAATTAGTTTAATGAAATTTCAATCAAAATCCCAATGGGATGCTTTTGGAACCTGACAGAGTGATTCTAATATTCATTTGGAAGAATAAAGAAGTGAGAATAGCCAAGAAAGATTTGAAAAGGCAAAGAGGAAAATTTGATCTGCCAGATATTACAACATATTATCCAGCTATAGTAGCTAAAATAGTGTGATACTGGGCAAGAATGGGTAAAGAGAAATGGGTAGCCTTGGAATAAGCCATAAAGTGTATGATACTTCAGCATTTGATTTAAATTTAGTTTGATTAAATACTTTAGCATTTGATTTAAATCCAAGGGGAAAGAATGGATTGGTAAAAAATGGTGCTGGAGCAGTCAGTTAAGTATTGGGAAAAAACAGAAAGTTGTATTATCTCAAGTTATACACTTAAATCAATTCTAGATTAATTAAAGAGATAAATATTAAAAAATCGAATCATTCATACAAACTACTGTGTAACTAGGACTGATTCACAAATACAGAAAACATCAAAAACAAAATTAAAAGGAAGCTATAGTATGAAAATATTTACCACAAATATGATGAATTGAGTTAATTTTCTTACTATAAAAAACTTATATAAACTATTAAAAACCCACTAAAACTCTTTAGAAAATAAAAAATTTCATGAACAGACAATTGGTAGAAAAAGTGCAAATGGTTAATAGATGTGAAAAAATGCTCAATCATTCTGGTGATCCAGGAAATGCAAATTAAAACAGTATCCCATTTTTGGCTTATTAAATAAGCAATGATTAAAATGTAACTCTTACTTAGAGTTGGTGAGTGTGAAATAGGCACTCTCATACACTTCTGTTGAAAATATAAATTGGCACAATCTTTCTTGAGAACAATTTAGCAATATCTATTCAGAGCCTTAAACATTCCTCTTTGTTCTTGTGATTTTCAATGCAGAAGTCTACTGTAACAAAATATTCAGAAATTTGGATAAAGATCTAGATCGCAGAATTATTTTTAATAATGTAAAATCGGAAAAACTTAAATGTTCAAAAAATGATTCACTTGTTGGATCATGAAGGAACAGAAGTAGTCTTTCCATGGGAGGAAAGAGGGAGGAGGGAATTCTAGGGAGAAAGGAGAACATGGGAAATACTAGAGGTGTGTGAAAGTTCACTGCATGGCCAATTTGGAGACTGTCATGGATGAGGTGGGGCATGTAGGGGAGTAGGATGAGATGAGACTCAGAAACTCTTATGTAGTGGTCTATCTCCCTCATGGGAATTTAAGATGTAAAGATTCTGTGTTGGTCATCTTTATATCCTCTCAAGTTCCTATTGGGTGTTTAATAAATGTCTGTTAGGTTATAAATAGATTTCTTTCAGATATTGAGCGTTGAGAGGTTGAGTTGTGGTGTTACTCTATAGCCTATGAAGATCTGCCAAAGTTCCTTAGAAAGAAAACTAATAAAGACCCTTCCTAAGTAACGAGATTGATTCATTTTTACGACATGCATTAAACGATATTTTAAAACAGCCTTATTTGGACTTCAGTCAGCAGGGGGTGCCCCGATGCTGGAAATTCTAATCTTAATAAAGAATAACATTTGTTTATTAATCTTATGGTTCTTCATCCTGGTTACTCTCTGTTTCCTCTGTGCCCCTGCCTCTCCTTGCTCTCCACCCTTCACAATTTTTCATTTCTCACTACAACACACATGCACTACCAGTAGGTAAATAATGCCTCAAAACCACCAGTTACAAAACTGGGTTTTAAAAAGAGTTAACTTAATATTGTTATTTATTACAGTTTTTAAAGGTAAGTGTGACATTTTAAAGAAATTGGTACTATATGGAGAAGAGTTTAAATTGTGCTTATCATTTACTCAGGGCAAATTTTCCATCAGAATAGGTGAGAATGTACTAGAAAAAATGGAGGTGATATTTTAATGGTCCATGTGGACACTAGTACTGCAATTGGAACAAGAATAATAGTGACCTTTAGAGAAAGGATATTTCATAAAGGGTTCATTAAAAAGATGGACTTAGCTTTTGGAACATTATCAAAGTTCTTCATGAAACAGAATTAATAAAATGCTGTGGTTTATTGAAATTTCAAAAAGGGACAGAAAACTGTGGAGTTGTGAGGAAGAGTTGAGGGAAAAGTAAAATGAGGTTTGCATATGGTATTTTGGGTACAGAAACAAACTTGAATGGCATATTTAAAATTTGAAGATGATAGCTAAAAATATTGCACCAGAATAATAAGCCTTGCAATCAAAACATAGGAAATAGGAATCAGCATTTGATGGAAGACAAACAAACAGTTATAGAATTCAAGAAAGCACAACCTGAATAGGAAAAGTGAGCTATTTGTGGCGGTGGGGAGTTTGGAAACTTGGAGATGTTTAAATTTCATTAGCTAATCCTGTGCTTTTTTGGAATGATGATACAGGGAGCACTGGAGATTTTCGCCTTTTCAATTTCTTTAAAATGCTTATAAAGTGGCTTAAAATAAAAGAAAAATATCATCTATGAAAATAATCAGGGAAATCAAATTCAATCAAAAGTTTTATACCTTTTGTAGAAGGAAAAAGCACAAAGCTAAAATAAAAAGAAAAACACGACATAGAACTCTTACTAAAAGTCAAAGATGCTCAAAAGGGATTCTAAAAGATATTTCAACATTGTGCTGCTGGTGAATAGCGTACTTAAAAGAAGTCACACGGATAACCTAAAACTAAAAGTTTCTACAAAGATATAGCAATGATAATAAATATAGGAAAACAAAGCCTTCAATAATAATATCAAATAATTCAGGATAAAACATAAGTGAAATAAATGGGTGGTTATACACAGGTAAACACAGTACATACTTAAGATATAATTGTGAACTTATATGCACCAAATAACATAGCAACAAAACACACAAAGCAAAGAATGTAAGAACATCAAGTAGAAACTAACAAAATTCAGTTATAGGGGAGCATTAAATTCCTTATAATCAAAATCACAAGTAAAGAAGACAAAATTCTGTAGTCTGTGAATGAGATATACTTTCTTTAGAATTACTCATAGAACACTTACCAATCATATCACTTGCTAGTTTACATAAAATTAAATTAATAAACTTCACCAGAGGTTTTATAAGCTACATTCTAACCAAAATACAAATAAACTTGAAATTAAAAGCCTTAGGAATAAACAAACAAAATCACCAATTACTCTGATTTTTAAAAATAATCAACTAAAGAACAACTGGGATAATGAGAAAATCAAGAACTCAATAAAAGACAATTTAGAAAATTATAATATACTACATATCAAAATCAATGCATAGAGAAAATATTAATAAATGCTTTAAATGTTTTACTGTTAAAATTAAAAAGAGAAAGTAAATAAATTATTCAACTTAATACCTCAGAGAAGAAAAAACACAATGAAAGAAATAAAGAGGAAAAGTCACAAATTGGAAATCAAAGGATAAAGTCATCAAAAGCAAGAGCTGATGCCTTGAAACTTTAATAATATAGACAAATTTCTGATAAATCAAGAAAACCCCAAAAAACACATAAAAATAAAAATTAGAAAGGAAATAGAAACTCTATTGAAACAAAAAACAAGAATAAGCATCTCTAAGTTAGCTACTGCATTTGTAATTCTCAAAGAAATGGGTAATTTCATGCAAAATAAAAATTCCTAAAGTTGGCGCAAGACAAAGAAAATTTTTATAGATTAGTAAGAGAGGAAAAAATCAGGAAGTCATCAAAGGACTATCACGATTCCAAGAAAAAGGCTCTGAATCTGAATGGATTTTAAAAATATTTTAAGAAATAGATAAAACTATGTTACTAATAGTGTTTCTGACAGAGAAATATTTAATACACTACTGATAAGGATAAGCACTCCAAACAACTAGTTAATGTTATGAATATAGATGGGAAAATCTTAAATAAAACCCATCAAAAGGGCATTGATTACAAAGTAAAATGTATCCCTGAAATGCAAGGATGGTTTAATTATGAAATTGTATAAGACATCAATGAATTAAATGAAAATCTATATATGATCATTTCCATGGATACTGAAAAGTAATTTGAAGAAATTCAACACATATTCCATCTACACATTTTTAAAAATAAAGGACTAGAAGTATACTTTCTTAATATATTATGAAATTGTTTTTTTTAAATCAAGAGACAGTTATAATTGATGCACAACCCTGGAGACCCTTCATTAAAAGCAGAATGAAATTAAGATGCTGCCTTAATTTAATATTGTTTTGGAATGTCTGTTCAATAAATTAAGAACCAGAATTAAGACATATTAGGCCCACAGAGATAAAATATTCAATTTCAGGTGATCAAAATTGTAAATAAACCTGCTCTCTCTCTCTAGAGAGAAAGAAGAGATGTCTAAAACCGATAGTATTCCTATATATCAGGACTAACACCTCATTAATTGTAACAAGAAAATTAATTAAAGTTTATTATTTAGCAAAAACTTAACAAGGGATAGATGTATGAAAGACAATGAAAATTTACTGGAAAGTACAAAGGAAGACAATGGAATGTAGAGCAATGCTGTGTTCTAGAAGAGAATAAAGTTTTTAAGGAGGAGAATTCTCCCCAAGTCCAATTAAAATCTCTAGAAGACATTAAGGAGAACAAACAAATGAAAATAGTGAAAGTAAATAATTACAAAATTCATGAGAAAAGAATGACCCTAGGAAAACACAAATTATTTAAATAAGTGGAGACTAACTCGACTGGCAGAGGTGGCTTGTCCAAGAGGCTAATGAAGCTTAAGCTTCTTTGCTCTCACTGTGTGGACCCGCCCCAGGTCCTGCGAGGAGCTTTAGCAATGTGTTTCGTGGTCATACGTTTTTGTAAATTTTACAAAAGTGATAAATACATTTTCTTTATGAACCCCCACACCCCCCAAATTGTATAAGCTCCAGATGCCACAATATTGGATTCTACCATGCCAGATATAAAATTACATTATAAATGTACAATAACTAAAAGGTTACCCAAGTGGTGTAGAAAAAAATCAATAGAATAGAGAAAAAGCCAGGAATGAATCCATTGATAAAATTTAACTATATGAGAAAGTGTCACAAAGATGTGATGAAAGAATGAATAATTTAATATATGGTATTGAGTAACAGTCTGGATGATGTTCGAATATTAGCAACAGTGTGGGATGGACACCATGTGCTGAGAGGTGAGAACAGATTCTGGCTGTTTCCACCAGGTGCTGCTGTCCAGGAAGGTGTGAGTTTAATCCACCCCTGGCTTCCACGAGGACATTGGGAGATGCCTTGTGGGTTTGCATTCGAACTATATTGGGCTCCAGATGGATTAGTACATTAAACATAAGACATTTGACTCTAAGCAGACATTTGGCAGCGTGATAATACTTTCTAAGGACTGAAGCAATAGAAGGCACCAAACATTTAGCTCACTAGACTGTCTACCACGTTAATAAAATGAAAACAAACAAAAATCAAAAAGGAAACAACTATTCTGCAAAGACTGTGGGAATCAATTGTGACAAAGAGTTAAGATTTAAAGAAGCCACTTCAACATGTCAATGTATGCCAGGAAAATGGGGATTCCAATAAACAAAGAAACAAAGTTCATAAGTGGACAACATGCACAAAAGCAAAGAGTAAACAAACATAGGAGGAAGTGTTGGGCTTCCATACGAATTAAAGAAACCCTACGTAGGACAGCAATAGGTGCCATTAAAACAATTCATATTAGCAAAAACGTTTCAAAACAGCATAGCTGGTGCTGGTAAGGCTGTAGGTACACTGGTATGTATGTTACAGGTAAGAATAATAATACAAGGAATAAAAGCAATATATTGGCAATTTAAAAGTAGAATAATAAAAATGTTTCTGCCTTTTTACGCCATAATCCCACATTTGAGAAAAGGCATAGTCCATGGAAGAGAATAGGAAATTTTGAGTTGGAAATTCTAGGTTTGAATCCTGATTTAATACTTCAAGCTGAGTGATCAGGGAAAATTGTTTAATTTCTCTCTGGTCCTCAGTTTCCTCATTTGCAAGTTTGGGGTTATTACATGGACCTTAGAGGGCTCCAGGGAGGGTTACATGCAATATTGTGCACGTAAACTAAGAGCCCTGTGTTTCCATGGCACTTTGTACCTTTGTCCTCGAGCCTCAGCTTCCTTATCTGTAAACGGGAATAATACTGCCTATCTCACAAGCTTGTTGGGATAATGCATTCATTCATACATTCATTCATTCAACCACCAGGATCAAGTCGTTACAGGGAGCTGACCTAGCTTTCTGGCGGGAACAAGGCAAGCCCAATCAGCCATTCCACATCCAAATGGAGCTCAGAGCCCACTTGGGTTTGTCCTATGGCGATCATGCCGCAGGCCCCAACAAACGCACACATGCTATAATTAGTCAGCAGTTCTGCAGACCACACTCAGTGCTCCTCATGGGAGATTTCACATTTCTATTCCGTTTTTGTGCCCTTTGCATAGAACATGAGCTCAAATTAACATTCCATCTGTTTGTGCATGCATAAATGTTTACAGGAGGGTAATTTGTTTTAATGAATAATCGGAAGTCACCTAAATGTCCAATATAAGAGGAGTGGCTAAGCAAATGGTGTTGTAATTACTTAGCAGAAGAGTTTGCATCCATTAAAATGGAAAATTGTGAGGATCATGAAAGACATAGAAAATATTTGATATAA
This sequence comes from Equus przewalskii, assembly GCF_037783145.1. NCBI lineage: Eukaryota > Metazoa > Chordata > Mammalia > Perissodactyla > Equidae > Equus > Equus przewalskii. The sequence continues at coordinate 45,353,982 of NC_091851.1, forward strand.
TATTACATGGGGAACAAGAACAGAGTACAAAAGGGCATATACTTCACAGTTACAATTATATGTCCAAAGTGAAAGTGGATATTGAAAAATAAGCATTTTTATTACAGCCAAGGGGTTCTGGGTGAAGTTTTAGAATTCCTTGAAGGATTTGAAAATATTATGTTAGTAATAAAAAAAACAATAACAATGAGAAAGAAAATGGCTGCTGCGTAGGGAGAAAAAGGTGATATTATTTAATTTTTTTCTGAAATATAACTTGCCAAGAGTAGAGTGCACTAGCGTGCACTGGATGAATTTTTACGTATGTATACACCTGCTTAAACTCCACTCAGATCAATTTATGGAGGCTTAACAATGGATAATTTTAAATGGGAAAAATAGTTTTGGTGTATAGTATTGTGAGGGTAGAAAACTACCAGTATTATTTTGCAGAAAGAGATCACTGTATTACTAATGGGAAGATAAAATGTTAGAATGTGTAAAATCAGCAGAGAGTCTAGAGTCCATTTTTAGATGGAGTTCAGAAGTTGACAGATTTTCCAAGGCAAACAATGTGAGCAGACTTTCCTTTTACACTAAAAGGCCCAAATGGAAGAAAATCACTTTAGAATGATTACATATAATATGCATAACTACAAATCTGACACCACCAAAATAATATGCATAACCTCAGTTCTCCTTTTAGCAGGATAAACAAAGCAACATAGAAAAATCTGACTGGAAATGTGATTCTCTAATGCTGCTCCCTCATTTGGGACTGGGAAAAGGGAGGCACGTCAAAGAAGCAATCTGGAAACAGGAAGGCTATGCCTGTCTGTTTCCCTGCCCTCATTCTTCCCCCTGCTTTCCTCCAAAATGCAAATACACATTAATATATTCCTCTCGCAGCCATCCTAACTCCCAAACCACAAACACTGACGCCTTCTGTGATTTCACAGTGTTTTCTTTTCGGTGGGTAATTTATCTGGAGTGTTACTTGGCTGTTTTATCTTTCTTTCTCGACGCGGCCTCTCAAATTGCTTCAGTAGATCCCAACCTCTCTGGAGACAGGAGACAGGCACAGAGCTTTCTGCCGGACCTCGCAAGGCCCCGCGTGGTGTGGGCGTTGAATGAATGCTACATGATGGCAGAATGAGTCACTGAGATTTAGCGGGAGAGTGTGGAGGAGGGTGAAAATGAAAAGGGCTTTGAGGCGGCGGGAGATGTACGCAGGTCAGGAATCATGACGTCAGGCCCAAAGCCAGTCTTTAAAAATAGTGAGACTCCTGTGTGAATCAAAATGATTCTATGGGGAAAAAAACCCACATGGACGATAGCAGGTTAGATTGCTTCGTAAAAGTAATTTATACTCGACCTCAAGACAAGCAAAAGTTACAAATCAAAATAGACTCAGAAGTGCTTTAAGTATTCAGAAACTCATCAGAAACAGTTGGACTGAACTTACCATGTTTGATACAGTAACAACTAATTATAATAGAGAATAGTTAGTTACTAACGAAGATATCTGCCCGCCCCCCACCTCCCCTGGCAGAAACCTGTGCAGGTGGGATTACCGGCTTCTGCTTTATGACAAATAACAGGTCTCTGGTGGATCCTTACTGGCAGTAATTCAGGATCGGGGTATCAATGGGTATGGAGGACCGAGCCTTCATTGCTGAAGCTGTCAGTTAACCCCAAAGGAAAAAGGATCTGAGTGTCTTATGATTGCGTAACATGTTCAAACTTGAACAGCCTGGGTTGTTTATTTCTGTATACCTTGCATGCCAGAGTCAAATGACTTACGCAGTACCAGCTTTAATTAATTTAACTGGCTTTCTTCTTTTGATGGAAAATAGAAATATATTAGTTAACTACTCCAAACACTGCTTCCTGCCTCCTCCCTGCTCCCTCCCGCCCCCCCCCACCACCACGCCCCAGAAAGTCTTCTGAATTCTATATGATGAGGTGGATAAATTCTTTAGTGAAGATTCTATGGAAGTATATAATCACAAAAGTGACATTCAAACACCGCCACCAAAGCTGGACACACAGTTGGCATTTAATAAATACCAAATAACTAGTCAGACCACATCAGTAGTTCTAAATTCAAAAATTAATTCTGTAACAGTCGTCATAAAAATAATCACCTGTGGGAATTAGGTTTTTTGTTTTCTTTTAGTGATTCACATTCTTGTGGTAAATGTAAAAATAGGATTTACCTCCTGAATACAAAATGTTCTATTTATGAAAAGCAAGCAAGGCCAATAATTAATCACTGCAGTTCTTTAAAGGATAGTTTTAAATTTTAGCCTTTTTATAGAATCAGCTCTAATGTTTTAAATGATAAATGGTACAGGAGGCTAGAGGGCCTATTTTTTCTTAAAGAACCTGAAGCAATTTAGTAACAAAAACAAGTTAATTTCAGTTTCTGTTGTTAATCTTTATATATAATCAAGCTGTTGCCATAAATTGTGAGACAAAAGTGGAAACGGTGGTTTTAGTGAGGCACATGTGATTTTTCCTGGTTCGTTTCATGTACATTTTATCCATATGACAAAACATCAATGTAGCATTAAATATTACACTAGCAAAGGGATACACAAAATAAACTCATTTTATTTTACCTTTCATTTCCCCCCCATTGCACTTAGTACTGTCAAGGAGCTGCAAATGAGGGACGGCTACAAGTACCAATTTGTGCTGTTGGATACAGTTCTAACAATTTATATCAATAGAGGCTAATAACAAATGGTTGCAGGGAGAATCCAACCATAGAGAGAGGCACAAATACATGAAGGAAAACTGATTTAGGATTACAAAATGATAAGAGCACGAAATATAAAAAACTTCAGGTTGCATTAAGTCTGTTCAAGAAAATTATGTAGATATCAAGAAAAGTAAAGAATCTGACTATCTAACTGGATATTATCACTCTAATTCTCTAATTGCCACAATGCTAATTTACAATGGTCTAGGGGGATGAAAAAGATAATTGTTTCCTCAAATGAAATCACATGACTTCTCAGAGGGAAGCCACATTCCACAGAAGAGATAGTCACTCTCCTTTTCTTCTAAAAGGATTCAGAAGCATAGAACATATTTATGATAAATAGGCAGCTATTATGTTGAAACAATCTGGAGTCTGCAGTGACTTAGAATGGTTTAAAAATGAAACATTTTTAAGAACACCCTTGCATCTTTTCCAAGCTATTCTGAACCATTGATTCTATATATTAGATGATTTCAACCTTTAATATTGCTAAAGTTTACATAACAGGGGTATTGGCTCAGAATAAATGACAAGTTAAATAACGTACCTTTAAAGCTTTTACCTTCATGATTATAAAATATTAATCAGAAATATTTTTAAGGACATGTTTTAGAAGAAGATAACAATGCAGAAAGTCTGCAATGTATTGTCCACAGTGTCTGACATATAACAAAAAATCACCTGACATAAGAAGAAACAAGAAATGAAATTGATAAACAAGAAGATCAAAGAATCAACAGAAGCAGATACAGAGATTATCTAGATATTGGAGTGAGCAAAAAAGTACTTCAAAATAATTATGACTAATATGCTAAAGAAAATAGAAGCAAATGTGGATCGAATGGATGAAAAGGTGAGTAATTAAAAATGAATTAGAAGGGCTGGCCCCGTGGCCGAGTGGTTAAGTTCGCGCACTCCACTGCAGGCAGCCCGGTGTTTCGTTGGTTCGAATCCTGGGCACGGACATGGCACTGCTCATCAAACCACGCTGAGGCAGCGTCCCACATGCCACAACTAGAAGGACCCACAATGAAGAATATACAACTACGTACCAGGGGGCTTTGGGGAGAAAAAGGAAAAAAAAAATAAAATCTTAAAAAAAAATGAATTAGAATATATCAAAACGATCACAGCACTGGCTATGATCTCAACACAGTGTTGCATTGCAGCGGTCATAAGGGTCATCCCTTGCTTGCTCCTGACCTTAGGAATGGTGTCAGCTAAAGAGTTTGCAGCCGTGCCCTTAACCTCTGGGCACTGTACTGTCTGTAAGTTATACCTCGATAAAAGAAGAAAAAGAAAGTAAATAGGAGATATTTTTACTTGGGTGTTGAACTGTTGCAAAAGGGTCTAACCTCTATCTTTTGCTTAAAAAAAATGCTAAAATGCTCAGTCTAATCTCTTTTCAGTCGCTGAGAACTGCAGTTTTAGGACCCCAATCATCTACCTAAATTATTGGTGATGTCAGCTGTAGATAAAACAGAGAACAATTGCTTGGAAACTGCAAAACTGTTATAAAATTATTCTGATCAAGATATTTTTATTGAAATATTATTGTTTCAAAATTTGGTAGTTGATTTCTGGTCTCACCATGATGCCAAATACTGATAAAGGTTAAATATTCAATGAGCTATCTAGGTGGATCGGTTAACATAGACTTGTTCAGTTCTTTATCGTGTGTCCAGGCTGTTACATATGTCAGTAACCAGTTTAGTAATTGTCATGATTGAAAGTGGGAGGAAGGGCCTAGGCTGAGGGTGGCCGTCAGGGACAGTCTGACTTGGTCTCCATTCTCTCTCAGCCCAGACTGGAACCCAGAGTAAGCAAAACACCTTCAAACCCAGATGGTGGGGCATGGAGGGGGGTGGGGGGAGGTGGGAAGGGGGCGGTCTTCATCTCTCACTCCTATAACCCAAGAAGCAACAAAGCTCTTCATTTATTGCTTTCATTGGAGATTCAACACAGGATATCAAACTTGCAGAAAAATTTTTCACATAAAAGATTTCGGATGTCCATTTCATCCCTTGTTTCAGCTTCCTGTTTATTCCAGACACTGCTGTCTGAGAGCAGCATTTAAATGGAAGATATCATGCATTTCCCCCCAAAACATTTTCAGCTACCTGACAGGAAACATGATGGCCCATTCTTTTAACTCGAGCCGTGTGTGTGTTTCTTTGGTTGTCAATGCTGTCTCCAGCGTCTCAATTTTCTGAGCATTCTGAGGCTTCTACTGACTGATTCTCTGTGCTTAAAAGGTTGTCTGGGTGCCGCAGGCCTAGGACGCCGACTCTCTGTGAATTGTTTTGCTGGCAGACAACAGATGTGGATTAGATTCCGCTTCCCAATTTGCTGCAGGCCATTGTGGAGTCACTATACCTCTGTGTACAGAAATCCTGAAGAAGAATGTTTGCGGATGCTCTTACGCACGAGTGCACAGAGGCTCACCCCAGCCAGCTGCCTGTTTTTGTACAGCCCATCAGCTGAGAGGGGTTGCTATATTTTTAAATAGTTGGGAAAACAAATCAAAGAAGGATAATACTTTGTGAGACATGAAAATTATATGAAATTCAAATTTCCTTGTCCATAAATAAAGTTTTATTGAAGTGGAGCCACGCTCACTTATTTGCATACTATCTCTGGCTGCTCAGTGCTGTAAGCGCTCAGTGGAGTGGTTCCATCAGAGACCCTGTGGCCTGCAAAGCCTAAAATAGTCACTACTTGGCCCTTCACAGAAAAAGTTTGCCCATTGCTATGGATTAAATTTTGCCCCTCCAAAAAGATGTTGAAGTCCTAATCCCAGTATCTGTGAATGTGAACTTGTTTGTAAATAGGATTTTTATAGATGATCTAGTTAAGACAAGGTCATTGGGGTAAGCTCTAAACCAATATGTCCTTATACAAAGGGGAAGCTTGGATACAGACACACGCACACACAGAGGAGTCCATGTGAAGATGAAGGCAGAGGTGAGGCGATGCTTCTACAAGCCATGGAACCCCAGAGATTGCCAGCCAAGCGCAGGAAGCTAGAGGAGACGTCTGGACAGAGCCTTCCCTGATGCCTTCAGAGTGAGCGTGGCCCTGCCAGCATCTTTGTCTCGGACTTCTAGCCGCCAGGACTGCGAGACAATAAGGTCCTGTTATTTAAGGCCCCGCTTTGTGGTACTAACACATCCGCTCCCAACCTAAAGTGAAAAAGCATAGACGTTGTCCACTGAAAGGTGCCCATGCGCTCTTCGGATCATCCAGTGCTCAAGAGTGTCTGAGCTCAACAAATGCCACAGGTGTTTCTTCCCTTTTCTCCCAAGGCACCTGCGGAAAGGCCGGGGAGAGACGGGGCTCCATCCTGGTGGTGGGGTGCTCTCAGGAGTAGCTTTCTTCCCTCTGTGCACTCAGACTCCCCACGTGTGACATGTACCTTATTTTTCCCAATAACAAATGAATCAAGAACTGTCAGTTAAACTCCCACCTCAACCAACTTCTCCTAGCCTCCTATTCAAAGAGTCTAATTTTTATAAAGAGGCATTCTTTTAAGAGATAAAACAAGAAGAGCTATGTCTGATTTTCTTTCTACCAATATTTTCGAGAACATTCACCAGTGGAAGTGCCCAGTAGAATCCCAGAATGTAGGGAAACTTTCAGCTTTTCATTTTAGTATCCCAAATAATAAAATGAAAAAATAAATATTTTGGGTTCTTTTAAAAAACATTTTAAAGAACTAAATCTGCTTTCAAAAGAGGTTTCAGTTAAAATATTTGATGAAAGCAAATTATCATTGAGAATCAACAATAAATTCTCCTGGCCCACATTGTACAATTAGTTATTTACAGCTTTTAAAAATGCCTAAATTGTTTGCAGAAGGCATTCCAATACAGGTATAAGCTATGACTGCAACACGAGATGAACATCTGGACGCACAGAGCATGTCAGCTCAGGGGTCTGCTTTAAAAACGGGGCTTCGGGTTCTTTTGTAAATGATTTGGTTTCTAAACGTTTGGCTGTACGTTGTCTTAGAGTGCATCTATTTCAAAAAAATAAAGCTCCAATTCCAAATCAAACCAATGATTTACTGAGAGGTTTCTAGATGCCCAGTTCCAATTCTGGTGCCATGGGGAAAAAAATATACTGAGACATAAACTTTGACCTCAGTTACTTTATGGAATTCATTTTTAGTCTGCTTGCAAAGATTAGAAAATTATACAGTTAAGGGCTAAATGGATGGAAAGATTTATATGTGCAGTCAATGTTCTGAGCAGACAAAAGTCCTTGCAGCTGTCATGAAACCGCAGGGGGGCAGACGGACATTAATTCAGCTGTACCTCGAAAGGGGAGTGTGGTCTGGACCCACATAAAGAGGGTGGAGAAAGGATTCCATGTAGGTCCACACAGGTGCAACCGCCAGAGCCTGCTGTGCGGGGAGCACTGGCTATAAGGTTCCTTACTCGACAGTCAGCTGTCTGAGAGCAGGGGCCATAATGTGTCCACTCTTCTGCCAGCACCTAGCACTAGGCCTGATGCAGACTTGGGGCTCAATACTGCTGACTGATTGGATTAACGATAGTGAGAAGGCAGGAAAATAAAAACAAATGACACAGCTGGAATGCATGGGAAGTCCCCAAAACATAAGTAGGTTATATCCCCAAAGGTTGGTTATGAAGGTTTTGGGCTCAGAATTCATTTCTTCAGAAAATATGATAAACAGTGCTCAGCTTCCTGCAATAGCTGATCCACAGAATTTATCTAATCTTATGATATAAAGGGGATATGTTTTTATAATTACAAAGGAAGCAGGAGAAGCAATGTTGTTACGATGGAACCACATTTAATGAGGTCGAGATTCTCAAAGCATTGTGGGAGGCCGTTCTAGGGATCTCTCGGGGCTGCGCCCACGGGGGAAGCACACGCCGCATTGATTCAGGAAGAGAGAATGAAGGAGAAAACCATAGAGCTGAGGAAAGCTCAGGAAGGTTCAAGGCAACTGAAAAGGATGCTCCATTTGTCAGAGCAGGAGGAGCATGTCAGGGTGGGACTGGCTTCTCCCTCACCTGTCCCTAGCTCCTGAACTGAATAGACCAAAATGCGACTCAAGCTGGCTTAAGTAAACAAGGGGAACAGGGCTCCTATCACAAAAAGCCAGCAGATCTTACTTTCAGGCGTGGCTAGAGCCAGGGACTCCAACATGGCCTCAGAGTACAGTTTCTCTTTCCCTCTTGGTTCTGCGTGCATCTCTGTTAGTCTCATTCTCAATCTGTGTTCTCCACATTGTGGCGAAAATGGCCCCTGGCGATTCTGGGCCTTGTCCTTTCAGCTCAGCCGCCTCAGCTGATGGTAACCGTGGAGCAGCCTTGGACCCTGTGGCCACAAGAAAAATCAATAACACTGATCCTGTCTTGAAAATGGTGATATTTTGTTCATCATGGATTCTTTTTGCAATAATTTTTCTCTTAAAACAAATTGCATTCAAATGTTGTTTACCTTGCTTACTGAGGTTTTTGGCACTCCTTTAAATTTTGTCCCTAGGTGAATGCCTCCCTCGCTTTGCTCTATTCCTAGTCCTGGCTACACCTATGAGATTTTTCTCACCTCTCAAGTCTCCAGACCCTAAACCACACAGTTTTCCCCAAAGTGCTTGTTATAGTTTGAATTGTATCCTCTCCAAAGGTATGTTGAAGTCCTGACCCCTTGTGCCAAGGGATGTGACCTTATCTGAAAATAGGGTCTTTGCAAATGCAATCTAGTTAAGCTGAGGTCATGAGAGAGGGTCCTAATCCAATATGGCTGCTTTCCTTATCGGAAGAGGAAGACACCTTGTGAAAACAGAGACGTGCAGGGAGAAGACGGCCGTGTGATGATGGAGACAGAGATCTACAAGCCAAGGAACACCAAGGATTCCCGGGGACACCGACAGCCGGAAGGGGCAAGAAAGGGTTTTCCCCTCACTGGTTTCAGAGGGAGTATGTTACTGACGACACCTTGGTTTTAGACTTCTGGACTCCAGAACTGTGAGATAATAAACAATTTCTGTTGATCTAAGCCACCTCATTTGTCGTACTTTGTTACAGCAGCCCCAAGAAATTAATATAGTCAGCATGCCCTACACCCCTCTCCTTGGCTCGATTCCTGAGATCCAGACTCTAGAACCATGTGCTGGCTTCTCCATCTCTTCAAAATTTTCTCTCCCTATGTCCACTGCTTAAATGTTGGTTTGGGCTCCACTCTAAAGTCTTTTGTGGGGCACTTCTACACAATGCCCCTCTCCATTACGTAAGAACAAGAAACCACTCTGGTGGACTGGCAGTCAAGGGTGCCACTGACCAAGAAGGATTGCCTGTGGAGAGGGGTTTCAGAATAAACTGGAAGGCAGTTAAGAGGCTGTGGCACAGAGTGAAGCACGCTAGAGGGTGAGGATGTGTTGATAGCAGTGGGTGGCATGGGGAGGGGGGCGGATGCAGAGCATTAATTAATGAGATGCGCAATTTGAAAGTTACTTTTTACTCTGCTCTGGGTTTTTACCAGCTGATAAATCCTGTTGTTCCTTCTTCAAACGACCTTGGCCTCAGTTGCCGAGACTGGAAGCCTCAGTTCCAGGACCTCTCCCTCCCCCTTGCTTTCACCCACATTTACCCAGTTAGTTGCCAAGCTCTAACATTTAATTATCGTCACTGCTGTGGCCACTGTTCAAGTTCAGAGACTTTAACAAAAATGTAGCCAAGGTCCTACAGCTAATCATTGGAAGATCCACTGGCTCCAAGCCCCATTCTTCTTCCATGACAGCGCAAGGTCTCCCCGTTGGTCCACGAATGGCCAAGCCCGGCACAGTTCCTGGTACAGAGCAATGCTTCACAAGTGTGTCCTGAGCCAATGAAGCAGAAGAATGTCTTTTTCTCTGATTTCCCTTAGTAGCTTCTTCTAAATAGGATGTTTTCAGACTTTGAGGACTTTCTTATTACTCGCTCACAGAGGACCTGATCTTTTACATAGTTTTCTTGCTACCTTTAAGGAAAAGAGGGCATAAGTGGAATTTCACAGTAATCTGTTGAGTACATGGAATTGCTACTAGGAGTTCATAAATCTCGTTCTTGGGGAGGTGGGTGGGAGAGCTAAGGGCAAGGAAAGATGAGCTTAGGAAACACAATTCTTAGGTCAGGAGCAAGCTTCGGCTTGCAAAGGGGCAAACAGGAGGGTCCAGTAATTAATACCTTAAGTTATGGACAGTGAGAAGCATGGAAAGGTCTCACGAATGGGTAACGACAATGATGAAGTATACAGACACTAAATACAAACGCGTCACGTGGTAACATAGAGTAAATGAAAGTGGTGTACTCATCTTTCTACCTCCTGCAAACAAATAAAGAGCAACTCAGATCAATTCGGAGACACTCCACTGAAAAAGTGGACTTCTTTTCTTCATGCAGTCTGTCTGGAAGGCATCATTATTTGATCCTCTGAATTCTTAAAAAATAAGAATCAAAATCATGGTGGTTTCAGTGAAGCGGTACATTGGTGTATTGTGTTAGGAAGTTTGAAATGCTTACAATGAAGGGTCCCATAAAACGCCCATCACATTTCTCCAGGCAGAGTAGCACCTCACACCGCGTGCATCTTATCTAATGTGAATCTGCAAAATATATACTTCTGGGCTTAAAATTCAGTGTAAGTTTATTAAGTGTACCTTATTCTGATCAACTCAGTAGCACTTCTGAGATAGAAAAACTTGCTAGACATCCTCCTAGCTTTTACACACCAAGGGGGGAAAAACAACTTTCAGAATTACCAAGCTGAACTTTGATGCTCCTCTCAGAAAGTTACTGCTTAATTCCAGATCTCTTCTGCAAACTGGGTGGCACACGATTTCATTTCAACTTATTAAGTCAATTACCTGAAAAATAGACACCAAATTACAATGTATACTGTTTTTTTCCCACTCTATAGAGAATCAAAATGTCACAGGTAGGTGGGATACAACAGAATTTAAGAAGTTTTCTGCTTATGAATGATACATAATTTCAAATGACTCATAGCGCTTGTTGAAATAAAGTCTCCAGCCTGGCTGACTCATAGTAACACTGACACTGGAGTTTCAAACAGAGTTTCCATAATAACACAAATGGACCCAATGCATGTATCGCAGAGAGTTATCTTGACCATAACAAATCACTAATAATCAGGCTATCAATCATTTAAACAAGCAGTACTATCCCCAGATAATGCACTCAATGACCTAGCCCCTTCTGGAAGTTCCATGGGAGCCACTTTCATAACTTTTTGCAGAGAGTGCTACAGGGTACATTTAAAAGTCTTTTTAAATGCAGACTCTATTGCCAAGCTCTAAGGAAAAGGAGGGCTCTTTATTCGTCTATAATTTTGAAAATGGCCTCATTTATTCTCCAAGTACATTCAAGACATTTTGGATAATTTAAGAATACTGTATTTCTTAAAAACATGGTGTGAAAATGTTGATGTCTGGGGATGAAACAACCCAAGTGACTTTATTTGTTTCCTCTCCTTTTGCACCCCCAGAGCCTGAAGAGATCATGCAATGGATTTTTCACTTTGGTGTCTTTTCAACAAGAGGATATTAGGACAGAATAATCGAGCCTGAAATAATTAAAACTGATTCACACTTATGAGCTGGCAACCATGTCCTCCTTACTAATTTATAACACCTTTATGAAAAGTCAGGGCCCTCTGCTTCAGTTTCCTGTTCCAAGATGGAAGACGGGGGTTTTACCTTAGCAACAAAACTTCAAAGGGAAAACTTCGGAAACAGACCAAGTATTCTTTGCAGCCTATCTTCATTTATAAAGGAGGAGAGAGACTAACCGGTATATGTGAGAAAGGTCAGCTTTTATTCAAGTCCTGTGTTCATATGATTCAGCTTTGCTGTCATTATAAACACATTTTCCATGTGAAGAAGCACTCATTAATTTTTCCCCCCAAAGGAAACTTTTCTGGTGGAATGGCAAAGTTCTGAGGAAGTGGTAAGATCTCCTAAGAGCTGATTCTGTTAGAGTTTTCCAGTGTTCTAACATAATCATCTATTCATTAGCAGAGTATTTATCCAGTACCTACTACGTGCCGACTAGAGAGGAGAACAAATAGGAAACAGCCCGGGCCTCATGGAGTTCACCCTCTAGTCGGAGAGGAAGATTCACAACCAGCAAACACTTTGTTGATTATGAGGCGTCATAGAGCATGGAGCTACGAGCACGGCAGAGCAACAGAGGATGGTCCGCGGCGGGGAGCGCCGAGAGAGAGGCAGGTGCCTTCTGAGACAGATTGAGGTGGGTACCCAAGGAGGTGACACTTAATTTGAGATCTGAAGGATGAAAAAGATTCAGCCCTCTGGCCAGCCCGAAGAAGAGTTTTCAGGAAAGGGGATGGGAGGCCGATGCCCTGAGGGCTGGACGACGGGAGTGTGTGCGTGTGCGGGAAGTAAGAGGAAGGAGGGGCAGCATTCACACCTCTTCTCAACCTAGTTCCCCCATCTCCCTCTGCTCCCTAAGAGGGACCCAGTCAGATTCAGATTAGGTGAGGGAGTTGGGGCTCGAGTGCGAGAGGCATGACCGCAGTCCTGAGAGCGTGTTTCAGAGAGCATGTGCATACATATGCCCCTTAGCATGTGGAGGTGTGGGCTTACCCAGGAGGGTCTTCTCCTTCACTGAACCAGGACTTGTCTAGGAGACCCAGTATCTCACTTTGTGCCACCTGTGTGTTCTCATGTAAGTTAGTCTACAATGTGAATGGCACCCCTTTGGATGTGGTGCAGTGCACAGCATGAACACCTGTATGCAGCTGCCCTGGGGGCGAGGGAAGCATCAGGGATGGTGCAGGGTTCTGGCTTGTGCCATTACTGAACCAGGGAGAAGTAGAGGACAAAGTCAAAGGGAAAAGAGAAAGAATACTCTCCCCATCTCCCCCTAATTGTGTGTCTATTTTTTTCCAGTTACACCATGTAAAATGTCAAAGGGGCAATATGCAGGCTTGATTTGTCCCTGTACCCTTTGAGCGCAACAGGAGGGCACAAGATGAAGGCAAGCTCCAGCATCATTGTGGATATCAGAAGAGTGAAGCCTACAGGGTCTGGGATCAGACTACTTTGGTTTCTGCTGGGTCTCTCCATCTGCCAGCTATCAGGTCCCTTAACCTGAGCCTCAGCTTTGCCATCTGTAAAGTGGGAACTTCACATGGCTAGTAAGAGGTGACTTCTGGGTTGGGACCCAGGTCTTTGTGACTCGAAGATGCCTGCCCTGTATCATTTTACCTTTTCACCTTTTCCACATCTCCCCTGTCTGGATTTGCACACCCACGCTTTCAGTCGGGAGAACATTTCCTTAAAGCAAACATTTAAATTTTACTTTTTTATCCATACAAAAAAAATCTCAGGTTTTCTAAGCAAATGAATTTTTAATACAAGATATCGAATTTTTAAATGTGTAGTATCAAATACCTCCTCTTTGTCCTTGTAACATATGGTGACAATTTGCAAATTATTCCAAAGTATTTCTATCCTTTGCTATAGGAAATTAGAGCTGAGAAATAACTTCATTTTTACTGTGCTCAAATATAAAATGGTCAGTTGAAATGTGATGTGTATAGTCAAAGAGTGCAGAACAGTCATAATTAAACTCTAACTTCTCGTGTTCTATTTTTTCTAATTCTTTCATTTATATCTTTAATATTTTTTGGAGCCAGTACAGCATGACAAGAGAGTACTTAGAGTTTGGGAGTCTGACAACTTTGGGAATAATGTGAGTGCTACCAGGAAAAAGGGGTTAATGACACAAGAATAGTCCACTCAGCCTTCAGCCCATTGTGAGAAAGATCTTCTATGTTTAAACCAAGTATTTTTTTTAACGGAACCACTGATGTCGCCATAGCTTTACTTTATCTTTCAGTGAAAAGAAGGTTTCTCTCTTCATCCAGAGACATGGGGCAGCCTCCTGGCCGCCTCTTCAGGGAAGGCAAGAACTGGGAACCGGGGGCACTTCTGCAAAAAAGCAGTGACACAAGACTTTGGCACCCACCACGTGGCAGACATGATCCTGTTTCTAGTGACTTCCAAGTGAGACTGGGGTGTCGGCTCAAGAGTTCCCTGATATACTATTCTATCATTTCAAGAAAGTATTTTCTTTTACGAGTCTTCATGAGCTCTTAGCACATCGCTGTCCTAGACAAGAAAATCCGCTGATGCTCTCTGATCAACGTAGAGGGATGTAGTCCGACTCACAGCTCATCTCCTCCACAGATTCCTTCTGGATCAATCAAGTGAGAACGGTTTCTTCCTTCCCCACAGGCCCACAGTTCTTGGTTTCTACTTCGCCTGTAGAATTTTGTGTGATCTGTGCTGCAGCGTGATCAGATATGTGTGTCTTCAATAGATTTTGGGTCCAAAGAAGAAAAAATTGACAATGTCTTTAGCCTTTCTTCATCCCTGAGATAATGCCTTAAACAGAATGGTTCCTCAACAAATTTTTATTGAATTTGAATTTCAAATTTATTCTCCATTAATAAATTCAATCAGTGACAAGCCCAAGATTTGTATCTCGGGTTTAAGCTGAGATAAACACTTTATCAATCAAGGGTTCTGGCTACCAACAACAGAAATGGGTTCTGATTAACTCTAGAGGACAGGAATTTATTGGAAGGACATCAACAGTTCACAGAACCAGTGAGAAGGCTGGCAAAAGGGTCTTGGAATGTGAGCAAGAAGTGCAGGAGCGGGAAGCCAAGAACACCGAGAAAATACTACCAGGAAGTTCTGCTGGTTTCCCCACTGGCACCTGTTGTCTGTGCACCGGCCATTGCCAGCCCTTGGCTCCTAACTCTGCTGCCATCACGCTTAATAACTTGTAGGTGCATCTGTTTCTTAGGGTCACTCCCTAAAATTTCAAAGCCATGGACAAGAACGTGCAATTGGCTGAGCCTCGGTATATGCCCATATCCTGGCCACTGGGGAATGGACAAAGGATGCTTCTGCACCCTTTCTACCTTGGCTCTTTCTGGGAGGCAGAGACCTCACAGTGGAGGGTCAGAATGGAGAGAGTCAGGGGAGGGACCGAGGAAGGGGTGGGGAGCGGAGGAGGAGGAGGAGAAGAAGAAAGAGAGAGAGAGAGACAGAGTGAGCACACAATGCCCACTAGGTTAGGGGAGAAATTGTGATTTTTTCAACTGTGATTTTTTAAAGCAGGCTGAACAAACTCTTTTCAAAAACATATGAGACTTTTCTGAATAAATTTATCTAAAAAAATCTAAATGGTTTGTGTGAGTAAAAGCAGCTTAAGTAACTATACAGTCTAAGTGACAAACTCCACGTTAACACCACAAAATACTGGAAACTTTAAACAGTTAATAAAACCACAATGTGAAAAAGGAAAATTATTCTTCATTTCAATACTAAAAAAGAAGGAACTGTTTTAGAATTGAAATTAGAAAATTAGTTATTAACTAGAGAGTTATTAATTAGGTCCCAGTAGTTGAAATTGATGAGCTGTATAATAAATATTCTCATACTTTAGCTCAGTTTGGTGTCTCTCCCTGGTTAACATTCCGAGGCAAAAAGCAATTATGACGCTAGGAAGTCAGTGCACTCCCAGAGCATGTTCACAGAGCGAGAGGATAAATTATCAATCATCTTGTTTTCTCACACTAAGTCAAAAGTGCTGTCCCTAAGGCAGAAGGGATTTGTTCATGATGACCATGATTGTCTGTGCCATGTGCCTAGGCTACAAATTCCCCCTTGAATGTCTTCCACTTTCTCTCAGTCTTCATGAACTAGTTATTTTAATGTTCCTGAATAGTCCCACCGACTCTATGCCTCTGCACACTCCTCAAGCTACAACCACCCTTTCCTTTAAAAACAGGGCCTTACGGCTCTTTGTCTCTCGCCCTTCGAGTCTACAATTATATGGACACTTATCGCTTGACAAAGGATATCCAGACAGCATCTCAGGACGTCTGAGACACCCACGCGACTATACATCGGAAGGCGGACGGACTTTCCTCCGGGAGGATGTGGAAATAGGTGAAAACTCTCCGACCCCGACGGGCAGCCTAGTACCCGCAAGCGGCTTTCTTCCAACGGACGCCCCCAGAGGATCCACACACATCTAGGGCAGGAGCGAGAACACAACAGAGGAGCGACGGTGGAAACAGGTGACCAGAACCCTACTTAAACCCCCCGCAATTACTCCTAAACGCAGAGGGAAACTTTGGAGTTGCACACCTGAGCCCGCGGGGAGAGTCTCTCCCCGCCATTGGCGGGGAGACCCGGCCTGGTGCTCGGGGCGCCCGGAGGGTCCCAGAGAGAGACACGGTGGGCACGGAGGTCTCCCAGCTGCCGTTGCCCGCCCCGTGGGACTAGGGATTGCCGGAGATCTCGGAGAGGACCGGGGCGGGGGATCTTTCAAAGGCGGGTCCGGCGAGCCGGTGGGGAAGCGCCGGAGCTCCGCCAGGCAGCAGACAAAACTCTCTGTCTGCCGGTAGCAGAGGGGCCACGCTGAGCACTCAGGGCTCCCGGCAGAGGGCCGGAGAGAAGCCCAGAGGGCGGGGCGACCCCCAGCTGCCGTTGCCCGCCCCGTGGGACTAGGGATTGCCGGAGATCTCGGAGAGGACCGGGGCGGGGGAACTTTCAAAGGCGGGTCCGGCGACCCGGAGGGGAAGCGCCGGAGCTCCGCCAGGCAGCAGACAAAACTCTCTGTCTGCCGGTAGCAGAGGGGCCACGCTGAGCATTCAGAGCTCCCGGCAGAGGCCCGGAGAGAAGCCCAGAGGGCGGGGCGACCCCCAGCTGCCGTTGCCCACCCGGTGAGGCTAGGGATTGCCGGAGATCTCGGAGAGGACTGGGGCTGGAGAGAGTTCCAGAGACCCAGCTTAGTAGCCTAGGGGGAAACCCTACAGGCTCACAGAAGCCTTAGGGAAAGCCTCTGCACAGCACCAGTAGAAGGCACCCAGCCGCCAGCCACAAGGCTGGAAGACCCCAGGGCAAAAGCAGCATAGCTAGGTGTACTAACCACAGACTGTAGAAGATGCCAATAGCTCTCCTGCGACCCATAGAGGACAAGTGAGATTTGGTGGGTGCCGACAGCAACCGAGCGACAAATAAAAGTGATCCCACCCCTGGCTGCTGGAAAAGCCCATAACACCGTTGCAGACCCCAAGGAGAGAGCGCATCTAGGTGGGCAACAACAGTAGGCACCTGCAGTCTGAAGCCCCCCGTGACGGCCCCCACGGCAGAGGAGGGAATCCAAAGGGCCACTGTGGCTACGAAGAGGGGCCCAGGCCCAGTTAGCAACTATGGACAGGGTTCCTGGTTGGTGAAGTATAAACAGCTGCTCCCCCCACCGCAGCAGCTGAAACAAGTGAAAGGAGCAACTAAACTCTATCTCCATGCGGAGGCACAAATCAACATCATCAAGCAATATGAAAAAATACATTAAATCTCCAGAACAGAAAGAAAGTAACAAATACACAGAAAACAATCCCAAAGAAAATGAGATATATAACCTAAATGATGATGACTTCAAAACAGCCATCATTAAAATACTCACTGAGTTAAGAGAGAATTCTGACCGACAACTCAACGAGTTCAGGAGCTATGTCACAAAAGAGTTTGATACGATAAAGAAGAACCAAACAGAAATACTGGAAATGAAGAACACAATAGAGGAGATTAAGAAAAATCTAGATGCTCTGAACAGTAGGGCCGATAATATGGAGGAAAGAATTAGCAATTTGGAAGATGGCAATATAGAATTGTTGCAGGCAGAGGAGGAGAGAGAAGCAAGACTTAAAAGAAATGAAGAAACTCTCCGAGAATTATCAGACACAATTAGGAGATGCAACGTAAGGATTATAGGTATACCAGAGGGAGAAGAGAAGGAGAAAGGGGCAGAAAACCTATTCAAAGAAATAATGGCTGAGAACTTCCCAAATCTGGTGAGGGAGATGGATCTTCAGGTGACAGAAGCCAATAGATCTCCAAACTTTATCAATGCAAGAAGACCAACTCCACGGCATATAGTAGTGAAGCTAGCAAAAGTCAACGACAAGGAGAAAATATTAAGGACAGCCAGGCAAAAGAAACTAACCTACAAAGGAACCCCCATCAGGCTATCAGCAGATTTCTCAGCAGAAACTTTACAGGCTAGAAGAGAGTGGAATGATATATTCAAAAATCTGAAGGACAAAAACCTACAGCCGAGAATTCTCTACCCAGCGAAAATATCCTTCAAATACGATGGAGAAATAAAAACTTTCCCAGATAAACAAAAATTAAGGGAGTTCATTGCCACAAAACCTCCTCTTCAGGAAATCCTCAGGAAAACCCTCATTCCTGAAAAATCCAAAAAAGGAAAGGGGCTACAAAACCAAGAGCAGAGGAGATAAGTAGAAGGACAACAACAGAGAGTAGCAGCTCTACATCAGAACAGATTAAACCATGGGACGAGAAACAAAGGAAACTGAAGAAAACCAGAAAACAAGACACAAAATGGTAGTGGTAGGCCCCCACGTCTCAATAATCACTCTAAATGTAAACGGATTGAACTCCCCAATCAAAAGACACAGAGTGGCAGGATGGATCAAAGAACAAGATCCAACAATATGCTGCCTCCAGGAAACACACCTCAGCCCCAAAGACAAACACAGACTCAGAGTGAAGGGATGGAGAACAATACTCCAAGCTAATAATGAACAAAAGAAAGCAGGTGTCGCTATACTAATATCAGACAAGGTAGATTTCAAAGCAAAACAGATAAAGAAAGACAAAGAGGGACAGTATATAATGATAAAAGGGACTCTCCACCAAGAAGACATAACACTTATAAATATATACGCACCCAACACAGGAGCACCAAAATTTGTAAAGCAACTCTTAATAGAACTAAAAGAAGACATCAACAACAATACAATAATAGTAGGGGACCTCAACACACCATTAACACCAATGGACAGAACATCCAGACAGAAAATCAACAAGGAAATAATAGAATTAAATGAAAAATTAGACCAGATGGACTTAATAGATATATATAGAACACTTCATCCAAAAACAGCAGGTTACACATTCTTCTCAAGTGCACATGGAACATTCTCAAGGATTGACCATATTTTGGGAACCAAAGCAAACATCAATAAATACAAGAGAGTTGAAATAATATCAAGCATCTTTTCTGATCATAACGCTATTAAACTAGAAATCAACTACAAGAAAAAAGCAGAGAAAGGTGCAAAAATGTGGAGACTAAACAACACGCTTCTCAACAAACAATGGATCATTGAAGAA
Organism: Equus przewalskii; assembly: GCF_037783145.1. Classification (NCBI taxonomy): domain Eukaryota; kingdom Metazoa; phylum Chordata; class Mammalia; order Perissodactyla; family Equidae; genus Equus; species Equus przewalskii. The sequence continues at coordinate 45,373,010 of NC_091851.1, forward strand.
ATTAAAGAAGAAATCAAATATTATCTGGAGACAAATGAAAATGAGAACACGACATACCAAATCATTTGGGATGCAGCAAAAGCAGTCCTAAGAGGGAAATTCATCGCAATACAGGCTCACCTCACTAAACAAGAAAAAGCTCACGTAAGCAACCTCAAACGACACCTAACAGAACTAGAAAAAGAAGAACAAACAAGGCCCAGAGTCAGTAGAAGGAGGGAAATAATAAAAATAAGAGCAGAAATAAACGATATTGAAACAAAAAAGACAATAGAAAGGATCAATGAAACAAAGAGTTGGTTCTTCGAAAGAATTAACAAAATTGACAAACCCCTAGCCAGACTCACCAAGAAAAGAAGAGAGAAATCGCAAATTAATAAAATCAGGAATGACAGAGGAGAAATCACAACAGATACCAATGAAATACAAGAGATCATAAGAGAATACTATGAAAAACTATATGCCAACAAATTGAACAACCTGGAAGAAATGGACAAATTCCTAGACTCCTACAATCTCCCCAAACTGAATCAGGAAGAAATGGAGAATCTGAATAGACCAATCACAAGTAAGGAAATAGAAACGGTAATCAAAAACCTCCCCAAAAACAAGAGTCCAGGACCAGACGGCTTCTCTGGAGAATTCTACCAAACATTCAAAGAAGACTTAATACCTATTCTTCTCAAACTGTTCCAGAAAATTGAGAAAGATGGAGAACTCCCTAACACATTCTATGAAGCCAACATCACTCTGATCCCCAAACCTGACAAGGACAACACAAAGAAGGAGAACTACAGGCCGATATCACTGATGAACATAGATGCAAAAATCCTCAACAAAATTTTGGCAAACCGATTACAGCAATACATCAAAAAGATTATACACCATGATCAAGTGGGATTTATACCAGGGACACAGGGATGGTTCAACATCCGCAAGTCAATCAACGTGATACACTACATTAACAAAATGAAAACCAAAAACCACATGATCATCTCAATAGATGCAGAGAAAGCATTCGACAAGATCCAACACCCATTTATGATAAAAACCCTCAGTAAAATGGGTATAGAAGGAAAGTACCTCAACATAATAAAGGCCATATATGATAGACCCACAGCCAACATCATACTCAATGGACAAAAGCTGAAAGCCATCCCTCTGAGGACAGGAACAAGACAAGGGTGCCCACTTTCACCACTCCTATTCAACATAGTTCTGGAGGTGCTGGCCAGAGCAATTCGGCAGGAAAAAGAAATAAAAGGAATCCAAATAGGTAACGAAGAAGTAAAACTCTCGTTGTTTGCAGACGACATGATCTTATACATAGAAAACCCCAAAGAATCCACAGAAAAACTATTAGAAATAATCAACAACTACAGCAAAGTAGCAGGGTATAAAATTAACGTGCATAAATCAGTAGCATTTCTATACACTAACAATAAACTAACAGAAAAAGAACTCAAGAACTCTATCCCATTCACAATAGCAACGAAAAGAATAAAATACCTTGGGATAAACTTAACCAAGGAAGTGAAGGATCTATACAATGAAAACTACAAGACTCTCTTGAAAGAAATAGGCGATGACATAAAGAGATGGAAAGACATCCCTTGCACATGGATCGGAAGAATAAACATAGTTAAAATGTCCATACTACCTAAAGCAATATACAGATTCAATGCTATCCCAATCAGAATCCCAAGAACATTCTTCACAGAAATTGAACAAACAATCCTAAAATTCATATGGGGCAACAAAAGACCACGAATTGCTAAAGCAATCCTGAGCAAGAAAAACAAAGCCGGCGGAATCACAATCCCCGATTTCAAAACATACTACAAAGCTACAGTGATCAAAACAGCATGGTACTGGTACCAAAACAGGTCCACAGATCAATGGAACAGAATTGAAAGCCCAGAGATAAAACCACACATCTATGGACAGCTAATCTTCGACAAAGGAGCAGAGGGCCTACAATGGAGAAAAGAAAGTCTCTTCAACAAATGGTGCTGGGAAAACTGGACAGCCACATGCAAAAGATTGAAAATTGACCATTCTTTTTCACCACACACCAAAATAAACTCAAAATGGATCAAAGACCTAAAGATTAGGCCTGAGACAATAAGTCTTTTGGAAGAGAATATAGGCAGTACACTCTTTGACATCAGTTTCAAAAGAATCTTTTCGGACACTGTAACTCCTCAGTTGAGGGAAACAATAGAAAGAATAAACAAATGGGACTTCATCAGACTAAAGAGCTTCTTCAAGGCAAGGGAAAACAGGATTGAAACAAAAAAACAGCTCACTAATTGGGAAAAAATATTTACAAGCCACTTATCCGACAAAGGGTTAATCTCCATAATATACAAAGAACTCACACTGCTTAACAACAAAAAAACAAACAACCCGATCAAAAAATGGGCAGAGGACATGAACAGACATTTCTCAAAAGAAGATATGAATATGGCCAATAGACACGTGAAAAGATGTTCATCATCGCTAATCATCAGGGAAATGCAAATCAAAACTACACTAAGATATCACCTTACCCCCGTTAGATTGGCAAAAACATCCAAAACCAAGAACGACAAATGTTGGAGGGGTTGTGGAGAAAGAGGAACCCTCATACACTGTTGGTGGGAATGCAAACTGGTACAGCCACTATGGAAAACAGTATGGAGATTTCTCAAAAAGTTAAAAATAGAAATACCCTATGACCCAGCCATCCCATTACTGGGTATCTATCCTAAGAACCTGATATCAGATATCTCAAGAGTCCGTTGCACCCCTATGTTCATTGCAGCATTATTTACAATAGCCAAGACGTGGAACCAGCCTACATGCCCAGAAACTAATGATTGGATAAAGAAGATGTGGTATATATACACAATGGAATACTACTCAGCCATAAAAAAAGACGAAATTGGCCCATTCACAACAATGTGGATGGACCTCGAGGGTATTATGTTAAGCGAAATAAGTCAGTCAGAGAAAGACGAACTCTATATGACTCCACTCATAGGTGGAAATTAGTATATTGAGAAGGAGATCTGATTGGTGGTTACCAGGGAAAAGGGGGGGTGGGGGGAGGGTACGGAGGGGGAAGTGGTGTACCCACAACATGACTAACAAAAATGTACAACTGAAATCTCACAAGGTTGTAATCTATCATAACATTAATAAAAAAAAAAAAAAAAAAAAACAGGGCCTTACGTTACTTGTGCTGGATCAACTTGGTGAAGTCATGCTCCAACAAAATAGAAACCTATTACGATAAAACAAGATGCTGTAAAAAATACCACCAACTCATGGTTATTAAGTTTTTCTGGAAGTGGGTATATCCAAATTCCTACTGTGCAGTTTATTCATAATATCCTAGAAATAACAAAAAAAAAACCTTAAAAAATTCAAATTGCTATTCATCTTGCCCATAGAATCTTTTTCTTCAATTCCTAATTCTATGTAGGACTTTCAAAGTGTAGGAGACGCTATTTCTCTGATAAAGAGCGACACACGTCATCAGCTCCATGATCAATTTTACTTCACGTTCTGCAAAGGGAAATAAGATCCTCACCAAAGATGTGCTTTACTGCGCTAGTGCGCTAAGTCCGTCAGCCATCGTCCTCTCAACAAAAGGTGGAAGAAGTTCAGCATCGGAAAATAACAAGTTTTGGCAAGAATTGGAGAAAGCGGGATCCTCAGATATTGCAGGTGGGCATGTAAAATGGGTCAGCCACTGTGGAAAACAGTTTGGTGGTTCTTCAAAAAGTTAAACATAGAATTACTGTATGACCCATTAATTCCACTCCTAGGTGTATACTCAAAAGAATTCAAAATCGGGACTCAAATACCGGAACACGAATGTTCATAGCAGCGCTATTCACAATAGCCAAAAGGTGGAAACAATCCAAATGTCCATCAACAGAAGATGGATAAACAAATTGTAGTCTATCCAAACGTGGGAATATGATTCAGCCATAAAAGGAATGAAGCATTGACACATGCTACAATGTGGATGGAGCTCGGAAACATTATGCTAAATCAAAGAAGCCAGACACAAAAGGCCATATAGTGTGTGATTCTATTTATATGCAACCTCCAGCAGAGGTACATCCATACAGACAGGAAACAGACGATTGGTTGTCAGGGGCCGCGGGGAGAAGGAATAGGGGAGTGATTGCTTGAAGGGTCCAGGGTCTCCTTTTGGGGTGATGACAACATTTTAGGACTAGAGAGAGGCTCTGGTTGCACAGCATTGTGAATGTCCTAAATGCCACTGAGTCACTCACTGTAAAATGGTTAATGTGATGTGAATTTTTCCTCAGTATAAAAAATTGATTACGGAGAAGACTATCTCATGACAAGGAAAAATGTTCACCATGTATTTAGTGGGAAAAAAGGATAAAAGTAGGCAAGAAAACAGTGTCTATAGGTATTCATTGTCATACATGCTAAAAATAATCATACATATGATTATACACAAAAACGTCAACAGTGATGATTCCTAGGTAGGTGGATTTAGAGGACTATGTGGTGGGATTATGGTTGACAATTCTTTTTTTATCTGTATTTCCAAATATCTCATAATTAGCATGTAATACTCTGTATTAAGAAAAAAAAGTATAAGTAATATAATAAAAATAGGAATGAAAAATCAAGATTAGGTCCTGTGACTTGAAGAATGCCTCCATAGAACCCAGTAATAACCTGGATAACTTTCACAGAGCTCATTTGTATCATCGGGCAAATTACGTCCGGTGAAACGTAATAACACAGTGAAAAGCTGGATATGTCACGCTGGACAAACGAGGCCGCTCTCCAAAGTGCTCTGCTCGGCTTCTGTCCAGAGGCTTAAACCTTGTGGTTGAGATAATATTGAGGCAATTACAGTAACGCGATTAAGGTGCATGACTTTTGAATGCACTCGAAAGAAATGTACTGAGAAGAAATATGTCAAGAAAACAAACCCACATACTGCATTTAAATACTCCTTTAAGAAAACTACAATTTATTTAACATGATTACTAAGAGCTCATTCTTTTATTTATAAAGTATATCAAAATGTGATCAATTTAACCAGGATGAAATAAAATATGATATTTTGTTTACCATTTTTCTACTACCTATTTCAGATTGTGGTTAAAAGAAAGCTACCCAAATGAAAATATCTGTATTTTCATGCTTTAAGGAAACGATAAAAATGCAAACTTATAAAATGGGGAAACCATGTGACTACTGATTGTATTACTAAAAGGAACACTGAATTATTCCATGAAAGAATGAGCACTTTCAATGGACTTCAAAAATTTCAGTTTTTCTACTTGTACAAAGTTACTGCAACTCTTTGTTTCTCTGTGTATTTACAATTATTTGCCTAGATGTTACTAATTGTTATTATGAAGTTTCTCTTCCAATCATGTCTGATTTTCTCTTACTAGCAGAGGCTGGTGTCCACTCATTCAACAGGGATTTGAGGAGTGTCTGCCGCGTTCCAGGCGAGGTGCTCCGTGCCCGGTGGACTGACAGTCATCAGCCCTACCCTCGGGTCAAGGGTGGGACATCCAGTGCCTGGAATAGCACACAGTGGGCAGTTGGCAAGCCTGTGTTGCATAGTGACCTCAGGAGGAGGAGTCTGGGCAAATCTGGGAATGCCTGTGGGAGCCTTTCCCAGGGTCAAGCGCTGGCCATGCAGACTTGCAAACTACACAATGGCAGGTGGATCCGGGTAACATCTATGGAACGTCTGCCAAATTCTGGGCACTGTTCTGAGCGCTTTACACACCACAAGTGATTCACTCCTCAGAACAGCCCATGATCTAGGGACCATCATTATCCCCACTTTACAGACGAGAAAATTGACGTCTAAGGGGTTTAAATAACTTGCTTGAGGTCATACACAGTGAAACCTGGAGATGGTATCTGCTTGCCAAGGGCAAGAAGGGAGAGGGAAGTGATAAGGATCAGAGGTAGGTTCTTGGTGACTTCCTACTTCAGGGAGGAAGAGGAGCAGGCAGAGGGACAGGATTAGGAGCACAGGAGGGGCTTCCTAAGTAGTCAATAGACGCAGAAGATGCTTCAGGAGGGCCCAGCTCATAGGGGTCGAGAGCTAAAGAGAGATTTGGGGTGAGACGAGGAGGAGAGTCTGCAAGCACTTGGTATTTAAGAATTGGGGCTTTTTTGGGAGCATCTTCAATTATACGGGGAGGACAGGGCAGAGCCCCTGGGCCTTAGAAGGCAACTGGGGCTATGGAAGCACTGCCCCCAACTCCATTTTGCAAGAGGCTTGGGGTGAAGGGCATGCACGTGCTTGGAAGGATGTCCTGGGTGGGCAGGAAAACCCAGGGAAGAACTATTTCAGGCCAGGACAAGGTCAGGAGAGAGAGAGGATGGAGAAAGCAGGGGACTTGGAGAAAGGGTACAGGCCAGAGGAGAGCAGAGGCGACAGGGTAAAGCTCAGCAAAGGGGAGGGGAGGACTTGTTCCCCTGACAGGGGTAGAGGGGACACTTCCTAGATGTTAGGTGGAAAGTGGGGACTTTGAGAGCCCTTATGCCAAAGGCAGTGCAGGCTCTGGTGAGGGCGCTGGCCATGCGATCAGGCTATTCTGAGCTCTAGCCCCAGAGAAAAAAGCCCTCGGATGGTGGCTTCTTATCATTATTGCAGGATGCTTCCGTCTTGTAAAGTTTCAGGCAATGTGATCTGGGGCAGGACAGGAGATGACAAGAGTAGGGAAGGCTCAGGATGGCTGGGATGGGCACATATACCTAGCAGTTCCTTAGTCATTGCATAGGGTGACTTTCCGTTCCGGGCTAGTGATACTGGCTTTTCCATTCGTGGTGGTTTCATAAAGTTCTCTTTTAAAATAAATCTATTTAGGTAAAATAAATAAACCCACTAAGGGAAAAAAATGTAAAGTAAATAATGGTACAGATGATGCGGGGACGTGGTGACAATCACGAAGGCGGGCGGGTGAGGGAAGACTGGACAGCATTATCCTAGGGAGTACATTTCCTAGGTAAAGTCATTTAAAACTTAATGTTTTTAAAAAATGTACTGTTAATTGCTTCACCTGCAATGCTGGAAACTGGCTAGGTGGTGCCATATCTCAGCCAAAACCAATACCCACCCTGAGAGATGAGGGGGCCAAGTCCCTGGCAGGGTTTCCAGATTGGTGTTGGCAGAGACCGGCCTGAAGAAGCTGTCTAGTCTGGCTGGAACATGTGGATTTGCAGCTGTGCACCCAAGAGGTTCCATACTATTTTTTAAAAAAATGAAACGGTTACCCTTATTTTAGTGCTCCATTAAAAAATATTTAATGCTCCTTTTTTAGGCAATATATCATTTTATCTTGCTCTATGTTTGCACGGCATTTCAAAATAAAGTGGAAAAATCTTTGCTTTAATGGCTAAGGAGCAGAGAAACTCAACTGGCAGAGGTGTTTCTGACTGTGTCTTCTGATCGCAGATATTGTTGCATCTCTTTGCAGCATCCATGACTTTCGCTGGTTATGAAATTGATTCTGGATACTGAGACATAAAAAAGACATAAAGACAGCTTCTTATTAGATTTTAACTTTCACTTGGAATACTGAGTTGACAAGTCAATTTTCCCCACTTAACTCTAGAAAACCAGACAATGCTTGCCATATAGAGAAGAAAAGATGGTAAGTTCCAGAACCCTTTCCTTCTACTAGTACATTAACAGGGTGCACAATCAGCTTTATAAGTTATAGACATGCTGAAAATAAAATTCTAACAGAAAGGGAAGGTACAGACCTGCCTTATAATATTCAGTGTCATTCACAGATGGGGTAAATTACCTTTTTCTCCTATTCATTTCCAAATTTCTTCCAGTGAAGTATTAGCTGTTGAAAAAAGAGAACCCTAGGAACAAAGTGCCCCATGCCTGTGTCTTCTCCATCTTCAGTGACTGTCACCAAACCCCTGTTGATTGCTGTCTGGTCAGAGCTGAGGATGAAACTTTTCTGGGACAGAATGAGTGCATAATTGCATTTAAAAATGAATCTGCTTGATACGAAAAACTCCTCCCCTGCTCTACCTGTAAGGTTTGTAAAGAAATTGGGTGACTCCGTGGTACGTAACTTCAAAATAAAGACATTCTGATTTATCACGAAAGACAAGTACGGTTCAAAATGAAAATCTTGTATATTGATGAAGATTCAGCTAAAAATTCATTAACCTAAACATTAAGAAAGGAAAATCAAAAAACACAAACCTTGATTTTTTTTGAGTCTTATCCTCTAGACAATTTTTAAAACATCAAAATACAGCTACATAAACTGCCTTCAAAAATAAGACCCTTGATTACTGGTGCCGTGACCTGGGTAGGAAACAAATTTCCAATGGCATAAAAACTCAAAATCTGATTTTACAGCACTTCCTTCAAAACTCTAATTAAATTAAATGCAAATAACGTAAGCATATATCAGCCAGAAAGCTTATAAGCCTTCTAATAAAATTCATAAAATTCTTTAGGAGGTTTTATATAGAACAAGACAGACGTTAGAATAGAAATATAAAAAAGATGTACTTGTCTAAAACTTTGAAATAATAACCAGACTATATGCCTGGGAGAGCAAGAATTCCTAGGAGTAGAAGAGAATGATGTTTTCATCATTTTAATGTTTGTTAGGAGGCTAGCCAGACAATAATAAAAAAATGGGTGGTAAATTCTTGCTATTAATTTAGAAAGGTGACTTATGTACCATATGACAAGGTATGTAGCTGATGTGACTTATTCTGATGCAATCACAATTTTAAGATTTAACAAATTTCTCTATAAATATTCTTTTCTTTTTTTCTGAGGAAGATTAGCCCTGAGCTAACATCTGTGTCAGTCTTCTGCCACTTTATACATGAGTTGTCACCACAGCATGGTGGACAAGTGGTGTAGGTCCTCACCTGGGATCCAAACCTGTGAACCTGGGCCACCGAAGTGGAGTGTGCCAAACTTAACCACAACGCTAGGGGGCTGGGGCCTATAAATATTCTTTAATTAATCATCAAGAAAACACCAAGTAAATACTAGTATAGTGGAAATAGAATTGTGATCTCCATATTATTACTAGACATTGTTAGTATGTATATTCCACAAGTGTTTCCTAAAATGGAAGGCATCAATGGAGAAAAACTGTTCGCTATAGTAGGATTTAGCAAATTATGGCCTGCAAGCCAAATCTGCCCCACTCCTTAGTTTTGTCAATAAAGTTTTATTGGAACTCAGCCGCATCTGTTTGTTTACATGCTGTCTCTGGAAGCGTTTGGGATGCAACAGGAGAGTCTAGTAGTTGTGACAGAGGACGTCTGGCCTGCAAAGTCTAAAATAGTTCCTCTCTGGACCTTTACAGAAAAGTTTGCTGATCCCTGGCTTATAGAATCATTCAGAATAGTGATCATTTATAAGTACTTTAAGATTCACTGATGATGGTGAATCGGCAAATTAATTAGTTTTGCTTCTCTTCGTTTCTCTACACTCCAATTATGTGTTTGCTTTAGGACTCGTGGCTGATCAATGCTCAAAAGCAAATGAGCAAAATCATTCATCAGAACTAAATACTCTGCAAGTTATTTTCATGAAAATAAATGAGGCAGAGAATAAATAGGATATACAATGGATAATATAAATAATAAGATACTAATTCAGAGCGGAAGACTGCCCTGAGGCTGCTTAGATAACGTTAGTTATAGGAAGTCCTTCACCTCCCTTAGAACGAGCCCACCCTCTTCTCTGTGAAATAAATGTTCCCCGTCAAAGGCATCGCAACAATGCTAATTTAAATAAAGCTCAAAAACTTCTATATTGAGTGGGAGGTGGGCTTGTATTCTCTCGTTTTTTGTTTTTTCCTTATGAGAAACTCATGGGAAAGAGCTGAAATTTTAACTATTGGTTTCTGAACTTGGGATGCAATCGTAATAAGTACATAAAAGTATTCTCTGAAATATAAGATATTGGTCGTAAGGGTTAAGATGGAAATAATGTCAACGATCAAAACATAATTTAAAAAATAAATAAAGTGAATTGCTTGAAGCATCTCTGTGTAAGTGGGTAGAATACTCTGGAATGGGCCATTGTCCCTGATCAGGAAGACCACCAGGGGGCGCCTCGTTTCTGAGATTTCCCCAGGGGCTGTTCCAGTTGGTTAAGATTCCTGGATTCAGGATCCAACTCAGCATCTTTAGCGAGACCCTGAAACTGACAAATCCGATTCGGAGGCTCTCAGTTCCTTCTCAAGCTGGGCCTCAAATCCTCCAATGAATCCTTGAAGTACAGTGGGATGGTCATGTCCCTGAAATTTTGGGACCCTGTATTTTAATCAATGTAGGCTTCAATCTGCAGAGTCTTTAAAGACCCATTGTCAAGTGGAGCCCCGGGTCTTTTTATGTGAGTTGTGCTTCGGGTAAGGTTTATTCCATGAGTAACTGTTTATGGAAAATAGGAGAACGTATTTTGGAGTTCTGGGAACCTAGCTTAGCTTTGCCTGATACCTACACTATGTGGCCTTGAACAAATTACTTGACCTCCTGGGGCTTCGGTTTTCCTATTCACTACTCTGCAGGAGTGTTACAAGGACGAGATGAGATAATGCCTGTCAAATGTCCAGCACATAGTGGCCATTCACACCATTTACCAAGCTGCTGCCATCCTTTAATTGTATTTAAAAAAAAAAAAAAAAGAAAGAAAAGAAATCCAGGTCTTTACATTCATTCCAGTTAGATTTCTTCTTATTTTGGTTCATCTTCCACCCGTGAAATTCCTTTTGAATCTTGGCGGTTGGGTTCTGGGACACTCTGGCGCTGTCTTTCTGCTTCAGAGAGTGCAGAGCGGAGCCAGTGATGTTCGCCTCTCGTCTGCTTCTGTTCTCACTGCTTCTCTTGAGGAGCCATGTCCAGTGCTGGGGACTGGCTTTGTCCCTAGCAGTAAATACATTTCTCTCCACCCACCATGGATAATCTCACTTTGGGGTGCTCACAGAGCTTTGCTGATTGCCCAACAGTAGATGTAGTTTTTATTTTTAAAGTTCTTTAGTTCCTTCTACCAAATTACTTGCAACAAATTCCCAGGGGTAAGCTCAGAGGGCATTGTAGGGGTGCTGCCTAGGACCACAGCTGCAGTAACAGCTTGGAGATCTGGTCAGAGCAGAGGAACGTGGAGATCTCCAAGCTTAGGGAGAATGCCTTGCCTTGTGAGTTTTACAGACATGGTAAAGAGTTGGGGCATCTAGTCCTGCCTCTTGGATAGACATTATCTCCATGGGCCAGGGGCCTGTCAGTCCTAAAGATTCCCGTCACTACTTTCTCCCAGGAAGCCTCCCACTCAGGGTCCTCAAGCAAACATGGCTACTGATGACCTGCTCTGGCAGCTCAGAGTTCTGGGATGGGCCCCCATAGAGACCCCTACCATGTCTCTCAAGGCCTTTATTGATCCTATACTATAGGAAAGAAAGCTGGGAACAGCACAATACATTTTGGAAAGACTTCTATCAATGATACTATTTTTTTTCCTTAAACAATTTTTTATTGACATGAAATTCACAGAACCTAAAATTAACCATTTTAAAGTGAATAGCTCGGTGGCGTTTATTACATTCATAATTCTGTGCAACCGCTGCCTCTATCTCGTTCCAAAACATTTTCGTTATCCCAGGAAACCTCATGCCTATTAAATAGTCATTTCCCATCCCTCCCCCCTCCCTCCAGGCCTGGCAGTGACCAATCTGCCTTCTGTCTCTTTGGGCTTTTTTTATTCTGGATATTTCATATAATGGAATTGTATAATATGTGACCTTTTGTGTCTGGCTTCTTCATTCAGCATGTTTTTGAAGTTCGTCCATGTTGCAGCACGTATCAATATGTAGTTCATTCCTTTTCATGGCTGAGTGATGTTCCATTGTATGTATATGCCACAATTTGTGTATCTCTTCATCCACTGAGGGCATTTGGGCTGTTTCCATCTCTTGGCTATTCTGAATAGCGCTGGTATGAATGTTCATGTACAAGTTTTTGTTTGAACACCTGTTTTCAATTCTTTTGGTTATAGACCTAGGAGTGGAATTGCTGGGTCATATGGTAATTCTATGTTTAACTTTCTGAGGAGCCACAAATTTTTGCCCATTTTTAAATGAGTTGTCCTTTTGTTGTTGAGTTGTAAGGATTCTTTATATGTTCTGGAGACTAGACTCTTATCAGATACATGATTTGTGAATGTTTTCCCCCATTCTGTAGGCTGTCTTTTCACTTTCTTGATAGTATCTTAATTACTTTTTCTCTTTTTCAAAAGTCAGGTTTATTGAGGTATAATTTACACGCAATAAAATTCACCCTTTAAAAGTGCTCAGTGCCGTGACTTCTGACAGACGCACACAGTTGTGCAGCCCCACCACAATCCAGATGCAGCATTTTCATCAGTACAGCGTGTCTCTTGTGCCCTTTCAAAGTTAATCCTCTCCCAATTTGAATGACTTGTTAAGTTTTGTCATTACGATACTACAAACTTTAGTTTTCTGAAAAATTACCACAGAACATCTAACAAATAATGCTAGGTAAATGATGCCCGATTGTATTATTTGAATTGACACTCTTTCACTTGCAGAGTATTGACATTTTATATTTTTTAATTTGCTCTTTGCTGGCGCCTTGCTGTGAAGGTAACAGTGTTTCAGGTGGGTGGACCTGCAGTGCCAGCAGGAAGCATGAGACCTCTGCTCTTCTCCTGACGATTCACCAAGAAGACTTACTGTGGTCAGAACACAGAGATAAATTCCACCACGAAATACATTCCATCCAAATTACTCCACATGCAATCTAAAAAGATACAGGATATAGGCTGAAATATTTCTTTAGTAATGTTCTTTTCTAAGAGCAGAAGAAGACGAATGATTTTCTGGTTTCTCAAGACACAAAGGAAACGTTTATAAAATGAGACTGGAATTGACACGCCAGCGTGAACTTGCTTTGACCACCTCTCCACGCTTTCAGAGCCCTGCTCTCAACCCTGAAGTGCCATATTCTTCCTTGGAGACCCATACCCACTTCCTTGCTGAAACCGCCCTCGAGGTGTCCGTGCGCCATCCCTGCCCTGCTGGGGGGCTCCGGCCATCGTTTGCACCCTTTAGTTGAACTCGGTTGAATAGGTCTAGATTTTTGAAACTCAGAAAAGCCTGATCCAAATAGAATTGATACAAAGAGGGAGGTTTCCCAGAAGAGGCCTAAAGAACAAAGCAGAAATGTGGAATCCTTCTAAGGTTCTCAGGACATGGTTGGGGAGACCGTAGGGAGAATCCCTCCAAATTCTGTGATGAGAACTTGGTGCTCTGTGCTGGGGCAACAGCTAATAGAACTGATGTCTTGAGACTCGAGTCAAGGGCTTTTAAGTCTCTGAGGGTCCAGAATAAAATGAATCGGCAGCATGTTGTGATTCCATAGGTGTGCACACGGGTCTTGGTGTTTGTGTCATTTACCACTTCGTATTGAAATGATCTGCTTGCATGTTTGCTGTCCCCATTAGACTGTCATCTCTTCACAGGCAGGGGCCAGTTTTATTTGGCCTTGTTTCCCTAATGTCTCTTTGATACCTGAACAGAGGTCACTCAGATGACATCAGGTAATGTCATGTACCTGAACAGAGGGGAACGCTGCACGTCCCTGAGGGCCCAGCTGCACCATCTTCTGTACTCACGATGGTTCACAAACACTGGCTGTCCAGTTATACCTTTTATTAGCTCTTCCCATCATCTCAACCCTTCCTTAACGTCTCTGCTACCTCTTAAGATACCTTGCTTTAAATTCCCTTCCTAGCATCTTTGAACTAGGTCAGTGGATATTGAGTGCTGAAGTCCAAAATGTTCAGGTTAATAAAGAAAAACTTAGTTATTTCTGGACAACTAGATGCAAGGCATGATATCAGATTGGATATTGGGCCAGAAAAAAGTTGCTCTAAAGGACGTGGCTGAGAGAGTTGGTGGAGTTGGAATATGGCACAGCCTTGCGTTATCCATCCGCCCTCCGCTTCCGCCTTTTCTTTCATTTATTCCCTCTGGTTCTGACTGTAGATTAGATAAGAGTCTTATATCAATGTAAAATTTCCTGACCGTGATAACTGTATTGCCATTACATTAGAGAATGTCCTCTTTCTTAGAAAATGCACATGGAGGTATTTAGGGATAAAGGGACATGATGTATGCAATTTAATCTCAAATGGTTCAGACAGAGAGAGAATGATAAAGCGAAAAGTGGCAAAATGCTAGCAATTGGTGAATTTGGGTAAAGGGTATTGAGAACTCTTTGTACCAGTCTTGTAACTTTTACGTAAGTTTAGAATTATTTCCAAATCGAAAGTTAATACAAAGGTAGGCATTTCGAAGATCATCAGACCTTTTCTTAGATGCATTGTGAGCGAAAGACACAAGACCCCGACGGCCAGGACTTGCCAGGTGGAGAGTTCCTTGTTACTCACCCACCTCTCTCCTTCTCTCCTCTCTCACTCTCCAGGCTCTAACTTCCTCCTCTTGTTATCTAAATGCGGACACATGGACGTGCGCTAAAGCCCCTTTGTTTACTTCTTTACACGTTCTTGGAGCTCTCAACTCTGCTCACGGCTTCTCCAGGGCTGCTTTCGCTAGCAAAGCACCAAGGAGATAGTAGTTGCCCAATAGATATTTATTGTACAAATGAATGGATTCAACACAGCTGACGGTTGCCAGAGGGCAGCTAACATCCAGGTTAAGAAGATTTTAAAGCCTATGTAGAAATTGATCCTTCGGTTGGCCTGATTTCCAACCTCCTGTAAAAGAGTACAACTCCCAAGGCCAAGAGCATTGGCTCTCTAAAATCCAGACTCCTTCCTTCTTGTCCAGCAATGAAATGTTCATCTCTCCAATCCCCAGGGTCACTCCTTGCTCCCCTTTTTGTTTTTTTTTTAAAGAGTAGCCAGGCTAAGAGTGTGTCAGTGGAGGTGAGACTGGGGAGAAATTGAATAGAAATGATTTCTGCTTAGCCGTGGAGAGTCAAGTAACTTTTCAAAACTGTTAACTACTTGATTCTTTTCATCAGCTTACTCTTTTCAAGCATTGTTCCCATATTAAATTTGGGTCATTTGGGGGATCCAAAATATCCTTCTGAATTATTGGATGTGGCTGTGAGATGTGTTCTCAGGAGCCCCTTGTAAATTTCCATGAGCCCTGTTATCCTAAGTCATATGAAGGCAGCAATCCATCAGACTTACCCCATGTGCACAAGGAAGGACTGTCTAGAATCTAATTTTATCTCTAACTCTATAAACAGCCAAGTGGCACCATTTATTATTTTACATAAATCAGTCCTGGGACCAAATTCTCCTTTAAATGTGTCCTTCAATCTTTTCCAATACTGCTTAAAGAGCCTTGATAGCTTGAAACAGTTCTGTGGCCTCTCCAGTTGGGGAGGCGGAGAGGGGCTGGAGGAAGGAGAGAAGAGGGGGGTCCTGAGAGGGAAGATGAAACTCTTCTCCGCCACAACTGTGCAACAAAGCTTTGCCCCCGAGCCAGAGCATCTGGATGAAAAGCAAAGAATCAAGTCAATGGCAGGCCTATTCTCAAATTGGCCAGATGCCTTTCTCTATTCTCATTTAAAATGTCTGTCGGAAAATAGGAAACTGTAGGTCTGCGTTAGTCACCATTAGGAAAACTTGTTCAGGAATTTACTCTCTAGTGCCTTGACTTGGAGAGTAGCTGGTATCCATTGGTCCCTAATAATTGTTAGTGAGAGACCAGGGCACTGATGAAGATTGATGCTAAATGGGCCATATGCTTCCTGTGGCTCTAATGGAAATAACGTTGTATTTTGCATAATGGCAATATGGAAAATCCACTTCCTTCTCCCAGCCATATTTTTACTAATATAATATTATAATATGATTCTCTCTTGTTTATCCCCTTATTTTTTATAGTTAAAATTTTAATTTGGTGTTTAAATGTAATTTGAATAATGCCTAGAGCTCTCCAGAGGCAAGGTGATATCAATTCTGCTGAACGGGATAATTGTAATTTTCACATGGTGTTAGATGGTGACTGGGGACGTACCATACCTCGTGACTGGGTATCCATAAGCTCCTTCCATCAACTTCAAGAGCAAATGAGAAACTGATAAAAAGAAATGTTTCTCTCCTTCCAAATTCAGTTAAAGAGTGGAAAATCAACTTGTTATCTTTCCTTGCCATACTTTATAGGCTGAAAATCTGGTCTTTAAAAAATATTTAGGAGTAAATAGCCTGGTTTCTTCTTTCTATTCAGCTCTGGGCTGAATTTCTGGGCAGGTAAGTCAACTGTAAAACTTAATCTTTTCCTGTCTGATTTTGGATGCTGTGCTTGGGGACAGATTATATTCTTCTTGTTGTTTTTGCCTGTTTGTCATTCTCAGTCCAGTGACTTCTCCTAACTTCAACCCAGAATTAATTTACATTCCCAGTGTTTGACGTCACTGGATGAAATCAGAAATGGCAAACAACTCTGAGAACTTCGTGCTCATCTTGTTATCAATGTTTGCTATGGATGTTTTTGGTTTTGGTTCATTTATAAGCTCATATTGGTTTTGGATATGGAAAAAGAAATCCCAAGGAGATGTCAGCAACATAGAAATCAATTACTCCACAAACATTAATTGAGTGCCTCATGTGTACCAGGTCCTATCCTGGCAATAAGGTTATAGAGAGAAATAACATAAGAGCCCCGCCTGTGGGGAGCTTCCTGTTATGTAGGGGACCCAGAGAAGTAAACCAGTGCTAGACTGGCCATGGTGGTTGGTGATATGGCAAACCAGTGAGCTCTGTGGGTCCCAGAGCCTGAGCTGTAGGCTCAGATCCTGATTGTGTCAGTTAATATCTTTGTGGTCCTGGACATATAATTTAGCCTCTCTGAGTCTCAGTTTCCTCACCTGTAAATGAGGATGGTCACAGTTCCAGTTTCATCGTGAGGATTAAATGAATTACTACATGTAAAGTACTTAGCCCAATGCTTACTGCATCCTCACCGCTCAGAAAAATCTTGGCTGTTGCTTTTATTATGATCACTATATTCAAGGTGCTATAGGAGATGGAGGGGGTACACCTAACTCTGAGGTTTCATAGAGGAGGGGATGTCTGAAAAGGTCTTCAGGGACGTGGAGGAGTTTACCAAGAGGGTAAGGAAGGACATTCTAGGCAGAGGAAAAGGCGCTTGCAAGTGTCATGTTAATGGGAAGCAGCCTGGCGTGTTTTGGAACCTCGGGTTCAAGAAGATTCAACATTTAACGAATACTTCTGTTCCAGGCACGCCTCCAGATAGCGGGGATTCAGTGGCGAAATCAGACCTGCTGTCTGCTGTCACAGCACTTACATTCTAGTGGGGAAGACAGTCAATAAACAGAGAAATACAGACATTTATGAGGCAGTTTTAGGTAGTGGTACATACTGTCCGCAGCAGTTCTCTCCAGCCCGTTGAATGAAGCAGGGAGGAAGGGAGCTTGTTTAGTGAAGGAGTCCGCCGAGGACTGCCTTACCGCAAGTGAGGAGTGTGTGTGTGTGTGTAGGGGGAGGGGGCAGCGACAGGCGACGAGGTCAGGGAGGAAGGAAGGCACTAATCATGAAGTTCTGTCTATGTGCAAAGGTGTTTTTGCCCGTGACTGTAGGTGAATGATCTGCAAACTTCAGTCCTTTACACATTTTCCCATATTTGCAGGAATTAGGAACTTCTCATACAATTATTTATTTAAAATGTCTATTTACATAAACTCACCTTTTAGCATCTAGGAAACAAATGTATTTATTTTTAAAAAGGAAGTGTCACAGCTGTGAATGGAAATTGGGATTACCTGTCATCAAAAAATTATATTAACATAACATAAAAGATAACAATTAAAATAAAAATAATATTTAACTGTGTGCCACCTACAACTGTCTTGAGTAGTACCAAACCATTGGTACACTCCCTGCACGCTGGGTCAACATTGATGAGGGCAGTGGGGAGTCTCAGAAAATGTTGAACAGAGGAGTGATATGATCCTCAGTGGCTGACGGATTAAGGGAGGAGAGAGGGCTCAGCAAGACGTCAAGGCTGCTGTTGCAGGTGTTGCAGGGGAGGAGGTGGCGGCCCCAACTAAAGAAGCATCTGGGGTTGAAGTGGGACAGGCAGATACAAAAGGAGAATGGACAGACCATGGGACCAGTCAGATGGAGGCATGAAGGAGAAAGAGGAGCCAGTGAAAATGTCCAGATTTTTGGCTTAGGTGTTGTCAAAAAGTGAGTATTTGCACGTTTGTGCATGGTTGGGGCTGTCTGAAGAAACATTACTGGCATCTGCACTGACAAACAAGCTTTGGAAATTAAAGGGTGTTAGACCTGGAGCCATTGACTCCCATTCAAGGGTGTTTAAAACTAACATTATAAACCAAATAGACCTAACAGACATATACAGAACATTCTGTCCAACAGCAGCAGAATACACATTCTTCTCAAGTTCAAATGGAACGTTCTTCAGGATAGATCATATGTTGAGCCCCAAAGTAAGTCTTAACAAACTTAAGAAGATTGAAATCCTATCAAGTATCTTTTCTGGCCACAGTGGTATGAAACTAGAAATCAATAATAGGAGGAAAACTGGAAAATTCACAGTATGTAGAAACTAAATAACACACTCTTGAACAACCAGTGGATCAAAGAAGAAAAGAAAAGAGAAATCAAAAAGTATCTTGAGATAAATCAAAATGGGAAGACAACGTAACAAAACTTATGGGATGCAAAAAAAGCAATTCTAAGAGGGAGGTTTTTGGCAATAAATGTCTACATGAAGAAAAAAGAAAGATCTCAAAGAAACAACTTAACTTTACACCGAAGGAACTAGAAAAAGAAGAACGAACGAAGCCCAAAGTCAGCATAAGGAAGGAAATAGTAAAGATTAGAGCAGAAATAAATTAAATGAAGACTAGAAAGACAATAGAAAAAATCTATGAAATTATGAGTTGGTTTTTTGAAAATATAAATAAAATTGACAAATGTTTAGTCAGACTAACAAGAAAAAAAAGAGAGAACTCATATAAATAAAATTACCAGTGAAAGAGGAGACATTACAACTGATATGACAGAAATACAAAGGATCATAAGAGACTACTATGAACAATTATATACCAACAAATGGGATAACCTAGAAGAAATGAATAAATTCTTAGAAACATACAACCTACCAAGACTGAATCAGAAGAAATAGAAAATCTGAACAGGTCAATATCAACTAAAGAGATTAAATCAATAATCAAAACCCTCCCAACAAAGAGAAGCCCAGGACCAGATAGTTTCACTGGTGAGTACTACCAAACCCTTAAAGAAGAATTAACACCAATCCTTCTCAAATTCTTTCAAAAATTAAAGAAGAGGGAACACTCTTAAACTCATTTTATGAGGCCAGCATTACCCTGATAATAAATGCAGATAAGGACACCATAAGAAAAGAAAACAACAGGCCAGTGTCCCTGATGAATATAGATACAAAAATCCTCAACAAAATACCAGCAAAGCAAATTCAATAGCACATTAAAGGGATAATACACGTTTGTCATGTGAGATTTTTCCCTGGGGATGAGATTAATGGATTTGTAAATTCCAGCGTTTATTTCAGCATTATTCACTATAGCCAAGACATGATACAACCTAACTGTCTATTGATGGATGCATGGATAAAGAAGTGGAATATTATTCAGCCATAAAAAGAAGGAAATCCTGCCATTTTCAACACCGTGGATGGACCTAGAGGGTATTATGCTAAGTGAAACGAGTCAGGCAGAGAAAGACAAGTACTGTATGATATCAGTTATTATGCAAAATCCAAAAAAGTCAAACTTGTAGCAACGAAGAGTAGATCAATGGTTGCCAGGGGCTGGGGATGAGGGAAATGGAGAGACACTGGTCAAGGGGTACAAACTTCTAGTAATAAGATGAGTAAGTACTGGGGATCTTATGTACAGCAATGATGACTATAGTTAACAACACGATAGTGTATACTTGAAAGTTGCTAAGAGTAGATCTTAAATGTTCTCATACACACACAGAAAGGTAACTGAGCTGACGGATGTGTGAGCCAGCCTTACTGTGGCAATCGTTTCACAATATACAATATATAAAATCATCATGTTAGGCACCTTAAACTTACATAAAGTTATCTGTCAATTATATCTCAGTTGAGCTGCAAAAAAACCTTACCTGCCCCACAGTCAAATACTTGCATTTTGGGGTAGGGACTTCCCTCTTCCTCTTCCTAAAGGAACTGTTTATATTCCAAAGGATTGTAAGACATTAGGAAGCAAAGGTTATCTCTCAGAGGGAGGGGGTCAATGTGTAGCCTCTATATAAAAACTCCCAGATTCAAGACTTTGGGGTTCCTGTCCTACAGAACAGACTCCCACATATACCTAATGACACCTGGTTGTCACTGGGTTCCCGTGGGGCATTGGGCATGAGAATCTGGGCAGTTTCTGCTGTAAGCGATGACTGCTCTCTCCTCCAGAAACTCATGTTTGCTTCCAGAATAAAAATGAAAAATTCTAGGTATTAAAAACTTTTCAGGTAGCAGATGATAGAACTCCTATAAACTGCATGGATATAGAACTTCAGAGATTTAAAAGTGATTTCCTGTCATGGTCTTGTTTGACCTTCCGGAAAGTTCAGAGCCAGAAGGGCAGCTATGAGACTCTTACTGATGAGGAAAGTGAGATCTGGGAGGTGAAGGGAGCTGCTGGAGGTCAGACTGCTAGTAAATAATAGAGATGGCTGCTTCTAAATCAGGGCTGAGTCTGCCCTCCAGGGGACATCTGGCAACGTCTGGCGACATTTTGCTGTCACAACTCAGGGGAGGGTGCCACTGACATCTAGTAAGTAGAGGCCAGAGATGCTGCTAAACATCCTGCAGTGCACAGGACAGCCCCTTGCAACAGATGTCAAGGTTGCCAAGTTTGAGAGACTGCTTCTAGATCCTTCCTGGTCCAGTCCCATGCCTTTCTGTCAGTTGGCATCAGCCTCCTCGTTTTTGCAACTTCCATTCTGTTTTGATTAAAAGCAAAAATCAACTTGCCAATCATGCCCTGGGGAAAGTACCCATGCCTGTGAATAGAACCTTTTTGAAGTTTTCTTTAGTGTCTAAATAATCCCTGCCGTTATTATAATGTTCTGCTGGATAATGTCTAACTCACTCTTGACGGAGAGCATTATGTTTGTATGTGTTTTCTTCAGGAGCCTGTTATAATAAAATAAAAAGGCAGTGAAGCTTACTGGGTTAAACAGCGGGCCGGGCTGCCAGCACCTTCAAGAGTGCTTCGAGGAGGGGCTGTTCATTTGTCTCCCACCAGTTCTGTGCTGCCGTTCCCAGGGCACTTTCCCACATGGAACACTGTGGAGTGCTCTGGGCTTCTTCCCGAGAGCATCTTGGCTCTGGCTGCCCTGTGGCCCTTTCCTGTGGCCTCCTGAATTAGCCTTGCAATCCCAACAGAGTAAAGGTGAAGGTTGCTTGGCCCAAACCCTTGGCTGCCAGCTGCATGCTTGATGCAGATATTTAATTTTTGGAGAGCTGAGAACTCTCAACTGGTGGGTGAACACGGGTTCTTGGACAGCGGCTTAATGAGACCAGGTGGCTTTTTCTGATTAGTCAAGGGTTTTCGGCTTCATCCTGGCCTCAGGTTCTCTCTGGGTCTTATCACAAACCTTCTGCTATAATTTCATTTGATGTATTGTTTGCTTAGCTTTTTTCCTTCTTTTTGGTTATTGTCAGTTCCCTGGGGTTATGAGGCTTAGTGTGAGGGGATCAGGGTGCTAAGCAACAGCTTGGAAACCTCAGGGACAGTGAAATCAGATCTCATGTCTGGGGCAAAATTGCTGTGACCCGAAATGGCCACTATCCTTGTGGACCAACTCATTCCTGTTTTCTTAATTAGAGTCAGCTTCTTTTTATCTACAAGTCAAGAAGATGCTCCAGTGATGCACTTAATTTCTTAGGAGATAAGATGCTTCCTTTCATCCCTTATTCTAAAGAGGACAATGCTGTCCTGGAGTCCACACACTAGATCCTAATTTGCCCACATCCCTTCTGCACAATAATTCAACTCAGCCCACAAAACATTTATCAAACCTCTACTCGGAAAGTTTCCACTCTCATCATTAAGTTCAAAACCACAATGGGTAATTGTGGGATCTGCGTTCTGGATTCTCCTTGTCCTGTGGATTGGGAAGGGGCACTGGTCCTGTTAGTAGTTGCTGATATGTCAACACATGTCTTGGGAAGAGGGTCTTAGACTTCCCACGGGCATTGGACATAGCAGCTCTTCTCCCAAAGAGGCTAGATGCTCCCCCTGTATTAGTTTTCCACGCTGGATGGCAAATCACCACGCATTTAGTGGCTTAACACAACACATGCATTTATTATCTCACTGTGTCTGTGGGTCGGGAGTCTGGGCCTGCCTTAGCCGAATCCTCTGCTCAGAGTCTCATAGGCTGCGGTTGAGGAGTTGGCTGCGCTGTGTTTTCAACTGGAGCTCAGGATCTCCTGGCACGCGCATGTGGTGGTTGGCAGAATTTAGAATCCATTTCCTCGTGATGGTAGAACTGAGGGCCCCAGCTTTTTGTTGGTTGTTGGCTGGAGGCCCCTCTCAGGTCCTAGAGGATACAGTTTCCTGCTGTGATGATTGAAAGATGTTGGAATCTCAACCCCCCATACCTGTGAATGTGACCTTCTTTAGAAATAGGGTCAGTGCAGATGATCAAGTTGAGATCAAGTCATTAGAGTGGGCCCTAATCCAACATGACTGTGTATTTATAAAAATGGGAAATTTGGACCTAGAGACACATACAAATAAATTCCGTTGTTTAAACCACCTATTTTGAAGTATTTTGTTATGACAGCCCAAGGAAACTAATACACCTGCAATGTGGGCTTCCTCCACGTGGCTGCCCACTCTGTCAAGGAGGCAGGGGGAAATCTTTCTCTCCAGTCTTCCAGGATGGAGTCCTACATAATGTAACGCAATCAAGGGAGTGACCTCCGACCACCTTGGCCATATTTATGGGTTAAAAACAAGTCACAGGTCTCAAGGGGAGAGGATTACACAAGGACAGGGCTACTGGGAGGGTCACTGGGGTTGCCCCTCCCTGTGGACCAAGGAACAGACCAGGCTTTTCCATGATCCCAACCAAATGTCAGCCTTGCCATCTTCAGCCAGGCGTGGGGTAGGGCTTCATAAAAGTTGGTCCAAGAGTAAGTTCTCACATCCGTGGTGAAACCAGGGGGAAAAAAAGCAGAAGGTGGTGAATTTTTCCATCCAACTCGATTTATTCAATTTAAAGAAATGTCTGATTTTTTTGGTATGAAATTGCCCCCCTTTTAAGGAAATAACGGTGACAACGGAGCATATAGGGCATTTTGGGGTCTATATTTGGCAAAATAGAAGTTGGAAACTCTATATCATTTCCCCTAAATAAAGAACAAGCTTGACAGCAGCCTGTAAATTCATCAAGTTGAGAACCCCTGGTCTGGAGCGTGAGGCTTCGCTCTGAATAAACAACACCGAAGACGGCGCCTTAGGAGCTCGCCGAGTCTCCAGGGCTGTGGAATCCGCCTTCTGCCCCGAGCCTCGCTCAGTGGGCTGTTATCTGGGAGGAGACAGCCCCAAGGGGCAGGCCGGCTGCTCCTTCTCTCCGTGCGGAGAGCTCCAGCCTCTACGAGGCCAGATCGCTGGAAAGGTGCAGGCTGCAGGAGCTTCCTGCAGATGTGCCTTCAGAGAACATGCTCCAGCATCATGCTCGGAGCTTTTATCCACGGCTGGCAGGAGAAGTGGCCATTTTCTGAGAAACTGTTCCCCAAAACACCATCTATTAGGTTGGTCTCTGCCCCTTATTCAGAGCCCTTGGGATAAAAGTCTCTTTAAAGGTAGGGCTTGGAAAAAGTTTGCTTTTCTTGGCAAACTTGTATCTATTTTTTCTTCTTTAGATAATAAGAGCTCTGTGACCATTAGAATTGTTTCTCTTTTTGCCTTGGTTTCCAGGAAGCTTACAGAAAAGTTTTTGTGTTTAACTGGTATAGTTTTCCACGGCTAAGATTGTACTTGACCTCCCGTTGCCTGCCCTCACCATCCCCCTTTCTTATTCTTTTAGGCATCTCTTCAAAGTCTTATGAGCTGACGGTGTGTGCCTCTAACTGTGTAAGCGCATGTCTTTTTGGGAAGTACGTGGGTATCTATAGGAGTCAAGTTTCTCAGAGTTGCTATAAGAATTAATGAGGGTACGAAGGTGAGAACGTTCCGTAAGCAGTCAGTGGCTCTGAAAACACATGTATATACCACACACCAACCCGCACATGTGCACACACATGCATACATGTGCACACACACATCACTTCTACATCCAATGTGATGTAACAGTCAAAAGGGGGCTTGAACAAGAATAGTGGGAAGGCCTTGCGAGTTTCACGCATAGAATGTACCAAATTTTCATCGTTTTTACTTTGTAGTTCTCAGCAGGTCTTTTCATCTGTATGGGTACAACCTCTCTCCCTGAACAGACATCAGACCTCTGCTGTCTCCACGACGTACCAGCCTCCTGTCTAGGTTCGGGTTCACCCGGAAGCTGGAGAAGTCGAGCCTGAGATAAGGACTTGAGAGTAAGTAGCTTATTTGGGAGGGGAGGGAATTTCCGCTCGGGGAGTGAGGGTGTGTAGTGGGTTGAATTGTCCCCCAAGTGATGTATTCACATCCTAACCCCCAGTTCCTGGGAATGTGACCTTATTTCCAAATTAATTTATTTTATTGCAGACGTAATTAAGATAAAGATCAGGAGATGAGATCATCCTGGTCTTAGAGTGGGTTCTAAATCCAATGACTGGTATCTTTATAGGAGACAGAAGAGGGAGATGTGACACACAGGGAGAAGGCTATGTGACAACAGACGCAGAGACTGGAGAGATGCTGCCGTATGCCACCAGAGGCTGGAAGAGGCGAGGAGGGGTCCTTCCCCAGAGCCATCGGAGGGAGCACGGCCCTGCCCACACTTCGATTTTGGACTTCCGGCTTCCTGGACTGTGAGGGAATACATTTCTGTTTGCTCTGTCTTAATCCACCTACCTTGTGGTCATTTGTTGCAGCAGCCCCAGGACACTCAAAAGGGTAGGAGACAGGACAGGGAAGGCAGCCACACAGGGTGTGCTGTTAGCATGTCACGATATGCAACTGCGAGCCGGCCCACCGAGGGTGAGAGAGCGGAGGTGTTTGTGGGCCTCTTCCCATCAGTCATTGGCTGAGGGCGGCTCCCGAAGGGTGTGGCTACGTTGGCATTTCTGGCCCACTGCTGGGTGACAGAGTGTGCTCCAGTGAGGAAATGCAGGGGTGGAAGCTGTGGGTGGGCCTGGGTGCACTGAGCCGGCCAGGTGACGGGGGCGGCGCTGTCGGTGGGGGCTGCCGTCCTCCACGGTCCAGTCTTTGCAGGCCTCTCTTTCCTCACCCTTCCTTTCCATTCTGTGTCACGGTCAGTCTGAACCTCTTGCTCCCCTATATGCCAGGCCCTTCTCTGAATCTGGGACTTAGCTCACAGTCTCTCTGCCCAGGACTGTCTCCTCGCCTGCCGTCGGCCTGACTCTTCCTCATCTGTCGGCTTATGTCAGTCAGGGCCTGAGCTGACTGCGGGTACAGAAAATCCACGCCAGAGCAGCTGAAGCACGATCGGGGCTGACTTTTCTCTCCAGCAACAAGAAGCCCGAGGTGGACATTTCAGGATGGTGTGGCCGCTCAGGGGCGTGGGGTCCAAGGTCACTGCAGTGCTCTTAACTTTTCCTTCCTAGTGTGTTGCAAGACGGCTGAGGCAGCTCCACTCACCACATTTTTGACTTGGGCAGTAAGAAGGGAAAAGGGTGGAGGGCAAAAGCACAGCCACATGTTTCTTTTAAGGAGGTTTCCTGGAAATCTCCCTAGCCACTGCTGCTTACATCTCATTGGCTAGAACTGTGTCATGTGACTACCTCTTGCTGCAGGGAAATCTGGGAAATGTAGGTTTTTTCAGATGGGCACATAGCCTTTCCTCCTGCCCCAAATGCTGTTCTGTTAAGATGAAGGGGGCCGTGTTAGCTTGCTAGGGCAGCCGTGCATAGTGCCACTAACTGGGTGGCTTAGAACAACAGAAATTCATTTTCTCACGGTCCTGGAGGACACAAGTCCAAAATCAAGGTGCTGGCAGGACCACATTCCCTCGGAAGGCCATGGGGAAGGATCTGCTCCAGGCTTCTCTCCCAGTTTCTGGAGGTCGCCGGCAATCCTTGGTGTACCTTGGCTTGTGGCTGCATCGCTCCGATCTCTGCCTCCGTTGTCATGTGGCCGTCCTCCCCGTGTGTCCTCAGCTCTGTGTCTTTTCTCTTCTTCTTACAAGGACACCAGTCACGTTGGAGGAGAGCCCACCCTACTCCACATGGCCTCATCTGAACTCACTACATCTGCAATGACCTTGTTTCCAAATGAGATGACATTCTGAGGGTCAGGGGAGGACGTGAAGTTTGGAGGGACACTAGCCAACCCAGTACAAGGATCAAGCCTACTGCTTAGGGAACTGGCTGTCTCTGCACAAGCTTTCAGCTGAGCAGCCCCTTCCTCCAGGAAACCTTCTCTGACCCATCCAGAGTCAAGTCAGCTGCCCCTCTTAGGAGCCCTCAGAGCACACTGTTCCTCCCAGCGTGACAGCCGTATTGTAATTCCCATCGACTTGTCTGAATCCCTCACGTGTCGGAGGGCAAGGAGCTCTATTTGGTCCTCTCCCTGAACCCTCAGCCTTGGGGATAGACCTCAGTGAATGTTGCTTGCCTCTGACTTTCAGTAACAGAAAATCTGGGCTCCTAAATTGGCTAAAACATAAGGGAACTAATTTTCTTGCCCAACAGAAAGTCCAGAGGTGGGTCAGCTCCAGGCTCAGGAAGTCAGGCCTTGGCTGTGGTGTGCCCTCCTCACGTGTTAGCTTCAGCCTCAGGTGAGGGGCAAGATGGCGACCTCAGTTCCAGAGGGGCTGTTGCCCAGAAGCCCTGCTGTCAGGATGGGTCACATGTCCTTTTGTCAACCAATCACCGGCAAGCCCTGACTTAGACTAATCGTTTTGGGGAGGTTGGATGTTGGGCATTCTACCAACATGACCACCTCACCATGTGAATGAATACACCCTTGTTGCTTTGCTGTCTCAGCATTGGGCCTGGGACAACGTTCTGTTTGCCGTGGCCTTTTGATTGCATGGTGACTTTGAAAGCTCCAAAGGCCCAGCTCAGAGCTCTAGAGGCATTTGCTGGATCACGAGGACCAGTGGAAACACTCTTCCTTTGGATCGGGCCAGCATCTCCTGATGACTGCTTCTTCATGCCAGCTCCCATGGAGGTCAGCTGAGGGGATGGCTCGATGTTCTTTCTTGGCAGGAACCAACTTCTTTCTTGGAAAGTTACGTGTTCCTGAGCCAGAGCTCCCAGGCTGCTCTGAGGTCAGGGTTGTGGGGGAACAGGCTCCTCTGAGGCTCTGAATGAGTGTGGCTTGGCCTGGACGCTAGTCAGGGGACAGACGGCTGCCCTCGTTAACTCAGGATTTTGGCTCTAACTGGTCAGCAAAAGAAGGGGAGGGCGGGGGAAAGGGAGGATGGTGACTTTTGAAAGCCAAGAAATCGCAAGGCAAGATCAGTCTTTATTTAGACGTGTCCCTGCAGGGATAAAGAAGGCACTGGTGGTGTTTCTACTTTCAAAATAAGAGCAGGATGAAGAAATCTAACTTGGGGAACTCTTATCCATTGATCTCCTGTTACCCTCCTCCCTGAACCCTTTTGGCCAGCTGAGGGGGGCAGGTGGCCCTCCTGATTGCATCATAGGTGTGCTTGCCCTTCCTCTGCTTGGAACAGACTCCTTCTGTGTCTGGGGCCTCCTAGTTTTGTGATGAAATATTCAAAAATTAGGAAAAAAAAGTTAATAGTAGGTAAATTTGCCAAGCATTTATTATGCGATAAGGGCTGTATGTGGGAGATCTCATTTGATGTTGATGGAAAATATGATATACCTATGAGGGGGTAGCGCTAACACTTAGTTTTACATTTGTTGGACTTGAGGCTCAGAAAGGCAAGGCCACCTGCTGGAGCCACACTGCTGGGTCCTGGCAGGGTTTGGATCTTAACCGGGGCATTCCGGACTCCAAGCCTGAGCTCTAGACCACCACCTTGTTTTGCCTCTCAAAACCAAGCAGCCTCTTTTTGGTCACCTCTCCAATTTGTCCAAATAGTAACATCTTAGTGGCAAAAACTGGAGTAGTTCTCCCTGCTGGCATCCTTCAGTTTAACCATAAAATAAGAGACAAAATGTGCATTTTTCTCATGAGACACAGCACAACAATTTTTCAAGTGTTATTTGTAAGAGCAAAAGGCTGGAAATGATGAAATGCCCGTCAATAGAGGACTGGCTGAGTAAACAGTGGTAAATCCATACAGTAGAGTACTATGCAGCTGTGAAAAAGGGATGAATATCTTTACATGTTGTTATGGAGTGACTTCCAACATATATTGTTAAGTGGAAAGAAAACTCCTCAAAGTGCAGAATAGCATTAATAGTATTCTACTTTTTGTGTAGGAAAGGGGAGAATATGTATATGCTCACATTTTCAAAAAGAACTAAAAAAAGAAAAGATAAACCAAAAAACTACTTAATATGGGTACTGAGACGGGAAGGGAGGGAAGGGGGTGAAGGAGACAGGAGTGGAAGTGAGGTATGAGAATGGATGTTATTTTACAGAAGTGATTTTTGGACCTTGTACATATTTTACATAGTTAAAAATAAAGATAATGAAATCTATATAATGTTATAAACCAATGTGACCTCACTAAAAAAGGAAAAAGAAATGAAAATAAAACCACTAGAAATTGAAAACAAATTGAACTAAATGAAGCTAGGTGAATAGCACACTGGTGCCCACACACACAAAGAATTATTTCAAATGACTTTAAAACACAGTATTTGGGCTCTCTCTCCCTAGTAGAATGTATCTTAAGGATAAAAGGAACTGTCAATAAATCTTAACTTGTATTCAAAAGTCTTACTTTCAGTAACAATATTAGCATTGCTATTTTGAAGCTATTGCATGGATAATGTAGGTTAAAGCAAAGAGCAGTTATGTTAACATCTTAAGGAAGCAAAGTTTCCAGTATAAAAGGAAAGAGATATACATGTGAAACCCAAGGAAGTTAAATAAAGCTCTATAATCTTGAAGTTTGAATTGGAAATAGTGTGAACTCATGAGTTATTTTTCCCTTTCTTAAAAAAAAATTATGTACTTAATTATATTCACTGAAAAGGCCTGGAAAGAATGACTGACCCAGTGGCACTGAGCACTCCAAGTATCCAGATTGTGGCCTCTAAATACCATTTCCCACTAAAAAGAATCAGAAGTCCTCAGAAACATGGTCAGTTCTAGGTCTGGGGCAGGAAATGGACAAGCTGAATTTGGGAGATTCTGTTCTACCGAAAAGCAAGAAAGCTGTCAAAGACCAACATGATCACGCCAAAAGGAAACAGCAGCCAACGCAGGGGCATCCACTGGCCAAAGGCAGCTCAACTTGGACAAGAAAAGAAGTGATGACTGTGAATAATTGAAACAAATGAGTAAGGTCCAAGTGATACTAAAAAGATAAAAACTCCTTGGTCACTCTTTGAAGGTTGATAGCACACCAACTTATTCTGAAAAATGGTAAACAAAGGAGAAGAAACAAACATTTATACTGCCTTTCTTGTACCGACTGTGTTTCATGGTAACCAAGGTTGATGAGGGAAAGTTTTTTTCTGGAAGAATTTTAGTTAATAAATGGAGAAGGAATAACAGAATTAGAATATTACTATTCTGCTATCTCTAATGAAATCTGGATCTAGGCAGCAATCGTCAAAGCTCTTAAAACCTTTAGGTGAAAGTTTAATGGGGAGCTCTACCTGGGATGAACCAGGCTGGCAGCACTTAAACCCACCGATCAATGCTAGCATCACTGAAAGAGAGGCATCCCAACGTCACGCGCCTCCTTATGTGGCGCACAGTGAGAACATAGCACCACCTGTATTCTTGCCAAAAAAAAAAAAAATTGAACTTGAATCTAATCAAGCCTCTAGAGCTCATTACCAGTCTTTAGGAATATGAAGGATAGGGAACAAGTAAAATGACTCCACAAGGAAACAACCACCAAACCCAGAATGTGGGACTTTCTATAGGACAAATGACCTGGTTTCTTTAACAAATAAATAGTAAAGAAAAAAAAAAGCAGGGCATGGAGGGAGGAGAAAGCTCCAAATTAAAATGTAAGAGACATAGCAATCAGATGCAGTATGTGGACTGTGTCTGTAACTTCATTCAAGTAAATGAACTGTAAAAAGAAACTTTTGAGATAATTAAGGAAATGTGATTGCCTGGATATTGGATGATAGTTTTGTTAGTTTTTAAAAGATGTGATAGCAGCATTGTGGTTATGTAAAGTGTCTTCAGTTGGCAGAAATGTAAGTTAACAGCGTTGATAAGTAAAATAGTACATTATCTGGGATTTGCTTCAAAAACAGTCTAGAAAAAAAAGAGGAGATAAAGCAGATTGACGAAATATTGAAAATCACGGAAGCTGGGTGGTGGGTACATGGGGATTTATTATATTATTCTCTCAACTTTGTGTGTGCTCGATCATTTCTGCAATAAAAAGTTAAAAAAATAAAATAAAATAGTGTTTTTATAATTAAAAAAATTTGTGACTCATTTTTATGTTTCCTCGATTTGTTTCTGGTGCACAAAAAAGTTTGCTTCGCTCTAAGGCCTGGCCCAGATCTCACCTTCTCCGTGAAGCCTTCCCTGACTACCTTCCCTTGACATAATCTCCCCACAGGGAAGCTCCAGGAACGTTCTGGTCCCTATATCACTCTAGGATGTATCCAGTACCATTAGGTACCATCAGCTAGTTTTTCATGTCTTGAAGTCGGGGTTTTCAAATCCAACAGTCTTGGGTTTGACACCCTGCTCTGCTACTTATTACTTGTATGACATTACTTAGCCTCAGTTGTTTCTCTGTAAAAGGACATGGCATCGTGTATGTTGTCAAGAGCTTGGCCCAAGCCGGCACTGACGGCCTAGCAGTTCAGTGCTTTAACTGCTTCGGCAGCCAGGGTTGGTTTCCAGGTGGTGGAACCACACTATGCATCTGTCAGCTGCCATGCTGTGGTGGTGGCTCACATAGAAGAACTAGAAGGACTTACAACTAGGATATACAACCACGCACTGGGGCTTTGGGGAGGAAAAAACAGGAGGAAGATTGGCAATAGACATTAGCTCAGGGAAAATCTTTTCCTGCAAAAAAAAAAAAAAAAAAAAAAGCGAGTGTTGTAGAAAAAATAAAAAAGCATGGCCCAATGCCTGGCATATAGTTAGAGCCCAATGAATGGAAGGTGCCATCTCCTCCTCCAAAATGTCAAGGTTGGTGTTATGGATTGAATTGTGTCCCACAAATTTATATGTTGAAGTCCTAACCCTTAGCTCCTTAGACTGTGACCTTATTTGGAAATAGATTGAGATAGATTAACAGGTAATTAGTTAAGATGAGGTCATACTGGAGTAGGGTGGGCCCCTAATCCATATGACTGGTATCTTTACAAAAGGGAGAAATTTGGACACAGACAGGCATATAGAAGAGTAACGCGTGATCATGAATCCAGCCACCTGTAAGCCAAGGAGAGAGGCCTGGACCAGATCTTTCCCTCTCCGCCCTCAGAAGGAACCAAGCCAGGCCTAGACAGCAATTGGCCATGTGACCCATCCTGACAGCAGGAAGTCTGGGCAACAGCCCCTCTGGAACTGAGGTGGCCATCTTGCCCCTCACCTGAGGCTGAAGCTAACACGTGAGGAGGGCACACCACAGCCAAGGCCTGACTTCCTGAGCCTGGAGCTGACCCACCTCTGGACTTTCTGTTGGGCAAGAAAATTAGTTCCCTTACGTTTTAGCCAATTTAGGAGCCCAGATTTTCTGTTACTGAAAGTCAGAGGCAAGCAACATTCACTGAGGTCTATCCCCAAGGCTGAGGGTTCAGGGAGAGGACCAAATAGAGCTCCTTGCCCTCCGACACGTGAGGGATTCAGACAAGTCGATGGGAATTACAATACGGCTGTCACGCTGGGAGGAACAGTGTGCTCTGAGGGCTCCTAAGAGGGGCAGCTGACTTGGCTCTGGATGGGTCAGAGAAGGTTTCCTGGAGGAAGGGGCTGCTCAGCTGAAAGCTTGTGCAGAGACAGCCAGTTCCCTAAGCAGTAGGCTTGATCCTTGTACTGGGTTGGCTAGTGTCCCTCCAAACTTCACGTCCTCCCCTGACCCTCAGAATGTCATCTCATTTGGAAACAAGGTCATTGCAGATGTAGTGAGTTCAGATGAGGCCATGTGGAGTAGGGTGGGCTCTCCTCCAACGTGACTGGTGTCCTTGTAAGAAGAGAAAAGGCACAGAGCTGAGGACACACGGGGAGGACGGCCACATGACAACGGAGGCAGAGATCGGAGCGATGCAGCCGCAAGCCAAGGTACACCAAGGATTGCCGGCGACCTCCAGAAACTGGGAGAGAAGCCTGGAGCAGATCCTTCCCCATGGCCTTCCGAGGGAATGTGGTCCTGCCAGCACCTTGATTTTGGACTTGTGTCCTCCAGGACCGTGAGAAAATGAATTTCTGTTGTTCTAAGCCACCCAGTTAGTGGCACTATGCATGGCTGCCCTAGCAAGCTAATACAGTGGGGGTCCCTGTCTTTGTGTTCCCCACATCACCTGCCCAGTACCTTCTTCAGCTCTCAACCGGAGGCAACAAGTCGTTGGTAAAGATGTTGATGTTGTTGACTAGGAAGAGCTTGAAAATTGGGCTATATTGCCCCAATTCAGGGTTCCTGTTCAGGTTCCTCAACTCGGCCATATTCCTCTTTCTGTGACAATATTACTGATTCATTAATTAGGCCCCTCCCACTCCCTGCCACATACAGACATACACCCCCACCCCCACCTCCACACTCACAGGTACACACAATTTTCGTTCTAATACTCTGAGCAACAGTATCCAACTATTTGCCAGAATATTCCTGAGAAAATCAAATGCTGGGAAACACCACTAAGGCCGCAGAGAGATGTAATGATTTATTAATCAGTTGGCTTAAAGAAAGCAATGTAAGCCCAGTTGTACAAATGCCTGGAAGGTCAGTTCCATGAGAGTTAATCCTGAGTCCTAGGAATTGATATCACAAGCCCGGGCATTGGGGGTTGAAGTCCCAGCAGGGTGCCTTGGCAGCTCTACATATCTCAGAGTTTCTCCAAGTGACCTGTCCTCATGCCATTGTCATGCCAAGCCCCAAAGGGTAGCTTTTACTTGAAGAGTCCTTCATGGTATCTATGGCAGCAGTGGGTCTAAAAAACTCAGTGTGGTGGTTTGAGGGAGCTCCATTTCCTGGGTCCACTCTAACTTCCTAACTTCTCAGATTCCTGGAGTGGTCCAAGAAGGGGCCATTCCTAGGTGCACATGAGGCCTCAGGGACAGGAAGGGGTATGAAACCCAGCCCCTGGGTGAAGGTGAGCAGGGAGACACAGGCATCTGCAGTGCCTGTGGACATGGTTTTGGCCAACAGCCACAATCCCATCCCTGAAAGTTTTGGTAGACCAGTGTGTGCTACCTTGAAGACCTAGGGATTTCTTGTAACTATGGAAACATAAATCTAGGCATTAAGAAGCCACGGAGAAAACTGCTAGTGTTGCCTTGACAACAGATAAAAACCCAAGTCTTTGTTGTTAGGAGTAGAGATAATGTACCTTCAATCTTTTAAATTCATTTACTTGTGGGAAGAAGCTGAAGTGGGCTTGAGTACCTTCCGGAAGCAGATAATTCGTGAAAACTTCATAGGGGAGAAGGTTTATCCTGCTGAGTGGTGGGGTGTCAAATTCTGCCTTACAAGTGGCTGAGTTGTTCTTGAGTCCATACAAGGGGTTAGTGTCCTCAAGCCCCAAGGAGGCCCTTGTTTCTTCACTCTGCGGGCCATTACAGCACATGGCCTCGCTCCTGTACCATTGTCTGTTTCTGAGCTGACTCGGAGGGGAGGTGGTTCCTTGCATGGAGCTAAGATCTTACTGTTATTGGAACAATAGTTGAATGCCCTCTCCTCCCTCCGAAATCCTGTTCCCCAGCATTTGTGAGAAAGGGTGCTAAATGCCAAGATGTGCAGCTTCTGGTGACGTGAACCACTCTGATCTCATCCCGCAGCTTCTGCAACGCTGGGAAAGATCACCCTTGAGCCTGCTGATAAGTGCCCATAAATAGTCATTGCTCTGGGCCACATAAAGGTTTAATTACCACGTTCTACCAAGAGATTACTTTTCTTCCTTAATATCCTCAGAGGATATTGGACCTCGAGGTGGCATGAAGCTTTCTGAGTGGATGCCCAGATGAAATCTGCATGGAGAGAGTCTTCAAGCCAACTTCAGGGGCGTGGTAAGAGGCTTTCTGTTCTTACTGGAAGAACAATGACGTTGCGTCTTCCCGGTGCTGAAGTGCCAGCTCCCTGTGTGGGGGAAGACAGCACTGATAGACGAAAGGAAAATTGGAGGAAAGGCTTTTTGAAAATCCTTACATTGCCAAATGTGGGATTTTGGACTCCTATTCAGTCTAGAGAACTTTGAGTAAAAGGAGAAAGAAGCACGTACCAAAATATTTATGACATGACTGATGAGAAGAACAGGTGGAGAGGTTCCCCATCTGCCCCTACCCTGGTCCTAGTCCCGTCTCCAAAAGTGATGCCTTCCAACAGTTATTTTAATGTAATGTGTTGGTATAGAGGGAATAGTAGATTGAGCAATACAGAGAAGGTGACTAATGGCAGCTCTTCTTTATGTGCCAATAGCTTGTTCTCCAGCTCAAGATAATGCCTGGCTTTCTCCCTGTAGTCTGAGAAGTACCTGGCTGCCTACTCTGGTGGGCTACTTCAGGAAAACTCAACATAGTCATCAATTCAAGGGCTACTTGTTATGATACTAAAGGAGGCTTTCAAAGTAGATTTCATTCATTTAGCAGCTATTGACAGCCTGCTCTGTGTCGGAAACACATTGCTGGGGACGTGGCAGGAGCTTAGAGGTAAAAATCCCGACTGTGCTATAACAATTTAATTCACAAATATGGAGATTTCACAAATGTATTACAAAATGTGAAGTATACCTATATCACAAAACAAACAAACAGAAACACACATAGCCCATAGAGGTGAAAAGATTTAAGCTGGGTTAAATGCAATTGTTTACTGAAACAGCCAATAACATAATCTCTGACCCATGAGACGACTGAGCCTCATACTTTCCTCTATCAGTCCAATTTCTTCATATTAAATTTAGACTAAAATGGAACATCGTTATTGAAAATCAGCACATTCGTGAATTAGAAAATGACCTGAAAGCATTAAAAACACAGGAGATAAATCAATTTTGACATATTGCTTTTTTGTTGACTTTGTAGCCATTGAACTTGCTGCTGATCTAAAGTACATTTCATAAAAAGATGCTTTATTAATAAAGATCAGACCAGGATTTCTCTTATTACATCTTGGGTAAGAAGCGAAGTCATGCAAGGGTTATTTTGGGTGACGATTTCCAGCCACTGTTTCCCACAGGAGTGAGATAAATGTAAATTAATCATCGCTGGCCCTGAATGCACTTTGCAAGTTCCCTTAAAGAAATAATAAAGAGACAGTATCCGGAAAGTGCCGTCAATCATCCTTGTCCTCGACTGCTTCCCCCTGTGGACCGTCATGACTTCATGCTGTGATATTCTTTTTTGCTTCTGTTTAAAAGAACCACCTTTTAAAAAATAGACTTTCAAACTGGGGATTAGGGAATTGATTATGTGGTGACATAGCGCTCCTGACATTTCGAGGAGTGGGAGGAAAGCGGGAATTTTAAAGTGGATGAATCACCGGGGGATTAGATCTGGAGCAAGGGCAGCTGGAGAGAGAAGCTTACAACGGATCGCATGGCTTATTCTGAAACGCAACACTGTGCTTCTGCTTTCTGAAGGCCAAATGGTGGAGAATAACTTATTTCACTGATGCACAGAGAGCAGGGAGTGGGAGATGGGCGACAGGGCGCAGCCCCGGTAAAGAGGCAGGCAGGTTCCTGCTGGAGAAGCAGCTTAACTCTTTCGTTGCCTCGGAGGGGAATGCGGGAGAGGGGGTTTGAGCTTTTGGCTCAGCCCTTTAGGATCTTCCCTGCTGGAGCCAAGGGCAGACAGGATAGTTTTCAAGGTCGTAGTGGAAAATGCTGCATTGCCCAATAAGTTCTGATGCATGAGAAATTTCTTTTTCACAATCTTTCTTTCACTAGTTTTTTTTC
Source organism: Equus przewalskii (assembly GCF_037783145.1). Taxonomy (NCBI): domain Eukaryota; kingdom Metazoa; phylum Chordata; class Mammalia; order Perissodactyla; family Equidae; genus Equus; species Equus przewalskii. Next base: position 45,409,420 of record NC_091851.1, read on the forward strand.
TAAGCACCTACTAGGTCCCAGGCACAATAAAAGACATTGGGGTTTCTGCAGTGGGGCTGAGACAGCCCACGAATGACTCAGTATTCGGAATGATCTTGTCCATGATCAGAGGGGCAGGGGAAGGTGTGGCTGCTGATGTCATCTGTAGTAACCTGCTTGAGCCTGGTCTCAGTCCCTGACTTGATAAATAAATTCCTTTTGGAAATAGACTGGTCTGCATTGGGATCTGTCACTTACCACCCCAAGAATCTTGAGGACTAGGAAGCTAACATTTGCTAAGTGAGGGCAGCTCCAGGCATATGGTGAGCACTCCGTTGAGGGTGATTTTTTACCACCTTTGTCGGGGTGCTGGTGAGCCCCACATGTCCTGTGACCTTCCATTGTGGACCGTTCTGGAACAACACATTCTTTACCAGCCTCAGGAGAGAAGCAGAATCCTCTTGCGAAGCAGAAGGCTGCTCCTGCTTTCCTGGTCTAAGATGAGGCCAGCTGAGACTTCTGGAGTTAGTTTTGACAGAGTTCTGAAACGTGCCAGGGTTGTCAGGTGGAGGAGGCTTTGCCTGATAAGAAATGACTTCATTGCTCTCACTGAAGAGCTGACTGTCGACCCAGCGTAGAGTCCTGCTTCTTGGCTCATGGTGGTTGGGTGAGCCTGACATAGTCACCTGTTGATTTTGGCTGCCCAGCACTCACGTCCCTTTTTCTGGTGACAGCATCTGTCTTTTCTGTGGGGACCCACTGTGTTCTCAGCCCACGTGGATCAAGTGGACTGATCAACATGCACAGATGGAAGTGATGCTACAGCTAAAACTGAGTGGTTGTGAGAAGGAGGGAATCCAGAGTTCTTTCTAGAGAGGAGCAGGGGAAATTCGAGAATTCTGAGGCTTCCATTCCATCTGCGCTAAGACCTCTTCTTGGCTATTGAAACTCAGTACACTAAGTGGTGCCTGAATCTTCCCACAAGAAAAGTGGAGAGCTACTGTGGTAGATTGTTTACAAAAACGGCCACAGTTCTCCAGCCGTCCCCTCCACTCACCCACTCTCTTTGCAATGTGACTTTTCAGTTTCTCCATCAAAAAGTGAAGTCTAGGGGCTGGCCCCGTGGCCGAGTGGTTAGGATCACGCACTCCGCTGCAGGCGGCCCAGGGTTTCATTGGTTTGAATCCTGGGTGCGGACACAGCACTGCTCATCAGGCCACGCTGAGGTGGCGTCCCACATGCCACAGCTAGAAGGACCCACAACTGGGAATATGCAACTATGTGCCAGGGGCCTTTGGGGAGAAAGAGGAAAAAAGTAAAATCTTTTTTTAAAAAAAAAAAATGAAGTACCCCTTGAATCTGGCCTGGCCTGTGACTTGCTTTGGCCAATGAAATGTGGTGGAAGTGACTCTGTGCCAGTTCTAAACCTAGGCCTCGAGGGCCCTGGTGCTTCTGGGCCTGGTCTCTCTCCCTCTGCCTCAGAAAGCTGCTGCCTCCACGTGGGAAAGCCTGGGCTTGCTGAAGGATGGGAGACCTCATAGAGGAGAGCCTGATTGTCCTAGTTCAGGCCATCCTGATCCAGTCTATGGCCAGATGACCCCCAAATATATGGGAGATCTCAGCCAAGATGAGCAGGGCTGTGTACCCACCTGGGACTGACTACAGATGTATGAGTGAGCCAAGCTGAGACCCAGGTGACTGTGGAACAGTGATAAATGCTTATTTTTTTGAGCCACCAAGTTTTGTTACGCAGCAAAAGCTAACTGTTACAGACGTCATCAATTAGGCTTGTTAGGTAATAAATTGGTTGCTGTGGTAAAAAGTTGGTTCAACATAATTTATCTCCATAAGTCCCACGAAGCTTTGGGAGGTCACTGACTTTGAAAATGCAAGGTATTCTTGTTGCTATGGATACCCCCATTGAGACATTAGAGTGCAAAGAGAGAAACCTAGTGTTGCCTTGACAACAGGTTTGAAAATCCGAGTCTTGGTAAGGCAAAAGACTGTAAAAAAATAGGAAGAATCAGGAGGAGGGAGGAAATTAGCCTAAAAAAGCTTGCCCCCCAAACAATAACTTGCCTCCATGTAGTCGTCAGTCTATTAGAAGCAAGCATTGCCTGAATTGGGGGCCATAAAGTGAGCAACAGGAAGCTCTTCTCTTTTCATGGCCCATCTCCACAGCAGGAGGAAATAGCACAGCCAGGGAGCAGCATGAAGCACAGTCACTAAGTGCTGCCTTGAAGAGCTTGCAATTTGCTTTCAACCAGGTTTCATTCTAAGAATTAGAGCTTGCCGAAGCTGGAAGGGGTCTTAACGCATCCAGTCCCTTGCTCATTCTCTCCTTCTTCAGACAGGGAAACTGAGCCCCAGAGAGGGCAAGGGGCTGCTCCAGGGCAGATATGATGTTACGATTTTGATCTAGTGCAGTGGGTATGTGCCCCAGCCCTGGAGTCAGTCAGCCCTGGGTACAAGTCCTAGTACCACCTACGAGCTGTGTAATGTTATGCGAGCCGGCTGACCTCTCAGACTCTTTCTGTAAGATGGGGATGGTAATACTATCAGCCTCACAGGTGGTGAGAACTCAATGAGCTAATGCATGGGAAGCACTGAGCACAGTCTCCAGCCCGCAGTGAGCTTGCAATAAATTGCTTGCTGTTATTTTTACTATTACCATGTCACTCTGCCTCTTCTCTTCAGTGTCATTGGAGTCAAGCTGGGGAGGACCAACTAGAGGCAGAATCTTCTCAGAGAGGTTTGATGGTGACTTTTAAGATGCCCACTGTCATTTTCTGTGTCTTACAGTTTGATGTTGCAGCTTATAATTTTCAAAGCAGTTACGTCTTTCATTTCCTCTTCCTAGCAGCCTAGCCAGGCAGCCAGGAAGGGTAACATAGCTTCATTTTTTTCACTTTGTCTAGTAGGAAATTGCCTGAAGTCCCCAGGAAGTTTTCGTCTGCTCGAGGGCTGAAGCCCGGCTCCCTTGAGTGCATCTCCTTCCCCCACATGCGGCTGCCCCCGCAGAATGGCGTATCCACACAGCTGGCCCAGATGTGGGGTTTAACACAGAGCGAGAGGAAGTTTGGGGCATCTCTTTATGAGAGAAAATCACCAGCCGTATGTGGAAGTCTTATGCGTGGCAAATAAGTGATGGACAAATACTGCCTGCATATTCAGAGGCACATTTCAGACCTGAACATCTTGTCCCAGCTAAACAACTCCAGCTAACGACTGCTGTAAGGGGCGGGAAATGTCGCTGTGCACAGCCTGGTTGGATGACGGAGGGGAGGGGCCCACAGAGGTCCAAAGAGATCGCCACCAGTGGGCAAGCTGAGCCAGCATCCAAGTGGGGTGGGTGGGCGTTATTTGGGGGGGCGAGGGTTTGTAGAACAAATCAGCAGCTCTTGTGTTTGACAAGCCAGCAAGGAGGAGGAGGCGGTGGAATGGAGGGGGCTCCATGACAGGGTCAGAGAAGGCAGGGGAGTGGGCTACCCATGAACTCCCAAGAGGGCAGAGTCTTCCCACCACTGTCAACGTGAGCCAGTAACAGAGGGGTCTTGCTTTCCGATGGATGTCTCTGATCTGTGCATCTGCTTAATGGCAACTCTTATGGGTTCTGATGAGCCTTCTCATTCGCAGAACATCAACCAGATTAAGGTCTGCAAGGCATCTTTGAAGTGGGTGCCGGTTGAAAGGATATTGAAGTTTCAACTTCTAAGTTGAAACTCACTAGCTTAGCCGGGGCACACAAGAGCAGACAACACAGACCTCCCTTCTGCTAGGAGAACGTGCATCCATTCTCCGTGAAGGTCAGCAGTGTTGGTTCAGGTGTGGGGAGTGAGGGAGGGAGAGTGTCTGATGCGAAATAATCTGTGTTGGTGGCAATGTCAGGTGATCATCCAACAGTTCAGGAAAAATCAACTTTCCTCCTATGGCTGTTTCTTTTCATAAGGCTCTGATGGGGAGCAGACACAGGGCCGTCTATGTTTGTGTTCTGTGACGTCAGCCTAGAGGGTCATTGCTCAGGCTCCATTGGCAAAGAAAAATGGTTGCTGTGTTGGTGGCCTCGTCTGGCCTTGTATTAGTATAGGCTAGCTGGAAGCACAGCTGGGTACAGATTCTGATTTTGAATAAAATTGTCTCCTCTTTTGTCCCTTGGCAACATCCCCCAATGCCACGTAAGGTTTGTTTTTGTGTACCCAACTTGCCATCTGTCTCAGGGTTAGCAATCCAAGTTCTGTGATAATTCAGGCTCCACAACCATGATTAGTGGTTGATCTGGCTTTTATTGACTCTAAACCCTCAGTTCGGGACTACAGATGCACCTAAGCAAGCTCTGCCATGTGGTCAGAGAATTCTGTGGGTACAGCATGTCCGGGAGCATCTGCTTCTACCACTGGGCGCCCCGTCTGAGCAAGGAGGAGGTCACATGAGGCAACCCTGAGCTTATAGTCAGAAGACGGGGCTCAGGTCAAGTCACCTCCCTCTGAACTGCAGCTTCCTCCCTTGTAGTGGGGTGGCCCCTCTGCAAGACTCAATTTGGAATGCAATGGCTGTTACCATAGCAGGCATTGCTGGCCACCACTCCTCATCCGTGCTGACAGAAACTGTATTTGGTGTGAGTGCCCACCCTCCTTCAAGTTGGGAACCTGTTCGGGCGTGATGATCCCACCCTCATGCAGGGGTTATATTCTGATTGGAGCAAGTCAGCTCTGGCAATCCCATCCCTCTGAATAGTGCAAGCTTTGGGCCAAGCAAGTGTCTCAGGTCTGGCCAATGAGGCACTAGAGGATGTCCGCTGAGGGCTTCTGGAAAAGGCTTCTCTCAAAAAGAGTCTCAAGGCAGAGATGGCTCTTTTCTTTGGCTGGACATTGTCAGGACTGGATGCGATGCCTGGGATGGCATAGGCCATCTTGTCACAGTGACAGCCCCAGACAAAGCTTGGATTCCAGGGGTGCAAGTTCAGAGAGAGGGAAAGGACAAGGATCCCTGCCAGGAAGTGTCGAGCCCCCGACTTTGCGGTCGCTGGCCCTGCCCTGCTGTGGGACCTCTTGTTATGTGAGATAACACAAAGTGCTCATCATTTCAGCCTTTATGAAGTGCCGGCTGCTGTTGCTTGCAGATCAGTGCATCCTAAATGCCTTCTTCCTCCAAGAATGGTCCTCCCACTAGGGGCATTGGCAGAATCTCAGACTCCGCCCCATGCCCGGGTCTCAGACTCTGCTCTTTAATGAGACCCTCAGGCAATTTGTGCACACACCAAAGTGTGAGAAGCCCTGCCCTAATGGGTACACTTTTTGTTCAACAAGTCCTATTGAGGAGGACTTTGGTTTTGACAGTAGTGGGCTCCATTTCCCTCCGAGACAGAAAAGTCGGTGTTGGGTCTGCAGGTTCTGACGTGCCTATTGGAGGCATCCCGAGGAATTAGGGAAAAGCTCAGAAGATGGAGGGAGGGCCTTGGCCCGTGTCTCACAGGAAAATATGGGAGAGTTGTTTATTAGTTTCTGCTTTACGCATCCATTTTTCATTGACTTGCATTTGGGTTCAGCATTGATTTTAATCTAAAGCTGAGAGTGCAGTAAAATCTCCTTAATTCAGGCCTCACCAATTTTGAAGTGATAATATAAATTGGGGCCAGGCTGTGGGCTGGCTAGAGTGAGAGTAAGATTGAGAGCAAACTGTTTTTAAGGACTTCAGCTCACTAGGTGGATGCAACGAGATGCTTCCAATTATAAATGAAACTCGGTGTGTTCAAGTTCAGCGGGAATCGTACTTGAAAATCAATCCATCAACAAATATTTATCGAGCGTCCCTCATGCCCATGTCCCTACCTGGCAGAACACACTTTGTTAGAAGATACTTTTAATCATCACCCGTGCTGGAAAGTAACGGATTTCTTAGGAAATGCAATTTTTTCAGCGGTCTGTGTTCCTATCTCCGCCAATGTCTCCACGTGCTCATGTGCTCGCTCCTGCATTTATCACGCTCCTTCCCTCGATGTCAGTCCCCTCTCCAATAAGCTGTTTATATCTTGATGTTATTTCTGTCACCTTAAAAAAAGGGCTAGTCTCATCCTGTATTCTCCTCCAACACCACCCTATTGCTCTGCTCCCCTTTACCCGAAATCTCTTCAAAGAGTTGACTGTTCCTCTTCTTTCCACCTACCTCCCATTTTTGTTCAAATCCACTGAAATTCAGCCTTCACCTCCACATCCTGTAGATGTGGCTCTTTTCCTGTTCACAAAGGCCTAAGGCGGACTGATTCCAGGTCTGTCCTTAGTCAGCTGCATTGGACATGGTCTTTCACTTCCTTTTTCTAGAAAGATTTTCTTTGTTTGTCCTCTAGGTTCAGCTCTTTCTTGATTCTCCGCCAGCCTCACTGGTTGCTCTGTCTCAGTCTTCGCTGGATCCTTCTCAGCTCCTGGTCTCTAAATGCTGGTGTGCCCTTGGCCTCGTCCCCTGACTCTTGCCCAGGTGAGCTTTCGAAAGCGAGTCTCCACCCACCTGTGTTATGCCGATGGGTTCTGAGTTTACAGTGCTGCTTGGGCCTTGCCTTGGCTGCCAACCTGACTGTCCCCGTCTGAAGCCCAACCATCTCTAACTTCTTGATTCCCCCCCGAGGATGCACCTCCCCTGGTGGATTAAATATCAGTTATTCTTGAGTCAATTTCAACTCCTTTCTTCCTGTTGCTCCAGGCAAAACTCTTGGAGTGATTCTTGACTCCTTTCGTCATCTCACACCCCATGTCTAACCCATCAGCATGTCCCGTTGACTCTACAGTTTGGAATTTCACCACCTCCATCGTTGTCTCCTAGGTCCAGGTCACCATCCCTGCTCCCCAGGGTGATGACCTCCTCACCTCGCGGCTCCCCTGCCCTTCCCTTGCGTCATGCAATCTTTCCTCTACAGAGTGGCCCACAAGATCTTGTTAAAATCTAAGTCAGATCATGCCACTCTCTGGTCAAATCTTCCTACGGCTGTCCTCTTACTAAGAGTGAAGTCCCAAGTCCTTATTGCCTCGAGGCCCTATGTCTTCCTGTCCCTTGCTCTGCCTGGGTCAGCCCAAACATGCTGTCAACTGAGGTCATTGAGTCTTACTTTCTTCTACTTCTAGAACTTGCTTCCTCAGACACATGCCTGGCTCATTCATCCTTTCATTCAAGCTCTACTCAAATGTCTCCTACTTTATTTTTCTGCTGTGCAGTTTCATCTCCTGACTTGTGAGATGTCGATGTGCCTAGCGTCTGTCACCCCTCTGGAATGGAAGACCCTCAAGAGCAGGCCTTGGCTGTTTTGGTCGCTGTTGCATCCCTCATCGCTCAGTAAGTATTCATCACATGAGCAAATCTGTCTGTCATTTGGAGTCTTCTGAATTTAGGCTGATCTTCTTCTGGCCAAGACAAAAGAAGAGGGCTTTTGGGAGGATACAGGGTAGAAAAGACCAGAAACTCTTCCTGGCCAGCTCACCGTGCAGCACACATGTGGAGAGATGAGCCTGGTGCACATCTGTTCACTCTATCCAGCCAGGTACCAAGCTGGATGCTGGGCATAAGGTGTGAAGAGGCCAGATCCGGCTCCTGTTGTCCTAGAGGCCTCTGACTCGCCCAGTGTGGAGGGTTTATAACTCTGTGTATATGTGTGTGCGTGCGCATAGTGTGTGCATATGCGTCAGGGAACAGACAATAAACAAGGAAACACATAAATGATAAATGACACATAGATGATGACAGATTGTGACAGGTGCCACAAAGAAGATAAACAGGGTGATGAAACAGTCACAACGGAGAGGAGTTCTTAATTATGTGATTGTATGCTTTAATCTGGCATAATTACATCAGGTGAAATGCACAGATCAAATGTGTTCACTTTTTTTTTTTTGCTCAGGAAGATTTTCCCTGAGCTAACATCTGTTGCCAGTCTTCCTTTATTTTGCATGTGGGTTGCAATCATAGCACGGCTGACAAGTGATGTGGGTCTGCGTCCGGGATCTGAACCCGTGAACCCAGGCTGCTGAAGTGGAGTGTGCTGAGCGTAACCACTATGCCACGGGGCCAGCTCCAAATGTGTTCACTTTGATGAGCTTTGGCCAATGTACCGCCATATCACCAACACCCTGATCAGGGTACACTTCCATCATTCTAGAAAGTTCCCTGTGTCCCTCCCATGTCAGACCTGGAAGGGGTCCTATAGATGAGGGGTCAGGGAAAGCCTCTCTGAAAAGGTGGCCTCTGGAATCAGGAGGAGGAGAAGGTGGTGGCCACGGGAGAGCCGGGCACGAGAGTGTCCTGATGAGATGAAGCGAGGTTGGGGAGCGGCTGGTGGGCAGATCACCGGAGGCCTTGCCGGCCATCGGTGCATTAGGCCTTTGTTCTTCCTGAGATGTGGCCACTCGGGTGACCAGGTAAGAGATGCTGCTGCTCAGACTGGGGAGGTGGGGAGAAGTGGTCAGATTCCGGAGGTATTGTCTAAAACATTTTATTTTGAAATAATTTTAGACTCACAAGAAGTTATGAAAATATTACAGAGAGCTCCCATGGACCCTTCCCCCAAGGATGGCACCTTATGTAACTATAGTACATTATCAAGACCAGGAAATTGACATTGGCACAATACTATTAACATGCTACAGCCCTCACTGAGATTTTGCCAGTGTTTTCGTGCATACATGTGTACGTGTGTATGTGTGCTTCTATGCAATTTTATCACATGTGGATCCATATGACCCTCAACACCTTCAGGATACAGAGCCGTCCAGCTCCCTGTGCTGGCCCTGCATGGTCTCACTCCACTCCCCATCTCTTGCCCCTGGCAACCACTAATCTGTTTTCCATCTCTGTAATTTTGTCATTTTGAGAATTTTATATAAATTGAAGCATGCAGTATGGATAACTAGCTTTTTTCACTCAGTAGAATGCCCTTGAAATTTGTCCAAGTTGTTGAGTGTATCAATAGCTTCTTCCTTTTTTATTGCTGCATAGTATTCCATGGATGTGTCTTAGTCCATTTGGGCTACTATGACCAATTACTATAGACTTGGTGGCTTCAACAACAAACATTTATTTCTCATAGTTCTAGAGGCTGGGAGGTCCAAGATCAAGGTGCTGGTAGATCCAGTGTCTCATGAGAACCTGCTTCCTGGTTTACTGATGGCAGGCTTCTTATATCTTCGTGTGGTGGAGAGCAGAGGGGGGAAGCAAGCTTTCTGGTGTCTTCTCTTTGAAGGGCATTAATCCCATTCGTGGGGGCTCTACCTTCATGACCTCATGTAATCTGAATTACCTCCCAAAGGTCCCGCCTCCTAATTCCACCCCATTGAGGGGTAGTGTTGCAACATATGAACTTTGAGGGGGCACAAACCTTCAGTCCATGAAAGCACCATGGTTTAACCATTCACCTGTTGAACGGCAGTTATGCTGTTTATACTATTAAGTAGATTCAGGCCTTGTGAAAATTTTAGGCTTCTGGATGTATATTGAAGGTAGAGCCAGTGGCACTTGGGTTGGGTGTGTGTTAGAGAGAGAAAAAAATGAACCTAACCTCATAGCCTCAGTTTCCTCGTTTGTCAAGTGGAGGGGGAGTAAAAGTACCTTCCACATAGGCTTGGTGGGAATGTGACTGAGCAGGGATTGGCATCTGGTCAGAATCCACCAACATTTGCTGTTATCAGGGAGGGAGGGTTATTGACGTGCTGGGGGAGGCTCCTCTTGGGCCGGTTCTTGAGGGGCGTGTGTTCGGGCTGTGCCAGAAGCACATTCCTGGCCTCGGCTTCACTGTCCTTGCCTCCCTGTGTTTTCCCAACAGGACGTGAATCATCGTAGCAGTTGGGAGACGTGCGGATTTTCAAAGTGTGAAAGGTCCCCTCGTTTCCAGGGTGCACTGAACTTCTGCTGGTGTCCTGGGCTGGTGCTCCAAGCAAAGGGTCACCCGATGTGCCTCCCTTTCATCCTGCACATCGCTGGCGAGCGCCAGAAAATACATCTGGGGCTTTTGGTCCTTGTCCTGCTCATGTGTGACACGGGCTTCATGCACTTCAGCTCCTCAGAAGGTACACGAGCACTTTTGAAATGCAAGGTTCTCTCTCTTTCCCTCAGAGCTTGACAGTGACTTTGGAAGCCACTGATTACAAGATTAACCCAGAAATGATAAAATGCCCCAAACTCCCTATGGGTGCGAAAACATCTGTGACTTTAGGGTGTAAGAGGTGTTCTATGTGGTTCTTAGGCAGGAGGTCCAGGAGTTCGGGGTGGTTGTGGGGCTCTGGACACAGCGTCTAGTTGAGCTCCTGCCTCTGATGTTTACTGGTGGGGCGACTTAGGCTGTCACTCAGCTCTGTGAGCCGCGGCTTCCTCATCTGAAACGAGGGCTGGCGGTACTCCCATCACAGGTTGTCGTGAAAGCGTGTGGCACACAGTAGGTGCTCAGCAAGCCTGAGCTGCTTCTGAACGGGCTTCTGCCTGAAATGCTCTTCTGAGGCCGAGCGAGGGTGCAGAAACGCTACGCTTCCTGCTCTCACCTGCCCGCCTCTCTGCGCGGCCCCATCCAGCATCAGAGAGGCCTCTCTCCTCACGCTCAAGTACAGCTCCCTGATCCTCGATGCCCAAGGTCACCACACACTTAAAGTTCACCGCCAGTCGGAGACAGGACTTCCTCGAAGGGCGGGAACCACACAGCTAATAACAATAATGATTCATGTTATTGTCTGCTCCCTCTGCGAAGTCCAGGCACCAGCAGCCAGTCAGGAGGCCGTACTTAGCCCTCAGTGCATCAGCTCTGGGGATCCATGCAAGGCAGGTACTGTCACATCTCATTGGGCAGAAGAGGAGGTGGAGTCCCTTGGTCACTGACACATGCCCGGTTTGGCTGCAGAAGCCGTGGCCTCACTGGGCTTCTTGCTGCCCACTCTGCCCTGCACCTCAAACGATGCTCCCAGTGGTGGCCCTCGCCTGCTCGTCCTCCACTTCTGAGCCCTGTGCATGTGTCCCTCTGGGCGTTGTGGTCCTCATGGGGCCAGGAGGTGGAGCAGGGAGGCCTGCTTCTTGGCATGAATGGGAACTTGCCAGCAGAAGTGGGGGGGGGGGGGTGAGTGGCACGTGGCGATGGGGCGGCAGCAGGGAAGTCTGACACGGCACGTGCAGGTGCAGGCAGGGACGGCTTTGCAGGGTCCTGCTCTCCAGGGCGGGAGGCAGACTTATCTGCCAAGGCAAGGGCCTTCAGAATGCCTGCATTCTCTGTGCCTCATTGAATTTGCTCTCTTCTTAAGACGGAAACTGTTTTTATTGTACTTTTTCTGATGATAAAAATGATACGTCATCATTGTAAAGTATTCAAACCACCTAGGAAAGCATACAGATGAAAATTAAAATCTCTCCAGTTCTCTCCACAGAGGGCTAACATTGTATTCATGTCTTCTGCAGCATCTCACCCTGCATGGCACACACACGCGCCGTTGTATGAGCAATTTTGCATCAATGAGAACATTGTCATGTGCTGTTCTGTAACTTGCTATTTTTCTGCCCAATGATGTGATAGAGACATCTTTCTAAGTCAAAAAATGTACCGTTATACCAGCATTTTAAATGACTGCCTTGCATTTCACCGTGTGGATGTCCCATAATTTTAGCTGGCCAAGCCTCTTTTTTTTTTTTTTTTTAAAGATTTTATTTTTTCCTTTTTCTCCCCAAAGCCCCCCGGTACACAGTTGTATATTTCTCGTTGTGGGTTCTTCCAGTTGTGGTGTGTGGGATGCTGCCTCAGCGTGGTTTGATGAGCAGTGCCATGTCCGCGCCCAGGATTCGAACCAACGAAACACTGGGACGCCTGCAGTGGAGCGCGCGAACTTAACCACTCGGCCACGGGGCCAGCCCCTGGCCAAGCCTCTTTTGTTGGGGATTTAAGTTTTTTGTGGTTGGGGAGTAGCATTTTATGGCTCCAACAAACCAGCTTGTGCATACATATTGTGGATTTGTCTGATTCTGTTGTCAGGCAAAAATTCCTAGATGATTAACTGCTGTTCCACTAATGACATGTTGGACTCCCAAAAGTTGACCGTTTTGCATGCCCGTCCAGCGGGTAGAGAATGGCAATCTCTCAGCACCTTTGCTGCCCAAGTGTCGGCAACATTTTACCTCGTGGTGATCTCATTTCACTTGCTCTTCTCCTGGCGATCCTAGAGGTGGGCATCTTTTCATGCGCTCCTTGGACATTTGCCTGTCTTCTGGAAATATCTTTGTGCATTTTGCATTCTTTGTTCTTTTCGTACTTATTTGTAAACTACTGGATTGCTAAACTGGTGAATTAACTCAAGTGCTCTGCAAACCCTTAACTCTATCTCAAGCATCGCTCAACTGGAAGAAGGTGAGCCAGTTAGGGGCAACAGGCTGCTTCTCCAGCCTCGCGGACCCTGATGACCCAGGTGAAAATCTCGCTGGGCTGGAGTTCTGCACACTGAGGTTCCTAGGGCCTGACAGGAGCCCCTTGTGCTGCTGAGCGCAGCTGGAAGCTTCTCAAATTGATCTGTGAGGGCCCATTCAACCTCTGGTCTCACATGACTGCTGTGGGGTCTCCTTGGGCTGTTGCTCTGCTTGTTTTTCCAGTAGGAAAACACGCCTCACCTGTCAAGTTCTCTCCCAAAGTCAATTTTCAAGATGATTTAAAGCAACCTATGTGAATGCAGATCTGCACCTCTTTGCAGAACCAGACAGCCTTGCCCATTGACAGACCAGGTAGTTCCATATGGCTCGATTTGACAGTTACCAAGCATGAAGAGGGAACCCAAAGCGTCAATCTATAGTTATGAATGCAGGGCTGGGTGCACAGCGGGCAGTAGATCAGTGCTGGTTGAGTGATTGAGGAATAAGCACATGTCGGAGCCCAGGAGCTGGAGACTTGAGGGATCTTCTCCCTTTGTTCTTTCATTCTAGAGATTGGGAGGCTCAGAGCAGGGAGGCAAGGGCTGGCCCTGGATGGAGATGTCATGCCTCCTCTTCCTTCTCCTTTTCCTTTAGGCTCTGCTTGACTTCCATTCTGCTCATTCTTGAGCTCCAGAGTTTAGAGGGTCATTGTCGTGAAGTGTGGGTCACTGATGGTCAGCAGGGAAGACCAGCACCCTGATACGGGAACAAGTCACAGTCCAGACTCTCTTCCTTGTTTCCTTGGTTCCCAGGGGACGTGTTGGGCATGTCTCTGTGTTAGCTCCGTGCCAGCTTCCTAGTGGCATTGGGGACAACTCCAGACTCCTCTAACCTGGACAATGATGCCCAGAATCTTACTGAACAGTGGACAATGGGTAACAGCAGCAGCCAGCACTCCCCTCATCCACCGCCCCATGCGAGCCTCAAAGCAGCCGGACCAGGCCTGAGGGGCTTCCTCTCTCCACAAAGATCTGATTTACTCTCCTGGTTATTTATGTGCTTGTTGTCCTCTTCTCCCTGCAGGGACTGTGTCCGTCTTGCTCAGTGATGTGACCCAGCACCAAGGACAGCGCCAGACATCAAGAAGGAGCTCCATGATTGCTCAGTAAAGGGAGGAATTCTACTGGGCTTTTGTCTAAAGTGCCATCTCCATTTGTGCTCAATGGCCCCATTGTCACCAAGGTGAGAATAATCATCATCTGTTTCATAACAGGAGAATTTGTTGACTGCTTCCTATGTACCAGCCGCTCGAGCTGTCTTCTTTTAACCTCATAACAGTCCTGAGGAGTAACTGCTATTCTTCTTCTTGTTGACCCATGAGAAAAACGAATCACCAAAAAGGGACTTCCCCCAGGTCCCTGGATTGATTTTCTATTGCTGCCGAAGCAGATTACCACAAACTTAGCAGCGTAAAGCAGCATCCATTTATTGTCTCACAATCTGTTGGGCTCAGCTGGTTCTCTGCTCCAAGTCTCACAAAGCTGAAATCCAGGAGTCAGTGGGGCTGTGTTCTTGTCTGGAGGCTCTGGGGAAAATCCCATTTCCAAGCTCATTCATGTTGTTGGTAGAATTCAGTTCTACGTAGTTGCAGGACTGAGGTCCTCATTTTCTTACTCAAGGGGCTGGGGGACATTCTCCACTTCTGGAGGCCACCCACATTCCCTGGCTCATGGCCCCCTTCAAGGCCGGCATTGGTAGTTGGGTCTTTCTCATGCTTTGATTTGCTCTTCCCTCCCCTTTTGCTTTATCTCTGGCCTTCTTTTCTCCTGCATCTCTCTGCCTTCCTCGTCTGCTATTAAGGGCCATGTGATTACATTGGCCTTTCCTGGATAATTCAGAATACTCTCCTTATCTTTAAAGTCTGATGACTAGTAATCTGAATGCCATCTGCAGAGCCTCTTCGCAGCCATACCTAGACTCATGTTTGATCGAATAACTGGGGGTAGAGAATCTTGTGGGGAGATGTCTTTAGAATTCTGCCTTTGACAGTCACCCAGAAAGTGAGTTGTAGAGCAGGACTCAAGTTCTGTTCCGTGATCCTGGAACCCATTCTGCCTTCCAGCACCCAGCTTGTCTCTGTACTCTTGAGTTCAGGTTAAGCCTGTAACTATCCTTTGCGGTAGATACTGTAGCTCCCTTTTGATTTTGGTCCCAAAACTACCCCTTCCTCTGAGCTTCAGTCGTAAGAGGTGTTTGGCCCATTCTAAGACAAGATGTTGGAACTTGACCGCAAGCTTTTCTTCCCTAGCAGACTCCAAACTCATGGAGGGCAATGTGGGAGGGCCTGCAAATTATTTGCCTACATCACTTATCCATTCTGTCTCAGAGTAACTCATCCCCCAGTTTTTATGGTCACCCAGATTAAAAATAAGGCTTTCTGTATTCTCTTGCAGGTAAATATGGCCCTCTGACTAGATTCTGGCCAAAGAGATGTGAAGAGAAAAGAATTATACACTTTCCATGTCAAGCCCTTACAGAGGAGGAGTGTGCCCGCCTCCCACCACTTTGTCCATCCTAAAAGCAGCTGGGACACCATCTTGGATCAGTGGGCAGGGCATATGCCGGGGAGGCAGACCAACCAGTTAGAAAAAGCCTGGGCATTTGACTCTGTGGATCCGCCACCCATTCCTGGACTGCCTGTGTTGGGACTGTTATATAACAGAAAAAGAAGAAACATCCATCTTGCTTAAGCCGCTGTGACTGTGGGGTCTCTATGACAAAAGTAAAAACTTTTATCCCAAGACTGCAATATCCAGACTATTGACATGTCGTATACTCTAAAATGCCTTTAATGTGCTCCCAATAAACCCTCTTTTGGAGGGAATCAATGAAGCATAGTATACAAGATAAAAATATCTTGCATTTTCCACTATGTTTTTCTATTAAATGTGACAAATCCCTCTTGACTTCTGTTCACTGGTGAAGTTGGGATAAAGAACTGGGAGTGTAGAGATGTTTCTTGATTCTCTGGGTCTCAAGAGGACCTTTATGGGGCTTTCAGGACTGGCGTCGCTGGCAGCTCTCCATCCCCTTGAACTTGACATCAGCTCCCCAGCGGTTAAGCTGAGGTGGGACAGGGATCTTGTGTTGAGTCGGGGCTGTGAGGAACCAGTCCACCAGCGGTTTTCAAGCTTGGGTTTTCAGAAGCATCACTGACATGGCCACATCCGGGCAGAGTCTCCAGGCAGGTGGGGACAATGCCCACAGAGCATTTACAGCAACCCAGCACCGCTTGGAGGGACCCAGCGGTGCCTGTAGATTCCCATGGGCACAGCTGTGTTATTCTAAGATAGGCTCTCTCTGACCCTGCATCAAGACCAAGTCCTTCATTTTAATGCCTGCCTCATCTCTGCATCCGCTCCAAATCCAAGAGCCAGGCCCCTCTCTTCCTGGCCATCCCAAAGAAAATTGCTAAGGCCCCTTGGACCTCACCCATTGGCTACCTGCTTTCTGAGATGCATTATTTCCAAGATTGCAGGCTCCAGGTGTGAAATGTGTATCAGTTACTCAACGTATTTAACTACAAGATTAAGGCTGAGACACAGTATTTAAGGACACATTAAATGTATTATTTTAAAACAGTGATTAACACCGATTTTGGAGCATTTTGGAAGACTAATTAAATGATTGAAAACCACATTCTGGCATTGCAATGTTTGCTCAACAAAAGCATTTGTGGAAATTAGGTGTAATTCAACCACCTCATTATACAATTAGTTGTTAATTCTGTCTACAGGCATGTGAGGTCACGGCCAGGATGAAGTTGGGGTTTCCAGCATGTGTGGGCTTTAGGACAGGTATCTCCACTCTTCAGGGAGCTGTCTTCTTCTGCCATCTGTCCCTCCTTCAACCCTTCTCCGGTTGCCCTGACCTTTTCCCTGTCCCCTTATCGCCAGGCTTCTTTGTACCTCGCTGTGTTTGTGCTTGCTCTGCTCTTTGCTTGTATGGTCATCATTACTGCTGGTCACCAGATCTTTTTGGTTCTTCTCACAAGCACATGGTGGCTTGTGCTCCACTCCCCAGCCCCTGGGAGTTAGGTAGCCCTAGTAACTTGCTTTCACTAGGGTAACGTGGGCAGAGTGACTTGTCGTTTCTAGGAGAAAGCTTTCAGAACGCACGTGGAATTTACCTCTTTTCGTTCCCTTTGTCATGGCAACTGGAGATTTTCCAGACCATAGCTTCTGCACCCACCTTGAGTCTTGACGTGAGAAAGATACTTCAGCCTCCCTGCTTATGGACACAGAGCATCAATTAGAAACTTCTTGTTTTAGGTCACTGAGACTTGGGGGTTGTTTGGTTCTGGAGCATAATCAAACTTCTCCTTCTTATTCTGCACCTATTCTCAAATATCCTGTCCTCAGAAAGGTTCTTTGTCCACCTCCCCCCAGCCACTCTTGGTCATGTTTTCCTACTCTATTTTCTTCATAGCACTTAAGACAAAATTTTGTTTATTTCTCCACTTACCGTATTTTATTATTGCTAAGATGAACGTTTTTTTCACATTTGTATTTCTGAAGTCAGAGTGGATCTTACCATCCACAGTGTCTTATTAAGGCCATGACATAGTCGAATTGCCTGTGTGTGTGTGTGAACGTCAAAATGACCAGCATCCAAGTCTGAAGTTCCCCTCTGCAGTGAACATACATAACTAATATGAAACTGACCAGTGTCAGCGGACAGGGAGAAAATCCTGACTGGACAGGGAGCCCTCGTTTAACCACTATGAACGTCGTGGTTGTAGGGATGGAGGACTCAAGCAAATCATACGTGTCTAGTGACATTGCTGAAGTGGGAACCAAAGCAAAAAACCTTCATGTAATTTTACAGTCTGCTTAAGACCCTAGCACTCATGACTTTTAATCCTTTTATGGATTCTTTTAAGAAATGCCACTTCATCAGTGCTATGGATGAATGCACAGAGGATGAGAGAGTGTGGAAAAAACCCAGACATTGATGAGTTTGAGTTGAAAAGTGAGTCATAAGGGCTGGACTCAGTATAAAGAAGTTTGAGGAATAACAACCAATTTATTTTACTTGTATTTTCATTTTTATGTATGCACAATAGTAATATGTGATAAAAATCTGTCTAATTAAGTCTCAAAGAACTCTTTCAATAAATAAAATTAAAAATTCTAAGCGATAAGAAAGCATTGTGTCATGATTTAATTGGCAGTGTATTTTTCTTTCACAGGGGAACAAAAAATAATGGTGCTTCTTGCAATTGTGTGTCTTAGAGTTGATGAAACGTGTTATTTCTGTCTGAGGCTGCTCTCATCACAAAGACATCTGCTGTGTCATTCAATTCAATTTCAGATGAGTTTAAACAAGGCCTCTGGCCATTTAGAAAGTGGGCTCATTTGGACTTAGAGGCCACTGTGATTTTAAATTTGACCAGCCCTGAGCTGGAGAAGAGCTGGAGTCTTGCTTCTGATGTCCACTGGGTGTCTAAGGCCCGGATGCCCAAAGGTGCCTCTTGGTGGGGCTAGGCCCCTCAGCACCAGAGGAACAGCCATCCCCAGACCTTGGGCGTGTCTTGTGTCACCATCACAGTTTTTCTGCTGAATTCATGAATCACCTGTACTGCTATTTAAGTAATATTTTTCTCTTTTGAAAACTTATTTTTCAATAACTGTAGGCTCAAAAGTAGTACAGAGAGGTCCTGTTGATCCTTCACCCAGTTTCAGTGGTAATATCTTAAAACTATGTTAAATACACAATATGAAAAATAGGAAACCAACATTGGTACAATGCAATTCATTATGCTGCAGACCTTGTTCAGATTTTGCCACTTTTTGCCTGCACTCATGTGTGTACGTATGTAGGTCTATGCAATGTTATCACGTGTGGACACTGTCAAGGTACAGAACTGTCCATCACCACGAAGGAGCTTCCTGGGCTGCCCCTGCACGGTCTCACCCCACTCTCTGGCACTAACCCTCTAGCAACCCCTGATCTGTTCTCTATTTCTACAATTTTTTCATTTTGAGAGTATTATATAAATTGAATCATACAGTGTGTATGATTTTTTTTTCCCTCAGCATAGTTACCTTGAGATTCATGCAAGTTGTTGAACGAATCAGTTGTTTGTTTTCTTACTGCTTAATAGTATTCCATGGTATAGACACACCGCAATCTATTCAATCACTTACTTGTTGAAGACCATTTGGGTTTTCTCCAGTTATTGGCTGTTGCAAATAAAGCACCTATAAACAGGCATATACAGGTTTGTATGTGAACATAACTTTTCATTTCTCTGGAACAAATGCCCAAAGTGCAATTGCGGAGTTGTCTAGTGAGGGTGTGTTTAATTTCATAGGAAACTGCCAAACCGTTTTTCAGAGTGACTGCTCCCGTTTACATTCACACCAGCCACGTGCGGGTGATCCAGTTTATCCCCATCTTTGCCAGTATTTGGTATTGTTGGTAGTTTTTTCTTTTGGCCATTCCCATAGGTGTGCTGTGATGTCTCAGCCTGGTTTTAGTTTGCAGTTCCCAGTGGCTGCCACGCTGAGTACCTCCTCATGTCCTTAGCTATCTGCTTGTCGTCTTGCGTGAGTGCCTGCTTACGTCTGTTGCCCATTTTCTAATTGGATTGCTTTTTTTACTGTTCAGTTTTGAGAGTTCTTTATATATTATGGACACGAGTCTTTTGTCAGATACGTGGTTTACAAATATTTTCTTCCAGTTTTTTTCATAAAGACAATTTTTTTAGAGAAATTTAAGGTTCACATCAAAATTGAGAGGAAAGTACAGAGATTTCCCCTATACCTACATCTGCACAGCCTCCCCCACTATCAGCATGCTCTCCAGAGTGGTACATTTGTCACAAGTGAGGAACCTGCATTGACACATCATCATCACTCAAAGTCCATCATTTACATTAGGGTTCACTCTTGATGTTATGCATTCTGTGGGTCTGGAAAAATGTATAAATACGTGTACCCATTATTGTAGAGCATTTTCACTGCCCTAAAAATCCTCTGTGCTCTGCCCATTCATTCTTCTCCCCCAACCCCTGGCAACCACTAATCTTTTTTACTGTCACCATAGGTTTATCTTTTCCAGAACATCATATAGTTGGAATCATATAGTGTGCAACCTTTTCAGATTGGCTCCTTTCACTTCGTAATATGCATTTGAGTTTCCTCTATGTCTTTTCATGGCTTGATAGCTCATTTCTTGTTAGCACTGGATAATATTCCACTGTCTGGATGTATCATAGATCATTTACTCTTTCACCTACCGGAGGGCACCTTGGTTGCTTCCAAATTTTAGCAATTATGAATAAAGCTGCTATATACATCTGCGTGCAGGTTCTTTTGTGGGTATAAGTTTTCAGCTCCTTTGGGTAAATACCAAGGAGTGCGATTGCTGTTTGATATGTAAAAGTATATTTAGTTTCATAAGAAACCGCCGAACTGTCTTCCTAAGTGGCTGTACCATTTTGCATTTCCACCAGCAAGAGAGTTCCTATTGCTCCGCACCTTAGCCAGCATTTGGTGGTGTCAGTATTCCAGATTTTGGCTATTCTAACGGGTATATAGTAGTATCTCATTGTTGTTTTAATTTGCAATTACCTAATGACATACGATGTTGAAATTTTTTCATATGCCTATTTACCATCTGTATATCTTCTTTGGTGAGGTGTCTGTTACGGTCTTTGGCTCATTTTTTAACCAGGTTGTCTGTTTTCCTATTGTTGAGTTTTAAGAGCACTTCATATGTTTTGGATCACAGTCTTTTGTCAGATATCTTTTGTAAATATTTTCTCCCAGTCTGTGGCTTCTCTTCTTATTTTCGTGACACTGTTTATCACACAGCAGAAGTTTTTAATTTTAGTGAAGTCCAGCTTATCAGTTCTATCTTACATGGATCATGCTTTCCGTGGTGTATCTAAAAAGTCGTCGCCATACCCGTGGTAATCTAGGTTTTCTCCTGTGTTATCTTCCAGGAGTTTTATAGTTTTGCATTTTGCATTTAGGTCTATGATACATTTTGAGTTGATTTTTGTGAAGAATTTAAAGTTTGCATCTAGATTCATTTTTTTTGCATGTGCATGTCCAGTTATTCCAGCACCAGTTATTCAATAAAGCTTGTTTTTCATCCTCTTAACAGTGTCTTTTGCAGAGCAAAAGATTTAATTTTAATAAAGTCTAAAATATTGATTTTTTCTATTACGGATTGTATTTTTAGTGTTATGTCTAAGAACTCTTTGCTTCTGTCTCAAAGCTTTTCTCCTATGTTTTCTTCTAAAAGTTTTATGGTTTTACATTTACCTTTAAGTATATGATCCACTTTGAATTACTTTTTGCATGAAGTGTGAGGTTTAGCATAGATTTTTCTTTTCTTTTTTCTTTTTTTGCCTAAGACATCCAATTGTTCCAGCATCTTTTGTTGAGAAGATTATCCTTCCTCCATTAAATTGCTTTTGCACCTTTGTCAAAATCACTCAAGCATATTTGTGTGGATCTATTTCTGGGTTCTTTATTCTGCTTTATTGATCTACGTGTTTATCTCCATCAATACCACACTGTCTTGATTATTGTAGCTATATAGTAAGTCTCACAATTGGGTATTGTTATTTCTCCAACTTTGTTCTTCCCTTTCAAAATCATTTTAGCTATTCTAGTTCATTTAGATTTCCACATAAGCATCAGAAGAAAATTAATATTTTTATTTAAATTGGTGATTAAAATCGATTTAAAAGAGAAACACTCAAGTTTGATCTGTTCCCTAGCATAGTACTGTGTAAGTCACATTAAAATAAAAATATAAATACTACAATTAAAAAATTCATCTGTAAACCAGGTGAAATGACCTCATGAACCACCAGATTGACCTGGACCCCCATTGCCCAGCACTCCTGTATCATGAGGGAAACTCTCCATGGAATTCTGGCTGTGTTCCTTGGGGAAAACTCATGTGGTCTGTCCCTTGTCTGAGGCTGGCTCATGGTGGCAGACTGACCCCACAGCTGGCATCTTTAAGATGGTGTGCTGCTTACAGATTGGCCCAGAAGGCAAGCTCTGCCCAATTGAGAGGCCCTATATGGACTAAGTGAACCAATTAGATCCTCTCTTGGCACATTTGAGTATCAGGCAGAAAGAGTCAGGAGTTGGCAGTGGGAATAGGGTGGAAGCCAAGAGGAAGCTGAGAGGTGAGGGAGTGAGGCATGCAGAAAGCAGCAGACACTGATGTGAAGAGCAACTGATTCCCCTGGTGGGAAACACTTCAGCAGGGAGCTGGGCACCTCTTCCAGGCTGGCAGCCCCCTGGGAGGGTGGGGAGCTAGACCATGGGCACATGAGAGCTGTCCTAGGTTCTGAACAGCCTTCCCTCCAGGAGACCTCAACTCTGTGGCTTGGATGGTTTGGGTCCTCTTCTTCTTCAGCAACTACTTCCTGTTTGAGGTAGTGTTTCCAGAGCTCGGGGTTCACAGCGGTTGTGGAGCAGACGATGATTTCAAGGGGTGCAGAACCTGGTGCTCCACTTGCATCGCTGGATGGGAGGCTACTCCCTTTCCAACCATCTCAGCCTAGATCAGTAGGTCCTTAACACCTGGCCCCTTTAACCCTTTTAACAAAGAGAGGTGGCCTCGGCTTTAGAGCTTTTGATGAGCAATACTCTTCAGCTAGAGTTTCATAATATCGTTCCCTTTCATTGTCGTTTTTTATAGTAATTTGCTTGCATGTTTTTTTCTCCTCGAATAGTGCGTAACAAATCATAGAGGTTCAAATTCTCGGCCAATGACTGATTGAATGAATTGGATTTTTTTCATCATTCTTTGATTTTTGTCTTTTTACCCCAACTGACTATGAACCCCCTGAAGGCAAAGACTGTGCTTTTTGTTTTTCCTTCACCATTTTGTTCCCAGGGCCAAGCAAAGTGCTGGCATAGAAAATTCTCAGATCCATGACCATTGCCTGTCCTGGTCAGTGAGCAGATAGGTGGTTGGAAGGCACCAGAAAGTCAAGGCTATCAGGTTGTCCTTGCTCTCCCTTCTCGGTCCAGGAGGAAGCTGATGTAACTGGCTAGTGTGGGCCCAGTTCAGTGTCCACGTCAGGAACTTGGCTCATTGTTCCTTCCTTGAAAGCCTCTTTGCAAGGGCGCTGGTCTCTGCACTTATTCCCCCTCACGTCCTCTCTTCCTTCCCGCCTGAGACGGGCCTCCGCCTCGCTTCAGCCACAGCAGCCTGGCCCTACCTGCCTCTCCAGAGCTCACACGCACCTGGGACTTCACATCAGGAGAAAACTCTCCTGGGCCTGGACTGGGTCCTGCCCTGGGGGTCCTACAGGAGTGGGAGGGCAGAGTGAGGTGGACAACTTTTCTTCTTTGAGGCTGGGCAGTCACCTGGAACATGAGCCTGAACTTTAATTTCACTTTCTCTTTTTGGCGGCCTCTAGTAATTTGCCGTGTGCCGAGGGTAGTATTGCAAGCCTTGCTGAAGATTTCCTTAAAAGAAAACCCCCAACCAGGCCGGACGCATTAGTGTTGTCAGCACAACCATTCCCCTCTTTCAGAGGAAAGGTCAACAAATAATTTCAGCTTTGTTTAAAGCCTCTTTAATGGATTCTATAAAATGCTCTAATTACCGATGATTATCCGTCGAAGCGCTTGCAAGCTTTTTAAAGCTTTTCTACACCCATTTCACTTTGTTCACACAGAGTTCAAGTTCTCTGGTGTACTTAAGTAAGAGGAGGCATTTCTTTTCTTTCCTTTTCTTATTATTTTTTTTCAAGTCATGTAATTTGGAGTGTTTATAAAGCAGGCGCGCCTTCTCTCTTTTTGGTCTGAAGCAGAGAGATTTTCCTCCACTTCCCATCTGTTTCTATCTTGTCACCCAATAAGAAATTAAATGCCATCTGAGCACTATGGAAGCCTCTTTCTTACCAAATATAGCATAATTGCCTTCTGGTTTACTCAGAGCCCTCACGTGCATGGTCTTGCCTGATCCCCACCGCGGAGGCCCTGAGGTCCGCCTAGGCCAAGTTTTCCACTTTTGCTGCACCGTTGACATTTGGGCTGGATCATTCTCTGTTGCTGGGCTGTCCTGGGCATCATAGGCTGTTTAGCAACTTCCCTGGTCTCTACCCACTGGATTCCAATAACGCTGTCCCCTAGTTTTGACAACCAAAAATGCCCCCAGACACTGCCAAAAGTCCCCTGGGCAGGGGGGAAATCACCCCTAGTTGAGAACAGTTTTCAGAAGAGGAGGCCAGAGCTGAGAGGGCTTGCCCAAGGCCCCATCCATGAGTGCTACAGAACTGGAGTCTGCTGGCACGGATGGACCACAGAGGCCCCCAAATGCGGCAGAGGGCACCATCATTTCCCCTCCCATCCCCTGTTCAACTTCCCTGCTTGTTCTGCTGTCAGAGTCATTTCCACCCTGAATGCCTCTGTTTGGCACATTTGTTTCTTGGAGTTTATGTGTTTCTGCTTCTGCTCTTCTGCCTCCTAAGTGGCATGCTCTAGAAGAAGCCTCACGCACCTCGTCTGACCTTCATAGTGTCCAGAGAGGTCCACGGGCAGGACGCTGTAAAACTCCTTCAGCGGGTCTGCCCCACAGTGACCCTGGGAGCTTGGTCAGTTCCTAGCCACAGGCTGCCCCCCAATCTGGGCTGGAGAAGTGAGGAGGGGATTTGCTGGGGCGGGAGAGAAGATGCACTGACAATCCCCCACACTCCTGAGGAATCGTCTGCATCCTTTGTGTTCGCTGGGCTGCCAGAACCCCAATCTCATGTACATTGATAACCATTTGGGGCACCGCGTTAATACCAAGCTGAGAGTGTCCTGAGAAGGTGAATTCTCACCTCCTGGTTCCTGCTATCTATCTTTGCTGCCTTCTCTTGCTCTCTGACTGAAAGAGTTAATTTGGGTCAAGCTACCACTGGGGGAGTGGGTACTAGTGTTCGTATGTGTGTGAGGGTTGTCATTGGTGGTGGCGTTGTTTAAGGAGAGGGCATTCTTTCACCTTAGGTCATACACATTTTGGAAATATTAGATTAAATGAAATTAAATAGAATTCTTTATTGCAGGACTTTTCAGAGCCTTTACCTGCTCATGTGCTCCGTGATTATCCCAGAGCAATACAGGACGCAGCAGTTCCCAGAGCAATTTGACCATAGTAATTGGACTTTTTCTTTTCATGGAGTATCTCAGGCCACCATTCACACAAAGTCCTTGGGAAAAGTGTCACCGAGGTATGAAAGTGCACCTCCACCTGCTTTGATGGCCAATTCTAAGGTATTTTTGAAATTAGGAAGGATGAGAGATGGCCAAATGTGGAAGCCCAAACCCTTCTTGGGTGTGATAGTTCTCAGAGGCTGGCTTCCCAGCAAGACCCTGGCAAAGAGGAAATCTTTCTCAAATGTCTGTGTGTCCCCAAAGCTGTGAGGTTAGTCTTGATGATCTGACGCCCCTGTCCATGTCGGTCGCCATGGGGGTAGACGGTGTGTCTGAAAGACATGGGGCCGGGGGAGTCCAGAGGGAGAAATATGCACCCTCACTCTCTTCCTCCAAAACCCAAGACGAGAGGTGAAAGGGCAGAGAGTGCAGAAAGAGAAAGGAAAACAGAAGTTTCCATTTGTACTGGATGGTTTTGTTTTTTTGTCTGTTTGCAAATGTTCAGTGTAATGGTTTGAAACCCAGCCGTGTAGCTGCCGCCGCCCACACACAGAGCTGCAGTGGCAATGAGCTTCAGCAGGCAAACCATATCACCAGCGCCGGCCATTAAACCCGAACCCACACCAGGGCAGGCTGCACACCTACCCCCCGGTGTCCCTCTGCCAATCCCCCAGCGCCCCGGCACCCCCGACACCCACCACCCTCCACACACACAAGTTTTTAAAAAAAATTTCCAGCACTCGGTTTTCTCTAGAGAAGGCATAAAGAGAAGCAAAGGCAGAGATGGGACGAGCAGGGAGAATTCTCCTGCCTCATCGGAGCCACCGGTTTTCGGGAGAGCGCGGCAGCCCCCACCTGCCTGTGGACTGACCACTTAAAGGTGAGAGAGGACTTTGTGATTTCTTTATGCACCTGGAGGTCTGGGATGCAAGGCCAGGTGAAGGGACCTTAATCATTGAGCCTTGTCTGTTGCCTCCCGAGTGATTATACGAGGCAAGCATGATGGATGCTTCCTTCTAAGCACACGCAGTTATCTCTGACACAAGCCCCCACTCAGGTCCCTGTGAGAGCTTTTGAACCAGGGGGCTTCTAATCCCCCTCCTCCACCTTTCAGCACAGCCTCCTGAGTCTGAGATGTGGATTAAGGTCTGATCCTGCCTTTGCCTTGACCTGTTGATTTCCGACTGAGGCTGCTGACCCTTCCTCCCTCGAGCGAGCACTGACCCATCCTTTTGGGGCCATATGGACTGGTTCTCCATCCAAGGGGCTTTGGGAAACCTGTTTCCCCAGTGGCCCCAAGCCCGGTAATCAGAAGCAATCAGACCCAGCTGTCCAGCTAATCTGTATGAAATAGGCTTCCTTCCCAGTAGAAATCAACAAAGTTTAAAATAGAAGGGACTGTAATCGGAAACGAAGCTATAGCGTTCTGTGTGTGATGCAACAGGCAGAAACATCCGCATGGAAAATATTAAGCACAAATTACATAGCTCACAACCATGTGAGCCAGGAAAAGAAATGATTTCCTTGCTTATTAAGCATGTTTGTGGGTCGGAGGGTAGCCGAGTGGGGACATCTCTTCTGGAAGGTTTAAACCTCTCGACAAGAAGGAGAGAAATAAAACAAGAACGACAAAGATGGAGGGAAGGGAAAAAGGCCATAATGTAACGTACATGCAGAAGAGAAGCAGAAAACAAAGCTCCGAATTCTGTGCAGTCAGGGGATGAATCAGTTGGCATAGGTCTATTTTTAGTTTCCAAGATCTGCTGTTACATTTTCCTGGCATTAATTAATGTCACAGGCATGTTTCATCCACGGGTTCTGAAGGGCCTTAGCATGTCATTCAAACAGAGGTGTCGACCCTCACATATGGGCGCTCTCCATTCCTTCAGGGTCTGGTGTCCGACACAAACATGTGTCCAGAATGTTCCGCGCTCTGACCTTGCCCTCTCCGGGTGTATCCGTTATTCTCCTGGCTCCAGCTCTTGGATGTCTGGCCACTGGCCAAGGGAGAATTGTAATTGTTATGCTTTGTTTTTCAAAAAGGAAAGGCTGTACAGGCTGAAATTGGAAAAAAAAAAAGATTTTGGATCATGGCTTGGAATAAAAAAAAAGCGTCTTTGGGGGCAGCTCTACTACCACAAAGAAGATGAGGTCCCCCAATCTCCAAACAAGGCTGATTTTGACGAAGTAGATTTCACAACTGGGGAACATCCTCCAATGCAGTGTAGACAAAGCGTAGTGTTTGAGCAGGACCTCTCTCTTGGGCTGGGGCAGCTTGGATGTTGGCTGAAATTGTGTGTGAGGCTAATTACCCTGAAAAAGCCTGTCCCTGTTTCAGAGCCAAGGCTGTAAATCTGAAGAGCAATTTAAATGCAGGAGTTATTGTGAGCATGGCGCCCCACTTTCTGAGGTGACAACAGGGTAACAGCAGGCTTGAGAAAGAGGCAAGAATGAGAAATGGAAGGCCAAGTGGGAGTCGAACTCCTGGGACAACTTTTTGTACGTTTGCAACAATTATTAGGTCAACACAACAAAGTGTGACTACATCATGGCCCCTAATTAGAAAAGACATCCCTTGTACTCTGTGAAGTTATTCAGAATACTCTCCCACTATCCCAGAGTCAGAACAAGCCATTGTCTACTAGTCGTTCCGTGCCATTTATCAAGGACTATGTGTAGTCTTCGTTTAGTTCGTAAGTCATTTATGGTAGATCCATCCAAAAAAGGGGCATGGACAATCTCTTCAGAGTGGGCTAGGAGAGTTCCCACGGCACGTGGCTGGCCTCTCTGTTGAGTGGAGAAATACAAACAGTGTAGATGATCTCTGATGACCATTGACAAAGTTAATTTTTAGGTCCTCAAGAAGCTTTACCACTACTGACTGAATTTCTGAAGTTCTTAAGAAAGGTCAGAACTCAGAGGGTATGAGCAAGTAGGGTGTTGGCCTTGGGTCTCATGCTATGAGGCTCAACACCATCCTTTCACCCAGACAGCTGATTCAGAAAACCTAAGCCCACCCATCTTAGCTATGCGTGTCTGGGTGAGTCCTCCCTCCTAACCACACCGTGCTCCTTGAACACCATGCTCCTTGAACACTGCTGGTTGCATCCTTCCCCAGGGCGTCTCCAGCCTGGCATTTTCAGCAGGCAAAGTTCTGGGCTGGGAACACCTGTGTTCAGCCTTGATGAGAGGCCATGAGCGGGGAACCAGTGGATGGTCTCTCCATTGGTATCAAGGATCTCAGGCCCCTTCCAGGCCACCCATGTCTGTGGCCACAAATGTACAAGATGGGTGTCCATCTTGGCATGTCAGACAAGGCAGGTGACTTTCAGTCTCTCGTCCTCTGTTTGAGACCAGAGGATGCGATCAGAAAATCAAGTGAAAGCTTTCTTTGGTGCCCCAAACCTGGAGTCCTTTATCTGCTTTGTGGTTTCCTTAGGCACAGTGCAGTCTGATGTGCAAGCCCAGATGAAGGAATCTTTATGGGGGAGCCCTGTCTCAGTGGTAATCAAAGTTCCGATCGGAGAAGGTCTCCCCCCAGCCCGGGCTGTGCACAAAAGGGCTTGACCGGCATTTCTTCATTTAATCCTCGCGATGGCCCTGCGAGGCTGGCACGCTCCCTGTTGCCACTTGATGGAGGAGGAAACTGAGCCTTATGCATTTTATTTTTTGCATTTTATCTTAAAAATACAAAAATTTTGCATTGTTCTCCATAGTTTGTCCATTGATCTTACTATAAAATAACACTTTCCCCTAAAAAAAATCTTGAAGAAAAGTTGTCACTCCTGGGTGAGGCACACGTTACCTGTAGCATCAATATATGGCACCCCTGTGGCACTCAGCCCATTCTGGAAGAACAGGTGCCCCAGTTGGGAAAACCTGAGCTTGGCCCATTGGAGAGACAGGCCGCAGAGTCCTGAGTACCGAGCAGAAGCTCTCAATGTACATTTCGTGCCTGAGCCTTCTGCATTTGATGGTAACTCTGAGTGAAGGGTAGAACCCCCTTTGCTCTGTGCTGCCTGGCTCAGGCCCCCAGCATAAGCAAGGAACTGGACACGTTGTCAAATCTGCATCCATGATGGGTCCCAGCTGACTGGTGTGTGATGGGGAAGCTGGGCAAAGAGCTGGAGGGGAGGCTCTTACCCTACACGGGCTGGAGCTCTCTAGGGATTGCCCAGAGCTAGACTCTAACTCCCAAGCAGCCCCTGCCCCCAGGCCCCCCCGGCCGCCTCTCCTCTTCCTCTGTGACCTGCCACGGGCCTCACATCCTGAGAGGAGCCCTAGAAACGGGCCCTGTTGATGCAAACACACGTCCCCTCTGCCACAGGAAACGCGGCCTCACGTTCACCGTGATAACCATCGGGCTCCTCACAGAAACCGAAGAGGAACAGATTTTAGATTTTTAACTAAATTAGGAAACACATGTTCTCCCTCCCTCCCTCTCTCTCTCCCCTCAGCAATTCTCAATTTACCTCCCATGTAACCCCTGCCCTCCCTTCCTACCCCACGTTGGGAAGCTGGACATGTAGGAAATAAAGCCCCTTTTCCTCTGGGCTTAGGTAGCAGCGGTGAGAAAACAGGATATTAGTAATTCTAGAAGCCAATGGGGCTCAGGCTCCGGGTCGGGGTGTCAGATAAAATCCAGGCCGCCCAGTCAACATTTGAATTCCAATACAACACAATGCATACTTTTTTAGTATAGGCATGCCTCTAACATTGCACAGGACATACTTATACTAGCATACTACTCATTGTTTCTTTGAAGGTCAAATTTAACTGGGCATCCTGTATTTTCACATATTTGCTACCACTAGTAACTGTAGCATAGGGATCCACCAGGCGAGACTCAGAAATTTCATCTGGCCAGCTTCCTCATCAGACTTGCCTTCTGGCTCTCTGTTAATAACAGAGCAGTCTACCGTCCCCTCCACGGGGGCTCAGCTCCAGGCACACGCTAACATTGTGTGTTGGGGGAAGGTCTCCTTGGGTTTGTCCAATGGAGGTGTGCTGTTATCCATTGTTGAGGGGAGAATCTGAGGCCCAGGGAGGCCGGTGTGACTTGCTCCCGGCCTGTCTCGCTTCATAGTACTTTCCGGTAGTAGGTGGGTGAGCAGTGCGAGCACTGAGGAGCGCCAGGCTTCAGAGAAGCAGTAATAACAGGTTAGCCTGGAAGAGCTCTCTGCAGAGATGGGACGCTGTGTCAACACATGCAAATTATATGCAAATACTCTTGGCCTGCCTGCCTAGCAGGCTCACCTACCTGGATGAAAGATCTGTGAGCATGGCCCCCTGCCACCCTGGGTTTCCGGCAGGACAGGTGTACCAGGCTGAGCACTGCTGGGCCCCTGGAGAGGTCCACGTTCCCGGGGTGCACGTGGGCTTGGGTAGGAGGCGTGTGTGTGCTTGAGCGAGTGCATGCACGTGCTCTCTCTCGGCCGGGATGAGGATGCGAGGGGGCTGGTGTGGAGGTGGATGCGTGAGGCTGGGGGAGCATGTTGATGTGTGTGTGACTTGCCACCTTGATCTGTGAGCTCCCAGCAAGCCTCATGGCTCCTGTCTCCTGGGATAACCTTTCTGGAGGCTTCTCTGGCACCTTTCTCTGGAGAGAAGGAGGCACCCCCTCTCCCTGGGTATCCTCCTGCTGGGATGCCCACGATTGGAGGCTGTTGACGAGAATAATGGCAGTAGCAATGCTACCGTTAGCATTCATTGGGTGTTCGAGGTCCACCTGGCCTGTATGAGCAACTTGTACTCAGTTCTCACAAGTGCCTGTATTATTATTGTCCCTGCTTCACAGAGGAATACACGGAGGCATTTAAAGGTAAAGTGACTCACCCACAACTAGTGAGACACGGAGCCGAGGTGCGACTCCGGTTGCCATTCCCTCCCTTGCTCTGTAACCGGCCAGATGGGTCACTGCCAGGCAAATAGAAGACAGTGTGAACCTGGATCCTGGGCATGGACCGTCTGAGGAGGGAGCATTATTTTGATAAGTTCTTTATGGTGATTTGCAACAATTTTAACCGAAATGGTTTGGGATTTGTGCTCTTAGAGTTAATTTGCTGGTCCTAATGTTGGTGCCAACTGAAGCCCATGTGTTGGGAGACGTTCTCCAAGAGGAGAGCTGAGCCCAGGGAAGACTGATGGGGAGGGGGCCCCTCTCTCTTGTCCCCTGAAGGAAGGAGCTTGGTTTAGTGGCTAAGCCTGCTGGCATGGCGCCAGGTAGCCTGTGTCCAAATGGTATATTTGCTGATTGCTGGCTGAGTGGTGGGGGCAAGTTGCCTCACCTGGACGATCCTCCTTTCCCTCCGCTGTAAAGTTGTGTGCGTCCTGGCTGCCTCCCTCACATCCGGGCTCCAAGGTCTTGCTGGCCGACTGCGCTGTCAGTTTGGGCTTTTATATGAGTCAGTGCTATGTGCCACGCACCACTCAGGGGCTGCAAGAGCTCCAGCAACGCCAAAGCTGCGGCTCTGCCTTGAAGATCTTAGAATCCAGGAAACCAAGCTAAACCCGTTACACCGTGAGGTTGGTAAAGTTACACCCCCAAAGGGCCACAGAGAACGTGCTGCTGAGGTTCAGGACGGGGGGATCACTTCTAGCTGGGGAGACCTGGAGGCCGTGATTGAGAGGGCCACGTTCGGATCTATGGCGACAGACAGGGGCTTTGGCACGTGGACTTCAGGTGGAGGGAACTCCAGTCTGAAGGAGCAGCATGAGCAGGAGTGAGGAGGGGCATCTGTGAGCAGTTCAGTTAGGGTGGAGGGTTTGTCCACTCACCCACCCCTGCCAGCCCACAAGGTAGAAAGTTCCCTGCCCGAGGGGGTTTGCAATGTCAAGTAATGATACCTTGATTGTGTGATTCTCATTGTGATGAGCGCGGGCGAATGGGACCCGGGGAGGGGGTGGGCATCTAAGAAGGCTTCCTGGAGGAGCCGAGACCTGAGCTAAGATGCGAAGGTTTGGTGGGAGGCCATGAGGTGGAGAGAAAAGGAAAGGACACTTGAGGCCGTGGGTGTGGCTCCCGCGGGGGCCCTGGCTCGAGCAGGAGTGTAAGGGGCTGAAAGGCCGGTGTGTCGCTGTGGTGCAGAAACAAGAAGTGGGGCTTGAGAAGGGGCCGGGGAAGTGAGCAGAGGCTGGTGCCCACAGGGCCTTGCAGGCAGAGGACATCACTTAATTCCGAGACCAACGGGGCCATTGAGGAGTTGTGACTAGAGTGGGGATGTGTGGTGTCATTTTGTGCTTAAAAAACCTCCGTCCGGTTGTGGAGTGGAGACAGGATTTTCGGCGGGCAAGGGTGAAAGTAGGTAACTGGACTTTAGCCAGCTGGGGTCCACACAAGGCAATCAAAATCCCACTTGCCTAACACCCCCACCTCCCTGCCCAACAGGCTGAGTGGCTCACTGTTCGGGGCCTGGAGCGGTGTCTCACGCAGACCCTGTTCTGAGCTCACCGCCAGCTTGGCTTCCCCACAACTTTCCTTCGGAGAACACGTGCATTGGCTCCTGGCCCACACTCTCTGAGTTCAGCCTCTCTGAGCCAAATTCTGCACAACTGGACCCAAAGAGAAGAGGAAGGAGTCAATGAGACGTGAAGCATGCTTAAGACCCCCCGCCTGACTTCTGAGAAGGTCAGGGCCTGATTTCTGTCAGGCCCTCCTCGCTGGCTGGGCGCATCTTCTCGGGCTGGGCTTCCTGAGGAGCAAAGCTTGGCAGGAGGAGCTGATTGCTTCACCAAGAGAGCGCGCTCCAAGGCCCACAAGGTGAAGCGCTTATTGTGCTGGCTGTGGCCCAGGCGGGCTGGAGGGTCCAGCTGCCAAGACCTGATTGGGAGGCTGGACGGACATATTTGACTGTCCCAAGGGGCCACCAGCCCACCCGATGAAGGGAAGGCAGAGGTATGATGGCCCTGCCACCCAGAGCTACAGAGGGCTGTGGGCTCAGTAGGAAGATGCCCTGGCCAGCATGGCCTCCAAGAGGGAATGGCTGGCCTGCTGCTTTGTGCTGGAGTGAACTCTTCCTTTGAAAAAGCCACAAGCAACTTTCTCTCTGCCAACACGGCTGAGAGGCTTCCTTCAGTGGTTGCTTCCCAAGGACCCACTTGGAGCTCAGCTAAGAAAGCTAAATTCTTGTCCTCATCTTCAAGGAGTGCATAGTCTGATGAGAGAAACTGATGTGCAAACCAATCACGACTATACGCTGTCCTGAGGGCGCGAGTCAGAAGGTGCAAGGGACCATGGGATCCTGGGGGTGGAGGAGGCACCTGCTGCCTGGGCGAGTGGGGTTGTGCCTCCCAGAGGATGGGATGTTGGAACAGCCTGGAGCAGATTGTCCTACTGCAGCAAGGGGGACACACGCCTCCGGGACTGGGACTTCTCTGGGGATGCGTACATGCAGATTCACACATACTGGCAAATTCCACAGAATGTACATGTAGCCCTTTTGGAATGGGGACTGTGGCCCTGTCTCAGAGCAGCTCTGTGAGCACCAGATTAAGTGAGGCAAACAGCAAGCGATTTGATAACTCACGTTCTTTGCTTGCATTTCTTGGGCACTTGGAAGTAGAACCATGATCCATGGCGATACTTGTAAAATTTCTTCTTTCTTTTCCATCCACTTGCTCTCCTCCTGTGGCAACTCCAATGCCCCTCTTCCTCAAATTCTGTGAGAAGTTCCTTCCTGTGTTCTGGTCCTGGTATTTCGCTCAATTGCTTTCTCCATCTCTGTGCCAAACCTTATGCTACATGGAATAAAATTTCCCCCGTGGCCTAAAAAGCTCTGCATCATTTATCTTCTGCATGCCCTCTGACCTCATCTCTGGTACTTCTTTGCTATTACTCTGCACACCCATTGTCTTCTGGTTTTAACTTGACATGTGTGTGCTCACCCCAGGGCCTTTGCACTTAATGCTCCCTCTGTCTGGAAGCCCTTGCCCTCAGATTTCCATGGCTGAATGCTTCTTATCTTCCTCATCTCTCCTCAGGGATGCTCCCTCTTCCCTTTCCATCACCACTTGCCATACAACCCCATTTTTCTTTCTTCATTGCTCTTATCTCTACCTGAAATCACCGCACTCATTTCTGGGTTTTCTTCTTCACAGTCATCTCTCTCACTGGAATGTCAGCCCCACAAGGGCAAGGACCTTCTCTGTCTTATTCTCCCCTCATCCTTTGCCCTAGAACACCAGTTGGAACCTGGCTGGAACTCAAGAACTATTTGGTGGAAGCAGTAGCTTTTGAGGGCAGTTTCCCTGACACCTGGGAGGGTGATGCCTTCTTTCATTGCTTTCTTGGTTAGAATCTGCCTGTTTGGCTTTTGTCCTTATTTTCTCCTCAATTATCTTGATTATGAATCACATAAAAGACTAAAGAGCAGTCTAGTGAAGACAAAACCCTCTCCAGGCAGTGGGAAGTGAAGGAAGAGATTGGACAAAGCCGGAACACATTTTAGCAGAGAGGAAAATAGGCAAGCCTGGGCACACGCGTGCATCAATGTTTTCATGGGCACACACCTGTACGTATGTGTGCTTTTGCATGTATATGCATATAACACCATGACGAAAACAATGGCAGTGAGAGTTTGCTGGTGTGGGTAATGGCATGGGCTCTGATGAGAGGTGAGTCCTGGTCCCACTTCTGTGATCTGTAAAACGAGGGCGTGGCAAATTGGTTTTTGCTCAGATGCCGAATCTTACTGGGAATGATTTCCTGGAGGTGCAGGAAAAGAGGGTTCTGATACCGGCTCTGTGGGAAGAGTGCTGTGACCAAGTAGCCATGGATGTCAGAAGGGAAGGGGACATGTGCACCTGTACTTGACATCGCTGGGTTAGATGACCCCTGAAGTACTTTAGCTCTAAATTCCAGGAGCCCTCATCCTTTGGGAATGGTAAAAGATGAGTTTGGGACCCTGAATGAAAGGGCAAATTCTCCTGCGTTGGGAAGACCATCTTCAGAGTCCGACCTTAAGAGATGTGCTGGAAAACCTCTCCTGGAAGGTGTGAAGTGATGGTCGACCTCAGGAATGTATGGATGGGTTGTGTGTTTTCCCTGATGCTCAACCAAAGACCCTGAGATTCCCGGCACTTAAAAACAAGTCCTGCTGGTTGCTGGAGCTGGTGGTCCCTTTGCTGCAGGAACGGTGACACCGAGGTCATGCTAGCTCTTCCGTCTGAGTGCAGCTGGGATTCTGAACTCTGGAGGGAAATTGGGTGGCTTGCAATTTGAGCTCTGCTTCCTTTGAAAAAGGATTTGGGAGAACTTACAGTAAGAACATATCCAGAGGATAGGACAGTGAGAAATAATGCCAGAACGTGAGCTCGGAGGCCGCCAAGAGGAAGAGAAAACCACATCTTTGAGAAGGGCCAGGGTCTTTCAGGCCAGGACTTGGATTCGAGGAGCAATCATCATTTGGTTTCACAAGGACAAAAGGAGTTTTGGCTTGGAGAAGCAGCTGGCAGACGCTAATATACAAATCTGTGTTTTAATCTATTTGAATGTTTAAACACATTGTTTTTGTAAATACATCCCAAAGACACTGATTAGCTGATCTCTCAAGTGGTGAGGTGGGGTGGGGTCTTCTCCCCACCATTTTGTTCCCCATCTGGACCAGCGAACTCCTCCCCTTAGAAAAAAACAAGAAAACAAACCCTTACATAAGAAACTTTTGAGAGTGGGAGGAGCGGGGAACCAATTTTTTCTGTTATAGCTGAAAGGTAAGGCTTTTTCTTTCTGGACTAAAAAAATTAATCTACAGAAACAGTGGGTGATGCCAACAAATCCACTTGAGGCGCTGGAAGTGATTTCACTTTTACACTCTATGATTAAAAGTCTGATCGCCAAGCGCTCAGGAGCCACATCACGTGGTCCTAAATAGGGATACAGTTTGTAGGGAAACCACATGCCCTGCTTTCCCCTCGCTTTTTGTCTGCCACTCAGGCACTTTCATTATGTGTGACTCTGCGAGAGGGCAGCCAGGGGCGATGGTTTGGGCAAATGAACTGCAGAAGCCAATTACGGCGAGAACATCGGGTGTAATGGGCCCCAGGAAGCTTTGTACCTTTCCCCCACGCGCCACAGTCACTGCCCTGTGCCAGGAGCCAGCGTGATGGAGCGATCTCCATCAGCGAGATGGGAGCTGTTCCAGAAAGAGTCAGGGAAGACGGGGGGGCGTTTATCCCCACAAGCCTGCGTTGTACAGGAAGAGGGGACCAGGATAGTCACGGAAACCCTCTCGAGAGTCAGAAGGACATCATCTTGGCCAACTTCTGCACTCTGCCCACCAAGCCTGGTTCTGGAACCTGGTTCTGGTTCTGGCTTCCTCCCTCAGCCCTCCCCAGGGGGAATTTGGGCCAGAGAAACTAACCCAAACCCATCCCTGGCATCAGAAAATTGAGTTGGGAGGGCCAACACACATTCTGGTTTGAGATTTCCCAAAGACTTCTATGCAGACCCTGTGGGTATTTTTAATTTTTTTTTTTTAACTTCTTAACTTTGGGTGGAACACTTTTTTTCTTTTTAATAAATTTTTCATTTTGGAATCATTTTAGTTTTGTAGAAAAGTTGCAAAGTTAGAGCGAGGAGTTCCCACATCCCTTGACCCCAGATCTCCCCGTGAGCATCTTACGGGTGCACGGGGCACGCGTCACGCCTGAGAAGCGGAGGTTGTTGGCATGTGACTGCAACTGAACTCCAGACTCAGTGCGATTTCAGCAGTCTTTCCATGAATGTTGTCTTTCTGTTCTAGGATCCAGGCCAGGGTCAGGTGGTATCTCTTGATAGATCTTTTAAAAAAAGTGTAATCCTTTGGGAGTTATTTTAATAGATATTACAAAAATATATTCACATCGACTATGATGACAGCTTGGGACAAATTAAATGATAAAAGCAAGTGGATTTGAAGAAATACGTCATACATATAAATGAAGATGACAGGCAGCTTGGTGATGAGGAACAAGGCAGGCTGTGGTCCAGCCCCTTCCCTTCACAGCCCCACTGAAGGGAAGGGCGTTGTTCAGCGTCCTGCAGAAAGCCGGTCACAGAGTCCCGGCGGGGCGGGATGGAGACCAGCCCAGCGGCCCTTCCATAATCCAACAGCGCCTCTCTCCTGAGCGGAAGGAAGGAAGGAGGTGGAGGAGAGCGAAACTCGCTGGGAAAAAAGTTTCCATTTCAATTATTCAGCTGATCCTTGACCCCTATTACCACGGATAATCAAAAACTGGCTGCATGCATCATGTTTTAAATAAAAACATTGTTGGAGTGGCCCTGAGGACGCGCAGACAGTTAATTGCCTGGGGCACTCGTGCAATTACACTTCTGGGGGGGGGACACTTCTCTCTCTGCCCAGAAATGATAACAACAGCCATCAGCACAATGTCACACATCTGTGGAGGGCTCCTTGCTAAAGGGGCTCGACAGGTTCAAACCCATTTCTCATCACACGTGGACTGTGATTACAGACTTCTTTTGACAGTGAGGAGAGCGTGTGGAGGATGCTAAGGGGACCTGAACCCGAAGAGGGCAGGGCTTACGTGAAAATCCTTGTGCGTGTGTCCCCGAGGCACGAGGCTGTGGACCCCCAGAGCGAACGTGTCCTACTGCCCCTGTGAGAAGCCCGCTGTGACAGCACTCTACATTTGATCACAGGCCGCTGGGAGCCTTGGAGCTTTCCCACAGCAGGCAGGTGCCCCCTGGTTGTGAGTTTGTAAGTCTCTCAATGTGAGGTCTGAGTTTGGTCAGGAAGTGCCGGAGTTGGTAGGGTTTGTCCTTCAGGAATGTTGACCGAGGGCTGACTGTCCACACCCGCTGGGTGTGCGGTGGAGTGTGTGCAAGGGCCTGGTGGGGACAGAGGGGGGCCCCCGAAGGATCACTTATGACACTTGGGAGCCTGAGAAGGGGCGGAGACATAAAACGAGAGATGTGTTGAGTGTCCATCCCGAGAGAGAGAGTGTCCATCCTCTGGAGAGGAAGGGATCCGGTCTGTCTTGGTTGGTCTTGTGCGGTCTTTGCTCTTCACAAATTGTGTTCCATGGTGTGTACAAGAGTGTTGAAACAAACGTATTCATCCCTTCCTGTTCGTTTATTTAATACGTACTTTTGGGACCACGACGCTGTGCAAGGTGCTGTTCTGGGTCGGTTCAGTGCTTTGAAGAGGCCGCTGCAGTGGGGGAGAGGGAGGCAGGCAGCCGGATGTGGGGGAGAGGAACAGCACCTGGGGATGAGCCCGAGAGACGTGTCTCGTAGTCACTATTGGTTTGACTCACCCGAGGCCCTGAGAAGCACCCTTAGTGCCCTGCTTGCTGGTGAGGCTGGGTGAGGTCCAGGCCCCAGCTTTCCTGCTCAGACTCATCCTCACGCTCGGCCCTGGGGGAACCGGGTGGTGGCTGCACTTAGAGTTGCAAGAAGCGGGCCAGCTGCAGCCAATCCCCCTCCTTGTGGCTTTCTGCCATGTGACTGCACATTTGGGAACTGGGGAAGGTCCCGGGGACCCAACCCCAAAGGCAGGGGATCACTCTGCTCCCCCTCCACAGCTTCTCGACAGGAATGTGTGTGCAGCAGGTGGAAGCACGACGTGGCATCACCCTGGGTGCCTTGTTCTTCCCGCCTTGTCTCACTTGGACATCTAGGGTGTCTGACGACTTCTCCTTTTGCTTCTTTTTCTTTTAGCTGCACAAGATAGCTTTGTTTTAAAGAGCAGTCATTGAAGACTGCAATTTTGCCAAATGAGCCTTGCTCTTGGCAAGGGGGTAATATATCATTTTCCTTTGTTTCCTTGGGGAAGAAAGCCCCCAGAAAGCAAGTTCACCATTCTTTCGAAATAATTTTTCTTTTTCTTTGGTGAGTATTGCCACATGTTTAGCTCACTGGTTATCTGTTGCACCCTCTGGAGAGTTGAATTATATCACGGTGCTTAGAAAAATTGGAAGGGGAGTGATTATTATATCGAGATATAACTCACAAACCATAAAACTCACTCTTCTAAAATGTACGATTTAGGGGTTTTTCGTATATTCAGAAAGTTGTGCAGTCATCACAATTATCTAATTCCAGAACATTTTCAGCACCCCCAAATAAACTCCATACCCATTAGCAGTCACTCCACTCCCTCCCCCGCCCCCAGGCAACTACTAATCTACTTTCTGTCTCTACCGAGTTGCCTATTGTGGACATTTCATATAAATGGAATCCTACAAAATGTGGCCTTTTGTGTGTGGCTTCTTTCACTCAGCATCGCCTCCTCAAGGTTCATCCACGTTGTAGCAGGTGTCAGTGCTTCACTCCCTTTTTATTCCCTGGTGATAGTCCATTGATGGACAGGGCACATTTTGTTTATCCGTTCATCTGTTGATACGTTTATTTTCAATCAACTCCAAACGTGTGTGTGTGTGTGTGTGTGTGTGCGCGCTTTAAGTAGCCCTCGTTCAGGAAACCTTTTCATTAATTTGTTTTAATGAAGTGCATTCAGACTGTAACTTTGGAGAAAAAGGGCAAATCGATGTCCTTTTGGGATATAGAGACAGATTCGTCCCTGAGGCCTTCCTTGTTCTTCCTTGGCTCATCTGGGGCAACATCTGGCCCAGGCCCCTCAGAGAGCGCCTGGCCCTGCCGAGGGAGCCTCGCTCATCCCTCCTTACTCCAGTCTCTGGAGGCTGGATATTGTTGATGGCAAAGTGGGACAAGAAAACATTCCTCTTTCCAGTGGAAAAATGGTGCATTTCAAAGCAACGGGAAACCGCCTACAGGGGCTGACACACCGCCACTCTGCACAGCCAGTTTTGCGTCTGGTCTGCCCTGTCTCACCCCCAAATGCATCTCTTTCCAATGGCTCATTGCCTGGTTTAGAGAACCATTTTGCCTCTTAGCCTCCCCCATTTGGAATAATTGTGTTTTATCCATCACTCTGGTATTTGCTCCTTTCGAAGTCAGAGAGCAGGGCAGGCACCAGGGTGTCGGGAGAGAGGATCTTACTGTGGGTGCAGAATTTAAGGGGCACCCAAAACTCCATCATCAAGACAATATTTTAGTGCAGTACCTTAAAAATAAAAATTAATGCAAAAAATTCCATATTGAATGAAATATCAAAATTTAAATAAAGACCGCATCATAGAGATCTTTGAGAGGCCTCCTGCAGTCATACCTGTGATGGAATTGCTCATCTGGGCCCTCAGGAAGCTCCAGGCTTACAGGTGGAGGCTCTGCAGATGCTCCAGCCCCATGTCCAGGAAAATGATGACACTGGCTCTAGTTCATACTATTGCACAGAACAGCCTCATCTTTAAGGCAGTGAGCTGCACGCCTCCACTGCCAGGCAGCAGTCTCTGCTTATGGGTTGTTAGATCAATAGTCACAATTACTAAAAACATGAGTTGTGGCTCTATTTTTTCCCTGTCTGCGTCTATCTCTTCCTGTTTTCTAAGGGTTGCTTCTGTGACATTAAGTAACGTATGAAAATAATTGACTTCCTATTTCTGAGCCGACCCAAGTTTCATCTCTGCTTGAGTCTCCTCTAGGTTGCTCAAAATGGTGCTTTTCTCAGTGAAGCACGGAGTTGACTCAAAGGCCAAGCAATGGGAGACCATCCTTTTTTCTTTCATTTTCTAATACACAGGGAGCATGCCTCCGTCCTCTGAGATGTTGCCTGCAGAGTGGGCACTGGGAGAGGATCCGAAGGCGCCTTCTCGGCAGAGAGTTGCGGCCTCCCTCCGCGGAGTGGGAGCAGGGCCCGCGAGCTCCTGTCTCCTCTGGGCGGCCAGCCCAGGGGTCTTTCCTGGAGCAATGCGTGTCTTCTCAGTTTCAGGCCACGTCATCCATGTTTGAATCGGAGCATCACTGGCTGGAAATACGTCACTCTTCGTACAGGTATGTAACGTGCTCCGCGAAGATAAGCGTACAGAGGATGTCAGTTTTTTAAAAAAGCAACTCTTTTTTTGCCCTCTGTTCTTACGGATATATTTACTTTCAAGCACACAATTAAAAAGAAAATGCTGTGTAAAAATGGATCTGACCCAGTTCAGCAAATCTCTTGTGTGCTTAATGCTACTGTTGCTTTTGTCAAAATATTTACTGCAATTTGTAATGGCTGTCAGAAACGAGGTCCACAATCCATGTTCTTCTAAACCTAAAAACAACCTATAAAGAAATTTGCTGCTTTGTGAGCAGTTTTATTTTTCCAAAGATGGACCTAATTAAACTGAAGATGACGTGACTTGGTTAGAAACATCAGTTATATTAGCTCAAGAGTTTGAAAACAAAATGTACAGTATAATCTAAATAGCAAGATGTTTGATAGAGGTACTATTTATGGCGGTTCTACTGATCAACCACCAAGGGTAGCATTTTTCAATGAGATTTACAAGGGACCATGGACCCTGGAGCATGTATTTATGCACGTATTTGGCTTCCCAGTATCCAAAATAGCAAAGAGATGGAGGGTCTGTCAGATAAGCCGTGGAGCCCATGCTCTGAGAGGTAATGCGCTCCTCCGTTCCCGTAGCAAATCTTTCTGTAAGAATGAAACCAGAGATGTTATCTGCCAGAATGCAACAGGGGACAGGATGCAACTTAGAGAAACGATAACATGAGCTGACTGGGAAAAACAGAATAAATGTCAGGGCCGGTTTAAAATAATGTGCCTTTTGACCACCCTAACATTGCTGCTGAGAGCAAATATTTAGGATCACAAGGTTAATATTAATTAGAGCAAGTGCTTATTTTCTACATCAATCTTGGGGGCTGTGGGAAGGTTCCGAGAAGCCGAAGGATGAAGATTTGCTGCCTCAGTTGCACTTGGAGCGGGAAGTCGGCGGAGGGGGATGCTCATGAAGCCGGAGGAGCTGCTGACCCACCTGAGCAGGTCATCCCAAAGGGACCTCACTGATGGCTGGGCTGCTCTGGATGGGTCAAATTCAGGAATTTCTGAAGACTCTGTTTGGGGCATCCTTTTCTACGCTTTCTTGCAACCAATTGAGAGGTGTTTGCAGGTTTTTGTTGTTTTAGTTCCGGTTTCATTATGATCACTTTGCATCCAGAGCAATGGCAGGGCTTCTCCATAGATAGCAGTGACGTAAGATGTCCTTTGAATGTAAGGGTACATAAGGAAAAGTGAGTTGATACAAAGAAAACTATGTCAAGGAAAATGATGTCCATTGAGTCAATGTTTCTCCAAGGGTAGCCTTGTGGCCCTCAGGGCTAGGGACATGGTTTTAGGTAAATTTTAGATGCTGTAGTAAATAACACTGACTCACGTGCTGCAAAGGTTGTTCCTGTTTTAATTCTCTCTCTTTTTATTTACTTACTATGTATTATTTTATAAATTAGCCTTTTTGTTTGGACATAATTGTAGATTTGAGTGCAGTTGTAAGAAATTTTCCATAGAGATTCCATGTACTTCCTTCCCAGTTGCCCTCAATGATAATATTTTCAAATCACAACCCGGAGATTGACATTGATACTGTCAGATGTAGACCATTTCCATCATCACAAGGATCCTTTGTGGCCACACTCACTTCCTTCCTGCTCCCCTCCTCTTAACCCCTGGGAACCATTCATCTGTTCTCCAGTTCCATAATCTGTTTTCAAGAGTGTTACAGGAATGGAATCATACAGTGTGTGGCCTTTGGGATTAGCTTTTTTCACTTAGCATAATTCTCTGGAGATTCATCCAAATTGTTCCATGTAATAATTCTCTCTTCTTTATTGCTGAGTAATATTCTATGATACGGATGTACCACAGTTGGTTTAAACGCTCATGTGTTGAAGGACATCTGGGCTGATTCCAGTTTTTGGCTCTTACAAATAAAGCAGTTGTGAACATTCGTGTACAGGCTTGTGTGTGAACATAAGTTTTCATTTCTTGGGATCAATGCCCGAGAGTGCAATTCCTGGGTTGATTGGCAGTTGCACGTTTAATGTTTTTTTAAGAAACTGCTAAACTCTTGTCCAGGATGGTTGTACCACTTCACATTCACGCCAGCGATGTGTCTAGTTTTTCCACATCCTCACCTGCATTTGGCGTTGTCACCATTTTTTATTTCTGCCACTCTGACGGGTGTGCAGTGATATCCCATTGTGGTTTTAGTTTGCTTTTCTCTGATGGCTACTGATGTTGAACGGCCTTTGGTGAGCCTGTTTCCATCTGTGTGTCTTCTTTGCTGCTATATCTCTTCAGGTCTTTTGCTCATTTTCTAATTCAATTGTTGTTGAATTTTTTTTTAATGTTCAGTTTTCAGAGTTCATTATATCTTCTACACATAAGTCCTTTGCCAGATGTGTGGTTTGTGAATATTTTCTCCTGCTCTGTGGCTGGTGTTTTCATCCTCTTCAAAGCAGGGGCTTTCAAAGAGCAAATCTTTTTTGTTGAGGTCCAATTTATTAATTTTTCCCTTTATGACTTAAACTTTTGGTGTCAAGTCTAAGAACTCTTTCCTATGTCCTTGATCCTGAAAATTTTCTCCTAGTTTTTTTCCGAAGCTTTCTATTTGACATTTTACATTTAAGCCTGTTTAGCATGTTGAGTTAATTTTTGTGTAAGTAAGGTGTGAGGTTTATTTTTTTGCCTATGGTTTTCAATTGCTCCAGCATCATTTATTGAACAGGTTTTACTCCCTCCAATAAATTACTTTTGAAACTTTGTTAATAATCAGTTGGGCATATTTGTGTTGGTCTATTTCTGTTTTTTTTCTTCTTGTTTTTTAATATTAATAGACTTTATTTTCAGAGCAGTTTTAGGTTTGCAGAAATATTAAGTAGAAGGTACAGAGAGTTCCCATATACCCCCTTTCCGCCCTTGGCCACATACACAGTTTCCCCTATAATTAATATATTGGCTTTTTTAACAAAATGCTCTTCTGTTGATCTGTGTGTCTATACCTCTGCCAACACAACATGGGCTTATTGCAGCTATGTGGTAAGTTTTCAAATCAAGTAGACTGATTCTTCCCATTTTACTTTCCTTTCTCTAAATTGAGTTATTCTAGTTCCTTTACCTCTGCATATAAATTTTAGAATAATCTTGCCTATGCCTACAAAAAATCTTGCTGGGATTTTGATAAGAATTCCATCAAGCCTGTATATCAATTTGGGGAG
Organism: Equus przewalskii; assembly: GCF_037783145.1. NCBI lineage: Eukaryota > Metazoa > Chordata > Mammalia > Perissodactyla > Equidae > Equus > Equus przewalskii. The sequence continues at coordinate 45,453,004 of NC_091851.1, forward strand.
AATTGACAGCTTTACTGTGTTCGGCCTTCCAGTCTATGAACACAATATGTCTATTTATTTGGATTTTCTTTGAGTTCTTTCATCACTGTTTTGTAGTTTCCAGCATATAGGTCCTGTATGTGTTTTGTTAGACTTCCATCTATGTGCTTCATTTTTTTGAGTGATTATAAATGGCATCGTATTTTTAATTTTGGTTTCCAATTGTTCATTGCTAGTATATAGAAGTAGAATTGATTTTGTATGTTGATCTTGTATCTTCTGACTTTGCTGAACTTACTTAACAGTTCTATGCAATTTTTTGTAGATTTCTTGGGATTTCTACGTAGGCAATCACGTCAGCTGCAAATAGGAACAGTTTTATTTCTTCCTTTCCTATCGGTATGTCTTTTATTTCCTTTCTTGCTTTATCCCACTGGCTAGAACTTCTAGTACTATGTTGAATAAGAATGATAAGAGGTGCCTCTTTGTCTTGTTCCCAGTCTTAGGAAGGCAGTTTTCAGTTTCTCCCCATTGAATAGAACCTTAGCTGTAGATGTTTTGTAGATGCTCTCAGCAAGTTGAGAAGCCTTCACTCTATTTTTGTTTCCTGAGAGACTTGATCAGGAACAGGTGTTGACTTTTGCCAGAAACTTTTCCTACATTGATTGATGTAATCAAGTGATTTTTCTTCTTTACTTTAATATGGTAGATTACATTGTTGGATCCCTGGAATCCTTGGCTGTGGTGTATAATTCCTAATATTTTGTGAAAGATTTTGCATCATGTTCACAAGGAATATTGCTCTGCAGTTTTCTTTCTTTCTTTCTTTCTTTCTTTCTTTCTTTCTTTCTCTCTCTCTCTCTCTCTCTCTCTCTCTCTCTCTCTCTCTCTCTCTCTTTCTTTCTTTCTCTCTCTCTCTCTCTCTCTCTCTCTCTCTCTCTCTTTCTTTCTCTCTCTCTCTCTCTCTCTCTCTTTCTTTCTTTCTTTCTTTCTTTCTTCTTTTTACTGTCTTTGTCTGGATTTGATGTCAGGGTAACACATAGCTTCATACAATTACTTGGGAAGTGTTCTCTCCTCTTCTATTTCCTGGAAGAGGTTTTGTAGAATTGGTGTTAATTCTTCTTTAAACCTTAGGCAGAATTCTTCAGTGAAACCATCAGGACCTGGAGATGTCCTTTTTGGGAGTTTTAAAATTACAAATTCAATCTTCTTAATTGTTATAGTGCTATTCAAATTATTTCATAATAGGTTGAGTGTGGTAGTTTGTGTTTTTCAAAGAATTTGTCCATTTCTTCTAGGCTGTCAAATTTACGTGGATAGAGTTAGTCACAATATTCCCCTATCGTCCTTTTGACGTCTGCAGGTCTGTGGTGATAGTCGCTGTTTCATTTCTGATACTGGTAATTTGTGTCTTCTCTCATTTTTCCTCTCTCAATTTTCGTAGAGATTCTAAAGATCAATTTTATTGTTCTTATTAAAGAGCAAGATTTTTCTTCATTGACTTTCTCTGTTATTTTTCTGTTCCAACTTTTTTGATTTCTTTTTTTTTTTAATTAATGTTATGATAGATTACAACCTTGTGAGATTTCAGTTGTACATTTTTGTTAGTCATGTTGTGGGTACACCACTTCCCCCCTTTGTGCCCTCCCCCCAACCCCCCTTTTCCCTGGTAACCACCGATCTGATCTCCTTATCGATATACTAACTTCCACCTATGAGTGGAGTCATATAGAGTTCGTCTTTCTCTGACTGGCTTATTTCGCTTAACATAATACCCTCGAGGTCCATCCACGTTGTTGTGAATGGGCCAATTTTGTCTTTTTTTATGGCTGAGTAGTATTCCATTGTGTATATATACCACATCTTCTTTATCCAATCATCAGTTTCTGGGCATGTAGGCTGGTTCCACGTCTTGGCTATTGTAAATAATGCTGCGATGAACATAGGGGTGCAACGGACTCTTGAGATTTCTGATATCAGGTTCTTAGGATAGATACCCAGTAATGGGATGGCTGTGTCATAGGGTATTTCTATTTTTAACTTTTTGAGAAATCTCCATACTGTTTTCCATAGTGGCTATACCAGTTTGCATTCCCACCAACAGTGTATGAGGGTTCCTTTTTCTCCACAACCTCTCCAACATTTGTCACTCTTGGTTTTGGATGTTTTTGCCAATCTAACGGGTGTAAGGTGATATCTTAGTGTAGTTTTGATTTGCATTTCCTTGATGATTAGCGATGATGAACATCTTTTCATGTGTCTATTGGCCATATTCATATCTTCTTTTGAGAAATGTCTGTTCATGTCCTCTGTCCATTTTTTGATCAGGTTGTTTGTTTTTTTGTTGTTAAGCAGTGTGAGTTCTTTGTATATTATGGAGATTAACCCTTTGTCGGATAAGTGGCTTGTAAATATTTTTTCCCAATTAGTGAGCTGTTTTTTTGTTTCAATCCTGTTTTCCCTTGCCTTGAAGAAGCTCTTTAGTCTGATGAAGTCCCATTTGTTTATTCTTTCTATTGTTTCCCTCAACTGAGGAGTTATAGTTTCTGAAAAGATTCTTTTGAAACTGATGTCAAAGAGTGTACTGCCTATATTCTCTTCCAAAAGACTTATTGTCTCAGGCCTAATCTTTAGGTCTTTGATCCATTTTGAGTTTATTTTGGTGTGTGGTGAAAAAGAATGGTCAATTTTCAATCTTTTGCATGTGGCTGTCCAGTTTTCCCAGCACCATTTGTGGAAGAGACTTTCTTTTCTCCATTGTAGGCCCTCTGCTCCTTTGTCGAAGATTAGCTGTCCATAGATGTGTGGTTTTATCTCTGGGCTTTCAATTCTGTTCCATTGATCTGTGGACCTGTTTTTGTACCAGTACCATGCTGTTTTGATCACTGCAGCTTTGTAGTATGTTTTGAAATCCGGGATTGTGATTCTGCCGGCTTTGTTTTTCTTGCTCAGGATTGCTTTAGCAATTCACGGTCTTTTGTTGCCCCATATGAATTTTAGGATTGTTTGTTCAATTTCTGTGAAGAATGTTCTTGGGATTCTGATTGGGATAGCATTGAATCTGTATATTGCTTTAGGTAGTATGGACATTTTAACTATGTTTATTCTTCCAATCCATGTGCATGGAATGTCTTTCCATCTCTTTATGTCATCGTCAATTTCTTTCAAGAAAGTCTTGTAGTTTTCATTGTATAGATCCTTCACTTCCTTGGTTAAGTTTATCCCAAGGTATTTTATTCTTTTCGTAGCGATTGTGAATGGGATTGAGTTCTTTTTCTGTTAGTTCATTGTTAGTGTATAGAAATGCTACTGATTTATGCACGTTAATTTTATACCCTGCTACTTTGCTGTAGTTGTTGATTATTTCTAATGGTTTTTCTATGGATTCTTTGGGGTTTTCTATATATAAGATCATGTCGTCTGCAAACAGCGAGAGTTTTACTTCTTCGTTACCTATTTGGATTCCTTTTATTTCTTTTTCCTGCCGAATTGCTCTGGCCAGCACCTCCAGTACTATGTTGAATAGGAGTGGTGAAAGTGGGCACCCTTGTCTTGTTCCTGTCCTCAGAGGGATGGCTTTCAGTTTTTGTCCATTGAGTATGATGTTGGCTGTGGGTCTGTCACATATGGCCTTTATTATGTTGAGGTACTTTCCTTCTATACCCATTTTATTGAGGGTGTTTATCATAAATGGGTGTTGGATCTTGTCGAATGCTTTTTCTGCATCTAGTGAGATGATCATGTGGTTTTTGTTTTTCATTTTGTTGATGTAGTGTATCACGTTGATTGACTTGCGGATGTTGAACCATCCCTGTGTCCCTGGTATAAATCCCACTTGATCATGGTGTATAATCTTTGATTTCTTATCTTTATTATTTCCTTCTTTAGATGTGATTTTAGTTTATTATGCTTTTCTTTTACTAGATTATTGAGGTAGGAGCTTAGATTATTAATTGAGACCCTCTCTCTTTTCTAATATAACCATTTCATGCTATAAGTTTCCCTCTGAGCACCGCATTAGCTGTGTCCCACGAATTCTGAGATGTATTTTCATTTTCGTTCATTCAATGTATTTTTTATTCACCCTTCACATTTCTTCTTTGACCCATGGGTTATTCAGTGGTGTGTTGTTTAGTTTCCAAGTGTTTGGAGATTTTCCTGTCATGCTTCTGTTATCGATTTCCGGTTTGATTCCAGTATGGTCAGAGAACATACTCTGTATGATTTCAATTCTTTAAACTGGCTGAGATTTGTTTTATGGCCCGGGATGTGCTCTATCTTGGTGTAGCACTCTGGACCCAAAGGTAGTAGAAGCTACATAGTAGGTTCAACAAGAGACGTTTGCAATAAGAATTATTAACTCTAAAAAAGAGTGACTATAAGACATACGAGAACTCTATACTGTACTCCAGGACTGAGAGGAAGGGCAGACTTGAAAGGGGTTCAGAGCTCATTGAAGAAGCTGTGGTTTGGCCATGGAAGAGCAAAGGAGTTGGCTGGTTTAGCCAGACAGGAGTTTGTCTGGAATTGCTGGGCAAACAACAGGCAACACTCTGGAATGCAAGCAGGAAGCAGACGATAGACAATAGGAAATGAGGGTGTATACTGGGAGTCTGGACACCAGTGGGAACAGAGGCTGTTGGAGCTCATGGGCTGCATGGGTTGGAGGTGGACTGGTTCTCTGTGGAAGCCTTGGCCACATGTGGGCTGTGTGCAGGCTGCATGGGGTGGCAGAAGGAGCTATACATCCATGTGCACACTCTGCGTCACGGGCAGGCTGTGTGCAGACTAAGCAGGAGCTTTGGTTTCCACGTGTGGGGGCTGCAGGCATGTTAGTGCCAGGCTGAGGCTGAGAGGTTGCACAGGGAGTGTATCTGGGGCAATTGGCAGGGGCAGGGTCCAGCACATGTCCTCACACCCATACCATTGACGTTCTCCCTGGCCACTGCTGGAAATTGCAGGAAGCCTTTCTCTCCTGAAGTGTCTCTCCAGCATCCTCTGTTGAGTAAACTGAGCACTGTGCCCACTTTAAAGGGGAAAAGCTTAAAGGAATTGCATTGTTTATCATACAGCGTATGTTGAAGGGTGCTTTCAGAGCTGAGAGGCAATAAATCAATAACTGACATAGTCGATCTCTTTGGCTACGCAGCTTCCATATGCACCCTTTTACACACATTGGAACTTCCTTAAAACAATAAGACAACTCTATGTCTCTACCCAACCAGGTACATCTATCCTTCTTGCAAGTGAGGTTCTCACTTATCTTCAAAAATGAGAAGACCCAGTCATCGTATCCATCATGGGTTATATTAATTACTCCTCAAACTTAGTCAAGGGTTCACTGAGTATTCTATTCCCTAAAGATTAAGTTGTAAAGTTAACCTCCAATAACTCATGTATAAAATTTAGAAATATGAAGAAGGAGAAAGAAGTAGCGAATGATGATGTAAGTAAATAAATGCATTCATATAATGTGCATGGCGATTGTACACAAAGCTACTGTGATGAATTTCTGTAATTGGCCGTGAGGTTGCAGTCCATGTCTATGACCTTCTTCTTCAACTGCCCATTCCATGTGTCCCTTGCCCTCGCGGCAGACCCTCTGGGTTCTCTTCCTGCTCTGGGTTCTTTATCTCTTGGAGTATCTCGTAATCCCTGAGAAGTTTGAGTATTTACTTTTTTCCCAAATTACAGCCACTCTAGTATGTGGCCGTAGGTCTCTTTGGGGGGAGGCTAGGAGAAGACTTAGTGTGTCTGTGTGGCAATAAACAGTATAGGGTCCTTTTTAAAGGGGACCCAGGCTTCCCTCAATCAAGGGCCTCTGGGTCTGTGAACTTACTTAAGTCTGAAAACTGGGACAGGCTGTGATTCTCTATGTGGTGACTCAAGTCAGGGTACTAGCTACCGTACTGAGAGTGTTTCTTGTTATATGGATCAAGCAATATCCTAATAGGCTGACCGACTATTTCCCTCCTAGGGACGCATCATCAATCAGCTACTGCTGAAGGTCTCTGTGACCCAAAGAATTCTGACTCCTAGCTTGTCCCTATTGTCCTGTGGTTGGCATGCTCATTTTCCCTTTGACAATTAAGTGCTGCCACTTGGCCTCTGATATCCTGGGATTCCATCCTCCCATTGAAACCAGGGAGCCCATCTCAAGGGTGGCATCCCCTGCAGTCATACTTGGCCTAAAAAAGAACAACCACAGAGCTTTTCAGGGATGCGTGTGCCCCGCCCCCCCCCCCCCCCGCTAGTGTATTTCTCAATGTCCTGGTGAAAGGAAACCCTTCGGAGCATTGTAGTTTTGGGGTGGGGGGGTGGCTTGGGTCTGAAGGCTGCACATGGTACTTCCAGTCCTGTTCACCTAAGGTTTTGGACTCCCTCCTCCACATCACACCTGGAAGCTCTGGCATCCCAGCCTCATTAAATACAGGTCACCGTTGTGTCCAAATTTCAGTCAGCCAACGAGGTAACCTGGTAAACCCCATCCAGCTGCACGACTAGTACATTAAAGTGAGGATCTCTAGCAAGTTAATGAATTTGGCCTGATCGCTGGTGTTGTTTTCTGCCCTTTTTGGTGTCACACCCTTAGAATCTATTCCTACACAAATGTTCCTCAGGTTTCCGCTGATTTTTATTAGAAAGGGCCTCCAACATTTTTGGAGCATAAGCTGTTTCCTCCTGGGTCATAGTGTGTACCTGTCCCCTTGCATCAAGGTGAGACCTGACTCTAATTATGGGTCTGCTGGCAATGGGGGTGGCTGTGGTGGGGTTCTGAGCAGAATGAGCATCCCCCTTCAAAGCATCTTCCCCAAGTGAGGGTATCACCGGATTTTCACACTGAGGAGGACCAGTCTTCTGGGTCACTGCGGGGGAAGGTACTGCTACTGGGAAGAGAGGCTCAGAGTGACTTGGGGGCCAGCAGTGTCAGTTTCTCTAGCTAAGTCCAACAAGACATCTTTATTCCCAGCTTCAGGATCTTGTTCTTACCCGATTGATGCCCTAATTTTCACAGAGGAAACTTGGCGAGACTATGAATTCAACTGCTATTCTAATTCAGCAACTTGCACCATTAAATTCTGTGTTTGATTTTCAGCAATGTCAGCCATGTGGCTACAAGGAATAAAAGATTCTTTTAAGGCTGTCACGGAAGCTGTGTGATCCTCAGACCATGATTTGAGGTGGGAGTTAACGGACCCGAGCTTGTCATTTTCTCTCTGTAAGTGCTCAAGGGCACTCAAAACAATTCATCTCACACCACAGCCCTTATGGTCATCATTACTGTCATACAGGAAGAGCAGAAGCCACTTGAGCCCCCAAAGCAAGTGCTCCGCTTGGCACTTTATCACAGTCAACCACAGGTGATGGCTTGATTAATTGACACCATTGCATGTCATGATTACAATCATCACATTTCTCATTGGCAAAGAGCTCAGCATCGCACTCAGGACCAAGGGTACAACTAAGTCAATCCTCAGATCCCATCTTTAGGGATCTAGCTCGTGGGGCCACTCTCAGTACCACCTCTGTAGTAGTCTGTGTCTAATCAGGATATAGAAGCCACACAGTAGGTCACCCTGGGAAGTTTGCCATCAGAGTGATTCACTGTAATAAAAGAGTCACTCTGAGATGTAAGGAAACTCTCTATGGTACCCTAGGATTGAGAGAGATCACTCGAGAAAGGGCAGACTTGGAAAGGGTTCAGACCTCACTGGAGAAGCTGTGGTTTGGCCATGGAAGAGCACAGAAGTTGGCCGGTTTAGCCAGACTGGAGCTTGTCTGGAGTTGCTGGGCAAACAGCAGACAACGCTCTCGAGTGCGGGGAGGACACACGAGATGGACAACAGGAGACGTGGGTGCTCACTAGGAGTCTGCACACCAGTGGGGACAGAGGCCTTGAGTCCATGGGCCGCAGAGAGGGAGGTAGGGCTGGCAGAGGGAGCAGCCACTCTGTGTGGACCCCCAGACACAGCTGGGTTGTGCTTTGGCTGCACAGGGTCCCAGTTTCACTGTCAAGAAGGCTGCAGACACATCCTCTGCAGCCCAAGGCTGTGTGGTTGCAGAGGGAGCACGTTTGTGGCCTGCGGTCCTGGCAGGTTCCACAGGATATCCTCATCTTGATTGTGTGGCGGCTCTAGGTATTATGTTACAGATAGAGAACTCACACAGTCCATCGGTGTCACTATTTTACCAGTTGGAGTGAAATATAGAAACTTTACCTCCCTTTACCCTCCCCCACTTATAATTGTCTTAAATATTTTCTCTACTTACATTTTTTTTTTCAGGGGAAGATTCACCCTAAGCTAACATCTGATGCCAATATTCCTCCTTTTTTCTTCCTTTCCCCACTCCAAAGGCCCAGTACATAGTTGTGTATAGTTGTATGTTCTTCTCATTCTTGTACGTGAGCCACTGCCACAGCATGTCTTCTGACAGCTGAATGGTGTGGTTCCACACCTGGGAACTGAACCCGGGCCGCTGACGCAGAGTGCGCTGAAATTGACTGCTAGGCCATCAGGGCTGCCTCTCTCCACATACATTTAGAACCATATTGGACAATGTTATTTTTGTTTCGACTGTCAAACATCACTTGGAAAATTGAAAAGACAATATCATATTTACCTACATTTTCTAATCTGTCCATTGTTCTTCTTCTTGATGTTCCAAGTGTCTTTCTCATATTATTTCCTTTCTGTTTAGAGAACTTCATTTAGCCACTCCTATAGGGTAGGTCTGCTGGTGACAAATTGTCTTTGTTTTCTTTATTTGAGAAGGTCTTGCTTTCTCTTCATTCAAGCAGGATCTTTTCCCTGGATATAGAATTTTGGGTTGACTCTTCTTTTCTTTCAGCCCATGAAAAATGTTGTGCTGCTTCTTTCCAGCCTCCAAATTTTTCTTTTTTTTCTTTTTTTTTTCTGAGGAAGATTAGCCCTGAGCTAACTACTGCCAATCCTCCTCTTTTTGCTGAGGAAGCCTGGCCCTGAGCTAACATCCATGCCCATCCTCCTCTACTTTATATGTGGGACGCCTACCAGAGCATGGTGTGCCAAGCGGTGCCATGTCCACACCTGGGATCCGAACCAGCAAACCCCATGCTGCCAAGAAGCGGAACGTGCGCACTTAACCACTGAGCCACCAGGCCAGCCCCCAGCCTCCGAATTTCTGATGAGAAGCCTGCTGTCATTAGAATGGTTTTTTCCCTATAGGCAAGATGTCATTTCTTTCTCAGTGTTTCAAGAATTTTTTCTTTGTCTTTAGAGTTCAGATATGATGTGTGTTGTGAGCATTTCCTTGAGTTTACCCTGTTTGGGGTTCACTAGCTCCCTGAATCCACGTGTTGATGTCTTTTGCCAGATTGAAGTTTTCAGCTGTTACTTCCCTGAGTGCTGTTTTAGCCCAGTCCTCTTTCTCCTCTCCTCACAGGACTCTGATGACATGAGTGTTGTATCTTTTGTTAGTCCCACGGGTCCCTGAGGTTCTGTTTTCTCAGCCTGTTTTCTCTCTGTTGTTCAGATTGGGAGATTTCTATTGTCCTTCAAGTTCGTGAATTCTTTTTGTTATCCCCTCCATTCTGCTGTTGAGCCCATCCACTGAGTTTTTAAAATTTTGGTTATAGTATTTTTCAATTTTTCTAAAATTTCCATTTTGTTGTTCTTTTATTTTCTATTTCTCTGAAGAGACTTTCTGTTTTTTGTTTGTTTGACACACATTCGTAAATGTTTATTGAGACATACTTACGATGGCTGCTCTAAAACCTTTGCCAGATCATTCCAAATCTCTTGCATCTTGGTGTTGCATCTGTGGCTTGTCTTTTGTCACTTGTTTTGAAATCTTCCTGGTTCTTGGTATGACAAATGAATTTGATTGGCACTTGGGTATTTTGGGTGCTACATTATGAGAGTCTGGATTTATTAAACCTTCTGTTTTGGCTGGATTCCTCTGATACTACTCAGCAGGGGAAGAGGGTGGATAGAAGTCCAGGTTGCCCACTTAGTCTCTGTTGACCCCCCAGAGAAGCTCCTCATGTCTGCTTGTAAGAGTGGCAGTGCTGCCTCCTTGATGGGCTGTCAGTGACATCTCCCTGGGAGACAGGAAGACCTGGGAGAGACAGGATGCCTTGTTATTGCTCCCCATGTGACTTCCACTGACATCGTGGGCAAGGGTGGCCTCGCTGCTGTTGGGCGATGGTGACTACCCTGGCTTTCCACCTGCACCTCCTCAGACAGCATCCAGCAGGGAGGGGAAGCAGATAAACAAACTCTGGCCCCCTCACATGCTGGAATACTACTCAGCAATAAAAAGGAATGAACTACTGAAACACACAACAACTTGGATGGATTTCAGAGGCATTACACTAGGCCAAAGAAGCTAGACTGAAATAGCTACATAGTCTATGACTCCATGTATATGACATCCAGGAAAAGGCAAACCTATAGGGACAAAAATAGATCTCTGGTTGCGAGGGGCTCGGGTGGCGGAAGGGGTTGACCAAAAGAGGTATGGCGTAATTTGTGGGGGAAAGGCATTCTTCTGTCTCTTGATTCTGTTGGTGATTACACAACTATATCTGTCTATCATAGACTTACACATTAAAAAGGGTGAATAGCGCGGTATGTAAATTGTACCTTAATTAAAAAACCAAGACGGCACTGTTGAAAGACGGAGAAGTTTGAGGAGCATGAGCTCTTGTCAACTGTGAGTCTGCAGCTAGAAGATCATCTTTGCAGGTCCTAACTGACATACTTCTATGAGTAAAACCCACAGGCCTCCTGTAACGTGTATCCGTGCATTGCATTTAGTGTGCACACTGCGTGCATTTACAGAGAGTGCCTATCCCTAGGTTGTGTTTCCAAAGTGGGCAGTTTAATATGTAGGGGTTAACTCTTGTAATCCTCTGAGTCCCATCCCGATTTGGCTCCCTCTGTCCTACCCCGCCTTGAACTCAGCGTTGCATCTGTTTGCTACTTTCCTGACTATTTAATGTAATTATATAAAACAACAACCGTCACCAATACAATATTCTGAATTATACTATTTTGCATCATACACAAATAAATCTGTTTGCAGCTTACCAGGTGATCGTGAATTGTGGCGTTATGTACCATTTCATTTTACGTGTTCTAAGCTGCAAGTGATCGTGATGGACCCACAGCGTGGCCAGGCCTGTGGTGGGAAGAGCTGCCCTTGGGATGTATGACGGCTAGCAAAGGTCATCTCCAGCGTTGTGTTTCGTGGAAAAAGGGGGGTGGTCCTGGATGGTTGTGATAGCCCTTTTTTCAGCCAACCACAAAGATTTAAGCTATGCTTTCTTCATCTGCCTTAGAGGAGAATGACAGCCCCAACAGTCACAAAGACAGGCTCTTACTTGTCATTTAGCTAAGAACAGTGCCTCCATATTTACAATTTCAGGTCCTTTTGTACACAAACATTTTTATCCCTATATTACAGTAGAGGAAACAAAGGCTCAAGGAAATAGAAGATTTACCCAGAAAGAATTGCAAAATATTGTTGGACAGGCTGGTATCTCTGGGTGCATTTCTTTTAGATTTAGTATGTCACATCTCGAGCATGCCAGGCATATTCCAACCTCAGGGCCTTTGCACTGGCTGTTCCCCCTGCCTGAAACCCTCTTCCCCTAGACACCAGCATGGCTTGCTCCATCACTAGCTTCCTGTGTTTGTTCAGACATCACCTTCCTGGTGAGGCTCACCTGACCTATCCCATTTAAAATGGCAACCTTCCCTGCCCGGGGCCCCTCCCCACCTCCCTCCACCACACTCCTATCCTTCCTTACTATACTCTATTTTTTCCACAGCAGTTACCATTTTCTGACACATTGTATAATTTAGTTTTTAAAACTTTCTTATCTCTCTCTCTAAGTAGAATGTATGTCCCATAAGCTCTTTTGTTTACTGGTGTACCCTGAAGGAGATCAACGCATAAAACAGCACCTGACACAGAGCACGTGCTCTGTAAACACCTGAATGATGAAAAGATGAATTTTCAATGGGTGGAAACTAAACTGGAATAGTCGTATACTCCGTTTAGTGTCATCCTGAAGAGTGCTAATTCATTCCACCACTTTTTGTTTAAACTATTTTACCAAATCAACCTCGTGCTTAGTTAACACGAGGGCCCCCATCGTTCTTGCACAGCCCACAATGATGAGACCCAGCATGGCAGACCACAGCGCGTTCTCTAAGTCAAGGAGAGTGGAGCTCCGTGCTGCCCGCTCTCTTGCCCAGTCAGAGCTCCACTGTGTGTGCTGTGGCCTCTCTCCCAGCTGTTCATTTTGCATTCCTGCAAACGTTTTTGACCTAAAATGCCTATCAAAAATTATGCAAGTGCTTGAGCTGGATTGCCCCAAGAAACAAAGGAAGATAATCTTGCTATATGTTAAAATGCTAATTTATGGGCTGTCCAGGCCCTTCAAAGAAATAGGTGAGAAAATAGGGTAAAGATCAGCAGACACAGAGGCTGACATCGTCACCAAGTGAGCGTGGAAGAGTGACCAGTGGTTGAAGAAGGGAAGCTGAAGAAACTCAGGTCTGAAGCATGTCAAGACCTTGTGATATTTGAAGCAAATGGAAAGTACAATGCCATTTCCAGAGGGGTTAATCAATAATGACCTGTCTCAATGCTGGTGTGGTTATCTTTCCTACCAATGTGCCCTGGGAAGAGTGGGCTGGCAGTGGAGTCACAGTTCATGAGGGATGTGATAAAGTAAAAATCACCACTGGTTGAAACTAGTCTTAAAATTCCTTAGCCAGGCACTATGTGAAAGTCACACTATATGTTCAGTTGGCTCTTGCTATCTGACAAACAACTCCAAAACATAGTGGCTTAAAATGACGACCATTGATTTAGCCATGGGTTGATATTTTAGGCTGGGCTGGGTTGAGTGGTTCTTCTTGTCTTGGCTGGGCTTACTCCTGTGTCTGTGGGCAGCAGCCAGGTTCACCGGGGACTGGGTGGATGAGGAGGGCCTCCCTGGAGTGCTTGTCTCAGCTCCACAGAGTCTCTCATCCTCCAGTCGGCTAGCTTGGGCTTGTTCTCATAGCTGAGGCAGAGCTGAAGCATGCAATGTTCTTGGGCCCTAGGCTTAGAACCAACTCAGCATCGCTAACGCCATTCTATGACCCAGAATCGAAGGGTGGATAGAAAGTCTCCAGCTCTGGATGGGAAGAGTGGCAAAGTCTCCTTGCAAGGGCTGTGGAAGCAGGGAGGCATGAAGGATTGAGACCATTTTTTTTTTTTTTTATTGAGCTCATAATAGTTTACATCATTGTGAAATTTCAGTTGTACATTATTTCTTGTCTGTCACCACATAGATGCTTCCCTTTACCCCCTATGCCACCCCTGACCCCCCTTCCCCTGGTAATCATTGAACTGTTTTCTTTGTCCATGTGTTTGTTTATATTCCACATATGAGTGAAATCACCTGGTGTTTGTCTTTCTCAGTCTGGCTTATTTCACTTAGCATAATTCCCTCCAGGTCCTTCCATGCGGAAATGGGATGATTTTGTCTTTTTTATGGCTGCATAGTATTCCATTGTGTATATATACCACATCCTCTTCGTCCAATCATCAGTCACTGGGCACTCAGATTGTTTCCATGTCTCGGCTATTGTGAATAGTGCTGCAGTGAACATAGGGGTGCATAGGCTACATTGGATTGTTGATTTCAAGTTTGAGTAGATGCCCAGTAGTGGGATGGCAGGGTCATATGGTGGGTCTATTTTTAGTTTTTTGAGGAATCTCCATACTGTTTTCCATAATGGCTGCACCAGTTTGCATTCCCACCAGCAGTGCACGAGGGTTCCCTTTGGATTGAGACCATTTTTTGCAACCTGCTAACAGTATTTTTCAGTACCTCCAACTCAGCCAGTTTTTCCTTTAGTCTTGAAACTTGTCTCATTTCCTTTTAAAATCAACAAATGCAATAGGGGCTTGTATGTTTGGTGCACATTGTGTCCCAAAATGCTGTAAACACTGGAATTGCACTCAGCGGTGAGACGCTCGTGGTGTGAGGCCAAGGCGGGTTGAGCCCAGCAGGGCTTCGAGTCTCCTCATTCCAACCAGGCATTGGCTCATCGAGTTGACGGCTAAGGGCATTGCCAAATGGTTGAAACTATTTTATTTTTTGTCCAACCCATGAAGTTGAATTCAACCTCACCGCATGTTGAGAGCTCCACTGTATACACCTTTGGGAGTTTCTGAGAAATCAAAGACTGGAGCAGCGTGGCTTGGCCCACACTATGTGAGGGATCTCTTTAGACAGACTGGAGGTCCATGGAAGTAAGTCTTTCCTGCTCCTCGGATATGACAGTTGGGGAGCCAGGAGCCAGGAACTTCCCCCTGGGCTTTCACTGGGATGTTGCCTGTGGCTGATCTCTTCTGTTCGGGGCGGATGGAGTGGGGAGTCACTGGGTGGGTCTTGGCCTGATAAGACTCCTAAGACCTCACTGGGCCTGCTGTGGGCTGACTCAGCTCTTCACCTAAGTTAGGCCCTATCTGGATAGTCTTCTCTGAGGCTGTACTCCATTCATTTGATAAATATTTATTGAACATCTACTATCTGCCAGGCAGTGTTCAGGATACCAGGCCACCCGGGGCCAATGATGGAATTATGCAGCCATTACGTGTAATGATTCAGAGACAGTTCAACTGCAGGAAAAAACGTGACTCACTCTACAACTTGGATATCTGGGAGAAAATGTTCCTTCCCTTTCCTGTAACTCTAGGTCTTTTCCAAAGCCCTACTCCCTGGCTGGGGGGAGGAAATTTAAAGAAGCTAATATGTATTTATTGATTCTTTTGAGCTTGTGCTTTGGGCCAGGCACGTTTAGAAGTCATTCAACTCTCAGAGGACCCTGTGGGTGCTGTTACTGTTTCCCCCATTTTACAGATGAAGAAACTGAATCACAGGGAGGCTGTGCAGGTCCTCTGAGGTCATAGCACTCCTAACTGCAAGGCGGCATATGGACTCCGCCTCCACAGCCCTCTCCCGAAACCACTCAGCAAGCAAACTACACAGCTGGCCGGTTTCCTTCCTGTCCCCACATTTGGTGTTCTTTTACCCCTCCACCACCCCCATGTCTTCAAGATGGCACCTGGCAGTCCACTTGGTCCACTGGGGGCTCTCATTACAGAGCTGTTCTTCCTACCAGGTGTCCCTTCTCAGCACTCTGTGAGCTCCAAGCCATCCTGCTCAGCCCTGGGGCCCTCTGCCCGAGCTCCTTCCCTGGGAGCTGGGCAGCAGTCCTGATGTTGTCCTGACTGACACCTTCTGCTCTCATGCTTGAAACCCGACTCCCCGCTCTGCCTTCCTCATTTGGGCCGTGCCCTCCTCAGCATCTTCCAGGGCTAGGAAAAGAGTGGCATTTTCTTTTATTTCCTGTGTTAGGTTCCCGTGGCTGCTGTAACAAAGTCCTACAAACTGGGAGGCTGAAACAACAGCAACGTTTTCTTTCACAGATCTAGAGGCTGAAAGTCCAAAATCAAGGTGTGGGCAGCACTGTGCACCTCTGAACGCTTCGGGGAAGGAGCCTTCCTGCATCTCTCAGCTTCTGATGGCTCCAGGTGTTCCTTGGCTTGTGGCTGCATCACTCCAGTCTCTTCCTCTGTGGTCACACGGGTCTTCCGTGGTCTTCTCTCTTGTACTTCTTTGCCCTCTCTTCTTATAAGGACACCAAGCATTGGATTTAGGGCTTACCCTAAATCTGATATGCTCTCGTTTTGAGATCCTTAACTTAATTACATCTGCAAAGGCCCTATTTCCAACAAAGGTCACATTCACAGGCAGCGGGGATTGGAACGTGTGCGTATGCTTTTGGGGTCCCAATTCAACCCACTGTGCTTCCCTTACATTACAGCTTCCTTCAACCATCAAGCAGCTAGACCCGTATCTTTGCCAAGTCGCTGTTAGAAGGGGCATCTTCTCTCTGCTGCAGAAGAACTCCGGGCACAGGTCCTCCTGCCTGGGAGCCGGAAATGTCAAATGAAGAGAGAAGGCAATTTTGAAAGACATTTCACTCTCAACAACCATATCTGCTCTCAAGATTATTGTCTTACCAGAAATCCGATTTTCTTGCTGGAAACTGACCCTTACCTTGTTCTTTCTGTCTTCTTTCTTGAGGAAGGAACACATTTCCCGATAACTTGACCTTGGGAAAATCTCTCCATCTCTCAGTGCGTCATTCCCATCACAGGGACAGCGACAGCCCCTTCTTGGTGGGGTTGTCTCGCTGGTCCCTGACTTGGTACATGTAGAGCCCGTGGCTCAGTGACGGACACCTGGTAGGCACTGTATGAGGTTCAGCCACATCTGCTGAGAATCTGTAAAAGTCCTTGTCTCCCTTTAGGCCGATAGATGCCTCATGCTGACCAAGGTGAAATGGATCGACTCGGAAAATGAAAAATGAGAAAAGCGTATTAATAATTTTCAGCAGATCTCTCCCATTTTGCACTTACACAATGATACATGCTTGTAGATAACATCTGTTTAATCCTCCGTGTTTATCTCCATTTTACAAATGAGAATTCTGAAGCTTAAGGAACTAGCTGAAGTCACACAGTGGGTAAGAGGCAAACCTGGAACTGAATGAGGAGGGCAGTTCCTTCTCCAACCGAGGCCCCCAGGCGCTGGGCAGCCAGGCAGGGATGGCAGCCCCTCATCTTGCTGCAGCCACTGTGACATCAGGCTTTCTCCTCCAAACGTCTGAAACCTATTGACCATCTACAGGGAAACCACGTAGTTTGTGTATGAAAATTAGGCAATTGCAGGGGACGCTCTTCCCTGACTTGCACACACCTTCTGCACACCGTGTTTTTGTTTGTAAATTCTCTTGTGGCTTTCTCAGTTATCTCAATTTGTTTAAGCAAAATACATTTTGTCACCAAGGAGAATTAATTTGGGTGAAGTTGTAGTGAGAACCGTAGTGGCCCTATCTGGTCCTGGAGCAGCTATGGAGGAGAGACTCTGCTTTCAGAGAGGTTGTGCTCTGAGCCAGGTCGTCCTGCTCTCATAGACCCTTCCAGACCACTGTAGAATCTGACGAAAGTCAGAGATGCTCTCGCTTTCTGGGAAAACCCATCCATGAACATCATTTAAGTTGTAATTTCGCTTTGGGTCCCCGCAGGCCCATATGCCCACCAGCGGGTATTCAGGGGAGTTTAATGAGGGGGCGAAGTCTGGCAGCAGTGGGCAGTGTTTCCCCAGAGGCCAGAGTGGGGACCGTAACTGGGACCTGGAGACACCATCTACAAAACTGTGGCCTTCAGTAGAGGGAGAGAGCAACTTCTGAACCAGCTCTGGCCTGCCTCTCCTCCCTCCTACCTCTGACCTGCCAGGAGTGAACACCAGAGGACCAGGGAGCCCATGGCTGCAACCTCAGAGGCCTAGGGCAAAGGGAAGATGATCGGATCTATCTGGAGGGTCTAGCCTGAAGGTGTCCTGGGTCAAGGTCTTAAATTAGAGGCACATTCCCCAAGTATAGGACCATACCACTGGGGTATGCCAGATCGTATGAGCGGCCCACAGATATAGATTTTAAAAGATTGGTAGTTAGGTATTTATTTTAATAGCTCTTAGAAAAAAAAATAATCTTCTCTTTTTGGTAATGATAGTGTCCTCCTGCCTTTTTTTCTCCAGTTATTACAAGCATTTATTTGTTGGCATTTTTTTTTTTTTTTTACTCTGATAGGCAAAATGTGGCCTCACGGTATACACCTTGCATTTCTTGGCTGGTGAGGATAGACGTCTTTTCTAAAAATTGTTTTGAGTCCTTTAATTTTTAAAGTTAATAGACAATTTTTTTAGAGCAGTTTTAGGTTTATGGAAAAATGAGGGGAAAGTACAGAGAGTTCCCATACGCCGCCGCCTCACCCCCATCCCCCATACGGTTTTCTGTGTTATTAGCAACTTGCATTAGTATGGTGCTTTTGTTGTAATCGATGAGCCAATTTTGATGCATTATTACTAATTGAAGTCCATAGCTTACATTAGGATGACTCTTGGTGTTGCACATTCTGTGGGTTTTGAAAGATGTATAATGACATGTATCCACCATTATAGTGTCACTCAAGTAGTTTCACTGCCGTGACACTCATCTGTACTCCCTCTGTCCCTGCCTCCCTCCCCTCAAACCCCTGGCAACCACTGATCTTTTTACCGTCTCCATAGTTTTGCCTTTTCCAGAACGTCATAGAGTTGGAATCATGCAGTGTGTAGTCTTTTCAGATTGGCTTCTTTCATTTAGTTACACGCGTTTAAGGTTCCGCTGAGCCTTTCATGGCTTGATAGCTCATTTCTTGTTAGCACTGAACACTATTCCATTGTCGATGGGCCGCAGTCTGTTCACCCACTCACTCACTGAAGGACATCTTGGGTGCTTCCAAGTTTTAGCAACAATGAATAAAGCTGCTGTAAACACCTGTGCAGGTTTCTGAATGAATGCAAGTTTTTGGCTCATTGGGTAATGATATAGTTCCCTCCTCCCTCCTTTTTTCACTCTCTAAAAATTGTGTAAAATATACATAACACAAAATCTATCATTTTAACCATTTTTAAGTGTGCAGTTCAGTGGCCCTGAGTACATTCACGTTGTGCACATAGTTCCCTTTAAAGTAATGATATTCCAGCAAAATAGACCCCAGAACCCAGGGCTGGGCAGGAGGTGACGGCCTGAGTGGTCCCCACATGGCACAGCAAGTGATGCGGATGGAGGACGGACTGAAACAACAATCTCAGCACCAGGGTCTTGCCCAAAGTCCAATCTGTCTAACGCGTTTAGCACGTTTTCCCGTGGTCTTCTCTCTCAGGGCCCCAAACATGAATTTCTAAAACCAATTTGCGTCATTTCCATGTTCTTTCTTTGCCCAGGCCAATTTACGGGTCGTTTCTGAAAACGGGGGCTTTGGAAATAGTCACTTCTTCCCTTCCAGCTTCTCTCTCCTCTGTTCACCTCTCAGAAAGCTATACACTCGCTCCAAGGAGTATGGCTAGCTTGGGGGTTCGGGGGAGGTGGGGAGCCGCACACGTAGGGAGAACGAAGGGAGGGAGGGCCCCCTTCAGCTCTTCGTGTGACGGGGGTGAGCACTTGACAATGAGTCTATCTGACTAGGCGGTCTTCCCAGAGCCTTCCCTGACACACCCACCTTCCCAACCTGGTCCCTCCATTTTCCCATCAGGCCACTGGGGATAATGTGAACGGCATCTCCTCGATTCAGAGTGAGAAAAATTAGCGGCAGCCCTTTGAGGTTTTCTTGAGAAAAGTGCCATCTCCTTGGGGGGAGGTGTGAGTTGGCTTGTTATCTTGCCGGCAGGGATCAGCTGCTACTAAAAGGCGTCGATTTTGCTGTGATCACAGAACAGGCTGCGGGGAGAGCAAAATAATAATCGCGGCAGGTGTGTCAGAAATGTGGCGCTCTTTTTCTGGAATTTCTATTTTGAAGCCCCGTTTCTCCCACCCCGAGGCAGGCAGTCCTGGGCTTCATTTCTCTTTCCTCTGAGGGTGGTCTTATTCCAGGGCAGGGGTGTGGGGGTCCAAGGTGGCACTCAGCCCTCAGCAACCCAGGGAGGCCCCCACCGAGACCCCATTCACACAGCTTCACCTTTGGTTTTGACCCTTTGTCCTGTCACTCTGGGCCCCTCTTGGGTGCTCTGGAATGCATTCTGGGGCTGCATGGCTCCAGGTGCTAGAATCCTGTGGGCTTCCTCTGTCCCTCCCCCGGACACATGCTGGGGGCTGTGGCTCCTTTTTGTCCTGGGGCCTCTCGCTATAGTTCCATGGAATGGAGTCCAGGTCACCCCTCCACCCAACTCCCCACTGAAGCCAAAGCTGGAGGGTCTCCTCTCCTCCGTCCTGACTCTCCTCCTTCTCACCTCCTCCCAACCCGGGGACTGTCATAACCCGAGCATTGGGAGAACTGGCTCGTCCTCATCAGATTTCCCATTAGGGTTTGGGCTGTGGAATTCAGGAGTCCTTACTCGGCTTCTGCCCAGAAGCCTTGCCCATCCTATGTCCCTCTGCACTGACCACTTTGGAACCAGTTGTGAGCAGCATTGCTGTGCCCGATGGGTTTCTGGGGGCACCAGGGCTGGCTCAGCACATCCACTCAGCCAGCCGGACATGCCAGCATATCATCACTCTCAAGAGTGACCCTCGATCGTGACAGCTCCCTGGCCCCCACGTGGGGTAACTGAGGCACGTCTTCCATGTGATCTCTCAGCGTTCCCCAGACAGACTGATCTTCCTCTGCCCACCGTGGGACTTGTTCAATGACACACTTAGCTTCCTTACCCCCACCTTTCCTGCTTCTCTATGAGCGTTTCCTGGGATCACCTCCCAAATAAGATCCTTGTAATGACATCCTTATTTTGAGAACCCAACCTGAGATAGCATCCCTTCCCAGAGGCAGTGAAGGGAGCTTGCTGCGTTGACTGATGGGGAAGAAAAGATGGGTAGGAGGAAAGATAGGATGGGGAGGAATTGCTAGTTAATAGTTCAAAATATTATGGCACATCATTGAAAACTCAAGCGAGTTGAGTGCTTACTCTGTGCCCGGCACCACACTCAGTTGTTATTTCACCTGGTTCTCCCAGTAGCTTTGCTTGAGTGACCTGTTCTCAGAGCTGAGGGAGCTAGGTCTCAGGGATATCCACCAGCAAGCTGGGTGAGTGGGGACAGGAACTCAGGTCTGATGGTTCCCCCGGGAAACATCTGGAAACACCTCGGCTAGTAGCGAGTATGAAGCGCCTTGAGGTATGCCGATGTCTTCCATTGACATCAGTGCTGAGGAATTATAATAGCCACCTGCTAATTTCAAAAGATTTCTGTCTTTAAACCTTTCCTTAAAAAGCTATAAGGTCTCAAATGTTTTGAGGCAGTGGCATGATGCTGCGAGCGCCATGATGTTAGACAGGTTTATGAGGAACAGAGAATGGGAGCGATGGTCTCAGGATTGAAAAAAAAAGGACTGACTGATTCCCGTTGTGTAAATACTCTCACCATGGCCAATTCCAAGCTAGAAACTTGACATTACTGAATTCAAAGTTGCAAAGAGATGGAGATGTGGAGTGCCACACCATGATGCAGTATTTCCACTGTACTGATGCAATCAACATAAATAAGTTCAAGAGCATTGACCATGGTAAGACGTAATAAAACAATTAGTAAGTGATGAGCTTTGAGTATTTAGTACCTTTTTTACTGAGGTAAAATTCATATATCACTAAATTCACCATTTTAACCACTTAAACTCTTAAAGTGAACAATTCAGTGGCATTTACTACATCCGTAATGTGGTCCCACCACCACCTCTATCTAGTTCCAGAACATTTTCCTCACTCCAAAAGGAAGCCCTGGACCCAGTTAAGCAGTCACTCCCCATTCTCCCTCTGCACCCCTGGCTCCCACTCTAATCTGTTTTCTGTGTCTATGAATTTGCCTATTCTGGGTTTTTCATGTAAATGAAATCTTTCAAGATGTGACCTTTGGAGTCTGGCTTCTTTCACCTGGCATAATGTTTTCGAGGTTCATCCATGTTGTAGCGTGTGTCAGTACTTAATTCCTTTTCATGGCTGAATCGTATCCCATTGTATGGGTACACTGCATGTTGTTTATCCATCCATCTATTGATGCACTGATGGGTTGTTTCCACCTTTTAGCTATTTTGAATTGTGCTGCTCTCAACATTCATGTACAGGTTTTATTTGAATACCTGTTTTAAGTTGTTTTGGGTATATACCTATGAGTGGAATTGCTGGGTCACACGGTGTTTCTATGTTTAACTTTTTGAGGAGCTGCCAAATTGTTTTCCACAGTGGCTGCACCATTTTACCTTCCCACCAGCAGCGTTTAATGGTTCCAATTTCTCTACATTCTCACGAACACTGCTTATTTTCAGTTCGTCATTATTATTATTACTCTAGCCATGCTAGCTGATGTGAAGTTGTGTCTTATTGTGGTTTTGATTTACATTTTCTAATGACAAATGATACTGAGCATCTTTACATTAGCTTTTGACCATTTGTCTATCTTCCTTGGAGAAGTATCTACTCTAGTCCTTTGCTGTTTTTCTTTTATAAGGAAGATTGGCCCTGAGCTAACATCTGTTGCCAATCTTCTTCTATTTTATATAGGATGCTGCCACAGCATGGCTTGATGAGGGGTGCTGGGTCTGTGCCCGGGATCTGAAACTGCAAAAGCTGGGTCACCGAAGCAGAGCATGTGAACTTAACCACTATGCCACGGGGCCAGCCTGCTTTGCTCACTTTTTAATTGAGTTGTATAGTGGCTACATGTATAACAGGTACATGAT
This sequence comes from Equus przewalskii, assembly GCF_037783145.1. NCBI lineage: Eukaryota > Metazoa > Chordata > Mammalia > Perissodactyla > Equidae > Equus > Equus przewalskii. The sequence continues at coordinate 45,475,306 of NC_091851.1, forward strand.
TTGAAAATATTTTCTCCCAGTCTGTGAGTTGTCTTTTCACTTTCTTGTTAGTGTCCTTTAATTCACAAAAATTTTTAATTTTGAAGAAGTCCAATTTATCTTTTTTTTAATTTTTTTAATCTTTTAAAAAAATTGCTTGTGTTTTTGGTGTCATATCTAAGAATTCACTCCCAAATCCAAGGTCATGAAGATTTACTCCTATCTTTTCTCCCAAGAGTCTTATAGTTTTAGCTCTTACATTTGGGTCTTTGATCAATTTTGAGTTAACAAACTTTTGTATATGGTGTGAGGCAGGGGTTCAACTTCAGTTTTTCACATGTGAGTATCCAGTTGTAATACTTTGGTTTTTAATATAATCTATTTAATTGTAAGTTTATATAATTTGACTTTTAATTATGATCATGTTTAACACCTGACTTGCAAAATTTCTGAAAATTTAACACTCAGCTCTTGTGAGCCAGTTTGAGCTGGTGTGAGCTGGCTCCAGCAGGCCACTACTTCCACCTCACCCTGCTTAAACAATCCTGCTGCTGAAGGCTGGCATTTGGATTTGTTTTTCTTGAGGAGCTGAGCTGGGGGATGGTTGTTGTGTGCTTATGGAGCTCCTGGGGGATGGGCATCTGAAGAAGAAGGATCTGGAGACCCCCATCCTCTAGCCATGAGCCTGTCTGACATTTTCCCATTGCATCTGGCTTTCCCTCCCGTGGTTCAAAGAGTGTGGCTGAGTTTCTCTTGTTCCCTTGCCCGGCATTTGTCCAGCTGTTCCTCCTGGCTAAGAGGGACCTGATTGTCTTCCAGCTGGATCTGAGGGGGCTTTGGAAGCCCCGTCTTGAAGCAGAGACCAACCTGATCCTGAGATTGAGGAAGTGCTCCTTTTCCTGGTGGGGTGAGGAGATAAAATACAGAATGCCAAATTACGTGTGGGTTTCAGGTAAATAATGCATAGTTTTTTTAGCATAAGCATGACCCATGCAAGATTTGGGACATACTTATACTAAAGAATTATGCATTATTTATCTGAAATTCAAATTTAGCTGAGAGTCCTGTGTTTTCACTTGGTAAATCTGGTAAGCTTCCCCTCAGGTCAGTTTTCTTCCTTAGTGCCCTCGTCCAACAGCAGACACTCAGAACTTCAGAGTGGGGAGTGGCCCTGGGGAGGTGCTGATTCTCTTCCCGTTTTACAGATCTGGAAACTGAGTTCCAGAGAAGGAAAGAGACAGGCCCCAGTACATGGAATCATTGTGGACTTTGGGGACCTCACTGAGCTGAGCTACATGACTTTTCTTTTTCATGAAGTCAGCATATTTTGTGAGCGTCTTCTGTGCACGGGCACTGTGCTGGGTGTCGGGGGATAACAGTGACAAGCCTGCCATAGAGGGCAGCCTGTGGACATAGAGGACAAGCCTGTGTAGAGGGCAAGAATCGAGAGTTCCCTTTAGACATGTTAAATAAGAGACGTGTATCAGTTACCTGACAAGTCACTTCCACTCTCTGAGCCTCAGTTTCCCCTTTCCTAACATGGAAATAAGAGTACTTTTCTTGGGGGATAGTTGTCTGGCTTCAAAGTGGTGATGAAATGTCTGGTGGGGACAGGGAAGAATTTACAGTTGGAAGAGAGAAAAGAGGTACCCATGGTAAAGTTTGGTTGTTGCCCACAGGTTACCTGGCATCCTGGGACACTCAGATGATGTGGGATGGAGGTGCCAGAACTCACCTGCCCTGCCTCACCTGCCAGGGACCAGCCAGCTCCTGCTCCTGGCCCCCCAGGGGCCCCAGGTGGGCAGGCCTCACCTCGCCTGACCCTGGGCCCTGTCATCCTGCCGCCAGAGCAGGGCCTGGCCCCCACTGTGTTCCTGAAGGCCCTGCCCATCCCATTGTACCACACAGTGCCTCCTGGGGGCCTCCAGCCGCGCGCCCCCCTAGTGACAGGCAGCCTGGATGGGGGCAACGTGCCCTTCATTCTCAGCCCCCTGCTGCAGCCGGAAGGACTTGGCCCCACCCAGATGGGGAAGCCAGTGGCTCCAACGCTCACCGTGAACATCGTGGGTGCTCTGCCTGTCCTGTCGCCGGGCCTGGGGCCCACGCTGGGCAGCCCGGGCAAGGTGCGGAATGCCGGCAAGTACCTGTGCCCTCACTGTGGCCGGGACTGCCTGAAGCCCAGTGTTTTGGAGAAGCACATCCGGTCCCACACGGGTGAGCGGCCCTTTCCATGTGCCACGTGCGGCATCGCTTTTAAGACCCAGAGCAACCTGTATAAGCACAGGCGCACCCAGACGCACCTCAACAACTCTCGGCTGTCCTCGGAGTCCGACGGTGGTGGAGGCAGCCACCTGGAGGAGGGGGACAAGGCTGGAGAGACCTCCAGAGCAGATGGCAGAGGGGACAGCTGGAGCCAGAGAGTGCGCGATGCGGCCCAATCAGAGAGACCCCTTTCTCCAGGCGCCCAGCGCGCTGGACACTGCCCACTGCCCACCACGCGTCTGTTCCCTGTTGCCAAGAACCTAGAGCTGAAGTTGGAAGCTATTCCCTGTCCAGGGTCCACATTCACTGACAGAGAGGCCCCTTTGGACTCTACCCATACAGCGTCCGCTGGGCTCCCAGTGGCCGGCACACAGCCGAGGCGTAAGCTCCTGGAACAGAAGTCTCCGACCGCCAGCAGGTCGTGCTTCGTGCAGCAGCAGCAGCAGCAGGCGATGTCCGCGGAGAAGCCCTGGGACCCCAAGGCCTCGGAGGGCCGGCTGAGGAAGTGCGAGAGCACCGACTCAGGCTACTTGTCCCGCTCAGACAGCGTGGAGCAGCCGCTGGCACCTTCTAGTCCCCTGCACAGCCTTTCAGAGCACAGTGCTGAGTCCGAGGGGGAGGGCGCCCCAGGGCCCGGAGGCGCCAGGGCTGAGCCGGGGGAGCAGGGGCCCAGCTTGGAGCTGGAGAAGAAGCAGCTGGAGGAGCGCATCGCCAGGCTCATCTCACACAACCAGGCCGTGGTGGACGACTCCCAGCTGGACAACGTGCGGCCCCGCAAGACAGTTCTGTCCAAGCAGGGCAGCATCGACCTGCCCATGCCTTACACCTACAAGGACTCCTTCCACTTTGACCTCCGGGCCCTGGAGCCTGGACGGAGGAGGCAGGCCGCCCTGTGCTCGGCCCGCTCCACCTTCACCCCCCTGGACAAGACGCGACCCCTCTTCTTTCACTCGGTCCCCACTCAGCTCTCCACCACCGTGGAGTGTGTGCCGGTCACCAGGAGCAACTCACTGCCCTTCGTCGAGGGCACCAGAATGTGGCAGGAGCCGCTGGACCCCCAGGACACCTGCCCCAGGGGGCAGAAGCCTCTGAGCCCCAGGCCCACCCCTGCCCGACTGGTGGGTGTCCCCAGCGGTCACCCCCGGGCCCTGGTCAGACAGGCCGCAGTGGAGGACCTGCCGTGTCCGCCCACTGGAGACACTCCGGCCCCTGCAGAGGCCCCGGATGGAAAAAGAACTGCTGTAGGGGAGAGGGGTGCTGGCCAGGCCAGAGCGACCAGTAGGAAAGGCAGCCAGAGGAAGCTGAAGATGTTCTCCCAAGAGAAGTGGCAGGTGTATGGGAGCGAGACGTTCAAGAGAATCTACCAGAAAATGAGAGCCAGCCACCACGGAAGCAGGAAGGCAAAGGAGGAGACAGTGGGCAGTGGGACGGGGCTGGACCATCCTCTCCAGGCGGAGGCAGCAGGGTGCAAGGGCGCAGCCCCGGCCCAGGATGAGAGGACCCCTGTCCTTGGGGACATTTCTGTGGGGGCCAAGCCAGGGCCTTGGGGAAGTCTGCCAGCCCCAGAGGGCTTCTTGGTGACTGAGCCCCAGAAGCAGAGGGAGACAGTGGCTAGAGCGGGAGGCAGTGACCAGCCTGGGGTGAACAGGGCCACCTCACCCCCAACTCTCAGCTGCACAGAACCCCCCTGTTTGGGTAGCAAGAGCCCTCAGATTCCTCCAAAGGGGAGGCTGGAGCTGGGGTGTCAGCTGTCCCCAGCACCTGGTCCCCTCAAAGAAAGTGATCTACAGGCTCCCAGGCTGGCTTCACCAGACCCCAAGCTGGAAGGAGGCACCTGTAATGGTAGGGGCACAAAGACCTGTCAGCGGGCCCAGACCGTCCTCAGGCAGCCCAGTAGTAACTCTGGGGAGCCCCAGGCTCTGGAAGACAAGCTCCCCTCGGAGAGGAAGAAGCTGAAAGTGGAGGAGCTGAGCTGCCAGGAGCAATCGGAGTGTTCGGGAGCAGAAGGAGAGGCGCCCGGCAGCCCCATGCAGGCTGCCTCCCCATCATCTCAGAACCAGGACAGTGGCCCTGGGAACAAGCTAGGAGGGCTGCATGGCAGCAGCGACTGCATGGCGAGGGGCAGTGCTGGACAACAGGGCAAGCCCCTGGAGACCTCTAGCGCCTCATCCGCTGCTTCTTCAGTGGCGCTGTGGCAGGCGGGGCCGAGGGCCGAGGGGCCCTCCCTGTGCCCTGCAGCTGCAGCCACCATGAGTCCCTCCCAGCCGGCTGTCCAGCCTCGGCCTCCTGGTGCCCTTGCCGCCCCGGCGGACGCTGCCTTTCCTCCTAAGTACCTCCTCAGGTTACCTCAGGGAGAGACCCACCCCTCTCCGCTCGATGCCCGGGGACCAGCGCAAGGCCAGGCCCCTCTCTGTGGGAGAAGGTGTCCCGAAGAGCGGGCATCATTTGTGGAGTCAGGGCTGGGGGCCCTCCTGCCTCCCAGCGCAGTCTCGGGCCTGGCCCCCGGCGGAGAAGACAGCTTCGAGGAGGATCCCTGCCGGTCCAGGCCGGGGGACTGGAGAAAGGGGGTGCAGGGAGACGAGAAAGGAGACCTGGACACCAGCACCCCAGCAGCTGGAGAGTCTCCTGGCTTGGCTGCCGGAGCCCCCAGGGAGACAGCCTCCTTCCTGCCTACGCCAGTGTGTGACTCCCCCAGGAGTGCGACCCGTGACACCCACCACCTCTGCATGGGCAGCACTTTGGCGAGGGCCAGGCCCTCTGGGGGTGTCCTGAATCCCTGGGCACCCAACAGGGAGCTGAGGGCTCCTCCCAAGAGTGCCCCAGAAGACCCTCCTTCTGGGTCCCTGGCAGGGCCCAGTGCCTGCTGCTCCCTCTGGCCCAGCTCCTTCCTCTCGGCCCCCATGCCCTCGGGCTGGCCTGAGCTGGCCTTGTGTCCCCACTCAGAGACCCCTGGGAGCTCCAGGGCACGGGGTCCTTTCCCTACCCTGAGGGCAGAGCCCCTGCTCGTCTGGTGTTGTCTGAGCCGCAGCCTCCCTCTGCCCATGGAGCAGAAGGAGAAGGCTGCTTCCGTGTACTTGGCGCTGCACTCCCCTGGGGGCAGCCCCCGGGACGAGGGCCCGGACGCCCAGCCGGGGCGCAAGGCTGTGTCGGGAGGATGGCCCAGGACAAGCCCAGGAGAAGGAGGGCAGGCACAGACGTTGAAGGTAACACCCGGCTTTGCTCTGGGGCTCCGGAGGGCTGAGGGAGCACGCTTAGCAGGCAGGACTTGTAATGATAGAGAGAAAGTGTGAAGCCATCCCTTGTAGCATCTGCCGTCCATTATAATGTCTTCTCAGCCTGCTCCCCAGGGAAGTTGGGGCTACCACATATAGGGCAGGAGAGAATAAAGGCCAAAAATGCAAAATAAAGTGAAAGAAAATCATGAAAAAATAAATTTCAAAGGAAAGAATTATTGTACCCTAAACTCTGGGTGAAATATTTTTCATAACTGGACATCAAATTTAACTGAGCTTCCTGGGAATGGAGGCAAAAAGTGAAATGAGATACTGCCCAGGAGAGCTCTCTGGGTAATCTAGGATTATAAACCAGAAACTCTTATTGGGAGATGGACTCCAGGCAAAAACCACCCCCCAACTTTTAAAAGGAGAGAGCTATTGTACCAGGGACTCTGGAGAAATAATTACTATGATCAGATTTAACTTACATCTGAGTTTCCTGGGAGCAATGGCAAAAAGGGAAAGGAGATGGGTGCTCTAGAGAGTTCTCACTTGGTGGTTAAATAAGTTTATAGTCTCATCTTGAAAGCAAGTCTGTGCATCTGGATTTTATAATTGAGGGCATTGTCCTGCTCTATAATGTCTTGGGCCAGAGCAACTGAAGAGGGTCCTGGACCTCAGTTCTAATTTAACCATACAGAACAATGACAGGGCCTGGACTCCAGAGCCTTGCCTTCTTCTCCCAGGCAGAGCCTGAGGGAGTGGCAGCACTTTCCTCATCCTGAGAGTGGTGGGTTGATAAAAAATGTGTGGGGCCTGAGGGAGGGGAAATCCAATGCCCAGTTTGGCCCTCCTTCTTCCAAAAGGCAGTTAGGTATTGGTGGGGGGTCCCCGGAAAGGTAGAGTTGGGGGAGGGGAAAGAGCTGGCCATGGTGTTCCCTAGCCTCCAGTTTACTCCAAACGTCTGAGTTTTTCTCTGTGGATCCAGCCCTGGCAGAGTTCCAGAAGGTTCCACCCAGGAACGCTCAGACCATTTGGTGATGCAGCATTTCCATGCCTTGATTTCCCCAGACAGGCATCCTATCTGTAGAGAGAGAACCCTTCTGTGTTGTTCTTACCATGAGGGCTCTGAGCAATATGATGCCAACATGCCTGGTATTTTCAGCTCTCCCACCCGTTAGCCCCAGGGATGGCGTCCCAGGACCCGGTGACTGAGCAGGAGTGGAAAAAAGGACTGCGTCGTAGGAGAGTGAAGATGTCTCGTGGGAGCAGCAAGCAGAAAAAACTGAGCCTCAACTCCAAAAGGTAGGGTGTGAGGCCGCAGCTGTCATGTCCACATGTGCCCATAGTGTCAGGAACTGCAAACTCTGATTTTGCTAAACCTCCAAGCAAAACTTCACATGGGACTCAAAAGGCATCTCTGTGTTCCAGAGAAAGAGTTCCTGTGTGGGAACCGGGGTCTGCAGTTTCACCGTTAGAGGCTCATTCTGTTTCCCCGTCCGCCCACCTGGCATGGCCTCACTGGCTATGTGTTTTCAATGGAGCCTTTCTAAGGCCAGGGATCCAGCAAATATTTGAAATAACTGAGTTGAAAACACATCCATCCAGCTTAAGTCCTGAAGAGAGAGTGTGTTAATTATTTACAGCTTTTATTGCTATTTTAATTATGCAAGCGATGCGTGTCCTTTGCAGAAAAATTAGAAAATAGAGACGAGCAAAGAAAAGACAATGAAACATCCTGGTAATCTCACCATTCGGAGATAACCACCACTGACATTTAGGTGCACGCCTTTCAGGACTTTTCCCTGTGACACGTGCATGCAGGGCATCTACCGCCAACAAACGGGAGGACGTGTGGATTTTCATACCACTGGCTCATCATGTCTTTGCTGGTTGTCTTGCTCCTTTGCTCAAAACCCTTCAGGCCTCCCACGGCACACAAGCTAAAAAGCAAATTCTCCAACCAGCCCCCACCCTCTCTCGGCCCCCCACGAAGCTTTTCCGGCTCATTTTCCCACACTCTCTACCACTCAGCGTGCTGTCGTGCTGTCTCTGCCTCTCTCGTTCTCTAATTCCCTCTCCAAACCCAGACCCCGGGCGCTCTCCTGCAGCCCCCCTTCATGCCTCGGCCCCCGCACGCTCCCCTGCCTGGGCCGCTCAGCCTTCTTCCCCTGCTGTCAGTATTGGGTCCACAGCCTAGATAGTCTTCAGGCGAGAACACAGATTCCTAATTCTTCCCCACAGCTGCTCAGACCCTTAGTGGCTGCAGATGGCAGACCCTCTTCTGGGGCCCCTGCCCCCATTTCAGTTGTCTGCCGGGACCATGTCTCCAGAGCTGACGTCGCTGAGGGCCTGCTGTGTGCCAGGCCCTCTATGATGACTCCCCATTTTTCCCATGAGGAAATTGAGACACAGAGATCAGGGGACCTCCCCAAGACTCGGATTTGAACCAGCACATCTTACTCCAGAGCCGTGTGCCGAACAGCAGCTTGCCCCAGTGCTCGCAGCCCGTAATGGGCATGAGAGTCGCCTGGAGCTTTCTGGCGTTTTCTTGTGTTTCTGGGTGGAATTCGATGGGTCTGGGGTGGGGCCTGAGAGTCTGTATTTCTCACACACTCCCAGATGGTGCTGAGGATTTGGCTCAGGGAGCACGCTTGGAGGAGCAATGTCTTATGCTGCCCCAAACCACATCCTGTCCTTTCCAACACGCCCATCATTTTGGGGGGCATGTTCTTTATTTCACAGATCATTCAGGGCTCTTGTGACAGAAGACCAATTCTAAGTAGCCGGAACAAAAGAAGAACCCCTGCCTATGTAACAGGGACAGCCAGCCCTAACCTAAACTGTGGGGAGTGGGGAGGGACAGCCCCCTAAGGGAAACGTGGGATGGATGCTGGCCAGACCAGAGTAGCCACCCACGGGATTCTGGGAGCACAGGGACACTGGCAGTTGGCTTTGTTCCTCCTCAGCTTCTCACGCGTAAACTGACATTGAGGAAATGCTAAACTCCCTCTGAATGATGACTGACAAGCCTGCAGTCTCCAGGCTTCTGTCAGGGTCCCGGGAAATGTGGTGGGGGGGCGGGGAAGGATGGGTTGCCTCATTAACAGCTCCCTGCTTCCCGAGACTTCAACTTGACTAACTCAGCAAACCTTCATCGTGCACCCGCTAGGAGGCCGCCAGGGAAACTTTCCCAGATAAGACTGATGGTCCAGGCTGGTGCTCCAAGAGGCCTGGAGACACCTCTCCAGGATGCCTTGAAAGCCTACCAGCAGCCCAGGGGCCAAACATGGCTCAGGTAGGAATCTCGTTAGGCCCGGACCATTTTAAAAAGTTTTGACACTTAGTAGCCAAATAATAATTATCAGGGGATTTCACATAAAAATCTGGATTTTCAGCTTCTCTTGACACATCTGAAGCTCTGAAGACACGAGGCCTCCTTTTCTGCCTGGCAGCAGTTGGCTGGAGCTGAGTCGTGGCCACCCCTTGTGGATAGCACCTGTGCTCTGCAGTTTGCCTCAGTCCCTACCTCCCCCTATTGCCTTACACTCAGCCTGCCTCTCTCAGTCACGTCATCTGCCTGTCGCTTCTAGGCATTTGAGCTTGCAAATCTTGGTCTTAATATCTGGTCTTGTGGGAGCCAAAAGACTGCCTTCCCAGTCGGCGAGCTCCTCAGCAAGAGCCTGCGGGTGGGAAAGTGAAGGGGCAGTGGGCGCCCATGTAGAACAAGGAGGGGTCTGAACCAAGACTTAGCAGCTCTATCCTGGAGCCCCTGAGTGGGTGAAATGGGGATGACACCACTGAAATTTTTATATCCACCAAATGTTTTTGGTTGGCCACCATGCATCCATCATCTATGACTCTATCGGCTCAGGACCGTCCTTTGAGTTAATTCCACTTGCAGATCCCTCTGCCTCCACCTGCACCCCCGCCCCCGGCTCCTCACATGGCCAGCGCCCCCCGTCCCAGCAAAGACAGCAGCACGGCAGCAGGGGCTTCCCAGGCCTCAGAGGTTCCCCCTTTTATTCTCTATCCATCGCCTGGCTTTATTTCCTTTGTAGATTCATTTTCTTGAGTCATAGAAAGGTAGATCATCCTGAGGGGGCCTGACCTAATCAGGTGAGGCCTTTAGAAGAAGATCTAGAGGTCAGAGATTTGAGGCAGCAGAGACACATGCTCTCTCCATTGTTGGCTTTTAAGAAGCAAGCTTCTTAGGAATTTTAATTGCCTCAGTCACATATTTACCTTTCCCATATTTTATTAGTTAGAAACAAGCCACAGGTTCCACCACACTCAAGGGGAGGGGATTATACAAGGCTGTGACTCATGGGGCCACCCTCGGGTGCGTCTGCCAGAAATGGTTCCCCCAGCTCACCCTGCTGTGGAATTGGGACTGCACTGGAGTTTTCTGACCCCGTATCTTCTATCATACACATGGTGAGCGGTTGCTAAGATTTTAATGTGGGGACACACATTTAGGGAAGTGTTCGTAAGGGAATATGCTGGGCTTATAAGGAAAAGTTCCCTTTAAAGGCAAATTTCTTATCAGGCCACTGGTTCTACAGCATTTGGCCTGCAAAGATTTCTTAAAGAAGACTACCAATTTGACCCGCGTGAGGTCTCAAATTTAATTAATTCTCTGGTGGTGGAGTGACACGGTTAGATGATAGAGCTTCTTGGAGAAATGCCCTCTCCACTTCTCTTTCACATTTAACCCATCTTCAGAAACATGGAGTTGGTGCCCAATTCTGAGCGCCAGTGTTGGGAAAATGCCGAAAGTTGGTGCCCAGTCGAAAAGTGCTTTACAAAAGGGCTTCGAGTTCACTGTTCGGGAAGCCATGCACGGAGCTTATTTTTTCTCATAAAAAGTTTTCAACTCTGTATATTGAAATCCATCCATTTTTCAGATAGTAAGTCATGACCAATTTGTAATAGAAGTCAATAGTAACATAGGATTTGTTTTGCACGTATTTGCTCTGCAGCTAACCAAACAGAAATACTTCTATTTCACGAAGTAAGGGATCTATCATCTGTCTGTCTTTCTGCTTATCTATCTACCTATCTATTTATCATCTATCATCTGTCTGTGTTAGTTTTCTGTTGCTGCTATAATAAATTATCAACTTCGTGGGTTATTTTAAACAACGCAAACTTACTCCTGTCTTGTTCTGTAGGTCAGAAATCCAGCACAGGTGTCCCTGGATGACAATCCGGTGTCACAGGCTGCACTCCCTTCTGGGGGGTCGGAGGGGGTCACCCGTTTCCTGTTCTCTTGGGTTGTTGGCAGAATTCCATTCGTGGCTTGTGGCTCCCTTCAGCCAAATCCCCAACCAGTGAGGATGAGTCAAGTCTCTTCCACACTTCACATCTCTCCTCCTTCTTCAGTCTCATCTCTCTGACCCAATCTTCTGCCTCGTCTTTCATTTTTACCGACTCACTTGGTTAAATTAGGCTCACCCGGATAATGCAAGATAATCTCACCATCTCGAGGTCCATCCCCTCAATAACAACTGCAAATCCCTTTTTCCATGCAAGGTAACATAGTCACAGGTTCTGGGGACTAGGACGTGGACAACTTGTAGGAGTGCGTTACTCTGCCTGTGACACCATCTATCCATCCATCCACCCACAGATGTGTGATTGTATATGTGCATCTACGTGTCAATTTATGTATCCATCTACCCACTCACATATGTATGTGTGCATGCATCTCTATTTGTCATCTATCAATTTGTGTGTTCTCTCCTCAAGAAAGAAGCCTCTTTTTAAAATCACTTTCTATTTCATGTGAGTTGTCTTAACATTCTACAGAACATGAAATACTGTAGCAAAGATTCCACTATAGGCCTCAGCTCACAGAGAATGGTAAAATTCCTGTATCAGAGTGTCTGTTCTCGCTTCTTTTTTTAAAAAAATTAAAAATACAGGAAAGTTCAGAAAATACGTAACAGATTCCTCCTGCACGATCTAGAATGAACAAATATTAACATTTTGTAGTATTTGCTTTTGAGTCTTAAAAAAAATCTTACTTTATTATATTATATATTAAATAAAATAAAACTAATAAAACAAAAAAGATAATAGATGTAGTCTGATGTATCTGGCACTAATTGTTTCAATCCATGTTTTCATACTTTGCAAATCAATTTATCCACTGATAATATATTCTATTGATTTGTCTCTTTAAACTATGTATAGAAATATCATACTGAATTTATCATTCTTCAGCTTGATTTTTAAACTCAACACTGTGTTTTTGAAGATCTGGTTGTATTGGTATGTACAGATCAACTTCATTTGTCTGAATTGTAGCAGAGTGTTCCATCCCATGAAGGTGGCTCATTTTATTTCCCATTCTCCTATTTATGGACATTTAAATTGTTTCCAACTTTTTTTGGCTAACTTCACAATGAGCATGCTTACACGTGACTCCTTAGGCACAATGCAAGAGGTTTTCTAAGAAGTACACCTAAAAGTGAAATTGCTGGGTTATAAGATAATCATTTTTAACTTTACGAGTTATCAGCAAATCCCCCCCAGAGTGGTTGTGTCATGGCTCGTTTCCACAAGCTGTGAGTGAGAATTGCCCTGCTGTCATGCTCTTACTAATGCTTGTTATTAGCAAATTTTTAATGTTTTGCCCATCCGGAGTTTGTAGGATTCTGTATATATTCCACATTTGTATATATTCTTTGCCTGTTATATACACTGCAAATATTTTTCCATGTCTATTTGTCCTTTGAAGCCCATTCATTTATACTGACCCACATCATTACAGACATCTTGCCTCTTCACTCTATTTTGCATAACACCTTCGTTCTGGGATTATTTTCTTCTGGCTGAAGCATCATCTTTAGAATTTCCTTTAGAGAAGAAAAATTTCTGTTTTTATTAGTCTGAAAATACACTTATTTCATCCTTGTTGTTCAAACATATTTTTGCCGGACGTGCAGTCCTTGGTTGACAGCTATTTTCTCTCAGCACATCAAAGCTCTTGTTGCACTTTTATTTGGCTTCCATTTTGCAGTGGAGAAGTCAGCTATTAGTCTACTCATCTGTCCTTTGAAGGTCTTTTATCTCTGGCTACTTTTAAGACCTTCTTTTAATCTTTGGTGTTCCATAATTTTACTTTGATGTATACAGGTCCACGTTTCTTTTATTATTCCATTAGGACCCATTGGGCTTTTATGGTTTGTGGATTGATGTCTACCCAGGAAATTCTCAGCCTTCAGTCTCCACACCTTGCCTCTTTCCCATGCTCTGTCCCGTCTTTCCGGGACACTGGAATAACGTGTCTTCGATCTCCTCTATCTTTCATGTCTTTCAGCCTCTGTTTTCAGTAACTTTGTGTCTTTGTGCTGTCATCTAGATAATTTGGTTAGATCTCTTTTCAAAATTCCACTAGTTTTCTTAATCCTCTGGGTTAGTTTTTGAAAAGCTCTATTGAGGTATATTGAATTTTAATGTTATGCATATTTAAGGTGTACAGTTTAAAATAAGTTTTGACATATGTATGCAGCTGTGAAACCAACAACACAATCAAGATAATGAATCTATCCATAATCCCCAGAGTTTCCATATGTCCCTCTATAATTTCTCTCTCTTGCCCACCCTGCCACCCTCTCAGCTCCAGGTAACCGCTGATGTGCTGTCTGTCACTACATGTTAGTTGACTTTTTCTAGAATTTTATAGACTTCATACAATATATGTTCTTTTTTTGGCTTGGGTTTTTTTCACTCACCATGACTATTTTGAGGTTCATTTATGCTACTGTGTGTACCCATAATTCTCTCCTTTTAATTGCTCAGGAGTAAGCCATCAGAGGGATATGTCACAATTTGTGCATTCACTTGTTGGTAGACATTTGGTTTGTTTCAGTTTAGGACTGTTACAAATAGCAGCTACTATAAACATTCATATATGAGTCTTTGTATGGATATACCCTCTAAATTCTTTTGGGTAAATATCTGAGAGTGGATTGGCTGGATCATACAGTAGATGCATGATTAATTTTTTAAGAAGTTGCCAAGCTATTTTCCAAGTGGTTGTATCATTTTACATTTCCACCAGCAGTGTGTGAGAGTTCCAGTTTCTCCACATCCTTGCCAGCACTTAGTATGGCGTTATTTTTAATTTTAGTCATTCTAATAGGTGTGCGGTGGTATCTAGTAGTTTGAACTTGGATTTACCTAATGCCTGATGATACTGAGCATTCTTCATGTGCTTATTTCCCATTTATGTATCTTCTTTGGTGAAGTACCCATTCAAATCTTTTGCCCATTAAAAAGAATGGCTTGTTTGTTTTCTTATTATTGAATTTGGAGGGTCCTTTATACACGGTTAGAAGTCCTTTAGCAGATATGTAGTTTGCAAATATTTTCTTCTAGTCTCTGCCTTATCTTTTCATTCTCTTAGCAGTGTCTTTTAAAGAGCAGACATTTTTAATTTTGATGAAGTCCAATTATCATTGTTTTCTTTGGATTGTGCTTTTGCTATCATAACTGAAAAACCCTCGCCTAACTCATAGTCACAAAGATTTTTCTCCTAAGTTTTCTTTTAAAGTTTTAGACTTTTAGGTTTAACATTCAGGGCTATGATCCATTTTTGCATAGGGTGTGATGTATAAGTCAAAGTTCTTATTTTTGCATGTAGATATCTAATTGTTGCAGTACCATTTGTGCATCCATCTGTTTTGATGCAGATACCACACTGTCTTGATTACACTACCTGACTTGAAGATGACTATAAAGCTAAAGTATGCAAGACAGTGTGGTATTTGCATCAAAACAGACAAATAGGTTAATGAAACAGAATAAAGAATATGGAAATTGACCACATGTAGCTGGTCAATTGATTTTTTGACAAGCGTTCGAAGGCACTAGTCTTTTCAACAAATGGTGCTGGACCTGGAAACCATGTCCACCAGTAAGCTGAGGCAATTACAAGTCTTACTTCATTTGTTTCTCTCCTCTCAGGTATCACCGCTTTCATTGCTTGATGTCCAATGTCCTGAAAACCACTGTTTCAAACATTTGTCCAGTTTTTTATTGGGGAGGGTAAATCCAGTTACTGTTACACCATCTTGCCCAGAAGAAGTCCCTGGACTATTGCAATGGCCTCTGAATTTGTCCCCCTGCTTTTACTGATTTGTCAGGTTTTAAATGTAATTGTTAACATATACTACGTTTTCTTTCCAAAAAGTTCCATGTAATTATTTTTCAAATCTGCTTGGTGATTTTTGTAGTCTTTTGCTCTTTACTCCCCTTTTCTTCTTTTTATTGAGGTATGAATGATATGCGTACAATCCATGCGTATTTCATGTACACATCTTGAAGATAAGTATACACCCATGAAACCATTACCATATACAATGTCCTAAACTTATCTATCATCTCTACAAGTTTATTCACTTCCTCTTTTTTTTAAAGAACATTTGACATAAGATCTGTTCTCTTAAATTTTTATGTGTGCAATGCAGTATTGTTGACAATGTGCACTACAGTGTACGGCAGATCTCTAGGATTGATCCATTTTGCGTAAGTGAAAGTTTGTACCCTTTGATCAACACCTCCTTGATACCCCCTCCCTCCAGCTCCTGATGACCACCATTCTACTCTCTTTTTGTGAATTTAACTATGTTAGATTCCTGATATAAGTGGGATCGTGTAGTATTTTTTTTTCTGTGTCTGTCTTATTTCAATTAGCCTTATGACTTCCAAGTTCATCCGTGTTGTAGCAAATGGAAAAATTTCCTTCTTTTTTTAAGGCTGAATATTATTCCATTGGATGTACATACCACATTTTCTTTATCCATTCATCCATTGATGGACATTTGGTTTGTTTCCATATCTTGGCTATTGTAAATAATGCTGCAGTGAACATGGGGTGCAGATGTCTCTTCAAGATCCTCATTTCAATTTGTTCGGGTAGATACCCAGAAGTGGGATTGCTGGATCATATGCTGGTTCTCTTTTTAATTTTTTGAGGATGCTTCCTACTGTTTTCCATAGTGGATGTGCCAATTTACACTCCCAACAGCAGAGTACAAGGGTTCCCTTTTCTCCAATCCTTGTCTGTACTTGCTGTCATTTGATTTTTGGTAATAGCCATCCTAACAGGTGAGAGGTGATATTTCATTGTGGTTTTGATCTGCATTTCTCAGATGATTAGTGATGTTGAGCACCTTTTCATGTATCTATTGGCTATTTGTGTATCCTCTATGGAGAAATGTTTATTCAGGTATTCTGCCCATTTAAAAAAATTCAGTTATTTGGTGTTTTTGCTATTGAGTTGTATGAGTTCCTTATATATTTTGGATATTAACCCCTTATTCCATAGATGGTTTGCAAATATTTTATCCCATTCTGTAGGTTGCTTTTTCATTTTGTTGATGGTTTCCTTTGCTGTGCAGAAGATTTCTAGTTTGATGTAGTCCCACTTGTTTATTTTTGCTTTTGCGGCCTGTGCTTTTGGTGTCAGATCCAAGAAATCATTGCCAAGGCCAATATTAAGAAGGTTTTCCCCTATGTTTTCTTCTAAAAGTTTTACAGTTTCAAATCTTATGTTTAAGTCTTTAATCCATTTTGAGTTGACTTTTGTGTATGGTGTAAGATAAGGGTCCAATTTCACTGTTTTGTATGTGGATGTCCAGTTTTCCCAACACTATTTATTGAAGAGACTATCCTTTTCCCATTGTGTATTCTTGGCTCCCTTGTCGAAGATCAGTTTATGGTAAATGTGTGGGTTTATTTCTGGGCTCTTTATTCTGTTCCATTGCTCAATATGTCTGTTTTTATGTCAGTACCATATTATTGTTATTACTGTGGCTTTGTAAGATATTTTAAAATCAGGAAGTGAGCTTCCTGCTTTGTTCTTCTTTCTCAAGATTGCTTTGGTTATTTGGAGTCTCTTGTGGTTCAACCTGAATTTTGAGATTTTTTTTCTATTTCTGTAATTTTTACTCTTATTTTCAATCTTTTTAAAAAACACACTTAATATTTTGCATCTGATAATGCCAACATAGGAGGTTTGGCATGTGTGACTCTGATTTATGTAGTAGCTCTCACTTACGGTAACTTGTTTGCTTGTTTGTTTTTGGATTTTTGATGGTGAACTGAAATTTCTAGAACTTTGAGATTTGGATTGGAGGTAGGTTTCTCCAGTAATGATTTGTTTTGCTTCTGCTGGGTGCCGGGGGGCACTCCCTGGGCACTACTTTAAATAAAATTCTTGGTTTTAGGTTCTTTCTTGTCACTGTGTAGTGTGAATTCAGATTGCAAACCCATGAGAAGATTGTCTTATTGTTATGCAATTAACAGGAGAGACTTTTGCTCCCTTCACTCAGTAATGAGGTTGGAGATTTTTTAATGTCCTGTGGCGGGTGGTGGAGGTAGAGTGTATGATTTCTAATTCACTCATATATATGACCCTCTGAGGTCTCAGCTTTATGCAGGAGCAGAGGTTGTGTCTTCCCCTTGACTCACCTAGAGTAGATTCTGGGTTGGAATCCTGCACCCTGCACCCACTAGACCACGGAAATGGGAGATCATGCTTAACCTGGTGTGGCAGATGGCCTCAAAATGAAAGATCTCTTCCCTTTCCAGGGTTTAGTTTTCACTTGGTTTTTGAGTTTTAAATATCTTACCTTCTAATCAGAACACCAATACATTTAATATAAGCTTTAAACATTTTTATATTTTAATCTGCATTTTTAGTTGTTTTCAGTATCAGGGTAAGTGTGGTGGTAGTCAGGGTAACTAGTTCACCGGACTGTTAGAAATGGACTTCTTCTTTTTAACCTCGTTAATTATTCTTTTCTCATCAAGAAGCTATATATTTGATGTCGTCAATGAGCCACCTTTTCCTCTAGGATTATTATTTTTTGGTCTTGTCTAAGAAATCTTTCCTTACTCTCAATATCTCAAAATCACCAATACAAAAATATATTCTCTTATGTTCTCTCTTTCTGTTAATGTAAGGAAGGATTTATTTTTATTTTTGTCCATATAGGCAACTATGGACCATGGGCCACACTTGGCTTTTGACCTGTTTCTGTACACCCTCCGTGAGCTGGGCATGGTTTTTACATTTGAATGTGTGGCAGAGTTTGTACGTGGCCTGCAAAGTCTAAACTACTTCTTATCTGGACCTTTATACCAAAAGTCTGCAGACGCCTGGTTTAAGCCACTTTTTGGTCACTTATTTGCTATATTTTAACTTCCGCTTTACATTTGGAGTTTCTGTCAGGACACTGCATTCCATTTCATTCATCTCTTTGTTTGTTGCCAACTCCAACCGCACTGAAGTGAAAATGGCTGGTTTCATTAATGAAAGGACATGAGTAAAGGAGAGGGATAAGAAAATTCAGGATCCATTTTCAGAGTGGAAACGGAAAAATGCAGAAAATTCATACTTGGATGCCTAATTGGCCTGACATTAACTAGAGGCATAGAGATTCAGGGGCCCACAGGCTGCGGCTCTGCCGTGCCCAAAGCAAGCGCTGGACCATGGGATTGGATTTTATTGATTAATCTGCAGCTGTGTACAGCGCTGTATGAGGCATGAAACACTCAGAGACTTGTTCCAGGAAGATTCCGGCAAATGGGACAGTGAATTGTGAAGTCCCAGGTGATTCGGGATGAGTGAGGAGGAGGGTTAGAGGTTGGAGCGAGGGGAGCAGGGCGCTCTGTAAACCCTAAGATATACATGTGGCATTGCAGGGAGAGCAAAGGAGAAAAGCCGGCACTGAGAATGCCATTCTCTTAATTGATAGTGTTTTTCCTTACAAAGCAGAAGTCTGTCTGTCTGAGGCCGGAGTCTGCTCTCTAGTCATCACACAATTTACTTATTCTATGGCTAGCTCTCTCAGAAATGACAGCACAATCTCTGAAGTGAGACTGAGACACAAACCGGGAGACATGGTGGCTGCCACTACACATGGCCTAGACCCTTTGTCACATTCTCCACAGCACCAGCAGCTTTGGCCTCAGTCCCAGGTCCTGACTGATGGGATCCGGAGGGCCACCACACCTCCACTCCACTTTTCTTGGCTTTGTTATTCCCTGTGGGATCCAGAGAGGAAAGTGAGAGGAATAATAGGACAGACCACATATTCTCTCCCCAGGATGAGTGTGTGCAAGGTAGGCCATGTAAATCTGTAAGACCCTCTCCTGGGACCTACTTCCTGCCCTCAGAGTTGGCTTATAAGAGGGGCAGCGGGCGTGGGGGGCGGGGTAGGGGCGGAGTAGGCAGGGTGGTCAGTGGCTTTCAGCCGGCATCGAGGTACATGACAAAAACCGTACGTTGCCTCCTCTCATGAGCTTCTCATTGGACTCCAGTCAAAGCCGGTGTCCCCTGAGCTGTTGACCTTGGCCAACTAGCCGTCAGTGTCCCTGCTGGAGCTGATGTGGGGTGAGAAGACTTTCTTCTGATGCGTCTTCCAAGAGGCCCATCAGCTACAGTGTTGTACTGATCTTCCGCAAGTGTCAGTAATGTAGGCTCTTGAAGGGTGTCCTCGAGAGAGCCCGAGAGAGCAGAGGGGCGCCGAGGGTAGGGGCGGGATTTAAAATCTGGACCTCAAATGGCAGCTTATTCTCAAAAGATGTGAACCATTGTACAGGCCAGCTAAAAGCAGCAAATTAGACATAAATACAGAAATCTGGATTGATCTTAAAAACACAGCCTTAAGTAAAAGTAAAGTGACGTAAAGAATGGCTCTGTGCTACAAGATCACACACAAAAGTGACACTACATATTTATGAGGACGTGTGCATATTTAAGGATGTTTGTCAAACACACTTGAGTGAATGTCTCTGGGGGAAACAGACGAATGAGAGCGAGGCGGAGGGAAGTAGGAGGAAACACTCCCTGGTGTGCCTGAGGCGGGGCTCCTGGAAGCAGCGCCTGACACGGGGTTCTCACACGACTGATTTACAGAGGGTGGGCTCTAAGGAGGCTTGTGAGGGAGTGGGGAAGTCGACAGGGCAAGGGAAGAACCAAGCAAACATGGGATATTGGGGGTCCAGTCCTGCCTGATCCTATGAGGAGCTCCGGAGTGCGAAATTTACCCCAGAGATTGTCCTGTTCAGAGGCAAAGGGACTGAGCTGTCACAACCTGCGACAGTCAGGCAACAGCTAGGGGCCTTTCCTGGGGGGTGTGCCATCCTCCCATCCCTAGGCCTCTCCATGCAAGATGGCTCCCGTTGGCCAAGGGCGATCCTCTTGAGAAGGCAGGAAGTGTGAGCCGTTCATAGCCAAGATCCCAGCAGCTGGGCATGGATGTGCAGCCTGGGGTAGGCGGTGGGGACGAGGTCCTCGCAGCATCTGCTAAACCGCAAGAGACCTTGTCTGACTGTGACGGCAGGTCACAGCCCTGGTCTCACCCTGGCTGTTCATTCCTAGGGGCTTGCTGCTCCAGGAGAGCTGCATGCAGAATGTTCTGGGAGAACCCAAGAGAGAAAGAAACAGACTCTGCCTGTGACTAAACAAAATGTTGCTTTGAAGACAATGCCAAGATCCGCTCGGGCTCCTCTAACTGCAAAATGGTCCAAATTGCACCTTAATGAGATCTGAAGTCAGGGGCTGGGGCTCTCCCAGCAGTCCTCTAGCTGTTTTCAGAGTGGAGTCCCTTGCACATCCATTTTCCAAAATCGAAACCTCCCTGCAGTTCAGACTGTGCCATTCTTAACACTTGCAAGCTTGTGGCAGTCACCCACTGACTTGGGGCCAAAGGTGCCCTGCAGCACACGGAAGAAGAATTGTCCCACGTGCCCCCGCCCCCCTCCCTCCCTTTGTCTCTGCACTTTGAAACCACTCATGCCCGGCCCAGCAGGAACTCTGACTGGTGCAGAGGTTTGTGATCAGCAAAGGGCAGACCTGTTGCGCCCCCCCATCCTGGCTCAGATAGCTCTTTTAGGCACCTGTGGTCTTGACAAGCAGGGACAGACTGCTTCAAAGAGCAAGGCAGGCACCGCTGGGGAATGCAGCTCCTGCCCAAGGCTGGGGAGGCCACAGGGCCATGTAAGTGGAGCTTCCCGCAAACATGGACACCAGAAAAGATGAGTAAAAAGTCACTTTCTCATTGTTGCTACTGTAAAAATCAGAGCCCAAGAGGATACTGCATTCCACAGATCTTACTTAAAATTCTGCCCGCAGCCCTGGTGATTAGGGGACTGCGGCTGGATCTTGGCAGCGGCTCAGACAGAGGAGAAAGGAAAATGGCCAAGCAGCTTGCCTCGCCACACTCCCCAGCCAGGTGGTTCTGAAGAGCATTGAGGGAGCAGAATTCTTATAAACTGAGGCTTGTAAAGGGAAGGGAGTCCTTGTGGCTCGACCAGGCAGCCTGAAGCAGTGCAAAGACATTTCCAACAGCTGAGCACCACTGGGGACCCCTAGCGAAATGGTACAGAACGCTGGATCTGGAGTCTAGTTCCCACGTGGCCACGCGGTTGGTCTCTTAGGGCACATCTCAGCTGCTCTGCGTCTCTGCTCTTTCGCCTGCAAAATGGGGGCGCTAGACTAGCTTGTCTGTTTTTGGTAGCACATTCCTATTAGTAAAAAATTTTGAGTCTGCCCCCTAATAAAGGCCTAATTGTTTATTTACAAATTATACATAGGTTCTATTCTACGAATGTATTATGTACATTATAAAGGCCATGCAACAATAAATATCAGAAAGCCAAGATGAAAATAAATATAAATAGAAGCTCTAGAATTTTCTTTCTTTACTCTTGTTGTGCTATCCCACTGAGATGTAAATACTCTGTTTTGGAGATTAGACCAGCTGATCTGGAAGGACTTCTCTAGATAGAAAGTCTGCAATACCCATTTTTTCAAAGGAGACCCTTGAGACCGGCGCTGTCCAATATAGTAGCCACTAGCCACATGCGGCCATTTAAATTCATTAAAATGAGACCAGACGTAAAACTCGGTTCCTCAGACATACTAACTCCATTTCAAATGCTCCATAGTTGCCTGTGGTTAGTGGCTACTGTATTGGTCATGCAGATGATAGAACATTTCCATCACTGCAGAAAGTTTTTGGACAGCCCGTTTATTAAGTAGTCAAGACCACGTGATTCAGCATTTAATTACAGCAGCTACCTTTATTAAGCACTTGCTATGTGCTAAGCAGCTGGGAAGCATTTCATGAGCACTATCTCATTTAGTCTCTGCCACAGCCTTGGGAGTTAGGTCCTGTTATTATCCGCATGTCACGGAGGGGAAAATGAGGATAGGAGGGACGAGGAATGTCCAAGAGCAGACGAGCTACTTAGAGGTCGAGCCCGTGTGTTCTCCCAGGCACCCCACAGGGACTTGGGCTTTACCGTCTGAGCATCGTCTTTTCAGATTTTTTGTGGGCATGAGCTTCTGGGCGGCTGTTCTCAAGCCTGCTTACTGCATACGTGTGTCTCTGTCCCACAGGTACAAAGGGAATTTCTCACAGAGCCGAGTTCAGCTGCGAGCCGGCAGACTGCGCAAGCCTCTCTGGGTGCCGAGGAAAGATTGCCCCCCGCCTCCGCTCAAGGGGCTGGGGCCACGCAGGGCCCTCCAGCAGGCTTCTTCAGAAACGGCAGGTAACGGTCTCCTTGGAGGTGGATCCAGACTGGGCACACAAAGGCACCAGGCTGCTGGGGATGCAGGATGAGCAGGAGATGGCCATCCTTGCCCTCAGGAGCCTGAAGTCCAGCAGGGGGACAGACGCATGAGGGATAAAAAAAAGAGTGATATCTGTGGAACAGTCAACGTGACCCTAAACTAGGGGTAAGGGTACTGGGTGAGAATACTGAGAATCCAACACTGAGAAGACAATGAACACTCCTGAGTACTGGCCACGTGGGCTGGGCCCTGTACTCAGTACAGCTCTCTCCAGGGCCTGGAAAACATGAATCAGAACTCCTGGTACCCCCCCACCCCTCCATCTTTACAAAGGAAGTTCACTTGATTCTTTCCACAGGGCCGTTGTGAGGGTAAAATGGGTCAGGATGGGCTTAGAGTCCATGTGAAATAGCAATCTGAATAGCTATGACGTGTGAGAGTGAGGGTACATTGCTTACATGTGAAGTGGTAAGAGGTGCGCCCTTTGTCATGCTTGGAGACAAACAAGGATGAACTAATGGGGACAGCTTCCTGGAAAAAGGGCTATTTTAAGTTGCAATCACTGGGCAACCAGGACAAATCGCTTAACTTCTCCGGACCTCAATTTCCCCTCCCTTTCTTCCCTCTCCCCAGACGTAATGAGCCCAATCTCAGCCTGCTTGCAGGGGGTTGACTGGGAAATGTGAAGCCCATCTGTGAAAAGGCTGCAGGGTCCCATCTGGCCAGGGGTGACTGAATTACCATCTTTTTGTGGCTAACTGTTGTCTGTTTGGCTCGAGGGCTGACCTTGGGCTCTGTCTGATGTCCCGATGATTTGACCCCTGGGGACAAGACTGGGACATCTTCTCATCCACCTTTGTGTAGCTCCAGGGCCCCCTGCAGGCAGATGGCACTTTTGTGCTCTCCCCTCCAATCCCCCAGGAGGCAAGGATGAGGATTAGCCTTTTGTTTCTCCTTGAGAATTTAAACCAAGGTAGGTATTTACTCAACTGGATGGCCAGTTGTGCAAGGAAAAGCATTGTCTTTGATAGGGAACATCAAGGGTTCGGATGATGTAGGAGAGGCTGGGATGAGGTGGGGCAGGGGTAGGCAGAGATGCTATCAGGGAACAGCTTTGTCCTTTCTTGATTGTCTGTGGCCCTCATCCTCAACTCTGCTACCTTCCTCTTTCTCCAATAGATATGGCCAATGGAATTGCCCATTGGGGTGTGCTTGGGTGAAACCATCTCCACCATAGAACCTAACAGAACCAACCAGAAATCGGTCAGTTGTCCCAAAAGGCAGAGCTTTCCCACCAGCTCTCTTCTCCGCACCTTAAAGAGGGCTGAATCAAGCTGCCCCTGGAAACTCACATCAGCCTCCATGTTTATATTCCTAAGCTCCATGCTATGCACTGAAGGGGCAGAAAAGAAAATTCCTGCTCTCGATAAATGTACAGGGTGAAAACAGACAGACCAACGAGCTGTTCACCCTTTGCTCAGATCACATGGGGAATAACGTTGGCAGGTCTGTAAGCTTCTTCCTTGGAATCTTATGTCATAGAGCAAGTTGATGTGGGTCTTACCTATCCATTGGCTCAACGTGACAATGAAGCAAGCTACTGAGGGCAGTGAGCACTTTACAGACTCTAAAGCAGATGATAAAAGCTGATTGTTATTATCTACTGAGCATAATGTGCATAAGTACATAAAAACTGGCTTATGCTGAGTACCAGATGCGAGTGGGGCACATGGTAACAAACATTTGTGTTGTTTAGTAGAAGACGAGGTCAGTGTTGGGGACGGAACCCAAAGCAGGAGTTTTCTTGGGAGAGAGAGGGCTTCTCCAGGAAATTCAGATGTAGGGAGAATAGAACAGAGGCTTTCTGGACTGGGAATGGTGAGTAAAGATTCAGGGCCAAGAACCAAATCTTGGAGGGTGGGTTGACTCCAGGCGGGCTGGAGTGCACTGGGCCCCGCGGTGGATGTGGGAGCCGCTGAAGCCGTTGTTCCCACTTGGTACCACGTGGACTGGTTTCCTAGGGCTGCTGAAGAAGTTTCCACAAACTTGGTGACTTAACAAAAATTTATTCTCTCCCAGTTCTGGAGGCCAGGAGTCTTACACTCCCTCCCAAGGCTCAAACAGAAGCTCCTTCCTTGCCTCTTCCAGCTTCTGGAGGCTCCAGGCATCCTTGGCTTTTGGCCGCATCCCTCCAGTCTCTGCTTCCATCTTCACACAGCTTCTCCCCTGGGTTTCTGTGGATCAAATCTCCCTCTTTCTCCTACAAGGACACTTGTCATTGGATTTGGGGCTCACCTTAAATCCAGGATGATCTTATCTTGAGATTCTTAATTTAATCACCTCTACAAAGACCTTTTTTCCAAGTAAGGTCAGTCACAGGTTCTCTGGGTTAGGACTTGGCCCTATTTTTTAGGGGCCATGATTCAACCACATCAGTTTTACAATTTTCCCCTTTCTGTGAACCAACAGAAATGGCCTTAAAACGTGTTTCTACATGAAAAAGGCTGTGGCACACATGGACCCTCATTATATAACAATTCACGTTGTCTGTGCTCTTACTGTGTGCAAACAGTTTTAGTAGGAAAGTTCTATTATAAACCTAAATCAATATAGAATCATTGAAACGGAATCTTCCAGTCCACCAGCAGCAGGACATGTTCCATACTTGGGGGAAGTGTTATCCAAGTGGCTACAGGTGGCTTCAATCCCAAAATGGATGTGTTGGGCTATGGGACCCATAGCTTCTCTTTAGGAAGAAGGCCCGGTGGCAGGCTGGATAGGGGCTGGGCAGGGCCTCCGTGTGTGGCTGTGTGGATTGTGCCAACAGGGGCTGAAATCCAGCCACCACACTGTTTGTCTGACCCTGTGCTCTGGCTATGGGGCTGTGTTGGCCCAAAGCAAGGAGCCCTGACTCCTCTCTCCTTCTCCCACAGAGGGCGCCTTTCCACACATCCTCCAATGGAAGCAAGTGCCTCCCCCTAATTTGCACATGTACCCGGTGTGCTCATGGTGACCCCGAGGGTCCCAGTGTAAGCAGAGAGATCAGCTGGAAAGCCTCTGATCTTTCATTGTCCTTTAAATCCCTCTGTCCCTTTAAAAGCTTCTCTCAGCCTCAGGAAATGGTCCTCCTCCCACCTATGTTGACTAATGGTGGTGGAGATCTTAACATTCCCTCCACAGTGGGAGAAATCCCACTTCTGTACACGTCTTGTCTCAACATCAGTTTCTCATACCAAAATTGTAAGAGCAAACTAGGGGTGCCAATGAATGGTGGGTAAAACCAGGTCCAAACAGAAAAAAAATAAAAATCAGAAATAAAATCCGAATCTGGAGCTAAGAAACAAGAGGCCATCTATAGTTCAAATTCCCCTGGGAATGTAGCCGCCCTACATAGGTAATAATGTCTCAGCAACAGCCTGGAGTGGTGACAAATGTCCGTGCTTTCATGTTTATTATTTGAGCAGCGAGTTGAGCCAGAGGTCTGGGTCACTGGTGCCCATTTTCAAAGGGCTCCCTCCCCCACAATTAGGAAGAACATGGAAGATGTCCACTAAGGGCAGGTGTGAGCCTGCGGGATGAGGTCTAAGCACTGGCCCAGGGAATATTAATCAGCCCCTATTCCTTATTGAAGTGTCAGAGTGGGAGAAGGGATGAGGGGCTGGGTAAACCTGCAAGCCCGAGGTGGACAGATCATGATGGACACCATCGAGTCGGAGGGTGGTAGAGTGCATTAAAATAAACACCACCTGGAAATCAAAGGGGATTGGGGATTTTACTGCCACAGCTTGCCCATATCAATATTTCACAGTGGAGTGACAGGCGGTCTGAGAGTGTTGGGTGTTTGAAGACAAAGTACCGTAACTTCAAAGTAACCTAAAGATGGGCCTTGGTCATCCACCACTTACAAACAACTTTCTTGTCTCCTTTGACCTGGCAGGTCCTGGATGGAGAGATCAGAGCTGGCTTCTCAGTGAGGGACTGACCTCTCCGTGTCTGTGTGTGTGACTGTGTGCGCATGTGCTTGCAAGTCCAAGCGTGTATATTTTGGGGGGGAGAGGACCTGTTTCCCATGGCAGCACAACGAAAGGATGATCTTTTTGGGTGACCTAGGGGGCTGTAACTTGGGGGGACTTGGTGAAATCCAACAAAGAAATTGAGAATGACCTTTGGGAGGAATTTCCCAATGAAAAGGTAGGGAAAACCTTTGACCCTGATCCTTGTAGGCCAACTGGAATCAGTAAAACATAAGCAGTCAGGGATACTCGTGTGCAGGGGCTGTAATAGGATGTTATAACTGATTCTTTGTTCTTTTTATTTTTGGAGAATCTTCCTGTCAATAATTTATGAGGATGAGAGACAGAGAATGTTTTTGAAAAATATTTTTTAAAAGGATGCTTAATTTCCCTCTCCTTTAAACTATCCTGATAGCTTGGTACTAATCATTCGAATTAACAGATGGCTTGGCAGTGAAGTCGTCTGCAAGCAGAAGGCCAGAGGAGTTATGAAGGATAAAGACCTAATTTATAAGATTTTATAGTAATTGCAGTCTTTGAGACTGTCCCGAGAGTCTGTTTTTTAAACCTAAATTCAGTGGTCCATCCCATCCAAGTTTCCAACAAGGGGATGGGGGAAGCTGGCAGTTTCCTTTTAGATACAAAGCAGAGCTGACTTAGCAGACACGCCAGGCTAAGTGCCCCTGCGGATGGGCAGAAGCATCGCGATTTGGAAGCACGCCCCTCCTCACCCATGTTCGCTGCAGGACGAGGGCCGAGATGTGGTGTTAGCGGAATTAATCTCAGACACCTGAGCTGCTTCTTTGAGGGGACTGGTGAAAAGAAGGTTCTTAGATATCAAGTGACTGAACATCCCAAGGAAAGCAAACACCTACTTGAGGGGAAACCTTATAATTCAAATGTTCTTTATGGGACGCCCCTGTCAGTGGGTGGCTGGGGAGCCAATGATTGTCACAGGGTGAGAAGCTTCCCTGATGAACTGGCTGAGTTCTGATAAATTGAGACCCTCTTCAAATGTCTCTCCCTCGTACTCTTCTTCTCTTTTTCCATTAGCATCCATCCCTGCCCTTCGGGTTAATTTTCACAATATAAGGTGCATTGATTGCCAAGTGAAACCACAAATCATGCTCAAGACATAGATTTTCATGAAGCTGATGGAAGTGACCATTGGGTTGATTGATACCCATTGGTAGAGTCAGATGAGGTGACAAATGAACAAGAGAAAACTGATGAAGACAACTTCAAGAGAGTCATGTGAATATCAGAGACTTAAGAGAAGCCCTTGGAAAAATTTAGAAAACCCTATAATATATTTTGGGTGGGAAAAAGTCCCTTTCAATGATCTTGTGATGAAAGTAGATACAAGGGGAAGAATAGCCCCATTGGCCTACCCCACAATTTTGTGTAGAAGTGTACTCTGCCCCATTAGGCCTTAATTGACCTTTGTTGATTTTAACAATTAGCTCATAGGTTTCCATTATACCCCATAAACTGAAGGTTTGTTTTTGTTTTATCTATGTAGGTTTATCAGCTTATTTTCATGACTTTTGGTTTCATTGTTTTTCAAGACAAATTCTCAATGTCCCTAACTCACCACTATTTGCTGTGAAATTTTGGATCCATTGTGAACGAATTCATCTGAGGTGGCCTTTCCCCGGTGGCCATGATCTCGGTTAATAAGGACCTTGTTTACCAAGCTGGATAGATCATCTCCACTTTTGTACCTGGTTCCTCAGCGTGGTAGCAGGTCCTCAGTGAGTGTTTGCTGAATGAATAACTGAAGAAGTAGAAGTAAACCTCTTCCTTTAAGCTTCCTTGAAGCTCAGCTTCAGTTGAAAAGACAATCAAAAGAAGCCCCAAATCTTCCTTGAGAACAAAGATGGAAGTGTGTACCCTGGAGATTTCATTTCTGATAGTGTTTTGGAGACGCATCAACAACAGAAGGAGCCAGTGGGTATCTAGTTTGGATGGCGGTGTGCTAACGAGCATAAAAGAAACTTCATCTGTCCTTTCTTCCTAAAAGAAACTTTTTCATCTAAAAAGAAACCTCCAGCTTCCTCCACCCCCTTGCTGGATTCAATTTTGTGGAATTGCCATCTTCAACCTTAAGGGTAATCTATCTAATGCCACCTCAGTTTTACTGATGAAAGCTCTGGAGGAATAAAGATGGCGACTTTGAACCTGAAGATGTTTACTCTGATGTCTTTTAACCCGGGATCCTCTTGACGCTCCAGTGGAACCAAATCTTAAGTGGGGGATTTGTCTCCAAAGCCAGCACTTTAGTCAAAACCACCTGTAGTCAAAATTATCTCTGAAAAGTCTGTAAATCAGTCATAAGCGTATGACTGGTGTCCACAACTCTGGGCAGAAATTCTCAAGCACAATATGTTTGAGGAACATGGGGGTAAACGGAGGACACGAAACAGCCATCTGTCCATCTGAGCTACTCTGAGGATAGACAGCCAGCCCTCCCCCTGAGGAGGGGAGCGAGGGCTTCTCCACCGCCCGCACTTGTCTGTGCCGTGCATGCCGTCTGCTGCATCATTAAAGCCTCCACAACTGTTATGACATCTTAAGGGGTTAGTTTGTGGGGGTGGGGATTAACAAAGACATTGGAGTTGTGTCTTCTGGGCGATGGGGCGGGGAGGGGGCAGAGAGCTTCAAAGTCAGGGTTTAGGTTAAATGTGTGATGCGACCTTGCTGGGGTGGCTTCTCATCTCACCTGAACACCTGTCTTTCTGCTGCCAGCTTAGGATTTGGGGGGCAGTTCTTCACTTGGCAATTACTCTGTGGCCAATTGGGCCAACAAATGTAGGGCAGACCATCTCTTCTGGCTTAAGGGAAAGTCATCCATCAAGTCTTGTCATGAAAGTGGTTCCTCTAATGTTTACTTCCCAAGTTAGGGTCTCACTTAAGAAGAGAAGCTTTGCAGGTGTCTGTGTGTGCGTGTGTGTCTGCGCACACGGCTCGTGTTCAAGTGTTATTTTTCCATTAGAAAAAGCAATTGAAAAACCCACATGTCCATACAAAGTCGGTGACACCATCTGAGCGGAAGGCACTGCGGATTCTCTTTTGTTGTGGTTACACAATTCCTGATGCATTTCTCCTGATGAGGTCACTGCTCTGAAATGAATACTTTCCTTTTCAGAACGTGGGGCGCTGTGGGGATGAACGCAACATCACTGAATTCTGTTTGCATTTCAAGTGGGACTTTCTAGTCTCTGGGAGCTTAAAATCCATCGGCATACAGCCCTATTACAGTTCCTAATATAACAGTTATTGACCCTGGGCTGCAAAAAAGAATCTCATAATTAGGTTTGCTCTGTTTTTGTGTTTATATGCACATCTCTTTCTCCCTAGCCGATGACATATCAGCTTTTACATTTTTTTTTATAATTGAAATCCTTTGTGTTAAAAGGACCTGGACCATTAATGGAGACCCGTTCTGTTTACTCCAATGCCGGGATACATTGAAACATTCCGTGGTATAAAGAGTGCTCTTATATATTTCCTCAGAAACGCATTTTGCGGAACTGAATGGAGAACATTGATGTGGTTGAGGTTAATTATTCGGGCTTTTGCTGGGCACATTGGCAGTCGTGCCACTTCTGCCGGTACACAGACTAAAATTGGAATGCTGAAGAGGAGCCGCGCATGGCCCTGTGCCCGGATGACACATCCGAAGTCATATTGATTGAGGGAGATGTTTTATTGAACGATAAGAACTACACCGAGTTTATGGTTTTGCAATTTCCTGCAGCTGGCATAGCTTGTAGCAGTAAACACGGTGACGTTCGGGGCTGCATTTCAAAGTGAGATTTTAGAAAACTCTCCCCACAACTAAACTCAGAAGGCACTTTCAGTTTAGGAGGCTCATCCGCATTTAATGCCCCCAACAAACTCGTGATGAGTGACTCTGATTCTCATTTCGCAGATGCGAAGACTGAGCCTCCTAGAGGTGGTCAGTGATTTGCCCAGGGCCACCAGGATGATAAATCTGGTGGTCAGCGGTGTTTCCTAAATTCAAATAATTCACGTACCACCTTCAGAAATGTTGTCGCCTCTGCATGTCACCTATGCGATTATTCACTTATGTTATCCTTTAGGCTCTCTCACAAAAAACGTAAATACATTTATTTTAAAGAGAAACTGTTTATCACCGCTGGAAACGGAAAGCCAGTATCACATGCCATTAAGAGAATGTAATAGAAAAGAAAAACATTACTAACAATGTTTTTGGTAAATAAATTCCAGCTAGAATCTGTTGTGGGCAGAGGTCGTGGCCCTGAGCACACTGTCTTTGCTAATGAGAGATCTGGAAGTATCAGGGAGGTGCTGGAGACAGGTTAGCATCAGCAGAGAGTTTCTTGTTTCCTTAGTCAGAGGGACCACAAGAGAACAGCTTTCTCGCTGTGCAATT
Source organism: Equus przewalskii (assembly GCF_037783145.1). NCBI lineage: Eukaryota > Metazoa > Chordata > Mammalia > Perissodactyla > Equidae > Equus > Equus przewalskii. Next base: position 45,505,792 of record NC_091851.1, read on the forward strand.
CAGTTGTAGTTAACTCTAAGGTTGTGAATCACCCCCACTGGGGTTGGAGCCCCTCTCGGGGACTCCTGTGCTGCCATATCCTCTTTTCTCTGTCAATAGGATCGCTGCTGGCTTGTATCGTCTAATCTAGTATTTCCTCAACTTTTGCAAGGTCTTGACCTCTATAGGTTTAAACTCTGCATTCAACAGAGTTGGCTGCAGAGGCCATGGGGTGGCATTCTACAAAGGCCCTCTGCCTCACTGGGATGGGGGCTTGGGGGCTGCCAGGGGTCTCCCAGGCAGCTTTAAACTCTGAATTTCTAGGATTCTGAGACAGTGACCCAGACCCCACTGTGGATGTGCTGTCTGTGGCGGGAGGGGACAGTGAGATATGCCCAGTGTGCCCAGGGTGGAGTGAGAGGGGGTGCAAGGAGCTGCCACATTTGCAGATCTTTGCAGACCACGGTGGTGGGGTTCATCTTTCTCCTGAGAACAGTGGGGTGCAGGGAACGAGGGTGGGGAGGACCATTCAATGTAGGGGTTAAAAAGATCACTCGAGGCACACAGTGGAGCAAGGATTGGGGCAGATAGAGTGGACACCAGGAGTCTGACCAGAAAGCTCCCGAAACTGGCTGGGCACATTGGCGTTTAAAAAGAACTTGGAAAAAGTGATGCTCCACCTAGAGGAATACAAAAGTTAATTATTAGTTTTTAATTACACATATAATCATGAATGATACTTCTTTTAATGCATTAAGAGACAGTAACAAGGCTGATGTCCACTTTGACCCCCACTCCCCTTCCTGAGCCCCCTCAGATCAAACTGCCCCTTCCCAGGCCCTTAGAGAAGACGGGCATTTGGGGTTTGGAGCGCATCTGCCAGAACGTGATCTCTGTGCGAGTCTGTGCGTGCGCGCACAACACGCGTGGTACCACACTGTACATCCCGTGTGCAACCTGCTTTTTTTCACTTGACAACATTTCGTAGTTTCCCACTGTGAACACACAGGGACCCAGCTCGACCTTGTAAACAGGGACAGAGCCTCTCCCGGGAGAGGCGGCCACTCTCGTTTGCATTGCCTTCTCCTAACAATGGATAGTTTGGTATTCTCCAGTACTGCACGACTGCATTGCGCTCCTTGGACCCGCTGCTCGGAACTCCTTGGCCCAAGCAGAGGGATTCTCAGGGAAGGCCCGAGAAGACGAGTTGCTGGGTCTTTGAGTGTTATGTCGCACATTTTTAATAGATATTTCCAAATTGCTTCCCAATTTACATTCCCACCGCTACCATATTAGAGCAGCTCTTCTTTCTTTGACCTTATCAAACTTTTTTATCAATCCCTAGGGTGGGTAGAAGAGGCTACCTTTGATGCCCGTGGGCAGGAGGGCCTTTCCGTGCCCCCTTGCATCCCACTGGGGGATCCACAGCCCAGACAGGCCATGCGGAAGGAGGGGATTGTCAGTGGAAAAAAACATGGACTGATGAGAAGACTGTTTTTTTAAATCACAGAGAAGTGAGTTTCTCTTGACCAAAGTTTAAGTCCTCTGGGTACAATCTGATGTTCTCTGCAAATATTAATAGATTTGTTCCTCAGCCGAGGCACGATGTCTCAGTCTGCTCCGTCACTGCGAAGGACACAAAGCCACGCAGGACTTCCTCTGTGCCCAGCCAATTCATTACACCCGGTTAGCAATTTGCAGAAGAGATTAATTGATTTGCAGGCGGCTGAGCCCTAAGTGTTACTCACTCCCTCCCAGAAAGCCGAGGCCGCCTGGGAGCTCGACAGAGCAAACAGGCCATGGCTGTGCAGCGTCTTCGTTCCTCATTATAAGCAGAAGCCAGGGAGATGAATTTCTCAGCCCTTCCTGGTTTAGTGTGGGATTTGGGGCCACAGTCCAGACTCCTGGAATAAAATGAGAAGGTTCACAGGGCTGCGGCCGCTGGTACCACAGCCCTGGTTCTCTCTGCAAGCTTTTGTTATCCCCTGGTTCTCTTACTCTGAAATGTTGCTACTGGAGGTAGAGATTTAAATTCTGTATGCCTGTGTTAGGAAGGACTCTTTAGGATGTGAGGAAAAGAGACTCAATTTAAACAGACCTGGACAAAACAATTCATTATTAAATGTAATACAGACAATGGCTTCAGGCTTGGCTGAATCCAGAGGCAACAATGATGTCACCAGGACTCAATTTCTCTCGTTCTCTTGGCTCCTCTTTCTTCTGGGTCATCACAGTCAGCTCCTCGGGTACCTGCCCGGCCTGTCCACACTCACTTTGGCTTGACTCCTTTTCACAACCCGAGTCCCCAAACTGAATCTTGTTGGCCTGGTTGGGACCATGTGTCTCTCCTAAACCAATCACTGGGGATTTGAGTGGCCCAGTCTGGGTCATGCATCTGTCCTCATGTGGAGGAATGGGTTGGGGCCACCTCTGCTACAGCCATTAAGAGTAAAGAAGAGGTGGTTTCCCAAAAGAAGGGGGGCCAGGCAGGTAAGAACCACAGGTCCCTAGACCCCCTTTACTCATAGTTTAATGCAATTCAGCAAGCGTTTGTGAGCAGTTGAGCCCCCTCATGCCCTTGGAGAGGAGAGAAGCAGAAGATGGCAGGAGCCTTCTTCTGAAGGAGCTTGGGGACTGGTTGGTGGACCGAGACACCTTTGGGAAATAGATTAGAGTCTCACAGCTTGAGGTCCACATGCAATTACCGGGGCCTGCTCTGTGCCAGGCAGTGTGTGGGAGCAGGAAGAGAGGCAAATAAGAACACGACACGGCCCTTGTCCTTAGGGAGAGCCCAGTCTGGCAGAGGGAGCCGGCACAGACTGGTAAACAAGTCATTACAAATGCAATGCGGTAAGCTCGCTGATATGATTAAGCTTCCAAATGAGGGATCCTGACAAGGCCGGCTGGAGCGGAGAAGGGAGAGTGGGCTAGCATAAACAGGAACATAACCATGAGGGGGCCGTGCTTCCGACGCCCATCCCAAAGGCCCCTCTGTCCGGGCCCCCACTGCACAAGGGAGTGATGCCGGCACGCGGGGGGCCTGAAGTCTGTCACTCTTTATCATTCCTTTTTCCCTCCTTGGATCATAAAGACTCTTTGCCATACACACTAAACTGCTGGAAATGGAGACACACAGCACTTAACTACTATTTACTTATTTATCTAAAATGCTAAGTGTTTCCCTTGGCAATCACTAATAGATTCCTGTAGAAACAGAGTGACACGTTCTGAATTCTGATTTTTGTACCAACAGAAGGTGGGAAGACAAAAATCACCAGTGTACCCACGGTTGGTTCCATTGGGGAGGTGGGAGGGCCGGACAATACAGTCATTTAAAGATAGGTTGAAACATGGGTATTTGAAGAACAAATGCTTGTTTAAGTTAAAAATTAAAAAAAAAAAAAAAAAAAGAGAAGTGCATACCTTCCATCCCAAACCTGGAATGGAGACTGTTCTGCTTTTGAAGGACTTCCTAAAAATCCTTCTTACCTTTGAGTTGGGAAAGCCCCTTCTCAGCAGAGTCCACAAAAGGAGCCTGGGTCTTGTTATAGAATTTTCTAGGTGAAGTGCTGGTAGCAAAACGGAATCAGAGGTTAAGGCAGGATGAGAAGTGGTGATTTGAGGTATGGTACTCAACAGAATTACAGGTGGGGTACAAAATTATGAAAACTTACTTTGTTGGGTCTTTCCCCTCCCACCTCCATCTGGTACCTGGTCTTCAAGGAGGGGCAAAGCCTTTTTACTTTTAGAGACATTAATCTTTAGGATTAATTCTAACTAAAGTGTTAGTGGCAAGATGAGGCAGAATGGTATCAATGGTGAGCCTAGAGGAGAAATAACTTTCAATGATACATAGATCAATGTTAAAATACATTGAGTCATAATGAGAAAGTCATTCTCTTCTCAATTTCCTTTTAAGCCCCTTGATTCCATCATGGAGAAAGTCTTTTTTGGATGCTAGCATGTCCTTAACACCTGCCTAGTTAACCCTTTAGTCATCTCCCTTGTGAACAGAGCGAGCTTAGGTTTGAACGTCTGTCTAGCATTTGAGAACACTTCTGTTTTTATTGTATTTATTTTTACAAGTGCCTTCTTATGCCAGACACCTCAACGCCTTCTGAACCATCTACCCCAGCTCTTTCCTACGATAGACCATGGAAAGCCAGCTATTCCAGCTCCCTCTCTCAGTCTGCTGTGAGGCTAAGAAGGATGCAGGGCAAGAACTTTCGTTTTGGATTCAGAAGACTTTGTTTGAATCCTGACTTTTCCTCCTGCCACTTCCTTGAGCAAGAGTCATTACTTCTCTTTGCCTCCAGATGCTCATCTGTAAAATGGGGGTGCAGTTTCCGAGTCTATAGTTTTCAGAGGTGTTTAACTACACAGGTTCACTTGACCTGGCCCTTGAAAATCCCACGAAGCCAGTCTAGGAATACCCCACTCATCTCCTCTGAGACTGTTGACAGCTCCAGTTGCATGAAGGGTGAGTGGAAGGTGCTGTGTGAACTGTGAAGGACTCTGCAGATGTGGTGGCTATCATGACCCGCACTGGGGCCTTGGGCTAAATTTCCACCCCAGGTCTGGAGTGGACATCTGCAAGCCAAAGGAACGAGTCAACGAACAGTGACATTCAGATGAGGAGTTACTTGGTATTTGGGAGGCTATCGGGGGCGCTTTAACTTGGAGGGCACAGATACAGACAGCCCTCTCCCTGCTGCCATGAAACTGGCCCCGAAAGTAGACAAGACAAAGGGATCTGAACAAGCCTCCACAGCCAGCCCCACTCCACCTCAGGCCTCCCTGGCAACCAGGGGCTCTGCTTAGGGACGCTGCTTTCCCTCTGAATAAATGCCTTCACACTGGCCTTTACCCCTTGTTGGATGCTGGCAGGGAGCATGGAGAATCTGCTCCAACAACAGCATTGCTTCCTGCTCCAGCATTTGGAGAGTTTCCTTCGAATGTTTTTCCTCACCTAATTTTCAATATGGCCCTGTGGGGTGGGGGCAGGGGTGCCGTGGCCTTTCTCTGTCCTGATTAGGAGTTTTGCCCAAGTTCAGACATTGAGGAGAAGAAATGCAAATTTAATTCCAAGGTTTTTCCTTTGCTAAAACTCTCAAAATTTTGGCTTGCGTTGTTTCCTTAACTTCCAAAGACATGAAAAAGTAATTTTTGTTCCCCCTCCACGCAGACATTAGTGATCATTTTCAGTCATTTTCAGCTCTCCCTTTTGCTACGAGGCACCTGGCGTGCGGGGAATGGACAAAAGCCATTTTTCTAAGTACTAGCATTTGAAATTATTAAGTGTTCATTAAGCACCCCCGGGTGCAAAGCACTCTCGGAGATGTTTGTTTCTCAATTTTCTATAATTTCCTTATTTTTTTCCCCTAGCTAAAGGCAGATTGAAAAACGAACTCGGTGCTTTTGAGTCTCTGAATCATAGTTAACGCGCGACGCCCCCTCCCTCAACCGCGCTGTTTTCCTTCTGCCTCCTCTCGTCTTCTTTCTTATCAATCCCATAAAGTTCTTGTTCTTTTAACCCCTACTCAGGGACTGGAACTTTTGCTTTATTCCTGACTACCTGCCAGGAAGTGCGAAAGCCCCTGACCAGTGCTCGCCCCGGACTGCGGGTGGGAGCCCCGGAAAAATCAAGAAGCCTGCGGAGGGAGGCAGCCCTTGCAGGGCAGGGTCTGGCTGCAGGCAGCTCGGCAGGCTGAGCCCGGGGCAGGCTGAGCGGCGCGGTCTCCGGGGGCCCCGCGCCCCCCACTGATGGGCATTAGAGGGTCTTGAGACCCCCATCTCTGGGTGGCCCTTTCTAGAAGGAACATGAAAGCCCCAAGCCCCCCTCCCATCCGCCCTCACGGGCTTCGTGACTCTGGTCTTAGTTGCGCAGAAAGAAACGCTCTGTTTTTTTCTTCTCTTTCTTTCTTTCTTTTTTTTTTTGACAAAACCTCACATAACCTCAAAAGTTACCCATGAATTTACCAAAACTTTTTATGAAACTATTTTAACCTCTGGTGGGGGTTAAAAAACAAGCCCTGTGAATTTATTAGCCGGAAGAAGCCAAGCACGACTTTTTATTTGATGCGAAATCGTCTTGCGAACGTCAAGGGAGCCCCCTAGCGTCCGTGCGCGAGACACAGGCTCGCTTCTGCCGCCGCAACCGCCCGTCGCAGTTCCACCTTCGCTTCTTGCCCTTCGGGGCCCCAATCTCGCCCAGGTGTGTGTGTGTGGGCAAGCCCCGGACCTCACTTCACTTGGGGTGGGGGGGCTGTGCACTGGGGGACCTGCTCTGAATACCAGGGGACCCCCTCGGCGCGAATTTATTTTGTCTTCTTAGGTGTTCAGGTGGCTGAACTGATGTGCACGGTTGCAGCCAAAGGAAAAGAGAGGCGAGTTTTGATACAAGAGCCTGATGCTTTTTGAAATAGGCAAGACCCCTGCTGAAAAGCGACCCTTGCCATCGTCTCAGCACGCAGGCGACCCCAGCTTTTTGATGTAGTTTTACGTAGTTTTTTTTAATGTATTGCACTCACATAAATACCACCCAGATGTGCAAGAATAATAATGATCTTTGAAAGAGAAGAGGCAGAAGCCCCAACTGAGAACAAGAGGGAAGCAGAGGGGAAGAAAGGAGAAGGATGAGAAGATAGGGGTGAAAGGAAGAAAGGACTAAACGGTGCTGGAGGACCTTTTTGGGGCTCCCTGTCCTGACGCACGTGATGCAGAATCCGGGATCTGCTGCAAACACAGGCTCCCAGTCTTTGCACACTGAACAGGACTTCTAAAGATCTCCGACCCGAGTATGTGAGATTTTTGTATCCTCTCCAACTTGGAGACACACTGGTTCTCCTTCAGAACTGGCCATGTATTTAAAAAGCACATGTAAAAGTATTAAAAAGCAAATGTTCTAGAATAGAGAAGTCAGAGAGGACAGAGCCTGCAGTAGCCTGCCCAGCAGAGGCAGCAGTGGTACAGCATCTAGAGGACCGGCTTGAAGACGGAGATGCTCTGGTTCCAGGCTGAGCTCTATCACCCGGAATTGTGTGGTCTTGGGAACGTGTCTTAGCTCCTCTGTGCCTCAGTTTCCCAATTCATAACATGGAGGTGATAATAGCAATATCCATTTGTAGGGCTGTTGAGATACCATTTATATCATAAATAATTTAAAATACTGCTTAGCAGCATCCTGTATGATGAGCATGCCAGCTCATTGTTCCTAATCCATCTCTATAGAGAAGCAGGGACCCAGAATTTTCCATTAAGCAAAATCTCCCAGTTTTTACATGATGGTAATGACTTCCCATTCAAAGACACACACACACACACACACACACACACACACACACAAATCTGGGCCCCAAATATAGTCAGGTTGTTTGAGACCTTTATGTTACAGGCTGCCAGGAAGAATGGGGAGGGGAGGGAGGAACTCATCTACTCTTATTGCCCCATTGCTTTGATCAGTCTGACTGCTGTTTGCACATGGTCCAGCCCTGGGCGAGGTGGTTTCATTCACTCAGTCATCCCTGCACTCAGGGCTCTTTACTGAGCATCTACGGTGCCCTTGACACGGTTTCTTGAAGGGCAAATCAAACACATTTCGCTGAGCTCCCGTCTCCTAAAATGTTGAGACCTTAAAGCTTCTCCAAGTTTAATCGAGCAAACAGCAACAGGAGTTACATCCTATAGTGATGCTGCAGAGCAGTATAGTGAAGGCTTCTGAGAGCCAGACCTGCATTCCCCTTTATCTTCGTTCAAATGGATTAAAGATAATATGTTATTGATTTTTTAAAATCCACACGTTAGTGGTTCAAGAAAAATTCGTTTTGTATGTTTTAATGTGAAAACAATTATTTTCCATTTAAAACTTCTTTGTGGGCCGGTACGCTTTCCCCCCTTTTCACTTTGTAGGGTAGCAGGGTGCTGCTAAGTGGAGCGGGAAGGCTCTTCATTTTTCACTTATTCATCTCTGTCTGCTTTACCTTTTGCATTCTATGTCATGTTTAATTTCAATTAATTTGGGTTCATTTAAGCAGCATTTCATTATAGATTCAATGCATAAATTTCTTTTTTTAAAAAAATAAGAAATGGGGAACATTTTTAGTGAGTTTAAAGTAATTCTGCCTTAAAGTGAAGAACGGCCACTTAACCTGGTTAACTCGGGAAGTCTCCTTGCGGGAGAAGGGGTTCTTTTTGATCTTGTGTTTACCTTCCCCAGCTGCTCTTGGATTTTCCACGGCTGGTTTTAGTAAGACGTGCTTTGGTCCTGACAGCTCAAGGCTTTCGATGCTTCTGAGGACACAGGACATATTTCTTCTTTGTTTCCAGTTTTGCTACTCAATAAATTTGAGGAGTCATGAAGCAGTCACTTGTGTAGTTAGATAAGGAGGAAAATGATGATTTCTCTATTATTTTGTTGAGAAGAATGGGAAACTAGATTAATCAATGTCTGTTAGAAATGCCTCTGTATAGAAGAGACTGGCTTCTTTCATCAAAGTCATGAGGGTGTCTCATAAGCAGACATATTAGATGGTTTTCTAGGGGCTGGAGGCAGGCAATCAAGGTTTGAATTTTAAGTCTGTCACTAGGCAACATTAGGTAAGTCCTTAATCCTAGCTTTAATATGGTTAGGAAGCGGGTGAGGGCCAGCAGGTATCCATCATACTCGCCCATCTCATCCTCTGGGGCACAAGGAAAGTAAGAAATGTCTGTGAGAGTCGGGAGAATGTTTTGGTATGGTTAGAATTTTTGGTAGCAAGGGACCAAAATCCAACTCATAAAGGTTTAAGCACAAAGGAGAGTTTGTTTGCTCATGTAATTAAAAGCCCTGGCTGGGTCCAGGGACTCAAATAATGTCACCAGGGCTCTGTTCATCCCTCTTCCTATCTGAGTTGGCTTTCCTCTGGGTGGCCTTCATCCCTAGGCATGTGGTGGCCCCTGTGACCTCAGTTTACATCCTACCCACTTCGTCTCTGTGGTAGGAAGAGAGCTTTCTAACTGAAGTGCAAGTATTGACTAATTTACTGAGGTTTGGGTCATATGCCTAGCCTGGAGCTTTCTCTTTGTCCAGATGAGTAGACTATGCCCACCCTGGAGATGGGAGGTGGTGCTGTTGGTGAGCCAGCCAGTTTATATTGGGAAGGGATGTTCTCTGGAGGAGAAGCAAGGTGGAGGAGCGGCACACAGCCTCCTCTTGCTTCCTAGGTAAAGGAGATCAAAGATTGTGCAGTAGTTACCTTCCATGTGCTGTGTGCTACGCGTTAATGGTTGTGGTGGATGGTGCTGGTGCCCCGCCCAGATCTCTTTTCGGGCCAGGCATCCCCCGCCCCACCACGTCCTAGCTGTTGAGAGTGTTGCTGCTTCCGTCTCTTGTCCGTACTCTTCTCCAAAGCGCTGCTCTTGGCTGATGGGAACCACTTTGCCCTCAACATACATGCAGACACTGGGGGTGGCCACAGCCACTGACTGACTGATGGGGGCATGTGACCACCCAGCCCTTTGCCTCTGGGTGGGATAAATTTGTGATGCAGTTCACACTGTAGAGCTCCCCGCGGGCTCAGGCAGAAGCTAGACTTCTCCAGAAATCACAATTTTGTCTAACTTCTTCCCATTTCCCCCACTCCCTGAAAGTTTCTCCCAGGAGCAACCCCCCAGTAAATGACTTACACAAGAACCCAGGATACCAATCATCTATAAACCATGAAATGCAGCTACTTACCACTTAAGTCTCAATATAAGGCTGTCTTCTATTTTCTCAACACAAAGATCAAAAAATGTTTTTGAACCAACCTGAATATAACATGAAGATACAGATGAAGTAGGTAAATTTCTACTTACAATATTTAATGTATTAATCTAGTTGCATATTCCCCTTTAAATCACATGTCAACATAAAATATCAGTTTAGTGATAGTGTGTTTCTGCTCACATTTCGCGAAGCCCTTGTGGCTGAACTTGTAGCATGCATCTCTGACACAGCCTTTGTCGTCAGTAGAGCCCCTTGTTTGAGTCATCTAATAGAGTTTTCAGAGCACAGCATCTTCACTTTCATCCCAGCTCTTTGAGATTTAGTACTTTTAGGCTCTGAGTACAATACTATCATAGAAATGTATCCGTAGCCATAAGCATCCATTTACATAACATTAGAACAGCCGCTTTCATTTCTCAGATAGGTGTCTATTCGCAATTTCCACCAAATAAACGTGCTGTTTTGCTTTTCGAAGCAGTCTTCAAAGAGTCTTGTTTACAACAGCATCCAATGCTTATAATTGTGTCCCAAGTGCCAAGGAAAGATGACTAAATTTGTGTTAAAGGTCCCTCCTCCCATCATCTTTTTCAAATCATTTCTGTCAGGTGATACCCGTGAGTGACTCAAAGTAGCATTGATTGGCATTGTTTCAGGCTAATGTGTGTCTTCCTAAACAGTATTTTGTAATTCAAAATGAAGTAATGGGAGAGTTCCCTACAAAATGCGATGACTTGTAAGGATTTCATTATAAGGTGAGTCATTTTCTGAGGGATAAATTTTGGGAGGAAAACCTCTCTTACACTCAGGCATGTGTAGTCCTTAGCATAACACATCTTCTGAGTGATCAGCAAGGGGGCTGAAATGGGACCAACTGGCCTTGCTTGACTCAGATGGGACGTTCTGAAAATAAAATGAAATTTGGGAGGACATGGAGAATGAATGCCTTCTTTATTTTAGTACAAACATAGGTAGAAAAAGGCCCAATATCTAAATAATGATCCAATTATATGGGGATATTTGGGACTACTGTAGTTTCTCATGCATTGTTTTAAACAGTCACTCATTTTAACCTTCTTTATTATGAACATATTTATTCTTAAACTTCTGTTCTATTAATTGCTCAGCATTATTATAATTTGTTTGTAATATCTTATGTTATCTAATAAGAATAATAAGAAGAAGAATCTTAGCTAATGTCAGTGGGGTACTTACCATGAACTACCCACTATTCTGAGCCATTTTATCATCTCCCTTAAGCTTTTTGACAGAAATGTAAATGCTATAATTATATTCATTCTGTTTATGAGGATATAGACATAGAGGGGTTGAGTGACTGATTGGAGGGTACACACGAGCAAGTACTACAAATCTAGGCAGCCTGATCCTGGACCCAGGTCATTCCAAACCTCACTAGTTATAATTGGAAGCCCCAAAGTGTAGTTTGCTTACCTCTGTGATTTATAAACAAATATTCTGAAAGAATTTTAATTCTCAAAAAAATATACATATTAATCATGATAAATATATGCATATATCTCATATCAAAGGCAACCTTACATATATTTGCTGTACAGCATTAGCTAGCTTCATCTTGGTAGATTCTTTGGGTTGGCTGGGCATTCTGCCGACTTGAACCAGGCTCAGATGATCTTCTTGGGTTTGCTCATGTATCTACAGGGTCGGCTGGGGGAACTACTGGCAGATTGGCAGGGACTGGCTGGTCTAGGATGGCCTCACTCACATGCATGGAAGTTGGTTGGCTGCCAGCAAGGGGAATGGGGGTGAATGAAGAATATGTCTCCTCTTATGGGTTCAGAGAGAGAGAGAGCACAGAACTCCTAGGTTTGGAACTGGCACAACATGACTTCTGTTACGTTCTACTGGCCAAGGAGAGTCACAAGATCAGCTCAGATTCAGGGTTGGGGAGATGACTCCGCCTCCTGATGGGAAACCTTAAAAATCACATTGCAAAAGATTTAGACATGTGGAATGGTGAATAATTGAGGCTGTTTGTTTGTTTGTTTTTGCAATCAGTCAACTATATCTTCTGTTTAAGGCATGTGAAGCAGTTTAGAACACATTTGCCAGGAGCTCTTAAAAAAAAGTGGGTCATTTTTTCATATAACAAATAGACCAGAGAAAGGCAGTCTGGGCTAGGGCAACTGGCCAAGGAGCTAACGAGTGACCCAGGATCCTTCTGTTTTCCTACCCCACTGTCCCCACTCTGTGCCTTTATTTGGTGGGTGGCATGGTCGCTGCAGCCTCTCCAGGCATCATGATTGCATTCCAGGCAGGGAAAAGGCCCAAGGCCCCCAGGGGTATGCCTTTACAAAGCCTTCTGGAGGGCTTCCAGCAATCCTACTTATATCTCCTTGTCTAGGGCTGGGGCATAAGGCCACCCCTGGCTGCGGGGAGTCTGGGAGAGGAATGTCCTGGAGGAGCACTAAAGATCTTTGGGGTTCCGCTGATAAGAAAGAAAGAGAATGATGATGGATAAGCAACTCACAGCAAGTGATATCAGTGTTCCATCCGAGGCAGTAAGTTTATTTTTTAAAATAATCTTATTTAGGTGAAAAAGGGAGTTAAAACATTTTTATGTAATTAATAAATTTAAGTGAAAAAGGGAGTTAAACATTTTTATGTAATTAATAGTGTAGATCAGGAGTCGGCAAACTCTCTGTAAAAGGCCAGATTGTAAATTTTTTTGGCTTTCCTGGCCATACAGTCCTTGTCGCACTTCCTCAGTTCTGATGTCGTAGGGGGCAAGCAGCCCCAGAAACAGGTAAATCAATGGGCTGGCTGTGTTTCGATAAAACTTTTATATTTATAAAGATCAGAAGAGGGCCACGTTTGCTCTGCAGGCTGTAGTTTGCTGGTCCCTGGTCCAAATAATTTGCAGATATTACAAAATGGCGCAGGCTTAATACTTGGAGGTCAGCAGACATGGCAAATCCATCAAGGTTGTATGGGGACAGCCAAGGTTTAGGAGCTGGGCTAAAGTTTAGACTCTTGCACTATAATATTTCTCATCACCATGGTATTAAGTATGATAAAGCTTTGATTGCTCTCATAAAGGCTGAAAATAACAATGAATTAAGAAAGATACATAAAGTTTGTTTCTCTCACAAATAACCATTGGGTTTAAGTAGTCTGGTCTGGTATGGTGGCTCCACGTGGTGGGGATCCAGGTGCCTACTCTGCTCTCCTCACCATAGGTCTTCCTTTTTTGTGGCCTAGGATGGCTGTTCCAGCTCCTGCCTATAGGTCTGCATTCCAGCCGATAGTAAGGTGAAAAGAGGAAGGAGAGGGTACCCACCCTCCTTTTAAGGGCCAGCCTTGGAAATTGCATGTATCACGTCCTCTCACATCTCTTTGGCCAGAACTTAGTTACCTGGTCATACTTGGCTGCAAGAAAAACTGAGAAATAGAGTTTTTAGCAGAGCAGCAGTATACTCCAGCTGGAAAGTGAGTTCTTACTGCTAAGAAAAAGGATCAGAAGTAGGGAGGCCACTCATGCGCTCTGCCACACGGGCTAGAGATAGAGACAGGGTGAAAGCACAACATCTTTTTCCTTATAAAGAAAAATTTCAGTTAATATTCATGCGAGTAATGCCATTTTCCGGGTGCTGTTTATATGCTAAGATCCCCCTTCGCGTCTTGACTATGAGCCTCTTCAGGATGTAGTAAAATCTTATTCTTTATTGTCTCCTTAGCACCGTAAAAAGTCAAGTTAACCAAAAATTACAGATAGAACTTTGAGGTTCTAGTTAGAGAAAAACACATTTTTGTTTGTTTGTCTGCAGGAAGCAAGTGACACCACTTCAGGAGTCTTGTTACTAAACACCCATGTGGATGTTTACAAGCCTGGGGATGAGCATTTCTTTCCTAAGTTCTCCCACTTTCAAATGCTTCTGTTTTGAACCCCTTTGCACGTGCCCCCCGCCCCAACTTTAAAACAAGGAACAAGATTTCCTCCTTTTTCCGAATAATTCCGGGCACTGCACCTAGTGGTAGCTGGTTTTGTCCTTGCCGCTTCCATTCAGTCACTGCTGCTTTTCCACTGTCGCCCACTGAAGAAAGCTCAAATTATATGGTGAGCTACAGTAATAACAGTAGTAACAACACCTTGCTATTATTTACACAGAACAAGGCGTGAGACTGTCATAACTGCCTGAGAGGCCATTGTTCCTGTGTGTCGTGCTGTTCCTTTCCAGTACCCACACTGATCACCCGGGGAGAGCTCGTGGATACACCGATATCCCTTAGAAGAAAATTCATATCCTATGGCACCAAGAGGAGATTCACTCTATGGGACACAGGAGCGGGAGCTGGCTTGTAACCCCGATGCTGCGCTTCCCGTCACCGCAAGGCTCCCTGCGGACAGGGCTGAAAACCATGGCCAGCTTTAATCTTCTTCTTCAAATTACCTTCAGACATAGGACCTCTTACCTTCAAAATTCATTTTTAGCCTTTAAAGAGAACTACCTCTTTAAAGAAAAAAAAAAAAACTCCCTTGATGAATGCAAATTGACATTAACTGGAGTTTAAAAAAACCATCAGGGTTTTTAAATATGATTATAATCAGTGAGGATAGTGGAGCAAAGTCAAATCGTTATTGATCTCACTCGTGGGGGGGGGGGAGGGAAGGACTGCTGTGAATTAATCAGAAAAGGAGATTTTTCTGTAAAGCCCATCCAACTGTGAGTCCTCCCTGCGGTCTGGCTCTGCCCTGAGACCCCCAAGATGCCAGACGCTTGGTTAACTCTTTCACGATCCTCCCCAGGACTGTGACAGGATCTGCAGTCACGTCAAAGTGGGAGCTCTCTGGGCAGGGATTATATTTGCGATTTTGAGGGATGAAGTGGGAAAGCAGCGTAGGGTACGAGTTTTGGAGTCAGACTAGTGTTCACTCAGTAAGTTCACTCAGCAGTATTCATTGAGCACCCATTGTATGCTACTCACAGTGTTTCAGGTGCTGGAAAAACTGATCATCAAGACAGACCAGGTCCCCTCACTCATGGAGAGATGTTCCAGTTGAGGGGAGATGGGCCATAAACCACAAATAGATGAATAAGACCCCAACGCACAGTGATGATGATAAAGGTAGTGCTAATAACAGGAATAACAGCCCCACATTTGTGGAGCACTGTCTTCCAGATCCTGAGTTTGGTGCTTGTGGTGTCAACTCATTGAATTCCCTCAACCAGCCCTGCAGGAAGTGCTAGGGTTCCTCCCATTGCACAGACCAGGACACTGAGGCACAGAGAGGGAGGGACCTCCCGAAGGTCACACGGCCTCTGCATGGAGGTGAGGTTTTCTCTACAGCTCTGAGGTACAGGACTCGCTGTCTGTCGACTTCCCATCTCACCGGGCACCGGGCAATGGCAGATGAATGAGCCCCACGACGATTGGCCTCATGCCTCACAAAGCCACCATTTTGGCCAAGGGTCCCCGCCCATTGTTTGCCTTTGGGCCTCTCTTGTAGAGGGGGACATTCGAGCAGCAAGGACACAGGCGGTCTCACCAGAACTAGGAGGAACTCAGCTGCCCCTGTTTCCACACTGGACAATTAGAGAGCCCAAAACAACACAAAGAAATAAATACAAAATCCCAGTCTCACCAGGCAATAGCCAAGAATTTGAACGCTACCAAAGCCAAGCCTTTCAAAAATGATAATTTTAGAGGAAGAAGAGCAAACGAGTTGCCATCGATGCCTCTGCCCCGTCCAGAGTAGGTCCAGTTCAACAGACATGGAATAGCGGGTGCCCCTCTGGGGGCTGTGGTCTGGTGAGGGTTTCATCTGTCGTTCCTCTGCCTTGTCCCGAAAACATGGCCCGAATGGGGAGGACACCTTGAGGAACTCTCTCAGGTTCTTCCCAATTTTCCTCAGGATCAAAACTGGCGCCTGCGCTCATCGTGTGTCCACCGTTGACGAAGTGATGTGAAGTGTGTGTGTGTGTGTGCACATGCACGCACATGCACACACGTGCACGCACATCTCCAACACCTCCGCCAGCCTGCCTCCACCTTCTAGAAAGGAATGAAAGAGAAAACAACCCAGATGAACCCTCCATTCTCACTACTTTTCCTCCGTCTGGTCATTTTGGTTCCACTGTGGGATTTTGGGTTCCTTCCTGAGAACTACTCCCGTCATTAGCCTTTTTACCCACAGGAATCCCTTTTCTCTCTACCAGAAGTATCCAGAACCTCCCTCCCGTTTCCCTTTTCTCCTGAGGTTTCCTTGTGGCAAACTCTGCCCCCTGCCCTGAAGGGTCTCTCTCCACTGCCCGTTCACGTCTTCTGCGAGGCTTGACGTAATTAGTATTTCTGAAATGAATGTAACCTGGAGCTGTTCCATGAGCCCAAGTTCACCATAGTCTTTACTGGAACCAAAACATTATTGAAAAAGCAAATCACTTTTATTTTCCTTGAAAATACTTCATATGAACTGCATTAGAATCCTCGCTGAGAAAATATACCCAGAACTTCTAATGGGAGGAGTGATGTTACCAGGAAAAAAATAAAGAATCATAGGGTACATTGTACATTTCCATAATGAAACCTATTTTCGATTTTGTTATTTACCTCATACTATTTCATCGACTCGCATCTCCTCTCCCTGAGTTTATGAGCAGGTGGGCGTAGCCTTCTCTGCCTCCGAGGACCTTCAGGATAATGGAGCACATGTCCGGTTCTCTCCCATGAGTCCACGGTAGCAGGGTAGGGCCATGTTCAATGAGAAAAATGGGTCACCTTGGGTTCTCATATATGGTAGAGAAATAAATATTTCTGGGGTAAATAGACTAACAGTTTTTCAAATAGAAGTTGTGAAGGCTGATCTGCGTGGTGGGGTTAAAAGTGTCGTGAACTGACAGGCAGGAGATGGGATACCGATTTTTCAGCCTGAACATCCGTCAATCTTTTGTTTTCCATATTGTGGCCTCCTCGGTCCATTTACGGTCCTTGTAAATTTATTCCGCCTTCTGGACCTGTCCAAGATGCCTCCAAAATCCAGATGTTTTCATGAAGTGGCTGTACCTTTTTCTGACAATCTGTAACCACGCAACAGACAGCCAAGTGAGTGTGTCTGTCTGCCTCCAGCCCTTCCAGCTGGCTGGGCCAGCCGTTCCATTCGTCCTTCTGCTTGCTTCTCTCTCCTCTCCACGTGCAGGAGGGGAAAGGGGTGCACAAGCGTCTTGCGGGGCTGCTTGATTTGTCCCTTCAGAGAGCCCTGTCCTGGAGGCTGAGTCCTCCCCTCTGGATGGGGGGCCTTTCTAAGAGCCCTTTGCCCACAGGAGAACGAGAAGAGATGTTTCTGCTGGAAAAAATGTCAACTCTTGCCCTTTTCTGAAGTACATGCCATTGACAAGTTTAACAATAAAAAGCCGAAGTTTGCCCTCTTTTTCCCTTTGGCTTAAAAAGAGAAGAAAAGGGGTTTATTCTTTTCCTCTCCTTTCCCCCCTCGCTTTAAAATACTTGAAGGAGAAGTTATGAGCATAACAAAACTCTCATCTAGAAAATGTGTCCCAACCTGCATTGCTGGAGTGTGGCCGCTGTGCTGAGGCCCCTAGAATGCTTCTCTGCATAATGCACCTTTTCAGCGCATCATCTACCCCCTGCCGCTGACGCTCTTCTCATCGTCAGCCTTCCCCCACTGTGGCTATCCGAAGCTAACTAAGGTCTCTCACCCAGAAAAAACCTTCATAACAATTAACTGGACTCGATGGTCTTTCCTAGTGGGTATGGGTCAGGGGGCCATTTGGGGAGGAAAATGCATAGCCTCAGGGCTGTGTATACATGGGAATGGCAGAAATAATTATGAGATCATAGAGACTAATAATTTTTCAAAATAGACTTTTTGAAGGTTGTTTTTTCATGGTGGTGATAAAACATTCTTAAAAACGGTAGAAGGGCTGTGGGATGCTGGCTCTCTCTCTCCACATCTGTCTCTGCTTTGCCTTTTGCCTGTAGGTTTGACTTCTGGGTTTTTTTGGAGCCCCTATATGTTATTTCTCCATCAAAATTAAGGAGATGTCTGTATTGATAATAATTGCTCATCCCAGATCAATCCAGATGCCACGGCCATCCCTGGATTCACAGCGTGCAGCACCTGGAGCCCAGCCCAGCATCTTCAGTCAGACTTGTCTGAGCAAAGCTAGTCCGCCGCCAGCTCTGCCTTTCCCTACGCCCTAAAGCAGGATGGCCACAGTTAGCAAATGAAAACACAGGGCACCTAGTTAAAGCTGAATTTCAGATAAACAAAGAGTATATTTTTTTTACCATAAGTACACCACAAACATTGCATGAGATATACTTATGCTAAAAATAATTCATTGTTGACCTGAAATTCAAATTTCAGGCATCCACATTTTATCTGGGAACCCCTCGCTAAGGCCCTCCGACCAGCCTTCTGGCATAGACCTCCTGGGGTCCCTGGAGGACTCCATGTGATTGGAACCATACCCTGAACTTTCTTTCACATTGGATTTCACTTCTGATCCTGATGAGGTTTGGGGTTCCCGCTCAGGCCAGCCCAGTCTGCCTTGGGCCCTTCTTCCAGTTTGGTTGATTCTGGGCTGTCTGCTATTTAGACTCTTAAGTGATTACCTCTTAAGAGGGGTGGAGGCTTGTTCCCGTGGCCTGGGCACCGGGACCCCCCAATATCCCCTGTAATCAGTCCATTTTGATCTCTCTCTCTCTGTTTCTTCACTTCTCTTTGTGTCTCTGCCTGAAGCCTCTCAGCGGGGCGCCTCGGCCAGAGGAGAGCTGGGTGGGAGGGGGTGGGGATGCTCCAGGGCCTTCCCCCACTATTTCACCAATGAAGAAAGGCCACCGTCACTGTCTTTCTTTTCAAAGCTAAACTATGGAAAGAAAGGGGTTAATTTTCTCTTCTCTTTGAAATTCGTGAGGGAGAAAGCATCAGTACCACTCTGCTCAGAAAATGCACTCAGACACCGTAATCAGTGGAGCTGCGATCTTATGTACATTTCTACTCTAAAACCTATTTTAAATTTTATCATCTACCGCATGCTATTTCATCTCCTCTCGTCCTCTCCCCCTTGTATTTATTAGAGGCTGGCTATGGATTTCTGTCCCTGAGAGCACCTTCCTAACAATGAAGTGTACTTGGCAGTCGCTCACGGTGAATAAGGATTGGAGGATATTCTGCAAGGAAAATGGATAGCCTTGTTTCCTCTGTATGAGAGAAATATTTGAGGTAAAATAGACTAATAATTTCTCAAAGTAGAAGTTTTGAGGGTTGCTTTTGCATAGAGAAGTTGGAAACTCCTTGAAGTGATAGAAAGCGTGTGGGATATTATAATTATTGTTATTTCCCGCCCTGGCAGGCCGCCGCGGGTTTTCTCTTTCCGTGTGCCAGCATCCTTCGAGGTTCAAGGCCACTTCATGTTTTTCTTCTGCTTTCTCCACACTGACTTTTTTTGATTTTCATGAGGGGTCTGAGAGAGAAAGCCTCCCAGAACCCACTCTCAGTGCTTCCAGCCCTCATTCTTTGATGGATGTTCATGCAATTTTCTCATTATTTTTCTGTCAGCATTCACAGAAACAGTGTAAAGTACTTTATTTCAAAGCCATTATGTTAGTTTACTCCATAATAATCTAAGCTGTGTATTCCTTTTCTGATTTGAATTTAGTAATAACATATTTTTAAAGATAAGTCGAAAAGATTTCCTGAATAAATTTTCGATGACAACTGCTTAAGGTTCAGTTTTTTCCCCTCCTTTAATCTCTCTTATTGGACCGCGGGTTTATCTACTTGATTTAGTTATCATTTCTTTCTGCACACTTTTAAAACAGACCCTGTGACTTCTCTTGGGAGAAAATTTCAGAGCGGTAATCTTATTGAACTAGCTGTCTTTCATTCAAGAAAATTCAAGAAACCGAGCAGAGAGCTGTGTGGTAAGGTGCGCCAATGCCCCCAACCCAACCCCTGCCCAAGACCACCCCCAGGGATGATACCAGGAACTGCTTGAAGGCAAGAGTTTCTGAAAATTCTCTTCTCTCCCTCTTGTAAGGTTTGCATATTTTAAATTCTGTTCTTTCCACAACCCCTCAGCTTCTGGATATAATTTGTGCATAATTGTGTATCCTCCTCAAGATTCATCTCCCTCTTCCTTCTCCACCCTTTCTTCAGGTGGAATTTTCTGGGTGTCTGATGTTTACACTTTTCCAGACGAGAGTTAAGGGGCCCCTCCCATTTTCTGTCAGATCGTGGATTTCTTTTCCTGTATTGCTTTGGAACTGCAAAACAGATTCTTCTCACCGATGGTAGTGTAGAAATCTTCAGGAAAGATGTAAAGATTTTTTAAATGCCTCAAAGTGTGGACTTTCTAGATGGTCCCAATATGTCAGTTGCTGTTCTAAAAAAAAAATGTAAAAATCAGATTTCTTAGTTTGGTAGGATTAAAAATTATTTCTGGTGCAGTATTCTTTCCGTGATATGGCATTGGTGGTCTTGCCTGTATTTTCAGGTAAGCTTTTGGTTGTGTATGTAACTGAACTTTAAAATTTCCGGTGCGTTTTATCGGACTGATTCAATTTAGAGGAAGATAAAGGGTGCTGCTCTGAGGCTAGGAGATAGTTTTTGAGGTAAAAAAAAAAAAAAAAAAGTCCTGTAATTCAAGTTTCACATCATAAAAGACAGGATTTCTAAAGCTGGCATGAGGACAAAAGAGTGGCTTCATTGAATTCTGTAAGAATTTGGTCCCTTTTCCTGTTCTTCCTCTTCTCCCCTTTGTTGCCGCGTCTCAGCTTCCGAGTTACTCATCGCCTTGAAGTTCAAGTCTCTGAGGTCTCCACCAGCAGGGCAGAGCCAGCTCTTGATATTTTATTCCCTGCTTCGGTCGGAAAGAACTCATGACCATCCTCCCTTATTTTCTATCTGGATCCATAGAAACCACGGAGAGGGTTTTGCTCAAAAAACACTCGTTGAGTCGCGTTGCCTCAGGATGACGGTTACAGAAGCACACTTTCTTTTGAGCTAGAAATCTTGAGAAAAGACGAAGCCCAGATGAAAGTATTTCAATTACGGCATAGTCCACCCAGCCGTGTTTCTCTTATTATGAAGAAAACCACACTTATAAAATAAGCCAGAAAGCATACATTCTCGAGTAAATTTTGGTATGAAAGTTTTTAAAGAGTATTTTGGGGCCACCTTTATTCTTTTCCCTTTATCTCAGTCCTCTTGCTCCTAAATGATATGTAAGAAAAATGCTATTGAATTCTGTGTGTGTACAAGATTTGACGTTACTGAAATATTTTAAACTGGCTTTCCCACTAACGTTGTTTAAAAGAAACATCTGAGTGGGAGAAAGTTTTCAGCTTTCGAAACGCTTGCCTTTCCTCAAGAAAGCCAAAGGGAACTTTGGTGGCAGGTGTTCTGAGGTAAAAAAGAAAATACCCAAGTACCACACAGGATAGAAGATCTGAACTCGCCGTGAAAACAGGACAGTGTTTCCTCATCCCCTTTTCCTGGTTTTCTTGTCAAACTGAGTTTTCCTAGTCTGTAGTTTGGGTTGGAGGGGAGAGCCGCGTTCTCCCTAACATTGATCGTTTCACAGAGGCTGGACCTGGAATGTTCTCTTTCCTAAGTTGATCGGAAAACCAAAATTGATGAGACCAACTCCAGTATTCTCTTTCTTGCCTTTGCTTCCTGTTTGAAATTAGTCTGTTTTTTCCCTTATCAGGAATAATTAAGGAGAAAAGGCAAGAGCTTTCTTCCCAGCTATTATCCTTGAAATGGATCAATTTCGTCTTTTTAAGGATACAAATCTTGAGGAAAAATGAGCTCTCTCAAATACCTCAATTATATTTTGAGAAATGAACTGTCTTTTACAGACTCATTTAGTAATGAAAAACATTGAAAATAATAATTCAAAGAGTAGATACTCTTGATTTCAATCTTGGCATTATTGATTTCAAATGGTATTTTCAATAATTATATTTTTTTTCCCTTTCACCTCCTGTCCGCATAATGCTCTCTCCATTTTAGGTACCTGCTTATGGTCTGGGCACAAACTTTTAACTTAAAGATTGATTTTAAACATCACTTTCTACTAAACATCTTTCAGAGGAAAAAAAAATTCTCTGAGAGGCAAATCTTAAATTGATCGCCTTTCATCAAAGAAATAGAAAGGAAATGCGTGCCACTAAGAAAAGTCGTTTCTGAGATAATATACTAAGAGAGAAACTTTCAGAAAATTGCATTAGGAGAAAGAAATACTCTGGCACGTAGTGAGATTTTGATATACGTGTTTTTCTGTCCTTCTGATGGGTCTTTCAACTGTGTTTTCTCTGAAGAACTGGGTTGAGACTTCATCATATCGGCTCTCCTTGGACAGTTTTGTGAGGTGACAATTTTAGTGATTTCTCAGGCTGGTCACTTCTGACTCGAGCCAGATTAGTTGTCCTTGTGGTATGATTCATAACCCATCTCCTTTGTGGCGTTTCCCACAATACCAATCATTGTATAATTATGTCCTCATTTTCTTCTC
Source organism: Equus przewalskii (assembly GCF_037783145.1). Classification (NCBI taxonomy): domain Eukaryota; kingdom Metazoa; phylum Chordata; class Mammalia; order Perissodactyla; family Equidae; genus Equus; species Equus przewalskii. The sequence continues at coordinate 45,528,028 of NC_091851.1, forward strand.
TTCAGCCACCTGTACACGACATCAGCTAGGTACAATTAAGCTTCTTAAAGCATTAACAATAAACCCTTTTTTAATTCCAGGGTGAGGAGGACTCTTCTATCCTTTCTTCCTTCTTGTCTCATTTACTTTCTCACTGGAATCTCTTCTTTTGAATTCTGTACATAGCTAAGCTTTTAAGTGACTGAAATATTTTAACTGGATTTTTTTTTTCACTCACACAGTTTAGGGAAAATTCCTCTGGGGCTAACATTATCAAAGCAGCTGTCTTTCATTGAAAAAATAGAAAGGTAAAGAGAACATCTCTGACAGGTACTTTGTGAGATAAAAGGTTTACCTAATCGTGCTGAAGAGGTAGGACAGCTGAATATTATGTGAGCATGGTGATGTAATTCTCTGAAATTAAGTGGATTAGAATTTCTTTTTTCTTTTTAGCCTTTAAGCTTCTGTTGGTCGGCCACGAGTGGACTGGGAGAGGTGCGGCTGGGGAGACGAGCTTGGTGTTGCTCGTACCCTGCTCTCTCTGTCACAAATCACCTCATAATGTTTTCCTAAGAGAAACAAAATGGCAGCCTGAACTCCAGGGTTCCCTCTTCCGTGAACTCCCTCCCCGCTTCTCTGACTAGAGCTAATGGCTCTGTACCATTATTTTTCCTGTCAGAATTAATGGGGAGATATTCTTTTCCTAAAGCCATTAGTTAAGTAATATTGCTTACAGAATTGCTGAAACAGGATAACACCTCCTTCTCCAGGATGTAAATCTTAAGAAATGATGAGCCAATTGCTTAAACACATCAATTATATTCCAAAGCCTGAACTTTTTTCTCTACAATTTTCATTTAGAGTTAAAAGTTTGAAGGTAATGATCCATAAAGTAGGTTCTCTTGATTCAGTTTTGGCACTAAATAATTCAAATAATATTAGTGATTTTTTTGTTCTTCACTTAGTTTTTCTTTTTCCTCACAATTTGTCCTCTCTTTATTCAGGGTGCATTCACTTATTGTCTGAGCATGATTAAAGTTTCATCTTACCAAAAGATTTTAAGCATACTTGCCCATTAAATATGTTTTTTGGGAGAAAATGGTAAGTGAAGTGTTCTCAAACTGATTGCCTTTCATCAAAGAAAGAGAAGAGAAATGCGAACCACGGAGAAAAGTGGTTTCTGAAAAAAGAGATTGGAAAATGATTGCTCAGTAGAGGCAAAATTTTAAAAAAGTGAGGTTAGTACAGAAATATTCCAGATTTGGTTAGAGGTGGAAAAATATATTTTTCTCTTCCTTTTGTGAGTCTCTCAACTTTTCTCTGGGTGAGAAACTAAACTTTTGTTACCAGGGCGTGAGGATTCCCCTCCCTCAGCAGCAGCGTGTTCTGACTGAGCCGGCCTGACCACTGCTTCGCACGAGCATGCTCGGGTGTGCTCTAGGGCTTCTCCTCATTATTTTCAATCTGAATTTTAGAGCCAATGTCATTATTTGTCTCTTATTTTTCTTTCAAACTAATAAAGCAATACCAAGCCTGTGGCAACAAAGAAAGCAACATCGACGTGTCCAAGAAAAGCTTGGCAATTCCCTGCCTCATGGCCCCTCGAGGCTGCCAGAACTAGGTTGACTTTCCTTCTGCACCCTTGTCCACATACATACAAATATGGACAGACACTTTATGCTATTGTTATTGTTTTTGTTTTTTCACACAAATAAATCATACTATATGTAGGAATCTGCAACTCTTTTCTTCTTATATATCTTTTATATAACCTAGAGTTACATAAAAGATATATAAGATATATATAGATAGATATATATGTATAAAGATATATAAAAGTTATATAACCTAGAGTTATATATATAGGCCTAGAGCCTATATTCTAGATAGGTTAATAATGCCATAAAATCCCGCAGGATAGCTGTACCATAACGATTTATTCAGCCCTTCCCCTGTTCATGGACATTCCTGTTGATTGCTATTGTTCTCCTCCCACAACTTACGGTGCATCAGTTGCTCAGTTTCCCAAAGAGCTATTGCTGGAGCATGCATGTTTTATAATTATATATTTCATTTTTTAAGATACTACCAAATTACTTTGCAGGAACAAGTTTCCTCTCCCATAAATAGTTTTTTAACAGTATTTTTTAAAAGAAACTTTGCTTCAGCAGAAGAGCGAAGGCTGAAGTCTCGCCATCATAGTGGGCACACTGAGCTTCTTGATTAACAAGGGGTCACAAGAGGCCTCTCCACAGCACATTCGGACCACAGGGACGGAGGTCAGCACAGTGCTGTTGTTCGAAAATTAATTTGTTATCAGTGTTTAAAAATACATGGGGGCCGGCCCTGTGGTCTAGTGGTTAAGTTCGACATGCTCTACTTCGGTAGCCCGGGTTTGTGGGTTTGGATCCTGGGTGCAGACCTACACCACCTGTCAGTCAGCCATGCTGTGGTGGCGACCCACATATAAAATAGAGGGAGACTGGCAACAGGTATTAGCTCAGGGCTAATCTTCCTTAGCAAAAAACCAAAACAAAACAAAACACATCGAATCCAGAATTCTGACTTCTCTTGGAAAACCGGACCCTTGTTCCTTCAGGGTCTCAGTCCAGGGAGCTGAGGGTCAGCTGTACCCTTAAGTTTGGACGTACCCTCCATTCATCACAGTCCCACCCACTGTCAACTTCCCTCGTTTAGGTTATTCATCTGGTTATTTGTAGCATTGAAGTTTGTGATTCTTGGTTTAAACCAGGGTTTCTCAATCATGGGCCTGCTGACCTTTGGAGGCGGGTCGCTCTGGGAGGTGGGTCAGCCTGTGCACTGCAGGGTGCTAAGCAGCGTTCCCGGTGCCCACCCCCTACTCCTGCCAAGTCAGGACAACCGCACAGTCCCAGGACATCACCCCCGTTGAGAACCACTGAATTAAATAGATCCACAAATCCCATTTTCCTCAGCAGATTTCTCGACAAACTTTTCCGAGAGTGTCTGTGAGCCGTGTTCACGATTTCTCGTTATTCTGCAGGCTTCCGTTTCGCTTTATGAAGGAATCTTGTTGAATTCTGTGCACAACCAAGCTTTAAAGTGACTGAAATATTTCAAACCAGCCGCCATTCACCGAGTTTAGAGAAAATCTCTGAGAGGAGAAAGTGATCAAAACACTTTCCTTTCATCTCAGGAAGACCGCGGGGGAGAGGGCCGTGGTTACAGGTGTTTTCTGCGGTAAAAGCTTTGCCTAATTACACGCCCACAAAAGGGACCATTTCTAAACCCTCATGAAGAGCCTGGAACAAGTGCCCGGAATGGCTGCCGCCTTTGTTCCCTCGGTTCTCTCTCGAGGGGGTGTCCTTTGTGAGTCCCTCCTGGCCTCGGTGGCTGGCCTCCGGCTCCCTGTTCTCACACGGCTCTCCTCAGCTGCCTTACAGAGTGTCGGGAAGGATCTGGAAGGTTGGGGGCTGGGCTCTCCAGGGCTCCTCTCCCCCTTTGCCGTCTCTCTCCTTCTCTGACAGGAGCTAATGACTTCCCTACATCTTTTCTCATTAGAATTAATAGAGAAGTATTAATTCTTTCCTTAAAGCTATTAGTTAAGTCATAGTGCTCTGAAATTGCTGAAACAGAATAATTTCTCCTTCATTCTAGGGTGTAAATCTTGAGAAAAGATGAGAAGCTGTTGCAAGTATATCAATTATGTCCCAGGGAAGAGACCCGCATAGACAATTTTCATTTAACAACTAGAAACTTCTAAAATAATGATACATAAGGTGGATTTGCTAGGCTCAGTCTCCGCATTGAATGTTTCAAATGGCATTTCTTTTGTCATCTCTTTTCCTGACGTGAATTCCTAAGCCTATTTTTGCTCTGTATTTGAGAGTCACGCTCTTGTTGTCTGGGCACGGTAAAACTTTTCATTTAAAGCAAGATTTTAGACACCACTTTGCACTAAACATGGTTCCGGTGAAGAATTTCTGTGTGGTAAGAGCTCCTGTCGTGTTGCTTTTCATCAAAGAAATAGAAAAGAGAGGAAAGCCACTCAGAAAAGTGGTTTCTGAAATAAAAGATTTGTTTGTGATTACTTAGAAGCAAACTTTCAAGAGGCCGCCTCAGGATACTACGGAAGTACCGTGTGGAGGCTGCGCTCCATGAGCATGGTTTCCGGTCCCCCCTGGGGTGCCTCTCCGCCTGTGCAACTGACGTCTGAGGCTGCTTCTCGCTGCTCGCTGCCCACCCACTTCTGATCGTTTTCTCGTTAGAATCGATGTCCTCCCGCCTCTGCCCGAGAGAAAGAAAGCCTCTTTCTTCCTGCATTTTTAGCCATATATATCTTTTTCTATAGAGGTTTTGTAAACAAAAATTGTAAAGGGATTGTGGAAATGAATTTAGTTACAAAAAAATTTATTGCAATGTCTGACATGAAATAGAGCCTTCGAAAATATTGGTTGAATAATTACATGAATGAATGATTCAGACTCAGTAGGGAGAAAAGCAGCCAGGACAGTGTAATGTGGAATGATTTTACAGTACGTGGGGTTTCCCTTTTTCCCACAGCTATAGGTGGGGTGGGGGGGCCGTTTTGCCATCTCATAGCACCCTTGCTTTTTCCTTCACGGTATTTGCTACATTTGCTCGGTGAATTTTTTTGGTGCAATTATTTGCTGACTGAATTTCTCCCCCTTTAGACCATGATTTCCACGAGAGCGCGTCTGCCTCTTTTGCGTCTGAATAAATTGCCTGTGTTTAGGAGAGCATATTGGTTGTGCTCGGTACTCAGTGAATATGGGCTCAATAAATATTTAGGCTCAATAACATGGGCTCAAAAATGTGCTCGAAAATACAGACTCAAAAAAGTGGACTCAACAAATATTTGAACAAATGCACAAATAACTGCCCACATAGTGATTACTTTGAGTTCTGCCTAGTGTTCCTTAAGTAATTGCAGATTTTAATTGCTAGCACATTATGCATCCTTCAATGGCTGGAATGCTTCTACGTGATTTAATCTCTGATCAATTAATAGTCTAGGAGATTACTCCCACGTTCCTGTTTACACTTACAGCTTGCTTAGAAGTCCTACGTGGTAGACTCATTTTTACCCTTTCCTTATAATTCAGAGTCTTTGGACTCCAAATTAATGGAGTTTTCGGCGTACTGGGGCAACTGAACGAAACGTATCCAATTACTTACATTTTCAGATAATGATATTTGAATAATATGTCTATTAGCATTTTAATAAGGCCTGGGAATCAGACAGCTGGGAGAAGGTTTGGCATTAAAAATGTCTACAGTTATGTTGGAAGTTTCATCATATTGTTTCTTTACTCCATTTTCTTTCTAATTATTTTACAGTTTCCTATAGCCTTTTCAAGATGGCTAAATTTAAATTTGCTGCAACACTTTCAACAGTCTCCTCCTCTCTAAACGAGGTTTGGCAATTATTTCTGAGGGAAATTATTAAAAACGCAGCCTTTAATCAGGAGGAGAACAGAACGGCTCTCAGAACTGTGATGACATGGTTTCTCTAATAAGACTCACATAATTGCGTAAGAGCAGTCGGATTTCTGAAGATTGCATTAAGACGGTGGAATCCGTAATTTCTGAAGAGGTAGGAAGTGATTCATACAGTGATGCTAAACCCTAAACAGGATCACATTCTGTGCTTTAATATTCAGCCAGGGCATGACTTACTTTTTGAAAAGGGCCATTCATTTAAAAGCAAGTTAGCATCCTTCTTCAATAATCCAAATTAGTTTAACACACTTCAGTGACATTATTTGGGCATTTTTCACAATTATTAAAGATAATTCAGTTTTCTCTGTAGACTATAGGTCAGAAGCAAATTAAATCAATAGATTTTCTTGCCTGGCTCTCTCAGATGAGTCAGAAGTTATTGGCCAAACGCGCACATGGCCTTTCGTTACGTTTAAAAACCAAAACAACCTGCTGAGAAGACATTTGGCCAATCTGATTATTTTCCCTATACTAATTGGTTTTGCTTCTTCATTGAATTGAATGAATTGCCTGGTTGTTTTGTCACCGTGGGGACACAGCTTAATCCGCTTAGAGCGAGGCGCTTGTGCTTGGTCAGCTCCGGGACACTGGAGACGTTTATCATCGTTATTATCTTTTGATGATTTTTCATGGGTGAGAATGAAAACATATCTTGAATCCATCCATTTTCTCCATTTCTATGCCCACTGTCCTAGCCAAGCCATCTCATCTGTCCCCAGACGACCTTGGTAGCCTTGTAACTGGTCTTCCCACCTCTCTTCTCTCTGCCCCCAATTCCATCTCCAGATAGTAGCAACAATCATCTTTAAAAGATAGATTGCCTGCTGACCACGCTGGCTTCTTCACAACAAATGCAGAAGAAAATCTAAACCCCACCCATGGCTGCCTGCACCCTTCTGGGCCTGGGCCCCAGTTGGCTTCCTGACATTTATTCTGCTGTCTGCTCCCTGCTCTCCACCCTCCTTCCACACTGGCCTCCACTGGTTCCTTAATCCCCCCAGCTCTTCCCACCTCGGGACCGCTGCACCTGTTCCTCGTTTGTCTGGAGTGGCCTGGGTGGGCAGGTTCTTTCCCATCCTGAAGCTCTCCTTTCAGGTGTCACCTTTTCAGAGAAGCCTTCTTCAATTCTGTACAACAGCTACCCGTCCCCCATTACTCTCTGTACTGTACTCTTTATTTGTTCTTGCTTTCTGGAATACCCCCTGTTTATCCTCCGTCTCTGGAATACCCTCAGTTATCTTTACTCCCTGTGATCAATATGTTTATTTCCTTCATGACCCCTGTCACAACCTGACATCATCTTATCTATCAGTTTACTTGTCTTTCTTTCTCCTCCCTGTTGGAGCAAAAGCTCTTGAGGGTCAGAGCTCCTCTGTCTTGTTCTTCTCCAACTCCTCAGGGTCGAGCATGGTGCCTGGTTCGTTGACATATTTGTGTAGCAAACGAATGGAATACTAAAAGCCTGGTTCTGTGTCATTAGACAATCCCGATATGCAGGTGCTCAAGTGAATATTGTATTAATGGAAAAATCATTCCTTCCTTTTCCAAACTGTTGCACTTCTATAGATTTTCGAAGTTCATTTGCTCGGGATTAGTGCACTTGATATTCTTGTCACCTCCCCCAAGACAAAAGAGCAAGTCTGCTCTTTCAGCTCAAGACGGAGGACAGAACACATTTGCTTACCTCCGCTTTCCTCTAAAATCCCAGGACAAGTTAGTAAAAGTGTATGTTTGTAATGCACAGGTCCACAAGGACAAAATGACTGGAGAAGAAAGGATGCCATCATTGTGGAGGCTGGAATGCAGAGGTGGAGTGGTAACTGATTTAGCAGACCCAAGAGAACTTAATCCTGATTGAACAGTGGATAAAGCCCTAAAAACTCAGAAATTCATGGTATCAGGTGGGGCTGAAAACAGGAAGATTGGTTGAAAGACTAAGCAGCATCAGACCCTTCAAATCTCCTTCTCCTCAGAGTGTGGTCACTTCCCTTGCTCTCTTCCCACAGGGTACCAGGGGCTTGTTCTCTGCAGAGCATCAAAAATGCTAGGGACACCAGGCACAGGTGGTTCAGCAGGGAGTGAGGGGACCCTAGTGAAGACAGAGGGTGTAACCTGACGGTTAACACTGCATATTGAGCCCCTGATTCTCGACCCCAATGTAGACTCCAGAATGCTGGCAGCCTGGCTTATACTTTCCCGGTAGGAGGCTGGAGGACACCTTGTGTAGAAGGCAGTGAGTCTGTGTGGAGACCAGAAGAGAGTTACTTCAGGGTTTCCCACTTAAACAGGGTGTCCAGATAACCCTGCAGGGCGGCCCACGGTTGACAAATTGCACTTGTGAAGAGCTCCCAACCAGCTTTTTAGTGCCTCTTGCTGAAACATAGGTAGGTAGATAAGATTGCTGGATATCTCAGGAAAGCCTTTCGTTGAAAGAGAAAGATGAAAACCAACAGAAACAAAGGAACTTAGAAGAAATAGAGACTGTGTAAGGAGAGGCAAACGGTGGCAGTAACAACAGTAACAGCAGACTCGTATCGCCAGAGATGTGAGAGAACATGCGGGAGCTATGAAATAATAACAGGATGCCATAAGGAAGGAATAAATAATAATAATAATGGGCTCTTAGAAATTAACAACATGATAGCAGAAATAGAAACATATGATTTGGAATATAAAGTTGAAAAAATTCCCTGAAAAGTAAAATAATAAGACAAAGGGATAGAAGATAGGAGAGAAAAGATAAGAAAAATAGAGGATCAGGCCAGCAGGTCCAATAACCCAATAAGAGAAGTTCTAGAAAGAGACAAAGACAAAATATAAGGAAAAAAAAAATCAAAGGAATACCATATTTTTCCTAAACCGAAGGACATGATTCAGATTGAAAGGGCCCAATGAGTGCTCAGACAATGAATGAAAATAGACCATGGACCATGGTGACAGTGGAACAAAGAGGAGCCTAGGAGCTTCCAAAGAAAGACAAAAGGGTTGCACTCAAAGGATCATGAGTCATAAACCACCTTGGCTCCAGACTTCTCAACAACTAGAACTCAGTGGAGCCGTGTCTTCAGTTCTGAAGGAAAATGAATTCCAATTCAGAATGTTATACCCAGACAAGTGGCCAATTAAAGTTTAAACAATTTTATTTCACCCACCCTTTCTCACGAAGCTACCAGAGGCTTTGCGTTAGAAAAACAAGAGAGTCAACCAAGGAAAAAGAAATGTGGGAGTCTAGGAACCAAGAAGGTGAAAAGAATTGCCAGGATGGGGTGGAGGGAGATCCAGGGACACAGCCATGCATTGGGCCAGGGAGCAGCAGTCCATTGGGAGCAGGTCAGAAAGTTCCAAGAGAGATATTTCTAAGGAAATGAGGCAAATTGAGAAGGAGTTTGGAGGATGATTTTAGTGATAAGTCCGTAGAAAACTAAACAAAAGAAAAAAACAAAGTAATTATTAACTCCAAGGGAAACAGTGTTGGCAAGAAAGACAATGTAATCATAGTATACTACATGACTTGGGTGAAAAATGTGGTCCAGAACATAATAGTGAAAGCACTGAGTATTCTAAACAAATTATGACATCATAGTGATGGAACTGTTGAGGGGCTAGGGGGCTGCGCAGTGCGTCCACCTGTGGGGATGATGAAGGCTGCGGACGAGGGCAACTCATCCTCGACCCTCCCCTCCCCTCATCAGAAGTCATAAGCTCTCCTCAAAGTGAAAAAAAGAAATCGAGCAGTAATGCTGTAAGTGTGTTATTAGGAGTGAAGGAGATAAATATTAAAAGAACCCGAAGTGGGAAGAAATGAGTGTGTGGGCAGGTGTTGCTGTTTTTCTTCGTCAGTACTAAGGTTTGACTTTTTAAAACTCTGTTCATATGTAACGTTAATCCAAATGAAAGCAGATTTAAAAGTGGGTCTAATGCTTTTCTCTGGTGACAAAGCCGTTCTGGAATGTTTTTCTGATCTCATCTAATGATAGCATCTACTCTCTGAAATCCTTTGGTCCTTTTGACCTGTATCCCAAGCCAATATGGTAAGATGGAGGAGAGAGTAAGGGTGAGGGATGAGGGAAAGGCAGCTGTTCCCTTGAAAGGGAGATGCTGTTTGTGCATGTTGCCAAAGGTGCACCTTGGCCGCCCCTCTCCCCATACAAATCACAGCAATAACCACCACAAAACAGCAGCCAAGCAAAAACCAATCCCCTCCTGCTGCCCGCTGTTCTGGTGGAGACCACGACACCATGCAGAACACAGAGGGAAATTTCTCCTCTCGGTTCCTGGTTGTACGTCCAGAGAATGCAAGCCAATCTAAAATGAACCTAACGATGTGGCCAGGAAGATGACTCTGACAAAAAAGAGCCACTTGAAGTATTTTTTTAAATATACGTAATTTAGGGATTTTTCTGCCTTGGTAATGGGTTTTGCCATTTCTTTCCTTAGTAGAAATGGAGACATTTTATTTGACTGTGTGAATTGATTCAAGGTAAATTGAGTTCTCGTACATACCATGTGAGATGTGGGTTAATGAACTCAGAGCTGGTCGTGAAGACACAGATAAACTCCTGGGAAATTACTATTTGCTGAGTTCATAATTTCAGGTGTATATAAATGTGCCTTCCTCCTTTCAGGTGTAAATCTGCAAGGGGAGCCATCTTATGCCGTCTCAGAATTGTCTCTTCGTTGTGGAAACGGAGAGGAGGAGGAGGATGGCGGTGGACAAATCTCAGGAAGCTTCTCTCCTGACATAAGTTCAAGGACTGCCGAGGAAACAGAGGAAACAACCGTGAAGGTGGGAATTCTGATTCCGAGCTGTCTCTGCCTGTCTGTTTTCTAGATTTATGCCTCTCCTTTCGTGTTGGTGTCCAGTGTGGCAGAACTTGCTCCAAGCTCCCGTTGAAGTTTCCTGGCACAGAAAGCCTGTTAGGCAGACACATCCCTCCAACTCTTCTGTACTGAGAGGATAGGCGATTGGCTGTGAAACTGTAGGAATGATCTGACGGATTATTAAAAATCCTAGCTACATTATTAATTCATATCTGAATAGAATAGAGATGTTCAAGCTGCAGATGTCACTGTGACATGACATCACCACTAGGTAGACCGGGGGCACTACATGTCAAAAAATATGAAAATCCTAATCCAGACCACATTTTTAAAAATGCTAATCTGGAAAAACTTAAATGCACAGTCCTATGAAATAGCATGTCTGCCTCAAGAGCAGTGGCAACTTAAAATTGGATGCTCAGAACTGGTTGGAAAATTGAATGATTTGATTTTTCACAAAGCAGATAAAAACACATAGAAATCTCAGTAAGCTATTTTGTGTCAACAGGAAACTTTATTCAAGTTAATGCATCAATTAGTTATTAATGGAAACTGACTGGGAACATCATATTGAGTCCACGCCAGGTGAAGAATCATTAGGACCTCAGGACCTTGTTTTCATTGAGGATCATGTTTCTGACCACAAGCTTTTTGTACCAATTAACCTTTTTTCCCCTCATTTATTTTCCTTTGCACTTTTTCCAGGCTATTTCTCCATCTGCTGGTGAGCACGGTGACTGTTGTCCTCAGAACACTGCTGTTGGGTCAGGATTATCTGTGCAATCCGATTCCCGCATGGCAGTGGCTAACGACAGCCTGCTGTCCTGTGGCAAAGGTCTTGACATGGGATTGCTCGAGCTTCAGCTCCTGCCCTCTCAGGAGCAAGTCTCAGTAGACCCCAAACTGTGCGTTTTCTTGGATGCTCAAGAGCCTTCTTCCTTGGAGTCCAAAGGAACATCTCCCCGCCATGATGTTGCTACCTCTGTGGCCGCCACTTGTACTTCTGTCGGGGCAAGAGCAGGTGACACAACCCTGGGAATTCACAGTGCAGAGCCACAAGACTACAGCCAGGCTGCAGGAGAGACTCTGACACAGAGCTCCCCAGACAGAAAAGCCAGAGCAGAGGGCATATCACCATCACTCTTGCCAGGGAAATCTTCATCTGGACAAAGAATTTCAGGTTCAGTTCCATTGGGTTCAACTGGAAAAACTCATCTTGAAATACCAGCTTCAGGACCAGACTCAACTAGCTCACCCCAAGAGGAAGGGAGACACAAGACATCTTTTCCTTCCAGGGGGCAGTACGAGTGTGGGGAAATGGTTGTCTCCTGCCCTCCTATAGGAAAGGACAGTGGGAAATGTCAAGTGTCTGGATTAATCACTCTGAAAGATTGCGTGGTTCCTTTTAACCCAGGGCAGCCCACAGAATTCCCTGAAGCCCCTTTGAAAACAATCAGGAAGAGGAGTTTGGAAGGAATGAGAAAGCAAACTCGAGTGGAATTCAGCGACACCAGCAGTGATGACGAAGACCGATTAGTGATAGAAATATGAAGCTTCCAGAGAAAGACCGCTTCTACAGTCAAAGACTGGTGATGCTTCACAAGGGAATGTCAAGCTGGCAGGAGAACTGAACTCTATCCGTGAAGCACCTGCAGATTAGGAAAGCCATTTTGGGTTCTTCCCAAGACATCCCCAGCCAACTTTGAACCCCCAACTCAGCCTCATCATTCCCCAGATCCCCTGGGCCACACCCCGCTGGTGTTCACATGGTGCCAGGCAGGGCAAAGGTGACAAGGAAGCAAAGTCTAAGAATGCTCAACACACAGTGACTGTGGCTTGATTCCCAGTCATGTCCTCTGCATCGGTTTCCCACTGTCTCACCCAGTAAAATGGCATTAACCGAGAAAGCCATAATCAACACATTTATGAACAAGTGAACCCCTCAGAGCCAACGCAACCGACTTCCTCCATTAGTGAGCTGAGGGTTTCCTTCAAAGGTGTGGGCATACTTGGGATAACTGGGGTAGCTTGTAGAGGAGACGAGGCGTGAATTGGGCATCAAGATACTTCTGTTCACTCTGGAGACAAAATCCAGATTAATTCAAAAACTGAAGTTTGGTCAGAATAATTTGCCTCCTTAGTGGAAGTTGTAAATATCCTTCAAAATGCCTATAATCTGGTGAAATGCTGATTATTTGTAAATGTTGCACAAATGGTCAATGCCTACATATGATACAATGACACAAGCATGTACCGTTCCTGTGCCCGGTGCCTTGTCTGTTAAGACCTCTGAAACCCTTGGTTTTTCCAGCTCCTGCAAAGGAACGCTGTGTTAAAAGTTAATAGAAGAGTGTCTGTAATGAGTCATTTTTTGAGGGGGAAAAATTCGCTTATTTTCCTCTGATTCTTTCTGTCATATTGTGCTCTGAGCAATTTCAATTAGAGGGTTACATTTTAGTAATCTCTACAGCTTAAATTGATGCCTGTTCATCGTGACGGGAGCCTTTTAGATTTTCTCCAGAAGCTTCAAGGATACAAAACTAATTGGAGTTTTGACGCTGTTTTACATCTCAGTAATTTTATTTTGGGGGCTTGGTGTTACTTTGCTGTCAAATTAAATCAGCCCCTGTATTGTGCAAGTCAGAACAGCACAGATAAAATTCCCCAGTATTCCAAGCCAGTGCACCCCTGTGCAGAAGAAAATAGCTGATCGACGTCAGCCAACTCACTGAGCGAAGGCTCAGATTTTCTGCTTTCCTCTTCTTCTCCTTAAATGGCAGAGGAAAAACTTAAAGAGATTTACACCGCTGCGTTTCAATAAAATTTTATACTTACTTTTGGTATGATTTTGTACAATTTGAAATTTATAGATGAGCTCTTTTGGCTTAACTTTGATGTAATGATGTTCATATGACATCTTGTACTTCAAAGGCGAGGCAGCAATGCAAAACATCTCACACACATGAATATACTCTAACATGTCCTTGGCTGTGACTCAGGATGGTCAAATATCAAGTATCTTCATGTGAATTTTCCAATTTTAGGGTTATCATAGGAAACTTCAATGTGAGACCAGCTTCCCCCCAGTGACTTAGCGTATGTGTCTAGTCATTTCATATGCACTCATAAATATCCAAGTGATTTCAAGCCCAGTCAAGAAAAACATTAGAAGGGAAGTAAAAGGATGTTAGGCATTCACTTACTGCACTTTTTAAGCCAAACAAAAGTGATGTGTGATTATCTGCCACTGTAATGAGAGAGGCCATCCAGGAAAGTGATCTGAGTCCCGGCGGGAGAGAGAGTGAAGGCCTAACTTTGTCCTTAACAAGCTGAGAAATCTTAGTTGAGACGCATGCCCTGTCTGTGCCTCAGTTTCTCCAACCGAGAATGAGAGAGTTGGACAAGATGACCTGAACGTGTCTGCAGGCTCTGATCCTTGTGAGAGTGGAGGAGCTGCCCTCTGCTTTACGTATGAGGGCTCAGTGGTTCAGAGAGGGTTCCCACGTGGAGGGGTCCGACGTGCAAGAAGTTTGGGTGGGGACCTTCAGGAACTGCAGCACAAATACCTTCAGCCAGTTATTGCCATGAAGAACGCGACTCAGGGATGCTCTAAGTTCTTGGGGGTGCAGTCATAAATTTTTATAATTTGACTCATAATTAAATAGTTACAAGCAAAAACAGAACACTACCGTGTGAGTGAAAGACATGTCTGTAGGCTGAACTGGCTCCTTTGTCTTGGGAGGCACTGGTCACGGGGAGAACACTACCTTCCGGATCCTTCTCTCCTTGGTGGCTGCTGAGCTGTCAACTGGATCACTGGACCTAAGTCAGTAAGTCACAGCTCCAAATAGCACTGACCTCAGGATGGTGGTGGGAGCTATGTCCTTCTATGAACCACTGGTGCTGGCTGCCACATCCCAACCCAGATCAAACACGGCAGAATGTTGATGCCAGCTCTAACTCCCTGGGTCTCTCCTTACAAAGGTGAGCAGGTTGCCAAACCATCCTGTCTCAGCTGGCTATTTAGCTAGTGGGCGGCAACGTTTACAAGCACACCTTACTTTATATCAACACGCATTTGTGAAAAGCTATATTTCAGCCACTTTAAAAATATATATATTTTGAATGACCCTGGGAGGGGGGTTAGTTGGCTATTGAAAATCATCCAAAGGTAAAGTTTTTTTTAATGAAGAACCCTTTTATAAAGCAACAAACAATCTCTGATTTTATAAATCTTAATTTTCCTATGGGCTTTGTTAAAGTGGAATGCAGTTGTAGGGATATATTTTAAGGATGACATCAGAGACCTATAACCCAATTTGGGTTATTGAAAATCAAATTTCAGTATTATCAACTGATAATTGCTGCAGTTTTTTACTCTCCAAGTGTGTACTGTGTAACGGTTAAGAGAAAACAAATTTATGTTAGAACGGGGCAAATCGGAGTTTAAAGGTCAGCGTTTCCCATTTTTCCCCATTGCTGTTAATTTGATGGTACCTTCACGTAAGGGTCTTCACCGACTGATGCCTCAGCTTCTTCCACAGAGGATAGCTCCAGGGATGCTGGCATGGACTAAGATCAGGGCAACTTGGAATTCTTTACTATTCTCTCAGAGCAAGTGCACAAGTGCCATAAGCCGTGATGCTCAAGATTCATCACCAGGTTTATCTTTCCAGTTGTACCTACACCTGGCCAGATCTCACTTGTTAAAGACGCATGGAGGGAAGAGATTTTCACCTCCCCGCTTAGCAACCTATACGCTTAAGTGACTCTTAAAGTCACAAGGTTTTTAATGGATAGCCTGATCCTCCAAGTTGTAGGGCGGGGTGGAGAACAACTCATCCCTCATGTCAGGTGTAACCTTTGAGATTCTGGATGAAACTAACATCCCTTTGATTCACAACCCAGGAGAACCTACAGTTCATTTGCCAAGAGATAAAAAAAAAAGATGGGAACGGTGCCACTGGTTCTAGTCAAAACCCAGCCGATAGCATAGTGGGCAACCGAGGGCAAGCTAAGCCTTCTCTTCCTAAAATCCCTCTTCTAAAGCCCAGATGGCAAGAGGAGCCGTGCAGCAATGCATTGTGACCACAGGTCTTGGCATGGAAGATGAACGACTTGCAGCCTCATGCCAAAAAGTATTTCCTTGCATTTACATTCATTACTTAGAATGATCACATTATTCATTTTTTCCCCAGCATAGAAATTTGCATTTTGCACAAAATTTGCCTGGTGCAGCAGATTTTTATAGTTATGGAAACTGTCATCATTATGGGAATGTACTGCTGCTCAACTCCCCAGACATAATTTAATATGGTGAGCAGAAAATGGTCTGCCTGGCTCTATGGCGATCGTATTTCTACAACTGCAGCAACAGGGCTTGTGGGTTTTTCCTCACTTCAGTTGTAATTCCCATAGTTCATATGACGGAGATTCTTTGGCTTTTGAAACACTACATTTCTCGATACTTAAGCACAATTTCTTGTCCTTATCTTTCAGAACTCATTAATTAAAGGTGTCAGGACCCAGAAACTCTTGTGTGCTAGATTTGTGCCCTGGGCAATTCTTTTCAGCCATGCTTTGTACTTACGTAGGAATACATATAATTCAATCTGAAGAAGTATAAGAACACTTGAGCATATTGCTTCACCATTGGAAGAAAAGGAGCCAGGGAAAATAGCTCTGTCACTTGGAGCACTAGGGGATGACTCAATATCTTACATATGCAGTCAACTGTTCAGAACTTACTACTCTATCGATTGTTCATAATCATGGAAGCAGTTGGCTTCTTGGTTGGTTGTTGAAATTTATTTCCTTCTTTATATGGTTAAATTATTTTGTTTTGATAAAAATAAAACTAAAAATCAAAGTGTCTTGTGTGATTTGTTAACATTCCAATCAAAACTACTATAAGCAATATTCTGTATGAATTGGATATCCAATTATTCCCAAGTAGTTGACCAGACATCCTGTCCGCCATATTGGTATCCCATTCCACTTGACGAAAGGATTAGGTAACGGCAAATTATCACATTTTCTTGTGCTGTTTCCTTTTCTAACATGTTTCGTTTGTCATTGTCTGTCACATTTTAGAGTTCATAATTTAGAAATCTGTTTTTAGTTCTTAAATGTAGCTGAATTTTGAAACCACATGAGGGCACTATCCACAGTGCAATAATCCAAAACTTTTCCCTTTAGAATTGATGTTTCTTGGATATTTAATATTATTCACTAATAGAGGAAATATCCTTAATTCAAAACAATTTTTCCTTATGAAGATAATTCGTGTTCTCTGCAAGAATGAGTAGACTTATTTTACATACTAACACAATATTAGTCTTTTATGTCTATACCTCTTGAAACCACTTGAAGTCAATGAAGACACAATGCATTGGGAGAAAAAATGGGAATGGGAATATGGAAGGAACAGGTACACTAATTGATGGGTCTTTACAGCTTTTTTGCTAACTCATCAAATTCTAGTAGTGATAAATTAATCCATTACTTCCAAACTTCAGTTATCTGAGGACCATCTTAATGCTTTTGCCATATGTGTCCACATGTATGTTATTTACTTAATACTTTCATTTAAATCGTCTCTGTCTTAAAGAAGTGATTATTGCTTTAAGTAATAAAATCTATGAAATCTCAGCCTTAGTTGGGTAGTTATGTATATTTTCTGATATGCATTAAGATAAAATAAAACTACTAAAATTGTTCATCCATGTACCAATTAAATATCTTCAGGGGCCGGCTCCGTGGCTGAGTGGTTAAGTTCATGCGCTCTGCTGTGGCGGCCCAGGGTTAGGATCCTGGGCGCGGACATGGCACCGCTCGTCAGGCCAGGTTGAGGTGGCATCCCACATCCCACAACTAGAAGGACCTGCAACTAAAGATATACAACTATGTACAGGGTGGGGGGAGGTTTGGGGAGATAAAGCAGAAAAAAAAAAAGAAGATTGGCAACAGTTGTTAGCTCAGGTGCCAATCTTTAAAAAACTATATATATCATCTTCATACTACTTGTGGTACATCCCCCACACTTGGGGAAACATTCAACGGATCTAAAAGGTACATGTGTTGTTAGTTTCTCTAATTATTCTAGTTCCTGTTAAGCACAGTGCTCTTCTCACTTTTTCTCCAAGCCAATAGAACTTGTGACCACAAGCAGAATTGTAGATTTACCATATAAATTTCTTCAGTCAGATTTTATAGTTGAGTAATTAATATTCCAAGTCAAAGGATTATCATATGTTTTAGTCTCAAAGGAGTAATCGTATAATGTCCTGTTGTATAAATGTGGCTTTTTTGGTATTTGGTTGGTTGGTTGGTTGGTTGGTGAGTACAAAATGATATACAGGAAAGCATCGTCAGGGATTCACACTGAACCACAAGCACTACCATCACTTCTACCGAAAGAACTTGCTTCCATACTTTCGGATTTGTAGCAAATGGATTTGGCTGCGCTAACAACCATGGAGAGCAACTTTTAGTCTCCTGCTCAGTGGGAGCCTGTCGACCTTGGGGCTGCTCTGTGACCTCTAGGACCTTTGTCTCCTGCTGGCACAGACATCTGCCTTCAGTTTTCCTCAGTTTCTGCCAGAGGCAAATTCAACTCCCTTTACAATTGAGCGTCCGGGAGTAGTTCATGCTATTTCTGCCCAGAGGTAGGTGAATTGTTTTTCTGCGTAAATACATCAGTGAACAAATTTCCACAGAGAATTGGCGGTTTTGTATGTGTAGCATCTGGGACAGCATGATCCAGCCCTGTCTCTGGCCACAGTGGAGATACGGTTGTCTTCTGTGTGTACATTGTGTGAAACGGGGTTCACTTTAAGCAGAAATGAGGCCTCTTGACTCCATCATAAATGAAAGGTCAGACATCCAGGCTTGTTTTTTCTATATGCTAGTGTTCCAGTCACACATGCTTGCTCTAAGGAGCACCCGCCACACCCACCCACACACACACATGCACAGGCCATACATTGAGGACCTACTCAAAAAGCCCTCTTCTTGTTAAAATGAAGAACTGGATGGAGTGGGGCCAATAGTGAGGAAATGAGAAAGCCACATACATGGTCCCAAAGGGATCTCCCTGGAGGCAGGCCCCCTAGTGTCTTCATCCTGGTATTCTTGGCAGCTGGAACAGTGCTTTGCTCATAGCAGGTATTAATGCACATTTGATAAGTAAAAGAATGGAAGTGGCTCACCGGAAGTCAAGGAGAGGGAAGAAAGATCTAAGATGAGTAATTTAGGCCAATCCCTTTCCTAGAGCTCTACCCCATGATGAACAAAGGCATCTAGAGAAGTTTCTGTCCACCAGTTTCAGAATTTAGCAACAATTTTCCATTGTTTGCTCCATCCCATTTGTTCAGCCAGTATTTATCAAGTGCTTTAGCATGTAGCAGGGATATGAGGATATAGAAGTAAAAAAGACATACAGGAACCATGGAGCTTTTATTTCGGGGGAGGAAGTGTCAATCATGAACCCAACTAGGCAAGCAAATACTAAACAATAGAATATCAAATGGTGCTGAGGGCTACGAAAGCTAAGTGATGTTAGTTTCTCTTACTCTAATTCAAAACATTTGTTTCAAATAAACATTTTTGTTTTATTGTCCTCACTAAAGAGGGAGAAATCATCCTGTGCGTTAAGATCCATCTCTTCCACTTCATGCCAACAACCTCGATTCTTCTCACATGAAGCAGAGAATATTGCAGGATGATGTCTCACTAGTCTTGGGGCTTCTAATTTTTCTTGCTCTCTTGGTAGCTTCAATTGGTGTCAGTAAGCGTTTCCTCCACCTGAACATGGAAACCTGGGTCTGCTTGCACTAACATGATGATTTCAGGGACCTCAACACATCAGGAATGAATGCCTCTCGGATCCTACAGTAGCAAAGAAACTCAGGTGGGCACTATTTTAGACCTAATTTCCTTGAGAGAAACCGCCAAATATTTGATGCCTTGATGTTCTCAGTCCTGATTCTTTTTCTCAGAAAGGTTAGAAGATTACCCTGAGAGGCAGTGGTTGTCAAAAGAGAGCAATTTTACCTCCCAGGGGACATTGGACAGTGTCTGAAGACAGTTTTGATTTCACAGCTCAGGTGAGGGGTGCTACTGGCATCTGTAGGTAGAGGCCAGGGATGCTGTTCAACATCCTCCAGTGCACAGGACAGCTCCACAAGGAAGTATCCAGTCCATGGTGTCAATAGTGTGGAGGTTGAGGCACCCTGGGCTAAGGAGATGAGGTTACAGTCTACCAGAGATCCTAGAACAGCTCAGTCCTCATACTGATGACAGTACTAGAGTGGGGAGAAAGACTTGCCTTGGTAAGACCAGAAGAAGAGTCTGGGCTCCATATCCAAGTCCAGGATGCTTTCCACAACATCACAACTGGAACTTTCACAGGTGCATTAAGACACGCTTCTAGAGTCTACACACAGTAGACTATATATCGGTTATAGTTCAATTAACCTTATTTTTTTTTTCACTCTTCATTCCACCTTCAGGAGAAAGAACCAGGACATAGGAAGGCAAGTCGATGTGAACAGGTATTTGAACATTGAGTAGACATTCAGGAAATATTGTAAATCAAAAGATCGGATTTTACTGTGAGGGTGAAGGCAACTCAAACTCCCCTAGAGTCTCCATTGACCTCTACAGCCAAATGGAATGAAGGAGAATGGAGTGTGATGCTGGGCGCCAAGAAGTTTTCCGATTTGATTGGGGTGACCCAGTTCATTGGTTTGCACCTTCTCCTTTTTAAGGGAAACTGAAAACCAGAGGATTTTGTCCTGGCTTGAGTCAGAGACAAAGCTGTGACTGACACAGGGCTTTAGCCCTAGAGACCAACATTCTTGCTATGACATGACCACATTCTGCCTCCGAAATTTTCATTATGTTCTACCGTGTAAGAAGCGTAAAGAAGAACAATACATTTTATAAAGATTTTCCGCATCAGGGTTTGAAAATACCGACGGATTCCTGGCTGTCTGGAAATTACCCAGGAAGCTAAATTATCCAGACTATCCCATTCCCCAAACGTTCTAGTTAATCAAGGTTTGATGACGTTTGTTTTGCAAAAAGAAAACTTCTCTCCTAGGACATTTAGACTCAAATTGATGTGAGCGGTGCCTATGTGGTCTCATAATTTATACACTTGTGGTACTGTTCCATGAGCAATTTGGCAGTGATCACAAGTGTAGACAAAGACGATGTTAACAGCAAAATGACCTCGCCAGACAGCCTTTGGAAGACAAACACTTCACTTCTTCAATTATAAGACAACCTGATGCAGAGAGACAATAAATTAATTTTAAAACCTCCTGCACACAGAAAATAATGGAAAAATACATTAAAAGTAGTTATCCCTTTTGTGCTAAAAACAAATGATTTGGAGAAAATAACTGCATGGGGCTGAATGTGTTAGTCTTATTATCTTTTTCTGGTTTTGAATTCTTAGGGGAGAAACAGAGAACAAGGGAAAAAGAAGCTTTCATTGTCTCAACAAACATTTATGGAGTATTTAGGATGTTGCCAGGCACCAGGCTGTATTTCTGTGGCTTTTTCTACTTTTAAAATTACTTTCAATTATGTGAAAGAAACTTCTAGATGCCTCATTGCTGATTCCAACAGTGGTTCCAGGAGGGCCATTTCTTCTTACGAGGTGCTGCTGAGACTATCACTTGGTGTTTTCCAACCTGGGAACCTGAGTTTTAGAGGTTGGTTCATCCCAGGCTTTGGGCGGCATCCATCTACAAGGAGAGGTTTATGAGAGTCTCAGGTTGTCTTTTCCTGAAGCAGACTTTGAAACAGAGTTCGGTGTGCTAGAGGTTTACTAGGGAGTGTCCTTGGGATCCACAGCTGTGCAAAGGAGAACAGGGAAGCAGGATGGGCAGAGGGAGAAGCTGAGCTCTAATACAGACAACCACAGCCTTGGCCAACCCATGAGATGCTCTGGAGAAGGGGTATGACCTAGGGGGAGGTAGCTGTCTACAGCTGAGGCAGTCCCTGAAAGGACCAACAGTGCCTGCCCACAGCACCTCCACAGCGGGGGTAGCAGTCCTCCATTAAGGGCGATCTACGTGGCACTTCACAGTGCCCACTACGGTGAAGCTCCACTGAGACGCATCCTTCCTCTCTCCTACCTTCCTTCTCTCCTTTCCCGCTTCCCTCCCTTCCTCCCTTCCTCCCTTCCTTCCTTCCATCCCCGCTTCCTTCCTTCCGTCCACCCATCCTTCTTTCCTCCCTTCCCTCCTCTCTTACTTCCATGCATCCAACAAATATTTATTGAGCATCTGCCATCTGCCAGGAACAGCCTGGTAGAGGAGATATGATTAAACACAATATTACATATTATTTGCTTACAATTTGAGACATGCTAAGAAGGGGTCACATCAGGTGAGAAGAGAGAAAATAACTGGGGAAACCAACAGAATGGGGAAACATCAGCCTGAACTCTGAAGAATGAATTAGGATGAGAAGGAAACCGATGTTCCAGGTGGAGGGAGCCTTGAGAAAGGACAATGTGTGGCCCCCAGGGTACAGTGTGGGACGCATGGGCTGGGGAGAAGCAGCAAGTGAGACTGTAAGGTACAAGGACCAGATCTGGAGGATTTCACGGGAGGAGCTAAGGAACATGTTTTTATCCTAAACACTATGAGCAAGGAATCCACATCACGCTTGGAGATCTAGGAAAGAGGTTCTTCTGGGGCTGGAAAGCTGGAAATTGGCTTAAAAAGTAAATGAACACTTCAGCCTGCAAGGTTTGTAGCATTCTTAAGAATGGGAGGGACCTAAGACTAAAACAGCTTCTTTCAACGTGGCTCAAGGGGAGCCATTCAGAGCTGCACAATTCCATAGCGACCCATTTAGTTTTCTGTCTCAGCGTCCCGTTTAACCCGACCATAGTAATTTTCACAACAGCTCGTCTAAATGGAATAATCCAAACTATAAAATGAAATACTTAAAGGGTCAGTCAACCACAAGATGTGAGAACTGCAGGCTATAAACCCGCTAATGAAGGGCTAGATGACTTGAACCGCCTTGCAATTTTTTGATTTATCTGAACGAAAAGATGAAAGCAAAAAGTCACTGTAACATCCAGAAGATTCCAAATGTCTGCTGGGTCTTATGGGCCTCGCAGAGTAAGAAGTCTCTCTTCCAACTTATGTAGGAACAGAATTTAAATGGCTTGGGGTCTGGTAAAATTCCAGAAGATTAGATTCACATTTGGAGTGTTTCTTTCTCTCTCCCTCATTCTCTCTTCATTCGGAGAGAATGACGGGGAAGCATTTGAAAAACAAGCCTATTTTCGGCATGAGGAACAGGCTGTAAGGATTTGTGGTCCTGCTCAGGATTCACTCAGAATGCCTCACCCACCGCCTGCTATGTTTTGCTCAGTACTCTCAGACCTTATTTCACATAGATTCAAAGTTTGGAAAGCTTAACCTTTCAATTAGTAGCTGACCTCTCCCCTGTAGAGATCATTCAATTAAAAAACCAATTCCTTGGTCAGTGTAAATGAGTCGTCTTTTATTTGGTACTTATAAAAACGGTCCACATCTGACAAGAAGTGCATCAGAAAAGGCACTTCAAAATGTGCTGTCTTCAAAGTGTCAGAAGATAACACTTCAGGGCTGGGAGCCTGGGAACAGAAGGTGCATATTGGTCTTTAATTAAGGAAACTGTTGAGAATGAAGAACATTTAACATCTTAAGCCACCGGTGGCTTCAAGGCGGCATGAAGGCCCTGGGTAACAAAGATGGGCTTGCTGTCCCCGTGTCCTGATACCTGCGTTGGCCTGTGTAGACGAGCCACAGCTAACTACTTCCTAGCCAGGGGGATTAGAAATGGTCCTCGACTCCTTCTGCTGTGTCAACTCAATTTCCACAAGTGGCAAAGAAAGGAAATCTTCCGTCCCCTCCCATGGGACACGTCTGTCACAAAACATTAACAGAGCTGGAGAAGCAATGGTCCTCTCCCAGGAGAAACCCACAGACACGGGGACTTGGAAGAACAATGTGTGGCAAAGGATCAGAGCCTCATTGTGCGGGTTTCATCAGTCCCTCATCTGGGGCAGAAAGAGCCTTTTGGAGGACGGATGGAGGAAAAACCCTACAGATTGTACTCTGATTTTATAACCAGATTGTTGGAAATTACTGACAGATTGAATAAAATAATATGCTTTGGAGCAGCAGGACACTTAAACGTGGAAATCTAATTGACTTCTACCCTAAACCTAGGAGCTGGGGGAGGGGAAGCTATATTATTAATCACCACAGTGGTCACTGCTTGGTGGTTTCACGCGCAGCGGGAGGAAATGTAGCTTTCAATTACATACATATGAATTTCAAGTGACTACCTGGTGTAACAGAGAGAAGAATTTGTGTGGATGGGGAGCTGCAACCCATGTCTGTACACACTTGAGCAGAACCACACCACCCCAACAAACGATGCAATTAGGGAGTATTGGGGGTGAGCACTGTGGGGCTGTAAAGCCCCAATCTGAAGGCCCCCACCTTGTCAGCCCTCTGTTAGAGCACGGCTTATTCTCCTTCCTGCAAAGCCCTTGCATTAGCACTGGCCTGAATAGGTTTCAGATCTGCCTTGAATATGAAATACCTCTAGATGTGTTCAGCCGTTTTCTACTCTGAAAATCAGAGAGACAGAAGGCAGCTTGTGTCTAGCTTTAAATGATGTTTCAGGAGTCCACTAAATGTCGAGATAAGATGAGGGACAGCACAGGGAGCCTTTTCCGAATTCACATGAATTCTTCAGCATCCAGGTTTAGAAGAGCCTCTCCTACTAAACTTCCAGAGTTTTCCTCCGGTATTCAAACAAAAGACAAGGTTTTGTGATGGGGCTGATTATAAGAATGGATGATGGTTTCCTTTAGAAAGAAATTCTTTTGCTATCATGGAGAAGAGACCCCCCCACCCCCCGCAACACTCACCTGGGCTTCCTGATTCGCGTGTTGAGTAGCTGCTGTAAGTCTACCTATCCTGGACGTCAGAGACTCAGAGATGGACAGACTTGCTCCCGCTCTTGGGAAGCATGTCAGCCCCAGTACAGGGTCTGTCCTGTGGTAGGCTCAAAATAAGATGTGTTCAGTTATAGCGTGTAAGCTGGAACACTCGTTCATTTGTTCATTCACCCAGCCAGCCTTTCCAGAGCGCCTAGCATATGCAGTCATAGTCAAGCAGTCAGTGGACAAAACGAAGGATTGAATGAGAATAAGTTCAATGTCTGGGGAAACCTACAGACCGAGGACCTGGATAAACCTGGCCTTGAGTCTGCCTGGACTCTGAATCTCTCTCTGGCTTTGAGTCTTCTTCGTGCCTCTGTTTCTCCTTCTGTAAAACGGGGACAGTTAGACCCACCTCTCAGATTTCTTGCATTAAATGAGTGCTTTACACTGATTGGTCAGCAGCTCTGGTCTCAGGACTCCTTGGCACCCTTAAAAATGACTGAGAACCCGAAACAGCTTTTGTTACAAAACCCCTATCATAAAATCTAGATAGATATTTATCATATTACAAATTAACACTGAAACATTTTAAATTCCATATTAATTCATTTTAAAAGAGCAATAATAAACCATCACATACTTTTTATAGAAAACAGTGATATTTTCCAAACCAAGAATTTAGTGAAAAGAAGGCATTATTTTCCATTTTGCACATCTCTTTTAATGTCTGTTGTGGTATCATACTCCATGTAGTCTCTGGAAAATTCCACTTTTTGCTTCTAAAAGAATCTGAGTGTAGAAGGCCAACAACATTTTAGTTTTATTGTGAAATGGTCTCAAACCCTCCAAAGAATCTGGGGGACCCCAGATCACACCATGAGCACCACTGTGGTAAGTCATTGATCTTCACTACAACCCTCCAGGGTAAGTACTATTTTCATTCTCGTTTTACAGAACAGGAAATTGAGGCACAAAAAGGTTAAGGAACTTGCCCAAGGCCAAACGATGAAGAGCAGCAGAGCGGCATTTAAACCCACCTGTGTGCTCCCAAGGTCTTCCCACCACCACCAGAACAGTGCCAGACGTGCTCGCTCTTGGAAAACGTGAGCAGCTTGGACAGCCATGAATAGTGTGACATCCCGCTGTTACACAGATGATCTCCCTCCATACTCCAAGGGCCAGTCCATCTCACTGTTCAAAGAAATGGATGGAGGGAGGGATGGACTGCAAGAGCCCATTGGAATCAAGATATGGGGCTTTGGAAAATAGTCATTAAGATTCCGGATCTTCTTAATCACCCGAACCCTCATTCTAGAACATCTCCAGGGACTAGAAGTTGCTCACAGAGGACGAGTCTGTCTGTCTGTCTGACTGCCTGGAAAGCTTTGGAAATCCCTTAGCCATCAGAGCAGCTATCTCCCCCAATTTGCCTTGCGGGGCCGACTGACCTGGCACATTTGTGGGGAACAAAGGAAGCAGGTACATTTAAGGGAGGAAGGGCGAAGACGCCACATCAGTGCGGGTCTTTCACCTTTTACCAAAAAGTGGGTAGTCAACTCAAACAACCGACAGCTGGTGCATGCTGTGACGCCAAATAAAGCAGAGAAATACTTTTCACTCTCTCTGTTTCCAGCCCGTGGACCGTTTACTGTTTGGCTCCAAATATTCCTCAGACTTTGCAACTCACCTGTTCCTGTTTGCCAGTTAGAAAGAAGGGAAAAAACCAGCTGCATTAGAATTCATGAGAAGAAATGGAGACTGTTTTTGAGACACTGGCAACTGGATTTCTTTGTTTTATTAGCATAAGTGAATTATTAATTCAGCACAGAAAAAGCATAGGTCTTTGTCATATAAAAAATCATCAATACCACAGGGAGCTTCACAAACCAGAATGATAATAATATCTTACTTTCATTTGCATAATGCTTTATAATTTACAAGGCCCTGTCATATACTCCACGGATTTAACTGTGATAGCTGCGTGGAATGGAGTTTTTGCCCTGGGTGGAACCAGCAGGATAGCACAGGGATTTTACTTCATTACCATCATGCCCCAGATCATGGATAAACACTCTAGATTCAACCAGAAGCATCTGGGGGAAATAAGTCATTAATATTTAACTTTTTTTTTTTTTTTTGCTGCATTCTCAAACTCGATCAAACTTTTTTAGAATTTGCCTTTGGGAATCAAGAGGCCCAGGCCCAGCTTTGGGGACTGATGGAGACTGAGCCTTCTGTATGCTCCATGCTCTCACCCCTAACTGGATGGAACCATTTGCCAGGGTGACCAATTTGTCCCAGTCTACCTGGGACTTCCCAAGTTTTACTGCTGAAAGCCCAGTGTCCCAGAATCCCCCTCGGGGTTGGGCAAACGAGGATGGTTGGTCGCCCTACGTTTGACAATCCCTGATTAACGTCACACACTTTGGGTCTACTACCACCCTTTTCTTCATCTCTGCAGTTTTCCTTCTGGCTGCTGCTTGCTTGGAGCTTAATGTTTCACGAGTGCATTTGCTCTTGCTGGCCACGACTGGCCTCACAGCCTGAACCAGGACATCTGCTCTCCTCTACTCTCCCCTCCTCTGCTATGCCAGAGCAGTGAGGCCGGAGAGGGTGTTCAGCATGGGAACACTCATTCTTTTTGGGGGAATCCCCTTAGTGTGGCTTTCCTCCATCAGTCCAGGAGCCAGAGGGCAATGGAGATGCTCAAGCCTTCTCTGCACCGCTGTGACTCCGGCCTAGGCCTGTGTCCTCACTTGGCCAATCGTATGCTCTCACTCAGGGCTTTGAATCTTGAGGGAGACGCAAAGACTTTGGGACCACTAGAGCCTGCGCAAGACCTGGCAGTGGAGTTCTGCCTGCAGGGGCAGGGCCAGCTGGGGCGTCCAGATCATGGGCTCTGCAGCTAGACCTCAGTGGCTTCTCAGCTCCCTTTGGATTGGCCTACGTGTTGAGCCCGATTCACCAACATTTTTGCCAGTTCTGTGAGCTAACCAATGTCCTTCTGATCAATCTTTCAATGCTTTGAGCTAGCTGGAGTCAGCCTCTGATATCTGCAACTTAAAATGTGCCCACTCTGGTGGATCAAGAATGGTAATATCATCCATCTCCACGAACTAGCTTTATCTATCAATTCATCCACCTATCCGTCCACCCATCCCTTTCTTTCTCTCTCAGTCCACCCATCCATCCATCCATCCACCCATCCATCCATCCATCCACCCATCCATCCATCCATCCACCCATCCATCCATCCATCCACCCATCCATCCATCCATCCACCCATCCATCCATCCATCCACCCATCCATCCATCCATCCACCCATCCATCCATCCATCCACCCATCCATCCATCCATCCACCCATCCATCCATCCATCCACCCATCCATCCATCCATCCACCCATCCATCCATCCATCCACCCATCCATCCATCCTCTTTTACCACCCTACTCCACTCCCTTTGCCCTTGTCCCCATTGACTGCCATACAAATGTATTTGCCATTTTGTTTGTATTTTTGCAAAATATGTATTATTGCTTTGTAAGCATATATACATATACGTACAAATCTTAAGTGTATTGCTCAATGGACCTCACATATGTCTGTACTCATAGTGACCACTGGATCAAGACACAGAAGACCTCCAGCACCCAGAAGTCTCTCTCAAGCTCCTCTCAGTCAATTTTACTGGCCTCCATCACAAGGTGACCACTATTCTGACTTCAGTTACCTTAGGCAAATTTTGTGCCTGTATTTTCAATTTACATAAATGGTCTTGTTATATATCTTGTCCTGTTTCTTTATTTTTTCATTAAGTCTTGTGTTGTTAAGACCCATCCATGTTGCTAGTTGGATCACTTCTAACTCATATAGAATACTCAATGGGGTGGCCCTGCTTGCTCATAGCTGCCCACTCTCCGGGTTGCCTCAACTCCTGGTGGTAGCATTGTAAATGTCTCCAGTGTGGCTGTGTGTGGGAGTCTGCTGGATGTCTCAGTTTGCTCACACATTAGAAGGTCAAGTTTCAAACACTGGGATGGGGGAGGGGGGGTTCCCAGTGAACCTTTTGTATGTGTTACAACCTTGATGCTTTTGCTAAATCTGTCAGTGCCTCCCTCTTGACAGAAAAGGGATTTGTTGGGAGATGTGGCCATCCTTTCTGAAGGTAGAATCTCCCTCTCCTCACCCCCCTAATTTGACTCACTCCTTCCTCTTAGCTGTGCTAAGCGGACATTGGTGATTGTGGTGAGCTCATGCTCCCTCTTGTGAGGCCCATCCATCTTGCCTGCCACTCAGCAGCCCAGAAATTCGAAGGGAAGTCTTTCGAGGAAGCCACAGGGAAGGAAGCAAGAGTGAGCGGAGAGTAAAGCTAAGGCTGTCCACGGAGTCTTTCGCAGTTTCCCATTGTGTGCCAGCGTCCGAGCGGTGGCGCAGGAACATGGCGGCCACAGTCCCGCTGGACACAACTTGCTGTTATTTGACTACAGACGTGTTTTGTTTGTGAAAGAGTTCATGTAGGTTTGTGCTTGGGGATGTTGAAAAATGCATTTTCCCTGCTGAAGCCAAAAGTTTATGGACAAAACAGCCCCAAAGGCAGAGACTTTGGAGGTGCCCTCTGCCTGTGAGGCCGCCTGACCCACCCTCCAGAGCTGACTTGCTCAGGACACAGTAAAGCCTCCTCATCCTGTGCAATTTCGGGAAGATCCGGAAGGTTATACTGAGGAGGATTTAGTAGCTGAAGCTGATAGAAAAAGAAAATAAATGAATAAAAGAAAATAATCACTATCCTCCGGGATGTAGCATGAAAAACATCAATGTAATCCTGATTTCATAATAATTCAAACCAGCTGAAAAGAACTTCATATCCAACCCCTCACCAGTTGCCCTGATTTATAATCGATTATTGTGGAAATGGCATTAGCAGAGTTCGGGGGCAGAGTGGACTGTGAAAATGCACCCGGCTCCAAGGCGCACAGCCACGGGGAAGAGAGGGGAGGAGTGACGAGCACAGGCTCCAGAGTAGGCAGGACCTGAGCCAACTCCATACCTTCTCATGTATCAGTTATATGATTCGGGGCAAATTACTTACTTTCCCCGAGCTTCGGTTTTCTCATCTGTATAATGGGGGGAGTAATTAACCTGTCTCACAGAGTTAAATGCACATACAGTTCTAAATGTGAAGGTGCACATCTGAGCTCCCCCAACACAACGTGCTCACTAAATGCAAGCACTTTGCTCAGTTTTCACAGAAAAAGCCACAAGAAAGCCAGCTGGGTAGTTAGCTACAGAGAGTCAAGGTCAAGGAGATCCATCCTTGGTGTGGTCATTGCACATTTTCTCTTTCAAGTAACATCTCCACTTCTAGACATCTGTGCTACAAAACCACATTTACAAGTGCACCAAGACATTTTTATGAGAATGCAGCATTGTTTGTAACCGTGACATAGTGAGAACAACCAAAATGCCCATCAACAGGTCAATCTTAAATAAACCATAGTACATCCATTCAATGGATATTCTGCAGCATTTAAAAGAATGAGCAGATTGATAAGTACGATAGGGAAGGGTGACTGAGTCCTAAAAGAAAAGTGTGAAACCATATTTATAAGATGCCTGCATTTTTTAAAAATGAGCAAGAAGCAATAAATTTGTTGGAGTTGAGTATAAAAGAAAGTGGTGAAATGAATATGAATCAAATGGTTGCTGGTAACTTCTCAGGGGAAAGAGGTATCTTAAGCAATGTGGTCATATAATTAGTTGGCCAGATTGGGGCACTTTTGAGAGTGAAGAGACAGGACACTTTGCTAAACCTGCACAACAGGTACTGACCTGAAGCCACACAAGCCATCTGAGGCAAATCATAGGGGACTCTCCTTCTTGTCGAGGAGCACTCAGGACT
Organism: Equus przewalskii; assembly: GCF_037783145.1. NCBI lineage: Eukaryota > Metazoa > Chordata > Mammalia > Perissodactyla > Equidae > Equus > Equus przewalskii. The sequence goes on from NC_091851.1 coordinate 45,558,203, forward strand.
CTCACGTGCTAGTGACAAAATCCAATTCAAACCCACTTATTCCCTGTCTATGAGCCTGTCATTCTCTGGGACTGTGATGAAGCCAGGCCTGGACCAGGGAGGCGAGGCCTCTTCTTTTAGAACCTTGGGGACGAGAGCCACCTCCTGAGGACGGAGCATTGCCTAAACTATAATGGGAGGAAGGGAGCATGGATGCTGGGAAGGTAGAACCAACAGGTTCCATTACAGTCCGTGCATATTTGTGCAGTGCTGCAAGTTTATAGACCCGAGCGCAATGAGGGAGATTCAGTGGACAGACTCAAATCCCAGAAGAAAGGATACCTTCTGAGAATTCCTCGTGGGTAATGCTGGAAGCCACCGAGGACTCAGAAACACAACAAAGTTAGTGATGAGAGAAGGACGGAACCTTGGGTCTAGACCTTGAAGGGTGTGTGTTTTCTTCCTTGCACGGGGGCAAGGGAGCTGCGCTTTGAAGAGCCGCAGCGGCGATGTGAAGAGTGTGGTGCTGGGGATGGGAGTTTGCCTGCCCTGATTGGGAGCAGCTGTGGGCCTTTGACTTTGCAGAGACGCAGAAGGTTTGGTGTCTTGTTGGTGTTAGAGGTTACTCCGGATGATTTCCTGCTACCCAGGCCCCACTGAATTGGAACCATTTTTCAACCTACTCAGACACCTGAGCTTTACAGGGGTTCTGGGGAGGGCTCCGAACATCCCTCTAAATCAGTCTTGGGAAGTTTTTCCCTGGGAGCGTTCAAAGGATTCAATTATTGTGCGAGCTCCCAGCACCCGGGCCATGCAGACACCTTCACGTCTTCCCCTCAGAGCCATTTGGTCCCTCATGCTTCCAAGCAGCGAATTACCCCTTTGAGATCTCCTCTAGTGACCTAATTCTCAGGAGCCCTGGGAAGGTTTCTGTGGTGTAAACAGGAGCCTTAGCGCAGGATCTGAGAAGTTGCTAGAATGATAACCAGGCTAGGAGACAATGACTCCTAACTCCTCTGGACGGTCCCCTCCCCCATCCAATTGGGGTAATTAATAGTGACTACCTTAGAGGGTTTTACTTTTTAGCAAGTTTTTTAATTGAAATAAATTTTTTATTTTAAAAGTTTTAGATTTACAGAAAAGTTAAGACGTCACAGAGAATTCCTGTAAAACCTTCATCCAGTTTCCCCTATTTTTAACATTTTATATTTCTATAAGACATTTGCCACAACTACAGAGCCAACACTGGCACCTTATTATTCACTAAACTCTGCAGTTTACTCAGAGTTTACTCGTTTTCTCCTGATGTCCTTTCTTGGGTCGAAGACCCGAGGCAGGACCCCCCATCGCATTTAGTCGTCACGTCTCCTTAGGCTCCTCCGGGCTGTGACAGTTTCTCAGACTTTCCTTGCTTTTCATGACCTTGACAGTGTGGAGGAGGACTGGTCAGCAGTTTTGTGGAATGTCCTTCTGTTTGCATCTGCCTGATGTCTTCTTCATGATTAGGGTGGGACATAGGTTTTGGGGAGGAAGACCACACCTTCTCATCACACCATATCAAGGGTCCACGTCATCACTTACCTTGATCACAGAGGGTCATTTTGAGGATTTAATGATGTCAAGCTTGTAGGATGCTAGGAGGAGTCCCCAGCTCATAACAGGTCCGTGAGAATTAGACAAATGGATTAATTGAGCAAGTGTTTACTGAGGATCTTCATTGTCAGGTTGTGTGTGTGTGATGGACAGAGATGAATCAGCCCTGATTCCTGCCCCTCGGACCCTGCAGTCTGGAATGTGGAGGGCTGCCTCCACCGCCGATCATAATGCTTTGCTCACTTTCTTCCTTCAGCTGCCTCCCAGTTAGGACTGTGGCTGCTGGCAGCCAGGGCGGGTGGGAATCAGAATATGAAGCCACACAATAATTTCCGGCCAAGGATGAACAGCCCAGTTGAACAAAAGGATAGAGGCTTAGAGAGTGACAGCTTACACGCAGTGGTGACAGCGAGCTTCAAGAGAGGAGATTCTTTTTTTCTTAAGCTTTTTTGTTTTGAAGATTGGCCCCGAGCAACATCTGTTGCCAATCTTCCTCTTTTTTTTTCCTCCCGAAAGCCCCCCAGTACATAGTTGTATATTCTAGCTGTAGGTTCTTCTAGCCCCTCTATGTGGGGCGCTGCCTCAGCATGGTGTGGTGAACGGTGCTAGGACTGCGCCCAGGATCCGAACCTGTGAACCCCAGGTGCCAAAGTGGAGCACACAAAGTTAACCACTCAGCCTCCAGGCTGGCCCCAGGAGACTCTTTCCAAACAGCTCTCAGGAGAACCATATGGCCAAGAAATACAACCACTGTGGCTCCTTCACTAAGCTCCCATGTAACCTCAGGAGAATCCCCCAAAACAGCCCATTGCTGGTTTCCTTGCACAGCAATAGTTGACTGGCCTTTCTCACCAGGTTCTCTTCGATTTAAGTTGATTATCCTTTGGGTACACGTAGATAGAGAGACAAAAAAAGTCCCAGTCCTCAAAATGCTCATTCTTAGAATACTGTGACTCAAAAGGTACAAAACATGTATAAAATGCTTTAAAATAGGAAGTGAAATACAAATGGAAGATGTTTTGAATAAAGGGTACAAGGGCTTCATCTGTCTTTCCAGTTACTCCTTCTCCCAAGCATGGTGGTCTCATTGCGAAGGTCATCTTTGAATATGAAAAACACTGCTGGGGAGGCTTCCCTGCCTCTCAGTGGCTGGCCATGCGTAAGGAGGAAAAATCTCCATTTTTCACAGGATGTGACAATCTTTCAACCAAGACACAAGACCGTGAGGGTGACTCCCTGAAACTCAAATGCATCATCTCTTCCCTGTCGAAAATCTCAAAGGAAACAGTTCAGAAACTTTGTTTCAATTCAGCAAACTTTATGGTTTTAAGAAGAGCGTCTCAAATGTTCCTAGCTCTGGTTTTCCCCGTTCTGAAGTTGCAGTGAATGTCCAATTGAACTCAGATTGTTTTTTGGCTGAAGAAGAAACAGTGATGAGTATGTGTGTGATCTGCCTTTTGCTCTTTGCAATTATTGAAACATTTTAATTATATCCTCCTAATTGTTAAAGAGCTCAAGGCACATTTGGGATTACAGGTGAAAATGGATTCTAGGAGAAACCAATTATTTTTTATTTTTGAGAGCAAGAGAAAGATGCTAATTTCATGCTATGCTCAGCCCGTTCTCTTAGAACTTAAAAATGTCCCCAAAGCTTACCAGTTACTCTCTCAGCACAGTGCTGCTGAGCAAGGCTGCACAAAACGTCTTGAGGTGGCGTTATATTGCACAATGGATGTGATTAAGCTCCGGGAGTTTTAAATTTCTGTAGTGTATAAATTGCGTTTATTTTCGTCACTATTCTCCAGGGAAAAGTTCAAACCCCAGAGGTATATCAACCAGTCCTAGAGTAAATCTTCAAGACAACAGAAAACTGAGGGGCTCCAGGCTCCTTTTTTCTCCCACCTTCCATTGACGAGCAAAGACGTTCTGCCTGGATCACGCGCGTGGCCTCAGAAGGATAAAGCACATTAAGTGAAGGCATATCTGAATTTTTGTTTGCAGACACGTTGGTCCACCTGAGCAGAGTTTGTGTGAGAGTACCAGGTGTACTCAACTCCTTAAAGGTTCTAGTCATAGATTTTACTTACTAGAGCTAATGGATTCCCTGTTCTGCCTGAGCTTATATTTAAGTTGGGTTTTGTCTCTTGTAATCTAAAGAGTCCTCTCTGATTTCTAAACGCAGAGCCTGGAGTGCAAAGATATGCTCAGCAAGGGGTTGTTTCCTGAGTGACTGAATGCTTTAAAATGTACAGTCCAGGGGACCAGGTTCCCAACCTTGGCCTTTAGGGCCAGACGCTTCTTTACAGGGGCCATCCTGTGCATTGTAGGATGTTCAGCAGCATCCCTGGGCTCCACTCATGAGACAACAGTAGCTGAATCCCTCCCAAAAGTTGTGACAGTCAAAAATGTCTCCAGACATTGCCAAGTGTCCCATGGGGGGGCAAATCACCCCCATTGAGAGCCACTGATGTAAACAAACCTGCAGTACCTCATTTTGAAGGATTTTTTGAATATCTCCCATAAAAAGTACCACGTGGATTGGAAGAGAACACCAAAAAATAAAATAAGGTGAAATGAAATGAAAGTCAAGATCTTGCTTCTTGTGTTGCTTTTAGTTTAGAAGAGGTTTACCATCTTCAGATGCAGATGCTGAAGCTGATCCAAGCCATTCACATTCCAGGAGCTTCTGGGAGATAAATTGGTTTCCTTCATCTGAGGCTGCCACTCAACACTCACTCGCTGGTCTGTTTTGGAGTCACCTCGTTCCTTGCTGAATACTTCCTGCCTTGCTCAAATTTGCACCATCTCTGCCTTACTCTCTCTTGATAATGAAGGGGTTTCAAGTAGGCAGAAGTTTGCTTATCATACTCATCGCACTTATTTATTTAGAACGTCGAATTCTTCTTGAGACGACAAATTTGCTTTCTGCCAAAGTTATGCAGCTGAATGTTTATAACGGATCCTGTAATTAATTGGATTCTGTCACTAGAATGCATACTTTCCTTTCCTTCAGTGTGAATGCGTGAAAAACCTCAGAAATGGCCTTGCAAAGTGAAGCCTCCCCTCACTTTCACCTGAGAGGACCAGACTTTGTAGGCCAATGCTTCAGCACCTCAGTTTTTTAATTGGCTTTTGACGTTGGGCAGATTCCCCTTACAGCACAGTCATCTCCTCTGTTGATCTGGGCAGCTTTGAACACTCATTACACCACAGAGTTGGTCTCAGCTTATTTCAGAATTATTATTTGTCAAAGCTTATTTAGACAACCCCCGGCCCCCGATTCAGTTTACGTAAGTATTTTCTTATGAGACCCATGCCTTGCTTCCCAGGGTGTCTGAAGCTACTTCAAATCATAAAATCTTATTTCTAACTCTATTGTGAGACTGAACAAAGGCACCAAGTCTACATAACCTCATCAGAGGTAAAAAGCAACACTACCCTCATCCAACCTTTTTCCACAATGCTGTTCTGTTTCCCAGAAAAAGTGTCCGAGTTGTTGACTCTGGTTGGAAACGTACCCTCAGCAAGAACAAAATCAAAAACTCTCGGGACTGACTGCGCCCGGCCTCAGTTTTGTCTGTAATGTCATCACCCGTGCTTTGCCCAGAATTTATTTTTTAATCCCCTGAGACAACTTCCCACTGGTTTTTCCCACCTCTTTCCCATCCCAAACACACAAACTTTGGGGAAAGAGGAGGGCGGTAGTCAAGAGAATATGTCAGCCAATGAGAGGAGACAATTTTATATTCCTCAATGATACATGTGAAAGTTGAATTTAAATCAATTTAATTAGCCAATTCAGGAAAACAACAACAAAAAACCCAGCAAGACCAGTTACCCAATATGCCAGGTTTTTAAACTGATTTGATCAAATTGATGGATGAACCTGAGGTCCTGCCTGGAGGAACCCGTGTACACATATATCTGAAAATTGATTTTTCAAGGAAATCTAAGAGACTAACACAGAATAAATATTTAAGCAAACAAAAAACCGGGCAAATAATCTCGTTTCCTGTCACTGACAACACTGTGAAGCAATTTGCTCTTTTATTTGTCTGAACATAAAAAGAATCCCTTAATTTGAAATATTTTCAAAAACATCATTAAATAATGTATCTCTTGCAAACAAAGCCCACGCTGGAACGGAAGCCCTCATTTACAGGCCTAGTGGTACTTAACAGTAAGATTGCCCAAAAGAGAGAGAAACTTGTCAAAGAGAGGTTGGTTCTTGTTCAAAGGCCAGAGAAGTTTAAAAATTATAATTCGAGTGAGCCCAAAGCCAAGGAGATGAAAGCTGCTGGGTGAACCCCAGCCACAAATTGGCACTGCTGCTTTGTCCTCTTCGGAAGGGTAGTATTTTCTCGCCTGAGTGTAAAGAGACCGTTCCTGCCGGGAAACGGCCCTCAATGCATCTGTTGAAACAACGTGACCCAGGTTTTCAAGGTTCCGCACAGGGAAGAGTTTATTCTACAACAAAATTATGTAGTCTGATCATCTGGGCCGCAGCCACGTCTGGAATCTCTGTGTATCATTTATGGAAAGCCAGTGCTCACTGTCCAGTATTGGAGTTAAATGAAAAATGAAAGCCACATTGGGGTTTGTGCCCTCCCGTTTCACATGACCTTTCTTCCTTTTCCTTCCTCCTGATGTGTTTTTTTTGTTTGTTTTTTTTTTAAAGATTTTTTTTTTATTTTTTCCTTTTTCTCCCCAAAGCCCCCCGGTACATAGTTGTGTATTCTTCGCTGTGGGTTCTTCCAGTTGTGGCATATGGGACGCTGCCTCAGCGTGGTCTGATGAGCGGTGCCATGTCCGCGCCCAGGATTGGAACCAACGAAACACTGGGCCGCCTGCAGCGGAGCGCGCGAACTTAACCACTCGGCCACGGGGCCAGCCCCAGTCCTACGCCATTTTTGAATCTGTTTGTTTGTTTTGTTGCTGTTGTTGAGTTTAGGATGCTCTGCATAGTTTGGATATTAATGCCTTATCAGATATGTGACTTGCAAATATTTTCTCCTATTCTGTGTATTGCCTTTTTACTCTGTTGCTAGTGTCCATTGATGCACAGAAGTTTTTAATTTTGATGAAATCAAAATTGTCTGTTTTTTCTTTAGTTGCCTGTGCCTTTGGTGTCATATCCAAGAAATCATTGCCAAATCCAATGTCATGAAGGTTTTCCCCTGTGTTTTCTTCTAAGATTTTTCTAGTTTTAGCTCTTACGTTTAGGTCTTTGAACTATTTTCAGTTAATTTTTGTATATGGTGTTGCATAGGGTCCAACTTTACTATTTTGCATGTGAATATTCAGTTTTCCCAGTACCATTTGTTGAAAGGACTATCTTTTCCCCATTGAATGGTCTTGGTGTGTAGAAAATCATTTGACTATGTGTGCGGGGGTGTTTTTTTCTGGGCTGGCCATTAGTAACCTTTACTGTATTTATGCATTATTTGAATTTGCTATGTTCTCACAACATCTGTGTGATCTCAGTTCCTGTCTAACTGTTCCACTAGATTATAATCTTTTCAAGAACGGTGCCCAGATTTTCTTATTATTTCGTATCTTGGGGTTGCCTAGTGGCTTTCTTTTTTATTTATTGGGATTAATCTGATCAATGTAGTCAGGTGCGCTATTGACATAAGTGACCTAGCGCTGGGTCTACCTTCATCCCTATTTGAAACTTGCCATCCTGGGAGTGTTGTAGGCAGGCCAGGCAGTATTCTAGTGATTTTATCCTGCTAGCCTCCTCCTCTGGGCAGTGAACACCTTGGAGGGGCCCTGTCCATTGCTCACTTCTCAAAAAGTGTTGTTGAGTAAACAACTGAGCCAGTGGATAAATGGATGTTGGGAATATGGGAGTGCCCACTGGTATCTGGATCTGTATCCCCCCATTGTTGGCGGGGAGCAGTGGCACAGCGGGCTTGAATCAAAGTTGGATTCTCTTTTCGGTCCTTTTCTGGATCTTCTTCCTCTTTCTAGCTCTAAACCCAGGTCTCAGTATTCAGATGTCTTCTCAGTCCATATTTATTTATTTCCACAGCAAGCTTATCCCAAAAGCTTTAAGTGCAATCCATCTGCTGACAACTCCCAAAGTCAAATCTCCAGATCCAAGCTCTCCTTTGTAAGACTGTGGTTGAGTCTCTGAGCCTTTCTGAACCTCAGTTTCCTCATCTGTAAAACAGGGGTAAAATGACCTTCCTTGCTGCCATGTATCATAGATGTTGTGTGTCAATGTGTGGCACCCACCAGGTGCCCAGGAAGTGGTAAGCACTATTTTCAGTTTATTTTCTTAAGGTTCAGCTGTAGGAAGCCCCCAGGATGATTTATATTATCAGACATTCTTTAATAAAGAACATTTAGGGGAAAAAAATGAAAGCAAGAATTAAAAATATGGTAGATCCCAGTGTCTCTGGCTGTTCTTGAAATTCACATGCAGGGCACACAGCACAAAGCCACCCCCGGTCACCTCAAAGTGTGAAGTATGTGTACTGTTGGTACTTTTTCTCATTAATCTGTTTTTCCAAATGGTTTTCATTAGTCACTTCCTTTTGCCTTCAACAAGTTCAGAGCAGTGATGTCAACAAATACCAGGATTATTTTGGGCTGCAAATGACTGTGGTGTTGAGAGATGGATGGCTTGGTGAGAATGATGGGTCGTGTAACCAATGCTTGGGGTCTGTTTAGTGGGCTGACAGAAGTAGGCTAAGGTGGCCCAGCCAAGAACAATGTCTCCAGGAATGGGTGTGAGGAGGAGTGAGTAGGGAGCCCCAGAGCTGAAGGGAGGCCCTCTCAGCACTCTGAGTTATGGGTGAGCCTCCAAGAATAACTCTTTTCTTTCTTGCCCCCAAAGCTCTTCTATGGGAAATGTGCTTTGAGTTTGAAGTAGAGATGAGGGTTGGAATAAAAGAGAAACTGGTTGAGCACTAAAGGAAAAGCCTTTGGGATATAGCATTCTAATCTTGGGGTATAGGAGCTGCCCACCCCATAGTTTCAGCCACTGAAAGGGTGTGAAGAATTCCTTTCACTCAGACAGAACTTTATACATTTGAAAACACTGCCACATCCATTCCCTCTTACCAAGTTTCAAGACAAAATCCTAGAGGGCATTCTGAGTCCTGTCCATCACTCTTCCCCTGCCTCCCAAATTCAGTGTTGCATAATTCAGTTGGTTATACCTGCAAAATATTTTACGAATCTGATCTGACCATGATTCTTGTTCCCTCCACCATGTTCCAGATTAAGCTACCAGATCTCCTGTTTGGTCTACACAAGCATCCCAGCTGGTGTCCCTGCTTCTGTCCTTGAAACCGACAGTCCACGCTCTACATGCTGCTAGAGGGCCCAGGAGGCAGGGGTGAGCCACAGTGGGTAGGGCCACAGGTACAGGGGGTGGAGCCAAGAGCCACAGAGGGCAGAGCCTGGGTCCAGAGGGCAGAACTGAGAACCATAGAGGATTGTTCTCAGGCCTTGAAACCTAGTGGAATTTGCCCTGCTGGATTTCTAACTTGCTTGGGTCCAGTGATCCCTTTATTTCTTACAACTTCTCCTTTTGAAATGACAATGTCTATTCCATGCCTGTCCCACCAGTGTTTTCTGGAAGCAGATAACTTATTCCCTAGTGAACAGGTCCAGGTGGAGAATAATTTTGTCCCAGGATGGATCATGCCCAGTGTCTCACCTATACCTGATTTAGACAATTTAGATGGTGAGATTTGGGACTTTTGAGCTGAGGAGACTTAGATGAGATTTGGGACATGGAATTGATGTTGTAATGGGTTGAGATTTTGGGAGATTTGGGTTGGCGTGATTGTGTTTTGCATACGGGATAGACGTAAATTTTGGGGAGCCAGAGGCCAGACTGTAGTGGGTTGAATGGTGACCCTCTTCAAAAGATATATCCACACAGAACTTGTGAACGTGACCTTGCTTGGAAATAGGATCTTTAGGGATATAATTAGATTAAGAGATGAGATCATTCAGGGTTAGCATGGGCCCTAAATCCAATGGCAAGTGTCTTTATAAGAGAAGGCAATGGGAGAGGACAGGGAGGAGGAGACCCTCTGAGATTGGAGTTACACTGCCCCAAACTTGGAAGCACCAGAAGCGGAAGAGGCCAGGAAGGATCCTCCCCTAGGGCCTTGGGAGCCTGCGTGGCCCTGCTGACACCTTGATTTCAGACTCCTAAGCTTGAGAGAATAAATTTCTGTTGTTCTATGTCACCCATTTTGTGGTAATTGGTTACAGCAGCTATAGGAAAGTAATGCACTGCCCTTCAACCTTTCTGCCTTTCCCTCTGTTGTCTAGCACCAAGCCTGACTCCATGTCTGCCGGGGTCTTTGCACTTGCTGTTGTCTTTGCTTGGAACACCCTTCCCCCAGATTTGTAAACATCTGGCTCCCTCCCATCCTTGGGGTCCACTCATATCAACTACCAAGAGGGGTCTTTGCCAACCACCGATGTAAATGCCCCCCCTTAGTTCCTCAACATGGCCTCAGCCTGTCCAATTTCTTTATCTTACCTTTCACAGTCTAACTATGTTCTTCCATGTTATTTACCTGTTTATCCTCCACCTTCCTCCAACAGAACTATAAGCAACTCGACGGCTGGGACCTTGCTCCTAGCACCAAAAACAGTACTTGTGTCACAAGTGGTCTTTAGTAAATTTGCTGAAAGAATGAATGAATGAATGAAAGACAGAGAAGGCCCCGCCCTTGCAGACCTCGTGTTCTCTTACCTTGTGCACAGAAGAAAACCCCAGGGCTCAAGACCATCAGCAAGTCTATGACAGCGCTCAGAGCACACTCCCGAGGGCCTGGGTGCTGGAGGGCCCCTGCCCCTCACTGTTCTGTTCTCTCCTCTTCTGGCTGGAGCCTCTTATTTAGGGGTCTGGGGTTCCATCGTGCTTGGCTCCTGGCTGTCCTGTGCCCTATCACCCACTGCTGCCCTGGATGCCAACGGCTGGGCCCAGGGAGCTCTGAAGAGGTCCTCACAAGATCTAGTGGCACTGTCATAGGGTCCTGTTGATCCCACCTTGCATGTTCGCAGCCTCTGCTCCCAAGAGATGAGTCAGCTATGGGTGAAGACAGGACACAGGTCCCCAAGGCCAGGGGACTCCTGCCTTCTCCTCTGGAGGAGAGGCTGGGCTCACTTATCTTTCACATAAACTCTAGATATTAGAGCACATCTTGACATGAGCCACTCCTGTCCCCAAGTTTGCTGTGTCAGCTCAGTTCAGCAAACTCATTTGATGAGCTTCAATTTAGTGCCAACACCTGTCAGGTACTGCAAGATGTTAAGGATATGAAGGTGACAATGACACGGACCTTGCTCTCAAGGAGCTCCCTTTCCATCAGAGGGGATGTGCCAGGGCAGGGGAGTGCTATCACAGAGGAAGGAGCATGAGAATGTGATGAAAAGCCTGGATTTGGTGTCAGACAGACCTAAATCCCAGCCCAGTGCCTCCGTTTTTTTTTTTGAGCTTTATGAGCTATGGCCAGTTACTTAATCTCTCTGTACCTCAGTTGCCCAGATGGTGAAAAGGGAACATAAGAACACCTACTCCATGGTTAACATGAAGATTAAATGAAGTGAGATATGAAAAGAGCTTGGCGTGGTGCCTGGCACGTACTGGACACTCAATAAATGATCGCTGGTCATCATAATAAGTTAACGGTTTGTACACAACTTTGCAGAAACCTACCTTCTGGGTTTCATATCTGGCCATGTGGAGGAGAAACTGCCTCCCCTCCCATGTTGGCATCATGCTCAGTATCACTGTCGTGGAAAGCTGCTCCAAAGATGCATTTTGGGAGCCAAAGTAGAATTCTTGGTTTTGAGACGGACTGTCTTCCGGAACCGCCTCCAGACTCTCCTGCAGTGCCCCAAGTCTCCTCGAATCAGACATGCTGTATCAAAGTTTTCAACCTCATAAATAATTCCTACACTTTGCAAAAGGAGTGAGCCAGGGTTGCTTTAGAGGCGATGCCTGGGAGTACCTGATCTCAGGATCTGTTGGCGTGTGGTTTGTGAGGAACTCTTGCTGGGGGAAGCAGGGTTTGCTGGGCAATGTGAATGGAGGGGTGGTGGCAGCACTTCACTTGGGCAATGGCTAGACAACACCCAGCCAGCCCTTTGGAATGAACACACCGCAGGCCTGTCTGACCACACCCTCACCAGGATCACTCGGCACCCGCCTGGCCTTCGCCCAGAGGGCCACCAGCTGGAAATCCCCAGGACGGACCTGTCTCCTCCAGGTACTTGAAGCTGCTCTCCCATTGGCTGCCCAGACCTGCTCATTTGCATGGCCAGGATGTTCCCTCTTATCTGTTCTCCACTCACCAGCACCCAGGCCTTCTCTGATGCCCCAGACAAGCCTGGATGGTCCTCTTCTAACACCCTGCAGCCATTACCACAGCCGTCATCTGATTTTTGTCAGACTAATGCTGGCTCCCCTCCTAATGTATAAGCTCCTAGACAGAAGAGACAATGGCTGTGAGCACAGAGCCTGAGGGAGCACTCAGTGTGTGTGCCAGATAAACAAACCTTGAATGAAGCTCTGGCCACTCCCCCCACAGGAGGGCTGTGGGTGTCCCGTGTAACCATCCTTATTGAAGCAAAAACAGCAACTTGTTGTTGAGTTACGATGTGCATATTATGGCACGTAAGGCATTTCATGTAAAATCTTCCCAACAACACTGCGAGCCAGCGAGATGTCATTATTGTCACCATTTTTCCAAGGAGGACACTGAGATTGGGAGGGCTTATCAGCGTGCTCATAGGCAACAAGTTGAGGGGCATCAGAACCGGACCGCCCTCGCCCACAGCTACCCTGCAGGGTTGCTCAGGGGCAGGGCATGACAGAGCTTCAGATGGTACAGGGACATGACATTTACACTAATTGGATAATGACAAGGCCATTTCCTAGTTCTGTTTCAATCCTGATCGCCCCCAGGACAGTCTCTCTGCAGATGGCATAGCTTGAACACCTCCCTAACTTTTGCTTACCTCCTTTTTTGCATGAAGAGAGGGCCAGCCAAGAGCTGAGAGTCTTTGTCACACAATTATCTAGTTAGACGTTTGATGATGATGTTTTACACTTTCAATATATTTAATTTTACGGTTACTTTATCTTTATGGCACACGAGACTGGGTTCCATTTGTGTAACTGGCTTCGTCTCTTTCTAAAGCAAAAATTTTGAGGAAAAAAGTTCTGGGGTGAAAGAAAGTTATGAATTGGATAACAGTAGGCGGGTCCCCAGCCATAGCAAGACCACGTGGTGGAATGCGTGTGGCGGCTCTGCTGCAGGGGCTGCGGACAAGGGCTGAGGTTTGGCCTGGCCTCTTCTGAATGCCCATCACCCATAAGGAACGCAGGACACGCTTAGGCCCTGACTGCCTCTGTCTCGCAGTGTTTCTAACAATTCCCTGCCATTTCCTTTATGCCCCTGGAAAATCACAGGCTTCTAAAGTGCCAAGACCGTGTCACACTTCTGTATGACCCTGAGCACCAAGCACGATGCTCTTGACTTGCTGGGGATTCATCTCTTGTGTGCTTAACTGCCATCACATGACTGTACCTGAATTTAGCATTTGGCACAAATTAATCATTTATTCACGATATCGAGGAAAAGGCAGACAAGGCCCAGAATTCTCTTATCACAAGCATCTCCAGGCATCTCATTCCTTCTGGGGTGGTGATGGCCACAGTAGGGAGTGGGGACGGCTCCACAGGGGGAGAGATGGCCTCTCCTTCCCAGAAGGCTGAGCAAATGTTGCCTGGCACATCACTGGCTCTGACTGGGTCATGTGCTCATCCCTGAAACAATCACCTCTCCAGAGGGTGAGGTGTGCTGGTTGGGTTTTAGAGTCAAACAGTCTTGGATTAAAATCCTCACACACAACCCTTATCCCCACAGCTGCGTGAACTTTGGCAAGTCACTTCCCCCCTCTGTCTCAGTCTCCTCGTCTGTGAAATGCAGGATACTGGCGGTACCCCTTGGGAGGGCTGTGGTGAGGACTACATGAGAGGATGCAGGGAAGGCACCACGTGTGTCTGTGGAGCATCTACTCAGTGCCAGGCCCGGGTGCAGGTACCGAAGCCACAGTGGTGAACAAGGAGACAGGGTCTATACTTTCCAGCAATGTCAGGGCAAAAAGGCACTCACCAGGTCATCACAGAAATACGCATTTGTCACAACTCTGAAGAACTCTACAATGAAGCCCCGAGTCTTTCCAAGAGCATCGATAACGAAGCCCCAACCTAGCCTGAGAGGTCAAGTGAGTGAACCGCCTTCCATCTGACACTACGGAGAGCAGTAGACTGACCTTATTGCTCTTCCTGGGGCACGCCAAGTTCATCCCTGCCGTGCAGTCCCCTCTGTCTGGAACACTCTCCCATGTCTTTGTGTGGCTTGGCTCTCTCAGCTCTTTGGGTCTCTGCTTAAATGGCATGTCCTCAGAGTGACTTCCCCTCCACAGCATTCAAAATGGGATCCCTCTCCCTACCCTCTTTGTCATTCTCTACCCCTTCCATTTGTGCATTTTTTTTCCTATCACTTATCCCAACCCAAAATCATATTAATTAATTATTTGCATTTTTATTGTTCATTGTCTTCGTCGCCATGAGCATGTAGGCATCATGGAGGCATCCATCTTGTTCACAGTCCCAATATCAGTATCTGGAACAGTCTCTGGCTTCTGATAGGTGCTTAACAAATACTTGTTGAATGAATAAAGAAACAAACTTAGAAGCCTTTTAAGTGTATTTTCACTGTGATACTAGTTGACATCTCTGGAAAGTAAGAATTTAATCCTAAACTTAAAAAAAAGCCAAATTATTTCCATTTCCTCCCGTAATCCATCACCACATTCTGGCAGGAGAGTTTGCTACATCTCAGGGCTCTATGTCTCTGAGAAGGTGTCAGGTCAAATCCTGCCCTCTGTGGATTTCTGAATTTGAGTTATGACTTCCAGACTTAATTGCGTTACCCCTTTAACTGGTGCCCTGCTGAGGCGGCTCCTCTCGTCTTTAGAAGGAAATCATTTTTACGTAAGAAAATGCGGAGCTCATTAAAGACATGATTGTGAAATTGTTTTCAGAAGAAAACCCATCTGTGCCATAACTTAAGAGTTCTGTGAAGTCCCTTCCTTATTCTAACTTTTGAAAGTTCCAGACTCAAGTGGCCCCCTTAGAATTCTGTCCCACCTTTCCACACTCCCCCAGTAACCTCTCCTCCATCCCATTTACTTTCACATCCTTCCTGCCCTTCAGTTTCTTCTCTTGTGAGTCTGGACAGTTCCTCAGGTGTAAGGGAGAGCTGGATGAGGACACAAAGTGGGTGACACAGCAGGGAATCCAGGCAAATGCAATATGTCTTTTTCCTCTGACCCTGGGAACAAAAGTTTAAAGATCTCCATGTAAGGAAATAAACCTAGCTGTTTGAGGGGGAAAAAAATCCCCACAAAATTCAATAACAATGAATTACCTGTACTCTATAAATTCCTCTATTTTTAATTGCTAATTCTGATGTTTGGCAGTATTGGCAACTTAGTTTTGGAGCCCAAATTTCTGTTCAACTCAGCCAAGATTTACAAACAGATTTCCCAGGATCGAGAGACCGTTTTAGGCATGTTGTTGGATTTAAGTTCCTGCCTGTGGTAGACGGCAAATGGGCCCCATTTTTCATACCTCCTCTACCATGCCCTTGACCATAACCTTGCTGTGTCTTCCCTAGTCCCCAGGGCTGGGCCATGGGGGCTGCTTTGGCCAATTCATTGTTCACAGATGTGGCATCAACAGAGACTTGAAATCCTCTGTGCTTTGGGTTTTCTCTCTCTGGAGCCCCTTCCACTGCTATAGGAAGGACATGCTGGGCTGGCCTGCTAGAGGAGGAGAAACAAATGGAGCAGAGCTGAGTCATGTTTGTTGTCCGAGCCAAGGTCAACCAGGTCCCCAGCAGCCAGCCGATTCCTTGACATACGAGTGAGTCCAGCAAGACCACAGAGCTGCCTAGCCAACAGATGCTTCCTTGACCCTTATTGAGGTTTGGGGGACGTTTGTTATGCACATATTGTGGTAATAGATAACGAATACACCACCCTCAAAGGACTTCCATCTATCAGGAGAGAAAAGTTTGCACACAACTATAGTTACAACTACTACCACTGCTGGATAACATTGATTAAATGCTGATTTATTTTGTGCCAGGCCCTTTATTCAACACTTTACCTACATTCTTCATTTAACCTGTACAGCAACCCTACTAGGTAGTTACTACTATTACCCCCATTTCAAAGATGAGGAAACTGAGACTCAAGGAGACGAAGTGACTTGGCCAAGGTCACACAGCTAGGCAAGGTTAGGGGGAGTCAGGATTTCAATGCCATTGACTCTAATGCCCACACGTGTTACCATTATGCGTTACTGCCAAGTCCAAATGTTTTAGCAGCTATGAGAGGGTCAGAAGGCATTCCCTTTAAACAAGGAAATTAGGTAGAACTTTCTAGAAGGGACAGCATTTGGTCTTTGGGTAGGATTTCATGCAATGAAGTGAAGGGAATGGAGGAGTGCTTTCATGAATATTTTTATTCTGCAAACAGATCAAGGCATTTGACAGCTGCTGAGATCAGGTTTCCCAAATCTACTGACTGGCTGTGTTTGCTGGACACAGGAACTCACCAGTATGTGAGCTTTAGAAGGATAGTTTGTGAAAAATTCCTCTGATAAAAGTCAAGGCTACTTCAAGGTAGGTAAAACGAGCAGGTGTGTTTGTGGCATGTTGACTTAACTTACTCAAAAGTATCTGTCATTAATCAGCCAGAATGCCTGAAATTCCCACCTGTAGGTACGGCATTGAAGGCGCCAGTTACAACGCACACATGTGGCTGGAGATAAGTTGAGAGGGTGTGTGTGTGAGCGTGGTCTGGGTGGGGGATCCTTGGAGGGGATGGGAAGCATATGAGTTGGCAGTCTTGCTGAAGGAAAGCAGGCATCGAAATGCAGGACAGAGATTCCCAAACTAAATCTGCTTTCCTTGAGGGCTCCTGCTTTGACGAAGGAGTCCGTGCCTTTCCACCAGGAAACAATTCCTCTGCGGTCCGTTGTTTGTGCCAGGCAACCAGGAGGCTCTGGGCTGGTGTTGCGTTTGATGGTTGTATAACACACAGCCCAGGGTTCCAAGAACTGCCCTCTTCCCTCCTCCCTGCTTAGTTTCTGCTGCCACAAGAAACGGTTTTTGAACGAGCACTCATGCCTTGCCTGCTAGAAGTGTGGGACCTCAGACCTTCCAGAAAAGTTTTAAATATTTTGGCAGTGCTTCTCATCCCCTGACCAAGTCAACCAGCATGACGATCTCGTTACCATTTCTCGAGACAACCACCAGCAGCTGCATCTCCTGCCCGCCCACACTCGCCGTCCCTCACCCCTGTACTCGTCATCCTGACAACCTATTCCAGTGTCACAATAAGTTGAGACAAAATACATCCGGATGCTTTTGACTGCAAGTGGCAGAAACCTAATTTGAACTGGCTTAAGAAAGCTGGGGCTGTACTGGCTGATGGAGGTGAAAAGTCTGGGGCACCATGTCGGACCCAGCGGTTCCGTCTCAGTCTCATCTCCCTACTTCTACTTTCTACTGCTGCTCTCTCTGTGTTGGCTCCCTTCTTGGACAGATTTTTTTTCCCCCGCATGGTGACAAGATAGCTGCCAGGACCTGCAAGTTTCCATCTGATCCTCTCAGCAACTCCACGGAAAACCAGAAGAGCATCACATTCAACGTCCCAGAACTTAATTTCATCGGCTCTGATAGGGCTGGGTTGGGCTCACAGGCCTATCTCCAAACCCATTATTGTATTCAAGGTTGTGTTAACTTCATCTTGCTGCTGTAACAAACTATCACAAACTTAGTGGCTTAAAACAACTCAAATTTATTATCTTACAATTCTGGAGGTCTGCCTGTCTCAAAGGGGATGTGATGCTCTGATTGGTTAGTCCAGAGACACAAGCCTGGCCCTGGAGCCCCACCCAAAGCACACAGAGCACGGGGAAAGGTGGTTCCCCAGGGGAAGACGTAGTCCACACCAGACCTGGAGGAACAGGATGCCCAAGAGGCAACAGCAGCAAATGTCCACAACAGAACACAGAACAAAGCTTGGGGACTCTCTTAAATAATTGTTGTTAGACTCACTGTCGGATTTCTTTTGGGGATCGGCAGATTTCTTTAGCCCTTAAACACACGTAATCAGCAGGGCTGAAGTTTGGAACGCATTGTGATAATGTTATTTCACTGAGAAGTTTATATATAATTTATATCGCTTTTAAAGCAAGGGATTTGGAGGCTGGTACCTCCTCGAGGACGTCTTACCATGAACCACATGATGATGAGGAGGTGCATAGCTAAGACTTAGACAACATGGAAAAGCACTAAATTATCTGGTTTCTGAGCAAGTCCAGGGTTTCCGCTGATTAGGGTGGGCGGGGGGAAGAAACTTCAGGATAATGGAAAACTACATAACTATGTTACTCTCACTTAAATCCCCTAAATTTAAGGGAAAACAATCTTCAAAAGAGTCATAAAGCACATGAAGAGGCGACTTGAGGGGGTGCTTATCCAGATAAATCACAATATTCTTCAAGGCTGGATTTTGAATCAAAATTTAAGTGAGAGGTAAAGTCTCAAAGAACAGTGCACATCTGCCAGCTTGGAAAAAGTTGATGAAAAATCAGCAGAGTGACCTGGCCATGCCCTTGGCCGAGGCCCAGAAGTGTCCTGATACATCACTTCTCATAGGGGCACACTTGATGGCAGAGACAGTGCAGGATGATCAAGGAGTGTTGGTCGACTTTAGAGGAGAAGGACCGTTTATTAGTGAAATCTGCGGTGGAAACACGTGGTCATCATTCCTGCACACGACCTTTCATCAGAGACTATGGGAATAAGGAAACCAGACAGATGGAGAGGCCGTGACTTGTCAATGACACACAGGAGAAAATGGGCATGATTATAAACCCAGATATGAGTTTGAGAGGCAGTGCCGCCTAATGCTTATGTCCCCTATCCCTGGAATTGGGTAGAACCGAAATTGAATCCTGACTCTGCCACTTAATAGCTGTGTCACCATCGACCAGTGACTTTAACCTTTTTGAACCTCAGTTTTTTCATCTATAAAATGTGGATTATAGTATGAATTTTGCTGAATTGCCACAAGGGCAAACAATGATTAAAACCCTCACCACCAGCTTGTGAATTGTCTAGTTCCTTTGCATGCTGCTTAGCCTGGAGCCTAGGAGGACTGGTAGCATACCAGCCAGGATTTTTTCATTTGAAAGTGACACAATCCCAAATAAGCTTAAACAAAGAATAAAGTATGGGCTATTACAAATGAAAAGGATAGTGTGTGTTTCAGGCCCAGCTGGATCCAGGGGCTCAAATCAGGACACCAGTCCAATCTTTCCAGCTCTTGACTCCATTTTCACCTGTGCTGGGTCCATCCTTAGGCAGGGTCTTGCTTCATGGAGGCAAGGTGGCTACCCATAGGTTCAGGCACATTTCTTCTCTTCTCTACAATCCCAGTGAATAGAGAACTTCTTTCTCAAGCGTTCTAGCAAAAGTCCTGAGATTGACTCTGATTTGTCCAACCTGGCCCAGCCCACAATCTATCATTGTGGATGGAATCTATCGATTGGCCAGATCTCAATCACAAGCCTTTTTTTGAGTCCCTGACCACATGGACCAAGAGTGAGTGAGTCCTCCAAGAAGAACCAAAGTGCTGTGACCAGAGAGCAGCGAGTGGACGCTGGGTGGGCAAAACGAACCACCATCTCCCAGAGTGGCCTCCAAGGGTGTGGTTAATGGACCAATCCACGCAGCATCAAGTGGACCCAGTCCAACAGACACGGGAGGAGGGCGTTGGCAGGATTGATTCTCAACCCACTCCTGATTTCTCCGAGTCCTCCTCCCCCCCCACACCCAACCAAGTGGATCAAACCACAAGAGAATCAGACCAAGCCCTTGGATTTCCCAAGAGGGTACCAGCAACGTGGAGGGGCACATCCTCCTGGGTCTCTTGGCCCTTTCTCCCACTACAGTAAAAGTCACCAGAAATCATCACTGACCGGCCTTTTGAAGTCCCTCTGTACCTTCAATTTGCCAAAATATATTGTATGTATTTCATTAATTTCCACAGATTCTTTCTAAAAGCTATTTTCAAAAATGAGGAGATTTCCCCTTCCCCCAGGAGAACAGTTATCTCTCTGGCAGTGTCCACTGTCCTCCACCTTAGGCACTTTGTAATCAAAATGCTCTGCTCGTCTTCCTCCCTCCCTCCCTCCTCCTCCTTCCACTCCTCCCCATTGTCCCCCTCCTCCTTGCCTGGTTTAATGCTATCTCCCCTTTAAATCCATGCTTTCCAGACTTCAGTTAATGGCAAACCAGCTTTGTGATTTTGCCAAGTCTCCAAACCCCCTTTACGATGACTACTTGATATGTTAACTCTCGTTTTTCTTTTTAATTTAAATAAACGAATTTAGAAAGGAATTTTGTATTACTACCGCATATGGAAAACCAGTATCACTTGCGATAAATAAAAGATAAATGTAAAATTAAGGGCAATGAAAACAAACGATGTTACAAAATCCTAAATAGAACAACAAAAGAACAAACAACCCAATTCCAAAATGGGCAAAGGACTTGAATAGACATTTCTCCAAAGATGGTATGCAAATGGCCAATAAGCACACGAAAAGATGCTCCACATCACTAATCATTAGGGAAATGCAAAGCAAAGCTACAACGAGATACAACTTCACACCCATTAGAATGGCTGCTATCAAAAAAACGCCCAAAATAACAAGTGCTGGTGAGGATGTGGAGAAACTGGAACTCTTGTGCGTGTTGGTGGGATGTAAAATGGTGCAACTGCTGTGGGAAGAAGGATGCAGGTTCCTCAGAAAATTAAAAATATAATTACCACGTGACCTAGCAATTCCATTTCTGGGCACACACCCAGAAGAGCTGAAAGCAGGGGCTCAACCAGGTATTTGTACACTCATGTTCCTAGCAGCATTACTCCCAACAGCTAAAATGTGGAAGCAAGTCAAGTGTCCACTGACAGATGCATGGATAAGTAAAATGTGCTGTATCCATACAATGGAATATTATTCAGCCTTAAAAAGGAAGGATATCCTCACATACGCTACAACATGGATGAAGCTTGAGGACATTGTGCTAAGTGAAATACGCCAGTCACAAAAAGACAAAATACCATATTATTCCACTATATGAGGTACTTAGAGTAGTCAAAATCATACAGACAGATTCAAAGTAGAATAGCGGGTGCCCGGGCCTGGGGGAGGGGAGAATGTGGAGTTGGTGTTTAATAGGCAGAGAGTTTCAGTTTTATAAGATGAAAAGGGTTATGGAGATGGATGGTGGTGACGGTTGTACAGCAATGTGAACGTATTTAATACCACTGAACTGTACGCTTAAAAATGATTAAGATGGTAAATTTTATACGTATTTTAATATAAATTAAAAAGGGAAAAAAACCCTAGTTAGATTCTGTGGCCTGCCCATGGCTCTAAGTCTGTGACCTGCTCTCTTAGCACAGAAAGGGAGATTGTTAGAGATTTGTTCAAGACACACCCGATGGAGGGCTCTTCTGGGCACAGGCAGAAGGACTGAAGAAGAGCAGAAAAGGGCAGACTGTCTCACCTGCGAGCAGGTGTTGCTGAATGTCATGGAGGGCACCACCTGGAATCACGGTGCTCAGGTTGCTGTCAGGACCAATTAAAATTCTGCCTTCTCTGATTAGGCAGCTGACCATATTCTCTTCTCCTCCCAACTCTGCACAATATCTTCTGGTCTTAGCACCTGTATCCTTGGTTCTCTATCCCTGGGCATCCTTCTCTCGACCAGATTAGAAGACTCTGAGGGCAGGGCCAGCACCATCCTGGGCAGCCATTCTGCAGCTATGGGTGCCTGATGGGCTCATCCAGGTGTGCTGGTCTTTGTCCAGGCTGCGGAGGGCAGGAGACCCAGGGAGTGTCTCAGCAGCTCTGACAGCTTCTGTGTCCGAACCCACAAGAAAACCACCTTCTACTCCTTTTCTCTTTTTAGCCGATTAGTATATTTTCTCTTTCCCCAGCCATCCCCCAATCCAAGAATTTTTTATTTTGTAGGTGATGGATATTATTATCATTATTATTATTTTGCTGAGGAGATTACCCCTGAGCTAAGATCTGTGCCAATCTTCCTCCATTTTATATGTGAGACACTGCCACAGCAGGGCTGACAAGTGGTGTAGGTCCATGCCCAGGATCGGAACCCATGAATCCAGGCCACTGAAGTGCAGCATGCCAAACTTAACCACTATGCCACAGGGCAGGCCCCGGGCATGGATATTTTAATTCTAAGGAGAAAGATAATACTGAGGGGATCCAGATTCTAGCCCAGCAGGAACAGAAGATCATCCTAGACTTGGGTTTTTCTAATTTTCAAAGCACGGAGCACAGAAAATGAAGCAGAAGCCCCCTACAGAGCATTGGTCCTACTTGGTGACAAATGACCCTGAAAGGCAGTGTCTTTCTCTCCCCACTCCTTGACTTGGACTCAAGGACTGGTCAGGATGGACGGGGGATGGAGAGGAGTGGTGGATGGAGAAACTTAAGCATAGCTGGGAGCTTGGGTACTTTTCTAGTTACTAGGGCTCTGTAACAAATTACCCAAAATTGAGTAAATTATCCAAACTACCCAAAACCATTTACTATGCTCATGGGTTCTGTGGGTCAGCATTCAGACAGGGTGAGGGTGACAGCTGGTCCTCAGGTGAAGTCCTGAAGGCAGGGGCTCCAATCACCTCGAGGTGCATTCATTCACGTATCAGTGGTTGGCATCGGCTGTTAGCTGCGAGGCCTCAGTTTCTTTCCGTGTAGGTTTCTCCGCGTGAGCTCCTCTGGGCT
This sequence comes from Equus przewalskii, assembly GCF_037783145.1. Lineage (NCBI taxonomy): Eukaryota > Metazoa > Chordata > Mammalia > Perissodactyla > Equidae > Equus > Equus przewalskii. The sequence goes on from NC_091851.1 coordinate 45,580,725, forward strand.
TCCTCACAGCTAGCTGCTGTGTTCAGAGGACAAGCATCCCCAGAGAGAGAGCCAGGTGGAACTGTAGCATCTTTTACGACTTCGCCTCAGAAGGCACTCACGTCACGTCTGCTGCAGTCTATTTTTTTGAAGTGGCTCATTCAGGTGTCAGGGGAGTGGGGGTGCTACTCAGTTCCACCTTCTATGGGGAGAGCATCAAAAGATCTGTGGACAAGTTTGAAGTGGACCACAAGCGCCCTGCGACATGAGGAGCAACTCCAGGGCCTCAGCCCTGTTTCTCTTCCTCTGTGTGGGCTGAGACTTGCTGGCATGCCGGGGTACCCAGAGAAGACCAACTCCAGTCAGTCCAAGCTGAAGGAGTCGGCCGTGGGCACGAGGGAATTGCCCAAAGCCATTTGGAGCGCTGCTTCTCTTTCCATCCTTCCCTCTGTTCAGGGAACTCTGGTCATAGAGGGGCCGTAAGGGCTTCTTGGTGTCCCCAGAACTCAGCAGTCCAGGGCCTAGACCATGGGAAGCATTCATTCGTTCATTCATCCCCAAATCTTTCTTGAGTGCTTCCTATGTGCCCAGGCACCTTTCTCAGTACAGTTGGTGTTGGTGAGAACGAAATAAACAGACCTTCCACTTCAGTGCCGCTCAGGGCAGAAGACAGGTCTTAGGGGAGCTAGGAGGGCCTCCCACACGTTGGACTTGGAGGACCCTGAAGGAAATACAGGGGATGCTGGAAGGCCTCTGCTTTGGGAGAGGCACCTGCCTCTCACTCCAGCCACCTCCTGTGCAGGGAGCTGTGAGCAAGTCCGGACACCCCAGGACCGCTAACCCTGCTTCTTGGTTGACTTTGCTCCGGGGTCACCGCCCACACCCACCGTTCTGAGCTGCTGGGAGAGACAGGGAGCCACCGCCCGTGCCCATGAGTCACGAGTGTAAAGTTCGCCCAGGGCCTTGGCAGGCAGGTCTTGTGCAAGGGTAAAGTGTCATTAGTGAACACTGAGAAATGCTGCTCTCCCTGAGACCCCGAGATGAAAGATAGCCTTTCTACGCAGCCTTTTCTTTCTCCTATTGTTCTGGGGGTGGGGGCCGCAGGTTCTGGAACAGCAGAGCTGCAGGGGTCAGGGAGGGTGAGCCCGTGCGTGCGCGTGTGTATGTGTGAGTGTGTGTGTGTGCGCGCGCGTTGCCTTCCGGCAGCTGTCCCGGCCCCCACCCCACTCCACTCCACCCCACCGCACCCGGCCCGGCGCACCGCCCCCGCCCCTCGCTGTGCTGGGTGCGCCACGGGCCGCTGCGCTCCTGGCCGGCTCCCCCCGCGCCTGGGAGGCGACCCCCGTGCGCCCCGGGTTCAAAGGCCCAGCGCGGCAGCTCCAGCCCCTCCGGGGGGCGGGGAGGCGAGGGGGGTGGTGCAGGAGCCAGAAAAGCCCGAGCCCACAGCCGGCCTGCCCTGCGCAGGGATGGGCAGCGCGCTGTGAAGTTTGTGATCGCCGCGGCCAACTCCTGGCCGGAGTCCGGAACACAGCGAGCCAGCGGCCGGCCTCGAACCCCCACAGCTGGAGACGAGGCCAGCTTGCCCGCCCCGAGCGCCCTTTCGCGGCCACAGGCGCCCGTCCTCCTGACCCGGTGCTTCCGCGCCTGATCGGGGTTCATGGAGCTGGGGCTGTGGTTCCTTTTCGGGCTCACAGTGACCTCCGCCGCAGGTAAGCGGGAGGGGCGGCGCGCCTCTCCTGGCGCGAGCGCACACAAAAGGACCCTCGGATGGGGGGCGCGGAGAAGGTGTGCATTGCGGGGAACAGTCTCTTGCCTGGGCTAGCTACCCCTAGAGGCGCCTGGAGTAGGCTGGGGGGGGTGGGGGGGGGTGGGTCAGAAGTGAGCGCGCAGACTACCCCGTGCCCCCTGGAGGTTGCAGTCCACGCAGGCTGGAGACCCTGTGGCCCCAGGCCGACTTGGTCAATTATTCATGAAGCTGGGAACTTTTCAAAAAGTTTGCAAACTATTCAGAAACTGCAAAATGATTGCAAAGTTTGCAGAAAGTGTGCAAAATGCTGCAAGTTTTCAACGGGTGCAAATAGCTTGCAGACTTCGCAGAAAGTGAAAATAGCTTGCAAGCTTTTCGCCAAGTATGCATATAACTTGCAAACTTTTCAGAAACTGTGCACATAGCTTTACAGACTTTTCAGAGCCCTTGGCATAGCTTGGAGACTTTACAGAAAGTGCAACCAGCTTGCAACCTTTGCAGAAAGTTTGGCTGCCCCCTCCCCAGGTTTTTGGGAATAGTGGGTGTAGGAGGCCTGCATGCTCAAGAGCTCAGGGGCTCCTCAATCTGCCTCCTGCAGGATTGGTGCCTCACCCCCAGCCTGGGGACGCTGGCAGGAGTGGCGCACCCCTGGGCCCCCCAGCAGACAGATCTGAGGGGGACGTTGAGGAGACTGTGGCCATGATGGCAGTGTGGCGTCCAAGTCCCAGAACCCTTGTGCAGGAGCCAGGACCAGCTCTGTTTGGGGAACAGGAGGTCCAGGGGGGCCCTGTGTCCCGCCGAGCCAAACGCTGCACATGCTTCACCTACAAGGACAAGGAGTGCGTCTACTACTGCCACCTGGACATCATCTGGATCAACACCCCTGAGTGAGTCTGCCTGGGGGTGGGGGACATGACTGAGAGGCTGGGCTCCCTCCTGGGCCAGGCCACATCTTCATACTCCAGAGGACCTGGTCCTGCCCCAGCCTGGTCAGCCTGGAGCCTGCCCTGGTATAGCCTTCAGCTCTTGCTGGGGTCTCCTGCCAGCTCAGGTCCAGTCTGCAGGTCAAGGATGTGACCCCCATCCCCTTTAAGCGTCTGGCCCAGGAGAAACCCAATCCCAGAGTTTCTGATTCGGTGGAAGGGGTAGCCCTCCCTCCCAGTGAAACTAGCTGGCCAGAGCAATTAGACACCTGAGAACTAGTCCCTCTGAGCCTCTTTCCTGAGACAGAGGAAGCCCCGAAAGTTATCTCCTGCCCCAGGGGCTAAGTGGGCCTGTCCCCTCTCCTGACCCTGCCAGGCTTCAAGGAGTTTTCATTTCCTTGAAAGCAGCCTGCTCTCCAGGGAACACAGGGGCAGACTTGGCAGGACCTGGTGGAACCTGCCCAGTCAGGGTGAGACTCCACGGGCGCCAATCAGGCTTCTTTCCTCCCAGGAGAGGACTGCTGACCGGTCCTCCCATGGGCTGGCTTCCGTTGCCCGCTGTGGTCCATTGCCACAGCCACAGGTGGCCTCTCCTTCTCCGCTCCGGTCCTTAAGAACTCTCTTCCTGTGGGACTGAGGCGGTACCCCCTGGTTAGTCCTGGCTCTGCCTTGCTGTAAGGTCGGCCCTCTCGGAGGCCATGGGAGAGTGCTCTGCCATGGGGAGGAGCTGACGGCTTCCCTGTTCTCTTACTCAGCAGTGGGGAACCCCTTCTGCAGAAACCTCATCCTGCAAATAGCCTTCTGGGCTGTGCCTTCCAGATCTCTAAAGTCTGGACTTGGACCAAATGTGTCTACGCTCCATTCCCTACATGTTCTTGGGATCGCTTGGGTCTCCTACTTGGACCCGGCTAGAGATTCTTACCGGGGAGCTGCTTGCGAACGGAAATCCTTGGCCTAGAAAGGTGACTTTGCTGCTGTGTTTAGAGCCACCTTCAATCATGTCCCTCATGGTTTCCTTCATCCCCAAGCCCATTAACCTCTCAGCTCTCTGGGTGGCGGCTTCAATGGGCTCACTTACCCACCTTGTTTCACGGACACCTCGAGAGTGAAGTGCAAAGCAGGGTAAACCTGAGAGGTCGGATGTCCTTCAAAGCAGGTGGCACAACTTCTAACTACACGAGGGATAGATCTGGAAAGGCACGCCCTTTGCATGGCAGACAGGGCCGGCTTCACCGAGCAGGCTGGATTTCTGGGGCTCAGAAGGACCACGCTCTGTTTAACGTTCTGGGGTCACTGTCCTGAAATTCCTAACCCTTTATGAAGCAGAGGCTCCGCATTGGGATTTTTATCCTGGGCTCCACAAATTATGCAGCTGATCCTGATGGCGGAATTTGCCCGCTGGCCTGTGTCTGGTCGGGCTCCTCGATGCTCCGTCAGCCCACAGTAGGGAGAATGGGCTGCCCTCCCTGTTCTCCTCCCGCTGTCCTTTCTGGGGAAGATAAAAGTGGTGTGTGTTGGGGGAGGGCCCCTGGGCAGGGCTGCCATTGATCGCCTTCTCTTCTCTGACAGTGATCAGGGTCACCTTTTCTTACAGCCCCATCACCCTGACACTTGTTCTTTCTGATTCTTATCCTCCTGGCATCGTGATCTGACCAAATTAGCTTCACAGAAGCAGGACCCAGGGCTGTCAACAGCGGCCCTGAGTCTTGCCTTGGCTAGATCCCAATCTGTGATTCTGGAAGGAGAAAGAGGAAAGCCAACAGAATTCAGGGCAGGGGGCCTGGGGCTGAGAGATGGAGAGAGGGAAGGAGGGGATCTGGGGACCACCTCCCTTCTCTGCCTGTTGCCAAGCCCTGAGCACTGGCTCAGAGGAACCATCCGAGGGACCAGGGGAACCCCCTGCGACCCGTCTGAAGTCATTTCTCCTGATTTCGGGTTGTCGCGTATGAAGATACGGATGGAGCCTGGCTCTGGCTTGTTCCAGGCCAGCCGGCTTGCTCACGCTCCCTCCTGGGTGATTTACCTCTTCCCCGCCTCCCTGGCCCTGATTCGTTTTAAACACTAGGAAAGAAGGATTAAAGATGGTGTTTGGGAGTCCCTCGAGCTACGTGGGAAACAAAAATGACAATAGCCAGACGAGTGTTCTGAAGTTAGACAAGCAAAGTAACTTTTATAAGGAACACTTTTCTGGATGGTCCTTCTCTTTCTTCCTTTCCTTCTTTCCTCCCTCTGTCCCTCCTTCTTTCCTTTCTTCCTTCCTTCCTAAAACTCTCTGTTGATATGTAGACAGACAGGTCCATTTGCTATCTTTAAAACATCTTGGACAAGATAGCAATGTGAGAAAATGGGCTTGAGATAATGGACCTTTAGAGAAATGAAAGAATCAGAACAATTACCGAATTGAGGGAGAGGGGCGACGGTGGCGTGCGACGAGGCCTTTTCCAGGTCCTGTCTGCCCTCTCCTGGCACAGATCCACCTCTTGAGGGTCTCCTTCTCCCCCTCTAGCTGTCAACCTCACTCCTTCAGCAGACTCTCCTGGTCTCTTGCATCTTCTTCAGGGTGTGATTTTCAACCCGTGCCTGCCGCTGGCTGCTCTGGGATCTTGGAGTCTTGATCCTTATGCCTTACTTGAAAGTCTTGAACTCGGGGTGACTTTCAGCTTTTGGTGTCTTTCCTCCTACTGCCCCTCCAGTTGCACAGAGATAGACTCAACCATCCTACTCTGTCTTGGAAGGACGTTTTCAAGGTTGCAGGCACTCTATGCGTATGGTCCTTATACTACATTTAAGGACCTAAAATGCTGCAGGAGGAATGTAGGGAATTCCCGTGAGACCCATTCTGCATCTCATCTGGAAAGTGAACGTCTGGTTAAGGCTCAGGAGACCAGTCACTCCCTGAAGTGTCTTCCAGGTACACGATCTGGGGTTCTCTGGTTCTTCCACATTCTTCTACACACTTAGCTCTTCTGGAGCTGAGTTGGTCAGCCCTTTCTGCCAGCACCCAGCGGTAGTAGACGTGGCTGGTCTCCTGGTGACTGTTGCTTAAGTCCTGCTGCCTGGTGATTGTTCCTCGTCTTTGCTGTCACTGAGCTTCTAGTCTACAATGCTTTCTCCCACAACTGAGGCTTCTTGTTCCAGGGTGCGCGATGCTCCCCAGAGGCTGCGCATCCCTGCAGACGTGTGTGGGAGTGTGGCTTTTTCTGGAGATGTTGCCCGTAACTTCCATCATAACCTCCGGAATGTCCATAGCCCCAAAGAGGAGCCGGGTGTGTCCTTGCGCATCTACACTTCTTCCCCTGCAGAGGCAGCTGCCATCACAGCTAGTCCACAGGACTGTGGGGTTCTTGTGACTCTCCTTGGCCAGGTTAGGAAGCCTTCACCCGCCAACCCTCCCCCAAACAACCCCACCGTTGCCAACAAAAACAAAAACAAAACTCCAAATCATAGGAAAACACATCCTATCTTATGGTCATGGAAAATTTGCCAAGAATAAGATAAGAAGGGGAGAGGGAGGAACAGGTAGGTCCTGTGCTTGTGTATTTGTACACTTGGGGCTGTTCTCCATGAGTACACTTGTAAAACAGAAGCATCCTACGATGTAGTGGGGGATCGTGTTTATCAGGGTCTCCAGAGAGACAGAGCCAACAGGATGTGTCTGTGTGAGGATGTATATGTCTATACAAATACACACACAGAGAGAGGAGTTGATGTTGCAGTCTTGAGTCCTAAGGCATTCTGGAGGCAGAACTCCTTCTTTTTTAGGGCAGCTCAGTCTTTTCTGTTAAGACCTTCAGCTGATTAGATGATGACCACCCACATTGTGGTGGGTAATCTGCTTTATTCAAAGTCTACTGATTAAATGTTACTCACATCCAAAACATACCTTCCCAGCAATATCTCAACTGGTATTTGACCAAATATCTGGGTACCGTGGCCTAGCCAAGCGGACATGTAGAATTAACCATCACAGCGCTGTCAGTTCTAACTATACCCCAGAGCCGGCCAGCCCTTCTGTTCCTGCCACTGCACACCTGGCTGGAGAGTGAAGCCAGTCCATCAAATGATTGATGGAGCTGCAGGACACCCAGCAAGGAGCTCCACCTTGTTTCTCCCCACTTTGGTCCCTAGAATTGAGGAAACCTACCATCTGTTATCTCCAAGGACATAACGAGGGAGGCATTGTGATGCTATGATGGTGACCGTGTTTTACAAGTGAAAATCTGAGACACATGGGCTGACAAGTAGGAGTGTGTTTATGAAAAGCATAGTGCAGGATGTTTGAAATCATGACTGTGGTGGAAAATCTGGGAGCTACAATCTCTACTCACAGGAAGACTCCAGACCCAGGAGCTCTGCCCTGTGTCCTGGCTCTGACTTGCCATGTGGCCTGGGGGTGGTGCCACCCTCTCTCTGCACCCCCTATGCAAGGTGCAGACATCAATCTGACTCTAAGACGGTGACCTAACAAGGTAACCAACCTGGCCACCCCAGCACTTGAAGCATCTCAATCCAACAGGAATGACATTTGCTTTGGGTTCTTTCCCTCCTCGAAGTAGAGTAAATAATAATAATAATAATAATTAACAAGATATTTAACTTTTATTTTAACGTATTGTACTACAAAAAGGCAACGATTTAACAGATTCATTTTTGCCCTCTGTGTTGTTCAGGAAAGCATGTCAGCACGTTTCCAAGAAGGGAAATTCCAAATTTTAGAACATCCCAGTGAATGGATGGATCTGGTACCCCAGCCTCCTGCTGATGTGGGGACAGCTGTGCTTTCAGGGACCCCGATAACAGTCACTTGACCAGTGAGCCAGGACTGGGAGTATTGTTGCTGAAGATGCAGCTGTTGAGGCAGAAGGACAGAGTGTTTCTGGCCCGTGTGATAATCATTATGATGCAGGTGACGGTGATGACGGTCAACACTGACGTTGACTGTGACTCCTATGAGTACAGATGGGTGAGGATGATATGAGAAAGCACATGGGACGCGCTCAGGACAGTGCCTGGACTCTAGTGTACACTCAGTACTGCAAAGAAATGACCCTAAAGATAACTATGCAACCTCTGGGCCTGCATTGATCCTTCTTGGGCCAAGGCCAGTGGTCCTGTCTGCTGTGTCCCATTCTGTGGTTGGAGGATGCTATTGAGTTAGAACGTTTTTCACAAGTACTGTTGAGTCTGGCCTCCGTGGACCACCAAACCCTGGTCTTGCCCAGCCTCCTGGAGTAACTCTGAGCAAACCTGCACCCTCGGTATACTACAGTCCTTCAGTACTTGATGGTGCTTGGTGGACGGTCTATTGGTATTCGATTTGCATAAGGTTTACAGCCGCTGGGAAAAGGTGTGCCTGGCTGCCTCTGCTGCTGATAAGCGGCTTGATAAGGATGATGGTGGCCAAAGGTTGTTCTAGGCTAGAGGAGATTTCGTCCCACCCTTTCAGTCCCTCTCTTCTTCTCCCTCAGCTCTGTAAATAATTGGAGTGTTTGAGGAACGGGGCACGGTGTTCTCTGCAGGCACTGGCCTGGAGCTCCCTGTTAAGTGGTGAGGTAGGAGCGGTGACTAGGATCTGGCAACTGAGAATAAGTTGAGTGATCTGTTTAGAACCTCTTTGTTAAAGGCCTCATGGTGAAATATTGGAAAAGGGTCTGTGTGCATTCTTATGTTCTTACCCGGTGAGTCCAGCAGAGTAAAAATAATCCTTGAGATTGGCAGATTGAGGACCCCAAGGGGCCCTGGGACCCTCAGACCCTCATTTCCCATCTCACCCAGTGCTGCCCAGGACCTAAAGGGTGGGTCACCAGGAAGCAATCCCAGGAAATACTGTGGACATCTGTTTATGAAAAATGGTAAATAAACAAGGACACATAAGAGAAGATGGTGTCAACCAGACTAAAAATTATCTTGAGCTCAGGGTTCTGACTGATCATGGACACCATGTAACGTTTCTGTGTCCTCCTTGGAAATCTAGGACGTGTTTAGATCCCAGTTCTGAGTTCGAGTAGCCTCTCTTAGAACATTTTTGCAGCTTGATAGGTCCTTTCAAGTTTGAGGGTCTTGAGGCTAAATGTCTGAGTTTATTAGGAAGGTCGGCTCACTCAAGGTGACCTTCCCGTTGGGCTCACTCAGACCCAAAGCCCTCTTTTCTGCCCCAGCGTGGGCGTGAGGAGGTGAGGGGTATCTGGGAGCAGAGACAGCTCAGTTGAATTGCCGCCGATCCCCACACGATAAGAGCGGCTTGAGACCAGGCAGCAGTTGGATTTGCAGCAAAAAACTTGGGACAAAGAGGTTGTGACCCTATGTGACCCAGGAGAGAGAATTTGGATTTCTGCTAGATGAAAGGGATGTTATAGCTGGGGACTTGGCCTTAAATCTGAAGGCAGATGAAAGGCTCTGACATCTCTGGTGAGGTTTGTTTCTTGCAAGAATTTAAAACAAAGGAAGCTGGAAGCAAACAGTGCTTTCCTCACGGAGGCCCCACAGCCATGGCTGGAACTCGGCACAGCTTTATAACTCCAGCTGGATCCCCAGCATCTCAGCATGTTTGACGGGGCCTGGAGGGGGGCCCCCGTTCATAGCTCCAGGTAGCCCCGTAGAACCACTACTCAGCTTTTGAGCACATAGCCAATGGATCAGCTGTTTACCACAAGGAAATGACCCACGCTCGCTTCATGTCATGTGTTGGATGGTAACAGAGAGTTCCTTAAAATGGGACATACCACCCACACACTTTTCCTCTATTTGGTATAGGAACCAATTTGACTTAGAAGGAAAATAAATCCAGACAATGGCCACAATGTGGATGAGCTGTGTGTCCAGACACAGTTTGCGGTGCTTCTAAACTGCTCATCCGCAAGTCTCCCTGGGACAAGCAGGACAGGGCACCCAGTTGCCTTTCTCCTCTGCCCCAGCTTGGAGTCTTAGGAGCCGAGAGCTTTTGGAGAACTTGGTGACTTTCAAAGACCTGGAGACACAGGCCTCCTCTTCTGTTATGGCCTTCTCAGGGCCAACTTAGCAGGAGGTCTTAATAAACAGTAGTAACTCTAGAGCAGGGCAGCCAGGCAGCCCTGTGCCCCAGCCCAATAATCTAAAAAAATGGAAACAGATTCATTTCATGAGTGCGTGAGAAAGGCGCAGAGGCTGATGTGGCTGAGATGCCACGGTTCTTTCTCAGCAATGGCATGAATGACCCATGGGCAGACAGTTTCACCCACAACTTGGGGAGCGTAAAACAGCTCTACCAAAAGTCAGAAGCAAGCCAGCAAGAAAGCAGAGGTGTACGTATCTTTCCTGGATTTTTATAAATCTGATCTCCGTGGGTTTCTTGCGGGGCTGAGAATGGGGTGAGGCAAGTGACGTGCTTCCTCAGGGCAGACTTGAAGGAGGCACCAAAAAGTCGGTAGCAAAGATAAAGAAAAGTTAATGCCATATTTTCAAAAATCAAAATTATTGCAAGAATTTCATGATTAACAAAATATCAACATTTTTAATAAAGGCAGAATCTGACCCTGTGCTTGCCCGACTTGCCTCCCTGCCTTACCCGAATCCTGGCCCTGGGTTCTCGTTGGGGGATAAAGTCTGTATTTCTATTGGGACTCAAGACTTCTTAGTTTGAGGTAAGTCCTCGGTCAATCAGAGCTCCCAAAAGGACATGACGCAAATACATGAGCGATAAGATTAGGAGGAAAATGAAAGTGTCTTTATATCATTGCAATGGCAAGTAGACTTTTGTTCAGTAGGATTTTCCATCCTTATGGTGAATTCTCCTAAGAATTCGCAAGGGTGTCTTCTCTTGCTTTCTCTGGATTATTTAAAGGGACGCATGATGAAGTCTTTATTTTTTTTTTAATCCCTCTGCAAATACCCCCATCCTTAAAAAAATACCTACTCCTTGTTTTACCCCTTCTGTTTCCACTGCTGGGAACTATTTTGAGCCACATCTGTCTGCAGCTTTGCATAAAGTTATAATGAGGCCGTGCCAGACAGCCGTGGATTTCCATGCCTACATTCGACCTGGAATTCATCAGGGTCACTGGGGGTGGGGGAGAGAAACTCTAGCTTAACTCATATGGACACATTTGGGCTGTACCAGATGGAGGGGAGACCAGCTAATCTGTAGGATTCCGTGGATGGATTCCTTCCCCATATATCGGAGGTGTTTGTTTCCCTAACTTTTTTGAGCTCTAAGTCTTGAAGATCTCAGCCTATGCAACAAACGCAGAAGCGTTTTTCTGTTGTTCTCCTTTCCTTTGACCTTGTGCTCCTTCTAGCTATCTTCCGTGCGTGTGTGCCTGTGTTAGGGAAGAACATGCCTGTGTTCCAGTGAGCTGATAGGATGATAGTCTCTGGCTTTGGGGTTATTTTTAAGCTCAGTTATATGGTAATAGGGCGTGGAAGAGTGTCAAGAGTTTAGGCCAAAGCTTTCTAAATACATTTGGTGGGTCCAGGAACCTCGTGGCTTGGGCAGGGCAGGCCACCCATATTTGGCTGTGGTTTGATTGCTGCAGTGAAGGGCTAGGGCCTTCTCCAGCAGTTGTGCTGTTTGGAGACAGTCGAGTGACAGTGAGGGAGTCTGAGAATCTCTAGGTGGAATTTGGAGCTGGACAGACCTTTCCGGAGATCCAGCCCTCTCATTTCTCAAGCCCAGAGGGAGGGTGCTCAGCTGGGGACTCAGCCAGCGTGGCTTCCACTTGGACGAGAAACCTGGGTCTGCCAGCCTAGGGAAGCCACTGGTTCACCCCGATGCCTCACGCATCTGTGCCGCCTGGTTTCTCCATCATGGTTCTGCTGTGACCTGTCGGAGTAGTTATCAAGACACAGTTCCTCCACTTCAAGTACTCTGGAGACCGTATTCTCTCAAGGGAAACCCTCCAGGATGGTTCTGCTATTGAGGACAGCAATAGCAGAAATCCAGTCAATCAGCCAAGAATTCTAAATGTTTGGGAGATTGGGCGTGGCCTAGAAGTAATGGCTAATTTGCACTTCATTCCTTCCTTCATTCACTTAGATATTTATTATTAAGATAGTGAGGCATTATTGAGCACCCATTCTGAGCCAGACAGTGCCTTGGGTACCCTGGGTGCAGAGGTGAATGAGGCAGAAATGATCAGTGATTCCAGCTGGACGAAGTCCAATAGTTGCTGACCCTTGGGGACAGGAAGGAAGCCACACCTGCAGCATAGGTGAGGAAATGACCCCTGTTCTTGGGTCTCATTGGTGGGGATCAGTGCTCAACATTCTCTTTGAAAATGTATATGATTCTAGTAAAACTTCCACACAGCCAAGTCCTGAATAAACCCAAAAGTTGAATTTTGGGGGTGGGGAGGGGAAGGGATGTCTTTTAAAAAAGTAAACCACCGGGGCTGGCCCCGTGGCCGGGTGGTTAAGTTCATGTGCTCCGCTTCCGTGGCCCAGGGTTTCACTGGTTTGGATCCTGGGCACGGACATGGCACCGCTCATCAGGCCATGCTGAGGCAGCGTCCCACATGCCACAACTAGAAGGACCCACAACTAAAAATATACAACTATGTACCGGGGGACTTTGGGCAGAAAAAGGAAAAAATAAAATTAAAAAAAAAAAAAAGTGACCCACCAACCTGCAGCCCATTGCTCATTCTTCTGACATTTTCAAATACACTGGGATCATTGGCTGTTTCCGAGGGCTGTGTAAGGAGGACTTTCCACATTGGTAGGTGGTTGGATGAGCAATCTTGGGGTCTTCTGACTTAAAGATGCAAGGATTTTCTGCAGCAGAAGTAAAGCTACAAATTGCCAGTTTTATGGTCACTTTATGTTGTTTGTGAGTGTAAAGTTTGTGTGATATTCTTTAGAACCAGAAAGTGTGTGTATGTTTTCTGCTTGTATAATGAGGTCACTGAGGAGCTGTATTTCCTGGCCTGTCTTTCTTTGCTGGAGGTTAGAAGTGTACCCTATAATTGTCTGGCATGAGGCTGGGCCCACAGCAGACTTTCACAAGCATTTGATAAATGGACAAGGAATAAGTTTGCTTGAGAATAAGACTTCTTAGATGGTTAACCAAGTGTCTGGAGGCTGGGGTCTGGGCATCTTGGAGTGATACGCTTGCTTCCACTTGCCCAAAGGGCAGTATGCTCCAAATCAAACATTTCACAGTGGGCACACCTGAGAAGAAAGGACTCCAGCCAGCTTAGTTTGCTGGGTTTTGTCCTGATTCTCAGTGCACTATTTTGTGTTTTGTTGCAATGAAGAAAATCTCTACTTGTCCCTGGCAACTGGAGAGACTCCGGGTCTTTCTATTAAACCCAAGAGATCATGGTTGCAGTAGTCTCAAGAAATGAGTTCTCAGGGTCTGCTAGAGGTCACTGGTTGCAAGCAACAGAAACCTAGTCTAGCTAACACAGCATCAAAGAAGTTTGTTGGAAGGACATGGGGTAGCCCACAGACTGGGAGTAGGAAGAAGCCCAGGCTCAGAAAGGAGAGGTATCAGGATAGGACTGAGGGTCCCAGGGCACGATCGAACAGGGTGGACCCACCTGGCAAATAGCAGCTCCATAATATTTTCCTCCCCCCCACCTTTTTTTTTTAAAGATTGGCACCTGAGCCAACATCTGTTGCCAATCTTATTTTTCTTCTTCTTCTTCTTCTCCCCAAAGTCCCCCACTACATAGTTGTATATTCTGGTTGTAGGCCCTTCTAGTTGTGCTATGTGGGATGCTGCCTCAGCATGGCATGATGAGTGGTGCCATGTCTGTGCCCAGGATCTAAACCAGCGAAACCCTGGGCTGCCGAAGCAGAGCGCGCCAACTTAACCACTGGGCCATGGGGCCGGCCCCAGCAGCTCCATGGTATTTTCTGATCTGGAGTTGTTTCCGTGGGTTGTCTTGGGAGAGAGAGCCCAATTGACCCACCCTGGGTCACGTGAGGAAGGTGAGGCATGCTGATTGACAAGCTCACCGAGACCTCACAAGGAAGGAAGGATAATTCCCCCTGGGAAAGGTAAGAACTTGGATTCCAGGAGACAAAAACAACCATCGTTGGCCCCAGGCTCTAGAGAATTCTGGGCTTTTAAGTGCTCTGAGAGGGGTACTCATGTCTCTGAGCTTGTGTTCCCCTTTGCCTCTGTGCCTTTGTGCACAGCGGGGGGTCCACTGGATGTTTGTTGAAGTGAATGGATGCTTTTATAAGCCTTTGAATAGTCAGCCACTTCCTGTACTTACTTCATCCTGTCTTACTGTTAGAACAAAGTTCTTAGCTGGCAATTCTTTTTGATTAAGGTTACAAAGATAGTGGATGAAGGTGAGCCACGCTTTCTTCCTCACCCAAGAAGCTATTTCTACGCTGGGGAGAGCGAGTGAGTGGTGCCTTCTAAGGAAGGAATCTAATAAAATCTGAAATTGAGCCGTAGTTAGAAAGCATGTTAGAGTCTCGAGGTTGTTTGTCCCGGGAACGGTTGGAGGTGGTATCTGATGACCACTGGTGCCTGGCAGCTGGGGGCTGCCTCCTGCCTGTCTGCCGGTGGGAAACAGTTGTTTCTCCTCCTCTCGGCTGCAGGACAGGTCAGCAGAGTCATGCCTTCTGTACAATATGTCCCCTGGGCCCAAAGGCAGTGTTGCCTTTGCTTTCCCATTACGGAAGGAAAAATGTGAACTGAAGGAAGACAGATCACCAACTTGGCATTCTGACTGTGAAGCAGGAATGTTCTGTTTGTTGGGGAGACAGTCAGAACTTGGGCTTTTTAAAATTTGAAAACAGCTACCTTTATAAAAATAGTATTAAGTACTAATTTTGTCACTGTGTCTTATGGCCTGTCTGGCCTTGCTTTATGGCACAAGCCACTGGACCAGTGGTTGTAAACTCAGCTGTCAGTGAGGGCCTGACAGGTAGCAAAAGTGAGCAAAGAAGAACAGGTGTACAACTTTTTGGGAGTGGTGTAGACTGGGGCAAAATGGAGCGCTTGTGCCCAGTCTCTGACTTGATTCCTCAGCTCCAGACAATTGCTGCCATGTTGGAGTGTGGGGTTGGTGTTAGCATAACTTCCGGTTGTTTGAGAGAAGCTGGAAATGGGATGTTTGTGTGAAAATTTCAGATTAAAAAAACCGCCTGTTGATGGGAATGAAGCCCACGAAATGCCAAGTTGGCTGACCTCTGTACCAGGTTAAAACTTTGTGTACGGGGCCCCTTGTCGGTCTGGTTCATGGATTTCCTCCCAGAATCTAGTCCAGTGCCTGCACATCGAGAAACACTCAGCAAGTGTTTGGTGAATGCTGTTTAATGGGGGAAAAATGGAAACTGGGTTTTTCAGGGAATGACAGTTTGGTAAACTTTCCCGAGAATGTAGGATTTGGCCAGGGAAGTTCCTTTCGCTGCTTTTGGCGGGCCTTTGTAAATATCTGTATCCCTCTTTTAAACTTCAGGTGTAGAAGCAGGTGTCCTGCTCAGAAAGGTGGAGATGGTTCGTTCATTTATGAAAAGCCTATGCTGAACTTAAAAACAGAATCTTAAAAAAAGAAGTCAGCTTTCCTTACTTAAATCTTTTTGTAGAGAGAAATCAAGTGCTCTCAGTGTGAAGCTGCAGATGAAGAATGAAGATGGGAGATTTGGAAGGTTAATATTTAGTAACATTTATATGTGACATTTGGGGAAAAGTGGTAAATAAGGAACACTGTGATAAATAAGCCTCTGACATCACCGTCACTCATAAGGGTTTGGTGTAATACATAATGAATGTTCTGAACACATACATTGAGGGACAATTTATTACACAAAGACACACAACACTAGACATTGCATATGTAAGTATGCTGGAGGGGTATTCTGTTTTCTCTAAGAGCAGTTGAACTGATCTTCTCATCTGCTTCTCTTTTGTTTGGAACTCTGTGTTATAACCACGACATTAACCATGGAAGAGCTGCCCACTTGTACGAAGAATTCTCCAAACCCTTCTGTAGAACGGTAGGCTAAAGCAATTGGTCAGAGAGTGCTGGTTAAAGGTTCTGGGCCAATTTAACTTCATTCACGTGGTTCCACCATTAAGTCATTCCAATTCACTGTTCAAGAAACAGCAAATGACAAAGGACTTCAAGACAACGGAAATACAAGTGCTTATTAGACAAGCAGTGTTGAATGACTGATCGACCCAAAGGAGGTGGGGCAAAGAGTAGCACTGCTGTGCCGTGTGGCACTCTGGTTCCTTATTACTCCTCTTTATTACTTAGTCACACATCTCAAATGCAGACCTGGTAGATGGGACTTTTCTGCCTGATACAACTCTCTCAAATTTCAAGACCAAATCAGCAACAAGAGCAGCTAACGTTAATTCACTGCCAGCTCTTTGCTAAGTGTTTTTCATGCAGTGCAGGGTGTCATTTAATCTGTTGACAGCCCTTTTGTAGATCAGGAAGCTGTCAAGAGGGCAGAGTGATCATCGTGTAAGTGCTTTACGACATCATAATGGCACTACCTGGCAGTCTTTCTCTGCGTGCTGTGTACCTTGCACATACCTCTATATATTGGCTTGTAGTCTTTCCTGTACCTGTTTTCACACCCCAGTAGCATGTGAACTGCTGGAGGCACAGACATGCATATGCCTTTCTGTATCCCAATCCCTCTCAGAATAATACTAAGTGTATACACAGTGGATGCTTGGCAAATGTTGGAGTTCTTTGTCATGATTTTTGTGGTTATTGAACTTTTTAGGTTGGAAAGAATCCAGTCTTGCCACACGAAATTATCTCATGATTAACTACCAGCTGCTCAGTTAACAGTCTTCATTTGCTCAGCCTCATGCTGGGTCCGTGGCAGGTGCAAAAAAAGTAGAAGACCTGCCTTCTGCTTGTGAGGAGCGGTGATCCACTCTTAGCCTGGACAAGAAAGAGCCTGCCCTGGGCCCTGAAGGTCAAGGGCTCCTGTGACCCTCTCTGGCCACGTCTCCTTCCCCACTGCAGGGAGTCTATGGGACTGAAAGCTATATACCCCTTCTTCTAGACTGTCTCCAGGTATTCAGGATCCTGAATTCCTTACCCAAATGTCCCCAAGCCCACTTCCAGCACCTGTGCAGGTATCGTCCAGGGTCTGACAGCCGGGGATGGAACAGGGCTCCAGGCACATCTCCCTACCTGCGGGGTGGCCAAAGGGGTGGCTGCTTGGAGGATGGGGGCAGATAGAGCTTGGGAGGGCCTCCCCATGGCAGTGGATGAGGCCCCCTTGGTGTGGGATGGGGCAGAAAAGAAGAGAAGGTACCGAATCTCCTTGGGCTGCCATGTTCCAATACAGAAGTCCAAGGAGGCCCAGAATCCCAAATTCAAGCCGGAACTTCCAAGGTGTTTTGAAGCCATATTTGCTCAGGTAGGAGGGTAGAACTGTCTTATTTAAGAGCCTATCAGGTTGATTTAAAACCTTTAAATTTTCTGTCTATGGGAGGTGGGCTTCCATTGGAACTGGACCTCTTGTCGGGGCGAGCCCTCCTGTGGTCTGGACCGTCTCTCAAGTCCTCTGGTTCCTCACTTCTGTCATGCCCCCCACTCCCTAGGTCAGCCAGTAGAGCGCACACATGATGGGACACCTCCGGGCTTCCTGCCTCAGCTCTGCTGGGGGAGGGGAAGGGCTGTGCCCCTCTGTAAACGTGCTTTGGGAATTGCAGGGGCTCGTTGGCACACTGGCTCTTTGCACTTGGCTGCTGGGACAGTGCTCAGCATTGCTCCACTAACAAATACCAAGTTGCCCGGTTTCCTTGTGTTAAACACTTTCGAGTGTTTTCACTGAAGGTGAGCAGCTCTGCGCGTGCAAAAGCGTAATCAGCTGACAGCAATTTCAAAATTGCAGGTCTTGCTGTTGATGGAAAAATGGGAGTGTTGTTCCTCCTTGTGTGTAATTTTCACCAAGAAATGGGGGACTGGGTTTAATGTCAACATTTCGAGATTTAATGTGGTCCTATTATTGGAAAAATAGACCTTTAGCCAAATCTGGCCTCACAACAATGTCTGCCTTGTTGTGCCACCCCCCTGCCCACCATGTCCCCTTCCTGAGGAAAAAGGGGGTTTCAGCAGAGGTTCAGCTCCGAACGGGACTGGCCGCTGCTCACTGTCTCCGTTTTGGGAGCAGAGGCTGCTCAGCACTGGGCCCGCCTCCATCCATCCCCCACGGCTCAGTTTCTCAGCGACCTGGAGTGGGAAGTAGCGAGGAGAAGAGAACAAGACAGAGAGGAGAGGGGTGGTTAGATTGCCGAGCTCTGGTCTCCAGCCCAGCAGGGAGGAGGTCCCTTCCAAGCATCAGGTCACCGTGGGACACTCCCTCTTACCCTCTATGGCGTGTGTTTCAAATTAAAGTAAATTCAATTTCATTTATTTTGAAAATGCAGAGAGGGTGTCAGAACCTCCCCTGAGGTGATGATTGGTGATACTCTCTGGGGCTCACAGAAACCGAGGTGGGTAATCTCGAGGCCTGGCAGGAAAGCCAAGACTTATTGGAAAAGTAACTTCTGGCCACATCATTTTTCTCTAGTTATTAGTGATTTGTCCCCCAAAGCCTGTTCAGTAGTACCAAGCATGTGCTTTCAACTTTTTCCCAGTGAACTGCCTGGTAGTCTTGTCCCTTCTCTGGAGGGTGGTGGTCTGACTGCACACGAGTATAAGAAACAGATTTAAATGTTTACTGTTCCAGATGACACCATCACTCTCCTCCCGACTCCAGCCATAAACGACATTGGTATAGTTTCGGGCTTTTTTTCCTCTGTAATAAGATTTTTCCCAAGGCTAGTGCTGTTCTCGCCTGTACCTCACAGGCCACCAAAGCTTCCTCTGATGTTTGTCTCTTCAAGGCAGTGATGTTCCAAGGCCAGGATGCGTCTCTGTGGCAGTAATTGCATTTGTCTTAATCCTATTAGCGCAGACTGCAAGGCTGATGCGCACACAGAGGACATTTGGTGCCAAGCAAGGTGGGTGCCAGGGCTGGCCTTGGGTGGCCGAGTTAGGAAGGCGTTTTATTTGTATTGATGACCAGCCCCGGGCATCAGCTCAAGGACGAAGACTGGGACTGGTATCAGGTCAACCAGAATGTCCGTGTCAGGAGTTTGAGTACAGGAAGAGAAGCCCTGGAGGGACCCAAGACGGTGGGCGTGCTTGTCGAGGTTCCGTCTTGAAAAGACGGAAAGTACGCATGTGCACGCGCGAGGCGTCTGCTTGCTTCCCTCCCCAAGGGGGCTGGCTGCTGGGACAACACAGAATTTCCTCGTCCATCTCCCCCAGGTCCTCCCCATCTTTCCATCCCCTCGGCCCCCGTGCACTTTCTGGGGTGTGGGGAAACAGGAGGGTGAAGGATTCACTCCAGAGGCTTCCTAAGACGCAAACCTCAGGGAGAGGGTGTGGACGCCAATTCCTGGGACCCGCTGTGCCTGCGTCACTCACTCCCGGGTCTACTTTCTCCCACCCCCTCGCCAGCCCCACACCTGCAGGCACCCCACAAGCAGGGAGGCCAGGGTGTGCTCCTCTAGATGTGGCCCTGACCTTGCTCTGTCCTTTGCAGACAGACTGTGCCCTATGGACTGTCCAACTCCCGGAGCAGGAGGTCCGCGGGACCCTTTCTGCAGAGCCCGCAGCCCTCGAAGTGGACGCTACGCTGCGCTTGCGCGGAGACTGATGACAGGGCCTGTGTGCACTTCTGCACCCAAACCCGAGCTGTCGGCAGGTACAACACCCTCTCGAGAGTTCACTCATTTCCAGATATCACTTGCCCCCGGGCAAGGCAGGGCCGGGAGAGTCTGACTGCCCAGTGCGGTGCAGGAGGGCGCGGCGGTGTCCTGAGTGCTGTGGTCCTGCGGGCCGGGCACGGTGGGGGCTGCGTGCAGAGGAGATGCGGGCCCTCGGCTCCAGGAGGGCGGGAGGGAGCATCCCGTTCCCTTGCTGCCTTTCAGAACAAAGCCCATGATGTGGGCACGCCTGTGTCTGGTCTCCAGACGTATTTCTCCTGGGCCGCACAGCACTTTGCCAAAATCTGAGTAAGTTGCCAACATTTAAAAATTGAAGAATTCCCCACCCCCTACCAAGTGCCTATTTTTAGCTTCTTTGAAAACGGCAAATGAGACCATCTGACTCCAAATTCCCTCATGGCCGGTATAGGCTGGAATCAAGTAGGGCCACTCAGGTTTGAGGGGGACATTGTTTCCGTTCACTTGTGTTACTCATCATCTTACTTTGTGGCCCGCGGAGGAGCCTGAGTTTGAGACCTTGTGGTATACTCCAGCTGCTGGAGAGAAGCTTGTGAATCAGTGTGGACCTGAATAAATGAGCAGACCCCAGGTTTAAGTTGGTTTTCACTTCACAGTTAATCTTGTAAATGCCTCATCAACCCAGCTGGGCAGAGCTGCCCTTTAAAACCCCTTCCAAGCGCCTGCGTCGGTGGCATGGGACCTTCAGGTGCTTCCGCGTAAGTGCAAAAGAAACGCAGGTGGAGGGTGGGCTCTCAACACAGCAGGTGCCATAGTCATCAGGGACTCAGGATCTGCTGTCTTGAAACCCCAGTGCCATCCGCATTTTTCTTCTTGGCTCCTTAACATCCGATGAATAACTGAGGAATGAGTCAACGCTGTACTTTGGTAGAAATCCACCCACCGTGTGCTCAGCCCTCAGAAACCGTGCGTGAGACTTGGTCCTTGGGGAATTCGCTAATGTGCTCGTTGGTGGGGAAGAGGAAGTCATAATTTGACACTGAAAAATCAGCCACATGGAAATGCAGGTTGATTCATTCAAACCAGCTCTCTCCCCACAGGAATTCAATGGCAGCAGAAAAACCTGACAAAGAAGAAGAGCGGGCCAGCGGTGCCGACGGAGACCGGCATCCGAGAAGGTGAAGCTGCTTTCCGAGGCCTCACCTTCAGAGGCGTGGCGGATGTGTGTGGGCGGTGTCTCGTGTGAGAGGGCAGCCAGTGGGCACGCCACCACGCACGGGGTGCTGTATCTACGGTTAACGGTGCTGTGGGAGATCGCCTCTGGGGCAGAGCAGGCTGAAGCTGTGGACAGCCGCTGGCACTGCCCTTCCCCGGCCAGCCCGCTGTATATCTTGGGAGCTGACCCCTCCACCCCTTGCGGCCTTAGAGCAGTGACGTCCAGCCCTGGATTCCACCCGGCCTGGACAAAGCTAGCCAGCCAGTGCTTCTTGGGACCCCACCTCAGGCTCGCCTACCCTGGCCCATGTTTTTCCTCTGCTCTCAAAGCAACATGTGGTCTTTACAAAAAATATGTATATATATAATTTCTTCTTTTCAACAGTGATTCTGGACAGAGGTGAATTACAGCAGCTTGGCAGCAGGCCCCCCGAGTACCCCAATTCATTTTATTATTTTTTTTTTAACCTGCTTGTCTTTTATGTATTAGAGATCCTGAGGATTTCCTGCAGCCAAACTGGGTTTATTTGTCGTTCTATCAATCAGAAATCGTTATTAATGACTCCCTTACACGTCGGTGATGGGATGGTAATTTCTGTTCACAATAATAGCCTGGAGGGGGCTTGGGTTCCCACAGGAAGTGATCGAGGGGAGAGCAGACCGTGCTCGCTATACAGGAGACTTTCCAGATTGGTGGCAGATGGCTTCTAGTTGTCCAGAGAGGGACACGTCAGCCTCCGTAATGACAATGGAGGGGGAGGGGGAGGGGCAGAGAGCCCAGGAGGGCAGCAATCAGGCCCCGTCGGCCCCCACATTCCCTCCTCATTCTTGCTCCTCTCTCTTCCTCACCTCCTCTCAGTGAGGAAAGGATGGGATTAAAGCATCCACCCACTGCATCATTTATTCATTCACTCACACGTTCACTCAGCAAAGATTTGTCGAGCCCCTGTGACATGCCAGACACTGTTCTAGATGTTGGGGACACCGCAGGCAACCAGGCAAAGGGTCTGTCCTCGGGAGCGTAAACAGTGGGGACTGACAGCAAACAAATACATAAAACACAGGGCAAGACGTGTGAGGGACAGGAGAGCAGGACGAGGACAGGAAGTTTTGGGGGTGGTTGCGATTTGGGATTGGGTGGACAGGGGTTGTCTCACTGACCAGGTGGCATTGGCATAAAGACCTGAAGGAGGTGAGCGGTGAGCCAGAGGGATAAGGGAGAGAAGGGGATTTCAGGCAGGGGGACAGTATGTACAAAGGCCCTGAGGTGGCAATGTGCTGGGCATGTTTAGGGAAGGCAAGAGAGCCCTGCGCAGAGAAAGCATGACCAGGCTTTAGCTGTTGTCATTATTATTGTTCCATTGGATGTTCAGAAGATGAGACTAGAAGCACAGCTGTCTCACTGGGGCCTGGAAAGGTGGTTCTTCCAGGTGTTTATGGTTCGTGAAAAGCCCCTGTAAGAAGCTTTACTTGGGAAGAAAAAGTCTTTTTTTTTTTTTTCGGAGGAAGATTAGCCCTGAGCTAACATCTGCTGCCAATCCTCCTCCTTTTCCTGAGGAAGACTGGCCCTGAGCTAACATCCGTGCCCATCTTCCTCTGCTTGATACGTGGGACTCCTGCCACAGCATGGCTTGCCAAGCGGTGCCATGTCCACACCCGGGATCCGAACGTGCGAACTTAACCGCTGCCCCACAAAGTCTTTTCTTTTAAGTCACGGGCCCCTACTTTCTTGCAAGACTCCAGGTGGTAATTCCTGGATTCCCCTTCTCAGAGCAGAAGCTGCGGCCGTCCTGAGCTTGTGATAATCAAAGATGGGAGCAGGCTGCGGGAGAGCTCCGTTGGCCACATCCTTGGGGTTATTATATTCACACCTTTCGGGCTGGATGGCAGGCTCTGAAATTGCCTAGAAGCACTGGCAAGCAGGTTCAGGTTGAAACAGGGAAGGAGCCAGAGACGAGGCGGGGTGAGGTCCCCTTTACTAGCCAGGAAAGAGCTCTTCTTTCATAACACACCTCTTTTTTTCTTTTGCCCCCTTTCTCCAAGATAGGTTGAAGTCAAGCACAGACAGAGCCCGTAGGCTCTAGACCCGCCGTCCAGGGCTCGCCCCGCAGTGACCTCCCCGCCCGGGCCGCCACTCTGCTCACTCTTTCAGAAGCCCCTGGGGAGGACGGCCTCCTGTGTTAGAAAGGCCTCCATTACTGCTCCTACGGGGGTCGCCTTTCCACCTCTTGGAGGACGAGGAATGAGTTTTGCCTGGGGGAGAAAACCCATTCAGAGGGTCCTCACTTAACAATGCACCCCACCTCGAGAGAGAATGCCCCCGTCCAAATGGCCCGGTTTCTCTAATCGGTAAAATGATCCCAGATGTGCCCTGGGGCCTGACACCTATGGCTCTGGTTTCATGCAGGAAATTATTTTTGGAGAAGGATGGCTCGTTGGAAAGCCACTTGCTGGCTCTCGACTTGATTTCTCTTGGAGACTAAATGGACGCCAAGCTAACTCTTGCAAATGTAAAGACATGCCCATCTTGTAATAGATGCAACGCGCAGCAGGAGTGTGCAGTCGTGTCCCCACTTAGAGCAGGCACCGGGGAGCCAGGGGGCCACCAGGCGTCAGCTTTAGTCTCGGATCATAGCTGCACAGGAGCTGATGAGTTTGAAGCTTATAGGATTTACACAGAAATTTTCAGCTGTGCTTGGTAGCCACCAAAAGAATGTCTCTCAAAAAGAAAAAAGAAGCCTGGATATTTGTGACAAGAAAAGGAGAAACTTAATATCTGCGGGTTTGAGCCCCGGGGACACACAGCAGAGAGCCTGCTTTTGCTCAGTTGACTGACTTTCAGTGCCCTTTGCAGACAGTCAGGCTAATGCACAATGGGCCTTGTTCCCAGGATGCCTTTGTAAAGGCGTCCGGCTGAAGGCTATTAGAGTGAATACTTGCTTTCATGAATAAATGTAGATCTTTGGGAAATGGCTTCAAAATAAGCCTCGAGCACCAACTGTTTGTAAATTATATAAATTCCTATTTATCTATATAATTGCCAACAACCAGGAACTGTAGTGCCTGGCAGTTCACACTCTTTGCCCTGCGCTCTCACCGCCGGGCTGCGATGACTCTGAGTGTCTGAGAAAGTGATTCAGTGTGTGAAGTCACCTACAGGGAGAGGCCGCCCACCTCCCCCAACACAGAGTGCGCCAAGGGCCCGATGTGGAGACACTGAGGATGGTGCCTGACAGAGCGTTGGCCTTGACCAGATGTTCGATTCTCTCCGAGTCGTTTGTAAGTTATTGCAGG
Source organism: Equus przewalskii (assembly GCF_037783145.1). Lineage (NCBI taxonomy): Eukaryota > Metazoa > Chordata > Mammalia > Perissodactyla > Equidae > Equus > Equus przewalskii. Next base: position 45,604,525 of record NC_091851.1, read on the forward strand.
TATCCAAGTGAATATCTGTCTCGGGGAAATGGAGGGGGCCGATTTGCTAGCAGGATTGTGTACAGTTTAGAGAAGCAATTATTTATTGTGAAACTATTCTCTACTTCAGCTTCTTTATGCGGATCTGTTAAAAGTAAACCACTGCATATATATAGATAGATAGATAGATTTTAAATTGTGTTCTGAATCCAAACTCATATTCCTTAGAGCTTCAATTACATTTTTAAAACGCCTGTGCACGGTTTGGCTCTGTGGCAAGATGATATCTCGGAGAAAAATTCATTCACTGTGCTAACATTCAGAAAATACTGTCAAATGCATAATAAAAAAATCTAAAAGTTTGCTCTGATTCGTGGGTTTTTCTCGCTGGTGTTATGTGCGTGGTTACACATCAGCTGTTCGCGGACCTCTGGAGAGGACAGAAGGGAGTTACAGTTCGGGAAGCAGAATTCATCTAAAGTCAATAATGGAGCGAGGCAAGCAAGGGGCTGCTTGAATAGTAAGGAAAGAGTGGGGTTTGGGGACCGTCCGAGAAAGATGCAGCGTTCCAGGCAGTTGGGAAGGGAGGCATCTGGGGAGAGCAGGCTCCTTCCCCTGGTTCCATCCCGTTCGCCTTCATGGTCTGCAGAGCTTTCTCTCCTGACCCTGTGGGCCGTGGAGGAGCTGCGCCAGGACTCCAGGGAGAGCAGTTCAGAGCCAGCAGCCAGCAGTTGACCACATCAGCCTTTCGAATAGCGGTTTTATTTGCTTTGCTGCTCATGGTTCTTGAGAATTAGTAGCCAGAATTGACCACATTTCATTTGACCTTCTTTATTCATTGCAAGTTTTTGAAGCTTTTAGGACTCATAAGGCATCTGTGGGGTTGGGAGTGTAGGGAAGGAGTTGGATTTTCTTCATTTTCTCCCCTCCCTTTCTCTCCCCCTCCTTCCTTCTTTCTTTTTTTTTCTTTCTCTCTCTTTCTTTCTTTTGAGTCAAGAATTGGACACCATCAGAGGCAGGGAATTGGACAAAGAGACCCAGCTAAAGAGCAAAGAGAAATCCAATCTTCTGAGAGGGTTTGATCACAGCTAATCTGAGAAAACCCAAGAGCCTCTTGTTTTAGTTAAACTCACTTTAGAGAATTTTGCTTTTGATGAGCTGATAGAGTTGGGTGCTGATTTACTCTGCAGGATGTGAGGCAGCACGCAAGGAGCTGTCAGTGTTCTGGAAGGCGATAACAGGAACTGGAATCCGGCAGCCCCTTTAGATGCTGCAGACCCAGAGGGAAGGAGGGAAAGAGGAAGAGGGCCGAGGAGTTCTAGGAGCTGGGAGCAGTTGAGACCCAGACGTGGTGGGCATTTCTGGGATCTGGGTAGAGGAATAGAAGAGGAGTCCACGGAGTGACGTGCAGGAGCAGCTACAGGCAGGATCTGCAGGGCCCGGTGCAAAAATCAAATGCAGGTGGCAACAGCAGAGCGTTAAACCAAGCACAGGGCCCTTCTGAGTGTGGGGCCCCGTCACCCGCCCAGGTTGCGCGCCTGTGAAGCCCAGCAGAAGGGGTTGAATCTGGGGACCTGGCTTTGCCTCCAAATTGGTGAGGCCTTAAACAGAGCCTCAGTTTCCTCACTTATAGATTAGGTGTGATAATACTGACCCTGCCTACCTCATAGCTTTATCAAGAGGTCACATTGAAAGAGACATGTATGTAGAAAGCATTTTTTAATACTAAACTCATACAAGGCATAAGATACAGGCTTCAAGTCTTCAAAGTTTGCCCCGAACTATTCACCAGCTCCTATTTTTACGAAAAGTTTCTCATGGAAGCACATCTTTGAATTTAGAATGTTCTTCAAAGTAACAGAATTTGATTTATAGAAATTGTCAGGATAGTCAATTTCCCCCCCGGAAGACGTGTACTTTATAAATCTCAAAATTCTTTTATATGAATTCTTAAGTATTTCAAAGCTTAAGCAAATCAAGCTACCTGTTATTCAGACCATTATGAATCCACTGGGGATCTTCAGTCACTGAATATGCGATTTCTTTTTTCTTTGCTGGCAGATATGCTTAGAATTGGTGAGATCTGAGTGGTATTCAGTGCAGGAAAATTGTAGGAATTAGTAACTGTCAAAGGCCAGAATGAATGAATGCAGCCCCCCTTCTGCCAGGCGTGTCTCATCAATCCTTCCAGCATTCCATAACGATGTACTGAGTAAATGACAAGACGGGGAGTGATAAACGGAAGAGGCAGAGGTGTTAGGAGTTCATGTCAGAGAGAATGAGTCCCGTGGGAGAGGGGAGGGCTTCCAACGAACGTGAACTTGTCACCTCTCCTTCTTTCCTTTCTCTTCCATTGCTGTTTGAACCGACCTCCATCATGATGCTACCTTGTGTCAATTCCTGTTTGTCTGCATGATTGGCAAGTACCACCAGAGTCACATCTGGCTTCCAGCTTCCAACACCGTGTGCAAGAGGCGCTTGCACCATGTGTGGGAACATCAGCCCCTTCTCATGGGCTTCCATTTTGTTCATCTCATCAGAGGTATTCACATGAGAGGGTCTCCACCTCTTCCTCCACTGTGAATCGAGTAGCAAGTGTCCCCATTGGCTCTCCTGGCATCAGATATATACCAGCCCCAGACAGGGGGTAGAGGTAGAGAGAAAACCCATCTGGACACAGAGATAAGATAAGCATCTAGCACACTGCCCTGCAACAGAAGGCACTCAATAGATGTTTATTATGCAACATATAATGAGAGGAAGAGGTGGGGTATTGACCCAGACCGTGGGTGGGGGAAAACTTGTTGGAGTAGATGAGTAAGAATAAGGCAAGCCTAGCCAAGCAATGGAGGAAGGGTATCCAGGGAAGGGACAGAGCCTGAGCAAAAGCTTGGAGAAGGCCGCAGTGGGGTGCTGTGCTCAGGGAAGGCCAAGGAATGTCAGCTGTGGGTCAGGGTGCAGTGGGAGGGAGCAGATGTGGATGGAGAGTGAGAGCCAGGAGGAATTCATGACCATGTTCATGACACAAGGAGCTGCAGCCAGCTCTTTGACCCTTGAACCATCTTGGCATGCCTGAAACGGGCAGGGTCTGAACCAGCTCCCTGTATGAAACAGATGAGAATCAAAGCTGGGGCTGACTCGTCTGTGTTGAGATAGGTTTTGGTTTTGCTGTTTTCGGACACACCCCTAGATCATGCCTCCAGACCTTGCTCCCTAGTACCATCTCAGAAAGAAGGGAGGCCATGTAGTAGAGCCATTACAATTTTCTTACCTGCCAGGGCCAGGAACCTGAACGTTTTCATCTCATGTGTGTTAGGTCTGGCACACACACTGTGGATGTTTATCAAATGTATGTTGAACGAATAAATACACATGTAAATATTGAGTCCTATAGAGCACAGTTCAGCAAAATTTTTCTGTAAAGGACCAGAGAGTAATAATTTTTGTTCTTGTGGGCCATATGGTGTCTGTTGCAGCTACTCTGCTCCTGTGACTGGGAGGCAACCGTAGATAACACATACATGAACAGGTGTGGCCATATTCCAATAAAACTCTATTTGTCAAAACAGTCAGTGGGCAAGATTCAGCCAGTGGGCTGCAGCTTGCCAACCCCTGCTACAGAGATCTTCATCAGTAATACATTCTCCATGTCTTTGTCCATCTGAAAATGTCTGTATTTTGAAATTTATACGTGATAGTTTAGCTGGGGATAGAATTTTAGGATGACAGCTGTAGTCCCTCAATTATTTGAGGATGTTGTTTCATTCTCTCCAGACATCAGTTTTTGCTGGTTAGAAATCTTCTCTAAGACCCACTGATCTTTCTGCCTAGGTAATTCATCTTTTCTCTCTGGTGGCTTTAGGATTTTCTTTTTATTCTTGATGCTCTGCAGTTTCAGTAGCAAGTGTCTAGGTGAGATTTTTTTTTTCCCTCCAGTTTATACCAGTGAGCACATGGTATGACTTTTCAGTCTAAAAAAAATTTGGAGGAACTTTTAGCTCTCTCCCCCAACACAGCTACTCTGCCATTTCCTGGTCTCTCTGGAGTGCCTATTAACTGAACTTCATTTAAAGTACATATTTTCTCCATTTCTCCCTGGCCTACGTAATATATGTTCTTTTTTTCTTTCTTTCTTAATTTGAATCTGAGTTTAGTATTGAAACTCCAGGCCTGTCATTAGGAGACTATTTTAGGTTATTCAAGCAGCAAGTTTTCCCATAAAGCTTTATTCCTGACCATGAGACAATCCACAGATGTTTCTTTGGTGCAAGGTACCATGAGGGATCCAAAACACACACTAAGTTCTTCCATTTGTTCAAAATATAAGCCATCTTTTCAAATCTTCAATATAATTCCATGATACAGGTACTATCATTGTTCTGGTCTTTCAGATTATCAGGAAAACTGAGACCCGGGGAGTTTACTAGCCCGTAGTCACAAACCTGGTAATTAGTCCTCACCTATATGCATAGTGCTCACTTGTACTGGTATATAATTAGCTACTGACAAGACACAGTGAGGAATTAAGGCTCATAATAATTTTATGAAGATTTTAAAAATTAAATCATTTAACAAGTGATAGTCTTATGTGATTCAAAAATTAAACCTACCAAAAGTCATGTAGCGAGAAGTCTTGCCCCCTTCCCCGTCTCTGCCCAACCTGCTCTAGGTAATCATTTTTATTACTTTCTGGTCTACCCTTCCACTGTTTCATTGTGAAAATATGGGCAAATACAGACACAGAGTCTTGCTTCTCTCCACCTTCTCAAGCAGAAGTGAGCATACTATGCTGTGTGACTTTTTCTGATACCACTTTTACACCAAACGTGTAGTTTTTTTCCTGACACCACATATGTGTCATTTTTCCACACCAACTCTTCAATTCTACAACACCAGCTGGGTGTCCAGCAATTCGATTCAGTTTTGAAATATCTACCTGGAGTTAGCATCAGATCCCACAATTTAGGGGCTCAGTCGCACAAGACTGCCCCCACTTCAGACACGAGTCCAAGTGGAGTCCTCAGGCGACCCACACTTCTGCCCGACTGACTACTATTTGGAGATTCCCACAATCCTTGCCTGCCATAAGGTTTGATACTTCACTAGAATGACTCATAGAACTCAGGAAAGTGCCCTGCTTAGGGTTGCAGCTTTATTATAAAGGATACAACTCAGGAATAGCCAAACGGAAGGGATGCACAGGACAGGTTATTGGGAGAGGGGGTGTCGGGGTGGCACAGAGCTTCCATGCCCTCTCTAAGCCCACCACCCTCCCAGCACATCAGTGTGTTCACCAACCCAGAAGGTACCAGACCCCATTAGGGGTTTTTATGGAGGTCTCATTACATAGGCATAATTGATTAAATCACTGGCCATGGTGATTGCACTCAATATTCAGCCCCTTCCCCTCCCAGAAGGTCATGGGGTAGGGCTGAAAGTTCCAACCCTTTAATCATGGCTTGGTCTTCAGTCCCCTCCCTGAAGACATCTAGGCTCCCCACCGTGAGTCATCTTATTAGCATACAAGAGATAGTAAATTCCAAAAGTTTTAGGAACTCTGTGCCAGGAACTGGGGACAAAGACCATATATTTATTTCCTATTATAAGATAAACCCACATTTTTTTTGCACCTTGCTTTTTTACTTAATCTATCTAGATGAGTACACCATAGTTATTCAACTGATACCCACTGATGGACAACAGGGTTATTTTCAATACTTTATGACAAATAAGAATACAATGAATAACCACCCCCCCCCATTGTCATTTCATATGTGTGCACCTCTCTCTGTGGGATAGATTCCTAGAAGTGAGATTGCTATGTTAGAGGGAAATACTTCTGTATGTTGGGTAGATATTGTCATATTCAAGGAGTGTATTATTATCCCCATCTCGAGACAAGTAATCTACTTGAGGCTCACAAAGGTGGGGTAATTTCCCCAAAGTGACACCACAAATAAGGAGGCAGGAACGACACAACTTATTTAGGAGATAGGCAGGACTGATGGATAGAACAGAAAATGCTGTTGGGTAAAGTGAGATAAAGCAGATGTATGAGTTGGACCATAATGAAAACAGCCAGCAGAGTGAGGACTAGCACAGAGGGAGGGGGTGCCATCGGAGGCGTGGAGAGCCTCCCCTGCCCCCTTGTGTTCCTGGTGCTGCTTGATTCCTGTTTGGAATTTTGATAACACTGGGTATGGTAGTGGGAGCCATGAAAAACAGATTATGTTTATTTCTTCTTCCCCACTGTTGAGTGAATTCCCTCACGGGTACTTCTTTCAGAGTGGGCTGATTTGTTTGGTTGTCAAGGACTGCAGCCATTTTCCAAAGCGCTAGGTTCCCATCTCATAAAAATAGCTTCTGCATCTTTTCACCAAGTTGAGAATCTTTTCCTCATTGAGACTTCAAAAGACAAGGTCCATATCCACGTCTGCCAGATATTTGGGGTGTGTCTGTAGAGCCCATTCTTTAAAAACGCAACCCCTCACTCCCAGGGTAGATTTCTGTGGCAAAGGTTATACCACATGACCCCACTGCTCTGGCCATATATGATTGGACCAGGGCTGGATACCTGAAGAAGCAGTGTGCCAGGGGCTTATAAGTAGGGTGGTATGAGTGAGCTGGTCAGATATTGGGGGCCAGGGGGCTGACATAGCAGCTCAGGAAGGGGCTCTCTTTTGTGCCTTGTACAGAGAACATTGAAGAAAGCTGGTCCTCAGAGATAGAGAGAAGAGCAAGGAACTACACTCCAGAAGAGAGACAGGACAGCACGCAGCCTGGTTCTTGTTTTGTCTTTGGTTCCACTTCTTTTGAGGACCGGCTGTACTTTATACTTAGATTTCAGGCAATAACATTCTTCTCTCAGCAAAATCCCTCCAGTTCCTGCAGCTTATGTAAAGGGATAACAATTCTAATGTGAGCGCCCTCCTCTAACTTACCAAAGAGAATCCAGTCATTATCAGCTCTTATTGCTTCAGGTCCAAGGCAAGAGAGAGCTTCATCCCCAGCTGCTCCTGTACAAGTCTTGGATCCATTGTGATGGGGCCAGCTGGGGTCACCTGTCCATCCCAGAACCAGTCTCTGGCAGGTGGATACAATGCAAGAGTCGGCCTGGACTCTGACACTCACTAAGCTCTTGGACCAAAGGAAATTTGGGTGCTCTTCCTAGAAGGGAAAATGGGTGATGGGCAGCAAAACCCACAAGGACCTATTGCAGTTGCTTAGGAACCCAAGGATGTTTATTAAGACATCATGCCTGCCTTGAATTAAGTGAATTAAGTGCTTCTTCCAAGAGAAACCATGGTTTTCATCAATTTCCAGTCTGCCGATATGAAATGCATCTTGACAGGCTTATTCAGAGCCTTCTTTCCAAACACACGTCTTTCCAGCATTTCTCACTGGAGAAGACCTGATGACATCTTTATTTCTCTCCATGTCCTGTGCCCCAAGAAACAGCCTAATGTTACAAGTAGGGGACAGAGATAATTCAAAGGGAAAATATGCATTCTTTTAAAAAAAAAAAAAGTGTTAGAGGAAACTGCCTTCCAAATCGCAATGCAACTACAAGTCGGAGGCTGATGAGTGTGTGTGAGAAACATCCTGACAGGGCTGCCCAGGAAACCAGCCCCAGCCCCAGATCCCATCACACCCAGGGTCAGAGTATCTGCAGTCTCAGACGTGAACCTTCAATCTCGTAAGTATTCCTGTGCTTTAGTTGCTTGGATAAAGGACCAGGGGACATGTTTTCCTCGTCATTAATTGATTTACCTGGGGATTGAGGAGCCCTGGTTCCAGGCATAGGTTGGAGATCAGGAAACACAGTATAAGACACCGTGATAAGGAAGCCAGATTTGCTGTTGAATCTTCTCCAGTTATTTGGTAACAGAGGTATTTCCTACTGGCTCAGGCAGTTTCCATATGACCCCAGCTTGGAACTGGGGTGGGATAAGTTCTGCAGAGTTTTGCCTTCCTCTCGGTTCATATAAACAGTAAGTCAGCATTGGAAAAAAAAAAAAAGAAAGCCAGTTTCTCAGAACTTACCTTGTTCCAGGCCATCTTAAGATAAAGTGAGTGTACGTCCCTAATGTACATCCCTAACGTGGCAGGGAGGCCACATATGATCCCGTCCATTCCCTTCTACAGCCTCGTCTTGCCCAACTGCTCCTGACCCGCCAGCCTCACAAGACTCCTTGCAGCTTCCTGAATTCCCATCCACCTCGTGACCTTCACGATGCGTACCAGCCGCCATCCACACGGTACGGTCTCAGACAAGAGCCACAATCCAAGAGGCACAATTCAGTAACCAAAAAGTGACTCGAGTTCTTTACTTGAATTTCCCAAGTGTTGTGAAAGGAGATCCACAGAGCAGCAAGACTTCTTAACATTTTCCTGTTTTCTCTCCTGCCCACTTCCCTCACACCTGCAGCTGCTCACACCTTCTCTCTCAGCACCCCCGACGAGCCAACCCCAAGAGCCTCCCTTGAGAGCCTCTTGTGCTCAGCCCCGTTCTTCAGTCTGACCTCACAGAGGCCTAGGGAACTATCCTAGGAGGGGTTCCTCCTCAGAGCGAGTGGAAGGAGAAAGCAGGGAGGGAGGCAAAGGTCAAGGTCGGAGACCTCCTTGTTCATTCATGGAGGTTGTCCTTGCACACTTACTTTGCTATGTTTGCTTAGGACGTGTCCCCTCCATTTGTCTCCCCATGAGAGTGGAGCTGATATCTGTCATCGATTGTAATCTTAGTACTGAGACAAGCACCCAGCGCGTGCTCGCACTCAATGAACATTCGTGGAATGAATGAAGACACGATGACTACCACATGGTTCTTGCCTTGAGGGACTCGCAGTCTGGTGGAAAAGCAAGCCAGCAAACAGACCATTACCAGCCCAGGAGCGGGGTGACTTGTGGGGCACTACAGGAGCAAAGACAAGACGTTCTCCTCTCCTGGACGGGACACATGACAGATACCCGTCCACTGGTGGGGTTCTTCCACTGCTCTCAACCCGAGTCACCACACGGGTCCCTCTACAGCACGCTCCCTGATTCAGACCAGTGCTAACTGTCCCCTTAGGGGAATGCTCAGCCTCTCGAGTTCTGAGATTTTCCATCTGAAAAATGAGGATGCTTTCCCAGAGATGTTGTCAGACTTCCGCAGGCCCCACTCACTGTCGTTTTCAGAGGCCTCAGGCCACAACGTGTTGACTGTATGAAAGTGTGTGCACATCCCATGGCAGACAGTTTTGAGGGGGCTGTACAATTTTCGGAAGGGTTTATTATTTTTCTTTGGAAATTTGTGTGGAATTTGGCTCAGTAAAAGTAGAAAGATAATTTGAATTTTCTTATGATTTCTAAAATTTTGAATTTTATTAAGGAGAAATTATTCATTTGGCTTGGGCGTGTTAAAGTTTACTTAGGTCATACAGCTGCACGTTAGAGCTGCAGTTGACTAGTTGACATAATGCTGTTTCGAAGGCATTTAATAAAGCATTTATCAAGTTTATTTTCTAAGCTTTGTTTGTTTGTTTCTTTGTATTTTGGAGCCAATAGACAATTTTTTTCAGCCCTAAAATACAGGCCCCCATAAAGGTTCCTAAGTCACAGCCGTGTTTCTGTAAGGAAATGCCTCAGAGGGACAGTGGCTCTGGGCTACCAGTACAGTTCTTTATTAGCCGGGGTCCAACTATTGCCTAAATTCAAATGATCAATCTTGAGAGAGAAAGAAAAGTATCTGAAGTTTTGTTAGCTTCTGTGTCAGATAACCATTGCTTTGTGGCAGATCAGCTCAAAATTCAGTGGCTTAAAAAAATAACCATTTACTATTTCGCCACAGGTCTGTGGGTCATCTAAGTGGGTCTGCTGACCTGGGCCGGGCCGCGCTGGTCTCGCAGGCTCGCTTAGACATCTGCAGTCAGCTGGTCGCTCAGCTCAGGACTGGCTGGCCTAGTGGCCTGGGCCGGGATGACTTGGCTCTGCCCATGCGGTCACTCATCTTCCAGCAGGCTAGCCCAGGCTCATCCTCCTGGTGTAGACAGGAGTGCAAGAGAGTGAGAGGAGCACACAGGGCCCCTGGGGGCCTAGGCTCCTCCGCCTTCTGCTATTCGAAGCAAGACCCAAGGCAGCCCAGATTCAAGGGACGTGGAAAGGAACTCCATTCCTCAATAGTAGGGGCCACAAAATCACATTGCAAAGGGTGTGGATGTAGGAAGAGGTAGAGAATTGGAGTAACAGTTTCGTATTTATTCTAGCTGAACAGCAAACCCATCATCTGTGTTTCATACTTCAAGGACACGTTTAGCCCTAGCAAGAAATAATATTTTGCTATATCCAAATTCTGACTGTCCCATAGGATAGGATGCAGTCTATGTCGCCTTGACCTTATGTCAAATGACAAAGATGCAAAATGCACCTTTGCTAAAAGATGGTCTCTCCCAGCCTCAGGCTGTGTGGTATCCACGTGTGCACAGTGGTCCTGGTGTTCATCAGAAGCTTGGTTTATCACGACTGCTTGAGCTCTGGGGTCTGTAACTCTGCTGTTTACTAGTTGTCTGATTTTGTGTAAGTGAATTAACCTCTGAGCCCCAGCTGCTTTGTAAACCGGCAGTGTTGGTGTCCTTATAGGGTTGTTGTGAGGGCTCGGTAAGACGATATATGTCAAGGGCTGGGTGTGCTGCTGGACACATTGAACGTACTCAATAAATGTTTGTTGTTGTGGTTCTTGTTGGCCATCCAGAGTCCAGCTCCAAGTGCGTGTTCAGGGAAGTCTGCCGAAGGAGTGAAGTAATGGGGTGAGACCAGCTTTTCCAACAGCCAAGATGTGAGAGCATGTGAGCAAAAGAAGGCAAGGAAGTTCGGCCAGGATCTTAGGGCCTTTTTAGGAACAAAATGTCTCCCTGGTCCCCGGCGTCTGTCCAATGCCTGGGTTGTTATACAGCTAACAGGTGAACAACCTGAGACCACTGAAGCATGGGACGAGAGCTTTCTCTCAGAAGTTTGAAATGTTTTTCTCTGTTAGAATTGTAAAACCGTGATGACAGCAAAGAGTGCCAGAATATTATTGGAGAGGTTCCAAGCTCTTTTTGAAGCAGGCATGGATGAGGGGCAGGACAGAAGCCCCTCTTCTGATGGACAGTCGTTGCTGGAAGACAGATGGGCGTAATTGCTGCAGGAGGTGGGGGCACCGGTGGAAGAGGATTAAAATGTTCTCAGGGAAAGAAGGAGCTGTGAATGCATCCTCTACAGGCACTGGGAACATTTGAAATGGGACACTTTGGCTCATGAGGAAGCTTCTGGGCATGGGAATTCCTGAGCCCAGATGGTGGGAAAGTCCTCAGAAAACTTTGGGATTCGGGTCTCTGCAGCTGGGTGGCAGCTGTGGGCCTGGAATCGGAGCCAACCACAGGTGGTACCACCTGCTCCAGTTACCACATTCTTCCCAACCTCGCGAGGGAGGCCCCACCGTGTCTCATGGCAGAGTAGCGGGGAATGTGGAAGAAGAATGGAAAGAGACCGTTTGTTGAAAAGATTAGAGAGGTGGGCGTTCAGCCTGGAAGCATCCCAGAGGCTCAGGGTCAATTACAAAAAAGGCCTGGAATGGTATGATTTGTGCTGTTTTCACCGATGCCTCAATTAAATCATCCTCCGACGTCACATTCTCCGCACCTGCAGAGTTGTGTGGTCAACGCTTGGTAACGTGGACTTTGTAAATTCAGAGTTTATAATTGTTCTGACAGGGCATGGATTGGACTTTCTCTTCAAATTATCTACGAAAAAGCAAATTAAGAGCATAATTCTGATCGCATGGGACACACAACTTCCTAACCCACTTACAGGAACAAACCGCACGCACCTCGGAACATCTGTTACCATGTCAGAAATTAATAGGGTAATTAGCGATGATTCTTTTCCAGCTCTACCAGGACTCTGGTGGGGGCCACTCTGTTGTTTTTTGTTGTCATGTGTAAGGTCACACACAGTAGCGCTTCAAATAGCTGATTAGAGCGGCTCCCTTTATGATGCATGTGGAACACTCCTTCACCCACAAGGAAGCTGAGAAGGAGTTAAGGGCTTACTTATGTCTGGAGTAAGGCAGCCTGGGTTCCAGTCTCAGCTCTACCACTTGCTGCCCTGGTTGCTCTCTTAATCTCTCAGAGACCCAATTTTTCCACCTGTAAAATGCGGGTGATAATAATACCCATGGCCTCCTGCCCACAGTCAGCACCAGAGGGTCGGGTTTGTGAGTGGACTGCGTGGAGGTGGCTCCTCCAGCCTGGGACAAGTCTTCAGAGGCCTGCAGCCCAGGTCTGCATCTTGGCTACAGCCTCAGGAAAGACCCCTGGCTAGAACCACCAGCCGGCCCCTCCTGATCTCATGACTCACAGAAACTTTTAAGATAATAAATGTTTATTGTTGTGAGTAAAACCATACTCCTAATAAGAGTACTGACCTATAGAGTTATTCTGAGGATGAAATGCGTCTGTGCAGAGAAAGGGCTGGGGACAGTCTTAGCATCTAGCAGGGCTCATGAATACTGGAGGGGGCCAGGTTTGCCCCGATGTGCGAAAGGAAAGCATGGATGAAGCATACATGTTTACAAAAGCTCCCCAGATTTAGCAAATAAAAATATAGGAAATGCAGTTCAATTTGAATTTCAGATAAACAATAAATAAAATTTTAGTTAAGTATGTCCCATGCAATAATTGGGACATTCTATACTGAAAAATGTGTGGTTTACCTGAAATTCAAGTTGAACTGCTTGTCCTGTATTTTCTCTGGTAATCCCAGATGGAAGGGATTTAGTTCCTCAATTTCCAACAGATGTCTGTCTCTGGTGTGGTTCATCCCTTTATTCCCTAATTGGAAAAAAGAGGAAAAAAAGCATTTTCTGACCACTAAAACTTATTTTGGCAATTACCAAACCTGGCAACAATGCAGAGGAATTGTTATTCTCATCACATCCTGGTAGAAGCACAAGCTGGAATGATCCTTATGTAAACAGTTTGTCAAAATGATTGAAGAACTTGAAAATGTTCACACCCCAAACTTTGATTACAAAGGTATTCATCACAATGTTGCTTAAAACAGCTAAATACCTGGGAAAAAATCCGTTGCTTAGATAATACTAATAATCTGAAATTTTCCCCTTAGTTTTCCAGCAAGCAGTGAGACACTCTCTGATGGCTGTCAATAAAGGTTTTGGTGGAGTAACAAAAAATAAACAATAAAAACATAGTCTTCCCTTCTGGCTGTAAGAATGGTTGTTTTGGAAGTAACTTCCTGCTCCAAAGGGCTGCTCCGTGTGAAAGCATTGGCCCCTCTGCAGTTCAGAGCCGATTCACAGACCATCAGCTCCAACTCCCTGCCTGAGGGCCCGAAGCTCAGAGAAACTCGAAGTCTGAACGTTAGATTGAAGTCTCAGGAAACAGACAAAATTCATACAAATTTTGCACATACCTAACCCATCAGGAGTACCGTCCTTGCATAAGTGAGGGAGGTGCCCCTGACCACAGCTGGGTGGTAACAGGGCTCCAGATACGCTCAGGATCAGACTGGCGGCCGTGTGCTGGGAGAAGTCTGGTGCAGTTCCAGGACCCCTGTTGCTCCTTCTTTCTCTGCAAAGGCAGCCACGTATGCTTGATCCTGGAATGTTAGATGGGTGAATGGGGGCTCGGGCCAAGCCCAGGCTGGAATGCACAGCCTGATATTTGGAGAACTGATGGGTTGTTGGTTCCCAGTAACGTCTATTTTGGGGACGTTGACACTACAGACTTTTGCTTGGGAGTTTCGGGCAAGATTTCCTAAAGGATGGAGACAATGAAGGAGGGTTGCTGGGGTCCCCTTCCCCTGCCTTCCCACTGCAGTGTGGCCTTCAGCCCCTGAGGGAAGAGGCGAGAGCCTGAAGGAGCCACTTTCCCACCAGACCAGCGGGGCAGCTTCGGGGCCCCAAGAGGCGGGGCACAGGATTCAGGAGAGGCCTCTTTGCTCCTTTCTGCTGCAAGCAGGGCAGCTTCAGGCCAGCTCATCCACTAGACAGAGCAAGCACAAGGCCATTGCCCATGACGCTTCCAGGGTCCCACAAAGATGTTATACTTTCTTTTAAAATCAGAAGAAAAATGAATATTATATCTAATAACAAATACAGCCTAGATTATATTTGTCTTTATACCACTGCAGTTGTAAAATACACTTTTTAATACTTTTTATGGAGGAAGGGGACGAGGAAGGCAAAAGTGCCTGGAGCCCAGGAAACCGTGTCGCGGGCCTGGGCGGCTCCAGCTCCTCATGGGAGACAGCTCTCTGCCGACTCCTTCTCTCATGTAGGTTTGGGGAGGCGAGGGGCGGGCGTCGTGCTGGAGGATGTGAGCCCCTCTGCGCCTGCGCAGCTCAAGATGGCCGGGCACTCCCAGAAACTCTCCTTGTGAAGGTGGGGGCATGAGCGGTAAGTGTTTTCTTGGGTGCACACGCAGGGGGTGCTGTTCAGAAGACGCATTTAAATTTGGAAGCAGCATCGCAGTGTTCTTCCGAGGCAGCGTTAATCCCCTGCAATCAAAAGCTGGGGTCTGGGGTGCAGCCCCAGAGGGGTTTGAGTGCCGTCTTTGCCAGCGGCACCTGGGGACGGCTGAGTGCTCTGGGCTGGAAGCTTGGCCCTGGTCGTCTGGGTGACCACAGAAAGTTCTTTAACCTCTCTTTGCCTCAGTTTCCCCATCTGTGAAGCAGGAATAGCAAAGACACTTTCTGATGGGATGGTTGTGAGGACTAAGTTGAGATAACACTTGGATGTGCTTAGAACAGCATGTGCTGGGCACGTGTCACCAATAAAATAATGAGAAGGAGGGGGTGAGGAGGAAGTGGGAGAGGAAGGGTCTGCGCCTGCAGTCTCTTCATGTGTCTGCCGTGAGACGAGGCCAAAACCCTTTACCACAGAGCGGCCCCAACTCACGTAGCGTGAGAAGTCCCTCGGGCCATTCTAAACCTCGGCAAGGGTGTGACCCGGCTGAGCAAGGACTCGCAGGGTTATCAGAACATGTGCCATGTCAGACTGGGTGTCCCTGAGCAGTTGTCTTTGCAAAGATCCACATTTCGGGAGAACAGCGCGGAGGCAGGGGTGCCAACTTGCAGGGCGCTGAGGTTCATCTGTAAGGGGAGCCCCTCTCCTTCAGAAAACAACATCAGTGTGGCAAGGCTGGAGGGGTCTGCCAGGGAACCGCTGAGGAGACGGATGCTGACGAAGAGATGAAAGGAGTCTGCCAGCGATTCTTCAAACAGCTCGGAAGAACACACAAGCCAAACGGGCCTGGTGGAAGCAATTATTCAGAACCTACTGGGCGCTGGGCTCTGGGCCCGGCCTGTGGTGCTAAGCCTGGTCCTTGCCTTCCAGAATCTGTTTCTACGGTACAGGTGTCCAGGGAGCCATCTGCAAGGCAGCAAAAACTCTATACGACAGATGTTGCAGGAGCCCAGGGTGCCAAGCCGCTCTGGTGACCGCAGTGCTGGGTGGTGATTAAGCCTAGGACCAGAGCTGGCCGACCGGGGTGCAAATCCTGGCTCTCCACTTACTGGCTCTGTGACTTAAGTTACTCAACCTCTCTGTGCCCTGGTTTCCTCATCTATGGTCTTTGTGAGAATTAAATGACATAACACATCTAAGTGTTTCGAAAATTGGCACAGCTCCGTTTTATTGTTCTGCCCCAGTATTGTGGGAAGCTTCTTGGAGAGGGTACCCTTGATTGAGGCCTCGAAGGATGCAAAGGTGTGCCCAGAAGGTGTGCCCAGGTTAGGGAGGGAATTTCAGGTGGAGGGAAAGCCAGGGGCGTGAGAGCAGATGGTGTGGTGAGGACTAGCATGCTGGAACGTAGGGGTGTGTGTTTGAGTGCGTGTGAGCAAATGTGCGTGTGTGAGTAAGTGTGTTTTGCATTCGGGTGGGGACCTGAGCCCCAGAGAGCAGCAGGGAGCAAGAAAGGATACGAGACTGATAAGCCAGAGCACATGGTGGGATTTGGGCCCACTCTTCAGGCTTCGGGAACCATGACCGGTTTTGAAGCAATTGGGGGGGTGGTGACAATTAGGTTCGCACTTTAGAAAGGGCACTTGGGTTCCCCACTGAGGGTGCAAGGTGGTCAGTCAGGGTCCCAGAGACTTGGGGACACTGAAACAACAGCCCCGCCAGATGAGAGGTGACGGAGGGTGCAGGGCACTTCCGGCCCGGCCCCACAGCACCCGGCTCGCTTGCAGGTCGGTCCTCCTCAGGAGAGAGTCACAGCTGTCAGTGTCTCTTCCTCCTGTCCTGTCTTTCGTTGGGGGAGGTTGGCCGCTGCTGGACTTGGGTGCATGTGGAATACAGATTCTCCCCGAGAAAGCTCCAGAGCCTCTGGGCTGAGCTGAGCTGCCTGGTAGCCCCTGAGTTCCTTTGTCAAAGAAAGCACCTCTGGCCAGCCATGGTGACAGTGGGCTGCCATCTCTCAGGGTGGCTGTCATTTAGGGAGGTGGCTGGGTGTCGTGGTCTGGGTGCCTGTCGTGTGGCCCCGTCATCTGGGCCAGGTCATGCCCCAGCAGATGAATGTGCTGTGGAGAAAGAAAATGAGAACAAGCTGCTTTCAGGAGTGTCCTGGGGCAGTGGTGGCGGCGTCTGCTTTGTGTCAGCCCAGTCGTGGCTCTGCCGGGCATGAGCCGCTTAGTCAGATGGGGACAGACACCTGGGCGCCCGCGTGGGGACACAGCCCCTGACGATGACCCATCTTCCGTGGGTGCAGGTCTGCCCTGGCTCAGACCTCAGCTGCCTGCCTCGCTGAATTCTCACTGCGCAGTCGGCGGACCATCCTTCCCGCGTCCTGCAGACAAGGAAAGTGAGAAAAGGAGAGCAACTCAGGAGGAAGGCATAGAGGCTGAACTCGAACTTTGGACCTTGAGCCCACCATCTTAATTAACCTCATCACCATTTTTAGACCAGGATTTCTCAACCTTGGCACCACTGATATTTTGTGCTGGATCTTTCTCTGTTTTGGGGACTGCTCTGTGCATTATAAGATATTTAGCAGTCCCCGTTTGTAACAACCAAAAACATCTCTAGACATTGCCAGATGTGCCCTGGAGGGGCAAAATCGACCCCGTTGGTCTGGAACTACTCCTTTAGGGAGAGGCTAAGATGACCTCAAAATGCCTCCAGCTGCCTCTTTTCCTCCAGCCCAACACCAGCACCAGCCACATCTATTGGTCTGAGCTGCTGAAATGAGCTCAGAGTCTGTCGCTGGCTGGGCCGTGATGGGCCTTGTTCAGGCTGCAGGCAGAGATCTCCCAGAAATAGAAGCCTCCACACGCCTTTCTGATCTGTAATTTGTTTCACTGGCGCCGCCTCAAACAGAGCCTGTGACAGCGGTGAGAGATTTAAACAAGCCTTCAGCACCTTCACATGCCACTTCATCAAGCCATAGGTCACACTCAGATCAAACCGTCCAAGGGGTCAAGCGTGTAGCAAAATCCCAGGAATCTTGAAAGTTGCATACAGTTTAGGCAAGAACGTGAGGAGGTGGACACCCAGACTCAGCTGGCGGAGGTCAAAATGAGGACCAACTTTCGAGAGGGTCATCAGGAGCTGAGGCCAAGACATGAATTTCGTGTATTCTTGGATCCAGCACTTCACCTTCTGGAAGAACCCCACAGAGGTGCAAGTGTGTCTGCTGAAGGTGGTTCATCCCAGCCGTCGCGGATACGAAAACTTGAGAGCAATTCAACGCCCACCGACAGCAGATTGGGTAGAGATAACCCCAAGATCTCCAGGCATTGGCCACCTTTAGAAACAAGATGTACATTAATGTTTAAGGACACGGTGTCCTTAGAATAGTAGGGGCTGCAGACACACAGAGCAGAAGGCCACATGAAGGCGGTGGCAGAGACTGGAGTGATACAGCCCCAAGCCAAGGATCGCCGAGGACTGCCAGCAGCCCCTGGGGGCCTGGAGGCTGTGGGGAAGGAGTCTGGACTCCAGGTGGGGTGGAAAGCCCCTGGAGGGATGTGAGCAAGGGAGCAACACCATGGGCTTTCTGCTTCAGGAAGGCAGCTTGGGCTGGTGGATGGGATATGGACTGTGAGGGAGGGAGAGGCAGGAGGTCAATTAAGAATACTGTGGCCTCACAGAATTAGCCAGGAGGCAGGAGAACCAGGCCTGGGATTGGGCTGGAACCAAAGGCACTCTAGAGGGCTGGGACAGAGAAGCTACAGGGATGACTCCGTAGCAGGAACAGTCTGATCAGAACCGCTGCTGGAGCAAGCCAATCCAGCTGTTTCCAGTCTCTGTTCCACCCCGCTTAAGATTCATCATCCCTGGAGGGAGGGTCCCACTGGCCAGCATGCTCATGGGCCTGCTTCTTGGCTGAGGGACCGCAGGACTCTCAATGAACAGTCCTACTTGATGATATTCCAGTGGGGGAAGAGAGAACTTCCCCAAAAGGATGATGTGAGAAAGAGGAAATGGATGCTGAATAGCAAAAGTACAGAGAAAATAAACCAATGGCCACTACACAGATGATGACAGACTAATGGCAAAAAGGCTGCAATTCTTAACTCTCCGTGTATCCACAAGATTAGCAATGTGACTGTGGCTCCTCCCATAAAGACATCAGTTTTCCCATCTCTCAAATATGCACTGCTCTGTGGCTTGCCTTGGTCAAGTGAATGAGGCAGAACTGATGGTGTAGCAGCCTAGATCCCAGGCATCAGGGCGCCTTGTGTGACTCTGCACTCTCTCTGGGAACCCTGCCCAGCTACCATGAGAATAAGCCTGAACTAGCCTGTGGAGGATGAGAAACCACATGAGAAGAGCCTACTTGTCCTAGCCAAGGCTGTCCCAGACCAACTGACAGCCAGCCAACCTCCAAACACGTCAGAGAGCCCAGCCAAGACCAGCAGAGCTGTCCACCCAAACTGCAGCTGACCACTGATTAATGCCTGAATCCAGCTGAGTCCAGAAAAACAGCCAGCTGATTCACAGATTCAAGAACAATAGAAAATGCTTATTGCTTTAAGCCATTGAGTTTTGGGCTCATTTGTTATGCAGCAAAGGCTCACTGATACCCTGTAAATAGATCAAGTCTCGGAGAGAAGACTTGACTTGCCCAAAGTCACACTACCAGTGGGTGTCGGATCCAGAGTGTACACCCTGATCCCAGTGGAGTCAGTCCCCATAACAACATAACCAGAGTCAACAGCAGGTTTGTTTCAATAACCTGAAAAAAGCTCGCAGGAGTGATAAGGTTCACATCATGCCTGCACGTGGCCTGGAGTCTCGGCAGCCACCCTCAGCTCCCAGGCTGGGCAGCAAGGGAACATCCAGGCATGTCTGCAGCTCCGACTCTGTTTCTTAGCACCTCGTGGGGGCTTCTGGCTCGTGGAAACGAGCATATTGGGCTGCACCGAGGCGACAGAAACATAACAGAGACAATGATTCCAAAAGCAGCTCTAATTGAAGTAACAGCAAAACTCATTTAGTGGAACACATGGCTGGGAGGACCTCACAGCTCTGGAAAGGCGCGGCTCGGTGAGACGAATGCAAACACTCTTCCCCGGCTTTCCGCTTGGCCGCAGGGAATCCAGGCTCTGCCCGGCAAAGGGAGGCTTGGGCGGTCGAGTCCTGGCCTGGACCTGGGGTCACCCTGTGGGATTTCTCTGAATCTCAGCTTTCCCATCTATAATGTGGGGTGATAACTTTGCTTACCCACAAGGCGAAGAAGCAAGAGAATGGTGTTCCCAGAAAGATGAGAAGGCCTGTGCTAGACTGTGGCACAGTGGTCAGGACCATGGACTTCAGCTCGGGTGTGGGGCTGCCTCTTAGCAGCCATCACTTATCTTTTCGGAGCCTCATTTTCCTCATGGTAGAAAGAAGGTAATGACACTTGACCGTGAGAACCAAAGGGCAGAGGTTATGGACAGAGGCCTTGATGGCCCTTTTCAACCCCACATCCCCCTCCTCCCCAACACCTAGCAAAGCATCTGGTATGTGACAGGCTCTTGATAAATAGTGGCTGAATCCACCAGAAAAAATAGAGTAGCCATTCATTGAACAGCTACTGTGTGCCAAGGGTTTGCATACTGTATCCCTCAGGGTTCTCGAGAGAAACAGAACCAACAGGAGATACACAGAGAGAGTTTAAGGAATTGGCTCACACAGTTGTGGGGGCTGCCAACTCTGAAATCTGTAGGCCAGGCTGGCAGGCTGGAAACTCAGGCAGGATTTCTATGTTAGTCTTGAGGCAGAATTCCTTCTTTAGAAAACCTCAGTTTTTGCTCTTAGGGCCTTCAACTGATTGGGTGAGGCCCACCCACAGTGTTGAGGGTAATCTTGGCTCAAAATGAACTGATTGTAAACGTTAATCACTTGTACAGAATACCTTCACAGCAACACCTAGTAGCATTTGACCTAACAACTGGGCACCATGGCCTGGCCAAGTTAACACATAAAATGAACAATCACACGTACAATCTCTAATGCTCACAACCCTTCAATAAGTTGGTATTTATGAGCCTGTGGTAGGCAGAATTCTAGGATAGCCACAAAAATGCCTGCCCCTGGTGTGGTGCCCTGTGTAGCTCCCTCCCTTTGAGTGGGGCAGGACCTGTGAACGTGAGGGGATGTCACTCCAGGATTAGGTTACGTTACAGGGCAGTAGAATTTTGCAGATGTAGTTAAGGTTACTAATTAGTTGCCTATGAGTTAGTTAAAGGGGAGCGTATCTGATGGGCCTGAGCTAATCACCTAAGCCTTTACCTCTATGTCTAGAGGTCAGAAATAGAAATGAGAGAGATTCGAAGCCTGAGAAGGATTTGACGAGAGGGAGTCTCTGTTGCAGGCTTTAAAGACGTGGGAACGCACTGTGGACAGCCTCTGGGAGCTGAGAGAGGCCCCTGGCTGACAGCCAGCAAAGAAATGGGGACCTCAGTCCTACAACCACAAGACATTGAGGGAACTTGGGAGCAGATTCTGGCCCAGAGCCTTTGGCAAAGCTGACACCCTGATTTCAGCCTGGCGAGACCCTGCAGAGAAGCTGGACTGCCGACCTCCAGAACCATGAGCCACACATAAGTGTTCCTGAGGGTTCATAAATGTTCAAGGTGGTCATGCTTCACCTCCTCCAGGCCGGAGGATACATACACTATTTGGAATTCTTCTTCATGGGAGATTTGTCTCTTTTCCCCTATTTATTTGTTTATTCCATCATTTCTTTACTATTGTGGCCTCAAGGATATTTATTCTAACTTTGGGTTATAATCCAATAGTACTTTAGCAATTTGGTTGCTGAAATTCACCCAGCTTTGTTCTCCAATCGGCTTCTGTGTTTGCTTCGACATACTTCCATCCTTGTGGCTGGTTACTGTTATTATTTCCTTTTATCCTTTCCCTGTTTTCTGGCACTATAAGATGCCCCAAGTTCATCTTGTATATTCCTGTCCAGAATAAGCTACTTCTTCAAGGACCTGGTTCTTTTTGTTGGAGAATGGTGTTAGAAACCAAGATCTGGGTGCTGGGTGTGCTCATTGCTGCTGGGCTGCTGTTGCTTCTGGGTAATATCAGCTGACAGAGTAAGCAGATCAATGTGTGCATACTGACCCATGCACATACTCACGTCTACAAATATTTTCAAGTGAACCTATCTGCACCTATATTAAGCTCAACACGAGTTTCTGCTGATCCCCCAGCTATCCCATCACTGCATGGACCATTTTAGCCTCCAGTCCTTGCTTATCTCACCCTAACAGTGAGAAACCCGCAGTCTAGGGGGTGTCAGCTCCCCCACCTGTAAAACATGGGGCTTAGAAGAAGAGGCTGTCAGCCAGCCCTGACACCCTAGGATGCCAAGTTAAAACAAACACAAATAAGCTGTTGACTAACCCGGGTTCTATTTTTCCATTTGAACCCTGCAGGTTTTTCCTAGTGGATCTTAAAAATATGTCCTGGAAGGGCCTTTTACCTTTTCCAGGGACTATGTTTTCATCTAAACAAATATGTAAGCAGCAAAAAACAGAACTGGTGACATGAAAATGTAGCACATCATGCCTGGGGCCCTGGGGTGTTTGTCCCTGTCCATGTGGACGGCCCGGCCTCACCATGGGCACTTCTCTCGTCCCCCAAGGATCTTTGGTCAAACAGGCCCCTTTAACAGGGGAGCCGTTTAACATACTGGAAAGGCTTAGGCCTGTGCCTCCGTGGCCACCCAGGAGATAACCTGGCTCTTGAAGACGTCGGCTAAGACGGGGAGACTCGAAGAGGGGCGACTTCAGAGCTGCCTCCGGTTCTCTTACAGGAATTCCTCACCACAGGCCGCCCTTTCAAGGGATGATAGTGTCGACAAATTCACGGGGCCAGGTCGCCGTTTTACAGCTCTCTGAGTAACCCCGAGCCAATCAAAGCCAACAGTCACCACGAAAGAGGAAGCCACAATCAGCTGAGTCCTCTCCGTCCCTGCCGTGGGGCCCTTCTTTAACCCCTGCGCTGCCTCCCGCGCTGCTCCTGCACACCCTCACCCAGTGGGGCGTAGTGCTTGGATCCTTGGTGCCCATCTCTGTCCCCACTGAGACTGGAGCCCCATGGCACAGGGACCACGTCTGTCTCATCACCTCGCAGGTGCCTGGTGTGGGCTCCGGCGGCAGGTCACCAGGAGGCAGCCTCTGGGAGAACCTGGGTCGTTTCACTCCACTGCCCTAGTGAAGACACGGCCTTCTCTCCTGTGAAGTGGAAGTGATAACAGCCCCCAGCTCACAGCTATGATTACTAGATTTGTTTTAGAGATGAGGAATCTGCACACTAAAATTTGATAACCAGCTGCTTTAATTATGGGCAAGTCTTCCTCCCTCCCTCCCTCCCTTCCTTCCTCCCATCCTTCCATCAATCCAACAATCACTGAGTACCTCTGAGATATGAGGCTAGAAGGAGATCCTTCTAGAAGTCCTTAGCTAATCATGGTAGGAAAAGACAATCCAATAAATACTTCCATTTCAACCCCGTCAGGTTAAGGGTGGCCTAGGGGAGGGAGGGCCCATTCTCCTGCAGGTCTGTGGGCGGCGGGGGCAGGGGTGGGCAGGAGGACAAGCACTTTCGAGGGGGGGGGGGCTGTGTGTCAGCTTGTTGAGTTTGGACCCAACCTGCTAGTAGGAAACTCTAGCGCAACCTTAGGGAAAATAAGTTTTAAGAGTGAAAAAGAAAGAAACAAAAGAAAAATGACTTTATTTCCCTCTGAAACTGTGGCAGCGTTTCATAATCCTGAGGGCAAGGAATCGTTTAAACTTGCTGTATCTAATCGAGCGTGGCTGTAACAATGCGCCAGTCATCCGGAAACTTCCGTCTGAGGAGGGGCAGGTGCCGCTTGCCTTCCTCTGCCAGGTGGGAGCTATTCATCCACCTGAGGCTGGATATCACTATTGAGCCATCACAGGAATTGGGGGCTGGTGTCACTGGAATAGTCTGGGTAATTAATAATTTGTGCCCAGGAGAAGATGGCAGGGCTGATAGAATCTCGCGTGACGCAAGATTTCTCCATCCCCTCTCCCAGAGCACACCTCCCTCCGGCCCACTGGATTCTGGATGCTTCTATTGTTTTTCCCTGATGGTTCAGAGACTATGGGGATCTCCTGCTCAGATCAGGAGCCTCCTCCTCTGCTCCTCTCAGGGCTGGGCCTCTGAGACAGTGTAGCTGGTCATTTCTTTAAATAGTCACTCGATCTGGTTTTCCTTATATTTTTCCTTCCCCCACTTCCGGCAGCTCGCTGGGCCTGTCTGCACCCCCTTCCTCCTGGTAGGTGTGTGTTACATGCACCCAGGTGGAAGTCACCTGCCGGAGCTTCTTCCCTTCTGTAAAAACAAACCCGCTGTGAACTGGCCATGGGCAATTCACAGCTTTCACAAAAGCCCAGGATTTCTGGCTTCTCTTGAGGAACCGGGCAATCTGGGTGGCCCCATTTGGCAACAGTGGGCTGGAGCCGGGGCCCAGCTGCCACCTTCAGCAGGGCACGTTCTGGCCCACCTGTGGGAAGCTATGTGAAGGATGGGGACCTGCTCCTCCCCTGGTTTCCATCCATTCTGGACCCACTGCATCCCAGGCCTCGCATGTCACTGACAGGGAGCAGAAGACATGTGCATGTCAGGCGTTTGCATCTGGGTAGGACTGAAACAATCTCACTGTCCTCACCCGACCACGGGCACCTGCAGAACTGTGCTGGGTGTCTCCGAGGGGCTGGAGGAGGGGGAAGGGGCATTTTGGTGGAGACAGAGGGGAGATGGAGAATGGGGAAGGATATTCATTCCTCACTCAGGGGCCAGGACGGGCCAGAGGAGGAAGGTCCCCGGAGCTCATAGGGGTTCACCAGCCCGATCTCGTTGGTTCGGGCAATGGGCACCTTTGTGGAAGGTGGAGCCAGCCACAGCAATCGCTCTCACACTCTGGAGCCTGTTCCAACCTCAGCACAGCCTGAGGGAGCCCCACGGTGCCCTCCAGCTGGCAGAATAAGCCCATGGCAGCGAGTTTCAGTAACGGGAACAATAAAGAGGTCGGCTATTTCTTGCCCTTCTGAGTTGACCTGAGATTCTCTCTGGCTATGCAGGACCCTAGAGCCTCAGGGAGCAGAAGGGCAATTTCTCCTGCTCTGTGTGGCCGCAGGCTCTGGTGTGGTGTCTGCCTGGCTGGCAGCCATCATCTGATTTGGCCACTGGACAGCAGCAATTTTCTCGTCTCAATCTGACCCGCATCCTCCGAGAAGGACACCAGGTCTCAGAGACTTGCCTCTGGTCGTGAGGCTAGGACGGGAGCCCAGGGTGAGCCAGGCCTTCCCTGGCCTGGGTCCTGATGCCAGCGCCCGCCAGGCCCTGCGCGAGACTCACACCTGCTCTTTTCTGCCTGGAATCCATCCCTTGCCCAGCCGCCGGCCGGCTCCTCCTGTCTCAGCCTAAACATCTCCCCTCTTAGGATTTTCGTTTTGCTTTTTAAAGGAATGGAATTTTTAAAATTAAAAAGCAAAATTAGATCTATGCCTTTTGTGATAAAAGCCATTTCCCCATCAATTACATCTAATTCTGCAAGGTGTTGTATTATTCGATAAGGCTGGGACGGGATATAAGCCATGTAGGTTTGGGCTTCTCTAACTTCCCAGCACCAGGCCCCCTGGGCAATCAGGGCCTGAGGTCTCTCTGTTCCAGGTGAGTCCACTCTAGTCTGTGGGGCAGGCCTCTCCGGTGACCCTTTCTAGGAAGAGTGGCTCCTCGACGGCATTTCTAGTCCTGCGTGTTCACGATTCTGCTGCTGTCGGGCCTCCATCTCCTCCCAGTGGGCAGTCACCCCGAGAGCTGTGGTTCCCCCCAGCATCCCTGCGCCTGGCACCTCAGAGGAGCTGAACGAATAAAGGAACTGAAACGATGGGATGAACAGCAACGGGTGCAAGGCCACTGGCTCCCGAGCCGCGAGACTCCAGCTCTGCCGCCCCCAGCTCGGTGACCTTGGGCAGTGGGTGACTGAACTCCCAGAGACTCAGTTTGCTCATCTGAAAGATGGATGTGACCACACAGCGTCTCCCTCGGGGCTGTGAGCATTCAGCGGATAACGACTGGGCCCAGGGCATGGCAAGGGCTCCAGAAGAGACTATTTTTTAATATCCTCAGTGTTACCATCATTAATGGCGCTCGTGGGGAAGAAGGAAGGAAGCCTCAGCGGACCCCCATTGTCACGAGTTTATCGCTCGGCTGCAGGGCCTCAGGGATGCCCCCAGAGAACCACAGGGACATCTGCCAAGTGGCTCCTGGGATCCAGGGAAGCAGAAGGGAAATGCACCTCAGCCTTCTTGACCTCTGCGGGCTCCCCCCACTCCACTCAGCTGCTGTGGAAGTTGGAGGGGCGTGGGGTCAGGGCCAGGCTTCCTCTGCTCTGCTAACCATTGTCTTTGGGACGGGTGCAACCCTCTCTCTATGTGTGTGTGTGTCTCTCTTTCCCCCTCTCTCTCTGTCCCCACCTGCTCACAGGGACCAGGGCCCATCCTTGAAGTAACAAAAGCCTGCGATGAAATACCAGTTTTCTCCACAGGCGGAGGTGACTCCTTCGTCTGTCTAGTAGGGTCCCTCGGCAGGCTCACGGCTGCTCTGGGAAAGTCCAGGGAACCGGCTCTCAGGGGCTGCGGTGAGGCACAGCCTCGGAACCCGGGAGAGGACCCCCTCTGGGCACTCCCCAAAGGCCACGTTCCGGATATGGCTGGAGCTGGGGGTGAGGTCATCAGCGCTGCATCTCACGCTGATCGGACACGGGCAGGCCTCTGCCGTGGCCAGACCTCAGAGGGAAGGAAGGAAGTTGTAACAGAGCCTGGCTGTGCCCAGCCCTGGCTTTCGCGCACAGCAGCCCAGCACATCCTCATCCCCACCCCGGGAGGATGCGGAGTGGTCAAGGGCATCGGTGTTCAGTCACACGTGGCCCGGTTCAGATCCCGGCTGCACGGCTCAGCAGCCGCGTGGCCCTGGCCCTCTGCGAGCCTTAGTCTCCTCATCGAGGTTGTGGGGCAAGCCTGGAACCTGCCCTGTAGGTTGCTGGGATGACCAAAGGGATAAAGCACAGACGGGGCTTACGAGACCTGGCACACAGCAAGGCTCAAAAGTGGTGGCTCTTCCATCCCGTTGTAGAAACAAGGAAATGGAGGCCCAGAGAGTTTAAGGAGTAAAGAAGTTCTGTGCCGGGGAAACCGAGCGAGGAATGCCTCTTCAGAAGAGCTCCCCTCAGTGTTAGCGGGCGGCACAGCAAGCAGCGACAGAGCACAGCAGTCTGGATGCTGTGCTCCAGGCCTGAGAAGCTGGTAGAATCTGCAGGCTCCTTGGCGGTCTCCCTTGCCTTCAGATCCTGCCTGTTTGTGTGTGCTGGGTGCCATTTTGTTGCCAGCACCATGGGGGTCTGTCCCCCAGTGCCCACCGTACTTGGCTGACCGGTGACACCACTGAGCTGAGGGTCCTGTGTGATGAGTTCATCGCCAAGTCTCCAAGCCCAGCACAGTACCTGGCACTCAGCGGGAGCTTAAGACGGGTTCATGAACAAATGAATGAATGAATGAATGAGCTTACATGTCAGGGCCACTCTGTCCTTCCTTCTAGGGCATGAGCCCGTTGACACCAAAGCCATGTCAGAGCCTCCTGGAAACAGAATTAATTTGTTCACCGAGTGAACATTTGTTGAAGGGGCAAAGTGACAGGACATCCATGTGGGCAGAACAGGCTGGGCTAGGGGAGAAAGCAGCCAGAGGCCTTGCAAGGTTTGGACCTTTCCTAAGCACAGCAGGCCTGTCTACTGGAGCCACATGCATCTGGGCACAAGCAAGGGTGTCCCCTTACGGTTAGAAAGTCTGCCTCTTTCTGCCCGTCAGCCAGAGATTTGGGAGAGCATGACCTTCGTTGGAACAGCAAGGCCCACTGGGTGTGTCCATCCTGCTTCCAGCGGAATCCTGGGAGGGGGTTGAGGGGAGGCCAGGTGCCTGTGAGGGTGACGCCCTCTTTATTCCCACCCTAAAGCCCCATTTTTAAAAAGGTGTTAAAAATTAATGAATAAAATCTTTAACTCTTAGCTTGGCAGCAGAAGGACACACACAGGTACACTTTGTCATGGTGACAGACTCAGTGGGCATTCATTTCTAACAGGGTGAACATCATTTGAACGAAACCAGCAGCCATCAGTTAAATAATCACTGAGCGGTCTGATCTCCAGGGCCAGCCAGGCTCAGAACACCACCTTGCCACTTACCCCCATCACTTGTTGACTTCTGAACTTTGCTGCACCTGTGGTTCACTTGGAGCCCCAAGGGGTGGGGGCTATTCCAGGAACGAGGAGAAATTCCGTCTCAGCCACTGACTTCAGAGCTGGTCCTGGAAGTTTTAAAATTCAAACTGTTTTTAAATTATAAAATAATGTCTGTTCATGACAGTGCAAAAACAAATAATCACAACAGATGGAAATACAATAAAAAGAAAATCCCCACCTCCTTTATCCTAGGTTACATTTTCCAGAAGTTTTCCATATAGACTCACACATGTGTATATATGTCATATTTCCATTGCTCAGGAGATCCTCTTGTCTGCTGGCTGGCACCAGCATTTTCTCCTATGGATCCACTCAGACATCATCACAAGGGGGTAGGCCCCATCCATCCTGGTTGCCAGCCCGGTCCCTGGCCCGCGGTTTGCACCCAGGAAATGTTTGCATTGAATGAAGGAATAGGGATCAGCCTGCTTGCTCACCGGCTGCAGAGTCCTCATGGTGTGACAGCCCTTCCTGACTGCAGGGTCTCACGGGGCTGGGGTGCGGACGGCCAGAACAAACTGCTATGGAAGACCCTGGCCTCTTAGACACATGCGATGGTGAACTCCTACAAGTGGAGTCCTGAAGTCAGAGGGGACGTGCGTCCTTAATTCTGATGGATACCGTCACATTGCTGACCCGTCCGAGGAGAGAGCTGGTCCTTGACTCTTGGCACAGTTTTGTTTTCCCCTGTAAGCTTGTTCATTCTTCCTGTCCGACCCCCTCAGGCCCTGGGGGTGCAGAGGGCGGTGAAGACGGAGGGCTGGCGTGCGCTGGCCTGGCAGGGGCTTCCAGCCACTCTGGCTGCCAACAGCTGTGTCTCTGCCTCCTCATCTGCAGAGTCGGGTTATTGGTGGTACTTACAGCAAGGACTGATGTGGGGCCCTCGGGCTGGGAGCACCTGGAACAACCCAGAGCCTGAGGCTCTCTGGGGGCTGTGGTGAGCCCAAGGGGCATCTGCCTGCATCAACAAGGAGAGACAGATGGGAGCCAAGGCCCTTGGGTCAAATATCAAAAATCATTCAGTGCCCACCCTCCCCTCAGCCACCAAGATGCCTGAGTGCTCACTGGGGTGAGCAGTTCTGAGGGCTCCTCATTCCAGGAAGGCCAAGGGAAGTGAGGCGTGATCTTGGGATGTAAGTGTACCTGACTCCGGACAGAGGCCTGGTGGTCACACCCAGGCCAGCAATCCCTTGGAATTGTTGAGGGGTGCTGGGGGAGCCTGCCGCTGTGCGGGCCCACTGCTCCCTGTAGCCCATTACTCTTCGAAGCAGTTTCAAACCCCAGCAATAAGGTGGCCTGTTCAATTACAGACAGGCAAACAGGGTCCAGAGAGGTGAAGCAACTTGCCCAAGGTCACACAACTTGTCTCATTCATAGAGGGGTCCACCACTTCTGCTTTTTGCTTTAAGCACAAAATTTTCTCATTTCTTCTTTAGAACCTTGTTATGGCTTTGGAGCCAAGCAGCCTGGGTTTGAATCCTTGCCTGCTGATCACTGACTTTGGGCGAGTGGCTTCATTTGTGTGTGGCCTGCAAAGGCCACAGATGAGAGGACTAATGTGATTAGCTACTCCTTGTGCAGATCAAAGGGAGGCGCCACCGCTGTGTGGCTATGACCCGAGGCACACGGGGTCGGGGCTGAGCTGGTTCAGCACCGTGTGTGGCTGCAGGCCCTTGCTCTTGACCTGGCCCAATGGAGCACAGGTGAGAAGCCGGCGGTCGCTCTACCTCCCCTGGAGCTACAGGTAACTCCAGGCCCCTCCCAGGCCCTCATCCCAAATGCCCCAGAGTGGAGCAATGTTATCATCGCCTTGTAACTCATCCACTACGACCGACCTTTGGATTCAAGGAATAATTAATGGGGCACTTTGGATGGCTCTTGGAGTGTCAAGCTTTTAATTAATGCGCCAGACTGAATATATTTAGCTGGACCATTCTGCCTCGTCCATCCAATTACCCAGACTCATTATACAACTTGATTGCGTTTTCCATTACTCAGTGACTTTGCTAAATGGGCAGCCACGGTGCAGACGGGCAGCCCAGCGCCCGTATTGATTAGAGGACACAGTTTATTACCCAGTGGAGGCTACGTTCCGGGTGGTAAATCTCACGCTGGACACGGCCTCTCTGCAGCCTGCAGGTGGGGGACGCAATTGTATCTGGATGGAGCATTGCAGCCATCGACCCTCCTCCCAGACCTCCCCTGTGTCCTGCCTTTTAATTGAATTACCCTCCGTTGCCAAGTCCCTGTGAGTATAAGCAGGAACTCCCCCTGCTTTAACAGCGGAAGTGGATGAGCGGTATTTCTCGCCTCTCCCCAGGCTCCAGAATGACACGAAGCCAGGAGCTTGCCTGGGGACACCCAGGATCAGGCACAGGAGGCACTGAGCCCTCTTTTATTCTCACTGGCTCCAGGATGGGCCTGGGCCAGGCCCACCATCTCTTACCTTGCAAGGCCCTGGGGAGAGGTGGCCTCCAGCCCTTGGGGTGAGAGAGGAGTGGCCATCATTCAGCTGGTGGCCCCAGGAACTTGCTTTTAAGGTTGGGATTGTGATTCCCAGGGGAGACGCCTCCCCCTCCGTAGTATCCGGAGTATTCTTTCATACACGACGACCTTCTTCCAGTTCTCTCGCCCCCTCTGGAGTTGGATCAATCTGTTTTCCTAATCCGAGATGTAAGTGCAGCAGGAGAAAAGAGAGAAAGATGAAACAACAGTGGGGCCGTTTCCTTCTTCTACATAAAAGCTAGTGAATGCCAAGTACATTCATCATCTCTAGTCCTCAGGTAACCCAGGAAGCATGTGTTTGGGTCAATATTTTAACTTTTTATTTTTAGGTAATTTTAGATTTGCAGAGTTTCTGTACACCCCTCACCCAGCTTCCCCTTGTGTTAACAGTGAAGTAAGTGTTTTTAATCATCAGTCTATGGAAGAAAAAGCTGAAGCCCAGAGAGCTTAAGAAACCTGCACAAGGTCACACAGCAATGGTGAGATTGGAACCTGGATCTGGGTTTAGCTTTGCCTTTGACACCCCAGCTGCCAGTAAGTCTGACCGACTTTCTACCAAAGGACTCAAAAAGACGGAGCAGGTGCTTGTCACGCAACCGCAGAGTTCAGGCACAGAGCTGGAGATCTCTGCAAAAGGCGACATCTAAGGCCTAAGAGCTGACAAAAAGCCAGAACCTCATTTACATCCAAGGTAGACTTTGCTTTGCAAAGGTGCAGAGGAGATTTGAATCCTTGCAGGGCTGGAGGGAAAACAAGATGACTCTGAGGAGCACGGTGAGAAGCAGCCAGGGCCTCCCTCCCTTCGACTTCATTAATCTTGTTTTGTGGACCTCAAACGCTGCCACAGGATCCGCTCCCAGTCCACCGTGCTGGAGCCAATCAGCAAGCAGCACATCTCATTGGGCTTGGGTGACACTTGTGTTGGCAATCCAATAGTGCAATTAGCAACAATTAACCTTGAGAATAAATGAACCATCACAAAAGAAAAAGTTTCTCTTTTGCCAAACCCGACAGACACCATTTAAACAAATACCATTCTCACTTTCTGGACACTCCTAATGAGAAAAGGGGCCACTGGTGGTTTAAATAAATAGTGCAACAGGTCAAAAATAAACCCCATTTATTAAACACGTACTGACACCAGGCTTGGCGCTAAGAGCTCAGCATTGACTTAGCTTTCTGAATCCCCTCCAAAATCTGGTGAAATAGGTGCTATCATGTCCTTAGGAAAAACAACTTTTTAATTTTTAAATAATAATAGATTCACAGGAAATTGCAAAAATAGGACAGAGAGGTCCCATGTACCCTTCACCCAGCTTCCCCTAAATGGTGACATCTTATGTGACTATATCACAGGACCAAAAGCAGGAAATTGACAGCCCTTCAGATATAACTGGTTTTGCGTGTGTGTGTGTGTGTATAGTTCTATGCAGTTTTGTCTCTCTTACCTTCTTCTCATAGATGAGGAAATCAAACCGTAGAGAGGCTGTAGGACTTGCCCAAGGCGACATAGCTAAAAGTGGCCAAGCTGAGATGCATCAAGGTCAGATCCCAAAACCAGCCCCTCTAGGCTTTCCAATCCCGCCCCGCCCCCCCCCCCCCCCCCCCCCGACTGGGAACATGATTGATATGGGAAGACTCGACTTGTGGATGAATTCAGCCCCTGAAGACACAGCGAGTGTACAACTGGTGGAGATAAATAGCGAATTTCTCTCCTCTAAAGATGATCTACAGAGGGCAGAGCTTTACAAAAAGTATGGGACGAAGTGTCTTCCTGTCTGCGAATGACCCTTCATGTGACTGGACAGGTGGAGAGTCACTGAGAAGGGGCCATTTTACACGTGTCCCCACTCTGAAAACGTGGACAAAAGCACACGATTGCCTGACCCTGACAGCCAGGGTCGGGGCAGACCCACTGACGAATCGAGACCCCACCCTCCCAACACAGGGGGCCGGCCCTCCCCCAGAGGGAAGGTGGTTGTTCACATGTGAGTACTTCAAATTAATAACAAATTGCAAAACTAACGCCTGCTAGGGACTTGTCTTTGTTATGAATTTAAAAGGTCATTGAGCCACACTAAATAATGGGAAAAAAATGAGCCTGTTTTGTGCTTGGGAGATAGGGCTTTTTTGGAGAGATGGGGTGGGAGGTGTTTTAATGGCTCTGGCATGGCGGTTTGAAATCATTCTCTTCCCTCTGGGTGGCAGAGGGGGTGGAAACTTACTGCAAGTTAAATTTAAAAAAAAAATCAATAGCATTTCAGGTGATTGTGAATTAGGGGCTATTTGCTGAGGCTTAAGGGGATTAAGGTTAAAGCCTGAGGATGATCAATGGGCAATTACCGCCCGCGGAGGGTGGGGACGAGCATTCCGTAGGCTTGGGGGCAGGGCCTGTGGGAAGCGAGGGGGCGGTTGTGGCTGCCCCGCTTTGAACATAAAAAACTCGCAGCACGTCGGCGCAGGTCAAACTCGGAGAATCATGGTGCAAACGCATTAGGGAAGCCGTTTGCTGGGTCATCCGCCCCTGGAGACGACAACCCTTTGCCCTTCCTCCTTACCACCCCGGCGACGCCCCCACCCACCAGGGAGGAAATGAGACCCGCGCTCCATTCAGACCTCAAGCAGACAAAGGGGGAGGCGCAGAGCTGAGGCCGCCTCCAGGCCAATCAATCCTGGGGCTCTAATAACTACAATTTTCTGATTTGAAGGCAAAACCAAATAACCCAGAGGAGTAATTCAGGCCACATGCGGCCCTCTTCCTGAGAAGGAGCACAAATTGATTTTTCTTTTATAAGCCCAATTTTATGCTGCTCATCGACCCCCCTCCATCACTTCTGAGCTCTCTTTTCTTCCTCCTGCTTGAGGCACAATTAACAGAGGATCAGAAAGTTTCTTGCTTCCGGTTTCTCACCGGTGTTGGCACAGTGGTCCATCTTTGCCTGAGCGCCAAACTCTGCAGAAATGTCACAGCCTGGCTCTGCCCAGGGCGGCTGACTCAGAATCTCTTGGGGCCAAGGCCTCTCTGGCCCCCAAATCTGCTCTTTACCAAAGTGGACCTTAAAGTGTAAACCCAGGCTCAGAATTCCCCAGGGGCTCCCAGCTCACTGGGAGTGAAACTGGAGTTGGGACTGTGGCCACAGGGTCCTCCCTCTTTTGTCTCCTCCCTCATTCAGGCCACTCTTTCCCTACTTACTCAGCTAAGCCACTCTGGCCTTCTTTCAGTTGCTGGGACTCTTCACCCCAGGGCCTTTCCCCATGCTGTTTCTGCCTGGAATGTCCTGATCCTACCATGGCCAACCCTGTCATATTCTTCAGTCCTCAGCTCAGCTGTCACAGCCCCAGTCATGCCATCTGAAATTGTCCGCTTCCTGCAGCATTGCCCCATTTTAGCTTCTTCCCAGCCCTTCCCACAGTCTGGAATTTTGTTCTTGTTGTTTGCTTACCTGCTTTTGATTCTCCTGTCCTGCTAGGACATGCTCTTTCTTCCCTGCGTGGCCACACCTGGCCCCTTGTCTGGCACGTAGTAGGTATTCAAAAACATCAGTTGAGTGAATGAATGAAAGTGTTCTGTGATCAGAGGAGTTTTGGAGGCGCTGGAGCAGAGCCAGATGCTGTTAAGGGCCTTTTTCAGCCATGACATTTTGCGAGTGTGCGTTCAGCCCTCCTGGGCTCCTCATTTTACACGTGAGGAAGCACAGGTCCCAGTGGGATGGATCACAATGGGAGGGTTCCTCCCGTAGCTATTAATGGGGTCTCGAGCTGTCCCCTCTCCATTCTGGGGGCACCTCCAGGCAGCTTTGGATTTGAAAAGAAGGCAGCTGGTGCCATGTGGCCTCTGAGTTCAGCAAAAGTGCCCTACAGGGCCGATGGGACCACCTGGCCTTGTTGGTGACCGAAAAGTTGAAACCAGCACTGAGAGCTCAGTTCCTCCAGCTAGAGTCATGCCGTTCCCAAGATAGAAAAGCTCAGAGACAAAGCAGTTACTCTGAGGCCTGGAAACCTCCCTGGCCTTCCCAGGCTCTTGAATGTGCCCCTTAACCCTTCACTAAGAGCTGCCCATAAGCTCCTCTCTCTGCAGTTAAAATACTTTAGAATCACTTCCCCCTCTGGTGGGAGCCGCACTCAGGAGGGCTCCATGCTGGAAACTGAACCCAGCCTTCCCTCCTCGGGAGGTGTTCTGGCCGGGAGGGGCCCCCGGGGCCTCCCGTTTAAGACTTGGCTGCTAGCGGTGTGTTTACTGCAAGTCAGAGCCAGGCCTGTTCCATTTTAATACATGGCTCCCGCTTGAGGTGATCTGTCAGGGTCTCCGTAAATCTCTCCCCTTCTCTCCCCACTGTCAGAAACGCTGGGCAGAGAGAACCGCCAGCCGTGGATGCTGACACTTTGATTTATGTGCTCGTTTCCTTGTGCTGCAAACTTTCCCTTTGTTTGGCTGAGGAGGTGACCACCAAGCCAGGTGCTCCCTCTTGGGGTCCAGGAATGCTTTCGCTAAGCTTCCAGCCAGCGAAAGCTTGTCCCCTCACCCAGGTGGGGACAGGCTCATGTCAGAGAGTGGTCACGGGCAAAGCCCCCCCCCAGGCCCTGTCCCGGTGCCACCTACCCACACGCAGAGGCAAACAGGAATTGCCACCGCCTGCTGCAGATGCAAATCAGAGCACTCAAGGTACCCGGCCCGCCCAGGGCGGAAGCAGGCTGGCCCCCATTAGTTGTTATGGAAACTCATTACCCCAAGAGGTCATTCAGCTGAAAATATAAACACTTTCCCAAAAGGTTTTAGCGCAATTCATGGGTGACAGCCATCTGGCATTATTAAGGGGAGAGTAGGACGCACCACTCCTGAGGCCACGGGCGGAGGCCTGGTCTGGTGAGGCGGGGACCTTTCTGCAGGCGCCCCACCCTGCTGCAAGAGGCCGGGCTGAGGCAGGTCCTCCTGTCAGCCTCGGGAGCCCTGCCGTGGGAGCGCCGCCCCACCTCTCTGGGACTTGTGCTGTAGGGAGAGGGAAGTCAGAAGGCTGTGACCCTCCTCCCGGCTCTCTGGGCAAGTTCCTCCTGCAAAGCTGGGTCCAGGAAGACATCGCGGAAAGACGACTGTAAATCATGACCATAACCACAGCTGTGTGCTAATAACACCTCACTGAGTATTAATTATTATTAGTGCGTTGTGTGATTTAATAATTAATAATTATTGTTATTGACCTTTGTTATTAACAGTAACACAGAGTACCATTCTGTGCCAGGCCGCTGGTGTTTTGAGAACTGTATTCTAATCACAGCCCTAGAGGCGGGCACTACCATTGTACCCATTTCACAGATGGGAAAACTGTGCACCTTCCGGGGGAGGGGGCCATGCATGGGTCTGTGCTTGGATTATTTTTTCTACTTGGCTTACTCCCACTCACCCCCCCCCCCCCAACCCCAGAACCTGCCTGTCATTTCTTCCAGGAAGCTTTTCCTGGACCTGCCAGCTGGGCTCAGCACAAAATAGGCAGTCATTAGATATTTATTGGATTTTATCACTAGGAAATAAGCTCCAGGTGGGCTGGGTCTGTACTGTTCCCCACTGTATCCCCCAGAACGGTGTCTGGTCCATAGTGGGTGCAAAATACGTGTTTGTAGGATGCATGGATGGGTAGATGCATGGATGAGTGGATGCACAGATGCATAGATGCATGGATGAGTGGATGGTTATATGTTTGAATGGATGGTGGATGTTAGGTGGATGGAAGTGGGGAGGGAAGGCCAAACAGATAAGCAGATGTGTGGAGGGATGATCAGATAGATGGTTAAGTGGAATGGATAAACAAAATGCTGGTTATTAGGAGAGAGGGTTGGGTGATTGAAGGGTTAGTTAAAAATCTAAGCATTGATCAACAGAATGCTTCCCATTGGCTAGTTTCTTGAAAGAAAGAGAAAGAGAGAGGAGGAGTGGGTGGGAGAAAAGGAGAGACCCCACCTTCCCACACACAACTCCATCTTTCTTCCCCTCTCATTGATCTTTTCTAAGCTTGTTTCTAATCCCGACGTAGAAAAGCCAAACCATAGAGAAAATCGTCCCTCCTGGCTGCCGTCCCAGGGCATGGGGCTCTTCCCTCCTGTGTGTGCAGACAGCTGAACAACCAAACTCTGACCTCTGCCTGCATGTCCTCAGCTAGCTGGAGACGAACTCGTTTTCAGAGCTGTGGAAGTTGACACACGTTATCCTGGGACTTTCAACTCCCACATTGGCTTGGCCAAAACAAGCTATCTTTGTTTAATCTTCGCGGTTCTTTCCCACGGAAGAGGCTGGGGCAACTGTGGCCACTTGTGCAGGCCCGTCGTCCACAGGGCTTCCCCAGCACCACCACTTCTTCTTTCAGCCCCAGTGGGGAGTATCTATTCTGCTGATATTTCGGTTACATCTTTAAACAATGAAAATAGATGGTGATGAAGGGACAGCCCACCAGGAGTTTGGGGGCCCCAGGGGGCCTCTTGGCAGCAGCCTGGTGGGACAGTGGCTGACAAGTTGTGGCTTTTCCATGTGTCCTCAGCAGAGCTGGCCAGTGTCACCTTCCTGGGAAATGCCACATGACATGGCTGTGGTTGGTTGTTAGTGGGGTGGGGTAGGTGGACAAGAGCCAGGTCAGAGAGGGACATTCAGAGGCTGTCTACGGGCAAACATGGTCAATGGACCCTCTAACCCTGTGGTATCAGAAAGGGACAAGGACTCAGAGCAGCAGGTGAGAGGAATACCCAGGAGTTGTGTGGGCTGTGTGGGCAATGAGGAGGACGCCCATTCATTCACTCATTCGCTCACTCAGCAAACATCTGTGGAACCCTGGGCTGGGCTCTGAGTGGAGCTTCCAACGTGCCTGTGGCGCCCTGCGTTGCCGTCCCCGCCCCTCCCTGACTTCAGTCTCACCTACTCTAGCCCCTGCCTAGCTGCAGCCACTCCAGTCTGCCCGCTTTTCCTCCACGGCGCCCACTCCCCGCCCTTCCTCTCCATCCCTCAACTCTGCTCTGAGGACTTACGATGTGTTCTGTATTCATTTGCTTAAAATCTCTCTCCACCCCTGGGCTCCAGGGTACACGAAGATAGGGACTCTTGCCTTGTTCAGGGCTGAATCTTAGGTGCCATTCCTGTGCCTGGCGTGTAGTTGGTGCTCAATAAATGTTGGTGGAGGGGATGAGTGCAGCAAATAAGGCAGAATTGGCTCCCTGTCCCCACGGGGTTTATGGCAGGGCAGGGAGGTGGGCCTGACACAAACATACGAAAATGAATATACTACTACAAACTACGACAAGTGCCCGAAAGAGGAGGAAAGCCCAGGGCCTCCTGAGGAAGGGTGCTCTAGATAGTGAGGTCTGGAAGGCCCCTCTGGGGACATGGCATTTAAATGGGTCCTGGATGATGAGATGAGCCAGTCCTTCCATAGGCCTGGCAAAGCATCTTCTCAGCGACACGCACACCAAGCCTGTGGCCTGATTCCACAGCCAGGCGGAACACAGCGCAATGTGTTCACCTGAAGTCACGTACTGAATATTCACGGCAGTGTTTTCCCCAGGAGCTCAAAGCTGGAGCTACGAAAGGTCTGTCAGCAGTGCGTCGGATCAATGGGTCTGCTGCGTTCAAATTAGGAATTAAGGAATGCTACCTGCGGCTTCTGTGACCTGGATGAATGCCACAGACGTGAGAGAAAGGAGCCGGAGATAAAAAAGTATGCTCTCATATGGTAGATCTATTCTTAATTTTCTGAGGAATCTCCATACTGCTGTCCATAGTGGCTGCACCAGTTTGCACTCCCACAAGGAGTGTGTGAGGCCTCCCTTCTCTCCACATCTTCTCCAACACTTGTTTCCTCTTTTGTTAATTATAGCCCTTCTGACGGGAGTGAGGTGATGTCTCATTGTAGTTTTGATTTGCATCTCCCTGATGACTAATGATGTTGAGCATCTTTTCATGTGCCTGTTGGCCATCCGTATATCTTCTTTGGAGAAATCTCTGTTCAGATCTTTTGCCCATTTTTTTAATTGGGTTGTTGGTTTTTTTGTTGTTGGGATGTATGAGTTCTTTGTATATTTTGGATATTAACCACTTACCTGATAGATGGTTTGCAAATATCTTCTCCCAATTGTCAGCTTGTCTTTTTGTTTTGTTGATGGTTTCCTTTGCCATGCGGAAGCTTTTTAGTTTGGTGGAGTCCCAGAGGTAATTAAGTTAAGACGAGGACATTATGGTAGACCCTAATCCAATGACTAGGCCCTTCTAAGAAGAAATTAGGGCATAGATACATACAGAGGGAGACGGTGTGAAGACACAGGGAGAAGACTGCCATCCACAAGCCAAGGAGAGAGGCCTCAGAAGAAACCAACCCTGTAGACCCCTTGATCTTGAACTTCTAGCCTCCAGAATTGTGAAAAAATAAATTTCTATTGTTTAAGAAAAAAAAATGTATCCTCCCAATGGCCCCACTTAATAAATTTGCAAATGAGGGAGAGCTAGCCAATGCCGTGCGCAGTCAGCATCGTGGCTCCCTTCCT
Organism: Equus przewalskii; assembly: GCF_037783145.1. NCBI lineage: Eukaryota > Metazoa > Chordata > Mammalia > Perissodactyla > Equidae > Equus > Equus przewalskii. Next base: position 45,643,323 of record NC_091851.1, read on the forward strand.
TAGGTGGTGCCTACCAAAAGGGAGGATCAGGGGGCTTCTGAGGTCTCGGTCATTTGGCTTCCTGGTCTGGGGGCCGGTGACACAGGTGAGGTGAGTGTGAGAGCCATGGAGCCGTGCCCTCTCTGTACACCTTACCTGTCAATAAAAGGTTTACAGACAAAAGCTGCCCTCTGGCTACTGTGCGGAGAGCAGAGGGGTCACCAGTAGAAGCAGAGAAGTTGTCCTTGGGCCAGAGCTGGGCCGCTCCAGCCATCTGCCCCTGGCGCCCCCACCAGGACAGGGCTCTCCCCTTCCTGGGCTGGCCTCCCACTTCTCTGCCCACAGCTCTTCATCCCCTCACTCCCAACTGGCCACTCAAAGCCAGGCCAGTCAGAGGGAGAAACAGCTCCGCAGAAAACCTGCCCCTGCCAGGCCTGACCCGCGAGCACCTCAAGGGACAGAAGCAAGCGTGGCTGGGAAGCATGGAGTTCCCGACACATACATTCAATATAGATCAAGATGCCCGCAGATGGAGGGAAGAAATTCAAATTGAAATTATTGAAGAAATCATTGTGGCTCCCAGAGAGCTGCTCGGACTAATTTCTGAGCAAGAGGCAGCCTCCCGGAGCTGTGGAGCAGGGCCCTTCTGTTCCAGCCTCCCGGTGAATGCGGGAGGGGCCAGCCCATATCACTACCCCCGGGAGCTCTAGTTAGACCAGAGACTCATCAAATTCCCAATTAGACGTTCTGCCACCCAGCAGGTGCCTTCTGCTCAGACCCAGAGAGGCTCCAAGGGAGCGCCACTGCAGGGCCCCAAGGAGCTTAAGTTATTTATAGTCACAGTTTCTCTTCCACTGTTTGTATTAGCTCTTCCATTGGGTGTCAGAAATTTGCATGTTAAGGACTTTCCAGAGTCTTCTTCCAGCGTTGGCGGCAGGCAGGCGTGTGTGTGTGTGTGTGTGTGTGTGTGTGTGTGTGTGTGTGTGTGTTTGCGTGTGGGAACTGCTATCTCATGCCCCCAGTTTGACTGGGTCCCACTTTCCTTACAGCCTTCTCTCACACTGTCCCTCCATGCATCCTAATGTAGGTTTGTATTTGGGGTCCGCATTTTGAAAGAAAAGCTAGCATAATTTTTAATTTATAATATCAGGCATCTAATTTACTCGTTTGGTCAGTTAATGATGTTGGCTGCTTGAAGGGCACATTCCTGTTGCCCCTCTGTGGGTTTGCCTGCTGCAGCCAGGGTGATGAACAGGGACAAGTCTGCTCGGATGAGCCAGCTAAGGCTGGGCAGGGCGGAGCTGGGCAGGGCGGAGCTGGGCTGGGCTGGGGCTCATCTGGGCTGTGGTTTAAGACTGAAGCTGGGCTGGAGCTAAAGATGAAGCTGAGTCTGAGGCTGAGCTGGGCTTGGTGTCAATATACTAAGGGCAGCTCCACCAGGGCCCCCAAAGCATATAGATTTTTTAAAGTACTAAGAAAGAAAAATTGTAACCAAAACCCCTGCAGGGCTGAGGAAGTGGGAAGAGAGTGTTGAGGAATCAAAGAAGTGGACTTAACAGCGAATGAGAATCCCTGGGCCGGAGCACAGAGACAGTCCGTGAAATGCTCCTCAGAGTCTGGAGGTCCAGCGGGGGTTTCTGCCTGCCCAAGCAGACGGGCACACCTTCCTGGGACACATCTCTCGTCCAAGTTCAGCAGGATGAGCCATGTGTCCTCAAGCAGCCTCCCTGGGGAAGGCTGTCAGCACCAGCTCTAGGCACCTGCTGGAAACTTTCTTCTGAGGGCTCAGGACAAGAGGAGCAATTCCAGAGCCATCTGCCTCTGCCCTCCCCCAGCCCTTTCCTGTTGACAGCCAGAAAGCCATATTTGAATGATAAAGACATTTTACTGTTGCATTTTTGCTCAGGTAACATATTTTATTCTTGAGTTCCAGGGATGAAAACAGTCGATAAACTGATGAAGGCAGAATGACCTTGTAGTTGAGCAGCACCCTTCGTATGTCCATCACCCCTCAGTAGTGCAGCCTTTGCCCAAATGCTAATGACGGTCCTTTGAATTGATTTCCGCAGGCCCACCCCAGTGTGTTTGCACTGCTTGGGGTGTCTGACATTTCGCAGGCTTGCCTCTCCAGCCTGGGATCCAGGCTCAGCTAGCGTGCTTCAGAGCAGACACTAAACATTCTTTAGAGTTTGATCTCTAGCTGACACAGTCAGCTCACCCATAGCATCCCTAATTGATGGAGCAAAAATCTAACCAGGAGGAATGTTTGCCCCAGGAGACTCATAAAACAGATCGCCAATGGAGTGCGAGCTGGTCAATCCATCAATCCGTATTATTAAGCACCCCGTCTCCCCACAAATCAGTTCAGCCCTGAGCTATGCTGTGGAGAACTCAAAGGGAGGGTCAGATGTCCAAAGACTTGAGAGTGGGCCAGAGGACACTGAGTGGGGAGGTGACAGGCAGAGGGTCATCTGCCTCTGCCATCTCCACCGTGTGAGCTTTGTGTGTTCCCACAGGAGCTCTCTGAAGCCTCGCTCTTCTCCCTCATATAAAGGAGCTCACGACCCTCATCTCCCAGGGGTATTGGGAAGTTCTAACAAGGCAAAGGAGAGGAAACTTCCTTGGAACTGTCAGAAAGGAGGAGATGCAATCAAGAGTTAGGGATAGAAGTGAGGGGGCAGAACAAGTAAACATTCAGAGAAGAAAAGATGCGGCCGGGTCAAGACCAGGCGAAGCAGCTCCACAGAGGTGTTCGTGTCTGGAGGCCGACCCCCAGCCAGGGTGCAGCCGCACATCGGCTTCCTGAGCAATTAAGACGTTCCATCAATCACCCGAGAGCTTTTCCTGACATCGGACCACCAGGCGGGCTTCAGGGTACCTTTCTCCCTGTAAACAAAATTCCATCCCTGATAACACACGCCTTCTCGGCCTCGGTAGATTGCTCCAACAGGAATTCCAAGGCGCAGAAATGGCACACATAACTTTCTCCTTATTAGGCGATAAAATATCCAGAAGTGTGAATGTACGCAGAACAATTCTATACGTGTCAACCACATCGTCAAAATAGCTCTAACTTATTCTGGGCCTCCTTTGTGCTGCAAACTGCTTCAGGGGCACACTTTTAAGTACATCGGTTTGGAGTACAGGAGTGCCCTGCCAACGGGGTCTTTGCATGCAGAGTTAGTGCAATTTAAAGTTGAGACATTGATGAAGGAGCTGGCTAGAAATCTGACCTTGGGAAATGTGGCATTTCCCTCCCCATTTACTCGGTTTGTTTGAGTTATACCTAAATTCAGTAAAATACTGAAATTTTAAGTTTACAGCTCAATGAATTCTACTAGGTATATACACATGCAACCACCATCCCAATCAAGATACATGACATTTCCCGCATCCCAGAAAGTTCCCTTCTCTCCTTCAGGCACCACCTCACCCCTACCCACCAGCAGCCAATATTCTGGTTTCTAGTACCATAGATTAATTTGCCTGTTCTTGAACTTCACGTAAGCGGGACGATACAGATGAACACATTTGTATCTGTCTTCTTTCACTCAACATAAGGCTTTTGAGAGTCATCCATATTGTTGTGTGTATCAGCAATTTGTTATTTTTTCTCTTATGGATGTATTTTACTGCAGGAATACACTCAGTCTGTTTACCATCTTGCTGCTGATAGATATTTGGGTTGTTTCCAGTTTGGGGCCATTACGAACGAAGCTGCTATGAACACTTGTACATATGTTTTCATTCCTCTCGGGTGAATTCCGAGGCGTGGAATTGCTGCCTCATGAGATACCCGCATGTTGAACTTTATCAGGAACTGTCAAAAAGTTCCAAAGAGCTTGTGCCGTTTTCCACCACCACAGTGGTTTCTGAGAACTCTGGTTCCTCCACACCCTTGCCAACACTCGGTTTTGGTGGGCTTTTAAATTTTTGTTGTTCTCGTGCATATGGATGGTATCTCATTGTGGTTTAATTTGTGGAAAAAAAGGTGAATCTGTGATTAGGCTCAGTTGCTTCCACCTAGGCTACTCCGTGGAGAAAGTAAAAAGCACAATTGATGGTCTCTATGAGATGCAGTGAACGGAGAGTTGTGAGCAAGATTTTCTCAGTAGATACAGCAGAGTTACCTGGGAAAGGGAAGCGCTGCCAGGCGGCAGAGAGGAGGGGCGGGGCCAGATGCGCCTCGGAACAGCATCGCGGGCAGACCGTCTTCCCGAGCCCAGGGTTTTAGGATGAAGCAGTGCAGTCAGGATCGCATGGGGACGGGGGAGGTGGGGGTCCTCTTTCTCCAGTTATACTCCCTTGTCTTCATTGGCCCATGTATCAGCATGGCCAGGTCCTGCCCCACAGGTTGCAGTGCCAGGTCCCCATGCCAGCTCCTGGGTCACCACTTAGGTATTCGTTGGGTGGACGTCTTAAGGCAAGCGCGCAATACTGTTCAAGGTGGCCGCCGCCTGGCCAAGAGGAGCATGGGGGTGCAGAGAAAGGTGGTGTGGCTGATGCCATCCAGCAGGATCAATTCACCTGGCTGTGAGGGCAGGCCTATCCTGGCGGACAGGCCCAAGCCACCTGGGGCCTGTCCCCGCCTCCAGCTCCACTTTAATGTCTCACCCCGAAGACCCTGAAGCCCAGGGAAAGGTCAGCTTGCTGGCCTCGTCCTCGCTCAGAGCAGCCCCTTGGCATCGCTCCAGAGCTGGGCAAACCGGCTGCAGGGGGCTCCCTCTCGCGGGCTCCCTCTCAAAACATGTCAAGCCAACTCTAATAAATTTTAAAATGATTAGGAGGAGGAGGAGGAGAATGACAACCATTTCTTGATTGCTTACTACAATACTAGACTCACTCCTTCGCTCAATTGTCACACCACCAAGTGGGAACTAAGGTCTCCATTCACTGTGTGCTATGTGTGCGATGTGTGTGTGGTGTGTGTATGTAGTGTGTGGTGTGCGTGGAGATGTGTGATGTGTGTGGTGTGTGTACATAGTGCGTGTGTAGGGGGGTGGGTGTGTGCTGTGGGTGGGTGTAGGGGTATGTGTGTGGGGTGCAAGGATGTGAGGATGTGAGGGGTACATGTGTGTCTTTATGTGTGGGTGGGGATGTGTGTGTGTGGTGCATGTGTGTGTGGATGTGGAGGTGTGTCTGTCTGTCTGTCTGATCGGGGCTGCAGGTTCTAATTGGGGAAGGAAGCTGGGGGAGATGATTAAGAGGGACAGTGTGGCCCGGCTGAGAGGCATTGAGTGCCCAGCGCAGGGCCCTGGGCCTCAGTAGACGGGAGATTGGACAGCTCTTAGAAGTTCTGGAGCTAAACCTACATAATTGTTCCAGGAGAGAATGAAGACGTTTTTCAAGTGCTGTCATCGGTAATTCGTTCAAGGAACGTTTGGTGAACTCTTATGGTTCAAGATGCTGGGGCTCCTGTCATGAGGGATAATCCAGGTCCCCGGCACTGTGGGAGCTTCCGTTCCATGGAGGACACGGACGGTACATAACTAAACAGAGGTAAAAGAAAAGAATGGAGTGGAGAGAGGCTGCGAGTGATGGAGAGAGGCTGCCTAGCTGCCGCGGCCACGGGAGATGGCTGAAGGAAATGATACTTGTGTTGGGACAGGGATGCTGAGGGACAGCTGAGCACAAGAAAAGCTGCAGGCAGTGCTCCTGGCAGGGGACAGGGCAGAGGCAGAGGCTGTGCCGTGGGACAAGCCCTGGGCTGTGGCTTCGGAGGCCCAGCTCTGACCCAGTGAACTGAGAGTCTGGAGCCTTCTCTCCCTTCACTCCATGGGCCCTAGGATTCCCTCTGGCCATAAAATCCCCAAATCCTGCTCATCTGTGTGTTGGAGATGCTGAAACAAAGATTTGGAAGATTCTGAAACATTTTGTAGGCTTGAGGGAAGCCCCAGTGATGAGTCAGTGAGATGGAGGACTGGGACCCCGTGTGAGTTTGAGTGAGGACATAATGTTGGCAGTACCAGTCTCGGGCCAGCCGTGAGATGGAAGGGAAGAGCATTGGGACCCAGCAAACAAGCACCAAGTATGGACAGGAGATCCCTGGGAGAGCCTGGAGCCTGGGAGGGGGAGCAGGAAGCTTCTGTTGAGCAGCTGAGACCCACGGCCACATGGCCCAGAAGGCACAGCGATACTCAGATCTGGCTGTTCTGCTTTGACCTTTAAAAACAAAATCATGTAGGACACCTCAGCTCTCTGGGAACACGTATGCAGACAAAGAAAATTACCCTTGCCGTTTCCATGGGGCAGCTGGCAAAAGCAATCGACGTCTCCCAGTGCCAGTCCTAGGGAGCCGTGCCCGGGGCTCGGCACCTTAGAGCAGGGTCTCCCCGTTCTACAGATGAGGACACAGAGTCTCAGGCACCAGCAGGTGTGAAGAGGTGGAGCTGGCCCTCAAGCCAGGCTTGTCTGATGTTAAAGGTCACTATCAACTTCCGTTCTGCTACATCAATATATGTATAAATGTACTACATGAGAAATGCACGCACATGGGAACAGCTTCAAACTATAACAAAGGATAAAGGAAAATCCATCGTGAGCCCTTCCCACTTCTCCAGTTCCCCTCCTCAGAAGCAACAGTACAATTTCTTGAACATCCTGCCTGGAACATTCCACAGATATGCATATTCCATGCATATTTATGTATCATGACCCCCTTTTTACTTTTTGGGCATCTAGTGTGCACTTCTCAGTGCCTCGCTTTTCTTGGTTAGCAGGCTACTGGGGGAGAGTGCCACATCAGTGCCAATGGAGCTGACTCATCCTTGGGGTGGCTCATCGACTGTTTTGAACGAGCCATCATTTACAGAGAGTCATCGCCCCATTGCTGTCCCTCTGTAGTTTCCAGTGTTCTCCTTGTGACTTTGGGCAATGCATGAGAATGTCTGCAGGACAGATTCCTAGAAGGAGAGCTGCCAGGTCAAAAGGTGTGTCCATTGTTAGTCTAAATGGATGTTGCCACTGGCTCCTAAGAAGTTGCCATGTTCAAGGGTGTCAGGTGTCCCCATGCCAAGCGATCGCAGGGTGTTGCTAAACTCTGTGCTCATGCCAATCTGATAGATGCCTCATTTGTGTTGTTATTATGAGTGAGGCTGGGCAACTCTTCCTATACTTTCAAAGCCAAGAGTAATTTCCTTCCCCGTGACTGAGCTGTTCAGGTCCTTCAAAAGACACATCCTTGGCATTATTCTACCTGCTCCTCAGATCTCCCTGTGAGGCAGTGGGGAGTAGACTGGGAATGGGGGCAGGCGAGGGTTGCAGGGGTCTTGGACTCTGAGACCGTCGTTGCCTCCAGCTCTCCCTGTGGTTGTGCAAGATATTTGCTCACCTATCCATGTGGTTTTCTTCAGAAAGAGGATTTGAATCAGATAACCCTAAAAATCTATGAATCTCTGGTTATCTCACAGACAGTTGTGGCTGGCAGTTTGTTATCAGCTCAGAAGGAAATGGATCTGAGCTTCAGAAGAAAGAATTTAATTTACATACTGTGGAAAACTTCCTGATATCTCAGGATATTAAACTCAGGAATGAATGATGACGGTCTGGGGCAGAATATCTTTCTAATACAAAGAACTATGAAAACAAGATGACTCATTGGTCCTAATGGGAAAAGTCTCCTTCTGGCTCTGAGACGGGCGTTTGGAGCAGCCTGGCGGTCTTTGCAGGTTTCAGCACACGGTGGGGTTCATGTTCTCATAGCTGTGTGCCAAGTCGATTGGCGATGCTTGGCCAATTACCTGTTTCACCCTGGAGTTCACACATTATCTAATTTCATGATTTGGCTCATTACACATGTTAGAAGCAGACACACTGTCAGGCCTAACTTAATGAATTACTAAAATTAGCATTATTGAACAAATGAACGGCAAGGGAAACTGCTGATTTTAATCAATAGTTCAAGTGAGCATGGTTAAGGAATGTCAAAACTTAGCAAAACCATCTAGAAGCTCGGCAACAACTCCCTGCGCCTGGCGTTTTTAGAGTACAAAGTGTTCCGGATAAGTGAGCTTTCCGGTTGAGGGAAGCGGAAACCATTCTGAGCACCCACACTTCCTTATAGCTGCTCCTGATGGGCGTCACTGTGGATACTTTGCGTAGGTTCCTGCTTTGGGTAACAGAACACAGTCAGCATCATCGAACCTTTCCTTAATGACTGGGGGTCAGGTTATTGATAACATCCATTACTAATTTGGATAGCCAAGCTTGCATTTTGCAGAATTCTAGAATATTAGTATTTTTGGGGGTAACTTGAATCATCTAATTTGATCTCCTTCTCAATGCAGGGGTGCAGCTTTCAGCCTCCCCAAAAAGAGCCTACACAACCTCCCCCAGGGGCCTCTAGTGTCAGGGAGACTCATGTGAGTCCTCCGTCTCTGCCTCCCTCCTCCTTCCCTTTTTCCTTGTTATGTTTACCAAGTGCCTCGCATGCCCCAGGCGCTGTTCTTTGGGTTCAGGAATCAGTGGTGAAGTGGGCAGATAGAGTCCCTGCCCTCAGGAAGCTCGACATCTATTGTCGTGACAGATATTAAACAGATTCCAGCACAGCTTAACATACAAGGACAGATTATCACAAGTGCCACCAAGGAAATGCACAGGGTCCCAGGAAAGTGACAGCAGGTGATGGCAGTGGGACCTAAGCCTACTACTAGTTTTATAGCTGTTTCTCCAAAACATATTTCCCTGGAATGAGGCGGTAACTTTCTGTCTCTGCTCATCCTGGGCATATGAACACAGGCGATGTGAACATCTCTTCTGGAGCCACCAACCCAGCCTCTGCTGGCATGGAAGGAGCAGCAGAAGGGGGTCCCTGAGCACTTTTCTTGGTCCTTGGACACTCTAGGGGCTCAGGATAAGCTCCTAGGCATCAGAGCAGCCGCTGCCATCGTGGGGAGCACCTGAAGCTATCCTCGACGAGCAGAGAGCCCCACACCCACTTCATCCTCAAAACACTCCACAGGGACAGGTGAAGGCACAGGGCCACATACTCCAGGCGTGACGCCTCCCCTTTCCAGGACTTTCATTTTTTGCTACAATTATGGGAGAGGGCGGACTCCAGGGAAGAATTGAGTCATTGAGCAGAAGCTTGATTTCAGATTCTGGAGCAAAACAGTGCAAAGAATCTCTAGATCTGGGGGGGAGACTATTTGGGGCGCTCTGGAGGGAGGCTTGCAGGATGACTGTCCTGGAGTCCTGTTCAAGTGTGTCCCCTACTGTTCTCAGGAGGTGAAGTTCAGCGCTAACACCCAGGACAGGGCCAGGTGGTGGCTGCCATCAGGAAGCCAGAGAGAAAACAGGCCCTGGGTGACAGCGAGCAGCCAACAGGGTTGCAGGAGCTGGAAAACCAGCACAGCAAGGCGGGCAGGCAGGAGGTGGGGAGATGTTCTGATGGGGAATCAGAGAAAGTTCCAGAGAAGATGTTTCCCTGGCTGAGACCAGCTCCCACCCACAGCAGGAAGTCATATTGATAAAGCACCTGCTGTGTGCCAGTGCTGGGCTGAGGGTTTTGGATGCATTGCCAACCTGGGTTAGGTCTGTGCACCCCTGGTGGAGAGGTGTGGTGGAACACGTGGAGATGGTTTGTTTTCATGGCTGCGGGTTTATTGATCTTAGCAGGTACTAGAAAATGTTTACGGCTCATCCTACCTGGGATTTCATGGAGAGTATTGCTTGGGTAGTAGGTTAAGTTTTAAAATGTAAGCTTATCTAGAGTTAATTTAAGGCAAAAAATCCTGTAAGTAGTAGTATGGATGGGCTGAGGAAAGGACTCAGATCGCAAAGGTGGTGCGTAGGCAGGGTCCAGAGCACACGGTTCCCTGGAGGCTGCAGGTGTGAGCCCAGCTTTCTGGCCCAGTCCAGAGTGCAGGGGTGGGTCCCGGGGCTTTCCTCTTTCTTGGGGTGTTGGCACGAGCCCTTAGTGGAGGAGACACGGCCAGCCCTTCCTCGGTGCCTCGGGCCCTCTGGCCCTCCTTCATGCCTCTCTGCTCCCTGGGTGCCCCTAGACAGCAGAGACAAGGGGACCCACAGGGTGACATTTGCCATTACTGGATAAACAGGCAGAACCCAGGAAGCCTGAAGGACGGCAGGCAGTGTGCATGGAGGTTGGGAGCACAGGCTGTGGGGTTAGGCCTGGGGTGAGATTCAAGGCTTGCTCACCCCTAACCTGGTGGTCTCTGGCCAGGCTGGCCACATTCCTGAGCCCCAGGCTCCCCTCCATAAAATGGGGGGTCACGTCTGCTCCCTGGGCGGCCTTGGAGTTGAGCGCTGTGGAAAGGATGCACTCTGTGACCTGAGCACAGGGCAGTGTCCACCTGGCCCGGGAAAACAGCCCCTTCCTCACCAATCGCTCTTGTCCGCTCCTGGATCCTGGCCTGTGGGTCCCTCTCTGCCTTGGCTGACGATCTGGGAACCAGAGATGGCCAGAATTTTAGCCAACCCTTGGGGTTTGGCCAGCGTCCAGTGCTAGAAAGGTGTTGCTGGCACAGATGACAGGCCAGAGCTCTGAGGAGGAGCTCGCTACAGGGTGAGAACTGAGGCACAGGTGCCCAAGGGGAGAGCCTGAGCGGGACAGGGACCTAAGAGCAAGGCTTCGGAAGGAACCCGTGGGTTCTATAAGGCTGGAAAACGGGGCCATCTTAATTCAGGATCTTGTCTCCAATCTGAAGACCATCCACAGATGTCTTTCTGCCCCTGCCCTCCTCACCCTCCCAGCCACACCCACCCTGTCCAGTCTCCAGGTGTCTTTCTCAGACTGTTCCCACCATTTAGGATTTCCTCCCTCCAGGCTCAAATCGTCACTGCTCAGGCCCCAGCTCCAGGCCCACCTCCTCCAGGAAGCCCTGAGAGTGGGTTCTAGGTCGAGACTAAGACTTCCCACTTGTGCCTTGGCCTGGCTCCTTGTGCTTCTCTGTCCCCAAGAGACGATTAACAGGTGACACCCCTTCCACATGCAGACATGGACATCTCCCACGATGCCCAGTGCACAGAAAGAGGTAAGCCAACCTCATGGCTGCCTGGAAACGGGTCCTCCCTGGAGACTGGTCATCGATGCAGGAGCCGTGTACAGCCCCCGAGATCCATATCTCTCAAGTGGGGCCTCCCAACTATTAGCCTCAACCTCTCCTGAGCGAATGTGTTAGAAATGCCACTTCCAGGGCCCTGACAGACTAACTCCCACGTGGGGCCTGGGAATCTGCTTTTGAAACAAGCTCCTCCAAGTGAACTTGAGAGTCGCACAACTAGACAACAGTGGTGTCTTGTGGTGGCCACTGATTCTGAGGCCTCCTCCCTTAGCTGCCATCACCAAGCTGTGGGGGTGTCCCAGTGGCCCTGGAACCACCGTGAAAGCTAACTGCTTCGGCTTTGGCTCTTCAGTCCTCAAATGTGAGAACTGACCACTGGGGAGGGGGAGGACATGATGGGAGAGGAGGTGACGGGGAGGAGGAGAGGGGGCGCCTGTCCCCACTTCTCAGGCACCCTCCCTCCATATGCTGCAGGGACTAAGCAGGCTAAGGGTGGAGGAGTTTCCTCAGTTCCCAGAAAAAGGACTTTGCCCCCCAGAGCCTGAGCAGGTTGTAACAGCAAGTCCCTGGCACCCCCATCCCTCGGATGGGGTGGGGGACTGGCATCTCTTCAGCCTCACACCCTGGTGTGCACGTATGAGCACGACAGGTGTTCTGCTTGACTCAGTGCCTCAAATACCAGCTCAGGACTGTCCCCGCCTCAGACAGCCCTGGAAAAGATGGACGGCTGCCAATCCTGTCAGACGCCCAAGGAAGCCAGGGCTGCACCCTGCCTTGGCTTTGCTCCCTCCTCACCCAGGACTGAGATGGTGGCCGGCCTGGGCAGGAGGAAGCACATGGTTCCTGCCTGCTCTGCTCTTTATCGTGTCTCTGGATGATCCTAAATGCCTGAGCCTCTGTCTCCCCAACTGCAAAAGGGAGATAGAGCAGCAGGCTCTTTGTGAGGCCGCTGGAGCGAGTCAGCGAGGTGATCACAGGCACCCGTTGTCACTGTGTCCTTCTTGTCTCCTCTGCCATGTCGGGCCGCCTGCCCAAAGCTCCTGGACTGTTCTGTGTCTGTGGCTATGGATGGCTCTGGAACCAAGGGTAGGCTCCTTTCTAGAAGGGCTCCTGTGGACAGAGGAAGGAGAGCTCGGGCAAGTTCCTAAGGCAGCTAAAGACAAAACCCAAAGAGATGGGCAGCTTTCCTCCAAGGACTCAGCACCCATTGTCCCTCACCATGTGACCCGCCCTGTGCTCGCCCGTCCAGAGCCCAGCTCTGAGGGTCCTCTCCCCGGCTGGAGCCGTGTGACTCCTTCTCTGGTTTCAACCGCGCTGTGTCCCTGCTTCTTGACACCCCATCAGTTGACCCCACCCTCACTTGTGGACGTGGAGGACATCTATTTCACAAACCTCTTATGCAGATTCACGAGCTCGTCCCAGCCATGGACTGGTTTCCAGAGTCTCGCGACCGTAGACCTGGGAGGAAGGGAGGCAACCAGGGTCCTGCGTCTGGGGACGCTTCCACCCCGTCTGCCCCACTGGATGCAAGCCCACCACCTCTGCGAGCGCGCGCCCTTCCACTCCCGCAGAGGGGATTTTCTGATATTTGTTTCTAAATCAATTCACCTTCTTAAAGAATTTAATAGATTTCTTTACAAAGGGTCTGAAGTGGAAAATCGTTATTCCTTGCCATGTTAAACGATGGAAACCATGAAAAGAAAGGCAACGGAAACAAGCGTTGTTAAACCTGGCTGTAGGCCTTGCCTGCAGAAGATCCTCAGGTCTGCTTTGTTCCAGGGGGAGGTCTGAGAGGGCTAAGGGGTCACAGAATGTCAGATTGGGATTTTTCCTGACGTAATCAGAAAATGACAAAGAATTGGGCAGGAAACAAAATTTTTCCTTATGTGATTTGTTGTCACAACACCACACTTTAGCAAACTCGGACCAAGTGCAATCCTTCAAGCCCCAGAGGGGGAAACTGAGGCACCAAGTGGAGAAAGGAGAAGCACCAGGTCAGAGGGGGTGTCCACACCTTTATGCTTCATTTTCCCCCTTCTCTGTGCCTCAGTTTCTTTCCATTCCCTCAGTCTAGCCTCGGTGGGACCAGGTGGTGGGGTCAAGTGTTAGAGAAGAGCACTGAGCCCCGCCCTGAGCTCCACCCTGTCCAGGGTCCCTCTGGTCTCTTCCTTTGCCTAACAATGGGTCTCTCCAGGGGTCTGCCAAAAAAAACCCACAGCAATCCTGTCCCCGGACACCGAATGTTGGTGGAAATGGAACATGCAAATTCTACCAATTCCTCCTCAAAAACCAAAGGGAAGGTTTAAACTGGAGCCAAATCAGAGGATGGAGGGAGTGGCTAGGAATGTAAATTTCCTGCGGCCTGATAAAATCATCCTGCCTGGCTTCTCAGCTGCGTGGACAGTTTTATTTTTCTCTTTCCCTCTCCCGATCGTCCTCGCAGTTGGCAAATGTTCATGTGCCAACGGGGGAGAGAAAGACAGACTACCTCCCAGTGGTCCATCACCTCAGAGGGGCTAGCAAGGAGGCTGACGGAGCCGTGGAACAGGGGCTCCACCATCTATCCACAGATCCCAACGCCTGCCATCAACAGCCGTACACCCCTCCTTTGACTTCCCGGACACTGGGGACGGCCGTGGCTGCCTTCGTGTTTCTCCAAAGAGAGTTCACCATTCAGGGAGGTGGCTAGGGACACACTCCAGGGAAATGGTGAATCACCAGGCAAGAGTTCCCTGTTTTGGTTCAAGAGGAGCCACGAAGAAGGGAATGATTAACCCAGCTGTGCAGAGGAACGGAAACAAAGTTTCCTTCTTTCCTTAGAAAGAAACATCCCACCCCCTCACAGCTCTCCAGTGGTGCTTCTCAGTTTTCTTCTGGCAACAGAGTTGCCCTAATGCCTCTTGGCGGTGGGGATGGACAGGTGGAGAGCGGAAGGTTAGCGAGGGAAGACAAATTGCCCCAAAGTTATTACTGCCGTGGAAATTAGGTCATCGGATCCCCTTTTCTTTGTCTCATGGGAAGCCCTGAGGTTGGGCATGGAAAGTACAGCTAATCCTTTAAGAGCTTCGTCAAAGAGAACAATGAACATGAAGGAATTGCTTGTCAGCTGAAGTATTAAAAGAAGAATAAATTCAGGTTGGACGTGCCACCTTGGTGGTCACAGGAAGGGCATGCATGACACATAAATGACATTCACCAGCATCAAAGAGAAAGAGCCGTCTCTCTCCTCAAGAGAAAACTGCATGCGGCGGGAAGGGATGCATCCCCCCGGGTTTTGGCAACTCAGGTCAAGAATGGGGGTGCTGGAAGGGTCGCCGCCTCTGAAACACCATTGGCAGGATGACAGTGACCTGGGCAAGGAGGGAAGCTCGTTACATTTTGGTTTCAGGTTTCCTGGAAGGCTGTCCCCTAGGTCCTGCTGCACAGAGAAGATCGGGTGGAAGGTCACCTCTGTGATGGGAGTCCTTGTGAGGGGATGCTCAAGGTCACTGCGGGCTGATGGTCCCTGCCCAGATGGCCCTGCCTTGCTTCTGGCTGGCCTCGAATGGGTGTCGGGCTCTACAGCTGCAGCAATGGGGACACAGAGACCATCAAAGCCCCCCTCCCTGGGGTGTGGCCGTGCCTTCAGGGTTGAGGATGCTGGCAGCAGCTCATCTGTCCTAGGCCTTTCCAAGTTCATAGCTGGAGAGCCCAGCCCCACCCCAGTCCCAGTCTGCATCCTGCACAACCACCAGGGATCCTTTAAAGGCACAGACTGGCCATATGACTCCTTTGCTGGAAACCTCTTGGTGGCTCATAGGCTCTTCCTAGGTATGGAGTCCAGCCTGCTGAATGAGATGTAACCACAGTGCTGAACCCTTACCCCAAAAGGTAGGGCAGTAGAGTCTCCCACAAGATGAGCGTATTCATTTCCTGGAGCTCCTGTAACAAATGACCAGACTCTGGGTGGCTCACCATAGCAGATACCGGTTCTCTCACTGTTCTGGAGGCGTCAGTATGGTCCTGCTCCTTCTGGCGGCTCTAGGGGAGGATCCTTCCTCACCTCTTCCAGCGTCCGCTGGCTCCATGTGTTCCTTGGTGTGGAGCTGCGTCACCTCAATCTCTGCCTCCATCTTCACATCACCGTCTCCTCCTGTGTGCGTCAAATCTCCCTCTGCCTCTCCTATAAGGACACTTGTCATTGGGTTTAGGGCCCACTCAGATAGCCCAGGCTCATCTCATCTCAAGATACTTGGCTTAATTACATCTCAAAGACCCTTTTCCCCAGTTTATAGATTCTGGGTATTCGGATGTGGACGTATCTTTTGGGGGCACCATTCAGCCCACATGAGGGTATACCAGTAGCTGCTTGGTTAAGGCCAGGACCTCCCAGAAACAGATCTAGAGACAAGGCTTTGAGTCAAGGAGTTGGATTGGGAGGGGACCCCAGGAGGCACCCTTGGGAGTGTGAAGAAGTCAGACAGACGAGCAGTGGGAAGGAGAGCATAGGGGTCTTGGCAGTGAGCAACCGAGGCTGGTTCTTGGGAGATGAACCTCTGGGAGATGGTGTGGGCAGGCCTTCAGAGCTGTCCCCTAGAGGGACAAGGAGTCATGGGAGGACACTCTTAGGATGTTTTGGAATGAGTGCTGAGGGGAGATGGGCAGGCACAGCAGCATCTGCCCCCTGGTCCTGGGGGAAGTGGCATTGCAGGGGAAGCCAGAGGCCCCCAGCTCAGGGCCCGTCTGTGCTCCTCCCAGGGTCAAGGGCTCAGCAAGACGATAATAGGTGCACCTTGGCTCCTCTTCCCCTTGCAAGCAGGCCAGGGTCATGCAGAGAGAGGCAGCTCCTCAAAGAGGTCGAGAATGTGGGCTTCAGAGTTAGGGAGATGGCCCACCCGGGGGTGGCATTCTGGCTGTCGCTGGTCAGTTGGTGCTGTCAGTGGTTGAGGGGGCTGTGTTCGCGGACGCCTCCTCCTCCTGCAGGTGTCAGAGCCAGGGGCAGCAGGAGCTTTGTCTGGGCTGCAGGAAGTGATGTGGCCTCATCCCTCCCACTCAAACTGGACTTGCCCCCAGCTCTTACTGGAAAAGTTGGCTTGAACCTGGATGGCAGTGGTGGGGGTGGCTTCCTATCACGTGGAGACACCAAGCAGACACCCATCTCCCCTGGGTGCAGCTGGGCCTGGGAAACAAGAGCCCAGGCTACAGGTGAGCAGCATGCTTTATCCCAGTTAACTTTGCCACCTGGAAAACATGGCCCCATAGATGTTGGCTGCCACGGACCTACCCACCCTGGGGAGGGGCAGGTAAGGGGTGCAGAAGGAGGAGGCAGGACCCTCTGGAGCACTTCTGTCGGGGCAGGACAGTCACTGGCCATTGCTTCTTCATTGGGCCCAGCAGAAGGTAGGCAGCAGAGGAAAATTGTTCTCCCCTAGTGGTGAGATCAGGCCGGCGACTGAGCTGGCAGGTGGGCCTCTGATGCCCACATCTGCGCTTCCTGCTTCTAGCAAAGGGTCCTCAGTTTTCTCTTAGGAATCATTTCTCCCCTGCTTTCAGTCCGTGTGGTTCAGGGGGGGCCTCATTCCACCAGCTGGAACCAGGGCGGGTACAAGACCCAGGCTTGGCAGTTAGGGCCAGCAATGGGGTCAGAGAGGACCCATGACCCAATCCAGGCCACTGAGGGTCGAGCCCTGGACTCCCAATAGAACCTTTGTGTAAGAGGCTCCCTCCTTTTCTGGCCACTAGCCCAGGGGATGCAACCCTGAAACTCTGGTGAGAAGGAGGCTCTCGGAGAGGACAGAGGAGCTGAGAGGTGGAGAGAGACATGGGTCTGATGACATTCAGCAGCTGGGTCCAGAGAGGCCTGAAGGCAGGCCTCTCTCTGGGACCTTTCAGTTACATGAGTCAGTAGATGTAGCCCTTCAAGTTGAGTTTCTGTCACTTGCAACCAACGGAGTCCTGACTAAGACAGTTACTTCCCCTCTCTGAGCCTCAGTTTCCAAATCTGTAAGATGGGGATGCAAACAGCTCCTCATTTACAGCATTATTCTTCTATACAATGTTCTGAGGGTGTGTATGTAACAAGGCTGGATGCACTAAGGTTAATCAGCATTTGTTGACTGAGGGAGTAAGAAACCCACCATCTTCAGAAACTTCCCTCGGTCACTTTAGCCAATTCTAATCTCTCCTGTGTCTGGATCAGTTTATCACTAATAATAATAGCCACTTGGGAGACACCTTACAACTTACTCCACTCAAATGCTCTCATTTAGGCTCAGCATTTGATTTTATTTGGGTCTTGAGTTGTCACCTATTTCGTGTCCATCTCGTTGCTCCAAATTGACACAAACTCCCTGAATTTCGGGGCCACGTCTCCTTCCTCACGGGATCGTCAGGTTAGGTAGGCCAAGGTGCTACTTTAAGATTGAGGTTTTGCTTCTTTAGCCTCCTCTTGTCGTCAACTAACAACTATTGAATTGTACCATGAGGCTGGCATTGTGCTAAGTGTTTATATTCGTTAAGAGTCTTTCAGTTGCCCATGAAAAGAAAAATTAAAACTGGCTTAAGCCCAAACTGGATATCATTGGCTCACATATCCGAAAGGCCAAGGGGAAGTCTGCTCAGGCATGGCTGGATCTAGCAGCTCCAGTGTCATCACAGGATTCTGAGAACTCTCTTGCCTCTGCTTGCTGGTGCCAAGACTCCGCACCTGGTGGCCCCCAGTATCCCAGGCTCACAGTGGAAAAGAATGTCTTCCTCCTGGTCACTCCAGTGAGTCTCTGAATTAGCTCTGATTGGACAGTCTGGGTCACTTGCTCATCCCTCAGCCAATCACTGTGGTCAGGATTATGCTGACTGATTTAGGGCAGAGTTGCATGACCTCCTTCCCAGACATCTGGGATGTCAGCCCCGTCCAAACCACGCGGACTGGGAAAGAGGAGTTAGCTCCTCCAGGAACATCAGGATATGGTTACTGGAAGAAAGGGAAATGGATGCTGAGTCACATAAAGGAACATGTGTCCTCTGTGGTCCTTTTCATGCAGATCCTAACAACACCTCCAGGAGGTAGCTCCTATTATGACACATTTTTGCAGAGGAGGAAGTGAGGCACAGAGAGGTTGAGTAACTTGCCCAAAGGCATACAGTTGATAAATTGAGAAGACTCCAACCCAGCTGCAAGGTTCTTTGTAATGACCCAAAAAAGAGATTTTGCTATTTTTGGTTCTCTGCTTTCCTCTGCTTGTGGTTCCCCACACCAGTGCAGCACCAGACACACAGTAGCCCTAAAAACACTGCTCAGTTGTGTCTATAGATGTCTCCTTTTGTGCGATTGTTTATTCTTCAGAGTTTCCAAAGACTACAGAATGTGCCCAATGGCAAAACACATTAATTTTTACTGCAAATTATTTTTGTTAATAAATGATATATAAGTTTATGCATCCTAATTAACCAAAAATTATTTATTGCAGCAATTAAAATGAAATTGTGTAAATGGCTGCAATTTTAAGTTCTTGACAAAGTGGTAAAGTCCATTAATGCTTCTGTGCCTTGCTGAGGCTCCTTGAAATCCTGCCAGCAGCCAGCTGTCTTGCCCCCCACAGAGCTTGCAAGGGGAAAATTCAGAGAGTCCATGGATCTGAGTCCCCTGGAGGACTACCTCCAGGCTGGAGGTCACTCCACACCCTCAGCAAGGTGGCAATCAGCATCTTCTGACTTGGTTATACCAGGGAGGGAATTATAAATCACTAGACCTACTCAGACACAGAGATATGGGGAGGGAGTGACATGGTCCCTTGCTTTCGGACAGCTGAGAAGAGCCAGGTTCTTTTTACCTGTAATTCTCACTATGCTTGCCTTGTCCATTGATTTGGTGGGACCAAATTGAAATGCCCCCTCTTCCTCCCAAGCCAACATTTATTCATCCATCCACCCACCCACCCATCCATCCATCCATCTAACTATCCATCCATACAAGTGTCCATCCATCCATCCATCTAATCATCAAATCATCCATCCATCCATCCGTCCATCTAATCATCAAATCATCCATTCATCCATCCATCCCACAAATATTTACTGACAACAGAATATCATAGCTATTTTCCTAGACATAGGGCCACATGGTCTTTTGGATCAAACCAACCGCTATTTGTAGAGCACCTACTGTGTGCAAAGCAGGTCCTCCTTTCCTCCTAGGCAAACCCTGCCATTGTTCTAGATCTCTGCCTTTGCCCGCTGCAGCATACATCAATGTCTCACTTCTTCAAATCCCAAACTCCACCTGCTGCTACAGGTAGGACTCCACCACATGGCACTTGTCAGCTTTCTCATTTTATACATGCTTATCTTGCTTCCTTTTCTAGAAGGTAAGGGTCTCTTGGACATGTCTTCCTTTGTCCCACAGCACCTGGTACACCTTTGGTGGCTGTTCATGATGCTTAAATAGACTGAGAAGCTTGGGTGCCCCCAGTAACCAAGAATCCTAGGTCATTCATTCAAGTAGAAACACTCACAGGGCACCTACCATATGCCAGGTACCTGGGGTAAAGAAAGACTAACAGGCAGTTCCTCCTTTATGGAGCTCAGAGTCCAGCTTGGGAGGAAGGGAGATGAGCAGGATCTCAATTCAATATGGTAGGTGCCAGGATGAGGCAAACAGAGAGGCCGTGGCAGGAAGAGGAGTCCTGGACCCTGGCTGGAGAAGCCAGGGAGATGGGGTGGATGAAGATGGGGTGAAGGATGTCAAGTGTCCATGGACCCACCATTTTCAGGCATGGAAAGGGAGACAGAGGAGGAAGGGAGATTGGTAGGCAAGCTGCAGATGGCTCTGCCCTGAAGGCAGACTGCCTGCATGCGTGCATGCATGTGTGTGTGAGTGTGTGCACATGTACGCATGTTGAGTATTTGTTCTCATAGCACTGAACCTTAGGTCGGCATGTGTATGTGTGGAAGCAGGGTAGCACAGGTGACCTGTAAAGGCTGCATCCCTCATGCCACGCTCAACCATCTCCCATGCACATCCACGTGAATATTGTCCCTGAATAAGAGCTACTACTTCATTTTACAGACGAAGAAACTGAGGCCGAGAGGGGCAGAGCCTTGTCCAAAAGACCAGCAACGAGAGGGAAAGCCCACCTCTCTCACCAGCCAGCCCAGGCAGCAACCATCCCGTGTGTCTCCTCCAGCCTCTGATACTTAGTAGACACTTCTGAGGGTTGGCCTCGCTCCACTCCACGTGCGTGGCTTCTCCATGTGCAGTCGGAGCTGATGAACTTCTGGGAGGATGCTGCCCAGTCAAGAGCCCTGGGCTCCATGCAGACAGCATCACAGGTCCCAGAGGGTCTCCCTGGTGGGGCGTGCATGCAGGTGATCTCTGCATTCTCACAGAGAGGGGTCCCGTTAGATGTTTCCATCACTGCCCCAGGTCCTAAGTGCGTGTTTCCCACTTGAGCACACTCAGGAGAGTAACAACCATTGGCCAACTGCAAAGAGAGCCCTGAGCCAGGGGCTTGCCAAGGAGCAGAGGAGCAAGGAGCCAGGACAGCTTCCCTGGGGAGCACCAAGATTTGCCCCATCCCTGGTCCCACCAGAATTCTCCAGGGGGTGATGGGGAGAGTGGTCTCCTCTGCTTGTGTGGGGAGGAGAGACACAGGCAGGAAAATGGATGGAAGAAAGAAAGGGGATGAGGAGAAATGAGAGGTATTTTAAAGAAATCAGAGGCCACAATTCAAGGAAGTAAACATGCAAAGGGGTCTTCTCATCTCCCTTCTCTAGAGGAGCGGAGGGTGAAGCATGAGGAGGGCGCCAGATAAAATGCAGGAGGCACAGTTAAATGAGAATTTCAGATAAACAATGATCATTTTTTAGTATAAGTATGTCCCAAATATTGCATGGAACACACTTTACTAAAAATTATTGCCTGAAATTCTAATTTAATTGCATGCCCTATTTCGCTTTCTTTACTTTTCTTAGTGGTTTTTTTTTTTTTGTAAATCTGGCAACCCTGAGCCCAAGCTTACAGAGCAAAGCAGATTCCAGCTGAAAGTCTGCCCCTTGGGAATAGGGTGGCCTTGGATGGGTCCCTCTGCTTCTCTGATACTCACCCTTCTCACCTAGAAAATGGGGATAAGATGAATAACTTGGGGGACGTGACCCAATGGCCCACCACAGGGGCCATGTAGGAGGTGGGGTGTGTGCAAGAGAAGCGAGGAAGACACACCCAGGGACCTGGGCTCTGCAGCCTGCGGGCAAGGCCGCAGCCAGAAGCACTCAAGATCCAAGTTAAAAAAGGCTCTGCAAGTCACAGAGAACATAGCCGTGCACCAAATGTCGCCCAAGGGCTGCTAATCCTCTAGGGTTGTCCAAAGTGTCTGACGGGATCTCGTGTTTAAAGCTGGCAGGTGTGTGCACCAAGGTGGCCCACAGCCAGCGTGAGAAATGGCAGCAGGGGCAATTCTCAGTGCAGAGGTCTTTCCCACGGTCCCTGGTTGCCCTCCAGCTCCCCCAGCTCAGCCTCCATCTCTTCTCTTTTTAGACCGTCACCCCCTCCACCTCATCTACTGCAGAGACTCCCGCCTCTACCACTGGCCCCTGACCGCTTCTAAATTCCAGCCCCCACAGACAGTGCAACAGAAAGACTTGCAATTTTTTAAAGGCCCTCATAAGAGCCCATATTGAGGCTCGGGTTTTGGAATGAGACAGACTTGAACTTGAAGATGAACTCTTCAAGTACTGCTAGCTGGTGCCTGGGTAGCCCTCACGTCCATCGTCCGTGAAATGGGTCTAATGATTGGACATCATAGAGCTGAAGTTAAATGCTCCCTACATGCCAGCTACTCCTACAGGACCAACAACCAGGAGGAAGGTTATTTATGCCCCAAAATGATCCGCTACAGGATCTCCAAAGATGCAGGGGCCCTTGGAGCTGACTTCCTGCGCACAGGGTTCACCTGAGGAAAGGCGGTTGAGTCACAGTTCTTTCCAGTCCTTATCTTCTGAGGAGAGAGATCAGAGCAAGGCGATTGCTCGTTCCCCTAGAAAGTGCACAAGAAATTCAACAAGGGTGGGATCTCTGCTGCCAGCTTTTTGCTTGTTTCCAAACATTCATCCATCCACAAGATTTCAGGATAGTGACGTTAATCCACTATAAAAATGTGCTGGTCAAAATCCTTATGGTTTCGGGTGATGAAATAACTAACTCTAAGTGACTCAAACAGCAGGAGTTGACTAATTGTGTATAACTAGCAGCCTGGAGATAGGCGATTACTCAGTGATATGAGCAAAAGTTCACACTCTTCTTATCTTTCTGCTTTGCCATCTTCATGGTCACAAGAAGATTGCCATAGCTCCAAGATTCATGTCATTTCACAGTGACATCCCAAACAGGAAAGAAGGAAGTACAAGACAAAAAGTCTTCTCTTTATGAGTCTCTCTTTATTCTGGGGAATAAGCTCTTCGAGAAGCCCCCCAGTAGCTTTCCTTTTGCATTTCACAGTCCGAGAGTAGGTCATATGCCCATCCTTACACCAATCAAGGCAAAGGAGAATAATATTGCAATGGCCTAGATGAATCAGCCCTCTTTCTGTGGAGTTGGGTGCACTGTCACACAAAATCAAAGTTCTATTCACAAGAACAAAAGGAAAATGACCGACTTTTGGTTGGATGGTCAGTATTTCTGCCACTCATAATAGTGATACAGATGGAAACAGCTTCCGTTCACTGAGCACTTACTATGACCGGTCACCAGGTGAAATGTTCTGCCCACGTCTGGCGCTTCCTTACAGCAGCCCCATCTAACCTCTCTTCACCCCAATAAGCTATAGCTGCTGTCCCCATCTCACGGGGGAAGCAAGGGACCGCTTAAGCACCCAGTGTCGTGCTGGCTGCCCCTGAGGTCGGTCCTGGGTGCACAGACTGTATCCATCAGTCAGCCAAGGCTGGAATGAAAACCACGCGGCCCACCAGCGACCCCACACTCCCACTCCACTTCCTGAATTCCATGCATCCCAGCTCCGGGCTGGCGGGAGAAGCCAAGAAGGGACCCCGCCTCACCATCCCTCAGAGTGGCTGGAGGAGGAACCGTGGGCATGCCCCCGGCCCTCAAATGCATACTTCCAGGATGTTGCAAGATTCTAGGCCAAAGCAAAGATTTCCAATCACAGGGGTCATGCCCTTTGTCCCTGCCTTCCCAGAGCACTTAAAGTGACGGATGACAACTGTTCCTTTGGGTCCCCTTCAGGCTTCATGCATTTGTGATCTCTAGACTGGGGACTGGTTGCAGGCATTGGACTTCAGGAGTGTCCAGGCCCTTTGGTTGTGGGGCAGGGACCACCGAAAGGACATGGGGAAACTGAGGAGACAGTTCACATGGGAGTTGGATGGAGGGGAGGGGAGAGGGGGGAACAGCATATTGGCGCTTGGACCTATTTCTGATCCTTGAAGGGGAAGCTTGAGAAAACCTCGGGAGCTGACGCTGTCCAAGCACTGTGCCAGAGGGGCCTCGGCACACGGCTGCCCAGGCCGGTCACCTGGGCCTGTCTCTCACCTGCTCGGAGCTTTCCTCTAGATCTGAAGTCTGGATATTTCTCTCTGCAGGTGGAAAACCTCTCTCTCTGTCTCTATCTCTGTCTCTGCCTCTCTCTCTCTCATACACACACTCTTTCCATATCTCAGCTTATCAAAAAGTCTACGTGTGTGTGTGCACACGCGTGTGCATGCAACTGAGTGTCTCTCTAGACAGAAACTGTCTCTCCCTCCTCTCTGCTCTTTCTCTGGGTAGAACATATGGACTTTCAGGGAGCAGCAGTCAAAGAACCGCACACCCTAACCTGACCTGCCCTCGGGGAGGGAAGTGGGTCCAGGCTGGCGTCCACACACGTGGGTGTCTGTGTGAGCTCCGAGGCCTTGC
Organism: Equus przewalskii; assembly: GCF_037783145.1. Taxonomy (NCBI): domain Eukaryota; kingdom Metazoa; phylum Chordata; class Mammalia; order Perissodactyla; family Equidae; genus Equus; species Equus przewalskii. The sequence continues at coordinate 45,667,206 of NC_091851.1, forward strand.
TCTGCAAGCAGAAGGAGAGATGTGTCTTCCCCCAGGAATAAAGAGCTTCTGTCCCTGTGACACCTGCTGTCACACATAGGGAGGAAGAACCTCTCCACCAGGGACCATCTCGATACGGGACTCACTCCGTTTCTTTTGCAAAGCATCCACCACCTGAAATGCAAACTAATCTTTGTTTTTCGGCACATAGAAAATTGTGCAAGTCCCTATTGAGAAGGTTCCCTCTCTCTTTCAGAATCTTTCTCTGAAGATTTCTGTCTCTAGGCAATAAAACAGCCGTCTCCTTAAGAAAGCACATGTGGGAGAGCAACCCTGGGAGAGGGGCTTCTGCTGGTTGCTCTTTTCTCCATGGAAGCTGAAAGATAGGTATGTGATTTTTTCCAGGAAGAAAAAAAAAATCTCCGTCTTTCTGTCTCTCTGTCTTTCTCTCTCTCTCATACACACACAGGCACTCTGGCAGGAAGTTCTCTCTATTGCATTTAAAGCTAGACAGAAATTACTTATCTTATTTATGGAAGCATCATTTGAGAAAAAAACACTATTCCTCAGCATACAGAAAATTGTGTGTGTGTGTGTGTGTTAGGCAAAAATTATGGTCTCTCAGAGAGTCTCTCTCTAAAGCTCATTCTCACGGGGCAGAAGTGCTGGCTCCCTTGAGAAAATATGTACCAAGGAGAAAAACACACACAGAAATTCTCTGTACAAGAAGAAAGTTGTGTGCATGTGTGTGCCCACATGTATGTGTAGCAGATAAATGTCTTTCTGTGTTGATTTGTCTCTTCCTGCAATGAGAAAAAAATACGTTCTTGATACACAAAGAGAAATGTACACACACACACGCAAAAATGTCTTCCCTCATGGGGCCGGCTCCATGGCCGAGTGGTTAAGTTCACACGCTCCGCTGCGGCGGCCCAGGGTTCGGATCCTGGGCACGGACATGGCACCGCTCATCAGGCCACGTTGAGGCGGCGTCCCACGTCCCACAACTAGAGGGACCTGCGACTAAGATGTGCAACTGTGTACAGGGGGGTTTGGGGAGATAAAACAGAAAAAAAAAAAAAAACATTGGGAACAGTTGTTAGCCTAGGTGCCAATCTTTAAAAAAAAAGAAAAAAAATGTCCTCCTCCTCTCACTAAGTGTGTACCACGGGAAAAACAAACTCTTTATTTCCCGGGATGTAGAATGATATGTGTGCATCCCCAGGCAGAAATCAGAAAGTGTTCTCTCTCTCAGAAAAGTCTCTCTCTAAAGGTCAGTAGACAAAACGTATACACACACCATAAGAAAGCGAACACAGGACAGAGATGCTCAATCACACTGATTGCAGGAAGAAAACCGTGTGTGTGTGTGTGTCTGTGTGTGTGTGTGTAGGAAGATGACTCTCTGTCTTGGCCTGTCTCTTTCTCTGAAAGCAGAAATGCAGAAAAAGCGTTGTCTCTCATTCAACACACATACAGACACACACACACACGTGCGTGCACATCCAGGAAGTCCTCTCTCCTTCACAGGCTGTATCACTGAGAGATAGATGTCTTGCTTGTCTCCCTAAGGATGCACCACCAGAAAAACTGACCCTCCTTTTGTGCTCTGACTGGCAGGAAATGGGCCGGTGGGGGTCTGCAGGCGGAAACTGTTTCTCTCCCCTCAGAAAGTGCCTCCCTCCTTGCGGTCTTCATCTCTGAGCGTGAAGCCCCCTCCTAACACTGTGCCCACCAGAGAAAACGCCTCTCCCACGGGCACTGTCTGTCCACACTCGGACACGTGTGTGTGCGTGTGCTGGCGAAGAACCTCTGTCCAGGGGACTGTTTGTCTGCTCCCGCAGGCAGGAAAGTCCCTACGTGTCTTTTCTCCAGGCAGAAAAATCTGTCTTGAAAACACACACAGACTCAGGCAGAAAGTTCTCTCTATCGGTTCTTAAAACCAGACAGAAATTACTTCTCTTCTTTAGGAATTCATCACCTGAGAAATAAACACTCTTTCTATTTCTCAGCATGCAGAAAACTGTGTGTGTGTCTGTGTGTGTGCGCGCATGTGTTAGGCAAAAATTATTCTCTCTCAGAGAGTCTCTCTCAAGCTCATTCTCACTGGGCCGAAACACTGGCTCCCTTGATAAAATATGTACCAGGGAGAAAAATATATGCATCAATTCTCTCTCTGGGCAAGAAGAAAATTGTGCGTATGTGTGTGCACGCACGTGCATGTGCCAGCAGAGAACATCTGTCCAGGGGACTGTTTGTCTCCTCCCGCAAGCAGGAAAATCTATACGTGTCTTTTCTCCAGGCAGAGAAAATCTGTCTTGAAAACACACACACATACACACACACACTCAGGTGAAACCTCCTCCCTCGTCTTGCGAAGGACACACCGCCTGGCGAGCCGACACTTGAGGCTCACGGATGCTGTCAGCACGCCGTCTCTGGAGAGAACAGATTCTGTCTTTCTCAGAAAAGTCTCTGAGGCTCCTATCCCTGGGAGATAAAGACACACACCGGAGAGATACCCACGCTCACTCTCTTTCCACACTCAGAAAATTGTGTGTGTTTTTGTGTGTGCATTGTGCAGGAAAAAACCAACAAACCAAATGGAAACGTCTGCTGTCAGCCTGAATTTCCCTACAGAGAGGAAATATATGTACCATTTTCCAGGTGGGGAAAATGATCTTGAACACACATACACACACACACTCACACAGTCACTCAGACACACGCTCACTCTGCCAGAAAGGCCTGTTTGCAGCCCCAGGAACGCCAGCTCTATCCTTGTTTCCCGGCCCCAGAACGCTGTCTACGTGCGTCCGTGTCTCCGGATGGAAACACTTTCCCTCTCGCTCAGAAGAGGGCCCCTCTGAAGGCCCCTGTAACCAGGCAGACATGAGTCCCCTTAATAAAAGCACACCTGAGAGACACACACTCACACACGCTCCCTCTTGTCATACTGAAAAAATTGTGTGCGTGCATGCTTGTGCAGACAAAAACCACGTGTCTGGTTTTGGACAGGCTCCCTGCAGGCTCACAAAGACAGGTTTTTTTCCAGATAGGTAAAAACAAACAAACTCTTGTCTTCCCACCACACACACATGTGCGTGGCACTTAGGACTGAAGCGTTCCCCTGCCCGCCCAAGCGTGTGCCTCCCGAAGGACCACTGCTCTTTTCCTGCTTCTTGGTTCACAGAAAATCCTGCTATCCATAGGCAGGAGGCTTCTCTCTCACTCAGATAGAACTCCGTCCCGAAGACTGTCACAGGTCAGACGTGCCCCCCCATGAAAGCACGAATCAGATAAGACACACAAGCATGCTCACACACACACACACACACAGAGCGAGGGAGGATCTATCTGCCTGTGTTGGCCGGGACACAAGCAGAAAGCATCTTTCTGTTTTTTATCAACGTGTCTTTCTGCAAACAGATCTATCTCATACGCACACACACACACACACACATGCACGCATGCACGCACACACTTCACTCTTTCTGTCGTTAAGCACTCACCACCTGAAACACTGGTTCTCAGCTCATGGAAAATTTCGCATGTCTGTTTATAAGCAGAAAATAATCTCTCTCACTCGGAAATGCCTGTTCCCAAAGCTGTCCTCACTCTCTCACACCAGAGAAAAGCCATTCATTCTGTGTGTGTGTGCCCTCGTGCACACACACTCTTGTGCATGTACAAGAGAAACGTGTCCATTGATCCACCTCTTCCTACAAACAAAAAACGTGACTTTTTCTAGGCAGAAAGATCCATCTCCTCACACACACGCAAAAATTTCTCCTTTTCTTTCTGCAAGTTTGCACTTATGTTGATTGAAAAACCAACATCTTTTTCTGTAACTCTTGGCTCTCAGGAAATTGTGAGTATCTCTGGGAAGAAAACACTCTTGCTCGCTGAAAATGTCTGGAGCCCTCTGTCACTAGGCAGAAATGCCCCCTCCACACACACCCACACACACACACACACACACTCACAGGATTCCAGTGAGCCCATGGAGACTCATGGCAGGAAGAACACTGTGTGTGTGTGTTTCCACGCATCCCTGCCACCATTACTACACACCCATGTGCACGTGCACACGCTCACACTCAGGCAGAAACATGCCCCCTGCCCATTAAGGGTGCACTAGCTGAAAATCAACTCTTTTTTCCTAATTCTCAGCTCACAAAATTCTGTCTCTAAACAGAAAACGATTTTCTCCTCTGAAAAGGCTTTCTCCAGAGCACTTCATCTCTGAGGGAGGAGTGACCGCTCCCAAGAAGGGCACTCCAGAGAAACGCCCCCTCACTCCCTTTCCAGATCTGAAAATCATGCGTGTTTAAAATCACTGCTTTTGGTCTGTCTTCTCACAAGCCAAAAAATATGCATCTTTTTCCAGGCAGGAAAATTTCCTTTCTCTGTCTCTCTCTCTCTCACACACACACACATACTTTTTCTCACTAATATGATGCACCACCGGAAAACCCAACGCTTTATAACTGTCATCTCGTAGAAAAATGTGTATGTTCCCAGGCAGAGCATATTCTCTTCATCTCTCAAAAAAGTCTCTCTCTGAAGCTCTCTGCCAGTGGGCAGAAATTACGCCCCCCACTAACGAACACGCACACACACACTTAGCAAGAAGAGATTCGTGTGTTCATGTGTGTGGTTATAAGCAGAGAAAACTCTCTGACTTGAGCCGACTCCCTGCGAGCAGAAAAACAGAGACATTCTTTTTCCTCAAAGAAAAAAATACTCCCAACACACACATGCACGCACGCACACACACACGATGTGGCTCTTCTCTATGTTTGTACTACCTGAAAAATGAATAAACACACACTCTATTTCTTGGCTTGCAGAAAATTATATGTGTGTTAGTCTCAAGGAAAAAAAATTTCTCTATTTTGACTCAAAAAAGACTCTTTTTAAAAATCTTTGGGGAGAAATGCACCCTTCCCCATAAAGAGCACACCAGATAAAAACACACATGCTACCTTCTTTCCATACTCAGAAAATTGTGTGTATGTGCGTGTGTAGGAGAAAAAACCCTCCATTTATCAGACTGTCTCTTCCTGCAGGCAATGTATATATACATATGCATCTTTTTCCATGCAGCAAAACGTGTCTGTCAGGGACACACACACACACACTCAGGCAGAATGTCTTCCTTCTCTCACTAAGTAGGCATCAGCTCAAATACCAACACTTTCTGTTGCTCGGCTCACAGAAACATGTGTCTCTCCAGGCAAAAATGTTCTTTTTCCCTTTGAGAAAAGTCTCTCTCTAAAGCTTTCCATCACTGGGCAAAATAACTCCCCTCTCCCCAAGAAAGCACACAGAAGAGTGAAAAAATACACATTGGAAAAGAAGAAAACAATGTGCGTGTTCACATGTGTGTGCTTGTGAACAGAAAACATCTCTCTGTTGATTTGTCTCCCTGCAAGCAGAAAAATATATGTGCTCTTTTTCCAAATAGAAAAATCAATCCTCTCTCTTTCTGTCTCTCTCACTTTCTGTCTCCCTCTGTCTCTTTTTCTCCATCTCTGTTTCTGTCTCTCTCTCTCACACACACACTCACATACACTGATGCACAAAGGTCTCTGTCGGGCTCTATTGTGAGGCAAGTACGTCTCCATTATCTCACTAAGTGTGCACACCCTGAGAAACAAACACTTTCTCGGTTTGCAGAAAAGTGTGTGTGTGCGTAGGCAGAAAATGTCCTCTCTCTCTCTTTTTCTTCTTCCTTCTCGGAAATGTCTCCTCTGCCGCAGCCAAGAAACACACACCTCGTTAGAAAAACACATGTACACTCTCCCTCTCCAGGAAGAACTCCTCACGAGTGTGAGCGGGAGGTGCCTGTCGTGCTCACAGGAAAACGTGTGCGTGTGTGTGTGCGCGCGCGCGCGTGCTTCACTAGTAGGAAGAAACTCAGCCTCTCTCTCTGTCTCTTTCTCCCTCTGGCGGAAAAGCCGTGGTTCAGGCTCTCGGCCACCGACCCGGCAGGAGGCAGGAGCGCCTCCCTGCTTTAACCCCCGCGGGGGTGACCGCGCCTCCTCCATGCAGACCGCGGGGCTCGCCTCCTCCTGGAGACTGGGCGGCCCTCACCACGACCCTAAGGGTTAGAAAACTGCTTGTTTTTCTCTCTAGCTGGGCCACCCGTCTCTCTGTCTCTCTGTCACACACACGCACTTTCGGCAGGTTGAAAAGTGTGCTTGTGTCACTGTCCAGGCCCAAAGTCTCTGTCGGTTCACCAGGGACCCCACAGACAGTCGGTGACCTTGGCAATGGAGAAGGCGCAGAGGAGCGGACGTTTCCTCCTAGAACCCCTGCGGCCCCTGACCTCTCGGGGGTCTTCCTCCCACGCTCAGCACCCGGGCCGGGTGGGAACTCGCCTCCCCGTCACACCGGTAGGCTGCTGTCTTCCTTCACACTGCCCAGAGTCCTTGGTGTCCCAGCTGGGCATCGATGGGCCCCCTGACACGGTCCCTGCCCCACGTCCCCACTCGGAGGGGACCTGGGACCCCCCTCACTCCCACCTCCCCCGCACTTCACTGTACCCAGCCCTGCCAGGCGCCCCGAGGACACCCGGCCGCAATCGGGAGGCACTGGGTCTGGAGGGCTAGCTCTCGGCCTGGGCAAGTGGTCCAGGCCGAGCCACCCTAACGAGGGTCCCTCCTCCAGCCCCCTCTCCCAGGGGTCTGCCTCCTGGACCCCACCCACCTCATCTGGACCCCATCAGGGGGAGGTCAGGCACTCGTGAGAGGCGAGGCCAACCACCAGGACCTTGCCTGGGGACCTGAGCGGGGGCGTGGGCCGGAGGCAGGGGCAGGAGCAGGAGCAGGGGCAGGAGCAGGAGCAGGGGCAGGCACAGGGGCCGGCCGCAGCCCCCAGAGCCCCCCAGCGCTCCCCAGCGCCCCCGCCTGGCGCGCCCGGCTCTGCGGCCTGCGCGGCCCGGCGCCGCCGCCCCCACGCGCCGCGCTCACTCGCTGCCCAACAGCGCGCCCACGCGGCCGCGCGCGGAACTGCAGCCGGAGCCGGGCCTGGCGCCGGGGGCGGCTCGGGGGCTCTCCGCCCAGCGCTCCCTGCTCCTTTCTCTCGCAGATGCTCCGTCCCAAGATTGCAAGGAGTCCTTTCTAGACGCTGCCACCTGTCTTTCTTTTTAGGGGTCCAGGAGGCCTTGATTTGGGACCTCGGGAAGAGGAGCTTGTCTGCAATCTCGCCTCCTTGAATTTACGGGCTTAAGACGTTGCTCTCTACTCACGTATTGAATGCATTTGTCCCCGAAGGCCCCCCCTTGTCCCCGAAAGCCCCCCTCTCCCACCAAAGAAAGACTCCAGGTGGCTGATCCATGCCATTTCACTAGAGGGAGAGCAGGGTAAGATCAGAGACTTGAGTTCAACTCCCTGCGCTTTCACGTGCTGACTAGGGGCACTCGGGCAAGTGACACTTCCTTTCTGAGCCTCAGTTTCCCCATCCGTAAGGGGATATAATGTAAGCGCACAGCCCCCTGGAGTTGCGGGAGGATCAGCTGCGCCTGGCTGCCGGGAGGCCCCCAGGACCCGGCAGTTCATACTGTGGTAGGGGGCTGGGGTCTTTTTTATTATTTAGCAAACTCAGTTCCCAGACAAGGGGGAATCAGGCCTGGGGCACCCGCCGCCCCAAGGATGGTTGTGGGGTGGATGCCTCTGCAGCATTCCAGAGGGGACGCTGGTGGGGGGAGGGGGGAGTTGTGCTCCTGCTGGGGGTGGGAAGTCAAACGATTTGTGTTCAGTGTGTCCTGGCGAAGAGGTTCTAGGCCAAGGGTAATCTCTCCTAATGATCCCCTTGTCTCCTATCGACAAGGATTAGCTCAGCGGTGTAGACAGACTATAAACTATGTCATCCTGGTGAGATCCTCATCGGGTCACTAATGGACCCACACTGAGCTGGGTCCACTGGGGCTTCTCAATCACATTTGAGAGATGAGGCAAAGCCACTCCCTTCCTCATCCTGCACCCCGCCCCCCCCCCCCCCCAGCTGGTAAGGGCTCACAGCATCATCTTTATCCAAGAACACAAATTTGTGCAGCTCAAAAGCACTTCCCCATGTTTTATCCCACTTCTCCCTCAAAACCTGCAGGCTGAGGTAGGTTAAAGAGAGTATCATTTCTTCAATGGATGTTCGTTGAGGCCTCTATCTTTCAGGAACCGTGCCAGCTGCTGGGGATGCAGCATGAACAAGGTTAAGTCCCCCTTCTCTCAAGGAGCTTACATTCTCATTGGGGAGAGGACAACAAACAAGTAAATGAATAAGTAAACAAGATAATTTCAGATGATAAAGCCTATGAGTGAAGCAAAACAGGATCAGGAGGGGCTCCTTTAAACAAGGAGGAGTCAGGGAGGGCTTCTCAGAATAACGAGAGGGTGCTGGCCATGTGCAGAATAGCAGTAAGAGTGTGCTAGGTAGAAAGAACAACACATGCAAAGGCCCTGGGGTGGGTATGCAGAGGTGAGGTAAGGGAACTAGGCAGGACCCGCTTGTGCTGGACATGAAGACAAGGCCAGGGCTTGGGGGTTTAGTCTAAGTTTGGGAGAAGCCAGTGGATTTCAAGCAGGGGATGACGAATCTAATTAGTGGTTATGAAGTCCTCTGGGACTGCGAGGAGAGCAAGTGTGGACACGGGGAGATCAGACAGAACACACGTGCTGAGGTCCAGGCGGGAGGCAGTGGTTGGAGACGTTGGACATGGAAAATGTGGTCAGAATGGGGACGTAAAGACAGTGGAATTTGTAGTAGAGTAAAGTGGTCTCATTTTTCAGATATTTAGGCTGAAGCACAAAGTGAGGATGTACGGTTCGGCTGGATCCCACCTCCTACGGCACAGAAGGTCCTTACCTCGTCAGCCCCAACTCCTCTGCCACCTTGTCTCTGATGCCTTGAGTCATGCATGAGGTTAATGGTATTGGGCTTCTCCTGGGCTTGTGTCTGCTCTCTTCCCAAGTAAGGAGCATCCTTGGGGACGGGGCTAGTAACTTGCTTTCCCTTCCTTGCATCCTTCACAAGGTCTTACCCACAGCAGCTTTCGCGAGCAGTTCCTGCAATGTCTGCTCTGTTCCCAGCTGGCTCCCTGTGCCTAGAATAGTGTGTGCCATGTAGTTAGTATGTATGTTGGATGAATGAATGCGTGACTTGATCTATCCAGAGACAGTTGACCAGATGGTTAAAGGTTTGCCAAGGCAGCTTCCCCTGTCTACGGCCTTCCACGTAGAGGCGTTATCTCTCAAAGACCTGTGGCTTTGGGGTGGCCTTCGGACCCCCTCTCGCTGCTCCTGCGAGGGCTTGGTTGAGCCCTGAGAGACCACATTGCTGTTGCTTCCTCAACATTCTTACATGTTGACTTAAAGATCTTCAACTTCCTTATGAAGCATCTGAGGGAGAGGGGCTGGATCGACATATGGCTCCAACTTTGAAATACAGTATTTAAACAGCCCGTCTCATGATGCTTAAAACAATAGTCTAAAATTTGTTCTGTAATAATTGTTGATACAAATGCCTAATTCCCAAATTGCCACCCTTCAGAGTTCACGAGAAAGAATGACAGTTAAGAAATGGCTGCCAACTGCAGCCTTGCCTGGATGGCCCAGAACAATTGTTCTCGCTGGCTTTCACTGGAGAATCACTTTCAAGGAGGAGACTTTTTCAATTTGCCGTAAATCCTACCATGTTTATTTTTAGAAGTTCCAGTTCCATAATAATTTGCAAATGAGAAGCGCCTTGGGCCCAGATCGGACTTTGCTGGAACTCCCGAAGAGGAAAGTCAATAGCATTAGGTGAAAGGGAAATAGAAGTCAAATTCTGGGGGAGAATCACCCTCCTTGTGAAGAATCCTCCCACAACATACGTGCGTTAGTTGGGGGCTTCCATCTGCAACGTTCACGTGCTAGAAATGGAATTGTGTTAACCCTTCACACTTCAGTTAGAATACAAGGCACTTGATCCAGCTCTCCACCATGAATCCACGTGAACACCAAGAAATGAGATCCCCTTTTTCATTCCAATTTCACTGTGACCAGTGAAGGAGAGGTGGGCTTGTGGTTGCTAAATCCTGAAAACAGCTTTGGAGGCAAGACTTGCTGTGGACCATGACGGTCTGCCAAGGTTTCTGAGGCTCTTTGAGAAATGTGCCGTTGGGGGCTGGAAAGCCATGCAGTGCGGTGCAGGGTTTGGTCCTCACAAGGGAGAACTCCTCGAAGCAGAGAGAGGAGGCCTGCTTGGGAGGCGGAGGTCCTGATCTGAGTCTTGGCTCTCCCTGTCTCTAACTGTGTGGGCTTAGCCAAGTTCTAGGCCCGTAGAGGGGTGGTCTGAATGCCTGTTCCAAATCTTTCACTTCTCAGATGGGGAGACTTGGGCTGGTGAAAGAGGGCCCTGCCAAGATGCCTGGGCAAGGTTTCCTCTCTGAGCCTCAGCGTAAACCCAGGGGGTCTTCTTCCCCACAGCTGTGTGAGGAGGCCAAGCCTTGCTTCTGCTCCAAAGTCATCTGTCGACTGAGAGAGCTGGAGAGAGGGGTTTCTAGAGCAGTGGCAAGTCTCTCCACTGCTTGCCACATTTCATCGGAAATGGGGAAGTGCATGTGAAAAGCTGCCGCAAATCCCTGGTCTGTGCCTGGGCTCTCAGGACCTCAGAGCTGGGTCTTAGGTTTCCCTGGAGGTGTGGCGCCCCCTGGTAGCTGCAATCCAAGAAGAACTGAAAAAAAATTTCCTGTCATCTCTTCAAGATGAGAAGGAAAGAAAGAAAGGAGGAAAAGAAAATAAGAAGTGAAAAATAAAGAAGGGAGAGCCCTTCTCCTTTACCTTTACCCCTGAAAAAATCAGACTTGAGTAGAGCTGAGCCACTTTGAGTTCGGTCCATTTAAGCCACAAAATGAGGGAAGATTTTCCATGAATGTCAGATTCCTTCTGCCTCTTGTCCCGTGTTCAAGCAGTTATTGAGTGCCTCCTGGGTACCAGGTGCTGTGCTACGTGCTGAGGTCACCAAGAGGAGCCAGGCCTTCAAGGGGGCCCGACTTCCCGTGGGATGCCCTCATTCAGGTTGTGGAAACAATGGAAGCGGTTTCTGTCTTCCCACCTGTTTTTGACTTTCCTTCTGACCACAGTGCACAAGTATGTTTTTATGCACTGAATGTGTTACATCCAGTTTATCGCAGGTGTTCTTTAATTGAGAAGTGAAGGAGGGTGCAGTGCATTGAACCTCTCTCCATTACAGCGGTCATTTGCTTTGTGGCGTATGGGAGTCTGGAAGGAAAAAGTTCTCATCCTCAAATTTAAGGGGTGCCTGTTTTGCCTCCGAGAAGAAGACTCAAAGTTCCATTGGCCACATTTTTTGGAGGACCAATTCTAATCTTAAATTTGTCGGCTCAGAAAAGTGGGACTTTTTCGAGCATCCTGAAACAGAGCTCGTGGGAGAACACGGTTTAGATCAAGGGCATTATAGAGCTCAGACTGTTTACTACATGAATGAACGAGCGATAAGCAGTGGCAAGAGCTGGCGAAAGGCTTGGTGGATTGGAAAAGACTCTAGCTTCGCCTTTCTCAAGTGGCGTGAAATCTTCTTGGTACGTCTTGTTTTCTGTTTAGGCAGATTCATCTCTTTGCTGTCAATAAGAACAGAACCCAAAAGGTCACCATTTTTCATTGTCAACAAGAAACAATGAACGAATGAATTAGGGCTGCTGGCTGGAAAAGGACGCTGCTCTCTCGTTTTGCTTCCCAGCCCCAGTGGGCCTGTTGGTCCCCGCTTTTCCAGAGGTAAACTTTCTAAATCTCAGTATCTTTATGATCTTCAGGCACCACGTCTTGGAAGGGAGGGAGCAAAGGAGGAAGAGACAAGACAGAAAATAGAAGTGGATCCCGATTCAGAAGCAGAAAAATGGAGTTATATTCACCCAATGAGCAATCTCTCTCTTGACTGGGTCTCCTTGACACACGCTTGTCACTTAATTTGTCATATTGTTTGTGCTCCACGATGGGCTTTAAAAATAACGCACCTTTGGCAATAGTGGTCCAGGAAGTTCATTCACACACACGAGCAGCCATGTACTTTGGGGATGAACGATCTTCTACCTTTGATCAGGTGCCACGCAGTGTGAGCAAGCTCATGCAGATGGCGAGCAGAAGTGGCCCAAAACATGGTGACTTCCAGGGGAACAGAGTCTGGGTCCTTGTTAGCACAGAAAGTTTGTAAGCAACAGGCAGAACCTTTTAAGATCAGACGTGCCATTGAGAGGACCCAACAGGCTTGGGAGGAAACCATAAATGGATATGTTATCTTTTCACTTTGTGAGAAACAAGCAAATCAATGATGTGATGAATGAAGAAAGAAAATGTCTGATTGGTAATTACAAAATGAACCCAGGAAGGAAGGAAGGACTTTTGGAGTTATAAACTCTAAACAGTGTCTTAATGAAATGATAGGGGTCTCCTTTTTTCATAGAATTAGTCTCTCACCTTTGAAATATAGTCATTATTAAAAAAACAACAACTTACCATCTATTTCCAAATCCTTTTAGTGAGGTTACTGCAGAAAAATAAGAAAGACACAGAGAGAGTTTTGAAAGTAGATTTAATGGGCAGTTGTTTGAAAGGCCTCGAGAGTTTCCATCAAGAGTGATCTAGAAAAAACTGCCAAGAGAATTCATGTTGGCTCAGCAAATAAACTACCCCTGAAGAAGCTGATTAATGTTTATTTGCGTCCACCCCAATGCTCGGGCTCCGGTGACCGCAGCAGGCCAGCTGAGATAAGCGTGCAGGGCCCCCTCATTAAGGACCCACCATCTTCCTCAGCTGTCACTTTATTACCCCGGTTCATTTATTCGCTTTGAAATTATGATGGGGAATTGACGCCTCAAAGTGTGTGCCTTGTCACGACTGATTTCTCCTTGTTTGTGGAGAATCAGGCGCACATCCACTGTTGCCCGGATCAAAGGCCCCTGGTTGGGTCCTGGCCCCAGGGCCAGAGCTGCGCCAGCTGCTGTCAGCTCACCCCACACTCACTTTCCACCACTGGGGAACATGGCCAGGGTTGCCAAATCCTTTGACCTTTCAAGAGAAGATGTATATCACAAATTTGTGGCTCCTTCTAGGGCCTCATAGTTCAGCAACTACATTGCCTTGCCAAATGGGTGCCAAATGCCGCCACCCTTTCCTGGAATGGCCCACAAATGTCTTTGCCCACGGATGGCGCCTCATGAACAGAGGTGAGGACCACCTGGCCCAGCCAAGAAGACTTCTCCAAACTTCCCTCCCTCACTGCCCTTCTTCCTTCACCTGCTCACTGCCCAGGCTGCAGCTGGCCCCCCAGGGCCCTGGATCCAGCTGCCATTTTGGGTCCTTCCAGTCGGGGTACCTTCTAGGTCCATTGCCACCAACTTTGCCTCTTCCGAGGGTCTGTAGAAAATGGCTTGATGGTTTCCAATTTGGGAGAATTTTGTCCCTGAGTAACTGTTATTGCAAGGGGAGGTCATGTTGCCTTAGAATGATGCAGATGGCCACTGCATGCTCTTGGGTGGTGGCTGCCTGGGCACTCCCCTGGTTCTGGAGACTCAGTGTTTCTGCAGTTCCATCAGCCAGGCCCTGGGAGGAGAATGCCATCAGCTCCCCCGAGGAAGCCAGCAAGTGCCCAAGGGAGAGTGTTGTTTCCCCTGGATGTGAATGAGCAAAGGGAGAGGAAACGGCCCACACTCAAGGCCACCATCAGACACTCCAAAACCTGGTGTCTGACACGGATGAAGAACTTTGCACTGGAGCCCCAGGGAAAGTAAGAAAGTGGCCTGCGTCCTGACACTGTCAGACATAATGGACATGGCACAAAGTACGGGCCCAGAGGGTAACTGGGGTGAAGTGCCCCCCATCCACGGGGAAGGTGAGACGCCTGCCCCACGGAGCCGAAGGGCGCCGAGGCAGAGTTTCCAAGTTTCTCTTGCTCCCAGTTCTGAGGGAGTGTTTCCTGAAGCTGGCACTTCCCGTCCAGGGTGCTGTTCTGAGGGCTGGGTTCATATTAACTTGTCGAATCCTCGTAAGGACCCTCATAGGTGGGGCAGGGGCGTCTGACAAAGTCTAGAAACATTTTTGTTTGTCGCAACTGCGGGGATGATGCTGGTCTCTAGTGGGTAGAGACCAGGGACAATACTACACACCCTACGGTGCCCAGGCCGCCCCCAGGATGGCCCCTGCGACTCAGGATGGCTCCCAGTTTGGCATGCAGGCCCAGATGACTATAGCGCCAAAGCTGAGCATCTCTGAGGTGGAATTGCATCATTAGCCCCATTTTACAGGTGAGAAAACAAATGCACACAGAGGGGAAGAGCACAGAGCTCACACAGCAGCATGTCTGTGCCGGAACCCCTAGACTGGGCTGCTTCTCAGTTACAAGGAAGGCCGCCGTTCGCTCCGCCTGAAGTGTGTGCCTCTCCGCCAGCTGTGCCCTGTTTCTCCATGCGGGCCAGAGACAACCGTACGAGCTGCTGACTCAGGAGCTTTCTTAGAAAAAGGCTAGATGTGCAGCTTTGTGTTGTGACCTCTTGATTCCCTGAATCTGATTTGGGAAAAACCATCAAAAGCAGTCCTCAAAGAAAAATCCACCCTGTAGAGTCAGCGTCACCGAGCTTGTGCCAAACTCATTGAAGGCTTTTTTGCCTAAACCTCACATTCTTGGATCATAAAAAGAGCATCATCTGCATTTTCATATATTTTATCATTTAATAATCCAAGTAGCCTGGATCATAAACATTTAGATAGGGCAAAGTTCTTGCTTTCTTCTTATCCCCCCAGACAAGACCTGGTCCAATGACTCTGGATGCTGTAGCTGTTAGGATCTTGCTGGGAATTTCTTGCAAAAAGAACAAATGACAGTCAGGAGCCCAGCTGGGCATCAAGCTGGTCCACAGACGTGAGGCACGGATTGCAAAATTTCATGCTAGGTTATCAAGGGTACCGTACGTTTTATAAGTGCACGGTCTGTTTTGTTTCTCTTTGATTCTGCTAAGCTGGACAGTGACCACAATCTGTTAGACACCTTGCAGAAAACCTTCCCAACAGCTGGGCTGTTCTGTACATTTAATCTCAGCCCGGAAGGAGGAGGGAGAAACGGCCTCACTGGTAAACACCCGGCGAGCTGCCAGCTGCTGCTGACACAGCCTGTGAGGCTCTGACCCCCCACCCCTCTCCCTGGAGCTCCCTGTCCCCAGGCTTCTTTGAGAGGAGTGGGTGTTCTGTCTCCTCGTTAGAGCTCAAGTTAGAGTGCCCCGGAACAAGACGGAGGGGATTACTGTCTCCTTGCAGCGTTTTACTGATTTTCTGAGTTGTGTGAGGACAGACTCCACTAAAAGAAGAGAGAAATGGGATCCCTCTAATTCACAAAAGATTTGGGGCCACGATCCTCTCTTTTCAGCACTTTGCTCGCACCCCAACACCTGAAAAACAATTCTCTTGCTCTCAAAAACAAGGCGAGAGTTGGATCTCCCCTCCAGCTCTGAATCCCCGCAGGCTGAGAAAGCGTTCTAGTGCCACCTTGAGCTGCTTTTTGGGAAGTATCAGAACCATCCAGAAACTGCTGGTCCCTGTTTACAAGAGCTGTCCCCCAAAGCATCAGGCTGCTCTCTGCCTCCTGGTTTCCAGCCTCTCGGCGGCTGTTCCCCTTGGAATCCCCAGGTGACCTGCTGACCCCTTGTCAAGTGAGAGCCCTCTGAGGCCCCCGGAGGAGGCGTTTGAGCCACGCCAGCTGCCCTCGAGTGCCTCCCCCGACCCTGAGGGCCGGGGGCCTGACTCCAGCCCCCTGCCTGGCCTCTTTGAGCTCTTCAGATGTCACTCAGCAGCAATTAGGTAGTTTGGGAAGGTGGATTTCCTGACCATTCCTCTGAGGCTGGGGCTGAGAGGGAAACTGCCAGGCTGAGACTTCTTGTTTACGAAAGCTGTCCCTACTCACCCCTGTTTTCCTTCCAACTAATCAGCCCCCCAGCACTCTCCCTCCAAAGCCCACCTGGGAACTTTCAAAGCCCTGAATGTTCCTCACGTTGCGCAGACCCGGCCTCATCAGCCTCTCCAAAGGGCTGGGGTTTCGCAGCCCTGAAGCAGGTTTCTGTCTGACTCAGGCAGTTCCGTTTAACCCAGGAAGGGCGGAAGGGACCCAGGGCCGAGGGGGGCTCCCGTGCCTGCCCGCCGTCGCTCACAGCCCTGTGGGACCTCAGCCCGGGCACTGAGCGCCACTCACCCTCGTGCGCACGACAGAACCGGGGTGTTTTCAGAAGGCTCCCCTATGATAGCACCAGCTGGTCCTCTGGAAGCTTTTCTCGGAAGGAACAGTCTCGTCTGTGTCTTGAGTCAAGCGAGTGGTTCTACAGTTGTTCTGGTTCGGATGGGATGAAGGGTTTGTTTTGTTTTATTTTATTTTACGTGAGATTTATTAAGTTTTTCTAACTTGAAGTATAAAGTTCATATGGCAGTGCTCCTTAACCAAGATGGTTTTGCCTCCAGGGGACACTTGGCAATGTCTGGAAACATTTGGGGTATCGCATCTGGGCAGGAGGATGCTATTGGTATCTGGTGGATAAAGGCTTGAGATGCTGCTAACCACCCTAGAATGCGCAGGACAGCCCCACGACAAAGAGTAACCTGGCCCCAGATGTCCGCAGTGCTGAGGTCAAGATCCAACCTGACATACAGCAAACTGTGCAAATCTGAAGTGAAAATGTCAGTGAGTTTTCACATGCAGACACACTGTCTTAGTTTCCTAATTCCCACAAATGTTGTGGCTTAAAACAACACACAATTATGACTTTACAGTTCTGGAGGTCAGAAGTCCTAAAAGCCAGGTGTCAGCAGGACTGAGTTCCTTCTGGAGGCCCTAGGAAGGAATCTGTGTCCATGTCTTTTCCAGCTTCCAGAGGCTGCTGCAGCCCTTGGCTCATGGCCCTTCCTCCATCTTCAAAGCCAGCAACTTAGCATCTTCCAGTCTCTCTTTCTGTCTCTGGTCATCTTGTATCCCTCTTAGTGAGGACCTTTGTGATGACATCAGGTCGACCCAGTAAATCCAGGCTAATCTCCCCATTTCAAGATCCACAACTTCTTCCCGTCTGCAAAGTCCCTTTTGCCGTGTAAGGTAGCCTATTCACAGGCTCCAGGGATCAGGACGTGGACCTCTTTGGGGGCCATTATTCAGCCTATCACATATACTCAGGTCAAAATGAAGACCACGTCCATGGTCCAGAAGGCTCCCGTGTGCCCCTTCCCCGCAGGACCTTCTCCCTACACTATTCTGACTTCTACCATCAAAGAACATTTTGCTTTTTCTTAGGGTTAGTGATTTTTTTAGAGATAATCCCTCTTTATTAAAGGCTACATATGAAATGCTAATACAATTATGAAGCAATCCCAACTCTGGATCCCTACAAAGCCGCAGGGAAATTCTTAGGTTGAACATTTGAATCCAGCTTAGAAAATACCAGAACTTAATTAAAGTGAAAAGCAGTTATTCTATAGCCGGAGATGCACATTAATCGTGGAAGAGGAGGGCAGGGGAAAGGCGGAGCAGGCGTGGGATGCAAGTGCCGGTGATAAAACATGTTCTCAGAGGAGCAAATTATGGTGGAGTTTTTAAGATACTTAACACAGTTTGTAAGCCCCTGGCACTAATATACAAATAGTCCTCCTGGATGAAAGTGATGGGAGCTTGGCTGCCCCATAGGTCTAGAAGGATCGGCATAAGGATGGCAAGTTGCAAACATTCACACTCTTTCTCATTCATCCAACAATCCTTCAATAGACTTGAGGCCAATCACCAAAGCTCAGAGACTGGGATGGGGCTTAGGGCTGGAATACAAGGGTGACTGGACCTAGTTATTATTGGAGCTCACCATCTATGGGGGAACAGATGGCAAACTAAATAGTTTGTGATATGTTATGTTTAGTGCTAGAGTTTAGGTTCAGGTGGGCCAGGGCACTCACCCCCAACCTCAGGCAACCACTGGTCTTTTTATTATCTCCAAAGGTTTGTGTTTTCTAGGATGTCGTGTGGTTGGAATCGTACATTCTGCAGCCTTTTCAGACTGGCTTCTTTCACTTAGCAATGTACTTTTAAGATTCCTTCTATGTCTTTTTGTAGCTTGCTGGGTCTTTGAATTTTTAAGGTATCATATTGGCATGACGGTTGTTAATTCTAAGATGGAAGGATGCTGGAGGAAACCCTGAGGTACCAGACAAGTCGTCAGATGAGCAAAGTGTCAACCAGTGGCTCGGACCCCACGCCTTGTCCCAGCTCTGCTTCCAGAAACCCTTGCCGCGTTCTGGAGGGGGCAACATCACGATGTGTCACATGCTAAAGTTCTTGTCTAGTGGTGAGCCCAAAGGCAGGTAGAATTTCCCAGAGAACTATGGCGACATGGCTTCATGGGCTAGGACTTATGCTCACAAGAGATTTCTCCATTTTCTTATGTCTGGAGAGTCTTATGTCAAACAGCTCTTGAGACCTCTGTGTTTGGAAGTGCTCCTGGGGCTTGGGGGTAGAGAGTAAACACTCAGTTGAGCATCCTTGTCCCTCCTCCTCTGTGAAACTGACATGGTCCAACCATTCTAAACTCTGCTTGCTGGTTTCCCTGGCTGACATGTCCACTTGGCTGCCTGCCTTTATGAGCTCACCCTGGAATACACATATATTGTGTGCAGAGCCTTTTCTAATGCTTTTTTTTCTTATTAAAACAATAATGGCTGCACTACAAAACTATTAATCAGGCAGTAAATTCTTACAGGAAATTTATTACTAAGGTTGTATTTCTGAAATTGGCCATATTGTCCCAGAAGGAGGTACAATTAAACATTTAAGAATAAAAGTCACACAGGATTTAGATGGCGCCTCTCGTCTGAAGGTTTCGAAGACTATTCTTTTTCCATCAAATGCTCTACAGATGGTTTCAGAGGCTGAGAAATGGCGGAGCTAAGTCCAAGGTCAACCGTGAAGTCATCTGCAGAACCGACTTGTCTCATTATTTCCTCGGCTGTTCTTTGTGGCTCTTGCTGCTGTTGGTTTAGTGTTTTGGAAGGTGCTTATCCCGCTGTATGGCCCTGTGATCCACCAGGGCTCCCAAAGATAGTCTGACCTTGACCTGCGGCTTCCATTAGGGTCAAGATGTTGCCGGACCAGCAGGGAATTGGGGAACTGATGGGAGAAGAAAGGGAAACCTTGTGGATAGACATAGGGAAGAAAGTGAGAAAATGAGAAAAAGTGACAGTATAGATTAAAGAGTCCCATTTACAGAACCCCTGATAAAGCTGCTCAAGGAGGGGAAAGTAAGAGACGGGTCTTGGAGAAGTCCAAGGCTCCTTGCTGTGGCCGGGGTGGGAGCAGTCATAGGTGGAAGGTGGGTCTCCACCGTGGGGGGCTTTCCGTGGGTTTGGAGACGCAGGGATCGTGCACACATGGAGTGTAATCCATCCCAAATAGAGGAGCTAGACAACACAGGCCGTGAATTTCAGGGGAGAGAGAAATGCTGGGCACTGGTTTGGTCCAGCGCAGGAGAATGGGGTGAGGGTCCTGGTGAGAAGAGATATTCCCAGTAAGGCAGTGGGGCAAGCATCATTGAGGGTCTTCCTGTGGCTGCAAGTTTGGGTAGATGATGGGGGTGTTGAAAGCCAACCAGTGAATGCCATTATTCAACCCCTCTACCCACATCTATTGAGCCCCCAGCATGTGCCAAGCTCTGTGCAGGAGAGAGAGCAAGGCCTGCCCTCGGCAGTCAGGTGCTGTCCGCAGGCAGTAGGGAGCCATGGAAAGCTGATGGGTGAGGAAGTGCCCAGAGGACTCAGGTTTTAGAAAGCTTCAGTTGTGTTTTTTTCCTTTGCCCACCCCTCACTTATGTTTCCTGACATCACATCAGCTATTGTCTTTGTAGGGCAGAGCTCCTGGTCTTCCTGCCTCGTCCCAACTTGGCATGTGCTCCTTGAGAACAGGAATGAAGTCTGTCTGTTGAGCCCCTCCTGGCGGAGCACGTGCAAGATGGGCCCTGCTGTGGGTGTATGTGGATCTGGGTCAGATCCAACTCCTAGTGACTGGGTGAGTCATTCCGCACTCTGACTTCTGCCAGGAATGGCAGCAGTCTTCCACGGGCAGGCGCTACCCAGTGGCCGTGTTCAGTCTCCATTCTTTTACTCTCTCGTCACTGGGCCACCCTTTGAGGTGGATGCTTTTAGGATTCTTGTTTTACAGATGGGGAAATTGAAGATTCAAGAAGTGCAGTAAGTCACTTACTCAAGGCCAGCCAGCCAGTGTCAGATAGGAGTCAAACCTGGGATCGCAGAGCTCTGCAGCCCTGTACCCCATTGATTCGAGTGTTCTCACGTGCCAAGTGAAATCTTGGGTCTGAGGTCTGTGACTGTCCCCTCTCCTTTGATAGAACACAGGACAGCCCCGCGAATGGAATGAAGAAATCCCACCTTTCGTCTCGCCAACTTGCCTATCAAGCCCTTCCCCATTAGTTCTCCCTGTCCTGGAAATGAAACCGAACTCAAAAAAGAGAGGCCAGCTTCTGCATTTCACCTGTCTGTCTGTCCTACCCCTTCCTCTCCTCTCCTTAGTAAGGAGAGAGCCCGTATCTGAGTAAGTTATATCTGCTGAGTTAGTTTTAGACACTGGGATGGAAATCAAGTTTATTTCTGCTACGCATTTGCTTTCCATCTTGGTCTGTCTGATTGCTCTATAGGGACCCTCGGAAGGGCAGCTGCAGAGGGGGAAGAGGAGGGGAGGCAGGGCCAGGATTCTAGAAGGAGATGGTCGCAGTAATGGAAAGGGAAGCTTCAATAGTGTATCTGTTGAGGCTGTGACATGTTCCAGCTTTCTATTTTTCTAACATTCAGTTGTAATTATCCTTGTGGTGACTCCACCTGGGTCTTTCTGAAGATTGGCTGACCCTGTGGCTTGAACCAAGTGTGCAGGATCCTTGGAAGAAGCTATTTTGGTCAGCTCTGAGGAGAGGGAGATGTCCCAGGCCTGCTCTGCACATGGTCACCCCTGGACAGCCAGGATGTCCTCAAGAAGGCTCCGAGCAGCCGGAAAGCCCACAGAAAAACACCTCCTCAGTCTCTCGGGGAGCATGGCATTCTACAAGAGGATTCTTTTGTGTTGCGTTTTTGGAACCTAGAGGAAATATATAAAATGATGCTCAGAAAAGGTTGGGAAGATGCCTGGGCTGTACAGCTGGCTGGGATCCTGATGAGATTACAAAATAAAGAAGCAGAAATGATGGGAAAGTATTGCAAAAATATTTCCCCAAATTGAGGAGAGGGGATGGGGAGAAGAGAACAAATAATTTATTGGAGGTTGGGGAAAGGGCAGGACTTGCTCTAATAAACATCTTGCAAGAAAGCTAAGTAAGGAGTGTCTTTCTTGGATGTGTAACAGATTGCACACTCAGCAAGCTCCAGGGATATGGCCCAGAGGAATTAGCGAAAGAATCCGCATCCTCTCAGCATCTGGTGTGGCAGGAGTGACCGAGCACACGCCCTAGAATGAGCAGATGGGGCCTTGCTGGAGGAAAGAGCTGATTCTTACATTACATTTCAGAGGTTTTGTAGGGTAATGATAATAGCGTCTTACTTTCTGCTTTTCCCAAAGCGCCCCATCTTTGTTAATAGGTCAGCACCATTCGGATCCTCAGCCTCCACTTTCTAGAGGGGAAACTTCAGGCTTCGCCCACGAGGCTGAAAGACTTACCCAGGCGGATGGAGTTAGAAGCAGGCACAGAGCAACGTGCTCCTGTGTTCCCTGGAAGAAGGCTCTTCTCTGCCTTCCATGCAACAATTCCTTGCCCCTGTTCTCCTCCGGAGGTTGAAAACTGGGGCCAGATCTGTTTCATGGCATGCCAGCATGGGCCCTCCTCCCTCCCTCTCTCTCTTCCTACCTATCTTCTTTCCTTCCATTGAATTAGGTGCCTTTGACAATTGGGGGGGATTCACGTTGCCACCCAAATCCACCACTTCTCTTGAAGAGTGAGACGCCCTGGCAACAATGGCTGTGTTCCCACGTTGTGCTGCCACTCAGACCAGGCTGGCTGGGGCATGTGCTTCCCAGTTGGCACAGCCACCCCCAACCCACATCCCTCATTCAGGATCTGGCTTCTGGCCACATCTCTGGCCTGCCCTCTCCACGTGTCTGAGTGTGTGACCCCTGTTCTCTGCCAGGACCCACCTCTTTGGGGCAAGCACTCTCCCTAGTCTTCAAGGCACATGAAAAAAGGAGACCGAGAGAATTGTCTGGCTTATTAAAGGGGGACATTTTAGCTCTTGCCAGAATTTGGCGGGCACTATGCAACGATGTCCTCAGTAGAGCACAATCTGATCATATTGCCACTGTCACCTCCGAAGCCTGAATTTACACTGAGCACTTCAAGAGGCCAACTAGACTATGTCAAATCCTGCTAGCCTGTTCCATTGTGTGGAAAGTCTTTAAAAAAAGCATTAATGGAAATCTAAATTCCTATCAGTAGAAGATTGGCTAAATAAAGTAAGATATTGCATAGTATAGAATTGTAATTAGCAGTTAAAATGAATGAACTACAGCTCCGTTGATATATATTTAAATACACACACAGCATAATACTGCAGAACAGGACTTGGCAAAGACCCACCCACCACCTGCTTTTGTAAATAAAGTTTTATTGGCACCCATCCATGCCCATTTGTTTACATACTGCCTGTGGCTGCTTTCACACTATGACGGCAGAGCCGAGTAGCTGCAGCGGAGACCATATGGTCCGCCAAGCCGGAAATGTTCATTAGCAGGCCATTTACAGGAAAAATTGGCTCTCCCTTGCTCTGTATCATTTTGGGATCTGTATAAATATAAATAAATAAATATATACGTGTATTCCAAATATTTCATATATATAGATATTTGGTTGCAAAGATATTTGAGTTCATGGCAGAGATTGTCTCTGAGTGGGAGTCTGAAGATAGAGAATAGGGAGCATAAAATTTTCTTAATCCTAAAATTCCATTTCTTCAATTAAAAGAAATATATTTGGAGCCATGTGAAGAAATGTTAACAGCTATCGAATTTTCGTTGAGGGTTCATAGGTGTTTGTTTTATTAGTCTTTGAACTTTTCTGTATTTAAAATGTTTTAAATACAAATTATTTCGTAAGAGAATAAAAAAAAGTTTTAGGGATGGAATAATTACATCTACGTTATAAAACTCAGTGACATTGTAATTATATGTTTAAAATGATCTACGGTAGCTATCTCCTTAACTATTCAATGTATTATCCTCCATTTTACTCTAAATTGTTTGGGAAGAAAGGATTTCGGTTTCGGGTTTCCTTATGCTTGTATATTTTACAAATTCCCTTCTATATCTTTATAAATAGTTTCTGGGTACAACCGACAAATTTACTTAATCCACGCGGCAATCTTCCCCTCATGGTCCTCTTTTATTTTCCCTCCACGCAGAAGCAATGTATAGACCCATCCAAGAGTAACAGCCCAATTATGCAGCCAGTGCCTTCCAACATGTAAATAACCCTGTCTAGGAATCCAGAAAAAATAACCAGCCAGGGGCCTTGTCCCACTTACTCAAATCACACGGGCAATTTACGTCCATGAATTGGAATTTCGATTTGATCGCAGAGTTTACATGTAGAGGCCAAGGCACATTATGGGGAGGAGAGGGCGGGAGACTGACGAAGTTGAGAAGAATTAGAATTAAAGTAAAGGAAAACAGACACCGGGACTCTGACGGAGGCCAAGTAAAGCCAGGTGCTAGATTTGGGCAGGTGACTTGGGAAGCATGAGTCCTGCTCCCATGGGGGCTGCGGGCAACTTGAGGGCAAATGGATAGGCAGCCGGATTTGGGGTCTACAGCCGTTCCATCTCCGGCTCTTTCCACCCAAGGAGTTGAGCATGGGGTCTGGAAATTTCAGCAGAATACATCCTCTTCTGTACCTGAATGAGGGACTATTCACAAAATGCTGGGCAGCCAAGTGGGCGTCTTTTGAAAACAGACTTCTGGAATTTCCCAGACTTCTTGCAAATAATCCACAGTACTTTGTCAGAGTGGAAAAACCTGAATTTCTTCCTACTCTGTCTGGAATATATACAGTAAAGTCTTTGTGACTTGGCAGGGCGTGCCTGGCCGGGAAGACCTCTGCTCTTGGCCGGGCTGTGCAGCAATGAACTTGGTGACCTTGAGGAGATCACGCACCTCTGGGGGCCTCTGCCTGCTGGGCTATGAGGTCTGGGGGCTGGGAGGGGGCCACGGGCCCCAGCCTTTGTCCCTAGATTTCTCAGAAGTCAGATGACCTTGGACGTGGCACATGATCACTGCAGATGTGGCAGGTGGGCTGGGTGGGCTGCCAGCTGCTGAACGGCCTGGAGAGAGAGCGAAGAAGGAGCCAGAGAGGCTGAGCAAATGGCTTGGAGAGAGAGGCAGGAAGGGCCTCTTTCCCCTGTGAGTTGGCCTACAGTTAGCCTTAGACTTCCGTGGTCTCATGGTTGTCTGGCCTGGCTGCAAAGGGGGTGTTAGGCCCTGTTGGACCCATTCTTTCAAGGCTCAAAGTGTCTGGCCCTAGTTCTAACCTGTCTGCGAGCTCCCAGACCCCAGCTTCCCACACCGTCTCCCTGGCCTGTGCTGATGGCTCACCCATCCCCCGAGAAAGCTTTAGGAGAAGGGCATCAGGTCGGACACAACCAGGGTTCTGGTCCCCCCTCGGCCACTTGCTGGCCTAGCAACCTGGAAAGGTACTTAGCTTCTCCAAGGCACAGTTCCCTGAGTGGGAAGAGGGCTAATCTTAGCGCCCGCCTTGTAGAGACACCGCGAAGACTCGGGACATCAGGGCCAGAGCTCTGAAGGTGAGGTTGGGGCACTCTTCTCTGCCCCACTGACCGTAGGCTGCAGCCCTGCGCTTCTCCTCCTAAAGCTCCTGCAGCTTCGGCTTTCTCCTGGGCTCTGGTCCCTGTGGACACTCCTCACTGCGAGGGTCCTGGGGCGGAACACCCTGTACCCTGACCGTGAAGACAGTCACCATAGTACACAAAGTGCGCCCTCTCTTGCACAGTGGGCCTCCACATCCTGCAGTAACTCTATCTACCAGTACACGGAACGTGTCCTCTGCACCCAGCACCATCCTCAAGCTGGGAAAGTGGCCTTGACCGAGGAGACAGGAACTTTGTGGA
The DNA here is from genome assembly GCF_037783145.1 of Equus przewalskii. Taxonomy (NCBI): domain Eukaryota; kingdom Metazoa; phylum Chordata; class Mammalia; order Perissodactyla; family Equidae; genus Equus; species Equus przewalskii. Next base: position 45,692,366 of record NC_091851.1, read on the forward strand.
GGTTACGTGTCAGCTGGGGAAGACAATGGAAGAAATAAAAAGAAAGTCTAGGCAGTGAGTCGGGCCTCAACTGAAATAACGCAGGATGACATGAGGGAGCGATGCGGGGTGTGTTCAGCAGGCTGGTGGGGGAAGGCCGCCCCGAGGAGGAGGTGGCTTTGGAGCTGAGACCTGGCTGACCAGAGGGAGGCGGGTGGCCATGAGGGGAGGAGATGTGTTTTGGGTGGTTGGAGGGAACAGCTGGTGCAAAGGCCCAGCAGCAGGAGGGAGCCGGGCCCTCTGAGACAGAAGGATGGCGGGAGGTCTAGAGGGCGGGAGAGGAGTGACTGGGCAGGCCCGGGTCAGGGGGCAGGGGGACCTCGGTGGTGGGGAGTTGGGGGTCCTCTGAGGAGTGCCATTTCCGTTTTAGGAAGACCACTGCTGCCGCTGGGTGGACAAAAGACTGTAGGGTACAGAGTGGGAGGGAGCGAGTCTTTTCTCTGCCTCTGCTGCCCATTACTGGGCAGAACGGGGCACGTTTTCTAATTTAAGCTCCAGCTAAATTAAACTGATTTAGCTTCATGGAACCTAAGAATTAACGGACAGTCTGATGACCCCCGTGCAGCTGAAATGTGAAAGAAGCATGAAGCTCTCCACATGGACAGGGTAATGGACAATGGTCACGGGTTCTGACCTGCTCAGTCACAGCTGGGTTTTAATAAAATTAACACATTTGGGAACTCTGTTGTATTTCTCTTTCTCAAAACAAAATAATAAAGTGTACCACCCTGGTTCCTGTTGGAGGCCCGTGGTCACCCAGAGCTGTTCTGAATGCCTATTACTGCATTATCAGGATTTCTCATAAGTCCTTCCCAAACAAAACCTTTAGGAGAAGGTTGACTTTAATTTAATTATTGGGAATTACTTTAAGATTCATGTTTTTCCTCATATTACTGAAAAGTAATCATTGTGATAATGAAGACCGCATGTGTCCTGGATCTAATTATTAAATCATTACATTGTTTTATAGTTCGCGTTAGCTGCTTCGGCAAAAGGGTCTGATGAAAAAAGACAGAAGCGTTTTTCCTTTTCTGCTTTGACATTTTAGTTTCTATCCATCCAGTTCACTCCAGCCTGAGGAATGGCAGAGTGGGGACCTGGGATTGGCCTTTGTGGCTGTTGGGGTTCCAGAAGGACGGGTGGGAACCAGGTCAAGGGTCTCCAGCCTTTGAACTGGCCCTGAATGCTGGCAAGAGGGATTCAATGGGCCAAGTCTGGGCGCCTTTTCTGATTGGCCCTTCCTGTTGCCCAGTCTTGTCCCTCTGTCTGCCCTTTATCCCTCACACCCCACAGGCACTCCCTGTAGGCCTGCCTGCTTTCCTCAAAGTCCTCTAAAAGGCAAGCATAGAGCAGCAAGAGTCGGGGGAATACATGTGTGCTTACGTACCTGTAAGGCTGTATTACTACAGCTAGGCAGCTGCGAGTCGCTTGCCTTGGAATAAAGCTTGTCACCAGAACAAATGAGCAAAACCAATGTGCCTTAAAATATAAAACAAAACATCATGAGAAAGCTCTTAGGACAAATTAAGGCAATTTGTGACTGCTTTGTGGGTAAAATTCCAAATAATTGAAAAACACCAGATTATCAAAATCTTTCCAAAAATTTTTGCAGCAAAACAATCTCATGTGAAGCCATGTGTACTGTGGGGGCTTGGGGCTTCACTGCTGCCTGGCCCCTGCCTCTGGGGCTTCTCGCAGTTGCTCTGTAAACCCTCCCGGATGGATTGCTGACCGAGTCTGAGTCTTTCCCTGGAAACAACGTACTGTCAGGCTCCAAACAGAGGGAATGTAACTCACTTGTGGTCCCCTGAGTCAGCACTGATGAAGGCCCCACGAAGAGAATTAGCTGAGCCCCGGCCCATTCCAGGAAAGAGCAGGAGTTGCTCTGTTGCCCAGCATGGTTCCGAGGGACATTGCCACCTGGTCCACTTCATCCGCAGGGACAGTGGAGGGGATGGGGGTGCTCATCAGTACACATCTGCAGGGAGAGAGGGAGTCCCAGGGCCTGGAGGAGACGTTTGAGCCTCTGTTGTTGGACGCTGTGGACCTCGCTCAGCTTCGCCCTTTGCTCAGACCCATCCACTGCCCTCGGCTGAGCACTCCAAAACAGGTGCGCAGTTAGTGCTTCCGGACTGAACAGCTGCAGTGTGTCTGGGGCCACGCTCGTGTCTTCCCACACATCCCACTTCCCTTGAGTAGGACAACACTTAGTTTTCCTCCAAAAAGCTTTGGAGTTAGGAACTTCAGTTCTTTGCTGTTTTTGTAATTGTAAGGTGACCCTGAGGCCTACTTTTCAAGAATCCTTTGGAATTGAGAGGTATCAAACCATGAAGGAATGCTGAAGAACCTTAGAATTGTTTTCTCTCTGCATCCTACTCCTCCTGCAAACCCTTTATCTTTAAACCTAATCTTTGCATCCACAGGAGCCTTTTCCCCAATTAGTAAGTAGATACGCCTGACCAGAGACACTTCAGTTGCTGACTCATTCATCACTCACTCTCTGATATTTATAGAGCAACCGCACACATCCCTTACAGTGGGAGATGCTGGATGATGGAACAAGATAGGTCCCTGCTGTCATGGAAGCAAGTGCCCACCGGGGGCTGGCCATGAGAACAAGTAAGCAAGGCTGTGTGGTGCATGCGGAGGGGGAGGGCACACTGGCGGCGTGCTAGTGGGACCCGCTTTCTGGGCATCACAGGATACACTCTCCCTGTGGAAGGAATTAAGCAGGCAAGAGGAGTGAGGTTGGAGGCCCGGGAGAGAAGTGGTCCAGGCAGAGGGAAGAGAGGGGCAACAGCCAAGAGTCCGGAAGAGGGTTTGAGAAACTGAAAGAAGCAGTGCAGTGAGAGCCAAGGGGGGACGCTGAGGGGGTGCTGGTGCCCGGCTGTGGTCTCAGGGCCATAGCAGCTAGAGACATCTCTAACTGCTTCTCTCTTGCTTGGACAGGTAAGTGTTGGCCAAACTCTCCCCTGCGTACTGGAGAGTTCCAAGTCCTGGAAGAGCTAAAAGCATGTCATTAGTGTCTCTCTGAGGACTTCACTCCCCTTAGGAATGCTGCTGTGGAGACTAGAGATGAAGACAAGAAACCCCCATGGAGAAGGGAAGTTCTCAAGGTCCCTGAGGGCATCCCCATCATGTCATGCCACAGAGAGGGGCCCTGCAGATCTGTCCCTCTGCCAAAGCAACTCTTTGACAAAGAAGAATGTCAACAGCGGGTCCTAGGAAGATTCTGGAGACACTTAAGGGGAAGCTGCATGCTGGGGACCTGTTTCTCAAAGCCAGTGGCTCCTGCACATTACGGCTGAAGCATCAGGAAGTCAGGAGTGGGTCTGAGCCAGGACAGCAGCAGAAGTTAGAAACTCAGCGCTAGATGAGAGACCCCCTCTCCACCTCCCCCTACATAGATGGAGGCCTGCATATCCTGGGAAACCAAGGGAGAACTCCCTAAGTAGGTTAATTTGCATTTAATAGGGGCACAAATTGCAGCAATGACTAACCATGGCAACAAGCGATCCTATTAGGCTGAAATTAAAAATGGAAGAAAAAAAGGAACACCTTAGGAAATCCAGCCACTCCCTTCTCGGCCGTGGGGACAGATTACAGCCCAGCAGGCTTTACGGGCTGTGCCGCACTTGGTTTACTGCTGGGCTGCCACCATCTTGAAATTCTTAACGACTGTTGAACAAGAGGGCTGCGTTTTCATCTCACTGAGCCCACCAGCTGTGTAGGTGGACCTGATTCCAGAATCTGGCTGCCATACCTGGCCCGTCCCTCCACATCTGCCCCACACACAGCATATTCCATCCCTATTTCTCCAACAGATGATTTTGTGGCAGCATCTCCTTTTTTTCCTCTTAATTATTATTTATCTGGCCTTTTAAATTAAGATATAACATGCAAACGGCAAAGCTCAGAAACCATAACCAGTGGTTTTTGTGTGTGTATGAATCCTCGTAAGGTAATAGACATTTCCATCCCCCAGAAGGTTCTCTGGTGCAGCTTCTCAGTTATCACCCAGGATCCACCATCCTGATTCCTAGCACTACAGGTACGTTTGCAGCAGTGTTTTATCTCAGAAAGATTTTCTTATTTAATTTCCTAACTTCTCTTGGAGGTCCTTTGGAATCTAGAAAATCTTAAAGGGAGAAACAAAAGGTAGAACTATTCTAAATAACTCTAAACACCCAAAGTTGAAAGAATGTCTGAGTCCTTCAAATAATGCAAGTTTAGTTCTATTTTGATGGTCCGTTTCTGCAATGAGATCCTTGGGTCTTTTAGGAGACGCTTTCAGGGATCCAGAATCATATATTTTTGAAATGACGTATTATCTTAATTATCTTAATTGTTTCACGAATGTGAACTTGGTATGAAGTAGCCCCTTGAAGCGTGTTGCTAAGGAGGGAAAGGAGATTAACAACCTAATCAAGCATTTGGAAACAACTGGCATGCCTCATGGAAAGGGTCCTCTAAAAATTTCATTTAAAAATGTAATTATATTGATGAGAAAGGCATAGTCCTTTGTTTTAGAGAGTGGATCTTATAGTTGGAGAGCATTTAGCTGAATTGATAGAATTATGTTTAAAATGCTGTCTTCTTAATTGTATAAAATGTAATTTCCAGGCTTTTACTGCAGAAAGAGTTGGGTTTCTGGAGTCTTCTGTTGTTTTAATGTTGATTTGGGGGTGACCACTGGTGTTATTGGGAATGGGGAACAAAAATGAACGAGGTTTCTATTTATGATATTTCAATGTCAGAGCCCACCTTGCTATAGGCCAGGTGGCAGTGGCCTTGTAGGTACAGATGGGGGGGTGGCAGTGGGCGGGCGGTGAAAAGGGCCCTGGTGGGGCTACTTGAGAAATGCACCCCAACTCCAGGCCCCGCGGAGCCTGAGCCTCCTTCTCTGAACGCCTCCCTTCCTTTTGGGAAATCAAAGCCTTGGCACAATTTTTCAAATCTTCTTTTTCGTGTCATTTTCACATTCTGTGAGGGAGGGTTGGATTTTAGAAATAAGTCGTTGGAGCCAAAACAAGTTAGTGATAAGCTGGGAAGAAAACGCTCTGAGATAAAATTCCGGACTGTGAAGCAAGTCCCCCAAGTCCTGAGGCTTATTTCCCTGTCTGCAAAAGCTCGTGTCCTTTGATCCTAGGGTCCTCTGTCTCCTGGTTATTTATCCAAAGGAAAGATTACCCAAGAAAGAAAACATGCTGCCTGCATGAAGATGCTCATGAGCATTGAAATAATAGCTGAATACATGAACAAGCACCTAAACTCGAAAACAACCTGAAGGCCTCTGACAGGGCCTGCAGGAGCTCCTGTGGCCATCACAAAGATTGTCCAGACAAACAGAAACGTTTCAGAGATAATGTGAGGAAAGACCTGAGAACCAAAAATTGTAGGTACCCTTCACGGTGAGAAAAAGGAAAAAGGCTATTGTCTCAGGGTCGTGGGATTCTGAGGGAAGGACTTCTCCCCTTGTTTGGCTTAAAACTGTGTTTTTATGGTAAATAAAATACAGAGAACAAAGAGGAGGAGCAGAAAAAACCCCAAGCAGGATCCTGTTAGCACAGTTCTGGGGGAGAAATGACAGCATTTCCAGCAATGAGGCCATCCCTAGCTTGTTTAATAATCTTTTCAGGTAGCCATGGTGGAAGGGAGCGATGGATATGTGGAAGTATATGTTTTTTACATTACTTCCTGATAGTAATAAACAACTTTGGAACGTTCACAGAAAAATGTACTGTAAAATGACTCAATTTGCTCCACAGCCAGTGAAGATATTGGTCCTATCTCTGCATGATGGGGGGACAGTGGATCTAAGAAGGCCACCGATGATCTTGTTGAGGGTCCAAGGCAACACGTTGGGCCTTCAAATGAGGAGCCCTGTCTCCCAGTCTGAGCCTCATCAGAGGAGAAGGAACTAGAGGAGTTGCTGGTCTGCTCTGTCCTCCAAGACAAGGAGGACCTCTCATCCGCACCCCACAGACTTCCCAATTTCACCCCAAATTGGTCTTGCTCAGTCCCAGTGGCACCCCTCAGAATATCTCCCGCCCATTTGACCTATTTGTCCCTGGGAGGTGGAAGATGAAATCTAGGTTCTAGGCCACGAGATCACAAGTTCAAATTCCCTCAGAGGGCAGAGCCGGGGGTGAAAGTCTTTGTTCTCATGTGAAATGCACAGGAATGCTCTTCTTTCTTTCGTAGAAATGTGTTTTCTCCAGTTTTTTACTCAAAACCTGTGGTGCTCTTGGTTTATCTGTACCCATTTTTGAAGGAGACTATGATAAAGGGAAATATTTATCCTATTTGAGAAAAATACCCTGCAACTAAATGATAACTGGCAAGGAAAATAGCTTTGGGGAAACAGCAGGGAATGGTGGAAGATGTGGCAAAATTGGAACATTCCATCCAAAGGAGCTCGGTGACGGCTCCTTGCTGCCGTGTGGAAAAGCACGTCCCATGTTGTGAGATGTCCTTATTTTAAAAGAGAAGCTAGATCCCTGAAAATGTAAAATCTCCCAGTAAGTATATATAATATTTAAAGAGAGAGAGTGAGTTTCATTTTAAAGAATTTCAAGAAATCACATCAGTTAAGGGTCTTGGTTTGGGTTTCCCCAGAAGCAGACCCTGAGATAAGGATTCAAGGACAGGCAAGGATTTGGGAGGGGGTCACAGGAAATACCCAGAGGAGGGTGGGAAGAGAGAGAGGGAAGGGAAGGAGGCCAAGAGCAGGTCCTCGGATGAACGGGCCCCTGCCGTGGGCCGCAGAGGCTCGGCCCTGCTGGGCGGCTCGGGGCCGGGGCTCTTCAGACTTTCCGAGGTGCAGAATTCCTTTGTCTGGCCAAACCATGGAGGACTGATGTTTTCATAAAATACAAAAAAATGGGAACAAAGACGTACAAAATACAAGCCTCCTTTATTATTATTATTATTATTATTAGCTTCAACAGTTATAAAATTAAAGTCTCAAATTGCCATAAAAGTTTCTAAGTGCTCACGCTCAATTTCAGCACTTGGCCCAGCACAGACTGGTAACAGACAGCTCAGGAAACCGGCCAGCACTGGTGCTGGGACCATGCTCCGAGTCACAGGACTGCTGCAGACCACAGCTCAGAACGATCCCATCTAAGGAGTAGGGAACCAGGGGGTATTTATCCACTCCATCCTGCCTGCATTGATGAAGGGCTGCTTCCAGGGGCACTAACTCTCCAGCTATCTGTGTGTCCCCTGCAGGCCTAGCGCCCCTGAGTAGAGTGGCAGGAGACGCTGTGACAGTCTTCAGGCAGAAAGGTGAGTGCTAAGGGGATATGGATGGGACACCAATGTCAGCGCTCCCTGGAAGTCTTTTTGCTTCACCTTAGCTCCATTGCCACGATTCTCAGTGTGGTACCGGGACCAGCAGCATCAGCATCACCCGGGAGGTTGTTAGAAATGCACATTCTCTGGCTGCACCCCAGACCTGCTGAATCAGATACTCCAGGGTGAGGCCCAGCCATGTGGATTTTGACAAACCTTCAAGGGGGTTCTGATGCATGCTCAAGTTTGAGAACCTCTGCCCTAGTGCATTTTAGAGCAATGAGGCCAATAAACAGGTCAGGAGAAATATCCTCATCCTCACATACAACTAATTCAGACTTCACTGCGGTTGATGCCTTTCTTTCAAAGGGCTCAGCATGAACTCATTTTCCAAAGAATTGCATTATTTAAATAAATACCAAGCTTAAGCTCTATATTTCCTTTCTCTAAACCATGCTGATAAGTTCAATGCATAAAAATCGCTTTAAAATCCAGCTATGAAGATTTGTGTTGGGCAACGTTTCCCGAGTCAGTCCTCTGTAAGATGTCAATAGTGGCAGAGGATAAACTCTCTTCTGCAATGCGACACCTGCCTTACTTAAACTGTCTGAAGCAGAGTTCTCGCAGATTAAACAGGAAATGCCATCTGCAGAGTCTGGGATCCTTCCAGGGCCTGCGAAGGATGGGACCCAGACAAAGAAGAACAAAAAGCCTTTCATTTGCTCAAAGTGCTCTATTCCTTAAGGTGCTTTCATGGAAATAATCTACCGAGATCCTGGTCGTAACCACGTGGGAGAGACCAAATAGTAGAAGTGATGTCTCCATTTGGGGGACAGGAAGATGGAAGTGTGGACAGTGAAGGAGCTTGTCTGGGTTTGTGTTGCTCGCTGAGTAGGGGGCTCCCGCCTCCTTGCCCAGGGCTCCTTCTTCCCTTGAACCAGAACCAGAACTTATGGAGATTTGCTCAGATACAAGGCGTTTCTGTTGAGCCTTCTGCTATGCAATCATCAAACAGCGGCTAGTACGTGAGGTGTGGGCTCAGCTCCCCCAGCCTGGCTGAGTGTCCCAGGCCGCCTGTCCCACCCCCAGGTTGTCAGGGTTTCCTCATTACTTTGGTGTCGCCAATGAGTCTGATGAAGACAGAAGGACTTCATTAAATAGATAATTGGTTCTGAGACTAGAAAAACAAATGGAAGCACAATGAACGTGCTCTGCTGTTTGTGGACATCCGTCCACTCTAAGCGAACAGCCCGAATTAATTGGATGGTTTAATTTTTTGGCCTTTTGGCTGTCTCTGTTATAGTGGTTCTCAACTGGGATGATTTTGCCCTCCCCCTCAGTCCGGGGACATTTGACAATGTCTGGAGACATTTTGGGTTGTCATTACCCAAATGCTATTTGGAGGAATGCTATTGGTATGCAGTTGTGGGGAGCAGGCAGAGATACTGGTGAACAATGCACAGGACAGCCCGCACCATGCAGAGTTACCTGGCCCAAGGTTGAGAAATGTTGCTCTATGGCTTTACGCCAGCATCATTTTTCCACTCAGCCATACCTAGTGAATCATAATAAACAAAATAACACGCTAGAAAACTAGGAGGAGGGGAGGAGCAGATCTCAGGCATCAAGAGTACAGACTCGCTGCTGAGTGAAGCTGGGTGTCTTCACTTCGTTCCCTCTTTGCCAAAGGGAGGATTAGACCTACTGAGGGTTCATTAGTTAGTGTCTTTTGGCTCTATTTTAGGCAACCCAACAACCAATTTGTTTTTTTAATGGAAGCTTAAACTATAACCTTAGGCCATCTGTATTGAAATATGGATTAGGGGTGAGCCGGCTCCAGCTTCTTCCTGCTCTGGACACAGGCTGGCCGCCGGGCGGGAAGAAGCGAACCTTTCTCGCTTTACCTGTTTAGCTGCATTTGGCAGCTTTTTGTTAGTGTCTACTTGGTTAGCTGCCACCGGGCCATGCCGGGCGGAGGAGGACTAGAAGAGAAGAGATTCAGGCAGGTACAAGGTAGGACGTCAGGAGGAGACGGGTGAGGAGCTGGGAGGGGTGAGACCCCAAGAGATGGAGCTGGTGAGGGAGAAAGGGGGAGAAGCGTGGCTCCAGAGATTTCTCCGTGGAGCTAGAAAACCCCCACGGATGCTAGGTTTCTTGCCAAGGTACAAATAGTCCAGCACCCTAGAGAAAAGTCTCTGAAATCACGTCGGGTAGAAATCTCAATGGCACTTAGAAGTGTGAGTGTCGGTTCAGTTTCCTTCATGCTACCTCTTCCTTCTTCTACCTGCTTCCTGAAACAGGGGCACCAAAAAGAAAACAAAAATCTACAGTGCACGAGCTCCCTCGAGCCCTACATCAGGTTTCCCAGTTTCTTAATTGGAGAAATAAAAGCAATCATGCCTGCCTCCTGCCTTTTGTGTAAATGAATACATTTTGGTAAACCATTTGAAGATGCACCAAAACACACAATTATTCCCGGCTGAAATGGACCATCACAGACTCACCTCATGAAACACATCTCATTTGCTCCCTCTCCTAATCGGATTTTCATGCAGTAACTTTATTAGTGTGAAAATGGAGCCCAAGTGCCCGGAGAGGCATGGATTATAATGTTAATAATATTTACTATGTCCAGAGTGTCTTCCTTTGATCTGGGGATCAGGAAGAAGGCTGAGGTGGTTGTAAAATAATCCTCACATTGGAAGCATGGACCCCACAAGGAGAAACAGAGAGAAACTCTCCTGTGCGTCCACGAAGGAATTAGTCTCCATTCAAAAACCGGGTGGAACCAATTGCTCCTCCCGCCAAGGGTGGGACGACCCCATTTTCCAGGGAGCTGGCGTGATAGGTTTGATCCTGATAGCAATGACTTGATTCCAGTTGTTTCCTTAGTGTTTTTATAGAAATAACAAATGCATTTCCAGGGTAGTGGTCTATCTTCACCCACAAAATGGGAGGTGAGCCTCAAGCTGGGGTGATTCCGTCAAATCAGATGGGTACAAGATACACACGGATTCAGTTACCATCCTGGAAAGGACTTCATCCAAAGGCAGCCAAACAGGAAATTGGAATTTCTCCCCTCTCAAATTATCCATTATCTGCAACAACATCTTAATAAAACAGACAAGGGGTCAGTAATTTGAGCCTGGTAATTAACCTGAAAAAGAACAGCTTAGCTAGACTGTTGAGCGCAGTAATACATTCTGACATATAATGACACACAGATGAAGGGCAGGGGCGCGTGAGGGTGGCACGGCAGACTAGACGTTAGACAGCTGGCCCTCAGCTTTTCTCTTTCCAGGCGTTGCAGAACAGGCCCGTGTGCAGGTGGGACTGCTGCTGTTGGCTGGGGCCACGGCTGGGGCCTTTGACAGGCGGTCCAGGCAATTGCATTTAACCAGACTGTAAGACAATTAAATGAAAATGAAATGTCTGTGTATTTCCATTTCTTTTAATAACAGCAAATGCGAAGTTTCCTGAGAAGCTTGCCTGGAAAAAGAAATTAGTCTCAGCTTTCAAAGAGAAGGGAGTGGGGAAGCTGTGGTAAAAGCTCCCTGTGTGAGTTTGGTGCTGGAAGGTGGAAGAAGATGGCATTCCACAGGGAAATGGAAAGAAAAAAAAAAAAAGCCAAAAAACACCACCTCGGGCTGTCACTTTCACTGCGCTTATCTCGTGGCTAATTATAAGATCTTGAGGACTTGGCCCCAGGCAGCGAAGGGCTTCATGTAAGACCCAGAACTAAAAGGATGCTTCGTTTATCTAAATAATAGGCTTTGTCAAACACACGTGGAGTGTGTGAGCTGTCATTCCGAGAGCTGATTTTGTAGCAATCATAGCCGTCTGCTGCATTCCAGCGGCCCAGCTCTGTAATCAGCCAGCCAGCCTGGAGATTAGGAGCTCCTGGGAAGAGTGCTTGCAGGTATCATGTGTCTGCAGCTAGAGCCCAATTTGAAGGGCCTTCTGGTTGTCAAGCTTCGGTCTCATTTTTCCTTTCCTCTTCAGAGATAATCACAGAAACAATTTCATTTGTCTTTCACGCAGGGAGAGCAATATGGGATTTCACAGCCTGAACAGGCCTAAGTGGTTAGCCGCATTCTTTCTCTGAGAAAAGAGAATTCTATACCTTTTGATGTTCATATCTTCCACAATGTTTTAGTAACCCCTGTTCTCAGTGACACCCACTCCATTCCCACCCATCCTACTCCTCGCACCTTCCAATCAACGGTCACCTCCTCCGATGCCTCTGACCTGATCCCAACTGGCTGGCCGGGTCCTTTTTCTCTCCAGGGCTGGAAAATAGCTTTGCCTCCAATTTTCCAAGCCCTGAGCACATAAATCTCTTGTTCCAAACTTATTCGTTACATTTTAGACCACCAGCATAGAGCAGCGCTGCCCAGAGTCAGGTGGCAGACATCCAGAGAGGGACGCTGGCTGGGAGAATCTGGCACAGCATGGAACACTGAGAATATGAAGCGCTAATTTCATCTCCCAGCCTAGGCACTTGCTTCACAACAAGCTACATACTCTGTCAGTGTCCCCTGCTGTGGCAGCTGTCAGGGGTGCTGTAGAAAACCCTTCAGTTATTCTGTGTTATCAACATTTGAGTTGATGCTCAGAACAGAGAAGCCTCATTGTGGTTTCCTTCTGAGAGGGGAGGGATATGAATCCGGGATCATAAATGAAGTCCTGGCCACACTCTGGCTTATCGTGGGTCTGCGGACCCATCCAGGGGTCATTTCTCTGATTCTAGAAACATATTTAGAATTGACATGCTGGGCAGACGGTGCAACCCCACACGGGGTCCTTGTTCTGTGAGGTAAGAGCTATCTCGATGGAGAAAGTCAAGTGGAAACTCAAACTTCATCCCCTCTAGCCCACATATCACATCCCAGAAGGGGTAGCGATCAGCTCTACTCTCAAGGAGCTACAAGACCCAGGGATGAGGGACCTCATGTCTCTGTGTGACTCACCTATTAGCCCTTGCAGAGACAGAACGGGTCCTGCAGGGCAGCTGGAGACTAATATAAGCCCACTCCATAACATGGGATCCCTGATCAGTTTCTGTGCTAGCTGTGTTACCTTTACCAGAGCAAATTAATTCAGCCCCAGGTATAATGTATGCAGCCACTGACTGGGCAAATGAGTTCTTTTCAATCTTGATCAGAAAAGAAGTCCAGAAATGGTTTGCATTGATCTGGAACAGACAGCAGTGCACTGGGGCTAGTTAACTCTCCCACCCTCTGTCACAGTAAAATCAGGATCACCTGGACATCGCAGACATGACATTGATCCATTACATTACACTGATCAGGCCAAAAGAGCAAGAGGTGGCTGGCATGCTGGAGGCCTTGAGAAGACGCAAGCTTCAGAGTGTCGAGAGGGACCCTGTGAAGATTCGGGGGCCTGTTACTGAAAGGGCTCCAGTGGCCAGAGCCACGCAGAGACACGCTCTCCAAAGTGGAAGGCAGAGCACTGCCTCTTGCACCACTGGCCATGGAGGAAGCACAGCCCCCTAGGGGTCTCTTTAGGTCCTGAGGGGTCTCTTTAGGTCCTGAGGGGTCTCTTTAGGTCCCGAGGCAGCACATTCCACTCCTGGCACTGCTGTGGTGTATATACCAGATGGCACGAGCCTGCCAGCTTTGAGGGGGCCCAGAGCAGGCACTGGTTCTGTGGTAGGTTCAAGCTGTGATGCAAGCAACCCTGCTGCGTGGACTGGATGGTCCAGCAGGTGCCCCAGGGCTGGGGGTTAGTGATGGGGAAAGGCACTGTGTGGAGTTGAGGCAAGCCCAGGGGGAGACTCACAATTTAGGTCCCTGGGGTCTATCTTTACTGGAAAATTCTCTACCTGGTGAAAAACAACTCCTGGAGTGCCCTGGGAGTGATAGAATACCTAACCATGGGACATCATGTGATCACAAGGTCATAACTGTCCAACATGAACTGTGTCCTTTTCCCATCAAGCCATAGGGTTGAGCTGGCCCAACAACAGCCATCATAAAATGAAAATGGCACAGGATTGAACACAAGCAGGACCAGAAGGTGGAAGCAAGCTGCATGAGCAGGTAGCATTGGCTGTGCCACCTCCATTTAGTGACAGAAGGCTCCCAGATCCCCCTTCAAGGAAGGACTTGCTCCCAGCTGCAGGAAAGGTGGTCAGCAGAACTGCTGTGAGCTATCTGTTCCTTGAGGGCGGCCTCAGCTGCTTTACCAGAACCATTCCTTCCCGGGGCAGCCAGTATTCTGGGACTGGGAAGGCCCTGCCGGACCCTACTTCTTCCCACAGTCCCTGGGGACTAGCAAGGCTTCGGGGGCCTGTATCTGGATCAAAGTTCAACTTTCCCTTTGCTCTGCGCTGCCTCTTTCTTTCACAAGTACCGGTCCCCGATGAACACCTCATACTTCAAATTCCATTTCAGCATCTGTTTCTAGAGAACTCAGCCTGTGACAGAGACCCAGCCCTGGATCAGTGATGGAACTCTGTACAGATTTGCTCCTCGCTCGGAGAGAGAACAGGCCAGTGCAGTGGCGTGGTGTGGAGGGCAGGTTCCATTTCCAAGCTGGCAGTGGTGCTGCCATCTATAACACTTAGGGTCCAGGGTCAGCCTGGTTGTTTCCTGGTCTCTTCCCTTCCAGCCTGTGGGGGCAGAGGGTAGACAACACGAGGAGGAGACACTCCTGCTTCTGAAGGGCTTTGTCCCCAGGGTGACACACTTCCCATGGCCACATCCAGCTGCTTGGCAGGCTGGCAGCCCAGGCTGGGTGCCACCTGGACCCACGTGTCTCATGTTGTGTCTCATGTCAGGTTCTGCCAGAAGCTGACCTTGACACTAGGAACTGAATGCAGGGAGTTGATCTGGAAGGGGATCTCAGGAAACCCTGGGAGAGGATGGAAAACGAGACAGGGAAGGGAAGGGAGCCAATAAACCGTGTCACAAGCAAGGTACTGCACGCTATGAGAGGAATTTCTCCCTGAGCTACTGTGAGAGACCAAGTAGAACATCCCAGGTCGTCCCCCAAAGAGGGAAGACGCTGAGGTGTCCACCCTGCAGTCTCTGCCCGTGGCTGGTGGGGGCTGATTCCGGGATGGGAGCTCTGGCACAAGTGGTCTCTGGTGCAGAGAGCTGCCACTGCTCAGTCAGCAGTGCTCGGCGTGTGGGGCTGAGCACCCAGGACACACTCGGCCTCTGCGGCCAACGCTCTTTGCCTGGAAGGACAGCCAAGTATCACTCCCTCACTGTTGCTCTTCAGAGTGACTCACTGGAAACAGGTAAATAGATGGACTTCTGAGGGAAATTTGCGCCCCTTCCCTGCTTCCTTCTCTTCTTTCCTCTTTTCCCTCCCTCCCTCCGTTCCTTCCTTCAATACCATCATGGCCCAGGTCCCGTGCTGGTCACCAGAGATTCACAGTGAAAAAGCCTCAATCAGAGCCTTCATAAATTTCTCAGTCTGGTGCAGAATATCAGACAGCTGTGTTGGAGTGAATGGCAAATTTCATAGAACCCAGAGGATCCTGGTGACCTTCCTATGAATTTTAAAAACATACCTTTTCTTTTTATGCAGGGCATCTCCAAATATTATTTTTTGTAGTTTATCCAGAAAAAATGCATACACACAAGTGGAAATCACTTGCCTGTGTTCATGAATGTCTGTGTGTATGTGCATGTGTTTGCACGTGCACGTGGGGACACTTTTTAACCCTGGGGAACCCCCTTCATCACAGGGTAACTGGAGGAGAGATTTTCCTTGTCTTTCAAGAAAACTTGTGCCTCACGAATGCAAACACGGCCAATCTTTCTTTCCTCTAACTTCAGTGATAGTTTTGTGAAAGCGCCTGGGACTCTTTCCCTTGCCTAACCTTCAAATCAGATTTGGGAGTGGAGGAATGTTAGAAATGAATTAATTACCTCCCTAAATACAAGCGGCACACGAGTGCACAAGAGTGCAGCAAGAGAGAGGTTCTTATTTCCTATATAGAAAAGGTTACCAGAGAAATGCTCCTGAATTATTCTTCCTTCCGTCTCATCTCCCATGCATTTGAAAGCCATATGTACCAACTCATTTCCATATTTTCTTAGAAGCCTCCCTTCCTCCGCCTCTCCTCTCCCCTTCAGACGCGCGCACGCAGCCTGGTCGCGTCGCTGAGACACATCCTTCTTCATGATTTCCAAGGGCACCCCGGGAAAGGCCCTGCCTCTCTAGTGGGCAATGGGCTTTTAATTGTCTTCTTGATACAGAGGTGGTTCCCCGCCATGAGTTCCAGCGTCTGAGAAGGTAAATGTTTATGTGCCATGTGAAAGCAGCTCCGTGTTTCTCTCTTCAATCTCCTTTATTTGGCACCAGCTCCATCAGAACCACCTCTGGAAACTTCTCAAGGAAACTGAAAAAACACCGCCAACGAGCTTTTTCCTGCCGCTCTCCCTGTGAACTGGCCAGGCTTGGGGTGCCTCGACTTCAGGGGAGGACTGTGGGGATGAAAAAAAGAAAGAAAACCCTCACCCGTCTCTTTTAAGCATTTGACTTAAAGTTACATAATAGAAAAAACGTTTTGAAGACACATACACAAATTGGTACCAAGTCTTTTCTATATCAAACTGTGCTTTTAAAGTTTTGCAGGCAAAATTTATTTGCAGGCAAATAAATGCGAGAAAAGTAAGTTCAGGACGAAGGCAATGTTATGACAGTCCTATAGACTCAGCCCCTTTACAATGGAAGTTTAAAGCTGTAACCAAAGGAAAAAAAAAAAAGAACCTCTGGAGCCACAGTTTATCCAATATATCGAATCCAGATTTCGTAAACCACAAGAATGTCATCCCGGAGACCATATGCCGAAACATGTTTTCTTCAGAACATCCAGAGTGGAAACTCAAATATATGATGAGGACAATTAGGTGAAATTTGGAAAAAGCCAAACCCAAGAGACCCAGGGCAGCTTCAGGCCAGGGCCAGTTTGGGAAGGGGATTCATCTTCCCAGGAGGTGGGGGGTCCCCAGTGAAGGACGGCACGGCCCAGGCCTGAGGAACGGCGGAGTGTTTGACGGCAGCCGGGGGTGGGGTGCAGGACTGTTCCTTAATCTGCAGTGTTGCAATGGCGCTCTGCAGGTTTTCTTTTCATCTAATCTTGGTAATCCCGTGTCAGGAGGAGAGTGGGCTCTGCTGTGTGCGTTGCCACCATGTGGAACTCAGTCCTGATGAAGGCTCGCAGCCACAAGAGGGGAGGGAGCGGTTCTCAAAGTTTGCCCCGACACAGATGAGCAGGGAGGCCCTCCATGGGCTCGCACGTGGGAGTTCAGGCTGCATGGCCTGAGGAGCCGTGGCCATCAGCGGGGGGACGGGGTAGCCTAATAGTCAGCAGTCCACCTCCAGACTCTGCCTCTCTCCTTCCCCTCAAGTTGAATTACCTTCGCTCTGAATGGGGAAAACCAGCCCTACTTTTCTGGCTTGTGGGGAGGATTGCAGAGAAAGCATACGAAGCATGTTTTTGAGAAATTAGTTTTCCTAGCGATGACTGTGATGACGCGAATCACCCCGCACCTCGTGCCTCGGGAACTGCTTGTCTCCTGTGTGCACACCTCTCTGGACCAGGCCGGTTTCTAGAAGCCAGTGTATTTGTGAGCCAACCAACAACTGCTGAGGGTTTCTGAGGCATGGCTCCCATGCTAAGCACTTCACAGGGATTATCTTCTCGAATGCTCTCAAACAAGATAGGGGCCACATCCTCTTCAAGCTGTGGGTGGGGAAACCAAGTCACAAAGGTGTTGAAGGAATACAGCTCAAGGAAGGGGTATGAGCCCTGATGGGTTAGCCCTACTGCCTGAAATGGCGCTGCCCCTGCAGCAGCCACGAGCCAGAGATGACCACTCCAGTTTAGATTAACCACAGCTGAATTTAAAACTCCATCCCGCAGGCGCTCAACAGTCACACATGTCCGGTGGCTCCCATATGGACCAGCGCTGACGTGGCACGTCACCATCCCAGCAGAAATCTCCACTGTCGGCTCTAACGCTTCCCTTTATATCCCAACCCAGGGACAGACGGCTCACAAAACAGGGCAAATTTGGTAGTGATTATTCGCATGTGAAAAAGAATTGTGGACTTCCCAAAGGAGCTGCCCAAATGATTTCCATTAACCAGAGGATTGAAATGTCTATTTACAGATCATTAACTGCTTGACAGACAAGGCCGTGCGGGGAAGGGGAGGGGTTGACAAGGAACTGGAGAATGTTCTCCAATGATGGGCGGTGCTTTCTGCTGAGGCGTGATTAGACATGAAGACAGAGGAGAGTCCTAATTTGAAGTGGATGCCACCAGGTCAGCAGGTTCCAGGTCACCTGCTCAGTCTCTTCCTTCCGTTGGACTTTGGGCTTAAAAATGGGGTGCCCAGCTTCAGAGGGCAGGCCTCCAGGGAGCCCAGAAAGTTCACTTTGAAGATTCCCTTCCTTCTCCACATCTGACTTCTCATCGGGCTCACCACCGATTGCTGGATGGCCTTGAGCAGGGCCTCTGACTTTCTGTGTCTCCGCCTCCCCATGGGTGGATGGGAAAGTGGGGCAGCCATGTTGCACCCTCCAAATCCCCTTTCCCAATTTGGCGCTTTCAGTCACTATTTGTGGGAGGGGAGTGTGGGGTTTCAAGCATGAACGAGACAGGCACAGGCAGTTCGTTAAACCTTTGTGGAAACTCCTGCCACGCACCAAGTTTTAGAGGCAAACTCGATGTTGAATAAGGGGGTGACTGACCGACTGGACAACAGAGCCGTTGACTCTGTCCTAGGATGTGGTCCCCGGAAGCAGAGCTGTGTCAGGAATTCTTGCAATGAGGGCTTGTTCTTGGGAGACACGTGTTGGGGAGTCAAGGAGGGGGCTGGGGCAGGAGTTAATTGAACAGGTGAGTTCAGGGGGCCGGCCCGGTGGCGTAGCGGTTAAGTTCACGTGTTGCCATTTGGAGGCCCGGGGTTTGCTGGTTCTGATCCTGGGCGTGGACCTAGCACTGCTTGTCAAGCCATGCTGAGGCAGCGTCCCACATAGAAAAACTAGAAGTACCTACAGCTAGAATCTACGACTATGTACTGGGGCCTTGAGGAGAAGAAAAGAAAAAAGAGAGGAAGATTGGCAACAGATGTTAGCTCAGGGCCAATCTTCAAAAGAAAAACAATTACATCTATTAAAAAAAATGATGAAGTGAGTTCAGGTGAATGAGCCTCAACCTGATCCCGTGGAAACTCTGGAGCACGAGCCACTCCTCAAAGTTTGCTCTCCATGCCCCCCCAACCGCCCTGACACTGACCCCCAGAAAAGAAAGACCCAGGCTGTCAGACCCCCACATCAGACAGGCATTGACTATGTTGATTCATTCATTCAATATTTCAGTATTTGATGCCCCTGGTGAGGAAGGGGCGTGACCTCTCAGGCACCTGCGGGCAAGGGGGCTCCCATGGGCCAGTGGCCATCTTCCAAAGGAGGCTCAAGTTGAACTGTTTGCAGCTGACGGGTGGGTGTGTCAGCCAGGCAAAGGGGATCTGAATAGGCCACCCACAGCTTCCCTACACAGCTCTAGCATCTTGGTGTCCATGATTGTCCCATCACTGAAAGAGAAGAAAGGGCATTCTGTTTACATTTGTTGAAGTTGTTTCAAGTAAAGGTATGTTTTGACCCCTTGGAGTATTTCTTGAGGTCCCTGGAATACTGCTGCTGTGTCCTCCCCAGGAAGAAATGACGCCTTCCGGCCCTGTCTCTAGTTAGCCTGCCGTGATAAATGACAGCTCAAAGGTTCCAGGCAGCGCAGACAGAGTGGAAAGCTGCCTCATTAACAAAGTACATCCTCACACATTCTGAAACAATCCACCCAAAGGGGCTGCGTTCATTACAAATATTTTCATTCAGTGCGAGGCTGTGGCAGAGTGTTTGGCCATCTGGAAGCAGGAAAGAGACATTCAGTTGCCCGGATCACCAGCGTGCTTTGCAAAGCCTTGGTATCTAAGAGTCTCTAACAGACAAGGGCTCGTGAAAACTGTGCATTTTGCCCATCGACGCAAACCTCTTGCCCATTTACGTGCAATACTTTTCTGATTAGTCGAACTATTCCCTTCCAACCAGGCAAGGCAGTCTGGGAGGCTGGAAAGAAGTCTTTTCTCGCCAGTCTAGAAAGAAAGGCGATTTTTTCAAAGAGTTACTCTTGTCTTTCACGGTCCAAGTAGATCTGTGCCTGTGTCTTAACATCTGAGAGGAGCCTCTGGCTTCAGCTTTTCCATCTTCGAGGCCTCAGATGTCCCCAGTACCCTTGCAGCAGCCAAATTAAACACGACGATGATTAAGAGAATTAGAATGTGACAGCACGTGCCTCTTCTTTGTCAAAGGCTGGAAAGAGAGCTGGGCTGACCCTGGTTTCTTAAGTCTGTAGCACAGATATGTTGGCAGCGGTGCTGGAACAGCACAGGAGGTCGACCACGAGTCCAGAGTTCAGAGGGACCTGAATTCAAAATCCCAAAGGCTGTGGACTTTGGGTAACAGTCTCAAAAGCTTACCAGTGCTTAAGCTCTAAGCCTCAATATCCTCATTTGTAAAATGGGCATAATAACATCAATCTTACAGCATTACTGTGAGAATTATTAAGTGTGCAGCGTGAATGCTTGATAAATGTTAGCTGTTATTATTGCTCATGACAATAATATTACTGGCCTACGGTTCTCGTGGAGATCAAAAGCAAAAGCCTGAAAAGAAGGTCCCCCTTCCTGGAGAGCAGTCTATTTTACATGTATCTTCTGGAACTTTCTTATCAGAGGGTATTGACATTTCAGCTTCCAGTCTTAACGTGGGAGCAGAGCCCTCTGCAAAGCTGGGGATGGCAAGACCTCACCTAGGCATTGGGCTTGTGTGTCTCCTACTTGGGAGAGTAGGTGGTGATTTAGGGGGGCCAACCCAGCTTTCTTCGTGGAAATGCAGCCCTCTCCCTGGAGGTGGGCAGCTGAGAGCTACACAGACGCCAAGAGAGCTTTGGTGTACTTTTCTGGAAGGCAAAAAGGCTAAGAATGTAAAGTGTAGGTCAGTTGATGACCTCAGAGCACAGAATTCTTGGACTTTGATCCTCCTGCTGATAAGATGTAAATGTATGTAAAGAACTTTCTAGAGATAGAGGTTAAAGAGAATTCCCAGCTAAGCAGTTTCTCTCCCAAATGCTGGAGACTGTAAGACTTAGAAGATAAAATAACCCTGACTTTCCTCTTTCTTAAGTTAAATTTCTTTCATCTTTGGATTTGTTTCTATCTTGCTTCTCAGCTCACATATGTTTGCATGGGTTTAATTAGGATGAAACGTCCACGATTCACCACCCTCTTTGGCAAATGAAGAAAACGAGCACAGAAATCAAGGAAGACAGAAACCACACTTGCCTGAGAACCTTCATCACCTGGGATTTGTGGCAAATCTGTTTCCCTGAGCGTCCTGAGTCTGCATGGGTGGGAAACGGCCGAGTGAAGAGGGGAGACAGCTCCGGGCAGTGGGTGCTGGCCGTGAAAGGCGTTTCCCTGCTCCGAGAGTTTCCACAGGGAGATTCTGGTTAATAATGGTGGATTGGACACTGGAGACTTGCGAAGAGAGTGTTGTGTGCTCACCACAAAAAAATGGAAAAAATAAATATATAAGGTGATGGATAGGTCAGTTAGCTTGATTGGTGAAGTCATTTCACAATGTACATGTATACCAAAGCATCCAGTTGTACACCTGAAATATGTAACCATGTTTATTTATTACTATTGATAAATAAAGCTGGGGGAAAAAAAGAAGAGCTTCTGCTCGAACTACGGAAGTCCCCCACATCCCACGCTTCTGTCCTACTGACCTATATAACGCTTCTGCAAGAAGGAAACAGACATTAAAAACACTTCCA
This sequence comes from Equus przewalskii, assembly GCF_037783145.1. NCBI lineage: Eukaryota > Metazoa > Chordata > Mammalia > Perissodactyla > Equidae > Equus > Equus przewalskii. Next base: position 45,713,582 of record NC_091851.1, read on the forward strand.
GACGCCCATCTAATGGACAAAACAACTGAATTCAACCACATGTCTCTTTAGCTCAGGTATCTTGCTGAAACATGGCATAATGAGCATCCATCTCTTATTGTAAATGAAATATTTTCAAGGCTGCTCTAATTCAGAGAACATGGTGGATCACAATCTTTTTCACTTAGCCAGGCATGGGGTAAGGGTCTATGCAGCTGTCAATGTAACTAACTAAGCAGGAGTTCCAGCAGGTTCCAGTGCCGTGGAAGGTTGACCCAGAGCCTGGTTTGAAACAGAGGAGATGTCATTAGAATTTCTAAAAGCAAGAAGACAAACCTGGGGAAGGCAGGCTTTTTAATTCACTTTTTTCCCACCAGATCCTTGTCTTCTCTTGGAGTTAGAAAGTTTTTAGAGGATTCTGAAATTAATAAAGGCAGAATACAAGAATGAGACAGGTCACAGGAAGTGGGCACACACGCTTCTCTTTGAGTTTGGGAGAAAGACCACCTTGGCGCTTCTTACTACTCATTCCTGACTTTTGTGGAGCGGACCTAATGGTTTTCCCATGCCCTCCTGCGGGTAAATGACTCCATGCTGCTGGGTGAAGCTGTGGTGGCATCCAGGCTTGGAATCCCAGGGATGTGCTCGCTGGGGCTCCTCCATCCCAAGGGAGATGGCTTGGATGCAGAGCCAAACTGTTTAGAAGTGTGATGCCACCGGCATGAAAATGTTACCGGATAAATAGATAACCCAGGCATCAAGTCACCGTGATCCAGAGCCCATAATGTCTGGAATGGGCAAAGCTGCAGAGACGAAGGACGCCATTTTGATAGGTCTGATCCAAATGAAGAGAAGTCTGATAGAGATAAGAGGACATCTGTTCCTCTGACTCTAGACAAATTGATTGCTAGATCCGCAGGGTGGGTTTTTCTTGCTCTTCCCCTTCCTTCCTTCCCTCCCTCTCTCCTCCCCTTTCCCCTCCTTTCCATCAATCCTTCCTTCTGTCCTTCTTTCCTTCCTTCCCTCTCTCTCTTCCTCTCTCCCTCCCTCCCTCCCTCTTCTTTTCCCTCTAGCCCTCCCTACTTCTTCCTTCCTTCACTTTTTTCCTCCTTCCTTCATTTCTTGGCTGGAAGTTTCCAGTTTAGTTGTTTACAGAGCTGAAATCAACTGGCTAATTGTCAGTTTTTCTCTCTGCTTCATAGTAAGCAGTGTCTTACCTGAGCTAAATGCTTACTCACGCAGGATAATAAGAAATACAGAAAGCCACAGAAGCATTTAGAAGACAAACAGGTTATAAAATTGCCTATTAGGAACTCTAATTTAAAATCATTTCCAAAAGCTTCTGCCTTCTTTCACCCAGCTGCTACCCCCTCCTTAAAATTTCCAGCACTACGTGCAAAATGTGGATGTTTTCAAAGGTCAGGCCAGGAGGCTCACTTGAAGCCTCAATTACTTTCTCATGAAAGGAAAAGAGGGTTAAAAAAAAGGCACCAAGATATTCCGAGGAAATTTTAATTAGGTACCAAATGGCAAATGCAAATTCAGATCTTTCCAAAAGCTAAGATGAAATGGCTTACCCAGAATACCTGTTGCTGATAAAACTTACTAAGGTGAGTGGTGGGTCGTGTCTATGAATGAGAAGACACACTTGTGTGGCACATGGCTGTGTTCATGAAAGTGCTGTTATATACAAGCCAAAAATACGTTCAAAAGATCTTTGTAACCAATGGAAAGAAAAATGTGTTATTTTCATGTCATGTTAATGTGTTTTTTTCCCTGCGGCTAATTATGCTATTTCAAGAAAATAATTGGAATTGGCTAGAAGAAATTAAGAATAGAAACTTGCAAATTATATAACCTAATGAATCTAACTTTTAGTAATGAACCTAGTTGCTACTTAACACGCATCACTGAAACCTGCATTAAACAGAGGAGCCCTCCTAATTCTTCTCATTCAACTGAACCATTCTTAATAATTCATAATTAAGTCTGGCACAGAAATGATAGTCTCCATGGCAATATTGATTTATTTGCTTTTTCTGTCTCTGCCAAATGTTGAAAAATGACAGAATTCTGAGTTGAAGGAGGCAAGTGCCATCAACAAGGATCACAGAAGAAAAGAAGTGACAAAGGGCTTTACCAAAAGTCCTTTCTCTCTTAACTCCCAGAAAGACGAGATATAAAGTGGAGGAAAATGGAATGTGGGGCTTATGGGCTCACGGGTTAGGGTTTAGTGTGAACTAGCAATGACGAGCACATAGTGGTCCTGGGAAGGTGGGAGCCCATTGAGATCCGTGTCCATAATGTGAGAGCAAAGGTCTTCTGAGGCTGGAGAAGAGACTCGGCCCCACTCACCCCATCTCCAGCTTACTTTCTGCTTGAAAGACCATCAGAGTCTGCGCTTGCAGAGAAAACAAGGTGAATGAGGACAAATTCAAAAAATGCCCCGTGCAGTCTTCATGTCTTCTCCTTGGGCCCTTTAACTGAATACACTATAGACTTGAGAATGTGTGCTATTAACATAAACTTGAAAAACCCCAAATTGGCTTCCGACTGCGATCACTCATTTTGCCTGTTCTTCGTAAAACAGTCCCTCTGCTCGTGCTGAAACGTTCCCCAAGGACCCGTCCTCTGAACCCTGAACCCTGACACTGAAGGAAATGAAGGCAGCTTGAACGCACAGATCACAATGCTGCGCCGTTATTTTTAGAACACAGAGTAATGAAAACAGTAATACTCATAATAAAAGTAATAGACGCAATTAAAGTCTATCTTCAGAGATATAAACAGGAGTCAAACAGTGTATAAGCATCGTATTTTAAAAGTCCAATTAAGAATCTGCCTTGAAGGGGGTTGGGAAGAAAAACCCAGGGCATGAATGCCCGCATGAACGCGCTGCATCCTGGACCGCTGTGTCCAAGAGTCAGGCCCTCCTTAGCCCTGGAGGATCTCCTGTTTGTGATTTATTGTGCTTTTTCCTTTAATGCCTTCCAGCCAGTTGGGCAACAACATTTTATTGAATGGGAGTTTGATGTGTGTTGAATGGTGTACTAGAGGCTTGTAAAAAACGGCTTAGAATAATCTAAGGCCAGCAACATTTCCCAGAGGAAACGCTGAACCATCACACAGACAGAGGGCTGCCTTTGGGTGAAGGATGTCACATTTGGAAGACTGGCTTGGATCACACTCACAAGCCTGTGTGCACCACTGGAGGACTGTGCCCTACAATGAGACTCCAGATGCCAAGCGAGCTTGGCAATGTGTCCAGATACTAGTGAAGAAGCAGACCCACCTGGATTGGAGTTCAACTCTGACACCAACCAGTTGTGCAATCTTGGCCAAAGTCACCGCACCTCTCTGAACCTCCATTTCTTTAGCTATAAAATGGGGATGATTGCTCCTGTTCTATCTGCTTTCCAGTTTGTTTCAGAATTCAGTGGATATGGGAGATGTGAAAGCAAAGGGTAAAGTATAAAGCAGATTGCAAACAAAGAGTCCCAGCTCTTCCTGTACCAGCTGTGTGACTTTTAACAAGCTACTTAACCTCTCTGTGCCTCAAATTCCTTATTCATAACATGGAGATAATAGTAATATCACTCTCATAGGATTGTAGTGAATATTAAGTAAATTAATATGAAGTACTTAGCATAGTGCTTCTCATTATTACTATTAATAATTAAGGCTTTTGTTGAAAAGGAAAGTGAAAAACAGATTGCCTTTTTCTGTCTGAGAGGGACCCAACTTATGTCCATCAAGTCGTGGGACCTTGACAGAGCTTCCTGAGAGGACCCTGAAATAAATCCCAAAGGACAGCAAGGCCATTAAAAATTGTGTCAGTGATGTAATTTTAAAAACAACATGTAATTCCCACAAAAACTGGAACAAATGAGATTTTACTCTCCAATAAGTGGATGGCTACTGTACGTGTCTGTCTGTGCAGGTTCACACAATAAAAAAACAAGCAGAAAACTCTCATTCATTCATTTAGAAGTCAACATTTGCTGAACCCCTACTGTGCATGAAGTTCTTGCTAAACATAGTAGGGACACCTGTGACAGAGACGCCCTTGATCTTCCCAGGAGAGAGTGCCGATTAAGCGGCATGCTACAGACGTGTCGAGAGGAATAAAAAGGCTGGGAGCCCAGAGGAGGGGCTGATGTGCTTCTTGGGCGCAGGGGAAGAGGGTCGTGGGGACAGACAGAGCTGGAGGAGGAGTTTTGATCAGATAGAGAAGGGGTCAGCCCAGTCGGGGCAGGGCGACGAGCACAGAACATGGCTGCCTCCTACGAGCAGGGAGAGGAGAGGAGGAGGGGTGGGCAGAGTCTGAGGAGCCTGGAATGCCAGACCAAGCTCTTTGGATCTCAGCTGAGGCAGCGAGCAGTCAAGGGAGTCTCTAAACGGGGGCAGGATGTGAGCTAATCTCACTGTTGGGTGCTCACTCCAGGTGGTGTGAAGGTTGGACCAGAAAAGGGAGAGACCAAGGCACGAGGCCCTGAGCAGGTGTTAGAGGTTTCGGCAAGAAACCATTGGACTGGCTGCCCTTGACCCAGATGAAACACCCCAATGTCTTGACTTTAGCACATGGCAACACGCGTCCCTCGTCCTTGGATGAGATGGTGCAGAAGGGCCATCCCGGGAAGAGGCTGCTCCCCATCCTCAGCACTTCCAAGCTGTGCTGTGCTTGGAAACCCAAGGGAAAGGCATAAAGTGGAGACAGCAGGTTGAGGCTTCTTTGTGTAGGAGGAGACTGAGGAACGAGAAAGGGTCTGTAGCCCCTTCCTTCCCTCTTCCTGGTTTGACTTTCCGGAAATGAAGAGAAGTGCAAAGAAGCCCTGGTGTGACTTCCCTGGGATGAGATACAAGCGGAAGTAGCACCCCTTGCAGGACCAGCCTTGGTGGTCCTACGAAAACCATTTCATCACCCTGGAGAGCATGGCTGCCCATAATGAACACTGTGCAATTCAATTCACGCTGAATAAATTAATTGACAGAGGAGCACATGGCGAGATGCATAAATTCCTCATTGATATGCATTATTGAAAACAAGGAACTGATGTGGAAAAAGACAGTGAGCATCTTCAGCCACACCAAGGAGGTCACAAACCTCAAACAGCCACAGGTAGTCTTGGAAACATCCCTATCCCCATTCCTCTCGCTTCTTCTTCTACTTTAATTTAAAAAGCTATTGATGGCCTGGCTCAAAGATCCCTGTTTTTCTATTCAAACAGCTTCCTTGAAGTTTGAAAAATAGAAAATATTCCCCTGAGTGTAAAGAACACACATTCCCCTGAGTGTAAAGAATGAGTAACCTGGCAAAGTGAAATTAAAAAGTTGGCTGTTGATAACACAGTTGTCAAGCACAAGTGTTTTATTATTAAGGTTCTTAAAACTAAGCGCTAGGTAAAGGTTTCTCCCACCAGCACACCAGGGGCACCATTAGCTCGCTCTCAGACCCAGCTCCGCACACTCCTCAAACATCGCCTCCAACACCTGCTCAGCTTAATATCGGATATTGTTGCTCGCTCTTTCTCTCTCTCTCTTCCTCCTTTTGAACAAGCAAAGCCCAAACACATACTTGTCATTTGTCCTCTGAAATACCTAAGATTTAAAATGTCAATAATATCTGAAATATAAAACAAATCAACAGTTTCCAAAACAACAATAACAAAGCTGCTGACAGTTACAAAGTACCCCTGTCCATCAGCCGGCACTGATGGGACACGGACGCGTTCCCATCACGGGCACAGACCCTGGCGGCCACCGGAGGAATGGGACCAGCCGCACCACGGTGTATAATGCCAGATGATGGAATGACACCTAGAAGTGGAGTGTTTTTCAAATTTCATAGGAAACGATGATTTCTCTTGGCACAAAGACAGTTGGCTCTCTTTTCTCTCCCGAGGACACAGCTATGCTCAGACGGAGTTGGAATAAACATCCGGCTGGGGAGGGAAGGGGTGAATGTATGGCTTCAGCTCACACGAGGCGGGATGGACGTGCACAAAGGCAATCAGCATGGGACTCTTCAAAGAGATGCTGAGATCCACCCTCTGGCTGTCAAAGAATTTTCAAAAGGCAGTTGACTGTGGAGCCAGAGGCCTCAGGTGGAAGAAGGCCCCGCTATTTACCAGCTTTGTTATTCAGAGAGAAGCCAAAGCACCTTCAGGCTTCAGTTTCCTCATTTATAAAATGGATTAACATTGCTTACGTGTGGTGTCAAGATTCCAGGGGAGGATGGAGTGCAAAGTCCCACATGAGTCTAGCCTGCCTGCCTGTCCCCAGCTCTCCCTTCCTCTCTTCCTTATTTGTCCACTCATTCATCCATTCACTAATTCATTCTTTCATCCATCCACCCACTATGAACTCCTGTTATAGACCAGGCACCATGCGGGCACTGGGCATAAGCCACAAACAAGGAGAGAAGTCCTGTCCATGGGCAGCTCAGGGTCCGAAGAGGACAGAGGACGTTTTCAGACTTCATTAAGTGCTGGGAAGAGAATAAAGCAGAGTGGTGCTTTAAGGAGGGCTGAGCCGGGAGGGAGTGATCAAAGCCGGCCTCTTTGGGGAGCCTGGTGCCCAGACAGCCTGTTGGGGGCATGTGCTCTGGTCAAGAGGTCCAGGCAGGCTGCCCCAAGGCAGTGATGTTTGAGTTGAGGTCTGAAGTCAGAGCAGGTGAAGAAAGTGTGAGAAGAGCGGACGGGACCTCTGCCAGGCCCCGAGGAGACAGTTACGGTCCTGAAGGAGGCAGAGGGGAGGCCCCAGGAGGGAGGAGGAGGACGCGGTGCTCAGGGTGATCCTGCAGGGGAGGCTGGCTGTGGGAGGCTGCGCAGGGCCAGGCCAGGCTGACGACTGCAGCCTCTTTCTTGGACTGGAGGGGCAGGCTCAAGTGCTGGGCAGTCAGCGTGAGCTGACTCCGAGTTATCCTGGGAGGACACACATCTGCCCTCAGGATGCAGGCAGCCTAGTCCTCCTGAGGCCTCTGGCTCCGCTTTCCACCCTTCTCATCTTCCCTGATCAGCAAGGACAGAAATGGGTCCAGTGGGTGGGGACAGCCCGCGCTGGAGGTGGCTGCTTCCCTCAGTTCCCTGCCCTAAAGGTACTCCTGGCTTGTGTCACCTTCCAGAGGAATCTTACGAATATAGATGTGCATTCCATCTTCTTTCTTCCTGCCCGAGTGGCCTACACTAGATACTGTCGGTTCTACTCACTCAGGAGGAGTAACTTAGGTAGGAAAGCAATTTTTGCACCGATATTTATAGCAGCAAAGTATTTGGGACAACATGCACGCCTGTCGGTAGAGTGCGGGCTGAGTGGGTTCCCGCAGGGTTTCTCAACCGTGGCACCATTGACATTTGGGACTGAAAACTTCTTTGCCCTTGGGGCTGCCCCAGGCTCTGTGGGATGTTTAGCAGCATCCCTGGCCTCTAACGACTCGATGCCAGTAGTCTGTCCCTCCCTCCCCGGTTGTGACAACCAAAAATGTTTCCAGACGTTACCAAATGTCCCCTGGAAGGCAGAACCGTCCCTCACTTGAGAACCCCTGGACCATGCTGCATTTATGCAAAGTCATATTACACAGCCCCCCAAAAAAGAAGGGAGGCGGCCTTTACTGACTGGGAATCCAAGCAGGCCCGGAAGGAACCGCCACCCTCACAGTCAGCAGCCCCGTGGGAGAACTCCCAGGCAGGCCTGGTTGGATGTGGGGACAGAGAGGGAAGGACCTGCAAAGTCACCAGCAGAGAACAGAGATGGAGGCACCTGTGCACAGTGTCCCCCGGGCGGGCTGGCTCTGCAGCTGTAATAAGAAGCATTGAGAAAAGCTGAGGAAGTGAGAGAAAGGATACAGAACAGATGTGTTTCCCGTATACATTTCAAGTGTGATTCGCAGACCCTACAGAGGCTCTCTGGGGACCCCCGGGGCCTCCGTGCTGAGAGCTGCTCAGCTGCCATCTTGTCCACCTCTCGAGATCCAGGACGTGGGCCAAGGCTCCCTGACGACCAGCCCTGTTTGGAGCTGAGTGGGCCCCACTGGACAGATGTCAAGTCATTTAGAGAAAAACCCCTCCTGAGAGCCCTCGTAAGCCTCCCAGGATTTCGGCACGCCCGATTAATTCCAGTTGGCGCCAAATTATCAAGTTTTGCCTAACAACGTTCATTTTTGCAAGTCGTCCTCATTGATTTTATTTACAAAAACTCAGAGGGGCCCCAAGAAATGGACTAGATTAGCTGGCAGAGCAGTCCTCGTTGGCAAAAATTCAGTTTTTGTGAACATTGAATTGACGTGTGCTTTTCCATAAGCCCAGGCGTGGGGGGAGTCAGGCTAATGGCTGCTCTGTCCTTTTTCCATCTCGAGTGCTCTCTCTCTTTTTAATGCATAAATGTGAAAAGAAAACACATTTTTCCTCTCCTATCTTCCCTTGCCTGACTCATGGGCTTGAACACGGCTTACTGCTGGCTCAGCTGAAGCCGGGGGCCCGGACCTTGGCCTGCTTTCGAGTACTGAGATGGAAACCAGGCGGCCTGCGCTGAATTTTCTATGTTCTTCCCTTCCCGAAAAATGGGGAAAGGGTCCCTCTTAGGTCATAAAAAATGTGGCTTGAAAACTGAGAACATCTGGCCAGAGCTGATTGTTTAATGGAAACTCCTCCAAAGGTTCTTGGCATGCAGACCCCTCCAGGACAGCTGGGACCCTCGGAGACTCGTGCAGCCCCTCCACCAGGAGAGGCAGGACCAACCAGGACCTGGATTTTCAGGTCCAGTCCGTGCCACGTCCCCAGCCGGAGGAGTGAGACACATACCCCCCTTAACAGAACGAGACATGCAGCTGGGGATGAGAAATGCCACTCCGAAGCTTAAGGCCCAGCTGCCACTCAGCCCCCAAATAATACAATGGACTAGTGAAGAGCATTGGTTCTGGAACCTTGCAGACCCAGGTCCAAATGCCAGCTCTCTCACCGACTGGAGGCCTATGACCTTGGACAAGCAACGAACCACTCAGAGATTCTGCAATGTGGGGACAATCACGTCGACCCCATTAGGGTGATCATGGGGCTTAGAGGAAGTGCCCATACAGCGTTTAGCACAGGCTCCGGCTTTGCAACATCGTGACGCTTGCAGCTCTTTGCGATCTATTGCTGCCCACGAGGCCTGGGCTTCGGTACCTCGTGGGGAGGGACGGCACGTCGTGACATGTGCAGCCACTACAGTGGTCAGTGCCGCCCAGCTCTGAAGTTCTCTTCTCCTGCCCCCAGCCTGCAGGAGCGTGAAGGGGCCCTTCCCCGGGAGTACCAGCAGGAGGGAGACTGAGGCTCCGTCAGCTCCAGGCCCTGTTCCAGAGCCGCCTGGAGGTGGAAACTTCTCAGAGCCTTTGCACAGCAGAGAAGTTTTCTCCTGCCTCAGGCGCCTTCAGCAGCTCATTTGTGAGGCAACAGCACCCCCTGTTGTCAGAGAGCAGTATTTCCTCTAGAACTTTCTCAGGTTCCAGAGAAACCTGCCCCTGAAGACTAAGAGGGTGTGTTAAGTCATTGTGTGGCCGCCAAGGGCAGGATTCGCCCAGGGAAGTAAAGGCGGCCTCAGCTTCCCCTTCTCGTACTTGTGGGTCATCACATCCGTTCCTTCCACCTCTGGCACCAGCTCTCATTCCTTCTGAACTCTGGGGATGGTGGGGACAAGTGTCCGCATCTGAAAGAGCCCACAATTCCTGGCTCGTGAGCCCTCAGCCCCATGCCCGGTTCCCTCTGGGCAGCACACACGTCCCACAATCCAGGCTTTGTTCGTTCTGCCGTTTGCAGACCTAGTGGCTGACCGGACCGCGGCTTGCCCTGACTCGTCCCCGCCACCATCCCCCCCTCACCCCCACCGTGGAAACCTGTGTGCTGTTTGGTTTGGAAAATTCCAGAAAGCCAGGCTCTCCTGGGGTCTGTTCATTTGTCAGACTCCCTGGGCCACGTCTGGAGGAAGAAGGGTGAGGTCTCCCCTCTCGGAGCTGCCCCCAGCCCACTGGAGCCCGCAGAGCGTTTTCAGTGGTCCGTCACTAAAGGGGCGGCCAGGTGGGGTGACATGAGCAGGCCGAGTCCCCTCACTGGGTCACCGGCGCCCCTACCGGGCCCCCTTGCTCAGTCTCCATGGCACATGGAGGTGTGCGTCAGCGAGGAGGAGAGCTGGGGGCTTCTCCCAGGCTTGCTCCCCAGGCCTCGCCTCTGGGCCCCACACGGCAGGACACCTGGCAGCCCGGTGACAGCTCGGCTCCTGCCCGGCTCTCTCAGGCACCCCGGGACAGCTGCTCGCCTTAGCTCTTCACTGATGACTGTTAAGTGGCACTTTCGGTAATTATCCCGGGGTGGATTCCTAGTGAAAGCTGCTATCTGAATTTTATGAACGAAAATGATGGTGATCCAGTCTCTACTCCACCACACAGGATGTGGAAAACATGCAGAATGGCAAAGCCAATGATCTCAGCAGACGCCGACACTTCCACCACTCCTCACGTCCAGCGCCGTCTGGAAACTCACTGAATGTTCACGACAACCTGAGGTAGGTGTTAATATTGTCTCCCTCTCACAGTTTGGAAAACAAATGTTTAGAGAGAGTGGGCAGTTTGCCATGTCACACAGCACCTGGGGTTTGAACTCAGGCAGCCGGCCTGAGTCCCAGCTTTTAACCTCTGTGCTTTGCGGTGATGATTGCTCTGTTTATTAAGTGGCTCGTAAGTTTTTAGCTACTATGCAGGATGGTTTGCATGTATTATCTTTCCTAATCATTGCTACGAGGAGGAGGTTGTCTCGTGCCCATTTTATAGACACAGAAACTGAGGCACAGGGAGGTCTACCCAGCTAGAAATGGCAGAGATGGTTTTCAAACCAGGGCTTGGCTGACCCTTTGTCTTGGACTTAGCTGTGAGGTGACCTTGCCTCTCTGTGGACAAGTTTACACCCGTCCAGAAAGAGAAAGTATGAGACAGAATGCTCGTGAACATTCCTCCAGTGCCTGCATACGCTGGGCACTTCCCTTGCCTCAGTCAACACTCACATCGACTTTGGGGCTTGGTCCCGTTTGTGACCCCATTTCACAGATGAGGAAGCTGAGGGCTCAGACGGACTCACGAAGCTGGGCTGGGGGGCCGGGGCAAGACCCCGGCATCTGGGACTAGAGCTGAGGCTGTTACAGACATCCAGGTCAAGATGATGATGGGTGGGGGAAGTGGGCACAGCACTGATAGGATGGGGGTGTGCAGAGGGGAGGGATCAAGGATGAGGCCAGAGTCTCTGATACGAGACTCTGGGTGACGTCACCCTCCCTGAGATGGGAACAGGCGGAGGGGCAGGTGTGGCTCGTGGCTCTGAGGGCTGGGTTGGGAGACTATCAGAACATCATGGAGTCAGCCCTGGCCTCTCCTGGGAGGCTGAGTGCAGAGCCCCAGACCGATGGCCTTTCTTCCTCCACTCTCGAAAGCCAGCAGCATCCTGAGACCCCCATTCTGGCTTAGGCAGCATCTTAGCTTGAAAGCTGAGCACCAGGCTGCCTTCCACCTCCGCACATATCTGCACCCAGCTTTGCGTTAGTGCTAAAATGCATCAATGGAAGCTCCATAGAAACCCCCACTGGAGCCGTCCCAGCTTCCCGCTAACTACCCGGGCCTCGTGTGTGATTAAAATGGCCTGTGCTGTCACTGCAGGCCCGCAGATCAATTTCTGAGTCACAGAGCCTGCGTCATCTCCCAGCACAGGTGAGTTTGAGCAGGATGCTCATTAAAAGAAACAACGGGGTGTAAACCTTCGTGCAGCCGACGGGAGCCCTGGGAGGACAGATCTGCGCAGCCAGCACTCAGCGAGCATCCAAGGCCCCCTGACGAGTCACAGGTCTGCAGGGCTGCACTTCACCCCACGGATGAGTAGACCAGCGTCCACCCCTGCGCACGGAGCCAGGCACTGCCGCAGCCCTTCTCCCTGGCTGCCTCCCTGCCTTCCCGAAGCATCCAATGACCGGGGTGGGGGACTCCCACATCCCCACCCACAGATGAATACTCCAGCTGCACGACATCTAGAATATTCCTTGAATACCCACTATCTGCACGTTCCATACTAGAAGCTTGGGCTTACAATTGTGACGAAGTCAGAGGTGTCCCTGCTTGTGGGGCACTTTCATCCAGGGAAAGACAGATGATGCCAAAACAAACGAAGAAGAAGAATACGCCCACAGTGTTCATGCTTTGAAAAATAATCATAAAACAAGTGGATATGTCATTAAAAATCACCAGGAGGAAGGAGGGTTAGATGGGGGCGAAAGTGTCAAAGATGTCAAAGAAAGTGTGAAACCCACATAACGAGAGTGAGAGGTCTTGCAAAGATCTGGGTGAGTGCCTCTCCTGCAGAGGGCAAAGCTGGTGCAAAGGCTCTGAGGTGGGAACAAACCGGGTGTGATCAAGGATCAGGAGGGGATGGCAGGGACCAGCTTAGTGGACCACGTGAGGAGTTGGGGTTTTATTCAGAATGTGTGATGATGCCATTGGAGGGGTAACAACAGAGACGCTGATCCCCAAAGCCAGGCATGTTCTTATTCACTGCAGGGCAATGTGCCCTCTTGCAGCTTGTCTCGACTCCAGCTCCTCACATGGGGCCTGGGCTTATTGGAATGTAGGTGGACAGATGAGAGGAGGGGTAAGGAGCCAAGAAGCGGGCAGGAGAGAGGGCGTGGCTCTCCAGGAATCATGTCATCCCGTCCTCATGACGGTCCTGTGTAACAGATGAGAAAGGGGAAGCCTGCTCAGCGTTAGTGGAGGAGTCAAGTTCACGCCCACACTGGGGACTGCAAACTGCCCTGTCCTCTGCCCCCTGGGTGCATGCCCTTTGCTACATGGCTTTGCTGTTCCTCCCATCAAGTGGGACTGGCCTGGGACTTGCTTTAACAGACGGAGTGAGGCAGCAGGGACAGCGTCCAGCTCTGAGCCTCGGTCTCAAGAGGCACCGTGGTCTGGCACCCTCTCCCGCCTCTGCTGCATGAAGCCCAGGCGAGTGAGCCTGCTGGAGACACAGAGACAGGTTGGGCCAGCACAGACAGCCTGGACCAGCCAGCCCCCAGCCAACCGGACAGCAAACCAAAGACTCTGGAGGAAGCCAGCTGAGACCAGAGCCACCTAGATGAGCCCAGCCAAACTGCCAACCTGCCGAATCAGGAGGTAAATAAATGATTGTGGGTTTTAGCCATTACATTCTGGGGTGTTTTGTTACACAGCAGAACTAACCCATATGGTCATGCTACCTGGCTCCAAAGCCTGATTTACCACCAGGCTGCCTGCCTTCCTGGGTGAACTTCTATCTTCCTCCTCAGCTCCTAGGGTTCCCCTGAGAGCCCTGGGGTCATGTGCAAAGAAGCCCTGGTCTACCTCACAGTTTCTGCCTCCTGCCTAGAGGGGTGAGGAACTCATTTTCTTCCTTTTTCTCCTGGGCACCTCTTGCCCATGGCCTTACTGCAGAACCTTGGTCTTCCATCCACTGCATCAGCGAATGCTCAGGTCAGGGCAGTGCACCGGGCTCCCCGCCTGGCCCCACATCCTGCCTCACATCCTAGCCCTTGTTGGCTTTGGTGGGAACCAGGAGGACCTGCGGGGACTCTGGAGGCAGACTCCCTGGTTCACACCCCAGATCTCCTTCTTACAGCCTGTGTTTCCTCTGACGAGTCACCCCGGCTTCCTGTCTGAGACATGGGCACAATAAAACTGGCTGCTTTGCGGGTCGTTGTAAAGATAAAATCCAATGATGTGTGCAGAATGCTGGGCCCATGGTAACTGCTCAGTCAATGATACTTGTTTTATATGCATATGGATTCAGAAACAGATATTGATAAGGATATGGATACAGACACAGAGCTATATATAGGTATAGTTAAATATACAGTTACACTGTCACATTGTTCTGATTGATAACAGTCGGAAATGGTGTTGTTAATGACAGTGATAATGGGAGCCTAAGAAACCGTCTTCACGTGCTATGTTTTCTTGTGCAAACTGATCCAAAAAGAGCCTCACTCTGAGCATCCTTCCTGTGGAGCCCAGCGAAACGCCTCCCTTTGCCCCCAAATCAGAGAAGACTGGCCATGATTACAGCCTCTTATTTACTGCTGCCCCCTGGTGGCCAGGCCTGGGGATGACCTCCTCACAGGCATCACCTCCTGTTTCCTGCGCAGTGACAGGTTGCCACGGGCCCTGCGGTATTTTGCAGATGGGGAAGGCGAGGTTTGGAGACACCACCACTGATTTATAAATGTTTATTGAATGCCAAGTATGTGCCTGGCCCACCAGTGAATGAGAAAGATAAGGTCCCCGTCCTTGGAGAGGAAGTAGCTGTTCCAGGTGGCAGGGCTCTCGGACCCTGAGCTGGGATTTGCGCTGGGTCAGCCTGACTCAGAGCCCTTGTTCCTTCTCTAGGGCCACCTGGCTATGAGGCAGGCATGTGGCAGGTCACACCTGACTGGACTGTCCCGTCCTCTGTCTCCTTCCTTCTTCCAGAACTCCTGCCACCTGACCGCAGCCCAGGGCCCCCAGGGTGCGCCCGCTCCATCAGCAGGGCCACCCAACCCTCCCTTCTGCAGCCAAGGGGGCGCTGGGACCGCGGCTCCAGCCCTCCCCTCCTAGACAGCCCCACCTGGCCAAGGCTGGAAGGGAGATGAGAAGTCATGTGTCCCCAAGTCCACTGAGGTCACACAGAGGCTGGCAGTGCCAGGGCTGGAGCGCACACCAGAAAACCTGGTTCCTGAGGCCGGGGCTGGGGTCCAAGGTGGTGTGCTGTGTTTTTGGCTTTTGGTTTCATTTAATCCATAAATATTCCAGTACATGGCACTAAGAAATAAGGAGAAATCTTAAAAAGAAAGGTGGTCACACACATTACTATTAGGTCAGTTCAAATAGTAATGATAATTCTCTAGTATCAGCAAATATCCAGTCAGCGCTTAAATTTTCAAGTGGTGTAGATACATGTCTATATGTGTGTGCTGTGTATATTTACATATACAGTTTGTTGGAAAAAGGAGCCACTTAAGGGGTCTGTACATTGCAATTCATTTCACTGGATCAAAACTTATCAAGTATGTTTAAATTCCTGAGGTCGCAGTGACACTCCTGGTCACCGTGAGTGGCCGCGAGAGAACCAGCTCAGGATCTGAAGGTGGTAAATGAGGAGGGAGCAGGAGCGTTTGGCCTGCCACCCCTACAAGGGCTCTCCCAGGGGTGACTGGAGAAGGGGGCTGCACCCTCGAAAGCTCCGGAGATGGTGCCATGACCAGTCCTTGGCTGGGTGGGCGGGTGGATTTCAGGGGACCCGGGCCTCCGCCTCAGGCAGGCCCAGGGCCAGAGAGGTGCTGAATGAGACTTGGTTATCTCGGTGTGGCTTTCTCAGGCTTCTGCACCTCCACCCTGTGGGGCAGGGCGGCCATGGAGTTTTCAGGGCCCAAGGCAACATGAAAATGCAGGGCTCCTTGTTCAAAAGTGTTAAGACTACCATAACAGCGACAGCCAAGTCCTGAGTGGAGCTCAGAGCCTGTGGGATGCATGGGCCGCATGCCCAGGAGGCCGCCCTGCTCCAGGCCTCGTCCCTCAGGGGTGAGGACCCGTGACCCAAAGAAAATGAGGGCAAAGAACCCATTCCCATGCCTGCTGGTTCCCCTGCCTGGTCTCCGGGCCAACGGCTGCCTGGGACCCTCTTATGGGGACATGTGGGAAGGGAGAGAAGCCGTCCACAGATGCCCTGAGAGGGCTGAGAACCCACAAGGAAATTCAGAGAGCCAGTGGCAGAGCCATAACCCGTCCTCCGTCACTGAAGCGCCTCACCATGTGCATGGCCCTGGCTGTGCCCATGGGCTGTCACTCAGGGTCCTGGCTTCGGGGGACCTGTGGCTGGGGACACAGCCTTGGAGCCAGCCCTGCCCTGCAGGCCCCTGGGCCTGTGGACCAGCTAGAGAAGAGAGAGCGAGGAGGCAGCTGTGACATCGCTGGATGAGAGCCTTGCCAGGCCCCGGGGACGCAGGGCAGGCTCAGCACGGCAGATGTTCCATGATTGGGAGGAAACCGAGGCAGACGGAGGCTCAGAACCCGCGGCCCTGTGCCTGTGGCGGCTGGGCCCAGCCTCATTTCCGAGGAAGCCATCCGTGCGCTGGTGGGGCGGAGAGGGAAGATGCATGGACTTGCCTGGCAGGCTGTCGCCAAAGAGGCCGAACGTCTGCTCCCAATTACCCGCAGCCTTGCTCCGTTGTTTTTTCAATTCAACAGAAAAGTCTTTTTTTGTCCTCAAATGAAGTTAATGGCTTTTTAAGTCGCCATATGTTGACTTCGGTTAGATCCCTTTGCAGTCGTTCATGTGACCCAAGTTTGAGGACCAAGCCCCCAAGTGCCTGTGTCAGCCCAAGGTGTGTGTCTCTGAAGGGGGGGTCTCCAAAGGAAAATGGAGGTGCCATTCCCTGAAGAAGGGGACCATTGGCCCGGCAGGCAGTAATCCTGGCCGTCCACCAGGCACGGAGCGTCTGGCTTGGCTGCTGTTTGGAATCGTGGGCCCGGGTTTCCGGGATCGCAAAGCCCCACGCTAAGACGGAAGCTTTTTAAGTGAGCCAAAGTAAGAAAACGCGCATTATTTCTGTTCTGGTCCATAATCAGCAATCACTTTACATTTTTGTTTTTCAAGCAGCAGGCAGTTTGCAGGGTTTAAAGGATTGGGAGGTAAATTAAAATCTTTCCCCCCTAAGTGTTCCCAAATTCAGATTCTGGAGCAATTCAGTGGAGCCTGGAGGCTGCAAAGCACAGTGGGAGACGGATGTCCTGGCCCTGGGGGCTGCAGGAAGAGGGCAGCGGGGCCCCTGCCCTGGGCACAGCCTGGAGAGAGGGAGAGGGCAGGTGCCTGATGGAGCACTAATCTCTCAGAGGTCTCAGGTGAGCGTTCCTGCACCAGGGAGGGAAGACACCTGGACCTTGAGGCCACCTGCAAGTTCCTGCCACTGAGCCGCCCTGGACTTCTGCAGGCAGAAGGAAGAGTCAAGTCCAGGCTCCTGGAGGCGGGAGGGGAGAGCCCACCATTCAGGAGCCGTCCTGGGAGCTTAGGAACTGGCTTTCATTTATCCATCTTTCTGCGTCTTGCCCTTGACACTTGTCACCTGTACGGGGTTGGGCATACATCTGAGTCACCTGGAGGGCTCGTTAAAGCATAGATTGCTGGGGGCAGGCCCGGTGGCATAGCGGTTAAGTTCGTGTTCCACTTCAGCAGCCCGGGATTCACCGGTTCGGATCCTGGGTGTGGACCTATGCACCACTTATCAAGCCACGCTGTGGCAGGTGTGCCACATATGAAGTAGAGGAAGATGGGCACAGATGTTAGCTCAGGGCCGGTCTTCCTCAGCAAAAAGAGGAGGATTGGCGGCAGATGTTAGCTCAGGGTTAATCTCCCTAAAAAAGAATTAAAAAAAAACATAGATTGCTGGCTGAGCCCCTGAGTTTCTGATTTAGAAGATCTGGAGTAGAGGAGAATTTGCATTTCTAACAGGCTCCCAGGTGCTGCCGCTGCTGCTGGACCAGGGACCACACTTTGAGAACTGCTGTCTTGATTGACATTCACAACAGCCGAATTAGGGACCAAGGAAGAAACTGAAGCAGAGAGAGCAGAAGCGGCCTGCTCAAGGCCACACAGCTAGAAACTGACAGAGGCAGGACTGGAACCCAGGCCGAGTGGATTCCGAAACCCACCACCTGCAGGTAGGTACCGGGCTTCTCACTCCAGGGCTTGTCCTCAGATGGGGGTCCTGAGTCAGGGCAGCCTGCAGGGGACAGAGTCTCAGACCAGCTGCATCCCCTGGGAAGCTTCGACCTTTTTTGATGCCAGGGCTGCCCCAGACCAATTAAATCCGAGCCTCTGGTTGGGGGGGCATCGGGGTAGCAGGCAGTCCTTCAGTTCCCAGGAGTTTCCACTGTGCAGCCACACTGGGGACCCAGGCCCAGGGGAGACCCGAGTGGCCTGTGCAGCAAAGCTGGGCGGGATGCAGGGGGGCGCCGTGCAGGAGCCAACCGCCGCTGAGCAGACAGCTGTCCTGTGCGCTCCGCTGTGCCCTGGAGGGGCGCTAGGGGAGACCAGAGCCCCATGGTGACCAGGGTGATGGAGAAAAGAGTGACTGTCTCAGATGGTGACGGTCAGGGAGAGGCCGAGCTAGGGTTGTCAGATAAAACCCAGACTGCTCAGGAAGATTTGAACTTCAAATAAAGAGCAAACATATATATTTTTTACTATAAGTATGCCCCAAATATTACATGGAGCAAAAGTCTACTAAAAACAATTATTTGTTGTTTATCTGAAACTCAAATTGAGCTAGGTATTCTGTATTTTTATTGGCTAAATGTGGCAGTCCCACACAAGACCCCCCTCAGAAGTGGGACCCCAGCCCAAGCGGGTAACTCTGCAGAAGCAGGGGCCCCAGCCCCCAGCACAGCACCTGGCACTAAGGGGGCACTTCTAGGTACCTGGAGATGGAACTCAGGAGTGAGGGACTGAGGGGACGAGGGAAGGAAGGAATGGAGGCGTATTTACTCATTTGATCAAGTGCCACGCGCATCGGTGTGTGGCAGGGACACTGATTCTCCATGAGTCACCAGCACCCTGCTCAGCAGGCCGGGGGCCGGGGCGAGCTGGGGTGAGCCCCAAGGTGCAATCAGGAGGCGCCCACTCTCAGGGACCCCTCCTCGCCTCACCCCAGTTCCGGCCCTGCTGAGCCAAGGGTTTCTCTCAGGCTTTCTCTAGGGGGTGCAGCCTTGGGTTGATTTGGGGAAAGAGTCCTCAGCGGGAGGTGGACGATTTGGGGCACTGGGGGGAGTGGAGACCCCCTTAGAGCCTCCAGCAAGAAGTGCCCAGCCAACACCTTGATTTTGGCCTTGTGAGACCCCAAGCCGAGGACCCAGGGCCCAGTGGTCTTCCGACCTACAGGAATGGTGAAATAATAAGGTGGTGTGGTCTGAAGTTGCCCGGTTTGTGTAATTTCTCACAGCAGCAATGGAAAATGAGCACACCTTTCAAATCCCTCCGACTCCTCCTTCTGCCACCTCTCTCACGCCAGCCAAAGTTCTCTGCTTTTGGGGCTCCTGGGATCACACTGGGCCCCCCCCAGATGATCCAGGATGACCCCCCATGTTAGGATCTGTAACCTAATCACATCTGCAAAGTCTCTTTTGCCATGTCACGTATCATATTCACAGGTTCCAGAGGTTAAGGTGTGGCCATCTTCGGGGCCATTCTGGTGACCACAGACTTGGATGTCATCGTCACTTAACCAAGGGGATGCGTTCTGAGAACTGGCTCCTTAGGCAGTTTTGCCATTCTCCTGGAGCGTTCTTACACCAACGTAGATGGTACAGCCTACTGCCCACCTGGGCTCAATGGTGCTCGTCTTATGAGACCACTGTCGTATATGCGGCCTGTTGTTGACCAAAACGTCCTTACGTGCCCACGACTGTCCAGCATAGCGCAGAAGGCTGAGTGCACAGCTCGACGAATTTTTCCGTCTATACCCACCACCACCCAGATCAGCACATAGAAACTTTGTAGGTCCCCATGGGCTCCCTGTGCCCTCACGTGTCCCCCTCTTTCCCCAACCCCAACAAGGACACACTCTTCTCAACTGCGTTAACTGTCTTTGAACTATTTAATTAATTTATTTATTTATTTTTGCTGAGGAAGATTCTCCCTGAGCTAATGTCTGTGCCAATCTTCCTCTATTTTGTATGTGGGATGCCACCTCAGCATGGCCACCAACGAGTGGTGTAGGTCCGCGCCGGGGAACCAAAACTGGACCGCTGAAGTGGAGCACGTTGAACTTAACCACTAGACCACAGGGCTGGCCCCTTGAAATTTTTTTAAGAGAAATCATACACGTACATTTCTTTGTCTCTGGTTTCTTCCACTTAATATTATGCCTGTGAGATTCACCCATGTTACTGCACGTAGCAGTAATTCATGATTTTTATTGCTGTGTAATATTCCGTGGCATGAATAAACCAAAATGTATCCATTCTACAGTTGATAGGCATTGGGGTTGTTATGGGTTTGGGGCTCTTGTGAATAGCACTGACATGAACATTCTTCGTTACAAAGAGTTTGAAGGTGGCTTTTATTGACACATGTCACACAAGCAGTGCAGTGGCCCAACAGTTAGGAACACAGGCTTTGTCTCAGATTACTGGCATTCTAGTCTCTGTCTAGCTGCTTACGTACTGTGTGGCCTTGGGCACAGCTTCTCTGTGTCTCATTTTCCTCTCTTTACAAAGGATAATAGTAGTCCTCACCTCAAAGGAGGGTCAATTAGTTGTCAGGACTCAGTAAATGTTGGCTATAATTATTATGAAGCCAAGCAGTACGACAGCATTGAAAACGGGGGAATTAAAAGCAGGGAAGGAAGGACAAGAGTAGCAACACACGGTGGACTTGAGAATGCGTCTTGTGCGTGCAATACCCACGGCGATGTCCCCCACGCTTCCAAGTGGGCAGGCAGCAGGCCCGGGGCTGCGCTGGCAAATCACAGCCTCAGGACCCGGGGACACTTGCTTGTACCAGAGATGGTGCAGGATGCTCCCAGAGAAGCAGAGCGCGTCTCCTGGAACATCCTCATTCTGCAAAGGTTTAAGGGGAAATGTGACTTTTGTTTTTAAACAAACACGCGAAGTTTGGAGTAGACTGCAAAGTCACTTGCATTTCTCAGATAAACACGAGACTTGAGAAGCATCCAGCATTTGCTCTCTCCTCTGTACCCCAAGCCCTGCTGGGCCACCTCTGCCTTCGGGTAGAAGAGTTGGGGGAGCCTGCTGCGTGCTTCCTCGTGGCCACTAGAGGGCAATATCACGAGTTCCAAGATCCGCAGGGGCCCTTGGAAAACAGCAACAGTTGTTCCTCCTGGAGCGTGTTTCTGTTTCTGATTTTCGCGACTGCGCCGTGGTGGTTTGAGGGCCGCGCAGGCGAGCAGGTTGTGCAGCTCCGTGCTGCACTTGCGTTACTGATTCCCCTCCCTCTGACCGCCAACATGCTCGGGGGCACCATGTCCCCAAACGAGCCCACGAGAGAAATTAGCTTGTGTTTTGTCTTGCACTGCCCCACTGTCTTGCACGCGTGGATCCTGGAGCAGACTATGCAGACGGGATGGGGTCTCCTCTGCAGGGGCTGCTGGGGCCTGGGCGCCCCAGATGCCCACCCGCTCCCACTCCACACCCAGGACGAGTATGGGATAGAGAGAGGAGAAAACTGAAGGGAGAGGAGGGAAAAGGAAGGAGGAGGGGTCTGGGTGGGGGTCTGACCCCTGTCCTGACATGCGGTTCCCTCGTGTCTGGAAAGTGCCCAGGCAAATGCGCTGCGGAAAAGGAACGCTGTGGAGTGTGTGGTGTGTTAGTGTGGGGGGTATGTGGTGTGTGTTGGAGGGGGGTGTGTGCCAGGAGTGTCATGAGCCCTTGGAGCAGGGGCTGGCAGGAGGGCCCGCCCTGGGCCGGTGTGGCGGTGCTGGCTGCTCTGGGCAGTAGGGAGAATCCTCAGCTAGCTGCGGGACCCTCTGTAAACCGACTGTCTTTGGGACCTCTGTGTCCTCCATCAAGTTGAGTAACAAACACCCCCTCCAGTGTCGGGGGGCGCAGTGGCCTCCATACTGGGTGCTCTGTAAATGGGAGCTGATTCTGACCCACAGCCATTGTGAGGTGCGGATTCACATGTGCCCCCTTTGGAGAGGGCTCACCATGGCGCAGCAGGCAGAGCCCGGGCGGGGATTTGGAGGGGGTGAGAGCTGAGGTGAATACAGGAGGGGAGCTCGGCGCAGTCCTAGGAGTGGTTCCAGCCTGGTGTGTGGGCCACGTGTCCACCCGAGACCTCAGGGGTCCATGGCCATGTGCACGGATCTACATGAAGCTACAGAACAAACCTGGGGCATCTTTTAAGGTGACAATTTGAAAATAAAAAATGCAATTACTTTTCTATACTGTATTAGAAAATAAAAGGCAAATTTCCCTTGAATTTTAATAGAAATTCCCAAGAATGGTGACTGACAAAGCAAAAGAATTCAGAGAAGTGGAGGCAAGGTCTCCCACCCAGTGGGGGTCAGGGCCCCAGGGACCCCCAGCTTTGGGAGCCTGACCCCTGCGCTGTGCTCTTCCCAGCAGCCGCTAGAGGAACCGGGGGCCTCTTCCAGGGTCCAGGGGACAGAAGTAAACCTTCGCTCAGGTGTAGAACCAGGTCTGTTGATTTCTGATGGTTAATAATGCTTTCTCCACCTCCCCCCTCTCCTGGGTTCAACCAGCGTGGGTGCCATTTCTTGCTGTTTGTCCCTGCCAAGACCCTGCCTTGTGACAGCACTGTGTCAGACAGCAGCCACCTGCCTGCAAGAGTCTGCAGGGAGCAGCACCCGAGCCCACCGCAGGCTTAAATGCTGATTTCTGGGGCACACGCTCTCCTGCAGAATCTAGATGTGGCCTCCAAGTGAGCATGGCCCTGTGGTCGCCTTGTCTTGGGGCAGCCAGACAGCAATTCCAGGCCTTTGGGGATTGAGATGGAGGCTCAGGGCAAAGCCAGAATTTCCATTTGAGACAGCCGGAGCCCTTAGCGGGCCTCTTCTCTGCCCACGGAAAGGGTCCCTGTCCTTTCCTTCAAGTGACCATTAGAGCTGTTTCTGACTTCGCCTTCTGCTCATCCTCCCGAGGGCGCGCTCCACTCAGACACGCACCATTCGGGTTGGACTGTTCTGGCACAGAAGCTCTTCCCACCCTCACCCTTCAAATCAACTGATATACAGTGAAAATCACCTGTTTAAAGGACACAGTTCAACGAGTTTTAGCGAATATACACAGCTGTGTAACCACTGCAGGGTGCAGATAACAGACATTTCCATCTCCTCCAAAATGTTCCCTCTTGCCCCTTTTGGTCACTAGAGAATTTTGCTTTTTCTTGACTTTTTCACATAAATGAAATCATGCAGACTTTTTTGGTGTCTGGCTTCCTCCACCCTGCAAGATGTTTCTGCAATCCAGTCACATTTTGAGTGTTCCTAACTGGTTCTATCATTAGTGCAGAGCAGCATTCTGTCGTGTGTCTCTGCCACTGTCTGTTAGTCTGCTGAGGGGCATCAGGGCCGGCTCCGTCCGGGCTCCTATGGAGACAGTTACCGTGGACATGTGTGTGCTCACTTGTCTTTCTGTTGATCTACGCTTTCACTTTTCGTAGGTGAACACTTAAATTAGATTTCATTTTTAAAATTAAAGGGGCTGGCTCCATGGCCAGGTGGTTAAATTCTCACACTCAGCTTTGGTGGCCCAGGGTTTCACAGGTTCGGATCCTGGGCGTGGACCTAGTGACACTCAGCAGGCCATGCTGAGGCGGCGTCCCACATAGCAGAACCAGAAGGACCTACAACTAGAATATACAGCTATGTACTGGGGGGCTTTGGAGAGAAGAAGAAGGAAAGAAAAAGATTGGGAACAGATTAGCTCAGGGCCAATCTTTTAAAAATAATAATTAAATTAAATTCAAGATGTATCAGTTTTCTATTTCTGGCCCAGGTTTGTATCAGATCTAAGATCTCTGCTGAGATGGTAAAGATTTTCTCATTCTGTTTGTCTTACAGGCTTGGTAATAGCGTCTTTTATATTTAGGTCTATGATCAAATTTGAGTTAATATATGTATATATTGTATGCTAATGGTCAAGGATTTTTTTCCATAGCTATATTCAGTTTTTCCAGCTCCAATCTTTGAAAAGACCGTCCTTTCCCAAGGACTTCCCTTTGCACTTTGCAGGCAATCACTTGATCATATACGTGAGCATCTGTTTCTGAACTCGCTCTTTCCATTGGTCCATTCGTCTGCCTTCGTGCAATAGCTTACCATCTTGATTCCTGTTGTATAAAAAGTCGTGAAGCCGGGCAGTGTAAGCCCACCAAATTTGTTTTTCTGTTTCAAAGTCATTTGGGCTGTTCTAGCTCCTTTTTATTTCTACATAAATTTTAGAACCAGCTTGTTAAACTTACCAAAAAAGCCTGCTGAGATTTTGATTGAGGTTGCTTTGACTCCGCAGATAAATATCAAATCTTCCAATCTATGAACACAGTATGTATTTACTGAGGTCCTTTTTCATTTCTCTCAGAAAAGTTTTGTATTTTCAGTCTACTGATCTTGAATCCATGTTGTTAAATTTATCACTAAGTATGTCATGATTTTTGATGCTTTGAAAATATTTTAAAATTCCTTTTTCCAATTTTTTTGTTAATACGTAAAGATACAATTCATTTTGTATATTGATTCAAAGCAATCCCAACCAAAATTTCAGCAGACTTTTCTAAAATAAAAATTAGCAACTATGATAAATTCAT
Organism: Equus przewalskii; assembly: GCF_037783145.1. Classification (NCBI taxonomy): domain Eukaryota; kingdom Metazoa; phylum Chordata; class Mammalia; order Perissodactyla; family Equidae; genus Equus; species Equus przewalskii. The sequence continues at coordinate 45,737,914 of NC_091851.1, forward strand.
TTATGAGTTACTACGACTAATATAGTGCTTTTTAAAAATAGAGCTTCTTTGATTTCTTGGAATTTTCTAACATACATCATCACATTATCTTTCTGGAATGGTTGTCAATTATGCGTTCCACTTCTTAATCGAAGTAGACCTGTTTAGTTTTTCTACTTCCTTTTAAGCCCATTTTTCATACTTCTTGTCTTTCAAGGAATTTGCTCATTTCATCTAATTTGTCAAATTTATTGACATAACGTTGCTTGTTGTATTCCCTTACTATCCCTTTAATGTCTATAACGTCCATGGTGCTACCTCCCCTTTGTTAACACCTTTATTGAGGTGTAATTGCTATAGAAAGAACCGCACGTGTTTCGTGTACACAGTGTGATGAGTGTGGACATAGCCGACCCCTGTGATGACATCCCCACCATCAAGGGAGCAGACAGACCCCTCGCCCCCAGACCGTCCTCGTCTCCCTTTGGTTTTTGTTTTTATTTTTGCTTTTTGTACAGGAACACTCAGCTTGAGATCTACCCTCTCGACACATGTGAAGTGCAGATGCTGTATTTCGTCTCTCCTTTTGTTCCTCATGTCGGTAATGTGTGTCTTCTCCGTGTTTCTTCATCAGTCTAGCTAGACATTTACCAACTTTATTGATCTTTTCAAAGAACTGGTTTTTGGCTTAATTGATTTTTCTGTATTGTTTTTAGATTTTATTTTTTTCTTAATTTCCACTCATCATTAGTATTTTCTTTTATCTACTTACTTTGAGTTTAATGTAATTTTTTTTTAAAGATTGGCACCTGAGGTAACAACTGTTGCCAATCTTTTTTTTCTTTTTCTGCTTTTTCTCCCCAAATCCCCCCAGCACATAGTTGTATACTTTTTTAGTTATGGGTCCTTCTAGCTGTGGCATGTTGGACGCCGCCTCAACATGGCCTGACAAGCGGTGCCATGTCCGTGCCCAGGATCCGAACCGGTAAGACCCTGGGCCACCGAAGCTGAGTGTATGAATTTAACCACCTGACCACAGGGCCGGCCCCCAATTTAATTTTTTAATTGTGGTAAACACAACATAAAATGTACCATTTTTAGCATTTTTAAGTGCACAGTTCAGTGGCAGTAAGTACATTCTTCACATTGTCATGTAACCATCACCACCACCCACCTCCAGAACTTTTTCATCTTCTCTCACTGAAACTCTGTCCCCATCCCTCCCACTCCGCCCCTGGTAACCATTCCATTCTCTGTCTCTGTGAATTGACGGCTCCCAAGACCTCATATAAGTGGAAGCATACCGTATTTGTCCTTTTGTGATGGCTTATTTCACTTAATTAGCATAACGTCCTCAAGGTTCATCCATGTTGGAGTGTGTGTCAGAATTTCCTTCCTTTTTGAAGCTAAATAATACTCCATTGCATGTAAATGCCACATTTTGTTTATCCATTCACCCATCCACGGACACTTGGGTTGCTTCCACTTTGGGGCTATTGTGAATAATGCTGCTGTGAACGTGGATGTACAAATATCTCTTTGCGACTCTGCTTTCACTTCTTTGGGGGTAGACAGCCAGAGGCGGAATGGCTGGGCCACACAGTAATTCTGTGTTTAATATTTTGAGGAATCGCCATACCATTTTCCAGAGTGCCCGCACCATTTCACGTCCCCATCGGCGACGCACAAGCTTTCCAGCGTCTCCGCATCCTCAGCAACACAGGTTTCTGTTTGTTTGTTTATTTAATAATAGCCACCTTAATGGGTGTGAAGTATATGTGGTCGTGGCCGGTTTAGTTTTCATCTTTATAGCTTCTTAGGGCGGAAGCTTCACGTCGTGTTCTTCACCCTCATACTCTGCCTCTCAATTTTATTGAGGTTTAATTTCACTAACGATTTGGAAAAACAGTCTTTATATTAAAACAAATTATTGTATCACTTGATAGTTACAAACCTTACATATATTTTATAAAGGAATACAAGGCATTTCAAAAAGAAATGATGCTTGAGTTAAACCCCTTTAGGCTACCTCCTCTACCACCGAACACGAGCTGCCTAGAAATGCCTTACCAGAGCTGATGGTTAGAGCTCAGGAATTTTGTAAGGTGCTAGTCAACATTGTTAAAAGTTAAAACTTGCAGTGGCTGGCCCCCTGGCCGAGTGGTTAAGTTCGCACGCTCCGCTGCAGGCGGCCCAGTGTTTCGTTGGTTCGAATCCTGGGCGCGGACATGGCACTGCTTATCAAGCCATGCTGAGGCAGCGTCCCACATGCCACAACTAGAAGGACCCACAGCGAAGAATATACAACTATGTAGCTGGGGGCTTTGGGGAGAAAAAGGAAAAAAATAAAATCTTTAAAAAAAAAAGTTAAAACTTGCAAACTTATAATTAAATAAATTATATAAAAAAGCGAGTAACTACTTAAAAGTAATTACTGAACTACATTTTGCTATTATCTATGTTCTTGGGCTCATGTACATCCACCGCATCTTTGTGGTGGAAATACCGTATGTGGTACATGTCTCTTCCCAACTCAGCATCAGCAATGTCACATTAGTAGCTTGAAATTGTTTATGATGGGAGTATTTACACCACGGAGATCAGTCCTTGTTATATTGTTCTGTTGATTGTCTAGACTTCAGAAAGTGATGGGAAAATGTTAATAATGTAAATTAACCTTAAATTTGTGTCATGTCTCTACCTGTTACACTGCGAATAGCACAAAAACATTGAAAAATATTCTTCCAGTATTTGAAAACTATTATCTAATTCAGCATAGAAGTTACTCACATCATTGTTGAATGAGTGAAGTTTTGACATATGTCTTTGTTATCTCATTTTTGTATTACTAGTTGACGCAAATGAAAATACCAATCAACATTCAGGTCAGAACTATAACTGTTTGTCAGTGCTGTGAGCCACATTCTTTGCTGAATCAGCTATCAATCAAGCATTCATTCATAGCCTGCTAATGTGACTTTATTGTTGGCAATAGAATTTTAAAAGCTAACAATGGATTTTGCAAGAAATACGGGTTATACTGAAATTATAATTGTATGAAATTTACAATAGAGTATTGCAACTTATTACTTGTGGGTTGTTAGCTACACACCCTTATGTCAGCAAAATTTACAACAAACATAAACATATGTACACATGCATGTGCACATACATTATTTTCTGGAAAGCCAGTTGTTAAGCATCTGCCAGCACATTAGTGCTCCTGCCCCGCTCCAGAGCTCACAGGCGGCCATACGAGGGTGCAGGAGAAAACGTGGAGAGCTCAGCTCTGAGCCTTGTGACAGAGAAACCTGAGTAGCTACATCTGTGTTTCTCAAACCTGAGAGAATTGCACCCTAAGGAAAAACTGACTTCTCCAGGACGCCCAGAACATGTCTGGGGACTCCAGTTTGGAGAACGCAGATGTACAAATCCGAGGCCTAGACTACAAAAATGTTTCTATTGTGAATTAACACCATAATAGAGAGGTTTTATAAAGCTCTTTTAAAAGGATTCCCACAGCAAAGAAGCCCATAGCTAAATTTCTCGCGGCATATTCCCTCCAGAAAAGTCTACCATCCACTCAGCCCCAAGTGCCAGCGGGGGAAACGCTGGATCACAGGGTCACAGGGTCCAGGACAGAAAGGCTCACGGGGAAGAGAGAAGGGCAACTGTTCATCTCACGTTGTTATTATTGCTACCCCTTCGCCCTGTCGTCTCCTGCCCTGGAGCCATGTGCACAGCGTCCCCCATAAGCCCAGGAAGGACAGTGCCTGTCTTTCTAAATCAGCCCCAACTGACTGAAGGTCCCTGGGGTCTAGGGTGCCCAGCTTGTCCCCATGTGCCTGGGACTTTCCTGATTGTAGCCCTGAACGTCCTGTGTCCCCATGTGTTAGTTTCCTGCTGCTGCTATAACAAATTACAAACTTAGTAACTTAAACAACACAAACGTATTCTCTTATTGTTCTGGAGGTCGGAAGTTCTCAAACCAGGCTCAGAGGGCTAAAATCAGTGTCCGCAGGACTGTATTCCTTCTAGAAGCCTTAGGGGAGGATTCATTTCCTTGTCTTGTTTAGCTTCTGAAAACAGCTTTCATTCCTTAGCTCCTGGCGCCTGCCTCCATCTTCAAAGCCAGTGGCATAGCATCTTCCGATCTCTGCCTCAGATCCTCCTGCCTCCCTCTCACAGGAACTTTTGTGATTCCATTGGGCCAAGCTGAGTGATCCAGGATAACCTCCTCATCTCAAGATCATTAATTCAATCACATTTGCAAAGTTCCTTTTGCTGTATAAGGTGACATCATCACAAGCTCCAGGGATCAGGCTGTGGACATCCTGGGGAGCCCTCACTCAGCCAGCTGCATCCAGGAAGCCCCCCAGTGCTGGACAGACAGGATGGTTGGTCATCTATTAGGGTCCCATGTGTCCTCCTTGCCCTTGCCCAGCATCATTCTTCCATCACAGCCATCTTTCCCTGACGGCCTGAATGTAGGACTCAGCCCTTTGCCATGCACCCTGATAGCCATGAGCGTGGATCCCAGCTGACAAGTGGGGACAATGATTTACCATCCAGACCTGTGTGACACCTGTGTCTTTCCACCCAGGTATGGCCAGAATGATTCATCTCCACCTGGCAGTGTGACCTCGTGAAAATTAATTAACCTTTTTGGGCCATAATGGCCTCTATCAAATGAGAGTAATAAACCTTTGCCTTTTGCATTGGCGTGGGAGAGAGTGTGCGAAGTCTCCCACAGGACCTGCAGGGCCCTCAATAACACTCCTGTGTTAACCCAATCCCCATTGTTATGGGTTTATTAACACACTCTCTTCATTTCAAAGACGGCTGCTTGGGCTCACAATGGCTCACAGATTAGAGCAGCAGGCCCAGGCTGTGGGTTGGAGCAGGAGGGAGTGAGCTTGCCCAGGGAATGAGCACAGGGCCAGGACAGGAAACGGGCCCCAGCGTGGGGCTGGTGCACAGGACAGCGGTGTCTCCAGTGCACGTCCAGGGGCCTGGGCTGCACGCCAGGCTCCAAGCCTATGCCTCCTGGGCCCCTAACTCCCAGGGGCCCGTGCCCATGTGCTGGTGGTTATGTAAAGCCATAGGACAAACGTGGGGCATTTTCTCATTAAGAATCATCATTAAAAGAAGCAACCTTCTGGACATCATGCTGAGTGAAATAAGCCAGGCACAAAAAGACAAATACTGTACGATTCCCCTTATAGGAGGTCCCTAGAAGAGTCAGATTCATAGAGACAGAAAGTAGAATGTCATTACCAGGGGCCAGGGAAGGGGAGATGGGGAGTTAGCGTTTAATGGGACAGAGTTTCCATTTGGGAAGATGAGAAAATTCTGAAGAAGGATGGTGGTTGATGGTTACACGACAACAGAAATATACTTCACGCCGCTGAGCCGTACACTTAAAATAGTTACGACAGTAAATTTTGTTAGGTGTACTTTACTACAATTTTTTTAAAAGATGCATAGTCGATAAACATGAAATATTTATGATTTTAAAATGGAAACAAAAGCATCCAACGTTTAGGTCGCACTGCTCCCTCTGCAGCCTCTGGGTGGGCTCCTCCTGCCCTACGGAGGAGAGCTTCAGCGCAGAGATCTGCAGGTGCCCTGCTGTGACTTTGCCAGCAGCCAGGAGCACAAGCTGGGCTTGCCCCGGCTGCACCTGCACGTGAAAATCACCTGGGGAGCTTCTGAGAGTCCGGGTGCTCCAGTGACACGTGGACCAGTGAGAGCCTGCTATGGGTTACACTGTGTCGCCTCAAAAGATACGGTCCTGTGAATGTGGCCTTGTTTGGAAATATGGTCTTTCCAGTCAATATGAGGTCATACTGGAGTAGGATGGGCCCTAAATTCAACATGACTAGTGTCATTTTCATTTTATTTTTTTTGAAGATTAGTATCTAAGGTAACAGTTGTTGCCAATCTTCTTCTTCTTCTTTTTTTTCTGCTTTTTCTCCCCAAATCCCCCCAGTACACAGTTGCATATCTTAGTTGTGGGTCCTTCTAGTTGTGGTGTGTGGGACGCCTCCTCAGCATGGCCTGACGAGTGGTGCCATGTCTGTGCCCAGGATCTGAACCGGTGAAATCCGGGGCCACCGAAGCGGAGCGCGTGAACTTAACCACTTGGCCATGGAGCCAGCCCCATGACTAGTCTTCTTGTAAGAAGAGGAAAAGAGACAGACACACAGGGGAGAAGGCCATGTGACGATGGAGACAGAGATGGGAGCGATGCGGCTGCGAGCCAAGGACACCGAGGATTGCTGGCCACCACCAGAGGCTGGGAGAACGGCCTGGAGCAGATTCTCCCAGAGTCTCAGAGGGAGCGCAGCGCTGCTGACGCCTTGATTTCAGATTTATGGCCTCCAGACTATGACAGAATAAATTCCTGTTGTTGTCAGCCACCCAGGTTGTGGGCCTTTGAACATGTAGGAAACAAACACAGAGCTAATCCCTGGGGCTGGGACCAAGCACCAGGGGTTTTTACAGCCCTGCCTCCCCCTTCTCATGATTCCAACACAAAGCCAGGACTAAGAAGCGCTGGCTAGAGGGGGATGGGGTCCCTTCCAGGATCTCCATGTGAGAGAGGAGAGGGATCCATCCTGTGCTCCTTTCTTGTTCTTGTCATTGTCCTTGTCATTGTCCCCTCCCTCCTTTCCCACTCCCACCAGCATGAGTGCCGGCTGGGTGACTAACAGTTCAGCTCGCCTGGGGCTGGAGAGGTTCCTGGGGCACAGACTTTCACTGCTAAAATCGGGAAAGTCCTGGGCAAATGGGAACATGCTGGTCACCTAGGACCCTCCCGTCATCTGACCCCTGCAGTCTCTGCCTTGCTGTAAATGGGGTGACCAGATGTCCCAGTCTGCCCAGGACGTCCCTAGTTTTAGCCTGAAACTCCATTGTCCCAAGAAACCCTCAGTGCTGGCAAGCCTGGAGGGTGGGTCCCCCTAGTTGTAAGGCCTATGATGCACATGACCTCTTACGTGGGAGAAGGGCTGCCCTCCACACCTGGGGTTCTCAGCCCTGGCTGCACCCAGGACAAGTTTGAAAATACTGGTGCTCTGGTCCCATATCCAGAAAGTCTGATTTAATAGCTCTTGGGAGGCACCTGGGCTGCTTTTTCATTAAATGTGTATATATATATATACATGGTTCTTTGCAGCCAGAGCCACCAACCAGTTTTTCTAGATCACAGTGTGGGAATGAGCAACTGCAGTCCCACCACCCCCACTACTCTTGGCACACAGACATTACCAATCAATCACAGATGCCCAGGATGAGCCTTGTAGTCTTCGCTGCTGTGTCCAGGCAGCCCCTGCCACTGGGTGAGACGTGGCCTCTGAGGAGGTGAAGCGTGTCCACCACCCACACTGAGACAGTTGTTTACTCACCCTACAGGGCTCACACCCCTTGATCCGCAAGTGTTAATGAGGCCCCATCCGAGTCAGGGAAATGCATCTCCAGGTCCGGGTGGGTGGGGTGCATCCTGGGGCACTCTCTCCTATCCTGGGAATCAGGATAAGATCCCAGATCACACAGAACAAGACGACCCTGACCTAGGGTCAGAGGGACCCAAGGCAGTTCCTGCCTACCCCGGGACCTCTCGGTCAGAGGCCCACTTACCCACGGGGACTTGTTCATGTGCTGAGGTTGTGAAAGCCAACGCACCTGGGTGTCTTCTAATTCAAAAACTTGGAAAAGGGAAACACCATTTCTTTTATAGTAAAAGATGCAAGTCCATATTAGGGAATAAAGTTTGAAACCTCATACTTTTTTTAAAATGAAGCAGAAGAATGAAAAATAAACACACAAGCAAAACCCTCTGGCGCTCGCCTAGCGCCTTGGAGCCTGAGGCTGTGTCTGGCTCCGGGGAGCCCTCTGCCCACCTTAGGAGGCCTTGGACAGACCATCTGGGATGCCTCGCTGTAATCGGCTGGCAGCCACTAGAAGGAAATGCCGTCACCCGTAGGTGGCGACTCAAAGGAAAATCAAGACAACTGCTCAGAAGCTTAACAATTTCTGGCTATCTGTTTTTTTTAAAATTAATACTCTTGTTGTAATTCTACTCTTCCTCCTCAGTTCCAGTAATTAGCAATCTCCCACCATGTGTTAGCATCTCGGCAAGAATACCTCCCGTGACTTCCTTCCTTCTGGCCGAGGAGAGCTGCCTTTTCCCACACTGACGGTCTGCACCATCTGCCTGTCAGAACGTCTTGGGAAGCTTCGGCAATACTCAGGGCTTGGAGCGCCCCCGGGAACTGGGCTGTGACAGGGTGGGATGGTGCGCCACACGAGTGCATTCTGAAACCAGCTCAGGTGCTTCTGATGCACACCCAAGTCTGAGAAACGCGTCCCTGGAACAAAGTTTGCAAGCGTGCAGTCTTGGTTAATTTGCATCCCTAAACACCCTAACTTCATGTTCTCTGCATATTTTTAAATTTTATGTAAAGGGGATGAAATATGACGTGTCCACTCAACATTATAATTGATGGCTTCATTCGTATAATTCGTTCATATAATTGAGGGCTTCGTTCATGGAGTGCCTGTCGTTCTAGTTTAGAGGCGAGCAAACTCCTTTCCTACAGGCCCAGAGAGTGAAAGCTTTAGGCTTTGCAGGCCACATACATCTCGGTTGCATAGTCATCTTTGTTTTGTTTTTTTAACTCTTTACACATATAGAGACTATTCTCAGTTCAAAGGTTATACAAAAGTAGGCCTCCTCGATTAAAAAAATGGGCAGAGGATATGAACAGACATTTTTCCAAAAGATGTGCAGATGGCCAATAAGCACATGAAAAGATGTTCAACATCACTAATCATCAGGGAAATGCAAATCAAAACTACACTAAGATATCACCTCATGCCCGTTAGAATGGCTATAGTCACCAAGACAAAAAATAACAAATCTTGGAGAGTGTGTAGAGAAAAGGGAACCCTCATACACTACTGGTGGGAGTGCAAACTGGTACAGCCACTATGGAAAACAGTACGGAGAATTCTTTTTTTTTAAATTACATGATCACCTAGACTTTAGAGGCTTTTTTTTTTTGAAGATTGGCACCTGAGCTAACAACTGTTGCCAATCTTCTTTTTTTTTCCCTGCTTTTTTTCCCCCCAAATTCCCCCAGTACATAGTTGTATATTTTAGTTGTGGGTCCTTCTAGTTGTGGCATGTGGGCCACTGCCTCAACATGGCCTAAGGGAGCGGTGCCATGTCCGCGCCCAGGATCCGAACCCTGGGCCGCCAAAGCAGAGCATGCGAACTTAACCAGTCGGCCACGGGGCTGGCGCTGGAGAATTCTCAAATATTAAAAATAGAAATGCCATATGACTCAGGTATCCCACTACTGGGTTTTTATCCAAAGAACTTGAAATCAGCAATTCAAAGAGACTTATGCACCCCTATGTTCATCGCAGCATTATTCACAGTAGCCAAGATGTGGAAGCAACCCAAGTGCCCATCAGCTGATGAATGGATAAAGAAGATGTGGTAGATATTTATATACATGTACATGTACACACAATGAAATACTACTCTGCAATAACAAAAGACAAAATCGTCCCATTCTCAACAACGTGGATGCACCTTGGGGGCATTATGTTAAGCAAAATAAGCCAGACAAACACAAACACCGTATAACTTCACTCATATGTGGAAGATAAACAAACACACAGACAAACAGAACAGTTTAGTGGTTACCGGGGGAAGGGGGCTGGGGGGTGGGCACAAGGGTGAGGGGGCATATATACATATGGTGCATATAATGTACAACTGAAATTTCATAATGTTATAAACTATTATGACCTCAATAAAATTTTTAAAAATTTAAAAATAGGCCTCAGGCTATAATTTGTTGGCCCCATGCACTTGTTTATTTGCTTTCGTTTTTCGTATTTCCATTGTGTGAATATGTGCACTAATCTCCCCGTTCTACTGCTGAAGGAAATCGAGGCTGCTTGTAGATTTGGGCTCTTAGGACCAACACTGTTGTGAGCAGGATGGGGCCTGTCTCTCAGACACATGTGCATGTGTCTGTTGGGCACACGCCTTGAGACAGGACAGCAGGATCCCGGGTTACGGGTCTCTTCACCTGCAGTGCATGAGGCCAGTTTTCTAAAGAGGTCGTACCAGTCCACGCTCCCTCACGCAGGGTGTGAACGTTCCAATTGTTCCACAACCTTGTCAGCATTTTCAGTGTTAACCTTTCTGGTGGTGTGTGATGTTTGCCTCCTGGTTTTTATTTGTATTTCCCCGATTACTAATCAGGTTGAGTACATTTATATAAGCTTATTGGCTATTTGGGTAGCTCCTACCGTAAATGACCTGTTCAAGTCTCTAGCAAAGCCCTCTATCTTCTCTTTTTTTCTGATTGTCTGGGTTTTTTTTAAATTAGTGATTTCTAGGAGTTATGATATATTTTTTATGCAAGACCTTTATCACTTACTTGTGCTACAAATATCTTCTCTCACTTGACATTTTAATCTCTTACTTGGTGCTTTTTAATGATCAAAACTTCCTGATTCACACAGAAGAGTTTATCAACCTTTTTCTTCTCCAGTTAGTGCTTTTTGTGTCCTCACTTGAGAAAACTTTTCCTACTTCAAGGTCATGAAGAAAGTCTCTTGTGTGATCTTTTAGAAACTTTGTTTTGTCTTATTTAGCATGTCTCTTGGTGCACTTGCTCTCACATTTTTGCTGGAATTGGTCTTTGTGTATGGTGCCAAGTAGTGGTGGAGATTCTTACTTACTTTTCATGTTGGCTATCCAACGGGTGCCCCACAATTTATTAAAAAGGATACTGCTGTGCGGTATCACTTTTATTATAAATCATGTGGCCACAAATATGGGCGTCTGTTTCTGATCCTCTCTTCTCTTTCATTGACCAATTACTTCTCCTGTCGATACCCTACTGTATGACCGAGTTTTATCATTAGTCTTGAGGTCCAGGACAGCAAGGCTACTGCCTTATTGTTCTTGTTCAGGAACGACTCTGCTGTTCACGGCATTTCCGTGTGGTGGGGCCAGCTCTCCAACAGTCACGTTGTCTGAGAATAAGGCCTTTCTTTCTACTTTTCCAATTCCTAGATTATACTTTATTTCCCATCTTTGTCCACTGGTTGGAACCCCCAGGACAGTGTTGAATAGAACTGGTGCTGAGGCAGGCGTCCTTGGCTCACTCCCGATGTCAAAGACAGGCTGTCCATATTCCACGACTGCTGCGTGGCAGTCTTTGTTGTTGTTATTGTTTGTGATACCATTTATCAGACAAAGATTTCTTTCTATTCTTAATTTTCTGAGGATTTTTAGGATGACTAGATTTTGACTTTAATCAAAAGCTTTTTCTGCTTTATTGAAAGAAGCACATGACTTTTCTCCTGAAGATTTGGGGACTCTGCCGATTTGATTTTCAAACAATGCGCCAGCCTTGCATTCCTGGAATAAGGCCAACTTGAGTGTGTACGTGGGTCCCCAAGACCACCCCCAGGCTTGCTGACCCGTAGGAGGACTCAGAATGTAGTCATCCTCTCAGCTGGACGTATTACAGTGAAAGGACTCCACAAAGCCAGCGAAGGGTACAGACACCTGGAATGAACTCTGGGGAACCAGGCACGAGAATCCAAGGGCCTCTCCCAGTGGAGTCGCACAGGACACGCTCAACTCCTCCAGCAACGAGTGGTGATGAAATGGTGAAGTGCTGCCAGCCAGGGAAGCTTGCTGGAGACACAGCGCCCAGGGCTTGTACTGGGGGCTGTCATGTAGGCACCCTCTGTCCAGCACATGGCAAATTTCAGACTCCCAGAAGGAAAACAGGTGCTCAGCATAGACCATATTGTTTGTATAAATAGTGCAGGTGCAATGAGCCACCATCAGTAATGGTCAGAACCCTCCCGAAATCCAAGTTCCAGCTTGCCAGCCAAGGGCACCTGGAAGTAGGTCTTGTCAAGGGCAGCAGTTTCAGCCTGCTGTGTTAACTCTTTCTGCTCAGTGTGGTGCAGTCTCCTGTTCATTTTCATTGGATTCAGGTTGCTAATATATTATTTGGAATTTTTGGATTTCTGTTTCCAAGTGAGATTGGCCCATCCTTAAGGCCATGTCAGGTTAGGATAAACGTTATACTGACTACATAAAACAAGATGGGAAATAGTTCTTTTTAATTCTCTCTAGGAGTTTATGCAATATTTGTGTTATTTCCTCTTTATGAGTTTGGTGAATTTCATTGATGAAACCACCTGGGAATTTCTTTCTAGAAAGGTCGTAGAATTATTCAGATTTTTTATTCTTCTTGTGTCAGTTTTAATAACATGTGGCTATTTTTTAAAATTTGCCCATTATCAAAATTTTCAAGCTTCTTGCCATAAAGTTTTTCATATTATCCTCTCATCTTCTTCCTTTTTAAATTTTTTTATTGAGGTCAACCTGGTTTATAACATTATATAAATTTCAGGTGTACATCGTTATATTTTGACTTTTCTGGAGACTACATCATGTTCACCACCAAAAGTCTAGTTTCCATCCGTTACTATAAAATGAGCCCCTTTGCCCTTTCACCCTCCCTTCACCCCGTTCCCTTCTGGTGACCACCAATCTCTTCTCCATATCTATGTGTTTGTTTATCTTCCACATGAGTGAAGTCCTATGGTACTTGTCTTTCTCCCTCTGACTTAGCGTAATACCCTCAAGGTCCATCCATGTTGTCACAAATGGCAAGATTTCGTCTTTTTTATGGCTGAGTAGTATTCCATTGTGTATATATACCACATCTTCTTTATCCATTCATCCATTGATGGGCATTTGGGTTGCTTCCAAGTCTTGGCTGTTGTGAGTAATGCTGCAATGAACATAGGGGTGCATATATCTTTTCAAATTAGTGTTTTTGTGTTCTTTTGACAAATACCCAGAAGTGAAACAGCTGGATGACATGGTAGTTCTATTCTTAATTTTTTGAGGAATCTCTATACTGTTTTCCATAGTGGCTGAACTCTATACTGTTTACATAGTGGCTGAACCAGTTTACATTCCCACCAGCAGTGTATGAGGGTTCCCTTTTCTCCACATCCTCTCCAACACTTGTTATTTCTTGTATTGTTAATATTAGCCATTCTGATGGATGTGAAGTGATATTTCATTGTAGTTTTGATTTGTATTTCCCTAATAATCAGTAATGTTGAACATCTTTTCATGTGCCTGTTGGCCATCCGTATACCTTTTTTGGACAAATGTCTGTTCATATCCTTTGCCTTTTTTTTTTTTTTTTCACTGAGGAAGATTCACCCTGACCTAACATATGTGCCAATCTTCCTCTATTTTTTATATGTAGATCACCGCCACATACATGGCCGCCGACAAGTGGTGTAGGTCTGTGCCTGGGAACCGAACCCAGGCTGCCAAAGAGGAGCACAACAAACTTAACCACTAGGACATGGGCCCAGCCCCTCTGCCCATGTTTTGATTGGGTTGTTTGTTCTTTTGTTGTTGAGTTGTTTGAGTCCCTTATATATTTTGGATACTAACCCCTTATCAGATATATGATTTGCAAATATTTTCTCTCAACTGTTAGGTTGTCTTTTCATTTTGTTCATAGTTTCCTTTGCTGTGGAGAAGCTTTTCAGTTTAATGTAGTCACATTTGTTTCTTTTTTCTTTTGTTTCCCTTGCCTGAGGAGACATGATATTTAAAAAGATCCTCCTAAGACGGATGTCAAAGAGCATACTGCCTATGTTTTCTTCTAGGAGTTCTACGGTTTCAGATCTCACATTCAAGTGTTTAATCCATTTTAGTTAATTTTTGTGTATTGTGCAAGATAATGGTCTGCTTTTATTCTTTCGCATGTGACTGTCCAGTTTTCCCAACACCATTTATTGAAGAGACTTTCTTTTCTCCATTGTATGTTCTTGGCTCCCTTGTCAAAGATTAGCTGTCTGTAGATTTATGGTTTCATTTCTGGGCTCTCGATTCTGTTCCATTGATCTGTGTGTGTGTTTTTCTGCCAGTACCATGCTGTTTTGGTTACTATGGTTGTAGTGCACTTTGAAATAAGGGAGTGTGATGCCTCCAGCTTTGTTCTTTTTCTCAGGACATCTTTGGCTATTTGGAGTCCCTCACCTTTTTAGTGTCTGCATGACAAAAATGTCCTGTTTTTCATTCCTGATGTTGTGTGTTTGTGTTCTCTCTCTCTCTGTCTCTCTCTCCCTCTTATCCATGTCATGTTGTTTTGTTTCTTATATGAATACATGAATTAATGGGTTTTTATCAACTCTGTTTTTCATCTCTACCACTTATTAGCCATGTGGCTGAGAGTAACTTACACACACTCTGTGGGCACAGAGGTCGCTACTATAAAACATGGGCGATAACTTCTATCTGAGGCTGTTGTCCTGAGGATGTGATGGAATGAATGGAACACATCTAGCCCAGTGCCAGATAGACCATCGACAAAGGTAAGCCGCTTAAAGCTGGCTTAAAATGCTCATATAGAAATATAAAATATAGCAAAAACCAAAAATCAAAAGTGAGTGATAAAGACCATTAAAAATGAGGCAAAGGGGAAAAATGGACAGTGCCCTCAATTGAAACCAGGAATGAGAAATATATACTTGCTCGAAGGGACCACTGATTTGTTTCTAAACTCATTCTTCTTAAACTGGGGTCTATCCTGCAAGGGGCACTGGCTGCATGCCATGGGCTGGGGAAGCCGTCGGGTGACATGGTGCATCTTCCAAAAATGCAGGAATTGTTATCTGCTCAGCACAAGGTTGACATAAGGGAAGCCATATTGTAGAAGAGAAACCATATTGTAACTTCGAATGACCCCTGACTAACTAACCCAGCTGGATCTGCACCCTCCAGGAGACCCACCTGCAATGTGGATTTATGACCCCTGCTTGTGTATGTACCTCCCAGCTGCAATAAGACCATAACTTCGTTCTTTTGAGTTCCTTAGGAATGTGAGGACCCCCGGACAGAGAGTCTATGCTGACAGCCATCATCCATGACAACTGAGGGATCGGTGTGGCGACTCCTAGTCTGCCACACAGGAGGGTCAACATTCCTAAGCCCTCCCCCATAACCCACTGGCCCATATAACTGCGTCAAGATTCTGTGCCCTCTTAAGATGGCTCTTTAGGCCGCTAGTCCACCGTCTTCCAATTTGCTGGCTTATCACTTAATAAATGCCCTTCCTCTGCCACCATCTTGCCTTCTGACGAAGAGCTTTTGTCTTGCAGTGAGCAGATCGTGCCCTTTGCATGGTAACAGAATCGCTAACAGTTCTGCACAGTGCCTACACTGTCCAGTATGAGTGTATGGATTTTACACGGATTATGTCTTTTAACCCTAACAATGGTCCCATGATGTAGATGCAACTATTACCCTGATATTGCCAGTGTGGGTAGACTGAGGCACAATGAAGTTAAGGGCCCTTCCTTACGGCTTTACAAATAGAACTAATGAAAAGCAGAACCAGGATTTGAACCCCTGACATGCATCTCCTGAACCAGTGCTCTCAACCAATATATCCTCTGCTGCCCTTGATTTTATTGAGAACTGATTTCTTTTAACTTTTTATTAAGATTATGATAGTTTACAACCTTGTTAAATTTCAGTTGTACATGATTGTTAGTCATGTTGTAGGTGCACCACTTCACCCTTTGTGCCCTCCCCCCACCTCCCCTTTCCCCTGGTAACCATCAATCAATTCTCTTTGTCTATATGTTTAACTTCCACCTATGAGTGGAGTCATACAGAGTTCGTCTTTCTCTGTCTGGCTTATTTCACTTAATATAATGCCTTCAAGGTCCATCCATGTTGTTGTGAATGGGACAATTTTGTATTTTTTATGGCTGAGTAGTATTCCATTGTATATATATACTGTATCTTCTTTATCCAATCAGCAGTTGATGGGCACTTAGGTTGCTTCCACGTCTTGGCTATTGTAAATAATGCTACAATGAACATAGGAGTGCATGGGACTTTTGGAATTGCTGATTTCAAGTTCTTTGGATGGATACCCAGTAGTGGGATGGCTGGGTCATAAGGTATTTCTATTTTTTATTTTTTGAGAAATCTCCATACTGTTTTCCATAGTGGCTGCACCAGTTTGCATTCCCACCAACAGTGTATGAGGATTCCTTTTTCTCCACAACCTCTCCAACATTTGTCACTTTTTGTTTTGGTTATTTTTGCCATTCTAACAGGTGTAAGGTGATATCTTAGTGTAGTTTTGATTTGCATTTCCCTGATGATTAGTGATGGTGAGCATCTTTTCATGTGTCTATTGACCACCTG
This sequence comes from Equus przewalskii, assembly GCF_037783145.1. NCBI lineage: Eukaryota > Metazoa > Chordata > Mammalia > Perissodactyla > Equidae > Equus > Equus przewalskii. Next base: position 45,754,196 of record NC_091851.1, read on the forward strand.
TATATCTTCTTTGGAGAAATATCTGTTCATGTCCCCTGCCCATTTTTTTTATCGGGTTGTTTGATTTTTTGTTGTTGAGCTGTGTGAGTTCTTTATATATTATGGAGATTAACCCTTTGTCGGATAAATAACTTGTAAATATTTTTTCCCAATTAGTGGGTTGTTTTTTGTTTCAATCCTGTTTTCCTTTGCCTTGAAGAAGCTCTTTAGTCTGATGAAATCCCATTTGTTTATTCTTTCTATTGTTTCCCTCATCTGAGGAGTTATGGTGTCCAAAAAGATTCTTTTGAAACTGATGTCAAAGAGTGTACTGCCTATATTCTCTTCTAGAAGACTTATTGTTTCAGGCCTAATCTTTAGGTCTTTGATCCATTTTGAGTTTATTTTTGTGAATGGTGAAAAAGAATGGTCAATTTTCATTCTTTTACATGTGCCTGTCCAGTTTTCCCAGCACCATTTGTTGAAGAGACTTTCTTTTCTCCATTGTAGGCCCTCTGCTCCTTTGTCGAAGATTAGCCACCCATAGATGTGTGGATTTATTTCTGGGCTTTCAATTCTATTCCATTGATCTGTGCACCTGTTTTTGTACCAGTACCATGCTGTTTTGCTTACTGTAGCTTTGTAGTATGCTTTGAAGTCAGGGATTGTGATGCCTCCGGCTTTGTTCTTCTTTCTCAGGATTGCTTTAGCAATTCAGGGTCTTTTGTTGCCCCATATGAATTTTAGGATTCTTTGTTCAATTTCTGTAAAGAATGTCATTGGGATTCTGATTGGGATAGCATTGAATCTGTAGATTGCTTTAGGTAGTATGGCCATTTTAACTATGTTTCTTCTTCCAATCCATGTGCATGGAATGTCTTTCCATCTCTTTATGTCATCATCAATTTCTTTCAGGAAAGTCATGTAGTTTTCGTTGTATAGATCTTTCGCTTCCTTGGTTAAATTTATCCCAAGGTATTTTATTCTTTTTGTTGCAATTGTGAATGGGATTGAGTTCTTGAGTTCTTTTTCTGTTAGTTCATTGTTAGCGTATAGAAATGTTACTGGTTTATGTATGTTGATTTTATACCCTGCAAATTTGCTGTAGCTGTTTATTATTTCTGATAGTTTTCCTATGGATTCTTTGGAGTTTTCTATATATAAGATCATGTCGTCTGCAAATAGTGAGAGTTTTACTTCTTCATTGCCTATTTGGATTCTTTTTATTTCTTTTTCCTGCCAAATTGCTCTGGCCAACACTTCCAGTACTATGTTGAATAGGAGTGGTGAAAGTGGGCACCCTTGTCTTGTTCCTGTTCTCAGAGAGATGGCTTTCAGTTTTTGTCCATTGAGTATGATGTTGGCTGTGGGATTGTCATGTATGGCCTTTATTATGTTAAGGCACTTTCCTTCTATACCCATTTTATTGAGAGTTTTTATCATAAATGGATGTTAGATCTTGTCGAATGCTTTCTTTGCATCTATTGAGATGATCATGTGGTTTTCGTTTCTCATTTTGTTAATGTAGTGTATCACGTTGACTGACTTGAGGATGTTGAACCATCCCTGTGCCCCTGGTGTAAATCCCACTTGATCGTGGTGTATAATCTTTTTAATGTATTGCTGTATTTGGTTTGCCAAAATTTTGTTGACGATTTTTGCATCTATGTTCATCAGTGATATTGGCCTGTAGTTTTCCTTCTTTGTGTTGTTCTTGTCAGGTTTTGGGATCAGGGTGATGTTGGCTCCATAGAATGTGTTAGGGATTGCTCCATCTTCCTCAATTTTCTGGAATAGTTTGAGAACGATAGGTATTAAATCTTCTTTGAATGTTTGGTAGAATTCTCCAGAGAAGCCGTCTGGTCCTGGACTTTTATTTTTGGGGAGGTTTTGGATTACTGTTTCGATTTCTTTACTTGTGATTTGTTTGTTCAGATTCTCTATTTCTTCCTACTTCAGTTTTGGTAGGTTGTAAGAGTCTAAGAATTTGTCCATTTCTTCTAGGTTGTCAAATTTGTTGGCATATAGTTTTGCATAGTATTCTCTTATGATCCTTTGTATTTCTGTGGTATCCATTGTGATTTCTCCTACCTCATTTCTAATTTTATTTATTTGAGTCTTCTCTCTTTTTTTCTTGGTGAGTCTGGCTAAAGGTTTGTCAATTTTGTTTATTTTTTTGAAGAACCAACTCTTCATTTCATTGATCCTTTCTACTGTCTTTTTTGTTTCAATATCGTTTATTTCTGCTCAAATTTTTATTATTTCTCTCCTTCTACTGACTTTGGGCTTGGTTTGTTCTTCTTTTTCTAATTCTGTTAGGTGTTTAAGATTGTTTATCTGAGATTTTTCTTGTTTATTGAGGTGAGCCTGTATTGCAATGAATTTCCCTCTTAGGACCACTTTTGCTGCGTCCCAAATGAGTTGGTATGGTGTGTTTTCATTTTCATTTGTCTCTGAGAACTGATTTTATAAGCTATCTTATAAAAAACAAATTTTCCATTTAAGTAAATGCAGGTGTGTTATGTAGTGGAATACAAATTTTGAACACATTTTGAAGAAATAACAAAAATTCATGACTTTGCATCATTATGTCAGGTTCCCTCCTCCCATCCAGACCTCTCGGGGAGAAGGAGGTACTGGTTCCCGTGCCTCTGGGACACATTGGTGGAGAACATGGAAATGCAAAGCTGTCAGTTTTCTCTCAGTCATTATGGTGTAATTCAATCCCTTCCACTGGTAATTCTGAAACTTGAGCAAATTTTCTTTTGGAGAAAAGAAGTTGCAAAGAGCCTTAAACGTGTCTGAGGACTCCAGGCTGAAAACTACTGATTTAAGAATCTCAAGTTTGAGAAGATGGAACATGCCTTTCAACTGTGAATGAACAATTCAATAGAACAGATTTATCTTTCAACTCATTTAAAAAAAAAACACAACTGTTGAAAGATTACTACCGAAAAGAAACCAGAAAATTACAACACATATCGTGAAACTGCCCGCTGGAGCACACACACACATCTCGTGGGTCTGCAGCCCCCAGTTTGAGAAAAACCAAGAGGCCTGACAGACAGTATCCTTCAGGACAAAGCAAAACAATTGCTCAGGAAAAATAAACACGGTGTCCTTAGTCAAGGTTGATGTTGCTGACTCCACCTCTTTGGGCGGCGACTCCCTCTTCCAGGGGATTGGATGACACAAGTCTATTTAAAGCAGGGTCGCTAAACGGAAGCTCAGTGGAAATGCAACCACTCCCTCCTCACCTGTTCTTGTCAGACATCACTAATCAATCACGTCCCATCTATCCAGGGGGCCTGAAGGAAGCCCACTATCCTCCATTGTGTGTTCCCTGTAGATGGAGCGTGTTTCCCACTCCACCTACACAATGGCCTCAGATTTCTACCCTGGTCCCTGTCTGACCTGCTGGCAAAAGTGTCCGATCAGTGCACCTCCACCAGCCACATGATCTCAGGTAAACGAATTAACCTTTCTGATGTTGGGATCCTCTCTCAAATGGGGCTGGATACCCCCGTGAGTGCTGGGTGGGCTCAGTGGGAGAGCCAGTGAGAAGCCCTTCATAAATGGGCACTGTTTTAATCAAACTATGGTTGTTATGTTTGTTTCTCCCCTCTCTCCATTTAGAGAGGGGCCCAAAGCGCACCATGGATGCAAATTCGAAAGGTGGGTGAGCAAGGAAGCAAAGCGACAGGAAGGAAGTCAAGGGTGAGGACCCAGGTGGCCCTAGGGAGGCAGGAGCACCCATCACCCTCTGTCCTCCCCTGCCGCCTCCTCCCGTCATGTCCTGGCCAGAAAGATGGGCTCTGAGCAGGTGCTTTTCAGAAGAGGAGTCCCTTACCCTTGGGTCACTCGGCCCCGGGCTAGGGTGATATAAATCCCCAGGACAAACCTGTTACATCTTCTAATGTGAAATTTTGAAGATTAAAAAAATGCCATTATTTTATACCCAAAGAAACATGCCCTTATTAGGAAGTAAAACATGAAATTTCCATTAATTTTAGAGCTCAACGGAAAGAATGAAAGAAATTGCAGGCTTTCATCCTATTATTCCAGCTCTCAGCAGGGGAGTCAGTAGTTCTGTTTGTCCGACTCAGGGGACTTTGATGGGAAAACTGGTGAAGCTTTGCTGTCAGGCCCCCAGCAGCCTTTAGAAACAATCAGCATCCCAGGTTACGGGGCTCATGGATGCAAAGCAGCTGTGCGGTAGCGTGACTGTCCCAGATGTTTTTGGATATTAGGATTGTTGCTGTTCTTCCGCTCTCCTTGGTCTCAAGTCAGTGTGGAGCCGTGCATGCCAGGCCCTGCTTCCTCCCTCCCGTTTCCAGGCTTCTGTGATTCTGGGGTTCCGTGGTTTCCTGTGCCAGAGGAGGCTGTCCTCCTGCCACTGTTCTCAACCTGGCTGCCTGTCAGCCTCCCATGGGATGGATTGGAGAACATGCTGGTGCTAAGTTCTACCCCCAGAGAGCCTGACTTAAGTGGACAGAGTGGGGCCAAGCATGGCATGATTCACAATCTCAAGTGCTTCTAATGTACAGCCAGTTAGGGAGCCATGGCCTTAGTCCAAAGAGTGTGACGGAACTGCTTCGCCACCTGGAGCACACAGCCAGCATCACCCTCCTTCCCTCTGAGCCGGAAGAGGCATCTTATCATCAACACTGTGCTCCCAGCAGCGGTGACCAGGGGCCATGTGCACTCTGAGATGGACCCATTCGCCACGCCTCACCCTCACAAGGTGAATTGTTACTAGTCCAGATATGGTCGTCCACGAACCAAAACTTGAACTGGGCGGGGTCTAATTCAGGATGACTGCCTCCCCGACCCAAAGGTTCAGAAAGTGGCGTTGTGAGCTCTCATGTTAAGTAGAGGGAACTCATTTTATTCTCACTGGAGATTGGGATGAAAACCAAAGCGAGCAAAGTCCCGGTTTGTCCCTCTCCTGGGCACCATGGGGCAGATGGGGACCACAGGGACAAACCAGGGGCCACAGGGGCAGACTGGCCTTGTCCTGGGGACCACAGGGCAGTTCGCCATCTCTGCTTCTGCTTTCCCTCTCAAATACTTTCCCTCCCCCGGAGACCTCTAACCAAACACTGCCTTCCCCTCACTTCAGACCCAGCTCTGAACGTTCCTCCAGCTTCTTTGAATGACACATTCTTTGCCTCCTCTTCAGACCCCCAACATTCACAAGTGGGCACCTTGTCGGCCTGGGTCCTGGGTTGGGAGTGGCGTTATATCAGCCAACGGGACAAACCAACTATCCAACCTAATAGGTCAGGCATTCTGTCATTCCCTGGCATGTGACCAGCCCCTGGAAACCACCATGTAGGTGGCTCCAAAGCACAGAAATAGTACACCCCACACACTTTACAGGGCGAGGCACAGAGATGGAGGACACAAAAGGGGCCTGAGACTCAAAGACCGAAGCACGTGCTCTGGGTCTTCGAAGCCCTCCGTGTGGTGCCAGGCCCAGCCCACCACCATCCTGCCTGGTGCTGCCCTTCAGCATCCCAGGTGGGAATTTTATTCAAGGATTTACAGAAATTCTTTTCATATGAGCACCAGTGCAGTTGTAACATCCTGTGGGACACCCAACTCGAATGCATTTTTCATGTCCTCACCACCAAGTCCTCACCACCATGTCCCCCACCACCATGCCCCCACCACCATGTCCCCCACCACCATGTCCCCCACCACCATGCCCCCACCACCATGTCCCTCACCACCATGTCCCCCACCACCATAGCCCCCACCACCATGCCCCCACCATGTCTCTCACCACCATGTCCCCACCACCATGTCCCCACCACCATGTCCCCACCACCATGTCCCCCACCACCATGTCCCTCACCACCATTTCCTCATAGGCGGGACCCCACCATCTCCTGTGACAAAGGGAGTCTTTGGGGGAAGGTGTGGGAAAGAGCAGCCTTCAGCTCTGCCAGGAAGAGGAACAGTGATGATGAAAAGAATGCCCAGTGGTCATCCCGAATGCTCACCAGTGGCAGGCACTATCCTGGCCCCACAGGGGACATTGGCAACATCTGGAGACATTTCTGGTTGTCACATCAAAGGGGAGGTGTCCTACTGGCATCTACTGGGTAGAGGCAGGGATGCTGCTAAATACCCTACGGTGCACAGGCTGTCCCACCACAGAGAGCATCTGACCCCAAATGTCAATATCGTCAGGACTGAGAACCACCCTCCCCCCCCCTCCCCCCCCCCCCCCCCGCACTAAAGGCTTTTCATATGGTAATTGATTCCTGTGCCTGCCATAACAAATTACCCCAAATGGGTAGCTTAAAGCAACAGCAATTTGAGGCTGGCCCCGTGGCCAAGTGGTTAAGTTCGCGCACTCTGCTTTAGCAGCCCAGGGCTTCGCTGGTTTGGATCCTGGGTGTGGACATGGCACCGCTCAGCAGGCCATGCTGAGGCAGTGTCCCACATGCCACAACTAGAAGGATCCACAACTAAAATATACAACTATGTACTGGAGGGATTTGGGGAGAAAAAGCAGAAAAAAGAAGAAGATTGGCACAGTTATTAGCTCAGGTGCCAATCTTTAAAAAAAAAAGCAACAGGAATTTAACAGAACAAGAACTCAAGAATACAATCCCAGTTACAATGGCAACAAAAAGAATAAAATATCTAGGAATAAATTTAACCAAGACAGTGAAAGACCTATACAAGGGAAACTGTAAGACATTATTGAAAGAAATCGATGATGACATAAAGAAATGGAAAGAGATTCCATGCACGTGGATTGGAAGAAGAAACATAGTTAAAATGTCCATGCTACTTAAAACAATTGACAAATTCAGCGCCATCCCAATCAGAATCCCAATGACATTCTTCACAGAAATAGAACAAAGAATCCTAAAATTCATATGGGGCAACAAAAGACCCTGAACAGCCAAAGCAATCCTGAGAAAAAACGAACAAAGCTGGTGGCATCGCAATCCCTGACTTCAAAACATATTACAAAGCTATAGTAATCAAAACAGCATGGTACTGGTACAAAAACAGACACACAGATTAATGGAACAGAATTGAAAGCCCAGAAGTAAAACTGCACATCTGTGGACAGCTAATCTTTGACAAAGGAGCCAAGAACATGCAATATGTTTATGTTTCCACAACATAAAGAACTCACACAACTGAACAACAAAAAAACAAACAACCCAATCAAAAAGTGGGCAGAGGACATGAACAGACATTTTTCCAAAGAAGACGTACAGGTGGCCAATAGGCACAAGAAAAGATGCTGAACATCCCTAATCACCAGGGAAAGGCAAATCAGAACCACACTTAGATATCATCTTATGCCGGTTAGAATGGCTGTAATCACCAAGACAAAAAACAACAAATGTTGGAGAGGCTGTGGAGACAAGGAAACCCTCATCCACTGCTGGTGGGAATGCAAACTGGTGCAGCCACTATGGAAAACAGTATGGAGATTTCTCAAAAAATTAAAAATAGAGCTACCATATGGCCCAGCTATCCCACTGCTGGGTATTTATCCAAAGAACTTGAAATCAACACTTTAAAGAGACTTATGCACCCCTATGTCCATTGCAGCACTATTCACAATAGCCACGATGTGGAAGCAACCCAAGTGCCCATCAACTGATGAATGGATAAAGAAAGTGTGATATATATACACAATGGAATACTACTCAGCCAGAAAAAAAGACAAAGTTGTTCCATTTGCAACCACATGGATGGACCTTGAGGGTATTATGTTAAGCGAAATAAGCCAGACAGAGAAAGACAAACACTGTACGACTTCACTCACATGTGGAAGATAAACAAACTTACGGACAAAGAGAACAATTTAGTGGTTACCAGGGGGAAGAGGGGTGGAGGGTGGGCACAAGGACTGAAGGGGCACGCTTATATGGTATGTGACAAATATTAATGTACAACTGAAATTCCACAATGTTATAAGCTATTATGACCACAATAAAAAAAAAATAGCTAGTTGAAGATCAGTATAATAGGCTATGATCCTGAAAAAAACCCTCAAGAATTTATTGTCCCAGTTCTGGAGGCCAAAAGTCCAAAATCATGGTGTTGGCAGGGCTACGCTCCCCCTGGAGGCCCCAGGGCAGAATCTGTTCCTTGCCCCTCCCAGTTCCTGCTGGCTGCAGCGTTCCTTGGCCTGTGGCCCCATCCACCGCTCCAACCTTCTAGGCCAGCGTCTTCAAATCTCTCTCTGCTCTGTCCTCACATCACCTTCTCTTCCGTGTGTCAAATCTCCCTCTGCCTCCCTCTTCAAAGGACACATGTGGCTGCATTGAAGGTCCACCTGGATAATCTCCCCATCTCAAGATGCTTAACTTAATCACATCTGCAAAGATGCTTTTCCTGTGTAAGGTCACATTCACAGGTTCCCAGGGTTGGGACGTGGGTGTGTCTGCAGGGGCATTATTCAGCCAACCACACATAGATCGACGTTTACTCCTCACCAGCTCACTAGGAGAACACCCGGCACTCACAGCCCTGTGCTCCAGATGGGATCACTGAGGCAAAGGGAGGCTAGGTCACCCACTCAGTGACGGATCTGGGACTGGAAGCCAGACCACCTGGCCCCAGAATCCATCCTCTCGGCCACCACACTGCCTTGCTTCTCCCACTCTAAAATGCCTTAGAGGACCCCACAGAGTGGCATCTGTGCCCCTCAAGCCTAAGAAACTTCACTGCTGAATGGAAAGAATTCTCAAAATCCTCAGGACAGATCTGAAGACCCCAGGGTTAAAAACCTCCATTTAAGAATTGAAAGTATTGAATCGTGAAAAGGTCTTTCCATTGGGCTTTTGTAGGATAATTTTGTTTTTGTATTTGGGAAGATAATTAAAAACTTATCACTGATATGAATCTTTTGTTGAATACGTGATTGGTTGGGAATTTTCATCTAGATTTCTTTGCACACTGCCGCAGGTGTGCAGATGTGGTAGTTTGCTGCGGTGGCCGTAACAGAGGACCACAAACTGGGTTGCTCAGAACAGCAGAAATGTGTTCTGGAGGCAAGAAGTCCACGATCAAGGTGTTGGCAGGGGTGGTTCCTCCTGAGGGTGTGAGAAGACTCTGTTCCAGCCTCTCTCCTGGATTCTGGGGGCCTCAGGCGTTCCTGGCTGGTAGGCAGGTCTTCCTGTCCGCAGGACGTTGCCCTGCATCTTCACATCGGCCCCGCTCGGTATGGGCCAAATTCCCACTTTTTAAAGGACACTAGTCTCATTAAATGAGGGACCCGACCCACTCTGGGATGACCTCATCTCAACCAATTCCATCTGCGATGATCCTATTTCCAAATCAGGTCACATTCCGAGGTGCTGTGGGTTTTAGGATTTCAACATATGAATTTTGCAGGACACAATTCACCCCCTAACAGAAGATTCCTATATAGGAATTCTTGAGCCAAGTTTTACTATGTCCATCAATTAAAAGAAAAAATGTTTTCGGAGAAATGCAACTTCTCCTATGTCTGCTGTTCTCATTAATATTACCATTGCTTGTTATTTGGTCATCGGCCTCCTCTTGGTCCATGCACCACACTGTTCTGGTGCCCGGCCGCAGCCTCTGTGGTGCTCAGGTCAGGGCTGTGGGTCACCATTAGAACAGGCCTCTGAAGCCAGTGTTCGTGCCCAGCAACACACCATCATTAACAATTGAGTGTATTTGTCCTTGTGGTGAGGTGGCTCCGTAAGAGGGTGATAGAAAAACCTATAAGTCAGTTATTTTCCTAGGGCACGTGAGATGGGAGTAATTATCCTCCAAACCTCGGCCCCAAATGTGACATGACCTGGGGTCAGAACGATGCTGGATCAATGACGCAGGGGAGGCTGCGTGACCACTTATAAATTAATTACACTTCCTGGCCACAGTGTCCTCTGCTGAATGAGCGTGAGTGCCCACTTTTGAGGACTGTGTGGCAGAGAATGTGACAAGTGCCTCGCATAGATCCAGCACACAGAGCCACCGGATGGGTGGGAGCTCACATTTAATCAGATCACCATTCTCGTCCATTTATTCATACAGCCTCTTGCCTCCAGGAGGATTTCAGAGGGTCACAATGCACCTAAAGTAGAGCAGGACAGAAATGGGAAGTGGGTCAGGACACGAAATAGACTGGATGAAGCTGTGTACACCCACCAGCTCCAGGCCTGGGCACGTGCCTTAGGTGGGAGGGCCACGATGGTTCTGAGCCCAGGCCTCTCAGGCAGGGGTCGCTCACCCTCAGGGGTCCCGGTCCATGTGCTGGAACTGTGTGCAGCTGAAGGACACACCCAGCCCTCCTTATATCTTCCAATTAGGAATTAAAAATACCATCCGTTTACTCATCACGAACACATCTAGCTTATGGAAGCTAAAACGTGAAGTTTCCATGGACTTTGAAAGATGAAGCAAAATAATTCAAAGACATTTAGGCAACGTGCCAAATCCGTTGGTCCTTGATCCTACAGGGCCCCTGGAGTGTCACTTCCGATAGGAGCCGTAGACCCAGAAGCTGGAGAAGTGGGGCTGCGATTTCCTGGCATTCACCAATTGTCTGTGAGTCAAAACAATACTATTACCCAGCAGCCAAACCATTCCTGTTTGTAATGCAATTGTTACTATTATCACGGGTACTTCCCTCTTCAAATCCACTATTTGGGTACCATTCCCTGCCTTGGCTGGTCTTCAGAGTTAGCCAGGCAGCCTTTAAAAGTACCCAATGCCAAGGAGATCCATTTCTGCTTAGGCTGTAGAAAGCCACCCTAAACTGGATGACCTATAAAATTATAAACGTCTTTGAAACCATGGAAACAATCCATCAACTGGTGAATGGACATAGAGATCAAGGGACAACATACAGTGGTGTCCACCCGGCAACAAAAAGGAACAGGTGACTGCTCCATGCAACTGAACCCAAAATTCAGAAGGCACTTTGAGTTCTCTTGTCCATCTTCTCATCTTTCAGGTCTTGGCTCAAGTGTCCTTCAATCAAGGAAGCCTGCTGAGGCCAGATTGCTTTGCTTGATGCTCTCAAAAAGAGCGTTTCTCTCAATTGGAGTGACTGTCTGTCTTCCCAGGGTGGCTGAGAGCTCCGTGAGGGCAGGACTGTGTCTGCTGTGTTCACTGGTGCATCCCAGCTCCTCACCCACACGTGGCTGGTGCTCACTACAAACCTGGAGCACGAGTGGACGGACTGGCCGACTGACCGACTGACACTGAATGAATGAATGAATGAATTCTATGCCAGCTTTTCAGTAACTGTGGGGTGTAGGATAGATTAGATGACTTTCTGAGTCTCAGTGATGAGCTTTCTGAAATGGGACAATTCTTGTAGCTCCCGTCTGCATTTAGAGAGGGTGCCGAGGGAAGCTGAGACTTGGCATTGAGCTTGGCACGCAGGTAGAAGACCCTCGACACAGGGAATCCATTATTCTTCTCGACTTTCATTGTAATTCTAATTTATTCTCATCCCCACCTTCTTCTAACATGCATCATGAGGGCCCGTGTAGGAACATAAAATAAAGCAACAGCCCAGGCATTAGAAGTGATGAGAAAGGCAAGTGAAATGAGACACCAAGTTAAGTGTATAGAGAGGTGACCCCAGCACTGGGGCTGACGTAGGCTCTGCTCACCTAGCCTTTTCTCTCCGCTCTCTTCTCTTCAACGCAGAGTTTGCCCCGGCCCGGGGTCCTCACTACGCCCTGGCATTATGTGACATCAGGCCATAGCAGTGGTGCCAGCAGTAGAGGACAATATGCATGGTGTCCTCACGCGGTGCCAGGAGTTATTCTACGTCCTTTGCTTGAGTTTCTGCAAATCTGTTTATCTTCAGAACAATCCAGTGTGTTTCACACATGAGGGCACTCTGGCGCCCCACACAGAGCGGTTTAACCCAGACATTACCACGCTCCCTGCTCTTTCACTGAAATTCACACAAAATTGATACTTTTGATGTTAAAACAAATGCAGTCATATTGTTTGGTAGAACACAAATCTTAAAGCATTTTTAAGAAAAATTGAGAATGCTCGTCTAAGAGAAAACAAGAAGCCTTGAAACGCCAAGTGCCTGGGACCCCTCAGGCTCCCTCACGAGCTCCGCGGTCTCCTGGGCCTTTAGGAAGACCTCAGGGAAGGTGTTAGACTCTAGTAGCTCCAATTTTAAACCTTGAAGTTTTAGACTATAAAACAGCCTTTGAATTGTCATTGTACACTGCAGTGGAGGACTGGCATTTTTCTATGCGGTAAAATATCAATTTTGTCAACAAATAACCGAGACATAAACTACAGGAGAAGCAAAAAGTCTATTTGGGGATCTCAAGAATTGCAACTTGGGGAGCACAGACTCAGGTAGAAACCCACATAATGTCCCGTTAGGGAGTAAAAGTCAGGGGCTTTTAAAGGCAGAGAGAGGTTGTATTACAAAGAATTCTAATCGGAGGCGGAGGCAGAAGCTCGTCTTGGCTAAACATTGATTGACTGCTGATTCTTCAGGAAGTCTGCAGCCCTCAGTCTTTGTGACCAGGAGGTCCATTCTCCTACAGACGTCTCAAACAATGGTTTGTAAAACAGCTGCCATTTTGGCCCAGTCCGGAGGTTTGGCCCAGTCCAAGGTTGAGAACAGCAAGGCGGTTTCTCTGGAAAAGCGGCTCTGATTCCATCTTAAAATGGCTCCACTAGAGTCAATTTTGACAGTTTTAAAAAATTCCTCGTGGAATCATCACATGCCACATTTTCAAGGGTCCACAGATACCTATCGAGAAATGCAGGGAAGTTCAAGGAAGATAAAAGCGAAACAGGCAAGCAGACATTGCAATTGGTTGACGTATCTTTTCAGGAGAAGCAGCACCTGCCAGATCGATACTGCTGCTTTTATTGTAGCATTGTGGTGGGGCTGGTGGTGGCTTCACTGCCTCTCTGCCCCAGGCCCCACACTTGCGCTGCCCTGGCCCTAACACAGGATAGGTCTGATGCTGTGACCACCTTCCCTGCCCGGCACCCTTTGTTGTCCTGTCAGCATCACTAATCACTGATCGCTAATAGATCACTAATCACTCTTAGTCTTCCTGCCCAATGGGGCGGGCCCGCTGCCTCCACACACACTCCCAACTGCCAAAGTGCAATGATGCTCTTGTGTCTCTGCACTCATATCTGGTCTGACCAGATCCTGTCACAGCACAAATGCACAGCATAAGCACATTATCCTTCTGGCCTCTGTGTCCTCTATCAAATCAGAATAATATCCACGCCGTTGGTGTGGGTGAAGGGGAGAGTGTGAAGACCTCCGTGGCGGGCATGTAATAACCACCCCGTGCACTGCCAGCTCCTAGCTAATCAAACCACCTTTGTTGTGTTTTCCAGGCTCCCTTCTCTTTCAAAGAGGGTTCCCGAGGCCCCACAATGGCATGAAATTAGAGCAGCAGGACAGCGACTTGGAGAGGCTGATAAAGGGGAGGCAATAGGTCAGGGCGTGACATGGACCCCAGGTGAGGTTGGAGCACATGGCAGGGGGTAGAACACATATGTGCTTAGAGCTCCAGCCCTGGGACTGGGGCCCCCATGTACTCCCTGGGATTTGGCCATGTTCTGGGCTCATGTAAAGTCCAGAGTAAACTGACATATCTTTCACATCAATGCTCTTAAAATTATCTATCTATCTATCTATCTACCTATCTACCTCTTTTTGTATTGAAAGGAGCATGCCTTTAATAGGGAGTACAATGTGAAAATCCCTTAAAGTTTACGAGAAACTGAAAACAATGCTAAGAAACAGAATGCTTGCCTTGCCCCCTACGCTGTGGCCCGTCCTCCGAGGGTTCTGGCGAGTGTGCTCTGTCTACCTTAGCGGGATGGGGAGGGGAGATTGCAGGGCCCTACCGAGGTCTCGCTCACAGGGGCCGTGCTCCCTGGAGGCCTCTGTGCCAGAAGAGAAGAGAAAAGCAACTGTTCTGAGCACAGCTCTTCCTGATCAATTTGCATGGATTTTGTCATCTCTGTCGTTGGGCCACTCTTTCTTCCACTTCTGTTCACAGCTCCACCAGCTGTGGTGCCACCTCATGCCTCCGCCCTGTGCCCCACTGTGTTCCAGTTCCAAGCAATGATTCTCTCCTCCAGGAAACCACAACGCGACCTAGGCTGCCTATTGGAGGTATATGGGCCTGGTGGGAGGAGACTTTTCAATATACTGATGCTCAGTTCTTCTCATTTAATTGTTCCAGTGTTAACTGGGCATCTATATTTTTTAAAAAAATCAACCCAGTTGTGGGGCTGGCCCCGTGGCCGAGTGGTTAAGTCTGTGCACTCCGCTGCAGGCGGCCCAGTGTTTCGTTGGTTCGAATCCTGGGCGCGGACATGGCACTGCTCATCAAGCCACGCTGAGGCGGCGTCCCACATGCCACAACTAGAAGGACCCACAACGAGGAATACACAACTATGTACTGGGGGGCTTTGGGGAGAAAAAGGAAAAAATAAGATCTTTAAAAAAAAAAAATCAACCCAGTTGATTCTGCCTGATAGCCTGGGTTGAGAGCTGCTGCTGCAGATCAAAATGTACAAACAAGCAGCTCGTGTGCCACCACCCCCACTCCCCTCTTGTCAGGCAGAGATCCCTCAGCAATCGTGGCGACAGGCAGAACTCTACGACAGTCCCATGATCTCTGTGTCTTGGTCTTATGACCCTCCCCTTGAGTGTGGGTGGCACCTGTGACATGATTCTGGCCAAACAGAATATGACAAAGGTGGTGGGAATGTGACTCCCTTGATTGGGTGACATTATATAAATATAAGACTCCATCTCAGCAGAGTGGAGAGAGACTCTCCTGCTGCCTTGCAGAAGCAGGCAGCCACGTTGTGAACTGCTTATGGAGCAGGCCAAGTAGCAGAGACCTGCAAGTGCCTCTAGGACCTGGGGACTAAGGGCCAGTAAGGAGCCAGAGCCTCAGGCAAAGGAGTGCTGCCCACAGGCACCGCAATGACCCTGGAAGTGGTTCTTCCCCGGCTGAGCCTCCGGCTGAGCACCCAGCCCAGCCCCTCCCTGGTTGCAGCCTGGTGAGACCCCGAGCAGCAACCCAGCTAAGCCATACCCGGACTCCTGACCCGTGGATCAGTGAGACAATGAATGGGTGTTGTTTAAAGCTGCTGACTTTGTGGTGATTTGTTGTTCAGCAAAGAAAACTGACGCAGGCATGAATATTTTCACCCAGGACAGTGAGGCCTTGCCATCTTCAGGACTGGGCTCCAGGAAGCCATTACCACCCAGCCAGATGTGGCCTCTGAAGTGAAACCTGTTGACACCTGTGTTAGTTTTCTGTTGCTGCTGTAACTAATTGCCACAGACAGTCGCTTAAAGAACACCAAGTTTTTATCTTAGGTTCTGGAGGTCAGAAGCCAGAAATGGGTCTCGCTGGGCTAAAATCAGAGTCAGCAGGGCTGGTTCCTTCAGGCGCCCTAAGGAGAATCCATGTCCGTGCCGTCTCCAGCTTCTAGAGGCCACCTGCGTTCCTTGCTCACGGCCCCTCCCTGCCTCTTCAAAGCTGGCAACGGCCAGTGTAATCTCTCTCACATCTCATCACTCTGACCTGGACTCTTCTTCTGTCTCCCTTTTGCTTTAAAGGACCCTGTGATGACAGTGGGCCCACCTGATGATCCAGGATAATCTATTTTAAGACTTAACTCTCTTTTGCCAAGTAACCTAACATACTCCAGGGTCCGGGGATTAGGACCAGACGTCTTGGCAGGTGTGTGTGGGGGCTTACTCTGCCAGTCACTGGTTGTATTCCTCTGACGATGGCCCAGTTGTCCTTTTGAGCAGTTGCTCATTCAAATCAGGACCCACATAAGATATTTTCCTTGCAGTTGGTTGGCATATCTTTTCAGTCTCATAATCTGTGATCCATAACCTCTTGCAATCTGTCTGTTAACAAAATCAGGTCATTTGTCTGGAAAGTTTCCTGCAATTTGGACTTTGCTCCTGGTCTTTGAACACATTCCTCTGTCCCTCGTATGTCTGTACTTTCTGTAAACTGATGGCTAGACCTCGAGGCTTGATTAGGTTCAAGTTTGATTGGTTTTGGGGGAGCCAGGGGACAAGAGTATCTCATAGGAGAAGTTGTCTACGCGCACCAGGAACATGTGATGTCTGTCCCTCACTTTATGATGTTTGGAGCCCTTTATGGCTGTTGCCTAATCTGTTATTTCATTAGGAGTTGCAACATAGTGATATTCTAATTCCGTCATTTCCTCTGCATTTATTACTTGGAGCTGAAATATTTAATAAAGACAGATTTCCTTCAAGAACACCAATTATTTGGTTACCCTGTGGTATAGTTGGTATAGGAAAGGCAGGAAAAGACTTGATCCTCTCTCTTTTTTTAAACCAGTTTTCAAATTATTAAGTTGTTTTCCTAGGCTCCTTAAATTAACACATCACCAATAAGGTTTTGTTTAGTAACACTATGATCTTGGTCACTTAAACATTGTTGATGTATTTCAATTCATTGAAGTTATTGTTCTTACTGATGCTTCAATTAGCCCATTTTGGGATAGAGCTTATACAGGTTGGCACCTGAGCCATTTTTAAACAACCTTAGCAGGCTTTGAAAATGTAATATTCTAGGATCATCGGAACATTTCTTGCCCCAGACCTGGAATCAGGTCTTTCTCTACGGAGTTCTGGTTCATTTTAGAGGAAAATGAGACCACAGTATATGTGCTGGGGGTGTTCACTCATTGTCCGGGCCATTGTTTCTAGGCCTTGTCAGTGGAGAGAACCTGCAAATATACATATTTTAAAGATAAAATACATTCTGAATTCCCACTGATACTTTCAAATCAAATTCAGACTTCTGGGAATTTCACTGATCCCACTGACCTTGCGTCTGCATCTTCTTTCTCCCATTCTAAAATTTCCAGCTCCCTATGGCAAAGCAATCCCTCATTGCATTCCCCCACAGTGTACACCAAACGCTCTCAGAATCAACATACAACACTACCAGTTTAAGATTTTTCCAAGGTTTTTTTTCTTTTTAGTATAATTTACTGAAGATATACAGTCAAATAACTGTTTTAAAGTCAGCAAGGAGAGCTCCTTCATGTAGCTACTCTACCAACTCTGAACACACAGGTGTAGCTGTCTTGTCTCCATTGCAGTTATTAGGGATTGAGTTTTTAAAATAATTGTCTATATATTATTATTAAATAATATTAATATGTAGTTACATAATTTTATTATTAATTGTTAACTGTTAATTTTACATATTATAAAAATATTTACATATCTACACTCAGGACACATCCTGATCAGTTTAATCCTATTCCTGTCCTCTCTACCCTGGGTCCTTGTCTTTCTGTAAGTAGACATATTTTTAATCCTTTTGGTTTTCCCTCCTTTTTAAAATATGGGCAAGGATATGCACACAGGCACACAAACACATGCAGGTATAATCGTGGGCCCCACCCTAAGACAAATAGTAACATACTATACACGCATTCCTCAATTTGCATTTTGTGATTAAGAACACATCCTGAATCCCTCCGCAGTGGTAAAAACACTCCTCACACCTTCGTCCGCTGATGACCCTCCGTTGAGGGGATGTGCCTGGTATCCCCACCAGTCCCCTCCTCATGGGCATCTGGATATTTTTGGATGTTCGATGGTGCAAAAAAAGCTGCAGTGACTAGCCTTACGCATATGGCTTTTTGTATTTTTTCCCATGAATCTTTAGGATAAATTCTTAGAGGCTGGATTGCTGGGTTAAAAGCCATATGCGTGGATCGTTTTTCTAAACAAAGAAACGTCAAATTCCCTTCATAGGAGTTGTACTACTTTTCTCTCCAACCAGCGACTGTGAGAATGCACATTCCACAGAGAAGGGGGTCACACTTTTGGACATGAGGCAAATAACTGAAGAGAAATGGCACACCAATTAATTTTAATCAGCATTTCTTCTGCTATAAGCCAAGTTGAGCCTCTTTATATCTACTTACGGCCATGTGCATTTCCTTTTTGGTGCCCTGTTCTTAACTCCCTCCTACTGCATACCCAGCCCCTTGCTCCACACACACACACCCCACCCCACTCCAGTGCACACCCTGCCATCTAGTTGTCAGAAGGGCTCATGTTCTGGATTTGGTTTAAGACTTCCTTTTACCATAATTTAAACCTTTCCTCTATATTTTGTAGTTTATACAAATAGATATCTATATCCAGAAGCATCATTAGATTCAGCTTCAATTTATAAGGCAAGAATCTTTCAGAGATGGGCATTGCACCATGTGGCGTATGTTCCATCGTCTCATTTTCATGATGGTGAACTTGAACAACAACTTCACACATCGTCAGCCTGATCGAGCCCCGTAATGGTCTCAGCAATAGTGCACTTCGTGGTTTCAGTGTCCGTTGACAATGAGGGCTCAGATCCATTATTGTTAGGGGAGCAAAGGGTCAGTTTCACAAGCCTGTCATTGCCCCTCAATTTATTAGGGGGCACTTTACTCTAAAGAAGACTTTCCCTCGTCACCAATTTTGTTACTCCAAAATATAGTCCAGCCCATACAAGAGAGTCAAGGTAAGGGTTTCATTCTTTCCAGCTATTTATCATTTTTCAGAATAAGAAGATGGAGACAGTGTTTAGGGAGTACGGTGCGTATGCCAGGCGTTCTCATTTTTAAATACTACTGGGCTGTAGCCTTCTAAAGCTTTTTAGTAGACAGAGAAAGAAAGCATTTCTTAAAGAAAACATGTTTATACTAATATTTTCAATTCATTAAGATTACAGGAAGTTACTTCTTTGATTTAAAATTTTTCTCTTAGGCTGGAAATTGAGGTTCCTAACAACATTAACATAGTCATTTGCTTTATCCCATAATACATCTACAACAGTTTCAAAATAACCACACCAACAATGAATTCAGATTTAAATTTCTCTGAGGCATTTTTGTCCTTAGAGTACATCCTATTAGGAATATGTATCCGAAAGTCAATTGAACCAATGATTTTCTCCATGTGCTGATGCTACCAGACTGATAGCTTTTTTTTTTTTTTTTTTTTTGGTGAGGAGGATTGACCCTGAGCTAACATCTGTTGCCAATCTTCCTCTTTTTGCTTCAGGAAGATTGTCCCTGAGCTAACACCTGTGCCAGTCTTCGTCTATTTTGTATGTGGGACAGCTGCCACAGCATGGCTTGATGAGCAGTGTGTAGGTCCACACC
Source organism: Equus przewalskii (assembly GCF_037783145.1). Lineage (NCBI taxonomy): Eukaryota > Metazoa > Chordata > Mammalia > Perissodactyla > Equidae > Equus > Equus przewalskii. Next base: position 45,773,384 of record NC_091851.1, read on the forward strand.
AGGGATGCGAACCCCAGGCCACCGAAGCAGAGTGCCCAGACTTAACCACTACGCCACTGGGGCAGCCCTCTGATAGCATTTTAGGCTTGTTTATTTTTTTTTTTTCAAATTTTAGGAATTTCTTCTTTCTTTTTAAATGTTGTCCTTTTAAATTTATACAAAACATTTACATGGTTCCAAGATCAAAACTATATGAAAATTATATCCAGAGACGTCATGCATCATCTCTGCCTCCTCCATCCTAGTCCTTCCTGCCACCAGAAGTCACCAAGTTTACTAGATTTCGGCTTGCATTTCTGTTGTTTCGTTTTGCTGATATAAGTACATATGTGGATATATTTCTATGTCCGTTTTGTATGCCTCTTTTGATATTTTTTTCCTGCGTTTCTTTGGGGAGAGTCCTAGAAGCAAGATAGATAGGTGAAGGTAAAGGCACAGAGTCGAAATTGTCCCACATTTTGCCGCACTGCCCTCTGCTGGGGAGGTGACTCCCACCGGCAACACTGGAGCGTCTGTTTCTCCACAGCATCAACAACAGGGCGCGCTACAAATTTTTTTCAATTTAAGTGACAATATCTCAGGGCAACTTTGTGTCCCTCATATTGTAAATGAGGCTGAGTATCTTTTCATATGATTAAACGCCATTTGCATTTATTTTCCTGTGAATCCTGTTTCCAGCTTTATCTTGTTTCTTAAATGTCACGTTTTGCCTGAACTCTTCTCAGGTTTTAGGATTTCTCTACATATTAGAGATGATGTTTTTTGAGATTCATTCACACTAGTGTATGAATTAATATTTTGTCCATTTTTATTACTGAGTTTGGATGTGCCACAATTTGCTACGCGTTCACCAATTTTTGCTATTATGAATAATGCTGAATATGAATAATACACTTGCATTTTTTTATGTGTATGTGTGTTTTCATTCCTCTTGGATAAACTGTAGGAGTGCAATCGCCAGGTCTGTGATCAGCGTGTGTGTAACTCTATACGATGCTGCCGTCCTGTTTCCCAAAAGGGCTGCACCCTTTACGCTCTCACCAGCAGTGTGGTGGTCTATTAATTTTTTTAAAAAAATAATACCTGTCTTTTTATACATGATAATACATAAGATTTTTAAATCATAAGTCTTTAGACCAAATGCAGTTTCTCTGTCTCTCTCTCCTCTGCATAAGCCAAAGCTCTTAGGACCCTCAACGTTTTTTAAGAGTGCAGAGGGGTCACAAGACAAAAACGTTTGAGAAGTGCTGACTTAGAGAAAAATCGAGCAATGGAATGTGTCTGTTTTCTAGCAGCTACAAAGGAGAACCCTGATTACTTACCTCCGTGTTCCTCTAACTCGAGCCAAGTTTGTGTTGAGGGAAAAACATTCTCCAAGTCCCCCAGACCATGCGAGCAGACGAAGTAGAAGAACACAGATTGAAGCCTATAAAACGCTGGACCGTGAACACGCCCCTCGAGGGGGCATCGCAACTGCCGCAGCGGGACGTCATCAGGCTGCTGGAACCGGTTTTGTCATTTTTGCTGTTTTACGTTTCATCGCAAAAAAAAAACAAAAAAACAAAAACAAAAAAACTGCGATATGAAAACTTTCTCAGGAAGTGCCCCACAATCTTCTCATCCCAAACACTCCCCCCATGTCCGCCCGGGTCTGCAAAAGTGAAATTAAGAAAGCCTGAGTTACCCATTCAGGGGCCACGAGGCAAGAGCAGCCTCATTGCTCTGGAGGAATACCACCGCTCGGTGTGGGAGGGCGCCGCGGGGTTGGTCTCTTCTCTGCCTGCGCGGCCCCTGAAGCACCAGGGGGTCATCTCCGGCCTCCCCAGGGGCCGGGGGCGGGGCGGGGCGGGGGTTGGGGGTCTGCGCTCCACGCCAGTGGGCGCGGCAGGAGGAGCCCCGGTGACTCCGGGCGCTGAGGATGCGCTGGTCCCTGGCCGCCCAGGTGGGCCCACCCCAAGGCAGACTGTGCCTGGTTCCAGCGCAGCAAGTGAGCTCTGCCGCCGGTGCCCGCTCTGAGCATCTGTGCCCTCGCAAATGGAGAGCGTGGCCGCCACTTCAGTGCACCCGGGACACTGAAGGCTGGAGGGTGCGCAGCATGCAGGGTCTTCAGTAGATGGAAGGTAACTGATAATCACACTGTCACTGTTAGGTGATTGTTCTGGCTCCTTCCTTCTGACAGAGGAGTGCGGGGGCTCAGAGGGCACAAAAGAGAGAGGAGGGACGCAGATGGGGAGCGGGCAGAAAATAAGAAAAACAAAGCTCGGGGCATGAAATGGCCCGGACCAAGGCTCAGGTCACCCACCCGTCAGGTGGCCCACGTGGGCTCTGAGCTCCTGGTTCTCAGCGTGAGGGTCGCTCACCAACCTCAGCGTCCTTGGCAGGCCTGGGGGTTATGTGAAGTCGGGGTACAAACCTGGTACATCGTTGACCTTGAACATTTGAAAATACAAAATTCTACTTTAACTTCTTTTTTTTGACCAAACATCCCTAAGTAAGCATTTAATTTGGAATCATTATGTAGCAATTAATACGGAAAGTTCCATGACTTGTAAAAGATTCCGCAGAAGCCTGGGCTCCGCCGCGGGCCCCGCCCCGCCCTCTGCCGTCGCCTGGCGCAGCTTCTACGAGGAGCTGCCTCCGGTCTCCAGCAGCTCCGCGGCGGTCTTTCCAGCAGCCGCTGAAGGGGACCGCGATCATGTCCTGGATTCCTCGTGTCTCCAAGAGAAAAGCACAGGGGTGTAAATATTCCTGTTTGTTCTGGAAAAGTTCAAGCCTCGCGGAGTAAAGAGGATATGAAAATGAACATCCATGTACCCTTCTGGAAGCCCCAACAGGGTCCAATACTTGGCCAATTTTGTTATATCCATCCCACCTATAACCACCCCCCGCCCCGTTTTCTTAAAGTATCTTAGAGCAAATCCCAGACGTTGTATGGTTTCACCTGTAAATCATACAGTAAGTGTCTCTTCTGAAGAGGACTTAAATCGTTTACCATAACCATAACAGCATCGGCACACCTGACACAATGACCACCCGTCCCTTCATAGCCAATTCAGCTTTTATAACTTCTTGATGATCTCATAAAGGCCTCTTTGCAGCTGGTTCATTCAAACCCACATCCAAGCAAGGATGCTGCATTTGTGTTGGATAATATGGCTCTAAAGGGCCTTTTCACTTGCAGAGTTCCCTTCTTCTCTCATTTTTACTTATTTACTTATTTGTTGGGGTTTTTTTTTGTTTTTTTGTTTTGTTTCTTTTTTTTTGCCAGCAGTGGGGCCTTACATTCATCTATTGAAGAGGTTGAATCCTTGCCATGTTATAGGGCACCCCCAGGTGCTGTTCAGCTGACCCAGCAACCCTGTATTTCCTGGGACCAGCTCTTTAGATAGAGAAGCTTCAGTAATGCCAGGTCCGATTGCTTGGGAAGACTTCCACACGAGTCAGGTATGCGTTCCTGCTGCCTCCCCGCCAGAGGCAGAGAATACCAGGGCATCTCTCTCTGGGCTGTTACCTTTGGGCGGTGGAGTTGGGTCCTTTCATCCTAAGTTCCCTGTCCACCTGTCACCCATGGTGTGAGCAGGCTCTCATGAATATTGCCCAGATCCTTCATTTCACTAGAAACTGCAAAATGGTGATTCCCTGATTGTATCATTTTGGCAGCATTTTTAAACTGGAATTCTCCCATTAATAAGAACAGGGAGAACTCTTCCTCCTCAACTCTTTGGTTATCCTGGAGGATGGTTTGTATAGAGACAGCAGGATGAATGCTTTATTTTTTTCCCTTTATCATTTTCATAGTGCAGAGTTGGTGTCCTAGCAATTTGAAAGTTTTTTCCCCCAGTATAAACTCATGGACTTTTATAAAGTTGATGTATTCAGCCACCCACCATATTCTTCTGGATGGTCCAATTCCCTCATGGAGGCCAATAGGAGCCTCTTCAGGTGGGCCCCTGAATCCTCTGGACAGGACCCCCGGAGACTGAGAGCACCCTTGCCTTCTGGGGTGACAGGATGTTCCAGGCTCAGCGCATATGTTTCCTGTCCCAGAAGTGGAATCAGCCCTTTCTTCCAGGAGCCCTGGTCCTGTCCGGTGGGTTTAGGGAGGATGGAGCAGCAGAGAGTGTGTGAGGCACCTGCAGCCCCGAAGTCCTGCACAGGACAGACCCCTACAGAGGCAGCCATGTGTCACTCGGTCATCACTGGTACATATCTGTCCTGGGGGGCCCGCCATGGCCCACAGCTTCAGGCAGCAGGACACAGACCACAGTGGGTAAGAAAGAAAGGGCTGGTATACCGAGTGAACACGAGTCAGGACAGGAAGGCAACCTGCCCAGCCACCTGTCCTGGGCCCACTCACTGTCTCTGAGCCCGACCTGTCAGCCTGGGCTGCTCACCCTCAGGGGAACTCGGCCTGGTGCTGGGCATCTGTGAGGCCACAAGACAAGCCTCAGGGCTTCTCTTAACTTGAAATGGGAAACTAATAGAAACATTTTTGTTCTGTCACAACAAACATCCCTATGTTAGGGAATAAATTGTGAAACCCTGTTTTGAGGGGCAAAGTAAAAGAATTGAGATAAATGGAGAGATTGTCCCCTCCCCATGGGTGCTCACCTCTTACCTCTGAGTCCTCAGTTCAGGTACATCGGTGGCATTGTCCCTGCAGCATCCCTGCTGTGTTCCAGCACCTACGAAACATCCGCCTCGACTGTCACACCCTTATACTCCTCCACCGCCTGGCCCTACCCCGAGGAGCTCCATTTCCTGCACAGTCGGTGCTCCCCTGGGCACTGTTCAACAGCCCCTGAGGCTGTGCACCACGGTGGGTCAGCATCAGGAAGCCTCGTGGTCTTCAGGGTTTCCTGCAATAGATTGGAGGTGGCATCTGAAAAGACACTTCTTTCTCTCTTTCACGTAGACACCTAGATGCATGTTCACACTCCAGATCTGCTCTCATGGGGGACCCAGGTGGGTTGAGACAGGATCCAGCTCTGGGCCAGCAACTCCCAGAAACTCAGACAGGTGTTTCCGTGGCTCAGTTCTGGTGTGTGCCCCTCTAGTGGTTGCCAGAAGAATTGCAGAGGACTTCAACTTGCGCACAAAACCTCTTGAGGGACAAATCCCTGAAACCGGTTCCCACTGGGCTCCGGAGGGAGGAGACGGGCATGGCACCAGATACTGATGATGCAAGCCCTTGATTAATGATGGTGCCCCTTGTAAACTCTTCAAAATCATAAATCATTTGAATTTTGCCTTATACTCAATTCTCAGCTTTTGTTTTAATATAAAAGCAATCAGTTCCTCTGAAAAAACCTGAGTAAAATGGATGTCCTAGGAAAATGCACTAATTTTATCCAAGGGCTTCACCAGAGCCTGAGCTCAGGGCCCTGTGCTGACAGGCAGACCCTAGTTGGAAAGGATAAGTTGAGCAAGTGGCGGGAATTCCCGCCTGAGCACTGGCCCATTTCAGCGCCGTCCTTCCCTCCCTCCTGGCCTTGTGTTTCTTATCCATCTGCTTTGAGTGCCTATTCTGCTGCTGCATTTCCTGCTCCTGGATGACCTAGATTAAGTTATCTTTAGAATAAGATGGGCTATAAAATTATGTGAAAACCAAAATATGAGAAGGAAAGAGCTTCCCCACTGTGCGCAGTCGCTGTGCGTCATCCCACACATCCTGTCCCACCGCAGGACGCCATAAGCAGACGGGCTGTGCTGCCATTATTTTACAGAGTGGATGCTGAGGCTCAGCAAATCCATTCAACCTTCCCAAGGTCATAAAGCCTTGGCTTGCTCAAGTGGAATTTGCGGGAGGCCTCTAGTGGGCACTCCCTGCTCCCTCCACTCCCAGCGCCCCTCTCCTTTCACTCCTGTCAGAAGTGTCTGTAAATATCAAGGACAAGGTCAGCTCCTTGGATGGCAGGTGATGAGGTTTGTGCCAAGGAGCATGGAGATAACAATTATCACGCCCTCTGACCCCCACCCCAGTGATGGACTTTTGGAATTCTCTTTTATGACAATTGCAAAACTCTGTACCACCCAAAATAGTCATCGAAGTTGGGTGTCTTCTCCCGGGTGCTCCCGCTGCCTCCTAAGCTAACTGCTCTTGGTGGCTGTCACTGCCACTGGGGGAAAGTGTGATGGTGGCCCTGCTCGAGTCTGTGCCGCTCACTGTCAGAGCGCCCCTCCTCGCTCAGAGCCCACACAGACAAGCACCCAGAAAGCAGGATGTCTACTGCTGAGCATCAAATGGATATCAATGAGCATTCAAGAGAGGCAGAAATGAGGGATGACAAGACCTGAGATGGTGGGGGACCACCAGGAGCCAGGTGAAGTGAGGTAGTTAGGAGGGGAAACAGGAATGAAGGTGTCGGTTGCTGCCAGGAAGAGCTGGGGACCCTCCCCTAGGAGCCTGTGCCTTGTCCCAGCTGCAGAGAGCTGTGACACCATGAGGGTTTCAGATGGCAACAAGAGTTTGCCTCAAGTCTGGGGACTCCATCCTGAAGGCCAGGAGCTGCTGTCCATCCTGGTTGCCGCCAGATCAAGGTCGCTTCAGGGTCATGTGCACTCTGGGGCCTTATCCAGATCCCCGATAGAAAAATCGTTCCTTTCCCGAGACTTTAGAGCTGTGGATGATTATTTTTACACTAAAACAAGAGCAGAGATATTGAGCAGATGGCAAATTCAAATGTTTTTAAAGAATAGACAAGGGACCCCAAAAATATTGTTGCTTGCATTATTAATATTTGGCTCTAATGTCGCATCATTCTGTGCTACCTACCCCTTGGGGATCCCTGCAGAGGACATAAGCTTCAGTCTCATTACAGGAGTCTCAGTGTAGAAGTTAGAGAAGGCCTCAGTCAGGCTTCTCCCAACTACTGGAGGCGCACACAGCAATTTGGGGAAAATAGACCTGCTTTTGTTACACTTGACTGAGGCTGGGATTCCCTCTAAAGGAAATAATGTTCTCTTTGAGCCCTAGAAAGGGTTGTTGGTCCCCTAGGAGCACATGTGGCCCGAGGCTGAGAAATTATGGTAGAAAAATCTGAAGTCTTTTTTGAATATGTTCTCAAAGAGAAACAAAGAGAGGAGCTTTGTTTTTATAATTGGTGATAGATTTTTAAAGGTTATTTTGGAAATGAAAAGAAAAAATTTGAAACATCCTCTGAAGATTCGGAGAACTTCTAGAACACTTGTATGGTATCTGCAGACACCAGATAAGAAACACCGAGCTTTAGAATCTACAGAAGCCATATGATAAAGACAAAGCAGTTTCCAGAAGCTCCACAGCGACTCCGACTTTGCACTGTTTCTTATCTTATCCAGGATGCAGTGTCGCGGGAGGTTAAGGAGAAAGGGTCCGGGAGATTTCTGTTTCTGGGTTTGATAGAATAGATGTGTAAGACTAACACTCTGTCTGAAAAGTCACAGGAAAAGGTACAAAGAGCTGTGTGGTATGCTGGAGCGCTGTAAGGTGGCCAGGCCTTCAGGGGTGAATATCTCAAAGAAACGGGAGCCCACATTCTGCCACCACTTTTCCCTCCAGGCATTTGCTGACTCTTAACACGAAGGAGAGACTGAGCCCCAGGTCCCGGGAAAAAGGCAGAGAGGCCACCAGTTTCTACAAATCCCACAGGTCTGGAGAGACAAAAACTGGAATTCAGGAGTGCCAAGTCAGCAAGGTCTAAGGGCCAGATCCTGGAGAGAAGGTGCAGGGAGTCTGCCCAATTTTTAAGATATGTAAGCAGAAGACGAAGAAACTAAACAGAAAGGCACCAAAGAGGAAGGCGAATTGTAGGCGGTGTATCGATTTTTAATGCTGCAAAACAGATGATCACAAACGTGACGGCTTGCAAACACACACACACATTTGTCATGTCACAGAGACACAGAGCCTCTCATTGACCAGACTCTGCTAGGGTCCCCTGAACTCCTTTTCAACTAGAACCGACTTCTGGAATCTTGTTTGTCTCTGCGTCGTCCAATTTAACAGGAATCCTGCTAAGTCAGTGTATCAAACTGAGACCTCCAGAGAAACAGAACCAGGAGACTATAGACAGATAGCTAAGAGGACACAGTATAGAATTGGTTATGGAGGCTGAGAAGTCCCACGATTCGCTGTCTGCAGGCTGGAGACCCAGGAGAGCCGGTGGTGTAGGTCAGTGGAGCCGGAGGCCCGAGAATCTGAGGGTGAGGGTCGGGGACAACGCTGTAAATCCTGGTCTGAGTCCAAACACCCTAGAATCAAGAGCGCCCGTGTCCCAGGGCAGGAGAAGGGGGACGTCTCAGCAGAAGCAGAGAGGAAGTCACCTTCCTGTCTTCTCGTTTTATTCCAGCCCACAAGGGATTGGATGAGGCCCACCCACATTGGTGAGGGCGTGAGGGCGGTCTTCTTTACTCAGTCTTCTGACTCAAATGCTAATCTCTTCTGGAAACTCCCTCACAGACACACCTAGAAGCAGTGTTTCCCCAGCTATCTTGGCATCCTTAGCCCAGTCAAGTTGACACATAAAATGAACCTTCACAAGTCTATAGCTTGTCACCTTGGGCTCCAAATGCATCTCCTTAACCCATACATCATCTCCAAATAAAGACAATAACAAGGTCTTAATCCCATCTCACATGACTCACTATCCTGCATACACTGCAAATGCACTCAGCCCTTCCCCGAGGAGGTGAAGTCCTTTAGTGAGCTTTACTCTTCTGATATCTCACAACTTAAAAACTATGATGTAAAATTAGCATAAGCTTGAATACATGCTTAAATACATAAAGTTAATGCATCTTACGTTACATGACAAGGGAGTAAGAGAGGAGAGAAAACAAAGATATTTCCTTGCTATAAGTATATATAACACAAACATATTCATGACAAAGTAAGGAGGAAATAGTCACGACCATTACAGTCCTCGCTTCTGTAACAGCTCGCGCAGTCGTGGTGTTCACAACCACCTCCTTCTACCAAATATCCTGGATTCCTTTTACCTTCAGCAAGCACCTCAGCTGGTTGTGGTTGTTTTCCTGGAAGGGCGACCCAAACCTTCATTCCTGGAGGTTCTGGGCCATGATGCGTCCTGCCTGGATTGGGTTGTTGTGGTTTTCCATTGACCTTAATCACAGGACATGGTGATACTAAAAGATGCCCTAAGGGATTTCCTACATCTGGATGTGCTCTCCCTTACCACCATTCTAGAGTCTCAGTCCAATTTCCCTCTGTAGTCGGGAGCACCGTAACTCCCTTCTTTGCCTGTTGACTCAGAGGCACGAGGAGCCCAAAGTGGCTGGGTGGCAGTCTTCACTTCCGATCCAATGGAATCACTGTATTTTCTGCTGGAAGCTTTCCTCCCTCTGGAGCTGAGACCTCTGGGCCAAAACAGCATAACGTGGCAGGAACAGGAAGCAAAGATCTTGCTAGTTAGTCACTAGGGCTAAGAGTGAGTGGTGACACTTCCATTTCCATCCCTTGGTTCCTGGACCTGTGAATCTTGGCTGTGGGAGACACAGCGCCGCATGTTGGGCACTGATGGAGAGCATAGATGGCCTTATGAAGAGCCTCGCCTCAGGCCTGTGAGGTGTCACCACTCAGCTGCCACTGTAACTGAGTCTTCAGAAGGTCATTTCATCATTCTTTCAAGCCAGCTGCTTCAGGATGGTACAGAATATGGTCAGACCACTGAATTCCACAAGCACGCGCGCATTTCCAGACTTTTTTTTTGCTGTGAATCAAGTTTCCTGATCAGAAGTAATGCTGTGTGAATACCAAGCCGCTGGATAAGGTCTTCTGTAAATCCACAGACGGCAGTTTCATCAGAACATTTTCAGCAGGGAAGGCAAATCCATATCCAGAATTAAGTGTCTATTCTAGGAAGCGAAATTCACTGCCCCTCCCATGATGGAGAGGGCTGATGGCATCAACCTGCCACTAGGCAGCTGGCCGATCCCAGGGGAGTGGTGCCATGTCAGGGCTCGATGGGCAGATGGGCGGTCAGCAGTGGCCATGGGCAGGTCAGTCTTCATGAGTGGGAGTCCATGTTGGTGAGGCTCTGTGTGACCTCCCTGTCTGCCCCCACAGCCACTTTGTTCCTGAGCCCACTGGGTGGTGACAGGCATGACTGGGGAAAGAGGCTGACTGGTATCCACAGAAGGGATCTTCCTAGCCAGGTGATCATTAAAATCTTCCTTTGTAAAGGGACCTTTTGGTGAGCATTTGCATGTGACTACAAACTAGAAAATTCATCAAAATTGCCACTGCCTGTCCTCACTCCACCATTAAAAGATGCTTCAAGATTGGTATCTTCTAGGCTGACTGCCTTCTGGACTCAAAAACTGGGTTTATAATTTGTCCCACAGGACTGTTTATTTAGCTTGAAATATAGTAAAATAATTTATAACCACCAAGCTATTAGAGGGGCAAAATGGAATATGTGACATGTTTGATTAATTTTTCTAAAGGCAAGAATGAAGAGAATAAATGAAGATAATAAATGTAGGACAAAAGAAAAAGCAGTAGTAAGATGATAGAAAACATATCCAAAGATATTATGAATTTTATTTAATACCAATGGATTAAATAATCCAATTAAAAGACCAAGATTGCCAGACTGTGTCAAAAAACACGCAAACACTTGTTGCTGCTTTCAAGATACACTACATGCTTAAACCTAAAGTCAGAAAATGTGTGAAGTGAACCGTTGGAAAAAGATAGATGCACTCGATAACCAAAAGAAAGTTGGTTTATCTATACTAATTATTGAGCAGAGTAGACTGAGTTAAGACACGTTACTAGAGATAAAGAGGGTCATTTCACTCTGATGAAAGGGTCAATCCATCAGGAAGGTGTAACAGGATAAATGTGTCTGCACCTAATAACACAGATTCAAAATATGTGAAACAAAAAGCTCCTGCAAGTTTCCACAGGAGATTATTACAAAGTTACCAATAATGGTGACGGTGGGGACCTGGGAAGGAGATGGAGAAAGAGGAAGTGCTCTGTCATGACCTGGAACTGGATTAAGGCCAGACAACTCAATAGATATGAGCTGATTTTGTCTTGAATGAAAAATAATTAAGTGTTAAGTGGAAGGGCTGGTGTCTATTAAAACTCGTATTACAGCATGGCTAAACAGAGAGTGCTGGTAAATATCTGGCTTCACCGGTGATGTAGAGTTCTTCCAGGTGGCAAAATGCGTGCCAATTCCTCTGGGCACCATAATCCAGTTAAAAGATGGCAGATGAGCCTCAGTTATGTTTTCACGTTTAGGGAGTTCGTAACCCAAACTCTACATATGCAACGATAGCTGTGAGAAGTCAGCTGCAGAGGCAATAAGGAGCCATGGTGTATTGTTCCCACAGGCATTGGCTTAATCTGCTGCCACAATGAACACAGCTAACAACAGCTGGGTAAGCACCCTAAGATGTCAATTTTGGAAACAAAGCAAAAAACATTATGACCTCATCTAAAACCACAATACAGCTGAATCCTGAGTTCCACGGATAGTTTCCATCACTGTGTGTCCACAGGCAAGGAAGAGAAAGAAGACCCAGGCAAAGAGATCTAAAACAGGTGGGGGCTATTACAAAAGACTTTAAAAACAGTTGGACTAGCTAGCCTGCAGAGTGCTAGAAAGGTTAGCAGAAAATGATAGAATCTATAAAATCACAGAAGTTACGATTAGGAGCAGTCTGAAGTTCTTCGCTCAGTCTTGGTGTATGATGAGTTCCTTATTGTTGCCATAACGATTACCGCAAACTTAGTGGCTTAAAATGACACACCCCTATCGCCTTACAGTTCTACAGCAAACGTGTCCGGCGTGGGACTCAGGGGGCTAAACTCAAGGCGCCGGCGGGCTGCGATCCCTCTGGAGGTTCTCCGGGAGTCCCTTTCCTGGCTCCTCCCTGTGGCTGGAGCTAGTCCTGCTGCGTCTCCTGGTTCCCGGACCCTTCCTGCATCTTCAAAGCCAGCAACAGCAGGCTGTCTCAGTCGGCAGCTCAGGCAGAATAACAAAAATCCATAGGCTGGGGATTTAAACCACAGACGTTTATTTTCTCACAGTTCTGGAGGCTGGAAGTGGAAGATCAAGGTGTGGTCAGGACTGGTTTCTGGCGAGGCCTCTCGCTGGCTCTAGACAGCCACACTGCCACCTGTCCTCACGCGTGGAGAGCGTGAGGTCTCCCCGCTCCCTCTTCTCCTAAAGCCATAGTCCTGCGGGATCAGGGCCCCACCCTCACGACCTCGTTTAACCTTAGCTACCTCCCAAAGTCCCTATATCCAGTTACACTCACATTGGGAGTCAGGGCTTCAACTTAAGAATTTTGGGGGGACACAATGCAGTCCGCAGCACAAGATAGTTCCTTCTCACTTCACAAATCCCTCTGACCTCCCCTTCAGCCTCTCTCTTCCAATTTTCTTTCTTTTTTTTTAAATTGAGCTCATAATAGTTTATATCAATGTAAGATTTCAGTTGTATGCTATTTGCTATTTCTTTTTTTTTTTTGAGGAAGATTAGCCCTGAGCTAACATCTGCTGCCAATCCTCCTCTTTTTGCTGAGGAAGACTGGCCCTGAGCTAACATCCGTACCCATTTTCCTCTACTTTGTCTGTGGGGCACCTACCACAGCATGGTTTGCCAAGCGGTGTGATGTCCACACCTGGGATCCGAACCGAAGAACCCCGGGCCGCCAAAGTGGAACGTGCGAACCTAACCGCTGCGCCACCGGCCCGCCCTTACGTTATTTCTTGAGTGTCACCACATAAGTGCTCCCCTTCACCCCCTGTGCCCACACCCTACCCCACTTCCACTGGTAACCGTTGAACTGTTTTCTTTGTCCATGTGTTTGTTCATATTCCAAATATGAGTGAAAGCATCTGTTGTTTGTCTTTCTCAGCCTGGCTTATTTCACTTAGCATAATTCCTTCCAGGTCCTTCCATGTTGTTGCAAATGGGATGAATTTGTCTTTTTTTCTGGCCGAGTAGTATTCCATTGTATATATATACCACATCTTCTTTATCCAATCATCAGTGGATGGGCACTTGGGTTGTTTCCATGTCTCGGCTATTGTGAATAGTGCTGCAGTGAACATAGGGGTGCATAGGCTACTTTGGATTGTTGATTTCAAGTTGTTTGAGTAGATGCCCAGTAGTGGGATGGCTGGGCCATATGGTATTTCTATTTTTAGTTTTTTGAGGAATCTCCATACTGTTTTCCATAGTGGCTTCACCAGTTTGCATTCCCACCAGCAGTGTATGAGAGTTCCCTTTTCTCCACACCCTCTCCAACGTTTGTTATTTTTCGTCTTAGTGATTATAGCCACTTTAACAGATGTAAGGTGGTATCTTAGTGTAGTTTTGATTTGCATTTCCCTGATGATTAGTGATGTTGAACATCTTTTAATGTGTTTATTGACCATCTGTATGTGTTCTTTGGAAAAATATCTGTTCATATCCTCTGCCCATTTTTTTGATTGGCCTGTTTGTTTTTTTATTCTTCAGTTGTGTGAGTTCTTTATATATTATGGAGATTAACCCCTTGTTAGATATACGATTTACAAATATTTTCTCTCAATTGGTGGGTTGTCCTTTTGTTTTGATCCTAGTTTCTTTTGCCTTCCAGAGGCTCTTTAGTCTGATGAACTCCCACTTGTTTATTTTTTCTTTTGTTTCCCTTGTCTGAGAAGACATGGTATTTGAAAAGATCCTTTTAAGTTCAATGTCAAAGAGTGTACTACCTATATTATCTTCCAGGAGTTTTATGGTTTCAGGACTTATCTTCAAGTCCTTGATCCATTCTGAGTTTATTTTTGTGGATGGCGTGAGATAATGGTCTGCATTCATTCTTTTGCATGTGGCTGTCCAGTTTTCCCAACACCATTTGTTGAAGAGACTATCTTTTCTCCATTGTGCATTCTTGGCACCTTTGTTGAAGATCAACTGTCCATAGATGTGTGGTTTTATTTCCGGGCTTTCAGTTCTGTTCCATCGATCTGTGTTCCTGTTTTTATACCAGTACCATGACATTTTGGTCACTATCGCTTTGTAGTACATTTTGATGTCAGGGATTGTGATGCCTCCAGCTTTGTTCTTTTTTCTCAGGATTGCCTTAGCAATTTGGGGTCTTTGGCTGCCCCATATGAATTTTAGGATTCTTTGCTCTATTTCCATGAAGAATGTCATTGGGATTCTGATTGGGATTCTGCACTGAATCTGTAGATTGCTTTAGGTAGTATGGACATTTTAACTGTGTTTATTCTTCCAGTCCATGTGCATGGAATCTCTTTCCATCTCTTTATGTCATTATCAATGTCTTTCAGTAATGTCTTATAGTTTTTATTGTATAAGTCCTTCACTTCCTTGGTTAAATTTATTCCTAGGTACTTTATTCTTTTAGTTGCGATTGTAAATGGAATTGTATTCTTGAGTTCTCTTTCTGTATGTTCGTTATTAGAGTATAGAAATGCAATTGATTTTTGTAAGTTGATTTTGTACCCTGCAACTTTACTGTAGTTGTTAATTATTTAAATAGTCTTCTGATGGATTCTTTAGGGTTTTCTGTATATAAGGTCATGTCATCCGCAAACAGCGGCAGTTTCACTTCTTCCCTCCCTATTTGGATTCCTTTTATTCCTTTCTCTTGCCTGATTGCTCTGGCCAGGACCTCCAGTACTATGTTGAATAAGAGTGGTGCTAGTGGGCATCCTTGTCTTGTTCCTGTTCTCAGGGGGATGGCATTCAGTTTTTGCCCATTGAGTAGGATGTTTGCTGGGGGTTTGTCATATATGGCCTTTATTATGTGGAGGTAATTTCCTTCTATCCTCATTTTGTTAAGAATTTTTATCATAAATCGCTGTTGGATCTTGTCAAATGCATCTATTGAGATGATCGTGTGGTTTTTATTCCTCAGTTTGTTGATATGGTGTATCACGTTGATTGATTTGCGAATGTTGAACCATCCCTGTGTCCCTGGTATGAATCCCACTTGATCATGATGTATGATCCTTTTGATGAATTGCTGAATTTGGGTTGCCAAAATTTTGTTGAGGATTTTGCATCTATGTTCATCAGTGATATTGGCCTGTAGTTCTCTTTTTCATGCTGTCCTTGTCAGACTGGTATCACACTGATGTTGGCCTCGTAGAATGTGTTAGGAAGTGTTCCCTCTTCCCTAATGTTTTGGAATAGCTTGAGGAGGATAGGCATTAAATCCTCTCTGAGGGGCCGGCGCGGGGGCGCAGCGGTTAAGTTCGTAGGTTCCGCTTCCCGGCAGCCCAGGGTTTGCCGGTTCAGATCCTGGGTGCAGACATGACACCGCTTGGCACGTCATGCTGTGGTAGGCGTCCCACATATAAAACAGAGGAAGATGGGCATGGATGTTAGCTCAGGGCTAGGCTTCCTCAGCAAAAAGAGGAGGACTGGCAGTAGTTAGCTCAGGGCTAATCTTCCTTTAAAAAAAAATCCTCTCTGAAAGTTTGGTAGAATTCCCCAGGGAAGCCATCTGGTCTGGGGTTTTATTCTTTGGGATGCTTTTGATTACTGTTTCAATCTCTTTCCTTGTGATTGGTCTATTTAGATTGTCTGTTTCTTCTTGACTCAGCTTTGGGAGGGTGTAAGAGTTTAAGAATTTATCCATTTCCTCTAGATTATCCATTTTGTTGGCATGTAGTTTTTCATAGTACTCTCTTATAATCCGTTGTATTTCTGCAGAGTCTGTTGTTATTTCTCCTCGCTCATTTCTGATTTTGTTTATTTGAGCTTTCTCCCTTTTTTTCTTTGTACGTCTGGCTAGGGGTTTGTCAATTTTATTTATCTTCTCAAAGAACCAGCTCTTTGTTTCATTGATCCTTTCTACTGCCTTTTTCTTTTCAATAGTATTTATTTCTGCTCTGATTTTTATTATTTCTCTCCTTCTGCTGACTTTGGGCTTTATTTGTTCTTCTTTCTCTAGTTCAGTTAGGTGTAGTTTAAGATTGCTTATTTGGGATTTTTCTTGTTTTTTAAGATGTGCCTGTATTGCGATGAATTTTCCTCTTAATACAGCTTTTGCTGTATCCCATATGAGTGGGTATGGCATGTTACCATTTTCATTTGTTTCCAGGTATTTTTTGATTTCTTCTTTAATTTCTTCAATGATCCATTGCTTGTTCAGTAGTGTATTGTTTAGTCTCCACATCTTTGTGCCTTTCTCAGCTTTTTTCTTGTAATTAATTTCTAGCCTTATAGCATTATGATCAGAGAAGATGCTTGTTATTATTTCAATTTTTTTAAATTTGTAGAGGCTTGCCTTGTTTCCCAACATATGGTGTATCCTTGAGAATGTTCCATGTGCACTTGAGAAGAATATGTATTCTGCTTTTTTAGGATGAAGTGATCTATATATGTCTATTAAGTCCAATTGTTTTAGTTTTTCATTCAGCTCCACTATTTCCTTGTTGATTTTCTGTCTGGATGATCTGTCCATTGATGTGAGTGGGGTGTTGAGGTCCCCTGCTGTTATTGTGTTGTTTTTAACATCTTCCTTTAGGTCTGTTAATAGTTGCTTTATGAACCTTGGTGCTCCTGTGTTGGGTGCATAGATATTTATACGTGTTATTTCTTCTTGATGAAGTGTCCCTTTGATCATTATATATTGTCCCTCTGTGTCTTTCTTTACCGTTCTTAGTTTGAAATCCACTTTATCTGATACAAGAATTGCAACACCTGCTTTTTTTTCCTTGCTATTAGCTTGAAATATTCTCCTCCACCCCTTCACTCTGAGCCTGTGTTTGTCCTTGGGGCTGAGGTGTGTTTCCTGGAGGCAACAAATTGTTGGATCTTGTTCTTTAGTCCATTTTGCCACTCTGCGTCTTTTTATTGGAGAGTTCAATCCGTTCACATTGAGAGTGATTATTGATGCATGTGGACTTAAAGCTGTCAATCTGTTGCTCATTATCTGGATTTCCTGCTTTTCTCTTCCTGTGTGCTTTATCCTACCCATTTGATACTGAAATTTCTTATCCTGGGGTTCTTAGATTTTTCCTTATTTATGTTTTGTGTCTCTGTTCTGTTTTTTAGTTTAGTGGGTACCCTGAAGTTTTTATTTAGAATCTCATGTATAATTTAGTCTATTCTCTGGTCGTCTCTTACTTACTTGGCCTAGACTGATTTAGTCCCTTTGCTCTTCCCCTCCTAAATTATTATTTTCATTTCTTATTCTAATTCGTGTTATGAGTTTGTAGTTAGAGTGATAAGATCATCTTTGCTTTGGTAGTTTCCTTCCCTTTATCCTAATGCTATAGTTGAATATTTGCTATCCTGTTCTGGTTCTATTTATCTGTCTCCCTACTCTGTGGTTTGTGACCCCTTTCTCCCTTTTTTCTTTTTTCAGGTATGAGAGCCTTCTTGAGGATTTCTTGTTGTGGAGGACTTTTGGTTACAAATTCCCTTACCTTTTGTTTGGAAAAGATTTAATTTCTCCCTCATATCTGAAGGATATTCTTGCTGGATAGAGTATTCTTGGCTGAAGATTTTTATCTTTTAAAGTTTTGAATATATCACTCCATTCTCTCCTAGCCTGTAAGGTTTTTGTAGGGAAATCCGCTGAAAGTCTGATAGGAGCTCTTTTGTAGGTTATTTTCTTCTGTCTTGCTGCCCTGAGTATTCATTCTTTGTCTTTCATTTTTGCCATTTGTACTACTATATGCCTTGCAGAGGTCTTTTTACATTGACAAATCTAGGACATCTGAAAGCTTCCTCTACACACATTTTCTCCCTCAATCCCTAGATTTGGGAAGTTCTCTTCTATAATTTCATTAAGCACACTTTCTGCTGCATTTTCCTTTTCCACATTCTCGGGAATTCCTATGATCCTTAAATTCTTTCTCCTCATTGAATCTGCTATCTCTCGGAGATTTTCCTCATTTTTTTAAACTCTTAGTTCTCTTTCTTCCTCTGTCTGGAGCCATGCAGCCTGTCTATCTTCGATTATGCTAATTTTCTCCTCCATGATGTCTACACGGGCATTCAGGGAATCCGTATTCTGTTTTATCTGGTCCATTGTGTTTTTCATCTCTAGTAATTCTGTTTGATTCTTCTTTATAATTTCAATCTCTTTTGTGAAGTAACTCCAGAACTCATTGGCTTGTTTCTCTATCTTTCTCTCTACCCCATTGAGTTTTTTGATTATAGCTGCTCTGAACTCATTTTCACTTAGTTTACCTCTTTCCAAGTCCTCAGGACTTAATTCTGTGTTTTTATTGTTGTCCTTCTGGTCTGGGGCTTTTATAAATTGCTGGATGGTAGATGAGCGGTTTTTTCGGACGATGGTAGAATTCGGTTGCAGTTACAGCCTGTCGCCACTGGATGGGGGTGGAGAGCCGCACGTTCTGAGCTCTCCGCCTTTGGGCAAGATGGCGGCGCCCAGTGCGCTTTGCCAGGGCGGGGGCAGGGGCAGTTTTTCTCATGCACCAATCTGGATTCGATCAGTTCTGTTCTCTGGTCTCCTGGGGCCCTGGCCTGATGGGGTCTCCACACATGGAAGCTTTCCCCCGTCAGCGGGTTTCTACTGAAACAGCGGTGGGAGTCCTGGATGGTCCCCCAGTCCCACGGCCCCTCCCCCGCTCCTTCCCAGACCCGGGCAGTGATCCCAGACTCTAGGGGAGGGAGCGAAGTTCTCTCCTACCCCGTTCCAGCTCCTCTGAGGTCGGCAGCAGGGTCTTCATCCTCCATTTTTTGATACTGTAGGTCTCTGAGTCCTGGCATTAGGTTTATTAGCTGAAATTCAGGCTTTTTTTTCCAGTCCTTTGTTGTAGTTTGGAGGGGAGAGAGTCCTGGGTCAGCTCACCCTGCCATTTTGCTCTACCCCTTCTCCCTGATGATAGTTATTTTGAATTCATTGTCATTTAGATTTCATATTTCTGTGTCTTCAGGACTGAATTTTTGGTACTTGTTTTTTCTCTCTACTCTGGAGATTTGATATAATGTTTGATATTGCTAGAGCTGGTATCTCTGCTCTTACAATTCTGATATTATTTGGTTGCAGTTACTGCCTATCACCACTAGGTGGGGGTCGAGAGCTGCTTATTCTGAGCCCTCTGCCTTCAGCCAAGAGCCCAGGCAATGGAGCAAGCGCGGGGCGGGTGGGGGCAGAGGTGCTTTCTCCTGTGTGCTTTGGGGGCTTTCTCACTCTGCTCTTGCTATCTGCTCTCCTGGGGTGTTAGCTTGGTGAGGTCACTGCTCCCCCCCAGGAAAGCTCTGGTCCTGGTAGAGGTCTTCCCTCTGGGCTGCACCGGCCCTCAGGGTTCCTTGATGTTCTGGCGAGTGAACATCCCCTCCCCCATTCCTTCCCTCTCGGAGGCCTCCTGCATGTCTCTCCAACATTTTCGTGTTGTGTTAGGATATCCTCTGTTGGAGTATGGATGTCCTTTTTGTTGTGCGTTAGAGGGGAGAGAGTCCCGGGCACGTTCACTTCACCATGATGCTGACGTCACTCCCCTCTTCCAATTTTAAGGATCCTTGTGATTACGTTGGGCTAACCCTGATAGTCCAGGGCAATCTCCCCATTTAAAGTTGGCTAATTAACCACCTTAATTCCATCTACAACCTTAATTCCCCTTTGCCATGTAACTTAGTTTATTCACAGTGTCAGGGTGGGGAAAACCCCCTTTCTTCCCTTCTTGTGCTCTTATGGCTGGATGCATAATAAGATTAACACAAGACCAGATTAACAGGAGAAAAACCCAGTTTAATACATATGTATTGGAGATCATAAAGAAATGATGCTCTTGGAGAGTGAACAAAGCAGGCAGTGTATCTACCTTTTATGTAAAGAAACAATACACTTGTGAAGAATTGAGAGGCCAAAGAAACTCGAGTTGGGAGTGTGTGGATCGTGAGGAATCTCAGCAGAGTTTAGGCTTGTGCTGGTTAAACAGCAAAGTCTGTCTATTCAGGCTTCTCGGCCCTGAATCCCCAGCTTGGTGATCAGGATGCAGGGCAAGCACCTGGCACAGGGGAAGCTCACTTCCTGCTTTCAGGGGGGATGGAGCCAGGGGGGGTCAGAAGGCCCTCTTTGCTTCTCAAGTGACTTTAATTTACAACAACCAATATGCTATCATGGATGATTTCGGGGTGGCCTGCCCTGGGCCCCAACAACACGTTCTGAGGGTTAGGACGTGGATGTCTTTGAGAGCCATCCCTCTGCCGACCACAGCGTACAAACCAACCAGTCATTCTCTGAGGTCTGACAGCGGTCATTTTAGGACAAATGAATGGAAGAATTCCCTTTTTTTTTATTGTGATAAAAACACATAACACAAAATTTACCATCCTACCATTTTTCAGTGTACAGTAGGATTAACTCTATGCACATTGTTGTGTAACAGATCTCTAGAACATTTTTACCTAGAAAAATGGAACTCTGTCCCCAGTGAACAGCTCTCCTCCCCCCTCAGCCCCTGTGGCTGCCACTCCACTTTGGAAGAGTTTGACTCCTCTGTATCCCTCATAGCAGTGGTGGCACACACTATTCGTCCTTTTGTGCCTGGCTTATTCTACTCAGCATAACCTCCTCTCCATTCAGCCATGTTGGAGCATGTCACAGTGTTTCTTTCTAGGTCAAATAAGGTAGAAACATTAGGTGGAATAATATTCCACTGTATAATATACAGGCTGAACAATATTACCCTGTATGCACATACTACATTTTTTTCAGTCCAGTGATCCATCAATGGACATTCAGGTTGCTCCCACTTTTTGGTTATTGTGAATAATGCTACCATGAATGTGAGTGTGTAAATACCTCTTTGAGACCCTGTTTTCAATTATTTTGGACTCATACCCAGGAGTGGGATTGCTGGATCATATGGTAATTGTTGGGAAAAATATTTGTCGTTTGTCTGAAGTTCAAAGTTAGCTGAGCATCCTGTATTTCATCTGGCAGCCCTGTCTGATGAAGCACTCTCCACTTACTGGAGAAGGGCAGGAATTCAGCCCTGAGAACCTCCGGCTCTCACGGGCAGTGCACCCCCTTAGGGACCACAGTGGAAACCTGGAGTTTTATCAAACAGAAAAAGACAACAGTGTTTTAGGGGCTGGCCCGGTGGTGCAGCAGTTGAGTTCACACACTCCGCTTCGGCAGCCCGGGGTTTTCTGGTTCAGATCCCGGGTACGCACCTATGGACTGCTTGTCAGGCCATGCTGTGGCAGGCATCCCACATATAAAGTAGAGGAAGATGAGCATGGATGTTAGCTCAGGGCCAGCCTTCCTCAGCAAAGGAGAGGAGGATTGGCGGCAGATGTTAGCTCAGGGCTAATCTTCCTCAAAAAAAAAAAAAACCAACAGTGTTTTATATTAAAACCAACACAGTTATATTTTGGATTAATATATGGAATTAAAATAAAATTTATAAGATAAAACAATTTTTAAAAATATATTTATTGCACCCCTGAGTTTTAGATCCCAGAATCTGCAGGAGAAAGATTGAGATTCAGCTGCAATCCTTCAAACGGCCACGAGAGGGCACCTGACAGGGTCATGATTCACAGCTTCCCGACCTTAAAAAGAAAACCATCTTCTGGGGGAAGAACAAGTAACTCAGATGCTATTGTTTTGTGGTTGTTTCTCCCGTTGCTATAATGTTCATGTCTTTCTCCTTGTCGCTGTCTCACCCCCCCCCCCCACCCCCGCCTTCTGCCACTCTGAGTCCTATGTCCTGTGTTAACCTGCACGGGTGCTCCTGACATCCATCTAACTGGCATCCTCTTTGTGACCTTTGACCCAGAAGTGGGTTTCTTGCTAATTGATAATGAGAGCCGCCACCTTCCCCGTGAGCTTTCCCCGTGGACCAGGCCCAGCGAAGAGCTCTGCGTGGGGTGCCGGTCAGGACACAGTAACCACATCAACATTTACCCCAGAGGGCATTTTGGGCAGGGGACAGCCTGCCAGGGTGGTGTTGCTGGGAGCCAGGCCCAGAGACTTAGAAGAGCAGGAAGCTGTGAGCCCGGCTGGAGAGACAAAGGGAGAGGAGGTGACAGGGCCCGGGGCAAGGTCAGTGCGTGGCAGCTGGCCCACGAGGGCCCGGCCATCAGAAAGCAGGACCGTGGGCACCAGGGGCTGGGGGAGCGGGCTGGGGAGTTATCGGTCGATGAGGACAGAGTTTCAGTTTTACAAGATGAAAGAGTTCTGGAGATGATGGTGGCGACGGCTGCACAACAAGGTGAATGCACTTAATGCCACGGAACTGAACACTAAAAACTTTTCAGATGGTAAATTTTCTGTTATGTGCGTTTTAACACAACTTTTAAAAACATAAACTAAAGAAGAAGGAGGAGGGAAAAACGAGCTGAAGGGGAGGGAGCCCAGGACAGGACAGGAATGAGCTGGGAAGGGGGCCTGCACACCACAAGCCTCGTCACAGCCGAGGGGGCTAGTCCTCGCTTCCGAGTCCTGGGAGCACCGCCCCCAGCAGCTGACAGCAGCCTGTCCCGGAGGCACCGGAAATGAATGAGAGCACTTCACGGACAGCTTTGCAGGGATAAGGGGCGAAAGAAACCCAATATTTTCCTGTTAGGAACACCCGTGGAAGACTTACGGGGTACGTCCTCAGGGAAAACTGGATTTCCAGCCCATCAGCCCGGGTTTCCCCACTCTCTGGGTGTCTGTGCCTTTCACTGTCTTTGAGCTATTTTCCAACTCCGTATATTGTAGGAAAGCGACACGCTGCAAACTGGTCCACAGCAAAGCAGACGACTGTTGTGGGGGCACAGGCAGCCCCTCCAGAAGCCCGCGTGTCTTCATCAGGCACGGTCACCTCAGCGTCCTCACTGTCGTTTTCGGATTCTCCTTGGACCTGGTTGTTTGCTCCTTACTGGTTCCTCACTCACTGAATGACCACGATGAAATCTTTGACCCGTGTTTATTTATATTTGTATATGAAAGTCATGATCTTACCTTTTTAAAAAATTGTACTTTAGCAAAATCTGTCAGGATAGAGTGTAGAATAGACCGGAAGATCCACAGGTACTTTTAGACGACTGAGAACAATGTCGCAGGAACTTCACCCCACTCAGCCACGTCCCCAGGAGCTGCCTGCGGTGGGGGTCTTTCAGCTCTGCCTTTAAAAACAATTTGATGGAAGACTTGCAAACTCATGCTAGAATTTGTGTATAATCCCGGGAGGGAACCAGATCTGGGTGTCCATGCAATGTCTGCAGTCAGGGCAGCCTTGGTTCCTACAAGCATTTTGCCCGCATCTCAGGAAGCTGGAGGGCTGGCTGGGCCCTGCCACCGGTTCAGGCAACGTGGGGCAATGGGCCCCGGGGCCTGGAACCAAGAGGTGACCAGAAGTCCTTCTTCCCTCCCCCTGTCCAGGCCCAGAACGCTGAACTTTAACCCCCAACTCGGATGCAGATGTGGAGGCCAAACACCCCAGGCAGAGGAGGCCAGCAGTGTCCTCCTGAGGGTGAGGGAAGAGCCGGCCGTGTCTGCCCGGCCCCAAGCTGGGCATGTGGCAGAGTGGAGGGAGGTGTGATAAAAGGCTGTCTTATCACATCAGCAGAGAGAAGGAGGGCCAGAAAGGGAGGGAGAGGCAGCCAGACTCAGAGAACCATCGAGCAAAACCAGACGTGCAGAGAGAGACAAAGAGAGACAGTGAGAGAGAAAGAGAGATATGGAACAGAATTCAGAGAGACACACAGAGAGACAGAGAGAGACAGAGAGTCTCTCACACACGGGCTGCCTGCCCCACTGCCCAGCGCACTCCTGCCCCACCCCATGTGCCAGCATGTGCTGGACAGGCTAGCCTGTGCCGGGCTGGTGTGTGCCGGACGGGCCAGCGTGTGTGGGGCCAGCTTGTGGCCCCGAGAGCCTCCTGCCCTGCTCAGCCTCCCCAGGGTCTCTCAGCACGCCCCCAGCCCAGCCCGCAGATTCCCATTCTTCCCAGGCAGCGCCTCACTGTAACAGCAGGCCACCTGCGAGGCCAGAGTCCAACCTGTGTGTGATTCCGCCCATCTCAGGATGTGGCTCTGCATCTGACTTTCCACAATCTCAGCCCTGGGGCTCCAGGAAATGAGGGCACAGCTGGAAGCTCGGAGGTCACTGATGGGCGCTGGAGCCGGGAATCTGAATCCCTGAGTGCCTCCTTTTCTTTCATGACTTGTCCAGTGACATTAACAGCAACCAACTAACATCACTGTATTCCTTAGTTTTCCCAAAATGCTCGAAAGTGTCACATACAGAGTCACTTAGCTCCTTGTTTCTTATAAGGCGTTGATTCAGAGTATCCGATGCAGATACTTTGCATATCTCTATAAATAGTTCACCCATGGACTATCGGTGCTCTCCTTACGACTGGAAATAGAGTCCTTAGCGTCTTATAAATCTGATCGGATCAGAGAGCCAATTCCAGAAGCCCTAGAATCAATTCAGAAAACTCCTCCTTAGAATTCTGTTCCTCTAGAACCACTCTCAGTACCGAATCTGTGTTAGTCAGGGCTCTCCGGACAAACAGAACCAAGAGGATGTGTGCGGATGCGCAGAAAAGGAGACGTGTCATAGGGATTGGGTCATGTGACTACAGAGACCACGAAGCCCCACAATCTGCCCCTGCAATCCGGAGGCCCAGGGAGGCCAGCGGTGTCATCCAGCCCAAAGGCCTGAGGACCGGGGGGGCGGATGGAGGAAGTGCCAGGCTGAGTCCAACAGCCCAAGAACCAGGAGCACGACGTCCAAGGGCAGGAGAAGGTGGACGTCCCTGCTCAGGCGGAGAGAGGGAATTCACCTCCTCCGCCTTTTTCTTCTGCTCAGGCCCTCAGGTATTGGGACCCCCACCAGCCCTGGGGAGGGCATCTTCTTTACTCAGTCTTCCATTCAAACGCCATCTCTTCCAGAGACGCCCTCGCAGACACACCCAGAATTCAGTTCTACCAGCTTTGTGGGCATCGCAGGGCCCAGCCAAGTCGACATGTACAATTATCCATCACACTAGGGAGACTTTATCACCCAAACAAGGGTACTTCGGAGAGTGAGAAGCGTGCTATTAATAATGATACCAGGACAACAAGTGAAAGAAGGACGGCCCCATGTGAACTGGGGGGTCTGGTCGCAGAGCTGACAACTACTGTCCTGTTCCAAAGTCTGTGGAGCAAACATCTTTCAAGTCCAGCAGCGGAAGAGAGAGGAGAGGCTGGTGAGAAGCAAGGCCTGGCCGGGCCTGTGGAGGAGAGGGCCCCACGAGGTGGACCGCCATCTGTGGGCGCCAGGCTGCACACGGTCACACTGTGCATACATGACGCCCCGCAGGGGGCACAGCTGTTCAAGGGGAGCCCTGGGTAGACTTGGTTGTTTTTATATTAACTTAGAGAGGACAGAGTGAAAAATTCATGTGATTTTAAAGATGAAACAAGACATTTAAGACACTTGGTCCCTGCCTCCCGCTGCTCAGCTGCGGCCCGGCTTCATCCCCTTCAAGGAGGGCCTCCCTCCCCTTCTGAGCTCAGGGGTCTCTGCCAGAAATGCTGGGACTCTGTTGTAACCTTCCTGGCAGCCACTAGAGGGACCCCTAATCAGTGCCGTGACTGCTTACTCCATTAACAGAGGCAAAGAATCGAAAGGACCATGATGCCCAATTCTGTAGTCATCAGCTCTAAAAGTGAGCAGGACCGTATCTTTGCCATCATCACTAGCCTCGGCGGGAGGACCATCTGCCACCAGGACTTACTCCTCGGCTCTAGTCCTTCATGCTGGGTAGGTCTCAGCAAGAGGGACCCACAGCAGAGGCAGCCTGGCCAGGGCTGCAGGAGGTGCTCCGTCCACCCACGCGTTTCCGGTGTGGGGGCGGGGTGCCGGGGAGCCCTCTCCTCCGCGTGCAGCAGAGGTCCTGCCTGCAGGACACTTGTCCCTGCCCATCTCGGATCCCTAGTAACTCTGAGGGCTCAAGTCCCCGACTTCTTGCCCACTGCCCAGGCCTCTGCGTGGATACCAGGAATTGCGCAGGACCCTGCTCTGTGCCCAGACGCAGGGGGAGTCGAGGGGAGACAGGTGCACTGGGTAAATCTTTGCCAGGTGGGAGATGGGAGGCAGCGACTTGTCCTTTTCTTTTTCTGCCTCCAGAGGGAGCATCCTGAGGGAGTCCTTTATACAAAGGAGGCGCAGCGTCCTAGTTTGCCTGGGACAGTCCCAGGTACACCTGTTGCCTCCATGTCACTGAGATAGACCCTCTTTTGTTCTTGCGAGTGTCCAGTTTGTAGGATAAATGATCTGCATGCCCTCCCTACTCAGCCTCTTGGGGTGACTCCGTGACACCCACAAGGGGTGTGATGATCAGGTGTTGGCCTCTCCCTCCTTGAGCTTTCCCTCACTCCTGCTCCTGGGCCCAGCTTCTGGCAGACGAGGCGGGAGCCTTTGGAGGTGTTAGGAAGGGGAGTGACAGGGCACATCTGAGCCTCAGAGACAGCACAGGCTGAGTTCTGTGTGTGGGGGGTGCCCACAGGAGCAATGGTACAGAAACAAGGGGGCTTTTTATATGGGCTGGTGGTGGGCTTCTGAGAAGGGGGCACTCGGGGGATAGGGAAGAACAAGTCACGGGAAGAGCTGGGGCACTCCAGGCAGCAGCAACAGCATGCGCAGGGGGCCTGTGGTGGAATTTGCTGAATTCCAAGTTCTGAGGAAAGTCTGGAAAGAGTGCCCCTCTCTGTTGCTGCTCATTCCAAATCCTAGACTTGGTGCCTTCCTGTCAGTGGCAAATAAGGAGGAGAAGCAAGTCCGAGGAGAGGGGCCCCAGGTAAACTGAGGGAACTGGACTATTTCATCCAACCACACCTTGTCTGGGAGACTCCTTCCATGGGGCGCAGGGTGTGTAGAGAAGAAGCCCCCTGACCACATCAGCTGCAGGGGAGAGAGAGGGGTGGGAGGAAGGCTGGAACAGAGACAGAGAGAGGTAGAGAGACAAGAGGAAGCAGTCAGAGAGATCAAAGCTGATAGAGACCCAAAGGCAGTAGGGAAGAGTGGGACTGAGACAGAGAGATAAGGAATGAATGCACGGACGTACAGATGGGCATACGGATGGGTGGATGGGTGGATGGATGGATGGATGGATGGATAGGTGGATGGATGGATGGGTAGATGGATGGGTGGATGGATGGATGGATGGAAGGACAGATAGATGGTTGGATGGAAGATGGATGGATGGGTGGATGGGTGGGTAGGTGGGTGGATGGATGGATGGATAGGTAGATGGATGGGTGGATGGAAGGACAGATAGATGGTTGGATGGATGATGGAGGGATGGATGGATGGATGGATGGATGAATTCCAGTGAATGTCTTTATCTCAACTGTATCAGCTCCAAGGGGCCTGGCTGATCACAAAGTTGGATTTCAGAGATGATGGCCTCATGCTTCTCCCCCTACCCCTCTGCCTCCTCCGCACACAAATGGAAAGTTCCAATTCCACTACTGCAGCTTTCTTGACTCAGTGTTCTTGCTGTAAAATGGGTGCATTTTCCCAACTGCCAGGGGTACTGGGGTGTATTAACTGATTACTTCTGAACGCCTGGCACGTTAGGTAGGCCCTCAACCAGGTGGCTGTGTGGATGACTGTATTTTTAATTGAGATATAATTTACGTACTCTAAATTCACCATTTTTAAGTATATGATTCAGTGATTTTTAGTATATTCACAAGGTTGTTCAAATATTGCCACTGTCTAATTCCATAATATTTTTATCACCATATAAAGACACCTCGTACTCATTAGCAGTCACTCCCATTCCCGTCCCCCAGCCCCTGGCAGCCACTCACCTGCTTCCTGTTTCTGTCCTGGACATTCTGTATGAATGGGATCCTGCACCGTGAGGCTCTTTGCATCTGGCTTCTTTCACTCAGCTGGGTGTTTCCAAGGTCCATCCGCGCTGTAGCGTGCATCGGCACACCATTCCTTCTTGTTGTCTGATGATATTCCCTTGGATGCATGCACATTTTCTTTATCCATTCATCAGTTGATGGACATTTGAGTTGCTTCCACTTCGTGGCTATTATGATTAATGCTGCTATGAACAGCCATTGCAAGTTTTTCTGGCTGTGTATGTTTCCAGTTCTCCTGGGTATGCACCTAGGAGTCAGACATATACCCAAACCCTGAAGATGTTTTGAGGAAGCTTATACTCCTACCAAAATACGGCAGAAAATGGAGGAGAGAGGAAACGTTGGTTTTATATTGAAAGAAATATGGACACATGTTGACTAGAATGCTGAATTTGGTGAATTTTAGACAACTCAAAGAGATCCAGCGCCTGCACACAGCCACTGTGGGCTCTTGCCAGCCCCACGCTCAACATCAGACACCCATGAAGGGGTACCTTCAGTAATTGGGGAATTCTGGACAAGCTCGCCTGCACGCTTCCTAGTGGCCACTAGAGGATGCCTGGACCACACCCTGAGTCACAGATTCCCAGAAACTCACGTGGTTTCTGAGAATTTCTTCCCAATACTGCCAGGAGAGGTGGTCCACAGTACTTGCTCCAAAACTTCCCAAAGGGAAGGTGACGGGTTCAGATTCTTAACCTGAATCAGCACGTGGATGAAAGAGAGAGGTGAGAATCTGACAGCTGGAGGCAAAGCTCACCCCAGCACAGTCTGGCCTTGAAACCCAAAGTCTGCTGACCACTCAGTGACCTTGAACCTGTGTCCACCCCTGTTAGATGCTGAGAAGTGAAGGTGTGAGGGATACACGGTGGAAGGCATAGGGCCAGCACACAGCCACAGTAGGGGCCCCAGAAATGGCAGCCATCGCTGCCTGCATGTTTGCGTTCAACTCAGAGGGTTTGGGGCAGTGTAGAGTGATTCTCCAGATTCAGTGGAAGAGGAAGAGAGGTGACTTCCGGTGGGGCCTCAGGGCTCACAATGACCCAGAGGGACAAGGATGGTGCAAAGAGAAAGGGAAACAAGAGCAGGGACGTGGGGGCTGGGATGAGGGCGACGCACAGACTGCTCCAGGAGAAGTCACCTCCAGGACGACACAGCTCTGGGCCCCTCACCCTCCTGGAGCCGGAGGTGTAGCCCAGGGAGTGCAAGGGGCTGGGTGCCCGTCCTCTGAGCGTCAGTTTCACCAGAAGATTCGGAGGGAAATTCTATGCATGTGGAGATGCTGCAAAAGTCTCAGGGATTTTTATGATGAAACAAAAGACTTAAAAGAAATTAATCATTTCAGGCCCAGACCGCTGCAGGGTGCACATTGATTTTCCTCTGACTTCATTTGGACACCGAAATCTCTGTTATTAGCTTTCTGGAGGGAAAACAGATTCCCAGTGGCCAGGAGAGAAACACACACACATACACACACACACACACACTATTGTTCAGTATGCCTTCTCCAGCTTCCATCTTTTTCATCATTCTCGTCACTCTGAGTAACTTGTAGTGCCTCTTTTTAAAAGAGAGATTGCTTTTCTTTTTTAAAAAAATAATTAATTAAAGTGAAATTTGCATAACATAAATTAAACATTTTTAAAGTATACAATTCATTTCTATCTAGTTCCAAAATATTTTCATTGCTCTAAAGTAAAGCCCCTTAAAATTGTGGTAACTTTTTAATCTTTGTTTATTAATTATTTAGTGAATGTCCACCATGAGCCAAAGTCTGTGTGGTGTTGGAGATTTTTAATGTTGACCAGATATAGCCTCTGCCCCGGGGATGTCCATCCTTGACCTCTGCCATGCTCTTGCAGTGTTTCAGCTCCCATGAGCAGCATCCTCACCATCTCCCATGGCAGAGCGGTTGTCTGCCTGGAGCAGGGTCTGTATATATACAGCATGTATGTCCCACTCTGCCTGCCTGTGCTGTGGCCAGACATTGCTAATCAATCACAGCACACTCTTAATGATACTGGGGCAGGCGAGTAGTGATCCTGGTAAACTCAGGTGCCACTGGGATCAGCAGAAGAGAGAAAACTTTGGGCTGCTCTGAGCTATGTTCTACCTACACACATGCACACTAGAGCCCAGGAACCCAAGCCCCACTTGTCTATAAATTGCAGGGCAACTCGGTTTTATAGCCTTATGAAAACTCTCCCTCTGCCCCTTCCCACGTCTCCAGGAAAAACTTGTGCAGCTTTCACATCTGGTTCCTGCAGGGCTGGAGGATGTGAAGGAATTTCTGGCACAGACAGAGACAATGAATTTGTTAAATCACTGCTTTGGGGGTGTTTGTACGTGACGGGCAGAAGCTGCTCACAGCCGTGACCTGCTACATAATTTGCAAGTAAAAATGCAAGTGCAAAATGCAGTGCCCTTATTAAAAAATTATCAAGAACTTCAAGATGGTGACAGTAGAGCACTAAACCAAGCATGAGGCCCTTCTGAGCGTGGGGCCCTGTGGGACCTCACAGGTCACACGCCCTGAGGCTGGCTCTGGTCACAGCCATGCTGACCCACTTCCACCTCTGCCACGTGGCTCGGATAGCAGGTCTAGTGCACATTTTTGAAAGTGAGATGAGCTGGCCTGGAAGTGCAATGCAGTGGGCGAGCACTGGTGTCCTCTCCTGCCCCATGCCCCTCTCTGGGGAGCTGTACCACAGCAGTTTTGAGAGCCTCCCCTCCCCTCTCCAGGCTGCAAGGCTCAAGTGAGCAGATCCTGCCCCACGTCCATCCCTCCTCCAGGCCACCAGCCCTGGCCAGTCAGCATCTTCCATGCCTTGTTGATGATGATGGGTTCAGAGTCAGACATGTGGCCAGGGTGCATGAGACCAGCTTGGAGCCTTGGTGGAGCTGCGTTTGGGAAGGAGAAGGTCTCTTGATGAAGTCTTGGCTCCAGCTGTGTCCCCCACGAGCCCTCCTCCTGGACTCTCATGAGCCCATACATCCCCTTTCTGCTCTAGCCAGATGCACTTGGATTTCAGAGCTTTGGAGCTGAAAGGGTCCCTGGGGTGAGTGGGCTCAAGTGTGGGGCTGGACAGCTTGGCCAAGTGGGTGCCCCTTTGCATGTGCCTGGAGGCAGAGCTGCCAGCAGCCCCTCGTGGCCCTGCTCTGTCCTGGACCCCAGCCTGCAGCTGAGGGTGGATCCATGAGCAAGGCTCCTGCTGCCCGCTCTGTTCCATGGCCTGGACAAATCTGTGGATATTCAGGACACTCTTCCACTCCAGACTGTGGAAGCTCCTAGGACATCTGTCCACTGTGTTGGCCAGGGTCTGTTCTGGTGGATCTGCTGCCAGCCTGCTCAGAGCCTGCTGTGGGCTAAGTCAATAGCACTGAGGGGCCCTCATGGGCAGGAGATGTCACACACAAGGCTGACCTTGGGGGGCCTTTGGGCCCCCAGGGAGCAGCTGGTGGGGTCTTCAGCCCTCCTGGATTCCTCGCAGGGACTGGCCTAGCCAGCCGGTCATCTGTCCTAGAACTGCCTAGAAGTGACGTGGCCAGTGGCAAAGAGCCCAGGTCCGGCAGTCCAGTTTCCAGGGTTTGAACTTGTCTCATCCACGTATGAGCCGCTGGGCCTCCCATAACCTCTGTGAGCTTCCATTTCCTCTTTGTAAGCAGGGATAATTAATAATCCCTTCTTACTTGGCTTGTTGTAAAGATTAACTGGGATAAAGTGTTTAGTGCAGGGCCTGGCAGGAGGAAGTGTTCCATAAATGTGAATTATTATCATATTTCCTTTCCCCTCACGCTCTCTTCTGAAAGAAACTGCTCAGCCCGCAAAGGGACCAGTGATCCCAACCCCAGACCACAGCAACCAGGAGACTGGTGTCTGCCCTTCTGGCAGGGTGAGTCAGCTCTCTCCTGGTTGTGTGGACTTGGGAGGGCTGTGTAGATCTGTCGTGTGAGGCCCATTTTGTGGGCTGCCATGGTCATGGTTGAGCCAAGAAGCAGAGAGAGAGGGAAAGAGAGAGAGAGAGAGAGAGAGAAGGCTATTGAGAAAGAGAGACATTTCATGGCATGCCTTTTTTTCAAACCCTAGCTTTCTTACTTCACAGTCTCTGTGGGTCAGGACCCGGGTGCAGTGCAGCTGGCTGCCCCTGATTCAGGGTCCCTGTTGGTTCAAGGCGCTGCCTGGGGCCCAGTCTCATCCGGAGGCTCCGCCGGGGGAGCCTCCCCCTGGAGCTCACGCACATGCTGTCTCCAGGACTCGGCTGCTCACGGGCTGTTGGCTGCAACCCACCCTCAGCTCCTTGACACCTGGGTTCTGCATGGGGCAGCTCACAGCTTGGCAGCTGACTTCCATCAGCGAGAGCAAGCAGGACAGCGCACAAGACGGATGCTACTGTCTTTTTGTTACCTCATCTCAGATATGACAACCCATCACTTTTTTTTCCCAGCTTTTTTTATTGTGGTAAAATAGACATAAGATAAAATTTTCCATCTTAACCATTTTTAAGTGTGCAGTTCAGTGTATTAAATACCTTTACATTGTTGTGCTACCATCACCACCATCTTCAGAATCCTTTGCCTCTTGTAAAATGGAAACCCTATCCCCACGAAACACTAACTCCCCGTTCCCTCCTCCCTGGGCCCCTGGCACCCGCCATTCTACTTTCTGTCTCCATGAATTTGACAACTCTAGGAACCTCATATAAGTGGAATCATACAGTATTTGTCTTTTGGGGGCTTATTTCACTGAGCGTAATGTCCTCAACTTTCATCCGTGTTCTAGCATTGTCAGAATTTCCTCCCTTTTTAAAGCTGTATGGATGGACCACATTTTGCTGATCTGTTCATCCATCAATGGACACCTAGGTTGCTTCCATATTTTAGCCATTGTGAATAATGCAGCTATGAACATGGCTGTACAAATATCACTTTGAGATCCTTCATTCTATTCTTTTGGATAGATACGCAGAACTAGAATTGCTGGATCATATGGTAATTCTATTTTTAATTTTTTGAGGAAGCTCCATACTGTTTTCTGCGAGGCTGTACCATTTTCCACGCCCATCAACAGGCACAAGAGTTCCAGCGTCTCCACATCGTCACCAACATTTGTTATTTTCTGTTTGTTTTGATAGTAGCCATCCTAATGGGTGTGAGGTGGTATCTCATTGTAGCTTTGACTTGCATTTCTCTAATGGTCAGTGATGCTGAGCATCTTTTCATGTGTTTATTGACCATTTGTATATTTTCTTTGGAGAAATGCCTATTCAAGTCCTTCGCCATTTTTGAATCAGGTTGTTTTCCTGTCGTTGAGTTTTAGGAGTTCTCTATATATTCTGGATATTAATCCCTTATCAGATGTATGACTTGCAAATATTTTCTCCCATTCCATGGGTTGCCCACAGTACACCTCTGATTTGTGACTGTGCTGACATGTCTGTCTCCTCACTCTCTCTTTCCAATGACTTCCTTCCCACCAAGGCTGAGGGGGAAAGGAAATAGCAGAGAGAGTGTGATTGAAAATTCCAACCCTCTATTGCTCTGCCTCAGGCACAGCTGGAACCAGGTGCTCAGACAATGCCAGTAGCCCAAGCATACCTCTCTGGGATCCTCCCTCTTCCATGTGGTTTCAATTCTGAAGCATGTGATGGCTCCAAGAAGCCATGACCACCCCCCTCAGACCAGTGGATTAAAAGGGCTTCTCTCTCCCAGTCCAGTAAAAGTCCCAAGGGTGTGCCTCTGTGGACCAACCTTCCTGAACTGACCATTGAGGACAGATGGATGGACTACGCTGATTCGTCAGACTGGGTCTTGCACCCACCTCTGGCATTAGAGAGCGGCCTTGGCTCCACCTAGGCTGGGGAGGGAGCTGCCCAGAGGAAAATGGAACTTTTGTAATTAGCAGGGTGGGGCACAGCCTGCAAAACAGATGTTCACTGACTGCGAGTGGGCCGGGAAGGCAGTGACCAGGGCCAACGCCTGTCCCCTAAAAAGTCCCAGCCCAGTGGGGGGTGGGGCAGATGTGTGGATACATGACTGCACTGTGTTGTGATGCGTGCCCAACAGAAGGTGCAGGCGATGCTGGGGGTGTGGACATGGTAGTACTAAATGCGTAGGGAGGAGGAGTAGGGGGGCTGAAGGAAAGGCTTCAGGGCAGAGGCAATGCTTAAGCTGGGTCTTGAAGGATGAGTAAGAGTTCACCCGGGCATGCCCAATGGGCTGGGCAAAAAGCAAACACACTGAGACATTGACTCAGTGGGGTTTGGATCCTGATTCTTCCCCTGCCTAACTTCCCAGTGCAAGTCACTTCATCTCTCTGAACTTACAGTTTCCCCCTCTAAAAATTGGGGGATGATCATAGTGCCTGCCTATGTGAGCTGGTGGAGGAGGAAATAGGATGAAGCTGGAGAAGAAAGCCCTGGCTCCTCTGGAGCTTGTATTTTCTCTTCTGTAAAGTGGGGATGATAATTTCATCCTTCTCAAGAAGTTGTCATAAAGATTAAATGAATACGTGCTCGGCACAGTGCCACCTAGTGTTACCTGCAATTGTTGGTACAAACTGTTACAAAGTTCTGAAGATGGGAGGTCTGGGCGGGAGATGCTGGAAGCAGGCAGGCGAGCACCCCAGGGAGGGCGCAGGTGGATAGGATGCCCGGCTACATCCAAGTCCCAGTGCTGCACTGAGCAGCCCTGAGGCCGTGGACAACGCCTTCCTCTCTGCCGCCTACACTTCTGCATTTGTAAACTGGGCGGTATGATTGCACCAGCTCCAGGAGGTGCTGGGGTTGAACAGGAGGACCACTGGGACCCTGAGGAGAGCTGCCCTCGGGAAGCTCTGGGGGCGGGGGGCATGGGGGGGATGGGGGAGGGTGCTGTCCCTTTGGGACTCTGAGGACCTGTACTTGTTACACTGAGCTGGTCAGTCTGATAGTTACCTGCCTCTCTCCAGATGCCCTTGGTGCTGACGGGGCCCTGAGCCCATCTCAGGCCAGGGACCCTGCCTCAAAGGCAAAAACTCAGCCTCAAGTCTGAACCCCGATCCCCAGGGTCTTGTGGGTGGAGGAGGGGTTGTGACTGGAGGGACTTGGGAGGGGTCCTGGCGCGGTTCTACTTCTCGAACTGGTTGGTGGCTACAAAGGTGTTCCACATACAGTACTCATGAAGCTAAATATGTTTTATTTTATCTAAAAAAGGTAAAGATACCCGTCACTGGCTTTATTAGACGTGCAACAAGAGCTCCGGCATCTGAAAGCGGTTACATTAAAGGCAGCCAAAGCGTCTCCCGCATGGGGGGGGGGGGGGGGCTCAGGCCCTCGCGCACTTCTAGGCTCACTGTCATCTCATTTCATGCTCCCCAAACCCATTTTACACAGGGGAACACGGCACTCAGAGAGGTCAGGCAACTCGCCCATGGTCCCAGAGCAGCTCTAACTCGGCAGCGTCTTTACGACGTAATTAGCCGGGCGGTTTCACCTCCTGCCCGGCTGTCCCTTTAACGTTTCCAGGGCGTCCCTGGCACTGAGGTCGCGCGTCCCCGGGCTGCGGCGCAGGTCCGGGCCCGGAGAGATCAAGGTCACGACGGCGGCCCTCGGCGCCCCCGCCCGGCGGAGGGGCCGGCCTTGCGCGGCGGCCCCGCCCCTCCCGGCCCGGCCCGGCCCGGCCCGCCCCGCCTCCCGCAGCCCCCGGCTCGGCGAGGCGCTGGGCGGCCCCGCGGACGCAGCCCCGAGCGGCCCTCCGGCGGGATGCGCGGCCGGGGCGGGGGGCGCGCCCGCTGGCCGGCGCCGGTGCGCTCGCTGCTGCGCGCCTTCGCCACCCGGGACGCCGCCCCCGCCGCAGTCCGAGGCCCGGCGCAAGGTAGGCGCACGCCGCGGAGAGGGGGCGCGGGACGGGGGGCGGCCCGGCAGAGAGCCCGCGCCCTGCTCTTGGCCGCTGCAGGGTGGCCAGGATGCTCGCTGCACCCGCAGCCCAGAGGTGGGCCCCTCCTCGCTCGGGCTGTCCCTGCAGCCAAGGCGGGCGACTCTGTCCGCAAACAGGGGCAGTGCGCGCAGTGGTCCCGAGCCCTGGCCTTGGGGTCGGCGGTCCCGGGATTGGAGCCCCCTCTGGTAGCTGCGCGACCCTGTGCACATGGCACTTAACTTCGCTCTGCCTCAGTTTCTGCATCTGTAAAATGGGGGCGATCCAATACTTCAGGCTTGGAGCAGTAGTTGGGATCATATGAATAGCGCTCGCCACCCAGTGAGAGTTCCAACCTGTTCCATTGTCCCCCTCCAGGGAGGACAGCAGGCTTGCACCTGTGTGGGCAAGAGCAGCCAGGGCCCCTGCAGGCAGACACCTGGTCCTGGAGCGAATCCAGCACAGTTAAAGGGGCACGAGCTCAGAGAGCAGCTGAGGAAGCTGGAAGGTGGTGCGGTTCCCACCTGGCCAGGGAAGAGGCCCCGGGAGTGGGAGGGGGCTTAGGTGTCCTGGTGAGGAGGCCAGAGAGTGTGGCCGTGCCACCCAGTGGCTGTTGGTACAATTAGTGACCAGGAGGCTGAACACTGGTGGGGTGAGGAGAATTAGGCCAGTGTTTCCAGACTGGCCTCTTAAGAATTCCCTGGGAGCACTTATTACAAACAGCATCCTGGGCTCCTACCCCAGGCCTGGCCCTCAGAATCTCCTGGAATCTGTATTTTTAACCATGCCCCCAGGTGATTCTGGGATCAGGCCAGTCTGGAAACTAGTTTAGACACATCAGTGGCTCTTATCAGTGGCTCTCACCGGCCTGATTCTGCCTACCTCCCTCCCTCCCCCACTTTTGGTTATTACAACTCCCCCACAGTTACTACTGGCATCTAGTGGGGAGAAACCAGGGATACTGCTGAATATCCTAAGATGGCCAGGACAGCCTCTCTCTCCCCCAGAAAAAGAAAAAGAGAATGATCTAGTCCGCAGTGTCAGTAGTGCAGAGGCTGAGAAACTGAGATACCCAGAGTCACAGGGTCGCTGGGGTTGTTGGGACCAGCAGGCATCATCTGAGAGCCTGCTCTGCACCAGGTGCCCTGAGGGTGAGGAGCTCATGGCTTGAGCAGCTTATGGGCACTGACGTGAGAGGAGTGTCTGGAGCCCCCGCGTGGAGGATGGGCAGCCCTTCTGTTGCTGAATCCATCCATCCTGAATATGGAGGACCCACTAAGCGTGAGACCTTGTGCTGAGCTCTGGGGGTACAGTGGCAATCAAGGGGGAGATGCGGCCCCCCTAGGACACTCATCCTCTCGTAGGGGCAGAAGCTCCCTTACCTCGTGGTGCCTGCACACAGTAGGTGTACATGAGTGCCGGCTTCCTCCCCTGAAGGCACCCCCTACTCGTGCCTTACGTGGGTACTAAGTTTGTAGCAAGGCGTATTTGGGGCTGGGTTCTGAGAAAGGACATTTCGGATCCTGACCTTCAGCAGCTTGGCAGTGTGCTCAGAGCCATCATAAGTGTATGATCTGCCTGTGGACGTTATGCAACTGCTGCTCCACATGCTCATTTCAATTGTTGGGCGTTTTTTAAATAGTTCTGTGGCTTCTGTCTGGGCCTTGAAGGCTGGCAGGGCTCAGTCACTGCTAACCCACTTTTGCTGAGGAGAAGGCCGACTCCTTAGGCAGCAGGTCAGCAAATGTTGATTAATCACGGAGAATGGTTCAGGCGCTGCCCTGGGTGCTGCAGATGCTGCGGAGAGCAAGGAGGGCAGCTTCCTGTCCTCAGGGAGCTTCACTTCTGGGGTGGGAAGGGGAAGACAGTGGACATGGAAGCAAATAAAACACAACAAAAAGATAATCTCTGCCCAGAGGCATGTTGGGAAGAAGTTGGGGAGGGAGAGACAGTGTTTGAGGATGGAAGCTGCTTTAGCTGGGGGGGCCAGAGAAGGTTCTTCGAGGAGGCATGTGTGGCTGCAGATTTCAGTGGGGAGAAGCGGGGAGCCATGTGAGGATAGGGGGTAAGAGCATTCCTAGCAGGAGGAGAAGCAGTGGCAGAGGCCCTTGGTGGTGGAATTGGGGAACAGAAGAGGGTCATGGAGGCTGGAGACCGTGAGCAAGGGGGAGGTGAGGGAGCCGTGTGTGGCGAGTGGGCACGCAGACCCTGGACTCCATGGCGGGCTTGGGCTGAGGAGTTGCATGACCTGCACTATCTCAGAGAGCGTGCCTTCTGGCTGTCGGGTGGCAGCCGGCTCTTGTTGGGGTGGGGAGATGCCTGCTGCTCGGAGGGCAGAGATGGGAAAGTGGGCAGCGCTGGGACATTTAGTGGGTAGAGCTGATAGGCCCTGCTGATATCTTGGGGCCTGAAATCCAGGAGGCCACATGGGTTTTGTGTCTCAGCACTGGGGGGACCGTTCATGGAGCTGGAGCTCCGCCCAGGTCGTGGTGGAGGAGGAGGGGTGGCGGGAGGAGGCAGTGCTGGTTTGGAGAGGCCTGTTCGCATCCCTGAGGCTGTGCGGTGTGGGCTGTGCATACTTGAGTCTGGAGCTTGGGGCAGTGGGGGGCCAGGAGCTCCCATCTGAGATTCTTCAGGGTGGGGCTGGCACCTTTAGGTCACCTGGCAGGGGACCCAGGTGGAGTCGGGCCGGGTTTTTGGGTCTCATTGTTGCATTTCGGTGTTGCGTCAGACGGTACCCCAGTGCAAGTACCAAGTTTTGGTTTGGAGGAAGTGTTCAGGGACGCAGGGCAGAGCAGGCTGTGTGCCCACAACTCGGGGTGTTCTGATGGCCAGACCTGGGGCAGGTCCCTGGCCTCTCTCGGGCTGGCACCAGGAGGATTTGTCCAGCTGCCACCTGAAGCTTCCTTGGCTCCCTTGATTTGTGTGGCTACTTCCCAGAGCTGGCGTTGGGTGGATCCTAATTCCCAACCTTAAAGGGATGATGTGCTATTTCTGTGGCCAGGGCCGCCTTAATTTAGGCACGAATTAGCCACTCGTTCTCCCAGACCGCGAAGTCCGATTTGGAAGCGCTGATTTGCACTGGGATATTTCTGCATCAAATGAGTTTTTAAAATGTTTTTGAAGGGAAAGGCATGATGGATGATATCATGGCATGTCCCAGCTGATGCTCATTAAAAGTTGTGGCTTTAGGGGTTGTGAAAGGCAGTTGGGAATGAAATGCCTTGTTTCCCAGCTCAGGGCTGGACCAGGCTCGGCGAAGGCAGTAACTCTGCAGAGCCAGATCAGGTCTGTGCTGCCCAATTCTTTGGAAATCGTAATGACAACCAGCTGCACGTCGCAGGCTCTTCTGGTAGCAAGTGAGTAGACCTGCGGAAGCGAAGGGAGCATTTGTCAGTTCAGGAAACTGGAAGGCCAAAGCGTGGCGGCCTCAGTAGTTCCAGGGCTCCGGCTGGGTCACACCGCCTGCCCTCAACCCAATCCCGGTGGCCTCGAGTGGGAGGAGCTGGATGGCTGAGGCCCAGCTCACAGGCCCTCCCAGGCCAAGGATGGAGTCCGTGTCCCTTCATAGCCAGGCCTGAGATCCCTGGAAAAAAATGAGGGGGATGCGAGCAGAAGGAGAGTAGGTGCTGGAATTGCAAACACCAGCACATTTCCAGCTGCCCCGAGCAGTGCACAAACCCCATACCTGTGTTCACCTGACCTGCAAAACCCACTGTGGATCTAGAAGCATCCTGCTGGCCTCAGCTCTCTCGCCTGGGACAAGAATGTGCTCGGAGGCAAAAGGCAGAGTCTGTAACATCCAGGCAGCAGCAGAGGGCCCCTCGAGGGCATGCAATCCAGCTGAAGATCTTCCCTCCCTCCTGTCCCCTGCCCAGGTGCCCAGGGCATCTTTCTGGCCACTTGTCCCTCATCCGTGTGTATCTCTCGCCCCATGACCTTAAGGACTGCTGTCTGCTGGTGAACCAGGCTGGACCACTGCGTTGATGACTCCATTTTTGTTTTGAGGGAAATGAGTGATCTCAGCCTTTAGAACAGGTCTGGCCTGCAGTTGGCAGTCCATAAATATCTGTCAGATGGAGGATAATGTGTTCTCCAATGCAGGCAACAGGTTTCTTTGGGGAAAAAATATATATAATTACACCAGTGTTTTTGAATACCTTCTCTAAATGAGAAATGAAAACATTACAAATAAGGGTCAAATGTCCTTGGAACACCACTCCTTCCTCTTCTCCTCCCGTCCTCCCCAGAGGTGACCCCTGTTAACATTTAGCTCTTTTCCCACCGGACTGTCTTGACCTGTGCATGTGGGTCTCAGTAGAAAATGTACAGGATTGTTTCCTGGAAGTATTTTAAAGGAATGGCATCTGAAAACAGCACGTCTTGTTCTGAAACATCGTTTTCCCTCAACAGTGTGTCTTGGAGATTTATCTGGGTTAACAGATTCCTTCTGATTGCCTTAGAATGTTCCAGTGTCGTCTCAGTTATTCTGCTGCTGGTGGCCGTGGAGGTCGTCGCAGATCTCTGTTGCGGGCAGTGCCCTGTGGGCATCCTGCATCCTGTACCTGCTTCCTGGTGCATCTGGACGAGCATCTCTCTGTAGGGCACCTTCTGAGAAGTGGAATTCCTGGGGCGCAGGATGAGCATGTTTTAAATTTATTTGGTATTGCTAAATTGTTTCCCACAGTGGCTGTCACTCCCCACCAGAGTGAGGGGTGGCTGTTTCTCCAGGTACCTTGAAATGTTCAGATTCTTAATTTTATTAATCCTAGGGAAGAAAAGTGAAACTTCCTTAGTTAAATCTGCATTCCCTTGATTGCTTGAGGGGGTTTTCCTCGTGTTCATGGACCGTTTGGATTTCACATTCTGAGTCACCTCTCTGTGCATTTCGCTCCTCTTTCTCTGGGCTTGTTAGTCTTTTTCTAATTGGTTTGTAACAGTATTTGTGTGTTCTGGATTCGAATCCTCTGTTGCTGCAGGTAGTTTTTGCTCTCTCTGTGGCTTGTCTTTTAACTTTGTTTATGGTGTCTTTGGTTGAGTACAAGTTTTTAGTTTTGGGTTTTTTTTTTAAAGATATAATTGACATATAACATTATGTTAGTTTCAGGTGTACAACTTAAAGATTTGATAAATTTTTTTTGATGTGTATATTTTGCAAAATGATCACCACAGTAAGTCTACTTAACATCCATCACCAGAAACACTTGCAATTTTTTTTCTTGTGATGAAAATGTTTAAGATCCACTCTCTTAGCAGCTTCATACAATGCAATATTATTAACTATAGTCACCATGCTGTGCGTGACATCCCCACATTTATAGTTTTGATGTAGTAGAATTTATCAAGCTTTTTCTTTGTGTCTTTGCTTTTGGTATCTTCTTTAAGAAATCTTTTTCTGCCTCAGGTTCAGAGTGAACAGCTTGTCGCATTTTCCCCGGGATGGTCCTGGTTTCAGCACTGAAAGTCCCACGTCCCGAGAACACCTGAGTCCCCGGGGCAAACCAGGACGGTTGGTCATAGACATATGCATCCATGTTTCCTTTTAGTGAGCACATAGCTCTTTTCTTTACATTTATTTTTCTAACCCACAGAAATTTACTTCTGTGAATAGTGTGAGGCAAAATACAGGTTTTTAATAGAGATTCCAGGAGTCAAGATGTTTAACCCAGGGAACTTGTGATTCTGGTGGAGTGTCCAGTCCTGGTCAGCAGAGGGAGGACAGGCAGTCTGGGGGCAGGCGTCGGGAAGATGACCACAAGAGGACCGTGTCTGCTGAGCCATAAATTGAAGCCGGTTTTGGGCAAGAGTTTGTTTTCTGATTTGGTAATGCATGTGATTTCATTGATCAGACTAACATTTCATTTTGTACTCAATACATCCCTCTTACTGAGAAGCAGTGACTCGTGGGGGACAGCTGTTTGGGGAGCTCCAGGTGTTCCTCCTTGCTGCCCTGGCTGCTTTCAAAGGCTCGGTCTCCTGGAAGGACACCTTCCCCATGTGCCTTCTTGGACCTCACGACGTACTCTTAGCAAGCCTGAGCTCCCCAGATCCCTCCTCTGTTTGAGCGTTGTTAAGGCCACCTGCCGAGTTTGGGATTTCTACCAGAATTCAGTTGCAGTTCACTTTAAGGGAAAACAACACCAACACCACACAGCCCCTGCATCAGACTTCTCCCAGCTGGACTGGGAGCTGGCTGGGATCATGGCGATGAGAGGAGCTTGGCATGCCATGGCCATCCCGACGGGCTTGGGTCTGCACTGTGTACTCGGCAGTTGGGGATAGGGAGGGTGGGGTGGGGTGTGTGTTGCCCTTTGGAGACTGGTGACTTAGCTTACCTGGGAAGATGCTGATTTTGTGTAATCGCAATATTTTCAGGAAAGGTGGTAGTTACACCAGTTGGTGGGTGTGAGAATGTGTGGCCTTTTCTGGAGTGGAATTCAGCGGTCCTGGGTCCCCAGAGCTGAGACATCCATCTTCTCCTGCCCTTGGACATCGATGTTCCTGGGTCTAGGTGCTTCAGGTTTGGACTGGACCTTGCACCACTGGTTTTCCCAGGCCTCCAACTTGCACATGGCAGGTCATTGGACTTCTCAGCCTCTATAGTCACATAAGCCAATCCCTCATAATAAATCTATTTTTATATGTCTGTATATCTCCCATTGGTTCTGTTTCTCTGGAGAACCCTGACTAATACAGCTGGTGTATTGGTTTGCTAGGGTTACCATAACAAAATACCACCCACTGCGGGGCTTAAATAACAGACATTCATTTTCTCCAGGTTCTGCAGGCTGGAAGTCCAAGATCAAGGTGTCGGCAGGGTTGGGTTCTTCTGAGGTGGCTCCCTGGGCTTGCACCTTCTCACGTGGCCTTTCCTCTGTGCATGCCTCTCGTGTCTCTCTGTGTCCCATTTCTTCCTCCTCTGAGGGCACCAGCCAAGCTCTATTAGGGCCCACCCTCAAGGCCTCATTTTAACTTTGTCACCTCTTTAAAGGCCCTGTCTCCAAATCCAGTCACATTCTGAGGTCCTAGGGGTGAGGCTTCAACATAGGAATTTGGGGGGACACCTTTCAGTCCAGAACAGCAGGCAGGTTGTTGCCACTGTCAGCTGGGAGCTCAGCTGTGGGGCTGTGGCCCTGTGGGGCCGGGGCTGTGGGCCAGGCCTCAG
The DNA here is from genome assembly GCF_037783145.1 of Equus przewalskii. Classification (NCBI taxonomy): domain Eukaryota; kingdom Metazoa; phylum Chordata; class Mammalia; order Perissodactyla; family Equidae; genus Equus; species Equus przewalskii. Next base: position 45,816,263 of record NC_091851.1, read on the forward strand.
ATCCTCTCCACTTGGGCTTCGCACAGGGACTTGCCTTCCCAGAGGGAGCACCCCAAGAGGCACAGGCTCAAGTTCTGTGACCTTTGAGGATCTGGCCTTGGAAGCCTCACTCCCTCACCTCTGCCCAGGAATTGGCCCAGCCAGTATGGGGAGTGGGCTGCTGTCACCCCTCTCTCAGTGGGGGTGGTGCAGAGTCACATGATGAGAAGAAGACTGAGGTCAGAGGTAATGCTGTGGCCACATTTGGAAAACACCACCTGCCACCCTGTCTGAACGACCCTTCCTCTTGCTGCACCAGTCCTCACACAACCCCTGTTTTAGCCCCGTGCAGCCCTCACTGCCATGCGTAGGTGTGCAAGAAAGAGTTAACGCAGCCAGCCTGTCTGCTCTCCTGGCGTCTGAGGACGGCGACTGTGGGGGTGCCCCTCTGTTCTCTGACTGCTAGGGGTGGCTCATGGCATCTAAACTCTTTATGCAGACCATGTGGCTATGCTGAGCACCTGCTTTCTGGGCCTCTGGAATCTTGTCCGTGCCAGGCAGAGGGTGCCTATGGGACCAGCCCCCGTACAAACCCTGGGTGCTGACTCCACTGAGCTTCCCTTGGGGACAGCATTTCACTCACGTGGTCACAACTTGTTGCTGGAGTATTAAGTGTGTGCTGTGCGACTCCACTGGGAGAAGATTCTGGAAGCCTGTGCCTGGTTTTCCTCGGACTTCACTTCCTGTGCCTTTTCTGTTTGTCGACTGTGCTTGGTTCCTTTCGCTGTGATACGTTGGAGCTGTGAGCAGACTGTATCTGGGTCCTGGGAGTCCTCCTAGCGGATCCCGGAGCCCGGGCTGGTCATGGAGACCCTGCACAAGTCATCTGTTTACGCTTTTGTTAATACTCCATCTTGCCCACCAAATATAAACCCAGTGCTGCAGGCGCATGCTCATTTTCTTGTGCACAGCTCGTAGTCCAGGGCCTGGCATGTAGTAGGTGCTTCATAAATTTGATGGCCTTGCTGAGCACACGAGCAGCAGGTGGGTGGTGGGAAATCCCTTCTGTCCGCGCCCCCTGGAGACAGCCATCCTCGAGGCTCACGGGAGTTTCTTCCTTGAGGCTGCGTTTGTTCCAGCACAGAGCTCCTGGCTTCTCCTTGAAGGAGACCCGGTGAGCGGAAGAATCCCCGAATTCTGCAGCCGTTCCCTCCTGCGCTGCAGGAAGCAGGCTCGCAGCCTCTTCACCTGTGTCTCTATTTGGGGGGCTGCCACATTCTCCTGAAAGCACATCATAGTTTTAGACTGTTTCGAGTTATTTACACAACATTTCTACAACAGAACTTGGAGTGGGTGCGTGCAGGCCTGCCTGGGCCCCCTTCTCCGTCACCGACCTCGTGCAAGGGATAGGTGCGCTTGGCAGTCATCTTCATCTTAATCCAAGCGCCCCGGCTTTTCCCCGCTCTCCAGTCGGTCCCTGACCCCTGACGGATCCCTCCCTCCACCAGCGGTGGGACGGGCATCCTGCTACCCACTGAGTGCACCTCACACATCAGATGGGAGCTTCATTGTCGCTTCTGCGAAGGATGAGAGCTGAAATAGACTCTGTGCTAGATGGGGTTCCTAATGCGAATTAGGGACCCCATGGCTCGCCATGAGCGTCCAGGCAGCTGTATGAACTGAACATTATGTGTCGTCTGTGACTGAGTCTCTGTGACTCCCATAATTCACACTTATAATGAGGATGCCGGTACATCACAGGCTTGCTGAAAATTTCTATTTCTATTTTTATTTTAATGGATTTGCTGTCTGTGCTTTTTCCTATAATCCACAGAAAATCATGGTAAATTAGCTCCAATTTTTTACTCCTTGGTTAAACACTGAGATAATAAAAATAAGAGGAGATATCCCTTTTATTTATAGATTAAAGTGATTTCCAACTTGGAAAATTATGGTCATGGGTGAAAGTGCACAATATTCGACAGTGATCATTTGTGCTGGGTTTGTGTGGGAGTCACCGTGTGTGGGACCAGAGGGAAGCCCCCCAGAAATCCCCTCTGCAGGGACTGTGGTAGCTCACCAGCTGTGTCAGGCACCGGGCAAGCCCCGTCCTCCAGTCTGCTCACTGATTTGTGTGTGTGTGGAGGATGGATGACCCCATCTGACAGATGAGGAAACCGAGGCTCACAGAGATGGAGTAACTTGGCCAAGGTCACGTAGCTGCTGGAGCTGAATTTGGACCTGGGCAGTCTACTTTGGCAGACTTTGGATTCTTAGCCTTTTTGCTGTCCTGCCTCTGATAAACCCTAATTATGTTCTCTACCTCTTGTTCTGGAAGGCAGTGCTACTTCTTAGGGCCTAACTCAGGGACCCTTATGGATGCCCCAACTCTGGCTGCACCTTGGAGGTGCCTGCCTTGGAAACAAGGAGGCTGGTGGCAGGAAAGAGCCCCGTGCCCAAGGGTGGGACACCATGTACCATCTGGGTGGGACACGGTACACCCCGCTGGGGGCATGCCATGGCGGTTCTCCACTCATCCTTCTGTGGTTTGTTCCTTTTCTTCAAGTCTTGGGTTGACCTCAGATGTGAGCACATCTCTCTTCTTTGGATTGTCTACTTGGGGTGGAGAGGGTGCAGGATCATGCAGAGGTGGGAGAAGCACCCTTGGAGTCAGGTAGATAGCTGTTCCCCAGCTCCACCACTGGTTCACTGCATGTCCTTGTGCGCATGACCTCTGCCCTCTGACTCTCACTCTCCTTGTCCATGGAGGATGACCCCAGAACCAGCATCCTCGGCTGCTTGGGAGGATTAAAGAGAGGACGTGTGTATTCACAGATGACTGCGAGCTTAGCAACCTAGAGCAACACCCATTAATGTTCACATAGCTTCTGTGGCTAGAGGTGTAGGCCCAACTGTTCCCCTGCTCTGGATCCCACTGGCCAAAATCGAGGTGTCAGCAGGTCTGCGCTCGTTCCTGGAGCTCTGGGAGAGAAGCTGTGTCCCGCTTGCTCAGCTTGTTGGCAGGTTTCAGTTTCACGGGCTCTTGGACCAAAGTCCCTGTTTTCTTGCTGGCTGCTGTGGGGCCATTCCCAGCTTCTGGAGGCCGCGGCATTCCCTGGCTTGTGGCCCCATCAAGGCCAGCAGTGGTGGGCCGAGTCTTCTCCCACTTCAGATCTCTCATCCCTCCCCTCCTGCTGCCTCTCTCTCTTCCCCTCCGCCTCCCCTATGCCTTGAAGGGCTCTTGTGATTACACTGGCCCATCCGGATCATCCCGGATAATCTCCCTGTCTTCAGGTCAGCTGATTATAACCCTGGCTCTGTCTGCAGAAGCCTTCACAGCAGGGCCTGGAGTGGTGTTTGAGTGAGTACCCAGGAGTCAGGAATCCTGGGGGATTGGGATTCCTCTGTCCACACTGTGGGTAAGTGGATTAGCCCAGGGTCTGGCCGATGGGGAGCTGCTCAGTCCGGATGGGGTGATGCCACTGTGATGCCACCGTGTTCCATCCGCTGCAGGAGTTTACGGTGGGGGCGGCCGAGTCCTGCTTTGGGGAACCCTAACATTGAAACAAAACCTCCTCCTGACTGGCAGAGCATAAAGCAGTTGGTACTTTTCTGAATGCTGACAGTCACTGCGCGGAGGAAGTTTTTCTTTAAGTTTTTGCTGCAGGGAACCTTTGAATAAGGGGCTGGGTGGGTATAGTTACAGTGTATCTGGGTTCTGGGCACCACTGTGCATTTCCATTGTCACCACCCTGGTCCAGGCCACCCCAGTGTCTCTCCCTGTTGAATGCAGCACCCCACCCTGCCCTGCCCCGATCTCCCAGCCCCTTCTTGCTTCCCTCCACCTTATTCTCCACCCAGTGGCACCATAAGCATCCAAGAGAGAAGGTAAATCCTGTCTCTCCTCTGGCTGGAGACCCTCCTGGGTTTTCCATTTCTCTCAGGTTAAAATCCGTGCTCCGCCCCGTGGGTCAGGAGGCTCCTTGAGTTCTGGGCCTGCCCTCCACTCTCACTGTATGCTGCCCTGCCCCCAGCACACCAGCCACCCAGCCCCTCCCCGTCTCCCCAAACTGCCCGTGCTTCCTCACCCCAGGGCCTTTGTATGTGCTGTGGTCAGGAGCTCTCTTCTCTCCCTCCGCGCCCCCCGCCCGGCACATACTGTGAGTAAGTGGACAAATGAATCAGTGAGTGAGCGAATCAGTCAATCAAACCCCAAACGGAACCTTGTCTTCTCTACAACATTTCTCTTGGATCAGGCCCGGTGGATGTGTGTGGTGTTTAGGCCTGTGCTTCTGAACGAAGGATCAGCTTCTCACCTTTGCTGTGTGGCAGGTTCGGGTTGGAGCCAGAGCCCAGTCCACTCGGGGTTTCTGCATCTCCACTCCCTCCTGCTGATAGCCCCCTGGGCCAGTTCCCCTGAAATCTTGAGGCTCCCTTTTATGCCAAGGGATGAGTGGACACACAAGTCCTCCAGGTAGCCCTAGAAAAGACCCAGAAGTTCAGGGACCCCCCAAAACTGCAGCATGAAATGCCAGGAGTCATCTCTGTTGCACCTCAAGTCGCTGGCCTGAGGTGGCTTCTGCTAAACACAGGAATGAATGTTGCCCTCATCCTCCCCCCACCGTTGGCGACGGAAAACCCTGGCACTGTTATTGATAGACCAGAATGGAGACTGCGAAGGTGCCAGAATCTAATTGCCTAAATAATTGGTCCCCCAAATACGAAATCCCGGTGGACCCACCAGCCTTAAAGTGCACATTGGTTTCAGTGAACGATGGGCTCTGAGAGAGATCTCAGCTTCCATGAAAATACAGATGCATCGTCATTATTTATAGGTTTGTACAAGTGGATTCTTGGAGGTGTCACTCCAGCTACGGAACTTATGATGTGTTTTTAGAGCACTACCTATAAACCCAGAACGATGGATTTTCCGTAAGTTATGGATCAGGCTTGGTGCTGGGTTTGAACTGTTAACACTGTGAAATCCTTAGTCTGCTGTTTTGGCGACGGGTGTTGGCGACATAAATCTGCGCTCTGGGACGTCAGTCAGCCCAGCTCTGCAGTCTCCCTGGGAAGAGAAACCTGTCTCTTTATAAATCCAGTGAACATACGAAAATGTACATGTTGAATGGAGGAAGGAGAGCATGTTTAGGTGACAAAGACCATTATTTAAATATGAATTATCTTCTTTGAAAGGTCAGAGTAAAATGACAGCAAGCATCCTTGCAGGAGAGGATCACAGGCCTGCCCTTTTATTTATTTTTAACGTTCTAATCATGTAAGTATTTCACGATCTCCTTCTCCTGGCAAAGATGAAAGCGTGCTGGTGGGAGCGTGCACGGGCCCCCGTCCTGCAGGCAACGACTGCCTCAGCTGAGGACAGAGCTGCCTGGAACTGCTCCCCGCTGCCTTCCTAGGAAAGTGCGTGGTGTCTGGGGGTATGTGTGGGTGATTATGGTATCGTTATGTTATTCTGCAGTGTACTCACCCAGAAGTCACAGAGTTCCAGTGATGTTAGAATACATGGATTTATTTCATTAAAAAAAAAGCCGTCGCGTGATATTCCCTAAATGGATATACCGTAGGTCAGCCATTTGGTTTTGGGGGACGTTAGGCAGTTTCCAGTTGGTACTTGGGTGTCTATAGAGTAGGTGACAGTGGATGGCTGTGCTGGGTCACTGGGACAGGGCATTTTCTGTCCTGGCAGAGGCAGCCAGCTGTCCCACCCCAGCACTTGCAATTCCTGTTTCAGTATTTGCTGTTCCCTGCAGCAAGGGGACAGAGCCGGGGTAGGGTTGGCATCATAAGCTGGGGTTGCTGGTAGAGATTTTGGTGGGATGGGAAGCACCAGGGATGGGCTGGTACAGTGGAAAGAATGGAGAAATCCTTTCCTGTCCTGCTGCCATCACTTGTTAGCTGTTGGACCCTCGGTAAGTCACATACCCTCTCAAAGCCTCAACTTAATTGTTTTTAAAAAGAGGACAATTATTCCAGCTTTACAGGATTGTTAATCAATGTGTACCAGGTCCTGGGTATGCGGTATGGCTGCAAAAATGTTCTCACTGTTACATCCTGCCACCACTGCTGCCGCCGCCTCCTCTATCATCATCATCAAGTCAGTAACTTTTGAGGGGATCCAGGAAAGCGTGTGGTCCCTGCCTGGGCCACTTAGAATATGTTGGTTGCACTAGCAGCCTATCAGCCTGAGCTCTGGAGCCAGGGACCTGAGTTCAAATCCTGGGTCTGCTCCCCGGGGCAAGCACTTAAGCACTTTGCATCTCACTTGCAAAATGGGGATATAATAGTACCTACCTTGGTTGGTTATTTTTCGCATTAGCTGCGTTAATAATTATGAAGTTCTTATAACGATGTCTGACACATAGTAAAAGCTATGTGTTAATAAATGAAAACCCAGCCAGCAGAGGCTTACGCTGGAGGACGTCTGCTCCCTTTCCGAGAGATCTGGAGGGAGGCAGGTCCAAGGGCTCTGTCCGCATTTGTTGGCGTTTTGTCCTCACATGTGTCAACTCCATGGTCACAGGGTGGCTGCGGCAGCTCCACAGCCCACGGGGCACTCAGAGGCAGGCAGCAGGTGCACAGCCATCAGCACCTGTCAGGAGGACAGACGCCGTTTCTGTAAGTGGCTGTCCGTTTGTCAGCAGCATTTCCCAGAGGCCCCGGAGGCAGCCCCCTCCCTTCATCAGCTAGAAACAGGGGACATGGCACCCTGCTGCAGGGGAGACATAGAGGATGTTTCTCCCAGGCTGGGAGAAAAGGTTGCCTGAGGTTTATAGCTTTGTGCTGACCATACACCCCTGACACAGATGAGCAGGAGCCTGCTGGGGCTGTGCTCGGTGTTTCCCGTAAAGGGGTGCTCCCTTCCCTCATTACATGTGGGGCTTAGAGGATAGCCATACAGCCAGGAAGTGATCGATCCTCATCCTGTGGCCAGGTCTCAGTTCCTGCTCGGAAGGGCTTCTCTACACAGCCTTGGAGTGGACGCCCCTGTGAGGAGGGCTGGGGCATCTCTCGGGAGCCTGGGACCTCCACAGCACGTCTTCAGGCCAGCTCTGGCTACCGATGCCTTTCAGGGTGGCGACCACGATTGGTGAAATGGAGGATTGGTTTTAGAAAGAGTTGGGCGTGTTTAGAAAAGAGCCATAGCTAGCACTGCATTGAGCACCACCCTGGGTAGCCTGTGGGCACAGCTGTAGGTAGAGACTCCATCAAGAATGTGGTCCAAGGGGGAAAAAAGCCAAGTTCAAGGCTAGGGCTCCAAGCCGGTCAGAGGCCACGCCCACAGGTGACCGCGTTGGCGCAGTTTCTCCCGCGGCCAGCAGAGGGCGCGGCTCCCCTCCTTTCCACCGCCTCCGTTGGGAGCTGCTTTGTCTTGTCCTCCTTTCCTTTGGCCTCCAGTTCCCACTGGCGGTGGCTTGAGCAGTTCTTTTTACTTTTTATTTATTTACTTATTTTTTGAGGAAGATTAGCCATGAGCTAACATCTGCTGCCAATCCTCTTTTTGCTGAGGAAGAGTGGCTTGAGCAGTTCTTTTTAAGCGATTGAGTTTGCTAGTTTAATTCTGTTCCTGTGACGGGTGAGGAAGGGTCTCTGGAGCCTGAGGAGAAACCACGAGGCCTGTGGACTAAGCGGGGACAGGGGCCACCTCCGTCCCCCTGAAAGCCTGGAGCTGACTTGGGCCAGAGGGAGGGGGAGCTGTCCCACTTGGAGCAGGGATGTCATAGGACCAGCCACCCACCATGTGCATTCACTCATTGATTCAGTCAACAAATATTTGTTTCCTGGGTGCCCACGACATGCCAGGCGTGTTCTTGGGGAAACAAACTCGACGAAGATCCTGAACTCATGGTGCTGACATCGCAGTGGCCCAGAGCCTTGGGCCATAAGCTCTCCAAGGCCGTGGAACATGTGAGGGTCCTGGGAAGGAAGTTAGTAGGCTCTAGCAGAAGAAAACAAAATTGAAGTAACCATCCATGTGCCCACAAACTGGAGCCTTCTGTCGGTGGTCGACCCTAGTCCGTAATCTCACTGCATGCTGGCTGCCTTCCAAGTGTGTTTGGTCTGAGTGGGATGGGGCCTCAGGAGCTGGAGCAGCTGGTGGGGCTGAAGCCCCTTGGGGTGGTCTTGTGAGAGCTGCCACCAGAGTTGGCCCAGCACTTGTCACTTGACCCCTGGCATGGCCGGCATGGAATGGCCAGCATGGAGTGACCATGCTTATACTGAAATGAGGAATTGGAGGCTCAGTGACACTTCAGCTGGTCCCAGAGGGTCTGTGGGACCCCAGAGCTGGTGCCCTTTTGCTCACGCCCTGTCAGAACAGACAGTGTTTGTGAGTCTCAGTGGGTGTTGAGCCAAGGCTGCACACCCTTCTATGTCTAATGCAGCCTGTCCAAATGGGGCTCCTCCCCTTTCTGCCCCATCCTATCCCCTTCTCTGATCCTCCCCAACTGGGAAATGGCATCATGCTCACCCTGTTGTCAGTATCAGACTGCCATATCCAGTTCATCATCAAAAAGCACAAATCTGGGAGTCACCTTTGGCTCCTCTCTTTCTCTCATCACCCCACAGCCAGTCCTTCACAGACTTGCTGGGACCCCCTTGGGAACACACTGAATCTGCCTGCTCAGCGCCCCCACCTCGCTGGCTGGCTGTCTGGTTGGCAGCCTCCTAATCCGTCTCCCACTTCTTCCCTTGCCCGGTGTCCCTTCTCCATCAGCAGCCAGAGGGAGCCTTCGGAGACCCACTTCTGCCTCCAGCAGCTTTCACCATCCTTGGAATAAAACCCACGCTCACAATGAGGAACACATGATGCTGCATTGGCTGCCTCCTGCCCCGGCCCCTCACTCTGCCTCTCTTCAGGAACTTCAGAGCTCCCTGCTGCTCCACCTCGCCGCCTTCGTCCAGACTGTTCCCTCCGCCTGGGTCACCTCCCTCCTTGACTTGTCTGGTTAATCCCCACTGAGCCTCCAGAGCATCACTTCCTTAGACCAGGCTCCTCCCTGCCCAGGTTAGGCATCCCTCCCTCTGTGCTCCTTGAAATCAATGGATTGATTGATTGCTGAGTTGTTAATCCCATCTTCTCTGGGAGACTGAGTGCCATGAAGCCAAGGCCCAATCATATCTTGTTCATTGTAGTATTCCCAGAAAATCATGTGTTTTGGTACAAAATAGATGCTCAGGAAATATTTGACAGATGATAATAATCTGCATCATTAATCTGCACTTTGTAAGGATAAAACCAACTCTGGAGATGCGAGTGGGTGCGAGTGGGCCCCCGTGTGGCCCCTTTTCCCCCACTCCCTGATGATGCAGGCACTTCTTACATGTGCGGACAGCACTGCCAGCCTCAGGGTCAGCTCTGCTGGGATGTCCCCTCTGACTGCCCTGGGCAGAGGAAGACCCTCCCTTTCCTTCACCTCTTTGTGTTTTTGGAAGAGACAAATTTTGTGGACTTTCTCTGGCTCTTTGTAGTCGGTTCTTTGAGGCAGCCGCGTGGGGCTTATCAGGGCTGCCCGGAGTCAGGAAGTGGCTTTGGGTTTTCCCATCAAGGACCAGAAGGGTGACCCCTGGGGGGGCTTCAGTCTGATTCGGAGCCTGGGACAGGGACAGGAGAGGGTTTGAGTGTTACTGTACCCAGCAGAGGTGCGAGGTGGAAGCTGGTTGTCCTTCAGATCAAGGCTCAGCCTGGGTGCCTCTGTGTAACTTGTTTTGTTCTGTATTAAACAACTTTATTGAAATAATTTACATACCATAAAGCTCACCTGTTTAAAGTATAAAATTCCATGGTGTTTAGTATATTTACAAAGTTGTGAAGCCATCACCATAATCTGAGAACATTTAGAACATCTGTCACCCCACAAAGAAGCCTCGTACTCATTTTCAGTCACTCCCCATCCCCCCCACCGGCTCCCAGCCCGAGGCCACCACTGATCTGCCTCTGTGTTTGGACGTGTCACATAAGTGGAACCATGTAATTTGTGGTCTTTTGTGACTGGCTGCTTTCACGTCGCATAATGTTTCAAGGTCCCTCCATGTTGTAGCAGGTGCCAGCAGTTTATTCCTGCTGTGGCTGAATAATGTTACAGTGGCTGGATATACCACATTTCATCCTTCTGTTTATCGGTTGATGGACATTTGGGTGGTTTCTGTTTTGGGGGCTATGATGAAGCCTTGTTGCTTCCTGTAGGGTTTCCAGAGTGGGCTTCCAGATCAACCCCACCCTTGCCAGGGCTCCTGTTGATAAGGGACAGACAATTGGTGACTTTCACAAGGACCCCTTGAGGATCCTGGAGCCTGGGATCCTCCTGCGGACAGCTGCCTTTGGCACACCTTGTGGGCCAGGTCCTCTCAGGCCTCCAGCTGTCCTGGTCTGGGGGTAAAAGACTTTGAAAACCACGGTCTCTCCTGCAGGCTGTTAACCAGGAGACTTTATTTTCTGTTGGTCAGTAGAGGTGGGGTCGCTAATTTTTTTAAATTTAAAACTATTTTTATTATGGAACATTTCAAAGCCAGAGAAAAACATAATGACCACTCCATCCCTACCCAGCTCTAACGAAATCACATTTTGCTAACGTGTATTTTTGAAGAAATAAAGGCTGGTTGTCACTCTTGTCTTCTGCCTCCCCACTCCACGTGAGCTCTAGGAGCGGACACTGAGTCTTATCCTTTTCTGTGTTTTTATGCCTGCCCAGGCAGTTTGAGGGAGCAGGTGAATGGGCGCCATGATGTAGACCAACTGAAGGGGCGAGAAACAACTTTAGATGGTGCATGGACAAGGCAGTGAGGAACATCGGCTTCGAGAGAAAGTTCCTTCCGTTCTTTGTCCTTCTGGTAACATTAAGGAGAGCGTCTCTGTTCCGTGCCTGGCTGCCTTCCCCTCCCTCTTGCTCATCTCCCTTTGAACAAAGTGGGAGCCCAGAGTCCACTCAGGTGGTGGGGCCGAGTCAGCCTGTGAGCCTTCCCCTCCACAGGGAGGCTGCGTTTCTGTTGCTGTATTGATGGTTTCCTCGGAAATGCATTTAAGGGCAGAGCTGATTGAAAGAAAAATCTCAAGTCAGTAGCAGTACAGGTTCTGAGCAGGGAGGGCCAAAAGCGTGAGGGTGGTGGGTGAGTGGCAGACAGCTGGAAGCCTCTTCTGGGACCTTTCTTCTCTTCTCCTCCAGCACATGCCCCGGGGTTGGCGTCCTCCCCCCGTCCCTGCTAGTCCATCTCGGTATAGGCTGCTGGCTGGGCCAGCTGCAGGCTTTCTTATCTAGATGTGGGAAGGGCGGATGGTGAGTTTGGGTGGGGGCGGGGGTGGGGTTGTTCTGAAAGCAGCCTGTGGGGCTGGGACTCAGCATGGCTTCTGGGGGCTGCTTGAGGACCCAGTTGGATTGACCCCGGGCCAGGAGCATTGGCCTTGAGTCCTCCTAGCTTGTGACCTGGGCAGGTGCACTGACCTCTCTGAGTTGCCCTCATTCTAAGGAGGGGACTGTAGTAGCTCATACTTCCTAGGGCATGGTGAAGAAGCAATGACACCCTCCAGTAAAGCCCTTAGCCCAGAACTGGGCATGTCACCATCCAGCACATTTTTATGTGGATGAGAAGTATTTAGTAAAATGTCCTACCAGTTTCCTCTTTGTTTCATGGTGTTGTCTACTGTAAATTAAATTTGGGGGGCACCTATTGGTTTATTGGTGACCATTCTTGGCTCCTTCCTCCCCCCCAATCCTGGAAGACCCATGGTGGGGGGCAGTGTTTCTGCGTTTGTCACTGTTGATCCCTAATGCCTGGCCTGGTGCCTGGCATACACTAGGCTCTTTGTGCATATTTTGAATGGATGGATGAATGAATGAATGAATGAATGCTTTCTCTGGAGGCGACTGCTGCATGGAGCCCAAAGCTCCGAGTAGACGAGCATCCACGTTATTTCTCCACATGTCGGTTCTGTCCTTGGCCCTTTTTTGGGTTTCATCCAGCACTGCCAGGAGCTCCCCCTGTGCCCCAGCCCTGCTTTAGGAGCAGCCTCAGGAAGGTCCCTGTCCCTGCTCTGCTGTTGCCAGCTGCGGGACCCCTGGCAAGCTCCTTCTGTCAACCTCAGTTTCACCATCTGCAGTGGAGACTGAGTCGTGCCAGCCTCCTGGGGTTGTTTGAGGGACTGAGACAGGATGGTGCCCATCAGAGCTTTCTGCACCACGTCTGCACACAGCAAGTCCTGGGCTGGGAGCACTCCCCACTGTCCCTGTGGCCCTGCTATCCACGCGTCTGGTAAAATGTCCCCTCCCCTGGGCACCTTCTCAGGCTATGTGACACAGCAAGACACCCGTTGTCCCTGTCTCTCTTGTCCCTTTACTGGGCTTTCCTTTTCTTGTTACCCTTTCTGTCCCTGTGCCTTAGCTGGAGAGGAGGGAGTTGCCTGCGCACCCCCCCCCCCCCCCCCCCGCATCATCTAGAATGGTGAGAATTGCTCATTAGCACCTTGGAGGACACCTTTGTGAGTGGCAGCCCTCCGGAGTGTCACCTCTTTTGCCTGGCCCCATCAACTTCATCAAGGGCGTTTAGGGGAAGTCTCCTGGAAGGCACCAGGTGCCCCTCCTCTCTTTCTCCTCCCAGGCCTGCAGGAAGGAGGGATGGGCAGTTGGGAGGGGGCTGGGGTGGGTGGGTGTAAAGCTAGAGAGTGCTGGCGCCCCCACCCCCATCCCCCCAGCGCAGCGGTGGAGCCGGGGCAGCAGGACCCACTGGCTCCATATCCTCAAGAGAGAAAAGGCTGGGAAACCAGCTGCCTGAAGCTGCTGGGGAGGTTCGGCCCTGCCTCCAAGGGAGGCGCCCTCAGGGTCTCCTCCCCTCTTGCTGGGGAGGGGGAAGAAGAGAGAAAGAGAGAGGGACGGGAAGCATTCTTGTTTCTGGAGCGCCATTGGGGTGGGGGTGAGCGGTTCATAACTCAGCATCCAGACCCCACCTACCCTGGACGGTGGCGTGCAACTCAGGTGTTTGAGACCCTCCCCATCGCCACGCTCACTCTCACTCCCCTCTCTCGTGACGTCATGCTCCTCCCGCGCGGCATGATGGGAGAATCCTAATGTTTTCCAACAGATGCTCCAAGAACAGCTTTCAGATTAAAGCAATTGCAAGAGCAAAGATTCTTCATTTTTCCTTTTTTTCCGGGGGGGTGGGGGGTGGGGTGGGGGGAGGGAGCGACCCCAGAAATTCCTGGACATCACCCCCTGCCCCAAGCACGCAATAAACACTGACAAGAAAAAGTTTTTATTTCCTGGTTCAACTTTTTTTTTTTCCTGGAATATAGACTGAAGAATGGGAATAAACACGAATAAATAACAGAGCGAGGCCGCGCGCGCCGGGATGCGCCTGGCTGCAGCCGCGAGGCTATTGTCTCCCCGCCCTGAGGCAGCCCCGGCGGCGTCCTCCGGCTCCTTCCCTTTTCCTGTCCTTTCGGATTTTCCTTTTTAAAAAGACGTCCCCTCTAGAACCCTGGCCAGTGACCTTGGCCACCTCGGATGCTCTGATTCCACGCGGCTCCCTCCAACTTGCCCCCGCGCCGGCCGGGCCCATGGCCGCGTCCGAGGACGGGAGCGGCTGCCTCGTGTCGCGGGGCCGCTCGCAGAGTGACCCCAGCGTCCTCACCGACTCCTCGGCCACCTCCTCCGCGGACGCCGGGGAGAACCCAGGTAACGAACGAGGCCGGGCGGGGGCGGCCAGGCGGGTGGGGGCGGTCAGGGGCAGGCGGCACTGCTCTGCGCCCGGGTCTGTATTTGGGGACCGCGGCAGGACCCGGGCGCTCAGGCTCCGCAGTTCACATCCCCAATAACGAGGCTGGGGCGCCGCGGAGCCCTTTGTCCGGAACGGAACCTATTTCCCGGGTAGAGCCAGGCGCTCGGCGTCGGCCCTCCTTGCCGCTGGCGGGCTCTGCTGTCCCCTCCGAGGGGCTTCCCTTTCTTGGGTGCTGACCAGCTGGGAGAAGACAGACCTGTGGCCGCCTCTGCCAGTACTGGCTCCGAGCTCTGCCTCCCTCCCCCGGGCCCCAGCGGCCCGGCTTGGGCGTCCCCGCCCGGGCAAGGCAGCGCTCCCACTGCCACCGCGCAGAGGGGCTTCCTCTGGGTGCCCAAGTCTGGCGGGGCCTGGCTCACCTGGGCGCCCCACCCGCCTCCCGGGACAGGTGTGCTCGCCAGAGCTGCCGGCAGGGAGATGAAGGGCGTGCGCCAGGACGGCGGAGCCGATTACATTAAATTATATGGACTTGGTACACCCTCCCACCCCACGGCAGCGTCGCTTGTTTAGGTGATAAATCCGATCACAAAGGCGTCTATATGACTTGATTGATTACTTTCCAGAGAGGAAGAAAGGCCTAATAAAGCAGGAGGGGGGTGGGCCGTGTTCGCCCTATCACCATGGAGACGCAGGAAGCAAAGTGATCATTAAAACCTTTCTCCACCAGAAGGCAATTTTCACTTCACAGGGAGAAGTCAGAGCGTCTGAAATGTAGGGTTCAAAAAAAGAATCAGAGCTGGTGTTTTGGTATCAAGCCACAGGACTCAATTTCCTATCTTAGAGAAGCACAGCCCCCTCATAGGTTCTGTTTTGACAATAAGTTGCCCTTACCTTCTTTGAAGACCTGTTCTCTCTCAATGCACCGACCCTGAGCCGGGACTTGCTCACTGTAAATGGTGGGCATCAAAGTCAAGATAATCCCCGGGGCTGAGGTGCACGCGGGCTTTGTGGGGGGGATTCCTTCACTTTGCCGGAACACACAGGAGCTTTACTATCTAGCTGCAAAGAAAGACCTATTAAAGACGGCTCTCTGGGCACCAGGGCCCAATTTGAAATTTTAAACAATAAGCCCATGCGAGGCTTGTAAGATTTCTTTGTTAGGATTATTGACACTGTGTCATTTGGTCAACTAAGGTACCAGCTGAGGAAATCCCTGGCTTTTCTGTATTTGGGAGGGCAAGTTAATTTCCTTGGAGTTTCAAGCAGAGGCTGCCATAAGCAGACCCTTAGGCTTTAATTAATCCTTTTATTAGAAATCGAGGATTAAGCCTTCAGCACTCCATGATGGATTGGTTTCCTCTGTGTCGGAGATGCACATCCATGATTGTTCCAATTATGGAAGTTGAGTGGCTCGTCACGAGAGAATCCTTCCCAGCTCCTTTTGTCTCCCTGGCAGTAAAAGGAAGCAAACTTGAAACGGAAATTATGGAGGATTTAGCTTTTTGGCTGTCTGTGAGTTGATGCCTCTGTGGGTGGGAACAGAGAGCTCGCAGGTGGCGGGTGCTGGTCCACCAGGGAGAGAGGTGGAAGGGCTTGATGCCCGTGGTTAAGTTATGCCGCGGGAGGACAAACACCTGAGTTCTTCTCTGGTTCAAATGGTCAAAATGGGACCCAGAGAGCAGATATGGGGGGTGAAGAGTCTACAATCTGTATAATTCTGTGTGTGGCAGAACCTTACCGAAAAGCATCAGATAATTAAGTATTTATGGCTTGTGTTAAGCAAAGGAGTTCTGGCAGAAAGAGAATCAGATTCTTCAAGTTGGAAGCAACCTGGGAACTTGAAGCCGGAAGGGTGGACTAGGGGAGCAGTTTCTGTAATAGTCTTGCTTGGATGGCTTGGCATGTGCTTGCATCCCTCTTTTGATGGGGGCCTCACTTCTTTTTGATGCAGTGCATAGTGGTCTTTGGAAAGATCTATTTAAAATTCTTTTTCGAATGTTTCGAAAGGGTCTGCCACCCGTCTCCTGATGCCATCTTTGCATGCTGCCCGTTACTCGAGGCTTTCAGAAAGTCCAGTGTTGTGGGTCAGTTGTCACATCCACCTGAGCTATTTCTTCGCCAGGCTAAGTCCCAGCCCTTCATTTTGCTCTCCCTTTTGGTGCTTTTTGTTTGTCTGCCTGCTTCTCTAAAGAGCTGCTTCTGAAAAGCAAAGCTGGTGCTCCAGCCGTGGGCTAACCCTAGGCAAAGTCAAGTGGAAGAGTCACCTCCTTCTGCCCAGATTCTGTATTTTTATAAAATAGCCCAAGGTTGCACTTACCCTTGCACCCCAAATACATTCTGAATGCATCAGTGTTCTCTTAGTAAAATCTCAGAACATTATTGGAAAGGTAAGCCATGACCGCCCATCTCTCCCTCTCCAGAGGTCATCTCTGTGATGAGCTTGGTGGAGGTCCTGGACCTTTTCCTCCATGTTTATATCTACATGTTCTTGGGAAAAGGTATTTAAGAGAGCACAGGAGTGATGCAACACGTGAGGTTCTTCAATTTGTGTTTCTACTCAACACTGGATCTTGGAGGTCTCGCCACGTGGTGTATCTCCATCCCCCACTCTCTCTTAATAGCCACACAGTATTCCAATGAATATGTTTCTCACCATTTAACTATTAGATATTTGTGTTGTTTCCAGCTTTTGCCCATTATACGCCACATAGCAGTGATCACCCCAGCAAAGCCGCCTTGCGTTCATGTGTGAAAGCCCCCAGCTAGTGGGATGTCCGGGTCACAGGGGACTCATGTTTTTTATTTTTATGGTATTGCACCCTCCTAGAAAATGAACCAGTCGGCACTGCTTCTAGAATCTGCGAGTGCCCTTTCTCCAAAGCCTTGCCAACACCTGAAGTCATCAATCTGCTTTTCTCCCGCATGGAGGGTGACAAATGGTGGCTCATTGTGTTAATTTGTGGCTCCTTGGTTGCTGGTGAGCTGGAGCATCTTTTTGTGGCCTTATTAGTGCATTAAATCTCTCAGTGGCCACGTCTGTGGCCACGGACTGCATGGCAGGGATGAAAGATTGTCCCCGAGGGCCACCCTTCCCCTCTCTCTACATCATTGCTCCATTAATGATTCTGTCTGCATCCTACGAGGTTCCTCTCTGTAAATCCTTACTCTATACTGGCAGCATTGTTAGTTTTTCTCCCCAAACTAGAATTTAGAAAGGATAAGGCAGCGTTCCCATCATCTCTCCTCCTTCCGAGGAGTTCGTACTCATGGGGAGTTTTGACTCCCCTCCCTCTATTCGCTCTCAGGCCTTGGGAAGGCCATCTGCTCCTCTGCGCCCTGGGGCCTGCCCTGGCCTTGGTCCCTCGCCGACCTCCTTCTTGTCCAGTCCCTTGCCCCCTCCTCAGCCTTCTCATCTTGTCCCTTGGCTGCCCCCTTTCTGACAGTCTGTCCTCCCTTGCTTTTGCTACGTTGCTCTCTCCTGGCCGTCTGCGTATTCCGCTCCCTCGCTCCTCCTTGTCCATCACATTGAGGTCCTGTGATGCTGTCCTTTGCTGCCTTCTTTCTCCACTCAGCTCTCTCCCTGGTTCCCAGATGCCACAGTCGCCTGGGACAGCTTTTTAAAGTGTTTCCGTAGGGCCTTGCGATTTGCCTTTTTAGAGATTCAGCTCAGGAGGGCCTAATGCACAGGCAGGTGGGGGCATCTTTGATCTAGGACAGGGTTTCTGAACCTTGGCACCGTTGACATTTGTGGTGGGATCTTCATTCTCTGCTACGGGCTGTCCTGTGCATTGTAGGGTGTTTGGCAGGATCCCTGGCATCTACCCACTAGATGCCATTGCACCCCAGCCCCTAGTTGAGACTTTCAAAAATGTCTTCAGACATTGCCAGATGTCCCCGGGGGGCAAAGTCTCCCTGGAGAACTGCTGATGTAGGTTATTCATTCTCAAACCTGTGTGTATCCGAATCACCTGGAAGCCTTGTTCCTGATTCGGCATGACTGTGGTGGGTCCCATTAATGTGCAGTTCTAACAGGTCATCAGGTGATGCTAACAGTGCTGGTCAGGTGACCACACCTGGGGAACCACTGAGCCTAGCCCTCAGGCAAGGGCTCCTTTTTTCTGCTGACAGCTTCTGTGTGTCTATGTGTCCCTATGGGTCCTGCCTGATCTCTGGCTCCTGAGCTCCAGACCTCTGTGTCCTGCTGACCCCTTTCTGTCCTTCAGGTCTCAGGCTAACGTTACCTCCTCTGAAGGCCCTCCCATGCACCCAGTTAAGTAGCTTCCAGCCCCAGCCAGCCCGATCCCACTCCTCCGTTCTGATTTGCCCCTGGCGTTCATAGCTACCTGGGATTCTTGTCTCTTTCGTTCTCTGGGGACTGTCCCCCTCCAGGCCGCGAGCCCAGCACCGACCCCGCACACGCGGGAGGCTTCAGTAAGCATTTGTGGAATGAATGGGCCCAAGCACCAGATGCCAGAGTCTGGCTGATGAGGCTTGGGCCTGGCCAGGCAACTGGCCCTCCTACCAGCTGGGTGGGGCCTCCATGGAAAAACAGCTCAGTTGCAGCAGAGGGTGGCTCGGAGGTGAATGTGGGGGAGCCTACAGTCACATCTTTCTGCAGGGGCTGGTCCACCTCTGCTGTATCTCCTGGAGAGGGAGAAGCCTTTGAGAGCATCCGCTCCCCTCTGGAGCTGCAGACAGGACACAGACACATCCCCACTCTGCTCTCCGGGCTCCGGTGTCCCACGCTGGCCCCTTGCTTCCTGCAGAGGGCTGTGTCATGTGCTCCGGTGGCTGCTGCCTCCTTTTTCACCAGCACACCTGCATCACGGGAGCTGCGCTCTTGACACCTCCCTCTCCTGCAGCCCTGTGTCCAGCCAGTCGCTGGCCACCTGGAGCCCACCCACTTGTTTTAGGCCCAGGAGGGAGAAGTTTTCCAAAGTGTAAACCTGGTCTAGTCTGTCCTTTGCCTCAACCCTCCAGTGGCGCCTCTGCCCTGCGGGGTAGGGATGGGAGATGAAGGGACCTGCCAGCCTCCTTTCTCGACAGTGTGGTTCTTCTTAGTTTCATCCCTCGAGCTTTCTCTTAGTCCAGGTCCTGAGTTCTGGGGATCTCCTTCTGGTCCCTTGCAGAGTGTCTGCATGGCTTAATTAGCAGCAGAACTATGCTGGAATTACCTGGTCAGCTTCTTTGGGGTTATTAAAAATAAAAGCTGGATGCTTTAAAAAAATATGGAGTTTAAAAACTTAGAGTTTTTTCTGATTATGAAAGCACTGCTCCTTCATTATAGAAAATGATTGGATGCTTGTGAAATTTCACTTCCCAACCCTCTTCTCACCCTCATGTGACACAGAAGGCAGTGACAAGGGACAGCTTTGTCCCTGGGACCCTCCCAGGTGCCAGGCATGGCTGTTTGGCATGAGAAGGTCAGCCACCATGGTCAGGGCCCAGGGCTTACCCCTCCTCGCCCCACGCTGTCTTGATCACGTTAGCCCATCTCCTTTGCCTCACTCGTCGGTCTTCAAAATGATCTCACGTGTTAATTTGGCAGGCTTGCTTATTATCTGTCTCTCCTTCTGGGTGGCACTGTCCAATGCAGCAGCTATTAGCTACCTGTGGCAATTTAAACCTAAATTCAATAAATTAAAATAAAAATCTCCTTTCCTCAGTTGCATGAGCCACATTTCCAATAGCCACATGTGGCTGGTGGCTGCCATATTGGATAGTGCAGATCTAGAACGTTCCATCCTTTCAGATAGCTCTGTTGGGCAGCACTGCTCTGGACTGAGGGCAGGGTCTTGTCTGTTGTCCTCTTGGCTGTGCTGCACTTAGCTATTCCCCAGTGAATGTTTGTTGATTGAATAGATGCACCAGAATGCAGTTGACACGGTCTTAGAACTCTCCTGCTAGAGGGCTTCTGGCTTCCCTCGGTCTGATCATCTCATGCTCTTGGGGGAGGACGCCCAAGCAGAGATCATTTCTTATCTGCACAAGATTGATTTAGTTTGATTCAGTGGGCTTCTCCAGACCCTAAAATGTGCCATGCTTGGCCGTGGCCAGATGGGTCTCTTTGACTAAGAGAATGACATCTCCAAAGAGATTCTTTGCTTGGAGCTGGATGGATGGGTGCAAGTCCTGGTTCTGCCACATATAAGCTCTGTGACCTTGGGTAAGTCACCTCACCTCTCTGAGCCTCCGTTTCCTTTATATAACAGAGTGGTAGTTATTGTCCATCCCTTCAGGTGGGGGAGGATTACTGAGCTATTGTCTATAACAGAGGGTACATTTTGAGATGCTGGTTGTTGGTTTCACAGCTGTGAGGAGGCAGAGATCTCCTCAGACATCCTCTAATCACCTTGAGATAATTCCATCTTCTGTTAAAGTCGGGGAGGCAGTGGACCCTGTGGTGAAGAGAGTGGGGAGTGTAAAAGGGGCAGCCCACGGTGCCTCTAATTGGCTCTGTGTCAGGGTTGAGCTGGTCAGCCTCTCTGTGCTTCATTTCCTCCACCTGTGAAATGGGGGTGAACACTTACTGACCAGGCCAGGGGCCAGTGAGGACTCGGGGGACCTCACCCCTCAGTGTCTCAGGGTCCATTCTCAGGAAGTGGGGATGAGGAGGAGGAGGAGGAGGATTCTGGTTCTGATTCTGACTGCGTGACCTGGACAGCAGCAACCTGCTGTGTGGATGGGCTGGCTCCAGCAGTCTCTCCTGACCCTGCCGTTGGCTCCTGACCTCACCCACTTTCCCAGAGGCGGCACTTTTCTAGGACTGTTTCTACCTGACACCCGCCCTGCCTGTCCAGCCCCAGGTCCATCCTCAGATGCGGTTCCCCAGCCCCCTTCCCGCCTCCCTCTCCTGACCACCGTCCTTCCAGAGTCCCCACACCTCCTCCACGTTATCGACTCTCGTCCTGTTATTATGGGATAGCACATTGGTGGTCTTCAAATGGGATTCGAAAGTGTGTTTTTGGGGGGATTATTTCAATTTTCTGAGTTTGGTGAGCTCTTTTAGGGAAGGGCGCCATCTTGAAAGACACAGGTGGGCTACTTTGCACTAGGCCAGTGGAGTGGCCACATCACCTGCAGCACGCCGTGAGGTGTGGAGGGTGGGAATGTTCTGGGCCCCTCCCCTGGCCTGTGTTTCAACCAGAGCATCATTTATGGGGTGGATGTGAAATGTCACAGGAATAAAGGCAAAAGGAAAAAGTTGAACGTAACCCACCTAGTCTGAGGATTTGAGACTTGTTATTGTTGGATCTGAGAGCTGGAATCTGTTCCAGGGCATATAAACCCCTTTAACACAAGGCCCCCACTGCAGGGTCTACAGGCCGGTACTCTCGCATATGGGCGAGTCAGGGAGCGGGGCTGCTTCACAGAGCCAGTTACCACCATGTGGCAATGTGGGCCCCGGGCAGCCAGACCATCCTATTTTAAGAGATAGGCTGGAATCCAGATTTTTATGTGAAATGTGATTTTTAAATATTGGCAAGTTTGTCATTTAGGGATTGGTTTGGCTTCATGTGGTAGAACACCTAAATAGCACTGGCTAAAATGAGATAGCGGTTTTTCTTTCACTGGGAGTGTAGACAGCAAAACGACTTCTGTGTCACGGGGTCGAGGGCTCCGTGATCTCCTTGCCAGCTCCTGGTTACAAGATGGCTGCTGCGCCCCCAGCAGCAAGAACACTTTGTAGGCAGGAAGGCGGGGGTAGTGACAGATCCGGGGGCGTCCACCTGCTGAGTCAGGACCCTGCTTTCCTGGGAGCCTCGTCCATTGACATCCACTTATACCTCCTTGGCCAGAAGGATGTCAAATGGCCACTGCCAGCTGCGGGGGAGTTGGGAAATGTGGGCTTTTGTGTGTGTTTTGGTTGTTTTAACTATGTGCGTGGCTACTCCTCACCAGAGCCAGTACAGAAGAGGGGGAGAATGAGAGTGGCTACTGGGTGGTCAGTCAGAGTCCCTGCCATGTCAACTTAAAGACGAATAACCCGTGAGCCAGCCCTGATGGCCGAGTAGTTCAAGTTCAGTGTGCTCCCCTTTGGTGGCCTGGCTTCGGCGTCCAGGTGCAGAACCACACTGCGTGTCTGTCAGTAGCCATGCTGTGGCGGTGGCTCACAAAGAGGAATTAGAAGGACCTTTAACTAGAATATACAACTATGCACTGGGGCTTTGGGGAGGGGAAAAAAAAAAGAGGAAGATTGGCAACAGACGTTAGCTCAGGGCGAATCTTTCCCAGCAAACAGTAACAACAACAACAAACCTAACAAAACACAGGACCTAAACCAAACACGTCTGGGGCTGAGTGTGGCCTGCAGACTGCGCTTTTAAATCTCATGTAGAAAGAATCTCTGGAAGGCTGAAGCAGTTTTTATGTTTCATGACACTTCTTTACTGAGAAATTAAAGGTTGGACCAAGATGTGTGATCTAAGCCTGAACATTACGCCCATCCCAATTTTATTTAATGATACTTATCCAGGGAACAAGACTGGCAAAGTCACTGGCGCTCACGGAGCTGACAGCCAGGGAAATTATCAATGGCTGGAGTGAAATGTACTTGTTGTCAACTGTGTAACACACGAGGCCATCACGCTTCTTTTTATTTCATCTTCCTTTAAATCCTTGAGGTAGTGTCAGAAAGCCAGGGAGTCTGAGTACCTCACCCATGGGCGTGTATGAATGAAGAGGTGGCTGAAAGAGGAGTTTGAATGCACCTGAGTTAGATTCCCACCCACCCTGTGTGCCCTGCCCACTCTCTGTCCCACCCACTCCAGCCTGCCCCACCCCCTCTGTCCCACCCACCGGCTTGCCCCACCCATTCTCTGCCCTGCTCATTCTCTGCCCCTTTGACCTTCTGGCCTCATTGTGCATCTTACTGGAAGGTCGTCTGTTCTTTAGATGGCACAGATACACGTGTTTCATCCCATTCCTGGTTCAAGCAATCTATTGGACAGACATATATGTATCTGCGGTCACATAAACACTCAGATACAGACATACCCTTCTATTTCCCAGTTCATTTAACCAGAATGGCCACTGGGACAAGGTTTATTAATTCAAAGTCAGGCAAGGTGATGGCAGAGAATCAGCTGTTGGCAGAGTTGTTGAAGGTCCCATCTTTAATGGGCTGGGGTTGGTGTCCCTGTTTGTTAAAGCAAGGCATTTGGATGAGTAGCCTGGCAATGCTCCTTATCTAATGGACATAAGTAGACTTTGACATTGATTGGTCGGCAAGCATGACATTAATCTGCCAACACCTGAGCAGAGGGTGGAAGGTGTGGCTACATGACAATAAATATATTTATTACACACTGATATGCAGTTGTTTTAAATGTAACACTTTGTTAAAGTCACCAGTGGTCTCAATACCCTTTTAATCAGTTGTGTTGTTATTACTTCTTTTTTGGTTCCATTACTTCTTGGAAGTTTTTATTCATGGGCAGACAAAATTTTTGCCTTGTTGTAATCACTAGCTCAGGGGATTTAAATAAAGTCAGGAAGATGTGCCAAAAATTATCTTTCCACTTACCTTTGGCAGGAAAACGTTGTCTCAGGCAACGTGGTTCTGGGATGACTGTGTTTCTGCAATCATGGGAGTCGAGTTGTTGCTGACCTTGGCACATTTTTGAGCAGGGTCTTTTGTGCAAAGCTCCTGAGTGCTTGCCAGCATCAGGACCGTCCCAGCCCCCAGACGCTGCTCTGCCGGGGTGCACCTGGCCCTGCTCACTTTCTTTATTCTCCTTTTATGCTCCTGTCTGACCAGGGCTACAGGTTCTCCCAAGAGAGTGGTAGTATATGGTCTTCCTTTAAATCAAATTTATTTACATACAAAAGAAGATGGGCTTAAAATATTAATAAAGTAGTGGTGGTGATACACTGAAACATGAAAAGATACATGCATGGCAAAAATCACAAAGGTGGTGTAAGTTTCAAAGAAATGGGGAGATGCGGTTGTGCATTATCATCTTGGTCTTTGACACTGATTATCTGTTTATGTACTGACACCTTAAGCACTGCTATATGCAGGGAGCGTGGTGGGGGGCGGTGTACAGATTGTTGCCCATCCGGGAAGCTCACAGTCTTGCTAGGGGCATATCATTTTCACAAGTGAAATGATAGAATGCGTGTGTAATGAGTGCCAGACAGCTCAAATTTGTCCCCTTCTGTGTTGTATCCAGTTGATTCTCTACTAGGCGTCTCAGGCTGCTGCAAGGCAACCTGCAGCCCTCAGTGATCTGCAGCGTGAGCACTCACTGCTTGGGTGTCTGCAGCGTGGCAGGGTGGACGATCCAGGCTGGGCTCAGCCGGGCGGCTGTTCTCCACGAGCGCCTCATCCTTCTTGGCTCCAGCAGTGTTTGTCTCATGGCAGTGGTGGAAATGCACCGAGCCTCTTAGGGTCTAGGCCTGCATTTCTGCCTAATTCTGTTAGAGTTGGCACATGGGCAAGTTTAAGGTCAAGGGGAGGGAAATACACTCCTCCCCTTGGTGGGAGGAGCAGGCGAGTTCCCCCGTAGTTGCAGGAGGAGTGGAGGATGGAGGGGTGGAAAATTGGGGCTGTGGGCCCATCCTCACAGCAGGCTTAGTTCCCTGCAGACTGTGAGCTCGTAGAGACAAGGGGCCCTGTCAGATCCATGTTGGGATCTCCTGCCGCCTCTAACATGGCAGGGCCTGACCTTGTGAGACCAGCAGACGAGGTCTTGAGGGGAGCTGGCAGGTACTGGATGCTTTGGTGCCAGACTGCCAGAGTCTGTGTGACTTTGACAGATCTACATGCCATCTCTGAGCCTCGGTTTCCCCATCTGCAGAAGGAGGATTATCAGAGCAGTCCTACCTAAGAGGGCGGGGGTGAGGGTTAGGTGGGTTGATTTTGGTAGCATGTTCGGCACAGTGCCTGGAAGGCACGCGGGAGGATCGCGGGAACCGGGAGCTGGTGTTGGCCTCTTTGCTGTTGTTACGGAGAAGCTTCCCCCAAAGGCCTCTTGGAGGGTCCTGCACATGTTGGCCGACGACAGTGGGAAGCTCTGATCCTGTGCTGTGTTGAGGCTCCCAGATGCCCACGCCTCCTGCTGGTGCCCTCATGATGTTGAAAGAAGGGACCTTCCTGGCCTGAGGTCTCTATCGCCGGGGAGTATTGGACATCCCTTTAGGACCTTCTCACCACCCCACCCCACCCTGCACACCCTGGGGCTGGCTTACAGGGTCACTGGTGCACAGTGGGGCTCCTCTGGGGCACTGTATCCATCTTCCCAGCCAGGGAGCTGGGCTAGGAAAGCCAGAATGGGAAGGTTGTGTAACAGGCCCAAGTCAAAGGTCAAGGTCAAAGGCTGTGTCTGAGCTGGGACCTGAGGCTCTGACTGTGCTGAGTTGACCCTCGTGATCCCCTGGCTCCTTGGCGTTGACTTTGGGCTCAGGAAGGAGCATGCATGTGGCTAGTAGAGCCAACAGCCTCCTGCACTCCACTCTGTTCTTTCTTTCTCTTAATCCTTGCAAGAAGCTAGTTCTGCCTTCATGTGATGTAACGAAAGATTTAGGGATCATTTATTATTTTACCTCATTTAGTGGGAAGGGTAAGTAACGGGGGGCAATTAATCCTGTGTGACCTGGAGCGAGCAGAGCACAGCCTGGTGCCCCCGGTTGCGTGGGCAGGCTGTCTGCGGGAGCGTGGGCCACACGGGATCTAGTGGAACTTGTCTTCCTTGCGATCGTTCTTGCAAACAGCATTGGCATTTTAATGTGATTACTTTCTTCTACTATATTTCCATCTCTTCCCCATTTTCTTGGAAGTGTATTTGTACCCTTTTTCTTTGAAGGTTTGTGTTGTCCACTCTGTCCTCAGCTCCAGAACAGAGCTCACGGTAGGTGCTCTGTGAACCTTGGTTTTATCTTGAGTCCGTGGTTGTGACACCCAGCAGCCGTGTCCCATCCCTGTCCCCAGGTGCCCATGAGGAAAAGTAGAATTGAGGGAAAAGATCTCCCAAACCACATCACCAACAAGCATGTTGACTTCAGGTGAAGGGTCTCACCCTGAGGAAATTCCTGGAGCAAATGAGCAGAAAGGTCAGTAGCTCAGAGCACAACTTATCAGTAATATGCGTTGCTAAAAATAGGCCTACAAATTTGTTAATAATTGGTCTCTGTACAGTTTTTTAAATTAACTAATAACAGTTTATTCTAGGAGGATCTTAGCAGGGAGCAGCTGTTCTTTCAGAGGAAAATATAGCTTCCAATCATCCTTTTTTTTTTCTGTTTCTTTTTTCTGACCCTGGGCGGAGCAGATGGTCGCGTCTTGCTTGGTGAACTCTTTGGCCAGGAGGCTGTAAGGTCATCTGTCCCATTAGCACCTGGAGGTCCAGTTAACATTTCACGGGGGTGACTGGAAAGAGGGGGTGTTATGTGGCCTCTCCCCACCAAGAGCCAAGAGCCTGGGTGGAAAAGAGCAGAGTCACAGGAAAGATGGGAGAGGATGCCTGCAGCTCACCGCCGGTGTGCTTCTTCTCTTCCTCCTTCCCCTCATCCCTCTCCCCTCCAGCAAATTGATGCCTTCTTTTAGGCCTGGCATGATGCCAGGCAGAGGGACAACACCGAGCAGAGACATTGCCCCATCGCCATGGAGTAGTTTGGTGGGATGAGCTTGGACCATGTTATTCCCCAGGCGAATGCCTATCACGCTGGGGTGAGGGCTGCCCTGGGGCTGTGAGGTGTTTAGAAGGGGGCTTGGGAGCTGGGGAGCTGATGGAAGGTGTCCAGAACAGTGTCACTTGAGATGAGAGCCAAAAGGTATCTTGGAGTGAACCAGCCCAAGTGGGAAAGGAAAGGTGAGCTGGGTGGAAAGAGTGGCCTGTGTCACGGCCAGGAGGTGAGAGGGAGCTTGGGGGAGTTCAAGGAACCAAAGTCAGCCTGTGGCTGGACAAGTGGAGGAGAGAGGGATGGGGAGTGGGGTGTGGCGGGGTGGGGCTGGGGAAGGGCCGGGAGCCAGCCAGGCGGGGCCTCCTGGGCAGAGGGGGAGCTTGTCTGCACCAGACAGAAGCAGTGGGAAGCCTGGAGAGAGGGGCATGCGTGTGTGCCTTTGTGTGTGCATGTGCATGCATGTGTATGTGCGTGCGTGTGTGTGTGTGTGTGTGTGTATGGGTGTGAGGGAGGGAGTGAGAGGCAGCGCCCAGGGCCTGTAGAGAGCTCTCGGGTTCCACGCCTACTCCTCCTGGTGTTTGCCGACCCTTGTGAGCCTGTTTGTAGGTGAGGGACCCCAGCTGCACACAGATGCCACTTTCCCAGGGAGCAGGCTCCTGATCTCTCCTATGGAAGGAAGTCCAGAGTCAGGCCACACTCCAGGGATTGGTGAGGCCACCCCTCTGCAGCCTCTGTCACCCTCAGGTGGCTTGGGGATTGTCCCAGCATCGGTGCTGGGATCCTGGTTGGGGCACATGCCACGTGCCACCTGTTTCTCTCTCTCTCGTTAGTATAAGCATCGCTGTGGCCCGTGATGAGGGATCTGTGGGACTGTCTTCACTGCCGTCTAGAAACCCTTCGTGTATTTCTCATTGTGGCCTTTCCCTAGGCAAGCACTAGCTTGCCTGGTCCAGCGCCCTGCCTCGGTGCCTGGTACTCCAGAGGTGTAGTGATACTGAGCGTAGACCTGTGCACCCCGAGGTCAGGGGCCAGGTGAGCACCTACACTGTGTGCTGAGTGGAAAAGACAGTGGGTGGCCCGGAGGATGGAGCAACGAGGTCTCCTTTATAGAATCACTTGGGGCCTTAAGTCTGGCTCCCTCTCTTCCTTCCCCTGCTCACTCCCCTCCCCCCCCCTTTCCCTCTTACCCTTTGTCCTCCTCCCTTCACCCTCTTCTTCCTGTCTCCTCCCCGCCTCCTCCATGCTCCTCCTCCTTCCTAAAAGGAAGAGGCAGCTAATGGGGGAGGCACAGTGTCTAAGATTCGCCAGCAGCTCTTTTAAGGTCATCTTCTCCATCTGTCTTTTAGGTGATAACCTTCGTTATAGCTTTTTGTGCTTATTTTTTTCAAAAGTCATTGGGGAATGAGTCATTGTGCATGTGCATGCACGTGTGCGTATGTGTGTGTGCATGCACATGTACATGTGTGTACATGGGTGCGTGTGTATGTGCACACTGCTATAACTTCTCCTCGTCTTTTATAAAGGCTGCAGGCTGGAAGGGACGCAGGTCAGGGGCCATGGCACGTCGTCCCTCCTGCAGGCTTCTGGAGCTAGTGTGCCTGGGTGCCTAGGAGCTGGCCTTCCCGCCATACTTGAACCCTGGCCCTGCTGATTGCACTTGACTGATCTTGGCAAGTCCCTCCATCAAACAGTGCCTCAGTCTTCTCCTCTGTAGACTGGGGGCAGTGATAGTTCCTACCTCCTGGGGTGGTGGGGAGGCTCTGATGAGGCACATGTGGCTAAATGTCAGTTACCTGTAGCTTGCCTCCGGGCGCATGCCCTGTGAATGTCAGCGAGTAGAGTAGGAAGCGCACCCTCCGTGGAACGGCACCCTTCTGCTGGTTCACTGGGCGCTGGGTGGCGAGTCTGGTGAGGAGCTCACCCTGAGTGTGGAGGGCAATGCTCCGTGTTTGCTGGGAGACCTCAGAGATTGCTCCAGCACGGTTGCCCATCTCACTGCACACAGAAAGCCCTCCTATGCTCCTTGCCCCTCCAGCCCTGGGATGAGCAGAGGTCAGAGATGTCTCGTGAGCTGAGCTGGGCGCCAGTCCCAGGGGGAGGAGGGTGCCCATACATCCAGAGCCGTCCCTGGCCAGGAGCTGGGTGTTCCTGGCACCTCCAGGAGGTGTACTTTCTCCTGGAAGCCAGGAACTGCCATCTAGAGAAGTCTGAGCTGATCCTGTTGGCGGAGAATGCTTGGGCTCATATGTAACCCCATTGTTAAGTTTATTTTGAGGAGGCCTTCTGCATGAGTTCTAATTTTACAGCGGCTTCAACCAAAACAAATCTTCCGCAAACACTTAGAACCGTGTTTTCCGTATGAGGGTAGCCTTCAAAAGTAATCCCCCATTTGGAAATAGAGGCAGGAAAGGGAGAATAAATGCTTTCGTGGAAGGTGGGGGCCATTGTTCTTTTTAAAAATAAGCAGATTTTTTTAAATTGGAAAAGCAGTGCCTGTACATGTTGAGAAAATTCTGTGCTGGCAGGAGTTGGGGTGGAGTAGAGTCGGGTGCATTGGCTCAGTGTAATCAGGCCTGGGGTGGAGTCTGTTCTATTACTTGCCAGCTGTCTGTTTCTCTTCTTTGGACCTCAGTTTCCTCATCTGTAAAATGGGTACACAATAATAGTATCCGCACCATGTGGTTAGGGTCAGGATTAGATGATACGATCTGTCAAGAGCTTGTGGCCCAGTGTGCGTTCAGTGAATGTTGACTGTCTTTATTGTTAGTGAAAACAGCCTCTCAGCCTGTGCTCCCAGCCTCCCTTCCTGGAGGCAGCCACCGATGAGCTGCTTGTATATGCTTTCAGAGAATGTCCGTGCATTGTATCCTTCCTCTTTAGTTTTTAACTCAAAAGGAAGCACACTTCCCCCTCTGTTCTCTACCTTGCTTTCTCCTCTTGAAACTGTGTCTTGGAGATGTAGCTATGACATTTGAAAGGTAAGTAGGGATGAAGCAGATGAAGTATTGTGGGGGTGGTGAAGGCAGTCACTGTTCCCGGTAGAGGGAACAGCATGTGTGGTGGCCCTGTGGTGGGAGGGGACATTGTGTTGAGCATGGCCAGACGGCTGGTGGCTGGGGATGGGGAGATTGGAGGGGCCAGCCCAGGCAGAGTGTTGAAGACCTCACTGAGGATTTTGGTGTTTATCCTATGAGCAGTGGGGAGCCGCTGAAGGTGTATGAGGAAGGGTGGCCAATCCATCTGGGACTGGGGAAGATCACCCTGCTGCTGCTTTGGGGACAAATGGGTGGTATGTGGGGGAGGGAGGTTGGTGTAGTTACCTGAGAGAGAGAAGATAGACCAGAGGGTGGAAGAAGTAATGGGGAGGGGTCGATGGGGGAGGGATGCACAGGACGTGCACTGGGAGTGGGGACCGGGGGAAGGAGGAAATGAGGACACACACAGGTGTGCAACGTGGATGGGGAGGATGGGAGGAGAGCCCAGCTGCGGGGAGGGGAAGAGTTCAGTCTTAGGAGACAGTCAAGGGGGGGTGCCAGTAGGAATTGGGAATACAAGCCGGGCACTTGGACTGGAGAGAAATAAATTGCATCGGCGTACACATCGGAGGCTCCGTGCTTTTCCTCAGTCAGGTTCAAGGGCCTCGGAGTGACTTTAAGTGTCACCCAGACTCTCCCCTGTCTTGGGACCCTGACCATCCAGCCAGCCATCTGCCTTCCACCCACTCACAGTGTAGGCACAGTGCTTGCTGCCGAGCACAGAGTTCCCTGTCCCCATGGAGCGAGGCTAAGTGACCTGTGCTGGCCACACAGGTGGCTGTGTCAGAGGCAGAGCTTGACCTCCAGGAGGGCTGGGTCAGAGGGGGGATGCTGGGTTAGATTGTGGCTTCAAGTCCTGAGGCTATGTGACCCCAAGTGAGTTACTTGCCCTCTCAGTACCCTCCCCCTCGTAAACAGGGGACAACAATGCTGTTCAAGTTGTTTCCAAAGTGGCCACAACCGTGACCCATGACCTCTGACCCCTGCCGCCCTTTTGCATTGTGACTTTGCCACTTCTCCCCTCAGGACGGGGAGGCTGTCTCCTGCCCACTTGCATCCCCTGCGACTTGCTTTGACCAGGGGAATGCCATAGAAGTGATGCAGGGTGACATCTGGGCCTAGACGGAAAAGCCCCATGGCCTGTTTGAGCCCTCTCGATGCCCTGGGAAGCGGTTTGGGCCACTTGCTGTGGCAGAGCTGGGGTGCCCCAGCTGGCAGTGACAGCTGGCACTGGCTGCTGGACCTGTGAGCACAGCCGTCCTGGATGCTTCCAGCTCACGCAGCTGCATGGGCGAACGAGCCCTCACCACGTGGAGCAGGCGAGCCCTCCCGAGTTTCTGGCCCACAGCAAGGGAGCAATGAAACCTGGGGTGTTTTTGGGTGCTAAGGCATGGGGTGGTTTGTTACACAGCGATCGATAACTGATACAGACCCTAGCCAGGACGCTGAAGAGTCTGGGCTGTTTCTCACCCTGAGTTACCCCATGTTTCTTTGTTCAGAGCTGCTGGGTGGGTGCTGACTTTTAAATGAGGTTTCGCTGATTCTGGGTCTGCGCTGAATTTGGAGGATGTGCCGGTTACATCTGTGGCCATGTGCACCCTGGTTTGTGGTGACAGGTGTGAAGGTTTCTATCCTGAGAGCCAGTAACTGGGAGACCTCAGTGCTTATGTTTTGCTGGGGAGAGGCAGCCGGTCTGAGGGCACCAGCCTGGGCTGGATTTTAGGGGGCATTCGGCCCGGGAGTCTGAGCCAGGAGTGTTCTTTGCATTCCCTTGTGGGGAGCTTCAAAATGAAATCAGACTGAACTTTATTCCTGGAATTTGTGATGCCAGCCATTAACAAGTCTTTACTGGGCACCTTTTCTGTGCCTGTTGCTGTCTGGGGCCTGGGGGTAAAGCAGTAAAGACTGGTGTCCCTGCCTTCGTAGAGTGAAGAGTCTAGTGGGAGGAGGGGAGACAGATCAGAAAGAAACAGATGTACGGTGAGGCGCTAGGTAATTATAGATGCCCTAAGGCTAGGCTGGAGGGAGGAGAGTGGGAGGGAGGAGAGTCTATTTGAGATAGAGTGGCCAAGAGAGCCTCTGAGGAAGGGCTTCTGCAGAGAGATGAGGCGGAAATGAGGGAATCAGTCATGTAAGTACCTTGGAGAACAGCCTTCCAGGCAGAGGGAGCAGCAAGTGCAAAGGCCCTGAGGTGGGCGTGTGCTTGGGGCATTGGTGAACAAGAAGATCTGGAGGCTCAAGTGCAGTGAGGGGTGGGGGGAGTGGGAGTGCTGAAGCCAATGAGGCCAGAGGTGGATGCTGGGGAGGCACCCAGGCCCAGGTGGAGAGTTGGGCTTTGTTTTTAGAGCTAAGGCTTGGAAGGGAGTTGTCTGGCTGCTGTGTAGAGTAGACTGTATCAGGCAAGGCAGGAGCAGAAGGTCGTTTAGTCAGAGATTGTGGTGGCTTGGAGCACGCTGTTTGTAGCAGACGTCTCAGGTGCCTGCATCACATTCCCTTGGGCCACCTGTGCCTCTGTCCTTAGTTGTGGCTCCCACTCAACCTGCACGGCAGGTGACAAGCAATGTGCTGGGCTGAGCTCGTAGGTACAGGAGAGCCATGGTTACATTTTTGGGACTGTTGTGAGCTGATGGGTATCGTGCTGGTAGCTTGAAATCGGCTGTGGTGGGAGCGTTTGCACCATGGAAATTGGCAGATTCTGTGTATTCGCTTCCCTCCATCACCCAGGTGGTTGTCAAACATTTCCAAGCACACCGCTGCCAGGGCCTCACCTGGGCATGAGCTGGATGCCCCGGGACTTTCTCCCACATGGCAGACACACAGCTGGAACATCAAGGGAATTAATGCCCTAGGGATGATCCTCAGCTGAGGAGATGGGGAATGTCCCAGCTCCCGTCCTTCAGGTGGGCATTCTTGGAGCTCTTGCAGAATCAATTCCCCACGGCCTACAGCAGTGACCTTGACAATGCACCCGTGTGTTGATTTTCCCTCCTTCCCCTGCTCCCTCACTCTTGCTTTCTGGGATCATCTTCCAAGTAAACTACCTGCTCCTAAGCCCACCTCCCGCTCTGCTTTCGGGGAAAATCAAACCAAGACAGTGGTCGAGCCAGAAGTGATGAGAAGTGGCCACATTCTGGCTATATTTGGAAGGTAGAGTCCACTGGATTTGCCGAGGGACCAGACGTGTGGGATGAGAGAGGAGTCATGGGTGACCCCAAGGGTCCTGGCCTGAGTACCTAGAAGAAGGAAGTTGTCCTGGATGATGAAGGGGAGACGTAGAGATGAGCAGGTTGAGAGTCTGGGCAAATCAGTACTCTCTTCACTTTTGGACAGCTTCTGCTCCAGAGTCCTAGCAGATGCCTGAGTGGAGCGGTGTGTGGAGTCGAGGGGAGGTGTGTGTAGATGTCTGGGAGGAGACGGTGTGGATCAGGCAGGTCCCCATCTGGCATCCGTGACTCAGCTGTGCCTTCCTGCTTAAAAAACTTTTTCTTTTCTTTTTTCCTTCCTTCGATCCTTTCTTCCTTATCAATCAATCAATCATCTGTTTATATCTATCAATCATTTATCTCTATTACCTATCAATCTATCTCTCTCCATCATCTATCGTCTATCTATCATCTATCTTCTATTTGTCTATCATCTATCTATTTATCATCCATTTATCAGCTATCAATCTACCTATCTGTGTAACTATCTACTATCCCTGTCTATCGTGCATGCCTCCATCCATCGCTTGTTTCCCTCCATCTCTTCTTTAGCATTCCTGTCCAGTTAGAGTCGTACCCCTGCTTGAATGCCCCCAGTGACCGGGAAGTCCCTACCTCTTAAGGGGTCTGCTTAGAAGTTTCCAACTTGTGTGACCACTTTAGAGCACCATCGTCTGGGGCCTGTGCTCCTCTCCATTCCCTCTCTGCCAGATCTCCTTACACTCTCTTCTCGCCAGGAGAGAGGCACTTAGCAGTGCAGAGCTGCGCGCGTTCCCTGGCAGGGCTGGCCCTCCCCGGGCTGGGGAAGAATGGGGCCAGTCACAGCGGGGGAGATGCCCCCGTCTCAGCTGTCGCTCCCCTCCTCTTGGCTCCCTGGGCAAAGGCGGCTTTGTGCTCCTCGTGGACAAGGCCCGCCATTGAGGCAGGCCGGGGGACACTGTGGAAGAGCTAATGGTGGCTAGAAACTAAAATTAGGCATTTCACAGAAAGCAAACCCTGCGCCCGTCTCCGCAGACCGGCTTCTGCGTGCCCGTGTGTGAATGAGCCCTTTGCTGTTGGCCTGCAGCTCGGAGGGGCTTCTCCCCCCGGAAGGAAGCCGGCCCGGCCTCTCCGGGGCTGTCTGAGCGAATGAACAAAACACAAAGAAACGCCGAGTGGCGGGAGCATTGGTTCATTTTCTCCTGGCTCCTAGTGGGCTCCAAACCTGCCTGCGGGTGAATGTGTGTTCTGGAAGCCTCCCCACACTCATATTCAGATGGGCCAAAAGGAGGCTGGCTTTGAGGACTATGGAACACAGGAGCCCTGAGCCAAGAAGGCAACCGAAGGAGGCGAGACTTTGCTTTTTGATTTTTTTTTATATTTTCTAAACTTTTTGTTTTGAAATAACTTTAAACTCACATAGAAGTTGCAAAATATGGTACAGAGAGCCCCACCCCCCCACCCCTCAGCTTCCCGCAATGATAACGCCTTGGCTCCCGTGGTGCACTGATGGCTACCAGCAGGCTGACCTTGGCGCCAACCTGTAGGCCAGCGCCCTACGAATGTCACTAGACTTTACGTGCACGTTTTTGGTGTAAGTCGTATGAAATTTTATTACGCCTACAGATTCACCACCGTCAGGTGAGACTTGACCTTTAGAGGAAGGCCTTTTTGGCTCCAGAGAGGACGTCAGTGCTGTGAGACTGACCCTGGTGCCGGGCAGCGGGAGGCAGGCCCCACCCCTGCCTGGCTTCATGACTCCATGTGGTGCCCCCGCCATGCCCCAGGGCCCGTGACCACCTCTTGACCCCCCATACCTCTTCTTCCCTAGTTCCCCTGGGGCTGGGCACCCCTGCCCGCTTCTGCATAGGAAAGGCCGGCTGCCCAAGGAGGTTCGTCTTCCTCTGTCCCCCTCCCCTCATGGGGCCGCTGTGGTTTCCTGGGGCGGCCACGACAGAGCACCATAGATTGGAGGACTCAAGGAACAGACATTGATTCTCATGGTTCTGGAGGCTGGATGTCCTGGATCAAGGTGAGGGCAGGGTTGGTTCCTCCTGACGGCTGGGAGGGAGGACCTGTTCCATGCCTCTCTCCCTAGCTTGCAGAGGGCCGTCTTCTCCCTGAGTCTCTTCACGTCCCCTTCCCTCTGGGCACATCTGTCTGCATCTGGTCGTGCTGCATCAGGGCCCACCTGAATGAGCTCATTTTAACTGAGTCTCCTCTGTAAAGACCCTGTCTCCAAATAATGTCACATTCTGAGTACAGGGGTTAGCACTTCCACATGCGAACTTCAGGAGGACACAATTCAACCCCTGACAGCTGCCCTCCTTCCTGTCCCTCCAAGGGAAGAGGCAGCCCGTGTTCCTCCAGCACCGTTATCTCCTCCCACCTCTACCATACCCTCCTCCCCCCACCCCCCACCCCCGCCAAGTTGCATCTCAGGCCCCCTTTCTCCCTCCCTCTCCTCTGGATGCAGATGTGCTCAGGGATTCTGCACCTTGGCAAGAGTGACCTGGGAACCTTGCAACCTCCTGTGCCACCCAGGGTCTGCTCCCTGGGGTCTGCTCCCCGGGGTCTGCTCCCCGGCGTCTGCTCCCCGGGCTCTGCTCCCTGGGCTCCTCTCCCCGGGGTCTGCTCCCCGGGGTCTGCTCTCCTGGGGCTGCTCCCCACGGTCGGCTGCCCAGCACTTGCTCCCAAAGCTGGACCAGTTAGGTTTTGGTTTGCAAGTGACAAACAACCCAGTTCACGTTGGCTTACCCTAGGAGGGGAATTTATTGGTGCGAGTAGGAAATAAGTCTGGCCTCGTGCTCCTTGGGTTTCAACACGGTGGGAGCCAAGTTTTCAAACAGTGTCATTGGGAATCTCTTTCTCTCCCTCACTCCTCTCTGTTTCTCTCTGTGTTGGAGTCCTTCTCTGGCAGGCTGTCTCCATAGGATGGCTCTTGGCAGTTCCAAACTTGTAACCTCCTCATAACTTAGGAATCTTTGCAAAACGGAAGTTCCCCAGGAAGGCAGATAAGCCATGTGGGGCTGATGCTGATTCAGCTTGCCTGGGTCGTGTGTCTAGCCCTGACCAATCATTGAGTGGAGAGTGAGGCAAGAGGAATCTGATTGGCCAGCTGGGTTATGTCCCTGCCCCTAGCCCCCGAGGTAGGTCAGCTCCTTGAATCCCATGGACTGAGATGAGGGAGGGTGGTCCCCAAAGGAAAGCTGGGATGCTACAAGATGCAGGGGGAGTGGGGGCAGGGCAGGCAAAACCAAGAGCTGTCCTTGGTGGCCACTCGGTCGTGTGAAGGGTGAGCTTCTGAGGGCAAGTGCCCAGCCTTTGTTTCCTCCTCGGCTGTGATGCTGCGGCTTTCATACCACCAGCTAATTCCATCTTCATGAAGCGTCTCTGCCTTGGATTCTGAGTGGACCCCCCACCTCCTTGACCCCCTCTTCCATTCTCTCTCTCTCAAAGCTTGTGGGCGTTCTCTCCTAACATCCTGTTCTTTTCCTCCCGTTGTACTTGTTGCGTTTGTAATTCTTCTGTTAGGGATTATTTGTCTACGATTTCCCTCTCCCTCTACCCCCACCCCAATTATGAGCTCCGGGAGGAAGAGATCTCGTCAGTGTTGATGCCCCTTCACCGACCAGCACCTGGGACAGCGACTAGTGTATTCCCAACTGGCTGTGCTGCCTTGGACAAGTTCCTTAACCTCTCTGGCCTTCGGTTTCTTTAGTTATTGCCTATTGTCAATGGTTCTCACTTTAGAGGTTTGTTGTGATAATTTTTGAGACAGCCTATTGAAAGGCACTTAGGGCTTGCCATTTAGGAAGAGCTGAACACATTGGTCCTGTTATTATAAACGCTCTGGCTAGTGCAGCTGGCACAAGCACAAGAGGTGGGGGATGTGGTGGTTAGACTCTGGGGGCAACTGCCTGGGTTCAAATCCAGCTTTTCCACTTACTAGCCAGGTGACCTTGGGCAAGTTGGTTAAACTTTCTGTGCCTCAGTTTCCTCATCCCTAAACGAGAGAAGCAATAACACCAACCTATAGGTGTTATTTATTAGCAAAGCACTTACAACCAGTCCTGGCTCGGGATGCCTGTAGAAGGGTTAGGTACTGTTGTTGTCATTGGTGTTTGTTACTGTCATGCTGTAACTCAAATGTCACTTCTCTGGAGCTGGCTGCTTAGAAGCAAGTTCATCACATCCTTCAAGAAATGAGCAGAGGGCTTGGATGTGGCTTCCATTTCTCCAGGTCCTGTTATTCTGCTTTGTTATTAATCCCTAGAGAATCGACGGTCCCCTCCCCTATCATCTGTTTCCCCTGTTCACGTCGACGTGTGTCATCATTCGCCTGAGAGGTGCGGTGGGCTCCTCGGCTTTGCTTCCTGAGCCCTCGTCCCACCTCTGGTCTTTGCAGAGAGAGGTCCCGTGGGAGTGTGAGCTACACCCCCACCCCGAATAGATCCCGTGGCTTCGGGCTGCTGCCAGAGGCTGCAGAGCAGCACCTCCAGAGGGCAGCTTCTGTTCCATGTCAAAAAATGGAGTGGAATAAACACAGTTGCTTCTCTGGAATCCGAAGTCAGTCCTTGCGATTCTGTGTGAGCTCTTCAAAACATAAAAAGAAAAAAAATCCTCTCCGTCCCATAAGTGTCCTCAAAACAGTCCCAGTGGGTGATGCTGAATGAGTGTCCTGCCCCTCAGGACAGCCACTGTGGACTTGTCTTCACACCCACTTCGCTGCTGGACAGTCATTGGGAGGAAGCACCCCAGCTCCTCATGACAGTGGCGATAAATGGCGCCCATGGGGGTAGCTGTAGACCAAGACTTTCACGCGGCCCGGGGAAAGAAGAAACGCTGGTGCAGAGTTTAAGAACCCGGGCAGCGATTATGTCCTGGCCCACCACGGGGATGTCTCCATGGCCGCTTACTTGCCCATCAACCCTGTAGGATGCTGATCTCCTGGCAGTTCCTGAGCTGATTTTAGGTGATGAACTATTATATAAGAAATGTTTTGTTAGGTATATGTTCGTTTAATTTTTTTATTTGAAAAATACTAGTTTTTCCATTAAAGCAGCTGCCAAATTTTCCTTTTATTTAAGAAGAGATTAAAAAATATATTTATAGACAAGGTGGTTCTATTATGGCAAAATCCTTGAGAGTGGTGGCCGAGGGAGCAAAGTTTGGAAGACACTGAATTGTGCAGAGTCACAGAGCACCTGTCCATTGGAGGTCCAGGGGGGCCTGGAGGCGGGGACACAGTCCCGGCATACGCTGCAGGAGCTGGTAGTCCAGAAGAGGGAAGAGGCAGCCTGTGAGATGTTGACACAGGGACAGGGGGTTGTTAAGCCTGTCACACAGCTCCTTGGTGCTCTGGGGGAGTCAGGGAGGAAGGTCACGTACAAGGTGTAGATGGAGGTGGGTGGAGGGATTTGGCAGAAGGTTTGTGAAGGACAAGAGACAGCCTGGAGATTCTGGAGGTGAGGTGACAGCCAGTGCGGAAGCTGGCACGTGGCACAGGCTTTGTGACTATTGGCTGTCGTCACTGAATGGAAGTCAAGTTAAGCAGAGCTGAGAGTAGTGTAGACCTCCCGTGCTGGGAGAGAAGCAGTTCTCAGGGAAGTATGGTCTTGAGCTAAAAGTCCCGGGGCAGATGCCCATGCTCGGGGGCCCTCTAGTGGCATAATTAGCAGGAAGAGGTCCTTGGAGAAAGCCGGGTCCAGTGCTTCTCGGACTTCTATGTGCATGCTTATCCCGTGGGGATCTTGTTAGAATGTGGTTTCCAGATCAGCAGGTCCGGGTTGGGCCTGAGACTCTGCATTTCCAGCAAGCTTCCAGGGGACACTGCTGCTTGAGTTCCCTTCTCTTCTGTCTCCCAACCCCCGAACCCCATGGAAGCTGCCATCCTCTCTCCAGTGACAGGAGAAGGTCGGAGTCCTCGCAGAGCCAGGAGGGCGGTGGGGGCACGGAGCCCTTTGTCTTTGTCCAGTCGTTGAAAGTGACTCAACCAAGAAAGGAAGGGTGAGCATGGGTTGCCAACTTTAAATTTTGGCCAAATAAGGACTTTTTAAAACAAAAGGACAACAATGAAGAAAAAACAAAACATCCATTATATCCAATATTATCACCATTATTTCCTAAAAGAAATGGAATCTCAAGTCCACAGAATCAGGAAGACTCCTAGCTCCAGTGGAGGAGCCAGTCTCAGGACACCTCCCTGCCTTGTCCTCATTTTGAGGGGACTTGGGAGATGTCACCACAGGCTGGCATGGATTGACAGGCTGAGGGTTGGAGCTGTGGCTGTAAGAATGGGGACTTCTGTTGTCCTCAGAGCTGTGGGCATATTCCTGGGAGCCCCTCGATGGTACCTCTGGGGCACCTCTGCACTTTCCCAGAGGAATAGCCTGGAGCAAGCAGAGAGAAGCCAGAGTGCCCTTCCATCCGCACTTCCTCCCCCTGCTTTACACGGGGGCTGCATAAGCTCCGGCTCTCACCTGTGTGCCCCTTGTAGGCCATGCAACACACAGACATTGCTGACTTGGTTTCTCCTGTCCTGAGACTACATGCTGTGATGTGTTGGGGTCGAGCCCCAAAGCTGGGGAGATCCTATGAGTCCTCTCCTTTTCCTCAAATGGCCCCCCTGCTGTCTGGCCGTGAGGGGATACACCTGCTATCTCCATCCATGTAGAATTGACCATCATCCTCCACTGTGTCCCTCTGTGGTTCTTGGATGACACGTGACTTAAGTTTGACTGTTGAGAGTCTATTCCAGGACTTCAGTTGGAGCTTTGGAATGAGGTGTTTTCTCTCTACTAAGAGGTCACTGAGCTGGCAGGATATGAGTCTGGAGTGCTAGTGGCCATTTTCCCCAAGCCTTTCAGGTGGGGCCTGCCTGAGAATGGAGCCAGCCCCAGGGAAAGCTGAGCCAGGAGGGGAGGGTTGACTTCCTGATGGTGTCATTTCAGCCCCTGACCCAGTTGTGTGTGAAGCTGGTGCCCCGGGACTTGGTTAAATAACTTCTCAGTTATTCCGTTTTCTGCTTAAGCTGGTTTGAGTTGGGGTTCTACCACTGGCAACTAAGAGCTCTGACCACCACAGGCCCCTAGGAGGAAGGAGGTGGCTTTGCCCACATCACAGGACGAATGGAAGTGCCAGGGCTGGAATCCACATGCCACCCACCTCCCCCCATCGTGCTCTATCTCCTTTTCCATGCTTCTGCCTGGCCCCGGGGAGATGCCAGGAGGTGACCCATCTTCCCATCAGGCTTCAGGGTGTCTGCCTGGCTGAAGGTTCCTGAGCGTTTGCAAAGCAGAGTGTCCTTGGAAGACTGTGGCAGCTGGTGGGACATGAGAGGATACACCTGTTGGTGGCCTCTGCTGCTGGGAGGATGTGCGTGACTCCTGATGACTTAGGCAACGCCAGGGGCTCAGGTGTTTTTCATGAAAGTGGGGTTTTCTTGGACACTTTTAGATTGCCTAGGTTTGCATGTCATGGAGGGCTCTGTAAGTCACTGAAAATGGTATTTTGAGGAGCTGCTGATAACGTATTTAATTTTAATAATGAGACACCCATACTCACAATTTATTACCCTCGGTG
The DNA here is from genome assembly GCF_037783145.1 of Equus przewalskii. NCBI lineage: Eukaryota > Metazoa > Chordata > Mammalia > Perissodactyla > Equidae > Equus > Equus przewalskii. The sequence goes on from NC_091851.1 coordinate 45,856,389, forward strand.
GCTTTTGGCTCTGGTTCCTTGAGCCATGTAAGAGTTCGAGGTTAATGGCTAACTTGATTAATTATTTAGAACTTAGGGATGGGAGTTTCTTACAAAACCAAAGACTTTGTAACAGATTAAGAGCTTTCTGGCTTAATTATCATTTTGAATTTTCCAAAGAATATTTTCTTCAAAACCACTCCACTATATAAGTTTATTGGGAAACGTGTAATTTTTACACTTGTTCTTTGCTGGGTTTAAATACTAATGTTCTTAGGATTCCATAGCCATTCAGTTCAAAGCTTTTGGTCTTCATTTTATTGCCTGTGAAATCCAGGCGGTGGATTCAGACTTTATGAAGCTCATGGAAGGGTTTGCAACCCCCTTTTAATGCTCTAGGGGCCAGGAATTTGACAGTGAGGTTTCATTCTCACGAGGGACAGTGTGCCATGGTTACAAGTGCAGCCTCTAGGGTCGGGGTAGCCTGGGTGTGGATCCCAGCCCCTCCACTTGGGTTGGTTACTTCACCGCCCTGACTCAGTTTCCTACTTTGCACAGTGGAGATAGTAACAGTATTAACCTGATAGGGTCGTAGCGAAGAATTAAATGAGAAAATTCAGGTACAGCACTTAAGCTGGTACCCAGCACAGGGTAATAGGTTAAGAATGTTGGCTGCTAACGATGATAGTGATGCTAGTATTCACTAGAGCAGGGGTCAGCAAGCTATGCCCTGTGAACCCGCCTCCTGTGTTTGTAAATAAAGTTTTATTGGAACACAGCCACGCTCATTCATTTACGTAAATGTGCCTGCTTTCACACTACAATGGAAGAATTGAGTAGTTACCCAGAGATGTCTGGCCCACAAAGTCTAAAATACTGACTCTGGCCTGGACGGAAAAAATTTGCTGCCCCCTGCACTAGAGACATCTTCTCCTGCTTTGGTCTTCTCCTTAACATGTCAGAGGTTTCCTTGTAGATGGGTGCTGTCCTGTATCTGTGCTCGCTGACAGTATTGCAGCCGCTGGCCACAAATGGCTGCTGGATGCTTGAAACGTGGCCGGTGCAACTGCGGAACGGAATTTGGCTTTAATTAATTTAAATTTAAATAGGTACCTGTGGCTAGAGGCTAGCACTTTGGGCAGTGCAGGGACATGACATGCTCCTCCTCCTGTCTCAGAGTGTGGGACAGGTGGCATCCTGTGCGGCCCCCATGCTGGAATCCTATGGAGGGGGCCGAGATGGTGGGGGGTGCTGTTTTTGGCTGAAATGAGGAGGAGGGAGGAAGCCTGCCTACTTTGTTTTTTCTTAAGTTTTTGCTTATTAAAAACATTTTTAGTTACAAAACTAAAACTTTTTTGTGAAATATTTGCTAAATGTAGAAAAGCATGAAGGAAAAAACTAAGAAGTCTGATCCCCTGATTTGGAGATGAGGCCTGTGCCCATTTTGTCTGCACATGGGTATCACTCCCAGGTCTGTATTAGCTGCAGAGCAGGGGTGCTGACCTTTGCGTGGTGCCAGCCCACTTTGTCCACAGGACACGCATGCACGCAGAGCTCGGGTCATCGGGAGTGGTGGCTGTCAGAGCCTCTCTGGGTGGCTCCTGGGGCTGCTTGCAGTTAGGGACTTAATCCGCAGTACCGGGCCCACTGCCTGTGCCGTAACGTGCCTTTGTGTTTTTCATGTTTATACAGAGTTGCCACACGTCCTCCGCAGAAACCTGTATCAGTTTGTGTCCCTGCAGAAGGTGTTGGAAGTTTCTGGTCCCTCACACTTTAATTAATGCTGGACCCTGCCACCTGTCTCCCCTTTGTCAGTCTGATGGTGAAAAATTCTCGTCTGTATTTGCATCACTTGGATTTTGAATGAGATGTGTCCCCAGTAGTCGCTGCTTGGAAATATTTCTGGTCACTTTCTTGCTCCTTTTAATTCCCGGGTTGGGCCGGTGGTTAGGAACCAGTTCCAGAATCCTGGGGCAGTTTCCTGGGGCGTGGATCGGGCCTGCAGAGAGCTGACTCTGCCGGCAGCTTGTGTCTCATGAGGCCTCCCCTGGGCTTTGCAGGTGTTGGCTCCCCCATCCCTCACAGCCACCTGATGAACCAGGCGCTCTTATCCCCGTTTGATGGATGAGGAAACTGAGACCTCCCTCAGGTCCTAGGCGAGTGAGCGCTGTAGTCTGGACTTGAACAGGTGGTCGACCTCTGGGCTCATGCTTCTCACAGCACAGATGGGGAGGTGCACTGGAGGAGAAAGGTGTGGGAGATGGGGCAGGGTGGACCCCACTCAAACGGGACTCACTGGCCCTGTGGCTGTAGACAACGTCAGCTGGTGGCCTCTCAGAGTGTTAGATTCCCCAGCCCCCAAGCAGATCCCAGGATATTTACCTTGCAGGGTTGTTTTAAGGATACAGGGGAAAATGTGTAGGTCCTGCCGCCATCCTTTGCACCCTGCCAATGATAAGTGGTGACTGGTATCTGTATTATCAGCAATGATTATTAGCACAATGATGGAAAACATGGAGTGAAGATGATGAATAGAAAGTGTCTAGAACGCAGCCGCTCCCTGAGTGTTAGCTGTGATTGATTTTGTTAACATGTTACAGTGTGTATATTTCCACATTCTGTAACATAGCAAACTGTGAAACCTTTACCTGCCCAAGGACACTGTTGAAAGCGCCTGATGGGCCCCATGGTCTTACAAACACAGCCCTCTGGTCCACAGTGACCAGTAGTGTTTTAGATCCATCCGGGCAAGAATATCGCCAGGGTCCAAAAGCAGCCCTTGCCCTTGGCTCCCCGGGGGCTGCTGCCGTCCTGCCTGGCTTGTTACACCTTTGCAGGCTGCTGGATTTGTTTCGGGGGTGGGGTCCAATCATGGGCGATCTGTTCTGTGTCAGAGGGAGGACTCAGGGCTGCTGGAACGGAAGCCTCTGGGTTCCCGATGCTGTCCTGCAGCGCCTGACCAGCTGTGTTCGGGGAGTGTTCTGGCCTTTCTGCTGCAGGATAGAGACATCACAACGTGGACGGGTGGCCTGGTCTGTGGGTGCGTCCTAGAGTGACCTTCATTTCCAGTTCAGCTGTGCCTTCCCTCCTCTCCTGGGGTTACAGAGTTGGCCAGGCCACCGCATCTCAGCTCCCCTTTGTTCCAAGTTTACTGCTGATACAAATTCCATGGATTAAACTGTCCATGGAAATTTATGTTCATAATGGATGCATCTCTCCTGGGAAGTGATGTCCCTTCTTAAGGATGATGACCACATCATTAACTCCTGACTGTCCCTGTCCTCATCTCAACCATTGTGCCCAAGTTGAACAGATTGGAAATGAGCCTTAAAACCAACAAACTTACCACCATGAGAAACAAATTCCAACAAACAGCAGGAAAAAAAGTCATTTGTTTGGCAGATCTGTCTGTCCCGGTGTCTGGACAGCACTAACTTTCATTCGTTTGGCAGAACTATCTTCCTTGTTCCAGTTGGTTTGGGTGCATTTTCTTCCTTTTGGAGAAGTTGCTAGAAGGTAGTGTCTGTGATGTTTTTATGATAGCAGCTAACATCTTTATTGACAGACTGCTCTTATCTGCCAGGCCCCACACTTAGCTTTTTACACATTTCACCTCCCTGAAGTCTCATGACAGCTCTAGGAGATTCCCATTATTATCAACCCTGTTTTGAACATGAGGAAACTGAGGCTCGGAGGTGACGCTGTGGACCCACAGAACAGGCCAATTGCAGAACCAGGATTGGAATCCAGGCTGTCTTGCTTCACACTCCAAGGACAGCACTTAGCCCTAGTGCTCTACTAGATGCTGCCTGGGTTCCTTGACACCTCCCTCCTACCTGCCAGACCAAATGGGGTCCTCTGGTATAAGCTCTTTAAGCATGTTGAAAGTACTTTTGTAGCACTCACCAAAAATGTCATTTAATTGTTATTTGGGTACTTAGTAGTTGTTACATAGGCGAAGCTGTAGACTTGTGAGGACAGGGTCAGTGTCCAGCTTGTTCTCTGTTCCAGTCCCTATATAAGGCCTCACAGACAGTGGGGTCTTAAGTGCTGGATGAATGAAGGGATGGATGGATGGATGGATGGATGAATGATGGGTGGATAGTTGGATAGATGGTTGATAGATGATGGATGAATGAGTGGGTGGGTGGATAGATGATGGATGAGTGAGTAGGTGGATAGGCGATGGGTGGATGAATGGGTGGGTGATGGAGGGGTGAGTGAGTAGAAGGATGGGATATGGATGGACAGTAAATGGAAGGATGGTAGTGGAAGGATGGATAGCTGGAAGGACAGATGCTTAAAGAAGAAACAGAGACAATCTCTGGAGTGGGAGGATTTCCCTCATGGTCCCCAATTTTGTTGCCTTCAGCTCCTGGAGAAAGATGTACCTGGAGGAAGAGCTTTGCATGTCTGCCTATTTCTTTCCTTTTGGCCAAGACACCCTCACAGCAGTGCCCTGGTTACAGTCAGGAGAAGGTTCTCCTGGCCATATAAAACTCCAAGAGGGGAGCAGGAACATCTCTAGCTTCCAGCTAACTTGAATCTCTCAACTCAAACCTTATCTTCCCCTCTCCTGTCCTGGGCATCTTTTGGGACAGCTGATTGAAATGAGCGTTTCACAAAGCTAACTTGGAAGGGTCTTTGGAGGCAGCCACAAGGAGTATTGGCCTTAGAAAGACTTAGGTTTGAGTCCCAGCTTCACCACTTACTTGCTGTGTGGTTTTGGGCAAGACACTTTACCTCTCTGAACCTCAGTTTCCACATTGTGATGCCAACTTTGTGGTTCTGCTAAGGTTGGAAGTGGGTATGTATGCATGGAGAGAAGCCAGCACTGAATTGATGTCTAGCAGGTGTTAATTTCCCTTATCTCACTTTCCATCTCACTCTCTTTGTTTCCTTTTTCTTAGACTGTTGGAAGAGATTTACTGTGCTGGAATTCAATTTCTATAAATCTATTCTCTTCCCTCCTCCATGTTCTCCATGAGAATGCAAAAAAAAAAAAAAAAAAAACCCTGACACGCCAGCCGTGATGCCCACTAGGCTGAGGGAGGATTTCCTGGTTCCAGTCTTGGCAGTGTGAGAGGAGCTCCTGTAGAGCAGCGGGAAGCGGGCCTCCTTGGTCCTGTGCACGCAGGCTTGAACCTGTGGGGGTGCATCAGGAGAGCAGAGCATAGCAGGCAGGTTGATAGCGCAGCTCTGGATTCACACCTGGGTCAGCCACTCACTCCCTGAGCAATCTTGGAAAATGTATTAACTCCCTGTAGCGCCAGCCTTGGAGGGTGTGTAGGATCAGGTCAGTATAGGAAGGGCTTAGCATGTCATGCAGACTCAGCTCAAAGACTTCCCCAGAGAGCCTTGTTGGATGTGGGCTGGACTCAGAGCAAGGGTGGAGGATACAGATGTCCCTGGGGCCAGGCAGGCGTCAACCAGCCATGGTGAGACAAAGCAGCTGGCCCCAGCTTCAGGGTGGGGAGACACTGGGATTCCCTGCCATGCCTGATGAGCATATTGTGGTGTGGCCCTGCTAGTTTTGATTATGTAGGAATAAGAGCTCAAGGTTGCCAGCTCTTTGGTTTTTAAGAGAACTTGAAAGCCTAGATTTTCATGTGGAATTTCTTGACTCTTTAAAAATGTTTGCTTTTGACTCATATTTTCTAAAAACGGGATGCACACCTAACAGCGTATTTCTTGACCTAGCCTTGTAGAAGTCAGAGATGAGGATAGAATTGGCAAGTCAAATGACAGAAGGAAAGGGAAAATATGAATGGCCAGAGTGACGTCTGCATGAAACAGCGCGAAAGCAGCCGTGGGAGGACGTAGGTTCGTTTCTAGAGAGAGCGCGTGGATGATGGTCTCGTAGTTGTGAACTTTTAGCTTGCATCTTGGAGAAATGCCGCACAACTTTAGATTAGAGATGCTGCAAATGTAACAGACTATACGGAGAATACTGACCAATACACTTGACGTTGCAAAAGGGTCATAAATGCATCTGTGGAAATCAAGCGCTCAGCTTCTAAGTTGTAAAGATGGACCAAAAATGCACTAGCAGGGAGGGACAGGTGACCAAGTGAACAGCATTGTCCTTATACCTCCCTCCCTCCGTGGCTCTCCCCCTCCTCCCTCGTCTGTCTCTCTGTCCTATCGATCGATCGATCAATCGATCGATCGATCGATTGATCGATACATGTATGTATGTATGTATGTAGATATCTCTAGATATGTGTGTGCATATGTGTATAAAATATAATTGTCTTGTCAAGGATGACTTACAGCCTTAATGTTGATTAACTCTGGCCTGGTGGTTTCCAATGTCTCTTTATGTGCAAATAAATTATGCAGCAATGATGCCCAGGTCCTGTTTAATTAATTGCTCTTCTGTTAGCCTGTTTAAAGTCAGGGAAACTTCACGGAGCCCCAGTTCCTCTTAGGAACATCGGGTCCCTGACTTAGGAAATCCGAGTGGATGACCAATGGCTATTCTGGCTCTCAGAGAGAATGTAGACAACTTCCCTTGTGACAAACCCCCTGGGTCCGTGGCTGATTTTGTTGTCCTGCGACTGGCAGTGGGTGTGGGCTGCTGATGTCTGGACGTGGAGAAGCCCGCCTCTGTGTGGAGAACTAAACTCTGGGAAGAAGTGGTCTGGGTCAAATAGAGAGAGGACTTAGACACGGGCACACTTGCCACCCAGATTCCTCTTTCTCTGGCTGCCTGGATTTTGGGAGGTGTTGCGTTATTTCGCTATTTAGTTATTTGCTTGTTTGTCTAATGTCTCTTCGTTTTTTTCTGTTTAGACTTTTTTCCGGTTGGAAAGAAAATTATGTTCATTATTGAAAATTCAGGAAACAGAAAAGTATTGAGAAGGAAATAAAAACTGTTCACGAACTCCGCACCCCCACACAGAGATAGCTCTTATGGGTGCCTTTTTTTATGTTTCCTTCCAGGCTTTTTTCTGTGTAAATTTTATTTTACTGTATTGGGATCCTTCATTATATCCTTTATTAAATTAATATATCATAAGCACTTCTCCATGTCCCTCGGTATACTTGAAACCGTGGTCTATAATGGTTTCATAATGCTCCAGAATAGGAATTTGCCAAAATTTATTTGCCCATTTCTCTTTCATCAGAAACTTAGTCTGGCTTAAGCCTTTTGTTTGTTTTTTGTTTCTTGCTGTAATAAATAACTCTGTGATGGACTTCAGCCTACATATCTTTTTGTGTATATCTTTGATTATTTCTTTAGGCTAAATTCCTGGAAGCAGGCTTCCCGAGTCAAAAGGGATGGAGGTTGGATGTATTCAGACACGTTGTACCAGCCTGTTCTCCTGATGAGGGTGGGGTATGTGTAGAGAGAAAGAGCTATCCAGTTGAATCAAATACTCTTGAGCAGTTTAGTTGTACGCCTGAAAGTGAGGGATCAGAGTAGGGTGAGAGAGTTTCTAGCACAGCAGCACAGCACACGGTGTACAGTAAGTGAATGCCCTTTCTCTTAGTCATTTATAGTAATTTTTCCCTTCTGTGACAATAAGTGTCTACCTGCTTTCTTCGTCTCCTTAAATTGGCCTTAACTGCGAAGCATTGGGGAATTCAATGCATATGCAGAGTGATCTGCTTTTATTATTATTTTAAGCATCTTGATTTAATGTGATCCTCCCAATTTTGCTAAGTTTTGCCTATTTTTTGAGTAATCCTGTACAATACTGTGTCCTTACCCCAAGAGGAGAGCAGATATTTGCCTCGATCTTCACAGGATAATTAGACTCTAAAATTAGAAGGCAAACAGTGCATGTTAAAATGTGTCTAGATAGAATCCCCGTGGGAGAATTCAGCTTTCCTGGCAGTGCGGGCGAAGCTTGGTGCACGGCTGATGGAGCAGCGGGAAGCTAAAAGGGAGCGATGTGGCCTGATCGTGTGGAGTATTCAGGGCAAATGCGGAGAGGCTGCTGACGCAATCCCGTCACTGTGTCTAAAAATACTTGGTTCCCAATGAAAAGGAGGAGGGGTGTGGAAAGCGTTCTGGTTACGTCTTCCCCAGTCACAGTTGCAGATCTTGTGAGGCTGGCCCTTAGGAGGTACCAAGACCCACTTTGTGTTGCTCTGTGAGCTTGTTAGAGAACATCCCCGGCTGCGCTCGAGGAAAGAGGTGGATCGGACAGCTCAGGGCTTGCGCAGCTCTTCCTTCAGCAACATCAGCTGACCCAGAACGTTCCAGAGAATCCCTGCATCTACTGGCCCGCCCTGCGAATATTTATTCCACAGCTCCTGAAGGTCATGGATGCCGTGGGGAGCTGACAGTCTGGCGGGGTGGAAAGACTCCTTTTGTAGGTCACAGTTCATCACATGCCCCCTATGTGCCGGCCCAGAGCTGGGGGCCGAGGCTGCCGAGGAGGAAGAGGGACGTGACAACCTCTTCGATGGAGCTGACCGTCTGATGGAGAAGGCAGCGCCAATCAATAATCACCAGCAAGTTTATAGGGAAAAAGGGAGCTAAGTGTGCTGTGTCTCTGGAGAAATGTGTATGTGTTGCATTTTGAGGTGAAAACAGTTTAGAATTAACTTCTATCTGTTATGCTATAAAATGAAATGAACAATGACTGATACATCAGTTGTTCAGTTTCAAGGCTGTCTTCTCTTCCTAGACCCTACCCTCCACCACACACACTAAACTGTAAACCCCAAAAGGGTGGGACTGCACCTGTTTTGCCCCACCTGGGACTCTGGGGTCTGGCCCCGGGCCTGGCATTTAGTCGGGGGCAGTGTGTGTTGGACGGATGGATGTGCACAGTAGACCCTATAAGACATGGGTTGTCTTGCGCTGCTGCAGGGCCTGAGCACCTGGAGATGGGGCTGTAGGACAGGGGCACGTTTGCCCCTGGTGTCCCCAGAGCTGATCATGGCCCAGGCCACCCCCCGCACTCCCTCAGGAACCTTTCCTGAACTTTTCCAGCTGGGTCCATCCCTTTTACTGCCTCCGCTCCTGCACCTTCCCTTCACATCACTTACCCCACCCAGCTGTGACTGCTTTGTTGGCAGGTCTCTCTGGTGGGTCTTTCACCAAGTCCAGGTTAACCTCTTGTCTCTGGATAATAGGTGCTCAGTATTTTTAGAACCAACAAAAGTCCTGTTGTGGACTCGGGGGAGGGAAGAAAGGAGGGAAGACCTTTGCCTGGCACGGCCCTCCCTCAGATCTCAGCACCACTGGCTCCTTCTCATCGTTCTTGTCTCAGCTCCAGATGACCCTCCCTGGCCACGGGAGCACAAATGCTCGCCCTCCCAAGTCACACCTTCACTTTTCCTCATCCCATTGTATTTTCTTCTGAGCACACTTAGCACCATCAGGAAATATATTATTTATGCACAATTAAATATTGCTTACATTAATTATATACAAAATACAAATATATATGATATGCATTCATGTGTGTGTGTGTGCATGTCTGTCTACACCACCAGAGTATAATTTAAATGAAAACGGTCTTTCCCAGCCTCCAGCACAGTGCTTGGCACGTAGTGAAGGATTAAATATAACTGGAATTAATGAACGGAAAACTTTCCCTGTTCTCTCCACTCTGTTGTATTTTTTCATGAGGCTGTTGAGCCCATGACTCCTGCCCACCGTCGGCCACTGTTAGTGCTCGGGCACAGCCAGCAGGACCCACGGTCCCGAGCCTGGGGAGTTGAGAGGGTGAAAGCTCTTTCAGAGTCTGTGGGCCATTCCAGGATCTCAGCGCCCCTGACCTCCTGAGAAGACCCCCCGGCACGTCTCCAGCAGAAACCCTGATGGGGAGACAGTGTTTGGCCCAAGTGCCTGTTTATTTTTTAATCCCTTTCCCCTCCTGCACAAATCTCCTGTATCCCTTTGACAAATGAGCTGCACATTTTCAGAAGGAAAGCAATGTGTTATCATGACACATATCCATGTGTGGGCACACGCGCCCTGTAGAAAGTCATCTCCCACGACGCCCAAATTCCTAACCTGGTTTCCTGAATGTGATAAGAACTAGGGTCCCCGAATCCAGGTCCCAGTCCCACCACTCACATGCTTGGGACCCTCAATGGCTTTCTTGGCAGTTTCCTCACCCGTGAAATCTGGGATTTGGATTATTTCATTCCTCCATTCCCTTCCAGCTTTTAAACCTTCCATCTGGTTCTCTGTCATATAGACTATTGATATTGGAACACATTCTTTTGATTAATTGATGGATGATGTAGGCTAGGTGCCTTTCCTTTAGAAGGTTCTTCATCTTATCAGTCAAGATTCTTTTCTTTTTGAAGAAGAAGAAGATTGGCCTTGATCTAACATCTGTGGCCAGTTTTCCCCTCTTTGCTTGCAGAAGATTGTTGTTGAGTTAACATCTGTGCCAATCTTCCTCTATTTTGTGTGTGGGATGCTGTCACAACGTGGCTTGATGAGTGGTGTGTAGGTCCATGCCCAAGATCCAAACCCGTGAACCCTGGGCTGCAAAAGTGGAGCATGCGAACCCAACCACTATGCCACCGGGCTGGCCCCTCGTCAAGATTCTTTTAGTTGCACGTGGCTTTAGTTGCTGTTGAGAAACCCAACCTCACTGCCTTCACCATAAAAGGTGTTTGTTGATTGACAAATTTGATTAGTCCAGGGGAGTTTGACTTCAGGCCCTTGGATCTGGAGCATCTCATTGTATCCTCGGTGTTTGCTCCCTCTCCAGCCCGTAACCTGCTCTTAGGCCAGCTCTCCCTTCTTCCGGGGGCCCTCACAGGCTCCAGCCAACTCGGGGAAAGAGGAGAGCTTCTCTTTCCTGCTAGTTCAAAAACGAAACAAACCAAAACTCTAGGAAATCGTGTTTTATTGGTCTGTCAGCCTCTTGAAATCATATGAACTGAATGGGCAAGGGGTTTGGCCCCCAAGAGAAATCCAGGGGCTGCAACCAGAAAAGGGTGTAATGGCTATTGGGTAGGGAAAAAAGGTCCATTTCAGAATCTTCACAAAAAGTTCTCCTTTAAAATTTCATAGTGGTTCCTTAACTAGCAAGAGGCTGGCTTGACTCTGGTTATCGCAGAGACACGGGGCTGGGGTGGAGGGAAGGAGCTGGGCCCTGATCTTCTGGGTTGGTGATAGGGTTTGTTTTCTTTCCCAGTAACAGATTTGTGCTGACCTTGGTGCTTAACGTGAGGCCTGTCCTTTCCTTAGCTCACCAACATCCGTCACTGTCATGTCCTTTTGGCACTAATTAAAGAGGACACATGGGATGAGTAAAATGATGGATTGGGTTGACGTGATTCAGAGTAGGGGTGAGTGAGAGAGAGAGAGAGAAGCTCACCCGTACTCCGCCACCTCAGAGTAGCAGCAGCAGGTCTGTTTCACCCGCGGGAGGGGCTTGGGCTGACTTGGTCGCTGCCCCCTCCAGAAGACTTGCAGGATTAGGGAGATCTTATGTCCCTCCCTGTGGAGACTCCTGTGTTGAGAAGATGAGACGTGAAGTGTGGACACTGAAACTTCCGTTTCCCTTGCTCCATCCAGCTCAGTGTTGTTGACTGAGGAGTACGATAGAGAAATGGTTTTTCCCCCCAGAGTTTATGTGCTGGGTAATTGTATGTCTAGTTGAGTTAATTTCTGAGTTTTCTTTCTATGACTTGACCTCACATTAAAAAAAAAAAAAAAGGCTAATGAAAGTGAAATTTTGTGGTAAGCATATCAAAAAGCAAATAGCAAGTAACCCATCTATGAAATTGTTATGAGAAAAGTTATTATGGTAATGGTTAGAGAAAAACAACTCTATTTAATGTTCCATGGTTAGAGGGATTCCAGCCGAGATATGGAAATGTATCTTTTTAGGAGATTTTGTGAGGCACGCATTTTAATATGTTCTCTATCATACACGGTCACATATATTAATGAAGTAACTCAGCAAAGAGCTAACTACATGCAGCAACCTCCTCTTCCTGTCTTTAAATACAGTATGTATTTCATGTTGTAAATTAGGGGCTAAATTATGCAAGATGGATTTCGTGGTAATATAATGGATATTTGGGGCTTTCTTGAGTTCCCGCTTATTTTTATTTGGCTTTAAAGAACTTATTTGTACTTCAACCTATTTAAAAGCATCTTTCTAGGGGCCAGCCCGGTGGTGCAGCGGTTGAGTTCACACGTTGCACTTCAATGGCCCGGGATTCGCCAGTTTGGATCCTGGATGTGGACCTACGCACCGCTTGTTAAGCCATGCTGTGGCAGGCATCCCACATATAAAGAAGAGGAAGATGGGCATGGATGTTAGCTCAGGGCCAGTCTTCCTCAGCAAAAAAGAGGAGCATTGGCGGCAGATGTTAGCTCAGGGCTAATCTTCCTCAAAAAAAAAAAAAAAAAGCATCATTCTGTTAGAATCACAGTTAGACATGCTGTTCCTCCTAAGAATTCAGATGCCAGTGCAAATTCATTATTTTGAAGATGTTTTACCAGTCCCTGACTCAGTAATATTCAGCAGTGTCTCTCCTGTGGTAGGAAAGCATCGTCGATAAATTTTAATGTGCCTTCCATATAAGATACAAATTGTCCCATAGGCACTGGGTCAGTGTTTACCTTCACATGTCACAAACAAGAAACAAAAGCCTCATAATATGGTTTTCCACATTATCTTTGCAGTGAGAAAAGGCCTGTCCAGAGTAGCTTTTATTTGACTTAGTTGACTTATTTTCGAGCTGTTATTGCACATTTGCTAGTTGGTAGGTTTCCAACTTTTTCAGTGTTGAAAGTCAAGGGGTGTTTTTCTGTATACGTGTTTTTCCCTGAAGGTCAAAAGGTAACTTTGGCATGTCTGTGAAAATATAGATGAATAATTTATCGATGTGCGCATATTTTATTTTTATGGATATAGAAATAGAGATAAAGGGACCTAGGAAGGGTTTCCTTTTGGCAAATGAGCATAAAAAAACTGTACTATAAACAATGAAATACTAGGCTCTGGGTAGAGACTAATATTCATAATACAAAATATGGGGAGATTTTTGGCCATATTTTCTAAGACAGAGTTCTCAGAAATCTGTGTTTCTGCTGTGAAACACAGAAAACAAAGCAATAGTTAAACATCAGCAGAACCGTCAATTCAAAAACAAATCAAGAGAAATTCCACATGAATCTGCATGATTATGCTTGCATTTTTCTCTAAAATTAATAAAGTATATGCCTTACATATCTGCACATATCTAAGATTTACATAAAAGATTACAGATATAAAGACGCTAAGTTGTTAGGGATGAGAATAGGTATATAAAGCTGTTCTCTGTCTTTTGCATTATGTTGATTGTTCTTGTGGGGGAAAAATTAATTTTAAAAGGCCAGTTGAAAGTCAATTTTCCCATTAAAGAAAGATGCTGTTGTTTTAAAACGCTATCGCATTCACTGCAGATTAAAACAATGAGTTACTATTTCCACCTATCAGACTGGCAAAAGTCAAAACATATAGAGATGGCAAGGTGTGGGTGAAATTTGGAAAAACAGGCACTGCTGATGTTAGCATAAATGGGTATGACCACTTTGGAGAGCAATATGGCATATCTCCTTGAATTTGAAACACTGGGACCCAGCAATACCCGGCCAGGCCTTTGCCCTGGAGGACGCGGCAGCATGAGTAGCAGGAGAGTTATTCAGGGGTGTTATCACAGCGTTGATTCAGTAGCAAAAAAGTGGGAGGAGCCATAATGGAGGAACGGGAAAGCATGACCAGGAAGAATGCACACTCCAGTCGCTGCCGTCGCTGCCTCTGCAGTGATGGCAGGGTCGGGGGATGCCACTGGGCTCCTGAGGTTACTGCAGGGGCTTAACTCCATCTGTAATATTTGTTTCTTCTAGTAAATAGAACGCCCATCTTAAGCAACTATGTCAAGATGTTAATCTTTGCTAATCTGGCTATTACATACATGCATGTTTATTTTCTGTGTGTCTGTATTATTCAAAAGAAATCCATTCATATTGCATTTTTTAAAGTAGTGGAAGTTTTTATATCAGAAACTAAAATAAATGAAGCCATGAAGTATGTGGTAAATTATGAACTGTTGCCTCTATAGTTGGTTGCCAAAATATCCTGCCAGGGTGTATTAATTAGTAACAAATATAAAAATAGGAATTTAAAAAATTGAAACACGGTTATGTTGTCATTACAAACTAGCCATATAAACCTTAGGGAAGGAAATTTGGCTATATTTAGCGAAATTACATGTGCACTTACCCTTTGAAGCTGTAATCCCACATCTAGGAATCTATCCCAAAATATCTTGGCAAAATATAAAATAGCACATATGCAAGGCTATTCATTTTGTCATTATTTGTTATAGTAAAGTGTTGGAAACAACCCACATATTCATGAATAGTGGATTGGTTGGATAAACAGTGGTATGTCCACACAATGGAGTATTGGATGGCTTTAGAGAAATGAGGATGCTCTTTCTTCCACTATGCAGCGATCCCCTGGAAATATTGGTGAGAGGGGAAAAATCACGATATAGAACTGTGTTTATAGTATACTCTCTTTTGTGTGAGAAGTAGGGAGAAGGGGTGTGAGTGTGTGTGCATGTGTGCATGTCTGTGTGTACCTAGGTTGTCCAAAAGAAAGACTGGAAGCACACAGCAAAACTAAGAAAAATAGTTGCATGTAGGGGAGGGAGCCCACAGGTTGGAGAGGACAGATCTGGGAGGAGACCTCGGTGAGTGCACTTTGTTATAGAATTTTGAGTTTTGAAACATGTAAATATTTTACATATTCAAAAAATTAAAAAGGGGAAAAGTTGAAACAGACGTAATAATTGAACCTAACTGTCTATCAAGTTGGTGGCTTAACCTTAGAGAAATTAATTTCTTCGGGTGACTTTAAAACCCAGTATTTTAACTGTTCATCGCTAGTGGGATGCAGTTTAGGACACAAATGCATATATCAATACAAAGAAATAAGAAAATGCATTCACTGGTCTTTTTATTAGCTGTAATATTGATGTTGTTACTTTGAAATTATTATAGGAATAATTTTGGAGAAAGCAAATAAGCAATGTTTAATGTTAGGAATCAAGATTCTTAGGATGGAAAAGAGATAAGGTATAATATTTGTTAAAGTTACCTAAAATCCTGTAATCTTACATTTGAATTGGAAATATCAATATGAATTCATAGTGTTCTTTGCTCTTAAAGATACCTGTTTCATACTCTGTCCACTGAAAAGACCTAGAAGCAGTGGTAACCCTGTGGCAATGAACGCCACCCACTGCCCAGGTTTTCCTCACTGAATACAATTTCCCATTAAAAGGAAGCAGAATTCCTTGGTGAAATGACTGATTCCTGGTCTGGGATACTTTATCATGCCAGAAAGCAGGGAAGATATCAAAGATTAATGGGATTATGTTGAAAGAATATAGGAATTAAATTGAATGATTTTCTGCTGGCTAAATGAGATACTTGTGTATCAAACGGACTAATGAGTAGAATTGATTGAAATACATCAAAATTATAAAAATCCATGCCTTCAGAATGATACTTCAAAAAAATAATTGGTCACTATTACATGTTGCTAGGGCACCAGCTCACTATTTTGAAAATCACTTAAATAAGGGAAAAGAATAAAGCATTTATTGTGCCTTCTGTTTGACTTGTATTTCAGAGTAACCAAATAGTTGGTGATGGAAAGTTTTCCTTTATAAAAAATTTCTAATTAATAAATGCAGAAGGAAAGATAGAATTAGAACATTATGATTTGACAGCCCTAGTGAAATGACAGGTCTAGGCAATTATCATCAATGCGTGTTAAAATCGTTAGGTGTGTATCCAGGGGGAATTTCATAATGGATAGATCAGGCCTATATAAGCTGAATCAACTGATCTCATTTCACATCTTTGAAACTAGGACAACCCGACATGATGTGTCTCCTGCTACGCAATTGGAAACACACATCACCACCTGGAAAGGATTCTTGCCTAAAAAAATTAAACCTGAATGTGATCAAGCTTCTAGATCTTACTACCAGTTTGAAGGAAATATGGGGCTGAAGGCACATGTTAACAAGTTAACCATCTTCTTAAACAAGATATGGAAGTGTTCCATCACTCCAGAAATTTTCCTAGTTTCCTCTTCCAGTCAAGTCCACCTTTTCTCACAGTTGCAATTATTTTCCATAGATCTCACCATAGATTATCACATAAATGAGTCATGCAGTGTGCATCTGTGTGTGTGTCTGGCTTCTTTCACTAAACATAATGTTTTAGAAATTCTTCCATATTGTGTGTATATGCACGTATTTATATAATTGGTTTGCTCCTTTTTATTATTGAATAGTACTCCATTGTATGAATATCTCATAATTTGTTCTCTGTTTCTAGTTTTTGGCTGATGTACATAAAGCTGCCTGTGAGCATTCTTGTACAAGTCTTTTGTGGATAGACGTTTTTATATCTGAGTAAATTGCAAGAAGTGAAATTGCTATAATATAGAGTAGATGTATAATTAACATTAGAAGGAACTTCCAAATGGTTCTAAGTGATGTGAATTCCAGTTGCTTTACAGCCTTTCCAAAAGTGAGTGTTGTCTGTCATTTTAATTTGTCATTCAGGCAGGTATGAAATGGTATCTCATTATGATTTTTTAAAATTTGTTTTTTACAGAACAGCTTTATTGAGATGTAATTCATGTACCATACAATTTACACATCTAAAGTGTACACTTTAACAGTTCTTAACATCTTCTAAGAGTTGTGCAGCCATCGACACAATCAGTAGTTTGTGACCTTCTAGAAATTTGTCCCTTTCATGTAAGTTATCTAATTTATTGGCATGCTGTTGTCCACCGTGTTCCCCTATTGTTCTTTTATTTCTGTAAGGTTGGGAGTGAGGGCTATTACATTCCTTATTTTAGTAATTTGAGTCTTCTCTCTTTTTCTTCATCTGTCCAGCTAAAGAGCTGTAAATCTTGTTGATCCTTCCCTTCAAAGAACTAAGTCTTGGTTTCATTCATTTTCTCTGTTTTTTTTCCCTGCGGTCTATTTCATTAATTTATGCTCTAATCTTTATCCATTCCTTCTTTTTGTTTGCATTAGGTTTAGTTTGCTCTTCTTTTTCTCCTCTCTTAAGGTGGACCATTAGGTTATTGTTTCGAGAGTTTTCTTTTTTAATATAGGCATTTATAGCTATAAACTTCCCTTTAAGCATGTCTTTAGCTGTATCCCATAAGTGTTGGTTTGTTGTTTCTTCATTTTCATTTATCTCAAAGTACTTTCTGATTTTTGTTGTGATTTCTTCTTTGATTCATTGGTTATTTAGGAGCATAGACATTTCCACATATTTGTGAATTCTCCAAATTTCTTTTTGTTATTGATTTCTAGTTTCATTCCTTTCTGATCAGAAATCATAGTTTTTATTATTTCAGTCCTTTTAAATTTATTGAGGCTTGCTTTATGAACTAGCACATGATCTATCCTAGAAAATGTTCCATGTGCATTTAAGAAGAATGTATATACTGCTGTTGCTGGGTGGAGTGTTCTGTAGATGTCTGTCACGTAGTGTATGGGATAGTTAGTTTATAGTGCTGTTCACTTCTTCTATTTCCTTCTTTATCTTCTGCCTAGTTGTTCTATTCATCACTGAAAGTGGGATATTGAAGTCTCCAACTATTATTATTTATTTCCCCTGCAACTCTATTAATTTTAGCTTCATGTACTTTGGAGCTCTGTGGTTAGGTACATATATGTTTATAATTGTTGTACCTTCCTGATGGATGGATGCTTTTATCTTTATAAAATGCCTCTCTCTGTCTCTAGTAACATTGTTCTGAAGTTATTTTATCTGGTATTACTATAGCCTTTCTAGCTTTCTTATGGTTACTGTTTGCTGTGTGTATGTGTGTATGGTACATCTTTTTGCATCCTTTTAGGTTCAGCCTGTTTGTATCTTGAATCTAAAGAGTGTGTCTTGTAGACAGCATATAGTTGGATCTGATTTCTTATTCAGTCTGACAGTCTCTGCCTTCTGTTGTATGCTCTAATCCATTCACTTTTAATGTTATTAATGTTGCTGGATTTGCATCTGCCATTTTACTTTCTGTTTTCTATGTCCCATGTCTTTTTTGTACCTCTGTTCCTCCTTTACTACTTTCTTTTGTATTAGTGAATCTTTTGAGTATAATATTTTTATTTCTTTAATGATTTTTTGAGTTAGTTTCTTAGTGGTTACTATAGAGTTTACCATATACATCTTATCAGAATCCTTTAGATTTATGCTAACTTAATTTCAGTCAGATATAGAAACTTTACTCCCATGTGGCTCTATTCCCTTTTCTCTTTTTTTGTGCTGTAATTCTTATACATATTACATCTATCTATGTTACAAACCCTACAATAAATTGTTATAATTACTACTTTATGTGAATTTATGTTTATTTAAAGAAGAAAAGAGAATAAAGGATAGCAAGTATATATTTATAAAGTCTGTTATATTGATAACCTTCTTATTTATCATTTCTGGTTCTCTCCATTTGTTCCTGTGGATTCAAGTTACCATCTGGTGTGATTTCCTTACCCTGATACAGCTTTGTGCCCATACACTTCCCTTGTATGGTTATTGTCAAGGCTATTACATTTCTATGTTATAGGCCCAATAAGACAAGTGTCTGTATGTGTGTTTGTGTCATTTTATGAAATTGGTTTTTAAAACAGTTAATAGAAGAATATAGAAGGCATATGCATTCATGCTGTCCTTTATAATTACATAATCACTTATACTGGTGTTCTGTGTGTCTGTGTGTGTGTGTATTTGAATTACTGTCTAGTGTCACTTGCTTTCAGCCTGACAAACTTTCCAAGCATTTCTTATAAGGCAGATCTGCTAGCAATGAATTTTCTTTTTTCTTTATCTGGGAATGTCTTTAATTCACCTTGAGTTTTGAAAGATAGTTTGGCTGGATACAAGATTCTCGGTGACAGCTTTTTCTCTTTCATCAGTTTGAATATGTCATCCCACTGCCTTCTGGCCTCCATTGTTTCTCATGAGAAGTCAGGTGTTACACTTCTTCAGGTTCCCTTGTATTTGACTAGTCGTTTTTCTCTTACTAGTTTCAAGATTTTCTCTTTGTCTTTATGTGTCAATATTTGTATCTGCATGTGAATCTCTTTGCCATATCCTATTTGGAGTTTGTTGAACTTCTTGGATGTATGTATACATTAATTTTTAAAATATCAAATTTGGGAAGTTTCAGCCATTTTTTTCTTCCAGTATTTTTTCTGCTCTTTTTTCACTCTTCTCTCATCCTGGTACTCCCATTATGTGTATGTTGGTGCACTTAATGGTGACCCAAAATTGTGTGAGCCTCTGTTTATTTTTCTTCATTCTTTTTCTCTCTGTTCTTCAGGTTGAAAAATCTCTGTCTTCAAGTTTGATGATTCTTTCTTCTGCAAGTTCAAAGCGATTGTTGATCCCCTCTAGTGAATTTTTTATTTTAGTTATTCCAATTTTCTACTCCAGAATTTCCACTTCATTCTTTTTAATAATTTCTATCTCTTTATCAATATTTTCTTTTTGATAAGACGTTACTATCATATCTTCCATGTCCTCTTTAAGGATGGTTTCCTTTAGTTCTTTGACTATATTTATAATAGCTGCTGTGAAGTCTTGCTAATTCTGACATCTGGGCCCTTTCATAGGCTCTGTTGTCTGCTTTTTTCCTTATGTATCAGTTGCATTTTCCTATTTGTTTACACATCTTGTAATTTTCTTTTCAAAACTAGATGTTTTAGGTAATATATTTTAGCAACTCTAGATACTGATTTCCTCCTTCCTTCGGGCTTCTTGTTTGCTTGTTTATGTGTTTTGTGGCTTAGATGGGCTATTTTAGTGTTTATTTCCCCCCACCTACACCAGTATGGAGCCTTTGGCGTTGCTTCTCAGAGGATGTAACCTTGTGTATGTGCACAGTCACTCTGAGATGACAATAGTTTTAGCAAGTCTCTCTTTGATGGTCTCATTCCCTAATTTCTCTGTTGGTATCACACCAAACTATTAGGCTCCACTGATTGCCAGCTGAGTGCTGTAGTATTTTCAGCAATGCCCAGGGGCTTAAATTCCTCCACAGTCAGGTTCAATTAAATTTGAATTCCTTAGTAAAGTTCTTTTTTGAGGCCAATCTTTGGCCAAGAGGCCTATTCCTAGCTGTCTCTTTCTCTGATAAAATAGCTGATTTACAGTTTAGCTTGCTGCTCTAATGGAGCTACCAACCTCCTCTAGCTGTCTTCAAGTTGATCGATCATTTCCATTGTTCTGCCTAGTCTTTCGCTAAATCCATCTATTGAGCTTCTCATGTATGGTATTGGACTTTTCATTGTAGCATTTCTACTTGAATTGTTCTTACATTTCTATGTGTTTCAAGTCTCCATCTCTTTGGACATGTTATCTACCTTTCACAGACTGTTCTTTAGAATTTTTATCACAGTTACTCTAAAGTCCCTATCTGATAATTTCAATAGCTAGGCTATTTTTGGGTCTTCTCCTATTTTCTGTTTCCTCTCTTGATTGTGGACCAAATTTTCTTCTTCACGCCTCTTACTTTTTACCACATCAGACATTTTGTATTAAGTTATAGCACATTACTCTTCTGTCAGGCTATTGGAATTGGAGCACTGAGTCAATTTTGGTCATAGTTGAGCTAAATCTCTGCTTTTTTGTAGCTTTAGTTTGTTTCAGTTCACTACCAGCTTCAAGTGCTTTGAAAGACGGGTCAGGATTTTCCCTCAGCATGGCTTGGGCTCTGAGCACTGAGGGGTCTCATGTGCTTTTCATCTGAGGGTACCAGCTTTCTGAACCTTGAGAATTCTTTGTCCATGTTGCAGCCTGACTAGCTGAGGGAGGGGTCACAGAGAGTCGTTGTTGCTCTCCTGGCTCCCTGGAGCTCTCTCTGCCCTCCTACTCTGCTTCCAGACTTTGCAGATCAACTGCCTACATTCAGTAACAGCCTGCGGTGCCTTGAAGTGTTTCCCCCGCTCTCCCTGCTGCCCCCAGACTTCAGTTGCTGAAAGACTAGAGTTTCCAGGATGGATTTCTCTTGAGTTTCCTCCTATGCCCCCATGTTCAGAGACCTACTGCCTTTCACTTGTTTGGGGGTGGGGTGGGGGTGGAGGTGGGTTCTGCATGTCTCAAGGCTCATTCAGTTTTCTTGCTTTAACCATGGGAAAGAGTAGCCAGAGGTGAAAACTCACTCTGTGGCTGGGACTTCTTCGCACTCTAGTCTGTCACCTGGTCGTCAGAAATTCATTCCAATATCAGCAATTTTCTGTTTCCTCCTAGTTTCTCTTACCACTCTTTCAGAGGTGAGAGCAGTCAGCTGGCAAACTCCTTAAGGAATATTTCCTGTCACTCCATTTCCATACTCTGGATTTCATGCAAATGTTAGTCATGTGTAAACACTGCGTACCCACAGTAAGGACATCGTTCTCTTGGAGAGCCAGGAAGTGAGTTGTTTTATGAAACATCTCTAATTTAGTCATTTTTTTAAAAAACAGGGAAACTCTACAAAAGTCATTGCTTTGCCTGTGAAAATTATAGAGAAAGGAAATCAAGAGATCATTCTTCACCTCTGGGAAACTCTGTTTTCCATTATTATGTTCTTTATTTTTTCAAAATTGGGATGGCCAAGGAAGAGAACGTGGCAGCTTGAATGCCTGTTTGACTGCAGCCTGTCACACTGTTGTTCTCGTTTTCCTAACGTCAAATTTCAGAATTTTAAAGTGGACCCTGGATTGTCCAAATTTTCAAAGCCTCCTGCTACCTGATAGTGGAAGGGAAATTGGGCCAGGGTTGGGAGCAAAATCAGGAGAGGGCACACGCTAGTGTTGTGGCTTTGCTCTGAATTAAGGAAGTCTGAGCCAGAGAAAGTGGTCATTTCCAGCTAGGCTATCCTTTTATTGCTGTGTGTTAGGTGTGTGATTCCAAAGTTACTCCCTGTTGTAAGGACAAGTCCAAGTGTCATTTGCATCGTGACGCTGCCTCGACAATTGCCAGGTTCCCATTTAAGGACTTGGTTCTTTGGCCCCCATGGCTGCAACATGTGTCAGTGAATGTGTTTGGCCAAATCTTCTTAACGGTGTTGGAAACTTGTCCAGCTTGGCCTTCCATAGAGTACTTTTTCTGTGGCCAAAGAAGCCAATACGTGTTATTTTTACATGCTGGTGGCCTTGGCTCCCTCGGACGTCAGGCCGGCCATGGAGTGACAGACCTGACTCTCAGTGGGAATTTTCAGGATGTCTAATCAGATGGGAATCTGACCTGTATGCACGACTGGCTTTGGCAGTCAGATGGTGTGAAAAACCGGACCTGCCCTGGCTTCCCCGGTCTTCGAGGTGACTACCAGAAGCTGCTTGTTGTGAGCCCGTTGTCCTCTTGCTTGGGGTCGGGTCAGGTTCTGTTTACCCGCACAGAAGGGAATCCTGGTGGTGCGTTGGACTGGGAAGTGTTGGCAGGGCTGTGCTCGCTCTGATGGCTCTAGAGAAGCGTCACTTCTTGCTTCTTCCAGCTTCGGGTGCCTCCTGGCAGTCCTTCGCTTGTCGCTGCATCACTCCCATCTCTACTTCCGTCTCCGTGGGGTTTCTCCCTGGGAGTGTCTCTGCTTGTAAGGACACCGCTCATTGGATTTAGAACCCACCATAATCCAGGATGATCTCATTTTAACTTAACTAATCATGTCTGCAAAGACCCTATTTCTAAATAAGGCCTCATTCTGAGGTTCTGGGTAGACATGAATTTTGGGGGCCGTTATTCAACCCACCGCAGAGAGGGAGAAGGAGCCGGTAAGGATGGCACCAGATTTTCTGCTTGAGCAACTTGGTGCGTATGGCGGACAGACAGACACCAGCATAAAGACACCCAGACCGCTGAACTGGGAACACATGGTGATGTGTGTATGGGTGAAATGACGGGACCTGGTGAGAGCCTGGGTTCACCTCAGGTTAACTTGGTTTTTTTACACAAGTGAGACTGACACCCTTTCAGCTCCATCCTTACTTAGTGAATGTGTTCTGTAAAATTGACGTGTGGACCGTTGGCTCAACTTAGTAAAGGTTGTATACTTTTTTTAAATTGATGTTTTTATTGAGGTCACATTGGTTTATAACATTATATAAATTTCAGGTGTGCATCATTGTATTTTGACTTCTTAGAGACTCCTCAGGGCCCTCCACCACCAAAGTCTAGTTGCCATCTGGCACCATACAAATGTGCCCTTTTACCCCTTTCACTGTCACCCACCCCCCTTCCCCTCTAGTAACCACCAGTCTGTTTTTTGTGTGTATGCGTTTGTTTGCTGTTGCTGTTTTATCTTCCACATATGAGTGAAATCATATTGTATTTGACCTTCTCCATCTAACTTATTTCACTTAGTACCCTCAAGGTCCATCCATGTTGTCACAAATGGCAAGATTTCAGCTTTTTATGGCTGAGTAGTATTCCATTGTATTCCATATCTTCTTTATCCATTCACCCATTGCTGGGCACTTAGGTTGTTTCCAGATCTTGGCTATTGTGAGTAATTCTGCAATGAATGTAGGGGAGCATATATCTTTTCAAATTAGTGTCTTTGTGCTCTTTGGATAAATAACCAGGAATGGAACAACTGGATCATGTTGTAGTTCTATTTGTGAGTGTGTGTGTGTATGTGAGGAAGATTGGCTCTGAGCTAAGATCTGTTGCCAATCTTCCTCTTTTTCTTGAAGAAGATTGTCCCTGAGCTACTATCTGTGCCAGTCTTCCTCAATTTTTTGTATGCTGGATGCCACCACAGCATGGCTTGATGAGTGATGTGTAGGTCTGTGCCCGGGATCCAAACCCATGAACCCTGGGCCACTGAAGTGGAATGCATGAACTTAACCACTTATGCCACCAGGCTGGCCCCTGGTAGTTCTAGTTTTATTTTTTTTTGAGAAATCTCCATACTGTTTTCCATAGCGGCTGCACGAGTTTACATTCCTACCAGCAGTGTTTGAGGGTTCCCTTTTTCCCTCATCCTCTCCAACACTTGTTATTTCTTGTTTTTTTAAATAATAGCCATTCTGACGAGTGTGAGGTGATACCTCATTGTAGTTTTGATTTGCATTTCCCTGATGATTATTGATGCTGAATGTCTTTTCATGTGCCTGTTGGCCATCTGTATATCTTCTTTGGGAAAATGTCTGTTCAAATCCTCTTCCTACTTTTCAATCATGTTGTTTTGTTGTTGTTGACTTATATGAGTTCTTTATATAGTTTGGATATTAACCCCTTATTAGATATATGATTTGCAGATATCTTGTCACAATTGTTAGGTTGTTTTTCCATTTTGTTGATGGTTTCCTTTGCCTTGCAGAAGATTTTTAGTTTGATGTAGTCCCATTTTTTAAATTTTCGTTTTGTTTCTCTTGCCTGAAGAGACCTGATATTCAGAAAGATACTGCTAAGAACCATGTCAAAGAGTATACTGCCTGGGGTTTTTTTGGAGTTTTATGGTTTTAAGTCTTACCTTCAAGTCTTTAATCCATTTTGAGTTAATTTTTATGTATGGTGTAAGACAATGGTCTACTTTCATTCTTTTGCATGTGGCTGTCCAGTTTTCTCAGCACCATTTATTGAAGAGACTTTCCTTTCTCCATTCTATGTTCTTGGCTCCTTTGCTGAAAATTAGCTATCTGTAGATGTGTGGTTTGATTTCTGGGCTCTCAGTTCTGTTCCCTTGATCTGTGTGTCTGTTGTATATTTTAATAATGTGATGACCACTGAGACCTTGCACAGTGCCAAGTTCCGTGTTGTGCTCTGGGAGAGCCCTGGTTCTGGGGCTTGGCTGACCTGGGCTCTTAAATGCTAACCAGCTCGGCCACTTTCTAGCTGTGTGGCCTTGGGGAGGCCCCTGAGCTTCTCTGAGCTTCAGTTTCTTCCTTTGTACAGTGGAGATGACGGTAATGTTCCTAACCACAATTAGGAGCAGAGCCATGGAAAGAATCATATAATGCTTGAAAGTGCTCACCAAAGAACCAGTGTGGTTTTTTAACTTTGTTTTTACTTTTAAGACAAAGAATTATATGTAAGGAGTATTTTATATTCTACCAAGTACATCAAAGGGTAGTGTCCACAGTTATATGATGCTTGTTGAAACTTCCACTGTACTCTTTAGTGTAAATTGTTGACAAGTGCGTGTTTTCTTCCTTTCCTAAACACTCAGGAGAGAAAAATCCCATTTAATTGTAGATTCTTATTTATTAAGGATATGCTTTATTAGTAGACAGGGAAAATGGTGGTTGGTGGATAAGTAATAAGTAAATGGATAAGAACAGCAATAATCTTTCCCCATAGAAAAAGGGCGAGGAAGTGAAAAATCCACAAAAGGAGCAATGCTAAATAAGGACTTTAATGTTGAGAGATGTTGGAAGTACAATTGATATCTTTCTTTCTTCAAGCAACCCACCTCCAAGGCCATACCCTTGACCCCTGTGTCAGGCAGAATGGCTTTTCCTCCAGAATTAAACTAAGCAGCCAGCTCTCTGATACAGTCCTGCCTGCCCCCAGCCAGGCTTGGCCACACTCTCCGTTGGATCTCAGCCTTGACCCACAGCCTCCATCTGCAAACGTCCCTTCATGGTCCCAGGGAGCTGGCTCCTCCTTAATGGCTGAAATCACAGGACCATGCTCATCCATTTCCCCAACCTTGGCCACGGCCCAAGGGCTGCTTGCCCATCCTCTTGTATGTCCTCGAATCGCAAAGTTGCGATCCTCAACTCCATCACTTCCTGGAAGCACACACATCTTCTGCCAACCATCTGGATGCCGTTTTCACAAGTCAGCTCCCAGAACCTGACCTTTTCTGTGAAGCCTTCCGCCTGATTCATCAGAGGAGGGTGCATGGCCCTCTGTTAGCCGTTGCAGGCTGCATGTAGGGTTCTCCTGGCCACTCCACATTCTCAACCCTCACACCTGCATTATGTGCTTGCTCTCACCTCCCACCCTAAGAGTATTATATGCTTACTTGGCACCTGTCTCATTTTGTTTTATTTTGTAATCAAATAAAAGGATTTGTTTCAAGTAGTCTGAACTGAAGTTTTATTTCCAAAATTGCAGGCATAAGCAGTGCTTCAATAGAATACCCACTTTAATAAAATTTACTTAACTGGTCCTCCTTCTGTTGGATATTTTCAATGTTTCAAGATTTTTGGTATGATTACTAATAAAACAGCGAAGACTTCGTGCATGTGGTGTTCTCTGTATTTAGAATTCTTTGTTCAGGACAGATTCTGAGACATGAATTTAAGTTAAATATTCTATGCCTCTTGAAAAGCAATGTGGAATCGCCATTCTGAAGGGCTGTGCTGGTTTATACTGCTACTAGCAATACACAGGGCTGTTTGATTTCACTGCACCACCACAAGGATTGGGAAATGGGAAAGAAGATCAGCTGGGGATGAGTAGAGAACCTGAAAGTACTTAGTGCCCAGCTGAAGTCAAAATGAATTTGCTGTGGAGCATGGTCTTATGATTTTTCTCCAGCAGCTTTTAAGCTATCTGCTTGGGAGCAGAAATGAGAAAAATCAGATGGCAGGAGTGAGGAGGTTGTGTCGGAGGTCAGGGGAGTGATTGTCTCAAGTGCTGGCTGGACACGCAAACCATGGGAGCCCAGGTTGAATTGGATGGAAATAACACCTCGGGGGAGCTGGCTGAGGGGCTGAGAGCGGGAGGGAGAGCCTGTGTGGACTTGGGGGCTCCTGAAATGGAAGGATGGAGGTTTGGACCGAGCTGAGACGTGGGGGCTTCACATTTTCAGTTGGGGGCTAGATCTAGGGAAAGTCATCTGCATGTTGGCCGTGGTCACAGTGATTGGAGGTGGGGTTGGTGTTGAGAGGGTCAAGGACTCATGATGCCCAGGGGCTCGGCTGGCCCTCACCTGGGCATTGGAGCTCTCTGGGTGGTGATTGGGAGGAGACTGAAGCTGCCTGCTGGGTACCAGAGGGTCTGGGGGAGTGGCCAGGACAAGGGCAATGGTGGACAGAGAGGACAGGACCAGCTGCAGGTCCTGGGCTTCCGAGGAGGAGGGATGTTGCACAAAGGTGGTGGGGACGTGGGCTGACCTGGGCACAGGATCCCAAAGATGGATCTAGTCCGTGGTGGCTCTGAACACAGGGCTGAGGGAGTGGGGAGCAGGGCCTCCACTGTGAGAGGAGAAGGAAATTGGTGACAGCTCAAGTGTGGAGGTAGATAACGTGGACCTGCTACAGGGGTGTTGTCAACAGAAGTTTGGAAGTTCTTGGGGCCCAGTGGAAAGATCTAGAGGGGGCTCGGCGGAGGTAATTGGAGTAGGATGAAGGCCTGGACTCTGGGGAGGTGGGGGCTGTGTGGGTCTGCTTAGCTTCCAGCTGCCCACCGGACACTCCTCCTGTGGGAGGCGGCAGTCTGAGCTGATTCTCTCGCCTGGGCTTTCTACGGTGGGGCAGACTGGGAGAGCTTTCCATCAGATCACCCTAAACCCATGGAAACATGCAGAGGTGGGCTCAAATGTGCTCTTGGGTGCAGGTGCCTTGTACGAGCAAAGCACCACCCAGATTTAGGCGGTTTTCCTGTGTTGGACATTCCACATCTCTTCCATACCCCAGAGCTGCCCCTTAATGATCTTCTTCAGCCACAGCCCCATGTGCCCCATGTTACTGCCTTCTCCCACCCCTGACTAAACAGGGCCACCTGGTTCTATTTCACGGGAATATAGAGTTGGACGTAGGGTCCGAGGGATAATTGAAGGGCGTAGAGAGGGAAGGTCAGGAGGATTCCGTGTCTGAGGCCACCATTTTGTGATAGCTGTGTTGGGCTATGGCAGGTGGAACAGAAGGAGCTGAATGACAGAGAGACACATGGAGACAGAGAGAGAGAGAAACAGAGAGATAGACACAGAGACAGAGGAAGCCAGAGAGACATAGTGAGAGAGAAACGGAGAGAGAACTGCATCTCAGGTGTAGACTGGAGCAGGGCAAGATTCCGGTGTGCCCAGAAGACGTGGAGGGTAAGCCTGGGTGGCCCACATCCCAGGGGATCTGGTTGTCCTTTTCCCATCAGCTCTCTGCACTTGAGCTGGTCTGAGTGGGTTTCTGATCCTTACGTGATGTGACCTCTGAAATAATGACTCCTGTCACGATCACACAGGTCACACTTTATCATCACCCTTGCAGTTACCATTAAGCAGCGTCCACCGACCCCATAGAAACCCACTCTTGGGGATTGGTGTGTGAGGTTGCCCAGAGAAGGCATAAGCAGTGCTGATGGTTTGGACAAGTGAAATGGACACAGACCACTTGGAAATCTGGGCTCAGAGGAAGAGCCTCAGTAGCTCAGGTGACAATATTCTATCAACAGTAAGGCTCCAAGTTGTCATTTAAAGCTCTCTCTTCTGCCTCGGGATGGGCTAACCACAGAGCACGGGGAAGGTGAGGCTGAGATGTGAACCTAAGTCAGAAGTGAAAATCAAAACCCAACCAACCAACAAAACCCCTCAGGAGCATAGCTGCCCAGTGGGTGTTTGGCTCACACGCGCCCAGCACAAACAACAGTGACGGCCAGGAATGCCTTCTGTGAGGGCGCTTTGCTCCGGTGTGCGCTGTGCCCCCCAGGCTCTGCTGCCCCATACCCAGCCTATCTCATGTACATCTCCTGCTTGCCTTCTCCTGGCGGGGGGCTTGGCAACCCCTGGTCTGAGCAGTGCAGCTGGATACATGAGAACCAGTGATAGATGCTCCTAGATGCGACAGGACCCGTGGTGGGAAAGGGCCAGCCCTCGCCAAATGAATTCAGTCCTCTTGATCACAAGGGGATGGCAGAAGATGGCCTCTGATCTTCCTCTCTATCCAGGAGGTCCATGTAGAATACCCATTCCGTACTGCTCTCCAGGTTTTTCTTTCAGGGTAGCCTGTCTCTGGGGTTTAGGTCTCGTGGACCACAGGAGGCAGGAGTACAAAGTTGGCTGCACTGCCCAGCCTCGGTGCAAAGCTTCGTCTCTGTCATGCTGCAGATTCCCTCTGTGTCTAACCAAGAGTGTGTCCTGGGGAACTTAGCTTTGTATGAGTCATTCAGACCCACTCGAGCTTCAGACTGGGGATCTTCCGCTTAATTACTGGCTGGGAATAACTAGTGGATTCTGCTGAGTCGGTCGCAAGCACGTGCTGGGAGGTTGGGCTCCTTCCTCAGGCACGGTCGGGTTTGTTAGTGTTGTGGAGGTGGGCACACGGTAGAGGGGAGGTGCAGGTTCCCACTACCAGCAGCGATGTGATGCCCGTCGGGGTCGTTGGTCTTTCTCATGGGATGAGGGGCTGCAGTGGTGCAATCTGTTGCTCAATGGCCATTTCGATTTGTTCCTGGAAACACAAAGCTGTCTCCCATCAGAGACATACGTCTTCCCTCTCTATGGAGGCTCCCTCTTCCACATTAGACCAGGTTCTCCCACAGTAAGCTCCTTCCTGGTAGGCAAATCAGGAAATGACATGCATGCTGAGAGAAGTGGATAATTCAACAGAGTAATAAAAGCTTAAGCTTTGGTATAAGACTGATGTGTCTTCAAATTCTGCCTCTCCCATGGGCTTGCTGTGTGACATCAGCCTGGTGGCTCAACCTCTCTGAGCCTTGCTTCCCACATCTGTAAAATGGGGACAAAGACTGTCTCTACCCCTTAGGGCAGGCAGAGCACTCAGTGTGGCACCTGTGAAGAGTAGGTGTTTGGTAAGGCTAATGATGACAGCGTGGATGACCGTGAGATTTCCCAGGATTCCAGATCTCAAAACTTTTGCTTTTTTTTATACACATTAAACTAGAGATTAGACATGGCTGTCTTTTTTTTTTTTTTTTTTTTTTTTGCAAGGAAGGATTCACCCTGAACTAACATCTGTTGCCAATCTTCCTCTTTCTTTTTCCTCCCCAAAGCCCCTGAGTACATAGTTGTATATCCTAGTCGTAAGTCCTTCTAGTTCTTCTCTGTGAGCCACTACCACAGCACGGCAGCTGACAGATGGGTGGGGAGGTTCCACGACTGGGAAGTGAACCTGGGCCCTGAAGCAGGAGCACAGAACTTTACCCACCAGGCCATCAGGGCTGGCTCAGAACATTTTGTTTTTTGAACAACTGAAGATAGGGTTAATTACCAGTCACCTGCGGATGTAAAGTGCTTACTGCCGCTCTCCTTTTGCCTAATTTACACTCAAGATGAGCCTCCGGAGTGGGGACTTGGACCCATGGATGAGCTGCCATGAAAGTTTTCTTTTAATTTTGTTTTGTAGCAGCTTTATTGAAATACGGTTCACACACCATTGAAAGCGTACAGTTCAATGGTTTTTAGAATTCACAGAGTTCTGCAACCATCACCATAATCGATTTTAGGATATTTTTATTCCCTTCTCCTCCCCTGCCAAAAGGAACCCTGGGCCCATTAGGAATCGCTCCCCACACCCCTGGCAACCACTGATCTGCTTTCTGTCTCTTATAGATTTGCCTGTTCTGGATATTTCCTATAAATGGAATCGTACAATATGTAGCTATTTTGATTGGCTTCTTTCATCTCACATAACGATTTTGAGATTCATCCGTGTCGTGGTGTGTGTCAGAACTTCATTCCTTTTCGTGGCTGAGTAATATTCCATTGAATGGATGTACCATACTTTGTTTATTCATTCATCAGTCAGTGGACATTTGGGTTGTTCCTGTTAACTTTTTCAACCTCAGTTGCCTTTCACAGCATTCTCGTTTTGATATCTCTGTCCGCCTCAATTGTAAGGTTCATTAGTTCATCTCTCTCTGTCCAACAAATATTATGCAGCACCTGGTGTGTCCTGATTTTCCTGTGAGGCACTTTTGCTGTGAACTAGACAGAGAGACCCTCGCTGTAACGGGGGGCACGTTCGAGTGACCAGTATACAGACAGTGGTGTGCTACAGCGTGGGGTGGTGAAGAATGCTGGGAGGATGGGCAAGCCAACTAAGAGAAGAGGGTGCTCCGTGGTCTGTTTCTGATGTGGTTGTCGGGAGGGTCTCTCGGAGGAGGGGTGCGAGCGAAGCCATGGAGTTCACTGGTCCGGATCAAGTTGAGAGATGGGTGGATTACGATGAGCCTTCAAAGGGCTGGAGATTGGGCAGAATTTTGAGGCAAAAGGCCCTTCTGACTCCCTGTTAAACAGCCTGCCACGTGGTCTATGCCACGTGTCCTCAACACTTTCAAGTATAAAGGGCAACGGTTTAGACACAACATCCACCACTGGGCATCCTCGATCCTGTCGATGCCTCCGTGTTTCCTCTGCATTTGGCCTTCTCAGGGGTGAGGACAGGCATTTGCTGCTGCAGGCGCTTTCCTGCCTCCCTCCAAGAGGTGGTTTCATGTAACCGAGCTGGCATGGAGAGCACGGCTTCTAAGTGTGTGCAGGGCCTTTGTTTGCTGAACTCCGACAGCACGTGGCGCCTGGGTGTATGGCCGGCCCCCACGGTCTTCTATTGTGATTACTTGTTTACAGGTCCATAGCCCCAGCTGGTCTTGTGTTTTCTATCTCCTACATCTGTCCAGTTATCCCATCCTTGCTGCCCTCTCCGCGACCTAACCTGCCAGCCCCTGTGCCCAGACAAGTGCAGGACCGCCTGCCTCTTCTTCCCGCGTCTCCTTGGCGATCGCGCATTTTTGTTCCCAGGCTGCGGACTGGAGGTGTCCTTTGTGCATCCTAGTGCCCTTGCTTTCTGAGTGACCTTGCGGGCTGCCCCACCACCCATCAGTTTCTTCTTGGTCCAGCAGGAGAGAACATTTGGTTCCAGGGAGAGCCACGTGGTTCTTGTTTTATTTATTCTGAGGTCTTTTCGTTTAACTTCAGTTTCTAACATGAAAAATCGTAGGAGCCAAATTGGCAGAGGACAGATTTCCAGGATATTCGACCTTGCTTGGGCCTTCCTTAAGTGGCTTCCTTCGCCTGGGCCAGTGGGAGCCGTGGCTGTCCACACGTTTCATGATGAGGCCAGGGTGCAGCTCTGTCCCAGGCACGCCTCCCCTTCCTTGCCCAGGAGGCCCAAAGGGAGACATGTAGTTTCTCCTAAGATGTGAGTCCTCCTTTCTCTCCTGGGCCTGGGGGAAGCCACATGGTCTAGAGGAGGCCCATGGGCGCCCTGTTCTCTAAATCTGGTGGAAAGGAAGGACAGAACCCAGAGGTCCAAAACAGGGGCCTGTGGGCCAAGTTTAGCCTATAGACTTGGTTGGTTTGGCTTGAACGGGGTGTGTGTGTGTGTGTAATTGAAGGAACATTTACAAGTTGGGGGATTTCACACACACGTCTGGATCTTCTGGCTTGGCTTGTACACCTCAGAGCCCCTGGCTCTGCCAACCCCATGTTTCAGGAGGACAAGGCCGTCCGTTTGTGTGTTCGCTGCTTTGTTTCCAGGGCCTAAAACCGCCCTGGGAGGTGCTGGGAGGTGTGTGTAAATGGAGGAACAGACGGCTGAGTGTGGCTGCCCGCTCCGGGCAGAACCCGCTTGCCCAGTTTGGAGAGCCCCCACCGCTGTGTGGAGAACTCACAGCTGGGTCACCTCACTTACCCGTGCATCCGGCCTGGCCTCTGGGAACAGCGTGGGCATCAGGGGTGCACACAGAGTATCCTCTTTTATTCTAAAACGTGAACCCTCAGATACAAATGCTTTCCAGAGTTCTGCTGTGAGAAAGCCTAGATGCCCGCGGCTGTGACCGTGCCTTTCGGGAGTGCCCATAGTCTCCAGAGGGGCCAGCCGATGTTATTTGCTGTTCTTGCCAGGGACGTGCCCATAGCGTGAAATGTCTGTGCTGCATGAGCAAGAAGAGGGCACGTTGTTCAGTGGGCAGCATTCTCCTTGTTACAGGTTTTCCGATAAGAATGAGTCTCAGACCTCAGTGAGAGGCACAGGCTGCACAGCCCCTTCCGGCCGTCCCTGTATTCTCCCGCTAGAGCAGCGAGCTCCACTGCTGTGCTTGGGGCGAGGTCTCGAGACCAAAGGGTTGTCATAACAGAGAGGGGAAGTCCTGTTGCCGTCGAGTGGATAGAGACCAGGGATGCTGCTGAACATCTCATGGTGCACGGGATGGCCCCACCTGGAGAATCATTTGGCCTCAAATGTTGGTAGTGCTGAAGCTGAGAAGCCCTGCTCCAGAACCACAGTGCTCCAGAACCACAGTGCTCCAGAGCCACAGTGCTCCAGAGCCACAGTGCTCCAGAACCACAGTGCTCCAGAGCCACAGTGCTCCAGAACCACAGTGCTCCAGAACCACAGTGCTCCAGAGCCACAGTGCTCCAGAGCCACAGTGCTCCAGAGCCATAGTGCTCCAGAGCCACAGTGCTCCAGAGCCACAGTGCTCCAGAACCACAATGCCTTGAGTTCCTGTCCCAACTCTGTGCTTTGTCACTGTGTGCCATCCACCTATTACCTCTCTGAGCCTCAGTTTCCCATCTCCAGAATGGGGATGATGGTAATGCCCACCTGTCATGGCGATGTGGGTTTGTAAAGGAGATAACCTGGTTCAGCAGTGAGGGAGCGTAGCTATGACTTTCCAAAATAGTCACGGGGCCAATAATCTAACCCTCTACCTGGTGTTAACTGTGACCTCGGGCACATCACTTGCCCTCGCAGAGCCTCGTTTCCTCGCCTGGATGTGATGGGGAGCAGCAGTGCCCCCTGGGGTGTGGGGATTAAATGGGACCGTGCCTGGACTGGGCAGATGGAACGTGATGACTCGTGTGAGCAGCGCCGTCCTGCCTCTCCTCCCGGAGGAGCCTGGCTCTCCGCAGATGCAACTGTGCTCTTTGAAATACAGCTCCCGGCCTCCCCTCCCCTCCATCCCTGTGCCTCACCCTCATCAGTGAGTCGGGTAAGTACAGCCCTGACCCGCGCACTCCAGCAGCATTTAGCAAGTTCACTGTTTCTGACCTCTGGTGGATGGACCCCAGAGTGGCTCCCACAAAAGTGTGGGGACAGCTGGAGGCTGCTGTGGGCTTCTGTCCAAAGGTGGAGTTGAGGGCAGCTGCCGATAGTTCGGATGTGGCTGTTCCGGCGGATAGTGAGGTATCTGAGGGCAGGGGCACCTCATTTCACTGTCTCTCCCCAGCGTCTGAATCAATATGGTTTGTGGATTTGAATAAACTTGGAGCTTTGGGGGCATGTTTCTGGGACAATCCTAATTCATTTGTCATCTTCTCATGATTTTTGTGTCAACATGGCAGGAATGTCCCAAGACCAGGTTCCAGTCTCCTTTCCACCTGCTGCCTTGCTGAGCCTCTTGGGGCCTTAGTTTCCCCACCTGTAGAATGGAGATAGAACCCCTCCCTCCTCGACCTCTTGTGAGAATTCAGAAAGACCCGATATTGGAAGACCCCGGCAAAGTGGTGGGCTCCTGAAATACGGATGGAAGGGGCCTGATAATGATCGTCTCCAGGATAGCTAGTCCTGGGCGCTGCACGCCTCCTGGGAGCCCGGCCCTGTGCTAAGCGGAGTGTCCACCATTAACCTCAGTCTGGCTGAGTGCACCGTCTGGCTCAGTGATATGAGTGCAGATCACAGCCTTGGGTTCTCTTGTGCCTGCTCCCCGTCAGGTTCTGGGGCACCACATGTGGCGAGTGCTCAGTTGGTTTGGGGGTTCCCCAAACCAGGCAGCTGGATGGCGCCCCTGGGACTTGCACCTGGCCTTGCTTGGTGCTCCCTTGGGACTGTCTCTGAGCTGGAACAGTGACTCAGGGCCACTGGATATTGGCGCTTCAAACTGCAGAGGGTCACACCCAGGCCTGGGGTCAGACAGAGGTGGTTTCTGTCTCCCTCTCAAGCCACCTCTTAATGGGTGGCCTTGGGCAGCTCACTCTACCTCTCTGAGCCTCCGTTTCCCCACTGGACAGAGGCATCACAGAAGTGCCTGCCCTCGGGACCATCCTGAGTGAGGGTGAAGCCAGGAGAAGTCGCAGGGTCTTGGCACAGCGCCTGGCAGAGAGAGCCCTGCACTTCCAGTGGCCCAGAAGCCTCGCGCTGCCTGCAGAACTGCCTTAAAATGCATCGAGGGAAAGTAAACCGTTTAAATCTCATCTGTGCTCTTGGCCGAGATTCCAGTCCTCCGTTCTCCTTAAGTGGAAAAGGGGTTCCACCAACCTCAGCCATAAGTGGCGGGCTGGCTCCTGGGGGCCTGGGCTCCCCGCCCCCTCCCCCAGGCGGGACAGCAGTGGAGGAGCCATTAGCAGGGCCAAGCCTCTCTTCTAAAAGGCAGGAGCAGCCTGTCAGTGGCTGCTGGAATTAGAGGTTTCCAGAGAGACCCCAGATGTGGAATAACTCCCTAAAACGTTCAGAATTAGGGTGCTTACCCCAGGCATTGTTCTGAGGGGGCCTGGCTCTCCTCTGAGCCCTGTTCTTGGGATTACCCTCCAACCCCTCCTGTCCCCCTGCCCCCTCCACACCTTCCTTTTCCTCTCCTCCTCTTCCCCGCCCCCCTCCTATTTCTCCTCCCCAGTCTCCCCGCTCAGCTCCTGGTTTTTGAGTCTTTACTGTGTGGTAAGCAGTTTGCAGATGTTGCCTCAGCTCGTCTCACGCCAGCACTGCGGAGGGGTGTCCTGTCACACAGTCGGGTAAATGGACCTGCAGAGAGGGGAGGGATGCCCCAGCTGCAAGGTGGCAGAAGCACAGCTCAGACCTGGGCCAGCCTTGCTCCGGACCCCCCAGCACCTGAGTTGCCTCCCTTAGCAGGAAGGATCTAGCCCTCCGGGTGCACAGTGAAGCTGACTCTTCGTAGCAAGAGCGTCATTAATCGGTTCCCGGCCCTGGACTAAGCCCTTTAGGGCCTTTTGCCCCCCTTTGCAGGTGAGAACACTGAGGCTCAGAGAAGTGGAGTTGCTTGCCTGAGTTTACACAGTTCCACAGTGGTGGGGGCGTGATTCCGACCCACAGCTGCCTTTCTCCAGAGCAGAGGTTGTCAACCAGGGCAGTTCCGCCCCCCAGGGGCGTCGGCAATGTCTGGAGACACTTTGACTGTCACAACTGGGGGTTGTGCTTCTGGCACCTAGTGGGGAGAGATCAGGCTTGCTCCCAACGTCCTACGATGCACAGTACAAGCCTGTGGCAGAGAAATATGTGGCCCCCGATGTCAGCAGTGCTGAGGCGGAGGACCCTGCTCTGGGTCCTTCTCACCGGGTGCTCACTGGAGGATCATGTGCTCCCACCCCTAAGCCAGCCGTGGAGGTACCTGGACTTGATCCTGGAGCTTCAGCTGAGCCTGTGGGACTGACCTCCCCCTCCAAGCCAGACCTGGGCCTGAATCACAGGTGCAGTGAGGGTCCTGGCCTCTGCCTCTTTGGTCCTGAGGTTGGGGGTCAGAATCCCATTCTGCCTCTCTGGCCCCCCGGGGCTTGGCCACTGCAGCCTCACGACTGGGCATGGCCAAGGTGCCCTCTCTCCAAGGTCAGTGTGGCAGCAGTGGGGGCAGGGGCGAGAAGAGAGAGCACCCCTATGGTCCATGGACCTTGCCCAAGGCCAGGGGAGGTTGCTGGTGCAGTGGGTTTTGTACGTAGATTTAGGGCTTTGGTTCCAACTTTTCTGCCAGACTCCAGCCAGCTGCCAGCCTGGGCAGTGTCCTGACAGTGCTGGGTGACAGTGTTGGGTGGGCACTGAGCAGAGCAGGGGGCTTGGCGGGAACTCGCGTGGGGCGCTTGGTCCACTGAACTGATTGCTCAGGCCCTGGGCGGCCCTCCTTGCCTTCACCCTGCACTCCTGCAAGGTCTATATTTAAAAACGTTTACAGATAATAACGGTGTTCAGCCCGACAAGGCAGACAGGAGCTCCCTGACGATTGCCGCGCTGCGCTGCTGGAGGCTCTCTCGGGGAGCTGAGGCGGGCCTGAGCGCTGCGGGGGCTCCCTGCCAGTCACTACCTCCCAGGGAGGTTTGGGGAGACAGGATCTGGGAGCCTACAGGGAGACAGAGTTTCCTGGGAGGATGAGGACCTTCATTCAGAACCAATCTGTGACCATAAAGTAAGTGGAATTTCTCCAGACGCTCTGGGGGAGGGAGGCAGTGGGCATCCTTTTGTGGGGAGGCCTCTTAAAGGCAAAGTCTTTGCAAGTGGTAACAGCAGCAGGCCAGCCGACAGCCAATGGCTTTTCTCCCCCTTTGAATCAAGTGGCAGGATTGGGGTCTAGGCTGAGGGATAGGTGCTGCCCTTCTCCCCAGAGATGGGTCATTTTTATGCGTCTGGTGGGTCAGACCAGGGTTAGCCCGCAGCCCCGCGCTTCAGCCACAGAGCCCAGAGAGAGTGTTTAGTTTCCACATGGATGTTATTCTAACCTATTACTTCTGGGCTAAAAATAAAAATTCCACCTGGATGCCTTTTCATCTCCAGCTTGTAAGATTATTTCTAGGAAATAATAGATTGTCATTGAAGTGCATTTGACTGCACGGGATCCTATTTATTCTAAAGCCAGGTTTTATAAAAATTCAAAGTAGGGGAGGCCTCCCACAGTGGAGGTTTAAACCTTCATGTAGTGTCTGGAATAAATATTGCACTATTAGGAGTCATTCTGCCTCCAAAATCTCCACCACAGAATCCTGGCTTGTGGGGGAAGGGTGAGGAGCATACATTTTGCTTTGCTGTGATTTTGCATTTAGTATCATTTGTGCATTTTTGGTTCTGAAAAATGGTTTGCAAGTAAGGTTGGATATCTTGAGTTGGGGCCAGAGAGGGAGATGGGGAAAGTAATTCTGAGTGTGAATATGGGTCATGTGAAGTTCTTGGAAGCAAAAGTGGTTCCCGATGGTGCTCTGCTGTGTTTCTAAGCTGCAAGTTTTGGGGCCCCAAGGGAAATGGTGATTCTGGATCCTAGGGACTTCAGGAGAGGGCGGTTGTCTCCGTGCCAGACCCCATCCCGTGAAATGCTTGCTTTCTTAGGGGGAAAGGAAAAACGGTAATTTAGCAGTCCTCTCGTGGAGTGTCCTTGGCGTGTTATTCTGCAGGAATGAATTAACGGAATTATGCAAGTGCGTAAAGATGGTAACCACTTACAAAATCTAAGAATAACAAATCATAAAAAACACCACGATCGAAGTTCATTCAGAAATAGTCAAGGGTATGTTGTTTGATTAAAGAGAGGAGTGGGGGACTATTGTCCTGGAGCCGTCATTTCGGTTGTTACCTAGGTGTAGCTCTCAGCCGAAGCAAACATTCCCAGTAAGACATTCTGCACATTTGCTGCTTTTAATTTGACAACTTTTACCAGGCAGGCTAAAATAAGAAGCCCTTATGAAATGCACTGTTTCTTTACCATAAATTGTCTTTCCTCCCAGAGCCACACCCACTGGGTATCTTGGCAGTTTGTGGTTCTCCGTCTACATCTATGTGCAATAGATACAGACTTTTTTGCAGGGTTTTTTTTTGTATTAACTCTTTGGTTACCGAGCAGTTCAGCCCTGAGTCAATATTATCGACCCACAGGCCGTGACTTATGGGGTTTTTAATCATGTTATTATTACATAATGCAATAGCTTTGCTTGTGGGGTGACTGTTCATATCGTGTGTGCTCAGAACGCTCTATTTTTAAACTACAGGAGCAACCTGCTCGCTCCTGCCTCCCCTGAAGTCCTAGGCTTTGCACCCGTAGCGTTGTGGGCATGAAGGCACATGACATATGGACAGAGCGAGCTCCTCCTGTCCAGGGCCTCCTGGGACCTTAGGAGTGGCTGGAGGCAGTGTCTTTCCGGGCCTGGAGTTGATGAACTAGAGCCCTTAGTGCTCAGCCTTGTCGTGCTATTTTTAGCTCCCTTTCTTCAGTGCATCTTGACATAATCTGACATGTCACAGCTGAATCCCATCTATTTGCAGAGGTTACTGTGTTCTGCAATCTGTGTTTTGTGGGGCAGAAATAGTCTTTGCCTGAGCATATTGCATTGTTATTACTCAGGCAGGAAGTGAAGATATTACCAATTAGCTTCGAAAGATACATACGAAATGAAATCTATCCTTTTATTTTATTTCTCTGCTAGTTTTCCCGGCCATGAGCACCTTGGGGGGAAGGACAGTTCTTCCGGCTTCTGGCCCAGAGAGCAGAGCGGTGGTTTGCAGATTTTTCTGCATCAGAAGCCCCAGGTCACACCAGCCATTGCAGGCCCCACGCGCAGAGTTTCTGATTCCGCAAGCCTGGGTGGGCGTGAGAATTTGCATCTGTAACATGTTCCCAGGTGACGCTGCTGGTCGGCCCGCTCTTAGAGACACAGCATAGATTGTGTGGAGGTCAGTAAATATTTAGGGTGGAAGAAGCCTCAGTGCGGAGAGCCCCTCAGACAGGGGAGCACGAGATTCTCTGGGTCGTGGATCCAGTTCACGTGGTTGAAGATGAACTTGATGGGAAAAGAAATTGTTTAAATAAAAACTTTAATAATGGGGGCTGGGTGTTAGATGATAAAGGGAATTATTCTTGGTGGTGTTAGATGTGGTAATGTTATTTTAGGGGGATGAAGGCTGAACTGTTTAGAGGTGAAGTTTTGTGACTTTCAACAACTTACATTGAGATCATTCAACAGAACCGACAGGCTGTAACAGAAGGATGTGTGTGTGAGCTTATGAGGCACATACAGCGAAATAGTAACAATTGCTGAACCTGGGGATGTTTGCTGTACTATTAATCCTTTTCTCTAAATTCAAAAATCATGTTAACATATTAAAAACAATAGTGGGGCTTAGGACATAGCCTTTCTTTTTGTGTGTGTGTGTGTGTGTGTGTGTGTGCATAATAGCGAGTATGTCAAGTTGATGTGTGTGTTTAGAGCTAAGCTGCTCTGGGGGGTATCAGGCACATATGTGGACACACACACAGCTCTGCAACGCTGTTGGTTGTAGTTACAGTTAGTCCTCGGGATATGGTTATGCAGCTGGCTCACGTCTCTGTGGGGTTGTCTTATTACTGCTGGCCTAGAGTTCTCCCCCAGAGCCAGGTTTAATTTTATTTATTTGTTTATTTATTTATTTAAATTGCAGTAACGTTGGATTATAACATTATATAGCTTCGGATGTATATCATAATATATTTCGAATTCTGTGTAGATTACATCATGTTCACCATCCAAAAACTAATTATAGTCTGTCCCCTCACATGTGAGCCTAATCACCCCTTTTGCCTTCCTCCCTTCCCCTATGGTAACCACCAATCCAATCTCCAATGCTACATGTTTGTTTGTCGTTGCTTTTAGCTTCTACTTATGAGTGAGATCATAGGGTATTTGACTTTCTCCCTCTGACTTATTTCACTCAGCATAATACCCTCATGGTCCATCCGTGTTGTCACAAATGGCCGGATTAAATCATTTCTTATGGCTGAGTAGTATTCCATTGGAGCCAGGTTTAAAAATGTGCCAATTCTTACCTGACACGTACGCTCCCTAGTTAGTTGTCTCCCTGTGAATTAACCCCCCAATTGCTAACAAGAGGATTCCATAAATGCAGGGCCTGGCACACTGGGAGAGAACCTCCTGGAACCTGGCTGGGGACAAAGAGATGGATAGCATTGGTTCTAGCTGGAGAGTTCTGCTCCCGGAGGGGGAGTGTGGCCTGGAGGAGGGGCTGCAGGGCTCGAGTTTAGGGGGAGGTAAGCCTGGGCGTGTGT
This sequence comes from Equus przewalskii, assembly GCF_037783145.1. Classification (NCBI taxonomy): domain Eukaryota; kingdom Metazoa; phylum Chordata; class Mammalia; order Perissodactyla; family Equidae; genus Equus; species Equus przewalskii. The sequence goes on from NC_091851.1 coordinate 45,896,971, forward strand.
GGGATTGGGTGGCCCCCGGGGCCCTGGGAGTCACAGCCACCAGGCCACTTAGGAAGTTCTCATTTCCCTCCTTCCTCCTGCTCCCTTCTCTCCTTGTTTCTTTCCTTCTTTTTCCACACGTGGCTTCTGGTCTGGGTAAATAGCACATTAGGAATTCAGAATTGTTAAATTTCACTCTTTGAAGTAAAACCTTTCGGTCTGTTACTTCCCACAGCACCCCACGCGGGGCACATGGCTTCCCATCACTGCTCTGGGCCTGACATTGCTGCCATTTTACAGATGGGCAAAGTGAGGTTAGGAGTTTAAGTAACTCGCCCCTAATGCCAGTCTTGAGCCCGTGTTGCCCCCAGGCCCACGTCCTTGCTCACTGCTGTGGTGGAGACGGCGGGGCAGGGTGGGGAGTCTTCTGGTCTATTCCAGGCTCTGCTGCTCACCCTGGGCCTGGCCTCTGACCCTCTCGGGGCAGCCGGCCCAGTGCTCAGTCTCCAGTGCTCAGCCTCAGGGCTTGGATGCCGGCTGGCCAGGTCGTCTCATGGTGAGGAATAAGCACAAGCCTTCCATGCGCGTGCCTTTGCTTCACGCGGTTTATCCTGTGAGCTGCTAGGGCTCCTGGCCCCTTTGCAGAGCTCCCATCCAGGACTGCATGTGGGGATGTGGCTGGATCTGCTCTGAAATAAGTTTAGTTGTGTGCAAGTTACTGTCTTCCCAGGGCTCGTGGGCTACTGCCTGGTTTTGTAAATAAACTTTTATTGGAACACAACCAGGCCGTTGCCTGTTTTCTCTGACTGCTTTCCGGCAGAGCTGAGTAGTTGAGACAGAGGCCATAGGCCCACACAGCTGGAAATATTTACTGTCTGGCCTCGTGCAGGAAAAGTTTGATGACCCCTGACTTTTTCCATAGGGTAGCTCTCTGGGTGGAAATTACACACACACACACACACACACACACACACACAGGCGCGAGCCAAGGAAATGCAGCAAGATGTTAAGAGTTGTGGAGTCTAGGTGGTGTGTATATGATCGTTCATTATACTATCTTTTTTCTACTTTTCTGTATGTTCAAATAATTTATAAAACATTTTGATAACTGTATCGTGACCACCCCAGGGTCTCTAAAGGAATGCCACAGGGCTCTGTCCTAGGTGCTGAACCATCAACATTTGCCTTAATAAATTGGCAGGTTAATCAACTGAGTAAATGATAGAAATCGATAAAAGCTTTAACAGTGTAGCCCACATGCTTGAGAGTCAAACGAGTATCTCAACAGACTTCTTGGGAGGTGGAGCCAACCAGGAGAATTTGAGTGTTGATAAGCTTCAGGTCCCCAGCTTGGATTCACAAAGCTCGGTGCTGGGCCGTGCAGGGAGTGGGCCTCTGAGTTTAGCGGAACCGACATCCGTCAGGTCCCTAGAGTGTGCACAGCGCTCTGGCTGTTGGAACATTGGTGAGCAAAGCCGACGTGATTGTGGCCCCCGGGGCCTGCCGCCGGGGCTGGGGGGAGACAAAGGATGAACAACCCCGTAACCAGTAGAGAGTCGTCCCGCAGGTTGGTAACAAGTGTTGGGGGAAGTGCACAGGGTGGGAGGGCAGGGTGAGGGGAATGGAGTGTGTGGTAGGCAGTAGCCAATTGAGTACTGAGTAGAGGGTCAGGGCAGTGTCACTGAGGAGGTGACATTCGAGCAAGGGCTGGAAGGTGGTGAGGAAATGGGCCACGTGGATGTCGGGGGAAGAGCCTTCAAGATGGAGGAGCTGCCAGCGTGAAGCTGAGTGGGACCCCATGGTCTGGGAAGAGCGAGGGGCCCGTGGTGGCAGGAGAGAGGCAGGAGTCTGCAGGGACTTTGGCTCTTGCTGCCAGCATGCTGGGATGCCATGGGAGGGTTTGAAATCAGAGACACACAGTCCAGTGTAGGGGCCAGGGACCCTTCGGGCCGTTGTGTGGGAGCAGGCCAGTGTAGAGGCGGGTAGACTGGTTTAGAGGTCACGCTGCAGTCTGGGAGAGATGTGGTGACCGACCACGACAAGGGCAGGACGCGGGTGCAGGTAGACGGTGGAGCCAGAAGGATTGGCTGAGGGGGTGGCCTGGAGAAGGAGGGATGGTGGGGGCCCAATGTGACTCCCACGTTTTGTCCTGAACATCAGGAGGACAGCATTCCCTTCCTGGCCTGCGAAGGGAAGGCCGCGGGCAGAGCAGGGTCGAGGAGAAGCTCATTTTTGCGTGTGGGGCTGTGGCCTCTGTTGGACACCCTCCGGAGACGGCACAGTGGCGATTGACCTGAGTCTGGAGCCAGCCAGTGGCTGGGCCGAAGCTCTGCACGGGACAGAAATTGAATCTGTGCTAACGCGCCTTCCAACTTAGTCACTTGTCTGCCACCTTTAGGATAGTTTGGTGATTATTTTCTTTTACTCCAAGTCTATTATTTTTACCTAAACTCACTTTAAAAGGAAATCTTTTGTTGCGATGTCAAATAGAAAACCCGTATCACTTGCCTTTGATAAAAGGTAACCATAAAAGTAAAACAATGACTATAAAACAACATTTAGTTCCAACTAGATGTGGTCTGCTGCGAGGGACCCGGAGGACACTCTCTCCTCCTTAGAACACTGAGATCTACAAGTGTCGGGGGTCAGAGTCATTGTGGCATCAATCTGAGAGTATCACTAAATGTTCTCAGGGATGATTGAAAAGGAACTAACTTCTGTTGCTTGTGCTGGGTCCATGAACCCCCTAAAATCACCTTATCCCCCTTGGATCTGTGCCTGGCGCTTGGGGAGATGCTGACTGAGCAGCTGATCCATGGAGAGTGTACATGATAAGGGAGCTTGGGGTCTCACTGGACCCTTGGGTTCACTTTAGGACCGTGTGTTTTCTGAAGGGTTTTGGCAAACTGGAATTTGCAAGAACACTGAGAGGGACTGTGGCTGTCTATTCTAGAATAGACTCTGGGGATGACAATCTTGGAAAGAAAGGGTGAGATTTGTCCCCTGTGGTTCCAGAGGGTGGCCCGGGACCTGCGGGGGAGATACAGGCAGACAGCTGTCACTTCCCTCTCAGCACACACTTCCTCTCTGAGAACGCTCATTGGAGGGTTTTTTTTTTTTGCCTGAGGAAGATTGGCCCAGGGCTAACATCTTTGTATGTGGGTCGCCGCCACAGCATGGCTGATGAGTGGTATAGGTCCATGCCTGGGAACTGAACCTGTGAACCCAGGCTGCTGAAGCAGAGCACTCCAACCTTAACCACTATGCCATGGGGCTGGCCCTTGGAGTTTGCAGTTTTAAATTAAATAATCTGCTTCCTGACTCATTTCTTTCTTCTGGGGTGTTTCTTTTCCCTGTCTGTTTACTGTGGTCTCTTTTTCACATTGCAGGCTTTCCTTGAATGCCACAGTTGACCTTTTCTGCTTCAGGGTGAAGCAGCAGGGAGCTTTGCATGCACATTGGCCCTGCACTCCCAACAGAGCATTTGGCTTCAGGGTGTTCTGGCCCAGAGCCGGCCTTTGTGCTGAGGGGCCCTTGCAGCATCTTTACAGGTGGTCTGGGGACAGGCACAGGTGGCCCAGCATTTTGTCCCTGGAGATGGAAGCTGCCTGAGTTATCTGCTGTTCACCCTCTGGTTGACGGTGAGAGAGAGCGCTGACAGTCAGGGGAAGTGTGTAGTCAGAATTAGGCTTTTCTTGGCGACAGAGGGATTGGGGGTCTCTGAAGTTCTTCCTATTGAGTGTTTGCGTCGTTTTGCCTCTGTGACCTTTCCTGCAGGAATCCTGCACGTCTGATTCCTCACTGGGATGGGAGCCCCTGGAGAGGAGGGTCTGCTCAGGCTTCTGGGGATGCTCTGGAATGTTGTTGGATGAATGGATGGGGGATGAAGGAATCTGCCACTGAGGCAAACTGCTGGACTCAAGGCTGCCAAGCCCAGCCTGGCCCTGAGGTCCAGCCCCCATGTCTTTGCTGGAATGTCCTCTCTGCTCTCCTTTGCTCTCCAAGTCCTGCCCATGCATCCAGGCTCCCCTGTTTCATGAAATCTTGATTCACCATCTCCACCTTTGTCCCTGGCTCACGATGAGCTTTATGGCTCCTCTGCTACCATGCTGCTCCGACCTGCTGTCACTTGGCTTCTGGGCAGCTGCTCCCACTCCTGCCCTCTGTGGGCCACTTGCTGCCCACAGCCCGAGAGTCTCAGATCTTGACCCTGCCTCCCAGTGCCCTGGATGAAAACCAGACTCCCCACCATGGCGGCCGAGATCTGCCTCCCTCACTGCTCTCACCTCTCATCCCTGGGGCGTGGCAGCCATGCAGCCCGGCGGTCGGGAGCGTGGACTCTGAGCCCCACATCGCCTGGTTTGAACCCTGGCTCGCTTCGTGCTTGCTTCGTGCCTTTGTTCCTCATTTTCCTCATGTGTAAACTGGCGATGGTGGGAGTACCTGCACGCAGGTTGTCCTGAGGATGAATAGTGAGGACAGGAATGCGGGGAGGGCGCCCGCACGCAGTTGGGGCCATGCCAGCCTTTGCTCTGGCTGCACACAGCGTTTCTGCCACTTTGGCCTTTCTTCCCATTCCTGGAACATGTTCCCAGGGTTGCTCCTCCTGTTCCTTCACTAAGAACACTTGTCCCCTTGCTTGTCACTTGGTCAGCCCATTATTCTTCGGGTCTCAGGTTGAATGTCACCTCCTCTGAGCAGTCCTCTCTGATATGATACCCCATTTAAAGTGCACCCTCCATTCCCACATTCTCTGTCATGATCCATAATGCTTCTGTTTGCTGGGGTGTTATTTGCTCTGTCATGAGGGTGGGGATCTTGCCTGTTGTTTCCTGCGCTCTTAGTGCCTGGACCAGAAGGCCACCAATAACCCTCAGTTGGCTGAACAAATGAAGGCATGAATGAATGAAGGCATGAATGTGCAGACACTGAACCATGGCAGGAGGGGCTGTATCATCTACACGGCATGAGGTGTGGCCTGGACCCTGTGCCTGCCTTTCCCTATGTCTGTGTTCTCCTTCTGGGTCCTAAGGTGCTGGCCTCAAGGGCAGGAATGCCGCTCATACCATGTGGTAGACCCTGCGAGGTGTCCAGTTCATAGGACGCAGTGTGATGTTGTGAATGAGACTAAAGGGGGAGAGGGGCGTGGGCAGGAGTGTGGATCTAGAGTCTACTGCCCATGTGTGATCCTGACTCCTGCGATTCATTAGCCAAGTGACCTTGGCCAGCTCTATTTTATCCCTCGTGCCTCATCTGTAAAATAGGGGAAATAATAGTACTTGTCTCATGGGTTGTTGGGAGGATTAAATGAGTTAGTTATATTTAAAGGAACTAGAAGAGTGTCAGTGCCTGGCACACGCTAACTGCTATGTACATGGGAGCTGCTGTGATGGTGTTGGTGGTGGTGGTGGTGATGAGGATGATGTTTTGTAGTAGATTTCAAAATGAGGAGTAAAGCAGAATTAAAGAAAAGACCAGTGAGTTGATGGGAGGAAGCTAGGATACAGGAAATGTTTGCCAGGGAATGAATGAGTCCTGTTCGCACTATCAGATGGATTCAGACTCATGAACTTTACTGAAACTGAAATATACTGAGCTGATGGCAGGGTCCCTGTTTCCCAGAGTGTGGACGCCGCCCCCAGCAGGAATCAGAGATGATTTTCCAGCAGTTTGTCTCACACTCTCTTTGGAATAGGACCTGTTTTAAAATTGCCAATCTGTTGCAAAACTGATATTTTTTTTATTGTGGAGAGAAACATTGGGACACTTCACCCTTAAGGACAGAGGGAGGAGTGGATTGGTACCTGGGACAGATCCTGACCCAGTTGCCACTGGCTACACATACTTCCCAGGGGGGCAGTGATCCTGGATGCCCTGTGAGCACCACTGTTTTCTTTGTCACTCAGATGGGGCTTTGACCGTCACGGGATCCCGTGGTCAGACGGCTCTTCCCTTTGAATTCTCTTTCAGTCTTCTAATGTATCAAGGAGAAAGTTTTAGTTTGTGTCTGGTGTGTCTTTGACAGCAAACACTGGCTAATTTCCCTTTTCTAACAAGCAGAGAGCAGCCTCAGGCATGGAGCCCTTGACGGGTAGAATGTCTGCCAGAATATAATTACACTGACCTGTTTCCATTGTGTTTATTTTTGTGGCCACTTAACATTTCTGGAAGTTGATTCTGATTTTCTTATTAAAGCAGGTGTAAAGTTTCTTTAATAGATAAATTTATTTAGTTGCAAAAAGTGAGTTGACTTAAAGTACAAGTGATCATGCAGCTGATTGTGCGTATATGACAACAGTCATGGAAATGGTGTATGAAGGATTCTTGACAAATTTGCAAAAGACTAGTGGAAGGCAGGGGTGGGGAGGTGGGAACAGAAGGAATGGAAGTTGGGTCCTTTGGGGCCATGTAAGTTCCTCTCCCTCCTCTCTGATGGGACAGCGTTGGTGACATGCTGCTCTCCATCCCAAGCACCTGCTTTGTGAGAAAGCACAGAAAGACGTTATTCTTCATACTGGGCAAGCCTGCTTTGCTTTATACTTTGGATTCTGAGACTGTTGTAACTGATCGTATTTCTGTCTTCACTGGGGTTGCTAGGAATCCAACTTCAATTCAAACCTCCACTTTCTGCACAGAATCCTCTAAGTATGTGTTTTGTGTATTTAAGCATGATTGAGGAATCAGGTATTTTCTTTCCTCCACTTGTTTTATCTTTTTTTTAACTGCCACAGGCATTTTTGTAAGCTACCTCACCTCCTCTTTGGAACGTGGTGGGGATAATGAATGAATGCTGAATAAATAAATAATGATGGGGCCGGCCTAGTGGCCTAGTGGTTATGTTGGCACGCTCCACTCTGGCAGTCCTGGGTTCACAGGTTCGGATCCCGGGCACGGACCTAGCTCTGCTCATCAAGCCACACTGTGGCAGCATCCCACATAAAATAGAGGAAGATTGGCTCAGATGTTAGCTCAGGGCCAATCTTCCTCACAGACACAAACTAAATAAGTAAGTAAATAAAGATGAAACCCTTTCCTCACACTGCGAGCCTGGGGGCAGCTCCATTGTTGGAGATATTCGGAAGTGATCAGGACCAGGAGGCAAGCAGAACATCGTAGGATGTGAGCCTTTGTTCTCTGAGGCTTTGGCTGGATGACGTCATGGTTGTTCTGAACGCTAATTTCTGTTATTTGGTGGTGCTCATATCTCAGGCCTCTATTTAAGATACAACATAGATTTCTTCAAGGCACATATTTGCATTCTGTGTGGGCTGAGGTGCCTGGCTTCATTCTCTCTATATATACCCACACCATCCCATGGGTATTTTTAAATGCACGTCTTAAGAGCCAACTTTTCTGCAGGGTGCAAGCTTATCATTGTGCCAGGAGAGTTGCCATGGGGGTTTGCAAGGGCTGAGGGCAAAGACATTAACTCCTCGGGGGAGAGCCCTTTTCCTTGCAGACCTTGGCAGGGCTGCCCCGAGGGCCGCTCCCCGGGCAGGGCAGAACTCAGTGTCTGGCGGCTGTCATTACAGTTGCTGCAATGGCCAGGAGGCCAAATGGACTGAAGGGCAGGTGTGAGGCCAGGTAGGGAGGATGACTCAGACAGGAGAAAGATGGTTTGTCAAATAGTGGAGTGGGACAGAGACAGCAGTGGCTGGCGAAGTTATTGAGCCCTGTGTTTTTTTCATGCTTGTCTGGGAATCTTTCAGAGAGTTTCATGGGGGTGCCCCAGGGGCCCGCTCAGAATGGAGGAGCACACCATCCTGTCCAGGCTGGCGTTCCATCACCCATCCCCTCTCATCTGATTTGTTTGGGTGCTAGGATGCTGTGTGGATTGGTTTAGCGTCCATACTTGGCTGGTGGAAAACCCTGCAGTGGTCCAGCCCCCTCTCTTGACAGTAGGGGAAACTGAGGCTCAGAAAGGGATCCCAAACCCTTGTCCTCCTGTGGCGTTCCCAGGGGAGGACACTGCTTTCTACCTGGCTTCTAAAGCAGAGACCTGGGAGTCAGCCTGCCTCTGCCGTTTCCCTCCTGGCCCATGTCCCTGCCACGTCTCTGTAGTATCCACCGCTGAGTACCTCTCAGGCCATCTGCTTTTCCTCACCTCTGCCACCACCACGACCCAGAGCCAGGCCTCCTCGTCTCTCCTCTGCAAGGTTGCAGCTGCATCCTGACCCACCTCTTGCTTCCCCTGGTGGGTCCATCTAATTGGGTTTCTGCTGGGTAATTGGAGTGATCTTTTTAAACCTCAAATCTCATTATGGCAGTATTCCCTACCCCCTCATGTTCCCAGCTTGCTTAAAATTCCTCAGTGGCTGCCCATGACTTGTAGGATTGGAAAAAACCTACCTAAACTCCTCACCACCATGCCCGTCTGACCTGCCTGCCCTGGCCTCTCCCTGCCCCTCTGGCCTCATGATGGCATGGCGATCCTTCCAACCTCAGGACTTTGGCACATGCTGTAACCTGTGTTGGAGCTCTGACACATGAGCTCCACCACCTGTAATGCACACAAACAGGTCTTTGTTCACCTGGCTGCTGCCCTCCCTTCTGTCCTCATCCAAGCATCACTTCTTCACTAAGCCAGGCACACCTTCCTGGTCCTTTGGGACACCCAGAACTGACTGTCAGTGTCCAAATTGGGGTTCTGTCTCTCACCCACTGGGCTCTCAGCTGCGTGAAAGCCGAGTTCACGTCCTGCCCCTCGTGGCCCAGGTCTGCAGCACGGTGACTGCCCGGGGTACATCAGGTTGCCATACGCAGAAGTCTGAGGTCCAAGCAGGAGATGCCTTCTTTCTCCTCATCGTCCTCCTAGTAAACCCTTCTGCACTGAGTCGCTGAAGCATCTTGTCCTGGAGTAGCTTCAGATTTGGGGTTCCCAGGAAAGGGAACCATCACCATCTCCAGAGCCCCCTGCCTTTTCTGTCCTAGAAGGGTCTCTGGTGCTAATACTTCTAATAATCAATATTTAGCTAGTTATTTGCTGTCTGCCAGCAACACTCCCGTAGTCAGGTAAGTTGGGTTGATCGAGCTTGCTGCAGTGTGGGAGGACATACCGCCCAGGGGTATTGGCAGCATCCCAGGGCGGAGGGCTGGGCGGGGCATGAGCCGGATGATTCTAGAAGGAATGAAGGAAGCAAAGGCCAGCCCTGGATTGGATATTGTCAAGAAAGAGGAGCCTTCCACTGTGGGGTGTCTCAGTGGTCATTGTTCAGGAGGTGGGAGAACGAACTGGGGGGGATGTCATGGGTGAGAAAGCAGACTTGCTCACACGCAGGGGTCATTTGCAGCTGCCATATGGCCTTGCGTGTGGCCTGGTGGGAGCCTTGTCTCTGCTGTTGGCCTGCTCCTCGCATTGTCGGCAGGGGTGATTTTCGCCCTGCTCACTTCTCTGTTGTTTGTTCGTCTTCCTTCTATTTCTGTTTACTTAATATTAGGGAGTTTTAGTTCTTTGTCTGAGATACGAGTTACAAATATTTGTTCTTGGTTTGATGCTAGTCTTTCAACTGTGCTTATAGTGATTTTTGTCATAAAGAAACTTTCACTTTTATGTAGATGAATTTATCAAGGTTTTCTTTCTTTTATGGCTTCTTAGTTTCATGTCATAGTTAGAAAGGACTTCTCTACTCCAAGGTTATTTTTTAAAATGTTTTCTTTTATTCTTTTTATGCTTTTTATTCTGTATGTTTAAAGCTTCGATAAATCTGGAATTTATTTTGATGTAAAATGTGAGGGATGGATCCAACCTCCTTTTGTTCAGACTGCCACCAATTGTCCTTAGTCAATGCTGCTTTCCTCTGATTTCATTGTCTTCTTTATAAACACATTAAATTCCCATAGGATTTGAGGTATAAGCTTGGACTTTTCATTTTGTTCCACTAAAATCTGTCTATTTTTGTAACAAAGTCACATTGTTTTAATTATTATCACTGGATTATATGTTTTAATAACGGAAAAGTCTGTTCTCCTCGTCTCTTATTCCTCTTCCAGTCTTTTCCTGGTTCTTCTTGTTTATTTTCTTTTCATTTAAATTTTATCTTATCTACTCTATGTCTTTTAAATCTCTGATAACTTTAGCAAGATTTTAATCATTTCAGAATTATGGATTTAACCCTGGAAGGATGCTGGAGAACCTTCTGTCTAGCGCTCTCGTTTTCTCGTGCGTACAGTGATCCTTATCAAAGTGATGCTCTGAGTTAGTGGTGGTGCTAACCCAGGAAGCCCCCACATTCCTGCTCCTCGCCCTGAACCCCTGCTCCCCAGTGAGGGCCTCCAGCTCTTCAGCTGCTCTTTCCCAAGGGGGCACTTAATCAATCCTTGAGCCACTGCCCTCCCTATGATTCAAAGTTGATCCCTTGAGTCATAGCACCTCCTTCTGCAGTGTTGATTTTAAAGGAAAGGACGCAGCTGAGGAATTGAATCTTGATGTTCATTTTTTATTAGCGTTCTGATAAAAGCTACAATGTAGCCAGGACTGCTTCTTTGTTTCAGTGTCGGAAGGAAGTTCTTTCAGAGGGGTTGGCGCCATTGAACTTGTGGGCAAAATCTTACGAGTACCCAGGCGGGGTTCAGCAAGGAAGTGAGTGGCGTGAAATGGAGCCTGAGGAACAAAGACCTTACAAGCATTTACCCAGCAGGGCCACGGGACTGGAATCATAATAAATAGGTTGGGTGAGAATCCAGAAGGTCACACGCAGCTCGGCTCCAGAGGTGTCCTTGTTTGTGCTCACTCTGAGTTAGCATCAGCTTATAAATAGCATCTGGCCAACAGCCCAATGATGATTGTGACTGTCCCTTGCCAGAGGCCTGGACTGGTGGCTTGGTCGTGATTCTGGCGTGGGTCTCTGTGACCTCAAGGAGGAGGAAGATAGACAACGATGGATGTCGCTGGTATTAACAACTCACGTTTTTGGACAACAGGCCCCATGCCTTTCTCTGCATTCTCCATGAATTAACACTTTAGTCTTCAAACAACCCTTTGAGACAGGTGCTATTTTTATCCCCATATTACAGGTGACGAAACTGAGCCTCAGAGGGGTGATGGCAGAGCCACCTACTGCCACAACTCCCCTCTAGGATGTAGACAGGTGACAATAAAAGCAGCATCAGACATAATCCCACTACCCAGAGATGCACACTACTGACATCTTGGTCAAGCTCATTACAGTATTTTTCCCTATTCATATGTGTGTAAATATAGATTCTATAAACAAAATTGGAAGCATGCTGTTTATGCTGTATCCTGTGTTTTTAACCTAATGCTATTTTGTGGATATTTTCACATGACTATCTTATTGACTGGGCATGTTTGGGTCAGGCATTTCTCGTTTTATCTCTTGAACTCAATTTCTCTCTGGAAAATGGGGATAATAACAGTATGTACTCATAGAGGGTGTTTATTTTGCTTTGATTTGGGGGGGATTCAATAAGCTAACGCACTTGGCTCCATTCTGTAACCTTCAACTCTAAACTTTTATATATGTGCATTTATTTGGGAAGAGAACAGTATGCTAGGTTATTTGGAAGGTCATATGAAGAGAGAAATGCTTTGTTACTACCACAAAATTACATGTAGGTCAAAGCAGAGAGCACTTGTGGATTCCAGAAGTGTCCAGAACAACAGTGGCTGGTTGTCAGTTACAGAAGCGGTCCAATGATGCTGCTTTTAAGACAGCATCAATTAGCACCGAGCAGCGGATACCCAGCCTCTGTCAAGGCTTTACTGAGAGCCTCTAAAGAGTGGCAACAGTGGAGAGTGAGGTTGGAGTGAGGACCAGAGATGCCTCATAATTGGGTTGACCCATCTCAAGGAAGGGACCTGTCCATTCTTCCTAAGTGGCTGAGCATGGTGGGGGTCCGCCTTGGGCCAGTCTTTCTTGTTCCATCACTGCTTGGGGATGCTCTTCATACCTAAGCAGAGTTTGTGCATTCAGACATGGGGCATTTGTTTTCTATCCTGCTTTGCTGAGAAGTCCCAGGAGCGGCTTGGTGAATACTAAGGAGCTGCCCCCACCCTGGCTCTACCCGTACCCAGTGTCCTGGGCAGCTGCCCATGGAAAACACAAGCCAGTGGACTTTGAAGAGGGGCCGGCCAGCATTTGGCCAGTTGAAGTTGACGGGACCCACAGCAGCCCCACAGGATCCCTGGATCTGCTTTTGGGGGACCTTGAAGGCCAATGACGTGCCTCCCCAGCCTCATTCTTACTTTACCTGAGTCAGTCTTGAGACACTGGAACGTGTCAAGTTTTCCTCTCTGTGATCTCCAATTCACCAGGTGGATGGATGCTGAATCTATCGGCAATAATCCACAGAGTCTCAGAGTTGAACAGACGGTGCTAGGATTCATCCCAGAGGTTTAGGCAGAGGGGAGGACTGGGGCCCTCTGAGTACAGAGGCCAATACTAAGTACTGGCCCACTTCATAGACTGTGAAAGTGAGGCTCAGAGCGGTGAGATAAATCACCCCAGACTTGGACAGGAGCCAAGTTGTCCTTCTCTAGAGCCTCCAACAAAGGATGTAGGCACATGCGTGTCCCAATGGGTGTCTTCCTTGTCTACTTTCTTCTCTGTGTATGATCTCATCATATTTTATGGCTTGCTGCTGGAGGACTGAATTCAGAATCCTCACAGATCCATGTCATGACTTGATGGAAATAGGAAAACGATGTTTATTTTCCCTGATGGCTCAGACCTACTTCTTTATCTTCCTTACACACTCAGTCCCCTAACAGATATCAAATGATATGTGAGGGGACTTTGGAACCCAGGAGACCTGGCTCTAGACCCACTCCACCATTTCTTAGCCGTGGGACCATTGGCAAGTCAGTTGCCCTTCCTCGGCCTCAGGTAGTGGCTGTTGCTATTAGTTACCCATGAAGACCAAGGAAGTAGTCATTGTGCATGATGCTCTGGGTAGTGCACAGGCCAAGCAAGGAGTGGAGAAGATTAGAAGGAAGAGGGGAGAAAAAAGAAAGGCCGTGACATCTTTCACCCAAGAGATTGACCAAAACTTTTTAAAACTTGACAATGTCAAGTGTTGGCAAAAATGTGGGGAAACAGCTCTGATACATTTCAGGTACAGATTGGTATGGTCGTTTTGGAGAGGCAGTTTGGCAATATCAAGTAAAACTGGAAATGTGCGTACTCCCTATATCTATTGCCAGCAAGTAGAACTGGGCAAGATGTGTGCCAGGGAGATGGTTACAATTAATGCATTGTGTGTAATACTGAAAAACCGAAAACAACCTAAATGGCTGTCAATAAGGGGTCGGCTATATCAAATGTGGTATGTTCTTACCATGGGACACTAGGAAGTAATTAATTTTTTAAAATCATTATTCAGAGAAATTAGAAAAACAATTTTAAAAGAAAGATAAATTTATTTGGGGAGGAGCTTTGAGTGGCTGGAAACTTGAAGATTCATATTTTAAGCTTAGGTCTAATTTTGGCTTACATTTATAATTTTATTTATTCCTAGAGAATATTTTAAACAAACACTTATTATCTGCCTTTTGTGTACACAGCCCACAGAACTGTCCGTGGTGCTAGTTCTTTAACTTCTGGGCACACGAATAAATCCTCTAATTAAGTGACTTCATCTTTGATGACTTTTTTCTCTCCATTTGATAAGAATTTGATTTGCCACACTCTGGCCCATCTACACCACAGAATGTTGAAAGCAGATCAATTGCCCCTGGGAAGTACATTTAGGAACACAACTTTCCCCAGATGTTTCAGTATTTCTGCTGATCCAAAATTCCCAAGGCCAAAATACGTCCAGTGGTCATGTCTGAGCTATAAAAACATCAGCAAATTGCTGGAGAATTAAGTGGAAAGGGATGTCTTTTCTTATTTTTTATGGGCCCGGAGGACTCCAGGAGCAGAGAAGCGTCTCAAACCACATCAGGAAAGGACAGATGTGCAAAGCCCATTGGCAAATATCCCATTGGACCCATTGGCTGCTGTCTTCATCTGCTTCCAAGTGGTGGGGTTGGGGGCGTGGTTTTCAAGGAAACAACAATGCTTCCTTATGTTGTTGTAAGTCTTGGGCTGGAACCAATATGTTGTCTCCTAGGTTTAGGGCCAAGAACCCCGGGAAACATGGCCCAAACAAACAATTTCAAATCCAGAAGTCACTGATTCTTGAGGAACATGCTGATCCCTCATTTATCCCTTATGACCCATAAAGACCTGACATTCCTCCTTATGCTGTTAAAAAGAAGGCTATTAGTTTTGTTGACTCCTGTCTCCTTTATGTTGTGATTTCTTTCATATCTTTGAAGGGGATGGCTATTATGTTTGGTCTGGGAAATGTTTTTCTTTTTTTCTCTTCCTCCTTACATTTATTTAAAAAATATCTGAATAGACAATGCATGCATATGATTAAAAAAACAGCATGAAAACGTGCACATTGCTCTCATGATTACTATTAGCACTGTCATCATCACTTTTATCTGACAGCGAGAAGTCTCTCTCTTGTCCTGCCCTCTAGTTGTTCCGTTCTCCTCCCCTGAGGCAACCTCTGTCATGAGTTTCTTCTCTGTGACTCCTTGCACATATATTCTAGTCTTTCATCATATATATGCATATGTGTGCATGTGTGTCCCTGCATTTTCACGCTAATGATGGTGTTCTATACACACTTCCTTGTACCTTTCCTTGCTTGCCAGTATTTCTTGTAGGTCATCCCATATCAGTACATGTCAGTCTTCCTCATTCTTTGTACATCCTGCCTGATGCTCTCAGAAGAACGTATAGCAAAATGTTCTTCTCTAGAGCCCTGTGGGTGAGACTGAGGTGGTTTCCGAACATTTGTTGCTAAACTCAGCTCTACCATGAACAATCTTTTCCGTGTGTGTGCATCCTTATTCTCAGGTTCAGGTTTCCTTGTAACATCTGTTCTGATGATTGTAACTGCTGAGTCAAATGATATGTGCATTTAACTTTGGATAGATATGAAAAATTGACTTGCAAAGATATATCAATTTATAAGCACACAAAAATTAGTAGGGATGCTATTTCCTGACCTCCTCACCAAGTCCGGTCATTGAAAATTCTAAAAGATGTGTCAACAAGAGTGGTGCTTAAGAAACAGAAGTCAGTTTTGGTTGAAATTCAAGCCATATTTACAGTTGAAATGATATAATGTCCTTCATTTGCTTCAAAATAATGCAGTAGAGGGCTGAGAGGGGGTTGGTGGGGGTTTATCCGACAAGAAATCCGCCATGTGTTGGGAGTTGTTGAAGCTGAGTGGTAGGTACCTGGCAGTTCACTTTTTCATTCTCTAGACTTTTGTGGATGTTGCATTTCTTTATGTTTTTATAACAGAAATGTTCAAGTCAGAAAGCAGTTTCACCATCTGACCCACACAGTAAAAATTCGGACGATAACTTATCATGGATTTTTATTTTTCTGCCTGCATTTAGGAAAAGTTCACCGTGTGCCAGGCAGCGGTCTGAGTGCCCTGCACGGTCGTCTCATTCCTTGTAGGCTCCCTGTGAGACTGGGAGGTGTGGGTTTTGTTTCTGTTTTACTTAGGAGAACACAGAGGTTATGAGAGATTCAGTTGGTGGCAGAACCAGGGAACCCAGACATATAACAAAATGTCAAACTGCACATGACTGGCTGTCCCTTTGCCTGGTGGCTACCCCATAGATGCCACCTGTCTGCAAGGCTCTGGGGGCACTGGTTGCCCTGAGGGTCTAGTTAGTAGACGGGCCCCAGTGGGATGGGAGAGACCGGGAGAGACGCAAATGGATTATGCGAACATGCACCAGTAATTCTTCTTTTTTAATAGATTTTGATTTTTAGAGCAGTTTTATGTTTATAGAAAAATTGTACAGAAAGCACAGAGTTCCCATCTACCTTCTTGGCCCCCTCCCCCGTTTCTCCTATTATTAACATCTTGCATTAGTGTGATACTTTTGTTACAGTTGATAAGTCAATACTGATGCCTTATTATTAACTCATTAACTCCACAGTTTACATTAGGGTTCACACTTGGTGTTGCACATTCTGTGGGTTTTGACAGAGGTGTAATGTCGCATATCCAACATTACCGTATCAGGCAGAGTAGTGTCACTGGCCTAAAAGTCCCACCTATTCATCCCTCCCTCCCTCTCTCTGAGCCCCTGGCATCCACGTTACTTGATGTCACTATAGTTTTGCCTTTTCCAGGACATCATATAGTTGGGATTATAGAGTATACAGCCCTTTCAGGCTGGATTCTTAGCACGATGCCTTTAAGTTTCCTCCGTGTCCTTTTGTGTCTTGATAGCTCATTTCTTTTTCTCATTGAATAATATTCCATTGTACTTATGCACAGAGTTTGTCCATTTACCTATTAAAGGACATCTTCATCATTTCCGATTTGGGGTACACAGTCTTTTTTTTCCCTCTATTTTCAAAATGGTTAGATTTCACATGTGGATCTTGTTGTTCTTGGACCATCATCCAGATGCTCTCCGTGACCTGAGGCCCGAATGGCCTGGACTCTGCCGCCCTCACTCCCTCTCTGGCCGCGTCTCCTATCGTGTGCCCTCACTCCCTCTCTGGCCGCGTCTCCTATCGTGTGCCCTCACTCCCTCTCTGGCCTCGTCTCCTATCGTGTGCCCTCACTCCCTCTCTGGCTGCGTCTCCTATCGTGTGCCCTCACTCCCTCTCTGGCCGCGTCTCCTATCGTGTGCCCTCACTCCCTCTCTGGCTTCGTCTCCTATCGTGTGCCCTCACTCCCCCTCTGTAGCCACCCCAGCCTTCTTCTAGCTCTTCCACATGCCACGCTGGATCCCACGTCAGGGCCTTCGTGTTTATTCTTCCCTCTGTCCAGAAAGCTCTCACCCCAAGCCTTCTCACTCTCCAGGTCTGAGCTCCAATGATGCCTCAGAGAAGCCCTCCTGACTCCTTACTGAAAGGGATCCACGCTACCCAGAGACCCTCCTTCACAGACTCCTGTTTTGGTTTCCTTTATTGCATTTTTCACTCCCTGAAATGGTCCTGTCTGTTTGCTTGTTTGTTATCTTTCTTCCCACAGAGGCAGGGACCACATCTGGCTCATCCCTGTCTACACCCCAAGCCCCAGAATGGTGCCTGGGGCACAGTGCAGGGGCCCGCAGAGCATCTGTGGGATGAACGAATGCGTCATCGATGAGTCTGACTGCTCTGGTGCTCCCCGAGTTGATAGCCTTCCCTCCACACTGACCACGTTCATCCATTAAAGTAGACGTGGGGAGAGTACATCTTCAGCGACCTGTGTTTCTTGGGCAGCTTGGGGGGACCATGGCTCGCTTTCATGAGCTTCTGGCTCCCTCTGCAACAGAAGGGATGGAGCCGTCACTGTTGTATCATTCTAAACAAACATGTTGCAAAAGTCAGTTTCAAAGAGATCTTTTTAAAAGGCTCCTTCTCCCCTTTTCCTCCTCCTCTCTCAGCCTTTGAAAGGTGTTTATGTGGATTCTGCCGTTTTCCACTCCTGAGGTGCAGATAACCATCATAAATATGTTACTTTTGAACAGGTCCTGAAATTTACTCACATAATTTCCATTTTCTTGTCAGTACTTCTGAGCACAAATGGCCTTTTTTTGGGATGGTGAATTGTCTCCAGTCGGGGACAGTTCTCAGGTATTTTTGTGAGGACGTTTAGTCATTGGGGATCACTTGTTCCTGAGTCATGCGTTTATTTTAAGTTCCAGTCTTTTGAAAGGTCATTTAGATTTTTCAAATATAGTAGGAAGATCATTGCCTCACATTCTTTCTCCTCAACCATTCTTGGTTTTAAAGAAGGAAATTTTTTTCAGGGAAAGAAGATTTAGTTGAAGCACAACCGGCCAAGTAGGACTTGAGCTTCTCACACACGTTGCTGAGACGCTCGCATCTTTTCATGGGGAGGATGTGTCCTAGGTAGGAAGTGGTGAGGTTTTTAATCAAAGTCTTGTCCCCAATTATGAAAATAAGACATATGTGTGATAGAAGATTTTCAGATAAGTGTAAGAAAGAACGTAATTATTACCCAAGTTCCTCTAAATATCATGAACATTTTGGTGTATTTCCTTGGGGGGGTGTGTGTGTGATCTCATTAGACTGTAAACTCCAGCCAGGCAGGCCCCTCGTCTGTCTTGTTCATTCTCCAGAGTCTGCCCCTGAGAAGAAGCTCAGTGCCAGTTGACTGAATGAGTGCAAGTTAAGTCTGTGTGTGTCACATCTTTCAAAGCAGAATTTGGATAGCTCTCTGTATTTCGTTTGCATCCTGCTTTTTAAATTTTAACACCAGCAATTCCTCATTTTAAAAAGATGTCTCTGAAAACATGATTTTCAACAGCAGAATGTTGTTTCATTGTATGAAAAGTTGCGTTGGCAAATCCCTTCAGACTGGAATCTTTGAGGCGGTCTCCCTCGTTCATTTCCTTACAATCAGTCTTTAGAAGTGGAATTCTTGGGCTAAAGGGCCTGATGGTTTTAAGGCTTTTATACATTTTTGCTAAGTAATTCTCCAGAGGGAAGGCGCCACACTTCATGCTGATCACCCAAGTGTGACGTGGCCCCTCTGGGTGGCCCCGTCAAGGGCGACTTTGGGGCCTCGTGCTGTACTCATGCTTCCTGTTGTGAATCTTAAAAGGATTTTTCCCAGTGACTTAGCAGCATTCTGGTTCTTTGTGGGTTTTTTTGTTTCTTTTATGGTGTGTTTTCATGTTCAAAAGTTTTACAAATTATTAGGTCAAATGTATTAGTATTTTCTCTTTAAGGCTTCGTTAATTATTTAAGAAGGTCATCTTCATCACCAAGTCAGATAAATAGCTACTCATTTTCTTCTGGTTCTTTTCTAGGCTCCTTTTCTTTACATTTAACCTTCAGCTCATGGGAAATGCCTTTGAGTGTGAGGTGTGATGCCCTGACCTTCGGAGTGAGGTCAGAGACTCAGCCTCATCCTTCAACTTGCCCATTTTGCCACTAATTTGAAATGCAAGTTTTATAATATACCCACCTCTTATATTTATACTAAGTTCTCCTTCTGGACATTCAACTTTCTTTTATTTACCTGGTCTGTCCTTTTGATAACTATAGTTTTATTATATACTTTAATACCCAGCTTATCTTGTTATATATTTATGAATCATATACTATTATAATTGTATATTAATTACAATACATTTATCACATATTTTAATACGAGACCTCCCTCATGTTCTTGTTCTCAAGCTTTTTGGCCATTCTAATATACATATTCTATAAAAAGAATATTATGATTTGTATCATTAGATTATAATATACAGTTAGAATTGCATGAGATTTATAAAATCATTTTTGAGAATTGAGTCATCCCATTCAAGAAGCTGGCACATCACTGTTATTTGAGACTTTCTAAAAGTCAGTGTAATTCTCCCTTTAAATTTTACAGTTTCTTCCTGAGAAGTTCAACAATTACTTATGAGTTTTCTTTTTCTCTCTTTTTTTTCCAAGTATGCCTTTTTTTGGTAAGGAAGATTGGCCCTGAGCTAACATCTGTTGCCAATCTTCCTCTTTTTTTTTCTCTCCCCAAAGCCCCAATATGTAGTTGTATATTCTAGTTGTAGGCCCTTCTAGTTCTGTGTGGGACGCCACCTCAGCATGGCTTGATGAGCTAGCAGTGTGTAGGTTTGTGCCCAGG
Source organism: Equus przewalskii (assembly GCF_037783145.1). Taxonomy (NCBI): domain Eukaryota; kingdom Metazoa; phylum Chordata; class Mammalia; order Perissodactyla; family Equidae; genus Equus; species Equus przewalskii. The sequence goes on from NC_091851.1 coordinate 45,916,588, forward strand.
ATCCGAACCGGTGAACCCTGGGCCGCCAAAGTGGAGTGTGTAAACTTAACGACTCAGCTACGGGGCTGGCTCCCTCTGAGTTTTATTTCTTTGTGTTTAATGTTTTGCATTTGTTATTGCAAATGGGATTTTAATTTTCCTATTAAATTATGTGGGTGATTGTTGCTAACTAATTAGGAAAAAGTACTGGTTTGGGTCCATTGTTTTGTAACGAGTTGCCTTAGACACTCTCTGAGTATTGACAATAGTTTTCCAGTTGGTTCTCTGAGGACAGATGTGATCGATCAGTGCCCAAGTAGCCATAATTAAATGAGTGACTGCTTTCTGTGGGATGTTCAGATATGGCTCCTGGTGTCCGTGCTGACCGAGATGACCCTGGTTCAAGGGCAGTTCTGCTCCGTAGCTCCTGCTCCGTCTTCTGTGGAGAAGGGTCCTCTGATTAGCCTTTTCTGTCCTTTTCTTCCTGTAGGTGGTAAGCCCCAGAATAAATAAGTAAGGGTTAAGCAGCTCACCTGTGGCCAGCAGTTGGTTGGCAAGTGGCCACGCAGGGCTGGAACCCAGCTGTCTGATGGCTGGACTGGTCCTGTGGCCCCATCCTGCCTTTCGGGATGCCGTGCCTCTTGTCCCTGTACTGGCTCCTGTTCTGATCCAGTGAGATCTCCTCCCTCCACACCTCTTCTCTTGCTGTTCCCTCTACCTGGACAAGCATCCTTCTCCCTTCCCTATCTTGCTCTCTGCAGTGCATTCAGAACCACCTCCTCCAGGAAGCTTTCCTGGACCTTCCCAGTAAGCTGGTGCCCTTGGTCCCCGCTCCCATGAGGAGCACTTTCCTTTCTCCCTCACAGGATTGGAGGCTCCTGAGGCAGGGGCCCTGTGTCTTGTCCACTGATGGGACCTAGTATGTAGTGAGCACTGTGTGCATGAAGCATCCACCTGGCAGGTGTCAGGAGCATGACGGGGTGCCACTGAGAGAATTTAGGGTACCACCAGGGTCTGTTTGTTATCTGAGTCTGGGCCACTCACCCAACAGTCAGGCAGCTGGAGGTGCCAGCCTGCAGCATTTGGACATCTGCAAAAGACAGTATGGTTGATTTGGGAGTTTCAGACTGTGGTTTGTGTCCCAGGTGAGGGAAAGACTGTGTGCTGCTGACAAGGCCCCCGGCGGGCAAGTGAGCTCTGGGACTCTTCATTAACCAATGAGGAAATGACCCAGAGGGGTCCAGATCTGTGGCCCATTTCAGATATCTACTCCTCCTGTGCCTCCCTGACTGTATGGACCGTCTTTTCTAAGGCTTTTGGGAACATGGGAATAGCGGCAAATGGCACTCTAACCCCGCCCAGGTGCAGGATGCTCGTCAGCACCCCTCCCAGAGCAGAGACCAGGCGTTTCCGGCTCCCAGAAGCCAGTGCTCCCCGTGCTCCTGCTGGATCCCATTAGCGTTAATGGACATTCCGCCTGGGCCTGGAAAGATAATTGAGCCGTTTCCCCAAGAGCTGTTAATTGGAGAAAGAAGTGTTTGTTCTGCTTTGCTTGTTCCAATCTTCTATTTTTGCTTAGTATGCGAACACGCGCGGTCACACACGTGTATCAGAAGCCAGAACAACCAGAGGCCCTTCTGTTTGAGAACCCAGGCTTGACAGATGGAAGGGAAACCATCCCCAGCCTGGCTCCCTGAGGCCCAGGGTCTTGGCTCCTTCAGTTTGGGTCTAGGGAGAAGCCAGTCAGCTTTCTCTCCTGGATTTAAAACACCTGCACTGCTCTGGACCTCAAAACATCCATGGACCTTTCCCCCAGTGCTTCTCTTGAAGCATCTTGTTTTATTCCTGAAAAGAATGCAAAATATGTTTGTGCTTAGTAACAGGTGCAGGGGAAAAAGTCTGACTTGGAGGGGTGTCCATGACAAAGGGCACTATGGGGTTCACAGAGCTGACACATCCTGGGGGTCGACCCGGCAGCTGCATCCGGAGGTGCAGGCCATGTCAGCAGGAATCTTCTCTTCTGTTTCTGCTCCGCGTCCATCTGGTCTGGCTTCATCCTCCAGCAGGCTCCCCCTGTGCGGTAGCAAATGGCTGTTTAGAGCCCCAGGCTGCTATTTTCAAAGCTTAGCAATCCTTACTTGGGGAAACAAATGTTCATCTCAACAGTTCTGTAAAAAGTCTTGGAATTGGTTCTCGTGGGCCCAGCCCAGTCACATGTCCGTCCCTGGACCAGTGACAGTGGCCAGTGAGAAGTGACGTTCTGACTTGGTGGCCCAGGCCCACGTCATGTGTCTGTACACTGGAGCGGGGTCGTAGGGGGTGGTTAGTCAGGGTTAGCTGGCCTCAGGCTGCTGTGATGACATGAACATCTGGGGGCTCACCACCATGATGCTTATTCAACACATTGACCATGGGACAGCAAAGGGACTCTGCTTATCTTAGTCCTCTGGGCCCCAGCTTCACAGAGGCTCCGCCTCACCGTGTGCCCCCACGACCACAGAGGCGGGAAACAGAAACATGGAGAACCCGGTCGTTGCTCCTAAAGTGTCCGCCAAGAGTGGCACGTGTCACTTCCATGCATTTGGTCAAAGCAAGTCACATGTGCAAGCCTGAGTCCAACGAGGCAGGGGTGAGTAATTCTCTCCCAAGGAGACCCCCTGAGCCTCTGTGAGCAGTAATTGTCTACTATAGGCTGGCCGGCTGGTCCCCAGATATTCTGTTCCTACTACCCCCTTCATAAGAGAGATGGCCCCAAAGTCCCAGCCAGTCACTTCTTACAGCTCGTTGTCCAGGATCTTTGGGTGATGAATTGTCATTTTTGCATCATGTGTGGATGTGGCTCTTCTTGGTTCAGATACTCAGGACAAGTTATCTGCCCTCCACCCCCAGACACCAAGATTTAATGGTGGGACAGGGACACAACCCTGCAAACCGTTGAACTTCTGGCTTCTCATTCATGGCTGGGACCTGGTTATCTGCATGGGTGTTTCTGCACGTATGGTGGTTTTATTGTGGGGTGAAGAGGGTGGTTTGTTCCCTCCATCTTGGGAAGGGCAATTTGGTGGCTTCTAACCTGAGAGTCAGCGTCTGCTCAGAGTTAGGATGATCTGTAGCATGTTTTAATAAGCGATTGTGTGTTTCATGCCCTGAACCTCCCCTTTGTCCAGGATGCGCTTAGGCAACGAGCGGAATTCTGGGTGGGGTGTTGCTGTAGGTGGGGCACTAGTCCATTGAGGTTGACTGAGCACTTGCAGTCCCGCGTCAGAGCCCCAGTGCCCTCCTCGATTGTGCAGAGCCATCCCTGGCATCTCTGAAGGGAAGCTCACGGGGGACTCGTAGTCACTGGGACGTGGTCTTTTATGGGGTCCCGTCATGTCCATTGTGTCCTCTGGCCCCTTGCAGAACCTGTTGGGTTCTGGTTTTCCCCGCTTGGGAGGAGAGTCAATCCGTTTTTAGGGAAGTCATCAGTCAGGGGCAAAGTCTGGATTGGTGATCAAGGCTTCCTGGCGTAGAGTTTTTCTTCTTGCTGCTTTTTCAGATTGGTTGCTGGACAGATTTCTTTAAATCCTCCGTGGTTCATGCCCCTGATTCAATAGGCTTATCCTAACAAGCACAGAGAGTCCTATGTACTTGGGTATTGTGGGCAAGAATGGAAAAGATGGAAGGGGCCCCATTTATCCACCCTGTTCTCTCACTTTGGTCCCAGGTCAGATACTCCTGGGGTCTCAGTGGTCCTTCGAAGGGGTGAGTCTGTGAGACACTGGATGGCAATGGTCCTCCTCGGATTATGACTGGGCCCTGATTTTTGGAGCTTGGTTTGTTCTTTGGGAGACAGTGATGGGGTCAAGTTATGGCTCAAAGCATCATCTGAACCAGCAAAATGGACACAGTAACAGCTGAGGTCATCGTCACACCCTTTAGGCAGATGCACACTCTCTAGTTTCCACAGTCTCCAACTCGCCTTTAAATTCCTTTTCCACTCTTGTACGGTTCCTGAAAATACTTGGCCCCTTTCAGTAGAGCCTCAACTCTGCCAGTTTCACAAATGGCCCCATCACTGATCGTCTAATTCCCAGGTGCATCTTTTCATCCTCATCAGCCTTTAGCTGGGCCTCCGAGTCCCTGCGGAGGCTGCTCCCAGCCTCTCCTCTCTCATGCGTCTTACCCTGGCTTCCCTCAGCCCCCAGCCCAGCATCTTGCTGTGCCTGCAGAACAGCTTTCCCTTCATCTGAAAGCTCTTCCGCATCTGTCAGGGTCCTACCCTCCCTTCAAGGCGCAGGTCAAATGCTACACCTTCAGGAAGACTTTGGGGGAAAAAAATGGAATTTTTTTCCTGCACCTGAGAGTATAGTCATGTACCGCTTAATGACAGGGATACGTTCTGAGAAATGTGTCATTAGGTGATTTCGTCACTGTGAGAACATCATAAAATGTACTGACAAACCTAGATAGTATAGCCTGCTACTCACTTAGACTATATGGTACTAATCTTACGAGACCACCATCGTATATGCGCTCCATCATTGACTGAAACATCGTTATGCAGCACGTGACTGTGTTACACGCTTATTATAGAATATTTATAAATAAAATGAAAATCACCCGCAATCATATATCACCCAGAGTTAATCACTGCAGATATTTTCATATATTCCATTCGTCTTTTTTAATGCACACATATACACACAAAATATTTTATAATACTGACACCATATTGTTGATATAGTTAAATATCCTGATTTTAAATATAGCATTGTGTCTTGGAAGTTTTTCAGTATCATTAAATACTTTTCAAATACATGATTTTTATTGGATGCTTGAAATTCTGTCGTACCTCTCTTCTACAATATATCTAAACATTCCTCTTACTGTTGGACTATTTAGGCTGTTTTCTTGTGGATGAGCTTTGTCTATACCCCTGATTATTTCTTCAGACATATAAATATGTTCAAGGGGTATAAACTCTTTTAAATTTGACACTCGTTGCCAAACCGCTTTCCAAGAAGGTGAAATCAATTTACATGCCCGTCCGTACTGTCCGCTTGTCTTTCCAAGTCTTTCCAAACCTGACGAGTTGATTTTTTAGAAGTCCACTGTCAGTTTGGCAAAAATGGAAACTTGTTATTTATTTGCTTCTTTTGGGTGACTTGTAGGGCTGAATTTTCTTTTCACTTTTTTTTACTGTTTACTTATTTTGGTTCTTCAGAAGAATAAGCTTTCTCTACACTTTTCAACTGGGGGTGGAGGAAGGTCAGGCTTTTGTTTTTCCTGTCAATTTTAAAGAGATCTTTATATATTAAAGATTTTACCCTTTGACATTTATTTAAATGTATTCCAGAGTTCATCATTTGGCTTCATTTTATATGTTTTGGATTCGAAGTTTTAAAATTCTTACATAATTTGGACTATCCATTTTTTGTCCTTGATTACTTCTATTTCTTTTAAGTTTAAAAAGTTCATCTTAATTCTGAATCAGTTTTACATTTTCCCAGATTTTCTACAATTGTACTTTTCGAATTAAAGTGGAGTTTATCTTAGTGTGAGCATGTGGTAAACCTCCAGTGTGGCCTCTTCCCGAATATCTGGTAGTGATTCTGCTGCGTGTGGCATTGTTGACGGATGCATGAGTCTCTATCCCATTGTGATGCCTCCTTTCCTCCTGATATAACTAACCTAACTTTAGGGGTTCCGGGGGGTCTGACAGGCCCCAGCATTGGCATAGGAATGCCTGCACCAGGGCCTCCAGCTTCGAGATGCATTTCTGAGCCTTGTCAGCACCGGACATTGTCATTCCTTTCCACCTGGGTTCTCTCTCAGGGGGACTTCCCACATCTGGGGTCTTCTGCTGATCTGTGGATGTGCCTTTGTTTCATCAGCTGACTGGCCTCTCCTTGAGGACGGGGGCTGTGTCTTCATCAACTTTGCATTCCCCAAAGCATAGCCCCCACCGTGGTGCCAGCCGAGTAGGACTCCTGGGATGTATATTTGTCACATCGAGTATGCAATGTCTTTTGGGTCATTTTCTGGCTTGTATTTTTAGATAACCTACAATCAGGTGTATTCTTTGATTAAATTCAGGAAGCAAATGTATGCTGTATTTAACTGGCTTTTGTTTCTCAGCTCCAACCCAAGCTAATTGAACTTTCAGCGCTGTTAGTAATTACCAGACATTTAGTACATTAATGACATATTTTTCCAGCAGTCATTTTTATTTACTCTGGAATATATATTTACTTTAGTTTCAAACCAAAACATTATCATTTTAATTTTTGTGTTCCCTTATTTCTATTTTCAAATCAAAACATTACACTGAGATATAAAATGATGTTGAAAGAGCCTGAGAAGAGACGTTGGTGGACAAAGCCAGGTTGCTTCCTTTTCTCACATCAGGGTCTGGGTTTGAATTCCCAGTTGGCATCATGATGGATGTGGGGAAATCCCATTGCATCCAGGCTCTCTGGAGCGTTCCTTGAATGCGTGCCATCCCGGGAATCTGTTTACATTCCTGGGGGTAAGCAGAGGCCCAGAGAAATCTCAATCATTCATGTTTATTTTTCTATTTACATTTTAAGACTTAAATAGATTCCTGGGTATGTCTGGTCCTGTTTTGCACAGAAGAGATGTTCCAAAGACAGATTTTTTAACTTACAAAAATTCAGAAACATTTTATTGATATGTAGCACTCACATAAAAATCCAAAACTCATGTGTGCAAACCAGCGAAGGGAACGTGCTTCGGTAATCTGCCATCGCATCAGGACACTGAGCAGTGAGCAGCCCAGAGGCCCTGTGTCCCGTCACCAGCCTCCACAGAGAACTGCTGTCGTGACATACAACATTACAGGTCAGCTTTACTTGGTTTTGGACCTCACACAGTTGGAACCGTACAATAGGTAGTGTTTTGTGTCTGGCTTCTTTGGTTCGACATGGTATTTCTGGGAATGGTCCCTGTTGTTGGGTGTAGTGATATTTCATTCATTCTCTCTGCTGTATAGTATTCCCCTGGGTGACTCTACCATCATTTATTCATTCTACTGTGAAGAACATTTGCGTTGTTTCCAGTATTTGGCTGTTATGAATAGTGTTGCTAGGAATATTCTTGTACTTGTTTTTGTTTGTTCGTTGGTTTGTTTCTTTTCCTTTCGTGGTGAGGATTTGCTGGGTCATAGGACCTGTATACACTTGGCATGAGGAGATACTGTCAGATGATTTTCCAAAGTGGTTGAACCCAGTCTCTACCTGTATCCACCCACCATCAGTGTGGGCGTTCTAGTTGCCCTGTGGTCTCACCAACCCTTAATATTGTCAGCTATTTTGTAAAAAGTTTTAGTCATTGTGGTATGTGTGGAAATATCACATTGTGGTTTAACTGGCATTTTCTTGAAAACTAATGAGTTTGAGCTCCTTTTCATTTCTTCATTGGCTATTTGTATGTCTTGTACATGAAGTGCTTGTTCAGGTTCTTGTTAAGGCAACTTAAGGAGGGTTGTGCCAGTCTTTTAAAAGTTGATTTCTAGAAATTTAAAGAAAAGCATATTCTGGATAAGAGTGTTTGATTGGAGATATATATCTCAAATAATCCCCCTTGGTATGACTTACCTTTTCATTCACTTAGTGGTTTTTGCTTTTTTTTGAGGAAGATTAACCCTGAGCTAACATCTGCCACCAATTCTCCTCTTTTTGCTGAGGAAGACTGGCCCTGAGCTAACATCCATGCCCATCTTCATCTATTTTATGTGGGACACCTGCCACAGCATGGCTTGACAAGCAGTGCGTGGGTCCTCACCTGGGATCTGAATCGGTGAACCCTGGGCTGGCGAAGCGCAATGTGCGAACTTAACTGCTGCGCTACCAGGCCAGCCCCACTTAGTGGTATTTTTTGATGAAAAGAAGTATTTAATTTTAATGTAGATCAATTTATCTTTTTTCCTCTTTTTGTGTCTTTTTCAAGGAATATTTGCTTATCCCCAAACCATGAAGATTTTCTTCTATATTTTCTTCTAGAAATGTTATTATTTTATCTCTGACATTTAGAATGGATTTTGATTTGGTGTGAGGGTGGGATCAAGAATCAGTTTTCTATGTGGATATCCCATTGATTCAGCACCATCTGTCTAGAGGATCATTCCTCCAGCGCACAGCTTGTTTCCTTTCTCCTAATTCTGTCACTGTGTCTGTGCGCTGTCTTTGCACTCCGTATTCTGAGCCATTGGTCTCTTGGTCCCTGCACCAATAGCTCATTGTCATGATTATTGTGGATTTATAGTCAGTGGGATATCTGGAAGTGTGAATCGTGCCACTTTATTTTTATTCTTCAGATCGTCTTAGCCGTTCTTGGTGCAGTGCATTTGTGTATAAAATTTTGAATTAATTCACACACACACATACACACACACATGCACACACAATCTGTTGTGATTTTGATTGGGATTGCATTGACCCTGTGAGTGAATTTGGGAAGAAATGAGATCCTTAAAACATTCAGTCTTTCAATCTATGAACATGGTATATCTCACTTTATATTTAGATTATTTTCCTTTTCTCTCAATAATGCTTTCTCTATAGCAGTCTCATGCACATCTTTCACTAGATTTATCCTGGGGTATTTTATGCTTTTCTTTGATGACTCTTAAATGATATCATTATTTAAATATCATTTTCTAAATCTTTGGTTCTGGCATATAGAAATACAATTTATTTTTGAAAATGGACTTTCTATGTAATAACCTTGATGAATGAACTTACTCTAATTTTAGAGAGTCTTTTGGGTTTTCTAAAAACACTTACCTAGAAAAAAAAGATACTTCATTTCTTCCTATCCAATCCTTAAACTTTTTTGTTCCTTATTGTACAGTCTTAGGCAAAGGCATTCTTGTGTCATCCCCAAACTCAGAGAGAAAGCTTTCAATATTTCATCATTAAGCATGAGTTTCTGATGGGTATTTTATAGATATTCTTTATGAGATTGAGGAAGTTCTCTTCTATTCCTAATTTGCTAACAGGTTTTCATCTGAGTGGGTGTGGAGTTTCTGTATTTATTGAAGTGATCATGTGATGTTTCCCTGTTATTCTGTTACTGTGGTGATCCCTAGCAATTGATTTTTGAATGTTGAACCAACCTTACATTTCTGGAATGAGCCCAGCTGGTTCATGTTGTTTGTCTTTCTCCGTGTCTCTGTCTCTGATTTGCTAAGGTTTTGTGTAGGATTTCTGTATCGATGTTCAGGAAAGAGATGGCTGTCATCTTCGTGTCTAGTGATGCCCTTTTCTGGTTCTGACATTAAGGTGACCCTGGCCTCATAAAGTAGGTTCCCTTTTTTATGATGCTCTTCAAGAGATGCATGAGGCTGTTGTTACTTCTTCCTTAAGAGCTTGCAGGGATTCACTGTCAGCTCATCTTCAACAGTTACTTGAATGTTTAGAAGAGGTGACATCATTCTTAGATGTCAAACTCAGGAAAACAAAACAAAGTAGAGGAAAGATGCCTGTCCAGATTTTCCATAGTGGGAAGGATTCATTCATTGAGCAAAAGCATCGTGAGTGTTTGGACCACACCAGCACCGCTGGGCATTAAGGTTATGAAGGAGCCAAACACAGACGCCCTGCCCCCCTGGACTTTACATTCAGGACAAAGGAGCACTTTTAACTCAGGGTCGAGAGAGTGGCCGTGTACTTAGGATCCCTCACTCAGCCCTTGCTCGTGTGTGCTGGCCCTGCCCCTTCTCCATCTCTCCTAGCTCACTTCCCTCCCTGAGTCTACCCGCTGTTTTCAGGCTCTTGGATGTGCCCCCCCACCCCCACGTTGCCTCAGGGCTGCACAGATGAGGTTCCCTCTTCCTGCTGTGCTCTTCCCTTCACTGTCTACCTGTGCATCCTGTGCGTTGTTAGATGTCACTTCTTCAGTGAGGGCTTCTCTGGCCACTGTTTAAAAGTAGAGTATTTGAACAGAGAATTTGAGGTATAATAAGGCCAACAGATCAGGAGATGATTGCCACTGAAAAGATAGTTTGCTACAGTTCCCGAGAGAAGGGGGCACACTGTGCTGTGAGAGGCCGTGGGGGCCGTGGGGAGGTGCTGGGGTCGATCAGGAGGCAGAGGGAGGGGAGAACGTGGGCAGGAGCCCCTATTGTGATTTCTGAGGGAAGGAACAGGCGAGGCAGTGTAAGTAGGCTTAGGATCGGCCAGTTTGAGTAGTTCCAGGGGGCTCTGTGGTGTGGGGGCTGCTGCTTGCTTTCTGGCCCCTGGTACCTGGTAATACCACCACTTGGTATAAATGAGGTTATCCAGGCCCAGAGGCTCAGAACCCCCATCCTCTTCCCTCCTTGCACTTACCATGTTTGTGGTTTACAAATAGGCAGTTTAAGCTTGTGATTATTTCTGTGTTAATGCCACTTGTCCTCACCAACTTGTGGGGCTTCCCAGGGACAAAAGCTATGCTCCTTCTGCTCAACAATGAAGCCTTGTACCGATGGAAGGCCAGGCACACAGGAGATGCTCAATAAATGTGCATCCCTTCCTTTACTTCCTAAACGGTTCTGGAAGGCCGTTAATAGGAAAAAACCCAAATGCAGATGAAGACCGAATCCAGCTTGCTTCTGACGGATCCCCATGCCTGGCGCTAGTTGTTCTGTCAGTGTTGGTGGAATGAATGAATGAAGTGTAATTGGTTTATTATGCTCATAAAAGAAGACAAAGATTAAATAGAGTCATCACAGTAAGATTATTTTGAGAAGTTACTTTATTCCTACGCTCATTTTGTTTTCATCACAAAAAGGACAGAATGACAATTATTTTTTGTTTTCATGAAAAATTAAAAGATCCCTTGCGTATTTATTCGGTGTATCCCTTTTGGCAGGATTAATTATCTTAATAATGAAAATTGGCTAACTTTTTTCTATTTTGAGGAAGATTAGCCCTGAGCTAACATCTGCTGCCAATCCTCCTCTTTTTGCTGAGGAAGACTGGCCCTGAGTTAACATCCATGCCCATCTTCCTCTACTTTATATTTGGGGCGCCTGCTACAGCATGGCTTGACAAGTGGTGCATAGGTCCACACCTGAGATCTGAACTGGCGAACCCCGGGCTGCTGAAGCAGAATGTGTGAACTTAACCGTTGTACCACTGGGCTGGCCCCTGGCAAACTTTTTTTTAATTGAAAATTTTATTGAGATAATTGTAGATGTACATGCAGTGTAAGAAATAATACAGACAGATCCCTGTGGCCTTTACCCAGTTTCCCCCAGTGCAAAACTAGAGGGTCGTAACCCACCTGGGGTATTGACATGGATTCAGTCCACTGGGCTTAGCACACTGGCAACTTTTAATTTACATTCGAGGCACTGTGCTGAGCGCTTCATCTCATTTAATTGTTGCAACAACCCCATAAGATAGATAGTACTGTTACTCATATTCTAGAGGCTGGCGCACCCATGCTCAGAGAGGTGGAGTGACTTGCCCACATCCCAGCAGATACTAAGTGGCGATGCTGAATTCACACTGGGAAGACCAGTATCCCAGCCTGTGCTGCTTACCACATTGACTTGAACCACAATATGTGGATCTGTCCCTCGCTAGAGATCTTTAGAAGGAAATGACTTGGGTAACAAAAAGGATTCTGTTATAGAGATGTGTTTTTTGAGTACTCATCCAAAATTGTATTTTCTAGAAGTCTGAAGTTTTATGGAAAACTCCACAGAAATTCAAGGCACCCAGGTCTCTGAAGAAGCTCTTGAATTTATGCATGTGTGACTCATCATGTTTCAGTTTAACGATGAGTGAACTTATGACCCCTTTGGCGGTGGCTTCATGTCCTGGGATAGGTCTCCCATCCAGGCGTGCACATGTTCCTGCGAGCAAGCCTTGGGAACAGGTCTGGGTGGTAAGAAACCTGGGTTTGCAATGTTCTCCTGGGTTCTTAGAAGATAGGTGGCTGGGGCAGCCTAGAAGTTAGGTGACCACCAGCAAAACAATTCTCCCTTTCTGTCTTTCGTCGTGGTCACTGTGTGACTGTGAATGAGCCTGGATCAAGATGCCTCTTGCTGCCTAGCCCAACATTTCCATTTGGTCCCATCGGGGAGGAGGGACGTGTGGATGCTGTGTTTGTGGCCAGGCTCCCGCAGGACCCACCCCCAGGGTCAGTGGCTCCACCTGCCTGGACCATCTGTGAGGGTCACTTCTTGTGTATGCATACTCCTGAAAGTAGAAGAAAAGGGCAGTCAGTTACAGTGTGATGAAGGCGCATTACTCAGATTTTGGTATGGCCTCTAGAATGATCTAGAAAAAAATCTCCCCTAAACAGTTCTAGTTGTGTTGCTATCTTTGTTTATTTTGTTATAAAATGAGATCTGGTTTTAAACTATATTAGGTTGATCTTTATGAAATTGCCATTTTTATAGGTCAATGACAGCCGAATATTGGCAACTTTGAATGCTTCAGTCTAAACCACAAATTAAATTAAACCTTGAGGAATATGCAAATTAGCAGTTTGCATGGCTCTGTGTTTTAAAAAAGATATCAACATGTTTCAGCTGTATTTCTGTCATGTGTGGTGAGCAGCTGCTTGTGGTTCAGTCATTGTGGTTGGCCTACGCATGGCCTGCTGTTGTCACCAAGAAGTCTTTCCACCTCTCCAAGTGGCAGGGAACTCACTGAGAGGCCGTTGCTTGTCTGGATGGGAACCCGTCACATCTCATGAAAATTTAATGTGTCAAAGTGAACAGTTGCATGAAGGTGGTTTTTTTAAATAAATTAGTTCGTAGCCCTTGGTAACGCCAGATGAATAAATTAATAATGGGCCTCCCCCAGGGGCTGTCGGGCTGACAGACAGCACGCAGAGGTGAAATCCACTTTCTCCTGTTTGTAGCTTATTCTTCAGGAGAATTTCCTGCCTTTTACTTTTCTTCCTGAGGTGATTTCAAGTTTTCCAGATTTAGTGGGGTTTTAACTGGATTTTGTGCTTTCAGCCTGAAGGATGCAGCCCACCTTCCCCCAGAGAAATGGTCGACAAAAAGGTATAGTCAACTAAGGCTCGGTTTTGGGGGAATTTAAACAGGCTTTGGGGGAGTTAGTTTGGCTTGCTAAAACATCTGTTTTTGTGGCTGGTGCCTCTCCCAGTTTCATCATGCGTGTGAGCCATGTTAACATCAGTGTTGTCGCATGTCACAGCTGAGGACCCTGATGACCCTGAGAGGTCTGTGACCTAACTGTGCTCCCCGGGCCAGGATGAAGCAGAGATGGCCCGAGGGCCCGGGTCACCTGGTTCTGAAGCCCAGGCTCTTCCCGAGTTGTCACAGTGCCTGCTGGTTGCGTTTTGTTTTCCAGATGAGACTGTAAACTCCTTGAGAGCAGCGCCCTGTGCTTGTGTTCTCAGTTTTCCCGCCACTTCCCGCTGTGTCCTTGGAGGCATGTGGTGAGGAAGGGCCTTATGTGAGGTGGTCTTCCAACGTGAGGAAGCATTATCATGACCAAATTACCCACGGGAGGCCCCTTTGTTAGGATCCAAACAGCTTCTCTCAGGAGGCCAAAGCTTCTGGCCAAAGAAGTTGCCATTTCTTTGGGTGAGCCCTGTACAGAGTGGCCTACACCACCCGGCGTGGCCTGATGGCTCTGGGGGGCCCATGTTGTATACATGTACGTATCAATAGACGTTACAGCCACCCACGGGGAGTCCAGCGGCTCATGTGGACAGGCACGTGGAGGCTGAAAGAGATGAAGGCCATGGCCTCTTTTGTCCCTCAGTTCCTGCCCCCTTTGCTTCTTGAGGGGACACACTGTGAGCTGGTCCGGGAATGTTGTCTCTGGCGGGCCCCACCAGGGGCACACAGCTGATTGCCTCCCTTGGCCACTGCCGGGCTCGGTGCCCCCCTCTGTCCGTGCCTTCAGGCTGATCCCCTCCTTCAGCCTGCTCCCCCTCCAGACAGGAGCGGGAGCTGCGTGCCCTTCTCTGCGACTCTGATCTGAGGACAGCGGCTCTTCTGCATGTTGATTGCTGTGCATCTCTCTCCAGATCTTTGAAAAGCATTGTTCTTCTTCGCAGTGTCTTGAGAATCTTTCCGTAGTGGCCACTTCTCCTAAAAGCAACCCAGTCCTTGCAGATTCCCAAGGGAACTGCTGATTTTTCTGTCATTATCTTTGATGTTTTGATTTTGGAAGGGAATGTCCATTCTGTTGAAAATTAACAACTTGACGAAAGTGTTTGCTTTTCGTGATTCCCTTGAAAATTGTGCTGTTTTGCCCAGGGTCTCTGTGGTATCTTCATTCGCTCAACAAATATTTATGGAGTGCCTACTGGGTGCCAAAGACTGTGATACAGGAAGGCCACTCGAGGAGCCTAGAAAACTGATAACCTTCTTGGTGTGATGGGAGCTAAGGTTCGTTAAGCACTGCTGCGTGCCAGACGCCGTCCGAGGCCTTCCACGTGCGTGAACGCCTTCAATCCTCACAGCAGCCATTTGCGGCAGGTCCTGGTGTCATCCCCATTCCACAGATGACAGGAAACTTAGGGTTGGAGAGGTTAAGTACCTTGTCCAAGTTTCAACGGTTAACAAGAGCTTGCATTCACAGCCAGTGCATTCTGGCCCGTGGAACCCAAGCTTGGCAGTGCTACCCCACGCTATGCGGGATGAACTCAGCACGGCCGCTGTTCCCTCAAGAGGTCCCTCCTGAGGACTCAGCGCGAGATTCTGCCCTGACTGACGGTGATGGGCGAGACACACCTGTCTCTCTGCCTTAGTGGAGTCCTTCCAGCGAGAGATGCAGTGACACCAGCAATTCCAGGGCTCTGTGTGGGGCACAGTGAAAGGGCGCGACGATAGCGGGGCTGTGAGTGCGCGGGGTGGGGCCCAGCCCTGACGCAGGGAACAGCTTTCGGGGAGAAGTGAAATTTAATCTGTGACCCAGAGGAGGAATTGGCCAGGCCAAGAGGAGGGGAGAAGAGTTTTATAAGGGAAAGCAGGTGTGAACGTCTTGAAGCAAAAGAACAGAGACGCTGTCTGTCCAAGAAGTGGCCAGTCTGGTTGGGTGATGAGGGATGAGGCTGGAGAGGAGGCAGGACCAGACCCTCAGGGGACACTGTGGCCCACTGGTCTCCCATCCTGAGGGCAGCCGGATTTGAGCAGAGGTGACTTGCATCCAAGAGAAATTTCTTGAGCCCCTGCTGCCCTCAGTATACAATGGTGGACAGATGGGCAGAGTCCTTGCTCTCAAGGAGCTTGTTTTCCTGTGGGGAAGTAAACAGATAAATACACAAGACTACATTGGAGAGCGGTATGTGCCCCAAAGAAAATGAAACAAGGTGAAGTCTCAGAGTGAGCTGTGGAAGGTACAGGAAAGCCATCTAGAGAAGGTGAGTGGGGAAGGATAGCCCTTGGTGCAGTAGAGATTTGGGGCTGAGGACTCAGCTATGTGGCAATGTTGGGGGAGAGCATTCCAGGTAGAGAGGACAGCTGGTGCAAAGGCCCCGAGGCAGCATCAATCTGGGCATGCTCAAGGAATGCAGAGCATAGTCAGGGTGGCTGGAATGGAGGGAAAAAGGTAGAGAAGGTACCAAGTGGAGCCAGAGGGTTCTCAAGTAGTTTGGGTTTGATCCTGAATGTGGGGGAAGCCACTAGAGCATTTAAGCAGGGCATGGCCGGGCCTGATTTGTGTGTTTGACCATCGCTCTGCTTCTTTGTGGTCATTGGATTGGGGAGCAGCAGGAATGGAGGTTGGTCAGGGCAGAGCTGGGTGAGCTCTTGCTGTCATCCGTGCTACAGAAGAGGGTGAATTGCCTTGAGTGGTACTCCTCAGGGAGAGAAACCCAGCCAGCTTTGGGAGAGGTTGGCAAATGCTCATGCTCGCTTCAATGTGGAACTTCTGCTCACGGGCAGTGAAGACCTCAGCTCGTGGGAGTCAGTCCTGGGTCCTGGGTTCTATCCGTTATCAAAGAGACTCCTATCCAGAGAGGTTGGGAAAGACCCCCTTGGCTCTCAACCAGCTCAGAGAAGGACCTGAGAGAGGGTGTGGACGACCCCTAACCATCTTGTGTTTTTCTTTTTTTTAGCAACTTTATTGAGCTGTAATTCACATACCATACGAGTCACCCATGCAGAGAATACAAGTCGATGGCTTTTCATATGTTCATGGAGTTGTGCAACTGTCACCACAATCTAGTATTAGGACATTTTCATCACCCCAGAAAGAAACCATCCCCATTAAGTAATCGCTCCCCATTTCCCCCTCCCCAAGCCCCTGGCATCTCATGATCTATTTTCTATCTCTATGGATTTACCTATTCCGGACATTTCATATAAGTGGAATCATGCAGTATGTGGTCTTTTGTGACTGGCTTCTTTCACTCAGCATGTGTTTTCAAGGTTCTTCCATGTTGTAGCATGTGTTAATACTTCATTCCTTTTTATGGCTGAATAATATTCCATTGTATGGATTATTTATCCCTTCATCATTTGATGGACGTTTGGTTTTTCTTCCCACTTTTTGGCTATTATGCTGCTGTGAACATTCCTGTACAAGTTTTTGTGTGGACGCATGTTTTCAGTTCTTCGGGGTACACACCTGGGAGTGGAATTGTCATATGGCAACTGAACGGTCAAGTGCTTCAGAAACTGCCAGACTGTTTTCTGCAGTGGCTGCCCCCTTTTGCATTCCCACCAGTGATACATTGAGGGATCCACCTTCCCGTATCCTCACCCACACTTGTGATTGTCCCTAAACATCTTTGTCCTGCCCTGAGCAATTGCCTGTCAATTTACAGAAGAGGTGCCTAACGATAGTGCCCACCACGCTTGCCAGCTGCTGAGGAGCAGTGCTGTCCAGCGCGCCTCTCCTCCCGAGGGTGAGGAAGCCTTTAGGAGCAGTGTCTTCTTGCTCTCTCCTCTCCCAGCTTCACTGCAACCCGCAGGAAGGATGGATGCTCTCAGGCTTCACTTCATTTACTTAATGGACGAGGAAGGAAATGATTTCTGAGGCCCAGACCCGAGCGGTCCCCAAGGACTCAGTTTCCACAAAGCGTTTAAACTTCCACTTGGGAATTTGCTCATTAGGCTGGGAGCTGTGACCAAGGACCTTTCAACATTTTATATTTATACAGGGAGTTTGAGAGTAATGACTTTTGAAAAGTCATTTCAGTGGGGAGGCCTGGGGTCACTTGGGGCCCACAATCTCTGTCAAGTTTGCAAGAAGCTGCTGGACAAGATGTGCACTTTATGGTACCCAAGTCCGGGCAGCCTACAGGGTGGGTGAGCAGCAGAGCCCTGTAGAGACCTCCTTCCCCGGGAAGACTGGAAGCCTCATGTTCATATCTAGGACTGTCACCCACTGCTGTGTGATCCTCGGCCAGTCACTTAGGCTTTCTGGACTAAACTTGTCTCTTTGCCACGTGGCTCCTGATGGAAATGTAGGTGAGATAAACAGGCAGGGGAGATTTTTGGAGAAAGGTGTGAATGTGAATAGTCCAAGCTACCTTTCCAGGTGGTTTTGCACATTGTTTATTTCTGAATGAAAAGTGCTCAGCCCAACTGATCCTCATCTGAGCTTGTGTCACCTCCTCTAGGAAGTGGGTCCGGTCCCCCATTACATGCTCTCGTATAGCTCTCCCACTCCCTCAGAATGCTTGTCTGGGCTGTCACGATGCAGTTATGCATTGGATTTGTTGATTGATACCTGTAAGCCCAGGGAGGCTGTTAGCCCCGGGGGGGCTGTGAGCCTGGAGAGGCCATGGCCCTGGGGAGGCCGTTAGCCCGGGGAGACCATGGGCCCAGGGAGGCTGTTAGCCCGGGGGGCCCGTGAGCCTGGAGAGGCCATGGCCCTGGGGAGGCCGTTAGCCCGGGGAGACCATGGGCCCAGGGAGGCTCTTAGCCCAGGGGAGATGTGGGCCCAGGGATGGCAGGCCCCATGTATAGTTTTGCTTGTCACCGTCACCCCAGCGCCTCGCACAGAGTAGGGTTGTCTTAGTTTGTGGTTTTTGCAGGGTGACCCGGGGATAAGGGTTTGAGGGCAAGTAACTCATAAAAAAGTGCTCCCAGAAGAGAGTGGTAAAAATGGGGGGAGCCACACAGGGCAGGGGAGGACGCCAGCAGAGGGTGGTGTGGAGGGCAGCTGCAGCCGGACCCCACAGGGGACTCTGCATTCGGAGCAGCTCCTCCATTTTGTCCCCAAGGGAGGCTGGGGGCTGGGCTTTACTTGTGCCAGTCAGCCCTCGGCTCAGGCCAGCCAGCCTCCTGACCCCCAGCCCCGCCTTCTCTCTCACACGGAAGCCGGCAGGGACCACAGACACGGTGAAAGGATGCAGGGACCCAGGAGCACCTGGTGGTGCCAGCTGTGGGGTCAGCACACATCCAGTGTCCTGCCCGGGGCCTCCTGGACGTGCCTGGAAGAACAGGGCTGCCACCGAATCCAGAATTCGCACAATTTCTCATGTGCTCTGACATGAGGAGGAGAATGCTTTTCATTGTCAGCTAACGCAGTGCCTCCCCGTGGCAATCATCTGAGCCCTATTTATGATTCCCATGGCTTTGAGATGTGGGGTCCCTAACAGGTTTGTAATTTTAGGGTGATTACAAGGTTTGCACATTGACCAGGTGACCAGGGCCAGGGTGGATGGGCAGGGGAGGGGGGAAGGAGTAAAGTCACTGTGTCCTAAGTGTCCACTCAGCTGACTGTCACCACACCCCCACCCCCAGACCCTGGGACTGGGAGGGCGGGGGCCAGGTCTCAGGCATGGAGTAGATGCTCAGGAGGGTGGACTGAAGGGTGAGTCGTTCAGTCCAGTGGGGAGTGGACAGAGCTGGCTGCCTCCCCAGCATGGCCCCCTGGGCCCCAGAATGACGGAGGATGATGGCTGGGCTGGGGGAGTTAGCCATGCACCCACCAACTGGGGTTGGCCCTCCCTGGGGGTCCCAAGGGCGCTGTTTCCCAACAGCAGTGGGAGGTCTTTACCGACGCTCTGAGCACACGGGTGTCATCTGTGGGAGCGTCTTCCCAGGACTAGCCCCTGTCACCCACTGTTGATTGTTCCAGAAAGCACGCACTATACGGATTTGCTGGCTGTTGGGCTATCTCTATCTTGTTCTGTTGCTTCCGTGACAGTCACCAGAGGAGCCCGGGGCAGGACAAGGCCTGTGGTAAAGCAAGTGGCCACGATGTCAAGAGCACAGACACTTGCAGGTCTTCAAGCATAACATCCTTTGCTCTGGGGTGAAAGTTCTCAGTGAGCTGCTGCCGATGCCCCCTGAGGTACCAGAAGGAGGCAGAGCCAGGCAAAAATGTCATGTGGTGGAAAAACCCAGGAGATTCAGGAAGGAGCCCGACTCGGTCAACCCTGAGAACCATGCCCTGTCTTGCTGGGATCGTAAGCTCCGGCTGAGCCTGGACCAGCTCCCCGTAGGTGGGGGCTGTGAACTCAAGCAGGAGAATCGGCGGCTCCTTTCCTTTTGGTTCTCAAATACTTGCTGGGCCCTTGCTGGTACCCTGCTGGGCTCCCTTTTAGGGCCTGTGGAGGCAGTTACACAGGACACGTTTGATCTCTGATTTGATGGTCACATAGCCAAGATGGACATTAAACTAATGAACACGAGAATGAATAGCTATTTATACATTGTGCTGAAGGCTATGGTGGAAAAAAGAACTGGGAAACCTAATAGGTGGTGTGTGGAGAATGGGACTATGAGGGATGAGTAGGAGTCTTCAGGGAAAAGTGTTGCCTCCAGAGGGATTGGCATGGGAGGTGGCCCTGTGGTGGGAGAGAGCTTGAGTGAGGTTCGGAAAAGAGACAGATAACAGTTGGAGAGTAGGGAGAGGCATGGCGTGGCATGAGATAAGCTTAAGAAAGCGGAGGCCAGGACTCTGGGGTCACAGATGGGCTTTTGTATTTCATCCTAGGAGCCACTATGATGTTAAGCAGGGCTGTGATGCAAGGCTCTGTTTGCTTATTAGCAGGGGAGGATTAGCGGATGCTGGAAACTAGGGGGAAGGCTGCAGAGTTCGGTGGGGGGCATGATGCTTGCCTGGACCCCTGGGGTTAGAGGCAGGGCAGAGGTAAGGGCTCTGGATCAAGACCCTTCCTTCTCTTCCTCTTTCTCCTGAGAGTGTCCTGTAGTGCCTTTTCCCTGAAGACATTTCCACAAGGACCAGTTAAGGCAGGAATTGGCAAATGACAGCCCATGGACCAAGTCTGCCTGCCACTGCTTTTTGTAAATAAAGTTTTATTAAAACATAGCCACATGTATTAATTTACATGTCATCCACTGCTGCCTTCCTGCAGCCACGGAGTTGAGTAGATGCGCAGAGATTGCATGGCCCGTGAAGCCAAAGATATTTACTATCTGGCCCATTTCAGGAAACCATTTGCCTGTGTCTGACCTGAGCAAAATGAGTGTGGGACACATTTTCAAAATACAAATCTGTTGGCTCAGAATCTTCCCAGCATTTAAAATGTGTTTAATTCCTCTGAAAAATGCTAAAGTATGCATATTTTAAAAATTAACATTTATCCTTCAGCTTTGACTGGAATTGTATAAGAACCTCACTTTACACCGTGGGTTTAGAAAGTCAGGGTTGGAACTCAGACTCTGAAGATGCTGGGCGATATTATTTGTCCAAATTCGTACTACAACGCCAGTCTCCTGAGCTGTTACTTTACCGTTTATCCTCTCTCAGAAATGCTTCTTTTTATCGTCTCTGACAAATAGGACCTTTAGGAGGATGTCTCTAAGAGCAGCTTTTAGTCTTTTCAAACTCTTTGGGATTCTTGCAAAAGAATTTGTGTGCGTTTGCTTGTGTGCACATTGCAGAGCGTGCTGCTAAGCTCGGTAACACCCAGGACAGTGATGACGATGACTGAGCCAGTTTTTCACATTCCACCTTTCTCCCTCTCGGCCCCATCATCTTCGTGTTTTAACTCCTGGTTCCAAATGCCGGGCAGCATTTTTAGATCCACTTAGATCAGACTTCAGCTGATTCCATTTGAGGAACTGGCCCTATGTCTGGCAGGCACCGGCGACCATTGGCAGAATGATGGGGTTGATACGAAACAGATGGGCTGGCTTTTTTTATGTGCTGTCTTTTTCACAATACACAAGAGGAAAAAGAAGCCACTTTAATAATGTCTTGATTTTTCCACTGGTGTCAGAGGCATAAATGACGTCTGTTTATCTAGTCTTAATTTCAGCATCGTTGCTGTGTAGGGTGCCCTTGGATAGCTGGAAAAAGTTCAGAGGCTTGAGAAATTTTGAGACCCAACTTCTGCTAAAGTCTTAGAGAACCCTATTATCTCTGGAATACAGATATTGAAGAAAAGACTTTTATGTTCCCAAAATAAATTGTCATTAACACTACTAAGCAGGGGTACATTCATACTGCTTCATCTCAGGTTTATTGCTCAAACTCCATTTGACAGCTTTTGTGTGGTTGTTGCTGCCTGGGCAGCAAGGTGTAGATATGGATTGCCCGATCCATCTGTTCTGGAAAAGCTGCTAAGCAGCTGAATACGGTTGTTTCCTGCAGGACTTCTCAGAGCCTTTACTATGATAATATGTGGTAGGGCTCTTCAAGGAAGCCTTTTAGTATAGACAGTGTTTTCCCAACTGTCTTCATCCACAAAGCATCTCCCATGCTAGGGGGCCATGGAACACGCTATGGGAAACATTGGTGTCTGCCCAGATGACGAACTTTGTCAGAGAGCCTGGCTGCGAATGCTAGACCTGCCACTTACTAGCTGTGTGACTTCACACATGGCCTCCCCCCAAAGCCTCCACTTCCTAAATGTAAGATGGAGCTGAAAATGTAGTCCCTGCCTCCTGGGGTTGTTTGCTTGGAATAAACACCCAAAAGAATTTGATGGCCTCTCCTTGAGCATTCAAAAATATTTTCTCCTATGATTAAGCATTCATTCAATTCACAATATCCCAGGGGCCCATCATTCACAACAAAGCTCAGCTAGACTCCTATTCTTCCTTTTCTGTTTCTCAGCACCTCCGACTAATGAGCAAGGGAGAGAAGGGAGATGCCCTCTGCGTTAAGGGTGGCTTAGGTGGCAGCCGGGAGAAACGATGGCCCAGCATGAGGCCTGGAACTTGCTTAGGAATTGCGATGAGCTCCAGCCAAGGGGCAGAGAGATGGTGCCTGGTCGTTGTTAATAACCATTGACCTGATTTGGATCCTACTACAGGATCAGTGTCTTTCATTCATTCATTTCTTCACTCCTTCGTTCATTCACTGCATGTGTCTAGTTCTGTGCTGGGCTCCGGAGGAGGGAGAGCCTCTGTTGGGGTCCCTGTTTCGTCCAAGCTGGAAAGGCTGCAGTGTTTCCACCACAGAGGGCTGTAGTGGGTCACAGGCTCAGATGGATACGCTCACAGGGCTGAAGGAAAAAGTCTGCGGAGTTTCTGGGAATAAAGCCATAGCCCTGTAGGAGTTTTCCCCCCATTTTGAATAAACTCCTCATCTTCCTGCATCCCTCCCTGCCCCCACTCCACCCCGTGACCCGTTCCTTCCTCCATTCTGAGCAGCGGGATCACGTGAGCCACTTCGCTCCTTCCTGGAAGTGTGGTCCTGGTTCTGCTTCTCTTGATCAGTGCTCCGAAAATACCCCACTCTTCAGTTGTTACTCAGAAATTTTCCAGGAGGAGTGAAGGTCAAATCAAGGATACTTTTACATCTAGGAGACGTGAAATCCATTTTGAATTGGTTTTGGAGACTCGGGCCCGTCCTGGTGATGGGTCTATAAACATCCAGCACTTTCTTTGTAGATGGCCATCGAGCCACATCTCTTGCAGCCTGGACACAAGCCATTGGTCTTTTGACCCTAACTCCCATGATTTTAGTATATGCGGCTTTAATTATCATCCCTGCCCTACCCCCGTTTCTCTTCCCTCCTCCCGTACTCTGGATAACAGCGCTGTTATCATCTGCTCTGCGGGGTCTAACCCAGGGGTTAGGATGAGGGCTTTTGGAGCAGATGCCCTGACTTCCAAGGCCGCTCTGTCACTTTAGCTGTGTGACCTGGGAAAATATTTCACATCTCTGTGCCTCCATTTTCCAACTTGTAATGTGGGTGATGAAAATAGTGACCTGCCTTCAGGGTCTGGATGGGAATGGAACGAGCTAATTCATGTTAAATGCTTAGAATGGAGTTAGTCATACAGCAGGTGCTCAATATGATGCTGCTGTTGCTGATGACAAGGACAACAAAACAAACCTTGGTTTTCTTGACTCTTCCATATGTTAATGCCCCACACTGGTTTCTCATCCAGCTCTGATGATTCCTCCCTCCTTTCCCTGCTGGCCTCATCGCCCTTGCCTTCCCCTTGCAGTGGGCTCCCTGCCTCCAGCCTTGCACCCTGCGCCCCCTGCCTCTGGTCTGCCATCTGCCATCCACATTCTATGTGGTCTTTCCACAGTGCTTGTCTCATGCCAGGTCCCTCAGTGATTCCCATGCCCTCACGGCTCCTGTCATGGCCACTCACAGCTCTTCTTGGCCAGGCCCTAGCCTCCCCTCCATCCCCTCTGATCCAGAAACCGTGAGTTCTAGCCCCAGAGTTTTTAGATTCAAGTACACAGACCCATGCCAACTAGTTAGGAGTACTAAGGATAACACAGCACTGTTATTTTTTCATTTATCAATATGTATTTAATTAAAAGGTTATTTTCTTACTTTGAGATTATATTCTTTCTAATTATTTATAGTCACTGGTGATGATAGTTTTGTGTATGTGTATTTGTGTGCATGTGGTAGTCATTAGTTGGCACCATAGAAAGTTGGCATCTCTGTGTGGATCCCAATTTTATATGTGGCAATTTTACTGGGCTTCTGAATGTCAGAGATTGGGAACGTCAGATCTTGCTTCCCTGCATTGTTCCCCATCCCCCCCACACCACGTACTGTCATGCTTTTGTGGATTTGTACCTTTTATTCAACTCCTACTCAACCTCCAAGGCCCAACTCAAATGTCCTGTGCCCCCACCAGCTTCCCAGAGTTTCCCACCCCAAGGCAGGAAGAATTGCATCCTCTGCAGCTGTGGTCTTCTGTCTGGGTTCCTCCTGGGATCCATGCTCTTTGGTTTTCTCGGCAGTCAGTGAGCCCACCAGGGCAGGGCCGTCTCCACACCTCTTCATTCTGCCCCAGGCCTGGCACAGTGCCTTTTCACAGAAGATGGTCTCTAAGGATTGCCAGACAGGTTCTTTTGGGCAGGGAAGGACTCACTGAAGAAGTCGAGGCCACTCTCTTTTGGTCCACATTCTGACTTCTTGTTTGCCTCTTTCGTAGCTCATGTCACATTCTAGAGTTATCTCACTGTCTCCTTGTTTGTTTTCTTCCTCTCTGTAAGCAGGTGAGCTTCATGCAGAGCGAGACAGCATGTTGATCGTGTTTACTGCTCTGTCTCAAACTCAGAGCAGCCCTGGCACACAGCCGGCCTCAGCTGATGCTTGATGAATGAGTTTGTGAATAAATGAATGAATGAATGAATGAAGCAAACAAAGTCTTGTTCCAGTATTGTCTGATACAGATGGTGCCTGTCTTCCCTATGAGGGCAGCCACTCAGCATGCGGTACCTGGTGCCTGACCTCACTCCCCCGGTGAGGTGGGCCTTTCCTTCCTGTGTTTTGGGGGAAAAGTGTCCTGGTGAAGTGGAAGGAGACAGGGACAGGTCAGTGGCCAGAAGACAAGGAAGCAGCAATGCCTGATATCACTAAGAGGGGTGGACTTTGGAGTCAGATGGATGGGGGCCAGATCCTGGCTCCAGCACCGGCAGTGCTGAATCCCAGATTCACAGGTTGAGCAGGTGTTTATTTGAGCATCTCCTGGGTGCCAGGCACCAGAAAAGGTGCCAGGGACGTGTGATGAACAAGACGGCCACAGTTCCTGTTCTCATGGAGCGTACGTTTGTCCCACTGGGAAAGACAGATGACAGCAATAAACAGTAGTACATCCCAGGGTGATATCTGAGAGTGATCGGGGCTATTATGAGTAAAGGGTTTGGCCCTGCACCAGGCATGGAGATTAGCCCATAAGCTCGGTGAGCTCAGCCACAGTGTTGGTATCCCTTACTGCCTTGTCCTAGGACAGTGCCTGACTTGTAGGTTTGAGTGATGGGGAAGGTGGGTGGGGTTGGGTACTGGGGGACAAGTGCACTGACTGTCCTGAGCCTGAGAGGGGACTTGGAGAGGGGTGGAGTGGCCTAAGGGACCAGAGACAGGAGGTGGCTGGAGCCTAGACTTGGAGCTCCAGGTGTCTGATGGCAGCAGGTGTCTGCCTCATCCATCCTTTGGGAACCTCTGGCGGCCTCCCTCCTGCCCTGTAGCTGCATGTTGTATTTCCCTAGGCAGATGTGGGGAAACATTTTTCACTAATTAACTGCTAATGCCTCACAGGCAGCAAAGGTGCCCCTGGAACTTAGCACCCTGTGTTATTCAGAGGCTGGAGACCTGCTAATGTGTTTGCACTTCCGAATGCTCCCAACGTGAGAAGGAGTTTCCTCAGCAACTCCAGAGAGACACTGAGTATTCATGGGCTGGGGACAGAGGGAAGCCGGCAGGTGTGCCCGGTCCTCGCTTCACTCCATGAACACATGCGTACAGTGCATCCACACTCACCTATGTATGCACACGCCAGCCCATGCAGGTGCACACGTATCACCATATGCACACACCCACTCTCCTACATGCTTGCCCATCCATGTATGTACATGCCTATCCATGCAGGTGCACACATATCACCATACGCACACACCCACTCTCCTACGTACACACACACCCACATTCCCACCCACCCTCGAGTATGTGGGCCACGCCGTACCCGGGAGGACTCACCCCCAACTCTTGCTCCCTTGGGCCCCCGCACACACAGTCAGTGACACGTTCATGCCGTCTCTGCCCTTGAGGTGGTTTATAAGCAATTCCTTCTCTGAATGGAGCAACTTCTCTTCTGAAGTTTGTGTTCTTGGGTTGCAAGTCACACCCTCACCCAGCCTAGCCCTGGGCCTGAGCCAACTGGGGGATGGCAGAGGGGGACAGGGCACTTCCTTCCAAGGGGGCACTGGAGTCGTGGGCTGCAGACCTCTGGGCTGGGGGGTCTTTGCAGGCCCCAAGGAGTCGCTCAGACTAAGGTGTCTGTTCTGGTCATTTGGTAAATGAACAAATCAGATCTTTTGAGCTGCAGATCCCACAATGGTACCCTGCTGGATTTCGAATGAAGTTCAAGCCCCTGCCCACCTCCCCGGCCGCATCCACGGCTCTCACCTGCTGTGTTCTTCCTCCAAGCCCTTGACCTTGCTCCTCCTCCGTCTGGAACCCTCTTCCCTGGCCCAGCCCCCTGTCCACATGGCCGGCTCCCATTCACACTCAGACTTCTGCTCCCTCAGCCCTGCTCAGAGCGACCTCTCCTAAACGTCTGTTTACGTTGGCCCCTGTCCCCAGGCTTGCTGAGCAGACCCTGGGAGCCATCCATCCTCATCCTCACGTCTGTAAAGATCTCGTTCAGCATGTGGGCTCCTCCCTCGCATGTGGGCACCAGGGACTCAGCTGTAAACCAAACATCAAAGACCCTGCCCTCAAATTGGGGCTGGGGTGAGGACTGGAGACAACCCCAGGCAGACAAATAATTGTGCGTACATGTGCGTGTGTGTGCGTGTACACACGTGCAGACGTACGCACACTAGGTGATGAATGCAACGAGGAGAAGTAAGGAGAGGAAGGCAGCTGGGAATGATGGGGTGCAGTCTCACAGGGGATGAGTGGGCACGATTTCTTAATATCTTTATCTGTTGTCTGTCTCCCACAGGCGACTAGAAGCCCCATGAAGGCAGGGATTCTTTCTGTTCATCTCTGTACGTTCCAGGCCTGGTGCAAATCCTGGCACATCGCTGGTGTCAGTATATATTTGTTGAATGAGTGAATGAATGAATGAATGAATTCTCAAGGGGAGAGAGGTCTGCAGTCTGTTCAGCGGCCAAAGTGCCTGGCCCATGCCCCAGGCTGTGCTGTGAGGACACGTGTGTCAGACGTGGGGTGGGAACCCCAGTCCCTGCTGCAGCCACTAGGGGCAGAGGTGGGGTTGGGGGAGCAGGGAGTCAGGGAGTTAACGTAGTGCTGGTGGTGAGGAGGAGGAGCGCGGGGAGGAGAGGGATGCTGAGGAGGGGACGCACTACCCCTTCTCCCCACCTTCCCTGGTTCCAGCAAGACACATGGTCAGCCCTTAGGCAAGGATTTGGGAAGTCTGACCCCAGCGAGGCCATAGCAAGGGTGGGGGTGCAGGGAGGAGGAGGATGCCATCAACGCTTGACCTCTGTTAGTGAGTCGCAGAGCCAGGCTGTGGACCCGGATGCCTGGTTCCAGCACCTGTGTTCTTAACAACTACGCCATCCTGGTTTCCATAACATGCCCTAAGTGTTAATGCACAATAATGATGATCAAATGGGCAGAGATGAGGTGGGTAGGGGAGCCAGAGCAGATCTTGGAGAGCTGTACAGGCTTGGTGATTAATTTGCATTTTGTCCTAAATGAGAAGAGAAGCCACTGGGGGTAGGGGTGGGGTGTAGGTGATCAGGAAAGTTATATGATCTAGTGTTCTGTTTGTAAGGGATCACGGGGAGACCAATTAGAAGGTCTGTGTGGGCATCTGGGGTAGAGATGCTGGCAGCCTGGACCAGGGTCTCAGCGATGCAGGTGGTAGATAGAGTGGGATTTGGGGTCTGATTGTAGTTTATTCTATGTGCTGCTCCTTTTTGCTTTGGCTGCTAGGAAGCTCCGAGCCACAGGAAGCTGTGTGCCCTCCCCTGACACCCACGAGGTGTCTCGAATCCCTTGATGCTGTGGTCTGGTCTAGACTCCCCTTTCCTCTGGTTTCCTCAGATGCTCATTTTATCTTGTTGAGTGTGGGTGTTCTGGTAACTGCCACCCATCCTTTGTGGAATGAGGCGAGGCAGAAGCAAAGCAGTGACAATGCTCCATCGTCCCCGTGCTCCTCTCTGGGACTCTTCCTCTTCATCTTCAAACAAGCCCAGAGGCTTGGGGGGACCTGGCCAGTTCTTTTCCTGTTGTGCCAAAAATGCCTCCAGGACAGACAGCTTTCCTGGGGCCACGTGGCACTGGCAGTTCCACTCCCATCTGGTGTTTGTGGGCGGAGGAAGGAAAGGAGAGGATAATAACATGGAATAAACTGCCTCTGGGAAGAGAAGGACTGTTTGCATCCTGCACGCCTGGAACATGGAGCTGGGGAGCTGTGGCGGGAGGGATCCCTGACTGGTGCTCTTTGCTTTCCCTGGCTTGATCCTTTCCACACCTGAATTTTCTGGGCTCCTACTGGGTGCTGGGCTCTGCATGCTAGAGTTATAGCTGAAAACAGGGCAGAGGATGTCACTGCCTTTGGTGCCTTTGGTTTGCTGAGCCCGCAGGGAGAAATTCTCTGACAAGACACTGTGGCCTCATCCTTTTGTGCAGAGCTGCTTTATGGACCGCCTGTGGACACAGCCTCCAGTACACAGTTAACACTCAATTAATAATGGCTAGAGAGGGAGAGAGTGGTTGGCTGGGACGGGGTGGGGGGTGGGGGGTCCTGGTTTATGCCTCTTGTCTTGGTGTCCCATCCATTTGTGTCCTGCTCTGGGTGATAAATTTATATGGTCACCCTAGAAGCAGCTTAGAGATTTGAGAAGGGTCTCTGGAGTCAGGCTCCTTGAGGTCATGCCCCACCTCTAGCATTTCCTCACCTGTGTCAGTCAACAAAATGGCACACTGTTCCGAGCCTCAGTTTGCTCATCAGTAAAATGGATATAATAACAGTCTCTACTCATAGACTGACTGTGAGGGTAAAATAAGATAATACCTCAGGACAGTCCCTGGCCCAGAGCAAGCAGTGGCTAACCTTCAGTGCATCATAATTATTGTATTCTTATATAAATTTTTCTCATGAAAATTTATACCAAACCAGAGGGGAGAGGTGTAGGGAGCTGGGTGAAATAGGTGAAGGGGGTTAGAGGTACAAACTTGCGGTTATAAAGTAACTAAGTCACGGTGAAGTGATGTACGGCATAGGGAACACAGTCAGTAATATTGTAACAACTTTGTATGGTGACAGATGGTAACTAGACTTGTGATCATTTCATAATGTATATAAGTGTTGAATCACCATGTTGTACACCTAAAACTAATATAATATTGTATGTCAACTATACTTCAGTAAAAAATTTTAAAAATTCCTAGCAGAAGCCACCAGTGCTAGCATGGTACGTTAATCAGAGTGGCCATGATCTCTAGAAACATAGATAATATTGTTTTACATGACAGTAACATACTGTCAATCAACCGTGTGTCATGTCTGTTTATCTGTTACCAGACTTCACGGCCACCCAGTGGCCACCCTGAATCTTGCTGTCAACCGTAGGTATCAGGGATGATTATTATCTTTATTTTGCAGATGTGGAGCTGAGGGGCTGAGGGGCTTGCCCACGGCCCTGGACTACTGACGGGTGCAGTCCTTTGGACGTGAGACCTTGGGGAGTTGCTGCTGAGGCTGCGAGCCAGGGCTGCCCATCACTGGGGCGCCTGTCCTTGGGACACTGGGTGTTCAGACACCGCCGAGCTCTTATCCAGGCTGAACTCTGCAGGGCCCGGATTCAGGAGAGGCCACAACCAGCCTCAGTAGGGCAGTAGGTGGCACAGGGACACCTCAAGTGGGACAGGTGGGAGCTGGAGACCCTCCGCTAGGTCTGACGGTGCCTGGCCTGTCGCTGGGCCCGGCCCCTCTGACTGCAGGTGGCCTTTTTCCTCTGTGAAGCCTCCTGCTGCCTGCTCGCTCCACAGCCTCCCCCTCCCACATCTTCAGGTCTCCCTGGAGCCTCTGGCTTTATATAAATTCAGGCTCCCAGCCCCTTCTCATAGGCAGCAGCGAGGCAAATTAACGTACCGGCTGTGGAATTGAATGTGTGCTGGCTGTGAGGAGGCCTCGGGCTGGGCAGTGTGTGCATCTCTGTCTGTGTGCAGGATGTCCTGGCTGAGGTCTGGGCTCACGTGCCAGCAGCTGTGTTGGGGAACACTGGCGGGTCTGCAAACTTCCACCCACGTGACACTGGGAGGTTAAAGCAGAGAGCCCGTAGGGGACTCAGGTCCTTGTCACTGCTGGAAGCAGTGTCCCTTCTCTGTCCCAGGAGGGGTATGGGGCAACTCGGGCAGTTTTTCTCAGTCCTGCCACCATGATGGTGGGAGCTTTGATCTGAGCTGTGCCCGTCAGACAGGGGCTGGTGAGCTGCTGGACATGGCACTGCTGTTCCACACGGTTCTCCAGCTTCACCATTTTGTTCATTGCATTTTGCTTTCCATTCTAATGACTCTCATTTCTGAAAAATGATACACATCATATACTATAAAGTGGCCTGTGGTGAAGCCTGTGTCTCCCTCTCTCCCAGGCCCCCCAGCAGCCAGTGCTCCGCATTTCTTGGGAGCCCCCGCAGACATCTTCTCTGCATGTACCGGCACGTGCACGGATTCCGTCCCCTTTTGCACACTGGTGGCATATGCTGTGTGATTTTGCATGCTGACTTTTTTTGCCCTAGCAGTTTATCTTGGCTGGGTTTCCTGTCTGCACACACAGATCTGCTTTCTTCTTTTCTGCGTCCGTCCCTGGGTCATTGAGGGGAAGGACAATGACTTAACTGCTGCCCCATCGATGGGAGGGTAGGTTGCTACCAGTCTCTTGTGTGACAAACAATGGTGCCATGAGCTCCGTCAGACATCCGTCATTACACGTCCTGCAGAGTGTACAAAAATGGTCTAGTTTTCCGAACAAGGAAGGGATCCGAAGTGCTGCTTCCCTTTGTCCATTTGTGGACGTGCTCAGTCTGCAGCTGGTGGTGAGGAGCCAGGCGGGCCTGTGCTGAGGCCCATGGTGGAGAGCTGATGGCTGGGCGGGACCTGGGATCATGGCGGCTCCTCGGTGCCTGCACAAGGCGCTTCAGGAGGAAGGGCAAGGGGCTGTGCCTCGTCTGGGACAGGAGAAGGCGGAGGCTTCCTGGAGGAAGTCAGCTTAGCTGAGTAGCTGAAGTCGATGAGGCTGAAACGAAGATGAGGACAGAGCAGCCCGGGGCGGGGCAGGTAGGGCACAGTGCAGTGGAGGTTCTGGCGTGGAGAGGCTGCATCGTGGAACCAAGAGGTCTTCACACTGCTGTGGCTTCCTGTGGGCTGAGAGGGTTGCTGGAGGGGGTCTCCACAGAGGGGACATGGAGCACATAGACTCATGAGCTGGCACGTGCCCCCCGTGGGCGCCCCCGGTTGGAATGAGCCCCAGAGAATCTCCATTGCTCTGAGGACCTTGTTGAGCCCCTGGGTCTGGACAGTCCCTGGGGGCCCCTCAGGGTGAGGGCAGTTACCTCAGGCCCCTGTAGGACTGGTGGTCACTGGCGCCCTCCCTTGGTTCTCGTCCTGCAGATGAGATGGACCAAGCTCCCCCAGCACGCTCTGAATATCTGGTCTCAGGGATTCGAACTCCCCCCGTGAGGAGGAACAGCAAACTGGCCACTCTGGGCAGGATCTTCAAACCCTGGAAATGGAGGAAAAAGAAAAACGAAAAGCTGAAGCAGACGACATCCGGTGAGCACCTAGGGGAGGGGACCTGGCATCATTGTCACCATGCTTTCCCATGGCCAATGTTATCTCCCCCCCCCCCCACCCCCACCCCGGAGAGGCTCTGTGGCCTCTGATGGCAGGAGCTGCTCAGCCTCCTCTGGGTCACCTCCTTCCACTGGCTCTTCCAGGTCCTACCTGGCTGGGGGCGGGTCAGCACAAGGCACACCCATAACCCACAGGGCACACCCATTCACCATCCAGACCCTGATGGGCACACAAGTCACCAGGGTCCTTGTTAAAAATGCAGACTGAGTCAGCGCAGAGCCGTGCCCCTGGCTTGTCATGCACGATCCCCCACTTGCTGACTGCAAGCACCCAGCCCTCCTGCACCTAGAACCTCACTGTGACAACCCTGGGGCTGGGCCCCTCCCCAGAGATTCAGGGTCAGTTGGCCTGGGTTGGGGCTGGCTCTGGTCCCGCCATCCCTAAGAGCCCCCGGTGATTCAGAGGGTCAAGGCCTCAGTTTGGCCTTTTGATGCCTCGAGGGGTCTTTTCTGGAAGCCAGACCCAGCTGCTGCCTGGCTCCTAAGTTCTTTTTGAAGAGGCTTCCTACCCAGCTGCTCCTGTCCCAGTGCTCTCCCACCGAGGGATCCAGAAGCTTCCCCACTCATCTTTGGCTGCATTCTCACACCCTGCCAGTCCCAGCTCTGTGGGAAGTTGGGTTGTGACGGGTAGTACCGTTGCCCCTGCCCCCTCGAAATCCACCCCGGAAACTATGGCCATGAGACCGAACCACAGGGGACGTGTGTGGTGACAGCACCGCAACTGCCCGTAACAGAATAGCGACAGAGCATGTTTCCAACCAACTGAAGACTCAGGGCCCCCCGCCAGCCAGTCTCTTGCTGTGGTCCTGCCCATCTCAGGGATGGGAACTGGCTCAGAGGGGAAGCCACCCCAGGGTCAAGCAGCCAGCAGGTCACAGAGCCAGATCACATCTGGCTCCTGGGGGACAAGGTGTTGCTGGTGTCCTTGGTGAAGGAGAGGTTCGTTCCCTGGGCGAGCAAACCTCAGGGTGAGACAGCCTCTCGGCTCCTGCGGGCCCCGGCTGCCCAGTGCGCCTGTCAGCTGCGCCCAGAATGGTCAGTGAGGGAGCTGCTCCCACGGACTTAGCCCCGGGCCCTGGGGACCCACCGGGAAGTGCCCGTCTCAGGCTGTTGCCTCTGGCGGTCCCCAGGGTGCCTGTTTCCTTCCTGGCCTTGAAGAGGTGCAGACACCTGGGCTCAGAGGATGGCAGAGACACAGCCAATGTGGGGGCTGTGACAGCAGCAGCAGGTCCTCCACTCACTTTTTTACATGTTTTACAAAATTCCTTTTTTAACTGCCCAAGAAGTTGATTGACAAATTCTCCTTGTCAAGAATCAGAGCAGAACAAACACCGTTATTCAATGAATCTTGAGTGCCTCCTGTGTGCCAGGCGCAAAGTAGATGGGGGACCCAGGCCCTGCCCACTTAGAGCTTGCTGCGAGTGGAGAGTCGAGCGGCAGACATACGACCAGGGGAACAGCGTGCGAGACAGTCACGACTCTGGTGGGCTGCAAAGGAGCTGAGCAGGTGCTCGGAGGAAGTGGGCAGTGGTGGACGTTACTTTGGGTTGGGTGGTCTGAGAAGACCCAGGTGAGGAGGCAGCATTGAGCTGAGACTTGATTGGCCCCCTTGAGAAAAGCAGGAAAAGGTGTCGGCAGTGGGAACAGCTTGTGCGAAAGCACTGAGTTGGGGAAGGCATGTCTGTGCATCAGTGGAGGCTCAGGGGGCCAGAGCAGGATGACCTCTGTGACCTTGGGGGAGCGCCTGACGTTTTCTGGGCTGTGGGATTGGAGGGTTGAGCTGCACACTCTGAGGACTGCATGTCCCCCAGGCCCCTTAGCACAGTGGGTGCGTGACCTGTAAGGTCATCAGGTTGCTGGGGGAAGCCTGTAGGGGCAATGAGGGTCCCCAGGTTAATGCTTATAGCATCCCCACCTTTGGGCCCTCTGTCAAACATTTAGAAATCTGGGGAACAGGACTGTATCTTGTTTATTCATTTTAAACTGTTCCCACCCCCTAAGTGTGGGATGTTATTTATTTCATTCTATCAAACCCCTGATTTCACAGTCATCATTGGTTCGGCCGAGACAAAGTAAAAATAAAGATGATTTAAAGGGGAAAAAAATGAAGCCAGCAGTGTTTGGGCGGGGTGAGGACCGGGCAGCCCCATGAGGATGGCTCTCATCTGAGCCCGCGCCTGCTCTGGGGGTGGCCAGGTGGTGGGGGCTGTGCCCTGCAGTGGCGACGGGAGACCCTCACAGCTGCCTCTTCAGGTCACTGGGACGACTCAAGAGTCAGTGCAGGCAACGTCCTGAGTCTCAGCCGGCCCCTGTGAGCACCGCCCATGCTGGTGGGACGACGCACGCGGTCCCTCAGTTCTTCACGCCTTTGCCCTGGTTCTGCTCATCCCTGGTTTTCAGGTGGGGCAGCAGCCTCTTTACCTGGACCTCCCAGAGCCAGGGTTCAGGTGCTCAGGCTCCTCCACACTCTGGCACAGGGGGTCGGGCTGGACGTTGGACTGCGGAAAGGAGATTGTGTGCCCTTCACCCGGAGATGTCTTCGCCCTGAGCTGTTGGGGTTTTCCCTGTTCGTCTTTCTGCCCTCAGGGTAAACTCCCTCAGGAAGCCCCCCACGTCCCGGCCTGGCCCCCGAGCCCTGCCCCAGTGCTCCTGTTTGTAGGACTCATTGCCCGTTTGTAGCTGTCTGTCCTCTGCTCCATCACACTGGCCCTCAGGCAGAGCCCATGCCTGTCTTGCTCTTGGCTGTACCCCGGCTGGCACACAGTAGTTGGTCAGGAAAGCATTTTGAAGAAATTAAGTCACTTTATTGTCTTACCTGTTTGTTGCCTGTCTGCTGCTAGATTGACAGGTGGGTGGGCTGTTATGTTCCCCTCGCAGCCCCATCAGGCAGATGCAGCTTATGCAGACGGTGACCACAGGGTGACCTGTAGGCCCTTGTGATCCAGGCTAACAGCTGGCACTTTGTCTGCATCTTTCAAAGAAAGGGTCCACGGGATTACGTAGGTTTGTATTTGGAAATTGGTTCTACTGTAGGCAAATCGTTTTCTGGACAGTTAGAGAAAAGGAGGAGACTGTCAAGCAGAGAGAGCTCTCCTTGCCGCCCCCCCGGCCTCCGAGGAGCGAGGCAGAGGCAGGGAGAACTCGGGGGCTGGGATGGGGAGGCAAGAAGGCTATTCCAAAGGAATAATTGGCACGTTAGGGTTGGTGGAGGGTGGAGGTTGGCGGCCTGGCCTCCTCCCTCCCTGTTCGTCTGGTGAGTTCTCTGAAAGCACTAACGTGGGGATTACTGGAGG
Source organism: Equus przewalskii (assembly GCF_037783145.1). NCBI lineage: Eukaryota > Metazoa > Chordata > Mammalia > Perissodactyla > Equidae > Equus > Equus przewalskii. Next base: position 45,951,515 of record NC_091851.1, read on the forward strand.
AACCTCTGGTGGGACGGTTGCTCAGAAGTCTGGTCTGTGAATGGACATAAAGAGCCGTCAGGGTGTGTTCCGCAAGAGATAACAGGAACCGCAGAAAAGCACCCCAGGGTGTTGGGGGCAGAGAGAGGACACATTCCCGAGCTGGTAAATTAAGGAGCATTTGGTGGAGGGTAGGAATGGGCAGTAGGAGCCAGCTCAGAGAAGGGTGTTCTATGAGCTGTTGCTTTTCAGATGAATCATGGAAATTATCGCCTTAAAAAATCTACTCCATGTGCTTCCTCTCGGCTGTGCTTTGTGTACATTTCCCAGCTGATTTCTTAGTGAGAAAGCTTGGGATTCCTGAACAGACAGCCCCTCCCTGTGGACAGGCTCCCCACCCTGCGGTCACCTGCAGCCTCACTGTTCCCTTCTGTAAACTGGAAGCCAGCATTGGCCGAGGCTCAGGCAGGACCATGCGATGCCCTTGCCCGTGACTCACGTGGATGTTTGTGTGTTGTGCAGCGTTGGAGAAGAAGATGGCCGGCAGGCAAGGTCGGGAGGAGCTCATCAAGAAGGGGCTGCTGGAGATGATGGAGCAGGGTAAGTGGGACCGCCACCTAGCTGGGGCGTTGGACCCAGGAATGCAGACCTGGGCATCTCACATGGGCCCAGGAAGCTCGTCAGGGCCATGTGGAAATCAGAGGAGTCTGGTGTCCAGATGTAGTGGCTGGACCCAAAGGAGGCCTCCACGGCTGGGGAAATTTTCCCAGAGTCAGGACCCTTGGGGCCAGCCCTCAGAGCCTCTGAGAACCCATCAGTGGGTTTAGGGCCACCTCTTCACGGGGCTCGGAGCTGAGAGCAGTCATTTCCCTGGGGAATGTCTATGGCTTCCTGCCTGAGCTGGGTGTGGATTAAGTTAGTGGTTAGTCCTGAGTGCCGTGAAGTGGTGGCAATGGCTTTCGTCTTTTTCATATTCACATTTTAATCCTTGGTTTGGGCAGATTATTTTTACTTCCACTACCACCCACTACTGTGGCTCCCGCTTATTAAGCATCAATGAAATGCTGGTGCTCTGCTGGGCGTTGGACCCGCCTTATCCCTTTCACCCTCACAGCATCCCCGGGACAGGCCTCCTGGTTTTTCCCAGTTTGCAGGTGAGGACTGTGAGGGTCCGGGAGGTAGCGGCCCCAGGTCACGCAGCCAGAGGGCCAGACACCGTTCAGACTTGTGTTCCCTCCTCTTCCTCTCGGTGACAGTGTGAGGCATGAGGCCCAGGACGAGGATCCTGATGCTACCCCTGTGAGCCTTCCAGTTCTCTGAGATCCTACAGCTTAGTGAGGGGGTTTCACAGAAACCTCACTGTGGCTTAGAAGTCTCTGGAGCTGGACCAACTCTTGCCTCCCGATTGAAGGAACCAGCCACGGGAGCCAGTTCCCTGAGGGTGACTGAAGATTCCTGTCTTGCCCTTTCGGCCTTAAAACTCGACTGGTATCTAAGTAATTTGGCCCAGGTGTGAGGAATTCGGGAGGTTGCTCATAAGGTCAATGAGTCAGATTTATAAAATGCTCTGAGTCTGGCCCAGCGGGCAGCTCACACACCCAGCATGGTCCAAAGCCTTTGTCATCATTTCTGTTCTTTAGATTCAAAGAGTCAAGTATTCTGATGATGCTATTTTCAGGGGAAACCTGCATTGGACATTGTATAATGCTACTAATAGTTCATATTTAATACTAATAAAATCCTAATAATCAGACTTCACATGTGACAGGAAGCTTGGAATCAGTCCTGTGTTCAGATGCTGAAGGTTCTGGTCTGACTCTTGGATTTGGAGAAATCTGGACTATTTTGATTTGGATGGGACAGAAAAGCTCCAGACTCTGGCATTTTGAATATGTTGCCAACAGACCTTACTCTGGATCTTGGAAAAGGAGAAAGGAAAGAAAAAACAGGTCTAAGACCTGTTTATCATCAATCGTAAAAAAATATTATCGTTGAATGAAGAGTCAGTGAAGATGTGGATTTGATTCCTGTCAAAAATGAAGTGATGGTTGAATAGTTAAAGGGGAAAAGTTCCAGGAGAAGTGGTTTGCTTTTCCTAAACTCTGGATCTTTATGAAATGACTGTGTCTGATGGACGGAGGACAGAGCCCCAGGGACGAACGTGCGGCAGCGGCCGAGTGGACAGGGTGCATGTGTGGCCGTGCTGCGGTGGGGCTGCTCCCCTGGCAGCCGCGGGTTTGACAGCTCGCCCCCCACCAGCCCTCCTGCAGCATTAGCCTAGGCCAGGTCAGCGAACCTTTTCCAGAAAGAGTCAGATGGGAAATAGTCTAGGCTTTGGGGGCCGCATGGTCTGTGTGGCAACTTCTTGTCTGCTGTCGCACGGCCAGACGGCCCTGGACAACACATACAGGAGTGGGCGTGGCTGTGTTCCAGAACACTTTATTTATGGACATTGAAATTTGAATTTTGTACAGTTTTTGTGTGTCGTGAAGTATGATATTTCTTCTGATTTTTCAACCATTTAAAGACGTGAAGCCCATTCTTAGCTGAGCAGAACAGGCGGTGGGATTTAGCCCCCAGGATGTCATTACTAACCCTACCTTAGACCACACTCTCTCTCCTAAGTGATTATGGACCAGGAGCCAGAGGGGCCTGAATCAGTCTTTCCTCCAGAGTGGAAAAGGCACTCATAATTGGCACACAACGTTTTCTCCAGCACCTGCTGTGTGCCGGGTCTGTTAGCTGCTGAGGATACGGGTGAGCAGAATGCCATCCACCCCGAACTCATGGTCGAGGAACAAGCCTTAGGTAATCCCACAGAGATGTGTGATCTCATGGCCGAGGTGAGCGTGGTGGAGGAGGGCACGGAGCACCCTGAGGATGTGAGCAGGGGACTGACCTGGTCAGGGGGTGATGTGTGAGGGGGATTCAGAGGCGGCAGGAGTAGGACAGGCTGGTTCTCAGCTTGCTGCATGTTAGGATCACCTGGAGGGCTCGTAAATTAAACACTCTGCGGGGCACCCACAGTTTACAAACCTTCCTAGCCACCTCCAACTTTGGGGCACCAAGGGCGAGAAGCCGAGAGATCCAAGGGAGCGAGGGCATCTTCCAGCCCTGAGGAGCAGCATGTGCAGGGCCCCATGGTGGAAGGGAGCAGGGCGCCCCGTGAAAGGATCGGAGAGAAGGTGGTGGGGTGCAGGGAGGTTAGAAAGAGGGAGAGGGCGAGGTCCGGGGTCTGATAGAGCCCTGGGTCTCCTCTGCCCCTCCTCTCCTACCTGGATGGAGTCGAGAAAGTTAGACTCTCCAGGAAGCGGCTGGGTGACAAAGATCTCTGAGCAGGTGTGGGAGCCCAGGGCGGCCACAGGGCGGGTCTGCAGCCAGCCTGCCCGGGGCATCGCTGGAGGGGCAGGTTGGAAGCAGGTAATGGGGTGGGGAGGGGGTCCTCTGGCAAAGGACTGAGGCCAGGGAGAGGAGGGGCGGGACGTGCTTCCCCATTGGCTCCTGTGCCGCTGGAATTCTTTGCTGTGTGCCTGACCTCCAGTGAATGCACAGCGATAACGGGATACGTGAAAACGTGTGGCCACAGGCTCCCGGGGTACATACCTCCTGCACTCGCAGAGGAAATGCGTTTTCTCATTGGGGTGAAGTCAAGCTCCAGGTCAGCCCTGTCGGTCCCTAATTCATCCTGGCTCTGGGATGGGGAGGGCTCTTGCCTGGTTGATGGGAATCCGTGGGTGTCGAGCCTCTCTCTCCCAGCTCAGGGTTTGTCGGGGCCCTGAGCCCAGCTTGAAGTGAGCACTGAGGCTCCGAGTGGGAACACAGCACTGCCTCCCTTCCCAGGGCTTCCCCGGGAGGGAAGAGCGTTTCCTGGGTCTGGAATAAGGAATCATCCTCAGCCGCCGCTTGCTCCCACCCTGCGGGACGCCTCTGCAGCCAGGAGCGCCCCCTTGTGGCGGCCACCCTGCTGAGCCTGTGGCCACGCTGTAGCCAAGACTGCACCCAGCTGGCACCTGGGGGGCTGAGTGGATGAATGACAGTACAAAGGGGCAGAGAGAGGCCACCACGGCTCGGGCCACAGACCCTTGCAGAGCTGCCCGGAGTCCTTAGCAGCCCTCAGAACTGGCGCTTGAGCTTCGTTGCCCAGGACAAACCCCGGGAGGGCCCTCTGCCCTGCACACACGTGTTCATGGACACACCCTGGAGTCAGTCACCTGGAGTTTGCCCACAAAGCAGTCAGCAGGGTGACAGGTGAGCTGGCCCCTGGACCAGGCCTGCAGGAGAGAGCCCACAAGTCCCGGGAGATGAGCCTGTGTCCAGGGCACTTGTTTGCCCTCCACCCTCTCTGGGGGTTGTGTTATTTTATGATACGATTAACACGTGCATTTTATGACCCACTCTGACCCCTCCTCTGCTCTCATTCCTGAAAGTCTGGTAATCTGCTGGAAGCTAGGAAGGTTGCGCCTGTATTGATTGTCATTGAGACAGATGAGATGGGACCAGTTCTGCATGGGGATGGGGGGAGATGACCCTCCCCCTCTCTCTATCTTCACTGCTCTGGCCATCCTCCTCTGAAGTGTCTGTGACCAAGTGAGGGCCGGCCAGCATCCCCCTCCGCCTGGTCCCCAGCCCAAACACAATGAGTGAGGACAGGAGCCTGCACATTTCTCTGAGCTATTCGCTGCCTATGCTCCTGAATGACTTTGCTCCATCTTCTGGGATGTGCCCACTTGGCATTTTCTTAAATAATTGAAGGAATTTCATACTCCATCATTGGATGTCAGGAAGAGAGAGTTGTTACCCTTGTGCTGTGTTCAGTGACCTGAGAGACACGAGGTTTCTTTCCTCAGGGGAACTGGGCAGTGACAAATGAAGTCTGCCTGGTGTCTGTGTGGCAGGAATGCTGGGGGCAGTGTGTGCATGTGCGTGTCTGCGTGCATGTGTGTGCTTGCAGGGTGGGAGTGCATGCACTTTCACTATGTGTGTACATGTGTGCATGCGTGTGTGTGTGTTTGTGCACGTTTCCCCGCGCTGTGGCCACTCTGTGTATAACACAGGCGCCTGGCTGTGTGCTCCCCTCCGCAGCTCGGAAGGAGAAGGGCATCCGATGGCACACAGCCAGGAGGGAGGGCCGACTGTTGAGTGAGAGGAGCAGGGGACCAGCCACCCACAGCCCCCCTACCCCAACCGGCGTTTCTTAGCAACGGCCCTGCCACCAGGGCTATTTTGGGAACCGTAACTTTTCATTGAACATGATTGTGAGCCGGAGCTCTGAGCACAGCCCAGGGAAGTCCTGCGAGTCCACTAAGCTGCAGAAGCAGGTGGAGGAATGTGAGGGCTGCGTGTCAGGGTGGAGCCTTCGCTGTGCCCACGAGAGGCTGGAGACCTTTGGGGCTTCGAGCTTCAGTGTTCTGACCACTTTGTTGATGATGGAGACGTCATTGTTATTATCAACAGTGACAGTCATGGCAGCAAAGGGCCTGCCCCTTCCAAGTGTCCGTGTCCACATTTGTAAGCAGCAGTGGCAGCCTCGCCACACCTGGTTGTGAAGTTCAGCTGAGATGGTGCTTGTCGTGTGCCCTTGCTGCATCTCTGGCAGAGTGCACACCCTCGGTGCTGGCTGTCATCTACGTTCTCTGTCATTCAGGGCCAGGTAAGCTGGTGGCAGAGACCGTCACAACTGTGTCGAGTAAACCAGTCATGAGAGAGGGTCTGAAAAACTATAGTTCTGAGCTTTGTGACAACTGATTTTGTCCGCTGGGCGATCCTCTTGGCTTGCATCTGGGTCTTTTCTTAGCTCAGGGGTCAGCTGGCAAACTATAGCTGTGGGTCAAACCTGGCCCAGGACCTGTTTTGATAAGCCTCTGGGGCTAAGAATGGTTTTTAAACTTAAAGGGTTTTGGTAAAAATAAATTTAAGAAGAATATGCAGCATGGACTGTATGACCCACAAAGTCTGAAATATTGGCCATCTGCCCCTTTGTAGGAACAGGTCGCTAGCTCCTGGCCTGGGACCCGCGGTCAGGTGATGTGGCTGCACGGATGAGATCTTCCTCACCCCAAATCTCCCGACTTCTGGTGTGGCCGACCTTTCTGCCCTTCTTCTCAGGAGACAGAAGTGCAGTCAAGGGATGTGCAGGTGTGCAGTAGAGGGAATACGATGAGCAGTGATTACACGCTCCGATCCCTCGGAGGGCCTGGCCTGAGTCCTAGGCGTGGCAAGGACACTGTTAAGGGAGCCTGTGAAACTCTCTCCTGAGACTGCTGTTGTCACGTGGGCACAGGGGCCCAGGCCGAGTGGGCAGGCCATCACCCTTATGATGGTCTTCCTTGTCAGAAATCATCATCAAGAGCAGTAATGATAATTGTGAGCACATGTGCAGTGTTTATTCCATGCTGGGCATGTTACCTACATTAACTCATGTACTTCTCACACTGATGCCACAAAGCAAGTAGTAAGATTGTTGTCCCCATCTTATAGATGAGGAAACTGAGGCCCAGAGATGTTTACTGTGTAGGCACAAGCAGCCCCATCTGCAGTGGGGTGGGATGCACGGGTAGGGTGACCTGTCTCTGTCCACCCAGGGCACCTTTGAAAGTGAAAGGATGATTGAAGGACACAAGGACAGCAGGTAGAAATCAGGACTGACCCGGACACAGGGGGCCACCAACTCTGAAATAAACCTTTCCTCCTCCCCCCATCACTGTGATGGGAGCGCGTGGGAGGATGCTCTCCAGAATCCGAGCCAGGCTGGTCCCCACACGGCTACCTCCTGGCTATGTGAACACGTGCCCATCTTGTCACTGTTCTGCACCGTGGTGGCCTCGATGAACCAACTGTGAAGACTGAGGGGGTTGTGCAGGAGGCAGTGTGGGTGTGCCACGCATTGGGCTGTGATCTGTGTCTCAGAAGCTGGCTGAGTCTCCCAGCCTGGACCTGCCACCTTGTCGCTGTGTGACCTGGACCAGTTATTGTGCTGCTGAGCACTGAGCCCCTCATCAGTAAGATGTGACTCTGGGGGTGATCCATCAGTGGAAGGCCGGACCCTCAAAGGCTCCTGCAGCTGAGCCCCAAGCCAGGGAGGTACCGTGTCTTCCTTTCAGCCTAACTAGGTGCCTGGTGTCATCCTTTCTGGGACAGCCACCTGTCTGGATCTTGGGACTCCTTGCTCCCCCTCAGTGCTTGGCATGCCCCCATTCCTGGGCTCATCATGCCTCAGAGTGTGAACCACCAGGGGAGAAGGATTGCATCTTTTTAATCTCTGCCTTCCCAGGGTTGGCACAGTGCCAGACATGCAGTGGGTGATTGAGAAATGTTTGCGTAATGGGGGATCGACGGTGAGATGGTGGGTGCAGAGGCGAATTGGTTATCTGCAGCCACGAAAATGTCACATAATAAACAACCCCAGTACCTTGGAGGCGTACAGCAGCCAGTGTTTGTTGTCGTCTGTCTGGGTCGGCCTTGGCTGGCAGGACTAGGCACCTCATCTGTGCCCCGCCTGCCTCTCATCCCCCAGCAGGCTGGCCCTGGTGTGTCCCTGGGGTGAGGGCCAGGGTACACAGGAGGAGCAAGCAGGAATGTGCAAGCACTATTGAAGCCACTGCTGCATCAAACCCGCTGATGTCCCATTGGCCAAAGCAAGCCACAAGGCAGAGCCCAGGGTTAGGGTCGGAGGCCTTGTCCAGTCTCCCACAGATGTGGTGTGCACAGAGCAGACGCTGGTGGTGTTGCGATGCTTGGTGCTGTCTCGGGATGACAGGCTGTGGAGAGGGGCTCCTGGGATGTGTAGGAGAGGTGTAGGGTGCCACCCCAGGGCCTGGGATGGCATAGTTCCCAGGAAGTCACTATATGAACAAAAGCGTGTAGGAAGAGAGGACAGCCTCAACTGACAGCTGAATTTCCTTGCAGATGCTGAAAGCAAAGCATGCAACCCTGACGGTGGCCCCCGAGCCACACAGAGTGAGCCGTCCACTCCCAAGCAGGAGGCGCTGACTTCAGGACAGGCCCAGCCGGGAAGCCCCGCAGCCACTGGGACGGACCAGGCTTCCTTAGAGGAGCCACTGTCCTCCGACACTCATTCAGACGATGCAGGTACTGGCTGGAGACCGTGTGGGGTTGAGCTGCTGCCAGGATGGGCTTCAGCCTGGGCTGGCAAGGGGGGTCCCTGTCAGGGCCTGGGCAATGGCTCCTGGGAAACCATCCTCAGAGGCACAGCCAGACCCCAGGCTCTGAGCCCTGCTGCGCTCCACCGTGTGGCCAAATTTAGCTGTTTGCTGGAGCATTTTCTCCAGTGTAATGATGTCCACTGGTGGTCTTCCCATATGCCTTTCTGCCGGGATAGCTTTGCTTGTTCACTGGGAGCTCCTGAGCAGGAAAATTCTCCCCAAAGGAGCCAGGGTCCCGTGGGAGCATCTTAGCTGACCCCAAGGCAGTAGGGCGGGACGGAGGGAGAGGACCTTCCTGCTGGCCTAAATCCTGCAGCAGGCAGCTGCCTCCTCCACAGAGGGTGGCCTCTTTCCCGGCAGAGTGCCTCAGGGCCTGCCCACAGTGCCCCGGGGCTGCTGGGTGCAGGTGAATGCGCAGTGTGTCCCCCGCCCACGTGCGGGGCACTCCTTTCCGTGGCTCCACCAGGCGTGTGTGGCGCCTTGCTCTAAGCTGCATTTTCCCCATCTGTTAAATGGGAAGACACTGGGGCCTGTATCAGGGTTCTTTGGGGGGTGGGAGGAGCTTAGTGCAGTGTCCGCCACACGCAGTGATTGTAGGTGGTGGCCGTGGGGCCCGTGCTGGCCGTGGGGCCCGTGGTGGCCCTGGTGCAGGTTCTTGTGTTGTTATTATTCTAATAGGCCAGGAGAGTTGCCAGCTGTGGGGAAGGGGAGGCCAAAGGGAAGGAGGCACAGAGAGGAAGAAAGCATGAACTGACCCAAAGCCTCTGGGTGCTTTGAGATGCCCCCCCCAGCCTACTCTCTCGGACCCGTTAGGAGCGTCTTTATAGAGATATTCCGGGAGACCTCCCTGTTAAGCTGGAAGCCTGTTCCCTTGTAAACTACAAGCATGGCTGTGCCAGGCCCAACATGGGGCTGGAGCTTGAGCTGTGTGTCCCCAAGTGTGGGAGGTTGGAAATCCTAGCCGAGGGGTGGAGCCTGCTGGGGCACTGTGGCCGGTGGGCATCCCGTTCTCTGCTGCTTCCTTCTGGCACAGGAGTCTCACAGCTATACTTTCACTGCTGCCCCATGTACAGCGTCCCTCGGGTGTCAGCAGGCAGCTGCCAGGAGACCTGCTCGCCCTCCCTGGAGTGGCTGGGCTGCTCCAGTTCCACCCAGCGTGGGGGTGACAGATGTTTGAGGTCTGAAGAGTTCTGGCCCTTGGGATAGTCGTGGCCTCTCCCAGGGGCCCTCTTGGCATGCCAGTGTCCCCGTGTCCCCCACATCAGACTTCAGGTTGGTGGTTGGCATGACTCTGATGGCCAAGCGAAGCGTTCACTGCCTCCCATCGGTGGCTCTTGTAGCCAGTCCCTGCCCTTGGCCACCGCCCCCTGCTGGCACCTGGCGCTTCGCTGTGGTGCGTTCTGTCTGCTTGCTGGGCTCTGAGGACTGTGCCTGCTCCCGTCAATGGCCCTCTGACCTCGGGCACTCTTTCGCCACATGCTTGGTTTGGGGACAGATTCTTGAGAGCAGAGTTGGTTTGCTGAGACTATAAATTTGCAGTAAGGACCTTCTCCTGAGCGAGACGTGCTGTTGGGTCTGGGATCATAAACCTGGTGACCTCCTGAGCTAAGTTCGTGGCGGCAGGTGCACGCACAGAGCCTCCTCCCCAAGTCTGAGGCTGGGGCACCTGAGCTGGGGCCTGAGGGATAAGTAGGAGTTGGCCAGACTCTCTGTGAGGGAGAGAGCATCCTGGACAGCAAGAAGGACACCTGTGGAGGCTGAGAACGGGGTCAAGGACCAGGTGTAAGTAACATTGGCTGTGTGGGTCAGAAGGCCTCTGTGCAACCACTCACCTCTGCTCTCATAGCACGAAAGCCGCCGTGGCGGGGTGCACATGGAGGGGAAGGGCTGTGAGCCAGCAAACTTGGTGTGCAAAAGCAGCCCCCAGGCCAGAGTTCGGCAGGTGTGGTTGGCCTGGGAGAGGAAAGGCCAGAGGAATTTGGCAGAGCTGAAGGCTTGTGAGGGTGGCCAGAGCCTGGGTAGGATGGGGGGGGATGGGGTGGCAGCCCTTCCCTGTGGGCAGTTGGAGCCTCTGGGACAGGGGTGGGGATGAATGACAAGGGGGTTTGCAGGTAAGAGGAGTCCTGGCCTCAGGGTGGGGCGGGGCCTGGGGGAACTGGGCCTGGTCAGCGTGTGGGCCACACCATGCAGACGCATCGCTCAACTGGGCTCTGTGCTCCTCCTGCCCCAGTGCGGTCCCAGCCCCCTGGGGCTGAGAGATGACTTTATGTGGGTGGCACATGCAAACAACCAGAGAACATTTTAATAGGGACGTTTATTTTCATTAATTGGGGCGAGTGGTGTGGACTTCTCATTCAGGGTAGTGGAAGAGATTTTCTTTTCCTAATAAGTTGAAATAAAAAGTATGCATTCGCTTAAGTAAGACACAGCAGTGTCAGGAGTGCCCAGAAACGTCTGCTCTGAAGCAGGGCCCGAAGCCCGGCTGCAGCAAGACCCGGTCACTCCTTGCGGTGCAGGGAGCATGGTGGCAGCTCGTGATCTTTGGCATAAGGCTGAGACGACAAGAGCTGACCCCTCGGCCAGTCGTGTGCAGGGTGCTGTTCTGAGCCCTGCACATACATCAGCTCCTTTAACCTTGGAAATACCTCTCAGAGATCAGCACTACTGTTGTCCCCTTTACTCACAATGAAATGGAGGTACACAGGGTGATAACTCATCCAAGGGTAAATACTTTGGGAATTGAGAGCAACATCTGTGAATCAGGCCGACTCAGGTCTGAGATTTTGACTGAACTCCTCCCTAAGCTGTGTGACCATGGACAAGTCACTCAACCTCTCTGAGCCTGTGTTGTCAACTATAAATGTGGGTAATCATTGCACCGACCTCTCAGGGTTACTAAAATTGAATTAGGTAATCCCCAGGAATCACTTAGCTCAGTCCTGACACACTGAATGCTCAGAAAGTGCTGCTGCTGCTGCTAGTGATTGTTACCATCATTATTGTCGTTGTCATCACTGTTTTCGTCATCATCATTATTTTATTGTCGTCATGATGGAAAAGCAGCCCTTGGAGAGTGATACCTTGATACACAGTGTTTGGCTGCCTGCCAATGCCCCAAGGCCCTGTGTTTAGCAGCTCGTGTGTTTTGGGGTGTGGGTCCACCTGCATTTTGCTACTGAGCTGGGATGCCCTGGGGTCTCCTGCAGCCCTGCAGGCCTGGAGTCCTGCACTGCTGACCACCACTGTGGCTCCAGGTGTCTGTGGAGAAGCCTGGCCTTGAGCACAGCCCTCCAGTGAGGGAGCAGATCATAATTTAATGCGGGGACATTAAACTCACTCCTTAAAAAATTGCAATCCAGCGTTTAAAAATCGAGGGCATTCACAAAAATCCACACGTGCAGCTAGCTTTTTTCAACTATCAAAGTTCAGGATGCACTGGGCTGGTGTCCCCACGCAGCGACTGTTGCTGGGAGCTGAGAGGGGTCGTTCCTTGTGGGGGTCTCTCAGTAACGCCTCTTGTCCTGCAAAGCCTAGCATGTTTGCTGTCTGCACCGCACGTAAAAAGTGCACCAAGCCCTGTTCTAGGGAACAGTGGGGAGAGAGCCGTACAGACGTAAGTCAGTCAAACGTGCTTCATCAGGACGTACAGTAAGTCGTGAGTGTCATGCGTGGTTGAGGGTCAGTTACTCCTGTCCCTGGATCTGAGCCCTACGTCGGGGTTCCTATGACGACACAGGAGCCTCGGCTGGGAGTTTAGTCGAGGAGAAGTGACCTCTGCTGGTGGGGTGGGACAGGGATGGCCTGAGGGAGGGACACCAAGTGCACGGAACATGCAAAGCTGATGCTGTCTTCTCCATTTTTTAATTTTTAGTGGGTTTTTTTTTTTTTCTGAGGAAGATTAACCCTGAGCTAACATCTGCCACCAATCCTCCTCGTTTTGCTGAGGAAGACTGGCCCTGAGCTAACATCAGTGCCCATCTTCCTCTATTTTATATGTGGGATGCCTGCCACAACATGGCTTGACAAGCGGTGCGTAGGTCCGCACCCGGGATCCGAACCACAGAACCCTGGGCCACCAAAGCAGAGCATGTGAACTTAACTGCTGTGCCACCAGGCCGGCCCCTACACTTTTTTCTTTTAATCCGAAAGGGCACTTAAGACTTTAACAGAGGTTAAAATTTCTGTTTCGACAAGATTCTGAACTATAATGGTAGCTAGACTCACATGAGATGGAGGGGAAGATGTAGGCTTAGAGAGATGTTGAAAAGCCGGTTTCCCAGCCCGTGGACCCCTCAGACAGGTCAGGGACATGAGGGGACATAGTGCATGATGAGCATGGATGGGTGTTGTGGGAAGAGGTGGGAGGAGGGTTCTTGGTGAGAGTTGCCGGTTTGTTGAGACCTCTGTCAGAGTGGAGGCTGGGGGGACCCACACTTCCACCTTGGGCTAATGGGATGGGGGAACCTCCATTGGGCTGTCAGAAGCTTTCCTTGGGATCTCTCTGGTTGGGGAGGTGTGGGCTGTGACCACTGACTCTCTCCTGGAAAATCCAGAGCTGTCTTGTCTAGTACAGTAGCCACTAGCTGCATGGTTAGTTACATTAATTAAAACCAAATGAAATTAAAAATTCAGCTCCCCAGGAGAAGATCCAAGATGGCCGCATGAGTAGTCTTCCTTGTCTCTCCCCCTTCGAATCTACAACTAATTGGACATTCATCGCTTAACAAAGGATATCCATATAGCATCTCAGGACGCCTGAGAGACCCATGCTGCTATACATTGGAAGGCGGACGGTCTTCCCTCTGGGAAGAGGTGGAGATAGGTGAAAACTCTCCGACCCCGACCCCGAACAGCCTAGTACCTGCAAGCGGCTTTCTTCCAGCGGATGCCCCCAGAACATCGACACACACCTAGGGCAGGAGGGAGCGCACACCAGAAGAGCCATGGTGGAAACAGGTGACCAGAGCCCTACCTAAGCCCCCCGCAATTACACCTAAGCCCAGAGGGAAGCTCCAGAGTTACACACCTGAGTCGGCGGAGAAAACCTCTACCTGCCATTAGCGGGTAGGCCCCGCCTAGCATCCACAATGCCGGCAGGCTCCCGGAGAGAATCCCAAATGGCGCGGCGGCTTGCCAGCTGCTGCTGCCAGCCCCACTGACTGCCGGGCGGGGCTCGGGACTACCGGAGATCTCCTGGGACAGGACTGGGGCTGGGTGGAGCTCCAGCGGCTGGCTCCGCGGCCCAGGGGGGAAACTCCGGAGTTCCGCCCAGGCAGCAGGCAAAGTGTCTACCTGCCATTAGCGGAGAGGCCCCGCCCAGCATCCACAACGCCAGGAGGGTCCCGGAGAGGAGAATACCAGGCAGGGCAGCAGCTGGCCATCTGCCACTGAACTCAAGGTCTCCAGCTATCCCCCAGACAGGGCAAGGGGCTCCCCGAGATCCTGGGTGAGAGGACTGGGGCTGGGTGGAGTTCCAGCGACCCGGCTCTGTAGCCCAGGGGGAAACCCTACAGTCTCACAGTAGCCTCAGCGAAAGCCTCTGCACAGCACTAGTAGAGAGCACCCGTCCAGCAACCACAAGGCTGGAAGACCCTGGGACAAAAGTAGCATAGCTAGGTGAGCTAACCACAGACTGCAGAAGATGCCCATAGCTCTGCTGTGACCCATAGTGGACAAGTGAGATTTTGTGGGTGCCAACAGTGATGGAGCTGCAAATATAACTGATCCTGCCCCTGGCCACTGGAAAAGCCCATAACACAGCTGCAGACCCTAAGGAGGGAGCACGTCTAGGTGGTCTGCAACAGTAGGCACCAGCAGCCTGAAGCCCCCCTGGGACGGCCCTCACAGCTGAAGAAAGAACCCACAGGACCACTGTGACTGCGAGGAGGGGCCCAGGCCCAGTTAGCAACAGTGGATAGGGTTCCTGGTTGGTGCAGTATAAACAGCTGTCCCCCCACCACATCAGTAGAAACAAGTGGAAGCAGTAACTAAACTCTATCTCTATGTGGAGGCACAAATCTACACCATCAAGCAATATGAAAAAATATATTAAATCTCCAGAACAGAAGGAAAATAACAAATACACAGAAAACAATCCCAAAGAAAATGAAATATATAACCTAAATGATGATGACTTCAAAACAGCCATCATTAAAAAACTCAGTGAGTTAAGAGAGAATTCAGATAGACAACTCAACGAGTTCAGGAGCTATGTCACAAAAGAGTTTGATACATAAAGAAGAACCAAACAGAAGTACTGGAAATGAAGAACACAATAGAGGAGATTAAGAAAAATCTAGATGCACTGAACAGTAGGGCCGATAATATGGAGGAAAGAATTAGCAATTTGGAAGATAGGAATATAGAAGTGCTGCAGGCAGAGGAGGAGAGAGAAGTAAGACTAAAAAGAAATGAAGAAACTCTCCAAGAAAGATGCAACGTAAGGATTATAGGTATACCAGAGGGAGAAGAGAGGGAGAAGGGGGCAGAAAGCCTATTCAAAGAAATAATGGCTGAGAACTTCCTAAACCTGGTGAGAGAGATGGAACTTCATGTGACATAAGCCAATAGCTCTCCAAACTTTATCAATGCAAGAAGACCAACCCCGAGGCATATAGTAGTGAAGCTAGCAAAAGTCAATGACAAGGAGAGAATACTAAGGGCAGCCAGGCAGAAGAAATTAACCTACAAAGGAACCCCCATCAGGCTATCAGCAGATTTCTCAGCAGAAACTTTACAGGCTAGAAGAGAGTGGAATGATATATTCAAAAATCTGAAGGACAAAAACCTACAGCTGAGAGTTCTCTACCCAGCGAAAAAATATCCTTCAAATATGATAGAGAAATAAAAACTTTCCCAGATAAACAAAAATTAAGGGAGTTCATTGCCACAAAACCTCCTCTTCAGGAAATGCTCAGGAAAACCCTCATTCCTGAAAAATCAAAAAAAGGAAAGGGGCTACAAAACCAAGAGCAAAGGAGATAAGTAGAAGGACAACAACAGAGAGTAGCAGCTCTCCATCAGAACAGACTAAACCACGGGACGAGAAACAAAGGAAATAGAAGAAAACCGGAAAACAAGACATAAAATGGCAGTGGTAGGCCCCCACATTTCAATAATCACTCTAAATGTAAATGGATTGAACTCTCCAATCAAAAGACACAGAGTGGCAGGATGGATCAAAGAACAAGACCCAACAATATGCTGCCTCCAGGAAACACACCTCAGCCCCAAAGACAAACACAGACTCAGAGTGAAGGGATGGAGAACAATACTCCAAGCTAATGATGAACAAAAGAAAGCAGGTGTCGCTATACTAATATCAGACAAAGTAGACTTCAAAGCAAAACAGATAAAGAAAGACAAAGAGGGACAGTATATAATGATAAAAGGGACTCTCCACCAGGAAGACATAACACTTATAAATATATATGCACCCAACACAGGAGCACCAAAATTTGTAAAGCAACTCTTAACAGAACTAAAAGAAGACATCAACAACAATACAATAATAGTAGGGGACCTCAACACACCATTAACACCAATGGACAGAACATCCAGACAGAAAATCAACAAGGAAATTATAGAATTAAATGAAAAATTAGACCAGATGGACTTAACAGATATATATAGAACACTTCATCCAAAAACAGCAGGTTACACATTCTTCTCAAGTGCACATGGAACATTCTCAAGGATAGACCATATTTTGGGAACCAAAGCAAACATCAATAAATACAAGAGAGTTGAAATAATATCAAGCATCTTTTCTCATCATAATGCTATGAAACTAGAAATCAACTACAAGAATAAAGCAGAGAAAGGTGCGAAAATGTGCACACTAAACAACATGCTTCTGAACAAACAATGGATTATTGAAGAAATTAAAGAAGAATCAAATATTATCTGGAGACAAATGAAAAGGAGAACACGACATACCAAATCATTTGGGATGCAGCAAAAGCAGTCCTAAGAGGGAAATTCATTGCAATACAGGCTCACCTCACTAAACAAGAAAAAGCTCACATAAGCAACCTCAAACGACACCTAACAGAATTAGAAAAAGAAGAACAAACAAAGCCCAGAGTCAGTAGAAGGAGGGAAATAATAAAAATAAGAGCAGAAATAAACGATATTGAAACAAAAAAGACAGTAGAAAGGATCAATGAAACAAAGAGTTGGTTCTTCGAAAAAATTAACAAAATCGACAAACCCTTAGCCAGACTCACCAAGAAAAGAAGAGAGAAATCTCAAATAAATAAAATTAGGAATGAGAGAGGAGAAATCACAACAGATACCAATGAAATACAAGGGATCATAAGAGAATACTATGAAAAACTATATGCCAACAAATTGAACAACCTAGAAGAAATGGACAAATTCCTAGACTCCTACAACCTCCCCAAACTGAATCAGGAAGAAATGGAGAATCTGAATAGGCCAATCACAAGTAAAGAAATAGAAACAGTAATCAAAAACCTCCCCAAAAATATGAGTCCAGGACCAGACAGCTTCTCTGGAGAATTCTACCAAACATTCAAAGGAGATTTAATACCTATCCTTCTCAAACTATTCCAGAAAATTGAGGAAGATGGAGTACTCCGTAACACATTCTGTGAAGCCAACATCACTCTGATCCCCAAACCTGACAAGGACAACACAAAGAAGGAGAACTAAAGGCCGATATCACTGATGAACATAGATGCAAAAATCCTCGGCAAAATTCTGGCAAACCGAATACAGCAATACATCAAAAAGATTATACACCATGATCAAGTCAGATTTATACCAGGGACACAGGGATGGTTCAACATCCGCAAGTCAATCAACGTGATTCACTACATTAACAAATTGAGAAACAAAAACCACGTGATCATCTCAATAGATGCAGAGAAAGCATTTGACAAGATCCAACATCAATTTATGATAAAAACCCTCAATAAAATGGGTATAGAAGGAAAGTACCTCAACATAATAAAAGCCATATATGACAAACCCACAGCCAACATCATACTCAATGGACAAAAACTGAAAGCCATCCCTCTGAGGACAGGAACAAGACAAGGGTGTCCACTTTCATGACTCTTATTCAACATAGTACTGGAGGTGTTGGCCAGAGCAATTAGGCAGGAAAAAGAAATAAAAGGAATCCAAATAGGTAATGAAGAAGTAAAACTCTTGCTGTTTGCAGACGACATGATCTTATATATAGAAAACCCCAAAGAATCCATAGAAAAACTATTAGAAACAATCAACAACTACAGCAAAGTTGCAGTGTATAAAATCAACATACATAAATCAGTAGCATTTCTATACACTAACAATGAACTAACAGAAAAAGAACTCAAGAACTCAATCCCATTCACAATCGCAACGAAAAGAATAAAATACCTTGGGGTAAATTTAACCAAGGAAGTGAAGGATCTATACAATGAAAACTACAAGACTTTCTTGAAAGAAATTGACGATGACATAAAGAGACGGAAAGACATTCCATGCACATGGATTGGAAGAATAAACATAGTTAAAATGTCCATACTACCTAAAGCAATGTACAGATTCAACGCTATCCCAATCAGAATCCCAAGGACATTCTTTACAGAAATTGAACAAAGAATCCTAAAATTCATATGGGGCAACAAAAGACTGCGAATTGCTAAAGCAATCCTGAGTAAGAAAAACAAAGCCAGAGGCATCACAATCCCTGATTTCAAAACATACTACAAAGCTACAGTAATCAAAACAGCATGGTACTGGTACAAAAACAGGTTCACAGATCAGTGGAACAGAATTGAAAGCCCAGAGATAAAACCACACATCTATGGACAGCTCATCTTCAGCAAAGGAGCAGAGGGCCTACATTGGAGAAAAGAAAGTCTCTTTAACAAATGGTGCTGGGAAAACTGGACAGCCACATGCAAAAGATTGAAAATTGGCCATTCTTTTTCACCACACACCAAAATAAACTCAAAATGGATCAAAGACCTAAAGATTAGGCCTGAAACAATAAGTCTTCTAGAAGAGAATATAGGCAGTATACTCTTTGACATCAGTTTCAAAAGAATCTTTTCGGACACTATAACTCCTCAGATGAGGGAAACAATAGACAGAATAAACAAATGGGACTTCATCAGACTAAAGAGCTTCTTCAAGGCAAGGGAAAACGGGATTGAAACAAAAAAACAGCCCACTAATTGGGAAAAATATTTACAAGCCACTTATCTGACAAAGGGTTAATCTCCATAATATACAAAGAACTCACACAGCTTAACAACAAAAAAACAAACAACCCGATCAAAAAATGGGCAGAGGACATGAATAGACGTTTCTCCAAAGAAGATATAAGTATGGCCAATAGACACATGAAAAGATGTTCATCATCGCTGATCATCAGGGAAATGCAAATCAAAACTACACTAAGATATCACCTTACACCCGTTAGATTGGCAAAAATATTCAAAACCAAGAGTGACAAATGTTGGAGAGGTTGTGGAGAAAAAGGAACCCTCATACACTGTTGGTGGGAATGCAAACTAGTGGAGCCACTATGGAAAACAGTATGGAGATTTCTCAAAAAGTTAAAAATAGAAATACCTTATGACCCAGCCATCCCACTACTGGTTATCTATCCTAAGAACCTGAAATCAGCAATCCCAAGAGTCCCTTGCACCCCTATGTTCATCGTAGCGTTATTTACAATAGCCAAGACGTGGAACCAATCTAAATGCCCAGAAACTGACGATTGGATAAAGAAGATATGGTATATATACACAATGGAATACTACTCAGCCATAAAAAAGGACAAAATTGTTCCATTCGCATCAACATGGATGGACCTCGAGGGTATTATGTTAAGGGAAATAAGCCAGACAGAGAAAGACGAACTCTATATGACTCCACTCATAGGTGGAAGTTAACATATAGACAAGGAGAACTGATCGGTGGTTACCAGGGAAAAGAGGGGGTTGGGGGAGGACACAAAGGGTGAAGTGGTGTACCCACAACATGACTAACAATAATGTACAACTGAAATCTCACAAGGTTGTAATCTATCATAATCTTAATAAAAAAAAATTCAGCTCCCCAGTCATACCAGCCACTTGTCAGGTGCTCATTGGCCACACGTAGCTAGTGGCTACTGTAATGGATAGGGTGGAAACGTTTCCATCATCTCAGAAAGCTCCGTCGGGCAGCACTGAGTGTGAGAGCTAGCTGTGTGTACACTTTGGTGCACAGGCGGGGGAGTTTTTGCTGTTTGGATTGGCGAGCCCTTCCAGAGTTTTCTGCACCAGCAGAGACCCTGTGACCCACAAAGCCAAAACCCTTTACAGAAAATGTTTGCTGACCCCTAGTTTGGCAAATGGATATGGGACAGGGCGAACCACAAGGCTGGGAGCTCAGAGGCCATGCTGAGATCCAGGCAGAGGCCATGGCAGGTGCCACTGGGAGGACAAGTGGACACTTGTGAGAAATATTTTGGAAGTAGAGGACACAGGATTTATCCATGAATTAGATAGAAGGGGCGAGGTACAGGGTGGAGAAGGCAAGAGAGGGATCAATTGTTGTGTCCAGTCTGACTGCACAGTTGGGGACGGCGGGCTGTGTAGTAAGCCTGGTGAAGATGGGGATTTGTCTTGGTCAATGCCATGTCCACAGCTCATAGATGAGTGCCTGGGCCCTGTAATGGTTTAAGGACATTTGCAAGATGGATGGATGGATGAGTGAGAGAGAAGGGGAAGACTGGGAAGGGGTTTCTTATGGGAAATCAAGAGATGGGTTTGGATGTGTTCCATTGTACCTATTTGACCTCCAGATGGAGATGTCAAAGTGGCTGATAATGTACGAGTCTGGAGCTCTGAGGAAAGGACAAGGGTTGACAGAGATGGGATTGGTTCTAAAGCCAGAGGACTGGATGGGATCACCCAGTGAGAGAGTTAGATGGAGTCAAGGACCAACAGGTGGATTCTGGGACAGCCCAGGTGGAGCCTGCGAGAGGCTGAGCAGGTGCAGCCAGTGTGGCAGGAGGGAACCAAGGCAGAACCAGGAGAGTGTGGTGTCCAGAAGCCAAAGAGAAAAGTGTTCAAGGTGGGGAGACTGAAGGACTGTGCTGAGACAGATCCAGGTGGGCCTGCTCTGGCTGAGCCAGGGTGGGGACCCTGCCCCGGGCCCGCTCTGTGTCCTGTTAAGCCTGCCTTTGGCAACACTGCCAAGAGAACCATGGAGTCCAGTTCAGACACTGCTCACCTTGTCCAGACTCACAGGTCTGTGGAAGGAGACTGTGTCCCAGAGGGAGAAACTGGCCTGTCCGTGTTTCCATGGTGGCAGGACCCAGGCTTGTGCTGTGAGTGTGTCACAGCTCTGGAGCTCGCTGTGGGCCTTGCTCACAAGTAGATGCTACAACGTGTCTCTTCAGAAATCTAAATAGTGTCTACCTCAAGTGGTGGTTCCCAACCATGGGCATTTTCCCCCTCCCGCCCACCCCTGGGGACATTGGGCAGTGTCTGGAGACATTTTTGGTTGTCAGAACTGTTGGCATCTGAGCCTGCAGAGCCCAGGGATGCTGCTAAACATCTTACAGGGCAGCCCCTCACAACAAAGAATTGTCTGGCCCAAAATGTCAGCAGTGCCGAGGTTGAGAACCCCTGACTTGGAACGAGAGGGAGACTCATCCATGGTCTAAAATCACCTTTTACCTCAGGCCGCGTGGCCCATGACTGTCCAAAGTTGGACAAGTGCTGCTCAGCTTCAGACCTCCCTCTGGGACCTCACGTCAGCCTCACCTCCCTTGTAGTGGGCAGAATTAGGTATTTTATACAGATATTTGTACAGATGAGGAAACAGAGGCTCAGAGAGGTAGAGACCAAGGTCACACGTCTGGAAATGAGTCAAACACAACAGAGGAAGGGGTGGATGTGGGTGACTGACATGCTTGAGGCCAAGTAAGTCCTTCCTGTGCCATCTGTCCACCCCAGAAACCATGACTTTGGAAACATGTGGGGTGCCCAGAGGACAGAAACTGAGCCTGTACAGAGTACCGCGAGCTCCTGCCAGCCCCAGGCCTGGTGCTTCCAGCTGCAAGCTTGGCCGCTGAGGGCTTGGGTCCGGAGCATCGTCTCCCAGGCTTAGTGTCCACTGCCCTGTGCTGATTTACACAAGACAGGAAACCCAACAAAGTCGTTGGACTGGTGCTCACATGGTGAGAAAGGACATTTCCATGCTCACATGTAGCTTAACAAGGAAACCGCACAACTGTTTTTACCTAGAAAACACAAAATGTTTATTTTAATGTTATTATTAGTGCAAAATTCATTAAATAAAACAATCAGAATTGAAGACTCATAGAAGTTGTAGGTTACATTTCATGGGACATAATGATAGTCTTGAAATCTAGGAGTCTTTAAAAACTATTAGCAAATAACACATTTGAGGATAGTTTTATAAATAATAATAACAATAACAGTGTGGGTATCCATGCAGGACACAGGAGCAAGCAGCATCCTGTGACGGTTGTTCTCAGTTCAGGCTAACTTCATGATACAGAGCTGAGCTGCCTTCTGCAGGAGGTGGGGAAGGGGCATCTCCTTTCTCAGATTTTGCACATCAGGAATTAGAAGAGCCAGCCCTTCTAAGGCAAAGTCTTCATTTGCATGAGCTTCACAAGAGTAAGGGCCAGGCCTGAGGTTTTCAACTCCCAACAGGGACAGTAAAAGAATAGAAGTGGTGATAACAATGGGACATGCAGTCTTCGCTTCTAAAGTGTGGCTGGAAGCTCTGGAAGGTAAGGAGTGGGCGTGCCTCAGTCCGCACTGTGTTTTCAGCACCGCGGACAGCGCCCTGCCCACGGTAGGCCCTCCGGGAGCATTTCCTGGTGGATGGATGAGTCCCACCCAGTGACTTCAGGTCCAGTCGGGCTGTCCCCGGGGAGTGTTAGTGTCTTCCTCCTTATGTGTTTGTAATGATGAAACGAGGCAGTGTGTGGTCAGGGCCTTGCCCAGGGCTGGGCACCGGGGATGTGCTCTGGGGAGGCAGGGTGTGCTGGGGTCCTGAGGTGGGATGAGAGGCTGCCTCTCTTGCCCCAGGGAGGAAGGAATAAAGGGGATGTCAGGGACAGTAGGTTTGTGTTTGAGTTAGGAATCTGAGGAGAGCCCCCCATCTGACGGCCTCAGTTTCCCTTGTAAAGCTGGAGGTGAAGCTGCCTGGGAGAAGGTGAAGGGGAAGTGAGAAGCTGGAGGTCGGAAAGGGACAGAAAGGTTTGAAGCATGTGACTGCAGGGGAGGCAGAGTTGAGAGGCCTGGAGGGGAGGTGCCTGAGATGGCCACAATGGTGCTTCTGTGTCACTGTCTTTCTCCTGCGGCACTTGGCAGGGATGGAACCAGCAGATGAAGACTTCGTCCAGAGATGGGATTTTTCCAGAGAGTTAAATGAGAAGGAAGTGAGGCAGAGGACTTGGAGGATATCCTGGGAAGGTTGTTGCAGTGATGGATGGTGGGACTTGAGCTGGATAAAGAGAAAAGTGAGAAAGGAGAGGGTTGATGGATTGGGAGAAAGCAGAGGGGTGGATAGGCTCAGGAGGCAGTGCTCAAGGAGGTGGAGGAGCAGTTCTGGGGGATCCTGAGCCAGCAGCTGGAAGGAGAGGGGAAGGGGGCCCTGGGCAGGCTGACGCTCCTTAAAGGCTGACCCTGCCCCTCTCCCACCCCTGGTCTTGGCCGGCATGCCTGGGGGCAGGGCTGCTGAAAACCAGACATGTAAAATCAGTGGCTGCTGATTCTGAGGGTCTGCAATGTGCCAGTCACACATCTCATTGTCATTTCTTGTTTAAACCTTGCAACAATCCTGTGAGGGACTTTTGTTGTTAGTGTAATGTATGTGTTGGAGAAGAGAATAATTTTCTCTCAACCTTTGTGGGCTCTTGGGTGAGACAACCCTGTAATAAGAGACAGATTAACAAGAGAAAAACAGAAGTTTAATAACACATATACCTTCTGGGAGAGACCCAGGAAAACCGAGTAACTAGCTAAAATGGCTGAAGCCACCACCTTAAATAGCATCTTCAGCTAAAGACAAAAGAAGATGTTGGGGGTGAGGGGGAGTCAGTTACGAGAGGTGACCAGGAAAAGTACAGTAAACAAGGCTAAGGTTATTATGCAGATTTAAGTCCTGGCCTTCTGCATTGATAAGAGTTTCTAGAGATAAGGTCATCCCCTCTTCCTGGTACATCAAGGGAGACACCCTTACAAATGGAGATTATCTTTAAGATAACCAGCCTAAATTAATCCTTATGCCAAAGAAACGTATTTTGGGGTGACAAATTCCACTCCTCTTCACATATGTGGGTCAGTGGAGGCACAGGAAGTTTAGTAACTTGTCCAAGATCACAGAGTGAGTGCAGGGGCTGACTGGAGCCTGAGTGTGTCTCGTTCTAAAGCGTGTGATCATGGGCAGCACCCCCTGCTCTAGGTGAGCTTGGAGCTTTGGCACCACCTATTGAGTGGAAAATGGGACAGAATCATCCGGGCTCTTGAAGTTATTTCCCTCCTTCTTTCCCCCTCCTCCTCTGTTGGCTTCTGATGTTTCTATTGATAGTTGAACTCACAGGAAGTATGTGTCTGTGTGTGAAGTGACCCCTCTGTACTCTGCTCCATGTCCCACCCAGCCAAAGCCCCTTGCTCTCCTCACACACATCCACCCCAGTCGGAGGAACCATAGTTTGTGAATTCTCTGTTTTGCCTTTGAACCAGCCAAGATGCCGTCAGCATCCAGAGGCGAAGAAACAGATGCTGCCGGCAGCCTTCCGCCTACCATGGATGATTCCTCTGAAGCCTTAGCTGGGTCCGAGTCCCTGGACAGTCCTCCAAGACCCCTGGAGAGATCCATGGGCCAGCTCCCCAGCCCCCCACTGCTGCCCACCCCGCCACCCAAGGCAGGCTCCAAAACTACAAAAAATGTCACAGGTGGGTCCACATGCATCTGCCTATCCACCCATCCATCCTCCTTTCCTTCCTTCCTTCCTTCCTTCCTTTCTTCCTTCCTTCCTTCTTTCTGTCCATCCATCCATCCATCTATGCCTTCAACCAGGCCTGATTGGGCTGCTACTGTGGACTGGTTCTCACCCTTTGCTTCTGTGATCAGGGCTCTGGGCAGATCCAGGGGAGCAGAACTGGAGGTAAGAGGGCTGTTCTTAGTGAGGAGCTCTGGTTCTCAAGAGCAGACCACTAGGGCTCCCTCAGGCAAATGGAGCAGTCTGTTTGCAGGAATCAAAAGTGTCTTCTAGAACCTGAATGCAGGGGATGCAACCAGCCCACAGGATGAGGACGTTCTGTCTGTCTGGATGTTCAGGTGTCTGTCCTTCTATTTCTGCTTCTTTCTGAGTCAATCTCTCTCTCTCTCTCATTCTCCCCATCCCCTTCCCTACCTCAGTCTCTCTCACTGTCTCTGCTCACCTCTATTTCACTGATTCTCTCTCCAGTGAGCTCTGTCCAGTAAGGCAGAGCCTGGAATAAACACCAGACTGTAGGGTGCTGGGCAGAGAGGGGAGCACAGCTGGGCAGAGGCCCCCAAAGGCATCTACTTCTGTAGCCTTAGCCATGCTGCGTGAATAATCCCAGGAAGTCGAGACATTTACCTTTCCAGCTTGAGTTTCTCTTGTCCCATCACTGCGGAAAACAGGAGACACTGCTGATCTCAGGGAAAAAGCAGGCCCTTCGCTAAGAGGTGATTGTTTATAAAAGTAAATCCTTACATGTTACCTTTGGTAGCAGAGGTGGGTCTGAAGATGACGATGGATGGCAGAGCTCAGTAGTTTTGCTCTAAGCCCTTGACTGCCACCTGTAATACCACTTACCAGCCCAGGCACTCCAAGGAGGCCGAGTACACACAGCCCATTCAGAACCCATGGGCCAGGCCCTCGAGAGAGGGCACAGGTGCTCAATTTACAGTTGAGGAAACTGAGGCTCAGGAGGTTCCAGCAACATCTCCCAGGTCCCGTAGCTGATGGCGACTCGAACCTAGATCTGGGCCCAAAGCTCATAACCCCTGCACTGCTTCCCTGCCGGAACAGTCTTCCCCTCACCTCACCTGGCCGATGCCTGTGCATCCCCGTGCCTCCTTCAGGGGAGCCTTCCCTGACCCCGACCCCACAGCAGCATGCACCTTGCCTTCCAGCGTGTACCACGTCGCCTCACTGTGTGTGGCAGGTTGAATGGTGTCCCCTCAAAATTCACATCCACCTGGAACCTCAGAACATAGCCTATTTGGAAAAGGGTCTTTGCAGATGTAATTAGATAAAGATCAAGAGAGATTCATCCTCGGTTAGGGTGGGCCCTAAATCCAATGAAGGTGTCCTTTTGAGAGGACCAAATGGACACACAGAGAAGATGATGTGAAGATGGAGGCAGAGACTTAAGTGACGTCTACAAGCCAAGGCATGCCGAGGATTGCCAGCAACCACCAGAAGCTGGGGTGGAGGCCTGGGGCTGTTTCTCCCTCACGCCCCTAGAAGGAACCAGCCCTGCTGAGTTTGGACTTCTGCCCTCTAGAACCGTGAGAGGATACACTTCTGTTGTTCTAAGGTACCCACCTTGTGATAGCAGCGCAGGAACCAAATACTCCTTGTCTGTAGCATTATTTGTCCGACTCTGCCTCCCTCCCCAGACAGTAGCCTCACGAGAGCCGTCGTGTCTCTGGTTCACCCTCAGATGCCCATGCCTGGCACACAGCAGTGCTGGGCGAGTGCCGATGGCTGTGGACTGAAGGAACAAATGGATGTCCTGACCCGTTGTCTGCTTTTTGCATCTTTCTACATCTCTGGGAATGAGTCGAAGTATTCAGTCCTAGGGTGACATGACCACACAGATTAGAGGAACAGTTTTGTCAGCAAATAAGAGGCATAAACTGCAAGAAAAGCAAAAACGTTTATGGGATCTCAAGAAGTGCAATTTGGGGAGCACAGATTCAGGTAGAAACCCAAATAGTGTCTCACTAAGGAGTAAAACTCAGGGGCTTTTAAAGGCAAGGAAGAGAGGTGGTATTACAAAGAATTTTAATTGGCATTGGAGGCAGAGAGCTAGTCTTGGCTAAATGCTGATTGGCTGTTGATTCTGTCTTCAGAAAGTCCGCTATCCTCAGTGTTTGTGGTCAGGATGTCTGTTCTCCTGCTGACATCTCAAATAACGGCTTGTGAAATGATTGCCATTTTGGCCCAGTCCAGAGATTCAGAACAGCAAGGCAGTTTCTCTGGAAAGTCAGTTCCAACTCCATTTTTTAAAATGGCTCCACTACAGTCAGTTTTGACAGTTTTGAGGCAAAATAATGCTGTCTTGGATCTTGTTACTGTCTCTGTGCTAATCCCCTTTTCCATCCATTGAGATCTGAAACCATGGGAACTCCATATGGTTAGGCACCATCACGGCGCTTCATTCCAGCTCACGTGTAATTTGTATGGACCCTCAATGGCTCAGTGGCCCAGAGACTCTGCCTGCGCCATGATTGGGAAAGATCAGGCCTCTGACTGCACGAGTTTCGTCTAAGTGACTGCTCTGCTTTGTTCCCACGTGCTAAATTCTGGGTTCTCGGGGGCCTCTGACTTCCACCCGCCCCTCACTTGCAAGGAACTCCAGGACATCGGGGCATTTTGTGACGCAACATCAATTAATCTGGGAGCTGGATTAGGAGCAGGAGTGGACAAGACGGTGGTCACAAGCTTTGGACTGCGGCCTGGATCTCTTACAGCTGAGACTATGTTTCGGAGACTTTGTCTTAATTTTCTGGGCTCTCCCTTTTTCCTTTTCTTTTCCGGGAGATGTTTGTTTCAGCATGTGGACGCAAGGTGGCAGCAGAGGAAGAGAGGCTCCTCTCCTGGGCTTCACTGGGGCACGGGGGGGACAGCCCGCACAAGCTGAGTCTCCACTGGGCGCTTTCTTGTCTGAGACCTGCTGGCTGCAGCTGCCCCCAGCCTGCTGGCTTCCTCACCCCACCCTCCGCTGGACGTCGGGGAGTCACCTGACCCGAATCCCACCCACAGACTTGCTTTGCTGGGTCTGCATGGTGTTTTAATACTTTTTTCAAATGGGTTGCCAACATTTTAAACATGTTAAAGTATGTTTAGATATTAAATATTATGTATGAAAATGTGGGGAAATTTTTACCTGTAGTCCACATTTCTGGCTTTTCTTTAAGTCCTCTCTCTGGCAGTCCCCTGAGTCGCCACAGCACCCCTGAGAAGGGCAGGCGTTCCTCTGTCTGCCGCATCCCTGCCCTTTTGTATGAATTGCACGAGTCCCCCTGACTCACCTTTGTTCAACCTGCCTGGACCCTGGAGACGTGTGAGTTACCCCCTCAGGGCAAAGCTTTTCCTGCCCTGGTCCAGCTGGGTGACAGTCAGCTCCCTGCATGGGGTCCCATGGCCTCTGCCAACTACGCTGGGCGTCACTGTCCCAGATTCCAATCCCAGCCCCCACCACCTCCTGGAGGCATGACCTTGAGTTGGCTTCTGAACCTCAGTTTGCTCTTCTGAGAAATGGGAGTGATAAGAGGTCCCCTGGGCAGGTAGAGTGCTCAGCAGAGTGGTAAGTGGGAGACACATGTTCGGTGTGTCTATGATTGACAGTAGGGGACCCTGGGGGGAATTCCAGCTGAGTAAGCACAGGCAAGCCATGTTGCCTCGGTTTCCCCATGTGTACAACAGGCTAGTAGTGCCTTCCTGGTAGGACTGGGGTGAGGATCAGAGGCAATGATGGTTAGAGCATCACCTGCTCGGAACGTGGTCGCTGTGCCGAACAGGGGCAGACCCTGGAGGGGCTGAGGCTGGTGGAGGATGAGCTGGCGGAGTGTCTTGGGGGTCCCCCTTGGGTGGAGCCCCCACTCTACTCTGCCCTGCCCATGCCTGGCCACATCTTGCACTGCTGGCACCATCTCATCCCTAGGCTCTCAGCTCAGATGTCCCCTCTGCAGAGAGGTTCACCTCAGTGCCCTGCGCCTGCGCCCGAGTGCTCTGAGCCCGTCCGCCCGCTCAGCCCTCTCCCTGATCGCTTTGCTTTCCGACTGCTATTCCTCTGCCTGCTCCGCCCAGCTGGCCCGGAGGCCCGTTGAGGGCAGGGCCTGGGCTGTCTCCCTCTTACCTGGCTGTGTCCAGCAGATGTTCCTGAAGAAAGCTCCACAGCAAGTCCTCAAGGAGATTCAGAGGCTCCCTTCTAGCTTTGAGTTCTTCTTCTTTTGATGCCATCCACATTCCAGGATTGCATCGGAAACGTTTTGGTTTTTGGGAAGTAGATGTGGTTTAGATCTCTTTCTTTTTCTCCTGTTGGTGTTTAAAAGGGGATTTGATTTGTTTGTACCCATCCAGCTGGAGCCTGCCTCTGCTGAGACACATGTAGGAAGGAGAATCTGTGTCTGAACACCTACTGGGTGCCAGACCCTCTGCCTCCTGCTAGGCTCCTGTGGGCCCTGCCAGGCAGCTGTTAGCCCATTTTACAGTCAGGAAGGCTGAGCCTTCAAGAGCCAATGGTACTTGCCCGGGTCTCACAGCTAGGAAGTGGCAGATTGAGAATGGAGGCCAGATTCGTGTAATGACGAACCCATGCTTCCTGCCACCCGAGTACCTCTCGCTGTGCAGGACTGGGAGCTCACGCTCAGGAAGCACCTGCTGAGGGAAGGGCGCCTGGCCTTCTTAGGCTGGGTTTGAGCATCTGTTCTGAATCATCTGCAGACTCATCCTAGGTAAATAAATGTTCACTGCACATGTCTTAAGTGCCAGGCCTGGGGATGCAGCAGTAAGAAAGCGAGATGCAGGCCCTGCCTGGAGGCTCCAAGTCGGTTGAGAAGGACAGACCTGATGAAGCAGTTGGTTTCCAGTGGGAGGAAAGGGTGTTGGGGCTGCCTGGGTCCACAGGACAGGTACAGGAGACTCAAACAAGGGTGGGGATTCACAGAAGTTCCCCTGAGATAGTGATGTTGGGGCAGAGGAGGGGAAAAGCATTTCAGGCAGAGGGAACAGCCTGTACAAAGGCTCAGACTAGAGAGAGAACACACGGTACCTTCAAGGACTGGAAAGATCCTCACATGCTGGAAGGAAAAGAACACAGAGACAGTGGAGGAGATAAAGCCAGAGGGCCGAGCAGGGGCAGTCTCTGGGACCCTGGGACTGGGTCATGAGCCCCGATCACGTATTAAAGAAAATGGCAGAGCTGTGATCAGATTCACCTTCCAGAAAGCTCCCACTGGGTGAGGTACAGGGAGAGGGTTGGAGACAGACGTGAATTGATGGTGTGGGGATGCAGAGAAGGGGCCCTGGTCGTCTTCCAGGCTGAGTGATGGCTGCAGAGCTTGGGAAATTCTCCCAGCTTCCACAAAAGGAAGTGTGGCTTCAGGAAGCTGGGTTGCTAGCAGAGGAACAGGCAGGAGGGTTTTCTGTGCCTGAGACCCTACAGGGGCCTGTTGGCACAGAGTCTCTGGAGCTCAGCCCCGGCAGAGGGCTCTGTGGTTGGAGTGGCACTGGACCGAGGCACACCCTGTCTCTGGCTTCGGGGGCAGGGGCCTGGGGCAGCATCTTGGACTGGGTGGTGGTAGGTTCGCCGGGCCAGGGGCCTGTGTCCTGTCTGCTCATGGTCTTGTCTTTCAGCAAGGCCCTCCTCCCCACACCCAGAGATTAGGTTCCTGTTGGTTCCTCTCGCACCTGCAGGCCAGCCTGCGCTCTTCCAAGGCTCTGGAGGGAAGAGTACTGACCCGCTCCTCCGAGGACAGCTTTCCACGCCCACAGGGTCTCCGCATCTTACCACTGTCCACCGGCCACTGCCCCCCAGCCGTGTCATCGAGGAGCTGCACAGGGCGCTGGCCACCAAGCACCGTCAGGACAGGTGAGGCCTTCTCCTGGTGAGGGACACCTGTGCACCTGAACTTCCACTCTGGCCAGCCTCGTGGGGTGCACCTGTGCAGTCACCGGGGTGGGGGCGGGGGTGCCCAGGGCTGGGCTCAGGGCTTTGCTATTGCCGTCTTGAAATTCTTAATAACTTTGGAACGAGGAGCCCCACATTTTCACTTTGCATTGGGCTCTGCAAGTTATGTTGCTGGTCCTCGTTGCCACATTCCGGGATGGGACAGGCGGAAGGTGTAGGCACCATGGGAACCTGGCCGCAAAGCCCCCGCAGAGGATCCAGGGTGGGGTGGGAGCGTCACAGGAGAGTCGTGAGAAAGAAGTAACTGTCCCCTTGTCCGAGGGCTCTGAAGTCTTCCAGTTTCCATCAGGCCAGAGTGTAAGAAAGCCTGTTCCTAAACTCACTCTTTTATTCTTGATCTCATGTGGGTCATAAAGTGCAAAGGAGAAGTGAATTGTTGGAGGGCAGAACAGATGACAGAACATACATATGGTTTGGAAAATGCCCATCTCTGTTCTTGGGAAGTCCTTGGTCTAAGTTGCACTGAGTTTTGGCAGGTTTTATTACATGCACGTCTGTGCCGTTCAACACAGTGCGTTCTGAATGGCCGTGTACCTGGGACTCAAAGTCGTGTGTGCCCTCCGGCGCTTCTTGTCCTGTGTAGTTAGGGCAGAAGCCGAGAAGTCACATGCACTTGAGGGCTGTCTTTGCAACATTCATTGTAAGCCCCTAAGTTGGTTTGCTGGGTTTCCAGGTGAAGGGGACAACGTGCAACCTGAATTCTTTTTCCGATGCAGTTTTCAAGGAAGGGACAGTAAAGGGTCCCCGAGGAAGCGGGTGGACGTCCGTCTGTCGAGAACGTCCAGCATGGAGCGGGGCAAGGAGCGGGAAGAGGCTTGGAGCTTCGACGGGGCCACGGACAACACTCGGACAGCAGCTCAGGAGTCCGAGGAGAACAAAGAGAACCTGATCCTGAACTCCGAACTCAAGGACGACCTGCTTCTGTATCAGGACGAGGAGGCACTGAATGACTCCATCATCTCTGGTGAGGAGAGGGTGGGTCCTGCCTGTGGGAGGTGGGGTCATGGTGGGGGGCGCAGAGCCTGTGCTTGAGTTGGCGCTTCTGCCGCGAGCACAGAGGAGGGACAGGGTCGGGGGCCTGCGCCCGGGAGTAATGGAAGGAGACTCCCCTCTGAAAACGAGCAGGGGTGCGTGCGGATGGCTCAGGCACCGGTTAGGAGGCACCGAGGGAACTTGTTTGATTTTGATAATTGCATATTAATTTTCATGTATGTTTGAAAAAACACAGAAGTGACTCAGCAAGTGGCTTTGAGACTATCACTACTTGGCATGACATGGCAGAAAGCAGAGTAGGTGGTACTCAGATGTCCAGTGTTTGGAAAATATGGCGAAAAATGCTAATTGGAAAGCTAGATGAGGTGGAAGGGGGAGGGGGGGATTGATTCCAATGGCCATCTCAGGAATGGGGTACATGTGATGGTGCCTGCTTGTTTGGGACCGCCAGCTCTGTATCTGTCCTTGTGATGTGTTCTTGAGGTTAGAGTAATTGCTCTGTCCTCCCCTTGGGGACTCGGGCTCAGGAAGACAGACAGCCCCATAATAAATAGCAGAGGCGCAGGCCAGGAGTAGGCAACACTGAGAGTTTACTGTGCACCTGGCGCAGCCTGTGCTGAGTGCCTGTCACTCACGGGAGGGCCGAGGGTGGACATGGCTGTCGGCCTTCGAGGCAGGGTTGTTGTTGTTGAGTGAAGGGTATTGTTCTCCCTGGAAGCATCTCATGGTGACTGTATGGCCATGGGCAGAGCTCTGGGTGAGGCACTGGGGGATCTGGCCCAGGAAGTTCCTTCCTCCATCGGTGTTGGGTGGGAAATGGGGAATGGGCTGATGTTGACCCTGCTCCTGGCTGGTACTCAGGGTGTATGGATAGTGGGCACCATGACCAAGTGGACAGACCAGGAGCCCATGTTAGACAGCAGCCTTGGCTTTCACCCTTCCAGTCCCCTTGCATTCCTCTGAGCCTCTCCTCACCTGGTCTAGTGAAGCATTCCTGGGAGTGCATGCTGCAGTGTATGCAGGGCACTGACATCCCGTGTGTGCAAGAGGCTGACTTTGATAGTTGAATCAGTGTCTTCTTGGCAGAAACTCGGAGCCAGTCATTGGCCAAAGGGCCCCCAACATCTCAGAGGAGGCTGAAGCCTGCAGTGTTTCCCAAATTTATCTGGCCTGGGAACGCTCCCCTAAGCACCCGTCAGCCTCCTGCAGGATTGGGTTACATGGGACATATCGAGAACAGCTGCTGTAAGCAGGGTCACAGGCTGAGCTGGGTCCCTCAAGCTCAGCACCGCGGACAGAGGGGGCTGGATGATTCTCCGTGGTGGGGGCTTCTCTCTGCTCTGTAGGGTGTTAGCAGCATCCCTCACCTCTACTCACTAAACCATGCTCCCTCCAGCTCGAGGGGACGATCCTTCCTGCCTCCTTCACCTCTGGTGGCTCCAGGCGGCGCTGGGCTTGAGGCCACATCGCTCCGGTCTCTGCCTCATCTTCACATCGCCGTCTCTTTTTCTCCCTGTGTCCTCTCCTTTCCTTATAAGGACACTAGTCATTGGATTTAGGGCCCATCTGGATGATCTCCTCTTTTGAGATCCTTAATTACATCTGCAAAAACAGATTACATCTTTTCCCAAATAAGGTCACATTCACAGTTTTCCGGGCGCACATTATCTTTGGAGGTCACCGTTCCACCTGCTACACCGCTCTTCATGGCGTGACGTATTCCTCTCCTTGTTGAGCAAAGTCAGCCCCCAGGGTCTTTCATCCCCACCCCTACCCGTTCCTGGGGCTCTCTGCAGCGGGGCCAGCCCACCAGCCTGAGGTGGGACCTGTTGTAGGAAGGAGCTGCCGGCCTGCCCTTGCAGCCCTGGACACGTCCCCCTGCTGTCTCGGCCCCCTTTCCTGATTGATTAGATCAAACCCCCTCGTCCTCAGCTCTTATGACAACACCCTGAGCTTTCCTTCATAGCTTGGACGCAGTTGCAATTTTACATTGGTTTTGTCATTATCTGACTATTGCCTGTTTCCCCATTAACCCACCAATTAATCAGTTATTATTGATTATCTAACTTACATGTTTGACTATTGTCTGCATGAGGGACAGTGCCTGCATCTGTCTGTGCACCATGATACCTTGTCCATGGAGTGCCTGGTTCTGAGTGAGAGTCCGTGGGTCACTGCTGTGTGAATGGCTTTCCATACCATTTCCAGCTCTCATTCGTTGGGTTCATTCCTCCAACCCATGTCCCCTGAGCTCCAGGATGCCTCTCTGTTGACTCAGCACATCCACGTGGGGTCTGGTAGGCATTGCTGCCCTAATGTCTTCAGATCTGAGCTCTTGATCTTTGCCTCCAACCCAGACTATTCCCATCCCTGTATGCGGTGCCTCTGACCTGCCTGTGGCCTGCAGCCATGTTACCACTCTCTTGACTTTGCACCTGATGTCCAGATGGCCGTAAGTCCTCTTGGCTCCTTGGAACTGACCTGAGGTCCAGCCATTTCTCCTTCTCTCTACATGCTGTCCATCCTTCCTGCCAGGACCTGGCCTCCTGTGGTCTCCCTCTCACTGCCATCACCCCTTTTCTGGTGTGTTTCCCACACCGCCAGATGTCAGGTAATGTCACCCCTTGCTCACATCCCTTCAGGGGCTTCCCCAGAACCTGTGTGGCCTGTCCTGGTCATCCATGGGCTCGTCTCCTCCCCATGCTCCCTGAGACCCAGCTGTGCATGGGCCCTCGTTGCTCCTCACACACACCAACCATGATCTGCTGACCACAGGACTCTCACTGTCCCCCGGAGGTGTGCGCGGCTCCACTGGATTTAACACACCTCCTTGTCCAGGAAGCCGGCCCTGTGCGAACAGCCGACCCCTCCTCGCAGCGGCTCTGTGGGCTCTTTGCTTGGCCTTACTTTCCCCGCTGCACAACCCCCACCTGACTTCGCTTATGCGTCTCCCCCACCATGTAAATACCATGAGGTCGGGGGCTTCATCCAATAGTTCCTGCTGTGTCTGCAGCTCAGGGGTGCTCGCACACCATCAGTGCCAGTGGAATGAATGAACAGGCCATCTGGGGAGTAAAGGAGTTGGTGCCTGTCAAGTATTCACAGGTGCCAGCTGGCCCTGGGAGCCCCTGTCCTCAGGTAGACCGGCATGTGGAAGATTAGGGGTTTCTCCTAATCTTCCATGGCCTCACAGGAGCAGGGAGGGTAGAACTCATTCTAGAAGCTCTGCTGTGGCTGACGCGCCCGGGCTCGCTGCCCTGGCGCGCTCGGGACGAGCTGCACTTGCTGTATTTGCGAGCCCCGAGCGCAGCCTGTCCACCTGGGCCTTTCAGCACCGGTGTTTGGGGTTGAAGCTCAAGGCCTCATGTTTGTTCTCACATTCAGCCCTAAGTCCATCCTGTTGAGGGCGAGGCCCCTGGACGCTGTCAGGCACCTCTGGAGATTGCTGCCATCTGCAAATTGAGCCCCTGCTTCTAGTGCCAGGGGACGCGATATGGGGTCCCTGAACCCCTGCCATCGAGTGCAGAAAGTGGGCTCTTTGCTTTTATCACCTTCTCATATCTGTCCGTAACTCTCCCAAAGTTATGAGTCTCTGAGATAAAGTGCCTGGAGGAAAAAATTCAATGTCGGTTCTAGAAAATGTCTGTAAATAAAATGTTACTTTTAGGGGGAAAACTATTCGCAGTAGGAAAGGCCCATAAAAGGATTCCGCTTCGCCTGGCGGGGCGGTGGCGAGGATCGCTTGTTGTTTGCCTCTCTCAAGTTCAAATCCCGCTCCCACTGTCATGGCTGTTCTATGTTTGTAGACCTCTATGGTGCTGAATCAGAAAAGCGCCGGGCAGTCAGCAGATTCATTGATTATTAATCATAAAAACTGCAACATTTTTTTAAATTTATTTATCCATTTAACCTAGTGTTGATGGAGCCTGGCAGGCATTGTCTTGTCCAATGTGAACACTCAAGGAAATTTTTTTTTTTGGTGAGGAAGGCTGGCCCTGAGCTAACATCTGTGCCAGTCTTCCTCTACTTTGTATGTGGGATGCCTCCACAGCATGGCTGATGAGTGGAGTAGGTCTGTGCCCGGGATCCAAACCTGCAATCCCTGGGCCACCAAAGCGGAGCACTTGGAACTTGAACCACTCGGCCATGGGGCTGGCTCCCCCGAGGAAATTTTTGTATCAAACACCTTGTCAACCCGAATTCTCTAAGACTCAGCATCATGTGCATCTACAGTAGAATTTAATTTCAGGAGATGGGGGAGACCCCATCTAAGGCAGGCCTGCCCGTGAATCAGCGGGAGGCTGTCCTGCTTGATCAAGTCATAGTGGAAAGTGTATTTTATTCTAACAACTGGATTTCCATGCAGGGCAACTACAATGCCTGGACCAGCGCAGAAGGTGCGTTACAGGCTGCGTGTTTGTGTTTCGTGCTGGACACCGCAGCTGCAGTGTATACACACACTCCTGTGATACGCTTGCACATGCATGTGCTCACACGCATGGCACCTTTGTGGGCCTGTGCAGTCAGCGCCAGGTATAGGCAGGACATTGGGGGCACTCCCAAGTCCATCAAAGGCGAATTTTTTTTTAAAGATTTTGTCTTTTAGAGTGGCTTTAGAGTGACAGGAAAATTAAGAGAATGGTACAGGGATTTCCCATATACCCCGTGCCACACACCTGCACAGCCCCCCCATTGTCAACGTTCCCACCAGAAACGTACATTTGTTATAACTGAGGAAGCTGCACTGACCCATCGTCACCACCCAGAGTCCGCAGTTTACATCAGCGCTCACTCTTGGTGGTGTCCGTTCCAAGGGCTTGGACAAATGTATAATGACGTGCATCCACCATTTTAGTATCATACAGAGCGTTTTCACTGCCCTAAAAATCCCCTGTCCTCCGCTTATCATCTCACTCCTCCACACTCTAAACCCTGGCAATCGCTGATCTTTTTACTGTCTCCATAGCTCTACCTTTTCTAGAACATCATATGGTTAGAATCACACAGTGTGTGGTTCTTTAGACTGGCTTCTTTCCCTTAGTGATATGCGTTTACATTTCCACTATGTCTTTTCATGGCTGGATAGCTCATTTCTTTTTAATGCTGAATAGTATTCTACTATCTGGATGGACCACAGTTTGTTTATCCATTCATCCACTGAAGGACATCTTAGTTGCTTCCAAGTTTTAGTAATTATGAATAAAGCTACTATAAACACATCCGTGCAGATTTATGTGTGGACATAAGTTTTCAACTCCTTTGGGTAAGTACCAAGAAGTCCGATTGCTGGATCATGTTGTAAGAGTATGTTGAATTTTGTAAGAAACCACCAAACTGTCTTCCAAAGTGGCTGCACCATTTTGCATTCCTACCAGTGACGACAGTTCCTGTTGCTCCACGTCCTCGTCAGCATTTGGTGTTGTCAGTGTTGTGGATTTTGGCCATTCTAATAGGAGTTTGGTGATATCTCCTTATTGTTTTCATTTGCATTTCCCTGATGACATGTGATGTGGAGCATCTTTTCATATGCTTACTTGCCATCCGTATTTCACCTTTGGTGAGGTGTCTGCTAAAGTTTTTGGCCCATTTTTTAAATCGGGTTGTTTATTTTTTTACTGTTTAGTTTTAAGAGTTCTTTGTATATTTTGGATGACAGTCCTTTATCAGAGGTGTCTTTTGCAAACATTTACTCCCCGTCCATGGCTTATCTCCTCTTTCTCTTGACTGTCTTTCACAGAGCAGAAGTTTTTTAATCTTAGTGAATCTAGCTTATTATTTCTTTCATGGATTGTGCCTTTGGTGATATATCCAAAATGTCGTCACCATACTCGAGATCACCTAGGTTTCTTCCTATCTTCTTGGACTTTTATAGTTTTACATTTTACGTTTAGGTCTATGATCCGTTTGTGTTAATTTTTGTAAAGGGTGTAAAGTCTGTGTCTAGATTCATTTTTTCTGTGTGTGGATGTCTATTGTTCCAGCACCAGTTGTTGAAAAGATTGTGCTCCTGTGTATTTATTCCTTTGTCAAAGATTGCTTGCCTGTGGTCTATTTGTGTGGGTCCATTTCTGGACGCTCTGTTTTGTTCTGTTGATGTATTGTCTATACTTTCACCAGTGCCACACTGTAAAGTGAGTCTTGAGGTTGAGTAGTGTCAGTCTTCCAACTGAAGCCTTCTCCTTTAACGTTGTGTTGGCGATCCTGAGTCTTTCGCCTTTCCATATGAACTTAAGAATCACTTTGTTGATATCCACAAAATTCCTTGTTGGGATTTTGATTGGGATTACATGGAATCTATAGATCATATTGGGAAGAACTGACATCTTGACAATGTTGAGTCTTTCTTTCCATGAACATGAAATCTCTCTCCATTCATTTAGTTCTTTGATTTTGTTCGTCGGACATTTGTAGTTTTCCTCATACAGATGTTGTATATATTTTGTTGATATATATACGTGTATCATTTTGCAGGGTACTAATATAAATGGTATTAGATTTTTAATTTCAAATTCCGCTTGTTCTTGCTGATATATAGGAAAGTGATTGACTTTTGTATCTTAACCTTGTATGCTGCAGTCTTGCCATAATCACTGATTAGTTCCAGAGTTTTTTTGTTGATTCTTTTAGATTTTTTACATAGACAATTATGTCATCTGCAAACAAAGACAGTTTGTCATCTTCCTTCTTAATCTGTATGCCTTTTATTTCCTTTTATTATCTTATTACATTAGCTGGTCCTTCCAGGATAAGGTTAAAAGGATGGTAGAGGAGACATCGTTGCTTTGTTCCTGATCTTAATGGGAAAGCTTTGAGTTTCTCACCATTAAGTGTATTAGCTGTAAGTTTTTGTAGATGTTCTTTTTCAACTTGAGGAAATTCCACTCTATTAATAGTTTACTGAGCGGTTTTTTAATCATAAATTGGTGTTGAATTTTGTCAAATGCTTTTTCTGTATCTGTTGATATGATCATATGATTTTTCTTTTTTAGCCTGTTGATGGTGATAGATTGCAATAATTGATTTTTGAGTACTGAACCAGCCTTGCATACTTGGTATGAATCCCATTTGGTTGTGATGTGCAGTACTTTATACATTTTTTATTCTATTTGCTAATATTTTGTTGATTTTTCATCTGTGTTCATGAGAGGTACTGGTGTGTGCTTTTCTTTTCTTGTGATGTCTTTGGTTTTGGCATTAGGCTAATGCTGGCCTCACAGAATGGGTTAGGAAGTATTCCCTCTGCTTCTGTCCTCTGAAAGAGATTGTAGAAAACTGATATAATTTCTTCCTTAAAAGTTTGGTAGAATTCATCAGTGAACCCATCTGGGCCTGGCTTTCTGTTTTGGAAGGTTATTAATTATTGATTCAATTTCTTTAATAGATATAGGCCTATTCAGACATCTGTTTCTTGTGTGAGTTTTGGCAGATTGTGTCTTTTAAGGAATTGGTCCATTTCATCTAAATTATCCAATTGGTGGGTATAGAGTTGTTCATGGTATTCCTTTATTATCCTTTTAATGTCCACAGGATCTATATTGATGTTCCTGCTTTCATTTCTGATATTAGTAACTTGTGTCCTTTATCTTTTTTTCTTAGTTAGTCTGACTAGATGCTTATCAATTTTATTGATCTTTTCAAAGAACAAGCTTTTGGTTTTGTTGATTTTTCTCTATTGATTTTCTGTGTTTCATTTCACTGATTTCTGCTCTAATTTGTATTATTTCTTTTCTTCTGCTTACTTTGGATTTAATGAGCATGTCTTACTTTTATCCTTAGCAAATCAATTAGGACAGGCATTCTTTGAGAAGACTCCTTCCTGCTTTGGAGAGTCTCTGTCTTACAAACACACGGACAGATGAGACTAACACAACTTGGCAAAGCCTGCCATGAAGGAGTGGACACCAGGCCTGGGAGCAGGACAGGTGATGGGAGAATGTTAGGGGAGGGCAAAGGAGGTTTCAGTAGGGTTTTGAAGAATGAATAAGAGTTTTTCAGGTGGGTAAAGTCTCAGAGACATGGCAGAGGTGGGCACACTTAGGAAACTAAAGCTGGCGTGGACCCGCCGGGGCCCAGTTTGTGTATGCAGGAAGGGACCCAATTCCCAGGGTCTCTGTTGATGTGGGCAAAGGGTTCACATGAGAATGCTATTCTCCATCACTTTTCCCAGTTTCCCAGGTAACCTGAAAAGGCTAAGGCTACCAGCCGTGGCGTCACTAGCCAATATTGCTAATGGCAGAAGAATCACCCCTGGTTGGCAAATTGCATCTGTTTGGGGACCACTATAAATAAATCATAAGCATCTGAGATTCCGGGTGCAGTGATTCTTGGAGGGACCTCGGCAGCTCAGCCCAGGGACCTGTCACAGGAGGAAGTGATCCCTGCGTGGCTTTAGGGTGGCTGCCACATCTGTCTGATTGCTCCCCTGAGCTGCATCACCTGGAGAGGGTACAGTCCTGGGGAGCTATGTGACCTGATTCAAGGACTCACCCAGTGGAACCCCCAGGGCTGCCCTGTGTCCTGAGCAGATGGGAGTGACATTGGGTCCACGATAGTCTTGTGAACCCAAGTGTTTACTTGAACCTAAATAGAATCCCCCGGGTGGGTTCCACAGCTGGTGCCACTCAGGGGCTGGGCTTTACCCAGAGGACAAGGGACCTATCAAAGGACTGTCATGGGGGTGTGACCAGATTGGCTTTTAGAACCAACAGCCTAAAGAGAAGTTCACAAAGTTTTCTGTTGGTGCATCCCAATGGCAAATATATGTATACACATCCCCCCCCCCCACCAGATATTTGTACATTATTTACTTATAAACCATATACATGAATGGTACCATGCTAATATGTTGCAAACATTGTAAAATGTTCACAAAAATAGAATGAAGGAAGGATGACATGAAATAGCCACTGTATAAATATCAATATTTTCTACCTGAGCCTAACCTGCTGAATCCTGGGCGCGGGGCCCAGAAATCGGTGTTTCAGCAAGCACACACGGGTGTGCATGGGGGTGATTCTGGTGTGCCTGGCCCAGAGTCCCTCCTGCTGTAAAGTAGTATAAAAGCTAGAATTTTTTAAAAGCTTTTAAAAAATGCTTTTGTTTTTTATTCAACAAGTACTGTCTGTCCCAGCTTCCCGCCTTGAGGATTGTAAGCAAAAACCAGCCCACATCCCAGGAGTTCCTGGCTAATGTTAAAAGCTGCCTTTCAGCATAAAGGCATGGAAGCAAAAGAAGGCCGAGTCTGGAGACATCTCGACAGGTCGGACTGGGTGGAGGTGGTGACTCAGGTGTTGGAACCCAAAGAACAGAATGTTACCGGGGGGGGAGGGGTGACAGTGGGCCCTTCCTGGTGTTGCCTGAATGGAAGCAGAGGTGGCCCTCTTGGCTGGCTCTGCGATCCTTTCCTGGGCCCACTTGTCGAAAGTGAAAGCTGACTGCATATGTTATTTGAATCCTGTTTTAAACGTTTCGGAGAGTGTATTGAAAGGCCTCTCGCGGTGAATCCTTCTGTGAAGTGGAGACTCACCTGTTGTGAGGTGAGGACTCACCCATCCTCGTCACTGCGCTCTCAGGCTGAGGTTGAAATTACCTGGAAACCCGGCCATTTCCTCCGTGGACGCTAGGTGGCAACATAGACAGTCAGTGGGATGCAGGATGCTCTGGAGAGTGTGCCTCTTTGGGACAAGCTGGTGGGCCGTCGGTAGTGGAGCCTGTGAGGGTCTAGGTGGTTCTTGCTGAGCCCCAAGCAGCAGAGCCGTGGGTGTGGGAGTCCAGACCCAGTGATAACCTGCCACAACAGAGCTGCTTGGTTGTGAGCTGTACTGCATACCAGGTACTTTGCTGAGCGCGTCTCCTGTGTTCTCTCACCCACTCCTCGTGACAGCCTGGTGAGGCAAGGACTGTTGTCCGTTTTTACAGCTGAGTTCGTCAAGGCTAAGAGAGGGGAAGGAACTTGCCTGTTTTGACTGCAGGTCTCTGTAGCTCTGCAGCCATGGGTGCAACCCCACCATTCATCAGCAAACTCTTTTGGGCACCTCCCGGGTGCCAGGTGCTGCGCTGGGGCTGCAAACACAGGGGTACAAGCCAGGACCCCAGCCTGCAGGTACCCACAGCATGTAGAGGAGGCAGGAACCCCAAAGAGGCGGTTCCAGGATTGCAGGGTGAGTCCCAGGATGGGCACAAAGAATACATGTGATTTCTACATCCTAAAGCAGCAGTTTTCAGGCCAGCTGCTCACCATAGAAGGCACTGATGCATGCCCCAGCTTGGAGGAATTCCATCAAAATCCCGGGGCTTCGGCTCGGGGCCTCAGCACGTTCCAGCCTCCAGGGTGAATGTCTGTCTTCTGTGTGCATGGGGCTGGGCGGGTGAACCCAGCTAGTTAATCAAACACCAGCCTGGGGGTCGCTGTGAAGGTGTTTGGTAGATGTGGCTGACACCTGCAATCAGTGACTTTCTGTAAGAGGGGATTTTCCTTAATAATGTGGGTGGGCCTCATTCAATGTATAGCAAGGCCTCAAGAGCAAAGACAGGTTTCCCAGAGAAGAAGAAATTCTGCCTCAAGACGGCATCATTACCTCCTGCCTGAGTCTCTAGCTGGCCCTGCAGATTATAGCCTTGCCAGCCCCACCACTGCATGAGCCACTTCCTTAAAATGAACTTCTTAAAGCACACTATGTATGTGTGTATGTATATATATGCACGCATGTATATGCATCTATGTGTCCGTATATATACATGGATACATGCATGTGCATATACATTATATGTATACACGTATGCACCATGCACACACATATATTGTATGTAATATGTATGTGTTACATGTGTATATGTCCTATTTGTTCTGTTTCTCTGGAGAAACTTGACGAAGACACCAGCTCATCCTAAACTGCAGTCAGGGTTGAGAATCAGTCTTCCAAGGAGGAGTATGATTGCTGAGGTGAAAGCAATGGGCCTTCTGAGAGGGCCCAGTTTGAGCAAAGATGCACGAGAGGCACAAGGTGTATGGTTGTTATGGAACCTGACATGGGACCTGAGAGTGGCCAGGGAGAGAGACCTATATCATGATATGAGGAACTTAGGAATTCATAAGATGTCAAAAAGCAAAGCCTCTGAGGGCAGGCCCAAGTCCCCCACCTCCTGGCTGTGTGATCCTGGGCAAGGAGTTAGTGTCTCTGCGCCTCAACGTCCTCATCTGCAAATAGGAAAAATAAGTCCTTGCACCTGCCTCGTTGGGCTGTGGGGAGTGATGGGGAGACACCTGTACACTGGGGCTCAACCCTGTGCCTGGCATACAGCAGGTGTCCATTAAGTGTGGACCACTCTTGCTGCTCCTGTCGGTGGGAGCAGTGCAGGAGCTACTGCAGCCGAAGGGCCAAAGGGATCTTTCTAGGGTGTAGGTCTGATGCCGCTGGTCCTGACGCATGCTTCAGAAAGCTGCCCGGGCCGTGCTGGGAGGGTGGGCTCCCAGGGGAAGACAAGAGAGGGTGTGAGGAGGGCCCTGGCCTGGCCCAGGAGAGGGGTGGGGGCTGCAGAGCACGGCTGACGGGGGTCTCAGCCAGCTCGGGCTGCCATACAGGATGGCACAGACTGGGCAGCTGAGGTGACAGGCCTTTATTTCTCCCAGTTCTGGAGACTGGCCGTCTGCGATGAGGGGGCTTCAGGGTGGGTTTCTGCTGAGGTCTCCCTTCTTGGCTTGTAGATGGCCACCTTCTCACTGTCCTCATGGCCTTTCTGGTGTGGGC
Source organism: Equus przewalskii (assembly GCF_037783145.1). NCBI lineage: Eukaryota > Metazoa > Chordata > Mammalia > Perissodactyla > Equidae > Equus > Equus przewalskii. The sequence continues at coordinate 45,994,343 of NC_091851.1, forward strand.
GTGAGGAGAATGCGAGCGAGCTCTGGTGTCCCCTCCTCTCCTTTAAGGACACTGGTCCTGTGGGATCAGGGCCCCCCTTATGACCTCTTTTAACCTGATTAACCTCCCTACAGCCCCGTCTCCAAATACGGTCACACGGGGGGCTAGGGCTTCAAAGTGTGGACTTTGGGGAAACACACTTCAGTCTCTGACACCGGGGCCCCAGAGACTGAGAGAGGAGGAACTGGCAGGAGCTGGGCGTGGGTGCTGCTGGGGGCCTGTGCCAGGGGCGGTGGGGCTGCTGACTAAGAGAAGGAATTTGGGAGAGGGAAAGGGGGACCCCGGGCTGGCGCTGTGAGCTCACGAGGGGAGCCCTGCGTGGCTCACCCTCAACCAGGGTCCCCTCAGTCTGTCAGGAGCATTTATTGAGCGCCTCCTGCATGTGGGGTGAGCAAAGCCAGGTCGTGTCTGTGAGGGAGACAGTGGCCCGAGCGTGTGTCAGGTGAGCGTGTGTACCAGGGTGCTCCTCAGAGCCACTTTGTTTTGTGTGCCACGCTCCATCTGCATCCCCTGCTTCTGGTGAAACCCAGGTGGCCCGTGATGTTTCTGTTCGCTCAGAGGTAATCATTTGTGTCACAGCCACTAAGTCACAAACACTGTGAGTCAGAAATCAGAATTTCCTTCCCCTGCGTGATAGCCAAGACTTTCCCTCGGCCCTCTCCCCCTACAGAGACCCTACATGGCAGGGAGCCGAGGAGCTGGCCTCCTTGTCCTGCATCCCCCAGCAGGGGACACGCCCGCTCTGGAGCCGAGGCTTCCTGGCCTCGAGGGGGCCCGGGCCAGGCTCTGGGCTCTCAGCTCTCACTGACCACTCAGTTTACCCACTCAGGCCTTGGCATGGCCTTGGGGCTCTCACTCCTCCTGGAGCCTCAATTTCCCCTCTGAAAAGGATGTGGTCACCTCCCTTGGAGAATTACTTTGAGAACCTGAGGCCTTAGTTATGTGAGATGCCCCCGGGCTCCTCCAGGGCTGCACCTAGCCACCTGCTCACGTCTGTCCTTCTGATGAGCAAGGTGACCTCTGCCAGCCCAGGAGCCCACCTCAGGGCAGAAGTCTTCCAGGGCGGATGGAGCTGACATGAGGATGAAACAAGATGAGCTGGGCTGTGTGTTTGGCACGGGGGGCTTAGCACCGCCCAGTGGTGGACAGGTGCCGATAGAGGTCCCTCGATGCACTTAGCAGGTGCCGATGGAGATCCCTGTATGCAGTTAACAGGTACCAGTGCAGATCCCTGTATGCAGTTAACAGGTACCAGCGGAGATCCCTGTATGCAGTTAACAGGTGCCAATGGAGGTCCCTCTGTGCAGTTAGCAGGTGTTTATGGGGGTCCCTCTCTTTGCTGTGTATTAACATCCTCACAGGCTGTGGTCCTCAGTCCCCTCTGTATTTAAAGGAAGTTTGCAGGACTTCTATAAGAAAATGCATGTGTTATTTATAATTCACTGTTAATGATGGCAGCAGTGCCAAACCTCGCGAGAGTGAGAGTGAGCAGAAGACGCATGCCTTCCCTGTCTGCTCATGTCACTCGCACCCCTTCTATTAGCAAAACCAAATCCCGAGGCCAGCACAGATTCAGCGGGTGGGGAAATAGATGCCACCTTTTCGTAGGAAAAGTAGAGAACAGTGGCCACTTTGCAGTTGACACACCATAGAGAGTTGGTGTGAAATAACCTCAGGATCAGTGTGTAAAGCATACCTGCTGACACAAGTGCCCCGAGGGACAGAGCGCCCCCCACAGGCCCTTGATGGAGGTGCAGGACGCCAGGGCAGGTGCGGTGGACCACTTCCTTGGGTGAGGGAAACTGAGCTGCGGTCCAGAGAAGGGGGAGCTGAGAGGGGGGGAGCATTCCAGGCCCAGGGAGCAAGGCAGCCGGGGGTCCTGGGGTGGAAGGAAGCTGGCTTTCAGGGGATTCGCAGGAAGAAGATGGGGCCGGAGCACAGAGAGACGGGCTGGCAGAGGCCGGGCCACGCGGGGCCTTGTCTACCCCACCGGGAATTGCACTCTTCACCTAAAGAAAATATTCAAGAGGTGAGGTTTCCAAGCCAGGCCACGATAGGCTTTTCTTTGCATTTTAAGAAGATGGCTCCGTCTGCCGTGGTGAGGACAGGAGGGAGGGAGTAAGGGCAGACGGGTGGGGGGCAGTGGCGGCCAGGAAGGAAGACGGCAGCCAGGACAGGGAGAGGGCTGTGCAGACAGGGGGGGTACAGGTCAGATGTGACAGGTTTTGGGGACTGTAATGATCTCCTCTTGCTGCTGTTAGAAATTGCCACAAACTTGGTGGCTTAAAACAAGACAAATTTATCACCTTATCCTGGAGGGTCTCCCTGGACTAAAATAAAGTTGTCAGTGGGGCTGTGTTCCTCCTCAGGACTTGGGGAAAGTCTGTTTCCTTGCCTTTTCCAGTTCTCAATGCTGCCTGCACTCCTTGGCTCGTGGCCCCTCCCTCCGTCTTCAAAGCCGACAGTGGCAAGTGGGGTCTTTCTCACACCACATCGTTCTGATGCTGACTCTCCTGCCTCCCTCTTTCACTTATAAAGATCCTTATTGATTTCATTAGGTCCCCTGGTTAATCCAGGGTAATCTCCCCATCTCAAGGTCCTTAGTCATATCTGCAAAGTCCTTTTGCTGTGTAAGGTGACATATTCACAGGTTCTGGGATCGGGACATGGACATCTTTGGGGGCCATTATTCTGCTGACCACTGTGGCACACACAGAGACCCCTGCACAGGAGGAGCTGATGAGGAGAGAAGGGTCCCCAGCCTCAGCCAGCAGCATCGACCTCCCCTGGGAGCTTAGAAATGCAGAGTCTTGGGTTCTGCCCCAATCCTCTGAATCAGGGTCTGCATTGTAATGGGACCCCAGATGCTCCATGTCACGGAGGAGGAGCAGAGCCCTGGTCTTAAAGCCACCCTTTCTTTTGGCTGGGGTGGCTGAGTGGCCATAGGTACCTCCCATTCTGAGGGAGGGGTCCAGGTTTCAGACAGACTTGCTTTGTCCCTGTCTCAGATTCCCAGTTCCTTTGGGTCAGACCCTGAGGCCCGTTTCTATGTCAATCTCAAGACGGTGCCAGGTGCTATAATAGGTCCTGAGTGATGAGTGAGGTGATGTGACCTGGGCTGGGTCCCGTTACCTCGTTTCACAGATGACACAACTCAGACCTAGGAGGTTAAATGGCTGGTTTGGACTCCACAGCCAGTACGTGTGAGTCTGGGCTAGAACTCAGGGCCGCAGACACAGGCCTGACTTCCACACTCTCCCCATGTGTAGACGGCTATTAGACAAATCAGAGCACCCTGGCTTTCCTCTTGGTGACAGGCAGCAGGGTGTTTTCCAGAAATCAGACTCCAGAGAACTCTGAGGATTTGGAATTAAAGGGATCCACAGAATTATTTACTAAAATTTCAATCCGAGCTCACATTTGAAATACACACCAAAAGATGTGTCCTTCCCCGGAGAAAGTTGTCAGCATAGAGTGCCTGCCTCGTCATTAGCCTTTCAGATGGAGGTTTCTTACAAAGTGTTGGGCCCAGTATCTTTTTTCTGAACAAGATTGACGAGAAAGATGAGGCTGAAATGATTTCAGAAGCCAAGATGACCTATGGCGTGGTTTCCTGGAAACGATGGAGCAGTAATCTTAGAACGCCAGCCCGCAGGAATCCAGCAGCCCCACAGGCAGGAGGAACAGCGACTTCCCTTCCCTGGGGCCCCTGTGGCAGGGGCTGAGCACGCTGGCAGCCTCTCCTCCATTCTTGGCTCCCTCCGCTCATGAACCCCCTAACTCGCTCTCCTTGGCTCCGTGCACAGCACCCCAGCTCTCTCCCTGCCTTCCACAGCTCCCCACTTGTGCTTCCTCTCCTGACCTGCCCATCCCACGGACGGACGTGCCTCCACTCCTTGCCTCTCCCATTCCCAGCTCTGTGCTCCCTCTCTGGGCTCATCGTCCCACACTGTCCCCACAACTTCTCCCTATAAGTGGCCAGTCTCAAATCTTCATCCCTATCCCCAGGGATCTGTGAGGCAGAAGACCTGTGTGTCCGTCTATCCACTGCTTGTGTCCATGCTGAGGCTCCGACTGGCCCTTAACTCCACAAGAGCCAAAGCCAGCACTGTCCCCTTGCCCGGGAAACCTGCTCAACCTCGCAGTTCCCTGGTCTCAGTTAATGTCCTCACCATGTTTCCAGACATTCAAACCACAACAGTCCCCTCCTCCCACTCTGTCCCCCATCACACTGTCATTTATTTATTCAGAAAATATCGGTCACACCCATGTGTCGGGCATGGGGGAAAGAGACGAGCAGGGAGAGTCCTTGCTCTTGAGACTGTGAGGCTCTGGTGGCAGCAGTTGTGACAGTGTCACTTTTGTTTGTAGAAGGGTCAGCCACTGCTGTTTCTGGCCTGACAGAGCAATGTTGGCTGCCCGCCTACTAAAACCAGCTATGAACCGGGACACAGTGTAGGAGGCCTCGGCTGCGGGCATTGAGCAGCAAGCAATGCGGCACGGTCGTCCTTGGAGGACGGGAGACAAGCAGGGTGAGCCCCACAGCTGATCGCCTGGGTTTCTGCCGGGAGCGTCTCCCTGCAGGGGTGCAAGGAGGTGGCCTCCAAGCAGAGTGGCGGTCTCACTGGGATGAGGGTGGAGACTGTGTTTCTAGACTGCAGCAGCGGGAATTGTGGGCCAGGGGACTAGAGAAGAGGGAGCTGTGCAAAGGGGGCCCCAGAAATTTGTGTGAAGATTCAGTTGGCGGAGGCCTGTGCTGGCAGAACCCCACACCACTCAGCAGGGGTCACCTGTGGGAGTGAGATCTGAACAGAGAGGTCAGGGGTCCTGGGGATCCAGTCCAGCTCAGACCATGGAGAGCCCGCGATGAGTACAGCGGACACCAAGAGGAGCAAGCCTCAGGAGTGAGGAGCATGTGGAGTAAAGAACTATGTTCAGAACCAAAATAGACCCGCGGTGGTTGTAAGTGTGTTCAGGATCTTAAAGGACAAGATGAATGAACAGATGGAGAATCCTAGCAGAGAAGCAGAAACTATAAAAGAGAACCAAATGCAAATTCTGGAATTAAAAAGTATCATATCTGAAATGAGAAATTCACAGCAGATTAAAGACGGCCGCATGGCGTCACTGCCTGTGCCGAGCCAGGCTCCGGGACTGTTCTCACACGGGGCCTCCTGCAGCCAGGACGTGGGGCTGGCGGGGCGGCTGGGGGAATCCTGCCCTCCTCCTCACTCTCCGGGCTCCTGTCCCTTCCTCCTCCTCTTCCTGCAAACACCAAAGCCTCATGCACATCCACTCGGGCGGCCAGAGCACCCTTTGTTCCAGGTTGCCAGCCTGGACGCGCAGTTTGAGGTGGGAATCGGCTGCGTTAGCAACGTGGCAACGTGCCTCCTTGTAGCCAAGACTGTGCATCTCCGCAATTATGTCCTTAGGATAAATTCCAAACTGCGACTAATTGAGAAAAAGATAGCTCCTTGCGAGTTTATTTTTAACTCCAGAGCCTCTCAGCCTTATGTTCTTACTTACACACCACCCCATTTGCATTTCCTCTTGGTTCCCAAGTGGGCACCCAAGACTGTGGTTCTGCAATCGACAGTGAGCCAAGGATACAAGGTGGAGTGGCAAAAGGAGCACCTGTCAAAACCTAGGACAAGCAGCAGCTGGGGCTCAGGAAGTCGCCCCTTTCCAGGGAGCAGCTGACGGGAATATCCATTCATGTGCAGGGAAATCCCTGCAGCTTTGGTTAAAGAGTGAACACAAACACTAACCGAGACGTCCATGGATGGTGGGCCGGATCAACAAGTGCTGAGCTTACGTGGCATCCACACTCTGGGACAACCTGCAGCCATTCAAGAGAAAGAGCTGGATCAGTTCATCTTGATCAGGAACCGGAGCCAGACGTGGTGTGAGCAAGACAGCCTATTGCAGGCTACCGTGTACAGTGTGATCCCACTTTTGTAAAACTAAGCGTTAAGTGGGTGTCTGCACGTTGTTAATTGTGCAGAATGAGGTCGGGAAGTGGCTGTCGCAAAGCATTGGTAGAGGTGTCTCCTAGAGGTGAGATGAGAGTAGGGAAAGGGGATTTTTCTCCTCTTAGCACTGCTGTTAGGCTGTAATTGTTCCCAGTGAGATCCATTGTTTTTGTAGCTGAGTGAGAGAACGCTCTTCTCTGAGCCAGAGGGCAGCCAGCTTGCTCTCTGCTCTCAGCTGTGACCTGCGAGAGCTCTCGTCTCCGTGAACTTCAGTGTCCCTCTCATTAAGTCCCGGATGAGGGGGGCGGGGGAGCACCTCGTGGACCCCTTCCAGCTCCCTAGTCAGGGCGAGCACCCTGTAAGTCAGAGCATGGTCTACTGAGGCAATCACATGTCTTTTCTTCTTTTGAGTTTGTTAATTTGGCAAATTACACTCGTAGCTTTTCAAGTGATAAACCCTCTTGCATCTCAGGCACTCGTGATGTATTATCGTTTTTATAAATTGTCAAATTTGATTTGCTAACATTTTATTTAGAATTTTACATCTATGTTCATGAGGGCTATCAGTCTTTAGTTTTTTTCCCTTCTAATATCGATTCTGGTTTTAACATCACAGTAAGTTCTAGCCTCATGGCATGAGTTTTAAAGTATTCCCTTCTTTTCAATTTTCTGAAATAATTTGTATGGAATTGGTATTTTTTATTTCTTACATGTTTCAAAGAACTCATCAGTGCCTCCATCTGGGCCTACAGGGGGTTTTGGGATGTGGGGGAAGAGTTTTAGCTAGAAATTATATATTTTAGTAGATTTAGGTCTATTCTGGTCATCTTTCTTCTTGAGGGACCCTGGTAGTTTATGCAGAATCAAAAGGAGATATCACCCCTCTAATCCTGATGTTGGTGATATGTCTGTCTGTCACCTGATAAATCTGGCTAGAATTTTATCAATTTTATTGCTCTTGTCAACCAGCTTTTGGTTTCAATTATTTTTTTTGCTGTTTTTCTATTTTTTATTTCATTGGCTTCTGCTCTGATCTTCATTATTTCTTTTTTTCTACTTCCTTGGGTTAATTGGCTCTTGTTCTGGTTTTTTAAGATGGCATCTGAGGTCACTGGTTTGGGACCTTCCTCATTTTCTGATATAGGCATTTAGTGCTGTACATTTCCCCCAACACCATTTTGATATGTTGTACTTTTATTTACTTCAAAATACTTTCTAATTTCCCTTTTGATTTCTTCTTGCAACTATAGGTTATTCAGAAATTTTTAATTTCCAAAGATTTGGGTGTTTTTCTAGAGATCTTTTTGTTATTGATTTCCAATTTAATTCCACTCTGATCAGAGAACATATTTTGTATGACTTGAGTGCTTTGAAATTTATTGAGACTTGTTTTATGCTTTATGGATAGAACATGGTCTATCTTGGTAAATGTTGCCCCTGCACCTGGAAAGAATGTGTGTTCTTCTGTCAGTCAGTAAAGTGTTGATCAGATCAAATTGCTTGATGCTGTTCTTCATCTTCCCCATCCTTCCACGGTCCTGGTCCACGTGTTCTGTCAACACGTGGGGGGGGGGGTTTTGAAATCTCCAACTCTAACTGTAGATTTCTGTTTCTTCTCTCAGTCTATCAGTTTTTGCTTTATGTGTTGAACCTCTTGACAGGTTCATCAATATTTAGGATCGTTTTGTCCTCCTGATGAGGTTGTCCGTTTGTCATTATGAGACAACCCTCTTTATCCCCAATGAGGTCCTTTGCTCTGGAATCTCCCTTGTCTGATATTAAGCTACCACTCCAGATTTCTTTCAATTAGTTTCAGAATGGTACATTTTTTCCCTGTGTACATTTATTTGTGTCTTTTTACTTAAAGTGCATGTTTCGTAGATAGTATATCATTTGGACCTGCTTTTTTATCCATTTGAGAATTTTCGCCTTTAATTAGGGTACTTAGACTGTTTACACTTAACGTGATTATTGGTTTTATTCGTTTAAATCCACCATCTGGCTCTGCAGGCCTTCGGGTTGTGTGCGCGACTGTCTCCTTTCCAGTTCTCGGTCCTGCAGACTCCAGCTGCCTCGGTCTCTGTGATCTCTCGGCTTCATCTTCTCAACTCAGGGCATTTCCCAGGCTCTTCCTGGTTCCTCTCCGTGGTCCATGACCTAGAAACCCTCCAGAGGCAGTAAGCTGGGCAGTCCTAGGCCTCACTTTATTGAATTCCCATCTCTCAAATATCACTGTCCTTTCCAGTGTCCTGAAAACCATTGTTTCGATACTTTGACTTTTTTTTTTTGAGTGGGACGGAGAATTCAGTCCGTGGCGCTCCTTCTTGTTTGAAGCAGAATTGATGTCGTCGCTTTTACTTTGGAGGCCGACACAAGTTTTCATGGCACATTCCTTCTGTGGTTGCGTGTTCAGGTGCTGTTGTCGCGTGTTCCTTCGTGGGAATCCATGTTACTTTTTAGGTTCCAGCTCAGATGTTGCTTCCTTCAGAAATCCTTCCTTGATCTTGAGCTCACACCCCTTCCTGGTGTGACATTGACCCTGCCCTGCGTGATTCAGGCGTTTCTGAGTTTGCGTGTGGAAACAAAGGAACAAGGCAGAGTTCTCTCCGTGGACGAGCTCACCAGATTTGCTTTTCTCCGTTGAGTGAAATGTTTCAAGCTCATATGATGACTATAGTTAGGGAAAGAGCCACACAAACAGATAATTAGGATACGTTGTGAGGATGCGCCGATAGAAACACACATCATGTGTTTCAGATTATTATAGGTGCTTGTTTTCACATCTCTCTCCCTCACCTGACTGAGCCCAGCAGGGCGTGCACCAGGTGGTCCTCATTTCTGCTCTTTAGTGCCAGCTATGCAATAGGTGCCTAACTGCACCGTGCAGATCCGTGAATGTCAGGGTTAAGAGTGTGGGTTTTAACCCTAGGGTCAGGTCTAGGTTTCTAGGTTCTAGAACCTAGAATCTTGGTTCTGTCACTTAACCTCTTGGCTCTTCGTCAGGAAAACAGGAGATCAGTTGTGGACATGCTGAGTTTGAGATGCCTAATGGGGACAGGTGGAGACCCCCTGAAGGAAGCTGAATATGCAAACCTGGAGTTCAGGGAGAGGATGTGGCTGGAGAGAGAAATCCGGAGCCATTAGCAGTGGGCCCTTAGTGTCGTGGGACAGAGGAGGTCATGTAGGAAGCAAGCGTGGACAGAGGGGTTTGAAGATTGAGTCCTGGGGCACACCCACATTTAGAGGTGGGGCAATGACAAGGAAGCAGCAGGGGAGACTGAGACGTGGCCATCCAGGTGGGAGGATCGCAGGCTAGCGGGGTGACTTGGAGGGAGAAAAAAGAGTCTTCTACAAAGAAGGGAGTGATTGACAGCCTGAGATCCTCCAGGAGCATCCTTTGCTCCACTGGGGCAGCTAATGGGAGCTAGTAAGACGGGGCTAGGGGAATGTTCTGAGTCCCACACATGTTGGTGTGTCAGTGTGCACAGAGCGTGGAAGGCTGCCTCCTGCGTGGTGAGTGGAGCCCAGAGCTCTGCCATCCAGTGGCTATCTGGGCCACTCTGGTACCTGGAGAGAAAGAGCTGGCACTGCCCGTCCTACCTCCTAAGCTCTGTCTGTCAGCTGTGCATTGGAAAGGCACCCCAGCCTTCGCTGGAGTTGGACTGGATCTGCTAACATCAGGGTTTTACTTTTAATTTACTTACTTTTCTGGCCTACCTGTTGATTTTTTTTGGCTTTTGCCAATACAGAGCTCTATAGGGTGTGGAGCAGAACTGGTCTGGAGATAAATGAGTCTTACACTTGGAAAGACAGTATTGTTGTTGACAAATGCCCCCTGGGGAAAGGCAGGGCCAGCTCTGCGTCAGATCCAACATAGACAGCCTTGCAAGTAGGGACTTCCAGGGAGCCAGCGGACAGGTCAAATGATGACAGTTCTTTGGGAATGAGGCCCATTCTGCTCCTTCCAGTCACTGCCAGGCGGCTGGGCTTCACCCAGACTGCAAACTTAGGTTTCAAGGCCACTGCAGAGCTGGAGAGAGGGACGTAAGACTGGGCAGAGGAAAGCATTTCACTGAGATTCAGCCAGTTCTTCTTGGATATAAACCCTCTCTGCATTGCTATAACCATTTGGTTAGTCTACAGAGTTCTGAAAAAGTTGATTGACCATTTTTGCCAGTTTTCTTGTTGCTTTTATGGAGGAGAGAATTTTCCACCATCTTCGCTGATGTCACTTGACAAAGTTCTTTGTTTTTAAACAATTATTTTTATATAAGGAAACTATTTGTGATAATAAAATACAGAAAACCAAAATTAATAAATAGAATGACCAATTCCTGGCATTGCAATGCCAATTTATTATAAAATTATATACCTTACAAAATTAGACACATACAAATACATTTCTCTATATAACATACATACTTTTCTAAGTTGCTTTTCTTAGCAACATGTCATGAATGTCTTTTTGTACCTCAGTAACGTGCATGCCACCATTTTTTAATAGGCTCACAATATGCAGATGCTACAGAAGTGCCGTAGTGTAAGGAGTGCCCCTTGTTGCATATTTAGGCCGTGTTTCATTTCTTGCTTTCATAAATAAGGCCGGGTGGACACCGTTTTATGTGCTTGCTCCATTTGTTGTATGAGACAGACTCCTGGAAGTGGCTTTCTGGGACAAAAGTTAGGGAAGCGAGTGTTTTGGGGTCCCTGGGGGGTCCCCCCTGGGGGGAGGTTGGCTTGCTCCCACGCTCTGCAGAAAAGGGTTTCCTGGCCTCTGTTGCTTAGCTTCACACCCAGTGTTAGCCTGTGTCCTCTGGGAACCGTGCTCTTTTAGCTTAATTCTGACAGTTGGGTAGAAGTGCCACTCAGTTCTGAAAAGCCTTCGTTTTAGGCTATTTTTCTGGAAATTTCCTTTTCTGACTTTACGTTGCAAAACCTGGTAACCTCTTGACACTGACCTGAAGTCAGCCCACAAATGTTCTTTGTGGCCCTACTGTGTGTGCCCAGGTCGTGCGCACAGAGGCTGGATGAATGAGCAGAGGAGAATGACTTGCTCCCAGCACGGAGATTTCACGTGGAGCGAATTCTCATTTACGTCTAGAAATCTCTGGTGAAGGGATCTTTTTCTCAGTTAAGAAATATATGATTACAATTTGTAATGACAAGCCTGAGACATTTGCAGTAGGCTTAGGGACTTTATCAAAAGCTAAAACAATTAAACCACATTCAGTGTAGTTTTATGGTTAGGCATATCATAGTTCTCTGAAACTGGCACTCCCTCCTGCCGTGTCAGACCCTTGACATTCGTGACAGGTTTGTCCTGGGACCTTTGAGACGCCCTTAATCCGTAAATGCCACCCTGGCTGTCAGTTTCTCCCAGACACGCTGTAAAGACCAGCTGAAAAATGCATGTGACTTCTTGAGGCTCCTTCTGATTTTATAAATACAGGACCCTAGTCACTTATACAGCTGTTAACCTCAGGCTGGAGTCATTATTTTTCTCTTTCTCTGTAAAACAGACAGCAAACAAGTTCATGTTAGAAATTCAAGCCTCAGCTGAGTTCAACTTTTTGTGCCTTACTTTATCCCGAACTTCTGTTAAACTATCCTGTGATTGGACTTATTTCTTCTTTTGTACTTCCATCTTTTGGGAGCCAGTTTTCTTAAGAAATAAAGCGTGCCTCCGTCCATGGGGGTGACCATCTTGGTTGATGATCTGAGCCCCCAGGAGTTAAATGCACACCCTAGTTAAACGGCAGAACCACACGCTCGGACCGCAGTCTGCATTCTGCTCTGCGTTGACCTGCTGACGGTCCCACCTGCAGTTGCCAGGGGCGGCTGGGGACTCTGTTATTCAGAAACCTCAGTTAACCAGAACACCATCCTTTACCTAGCATGCTAATGACCAAGGCTTCTCTGCATGTGAACGCAGCCAAACCCATTTCTGCTCTTAGGCCAATTTAAATGTTTTATTCCCAAAGCTCTTACTTGTGCCCTGATTTCACTCAACTGATTCTGGTCACGTGCAGAACACAAAGGTCGGTCTCAACCTCGTGGACCCTGAATCAACCCACCCATTCGTTCTCCCAGCAATGTTCGTTGATAACCTACTGTGTCAACATTATTCTAGGACCCAGGAGAGCAAACTGTCTTTGAACTGAAAGTCTAGTGGAGAAGACAGACGACAAACTAAAGAACAAGAAAGAGATCAGATAGAGGAGGAGTTGATAGGGTGATGTGGGGGGGATTGGAGTCCCCATTGAGCCTCTTTGAGGAGATGGTTCAAGGCCAGGCCTGGGTGGTCCAGGCAGAGCAGGGAGGTAGGCAGAGGAAAGACATGATGCAAAGCCCCTGAGCTGGGACATTCCAGGAAGTGAAGAAACCCCACAGGCCGGGGGCAGTGGGAGAGTGGGATCACATGGGGCAGGACTGCCATGGGTAAAGTAACTGTAAGTTATGATCCAAACTCAGACACTTTTGAAAGAAAAAGCAGGTGCTATTAATAATTACCCTGGGGTAACAGTGTCAATCAGGACTGTCCCTGGAGACCCGCGATGTATGGTCCATTCTCCACCCATGGAACGTGTGGTCTCGGGGTGAGGGGCCTTAGAGAAGGCAGATGGTGGCATCTCTTTCTCCCTGTCTTGCCCACCATCTGTTGGAAGGCACCACGAGGTACAAGACAGTGTACCTCATTGCTCTGGTCCAGATTCCTTCCTGCAACAGGTGAGCGGCTGCATTGACAAGCCAGTGCCTCACTAACACCTGTGTTCTTATTGCCCTTCTTCCCTCCCTCCAATGGCTCTCCTAGGAACACTGCCCAGGAAATGCAAGAAGGAGCTCTTGGCAGTGAAACTAAGGAACCGGCCCAGCAAGCAGGAATTGGAAGACCGGAATATTTTCCCCAGGAGGACTGATGAAGAAAGGCAGGAAATTCGGCAGCAGATTGAAATGAAACTCTCCAAGTAAGTAGCAGTGTGTAGACAGAAGTAAAGGCCCTGCTCCGGCCTTGCAGCCCGAGCCCCTCTGAGGTCTCGCCTTCCCCCAGCTGTGCTCTCCCAGGGCTCCCAGACGCGGCGCCTGCAGCAGCATTCCTCAGCCTCACCGCTGTCAACGCTTGGGACCAGACAGTTCTTTGTCATGGGGGGGCCATCTGGTACACTGTCAGATGCTTAGCGGCATCCCTGGCCTTTACACATTACATCCCCCCTGTGACAACCAACACTGTCCCCACACATTGCCAGATGTCCCCTGGGGGGCAAATCACCCCCAGTGGAGAACACTGTTCTGTGGGAGCTAAGCAACGTGCCTGAAGGAGTGAAGGGGTTGCAGTTGGGAGGGACTGTGGCAGAGTGGCAAGGACATGCCTTGTCAGAGGCCGGGTTGGGGGGAAAGTCCCTATTTACCTCCACCTCATCATTTTCCTGCAAGAGTGTGCATCCAGTATTGCCAAATCCTCTAAGTTTTTCAAGAAAAGCTGGAAGTCTGTGTATTTGGGGGAGACTGCATATGCACCAAGTCAAACCCGTCTGCTGCCTGGCTGTGACCCAGAGCCACGAGAGAGTGCCCTCTGCCTTGCAGTCCCCGAGAGCCCCCCGTGTGGTCACTGGCTGGAGATCCGCTGTGCTATGGCACAGGACCACGTGGAGCTGTGTCTTCATGACCAAGCTCTGTTGGGGTCCAGTCGTGCCCTGACATGGATGCCTTGACTACGAGTCAGGGGCGGGAATGTGAAAACACGGCGGCTTTCAAGTGTTGACAACTCTCTAGGTTGCTTTTCAAGAACCAGAGCAACTGGGGTCCGGAACCCGGAGCCTCGTCCGCGTCCCAGGCCTCGCGAGTGTCCCTTGCCACAAAGAGGGCTGAGAAGGGCTGAGTGTGCGCCGGTGGGCTTTCAGACGGGAATCAGACCCTTGCAATAGGGTGAGCCTGTTTCCCCTGATCCCCAAAGAGTGGGGCCAGACGGTAGCCCTGAGTTGCGTGTGTGGGTGTGGGAGAGGAAATATTAACAAGGGCGGGCGCATGATCCTGGCACCACAGCCAACCTCCTGCTGGCATCTTCCCCACCTCTCTCTTCCCTTTATGGGATACGACCCTGTCCGTGCAGGGCTGCACTTGAGGGGACAGTGTCCTGGATACCCTCCAGCCTTCCACTTTCCTCTTTAAACAGGCTGGCCCTGCACAGCAGAGAGACAGCACCCTGAAAGCGAGCCGGACCAGCCCCCAGGGCGGCACTGTCCCTGTGCCCCCGTTGATTTGCTCTTGATCAGTGCTTCTCACTGCCCTGCATCCAAGTCAGCTGCGGGGACCTTGCAGGGGAGAATGCAGGTTCTGATTCAGCAGGTCTGTGGCGGGGCCCAAGGGTCTGCACTGGGACATGCTCCCAGGGGATGCCAGCTCTGCCGTTTGTGGGCCACTGGGAGCAGCGAGGGTCTGGAGCGGGGTCTCCCGGCTTCAGCGCTCTTGACATTTGGGGTTGGATAACCCTGTGGTGGGGGCCATCCTGTGCATGGTAGGACATTTAGCAGCATCCCTGGGCTCTACCTGTGAGAACTAAAAATGTGTCCAGTTGTTGCCAAGTGTCCCCTGGGGGCCGGAATCGCACGCTCGGAAGCACTGATCTGCAGGCCCCTGGATTGCTGCTCCAGGTGGTCTTTCCTCTTCCTGAGGCACAGGGCTCTTGGTCTTGGGTAGATGGGCCTTGTCTCTGCTCTCTGCGGGGGCCTTGGGCCTCAGTGTTCTCAGTGCCCCTGAGACCCTTCCCTTGAGTTTTTCAGGGGGAAGGCAGTGAGTGTGAGCGGGTGAAGCCGAGACCCTAGGCTCGGGATTCTCAGGGCCTCGGTTTTCTTGCCTGTAAAATGGGGGTGATGCCAGCTGCCAGGCCGGCAACAGAGGAGGGCGGGTTCAGCGAGGCACCCTCACAGACTGCAGAGGTCCCCAGCCAGAGTCCTGGGGGCTTGGAATCATGCTCTGTGCTGACGTGCTGGGTGACCTTGGGCAAGTGACCTTATCCCCCATCTTGGTTTTCTCATCTGTAAAGCAGGGTGCTGACGTTTTCAAGGTCATGGCGAGTTTTCAGGGAGATCCTATAAAGAAGGCGCATTTGAGAGCCCCTGCCACGTGTTAGGTGCTCAGGGACTCGCTGGGGTCACTGTTTGGCTGGTGAGGCTGGAAGCAGTGTCCTCGCTGCCCCTCGTCCTGCGCTGGCTCTAAGCTGTGTGGCCAAGGCTGCCTGAGGCACAGGTCACAGATCGCTGTCAAAATGCCTAGTGGTGTCCGGGGCCTCCTGACCCAAGAACAGGGTTCCCATGGAGAAACTGTTTAAAATGCAGATTGATAAGACCCACCCAGACCTGCAGTTCACTGTCTCAGGCGCAGGAAGGCACATTTTAATGAATCCCCTGATATTAACAGGTTGAGAAAACTCCCGGTGTTGGAGTGACATTGTCAGACCATCAAGCGTTTGTCGCTGTGTCTGGTCATTCGATAAAGACCTACAGTCATGTGTCGCTTAACAACAGGGACACATTCTGAGAAATTCATCGTTAGGTGATTCTGTTGTTGTGTGAACATCATAGAGTGCACTTCCACAAACCTAGATGGTACAGCCTCTACACACCTAGGCTCTGTGGTACTGCTCTTGTGGGACCACCGTCATAAACGCAGTCCGTCCGTCGTTGCCTGAAATGTCATCGTGTGACATGTATTTCACTCCTTCGGGATCAGGCGCTGTGGCAGTTGCTAGAGGTACAGCCGTGGGTGATGGAGACCCCTCCCGTTAGCTCCTGCATCCCTGGAGAGCAGCGGGTGCCACAGCCCTCTTCCTGTGGGGCCGACCCCCTCGGTGCTTTGTACAGCCAGGATGCTCAATAAACGCTGTGGGCAGGCGAGAAGCATGGTGCATCCGTCCCTCAGAAGGGATCCGAGAGTCACAGAGGAAGAGGAGGGTTCGCCTCAGGCATGCACCCCAGGACAGTGGGCAGGATGAGTGCAGGACAGGACCCCCCCAAGACTTAGGTCAGCCCCTGTCACTGGCGTCATCTCTCAGAGGTCCCCTGAAAAGATGACAGGCGTTAGGTGCAAACAGGTTCTCCATGACCAAGTAAGTTTGGGAAAGCATTACACAAGTGGTTTATTTGCCTCTGGACCTATCGGAGCCTTTGATGCGATAATGCACATGGTAGCTCTGTGGGAGGGTGCGGCGTGTCTTTGCCCCGCCGTATGCACCTGAGACCTTTCCTCCCTGGGCACCGCAGAGGCATCTCAAGGCCCCTTTTGGGAAATGCAGCTGCAGTCACAAAGCTGTGCTGGAGGCCCGTCAGCCGAAGTTCGGAGAAACCTGAGGGTGCTGGGACGCCCACGTTCACAGCCGCATGGGCTGTGCCACGTCCGGCATTGGCCCTGGCCTCCGCTGTGGCTGCAGGTGTTCTTGGTGGGCTGTGGCGTGTCCACCCAGACCCACATGCCCAGACCTCACTTACAGCAGCGGGAGTGGTTCTTTGACCTCTGGGGAGTCACTGGTGCAGTGGATGGAGTGTCAGACTGTGGGCCAGGGGAGGTGACGGGGACAACTTCCTTGTCCTGGAATGCCCTGAGGGACTTGCTGCCACCACCACGATCGGGACTTTGATGGCTATTGCCTCAATGTGTCCCTGACAGCCTCCCCCTGTGAGCAAGGCTCCCAGCCCTGTGCTGGACCACAGGCTGCCACGATCCGGCTCCTGGCCAGGTGGGCAGGAGCCCTGGAGTACAGAGCCCCGCCTCTCTGGACGTCCAGTTCCCAGCACATAAAGTGAACCACCGGGGAGGAGCACTGTGCCCCACCTACAGTCGCCGTGGAGTGTCGCTGCCGCGATGACGGCATCTTGGTCTGCAGACCCCTGGGGGCCTGAAGGTGTTCATTTCCCGTTAAGTCAGCATTGCCTCATCCTAATCGACGTTGGCCACTGACTCATGGGCCTGCTGCTCTGGTTACGTATCCTTTTTAAATAAAGGAGAAGAGATTCCCTTCCTGTCTGTCCATCAGGGTGTTCTGAGGCTCAGATGAGAAGCCACAGGGAGAAGGTACATCAATAACAAAGCCTCCTGCCTACCTGCTTGAGTCGTGGTGGGATGGTCCGTCTTGATCCTCTCCCTGCCTCTTCCATCTCTTTGCAAACTTCTCCTTTCCTTTCATTGGGGGACAGGCCATATTCATCCAGTTATATTTTCAGCAGTTCTTTGCTGAATATGTGCAATGTACCAGCTGCTGTGCAGGGTACTAGGTACCACGGTGAACAAGGTGGAGGTGCTGTCTGCCCTCATGGGGCTTATAGCATTTGCGTATGCTGCAGGCATGACTGGATCTAGGTGCTCACGTGGCATTTACAGGAGTGGGTCTGTTTCTGTTTCTCGACTCCTCTTTGCTCTGTGTGGATTTGTTCTCTGGCCGTCTCGCTCCGCAGCCTGGCCTGGGAAGCTTCAGACTTCCATCTGCACAGGAGCGGCTGAACGACAAGGTCTCCTTCCTCCAACCCGGGAAAAGCCCCAGGATGGGGTCTCATTGGTTTACTTGGGTCGGGTGTCCATTCCTGAACCAATCGCCTTGGTCAAGGGCACAGAAGGGGCCAACTGGTCAAGTTTGGATCACACGCACGTCCCTGAGCCAATCACTGTGGCAAAGGGAATTTGTGAATTGATCAGGCTCGGTGTTTGTTGTTGCCGGCCTCGTTGTTGGGATGTGCCATCGCGTGAGGTTTGGTTTTTCATTTCTCTTATTTCTAGTAAGATTGAACATTTTTTTCAGTTGTTTATTGGCTTTTTGGTTGTTTCTTTTCATGTACTTTACCTGCAGTTTTCCTTTCCTAATGATTTTAGGAGTTTACGTTGGAAATTGTGGCCTCCAATCCTTGTGGCTTCCAATCCTTTCCCGGTTTTGTGAGCTGCACAGCTCTTCTCCTTGTTTGGGGCTTGTATTTTCATTTTGTTCCTGCTTTCCTTTGCTGTGCAGAAGTTTTTCATTTTTCAGATTACCAATCATATACTTGAGGCGTCAGCAGCCTTCTTCTGTTAGGGCCAGATGGTGACTATTTTTGGCTTTGTGGACCTGATGGTGTCTATTGTAACTACACAGCTCTACTCTTGTAGCACTAACACATCCATAGCCGATATGTAATGAATGGGCATGGCTGTGTGCCAATAAAACTTTATTCACAAACACAGGCGGAGGCCCATGGGACAAAGCTTGCCGACCTCTGATAGACTTCAGGGTTATACTATTTGTGCCATGTTTGAAAAATCCTTCCCTACCCAGAGGTCAAAAAAATTATATGTACACCTATTATTTTTGCAACTGCCTTCTAAAACTCTGCCAATTGATAGTTGTTTCTATTTGATAAACCAAGTTCTTCAAAATAGAGTATTAAATGAATTAATTTAAAGAAGGAAAATAGTGAGTAATCACTGATACTATGTGTGATTCAAAAATAGGACAAAATTATGATGATGATGCTGGCAGGAAGAGAAGTCTGGGGCCCGCACGCCTGCCTGCAGGTGCAGAGGGGAGGGGAAAAGGGATGCCGGGAACCCGTGCCCAGGACCTCGAAAGCCCCCTAAGTAAGAGGCACTGAAACACAGGCTCTGGACTGGATTTACTCCATTACTCACGGAATCTGTAACTAATTTTAAATCTTGGACATTTGTCACTGTGTTTAAAAATGGAAAAGCAACCCCCAGAATTAGAGGCAGAGGAACAGCAGTGCAGAAATCGCCTCCCAGGAGGCAATACGGAGGCTTCCTGGCCGGCCAGGCTGTTTCCCCTGCAGAAGTGGTTTAATTGGATCCCTTTGTCTTTGCTTCGCCTCCCATTAGAGATTCTTCTGCCACCGCTTGCTGAATAATTCAGCCTCTGGTTGCCGTGGCAACGTGCCATCCATCGTACCCTGAAGTGCAGTTGGTGTTTTTGTTTTGCTTTTTTATTTCCATATCCTTAATACTTTATCTTCTTGGTGCTCCTGGGGCTTTTCTGGATGAACTGGTCCGTGTCACCACCAGCCTCCCACCCACGACACACACTGTGTGCTGGGTCTGGGGACCAGAGTGAAGTCAGACTCGTCTTTCTGTAGGAGCCCACTTACCTTTAAAACGTGTGTGAATGAATGGGCAGAGTAAAGACCCACAGCTCCCGCGCTTCACACAGTAGGCGTGTTCTGGAGATTGCGCACAAGGGCACGGGTTGTATCGCTGCAGCCCTGTCATATGCCTGCCGTTTAGGGGGAGCTGGCAGTCAGGGTGCCCAGAGCTTTCCTTTCTTAAGCACCAGCCCCAAGCACTAAGTTTCACTCACTTTCCCTCATTTAATTTAATCCTTGCAGGAACCCAATAAAGGCAGTGTTATTATCATCTCCATCTTACAGATGGGAAAACTAAGCCTTAACAAGAGGTGAAGGAACTTGCCCAGAGTCCACAGCTGGGAGGAGGCGGGGTAGGAGTCAGACAGGCGGCCCCACAGAACACAAGCTGGGGTCTCTGGTGAGGCATTTTCTGGAAGGGAAGGCACTGGCTGCTGTGGCTCATTTGTCATAGTCACAGCTTGGCATTTTCTTATATTGGTTTGGCTTCTATCAGGGCACATTCAGGCTCCAGCCAACACGGGGCCCCTGGGTGCAAGATTCTTCCTGTCTCTGTTACGGTGGGGACCGTGGGACATGATGCAGAATGTTCCCCAATGTGGAGCAGTGGAAGTTAGTGAAAAGATCCAGAAAGAGATTCTTGGTCAAGCGCAGGCTTCGGAGAAATGTGGACGGGCCAGTTCAAATCCAGCCTTCCAGTCACAGCTGCTCTGCAGCTCCCTCCTGGTGGAATGGAGACAGTGGCAGCACCTTCCTCCTGGGGCCCTTTGGAAGGTTCCAGGTTAGTCCCTGTAGAAGCATATAACTGCGTGTTCCTGGCAGGGGACACCAAGGGGGATGCAGCTGCTGCTCTTGCGGGTGCGGCTGGGCACGCTCCTGGGCTGGGTGTCAGCTGTGCAGGGACACTGAGCAGCAGGCCTCCTGTGAGGATTGAGCTCTGTCCGCTGTATAAACAGTACCTGGAGGGCCGAAGAGCCAGCAGGCCCAGTAGTGGTGTTGGCGTCATTGTTGATAATATGATTATTGTTGTTCTTTGTGACTTGTGTAATTTTCCTGGAGACCCAGGAACTGGGCAGGCGCCCTCTGAGAGATGCACGAACCATCTATTAACTGTCCCGTGGGGGTCCTCCGCCCTGGGGCCGCATCGTGAGGAGCTGATTACGGCTTTGTGGTGTCCTCCAGGAGTTGGTACTTAGCATGTTAACACAGGCATTAAATGATCCTCGAGCTGGTCTCTTTGTACATTTTGTTCTGCCGCATCCAGAACAGGCTGCTGCCACTCGGGCCTCCAGGAAAACATAAGTTCCCTGGAAAAAAAATGTTGTGTGCCGCTGCTCCCAGCCCCATGCTTGCCCTGAAGTGTGCGGAATTTTCGGGAGGAGGCTTGATGCTTTTGCTGCTGGGGATGGAGATTGGCGCGGCTTAGTCATGGGCGTGGCTGGACCCGAGCATCAGCCATGGTACCTTCTTTCCGCTGAAGCTGCAGGGAGAGGTGAGCACCGGGCAGGGCATCAGTTCTGTGCACAGAGTTTTGAAAATACAGAAGCCTTATTTTTGGGGGGCTTAGTAGAAAAAAATGACTCTTAATTGCTGGAAAGGAAGCCGCTCCTTCCCTAGGTGTTGAAGCTTGGTTGTAACGGGTGGGGAATTGTATCACAGCAGACGCCCATCCATAAGTGTTTGCCGGTTTCCCTCCTCTCAACCGCAGTGCTGGGTAGGAGCCCGGTTCGTCCTGAGTGACTAGAATCCAGTCCCGTGGGCTCCATCCAGGGTGGGGACAGAGAAGCATGGTGATGAATAATGTTCGTTGCTAACATTCACTCGGTGTCTTCTGTGTACCAGCTTCCTGCTGATTGCTTTGTGCATGTTATGTCCTTGAAGCCTCATAAGAACTCCCCGGGGTCAGTACTATTAATGGTCCTATTTTTCACCTGAGGAAAACTGGCTCAGAAGAGTGCAGTCACTTGCCCACGCTCGCACAGCAGGAACATGGGGTGGGTAATGGGTCATCTGGTCCACACCAGTTCCCACGTCTGGCTGTGCCTCCAGATCACCAGGGAGCTTTATAAAAACACAAGTTCCCAGGCCTCACTCCAGATCTCTTGAGTAGGAATCTATATTTTAACAGAGCCCTTCTTTCCTAAGTGTCACTGCCACCTTATGCTACACTGTGCCCCCTTCCTCAGGACCTTTGAAAGACTGTTCTCTGAGGCCTCAGGATCAAAATAAGCTGTGCGTCTCTCTAATAGCTGCCTGTGGTATCTTAAGGAGAATGCACATTTTGTAATTATTTGTGTTTCCCCTTTTGCTGTGGCCACTAGGAAGCTCAGAGCCAAGTGTGCAGCCACCTGTGGCAACTGCATTGTGTCATTTGGGGTGTATGTCTGTGTTTGACCTTCTGTTGTATGCCCTTTGCCTCAATTTCCTTAACTCTTAATTTTATCTTTTTGGGGTATATTTTTCTATACATGATTTCAAATCCATTTCTAGATTTTAACTATAAAAGTGTAAATAAAAATATGTATTTTTTTTTATGGAGAAAATCACATCAGAAGGGATTTCCATACCATTACATGGTGTTCAAATGTTCACCTTTAATAGCCATAGATGGTATCTGAGGAGACGCATCTGCCTGCTCTGCTCTTGCCTCCCACCAGTAGACTTTTAGTTTGCCTCAAAAATCTGTATTTTTAAAATAAAACTGCAATGCTCATTTTTACACATCAGTGTTTTTTTTAATGGATTATCTACATGAGCAACATTTCCAGAAATGAAAAAAGAGGAGGAGGAAAAATGCATTGAGTGAGACGATGTCATTGTTCGAGAAGGAAGACCAGTTGTCAGAGACTGCAGGAGGACCCCACCAGATCGGTGGGTAACGCCTGGCCCGCATGGTTCAGGAGGGAGGGAAGAAAATTTCCAGACAAATATGTGGAAGATAATTCAACCTCACTAGTAACTGCAGACAGAAAAATTCATAAAAACAAAGAATGTTTCATCCCCAATCAAAATGACGATAACGCTTTTAAATAATATTATTTTTAAATGTTTCTTTTTAATAATATTCATGTACATAATAGTGAACTAAATAATGATACCCAGCCCCAGTGAGGTGGTTGTCCACATGCCCTTCCCACTGCCGGCAGCCTGGTGACTCAAAAATAGTGCGCTGTGTGTGAAGAGCCAGGGTGACAGTTTGCGCATTTTAACTGAACGTTCCATTCTGGGAGTTTACGTTAAGGAGTTTCGAAGAAGGAAAAGAAGATTGTTCTGATGGTTACCGTTGAGTCCCAGAGGAAAAGCCATGAATTTAGCTCACACGCACTCAGTGGGTTCTGCTTTGCTGTTGGGGGTGGGGTGGTGTTGGGGAGGCCACTCGGGAGCAGACCCATGGACCAGTTGACTTTCCACATCTTCCCCAGTTCTTTGCTTTGGGGACTGTAGGGAGAGATGGAAAATCCCATGAGCGCCAGATGCATCTGGGCTGCTTCTGCCCAGAGACGTGGTTCCCGACGCATCATACAGATCAAGCCAGCGAGGTCAACACCATTCCAGCTGACCCGAGGGGAGGCAGAGGGAGCAAATGTTAGTGACTTGGCACAAGTCACCCATTCCTGTGACCCAGAGCAGGGTTCCCAGAGTCGGGCTGACCTGGGCCTGGCTGGGCTGTGTGGCCGTGGGGGTCATTCACCTCCAGCCTCTTCCCTCCTACCTCATGGGGGTCCTAACAGTGCCTGACCCTCTGTGTCTTTGCCCGTGACATGGACTCAGAATGCCCATGGCATGTGTGGCCTGCGAGCCTGGGTGCTGTCTTCCCATTCCGCATTTGCCTGTGCCCCTCATGTGATGCATGGCCTCGTGGGGACAAATCCATGGGTGTGGCCGCAGCCCCGCAGCCGCCCCTTGATGTCTGTAAGGGCAGAGGGACAGGACATAGCGCGTCAGCTGAGTTCAGAGACTCTCTATCCTCCAGATGCACTGCAGGTGAGGCTGGTCTATTTTAGCTCCTGGGGACAGAATGCACTGAGGTGTGGAGACGGCGTTCCCCCAGAAGCTGTCATTCAGGCTGTGAAGCGGAAATCGTGCTGGCCCACCTGGGGTGAGTTGGTCTCGCTGGGCCTTTGTTCTGCTCTGGGTTCATACCGGAACCTGTGTGGATGATGATTCTCTCTTCTGCAGGAGTGCCCTTTGGTAACTTTCAGACATGTGGAAGGGGGAGCACTAGCTTCTGATGCCAGATTTCATGACAATATCAACAGCAAGTTGGAAAGATTACACCAAGCTGATTGCTTTTCAAGTATGACTGTGGTCCCGGGTGGGACTGTCATCCCAGCTCTGGGCACAGAGAGGTGAAATTGTGTCCCAGCATCTTGTGATTAGTGAGACTGTAGGTTCCAGAGCCTTGCCCCTAACCACTGGGCTTCACCCCCTAATGCCCAGCGTCATGCTCTCATCTTACAAGTGCAGAAGCAAATGACATATGACGGCTCACGTCCACTTCTGGTGCATGGTGGTATCAGTGGTGCGGTTAACATCCACATCTGCTAGTCTGAGTCTTCATCGGCTTCAGCAGCCCTGGAACCTTCACTCTGTGTCTACTGTGGTGTGGGATGCTGCACACGTGTCGCTGTGTGGGTCCTTAGGTCAGCCCTTGAACGCCCACGCTGCAGCCCTCACTGAGAATATGTGCACAGGAACAGGGCCAGCCACCGGCAGCACCGGATGTTGCTCTCATAACAATTATTATTCCCATTCTTAAAAATTCTTGTGAATTTTGCCTCCTTTCTCACGGTTTATCCATGGTTGCTGTGATATAAGGTAACGTTTCAAATTACTTACAGGGAAATTTGAGATGGCAGGAAACAGGCCTGGTTTCTCCTGCGGTGCCAAATGCCCTCACACAGCTCTCGGGGTGCATGCCCCCAATCACAGAAATTTCAGGTTTCTGCAACGTGCAGGTGGCAGGTGCTGGGGTGCAGAGATGAAAAGACGTGCTCAGAGACGCATGATGAATCTGCTTGTAATAAAGTGAAGATCTTCCTCGACTTATGGTGGGGTTATGTCCCCATAACCCCACCATAAGCTGAAAACATCCTTAAGTCAAAAATGCATTTAATCCGCCTAACCTATTGAACACCCCAGCTCAGCCTCGCCTGCTTTAAACGTGCTCAGAGCACTTACGTTAGCCTGCAGTTGGGCAGAATCATCTAACACAAAGCCTGTTTTATAATAAAGTGTCGAGTCTCATGTAGTTGACTGACTACTAT
The DNA here is from genome assembly GCF_037783145.1 of Equus przewalskii. Lineage (NCBI taxonomy): Eukaryota > Metazoa > Chordata > Mammalia > Perissodactyla > Equidae > Equus > Equus przewalskii. The sequence continues at coordinate 46,018,730 of NC_091851.1, forward strand.
ACTGAAAGTGGAGAACAACATGGTCGTCTGGGTACAGAGTGGCGGTCAGTGTATCGGTGGTTCACGCTCGTGACCGCGTGGCTGACTGGGAGCTGCAGGGGCTGCCGCTGCCCAGCATCACGAGAGAGGATCAGACCACGTATCTATTGCCAGCCCAGGAAAAGAGCAAAATTCAGAATTCAAAGCACAGTTTCTACTGAATGCATATCGCTTTCACACCATCGTAAAGTCAAAAAATCATTAGTTGAACCATCATAAGTTGGGGACTGTATGATAAAGATAGGCGTGTGAACCAGCTGCAGAACTGGAGCATCTAGGAGGGCAAGGTCCATTCTGCAGGAGGGCTGCACAGCTGGGATGCAGGCGGGGGGGGGGGGGGCGGGACATGGAGCACAGTTTGGATGGATCCATAGGTGTCAGTGCGCCTGGCAGACTGGAGTGTGAGGATATCCCAGGCAGAGAGTAGCCACACAAAAAAAATGCAAAGGTCTGAAACCATATGGCCCGTGGGAGAATGTGGTGTTGCTGTGAGGGGTCAGAGGCGGGGTGGGGATGAGGGCGGGGATGAGGGGAAGAATGCCTGAGGGCTCAGCAGGGCCAGGTGGTGGGGGCCTTCCATGCTCTCAGTCCACACACAGCTGCCTCTGGTCATTCAGGACTCGGTTCAAATGTCACCTCCCCAGAGGGACCACCTTTGATGCCCCCCCAAGGTGACATGGCCTCACTCCCTCTCTCTCTCCATCACTTCGTCCCATTCTGTTTTCTTCATCACGCTGACTGCCGCCCAAAGTGACCTTGTAATCATGTGTCTGCCTCTTCAGGGTCTGTCTCCCCACTAGGTCGTGGGGATCTGCCTGTCTTGTTCACTGACATGTCCCTGATGCATGGAGTAGGCGCTCTATAAGCTGGTGTTCAACGGGAATGGGACGTCTGCCTTTACTGAGGAGCAGTGAGGGCCCCGAGGGGTCACAAGCAGGGGTGCGGCAGGGCCAGGGCGTGTCTGAGGCAGACCACTCCACCTACATGCAGTGGGGTGGGGAGTGAGATGGAGGCGGGTGGGCATCATCACACTGGCCATGGGGCTGCAGAGGGATGGACTTGAGAGCCAGGTGGAGTGAAAAACAGGACTCAGAATGAGAGCTTGAGGAGATGCCCAGCTAGGGTGGATTTTGCTGCCCTGCACTGGGGTTGGGGAGACAGGAAGAAGGTTCTGGAATTGGACACAAAGTTGGCGGTGTCTCTGGCACGTCCAGGTCCCTGGCACTTTTCACAGTAGTTAAATCCCGGAGCACGGATGTGCTGGCACAAGGAGCATCTAGACCGCATAGAGGAGACTCCCCTGGCAGTTTTAGCTAATCAGGTTGCAGTTAGGAGCAGCGCCAGCCTGAGATTGGGGCCCTGGTGGACTGGCATGGAGTTTTATAGGGTTGTGTGTTTCCTCCCACCACGTCTTCCCTCTGACCTCACATCACGTCTACAGATGGAAGGCGAGTGGTTGGTTGTTGTCACTGACGACCCCGAACAGAACAGGCTTGCATGTGCTCAGGTTTAATAAGCCCTGTCGGTCTCCTGGACGCGGGGCAGCATAACTGCAATGCAAGGGGACTGGGGACTTGAAATCCACTGTTCCTTCTTCTGGGAGCCTGCAGGGCTCGAGCCATCAAACCCTGCTGAGGAATTTGGGAGTTTAGGTTGGGTGCATCAGGAGCCAGGGGTTTCTGCTTGGATGAAACAGGACATGAGGGCAGAAGGCTAAGATCTTCCTCTTCCTCGCTTGGCTGAGAAGGGGGGGGGCCTGAGTGCTCAGACTTTGGGGGTGGAGTCATGCAGCCTGGTGGGTCCCAGCTGGACTGAGAGTCAGAGAAGTCTCAAGCTGAAACTTCCTCATTAATGAACAGCCTTCCGCTAGGCAAGCACAGAACGTTCTCCCAGCACCAGCTCAGCCGCACGATGAGAAATCTCAGAGGGCTGCACTTGGCTTCCTGAGATACGACAGCACATTCGTCTGCTCAGCCTTTGAAACTGCCAGGGGGACACTTTCCAAAGAGATTTTAGAAAATAGAGGAAAGCAGGTAGATGAGTAGACTAATAAAGAACTCATTAGGCGCCAGATAATTCTTGGACGGAACACTAACAGCTGGGCATCTTCAGCAGAAACAAATGCAGTTGTGGTGTGGAAGGGTGACATTTAGATCTAATGGGCTCCACATTTCACAGGGAACCCCAAATTTGCAAGATAGGTAGTTAGGCCTGTGATTATTAACCTTTTGGGGTCGCAGGTTTAAGAATTTGATGAAAGCTTTGAGCCTACTGGGAATATGAACAACATCTGTGATTTCCCCTTTCCTAGTCACCATCTGTCTAGTGCAGTCTGCATGTGCTAAGGACTTTGTGACATTTAATTCCTACATGTAGGTCTTGACATCACCATTTTGCCCATGAGGACACAGAGCCTCAGAATTGTTAATAGCCAGTGAGTAGCTGGTGAGGACATGGGCTTGAGGCTGTCCGGCTCAGAGTCCTTTTTCTTAGCGCCCATAGCAGTAGCCCATTTCGTAGCACCCAGAAGCTCGTCCGTGGATCCTCCCCTGGTTCAGAACCACTGAAGCGCTTATATGATTCTCCACCTGGCAGAAGACTCGCCTTGAAGGAAGGACCTTACTTCTTCAGTGCTTTATCCCCAGTGCCTACCACACCCCTTGTACAGAATAGGCTCTCAGCTAATAACTGTTGAACAGACAGGCAGCTGGATGGGTATGTGGAGGGTTGGGTAGGTGGCGGGTTGGATGGTGGCATAGTTACGTGGATGTGTAGGTGGATGCAGACATAGCTAGATAGGTGGACAGTTAAGTGGTTGCATAGTTGGGTGGGTGGGTGCAGGGATGGATGGACAGACAGACAGATGGTTAGATGGTTGCATAGTTAAATGGATGGGTATGTGGATAGAAAGTTAGATAGTTGGATGGATGAATGAATGAACGGATGGGTGAATGTCAAGGTGGACCAGGCACAGTGGATAGTATAGAATTCAGTGAGAATTCAGTTCTACAAAATAAATGCGTATTGAATGAATGTCTTCCTTTGTGCAGTGGGGTCTTCAGATCCCTTTAAGCAGTGATCCCATTTACCAGTTTGATGTGTAATCAAACACATTTACAACGGTGTTTGTGGACCTTCAGATCCACAATGGGCGTTGCCAATTTTGGAGCTCGGTTCCGTCCTAGGGGGGTGTCCAGGCCAGGGACTGAATCTATCTCCTGCTGCACTGCTGCCGTCAGGACAGATGACCAGACTGGGCTGCTTCTGGGCTGCAGGTTCTCTGGTGGGGGTGCCCCAGAACTCCCCTTCGCCATTGCTGGGAGGCTGGTGGCCCACAGGGCTGCTCCTAAAGCTTCCCGAGCACCTTCAGGAGGAAGAGGGGAAGCTTTCCTGGGGCGGCAGTGGCTGACACTGACCCATGGCCCTCCTGAGGGGGAGGTCGCGCTGTGTCTTCACAGCTCATCTCACAGTATAGAAGTGACAGGCCCAAATGTTCCGTGAGTGACTTGGGCCAAGTGGGAACTGTGGCAGGCTGGGGAGTGCGTGACCTTGCTGAAGAGGGCAACTGCCACTCAGCAACTGTGGACGTCACCCCTGGGAATGCCACACCAGCAATCTTTCAAGAGAAACTGGAAATATTTATTTTTATGTGAAATTTCCTTCATTTACATGGTGGGATCCTACTCGCATTTTAAAAAAGGGATGTGTGGATCCCATAAAACACATATGTGGGGCCTATTTGTCCTGGGGCCCACCTGTTTGCCACTCTGATGTGGAATCACTTATGCACTTGACTTATGAGAAGCTCTTTCTTGTTTGTGCTGAGATTAGGGGATTTTTGACTGTTGAGTTAATTTAGGGAAAATATTGGGTCAGCATGGAAGGGGGTGTCAGTAGCAGTAACCACCACACTGTAGCCGCCACTGTCCTGTGTAGCCCGGGGAATCCTTGCCGTCCTCTGCCAGGTGAGGGGCTGCCTCTCAGCTCTGATCTCGATCGGGGGCAGCAGCTCAGCAAGGTGGTGCAAAGCCTGAGCTCTGGACAGAGTACCTGGTTCCCGTCCGCGTCCCTGCTCTGCTGTTTTCCAGCCGGCTGACCACAGGCAGGCTCCCTCCCCAGCATGTGCCTCCCTCTCCTCTTCTGTAAAGTGGGGATGATTAAACAGAGGCATCTCTCGTAGGGCTGCAGAAAAGATGCAATGAGATTGGCAGAGAGGAAACACCCAGGGAATAAAATAAATAAATCTGAGCTCCATGGGGGGAGGGGAAGTTTGTCTCGTTTTGTTTTAACAGTTTCTTGGGATATAATGTCCATACCGTATAATTCACTTTCTTTTCTTTTTAAGATTGGCACCGGAACTAACATCTGTTGTGAATCTTTTTTTCCCTCTTCTTCTTCTCTCCAAAGCCCCCCCAGTATATAGTTGTAGATTCTAGTTGTAGGTCCTTCTGGCTCTGCCATGTGGGACGCCACCTCAGCATGGCGTGATGAGCGGTGCCTTGTCTGCGCCTGGGATCCAAACCCGTGAAACCCTGGGCCGCTGAAGTGGAGCACTCGAACTTAACCACTGGGCTACGGGGCCGGCCCCTAATTCACTTTTTTAAAGTGCTCAGTTCAGTGTTTTTAGCGTATTTATAGAGTTGTATATTCATCGCCACAATCAATTTTAGGACATTTCCATTACCCCCGAAGGAGCCCCTCAGCCATAACCCCGATCCCTAGAACAGCACCTGGGCCCTGTGGGTGCTTAGTGATTTCGCAGTTATTGTCGCAAGGATTGAGTGGGTGCTACGTGTAAAGCCCGTCCTAAACGTTACCAAGCATTAGCGTCACCATCATCTTTTTCTTCATCAAATCTTTATCATCTTCCTTAGGCTTTTCATCACTGTCATCATCATCATCTTCATCGCCATCTTCATCATCTTGTTCATCATCATCATCATCATTTTCCTCAATGTCTTAATCATCTTAATCTTCATCATCTTCTTTATCTTTACTGTCATCTTTAGCAACATCTTCATCAACATTTTCATCATTTCCTTCATCTTCACCATGATCATTAACGTGTCCAGTTTTTGATACATAGGAAGTACTTAGAAGACATTGGTTCTCAACTCCATTGATGTCCAGGGGCTCCATCTTTCTGGAGAATGGAGTCCACATCTAAAGCCAGGTCAGGAGCCTCATGCTGACTCCTGTCTGGAGAGATAGGGAGGCTTACAAGTATTGGAAGGTTGAGGGTGGGGCGGGGCCAGGACGTCACAGACCTGCAGGTCCGACTCAGGACAGCTCCCGGGCCGTGACCTGGTTGAGATGGTGATCTCGAGGTACTGCCCCCCCTTGACTGGGCCGTGCAGGGCCCAGCTCTCTACCATCCTCTTTGCATTTTGAGGTCCCAGGAACAAAGACTCGTGTGTTTAGCAGTTTCTCTGGTTTTCTTCCTTTTTGGATGAAGCAGATTTACTGGACTTGCTTCCCCAGCCTCCCAGGGAGTCCTGGGCGTGTCCCTGGGACTTTCAGTGTGTCTGTTTAGAAACCTCGAGGTAAACTGAGGTCAGGTTTATATTATCCAGATAAACTCTCCCAGGCCCTTAACTTGGCCCTGCCTGCCTGCTCCACGCCCTGGTGAGGGGCCTGCCTGCCGTAGGACGTGGCCTTCAGAGGCATGCCAGGATTTTTAGGGCACTTTCAAGGATTTATTGCAAAATGCAAAGGGACTGTGAGCAGGCCCTGTGGGGTGTTCTGGGCGTGCGACGTGACCTCAGCTCTGGAGGGAGGGCGCTCGGTGGTCCTGGGAGACAGGCGAGGCCAGCACGGTCCTGGCAAAGTGGTGGCTGTAAAGTGTGGATCTTGCACATTCTACTTTTAGATGGAGGTAGCTAAGCAACAGAAAACAGCGCTTCCAAATTGAGAGGTTTGACAAAATCTAAGGCTTGGAGGACACACTTATGAATCTTGGTTATTTGGGTAGAACTCAGCGTGTGCAGTGCCGGAGAGCCCGTGTGTGGGGGCTCGGCGGTCCTTTGGGTGGGGCTCCGGCCCCCAGGTTTGGTGTCGCTGTGGGGTGAGCCCATAGCTTGAGTCATCCTGCAGGGTCAGCTGCTGTATTTTCCTTGGTTGTTTGGAATTTGTTGGGGAAGGTACAGCATGTTTTGTAAGAAAACGCAAAACACTGCTAAACCTCCTTCAGGGTCAATAACACAGTCCCCGGACCCAGGGGAGCAGGTGGGCTTGTGGGTTTGGAGGTCGCCTGGCTGGGAGTTGAGGACTGAGTGAGCCCAGGCGAATCAGCTGACCCGTCCGAGCCTGTGAAATGAGTGTGTAACCTCTGCCTGCTTGGCTGCGCGCACGGACTGAACACACGCGGCCCTGCTTCACTGGGGACCGGGGCTTATCCTGTGCGAGTAGTGGTCATAGTGATGCTAATGCAAGGATAGGTCTCTAATATTGACTAAACTCATGGTGTGTTCCGGGGACTGTGTTTTGCCTGCATTCACTAAGCCTAGGATGTAAATGTTCTTATTAGCTGTATTTCACAGTTAAGGAAATGGCAGCTCAGAGAGGTTAGGTAAGATATTAAAAGTCTCTCAGCCAGGATGCAATAGACTGAGATTTGACCCAGGCAGGCTGGCTCTGGACGCTGGGCCTGGAGCCACTGAACTCCACAGCATAGTTGCAGACAGTCAGGCTGGCATGGTTGTTCCACAGTCACTGAGGACTCAGGCTTCTTCTGTCTTCCTGCTCCGTTATCCTCATGCTGGCATTTATCCTTCCTGGTCCAAGACGGCTGCAGGAACACTAGACATCACATTCATGTCCCAAAGGTGCATACATTCCAGCTGAGTCAGCTCTTCAAGAAGGCTGTCCCCAAAAGCTCCTCAGCACACCTCTATCTACTGCTCCATGGCCAGAACCTCTTCACGTGGCTATACTTAGCTGGAAAAGAGGCTTTCCTGAAGAGAATCGGCTTTCCGATGCTATATAAGAAGGGAGAATGGAGATTGGTAGGAAACAGGCAGCTTCTGCTACTGCAGGTGTTGAGATTAATTTTGTTTTGTAGACAGATTGAAGGAAGAAAGTTAGGAACAAGCAAACAGATGGACGATGAATGAGCAACATTCCATCCAGGACGGAGCAGCGATTTCTAGAGCAATGTGATCGGAGGCCTCTGTGTGGAGCCACTGTGGACCAGGAGAGAGTCCCCTGGCAGTTTATAGGAGCCCCGAGGGGATTTCGGCAGGTGGCAGGAAGCTGGGAAGGAGGAGAAGGGGCAGGGGAACCCTGAGGGGCCCCTGGGGGGGACGTGGACAGATAGTGCTGTCCACCCCCATGACATTTCAGTTCAAAGACACTTCTGAGCAACCTTGGCCCCGGGTGCTGGGGGTGGAGGAAGGAACAAAACAGATGCAGCCCCTGCCTTCAGGACGATGGGATGGGGATGGGGTCAAGTAAGAGAGGGTGCAGGTGCTGGGACCCGCAGCATGGGCAGGGGATACAGGAAGGGCTCCTAGCGTGCCGCGGTGCACAGGTGCTCTGGGGTCCTACATCCCCTCCCTGCCCTCCGCTCCAGCTGGTTGCTGGCTCCCCTCTATGGGCTGGTGCTCCTCAGTGGCCTGGGCGACGTTGCATTTCCTGTAAAGTTATTGGCGGGTAGGGTGGTGCGGTTTCTTCTTCACGGTCAGGGACAGTTGTGAGTGGAGTCTGTGCTTCTCTTTGCCTGGGCGTTTCTGTGTCCGGCCCTCGCTGGTCTCCTGCAGCATGACTGAGCCCCTGCCCTGGGCCCGGCCCTATGCTGGCCTGGCCCTGCCTGCAGCCCCCACCCTGCTGAGGAGGGAGCAGCGGGACCCAGGAGATGCGGCCTCGAGGCTGGCCGAGGCATATGGGGGGGGGGGGGCGGTCCAGGGGCCTGGGGAGTGAGCAGGCTGTTCAGGCCGCCTGAGTGGGAGGCTAAAGAGAGGAGTGCAGTGGGGCTGGCTCCAGAAAGCCCAGGAGGCCTTCCCCAGGAAGGCAGTGAAGGGAAGGGAAAGCCTGGGGGGGAACTGCCTGAGCAAAAGCTCAGAGGCAGGAAGTGCCAAGTCTGAGGAGCAAAGGGCAGGGGCAGGTGTCATTGGGTCAGGGAGCTAGAAGGGAGGGCAGGGCCTGGTACCCAGCAGGTGCTCCACAAATGTTTGTGGACCAGATGGCCAAATGATCTTAATGCCAGGGAGCAGGCAGTGGCAAGCATTAGATATTGTTTAAACTTTTTAAATCTGAATAAGGGACTCATATACGGGGTGTGAAAACTAAACAGTACATCTCATTCCCACCCCTGCCACCGCCCAGAGGCACCCACTGCCCATGGGTGGTTTGGAACCACTCGGGAGCGGGCTCGTATGGGGAGCGATGGCCCGAACGGTATTAGCGTACACTAACTCCTGTTTACTGGGCGGGTGCCGCGTGCCCTGCGCAGGGCAGAGCCCACCACCAGGGGAGTCACAGTCCCCTGGGGGGGACAGAGCCCACTCCGCAATGCCCAGCACTAGGTAAATCAAAAAGCCAGTTAAAAGAAGAAATTACAAACACGATTTGATTTGTTCATGCTCTAAATGCTTTTTTTTTTTTTAAAGATTGGCTGAGCTAACTTCTGTTGTCAATCTTCTTTTCTTTTTTTTCTTCTTCTCCCCAAAGCCCCCCAGTACACAGTTGTATATTCTAGCTGTGAGTGCCTCTGGGTGTGCTATGTGGGACGCCACCTCAGCACGGCCTGACGAGTGGTGCCATGTCCGCGCCCAGGATCCGAACCAGTGAAACCCTGGGCTGCTGAAGCAGAGCTCACGAACTTAAACACTTGGCCACAGGGCAGGCCCTGAACACTTTCTTTTAACCTACTTCATACAGGTGTGTGTGTTTGGCCATCTTTCGGGGTGGACTCGAGGACATTTCATTGAGGAAGGGTCACAGTTGGAGTTCTTGCATGAAGCAGCCATCAGATGCGTCTCCTACAAGCTCTGGTGGCGATTTCTTGGATGAAGAGTGGGAGGTTAAAGTCCCTCAGAAGCCGTCTAAGTTCAGAATCCTTCCAGAGCTTTGCAGCCCCCTCCCGTCTTTCCCGCCTTTCTCTGCCATGCTAGCTGACAGCGGTATTTTTAGCATCTTGCCTTTCCTGACTCCAAAGCATTCAACTCAGTTCTGATAGAAATAACATTTTCTTTTTATATCCATATTAGATCATTTAATCTACGTGCATGAAGTTTAATTAAATTACCTAATTATAGAAACAAGGACACCTGGTACACGTAGGTTCTGGAATGAGGAACCGGTTTCTGGTGGTCTCCCTGGTAAGAACAGACCCCAGGCAGGGGCTGCCTGCCCAGCGTGGTCAGCGGGTTCCGGTTTTCCAGAAGGACTCGGTTAATGCGGCATCGGATAAGTGGAGATAACTCGAGAGAGCTTCTCCCTAGTGTTGTCTTCCTCTTGTGTGTCCTTCTCTACAGGGAGGCTGTGTCATACCCCAGAGAAGCACAACCAGTAGGAGATAAAGAAGAGATTTCCTGCAAGGCGTGGGCTTGGGTGACGGTAGGGACTGGCTAGGCAGGTCTGGAATCTGTGGGGCAGGCTGTCGGGAAGGGCTGGGACCCTCAGGCCTGGGCCAAGGCTGCTGTCCACAGGCCAAATTTTTTCTTCTTCAGGGAGCCTGAGCCCTACTCTTAAAGGCTTCCAGCTGATTGGGCCAGGCCCACCCAGACCATCTGGGACAGTCTCCCTTACGGAATGTCACCTGATTATGGGCGGTAATCACATCTACAAAGTACCTTACCAGCAGCACCTAAATTACTGTTTGACTTAATAACTGGGGACTTCACTAGGATCTGGGGTGATGATGGCTTTGGGCTCCACGCTCTTACTACAGTGGCAGCCCAGGGCCCCCATAAGGCTTGGCATGTCCCACATGCCCAGGACCCTTGGCTGAGTGGCCGGCAGGCACTGTGCAAGGTGCTGGGGATGTAGCAGTGGTGGGACGATTGAAGTCCCTGCCTTGTGGGGGTGTCGGATCCCTAGAGGCCGGCTCCGTGCATTGTGGGGTTTGCACATGCACTGCCTTCTTCACCTAGAAGGCGATCGCCAGATGGGGCAGGTGGGGGTAGCATTCACAGGCTCGGATGGTGGCTTCCTCTGGGCTGCCCCACTGCTCTGTCAGAACTAGGCTTTAGGCTCAGGTCCCCTGACATAAACCTGCTGTCTTGCCTTTCCTTCCTTCCTTCTTCCCTCTGCTCTTCCCCTCCCCTCCTCCTCCTGCCTACCACGCCCCAGACCTGGTTCCAGGCTCTGACTACACAGCACTGGATACTGCCAATGTGGTTCTTACATCAGGGTGTTCACAAAGAAGCTGGTTGGGGGTGAGGAAGTGCAGAGAATAAACAGGAAAATAAATAAAATCAGGCCATGAAGGCCACAAAACAGAAATATGCACTTGAGAGCACCTGGCACGGAGAGCACCTAGTTCAGCTAGAGTAGTCAGGGTAGGCTTCCTGGAGGAGAAAACATTTAAGCTGAGCCATGGAAAGATCTTGGGGAACAGCCTTCTAGACAGAGGGAACAGCATATATGGTTAGAAGGAAAAGAAGCCAAAGCGGGAGGAAGTGGGGGGAGGAAAGGAGAGCTGGGGGGTGGTGGAGGGACAGGTCAGCAGATGGGGATGGGTGGGGCCCACATCCTGGTCCTGGTTCTTCCCCACTGGGCCTGAGCTCAGCTGGGACCAGAGTAGGCCAGGCAGCAGTACCCCCCTGCCCCCCACCGGGGCCTTTCCTCTACAACCTTCCTCTCAGACTCAGCCCTCTGCAGCTCGTGCCCCGCCTCTCAGACTCTGGCACGATCTCTCCAGCACATCCCACTCCCTTACTCACCCTCTCATGCACGTTCTAGTAATCTCTGCATCTTGTTCATGCGTACACAGTATCTCTGTCTCCATCTCTTACACACGCTCAGTTCTCATGCAGGTGGCGCGCTCGCTCTCCTCTCTTGCACCCTCACATGTGTTCTGGGCCTCTCTTCCACACTCTAAATCCCTCCTTTCAAAAGTGGCACCTGCCAGGGCTTGGCATCATTTTGGATAATTCTCTCTGCTCTACCTGGGCTGAGAGACCACAGCGAGTGCCTCTCGTCGGGTCGGCGCGTGTCCGGTCCCAGAAGTCAGCGGCCTGGTCCTCCTCCCGGGGGTCACCCCTCATGGCTGGGACAGCTCACTGTGGCCCACTGCACGGGGCTGGCAGGCCCTGACTGGCAGTGGCCATAGAGACAGCAGAGCTTAGGGGCGCTGACTCAGTGTTCAGGTGTGGCCATCCTGTGCCCGTGGGGCTTCGTGTACCTCCGTCTGTAATCCCACCATAAACCTGGGAGGTGGGCCATCGTCACTTCACCTTGAGGCACAGAGGGGGACTGCCACGCTGGAGGAAGTGGAAGAGAGGGGGGTGAGCCCAGGGCCCCAGAGCTGTCTCCCTGTCCCGGGAGTGACCTGGGCATGAGGGGCCCATCCCTCCTGCAGGATGCTGGCCCCCAGGGCAGAGGGGAGAGCCTTGGGCCGGCCAGTAGGCCCGTCACCACTGCTCCTGGGGGGCCCTTCCTGAGCATCAGGAAGCCCAGGGTCAGCAGCAGAGGATGGATCCCCTCTCCCAGCCTCGGGGATTCCAGAGCAGGTGAGCTGGCTGCCGAGAGCACGAGTGCCAGGCAAGCCAGCCTCACAGCCTTTGGCAAACTTGAGGTGGCTTTGTGGGCTGTCTTGGTGACAGGGTCTTCTGTGTTCTGGGGCCAGGCCTGGGGAGTCAGCATCCTGCAGTCGAGGGCACTTCCTGAGTGCCAAAGACTCGCACCCGGCTCCCCCTGACTCTCCGTGTCCCCAGGCCCTCGTGTGGGTTCGAAGCCCGTTACAGTCAGCGACCCGCCATCTGAACGCACTGGAGATGCACTGAGCTGGTGGAGTTTTGTCCAGACTGAGCTTTCCCAGAAGGCAGAGGCCTTGGACATTGACTGGGGACACCCTTTGTTTCCTTCAGAACTTTGCCAAGAACCGTCCCTTCCAGGAAATGGCTCCCCCTCTGTGGCAACGTCACTCGGAGAGTGGCTGATGTTGACGTTGTCATGGTGATCGTTGTTTGGATGTGCGGGCATCTGACGCCTTCGCCGTGCACCTGGTGTGCTTGTGTGTGAACACATACACATTGATGTATATATGCTGGGTTAACACTTCCCAGCCTTTCTTTCTCCTTTATGTTTCAGCCAGGACATGACATTGGTTTTTAAAATCACGTGTATAGGTGAGTTGGAGTAAAGGGGGTGTGGCAGAATACTTGTTGTGAGGGGTGATAGAGTCTAATGGGGTTGGGGACCCCTCTGTTAGGAGAAGGGTGTCTGTGCCCCAGGGGGCAGTGTGAGCAGCTCAGTGTGGGGAGTCATGGGGCACAGTGTTTGGGAAGGGTTCCCTGGGGAACTTCCTAGCCTCCCGGGGCTTGAACTTTGTCCTGAGTTCCATGGGGACCCGAGTTCAAGCTCATCGTGTGGTGAGGGTCACCCTTCAGAAGGTCCAGCCTGCTGTGGGGGCTGGTGGAAGGGGCGGCAGGGAAGCTGGGAGCCCATGGAGGCTGGTGGCCTGAGTCAGGCGGCTGGGGGGTGGGAGGGACGGGTGGACGTAGGAGGTGTTGGTACATGGAGCCCAGAGGACTTGGAGATTCCTGGGGGTGGGGACTAGGGAGCAAGAGGAAAAAACGGTCACCCAGGGGTCGGGGGTGAGAGTCTGGACGATGGCTGGCACCGGCCTCTGAGACGAGGACCCTGGATGATGAGCAAGTGTGAGGAGGCCAGCTTTGGGCATGTGCTTCCTGGGGGGCTTGAGGTCATGAGATGCTGTGATGGGGATTGCCCCTGGTCGGGGGAGCAGCAGCCAGCGCCTCCCCAGGTGAGCTCTCAACAGGCAATGATCTGTACTTGTGGCGTCACTGCGAGGACAGGGGCCTAAGGTTGGGGGACACTGCTGTCCCCAACGTGGACAAACTCTGCTCCTCAGCCTGTCCCTAGTCTTTTTGTGGCCCTCTATTCATGTCTCCTCCTGGAGAGACCCTCTCTCCAAGGCCGCCCTCCTGCCCATGGCGGTCCCCCCACCCTGACAGCACCCTGGGGAGCCAAGGATCTGTCTTCTCTTTCACGATCCCCAGAACCTGACGCCCTGCACAGGGCTGTGCATCTGGAACAAGGAATCCACACCGCCCCGCTGGGGGAATCCCGTCCCAGGCGGGGATACCGGCGTTCCTCGGTGACTCAAGGCTGGCGGCGGAGTGGGATCGGTGTTCCCAGGAAGGAGCTCCCAGAATAGCCGGGCATCCCTGTGGGTGGAGAGCTGTCTGTTGTGCAGCTGCGCTGGTTCTCCAGGAAGGCGCCTGCCTGTTGGGAGGAATCGCTGCTCCCTTCTCGCTTGCCGCTGAGGGGACTGCAGCCGTTTACGCAGACCTCAGCTGTGGCTGGAGTCGAGATTTGGGGCACGTGCACCGAGGGGCACTGCTGGCTGGCTGGGGCCAGGTGTGTCCTTCCCCGCAGACCAGCTGCTTCTCCCACTTCTCAGAACTACCTGCAGCTCCTAAGCCATGCAGGCTGCTGTGGTCCTCCTGCAGGCCACTGTGGCCATCCTGCAAGGAGGGGCAGTCGTGTGCAAAGGATGCTTTAGGAAAGGCCCTGACGGTGGGCCTGCTGCGGGCCAGCACTGGCTCCCAGCTTCTGGGTGGTCCACTTCACTCTCAGTGATCCCGAAAGGCGGGTGTTGCGATCAGTGCATTTTGGGAGAGAAAACAGAACATCAGAGGGAGTAACTTGCCGGAAGCTTGAGGGTGTCAGGGTCAGGACTGAGGCCTGAAGTGACTTGGGCCCGGAGCCTGCTCTCTGCTCCTTAGCTGCTGCCTTTCAGCCAGCACTGTTCCAGACAAGTTGGAGCAACCTGGAGCCTGCCCTCAGGAGGCTGAGAATCTAGAAGAAACAGGAAAGCTCACAGGAGTCCTGGCCGAGGCCGGGTAGTCATCACCAGGGGGGAGGGAGTGCCAGAGACAAGGGATTCCTTCCCACTGGAGAAGGCTTCCGGAGGTGTGACAGGGATGGGAGCCATCCTAGGCGAGCCAGGAAGTGCAGGGGCGAGTGTGAGCGTGCCAGCGGGGTCCTCCTGACACCCCAGGAGGCTGGCCCTGTGTAAACTCCACTGGGAAGAGGAGGAAGCAAGGCTCAGAGGGCTGGGGGCCCACCCAGGGTCACCGAGTGGGACATGCAGGGCAGGACTCTGGGTCCCCGCAGCCTCCCCGTCCAGGCGCAGGTGCCCATGCTCAGAGAGAGGAGGCGTTTCTCTGGATGCATCAGGCTCCACCCGCAGAACGTCCTTTCAGAGGCTTCCCTGGTCTTTCATTAACTGTTTTCTGAGGACCTCGGTTTGGGGTTTGGCTTTTCGGGCTAAGTTTGCTCGTCAATGGACGGCAAGGTCAGAGGCCTGAGGAAGAGGCTTGTGACTGAGAGCTTTAGCTTTGGGGACCCGGAGAACTGGGCTTGGTGCTCCACTCCACCGTTGGTGAGCTGTGTGACCCTGGAGTGCTTAGCTTCATGGAGCCTCAGTCCCCTCCTCTGTAGAATGGGCATATTAATGGTAGCCGTCTTACAGAGCTGTTAGGGGATGAAAAGAAAAACATATAGCAAGTGTGGGACTTTTTATGGGGATCAGGGCGATTATGGATTTTTATTTCCTGTGACTCAGTTTCCCACCTGGCAAATAAGAGGGCACGAGCTGGTCAGCAGGGACAGGAACAAGTCACAGCCTCGGGGTTCACAGGCCTCCTCGAGGCCTCGTGACCTGGGTACCAGGGAGAGGGGTTCCAGTCGGATGCTCTTCCCCAGCTGCCTTCCTCGCACGAACCCCTCGGCAGCAGCAGGACGGGAGGCCCTGGTGTGCACAGCCCCTGGAACACGGCCTGGGGCAGGCGGAAGGTGCCAGTCCACCCCGAAACAGCCGCCTGCCAGCACCTTTTTCTCTGCAGCTCCCAGCACCCCCACACGGTTCCCCCACCTGCCTCCAGCTGAGCGGGGTCTGGCCCCCTTCATGGCCCCTTCTCCCTGGACAGCTCTGGGCCCTGGTTTCAGGGTCTCTCTGTGCCTTGCACAGGTCCGCCCGTGGGGCCGTGGCTGGAGGAGAGGCTCTGTGGCAGCAGCTCTCCTTGGGTTTGTCTGGGAGGAAGTGGCCATTTCTCTGGATTCACCCAGGAAAGGCTGGGGCCCCCCACACAACAGTTGTCTCTGTGGCCAACCCGGACGGAGCACTCACACCACGCACTGTCTGTGCGTCTCAGTCCTCAGCCCCTCGTAGGAGCAGCTGGGGGTGCCTGAGTGGGGAGTTTGGCCTGGGGCAGGCCAGCCCTTCCTGACGGCCCCTCGGCCTCTGGCACCTCCACTCCAGTGCGGCTGATGAAGAGGCTGCACTGTCAGCTGCTGAGCTTGGCACAACTCCCCCTGTGGTCCAGAAGGTGCCCTGCCCCCGCTTCGCCTGTGGGTCAGGAGGCTGGGTCCTGGGGCACTTTCTGGCATGGCTGACCCCGAGGTGGGCAGCCTGCCGTTTGACCAGCTTGCCCTTCCTGTGGGGCTGAAAAGCCCACGACTGGTGCTCAGCGGGCTGGTCTGGGGTGGGCTGCATCCTGCTATTGCATGAGCATTTTATTATTTAAAATACGTGCATAATAATGGCATCTGAGGGACTTTTAACAAAAAGAAGAACCACCTCACCTCTAAGCCCTGCACTTATGCAGTCCCCCTCTGTTTCCTTCTGGTCCCTAAGATGTCACTTTACACAAGATCCCTCTGCAACCAGGTTATTTTCCCCTTCCCGCAACGTCCAGGGCTCGTCTCCACGTGCCACATTGTTGCGAGGCTCCTAGGGCGACCTAGTGATCACGCCGAGAAGGGTGGCGTCACGCGCAGACGCACGCCGCGGCTGTTCTGAGTCAGAGCAGAAAGGCCACTGCTGTGGCCACGCTGATTTATGGAGAGAAGCTGGCCTGGAAAGAGGTCTGTCTGTGCACCGTTTCTCCCCAAGGGAAGGCGCTGTGTGGCTGGGCGCTCCTGGGGGGTGTTCAGCCAGGGGCCGCATGTTCACCCCTGGCCTCAGAGCTTGGGTTTGGACCTGCTGTCCATGGGCCTCCGAGCGGCCTCCTCGTGCCGTGCCAGGTGCTCCCAGGAATGGGGGCCACTCGCCCCTGACCACCCTCCCTCCAGGAGTGTCTGGGAGGCAGAAGGGGGTCCTCAGGACAAGGAGGGAAAGTCCTCAGGGCCCAGCTCACTCAGGAGCCTGGTCCCACAGGTAACGCAAGCGGAGAGCCCAGACGATGAGATTGAGGGCCCACGGGCCAGGGGAGGTGAGCCTGAGTGGGGACTGCGAGGAACCAAGGAACTGGGGCCCCTCCCAGCCCTCGGCTCCAGCCGGCTGCCTGGGAAGTCTGGACCTGGAGGAGGCACTTCTTCCCTGTCTTAAAGGGAAGCAGGGTAACTGATTTTTTAAAGTGAAAACTCCTAATTGATTAATGTTTGCTTCACATTCACGTCTTAAAAAGTATTGTGTGAGCCAAAAATGCAACTGCTTGCTGGATTTGGACCATGGTGCACTGGAGGGCCTGTGGCCAGGCTGCCCCTCCAGCCTGGGCGGTGTCAGGGAGTGGAGTGCTTGCACACCCTCAGCCCAGCTGGACTGCCGAGGCTCCCTGCCCCTGGGGATGGCTCCAGGCTGGTCCTGGCTGAAGGCAGAGGTGGGAGGCAGCCCCTGGTCCTAGTGGCATGGTGCCCTGGGGGGTAGGGCCAGTGTCACAGCCAGCTGTGGCTTGAGCTGTACATCCCGTGTGTTAGGTCTGACTAGGCTGTGTGCAGTAATAACCTCCAAATCTCAGCGCCTTTACCAAGAACAGGTTTATTTCTTGCTTGTGAAGCCCACTGTGTATCTGGGTGACTCTCCGGGGCAGCTGTCCTCATGCCAAGTCTGCCCTGGAGCGGTCAGCCCTGAGGTTCTGCCAACTTGCCCAAGGCCCCAGGTTGCCATGGAAGGGAATGCATGGAAGATTCCCACTCGCTTTTCTTGGGCTCAGCCCAGAAGTGACATCTCTCCTGCTCCTAGCCATCAGTCAGAAGCAGCCACACAGCCCTGCCTAACTGCAAGGGGGCCGAGAAGTGTAAGGAGCCCCAGACTGTCTGGTGAGCAAGGGATATTTCTCCAGCACTGGCCCAGGTCAGCTTCTAGAGCCCAGGCCCACAGGGCAGTGGCAGATGGGCTGGAGGCTGGTGTGATGGTGCAGCGGGGGTAAGCTCCATGAAAGCAACGGATGGCAGGCCTTGGTCACCACCGTATCCCTCTGCCTGGTGTGAGCCTGTCATGGAGACAGTCTGATGGAGGAGGGAGGGAGTGTCTGATGAAGGGAGGCCTGAGTGAGTGTCTGATGCAGGATTGTTTCCTGGGGATCCTGACCAGCAGGGTGCAGATTGCAGTTCTTTTGGCTGAGGCTAGGCGGTCTGGGATCAGCAAACAAGATGAGCAACATGGAAGCTAATAATTATACCACCACCTGTTTGTGTTGCATTCTCTTCCTCATCTTTAGTGTTCTCGACCCCCTTGTCACCCCCGTTGGTTCACTGGGGCAGGTGAGGGCCAGGGAACTGGAGGCCCAGGTCAGGGAGGGCATTAACCCTTGTCACCCAGGCAGGTGGCAGAGCTGGGACTTGAGTTGAGACTCTGTCCCTGTGCTGTGGCCTCAGTGCTGGTTCTGGGGCAATGGAAATAGAGCCTTTTACGGAGCCTGAGGAATGTGGATGTTCATCCGCATCATTCATTCTCCTAAAACCCATTCCGCGTGTCCTGGTCACCCAGCTATCAGTGGCCTCATGGCCTCCACCTCCTCCATCCATTCCTCACCATCATTCATCACCTGCTCACTGACTGGGTCTCCTCTGCCTCCGTCATTTCTGTGTTCACAGCTCAGGGTCAGGTGTGGATCTGTTCAGTCGAGAGGCAGGAGGGCCGGGGAGCCCCTGTGGGGTCAGTGGCATAGCCTGGTTCCCGTGTCCTGACAGCCCCAGGGCCCTCACCCCCATACCTGCATACACCCCTAGATGCCACACCTGTCACCCTGCCCTTTGCCAGGGGCTCCACACCGTGACCTCCTGCTCAGGTAAGGCCTATTGAGCATGTTTCTGGTCCCCCAGCATCACTGCCTCTCGGGTGTGCACAGGCAGGGACGAGGCATGAGATGGGCAGGTGCTGCTCCCTACCCTGGCATTTCTTTTTTCGGTGTTGCCCCACCCTGACACGGCACTGTAATTAGCCATGGCACTCGGGCTTTCTGAGTGGGGAGAGTCAGAAATAGACTGCGGCTTCCTCCCCTCCAGGCGGCACTGGCACGTCACCTGCAGCAGCAGATGGTTCTCAGTCAGGAGGAAGCTGGGGAATCCCGCCCGCCCCTCCCCGCCCCAGGCCTGGGCCTAGCTCCCGAAGCCCAGCCACGCACCGGGGCTATATCTCTGCAGGTCCTCTGAGAGCCCCTTGCTGCTGAGGCTCCAAGGCGAGGATGCTCTGGCAGCATCTGTCCCCTGGGCCACAGAGCATGTTTCACAGGGAGGAGCGGAGCTGGCGTCTGTTCACTTGCTCCTTGGTTCACTCCACTCGTGTCTGCCTGTGCTGGGCTCCAGGGGCTACGTGATGTGATCACATTTGCCCCTCTGAGCCTTGATAGTCTCACCTGTGAAATGGGCACCGTCGTGTCTGCGTCACTCGACATTAGGGTTGTTGTCACTCTTGTTTTGGAAGCCCCACCCCCATGTAGAGAGTTGAGCTGAGTTTCAGGCAGCAAATGGATGAAATGTTACGTTTTATATAGATTTAGTCTAACGTATATTAATTGGAGTTTGCGTTGTTCTTACGGTAGAGCCGGTATCTTCCCCAGGTCTGACTCGCCTCAGGGCCGTGGCGCCTGTCCTCTCTATCTGATGGGGGTCCCGGCCCTGAGAGGGTCCCCTCTCCAAGTGGCAGGTTCTGCTCTGTTCCTTTGGACAGCATTCTGGGAGAGTCCAGAGAGTGCTTCTGAATGCAAATCCAGTCCTGGCACCACCTCAGCCCCATCCCACACCTGCCTGCTTCAAACTCTTCAGCACCTTCCCAGGCTCCTCACCGCAGACTCCAAGTTGTGTGGTCCTCCCCCTGCCCAGTTCTCCTGCCCCATGGGTGCGCACACACCTCCCTTCAGTCTAAATGGCACGTGCAGGATTCCTTCCGATGTCAGAACCTTTGCACGTGCTCCCCCCACTGCCTCCAGAGCTCTCCCCTCCCCTCCTTGCTTAATGATCTCTGCTTATCTTCTGGACCTTGACTCAAGGGGGAGCTTCCAGGGAGCCGTCCCTATCCAGCTCAGCACCTACCCTAGGGTTCTACAGCTCTGGTCACTGCTGAAATACACAGTTGTTTGTTTGATAATGGAATGAATGTCTGTCACCCCCTAGAGCCTGAAGGCAGGGCTGGGTGTGACTTCTTACCACTGTATCCCATGGGTGGGCTTGTCATTGGTGCTCACTAAACCTCTGACGAGGGAGGGTCTGGTTAACCCAAGGCAGAGCTCACAGTCTCATGAAGTGGGGTCCCCATCCCGGGTGGTCTTCCTGGGTACGGGCCAGTCTAGACTGGAGCTCTGCACCTGCAGCACCGCCCTTGTCTCCTGCTCCACCCCTTCCCCGGCGATCAGGGTCTGCTGTCCCGGCAGGCACCATGCAGGGTGGGGTTCGTCAGCCTGGCAGTGCTGCCTGGGACTCTGGTCCTGTGCCAACCCTGGGCTCCCGGGCTCCCTCTGGGGAGAGGGGCGGATGAGTGACAACCCAGCAGGCTATGCTTTGTTCTGCTCACAGCTGTGCACCTATGGGGCTGCGTCCACCTGGAGGACTACCCGTTCTACCTCACTCAGAGGTGCCCTGGGGCCAGCGCTGGCTCACGGCCTCATTGCCCCTGGGAGGAGCGGCAGCCGCTGAAGCCTGCCGTGAGCGCTAGGAGGCGCCTGCCGCCACCCCTCATCGGGCCAAGGGAATGGGTTTTGGTGGCGAGATGTCTACTTTTCCGAGACATACGAATTAAATGAAATGCCTTTCTGGGAATTCAGTCCATGACCAGCTGGCAACTCCCAGGCGGGGTTTTCTTGAGCAATCACTATATCCCAAGCCAGCATTGGTGTAGACACTACTGTGCATTACCTCATTCAGTTCTCACAGCTGAAGATCTATTGTTAGTCTTCATTTGGGAAGGAAAGACAAGGCTGCAGGAAGAAAACGCCTCGGGGTGAGGGACGGTGTTAGTGGAGATTGGGGTTACTTTCCAGGTTTGAGGAAATACGTGGCCTCCTTCCTCAGGTGTCCCTGTGGGCACCCCGGCTAGGCGCTGGCAGTCACGGGGCTCCAGGCTCTGGTGTGAGGGAGCATGTGAGTGGAGGTAAGAGTGGGGGTGTCCATGTGGGTGTTTGTGTCTGATGGACGTTCAGGTGAAGCAGGCAGAGATCAGGGCTGACGAGGACGACAGCAGATGGGCAGGGCAGGTGCAAGGAGCGGCTGGAAGGCAGGGTGCACTGAGTAAGCTTTAGTGTCATTTATCCTGGCCCTGGCCCAAGGTGGGCTCTCTTGCTAGTCCCATTTTATGGAGACTCAGATACATCAAGGATCTAAACCCTGGGTGCCCAGCTCTGAAGGTGAGACCCCTCAGGTCTTCTGACACCAGTGTTTATCTACCCTTCCTGGTTTTTCATACATGGAATTGGAGGGGTGGGGTACAGGCTGGTATATTTTAAATGCCTCTCTACGATTCCACAGTTTTTATTGAGAACATTATAATAACGGCAATTATAATAATGATGGTAATGATGACAAGGAACGCAGTAGGAACAGCTCACACTTACTGCGTCGTCCTGGTGGAGCAGCCCTTGAGCGAAACCTTTTCTTGCATCATCTCATTTACTAGGCACAGCAGCCTGGGAAGTGAGGATACCAACCTCCCGTTTACAGACCAGGCTCTGGGGCTTACCCAAAGCCACCAGGTTGGCCAGCACTGGAGCCAGGGTGTGAACCTGTGAAATTCCTAGAAAAGCCACCCGGGGCGCCAGGTTGCAAAACCAGCTGCGTTGGCGCACCCGCCTCCAGTGTAGTAGGTCAGAGGCGAGAGTAGGACGCCTGGACACGGGCAAGTGAGAGAAGAGGCAGGGTCTGACCAATGCGGTGCGTTTCCACGGTCACTCATGATGGAGCAGGACCTGCCCCACTCAGTCGCATGAGGTCCCTCTGGCTCCTGGACTTGGAAGTGGACGTGAGGACGGTGTATGGGCTGCAGGAGAAAGTTCCTGGCTGCGGAGCTGAAGGCGCACAGGGAGCAGCCAATCTGGCAATCCAGAGAACACATCTCTGCGGGATTGCTTTTCTGAAAAGAGGGTTTGCTTGTAAGGGTCAGAGAAAAAGTGTGGATTGAAGGCATGAGACATGACATCCAGAAAGGCTTTTGAAAATACAAACTCAATTTTCTTTACTTACACACATCCTTGAAACAGAAATGATGATGATTTCTTGAGAAATCACTAAATTCCAAGCAAGCATTGTCGTAAAACGCTTTTGTACACTCTCTCACTTAATTTTCACAACTCTGTAGAAGATCTATTATTAGTTTTCATTTTGCGTGAAAAGGCAAGGCTCAGAGATGCTAAATAATCTGCTCAAGAACACACAGCTAGGAAATGACAAGTCTCAAAGTGAGCTCCCAAACTTTTGTCTTCCTGGTTCCGCATCCCATCCCCTCACTGCTCTGTCACACCACCTTCCTGGTCAGGACCCCCTGGACTCCCTGGGTGGCCCTTTCTATGAGCAGGCCAGCAGGGGACCTGGGCTTCCTGAGACAGGGCTGGCAAAGAGTGGCCGTCCAGACACTGCCAAGCTGACCACGTCGTTGCCCTGCTCAGGACCTTCACTGACTCCCGTTACCACAGCGCCAAGAAGTGCGGGCATGTGAAGCGTGGTCGTGTAGCATGGCTTCCAAGGGCCTGCAAGGTCTAACTCAGCAGCTTTTCTCAGCCCTCTACCCTGGTGTGCCTGTCCCACACTCCACTCTCCCCCCAGCCACCAGGACTACTCTCCGTTCCTGAAGATTTCTCTTCATTCTCTCTTTCAATCCCCAGGCCCTTGTACATCTGTTCCCCCTGCCCCCAACCCACCAAAGGGATTCTCCACAGCCCTGCTCATAGTTTCCTTTTCCATGAAGCCTGCCTGGATCGCTCCTCTCCTCTCTCCCGAGTCTTCAAGGCCAGCGCTCGAGTGGTCTGGAGACACTGTGTCTAGAGAGGTGTGATCTTCCACAGCTGGCTCCTCTCTGCATGCAGGGGCCCTCCGCAGAAATGGATCTGCCCTCAGTTCCCCTGCCTCATGGCTTATCCATCACACCCCCCCGGCTTATTTCCTCCATGACACTGACCACTCTCTGGAATGGGCTTATTCATCTGTTTACTGCTTGTCTTCTTTCCTCTTTAGACTGTGAGCTTTCCGAGGGCAGGGAAGGCTTGTCTTGTTCACCACGGTATTCTGGGGCTCGGAACGGTGCCTGGCACAGAGCAAATATTCCGTAGTCACTTAGTGAGTGAGTGAATGAATGGCATCTGGGGTATTTTGACCAGGCTGCAGGGAGCCCCATCCAATGAGCTAGGTTTTGCATGAATTGCTCGGGACAGATCCAGAGGCCCGGCCAGGAGTTGTTGGGGGCAGGTTGAAGTCCCACCAACATTGAGACAAGATGTTGAAGCAACCACCCACAGAGCCAGCAGAAGCACAAAGCTCCCAGGGGAACCAAACGGCAAACTGTCACTGTTCAGAGTGTGGAGGGAGGAGCAGCTGAGACCTGGGGACGCCCTCAGCTTTGTGCAGGGACAGGGATTATAAATAGGAGACAAATATTTCTGGAGGCAACATCTTCTTTGGGGCAAAGTATTATGGGCAAATACTGGGCATTCAAATGCTCAGCCCTGTTGTCTCCCCGCAGCAGCTAAGGGATCCGGAAGTGGGAAGGTTTCTGGCTCTGACCCAAGGACAGCATTATTGAAGTTACAAAAATAATTGGAGCTTGGCATTAATTTTGACTAATTATGCCTCCCTTTCCTGACAAGCCTTTTATTTACTTAGAGGTTTTTTGTTTTGTTTTTTGGTTATTTTATCTTTTGGCTGCATCCTCCAACTCCCTCAGTGAGCCATTCGAAGGAAATAATGATTTGTCTGCATCTCGCACAAACACGGTGTCTGGGTCGTGGCTGGTGCTGGCGGCGGGAGGCGCGGGGGCGCTGCGCGTGCCAGGACACGGCGGGAGGAGATCCCCAGTTTTGGTTCCGCCCTGCGGGCTCCGGGAGGCGGGAACTCCGTCGTCACGCCCCCCTGCTGCCTGGCGGGGAGGCGGGCTCAGCTGCGAGCGGAGGGCCGGTGCTGGTGTGCAGGGACCAGGAGGCGTGCGTCCGGGAACGCGGGACCAAAGCTGCAGACGGTGCTGCTGCCCACCACACCCTTAGCCAGCGGGCAGGACACAGTCTCCGGAACAGATCTCCGTGCTGCTTAAACACGCCGCCTGGGGGCCGCCCGGACCGGCCAGGCTCGGGCTAGGATCTGGAGATGAAGAGCCAGAGCTGCTGGTCCAGAGGTGGAGCGCGGACTGCCCCAGCAGCCCTGTGACACCGGGCCACCTCCCTCCCGTGTGGGGGTCTGACTCGGTTTGCCAGCAAGAGGCAGCTACCAGAGGTCCCTTTCCTCTCCTCCAGCTTTTGGGGAGCAGTCTCTAGGGGGTGCGCCTGCCACCTCCAACCCTCGCAGACCCAAGGTGGAATTTGCAGGCGGCCACCATGGTGCAAAATGTAATTCTAGTGTTTTTCCGCAGACGGCTGAGCCAAAGACCTGCCGTGGAGGAACTGGAGAGGAGAAATATCTTAAAACGTGAGTAGCTGGTGGTCCCTCCAAAGGCTCCCCTCACATGTGCTGAGGCTGCTGCAGGAGCGCAGCGTGCCGGGCAGTGTAGAACTCGCTCCTTTTCTCACGCGTTCCAAACCCAGCCCTCTCTGCCGGCTGAACGCTCCGTGTTCCCACTGAGTCTGAGCAACTGAGGAATTCCGAAGGCAAGCCCCTTAAGAAAAGTTGATACACCCAGAAATATCCCCTTAAAATTTTTTTTTTTTTTTTTTTAAAAAGCTCTCCTGGCATAAAGATGTCCCTATTTTCAGGGTCGTTTAATTAGCCCTGTAGATCTAAGGGAAATGAATCAATATTCTTTTTGTGTGCTGGGTTTTAAGCAGGTTTCCCTGGCACTTTTGGGTGGGAGCTCCTCGTGATGGGCACGGACATCGCAGGCAAGATGTGGACAGTATCATAAGTCCCACCAGAGAAGGACAGCCCCTTGGTTGTTCCACCTGGGGAGTAAAGCAGACAGCTCAAAGGAACAGTGAACATGGGAAACATTTTCTGTGGCTGGAAACGGTGCAATCCCAGAGCCCCCATCCCAGCCCCACACCCCCTGGGTTTCCACAGTTCACTGTGTAATTAAAACATATGCTGAATATTGGTGTCCACGAATAGCCTCCACAGTGTAGAGGAGGCCACTCTGTCTCAGAGTCATTGATGATTTGGGGAGGTGAAACCCTTCTTAGATAGTTCTTACATATCTGGTCAACAGACTTTAGTTTTCAAAACATTTTCTATAAAAAGTTTCTTCTAAGGACCTGGATTTTTAGAGCATTTTCTTTTTATTCTTCTCTACGTGATGAACACTGCAGACGTTCTCTGTCATTCTCAACCATTCTTTGGTTGTTTATTCTGTGAACATCTTTTTACAAAGTTATATCAGTGCCGGCTGACTTTCTGTTAGAAAGCGCCGGACAGAGCCTCTGGTTGGTCTGGGTGCTGGCTCTCACCTGACTCCTCTGCCCTGGCTTTGCCTCAGTGCCTCACTAACTGCCTAAAAAAGTCCCTTCTTTGTGGACTGTTGGAAATATTTAGCCCTAAGATTAAGAATTCTTCATTTTATTTTTTAAACTTATGATAGGGCAACTGCTCTTTATTATGTGAACAAGGCCACGTCGGAGGATTGGAAGAAAAGCTTTCCGTTGATAGCATGCTTCATCAAGTGGGCAGATAGAATAGCCAAGCCATTTGTTACCAAATATTTGAATTTTTAAAAATTAAGTCACTTATTTATAAAGCTTGTAAGTCACAGATGCCCCTGAAAGCAGTAATCCGAGACTGGAGTGGGGCAAGTTCCCAACGTGGGCAGTGCCACCCCAGAGTGGCCTGCTGCCCACAGCAGGCAGAAGCTTTTCTCCCAGGAACTGTTTCTCCATCAGTTCTAACCTCTTCCTCACTATTGTGGATGCCCAGGTCCTCTCACCAGCAAGTGCTTCTAATTGTGTTAGGCTTTGCAAATAAGTGTGGGCGCCTTAATAACAGTTCTGGGGCTTGGTGAATAGAGATGGCAGGTGGGTAACTAAACTGACTGCGCTCCCCTTCAGTATGCAGAAGAGAACAAACGGGCTGCCGCCTCTGTGGCCATGGCAATCCCTTCTTTGCCATTGCACCAGTCGGGTGTGTCTTAGCTCGGAAGCATCTCGAGTACCCTGAGTGGGAACACCTGAAAATTCACTGCTAGTTTGTGGGGGTGTTTGTTTTGTTTTGTTCTATGGAGGTGAGAATAGGTAACCAAATATAGTCCGGTGTAGAACATCATACCCACAGGCCCTTGACACTGGCCTCGAATGCTCATGCTATATTGCATTTTCTGCCTGTAATGAGTTCTTAGAGCATCATCGCGTTGTACTTGCCCCCCTTCAAGTGAGGAGCCCATGACTAGTTGCCGTCATATCTGAGGAACACTCAGAACTTGGCCTGTGTATTCATGGATACATGAGCATAAGACACAGTGACCCCTTTATATATGATGATACTTAAAATGATAAATCTGCATTAGGCCCACCCAATCTGCCAGGCATTGTACTCAGTGCCTGCGTTCCCTCATTTAATCATTGCAGCGAAGTTGTGAGGTTTGCACTGCTGTCCACATTTCCCTAGTGAGGAAGCTAAGACTCAGGGAGGTAGTGTGACTTTAACATGAATCCTGACAAGGGAGTAGAGCTCAAGTTCATGTCGGGGTTGCCTAGCCCCATCATCTACAGTCTAACTGCTGCTTTAGGAGCAATAACACATCTCTGATTACATACGGAAGACTCGTGTGGGACTGTCCAAGCTACTGACATTATTTCCGGAAAACTTGGCTGTGGAGGCTTGAATCCTGTCTGTCTTGTTTTGTGTAAGGCACAGGTTTTCTGGGTTTGTGAATAAGAGATCCACAAACCCATTGCTAAGTGGAGCTCAGAGAGAGCCCATGGCATAGGCTCTCAGGAAGGACTTCCTGGAGTTGGTGCCTAACGGAGCATCCAACCAAGAAGGACCCTGCCGGGCGCTTTCAGAGGTCAGCTCTCCAGAGTGCGTACTATGCTCATAGGGCCTTGTAACGATGCTGCTGATGTTCACGATTAAAAAAGGAAAGAGCTGATTTTGTTTCAGTGTTTTCACATGGAGGCTGTATTTGAGATTTGTCCGTGCCTTATTTAAGAAATCTGAAGAATTAGTTTCATATTGTCATTTAAATCCCTCATGAATGGCCTTACATGTGATACTGTCACAATTTTTTTTTCTAATTATCAGCTTTCTGATTAGAGTTTATAACTGGTTTCTTCTGGTTTATCACTTGGACTAAGAACCAAGCACATAACAGGGTTTCATTTCCTTTTCTAAAACACCCAAATGCAAGATGAATCTTCCTTTTTAAAAAAAATTACTGAAAAGTTCAATGGATAAAATATTAAACTACATATACTCAATCCCCCAAATGCACAAATGTTCAAAGTGTTTTAAATAAAGGCAGATGATGTGAAATTGTTAACTTCAAGCAGCAGCGTTTCTCTTTCTCGAACCTGGTGGTGTTTCTAGGAGTGCTGATGGAGGAGGTCCCTTTCCCAGGACTGGAACTCTGTTTAGGTCAGGGACCTGAGGCTTTATTTAGCAACAGACAGCCAGAAATAGGACCTCTATTATCTCGTATCCCAGGGCGAGGCATACATTTTACACTACGTCTCAGCATTCCACTCTATTTTTAGCTCCCAAGTGTAGGTGTGAGCGCAGCTTGAATGTTAGTAGTCACAACTCGCCACGCAAAGCCAATTTGGGCGAGGACTCAGAATCCTCTAAAAGGCGTGTCCTGGAGCGTTCTCGCTTCTGCAATGGAGAGTCAGCTGGGCTCATGAGTATGTTTGGATTTGAAGTATACCTTGAAAATAGAAATTCTAGGCAAGCATACATTGCCCAGAACTGAAGAGGGTGTTCCTTATCTTATGTTGGTTGGCTACAAGTATGTATACCTTTTAAAGGAAAAAAAAAGCAAACGGCAACAGTTCTATTCATATGCATTCATTCATATATATATAAATATAAATATATATACACATGACTTATCCTACTAAAGCTGTTTTTGTTTGCCATCTGTGTTCCTAGATGTAAACATGCAGACAGAGATATTTGATTAGAGTGGAGAGAGCGAGCTCTGCTTCCTGTTTCTCCTGCATCTAAATGCGCAGCAATGACACATGGGTTATTTCTGGCGTGGAGAAGGGCGAAGGAGAACCAGGCTGGGACGATGGCAGAGCTCCCCTTATACAAGTTTTTCTGTGTAGCAATGAGACCGTATCTTGAGTAGTGACTGGTAAAGTGAAGAAAAACTTACATGGAAAAAAGTGTCTCCTACAAGGTGTCCTTGATATTCCTCCTTCAGCTACTAGAAATGTAGAGATCTTGAGTACGCTCCCTTGCTAAAGAGAAGAAAGTCTCAATTTGTTTCTTTCCTTTTTCTTTTTTTCTGTTTTAATCTTTCACAGAAAGGAATGATCAGACTGAGCAGGAAGAAAGAAGAGAAATCAAGCAAAGATTGACACGAAAGGTATTATAATTTAAGTATTTTATTTCCTGAATATTAAGGAATAAAAGGTGGAATAGAGAAAAGCTGCTTCTGTAGCAATTGGGATGGGTGATGCAAGACACCACTCTGTGATGGTGAATAAGGATTTCCTGGGCAGCAGTGAATACGCTCACCAGACACTGAGAGCAGTGCCTTTTGCCACATCCCAGTGTGTGACTTCAGCATGCCCAGGGATGAGGTCCTTACTCAGCACAGAAGTGGTGCGGTGTGACAGGACAATCCAGATGACATTTCCATTTATTTCCAGGAAGCCAGATGTTGACTGGCCATTTTCTTCATTTATTTGAGATCTTTACACAGTGCCTAAGAAAAGCATACTTTGATATCAGTGTTTCAGTAACCTTTCAGACACTTGGTTACCTTCACTTTGTCTAGAAGCTCCTAATTGCAGAAAACTTTATTAGCCTTAAGGGTTTGTACCTGGGAACTCAGAGAATTAAGTTAAAACTTCCTATGGCCAATAAACCTGATCTACTTTTAAAGCTCCGCCCATCTCTGAATTCAAGTGTTCTGGCCTTGCCGTCTCCACTGTGCTCTGTAATAATGATGAAATCTCCTCCTTCCTGAGCTTGACTTATGAGTACTAGTAGTAATTATTTTAACTTTATCAGTAGCTTTTTTTTAAAAAAAAAAGATTATCTAATGATAGTTGAAAACAAGAAGCTGCTGCCATAAAATTTATTCTAAGTTAATTCATCCAACTTTCCTGGAGCCTGTGTTATGTACAGGGCACTGCTAGGCTACTGGGGGTGTGAGTCCTCCTGATGAAATGTGTTAAGGGGAGGGTGTTGTGATTTAAGAGTGTATAATTTAAGCCCTTTACGTTAGAGATTGTTTCCAATAGGGTTATATTTCACAGTTTCAGAGTTTTATCTTTATTTATAGAAATGTGCTATTTGTTCAGAGTACTTTAAGAAAGCTTGTTTGGCATACCTAACTATGATGATCTTTTATTTTAGCTTAACCAGAGACCCACAGTTGATGAATTAAGAGACAGAAAAATTCTGATACGATTCAGTGATTATGTGGAAGTGGCGAAAGCGCAGGACTATGACAGACGGGCAGACAAACCCTGGACGAGACTGTCGGCAGCAGATAAGGTACAGAACAGACCTGTCTGTACCGGGTAGGGGTATAGTGTCATGTAGTAAGGGCAAATCATATTGTGCCAGGGAGTTTATTCTTAGATAGTGGGTGCTGTCAGCTATTGAAATTAAGCCTATGCCTTGACTAGATGTTGGTTTCACAAAGATAATCCAGGGTTAGGGCTGTGTTTTCAACTAGGGGACAGTTTTGCCCAAGGGACATTTGGCAATGTCTGGAGGCATTTTTGGTTGTCACAAATGGGGGTTGCTACTGGTATCTAGTGGATAGAGCCCAGGGATGCTGCTAAAGATCTCACAATGCAGAGGACAGCCCCCACAACAGAGAATTATCTAGTCCCAAATGTCAAGAACGTAGAAGTTGAGAAACTTTGGTCTGGGGCGTGAATCAAAAGTAGGCAAGGCTGGCATCAAAGGGACTAGACAACATAGATTTAGAGAAAGTGAGCTACAGTGGGGACAAAGAGGAATGGAAGAGATCCAACAGGCATTCAGGGAAACCTCTACAGTATAGATAAAGGCGGATCTGGATTCTGTCCTGGACTGATCCAGTTTGAGGTGTCTTTGGGAACCTCCTGAGCATCAACAGTATCGTGCATCAACATGCATCAAGAATGGTTAGAGAGATAGGAAGGGAGCAGGAGGCAGTGGGACACAGAGGCTAAGGGATGAAGCAGAGGGAATTAACATTCACTGAGCACTTACTCTGCCCTGTACTGAATTCAGCCTATCAGGTATTATTTCTTTGAGTCCTCAAAAAAATCCCTGTGAGAGAAGTGGTATTATCCCTCTAGATGTGCTATTGAACAGATGACTTGGAAAGGCCCAGAGAGGGTAAGTTCTTGTCTGTGGTCAAATGCTATTGACTGGAAAGATTTAAACCCAGAAGCGTCTGTCTATAGAGTCTTTCTATCATACCTTCCTGCCTCTAGTGATTTTCAGAACTCTTAAAGTTTTTAGGAAGAGGAAAATAATATATTCAGCTAATGAGTTTACTGAATTTGCTAATTGTTCCTCATTCTTTATATATGGAGTGTGAATATGTGAGGTTATAGGTAACTGCATATCGGCATTGCATTAGCTTGGATAAGTGCAGACATGCTGTAGCTGGACTCACTCTCTTGGTTGCCCTTGGTCAATGTTCTCAGAGGAGTGCAGTCATAAGGGGAGAAGGAAAAAATTATCTTTGGCTGCAGACCTGTTTGAGTATAGGAATAATAGTCCGCCGAAATTCTTGACTCAAAGCCCTTCCTTGTCCCAGAGGCTGTGTCTGATGTTTTTGTCTCACCTGGTCCCTAGAGGGTTCATCTGAGAGACAAGCTGGAGGAGGGCCCGGTGAGAGGCCCTGAAAAGACAATGATCCACACCTTACCCCATGGAATGACACACCTGTAATCTGTTCACTCACATGGAGTAATAGTCTTATTTTCCAAATGACACAAAATATAAATGTATGCTGAAGTTAGAATGACTTCTTTCTAGATTATCTAACTGCAAAATTCCAAGTAAGTTCACCAAAAGAGGAACTTTACTGATTATTTGGGTATTACTGTTTTATAAGTACCCTAAGCATGTGCCTGGTCCATGTCTGTATCGTGGAGTGGGAAGCAGGGGTGGTTATCTTCCTACTCCAGCACAGACAATAACTTCATTAAACACTTCCAGAACACTGGCTATGTACTAGCTTGGTAGGACTATAAAGATGAGTAAGAGTCTAAATGCTGAACAAAAAGTTGTTTCTCTTTTTTAAAAATATATTACAAAATAGCAAAAGTCAGCAGGTATTAGGAAAGGCTGTTAATTCATAACCATGTTGTTAACTTTTTAATGTCCTGAAAAAAAATGTCCTGTTTTTAAATTTCAGGCAGCAATTCGTAAAGAACTAAATGAATACAAAAGTAATGAAATGGAGGTACATGCATCAAGCAAGCATTTGACAAGGTCAGATTTCTGTCTGTATCAATTTCATGATACTTATAACAAGGTATTTATTTAAAAAAAAAAACGCCACAAAGAACTATGTATGCACACAAACAAATTCAGTATTTCTGCAGAGAACTATATTGAACAGACAGCATGCACTCCAGTTAAAAATGCTCTTTGCTCCCATGGTTTCTTGTAGGGCTTGGTGAAAGGTGATTTGTAGAACAGTATTACACAGGTCATTGATTTATTTAAGTAGCTAAGGTATATTTAAGAAAATTAATCTCAGAGCAATGAAAGTAATTTACCTATATATTTAATTCCCCTTCTATAATAGTCAGAACTCTCCCAGTTTATAGAACACCTGATTTATTTATCCTTATAGGAGTGCTGTGAAAGTACTCCCCACCCTCCCATTTACTTTTTCCTATTTTATTTAAATTTATATTCACATCTTTAACACAAGCTACTGCTTCCCCAAAGCTCAAAGAACATTTGTTTCCTCAGCAAATATCTGAATGCCTGCTGTGTACCAGGCATGACTCTAGGTGCTGAGAATGCAACTATGAATAAGAAAAGCAGGCTCTCATCTTCATGGAGCTTATATTCTAGTAGGAATATATTGGCTGATTCTTCCATAATCAAGACTTTTCACATCAAGGTGAATTATATTCTCTGTCCATGTTACCATAAAGAAAGATAACATGGGGTTTCTTATTGATCATGCAATGAGAAAAGACTTACTTCTCTTTGCTCATTTGGCTGCATATTCTTTTGTCATTTTCCCTCCTTTTCCATGGCCATGGCAAGTCATAGTGTTTGAAGTTCTCCTATAGCATTGATCCTAACGGGGTGACCACTATACAGCGAGCCTTCAGCTGCAGCAGTTGGTCTGTCATTTCTCCTTTGGTCTAACGATGTTCAAGCCCCAAATACAAAGAGAAAGGAACTCCTCAGTATAGATAGCTGCCTTAAATTAAAATAATGGATTCCTTTTATTTTGTGTGTGTCACAACGTGGCCACTGCAATTATTATTTAAAAGATTTACTCTGTAAACTCAGTGCAGCTATGGAAGAGAAACCAGGTGAGATAGAATTCTATCCTACAAGACACTTTTAGGATAAATATATGGAGGGAGGAAGAGAAGGTTGGAAGGGCAGGAGAAAAGGACAAGCAAATAGTTTGTTTAAAAATTTTTAAGGATCCCCCTTTGACTGGCATACATTTGGGCAGGAATAGATCATCTTATTTTTGATTGTTCAAAACACTCAAAAATGTTTAGGAAATAGACATTCTCCCATAAAAGAAGGTTATTTTTATTTATTTATTTTTTTTTTAGGAAGATTAGCTCTGAGCTAAGATCTGCCACCAATCTTCCTCTCTTTTGGTGAGGAAGACTGGCCTTGAGCTAACATCTGTGCCTATCTTCCTCTATTTTATATGTGGGAGGCCTGCCACAGCATGGCTTGATAAGTGGTGCATAGGTCTGCACCTGGGATCTGAACTGGCAAACCCTGGGCCACCGAAACAGAGTGCATGAACTTAACCACTACGCCACTGGGCCAGCCCCCAAAGTTATTTTTAATGTTCACTCTATGTTAAAGAAAAAGAGTATAATTACTGCATATTCTATGTATGGTCATGTCAAAATATTTAATACACTTTCCCATTATACATTATTAAAAGAGATGTTTACTAAAATATGAATTTTCTCCAGTAAGTCCTTGAAAGTTTTCTTAGATGACAATTTTAAGAGTGAGTCCAAAACTTGGACATCAAGAAATAATTATAAGCTTTTTATACATCTTAGCACTTAATGTCAATTTTTTAAAGTCAGAACAGTATTTTTAGTCATATAAGATTTTTTTTTTTCCTCCCCAAAGCCCCAGTGCATGGCTGTATATTCTAGTTGTAAGTTGTTGTGGTTCTTCTACGTGAGCCACCACCACAGCATGGCAACTGACAGACGGGTGGTGTGGTTCTGCAACTGGGAACCAAACCTGGGCTGCCAAAGTGGTGAGCGCTGAACTTTAACCACTAGGCCATCAGGGCTGTCTCAAGATTTTCTTAAGTGTTAAACATTACCACAAACACATTACCAACTCTACAAAAGCAAAACAAAAGCATAACTTTACCATAATTTCCAATAATTTGTTTTATCAATCAGTTCATTCCTTCTACTGATTTAGCAAAGCCCTGGCCTTTCTTTGTACTTGAAGGGCTTAACTAGCAGCACTCAAACTAAGTTTTGGGTAGTCTTAAGAATTCATTATATAATTCCTTTTGGGTACGAGAGGGGCCTGAGAGTTGGGAGTTCTCTGTGGCTCTATACTCCTTTAACCAAAGCAGGTCCATCCTCATGTTTTACATGTTGGACTTCTGAGAAGCTATTAATAGCAATAAATTTATTTGTGGAGGGTTCTGGCAATTTTAACTTAGAAATGTATAACCTTAAATTGTCTTTTTACAATTTCTAGATTCCACAGGCCATAGAGATTTTCTTCTGAGAAGAATTTGTGTTTAATTTTTGATACCAACACTGAACATTCATCAGGGAACTTTCCTGAAGTTCAGCTCAAGACTACTTGCTGTGTTTGTGAGTGGAGCAGGATCACACACACACATGAAATCTTGGCCGCACTTACCTGTAAGAGGAGAAACCAGAGGACACACTTCACTCTTGGTGTCTGAGGAGTATGAACTGTTGGGGTCAGTTAAGACCCAAAGTAACTCTACTAGAAGAAAACTGTTGTTTGCCTTTCAACCTTGTTTTATGGTTCTGCAGTGTAACGGAAGACGGGCGACATGCATGTGCAGGCTCACCACTCCAAGGCCTCTGACATGAGGGATGTGTGACGCAGTGTCATTCAGTATTATGTTGAAAAGACATTTTGATTCTGATCACAATTAATTTGAGAACTCTTTAAGTTCATGTTATACAAATGATTTACTGTATTATACTTTTTCTTTTTTTATATAATGTCTAACAAAAAAATACAGCTGCAACATTTTGATTCCTGTTAATTTTGTCCTTTAATTAAATGACTACTTATGCAGGAAATTAACCTGGGCTTTACATTTTCTTGGGCTTGGGATGAGAGATTGTTAGAATAAGGATCTGTGAAATAAGTCAAATTTTATTACTTTTTGAGCCATCAGAATCCAAACACATAAAAGAGAATTCCAACTTTTTGTGTGTTTTGTAAATTCTGTTAGTATATGTGGTTTGTGCCTTGGAAAATCAAATTACCTTTTTCAAGTTAATTTAGGTTTACATATCATTGAATAATGAACCTAGAAATAAGTAATAACTTGTTAAAAAATTCTACCAAGATGAAAATTATGCCTTCTTTAAGAGTATTTTTAAGTTCACATTTGCAAGCATTATTAAAAACTCTTATAAGAGACAAAGGTTTACATGGCATGTAGATTATAAACAGGCAGTTTACCCCAGCACAAAGGTAAGAAGTAATCTTGGCACAAAGGGGCAAAATAAGTTAAATAAAACTAAATGTTCCCTGAAAGATATTTTTACTTGGCCTTTGAATAAGTATCCTCACAAAATGAGCCTTCCCTCCCTCCCGGTACAGTGGTGAGGCAGGAAGCACCGTGGCTTGGAGCATGGTTTTAGGAGCTTGCAGAACCTGTACTCCAATCCCGGCTCTGCGCCATTCAGCAAGATATTTATTTTCTCTATAGGAAGATCATCTCTCTCTCTCTCACACAACAGGGCTGTGATTTCTAGGGGAGATAACGTAATTAAACTGTTGGCACAGTGCCTGGCACATTCTAAGCATCTGAAAAATGTTAGCCACTGGTATAGTTGCCAGGTAGTCCCTGTAGCAGCTGAATGTCCTCTGACTTCTTACCACACGCGCTACCTCATTGCTTTCCACGACCACTCCTGTTCTGTTGCTTTCAAGACTGCAGTGGATCAGGCACCCATGGAAACTGCTCAGCCCTGTGGTAGCACTTTGTCCTGAGGGACTTGTGATCAATCCTAAATGCTAGCAAACATACTGTTAGTTGAATTAGAGTCTTTTATAAGAAATTACTGTTATGGTAGAAAAATTTCAGCTCTACCTCTTACTTGCTATGTAAACTTCTGTGAATTGCTTGACTTCTCTGAGCCTCAATTTCTTTGTCTATGAAATGAGATGATATCTAAACCCTAAACCATTTCTAACTGGAAGGCAGTTCCTTAATTTTATAAGCATTTATGTGTATGTATATATATTGTATATTTAATATATATAGCTCTATATATGTACTCTATTTTATTCATAATCTTATTTGTGGCCAACCTCCAAAAAACTTTTTTTCTATTTTAAGCTACATAATAGCAGTTCCATATTTTATATTTTATTTGATTTAAAATGTTAATTTGAGCCCAAATTATTTAAAGATTTTTATTTTTTCCTTTTTCTCCCCAAAGCCCCCCAGTACATAGTTGTATATTCTTTGTTGTGGGTCCTTCTAGTTGTGGCATGTGGGACGCCGCCTCAGCGTGGTTTGATGAGCAGTGCCATGTCCGCGCCCAGGATTCGAACCAACGAAACACTGGGCCGCCTGCAGCGGAGCGCGCGAACTTAACCACTCGGCCACGGGGCCAGCCCCTGAGCCCAAATTATTTAAAACTAAGATTTCAATTTCCCTCACATAGAAATATCCATATATTTACTCTGAAACAAAGAAAGGAAAAAGGTGCTTCTGTTCTAGAAACCATCCTGAAAGGATCAGTACTGCTTAGAAAATAACTAAACTGTGCCTATGAGTAGAGAGAACCTGGTAGATAGGCAAAAAAACCCCGCACATGTGTCCTCAGTCCCATAACTAATGGACAAGTAAAATTAAAAATTAAGATAATGTGCAAGATACTCAAAGAATGGTTTGGTTTGGTCCAGACTCAAGGGATCTAAGATATGATAAAACCAGAAGACATTTTTACTGTAATCTACATTTTTAGCAATAGTGTCTAACTTCTACCATTGTATTTTTATTAATCATAAACTATTACCCTAAATTGTATTTCTATATTTCATGTTCTTATCGGGTATTATAGAGGTTAAGAGATAAACTAAAACTGTGAATCAAGTATAGTTACTCTGCATCTACCAGTAATCCTGCACTAAATAAGTATTTGACATGGTGT
This sequence comes from Equus przewalskii, assembly GCF_037783145.1. NCBI lineage: Eukaryota > Metazoa > Chordata > Mammalia > Perissodactyla > Equidae > Equus > Equus przewalskii. The sequence goes on from NC_091851.1 coordinate 46,055,041, forward strand.
CTCAAATCTCTCATCCTAGTTAGCTGGAGGAACAAAATTAAAATGCAATTCATAAATCACATGGTACTAGTGATATACATGCATATGTATATAAATTTGAAGAGAAATTTTATATACTTAGGAGCCTGAAGATTGAGAAAAAACAATGTCTGCCTGCCTATTCAATAACAATTAGATACAGTATCTGAATTATCCGAATTCTTCAGTATTAGTGGTAGTCATTGAGATTTTTATGCTTTGATTTTACAAATAACTTTTTCTCATTTTCACAACATAAAATATTATTAACTATTAAATTAAAAATATTGTCATTAAAGAAATTCTGTTTTTAAACAGTTTAAAATGTTAAAAAAGTTTGGTAATTTTTTAAGAGGAAATTGTCACTTCTAGAAGCATCAAGTTTTAAGCCAATCTGATATGAGTAATAGTACATCAGAAGACTTTGTAAAAAGTATATTTTTAAAAATTTAAAGGGACTTTGAAATTATTATGTGAATAAATTTTGAACAATTAACCTGGATTAAACAACACCTAAATCAAGAGGTCCACCCTGTGGAGATACATGGTAATTACAAGTCTGAATTCATTCTATTCTATTTTGGAGGTGACAGGCTTAAGTATACACAGTGCTTCAGCAGCAAACTCCAGTCCGGAGAGGCCAAATTATAAGGTTAAAATTATCAGTCCTACATGCTTCTAATATCCATTTACCCAGTTCTGTTCTAGAGATTTTTTTCAGTTTTTTCACATGAAAGAAAAATCTCAAAGATGCTCATAAGCAACTGAATTTATTGAAAGTCAAACTGAATATATGAAATTTTTAAACAGTGAATGACTATAAATTATCCTTATTTTTCTGTAAACTTATTGACAATGGTGATATTAGGAACCTGTCACTAGTTCATATTTAGCCAAAGAGTGTTTGTTAGAATGAACAATGGGAATGCCACCAGTTATCAGTGCCATAGCTCTATGAAAACAGAATGGTATTTTATGTTAAGAGTAATAAAAAAAATGCTTTTAAGTATTTAAAGTCAACTGTAAATCTCCTTAAAGAATGTGAACAAACAGGAAAATTCTAAAAAATCACAATTTCCTGACAATAAGTAATGGTAGAGAAATCTGGATATGGTATACATGCTAATAATTTTTAAAGTTGAAAACATGCTATTATATATGCATCATTACTTTCTAAATTCAGTTTATTCCATTTCAAAGATACACGTACTAAAAATGTTGCTACAGTAACAGGTGTGTGCTCTGAAAGACTGGTATACACCAGCCAGTCCACTCCCTGCTTTTCACCCAGAGAACTCCTGGTTATAGTAGTGACTCCTGGTGCAGCACAAAGCAGTCTCAGGAACCACCTAACATCTTGCTCCAATTTTCACATCCCAAATTAGATTTGTTTGTTGCTGTGATTTCCCAGTATGTTATTTAGCTCAAAATTCTACTTTATTTAGTTATTTGTAGCATTTATGACTCCTTCCATGCTTACTCACTTCAGCTTTTAATTTGCTACGTTAAGGAACTTAAAATGAATTCATGTACCATAAGCGTGACTGGATTAACTGTTAAGACGTAGTGGTGCTGGAGTGGCTAAAGAACTAGCTCCACCAACAGTTACCACTCCACAGCTTAGTGTAGTTGAGGAAGTGTGGTAAACTTGACCAACGTGCTGTTAAATTGTAATCCAGGTAAGAAATACGTCATTAGCTACAATGACCCTTTATTTTTAATGCGTTTGAAATAGGAAAATCAAGAAGTTTTAGCTACGTCAGTTAATTAACATAATCATTAGCCTCAGGTAATGCAAAATTGGTTTAAATCACTATTTCTGTTAAATAGGAAGATAAATTGAGAAATAAATTTTATAATAAAGAACAGAGAGGGTCTGATCTTTAAAATTTTTCTTCTAAACTAGGGGTCTTACAAACTCCAGCCCACACACCAAATCTGGCTTGCCTTTTTTTCCAATGGTCTGCAGATAAGACTGGTTCTTACATTTTTAAATGGTTACATTTAGCACGTTTATACAAGTACTTACATGATAGCCTCAAATTTACCTTTTGGCTCAAAAAGCTTAAAACATGTACTGTATGGCCCTTTAAGACAGTTTGCCAACTCTTGCTTTGGCTATTTTAAGAGTGTAATTCCATGTTTAACTTTTTGAGGAACCACCAAACTGTTTTCCATAGTGGCTGCATTATTTTACATTCCCTCAGAAATGCACAAGGGTTCCAATTCCTGCACATCCTCGCCAACACTTAGTTTCTGGTTTTTGATTCTGCTAGCCATCCAAGTGGGTGTGAAATGGTATCTCATTATGGTTTTGATTTGCATTTTCCTAATGACGAATGATGTTCAGTATATTTTCACGTGCTTCTTGGCCATTTCTATATCTTCTTTGGAGAAATGTTTATGCAAGTCCCTTGGCCATTTTTAATTGGGTTGTCATTTTGTTGTTGAGTTGTAAAAATTCTTTATATGTTCTGGATACTAAACCCTAATTAGATATAGGATTTGCAAGTATTTTCCCCCATTCTATAGGTTTTTTTTTCACAGTTATGAAAGTATTCTTTGATGTAGTCCAAATTAGCTTTTTTTTTTCCTTCTTTTTTTCCTGTAGCTGGTGCTTTTGCTGCCATATTTAAGAACCCATTGCCAAATCCAGGGTCATGAATATTTACTCCCATGATTTTTCCCTGAGTTCTGTAGTTTTAGCTCTTTTAGGTTTTTGATCCATTTAATTTTTATATATGGTGTAAGGGTCCAACCTTATTGTTTTGCATGTGACTATCCAGTTGTCCCTAAACTATTTGTTGAAGAGACTATTTTTTCCCCAACAAATGGTCTTGGCACCCTTGATGAAACTCAACTGACCAAAGATGAACAGGCTTATTTCTGGACTCTCAATTCTATTCCATTGGTCTATATGTCTATCCTTAGACAGGTAACACACTGGTTTGATTTAATGTAGCTTTGTATGAGAGTATGAAAGGGAAGTGTGAGTCCTCCAACTTTATTATTCTTTTTTCATGAATGCTTTGCTATGTGGAGTCCCTTCCATTTCTGTATGATTTTTAGGATAGGCTTTTTCATATCTGCAAAAAGGCCATTGGGATTTTGATAGGGTCTGGACTGGGATGTCTTTCTACTTATTTAGGCACTCTTTAATTTCTTTCAATAATGTTTTGTAGTTTTCAGTGTACAAATCTTGCACCACGTTCTTTAAATTTATTTATTTTAATATGCTGCTGGATTCAGTTTGCTAGTATTGACGATTTTTACATGTATATTCATAAGGTATACTGGTCTGTAATTTTCTTTTCCTGTAATGTCTTTATCTAGCTTTGGTAGCAAGGTAATGCTGGCCTCATAGAATGAGTTAGGAATGTTCCCTCTTCTTTTTTCTGGAAGCATTTAAGGTGTTAATTCTTCTTTAAATGTTTGGCAGAATTCTTTGTTGCAAGGTTTTTCATTACTGATTCAATCATTTCACTTGTTATAGATCTGTTCAGATTTTCAGTTTCTTCTTCAGTCAGTTTTGGTAGTTTGTGTGTCTAGGAAGTGATCCATTTCATCTGAGTTATCTAATTTGTTGGCATACAATTGTTCACAGTATTTTTTTTTTTTTTTTTGAGGAAGATTAACCCTGAGCTAACATCTGCTGCCAATCCTCCTCTTTTTACTGAGGAAGACTGGCCCTGAGCTAACATCCATGCCCATCTTCCTCTACTTTAATGTGGGATGCCTACCACAGCATGGCTTGCCAAGCAGTACCATGTCCTTACCCGGGATTCGAACTGGCAAACCCCGGGCCGCCGAAGGAGAATGCGTGCACTTAACCACTGCACTGCTGGGCCAGCCCCCACAGTATGTTTTTTATAATCCTTTCTATTTCTGTAAAGTCAGTAATAATGTCCCTAATTTTCATTTCTGATTTTAGAAATTTTAGTCTTCTGTTTTTCTTAGTCAGTATAACTAATGCTTTATCAATCTTCTTGATCTCTTCAAAGAACCAACTTTTGGTTTTATTGATTTTTTCTGTTTTTCTATTCTCTATTTTTTTTTAAAAAAAATATCCTCACTAATCTGTATTAGTTCCTTTTGCTGAGGAAGACTGGCCCTGAGCTTTTGCTGAGGTTATTGATTTGCGATCTTTCTTCAATACATGTAAATTTATGGCTATAAATTTCCCTCTGAGCACTGTTTTCACTGCATCTCACAAGTTTCAGTATGGTGCATTTTCATTTGTCCCAAAGTATTTTTGAATTTCCCTTGTCATTTCTTCTTCAACCCAGTGGTTATTTAAGAGTGTTGTCACTGGAAAATTTTAAGTAAAGGAATGGCATGGTATGATTTATGATTTAGCAAGAATATATATGGCTGCTAAGTGAGTAAAGGTTGTGGAAAGGCAATTGTGAATGTTGGAAAGCCATTTAGGAGGCTGTTGCAATTGTCTATGTGAGAAAGGATGTTGACATTGTCAAAAGTAGTGCCAGTGGAAGTGAACGCAAGTATATATATTTGGAACATATTTTGGCAGTAAAATCTGCAGGACTTGTTGATCCACTAACTGTTTGGCTAAGGAAAAAAGAGAAATCAGGAACTCTAGATTTTGGCTTGAACAGTTGGGAGGATAAAAGTGACATTTACTGAGATGGAAGGACAAGGTTTACTTTTTTTTCTTTGGTGGTGAGAAAGAATACTGAGGGAGAGAAATCAAGAGTTGTTTTGAGAATTGAGATGCTTATCTGAACTATCAATAAAGCAGTGTAGGAGCCATTCTGATGTCCAAAGTAAAGGTCAGAACTTTATACATTTGGAAGTTGTCAGCACAAAGATAGTTAGTTATTACCTGGGACCAGATGAAATTTCCTAAAGAGAAAGTATAGGTTGAAGAAAAGTGATGGACTAGGAATAAGCCCCACATTAAGAGATAAGGGGGCCCTGGCTCTGTGGCTAAGTGGTTCAAGTTCCACAAGCTCTGCTTCGGGGGCCAGGTTTGTGGGTTCAGATCCTGGACGTGGATCGATTCCATTCACCAGCCATCCTGTGGAAGTATCCCACATACACAAAAACAGGAAGATTGGCACACATGTTAGCTTAGGGCTGGTATTCCTCAAGTGCCAAAAAAAAAAAAAAAAAAAAAAAAAAAAGGAGGATTGGCAGCAGATGTTAGCTCAGGGTGAATCTTCCTTAGCAAAAAAATAAAAAAAGGTAAAGGGAAGCCAGGAAAGAGACAAGGAGTGGAAAATATGTGCCAGCTAAGGATTTTAGTGTAAAATGGCACAGAAAAGCTAAGAATATGGAAATTAGATTTGGTAAAACAAATCACTGGTGATTTTGATAAAAGAAGTTTCAGTGAAATAGTAGGGACAAGCTGGACTGAGGGAAGGTAAAGAGCAAATAGGAAATGTATAAGTTGAGACAATAACCAAAAAAAATTCTTTCAATATGTTCTGTGTAAGGGTGAATAGAGAATTACATAGCAAGGGCAGCAGTTACAGGGGAACTTGATGTCAAGGGCCATTTTTTTCTTCTTTTTTTTTTTTTTTTAAATAAGTATGGGCTATACACATGAGCAGAGAGAAGCCAGATACAATAGGATTCAGAGCACTAGTGGGGGGGATTGTCCTTAAACAAAGAGGCAAATCTGCTATTTGAACATGTGAGAAATCAGGAAATGCTGGTATTGATGCAGCTAACATTAGATTTTAGGGAGAAGAGATGAGGAAAGTATGAGGTGAGACATAAGCTAAAAGGTAAAGAGCCAAGGAGACAGCTATCAATGTGCAGTAATACTCTGGAAATGTGGTAAAGTCAATTAAAAAGGGCAGAGTAAGGATTGATGAACAATGCCACATAGCCATTTTTTTTTTAATAAAGATTGGCCCTGAGCTAACATCTGTTGCCAATCTTCCTTTTTTTTTTCTTCTTCTTCTTCTTCTTCTCTCCAAAGCTCCCCGGTACATAGCTGTATATTCTAGTTGTAGGTTTTTCTAGTTCTGCTATGTGGGGTGCCACCTCAGCATGGCTTGATGAGTGGTGTTAGGTCTGTGCCCAGGATCTGAGCCGGTGAAACCCTTGGCTGCCAAAGCAAAGTGTGTGAACTTAACCAGTTGGCCATGGGACTGGCCCCCTGAGTAGCCATTTGAAATATGTGGTCATAAATTTAAAGCTTGATTATATGATTTGCTCTAGTGATGTTCAGGTTGTGTAATGAGGGGTGTGAATTAGTGGATAAAGTCGAGGAAAGGAGAGAGGGTAAGAGACTATTATTTTGGACAAAGGAATCTAGAATGGGGAAGGAAGGAAGAACAAGAAGGGTAACAGGCATAGCAAAGCAGTGGTAGACTAATCAGGCTGAGACTACACTACAAAGCAAGGTGGAAAGATAGAATGGTTGGGGTGATAAGAATGTTGGAAACTGAGATTCAGAGGGGCACAAGTAGTAGTAATGACAAGGCCATAGAAAGATTTGGAAGAGCAGAGAGGAAGTAAGAATTTGGGCTGATTTCACCTACAGTGCAATATGGAATACGTATGACATGACTTAGGAGTCTTATAAGTCTGACCAAGGATGAGGTAAACAGGGAGGTATGTCATGATGGCGTTAGTTCTAAGGTCTCACAGGGCAACGTGGAGTTGCAAACTCTCAAATAGTATTTAATATCATAGCTGAGTTGTCACTGTCTCTTGAAATAGAATCCCATTACCCTATCAAAAAGTCTTAGTCAGCTTTATTCAATTATTACCATCAACTAAGATGTGAAGGATTTTCTTTTGCTTATCCAGACTAAGAAGCCACTTTTACCAGTGTATTTAAATACTAGTAGTATTCAAATACTCTGCTACCATTAAGCAGGCAGGTGACAATGAGTGAGGCTGCTTGGCATTATACTTTGGATGTCTGATTGGAGAAGGATAATTTGTTTGATTCAATGTTCATAAAATAGGAAAATAATGATTTCTAAAATAAAAATAATTTAATATCTATCCAAGTGACACAGCATTATTTCAACTTTAATATATTATACAATTAAAGTAAACTAAATGTATTGATTTTTATAAATTCATCTGGTAAAATAATATTACAATGAACACTAGGAGCTTAAAAAGTATTTGTCAGAACAGCCTGCTTATTAGCTAAGACTTCTACCTAGAATTAAAATGTTTAGACAATATGGTAACTATTTTAGGCTATTTCGTGATCTCTAATACACTGGAGCCATAACTGAATAAATACACTCTCCAATAGTGTGCTGCAGGTACCGATTTACACTCAGGTAAATATTTTATATCAGAGACTTCTCTGCCTTCTAAGCATAGCTAAATTTTAATTACTTCCAGTATATTCTTAACTAGTAAACAAATTTTAATAATATTTAGTCCAAACTGTATTCATTTAAAAATACATTTTCTATGATAAATTTTAGTTTATTAAAGAAACTAGTTTTGTGAGTGTAGTTAACTCAGTAATATTTGTTCAATGCAAATATTACTACCAAAATAAGCCAATTCCTTTTACTGTTTGGTTTCCCAAAACTTTCTCTCTAAAAACAGAGTAGTATTATACAGGCAAAAGTCTTTTAGGCTTGGAGTCATATTTTAGTGGTTCTTTCTCATCCGTAAGATGACATTTCTTTGAGTTTGGAGGTTCCTACCAATGTACTCTTGCCTGGGTGATGTGTTTTTTTCTCTTTGTAGGGCTATTATGGTATTTCCTCAGTCATACACGAAAAGGAATAACTGGATAAAACTTGTTGATAACACCTAGATATCACACATTAACATTTCTCTCATGAGCCATGAATAATGACATCAGTCCTCTGCGTACATTAAGAAGCTCCTCTTCTTGCTATGGCCAAGAAAAAAAAAAAAACTCACACTTAGATTTTAAATTATCTATGTAAAACCATCAAATAAAATAGATTAAAAATCAAACTATTATTAGGGATTCATTTTAAAACAACCCCTTTCACAAAGATGTGCATCAGTGCTAATATTCTCCAGTCCCCCAGGGTCTATTCCTAGATATCTACAGAATTCTGTGATCATCACTGATATTCTAGATGATCAGTTCAGAGAAGACCCTTACTCTTTTAAATCCCAAATCAATGAAATTTAGGTTTAATATTTAAAGAAAGAAAGTAGACTAAACATAGCCTGGAAAAAAATCTCAGTAATGATCAATCTAGTTAGCTTGTTTGCTTCAAGCTAAACTGGCTTAGCTACATCCTGATCCTCTACTACTTCAGCATATTGAGATTCTATTAAAATGTAATAAGTACATTAATATATTCTGTATAGAAAGATTTACTAAAGTATACATAAAAATGCCTACCATCTGTGAGAAACACCAAAGTCATGTTCACTCGGAGCAGTGCCTTTTGACCCCCTCAGGTGTACTTTCCCCCAGGATGCAGCTGCTGGTGTACTAGACCTTTGGAAAGCCATCTAATTTCATCCCAAATCTAAGTAAGTTTTGCAGTCAAGTAGACAGTAATTCTTTCTGGGTAGCTCTGTCCTGGCACACCTTCTCCGTCAGAAGGCACTGCAGAACAGAGGTCTGCTGCAGTGCACAGTACTTAGATACAGTACAAAGAAATCATTCTTTTAGCTAATTTTTAAATTTGCAAACTGATATTCTCTTTCTTTCCTTAGGAGGGACTCATTATTTAAATCACCCCTATTATTTTACTATAAATTTGCTCTCATTATTCTCATTTAAAGAACTAAAAGTCACTGGGCTAAAATGCCACCACTCAATACAAAAAGAAAGAAAGAAGAAAAGCCTGTGAAAGAATTTACCATTAAAAGATATAATAGCACAATTGATTATCCCATTTGAAAAACCCAAACTAGAGTGTTGATTTACCATTTCCTTAAGAAGCCTGTCTTGCAGCATTTTCATGTTTTCTTTCATCAAACACATCTGTAAATAAATAAATATATTTCCCCCATGAAACTTACTATAAAATTTCACAGAAAAAAAGTTAGGCTAACCAATATTGAAAGATTATATATAAAAATACAAATTTATACCTCAGATGTAAAAATAGTTTCTTCATAATCAGTGTTGTAGAAGACATTTTTCTCCAGTGAAGCTTTCAAAAGGTGAAGCCTAACAAGTAAAATAATCAAAGTTACCTTTGTATTTATCAGGAATTCAAATTAAATTGCTATATGTAATTCTTAATTTTTAAATAATACAAACAATTTAAAAGTCTAATTTTATAGATTCAAGTCATTAATAATGTCATACTAACCTCTGCTGTTCACTTTTTTGATAGGCATTGAACTTCTGAAATAGCTTTTCCCAAAAGTCCTAAGTTTTACAATACAAAAACTAGTTATACCTTAATATGATTAAAAATTAAAACTTGACAGTAGAATTACTATATTTCTATTATTTCTAATTGAAAAAAACAACTTGGCTATATGCTAAGAATATTCCAGATGTCATATACTCTTTCACATAAAAACATATTGAAAGCAAAATCTATGAGCATTTCTCCTTTATTATGAAAGGTATTTATCATAAGCTTAAGTTTGTAATTTAAGTGTATGTATAAGAATCTGAATAAAAATCTAAGATAAAACTAAATCATGTGCTAAAGAACAAAAATCTTTACAGTGTGCTCTAAAAGCAGAAGGTTAATAGAAGTAGCTCTTTAAAAATGAGGAGTTAAAATTATTTTTAAATTCTTAAAAGCACAAACCACAAACTCCTTCTCCAAATCTTTTAAAGACTGTGAATCTTTTTCAAAATTCTCTAGCTCCTCTATGATGATGAATTGGAATTTATCAAGTTTTTTGATCCTATTAAAGAAAAAAGATAAGACTATTTTAAAAACCATAGCACTTGGAATATATAGCATTCAGAAGATTTCAGAAGATATTTTTATTACAGACCTATACTCCTGAATCTGATGGTTCATTGTTTTCAGATGTTGTTGGGCTATTTTCCAAGACTGCTTAGTAAAATAATCCATCATTCTGTAACGGATCTGAAAAATATTCACTTTTAACCTGAAAAATCTTTACAAAATAATAATTTAACCAAGACTATATTAAGAACAAAGCCTTTTTCATGAAATGTAAATGACTAAGAAAAACTTAGAAAAGTGAAAAATTAAAATCTCAGTGATTTAAGCTGACATGTTAGTAAATAAGCTCAGTCACAGCAGTGTCTAGTTCCATCAAGAAGGCTTTGACTCAGGGTTTAAATGGTAATTAATGATTTTCCTAAGGAAACTACACTGTAAAATATTTTTAAAAACGCTAGTTATTCTAATTCAGGAACACAGCCTAAAAGTCACATTCAGAATTAGTCATTACCATTTTTCACAAAAACATATATTCACATCTACAATAGATGCATAACAGAATATATGAATCAGGCCTTCTCTCTTGAGACTACGTTAACCTTGGATAAATCAAATCAAAACAAAATAAATACACAGAATCTTAAATAATTTCAGATTTTACCCCTGAATAGAAGAAAAAGGCAAGGAAGAGATGGGGCTAAAAACCTGTGCAGAAAAACATCTTTTATCAAGAGGAGGACAAAAAGAACTGTCTATTCTAAATACAGGTATGAGAGTAAAAGAGATGGGTAGAGAAACATTAATAATAATTAGAAATTGTTTTAGAAAGTATTTTTGCAAACAAATGTCACCTCATTGGAGTCTCAATATCTAAGGATACACATTACAGAACTGGTGAAACAAAGTGAAATGGGATTTCTCTGACTGAGGTTGCTCATTCTTTATACTATTATTAGAGTACTCTCACCAGCGGTCACCTCTGTGAGATAAAAAATGTATTGAAAAGAGGCATCAAAAGAAAACCATTCAGAAAAAAATTTAAAAAATCATGGAAGAGTCAAAATGTTAAAAAAGAATAGAAAGGAAAATAGGGCAAAAAGAAAGAACCTGTAGAAAAAGAAAGAATACAGATAACGCACAGATTTTAGAAAAACTCGGCTCATGACATGATAAAGTTTTTCACCTAGGAATCATTCCAGTTTGTCACCAGTACATGAGGAAAGTTGAATTCATGAATGGCTGTTTTGTTGCCAAAGGATCAAACAAACTCACAGTCTAGTAGAAAGTGCAGCATAGTATCATATTATTGGGTATAAATCATAATTTGAAGAATGATAACTCACCTGAATTTTCCTCCCAACTTCTGTATGGAACTGCTCACACATCATCCCTACATCTGAAATTTCAGTTTCCCAGTTCTCCCCATGAATAGAAAATACATTTGTTGATAATGGAGATATACTTTCAGACACTAAAAAATGAAGACAATCAGCTAAAGTTAAAACCTGCATTATTACAAATTTAGCCTTCTTGTCATGAGGTTGAGAACAAAATCTATCTTATTTCCAGATTCTGTGTACAAGGATTATAAAATCAAAGGCAGACCTCATTATATTTTTTAATTTAAAATATTATTTTGGTTTATAAAAAAACCTTTTGGCATGAGTATTAAGGCAGAAATGGTAACATTAAAGTGGAACAATTTGGATTATTTTTAACTGGTTTTAACTACTTCCACATTATTAACCAAAGTATTTAGTGACACACTAATCAGTAAATTCATACTCTAGTAAAACTTAAATGTTGTAATCAGTGATAGAATTATTAGGGAGATTTATGAGTAAAAAAGATCCTTACCACAACATTATTCACATAAAGAGAACTTTGCGATAAAGCTATCATCCTTCTTGGACTTATCCAAAGTTGTCTTTACAAAGGGATTTATTTTGTGGATAGAATCATTCAAAACCTAAGAAACTGCCTTCCAAAATAACTGCATGTTTGACACACACATTTGACCTACCTTTGTAAGTGTGATGACCTGCATCTTTGGTTTTAGATAGCTTTTTGGGAAGCATATTTGCTCTCCCTTCCACTTCCTCTTCCAGTTCTACTTCATCAGCATTACTTAGATTATCTTCTATGTACATTCGTTTGCGACTAAGATGTTGTGTAGGGCCTTAGGAACAGTTAAAAGATAATAGCGCTACAATCTTGATTTAAAATACCTAATATTTTCCTGCTTTTATTTAAAAAAGGCTTTGAGTTATTTGCATTGTTTTGGACAACTGCATAAAATTCTATCTAGTTTACTTATTTTCATTTTGACATTAACTAAATTGAATAATATATAAATAACATTAATAAACTATATAATTCCTTTAGATATAATTTCACAGTAGTATTTCAGTAATTAATAATTTGTTTTAAAAAAGCAAGGCTTTGACTGCAAACCTGATACATGAGAAGAGTCACAGGGCATGTCACGCCATATTTTCTCTCTTCCTTCACTAGACATGGATAATGGAGATGCTGAATGACTTTCCTAAAATATGTATTAGAAATTGGAAAAAAATACTGTAAGTACTCTTGGATTCACCTTTGACCATATTTCTCAAATCATAAAGCCAGTAAATTGCAAATGCTGTCAATTCTTTTTTCAGATTGTTTTGTTTCTATCCCTTCCTTTTCATCTCTAACATTAACCATGCATTAACCTAAATTCTTATGTTAACCTCAATCTTAAATTATAGCAATAGTTTTGAGCTGCCTTTTTTGACTACTCCTGCTTTTCAATTCTTTCTTATCAGGATTTTGATTTCTTTATTTATGAGTCAGGTATTGGGGAGCCATAGAATATAAGTCTAAACTCTTCTTTCAAGCTATATCTTTAATCCAAATCCTTTTCATCTAACTTTATGCTTTACTGTTTCAATACACAGATGTCTTTGTCCCAGTCAAATTAGTCTTTATCCTATTTCCAGTTCCCTTCCTTTACTCAGGGTACTGTTCTTTCCCCACCCACTTAGGTCTAGGTTAAATCCCAGCCCTCTCCAAGCTGTAAAATTCTGTCTTAACTTTCTCTATTTTACAGGTTATTAAAATATTTCTGTAGATGGATCAATGGATTTTTATACTGGCAAAAAGCTCAATCATATTTCTATATCCATGAAACCAGAAAGTCCTAATTATAAATATGTGAGTCAGTGGTTCAGCAGCTATATCCTCACTATTTAAGACCTTACTACTTCTCATTTGAAAAATTTCAACTTTTTTCTATGATCAAACCATCGTACATACTTTAAACATCTAATTTTCAGGTAGTAACAGTTGAAAAATATTATAATTATTATGAAAGGCCAGTAATCCAGTTCTTATAAGAACCATCTTAGTTTAAGGAAAGTTTGATGCCTATGCTACCATATATAGCTCTCTTCTGCTTTGTGTATGATTTTCATTGATATCTGGAAGCTCAATTTCCATAAACTGTTTTTATGAACTATAGCTGCTTACAACTAAATAGCTGCTGCAATTTTGCGTTCCCTGTGTAAGTACCACAGAATTTATGTTTTTTATATTCACAGTAGTATTCTTATTAATTGGAATATGCCTCTGATATGAATGAACAAGACATATAGAAACCCAAAGGAAGTTAGAAAATTATTTAAAGCCAAAAAAACCCACATTAAACCAAAACTACTTAAAGTTTGAGGGAATGATTCATTTGCTGCTAAAATTCAACACCCATTCATAATTAAAAGGAAAAAATAGTCCTTAGACAATCAGAATTTGATTAACAAGTATCTACCAAAAACTATGGATAAGCATGCCTGCTAGTATCATATCTATTTAATATTTCTTTGGAGTTCACAGTCATTTTAACAATAAAAAGACCATAAAGTAAAATGACTGCTACAAAAAATGCAAAAATTATCATGAATACCAGTCGATGATTGTCTGTATTCAAAATCCAAGAGAATCTAGGCAGGAAATTATGACAGAATTTGTCAAGGCTGTTGGAAATATAAAAATCAATAGTGTTTCTATACAAAAGCAAAAAATTAAAACCTCAGAAAACAATTTTTAAAGGTATTTTTTAATACAGCAAAAAGAAAACCCATAAAACAGAGGAATTAATCTAAGAAGAAGTATAATTCTCTTTGTGGAAGATTTGGCACAACTTTGTTGGAAATAAGACGAAAAAGTAGAGAGAAAAATGAAATACGTAGATGCAAAAGCTCAATATCAATATTGGGAAATGGCAATTCTTCCCTTAGACAAGCTAATTCTAAAATTTATATGGACAAGTAAAGGGCCAAGAAAATTTTGAAGTAAAAGAACGAGATGCTGGTAGCTGTGGTGAAACACACCCTAAGTATAAAACTACACTAATTAAAGCAATGTCGTATTAGCACAGAGATAGACTGGTCAATAAATAGAATAGTGCCTAATAGTTGACCCATGTGGTTGCCAAGGCTTTGACCAAGTTAGCATTACAAATGATGGAGAAAGGAGGGGTGTCCCATGCATGATGTTGCACTAATTGACTATCCATGTGCAAAGAGAAAGACCAGAAAGGTTGAAAACCTAAAAGTTAAAATCAAAACTACTATTTTTACAAGAAAAGAAAGGGAAATATTTTTATGACAATAGCTGACGGAAGGATTTCTTCAACAAGACAAAAGACTGGTAAATTTCATTACATCATATTTTTGTCATATGGAAGTTTTTCATTCAACGAAATGAAAAGACAAGATACATACTGGAAAAAGAATGCTTGCATTGTATATAACCAATAAAGAATTAATACCCAGAATATATTAAGAACTCCTACAAATGTATAAGAAAAATCAAACAATGCAATTAGAAAGTTAGAAAAAGTAAGTTAGAAAAATATTTCTAAATAAGTTTTAGAAAGTTTCTAAAAAGTTAAAAAAAAAATAGGCAATTCACAAAACGGCCAAAAAACATACGGAAATACTCAATGATGCTGTTAATCAGGAAAATGCAAATTAAAGTGAGGCACACTTTACACTCCCCAGATTGGCAAAAAATAGAAGCATCTGACAACACTCAGTTAATTAAAACTGCAGAGAAATGGGCACTACCACAAAGCACTGTTGGAAAGTGTGGGCTGGTACAAGGTTAATTTATACAGCAAATTTCCAATACCTAATTAAGAGCCAACAATAAATGGGAAACAAAATGTCCAGCCAATAAATATGTAAAAATTAAAATTCCATCCGGCACAGAGTAGCATCAAAGGGGGGTGGGGATTACTGAAGTTTTGAGATTTGCAAGGTGGGATACTGAAGGGATAAAAGATTCAAGGAAACTACGGATGACAGAGCAATACAGACAAAGGACCATGGGATGATAATCTAGTGGGAAACTGGTTTTCAAATCGTGGTCTGTAGAAACTGAGAGTGTTGCAAAGGTGCATTGGGAGTCATCAGGGAGGGAGGCTGAGTAGGCTAGGGTTTAGACCTCCTACCTGCTTTAAACATCATCATTCCATTTTTATGTAAGATTTTGTTTGAAAATATGTTCTGTGAAGACTACTGGTTAAGCAGAATAAAAGGACCTTAAAACTCTCTAAGAATAAAAACATTCAGTTCAAAGGGGTAGGACAGAAGTTTGGTTTTATTTATTTATTATTTTTTGAGGAAGATTAGCCCTGAGCTAACTAATGCCAATCGTCCTCTTTTTGCTGAGGAAGACTGGCCTTCAGCTAACATCTGTGCCCATCCTCCTCTACTTTATATGTGGGATGCCTACCACAGCATGGCTTTTGCCAAACAGTGCCATGTCCACCACTGGGATCCGAACCAGCGAACCCCAGGCTGCCAAGAAGCAGAACATGGGAACTTAACCACTGCGCCACCAGGCTAGCCCCTATCAGAGGTTTTAGATCTTGGCTACAGGTGTGCTGAACTGTCATTAATTCCATCTTTGTATACAGAAGTTAACACATATCAAGAGAATAATATATTTGAGTAATCATTATGTATCAGATATTATGCTTGCATAATCAGCCTTTTTAATTTTTCACAGCCCCATTTTACAGAGGAGAAAACTGAGGTGCAGAGAGTCATTATCTTATAAAATTGTTACCTAGCTAGCAAATAGTGGAGCCAGGATTTAAATGCAATTCTTTCTGACTCAAAACTCTTTCAGCTATACCCAGTTATACTGAACTCTATTGTCTTGGCAATCAGTTCTTTAACTTTATTGCTACTTCAAAATTCTCCAAATTAAGCCATCTATACAACCCAAGCCAAAAAAAAAGGGGGGGTAGAGGTGGGGTGGGGTTTGTAAATTGGTGCCAAAGTTTCTACAACTTTAAAAAAAAAAGGAAAAAAGCAGAACTCAAAATACAAAAACTCCTCTTTGTAGACAGTACATTTTTAGCTACCTCCTTCACTTTGACCCATAATTGATTCCTATCTCTAAGTTCTTTAAAAATACTTTTGAGCATACCTGCATATTTTATTAAGAAGAAATGGTACATATGACAATACATGAAAGAGGAATAAAAAAGTTTTCAATATATCATTAAATTTGTTCAGTGTAATATTCGTACCATATACCTACTGATTTTAAAGTTCCTTACAAAACTCTACAGCAAATGCTATAGTCATATTGTTTTCAACTACATTCTTGTCAATTTGCTTTGTCAACTTGTGATTTAGTAACTAAAGGTCACAGACTTTGAGTTATGGTGAGATCTGAAAGAAGTGCCTGTGTTGCAGGAATAAGCATATTCAAACCAAGAAAACAAATTATGTAGTTTTGATGTGTAGACAAATAAGTAGTATCTCTTTGGAAGTGATCATTCCTATCAAAGAACTCTAATCAATACTCTGTACTTCTCATACCACCACATTCTTCCTTCTGTGTAGCTATGTGTCAGTCTGTTAGGTTCACTGAGGCTATTTCACTTATCAGTAGCTTCCTCCTCTTCCCCAAGACCAAACCCAAAACCTTAAGTAGACAAGCAATGTATATTTGATTAAGATTAGAGGCAAATGACTTACCCCCTTCAGATATATCTGATAAAGGAAAAAAATAATATATATTCTTACCAAAAAGAATGATCCTGGAATTGGTGAGCAACTTTCTCTTGCACATAGTGAATTTTTCTCACTGTTTTTGGGTGACTTTATTGGACCTCCAGCTCCATATTTACTGTTCAAGGATTCAGGTGATGAAGTTTTTGGATAAGGTGATACAGATTTTGTTATACAGTTATCATCTTGAGTAAAATCCTGTTCTGTCATTTTCTCTATACCTAAATTGCCTCATGAAACACAAAAAGATGGCAGTTGTTATCACTGATATCTGCTTTAGAAGTAGTATGATTAACTTAAATTCTAAGAATATAATAATTTTTCAAATCCTCAAATCTTAGCTGTATTTATAAAGGATAAACTTTCAATCAAGACCAAATTATGTTTAAAATATTTTATAAGACTTTGAAAAATATTAATGGCTCAATTTAAAATATAATTATAACCATAAGAACTTTCAAAATATTTTCAAACAAAAATATCTATAGTATGAGCTGCACTATAATAATCAGCCTAAGTATTATCTTGAGTATTCTGACATCATGGCCAGGACTGTTACATATTAAAGTCACAGAATTTTACAGTTAGAAAGAGCTTTGGGAATCATCTGGTCTAAATCCTTCATATATAAATGAGGAAATTAATGGCTGAAATAAATCTCAGTATAAATAAATTTTCAGAGAGTTTCCAGATCAAATTAGGGCATGGGAATCTGTCTTCTGAGTATGTGCTTATCTGAAATGACAATGGTCCAAAGATTGTGAAAATACTCTAGAAAAGAACAAAGTAGCTACTACAGAGGAAGTATGTGTTAACTGGTTTGTCTTGAATTTTAACTGAAAAGGTGGAC
Organism: Equus przewalskii; assembly: GCF_037783145.1. Lineage (NCBI taxonomy): Eukaryota > Metazoa > Chordata > Mammalia > Perissodactyla > Equidae > Equus > Equus przewalskii. The sequence continues at coordinate 46,072,797 of NC_091851.1, forward strand.
ACTTAGAAATGGTTTAAAATATCCTTAAAAGGAACTGAAAAAGATATAAAAAGTACAAACTTATTCTTTTAGTTTCTGTACTAGAAAAGTATACATATATATGCCAGAGACCCAAAGAATATGAATTTTTCTTTGCCAATTATTACTTTTTTTTCCTGAGGAAGATTAGCCCTGAGCTAAGGTCCGTTGCCAATCCTTTTTTTTTTTTGCTGGAGGAAGATTAGCCCTAAGTTAACATCTGTGCCAATCGTCCTCCACTTTATATGTGGGTCACCACCACAGCATGGTTGATGAGTGGTATAGGTTCACTCCCAGGATACAAATCCTTGAACCTGGGCTGCTGAAGCAGACAGCACTGAACTTGACCACCAGGCCATGGGACCGGCCCTCTTTGCCAATTATCTGTAAAAGCAAAACCTCAATTGTTTATGAAGATACTCCACAAAGGGTCAACAGAATGACCATGATGTTCCTTGGAGACTTTTCTCAATGAAATGTAAAAGAGAAAAAATAGAAATCCCCATCACTATTTTCACGTTATTAAATATATGTTGAGCTAAAAAACAATTTAAAATTAAAACATTTATCCAAGTTTTCACATTATAATTTATAGATACACATTAACTATTTTCCATTTTGAAGCATTTGGTCTTTAACTCCCTGACATGAAAAACTTCAGTGTTGTAGTAACATTGTTCTCAAGTCTACTTAGCGAAGACAAAGTTACTAGCATTAATTAGTTTAAAAATGAAGTTTTGACTACCTATAACCTTGAATACAGCCCTCAAAATTAGTCTTTGAATTTATTTTCATATAGAGTTATAATAGAAAATTACTGAATATTCAATTAAAGAAAAAAACATGATACTGACATCTCATTACTTCTATAGATGATGGACTCCCAGATAAAGATATAGGAGATAAGTCATGGCTATTATCTCTCACAGTATCTTTTAGTAGAGATGAGTTTTTCCATTGTTTTGATATATCCTTTTTTGTATCAGCAGAGAAGGCATTCTGTTGCTTCTTTGGCAGCTTCGTGGTTTTGCTTCTGGAACGGATATTCTCGTCCTAAATGTATTGATAACTTTCAAATTACACTTGAATACAAATACTTATACTTGGATACATAAAACAATTTAATTATATTGAAATATTTATTAAATGTCTTATATTAATACATACAGGCATAGCGGGGTTCTCAACATGATTAGCAGGAGACTTTCTAATATAGTAGAAAGCATATGACAAATTCACAGGAAAACATAATATATAGACTATAATAAATATCATAAGAGATACAAATAAAATGCTATAAGGGCTCAGAGAAGATTATATCCAGGTTAGGGAAACCAGAAAGAGGTCCTAGATTTCATGGGACTTGACGTGCTCAGGAATTTGCAAAAGAAGATGGCAAAGGAAGGCATCCTGAGAATAAGGACTGCTGACACAAGCAAAGGGAGTAGAGAAGCACACTTCTTGTTTGGGCATCACAGGTTGTTCTGACTTACAGCTCTGGGTATATACTGGGAAACAGGGGAAATAAGCTTGGCAAGGTATTTTGATACTTTGAATGTCTGTCTAAACAGATTTTTTCAGGGGTTTTCTTTGAAAAAGGGTAAGATGAGAGGTGGCTTGGGAAGACTTATCTGACTAGACGTGAAGTGACAGAAAACATGGAGATAAGTTATTAAGTCCTGTCTTCCAGGTAAGAGATAACAAGCTTACAAACAAAGGAAGATGGAAGTTAATGATTTAAAATCAGCATGTTATAACGGTCAGAGACTCACCTTCAGTGCCAGACTCTTTGGGCTCAAATCTTTGTTTTACAACTTCCTAGCTGTGTGACCTCAGGAAAATTCCTTCATCTCTCTGAGCCTCAATTTTCTCATTTGTAAAATGAGATGTGCATAATAGTACTATCCATCTATGGCACTTATGAAATTTTAAGAAGCTAAATCTATAAAGTACTTAGAATAGCACCTGGCACACTCTAAGCACTATATGCTTTTTTCACTTTGTTAAAAGAAAGCTTTCAAGTACAGGTGGCTAGGGATATGTCTGTAACATTGTGAGACATAAGGAAGAAGTCAGGGATGGACACAGGTGGGCAGCAAATGGGAAGAACCTCAGATTCAATATTTTTGCTTTCATTCAAGAGAAAAGTCCACAGCTTCCCAACAGTCTATATCTTCTTGAAGCATAATTTTGGAAAGATCAAGTACTTTCCTAATTCAAAGATATTATCTTGGTTATAATTTTATTAGAGTCAAACATCTGTTTTGTAACACAAATGCCAACTTATTACAAATTTTAACATTATATTGCCTAAGGATCAAGTTTTAGAATTATTAAATGTTTTCTCATATAGAAGGTTAAATCTTAAAAAAGAAGTGACAAGATAAATTTGACATTTTTACAAAAATATATTCTATATTTAGTATTTTAAGAGGTTTTTAGAAATTACTCATCTGAATTGTATCTATTTACCTTTACTAGCAATTTTTCTTTAAATGAATGTGAAAATTCTTGTTCACTCTCTGATTCTGAATTTGAGAGATCTTTATAATTTTTTTTGGTTTTTGCCGCTCTCCGTGGAAGTCTGGTTCTCCCAACTGGAACTGTCTGATTTACCTTTTTGGTGATGTTTTTGTTGGGTGTCTTTAGGAGAAAAAATCCTAAATATTATCAGATCAATACTTGTGATACAAGAAATATAAGCTATTTACTATAGAATTGGCACTGTGACAAGACATACATAAAATATTTGCAGAAATAAAAAGATTCCTGATTAATATTTTTTAAATGGCTGGATTTTGTCTTTCCCTTCCAAATATCTTCTCTATCACCTTTTTATCCCTATCATTAACACTCTGAGAGGACTGATATATATTATCCAACTTAAGTAAAAGGGAAAGAGAGAGAGAGAGAGAAAGGGAAAGAGAGAAAGAGAGACATCAAAAATACCTATAATCACAGAATAAAATAGACCTAATGCAGGCCAACATGATTCAAAAAGGCAGAAGGTAGAAGTAAGCATGCAAAGGCTGGAACAATTATGGAAAACAAGTAACTGATAATAAGGATACAATTATGTATGAGATAGGTGAATTTTTTACACGACAAGGGGAAAAATAATTTTAAAGGGTGTTTGAACATAAACTTCCAGGTTTTACCATTTTAGATCTTGGTTGTCCTCTTTCCAGAGATGGTCCTGCAATTCAAGAAAATAAGAACTGACATTTAAATTTATTAGAATATTTCTGTATATAAGTTAAAAATTACAAAAACAATAGGAATACATCTTTAAACTCATTCAAAAATTTATATTTCAAAATGAGGCTTGAAGTATATTTGAGGCTAAACTGCCATTGATAACTTTTACTGTATAGCTTTTAGTATGATATGACCAATTTCCCTTCTCCTCCTTTAAATTTTATATTATAAAACTTTTTAAACATACAAGAGAATGTGTAACATGAGTTTCAAAGTTAACACCCCTGACTCTACCATTCAGTTTAAGAACAAAATTATGAATAAGGCTGAATCTACTTATGTGTACTCTCTGATATGATCCTCCATATCCCGTCTGCCAAAAGATAATCACTATCCTGCAATCTATGTTTCTCATTCACTTGATCTTTTAAAAAGTTTTATTTCATAGATATGCATCTCTAAGCAATACAATAAACTTTATAAAATAGTATCATGCCATACGTAATAGTCTATGATTTGCTATTTCACCCATCATTATATTTCTAAGATCTATCCCTATTATTGGGAGTAGCTTTAGTCCCTATTCCCTTTTTCGCCTTTCAAGCACAATTTCAACTTTCTAAATATTCTCCAAAGCCTAAGAAACGGGATTATCCAAGCCAAGGAAGCAATGAAGTTCTGGAAGAAATGTCTTCCAATCCTGGCAATAAGCTGGCTCATATATATTAACTTGTAGTCACTCAGCCTTTTAAACAAAACAATTCACTCAGAAGTTCAATTTTAAAAATATTTACTGATTACAGTATTCTAACCTTTAATGTCTCCCCAAGATATCTAATCTTCTACTTTATGTTATAGATGTCTTTGTTTGTACATCTTCCCACTACATTGTAAGTTCCCTGAGAGCACGTGAATCTTACTGCTGTCTCCTTAGCTTATAACACACTGCTTCAAAGTCCAGACACTATGACTAGATCCAGCCGCATCTTTCAACATTTTCCCACAAGTCTGATCTATCTTCCAATGACCATAATACTGCATTCCCTGAGTACACTATGCTATTTCATATGTGTCTCTTTTATATATGTAATCCTGCAGTTTCTCTTCCACGCATATGATTTGCCTTATCTGTTTTCAAGATTCAGCCTCATTTATAAACACATGCCAATGTTTGTTTCCATATGTATATTTTAAGCCAACACTGCTCCCCATCATACACACAAGTCACTACTGGTTATTTTTATCCTGAAATAAAATAAAAGCTGATTCCCTTAAAATAAATATAAATTTAATCTAAAAGCTCAGAGTTATGTTGTCTTCTTTTAAAAATAGAATATATAAAATCTTTATGTTTTAGTAAACATTGAAATTGATGTCAGGTTATGAAAATGGTCATTATGTCTAGCCAAAAACTAATACTTCAAACTCTTATCCAACTACTTCAAGAGATTCACTTGAGAAAGCAGAAGCCACATGCTGGGAAAACATTTTGTGGAAGATTTAGGCAAAAATAATTCTGCAAGAAAATTGCTTTCCTTTCAATGTATTTGCATTCCATCTATATGAAGTCCTAAAAAGCATTAGTGTTGAGTGTGGCAAGGAATGGGCTTTGATTTTGTTTAGGGTGTTGAGTTCACGAGTACTTAATACATTATTCACAATAATTAGCTAAATAACTGAATAATAGTAGGGCATGAGTAGACACATGATGAGACGATATCATGAACCAAAGATTATGATAAATCAGATTTTGTGTTCCTAAGATCCCATTAAAAAATTTAAATATAACCATATTACCAAAAATAAACAAAAGCTAAAATCATTGCAGTGTTTTGGTGCATTTGCTTTCACTATTTTTTTCTATTTATGAGGGCATACAGTTATAATCACTATCTACATATAAAAATATACTTATCAACCAACAAAGCATTTTTTATAGTTGAAATGGTAAAATCATTTGCAACATTTCTCTAGAAAGTGATTTCTTACTCGATTTTCCACTTTTACGTTTCTTCACATTTTTATTTCTGCTATAGTCTATTAGCTGTGGTTTTGATTTTGGTTCTCTTAGCCAGCTAATATCGGTCTTGCTGTCATCACATCTGTATTCTGTGTCAGTATCACTAAAGAGATTTTTCTTTTTATGATTTGTTACAATCTATAAAAACAAAAAAGAAGAATCCTTGTAATAGATGAAGAAATGTGTCTTATTATATGTCATGCAGGTAAGTTAAGCCAAAAAAACCCTCAAAAACAGAACAACTATCTTCTCATTTTTTAGCATACTAATCTTTCTGGCATTAAGGACCTATCCAAGAAAGTCACTTGGAAATCCAGATCAGAGATTGAGATTAGTATTTTGTATCAGTGGGGTGTTAATTAAAAGTTAAATCAAAATAGCTTACTTTTATAGAGATATAACCTAATACCATCAAAGAAAGTAACTAAAGTTGTCATATTTTCTATTACTATATGATTACAAATAGCTCAGAGACCATATGTCATAAGGGGAACATGGATAATCTCACAGGGGAAAAAACAATGATCCAAATCTTTTTGTTTTCTAGTTCTGTGATAATCTTTGGCATTGGAAAATTATTAAAAGAAATACTGGTTTTAACAGACACATTAGGATATAACTTACTCTTTTATCTTTTGTTTTGAGAGAAGATTCAGATTCATCACGACTCCTTAAACCTACCCTTAAAACAAAAATACGCATTAATTTTAATTACTTGTTTTCTTAAGGTAGCATGCACTAGACAGTTAGACCTCAGTTTTCAGCCTTACTCTTTTACTAATTCACTAGATAATTCTGACCAAGTCTCTTGTCCTCTCTGACCTCAGTTATTTATAAAATTACAAGGTTAGATGAAAAGACTGCTAAATCCTTTCAGCTTTATCACCTAAGATATACAACTAATATTAAACGTGCACAGAATCTGTATATTAATTTTAGAAGTAAATGCTGAAATAATAGAATCATAATGGCAGTAATCATGACAGTACCACTTTTATCTACTCTTCTCATATGTTAAAAACTTTCAGAGAAACTAGGAGGAAATATTTAAGAAAAAGAACAATTGAGATAAGTATATTTTAATCTGATCCATCTAATTAAAATAAAAAGACCTACAATTTTACAGAATTATCCACGCAGGCTTCTCTAGTTGTTGCTTGAAATTCCTGGATCTATATTGTGAATAAGCATTAAAAATTTTTTCTTAGCATCAAAATAAACAAAAATCAAAAGAAATAAACATAAAATCTAGTTTCTATCACTTCATACAAGACGTGATAATAAAATTAAGCACATTAAGATATTTTTATATTTAAGAAGAAAATTAATACTGTAAAATATACTAAAAAGAAAAGAAATAAGACAATTGTTTTAAATCTGTTGCATCAATAAGGAAAGTGATTTTTCTTGATGGAGTAGTCTGAGTTCCCCCATGCCCCAATTACTCATTTTTCTCAACTCCTAGTCCAAAGGATTTGAAAGGAAACTAAATACATCTAGATTGGTACCAAATAAACTTTAAAATATTTAAAAATATATTTTAAAATATTTTAGAGCATATCTATAAGAAGATGGAAATAAAAAAATACACTCTAATAACTGCAGGGTAAATACAAAATAACTAGTGCTTTCTAGCTTACTCCAAGTTTTATGATAGGCTCATCAGCTCCATTCAAATTAAAATTGTAAACATCATTCCTGTAAAGACAAAGAGAAATATTAACTCCATTATACAATAAAAAATTTATTTTCTTCAAATATGAAGAAAACTATAATATTTATGAAAAATTACTCACAATGGGCATTCAGAAGTAACATTAACAAAAGTAGTCTTCAGTTGTCTATAACTTTTTTTTTGAACCTTTTCCTAAATACAAAAGAAGTTTACATAAAACCATTCAAATTCGTACATTACTATACTTGGTAAACAAATAACATATGCAACTAAATTTTCTCGTTGTGTTTCCACTAACATAAATTTTTCATTTGTAAAAGTTTTCTTAATGAAAATTGAATAAACATCCACACTTTTAAAAATATTGAACACTTAAGTATTAACTAAGAACATGATAGAATGTATTGTAAATCAAATACAAAATAGAAGATTCTTACATCTTTAATATTTACTGACATTGTACACAGGTAAATTACTTTCTCATTGGTATTCTACAAACTGAATTCTATTGATTCTAGAATCACAAAACAAGCATGCTTCTACTTTTTTTCCAGACTCTCATGCTTTAAAATCTTAAAGAGAAAACTTTGGTAGAGTCTAAGGTTTATATAAAATCTCATGTGGAAGAGTCACAACTGTATCAGTCAACTTGTATTGTTAGGGGAAAATATGTGTAAGATTATTCCTATAGCCTACTGCTCAAAATATATTCAACTCAACCAAAAAGCAGTGAGAGCAGAAAAGAATTTAAATAAAATTTTAATAAATTAAATCAATAATCATGTTTTATTAAAATAACTTAACTATACACAAATAATTAATATCACTTAATGATTGATTACTGATAAGAAATAATCAGAAGCCTAATTTAATATCCAGTAAGTTAGAAATATTAAAACTAAAATAATCACTTTACTTATTATTTATTTCCAATTGTATTGTTTCTTTTGACTGTTTTACATATAATTATTTTCATTATTCCAAAAAGTTTATCCCTTAATATATTACTCCTCTAATTACATGCCTACCGACTTATCCTTTCCAATATGATTTTTACCAGTGTTTAGATACATTTGTTAAATTTATCTTTTGCATGCCAGTATGTGCTATTACAGAAGATACAAAAATGAGCAAAAATATTAAAGGGGATACAAAAGTGAGAAAAGGTGTTATACAGGATACAAAGATGATTCTAAACAGTTACACTCTAGTAGAAGACAGAAGAGGGAAAAAAAAAAGAACTGCAATAGTAAGTAAAATATCAAAACAAAGGTACAAAGAAATTATTATGCAGATTCAGAATTCCTGCCCATTTGGATTTTGAGTCAGGGCACCTTGGAAGGTATTCATAAAGAAGTCAGACTCTGAAGCAAGGCTTACAAGGAGGAAGTTTTGACAATCAGAAAAGAGTGTGAGAGCACCTGCTGACTCAGGTTGAAGTCCTTTCCAAAGGGCTTAGAAGAGAAACACTTAGGAAAGAGACTTCAGGGAATCTCAAGTTATTATGTTCCAGCTAACAAGACACATCTAGGTAACTAATATTAGGAAATAAGACAGACTTTTAAAGGTACTAGGGAGCTAGCCTAAGCCTCCACTTAATTCAATAAACAACAGGGACCAAATAAGGATTTTGAACAAAAGAAAATGGTGATAAAGATACACTGAATCATGTGTCAAAAGTAAAAATACCACACTCATAAATCTTAAAGAAGTATTTTCTTTGAAAAGCAGAACAGAAGGTTAGGGGGCTATTTTGAGTACCTGCCATTAAACTTGCAAGTTGTTTAATCCATTTATCAAAATGGTGAAAAAATTAAATCTAATTCCATCCTACTACTATTCTACTTTAGTGTTTACTATATGTTTAGTGAAGTTAAATAAATGAAACCTACCTTACTGAGCTGTATGTCAGATTTGTTTGAAAGACCACTATGAAAAAGATTTTGGCAAAATTAAAAAAGCAGTTAAATATCAGTAGAACACTTTTCATAAAAGCCATTTTACACAAGGTAAAATATATTGGGGTCACTAAATCTACATACAATATGCTGAAAACAACTGAAATATGACAGCATTAGTCTGATATTTTTCCAACTTCACTCATAATAAATAGCAACAATAATAGTTAATTCTAAGATGAATCATTCATGCAGCAGCAGGTGCCAAGCAATTTAAAATGAATGGTTCTACCATGAGAGTAGTTTTTTTTCATGCCATATAATAAGGCCAGGATTAATTTAAATGTGAATTAACCATCTGGCCACCTATAATGAGACATTTTGTAATAAGAAGAAAACTAACCTTCAGAAAGATTGCAAACAAGAAACACATATTTACTATATAAAAATAACTCATTTCAGAGCATTTAAATTTCATATTTCATTAAGCAATATATTTAAACATATTTAATTTTACTCATTACTAGGCTCAACAAATAAAATTCTAAAATGTCTATATCCTAGGCCGGCCCTGCAGCCAAGTGGTTGAGTTCACACGCTCTGCTTCGGCGGCCCAGGGTTTTGCTGGTGGGGATCCTGGGTGTGGACATGGAACCACTCGTCAGGCCACGCTGAGGCGGCGTCCCACATGCCACAACTAGAAGGACCCACAACTAAAAGATACAACTATGTCCTGGGGAGGGGGGGGGCGTTGGGGAGAAAAAGCAGAAAGAAAAAAAATGTCTATATCCTAAAGATTTCTGGAATGGTATGCTGTATTGATATGGTGTTTTTGATACTTTATAAAGTGTAATCAGATACTAGAATAACTAATTTCATATTCAGTTCCCTTCCTGTATAATTTAAACAGCTACTATTTATAAAGTACATAAGTTAATATGTTTCCTACTGGAAGGTTACATTATTTGAATATATGATTACAACTAATCTTCTTAAAACTGTGTAAAATAATTTAGTTGTATCTGTCAGAAAAATATTCCCATCTAAAATTTAAGAACATACCTGTCAATGAAAGACTCCTTTAATTTTCTTGTAGACTTTGTGTCATCCTTTGGTTTGTACCTCTTATTAATTTGGCTTATCAAGGATTCTGCTGCATCTGTAAATCCTTTCCCTTTTGATTTTTCTCTCTGAAACAATTTATAAGTTACTTACTCTACCAGTTAACTTTCAATGGAAAATAAAGACTGAAAATAAAATTCATGAAAAAGTTGGTTGTATGTACAGTCATGTGCCACATAATGACATTTTGGTCAATGACAGACCACATATACGATGATGGTCCCATAAGATTAGCACCATATAGCCTACATGTGTAGTAGGCCATACCATCTAGTTCTGTAGTACACTATATGATGTTCATACAATGAAATTGCCTAACGACACATTTCTCAGAACATATCCTTGTCATTAAGTGAAGCATGACTGTATAACTACAAGGAGAAATAAACAGGGTCAGGAATTATTTAATAAGTTTGAGCTTTGTTAGGCATTAAAACAAATCAGGGTAAGTCTTTAAACATACAGAATTGTCCAGAGTGCTCTACAGAGATTAAAAAAAAAGTTTCTATTCATGGAAAAACAAGAAACCATATAAAAAACTGAAAGAAACTAAAAGCTGGTTCTTTGAAAAGATCAATAAAATTAATAAGCCTCTAGCGAAGTTAACTAAGGATAAAAAGAGAAAGAGAAAAAAGACAGATATTACTAATATCAGAAATGAAAGAGAAGCTATTACTACTGATCACATGGACATCAAGAGAATAATAAAGGAACATTATGAATGACTCTATGCCTACAAATTTGATAACCCTGATTAAAAGGACCAATTCCTTGAAAGACAGATTCTACCAAAATTCACACAGGGAGAAATAGATGATCTGAATAGGGCTGTATCTGTTAAAGAAACTGAATCAATAATTAATACCTTCTAAAACAGAAAGCACCAGGCCCAAATGGGTTCGCTTGAGTTCTATAAACACTTAAAGAAGAATTATATCAGTTTTCAACAATCTTAGAGAAGACAGAAGCAGAGGGAATACTTCCTAAGTCATTCCATGAAGCCAATATCATCCTAATACCAAAATCAAAGACATAAGAAAGGATGGCTAAAGACCAATCTCTCTTATGAATACAGATGCAAAAATCCTCAACAAAATATTAGCAAATCGAATCCAAAAATGTACAAAAAGGATTATGCACCATAACCAAGTGGAATTTATTCCAGGTAAGCAAACCTGATTCAACATTTGAAAATCAATGAATGTAATCCATCTTTTCAACAGGCTAAAGAAGAAAAATCATATGATCATATCAAAACAGATGCATAAAAAACATTTGACACAATCCAATACCCATTCATAATAACATCTCTCAGAGCGCCAGGAATAGAGGAGACATCCTCGATTTGATAAAGAAAATATACAAAAAAAAATTATAACTAAGATCTTACTTAATGGAGAGAAACTAGATGCTTTCTCACTAAGATCAGAAACAAGGAAAGAAGTCTGCTCTCACCACTCCCACTCAACAACATACTGGAAGTCCCACTAATGCAATAAGAAAAGAAAAGGAAATAAACAGTATACAGATTGGGAAGAAAGAAATAAAATTGTCTTTGCTCACAGATGATATCATTGTTTATGTAGAAAATCTCAAAGAATCAACAAAAATACTCCTGGAACTAAAAAGCAACTACAGCATGGTAGAACAATACAAGGTTAATATACAAAAGTCAATTGCTTTCTTATAAACCAGTAACAAACAACTGCAATTTGAAATTACATTCTATTTACATTAGCATTCCCCAAGATGAAATACTTAGGTAGAAATCTAACAAATATACGAGATATATATGAGGAAAACTACAAGACTGATGAAACAATCAATTACCTTCTAAATAAATGGAGAGAGATTCCATGTTCACGTATAGGAAGTTCAATATTGTCAAGTTCTTTCCAACTTGATCTATAGATTCAACGTAATCCCAATCAAAATCCCAGCAAGTTATTTTGTGGATATTGACAAAATGATTCTAAAGTTTACATGGAGAAGCTAGAGACGGCCCAGAATAGCCGACACAATATTGAAGGAGAAGAACAAAGTTGGAGGACGTTACCCTACTTTAAGACTATATACTTATATATAGTGTGGTATTGGTGAAAGAACAGACAAATAGAATAATGGAACAAAACAGAGAGCTCAGAGATAGGCCCAAATAAATATAATCAACTGATCTTTTTTTTTATTGAGTTAATGATAGGTTACAATCTTGTGAAATTTCAGTTGTACATTAATGTTTGTCATTCGTGTTGTAGGTGGACCACTTCACCCTTTGTGCCCACCCTCCACCCCACCTTTCCCCTGGTATCCACTAAACTGTTCTTAGTCCACATTTTTAAATTCCTCATATGAGTGGAGTCATATACAGATTATCCTTCTCTAGCTGGCTTATTTCACTTAACATAATTCCCTCAAGGTCCATCCATGTTATTGCAAATAGAATGATTTTGTTCTGTTTTGCAGCTGAGTAGTATTCCATTGTGTATACGTACCACATCTTCTTTATCCATTCATCTGTTGATGGGCACTTAGGTTGCTTCCCAGACTTGGCTATTGTAAATAATGCTGCAATGAACATTGGGGTACATAGGACTTTTGGGATTGCTGACTTCAAGCTCTTTGGATAAATACCCAGTAGTGGGATGGCTGGATCATATGGTAGTTCTATTTTTAATTTTTTGAGGAATCTCCATACTGTTTTCCATAGTGGCTGCACCAGTTTGCATTCCCACCAGCAGTGTATGAGGGTTCCTTTTTCTCCACAACCTCTCCAACATTTGTTACTATTAGTTTTAGATATTTTTTGTCATTCTAATGGGTGTAAGGTGATATCTTAGTGTAGTTTTGATTTGCATTTCCCTGATGATCAGCAATGATGAGCATCTTTTCATGTGCCTATTGGCCATCCGTATATCTTCTTTGGGGAAATGTCTGTTCATGTTTCCAGCCCATTTTTTGATTGGGTTGTGTGATTTTTTGTTGTTGAGTTGTGAGAGTTCTTTATATATTATGGATATTAATTAAGCCTTTGTCAGATATATGACTTCCAAATATTTTTTCCCAGTTAGTGGGCTGTTTTTTTTGTTTCAATCCTGTTTTCATTTGCCTTGAAGAAGCTCTTTAGTCTGATGAAGTCCCATTTGTTTATTCTTTCTATTGTTTCCCTTCTCTGAGAAGGCATGGTGTCCAAAAAGATCCTTTTAATATTGATGTCAAAGAGTGTACTGCCTACGTTTTCTTCTAGAAGCCTTATGGTTTCAGGTCTCACCTTTAGGTCTTTGATCCATTTTGAGTTTATTTTGGTGAATGGTGAAAAAGAATGGTCAATTTTCATCCTTTTACATGTGGCTTTCCAGTTTTCCCAGCACCATTTGTTGAAAAGACTTTCTTTTCTCCATTGTATGCCCTCAGCTCCTTTGTCAAAGATAAGCTGTCCATAGATGTGTGGTTTTATTTCTGGGCTTTCAATTCTGTTCCATTGATCTGTGCACCTGTTTTTGTACCAGTACCATGCTGTTTTGATTACTGTATCTTTGTAGTATATTTTGAAGTCAGGGATTGTGATGCCTCCCGTTTTGTTCTTTTTTCTCAGGATTGCTTTAGAAATTCGGGGTCTTTTGTTGCCCCATATGAATTTTAGGATTCTTTGTTCTAATTCTGTAAAGAATGTCATTGGGATTCTGATTGGGATGACGTTGAATTTGTAGATTGCTTTAGGTAGAACGGACATTTTAACTATGTTTATTCTTCCAATCCATGTACATGGAATGTCTTTCCATCTCCTTATGTCGTCATCCAATTCTCTCAGAAAGGCCTTGTAATTTTCATTATATAGGTCCTTCACTTCCTTAGTTAAATTTACCCCGAGGTATTTTATTCTTTTTGTTGCGATTGTGAATGGTATTGTGTTCTTGAGTTCTTTTTCTGTTAGTCCGTTATTAGAGTATAGAAATGCTACTGATTTATGCAAATTGATTTTGTACCCTGCAACTTTGCTGTAGTTGTTGATTACTTCTAAGAGTTTTCCAATGGATTCTTTGGGGTTTTCTATATATAAGATCATGTCGTCTGCAAACAGCGAGAGTTTCACTTCTTCCCTCCCTATTTGGATTCCTTTTATTCCTTTTTCTTGCCTGATTGCTCTGGCCAGGACCTCCAGTACTATGTTAAATAAGAGTGGTGATAGAGGGCATCCTTGTCTCATTCCTGTTTTCAGGGGAATGGCGTTCAGTTTTTGCCCATTGAGTATGATGTTGGCTATCGGTTTGTCATATATGGCCTTTATTATGTTGAGGTAGTTTCCTTCTATGCCCATTTTGTTCAGAGTTTTTATCATAAATGGCTGTTGGATCTTGTCAAACGCTTGCTCTGCATCTATTGAGATGATCATGTGGTTTTTATTCCTCAGTTTGTTGATGTGGTGTATCACGTTGACTGATTTGCAGATGTTGACCCATCCCTGTGTCTCTGGTATGAATCCCATCTGATCATGATGTATGATCCTTTTGATGAATTGCTGAATTCTGGTTGCCAAAATTTTGTTTAGAATTTTTGCATCTATGTTCATCAGTGATATTGGCCTGTAGTTCTCTTTTTCCATTGGGTGCTTGTCAGGTGTTGGTATCAGCATGATGTGGGCCTCATAGAATGTGTTAGGAAGTGTTCCATCTTCCCTAATTTTTTGGAATAGCTTGAAAAGGATAGGTATTAAATCCTCTCTGAAAGTTTGGTAGAATTCCCCAGGAAAGCCATCTGGTCCTGGGGTTTTATTCTTTGGGATGTTTTTGATTGCTGATTCAATCTCTTTCCTTGTGATTGGTCTGTTCAAATTGTCTGCCTCTTCTTGAGTGAGCTTTGGGAGATTGTAGGAGTCCAAGAATTTATCCATTTCCTCTAGGTTATCCATTCTGTTGGCATAGAGTTTTTCGTAGTATTCTCTTATAATCCATTGTATTTCTGCAGAGTCTGTTGTTATTTCTCCTCTTTCATTTCTGATTTTGTTTATTTGAGCTTTCTCCCTTTTTTTCTTTGTAAGTCTGGCTAGGGGTTTGTCAATTTTATTTATCTTCTCAAAGAACCAGCTCTTTGTTTCATTGATCCTTTCTACTGCCTTTTTCGTTTCAATAGTATTTATTTCTGCTCTGATTTTTATTATTTCTCTCCTTCTGCTGACTTTGGGCTTTATTTGTTCTTTTTTCTCTAGTTCAGTTAGGTGAGTTTAAGATTGCTTATTTGGGATTTTTCTTGTTTGTTAAGATGTGCCTGTATTGTGATGAATTTTCCTCTTAATACAGCTTTTGCTGTATCTCATATGAGTTGGTATGGCATGCTATCATTTTCATTTGTTTCCAGGTATTTTTTGATTTTTTCTTTAATTTCTTCAATGATCCATTGCTTGTTCAGTAGTGTGTTGTTTAGTCTCCACATCTTTGTGCCTTTCTCAGCTTTTTTCTTGTAATTAATTTCTAGCCTTATAGCATTATGATCGGAGAAGATGCTTGTTACTATTTCAATTTTTTTAAATTTGTAGAGGCTTGCCTTGTTTCCCAACATAGGGTCTATCCTTGAGAATGTTCCATGTGCACTTGAGAAGAATGTGTATTCAGCTGTTTTAGGGTGAAGTGATCTATATATGTCTATTAAGTCCAATTGTTTTAGTTTTTCATTTAGCTCCACTATTTCCTTTTTGATTTTCTGTCTGGATGATCTGTCAATTGATGTGAGTGGGGTGTTGAGGTCCCCTACTATTATATAATCAACTGATCTTTGACAAAGGAGCAAAGGTGATATAATAGAGAAAGGAGGTCTTTTTAACAAATGGTGTTAGAACAACTGGACATGCTAAAAAAATGAATGTAGACACAGACCTTACACCCTTCATAAAAATTAACTCAAAATGGATCACAGATCTAAATGTAAATGCAAACTATAAAACTCCTAGAAGATAATATAGAAGAAAATCTAGAAGACCTTGGGTTTGGCAATGCTTTTTTATGTACAACAGCAAAAGCACAATCCATGAAAGAAAAAAATGATAAGTAGTACTTCATTAAAATTAAAAACTTCTGCTCTGCAAAAGACAGTGTTTAGAGAAAGAAAAGAGAAGCCATAGACTGGGAAAAAATATTTGTAAAACATATCTGATAAAGGACTTATATCTAAAATATACAAAGAACTGTTAAAACTCAACAATAAGAAAACAAAGAACCCAATTTAAAAATGGGCAAAAGATCTGAACAGACCACTCACCAAAGAAGATATACAGATGGTAAACAAAAATCTGAAAGGATGCCCAACATCATGTCATTAGAGAATTGCAAATTAAAACAACAATGAGATACCACTAAGCACCTATAACCGTGGCTAAAATCCACAACATTGACAACATTCAATACTGGCAAGGATTCAGATCAACAGGACCTCTCTCATTCATTGATGCTGGATTGAAAAAATGGTATAACCACTTTTTCCACTTTTGGAAAGACAAGCAGTTTCTTACAAAACTAAACATACTCTTACCATAGGATCCAGCAATCATGCTCCTTGATATTTTCCCAAATGAGTTGAAAGCTTATGTCCACACAAAACCTGTACATGAATGTTTACAGATGCTTTATTCATAACTGTCAAAATGTAGAAGCAACCAAGATGTTCTTCAATAGGTGAATAGATAAACAAATCTTGGTAAATCCATACATATTATGTAGCAGTAAAAAGAAAGAAGGTGTCAAACCATAAAAAGACATGGAGGAACATTCAATGCATCTTGCTAAGTGAAAGAAGCCAATCTGAAAAGACTACATACTGTATGATTCCTACCATACGGCACTCTGGAAAAGGCAAAACAATGGAAAAAGTAAAAGATCAGTGATTGCCAGGAGTTTTGTGAGGGGGATTGGAGCACAGGGGAATTTTAGGGCAGTGAAACTATTATGTATGATACTGTAATGGTGGATACACGTTCCTACACATCTGTCAAAACACATAACAAGAATATACAACAGGAAGAGTGAACTCTAATGTAAACAATGGACTTTAATTAATAATATTGTATTAATATTGGCTCAGCATTTGTAACAAATGACCACACTAACATAAGATGTTAATGATAGGGAAAACTGGGGTGGGGTGAAGAAGTATACGGGAACACTTTGTACACCTATACACCTGAAACTGCTCCCAAAAAAACCTATTACTTTTTTAAAAAATGGAAGAACTACAAACTAAGAATTATTATCTGCATAATTTTAAATAATTTTGTTAACACTCCAATGATATGAGTACTCCTGATTTTAGTTTTACTTTTTTCTGGGAAACAGGCATATGGGTTTTTAAAATTACGGTAAAATACAACATAAACATAAATATCACATAAAATTTACTATTTTAACCATTTTTAAGTTCATATGTTTTCATATATTATAAGTTATTAGTTACTATCCCTTCTTGAGATTACCAGAATGAAGACAGGGCTTATTTGGTTTGATAAAAATGTAGCAAAAGTGAACCTCCCCTAAAATAGTGTATGATTCAAGAACTACTGGTGTAAGTGGAGTCAACTTGGGCACTCTGTACCACTGAATTACAGAGGTTCTATTTCTCTGAGTTCAGCCAATGAACAGAAAGACAGGATCAGACAGACGACTACCTTAGAGGAGAGTCATCCATGCACGCAAGGGGCAAGAAATGCAGTGTAATCATACAGGGAGTGACACTACGAAAGACTGAGGAGAACTCCTGAAAACAGAGAGGTGATCTTTCAAAAAGTCAGAGAACAGCTTAGAAGAGATGGTCAAGTTTCTGTGCTCCCAGGAACAAGGAATGACTAGTTCAAGGAAATTCTGTGGAATGATTCTAAATTCCAAAGACAATTCTTTAAAATTGAAGTTGAAGGACAGATCAGCATTCAGACAAAAAAGAACCTTACTTCCCCTGTGTCTGAAGGAACTAAATAGCACCTAAGACTAGAAAGAAGAAAGAACAGCATACTAAGAGCTAAGAAAAAAGTGACCCAAAGAATTGGTCAAAGAAGAAAGTAGCCAAATTAGGCACAGACAGTGAGTTGCAGGTTAAAAACAAAATAAAGAGTAGGCTGGTCAAGACAAAGGAAATAATCCCTAATTATATACAACAATTGCAATTAACTATTAAATATTTCATTTCATATGGAGCTGAGATGCTCCATATGCGAACATATTATATTGACTCTAGAAATTTGGCTACCCAGATATTAATAAATCGCTGGAAGATAAGTGAAAATGAAAGCCTATAAAACCTGCATCCTCTAAGGAATAGCAAAAAACAAACTGCATTATTGGCAGTGCCAATATACTAATTTTAAATTAGTATTCTAATTTAAAAGTTTTCTTATCCTGCATCTTTATAGCAATAACCCCCAAAAAAGATTTATGGTAAGTGCTACAAAAGGTAAATTTGTCTCAAAGCATGCAGCAAACTAGCTAAAACTGTCCTGGAGACATTCTGCAGAAGACTAACCTGAAGAAGAAAGTGGAGGTTCTAACAGGGCTGAGCAACAGTTACAGTAGAAGATAGTCTCCTCTACTCCACTTACATCCTTTCTTGAAAAACTTTATCAACATTAATGCAATAATCCAAGAAATGTTTCAGATGCTACTATGTGCAAAGCTGTACTAGGCCATGCAGGAAAACAAATGTTGAATAAAACATAGTCTTTACACTCTAATAGGTTAAAAAGAAGGGGAAAATAATCATTTATTAAAAAGAAAGGTAAGCCCCATAAGAGAGTCACAAACAGTTCGATATCCATATTCAAAAGAATCTGAGGGACAGAGTGGAGAGACTCAATGGGAAAAGACAAGGAAGTGCAGGGTTCATTCATGCTGTACCTATTTACATGCCTCCTATGTGCCAGCGGGCACACACGTTCTATCAGGGCTGGGACTAGGTGGAGGAGTGAGGAGTTCAGGAGGCACTCACTCTCCGAGTCTAAGCTTGAATTAAAGAACAAGGTATTACAAATGTTGAATTTGCAGCAACCAATCAAGCTTCTTTCACTTTCTTATTTTACTAAGTAGGCATATTATGGGTATGCAGATATAAAACACACTGAAAGCTCACCATTTTTTTTTGTTTCAAATCTTGAGAATTAAGTTCAGATGTCAATCTTTTTCCTGATTTTCTATGACTTTTCACATGTTTTCTAGGAGAAGGGCTTTTATCACAAATAGAAGTCTTCCCATCTTTTGACAATACGTATTTCTTCCTATAGATTAGAGATTCTTCAACAGTCTTATTTAGGAGAACTGATTTAAAAGTAGTTTCAGATTCAATACACCAATCACTCTGCTTGGTATTTTCAATAGTTTTCTTCTCCGAATGTTTAGGATGATTTAGCTGTCGTTGATTGTTTCTTTTGCAAACTTCTTCTGCTTTATCTATTTTCTTATGCTGCATGAGTTCTTTCTTATATTGCACTCTTCCTGTTTCTTCAGAATTATCATCAGATATCGAAGAGGATGATTTTTGTTCAGTAAGTTTTTTGTTGATAACAATATCTAGTGGGAAAATGAGAAATTAAGCCATATTAAATTAATAAGCTGATCATACACAAAAAGTGTTAAAACCAAAGATATGTTAGACATCTCAAGAAATGAATATTTCCCTGAACTCTATTATATACAGAGAAAACTATGTTTCACCTTGATTAAATGTGTCTTCTGATGAAGTACTTGCTCTCTGGTTATTACATAGCTTAATATTTTCTACAGGTGTCCAATATGCCCATTTGGAGTGCATTTTATTTCCACAGACGTCTAAAGCACAAGGTAGCCTGCAAAATAAATTCATTTGCTTAATATATTACAAAACATTAGCCTATGACTCTGACAGAAGACTGATTTTTTAATTTAGTCAATGTTTATTGATAGCAATTTGTTAACAGTCAAGTATGGAAATATTTTCATAAGTCATGATGAAAGTTAAAATTTACTACATAATTGATCAGATTAAAGAACATTATTAAAAAGTTCCATTATTGTTACCATTTTGGTATCTACCTAAATATATCTTACATATCTTACATGTTCTACTGTGTATTTAAACCAGGTTAAATTTCTTCCCATTCATACTTTATTATTTTAAAAATCTCATTCATTTTAAATCTCTCAATTTGAAGAGTTATATTGGTTGATATGGAAAAAACATACAGACTATTCCTCATTCTGCTATCATACTACTCGAGAGATGATACTACATTCTAAGAATATAAAGGCCTTTTCCTTTAAATTTGTTACATTCATCTAAAAGTAACACTAAGATACGCTATATAATATATGCTAAATGACTTGATGGGTTTTCTCATACTTACACAGGTTTATCTATTTTTCCCACTGCCTGTGAATCAGGAACAATATCCTGGAGTTCATCTAAATAAAACAAAAATTATGGTATTTTCATTTTTTGTGCAGTTTGGCAGGGTAAAATGGGACTTGGTATAGAATTTGATCAAGGTTCACATACTGGGATGGAGAGATTGATTGATCTTGTCTTCCCTCTCTCGGATTCAAACTTTTTGGTAACAGAGACTGTATTATATTTCCTTGTGCATTTAAGTTGTTTGCATGAAGCAAATCAATGAAAGCCAATGGGGTTAAAGAGAAGTACAGAGAGAAAAATATATTTTTTTAAAAGGGAGACTGAAATTAAACCAAAGTACTTACTAAAATTTTGGTTTGGAAATTCAATGTCCTTATTTTCTGTCTTTTCTACAACTTCAGCAGTTTTGATATGCTATAAACACAGGAGACATATTAATGTAAATTTGAATTAAGACATTATGTGAAAACAATTTTTAAAAGTCAGAGTATTAAAGTTTAAAACTTTTAAAATAAATTTGCCTTGCTATTAAAAGGTGGATGGTATTTCTACGTATTTCATAAAGGTTATGCCCACTCTAAAATACTGCCTAAACTAAAACACAAGCAAATAACTTCCATTGAAGATGAGGCAGAAGATGCTACAAATTTTCTCATCTCACCCATAGCTAGTATAATAATGCAATTTTCACCTGTAATTGATAATTTATAGACCTCCATGGCACATCTCCAATTGCCATTGATATCATAGCCTGCACCTATTTCATCTTTTCACTAACATACATAAAAGACTTGGAAACCATGAAATATTAAATGGTTTTGTAAAGTTTTGGCCACTGTGCAGGCAACCTCTTGCCTATAGTAAGCTTCCCTCTTTCCACAGCCACAGATACACACTTACCTAGATCAAATAAAAATCTGCCACCACTACCAGAAAAATATACCCTCTACGCTAAGATGTTTTTGCCTCACTCTGGCTATCTTCCCTACTTAATCTAGTCAATGGTTCTCAACACTGAGAGAGGAGCAGTAAGAAAACGTGCAAGTGTGTTTTTGGTTGTCACAATGATAGTAGGGTTCTCTTGACAATAGTAAGCACAGGCATAGGATGCTTATCATCCTACAACATTCAGGACCATACTGCACAACTAAACAATAGTGCCACTATTCAAAGAAACACTTAGCTAGATCATTTGAACCATGACTGACTATTTTGTTTCTAATGTCTTCAACTCTTACACTCTTTATACTTCTGCCACATAACCAAGTTCACCACCTATTCTTTTTTACTGTAACACCAAGGCTGCTAAGCTTTGAGAAAATTACACATATTTCTGAACTAATACTATGATAAAATTCATAGTTTTAGTTAAACTGAGGCCTCAATATTGCCTAATGCTTGTACTTATACTGAACCTTTTTCGTTACTTCTCAGTAGCTATTCCTAATCTTTATGCGCCCCTGAGCCTTTTACTTCAACACATCCCCAAGAGAAACCACCCTCACACTTCAGAGAAATCAAAAGCTACTAGGTGTTCCTCATCCACGTTTATCTGTACCACTGATTACCTCCCATTTCTCCAAGAAACAACTTTCTCTTATCCATTTTCTGCTCTATCCCTTCAACTACCTTGAATAAATGCCCTTATCCTTGATGTCCTTTCGACTAATCATTATTGATCCTTCAAAAATCAATATACTCTCCATCTTCTTAGACAGCATTTCCTGATTGTCACCATCCCTTCCAGCTCTGGAGTTAGGCACCTACCCCTCCACTATGTTCCTATTGCATCCTAAATGTACATCTGAGAACACTTATATAATATTATAATTATCTTACTTGTCTAATTTCCATGCTAGACTTGCAGATACTTAAGGACAAGGTCCACTTGTATCTTACATTTCTATACCCGAGGTTTTGCCATAGCAGACACTAATTTGTATAATAAACTAAAGAATGATGGCAAGTCCCTTTCTCCTACTGAATGTGTAAATCCTAATTATATTGATATTGTTAGCACAGTAAGGGAGTCATATGTTAGAAGGACCTCACTTTCAAGGGCAATAAATATCTAAAAAGAAAAAAAAGCAATACTTTAAACAAAGTGAGACACTCAATAACTTGATAAAAATTTATTTAAAAAATGCTTTCAAAGTAAAGTTACTTTGTCTGTATTATCTCCTCTATTTCTTCCTTCAGACGGTCTAGATTTAAGTGATACAGCATTATCTGCTCCATTTTCTGATGTTTTAGAAACACCAGGTTTTTCTCCAGAACTCATCATTTGGAGTGGTGCTTTAACTCTTCCTCTTCGTGGTGTTGCTGAAAAGGAGGACAAAGGACTGCTAAATTTGTGGAGTTTTTAAGATTACATATTGCTATTACTACAGTAATTTTTAGATGAGAAGGCTAAAAAGGAAGGTTCTAGGATGGGCCCCAGGTTTCTGGTTTAGATTAATAAGTAGATATGGATGCCATTTACCAAAGTAAGAAATAAAGAAAAAATTGGCAGGGAGGGTAGAAAGATGCATGTATCTTGGACTTAGTAAGTTTGAGGAGCCTGTCAGACATTAGACAATTGCCCAGTAGGCAACTGGATTTTGGGAACTGAGGTCACTATCAAATTGTCATAAAGATTAAATAAGACTGCGTTATTATAGCAACTAGTACACAGTATCAGGTTATTTTTTAATTTTTACTTAGCTCTCAGTATGTATCAGGCACTGGTTAAATGTTTAAAATATTCCTTGTTGAATGATTTTTACTTAATCTTCTAAACAATTTGATGAGGTAGACACTTTAGTCCCATTTTATAGAAAGGAAACTGGTTATAAACTTAGCTAGAGGATAATCTGTATGAAGCACACACCTAGGAATGGGGAAATAAGCCCAAGTGACCCGAATAATTCAATGTTTTAACCACTGTTATGCTGACTACTGCTTAAATTGTAATGAATTAATTAATGCTGGATGTTAATATTTTGAATAATGTTTACATGTCAAAACCCATTATACCTTTTTTAGACATTTGAAATTTCTTGACCATTAGAAGACATTTGTGGTTCATATTTTATCAATTTTTATATCTCCAACTTATTCTCTAGGTAAATTATGTTCAGAATAACCCTGAATTAAAAATTGTGTTTTAAAATATAATATACATGTTAGAAATCTTTTAAGACTATAAAACTTACATGTGTTGATTAAAAGTATTGGGCTTCTCACAGTGTATCTATCTGCACCAGGAACAATCATTGATGCTTCAGACATCTTTCTTTTGCTAGGAGTAATTATCTTAAACCATGAGAAACAACCACAGTGAACACACATTCTCTTTTGAAATTAAATATCCTACAATTTATTCATAACATTTTACCTTTACTACATGAACAAAATATATGGTATTTTATAACAACATGATATCCAGAAATGTCTGTGTTTTAGGCTCACTTGAAGGGTTTTATCCTAATATTTGGTATTGAATAGATAGCCAAAACAAGTAAAGAATGTTGTTTTAAAGAATATTTGTAGAATATCCAGACTTACGAAATACAGTAATTATTACAGCTTTAAATACTAGCTGAAAATATTTTATTGATACTGCTTTTATCTAGTTAACCAATGGCTCACAATTTCTATTCTACTAAATGCAGATGATGTTTGGATACATATTTATGTAAATTTGTTTGTGAATGCTTTCATAACATTAAGTATTCTTCAAAACTTTCACACATATTCTGTGAAGACTAAAATGCCTTTGGAGTAAAAGGTAGCCACAGCAATTCAGAAACTCAATGACACACAAGCTAGTGGTTCTAATAAAGACTTGCATTTTCTAACTTCATCCTAGAATAACTGATAAGAACAACAGAAGTAGATAAGCAGAGGCAGGGACTACAAGGGATAGGCGTTTCAGAGGGTGCTATACAAAGGAGTAGATGATGACAAACTGCAAGAGGCAGAGGAAAGCTGTTTTTAAAAAGGCACCTGCCCCTAAGACAGAAAAAATATTGATAGAGTTTTGAGTAGGTACGTATATGGGGTGCGGATGGAAGGTGGGGGAGGAGAAAAGAGAATTCTAAGATTAACCAGAAAACAAGCTACTGAACTAGTAGATTCTTCTTAAAGAAATTACAGTTCCTAGTGGTATATAGTGAATGGGCCTGGAGAAGTTACTTATTCCTATAAATGCTTCAAAAAGTTAATCCTTATTGAAAACACAGTGTGTATTGAACAACAGTGCAATGTTTTTCAAAGTTTAGTGCCCTTAAATCTTTCCCAGAGTTTATGATTCAGTAGGCTTAAGGTCGGGGGAGGGGGTCTAAGAATCTGCATTTTTAATAAGTATTCAAGTTATGATTCTGATATAAAGAATCAGAAAATAGCTTTTATGATCAAACGTCTATGGGAAATATAAGATGACATTTTTAATTTAATGAAGGACACAAGACTAAAGGGAAAAAACAGTGAGCAACATAACATGCCAAAATGTATGGAAGAGAACTGTGGGGTTATAGTTGCCTAAATGTGAGAGATTAGTAAAAACTGAAACAATAAAAAAAACTCCATGAAGAAAGTGAAAATGAACCAAGACTGGGAAAATGTAAGTATGTTTTAGATGAATAAAGGTAAGGAACGAATAACATGAATGAAGGTATAGAGGTAAGAATGAGCATGACATAAAGGAGACAGCAAAGCAACTGAACTTACTAAAGTGGAGGGTAATTTGATAGAGTAAAATTAAGTTACAGAAGATCTCAGAACTGAGTCAAATTTAGATTCAGTGGGATAAACACAGAGATTACAAAACTTTTTGAGTAGAAGAATGCTATGAGGATATTCGTATTAAGAAAAAAATCAGTGGTATACCATATAAAGCAGCTGGCAGGATGAAGCAATGGTGTCAACGACCAATTAGGAAGTTACTGTATTAACTTAGGTAGGCTAAAACAATGGTAAAGGGAACAAGGAGGAAAGAATGTGAAAGATACCATGAAAGAACAATTCCAGCACCTTGGTTCCATGCATGTGGAGAGAGGAGGCTGAAATCAAGGATATCATCAGAAAAAGTATGGATAGCATTATTGAAGTATGGAGGCAGATGTAAATTTGAGGCAAAAAATAAAGAGTTTGAGGTTAGACTTCAAGAAGGGACTTGAAGAGACATACAAAAGGAAATATTAGAAGAGTAAGTGGAGACACAGCTATGGAACTTTGAAGTAAAGTCTGATACATAAATTTTAAAAGCTTAAATCACACACATGAAGGAAGCTCTCTAAGGGAGAAGGCATAGAGATGTTCAGAAGACTGGGTATCAAGCTTTTAGAGCAAATCTACATTTAGGAGGTGGAGAGAGAAAGTATCTCTGATGTAGTAATAGAAGCTGAAAGAGAATTAAAATGCCTAACACAAAAGTCAAAGGAGAGGACATTAAGAAAGAGGGCTATCAGCAATGTCAAGTGTCCCAGCAAGATACGGAGAAGGCGGCTTAGAAATGGTTCTCCTGGATGTGGCCTAGAGGAGATCTTCAATGGAGGAGGAGGACAAAAAAGAACCTAATAGTTTTCTTTCTTTCCTCACGCAAATAAGCAGAACAGTACATTATAAATTTGTATTCTACATTATGGCCCAATGCAAAGATAGAACAGAAAGGATAAGTGCAAACAGTGGTAGTTACTTTCCTATATACAATTAATTTGGAAATTATAAGTGTATAGTATACCTTGTCCTAACCCCCTAATCCCTACACACAAATACAATTCGCTAAAACACTATCTTTTGTTTGCATTTTAAAGGGCAGGGAAAATGCTCTGAAATGTTATTGATGAAGGTCATTTAACATAAATTCTAGATGTGTTTTTCTGTAATTTTATACAGCAATGATTTGATCTATGTTGTTTTATAAACAACTATTTTGACACCACGTTTACCTCAAGCTGACTATTTTTTCTGTCCCCTTGATTACTGTTTTTGATATATTTTGGAGGTATAGCAGATTCCTTTTGGGGCTTAGGTTTTTCTTTCAAACTAACAAGCTCTTCTTCGACTGGTGAGACTTGACTCTCTGGCACTAGAATCTGTTGATGTGGAAAAAAAATTTTAACACTGAAAACCATAGGAAGTTCCCCAAAATCACTGGATGTTTTAATAAAGCGTCCACTCATTTCACACTTACAAAGGTCAATTCTTTCTGTCTTCTATGTACTGTTAAAATTTTTAGTCCTACAAAGTGACCCAACAAAAAGTGTCCACTTTTTAAAATGTTTATTGACATAAAACAAGCTTTGGCATCATCAGAAGGACACATACTTCTAATTGTTAAAGTTACCAAAACTGGTATTAATGACTATCTACCTTCTGTACTAAAATAAACTATAATTAATAATGTTTAAAAGATAATATACATCTTGAGGCACTATCTATATTAAGATAGTTTATTTTTTAGATATTCACTCTCCAACAGGAACTTCATTACTGTGCTACTATTTAGGGATAAATTTAGCCCGATGATAAAAATCAAGTAAGTTAGACACATACCTGGGATCCACTTGCGTCAAAAAGTATATGCACAGATGTTTTGGCAACTGAAATACCTTGTTTTCTGGTAAATTCCTAAAATTAAATTAATTCAAAGGGATGTAATTTTCTCCCATTTTAATGCAATTATTTCCTACCTACTTCCTTACAAAACTGCCAAATTATCTCAAATCACTACTCTGTATATATAAATACTCTTCTCAGCTTGACTCCCCATGAACCACAGTCTTCTTAGCTTGTCATTTTGGTAAGGGTTCCG
This sequence comes from Equus przewalskii, assembly GCF_037783145.1. NCBI lineage: Eukaryota > Metazoa > Chordata > Mammalia > Perissodactyla > Equidae > Equus > Equus przewalskii. Next base: position 46,099,880 of record NC_091851.1, read on the forward strand.
CACAAACATATTCTCTGTTATTCTTTACCATAAATCTTTCGCACTGCTATAGACTGAATGTTTTACCCCCAAGTTCACATGTTGAAACCTAATCGGCAAGGTGATGGTGTTAGGAGGTGGGGCCTTTGGGCGGTGATTAGGGTCACAAGGGCAGAGTTCTCAAGAATGGGAGTAGTGCCCTTTACAAAGAGACCCCAGAGAGCTCCCTTGGTCTTTCTGCCATGTGAGGACACAGCGAAAAGATGGCCACTATGAACCAGAACGTGGGCCCTCACTAGAGACCAAATCTACAGGTACCTTGATCTTGGACTTCCCAGCCTCCAGAACTGTGAGGTAAACATTTGTTGTTTAAGCCACCCAGTCTATGGTATTTTTGTTATAGCAGCTTTAACAGAATAAGACATGCACTATCCAAACTTGGCAACAGAATATCTCCCCCAAACATAACATGAATTGTCACCTTAGATTCCAAGTTAAACAATATCCTATTCAGAATGTCTTCCACAATCCTAGGAAGCATTTTATCTACATTTCATCCATCAACTTCAAAGGCCATTTAAAGCCCCATCTCCACAGCCTTTCTTTCAAATCTGACTCTTAATGAGCATTCTTTTTCCTCAACTTTTATACTTCATTTTCCCTATGCCACTTATTTATTTCTTCTGAGTATATTCTGTAATTCTCACAAAAAGTGTTTAACGTCTTGAAAACACGGCTTTGTCTCATTTCACTTTTTAAACACCTGGCAGAAATTCACTAAATGTTTTCAGGAGCTGCTGCTAATTTTGTCATCTGAGATCCTTTCTAATAGGTATCTCAAATGGTATGGCTAACAATGTGATGGCTATTCCACAATGCAAATCTAAAGAACCAAAAATCTACATGTCATTTTAAGAACTGTAGAAAAAGTCATTGAAACTTATAGCCCCAAGTAAGTGAAAGTTTCCAGAATTATGAAAATTTAATAAAATTTATTAAAAAGATTTTAAGCACTTACCTTACGTTTATTTGAACCAAAAACTTTTTGTGTCACATTAGTGATTTCTAATGATGCATCAAAATACAAAAGCAGTTCTTTCCCTTGTCTTTCACTAATTTTTACTGTATTTTTCAGAATTATGGTCAGTATCTTCTTTGATTCTCTCACTGTACACAAACACATCACACTGATTAGTTTATATTAATTTCTATGATACCATTCCATAGGCATACCATAAATAAGAAAAGCATACAGCATATTAATTAAAATGAATTGAAATAAAGTTAAATTTTAGGATTTAAAACAGTATTTAATCAATTCTAGTACTGACTACCTATGTAAGAAAATCAAGTCAATTTACTTTTCAGAGTCTCAGTTTACTAATCTATAAATTACAGGGCAATATAATAGCTAATGAGCTAAGGCCCTGAATACAGTCTGGACACTAACAGGTTCTTAATAAATATCCCTCGAATACATCTAGTTTATTAATTTAAAAGAGGCAAAGAAAATAACTTTAATTCCATAAATGACTATATTTCATGGCATAAGCATCTATTCAAACATTTCTATTAAATTCACAGTTCCTACAAACATATTGACAGTAAACATTTGATAAAAATTTGAGGTTTTAATCAATAAAAAAATTTGATAAAAACTAGGAAACTTTGAGCTAAGAAGGATACAGTGCTAATCCTCAATGAATTTATCAATCCAGTGAAAATAAAATACTGTTATGCCAATTTATAACAGGTAGTCACCTCCCTTCCTCCAAAAAGTTACCAAAAAATTACCTGGCCCCCAATTAATGTGCCTGTATTATGGACTAAAAGTCCCTATGGTCTTGTCCTACTTCTGGTGGTGCTCCTGTTGTTGACTGAGAAGTCTCCACACCTGCCCCCAGTATATACTTTGGGGCAGGAGGAAAACATCCTAAGGGAGAAGGACTACATCAAGTAGAAAAATTTGTCTGTAAATCAGGAGAAGCTCTACTGGCCACTCCATGACCTATCCTAAAGGACAAACGTCCTTATTGACTATAAAATCCTCTGATTCTTATGAGGCATGCCCAAGTAGAAAATGTCCTATGCGCTTTTGCAAGTATATGCTCATGAAACTTCCACAGCAATGTCCTTTGATGTTATTAAGAATTATCAATTGCTTGAAGATAGTGGTGACACAATTTCTAACTCAAAGAGTGCCAGTAGCTTTTTTGGGGGAAAAAAATCACAAATTTTAACAGCAGTAATTTTTCAGGCCTTAAAGATGAAATTTTACGCAACTTTGAAGATGATTATGTTTCAGATTTTGGTGATGAAGACTGAAACATTTGTAATCCTTATGAATATGTTGCTGATTGTTATATCCCTCCGATATGCATTTGATTTTTTCTGCAGCTTTCTGTGAACTTGTGAATGCAATATTTGCTATACAGCTTACATAAACATAGTTTTAGAATCACTTCAGATTTATTATTTCACTGAATGCTTTGTACCTGTTTGTAGAAACTATTCTCCACATATATCGAGACTGCATAAGAATTTATTGATATTTGTTATATTTTATTTCTGGCTTTGTTATTTCTGATATTTGCCTTGACTTCCTGGACTATACCATAGCTTGCTTTTCAGTTAGTTAGCAATATTACTAAAATACCAGAAAACTTCCTATTTTGTTGCTTGCTATAAAATCCAAGTACTTACAGATATCAACATTTTTTGATCTTATAACGTTATCTTGGTATTTTACTGGGATTCCATTCCAGTATACTATACTTACATGAAAATAATATGCTTTCTCCTGTAAAGCCATTCAAAACAAAACTTTAAAAGAAATTGTCCATGGAGCCTTTATTTTATAAATTCCTATAGACTACACATAAAAGGATCTAACTGCACTCTGTCATGATGCTGCTTCCCCATCCCCTCAGTCTGCAACTGCAGAAATTCTTTTTACTAGAAATATTGCTCGATCTCCAGGGTCCACACTTCTTTAACTTCCACAAGTGCCATTCATGTAAAAATTCAGATCTTGCCTGTTCCATATAGGGAGACTAGATTATCACTTTATTACAAAGGAGATCAAAGGATACAAATGAATAGCCAGATGAAGAGATACACAGTCCAAGGTACGGAAGGGTCCTGAGCACAAGAGTTCCTGATCCTGTGGAGTTGAGGGTGCGCCAACCTCCCAGCACGTAGATGCGTTCTTGTACCAACCCAGAAGCTCAAAAAAAACCCCACTTTTAATCCATACATACACACTTAATTTTTAATAAAAATGTCCTAATAAAATTAAGATGAGTTATATTTTGGAAAATAAATCTTGAAATCAACTTTAAGTTATGCCATTAAAAAATGAAAATAACATTTTTGCCCAATTATGTGCAAAAATATTTGGTAAGACGGAAAACACAGAACTTTATTAGGTGGTGATGGCAATGATTAACATGAGAAATTATATGAAACAAAGGAAGAGAGAAGAAATTCAAATTTTTTTTTTGTTTTTTGTGGTGTTTTTTGTAAGGAAGATTGGCCCTGAGCTAACCTGTCACCAATCTTCCTCTCTTTGCTTGAGGAAGACTGTCCCTTAGCTAACATCCATGCCAATCTTCCTCTACTTTGCATGTGGCATGTCACCACAGCATGGCTTGATTAGCGGTGTGTGGGTCCACACCTGGGATCCAAACCTGTGAACCCCAGGCCGGCGAAGTGGAATGCTCAAACTTAACCATTATGCCACCAGTGTGGCCCCTCAAAAGATTTTAAGAGATAGAAATGAATGAACATGGAAAATTATTAACTATGGGAGAGAAAACAATCAAGAATGGCTTCTGTATTTGGGGAAGCTGGAAGGTTATCACACCATTTGTGGAGATAGGAGATAAAGGAAGAGCTCTTGGAGATAAAATTATGAGTTTAGTTTCAGACATGGGTTTCAGATACTTGCAGCAATATCTAAGTGAATAGTTTATTACTCACATCTCTATCTAGAAATCAGTTGAGAAATTAGGAAAAAAGATACAAAAATGAAAGTGCGGTCAATAGTGTCAAACGTGGGAGAAAGGTCAGTATAAGGACTGAAGTGTGTACACGGATACTAACAATAAAATTATCTTGACATCTGAGATTTCAGTGGAGTGAGATGTGAAAGAGAATTTAGTAAGAACAGGAATGAATAGCAGGAGAAAGAAAGATTTAGTAAAAATTATTTTTGCAAAATTGGCTACGAATGGAAAAAGAGTAAGATAGCTAGAGGAATAGATGGGATCCAAGTAGGCTTTTCATTTGAAGATGCAGTGACAAATGTACCATAAAAATGTAAGATGTTAAACATATAGGCAAGGACATTATGCTAAGTGAAATAAGCCAGTCACAAAAACACATATACTATATTATTCCTGTATACATATACTGTAAAATAGTAAAATTCATACAAACAAAAAGTAGAATGGTAGTTACCAGAGGCTGAGTGGAGAGGGAAAAAGGGAATTGTTTAATGGATACAGAGGTTTCAATTTTGCAAGATGACAAAGTTCTGGAGATCTGTTTCATAACAATGTGAATATACTTAACACTATTGAACTATACACTTAGAAATGGTTAAGATGGTAAATTTTATATTAATTTTTTTTACCACAATAAAAAAATAGGAGAAACTGGGTGAGGGTATATATGGAAACTTTCTATACTATTTTGACAAGTTTTCCGTAATCTTAAACTATTCTAATACAAAAGTTTATCTTTAAAAATGACCCAAATCAAACTTCCAAAAACGAAAAACATAATGCCTGAGGTAAACGTTATACAGGATAGGACTGAAAGCAGATTAGAACTGCAGAAGAAAATATTAATGAGCATGAAACACAGCAATATGAAACTATTCAAATGAAAAAGAGAGTGGGAGGAGTGTAGGATGGGGGAGAGTAGAAAACCCAGAGAATCACTGAGCTTGGGAAACTTCAAGTAGCTTAGTACATGTATAATCAGCGTCTCCAGAGGAGAGAATAAAAAAGAAGGAGCAGGAAAAATTATTTGAGGAATAACAGATGAAAACTATAAACCCACAGAACAAGAAGCTCAATGAACCTCAAGAACAAACAACATAAAGAAAATTACACTAAAACACTACAGTCGTTTAAAGATGCATCATTTAAAGATACATTTTGAAAAATGCATCGTTAGGCGATGTTGTTCTTGTGCAAACATCATAAAGTGTACTCACACAAACCTAGATGGTATAGCCTACCACACAGGCAGGCTTGATGGTACTAATCTTATGGGGTCACTATTATATATGTGGTCCATCATTGACTGAAACATTGTTATACAGTGCATGATTGTAAAATCAAATTGTTTAAAACTAGTGATAAGAGAAAATCTTAACAGCAGTCAAGGGGAACAAAGATTTTAAATAAAATGTAACAAACATGAAAGTGATAATATACTTCTCATCATAAACAATGCAAGCCAGGAGACAATAGAGTAACATCTTTAAACTGAAAGAAAAGCAATAGGCAATCTAGAATTCCATATGCGTCAAAAGTATTTCTCAAAAATAAAAACGAAATATTTTCTAACATATAAAAACTGAAAGAACCTATCACCAGTACATCTGCAACACAAGAAATATTAGAGAAGTCACTCAGGCAGAAGGAAAATAATACCAGATGGAAATCTGGGTCTACAGAAAGGAAAGTTGAACACTGGAAATGGTAAATATGCAGGTAAATATAAAATACTTTTTAACCCACTTTTAAAATCTCTTTTAAAGCTAATTGGCTGCATAAAGGAAAAAATCATTATACCATATTGTGAGGCTTCTGACACATGCAGAAGTGAAAAAAAATTTTTTTGTACTATTGACAACAATGGCACAAAGGCCAGGAAAGCAAAAATGGATGTATACTGTTACAATGTTCTTATATTACACATAAAGGTGTATAACATTACTTGAACTTACACACTATTAAGTTAAAGACGTATAAAATAAACCCTAAATCACCCACTCAAAAAAGGGGTGTGGAGCCAACAAAAGAGATATAATGATATAATTGAAAAGTCAATTAATACAAAAGAAGACAAAGAGGAAAAGAAAAGAAATATGACAGATGGAATGGCAGGTAGAAAAAACAAAAACTAGATGGCAAATTAAAGTTTATCAATAATCACATTAAACACGACAATTAAAAGGCAGAGATTGTCAAATTCATTTAAAAAACAAGACGCAGTATATGATGCCTAAAAGAAATTCACTTTAGGGGCCGGCCCACTGGCCAAGTGGTTAAGTTTGTGCGCTCTGCTTTGGCGGCCCAGAGTTTTGCTGGTCTGGATCCTGGGCACGGACCTAGTACTGCTCATCAAGCCATGCTGAGGCGGCATCCCACATAGCAGAACCAGAGGGACTTACAATTAGAATATACAACTAGGTACTGGGGCGGGGGGGGGGGGGAGAAGAAGAAAAAAAGAAATTCACTTTAAATATACAGACAGAAATGAGTTAAAAATAAAGCTATGTCATGCTACAACTAAGCAACAGAAAGCTCGAGAGGATATATTAATAGTACATAAACTATATTACAGAGCAAAGAATATTACCATAGGGAAAATAGGGGCATTTCATAATGATAAAGGGGTCAATTTATCAAGAAAAGATAATATGACTAAATGTTTATACAATTAATAATAGAAATTCAAAATACCTGAAGCAAAATATGACAGGGCTGAAAGAGCAGGAAAAAACTGTACAATTACAGTTTTACTGTAATTACAGTGACTTCAATACCCTCTCTCAATATCTGACAGAACAAGTAGGCAGACAATCAGTGAGGATGTACAAGACTTGAACAACACTATAAGCCCAACCCTCCACCCAACAAAAGCAGAACACACATTCCTTTCAAGTGCATACAGAACATTTATCAAGATAGGCCATATTCTGGGTCATAAAATAAGTGTCAATATATTTAAATGGATTCTCAAATCATACAAAGTATGCTCTCTCATAACAACGAAATTAAGTTAGAAATCAATAACAGGAAGATATCGCTGAAATCGCAAATATATGAAAACTAAATAAAACACTTTTAAATAATCCTACGGGTCAAGGAAGAAATCAAAAGAGAAATTTTAAAAGAATCAAATTAATGAAAATGGAAACAAAACACATAATTTGTAGGATACTGCTAAGGAAGTATGTAGGAGGAGAATTTAAAGCACTAAATGGCTATATTAGAAAAGAAGAAAGGTCTCAGATCACTTCTACCCTGAGACACTAGAAACAGAAAATCAAATTAAAACTAAAGTAAGCAGAAGAAAATAAATAATAAACATAAGAGCGGAGATCAATTAAATTGAAAATGAAACCAAAGGCTGGTTCTTTGAGAATATCAATAAAATTAATAAACTTCTCATCAGACTAGTCAGGAAAAAAGATAAGACACAAGTTATCAATATCAGCAGTGACAGAGGGGCCGTCACTACAGCGTCTACAGACAGTAATAAGAGAATTAGGAATCATACCACTTTACAAAGCAGATAATTTGACAACATGAATGAAATGGACAAATTACTTGAAAGACACAAATTACCAAGATTTACTCCAGAATAAATACACAACCTAAAAAAAAACCCATTACCTATTAAGTAAATTGTATTTGTAGTTAAGAGTCTTCAACAAAGAAAAGTGCAAGCCTAGACTGCTTCTTTGGTAAATACAATCAAGCACTTAAGAAACATTATAAATTCCACACATACTCTTATAGAAAACTGAAGAGCAGGGAATGAATACTTTGCCAATTCATTCTGAGTGTAACATTGCCTTGATCCTGAAACTAAAAAAAAGAAAACGAAAAAGAAAGACATTACAAGAAAACTACAGACCTTCCAGAATATAGAATACCAAATTCCTAACTAAATTTTGCTAATTAATTCCAATGATATATAAAAGGATAATATATCACAACCAAGTGGGGTTTATCCCAAGAATGCAAAGTTTGTCTAACATCTGAAAATCAACATATTTCTATTAAGGAACCATTTATCATATTAATAGATGCAGGAAAAGCATTTCCCCAAATCCAACATTGTTTATGATCAAGGAGCACTCTCAGCAGCAAATCAGCAATAAAGAGAATTTCCTCAATCTGATGGAGAATACATGAAAAGCTATCACTATAAATGCTTCACGCTGACAAAAAATGAATGCTTTCTCCTCTAACATCAGGAACTATGCAAAGAAGTCTGCTCTCATCACTTCTAGTCAACATTGTACTGAAAGTTCTAGGCAGTGTAATAAGGTAAGAAGGTAAGATTCATCATATGAAGTGTTAGCAAGGATGTGGAACAACTGGAACTCTTATACACTGGTGGTGAAAATGTAAAGTGGGGAAAATGTAAAATGATAAAACAACTTTGGACAACAGTTTGGAAGATTTTGAAAAAGGTAAACATATACCTATGGTATGACACAACCACTATATTCTTTAGTATTTATCCAAGAGAAACAAAAGGATATATCCACATAGATAATTATACATGAATATTCACAGCAGTATTATATAATAGCTAAAAACTGGGAACATTCCAAATACTCACCAACAGTTGAATGGATAAACAAATACAATGGAATACCACCCAGCAATAAAAGGAATAAACTATTGATGCATGTAACATGGGTGAATCTAAAATACACACACACAGAGTGCTAAAAGAAAGTAGCCAGACAAAAATTGCTACATGCTGTATGAGTCCATTTATACAAATTCTAGAAAATGTAAACTCATCCATGGTAGAGAAATCATTAGTGATTGCCTGGGGATGGGATAGGAGAAGGGATGGATAGATTAAAAGGAGCATAAAGAACAGTTGGGGGTGATGTATATGCTAATTAACTTGATTGCCAAGATAGTTTCATGTGTGATGAAAGATATCTACAAAAAATCTTCAGCTAACATCACGCTTAATGGTCTAATATTGAATGTTCTTCCCTAAGCAAAGATGATGAAGCAGGCAAAGATGACCACTTTTACCACTTCTATTCAGTACTGTACTGGAGGTTCTAGCCATTGCAATAAGACAAAGGCAGAAATAAAGAAAGGGGGGCCGGCCCCGTGGCCAACAGTTAAGTCCGTGCGCTCCGTTGCAGTGGCCCTGGGTTTCCCCAGGTTCAAATCCTGGGCGCTGACATGGCACTGCTCGTCAGGCCACATTGAGGTGGCGTCCCATATGACACAACTAGAAGGACGTGCAACTAAGATATACAACCATGTACCAGGGGGATTTGGGGAGATAAAGCAGAAAAAAAAAAGATTGGCAACAGTTGTTAGCTCAGGTGCCAATCTTAAAAAAAAAAAAAAGGAAGGAAGGAAGGGAGGGAGGAAAGAATAAAGGCAGGGAGAGAAGATAGAAAAGGAAAGGAAGGCAGAAAAGAAAGAAGAAAGGAAGTTAATTAAGGAAGGGCATAAGGATCAGAAAGGAAAACGTAAAACCATATCCCTATTTTCAGATTACCTAGAATATCCTCAGGAATCTATACTACAACTACTGGAACTAAATAGTGACTTTGGCAAGATTGTAGGACACAAGGTAAATATTTTAAAATCAATTGTATTTTTAGATACTAGCAGAAAAAATTTGGAAAAGTAAATTAAAGACAAATTCTATTTACAAGCATATAACCTAAGAATGAAGACTTGCAAATAAGTTCACCAAAGTATTGATAAGACTTCTACACTGAGAACTACAAAACTGTTGATAGAAATTAAAGACCTAAATAAACGGAAAGATCTACCAAGTTCATGGACTGAAACACTATTGTTACAACGTTATTTCTTTCTATATCAGACTACAAACTCAATCATAATTCTGGAAGGCTTTTTGCAGCAATTGATAAGCTAATTCTAAAATTTATGTGGAAATTCAAAAGATTGAGAATTTCCAAAGCAGTCTTAAAAAAAAGCACAATGTTGGAAGACTTACACTATCGGACTTCAAAACTAACTATAAATCTACAATAATTAAAAGAGTGCGGTACTGGCATAGGGATTGGCAAACAGATCAATGGAATGGACTACAGCATCAAGAAATAGACCTGCATTTATATCAAGTTATTTGATTTTCAACAAGGGAACCAACGAAATCCAGTGGGGAAAAGAAAGCCTTTTCATCAAATAGCCCTAGAATAACTATATATCCATATGATATAATGAACCTCAACTCCTTTATCACACCATAACCAAATATTAATTTGGGATGGATCATAATCCTAAACATAAGAGCTAAAACCATACAGCTTTTACAGAAAAGTAGGGAACATTTTTGTGACTTGGTACTATTAAAAAATTTTTTAGGTTACACAAAGCAGTAACTATAAAAGAAAAACACTGATCAAGTGGACTTCAAACTTAAACACTTCTCATTAAAGACACCATTAAGAAAACAAATAAGGAAAATACAGACTGGGAGAAAATACTCACAGAATACATATCTGTCAAAGAATTGATATACAGGATATGTAAGAACCCAAAAAGTAATAAAAAAAGACAGTTCAGCAAAAAATGGACAAAATATTTAAACAGATACTTCAGAAAGGAAGATATATGAATGACCCTTGAGCACAAGAAAAAGTTCTCAATATCACTGGCCACTAGGAAAATGCATATAATACCTATCATGAGATACCACTACATGCCCATTGAAATGACTAAAATATGTCTTGATATCTGAATTTGCAGTGGTACCAGTCTGCCAAGTTGTACAATTTCGTCCTGCAGTTCCAATTACAGTACAATTCCAGTTACAGGAGTGGAGAAACCAGATGTTTGGATCTAATCAAACAAATAGATGGGAGGGCAATAGCTTGAACATACTGACCAGAAAGTGACTGATCACGGGTTTTAGACTAGACAGAGAAGGAAACAAGTACAGGAGGGAGCTGGGAGATAGGCGGAAATGTGGAGTCAGGGAATTTGATGATTTTGAACTATCAAATTTAGGAATGTCAACATATGAAAACATTGATTTTGCTTTCATCAGTCTATTTTGTTTTCCCAGAGAGCATGCAACTTATACTCCAAATGATAAGAATCAAGAAGAGAATCATAGAAAACAAGTTCAATACCTTCAATGCTGTATATTTGTACTTTTTCCTCAGGCACAGTGACTGCTTCCCACTGATGACCCTTTAATTTAAAAACAGGTTTTGACCATAAATAAATAATAATTTAATCCCGCTTTAAAGTCTCTTTAAATATCATTTTTTAAGTTATACAAACAATATACGTTATTTTTTATTAAGTATCCCTAACTAACCAGTTGATAGAACACTTCTCTCACTCCATCGATTGATTGCTTAATATATTATACATGTCACATTTAATCTATTCATTCACTCTTAAAAGGAAATGATGGTATTGATTAATTTTATGGTTTCCTATTCTTGATCAAAAAAAGAATGACTATGCATTTATTAGCGGATATCCTTTTCTTAAATGTTACCAAATCCTGTCATTTCTTTCTTTGAAATGTTTTGTGAAATCATACTCATTCCTTAATTCCCACTCATTGATTGTCCTTAGACTCGAACATTGAATGCACAAGAACAATAACCCAAAATGGTTTCCCCTTCCAAATATTTTCATTGAAAATTTGCTTAACTGAATAAAATACTAATGAATTTACAAAAAAATTACAGGAAAAATTAGATACCATTCCTAAAAGATAGGAACTCATCATTTTTCCCATTCAAAACTTATGTCCTGTGAGAGCATCCCCCATCCAGTTACACAAATTTTATTAATCCTTTCTCTTTTTACTACAAACAAATCGCCACATCTGCTCAACTCTACCTCCTTTCAAGTTTTTCTGGAATCTATCCATTTCCATCCATCCCCACTGTCACTTTCTGAAACCATGCCACCATGATTTCTCACCTGGATTATTGCAAAAGTCTCCTAACTGCATCTGGTCTTGTCCCTTTTTAATCCATTCTCCCCACCAGAAGAATCTTTTATATGAATGTGATCCTCAGTGCCTAGCATATATCTGGCACATAGTAAGTTCTTAATAAACATTCATTGAATTGATGTTTCCTCCTACTTATAATCCTTCTTTGGCTCCACTTTGCCTTATTTCTTTCCAATCTCCTTCACACTCTATGCACTAACCATCCTATCGCATCTTCCTTTGAATATTATATTTATTCATTCTTGCAATAAATATGAGCCCTGGAATAACTATAAATGAGAAAAGACAGGTTCTTGATATCATGCATCTTGTATTCTATGGGGGGGAGGAACAGACAACAAACAACAAATAAACAAAATTATTTTAAGAAGCAATAACTACTATAAAGGAAATAAAACAGGAAAATGTGATATAATGTGGCTGGGAGGCTACTTTAGATTGGTTACCAGAGTATATCTCTATAAGGAGGTGATATTTATGTTGAAATCCAAATGGGAAGGAGTAAAGATGCAAAGATCTGGAGGACATTTCTAGGCAGAAGAACCAGCAAGTAAAAAGCCTTGAAATGGACATGATCTGTGTTAGAAGAATAGAAAAAACTGAATGTGGCTGGAACATAGCAAGCATAGAGAATGGTCTGAGATGTCACAGAAATAGCCAGGGGCCAGATCATAAAGACCCTCATATGCCATGTTAAAGAGACAAAAGAAGAGTTTTAAGAAGCCACTAATGGAGAATGGCTTCTAGGAGAGTAAGAGAGAATACAGAGAGAAAGTACTACTGGTAGAGAAATCCAGAGGATTAAATATATTTTTGGGGAAGAAGAATCTCCCAGCATCTCTAGATCAATGTCTGGAACGTAGAAGGCATTTAACACTTACAAATGCATTTTATACTATCCCTGTCATTTATAATACTATAATTGCTTATTTTGTTGTCTGAATCATCCATTAGACCAAACTGAGTGAAAACAGGAGCTACATCAATCCTATTCTACACTCTTCTTTCAAAATGAAAGTCCAGTTCCTGAAGAAAATCCACTTAAAAATACTCCTACAAACCCTGTAGGAATAAATACACTAATGAAAACTGTCAGTGCCCTTGAGAAGCAGTGCTAGTATCTGGAACTCAGTTTTAATTAAGCATTCTAAAAAAGTATCCTAAAGTAAAAAGAAAGAAAGGTATGTGGAATTCCTAAGAGGTATTTGGTTAGTGTTCATCTATAAAGAGTTTACCTGGAATAAGAAAGCAGGATTTTACAAAAGACAGACTGAAAAAACTAAAGCCAATGCAGATCAACTCTTAGTCAGATTTTGGCAAAGTGACTATACAGTTTGAGACAGAAGTATGCCAATGTACCAAATATTAAGTGGTAGCTATTTGGAAACAATGGCTCAAGAATTTTCCTCAGGTTCAAAGGAGGTCATTAGAAAATACACTATCTGGATGGAAGGTTTAAATATATCCATAATAGAGCACAGAAAGAAAAGAACTAAAATTCGCTTCCAAATATTACTGTAAGAATCAATCCCTCACTATTTTCAAACAGAATGTTTTATGAAGAAGTTAAGATCACTTGTCATTATTTGTTAATGTTATTTTTAACTGAATGCCTCTGTATTTGAGTAACTGTTGTCTTTTCTAGATTCAATTCACTTCATGTGAATGAAATGAATGTTCACGTGAATGTTAAAATTTATCTGTCATTAACATGTAATTGATTTCTCAAGAGCTTATGTCAAAAAACTAGTATTAAAATTTAGCATTAATTTTTCTGTTGCAATAAAACACTAGAAATAATTTTCATTTCTAGTTAGTTTGATAGGTTACCACGCTAATCAAAACTACTAGAGCTAAAACTAAAATATACTAAAACAGCTAGAAAAATAAAGATACAAAGAAGTCTACATTCTTAAATTAAGACATTTTATATATACATATACACACATATAATATGGTACAGAGGGAAGAAAGCTCACATCATTATCTCCAGCAATGTAGAATGATAGACTCTGGCTCCCAAGATTAAAATCTATCCAAAATTCTTCAAGTTTTTCATCTGACGGTATCTGTAGCTAACAAAATAAACATATAAAACAAGTATATAATATGCTTTTAAAAGTGACAACATAAAATTATGATCATGTTATATTCATGGTGGAAGTATCCTTTTCTTAAAGAAAAGAGTATAGCTGGAAGGTGAGGGAAGATAAAGAGCAGAGATGTATAACATTTAAATCAATTTCGAAACAATCAAAAGAAATGCTGCTTTAATATTTCACACAGAAATTACCTAGATCCAAGGAATCACAAATATTCGAAGTGCAAAAACAGGTTGAAAGTATTAGTTTGAATATATTCATGAATGATAAATCAATAATGGACTTGATTAAGGAAACAGAAGAAAATTTGAAGAAGTACAGCTTTTGTATTTCAGTTATCCTTGGCTACAAATTTGCCACTTCATAAAATGTCACAGATACAGAACCCTAGACCAGCTGTATTTGTGATCTAATTATGACTATTTTTAATGTTGTCAATTTGTAATGTATAATTCACTTGACCCTAGCATCAAAATTCATCCAATAACTAAAACAAGATATGTTAAATTTAAAACCTACCTCATATTTATCAAGAAATGCTGATAAACAAGGAAATGTAAAGACCCTGAAATTAAAAGCAGTTTGAGTTAAAGAAAAATTTAATAAGCCTTGATAGCATAATCTTGACTAGCCATAGAAATCACGCCCAGGATCGAAAGTAAATCAGGCAGTGGTCATAACAACTTAAATAAAATCATATCTCCTTCTTTATTAGTTTTTAAAAATAAGAGTTTAATGGAGATTTGTTTTTGTAGAAAAAAAGCATATTACTTTGGAGATACTATTCAACCTACCTTTTTGACTAAAGTGATTGTACCAAATTACTTTTTGTGCTTTTGACTATGAGCAAAGATTCCTAATTTAGCTTATACTATTAATATAATGGAAGTTCCCATAGGACATAGATGGGAAAAGAAGACTGGAAGTGAATAATACTGCTAATAAAACTGGCTGAATTCATTGAATGCTTTCCTGGTCAGATACTATTATAAGCACTTAGCATATAATCATCTCATTTAATCTTCACAACAAACATATAAAGTAGGTATTATTAGTATTCTTATGTTACAGCTAAGGAAACTGAGTCAAATAAGGTTAAATAAATTGACCAATGTTAGAATAGAAGAGGGAAAGATATGATTCACATCCATAGTATGATTCCTTACACTTAACCCTCATCTTATCTTTTATTTCCCTGTTAGTAAACGGGAACTTATTCATCCAATGTGTCCTGAGCATCTATAAGGTGCCAAGCATTGCACTGCAAATACTGTTCTTTTGTCATCATCAAAAGTGATCAAAATTTACATTACCTATCCTTCCATGCCCATTCCCAAGATTAAAGAACCTCAGAAAGAACATCCCTAAGTATGTTAAATATAAAAGAAGATGATTTTTGTTTGCTATATATTTTTTTACAGTATGTGGATAAAGGAGGTAGGTCAAGTAATACTTATACCAAGATTTTTATTATTCTCCAAACACTAAATTTATAACGTATATGCAATTCTGAAACATGGAAAACCAATTTTAGAAATTCAAAGTTATTAGTTAATATTAATTAAACAAAAATGTATTTTTTCCTCTAAAATATACAAAGCAAAATATGACCCGTGGAGGATTATTTCAGCCTACCAGTGTAGTAATTTCCTACATGGTGTTACAGTAAGATATTGTTTTAAATATCCATGGACATTTACACTCCAACATAACAGAACAAAGTTACATTTTTAAAAGTTCACCATCGTGTGCTCCCTTCTTGAGCTCATTTTTTTATCAGTAAATGGTTGTATCCCGCATTACATTTACCTTCTCTTGTCTCCAAGCATGCCATTTACAAGGTTGAGAAATATCCTGCAATCCTAATTTAAAAAAAGAGACTTTTAAAAAGCATAGTAATTTAAAGAAACTGTTATTAATTTGTTATTTTTATACTACTTACTGTTTCAAATTCAGAGTCTTTAATTCCTTTAAATGCATTAGCAATAAAATCCATTGAAAACCACTGACATTCCAGTTCCTGTCTTTGTTTTTCTGTCGTCAGTCTACATAAAGCTTCTACGATACCTACTTGTAAGTCATAATCTTCAAAAAAAAAAAAAGTGTTAATGTATTATTTGAAATTATGCTACCTAAGAGTTTCTATAGTCAATATCTTTTATAAAGTATTAGAACAAGCAAGAGAAATAAGGAAAATATTAGTGTAATTTACCCATTGTTTGCCATTTTCTTCCTATGGATTAGAAATATCTCATCATTACAGGAATGAATACATCTCAAATAACAAAATAAGTTTAATAAAAAAGAAGGAAGGAGTGAGAATGTTTTTTAAAAGGATATTTCAAAGAAACTCCTAAATATTCAAAGACTCTGCCTTTCCATTATTATTAGAGTTGAGAAATGCAAAATAACTCAATGGTCTATAAATCACAGAAATCTTTGTTTTCCTTTTGTGTAATATGATGTTTACAGTTATTCCAAAATACTTTAAGCCAGTGGTTTATTCTATAGGTAAATCACTACATCAAAATCTCATATGAAACTTAAGAAAGAGAATCTGAGTTCTTTTAATAAATGTTCGTTTAAAAACAAATCTTTCAATCCCAAGAATACCAAACCTCATAATTTTATAAAACACCATTTGAGGAATTTCTTAGCAAAAATAATTCAAATCTATGGGAAAATTAAGTTATTATTCATAAATCTACCATTAGGGACAAATTATATTTGACAACTCCTATTGTCATGCTTAATTATTATTTGAGTTCCACAGATATTTATCATTTAATTACTTAGTACTTAAAATTGCTTGATTGTACAGTTTATAATTCTCTCACATAACCTCACTACATTACATCAATGTTATTTTGACTAAAGAGATATCATATTCTATTAATAAATTTGGAATAGTTTCAAATATGAACATTTTGAGAAACATACTTACCTCCAGCATCTAAAATCCTTTCTCCCATACTACTCCTGTGAATCAAAATAAAAGATTATATACTATACTACTATCAATTAAATAGAAAGCCCATACGTTTGGGGGAAAATAATTTCACTAACATTTACAATTGGCTAGCATCACTTCTGAAGAAAACATATCCATAAATTATATTAGAAACTTAGAACTGTTCATCAGTTTTAACTATTAATGCAATTCATGGTTGCCTTATTGCCTGATAAAACATACTTTAATTCTTGACTTGAACCACTAATTAAAGCAATATAGTACAAATTATTACATGAGAATTAACATTTCTTGGTTAGAGAGTATTTTCCTGGCATCTTCAGGCATTTTGTCAAGCATAGCATTCATTCTTTTTAGAGTCTAGAAAAGAAAAAAAAGATAATCCATTAACTTTATATATTCAGTGAAACATTAAATATTTAGAGAAATATTCTAGGTACATAAACTTAGAAGTCTATTTTTTGTCTTAATCACAGAATTTTATACAAGGAATGGAGAAGGGTAGAGGAAAGAATATAAAGTATAAAATAGTGAATACAATAAAACATAAAATACAGGATATCAAAAATAAATATACCATGATTCCTGTACTTAAAGAAGTTATACTCTTTGCAATATGACATATGTTTATTACTACTCTAAGAACTATGGAAGCAAAAAATATTGTCTTATTATTATTTGTTCTTATGGTTATACACATGTACACATATATATACACTAATAAAGGTTATCTTTAGCATTTAAATACTTAAGAACTCCTAAAATCTGGATGGTATAATTTATTTTCACATGAACTATATATATACATAAACCCTTATGATTACGAATTTTCAATAAATATTTAGTCAATATATTAATCCTGTCAGGTAACAAATTGTTAAGACAATAGAAATACACTACAGGATAATTTAGTGCCAAGATAAAATAATTATTCAATTTGATGAATTGCTACCAAATTTTCTCCACTTTCTCATTTTTAGGTTTTAAAAGAAAATCTAACAAATGAGTTTACCTCCTGCTGAATACAAATATTCACTCTTGAGTCAATAACCAGGGCACAAATTCGAGGTACGAAACTTTCCACTACTTGTCTTTTACCTGGATAAAAGTGTTAAATTATTGATAAATGTGTATTTTAAATTATTTTAAATGGCAATATTTTCTTATATGAGTTAATGGAAAGGATGTACTAGTTCAGTTCAGAAGAAGGCCCACCGACTGGCCTGGGCTCAGGAAGCATGAAATTCAGTCCTGGTTCTGTCACTTACTAGCCATGTGGCTTTGAAAAAAAAACATTCAACGGATGTGACTGACCTTAATTCTGGCAAAAGAATAACTCCAGATCCAGCTTCTTCTTTCAGGCACATAAGGCAGTATTACTTTTTTGGATGAAATAAATACAGTCAAAAGTGGAAACTTCTATTTTGAGGTTTTTGTGAAAGCTGGCCTCATTACTTTATAGTCATACCTCAAAAATTCCATAATGGCCCTCAAACACCTCTCAACCTCATGAAGATCTAAATGGCTATAGCTATTTCTAAAAGTTAACCCTATTCTCAAAACAAAGGTTTCTTAATACTAAATATATTCAGAGAAATTGGCCATGTGCTATTTCATAATGCAAATTTTAAAAATAATTTTAAATAATGGCAATACTGCAACAGAACTGTACCACTTTCCAAAGTGACTATACTGAAAGAAAAAAAATCACTCAATTAGGTGAAAAGATATAATGATTTACTTAAAAAACAACAACAGCTGGATCACATTATAATCATTGGTGCTTTAGAACTGTTTTCTCCCCTAAAAACTTAAGAACCTAGACTAGATTGCTATGTTAATTCCAAAGAAATCAATGAAAAGGTAGCGTTAACTATTATTGAAATAAACAGCAATGGATCTTTTAAAACTTTTTGGGAGAGTGTGTCAGCATTACGGCAGAGTGAGCTCTTCCTTTAGTCTCTCCCACTAAGATAAACCAAAAAAGACATTCATAAACCAACAGAGGACTTGCACTCAAAACAATAGCTGTCTGAGAGATCCACACAACCATATGTGTGAAGATGGGGTGCTGGACCCCACAGGAGGCAGTGGAGGAGGTAAGGAGATCTCCTCTCCCTCCCCAGCAGCAGTGATCTAGGGCACAGGACCTCATGTGGCACTGGGCACATGACTCTGAGAGGAGAAGGGGAAAAGGGCAGCCCTCCACAGGAATGCTTTCACTCCTGGAGTTGCCTCCCCGCCAATCAGAAATGCTGGAGAAGAAGAATACAATGAAAGAGATTTTAAAAATCTAGAATCCTTAAACAATAGATGTGATATTATGGAGGAAAGAATTAGTAATTTAGAGGACATAAATAAAAAATGCTTCAGGTGGAGGAGGAGAGAGAACTAAGACTAAAAAGAAATGAAGAAATTCTCCAGAGAACTATATGACTCAATTAGGAAATGCGACATAAGGATTACAGGTATTCCAGAGGGAGAAGAAGGGGAAAAAAGAGGAGAGAGCTTATTCAAAGAAATAATAACTGAGAACTTCCCAAACCTAGAGAAGGAGCTGGAATTACATATAAAGGAAACCAATAGAACTCCTAAGTATATCAGTGTAAACAGACCTTCTCCAAGGCATATATGAGGAAAACTGGCAAAAGTCAGAGACAAAAATATTAAGGCCAGCAAGGTAAAGAAAACAACCTACAAAGGAACCCCTATCAGGCTTTCAGCAGATTTCTCAACAGATATCTTACAGGCTAGGAGAAAGTAGAATGATATATTCAAAATTCTGAAAGACAAAAACCATCTGCCAAGAATACTCTACCCAGCGAAAATATCCTTCAGATATGATGCAGAAATAAAAATTTTTCAAGATAAACAAAAGCTGAGAGAATTCATTGCCTCAAGATGCCCCCCCACAACAGGAAATGATCAAGAAGGCCCTCATATCTGAAAAAAGAAAGACAGGGTTTACAAAGCCTTGAGCAAGGAGATAGACAAAATCAGAAAATTTCAACTATCAGAACAGGTTAGCAAACAATTATACCATTAAAGATAAAGGGAAGGAAAGCATTAACTGACAAGATCCAACATCCACTTATGATAAAAACTGTCAGTAAAATCAATATAGAAGGAAAGTACTTCAACACAATAAAGGCCAAATATGACAAACTCACTGCCAACATCATAACTCAACGGTGGAAAAATGAAAGCCATCCCTCTGGGAACAGGAACAAGACAAGGGTGCCCACTGTCACCACTCTTATTCAACACAGTACTGGAGGTTTGGGCCAGAGCAATTAGAGAAGAAAAATAAATAAAAGGTATCCAAATTGGCAAGGAAGAAATGAAACTCTCGCTGTTTGCAGATGACATGATTCTACATATAGAAAACCCTAAAGAATCCATCAGAAAACTATTTGAAATAATGAACAACTACAGAAAAGTTGCAGGGTACAAAATCAACTTACAAAAATCCGTTACATTTCTATACTCTAATCACAAACTAACAGAAAGAGAACTCAAGAATACAATCCTGGGGGCCCGCTGAGTGGTAAGTTTGTGTGCTCTGCTTCACTGCCCTGGTTGAGATCCTGGGCATGGACCTACACTCTGCTCACAAAGCCATGCTGTGGCGGTGTCCCACACAGAAGAACTACAGTGACCTGCAACTAGGATATACAACTATGTACTGGGGCTTTGGGGAGGGGGAAAAAAAAGAATACAATCTCATCTACAATTGCAACAAAAAGAATAAAATATCTATGAATAAATTTAACCAAGGAGGTGAAAGATCTATGCAATGAAAACTATAAGACGTTATTGAAAGAAATTGATGATGACAGAAAGAAATGGGAAGATATTCCATGCACATGGATTGGAAGAATATAAACATAGTTAAAAATAAAAATAGTTAAAAAGTCCATACTACCAAAAGCAATCTACAGATTCAATGCAATCCCAATCAGAATCCAAATGACACTCTTCATGGAAATAGAACAAAGAATCCTGAAATTCTTATGGGGTAACAAAAGAACCTGAATAGCTAAAGAAGTCCTGAGAAAAAAGAACAAAGCTAGAGGCATCACAATCCCTGACTTCAAAATATACTACAAAGCTATAGTAATCAAAACAACATGGCACTGGTACAAAAACAGACACACAGATCAATGGAACAGAATTGAAAGCCCAGAAATAAAACCACACATCTACAGACAGCTAATCTTTGACAAAGGAGCCAAGAACATACAATGGAGAAAGGAAAGTCTCTTCAATAAACTGTGCTGGGAAAACTGGACATGCAAAAGAATGAAAGTAGACCACTATTTTACACCATACACAAAAATTAACTTAAAATGGATTAAAGACTTGAATGCAAGATCTGAAACCATAAAACTCCTAGATGAAAATATAAGCAGTGCACTTTTTGACATTAGTCTTAGAAGGATCTTTTCAAATATCATGCACAGTTTGGCAAGGGAAACAAAAGAAAAAATAAACAAATGGGACTACAGCAGACTAAAGAGTTTCTGCAAGGCAAAGAAAACCAAGAACAAAACAAAAACACAACCCACTAAGTGGGAGAAAATATTTGCAAATCATATATCTGACAAGGGGTTAATTTCCAAAATATATAAAGAACTTGTACAACTCAACAACAAAAAAACAAACCTGATCAAAAAATTGGCAAAAGTACGAACAGACATGTTTCCAAAGAAGATATGCAGATGGCCAAAAGGCACATGAAAAGATGTTCAACATCACTAATAATTAGGGAAATGCAAATCAAAACTACAATGAGATATCACCTTACACCTGTTAGAATGGCTATGATTACCAAGACAAAAAATAACAAATGTTGGAGAGGATGTGGAGAAAACGGAGCCCTCGTACACTGCTGGTGGGAATGCAAACTGGTGCAGCCACTACGGAAAACAGTATGGAGATTTCTCAAAAATTTAAAAATAGAAATGCCATATGACCCAGCTATCCCACTACACATATTTATCCAAAGAACTTGAAATCAACAATTCAAAGAGACTTATGCACCCCTGTCCATTGCAGCAGTATTCACAATAGCCACAACGTGGAAGAAAACCAAGTGCCCATCGACTGATGATTGGATAAAGAAGATATGGTATATATATACAATGGAATACTACTCAGCCATAAAAAAAGACAAAATCCAGGGCTGGCCCCGTGGCTGAGTGGTTAAGTTCACATGCTCTGCTTCAGTACCCTGGGGTTCGCTAGTTCAGATCCTGGGCATGGACCTACACACTACTCATCAAACCATGCTGTGGCAGCATCCCACACAGAAGAGCTAGAATGACTTACAAAAAAGGATATCTGACTCTGTACTGGGGCTTTGGGGAGGAAATAAAACAAAACAAGAGGAAGAATGGCAACAGATGTTCACTCAGGGTCAATCTTCCTCACCAAAAAAAAAAAAAAGAAAAAAGAAAAAATTGTCCCATTTTCAACAACATGGATGGACCTTAAGGGTATTAAGCAAAATAAGCCAGGCAGAGAAAGATAAACACCACATGATTTCACTCATAGATGGAAGATAGATAAACACATGGACAAAGAGAACAGTTTAGTGTTTATCAGAGGGGAAGGAGGTTGGGCAGTGGGCATAGGGGTAAAGGGGCACATATATATGGTGACTGACAAAAAATGATGTACAACTGAAATTTTACAATGTTATAAACTATTACGACCTCAATAAAATAATAATTTTAAAAAACCCTTTTGGCTTTGAAGGCAAAGCCTTATAAACAATTCTTCAGCCTCAGTTACCAATCCTAGGTAATTCTTCCTCAACCAACACAGAGATAAAATAAATTAGATTGATTTCTTGGCACAAGATACTAGCTAGCCACAAGTGAAAAGATGAGTTGGAACGTGTTCTACCTTCTCAGTGTACCACTGAAAATTTTATTCCATTAACTTAAGGGTTGGCAAACTATGGCCCACAAACCAAATCTGACCTACTCCCAATTTTTGTAAGGCTGTATTATTCATCATCAGGTACTCTGTGGAAATATTTGAATCTATCATGTTCTATTGAACCAGAAGTGTCAAGGTGAATTTCATTCATTCTCAGGAATTTAGCCACCATCGGTTACCACTGAATGGCTTTGGTAATTAGCTTGAGCTGCAGAGCTGATAATCTTTCTTAAGGAATTCAATCCAAAATTACAAGGCAAAATAGTGCTTATATCAGAAACATACTTCAGTTGAGTCATTTTGATGAAACTGAGTATATATTTTTTTCCAAGCTCCAACTACAGGTCCAGCCAAATTTTTGGACATTGATGTAAGTGCAAAGGAAATTTCCATATTTCAAAATCTATTTTACTGTGCAACTGAGGAGCTTCCATTTAACTTTCAATTGAAAGTGATTAATCTGCAATGCAATAACAGTCTAAAAGGCAAATATTAAGAAGCTAATATAATT
The DNA here is from genome assembly GCF_037783145.1 of Equus przewalskii. Classification (NCBI taxonomy): domain Eukaryota; kingdom Metazoa; phylum Chordata; class Mammalia; order Perissodactyla; family Equidae; genus Equus; species Equus przewalskii. Next base: position 46,123,353 of record NC_091851.1, read on the forward strand.
CTATAATTGCTTTCCAAGTGATGAATATGCTCAATTAAAAATCATGCTCATGAATTGATATCAGTATTTGGCATTATCTGCATGAAAAGGTATTTTTTAATGCAATATACATAAAATCTCATTACAGATAACCATGAACAAATGAACATTTGCAATCAATTTTGATAACAGCAACCATTAACTTTGAACCTTAATTAAGTGAAATGCCACCCCCTTAAAAAAGAGTGCTACTCTCCTCATTAGTAGCTCTGTATTACAAAAACATTGTACTCAAATATTATATCTTGAATTGTATCAATAAAACATCTGTGGAAATTTGTTTTCTTTTTTGTTATCTAAGTACCTACATAATATCCTCAATTTTTTTTCTTGGCTCACAAAGCCTAAAATATTTACTACCTTGTCCTTTACTGAAAAAATTAATCAATTCCTGAATTAGATAATAAATTACTCATATTTGGACAATACTATGAAAACTGCAAAATTATTCTAACACTCTAACAGCAAGTTATTGTTCCAATAGAAATAAAATGTTTACTATACCTTCATCATTGATGTCATGTATGGCCTGAAAAGAAAGTGAATATCTGATTTATAATTTACTCTCTTACATTATAAACCATTACAAATAGTATTAAAATAACAGATTACATTTAAACTCACCATATAATTATTTAACTTTTACTTATTAACTAATTATTTAATTATACTAATCAGGATAAATGCTTTATACAATCTGAATAGACTAATTCAACCAAGTCACTAACCAATCTATTAGTGACTTTTAGACTCAGGGCATATACAATACAAATTGCTTTTTAAATAAACACATGCTTTACAGTATCAGTTAACAAATGTGAGTTTTACCATCAAAAGATCAAATAAGTCTTCCAGCATATTTATGACAGCTTCATCTGTTGAATTTCCTTGACTCAGAATAATTTCCTTGGACTTTTCAAACCAAGAAGCCATGTAAAAAAAAACAAATGTATACATTAGTTGCTTTGAATTAAATTTTAATAATTTTAAGAATGTTTTTATCTATCTTTGTATTAACAGTAAACCTAGGAATAAAGAAACACCAAAGATAAAAATTCCAGTATTGTATCAAAATGAGTTTATGCTTTTACACATCTTCATTGTTTTTGTTTTTTGGTAACTCACTATATTTTCCCACTGTTTAGATGGGAATGGATGAAGTTAATCCTAACTCCAGGTAGAAGACATTTATTTCCCCCTTCAAATTCCTACTTCAGATATATTCATATAATAGGTGAAAATAAATTATCATCACAAGTTAGATTATTCTGACACTGTTACTATTTGAGAAGTTTTGGTATTATTTTACCTGAATTAATTCAGATATTTGGGTGCATACTATGTCCCAGGTACTATTCTCAATGCTGAGCATACAATAATGAACCAAAACAGACAAAAATCATAATCCTACATTCTAGCATGAGAGATCGACAATAAACAATATTAAAAAAAAGTTAAATAGTGATTAAGATGAACTAAAGAGAAAATAAACCGAGTAAAGTTCTTAAGAGTCTTGTGACCTTAAATTCACATGATTATCAAGGAGCCTGTATACAGAGTTTCCTTGTGATCTTTATCTTTGTATCATATACCACAGTTTATAAAAATGTTTACTTTATCTTAAAGTTTTATATAAAGTTCACATTATTTATTTTTCGATAATTTTCAATAATAGAAAGTATACCTTTAATCATATTTCCCTCACATGAATATGTTACATATTCTATACTTATCTTTTGGACTAGTCCTTGTTTTAGCATAGCCAGAAGTCCAGCTTGCCCCAAAATACTGATATTTTTGCCACATCTTCCAATAGAAACCAAAATGATTGAAACCATTTGGATATTCCTCTTATTAAGCTCCTGAAATGAAAAGTATACATTTAAACATCTCTAAACACAATAATATGGAACTGGCATTGTGCTAGGAGTTTTTAATCCTCACAAACCCTGAAAGTCAACCGTTATCATAACCTCCATACTGCAAAGGACAGAAGTGTGATTTTAAAAAAAGCAGCTTGCCTAAAGCCACTCAGCCAGTGAATGACAAACTCAGCACAAAAGTGGAGACCTGTATAAATTCAAGAAACTTTAGACTATGATATAATTAATCCATTACCTTCCATTCTAAAAAGCTCCATGTATTTAACTAACAATTACAAGAAATTTTTACTCAATCTTTTAGATTCATAACAAATCTCAGATACTGAGAGAGACTGTCAATAATCACTTTTTCACATGTATAAAAATGCCTTACATATGATAAATCAAGTCCAAGGTTTTGCATGATTTTTATTTGTTTGTTTTACTTTTACAAGCATCAAGCATTATCTATTTCACATAAAGAATATGCTGATAGGCTTTTTAAAAATAGATCAAGTTGTTTAAAGTTCAAACAGGTAAACTATTTTTCCCCAGTTCAGGTAAACAGTGAATAATGGCAAGACTTTGTAAACACAGCTTTTTATATCTTTTATTCAGAAAACAACAGCTCAACATGTTATGTGGGATTCCTCAAATAAAAAAAAAAATTAGCAAGTAGTGAGATAAGCATTTATTTATATAATTATAGGCAAGCTTGCCAAAGCCTTTTTATTCATTTCTTTCAATGGAATACTTCTTGCTAGAAAGTAGAATGCTATCTAATAATTTTAACAATCATTCAACAAAAATGAATATTTACCCTGCATATAAGGTCATCCAACTTGTGGAAAAACTGTTTACTGCACTTAATCTTCACATCTTCACAAATATCAATTTGTAAAAGTGTTTTCAAAGGTTTGAAATCATTTTTTCTTAAAGCATCATCAATGTATTTTTCCAGCTGCTAGAGAAATATAGTTAATGGCACAAATTTTGAACTAAAATCAAAATTAGTCACCTTATGCATCCTAGTAATTTGAGAATTGTTTTCACATGAAAATTCTCAAGAGTTTATAAAATATCAACTCACTTATTAAATAAATCTTCCCACTATTAAATTTGGAGTAATGGAATTAGAGATTAAATTTCCATGATAATAACAAGACTCTTCATAGGAAAACCATATTTTACTAATTTTCCTCTTCATATCTTTTATTGGAAAGGCATCATTATGTCAAAATCAACAAAAATCTGTTAATGAAAGAAGTAAAATCAACTTTATAGTAACTAATACTTAACACCATGGATAAAACCCTAACATATCTGACTATGAACTTCTTAATGAGGTTTAAATAGTTTAAAAAACCCAAGGAAACATAAACATGGGTAAAAGCACTTTTTAGAAACTATACCAACCAATATAACTTAAGCATTACATATATATAATTTATTATTTATTATATTATACATTTATAACCTTTACCAAATATGCCATCCCTGCTATTAAACTACATCATTAACAAGGAATTTTCATACTGCAATCCAATCACAGACTTGGTGGTAAATTGTATACATGTTAAATAGATATATTAAAACTTATTCTTTACCTAAATGTAAGTATCTTACAATTTTAAACCTTGATATAAAAACATCCAGGCATAAGTTATATACTAATTACTGCATAATTCTTTTCAATGTAAAAAGCATATATAAATAATCAGTATCTGTAATACTTTATAAATATTCTTAATACAACTTTTGAAAACAAATCTATTGAAAAAAATGAAAGGAAAACATTATTTGTTAAATTATTCTACTCTTGACCATTTCATAAAAACAAGTAAGCTTTGTCTTTCTTAAAAATATGGCACTTAATACATATAAATAAACAAAAAGTTACTTTAGGAATTAAAATACTTCCTTTTGGTCTAGGATTACATACCTGGAGATCTGGTCTTATTGGCATTTTGACTTAGTTTTAAAACAGTAGGACAAAACAAACACCTATAAAAGAAAACAGATACTTTCTGTATCTTACCATCGTTCTATATGTTTAAGTTTAAAAATCTTACACATAAATAAGCATTGTTGCTTATACCAAAGGCAATAAATATTGCTTCTTCAAGTTCCTCACTGTTTACGAAATTACCCATTTGAATCTGGCCAAAGAAGTTTCTGGAGGAAAGTGTGAAGATCATTTACTCAAGCCTTCCCTTTTTTATAGATTATTTAAATAAATGTCAGAAGTCCTGCCAAAAGGTCACAAAACTAGTTAATGAAAGAATACAAACCTGGACCTCCCTCACCAGATTCCTGCTATATTTGTTCCAACTTTGGGAACACAAAGAAAGCTAATCTTGTATTAAGATCTAAAGGAAATTAGGGCTAATAATATTTAAGAAGGGAAGAATATGTAAGCATATCATCAAAAACACGATATATGAGTACTACAAATATGCAATGAAAGGAGTGAGGAAAAGATAACCTAAGCACATTTTTCCTTCAGAGGAGAATGGAAACAGGAAAGAATAGCGGTACATTAAGCACCACCTACAATCTGAACAAAGCATCTAACACTTCCAAATACAATCTGGAGGTTAGCTCTATAAAGGAAAAGAAATAATATCATCTTTCCTATACATCATGACTAGTACAATTTAACAATAATCTGTACTATGAAGACCTTTGTAATGGAATCACCAGGAAATCCAACAAAGAGGCAATTAATTAATTAACCCAAGAGGAATATAGGACTGTGTATCCGTGGGACAATAAGAAGCATTAGTCATAGTGTACTTTCTTGGAGACCTGTCAGTAGAGAAATTTAAGTACCAATGAGGACATACATGTAAGGTATACAAAAGGGATGAGCAAAAAAATCTCTTGCATTTCCAAAAATTAATTCTAGAGAAAAAACATCTGATCCCCAGAGAAAGATCTGCTCTATGTGCATAAGAAGCCAAGTCTACAGATGTTTTTGCAGCGTTGTTTGGCAAAATTCAAAAGCACTTAGATGGGAGCTGTGAATGGGAGGGAGGGTGAGGAATGAATAAATAAAATGTGGTACATGACAATTTTGTGAACAGTTAAATAAAATAAACCAGAATTTTAGATATTTGCAGTCAAAGAATTTTAAGTGATTAAAAACACACTGCCAAACGATACACACAGTATGTTCATATATGTGGAAAAAAGAAACTCTGTATATTTATGATTCTGTCTGTAGGTGTATGTAAGTATATACATAATTATGTGGGTACATGGAGAGAGAGAGACATTCACTCATATCACTCAGGACAGTTGGAGTGTTTGTCAGCTCACTGGGGAGGAAGAGTAGGGAGTTACACAGAACTGCAATTGGTTATTTGTCAAAAGCAGACTTTAGTTTTATTTGTAATTTATACTTATATGCCTTTTGAAGAGTACAGTAAATTCTTGCCAAAATGCGTAAGTGGGGTTCAAAACATGGGATCAGTAAATGTGGGTTTGTGTTATTGTGAGAGGAATGAAACAACAAAGGCCAGCCCTTGCAGTTAAGCAGCTAGGAGTCCAGCTACTTCATCCAAATCTATCCAGCCCCAGATGGGGTTGTGCTTTTGCCCCATCAGGTTGTGTCTGCCCTGGCTTAAATAATAAAAGGGTGATTCTAGGTCTGTGGCTAGCTGGGAATTGCAGTACACCAGCAATGATTACAGGATCTCTAGATAGCTGGTAGTCATTTCATCATTTTAACTGACTCAGAGAGATTTGACCCAGAAAATATTGGAAATGCAGAGACCTATTCTTTGCCTCCCCAACTCCCAAGAAGGGATGTGTCTATTTTCTACTTGGCTTCACTCTTTCTTTCACTCACCTCAAAAGATAGAAATTTAGCCTGGTCCTATTTGAGAATGTTATATCGTACACACACACATGAGCTTGCTTCATAGATATAAAACAGAAAAAAATATAGGAAAAGTATTATCTCAAACATGGAGGTAAGAGATAAGTATTGGAGGTCAGCAACCAACAGGGGGATTAATAAGAAACCGTAATAAGAACAACGTAGGCTAGAGACCCCTGAGCATCCATCACTGCCACTATCATAAGCCTGAAAGCTTAGGGGGGTGGCTTTCTTCAGGAGGGAACATTCCTTGGGATATAAAGACTGGGTTGAGGATATGATCCAGAATATCACAAAGGAATGAAATGATAAAATGTATAGAAGCAAAGCTGAGATATGAAGGAGAGATGCAGATATTCCAATATCTATCCAATAAGAATTCTAGAAACTTAAAAAAATAAAAAAGAACAGTGGGGTGGCAACAGATGAATAACAGCCAAAAACTTCCCTAAAACAAATATAAATATCCAAAAACAGAAAGAGTCCACTGAATCTCAAGGAAGATAAATAAGAAAAAGTACATCTAGGGGCCGACCCACGGCCTAGTGGTTAAGTTCGTGCGCTCTGCTTCGGTGGCCCAGGGTTTCACTGGCTCGAATCCTGAGCACGGTCATGGCACCATTCATCAGGCCATGCTGAGGCAGCACCCCACATAGAACAACCAGAGGCACTCACAACTAGAAATATACAATTAGGTACTGGGAGGCTTTGGGGAGAAGAAGGAGGAGAAAATAAAAAAAAAGATTGGCAACAGATGTTAGCTCAGGTGCCAATCTTCTAAAAAAAAAAGAAAAAGTACGTTTAGACACCTTGTGAGGACATTTCTGAATGAAAATAAAAGGGAAAATCTTAAGTCACCAAAGCAAAAACAAATAAAAGCATACAAAAGAATCAACATATAATAGATACTCTGATCTCACAATGCAATAAATGTAGAAATCAGCTACAAAGGTAGCTTCGAACTTCCTATATATTCGGAAACTAAAATATGTACATTTGAATAGTCCATGGAATAGAAAAAGATGGAAATGACAAAATATTTAAGTGAATTAGAAAATGTGTACATATAAAAATCTATAGGACACAATCAAAACAATACTTAAAAGTGCAGTTCAGGGCCTGTCCGCCTGGTTAGGTTCATGCTTAATCACTCTGGGCTCTGCTTTGGCAGCCCAGGGTTTCGCCAGTTCGGATCCTGGAAGCAGACCTAGCACTGCTCATCAGGCCGTGCTTAGGAGGCGTCCCACATAGCACAACTAGAAGGTCCCACAACTAGAATATACAACTATGTACTGGGGGGCTTTGGGGAGAAGGAAAAAAAGGAAGACTGGCAGCAGATGTTAGCTCAGGGCCAATCTCTTAAAAAAAAATGCTTTACATTTAAAAAAAGGTCAATTCATAGACTTGGATGAAATTTATTAAAAGGTGAGAACAGCAGAACTAGCCAGAAGAAACCGACCCATAGGACCTCCAGATGGTCGAGTTATTAGAGCAAATGCTTTCAAGTAACTATGAGTACTGTGTACATAAAGATTATAAAACAAAGCTGAGATTTTTGGCAGAGAACTGGAAACTGGGGTTGGGAGTAAGGAAGGCCACAGAAAATTTGAAAGAGAACCAAATAATTCCAGAAACAAAAATAGTCAATAATAAAATTAAGAATAAATGAATGGGTTTAAAAGCAGATTAGATAGATGAAGTGAAAATTAGAGAAACAGGAGGTACATCAGAATGGTACTGGGAAAATCGACTCATTATACAGAAAAAAGTAAAATTAGACCTCTATCTCCTGTCATTCACAAAAATAAACTCTAGATGAATTAACTAATATAAATGTTTAAAAACTATTAGAAGGAAATACAGGAGGATATCTCTACGACTTTGCAATACAGAAGGATTTAAGACATAAAAGCACTAAGGCATAAAAATAGATATGAATTTTTTGTACATGATCATCTCTCTCTCTTACATGCACACACATAATTTTATTGAGCACATGAGAATCTGTTCACTCACAATCCAGTACTCAATACTGATGCAGCAAATCCTATAACCATGAACACATTCACTCTCATAACTCACACCCTTCAGACCCCAGAGAAACATTTTCCTTGCCTATGTTTTTGAAAGGAGACTGCAGTTAATTATGCTCGTCTGTTTATTTTGTATATGTTAGAAATCTTCCACACACACAAAAAGTTTAAAGAATTCAGGGGAAGGCTGAAACAATGCAGAGAAGGTTGTAAGTCTGCTGATACAGACATTTTGGTTCTGCTTCAGAATAAAGGCAGAATTTGAGCAACCTAAGTGCTCAGGTAAGGGAAATGACATTAACTGTCAAATCCTTCCTCTAGCAGAGCAAGAATACAGTAGATTCTTGCATAATGAAGAATTGCTTCCTAATAGTGCAACCTGTCCATTTTCTTGCTTCTCTTTGTATTCCAAGTTGTGGATCTGGAAGTACTAGCAACTTAGTGCACAGTATTTGCAACAGTTGCACATGGTGACTGAGGAACATTTTGGAGTTCTAATCAACACACATTATTCTTTAATTTGTACATACGTAAATCTAGACATAAACTGCATAACATTAAATGGACTCTTCACAATGGCAGTTAGATGGCAAGCAAACACTAGAATGGTGACTTAAGTTTATTTTTATAAAAATATTTAATAAGAGTTAATTATTCAGAAATAATTTATGTTATTAAAAGTTCTTATTTAAGATTAATTTTCATTAATAATTTGTATTTTACTTTAATTTTAAGAGAAATTTGACATTTCAGAAAATTTTATAGGAAAAATTACTTTTTAAACTTATTTCATGTTTTGATGAATATATACTCAAGTTAGTATATTTGGAATACATAATTTAATCCTTAAATCATATTTCAATAGAACACAAAATAAGTAAAAGTCTCGATTATAATGTATTTACAGATTTTGCTAAAATGAAAAAATTTATGGGATATATACTAATTTATAAATTACACAGGTTATTTCATTACTTATCCAAAATTCACCAGTCTGTCAGCAAATATCCATAAAAAACGCATTCAGCTATCTTTGATAATTCGCCAACACTCAGTCATAAAAATAACAGCCTTACACATATTTTTCCATTCTGTTGGAATGAAGGTGTACTTGTGAAATTGAAGACTAGATCACTTTATCTCACAACTTGAAAACCTGACCGACAGGTTTAAATACCGACATTACATCGCGGGGGCCCCCAGCTGCACCCGCCCCCAGGGCCAGCACCCGCTGGGGCAGCCTGCCTGCCACACGGCGCCCTTCTGCCTTCACTACCACAACAGTCCGAATTCGAATTTAAGCGTCATTCACCAAGCACGTGAGACAGAGACTCAAGACGGACTCGCCGCCAAGAGGCAGCCGCGCTAAGGAGACGGTTTCCTCCCAGCCCGCTTTCGTGCACGAAGTCAGCCAAGGCAAAGGCAAGGCAGCATCTCCGCAGGCCGACTCTCACACAGGGAAGCGGCTGGTTCAGTCCGGGGCCGCCCCCTCCCTCCCTCCCTCCCGAGGCGGAGTGCATCCCTGCTTCCAGAGAGCGCTGGTCCGGCCCCCCAACCGCTCAACCAGCCACACCTCCCGACCGACCGCCCCGGGCGCATGTGCGCGTCCACGCCGCCCGCCGGCCCGGGACGGCGGCGCGGAAGAGGCCTTACCACAGCGCGCGGCTGCATCCGCCCAGGCGCCCCGAGCCCGGCGAAGAAGGCCGTCCACGCGGGCAGACAAAGGATGGCGGCTCGAAAGCACCCGCCGCCCTGACAGACGCGGCGAGCACACAGCCCTCCCCGAGGGGACGGACGCGGGAGGCAGGAACCCGCCCCGCCCCGACAGCGAACGCCGCCCTGTCCCCACACGCGCGCCGTCCTCTCACGACGCGGGGCAGTGGACGGCGGGGACAGGCCCGGGAGAGGGGCCCGTGCGCACCGCAGCCCTCCCCACGGCGGGAGAGCCCGGCGGCGGCGGGCCCGGACGCCGAGCCCCCTCCCCGCGCGGCGCACCGCGTCCAGGCCTGAGCGGGAGGGCGCGGGGGCGGCCGGCGGGCAGCTCCCGCCCGGCTCCGAGACGCCGCCCTGGCCCGCCGGCCCCTCACCTGCCGCCCGCGCCCGCCCTGGCCGGCGTCTCCCGGACGGCCCGCCGCCCCCGGCCCCACAGCCCCTCGCCCCGCGATCGGCGCGAGGCCCGCACCGCACGGCCCGGCCCGAGTCCGCCCCCGCCGGCCCCGGCGCTGCCGCCCGGCCGTTTCCACAACGGCTCAGCCTCAACCGTCGGGAGGCAGACCGCCCCCCGCCCCCGGAGGCCTGCCCGACGCCGCCGCCTCCGTCCGCGCGCCCAGCCGTCAGGAAGCCCGCCCGGTGGCGCCGGCTCAACCTGCCGCCTGGAGGAGCCTCCGCGGCCAGCCCCGGGAGCCGCCGCCGCCGCCTGGTCTCCAAGCCTCAGCGACCGCCGCCGCGCCTCAGGAGGCCAACGGAAGGCGGGAAGCGCGCGGCCAATCGGCGCCGGGTGCTGTCCCCGCCGCGTCCAATCAGCGCCGCCGGCGGCCAGGCCCCGCCCCTCGCACCCGGTGCCGGTGCCACCCGAGGCCGGAGCCAGGGGCGCCGCGGTGGGCGCGGCTCGGGCCTCAGGTAAGCGGGCTCCCGCTGCGACCCGACCCCGACCCCGGAGCTCGTCCGGGTGGAGGCCCCGCCGCGCAGCAGCCGGGCGTCCCTGCCCTGCTTTCCCCTGCCTGGCCTTCCCCCGGTGCAGGCGCGCCGGAGGGACCCCGGCTTGCCGAGTGCTCGAAGGACGCGAGTCGGAAGGGCCGGAGGGCGCCGGCGGGCCCGGAGGAGACCCCCGTGTTTCCCACAACCACCCGGGAGGGCTGGACGGGGCCGCACAGACACGGGGACACCAGCCGAACCTGCGAGGACACGAGGGTCCGATTCCTCTGAGAGAGTCCCGCCACTGCGCCCACGCCACGCCCCCTCCACTGGCCTCGCCCCGCCCACTCCCTGGCCCCGCCCCACCAACGGCCACGCCCCGTCACGCCTCAGCCCCAGGCCCAGCGTCCCGGGTTCCTGGAAACAGGTGCTGCCAGCCGCCCGCTGACCCCATTAGCCAGAACCCCAGATCCCCGGGGGACAGCAAGCTGAGGCCATGTAGGCGTGGCACTGAGCACAATCACCAACAATGTATTCCCAGGCTTTTTAGATGTTTAAATGTTTCCATTTAAAGTATCAGTTTAAACGGTAAAAGCGACGGATGCTTGTGTAAAATAGGCGAGGAATTCAGAAATGATACAGCAGACAAGCACTTCAAAAATTTAAAGTAGTGATTTCCCACCTTGCCACTTTTTAGTAGAAGAAAAATATTAGAGCCCTTTTTACTGTTTCACGTGTTTGGAACGCATAGGGATTATTTAGTAAACATCAGTAATCCAGCACATGGTGTTAGATGAAAAACCATAAATCAGCATTAAAATTGGGCTTTCAATTAAACCTTAACAAGCACTTATTGGGAACATCCTATCACTTGGCAGCGCGCATGGCATAGGTTTGAATGCTGACTTTGCTGTTTTCCAGCTGTGGGACTTCAGGTGAATTACTTAAACCTCTCTGAGCTTTATTCTCTCAGCCAAGAAAATGGTGATGTTAGCTACCAGGTAGTGTAATTTTCAGAATTAAATGAAGTTAAATACATACAGCACCTAGCACTGTGGGAAAGCAAATAAGAGGGGACACAATAAATATTAATTTCCTTCCCGTGTGCAAGGCTTTTGTACTTGGGTGAGGGTCACAATCCTCAGGGAGGCAGACACACACTAATTATTCCATACAGAGGATTCAGTAAGTACTGTAAGAGAAGTAGAATAACTGTCCCATCCCCTGCATTCCCCTAGAGCTTTCTTCATATTTAATACTGACCTGGCAAAAAAGATAATATTTCAGTTTCTCAAAGACATACACAATTGTGCTGAAGCCGAGGCACCATCATACTTTTTTTTTTGGCAAGGCACTAAATTTGACAGTGTTTTAGGAAGGATAAGACTTACGTGTTAAATGATTTAAACAATCAAGATGTTTCTAAAGCCTTGTTTCTGTAATCAGACCACATGAAAAACACACTCCAGCTAACAAGTTGTGCACATATACTTTAATATTCACTCTTGAGTGAAATCATCTTAAATGACAGACATTAAAATATGTTTGGGGAGACAACCCAACAATTGCACAATCCACTATAAAAGTTTAACATATAAACAATATAACTGTGTTTTAGGGTCTGGAAGTTCTCCTTATACTGAACTTTATTAACCTGGCAGGTATATTTAAGCTTTTAAATTTTAAAACATTGCTATGTTTTAAAAGGCACATTGAGGTTCTCTTACTATCAAAGATATAACATTTACTTTATATTCCATGACCAGAACCTTTTTGGCAAGTGACTTTCACATGGATTCTAAGATTCTCTACATGCCTTTACACAACAATACACTTGGTGGCTCTAACTCATACACCTGAATACTCTGGACAATTGTCTTGCACTCTGGGCTGGGGCCAGGGCACAGCAGCTGAGGCCCTCACAGGCTTGCTGACCTAATTGGACAGTTTGCTAAACAGCAGGAAATGCAACCAGGCTTCTCTCTCTCTTGCATGTCAATGTAGTGCACAGATCTAATAGTCAAAGGTCGTTCAATTTAACCACAATATTTCTAATCAAAATTCAGTGTTTTCAGATCTAAAAGTACCAAAGAAAGCCATCCCTCTTCTTGGAATTTTAAAAACACAGAAGTTGCAATTATATAAGAAACAAATTGGTTAAATGCATCCTTGCATATTGACTTGACAAATGTCAACAAGCATTCCAAGATTTGGAGTTAATTCATTGGTGACAGCTATCACAAAAGAGATTACACTAGTTTCAACTGTTTTCTAACTGAACTTTGCAAGTTGAAGGCCTTGTCCATCTTGGCTGGGTTATCGCACCTCAGCACTAGCACCTGCTGTCAGAGAGACTACCATTCAGCACCTGATTCATCAGCACCTTGCTGGGAGTTTTGTGTCATTGTGGAACTCTGCAGGGACCAATGGCCTTGATGTCTTAGTTGGAGATTAAAAAAAAAAGAAAAAAAAACGGAAAGAAAGGCATTTAACATTTTAAAACTGGGAAACAAGTCCAGACAATGTTAGAAACTCTCCTATCTGAAGGCACAAAGAATAAAGTTCGCAGGTGGATGATAAAACCGAGTATATCTAAGTATAATTTAAAATAGTTAAAGAGTATAAATATTTGTGAATTATTTTTCCTCCAGTGCTCTGGCTGTTGCTGAAAACACCTTCTAGTTCCCCTTGGTAACTTCTGAAAGCTGACTGTTGGAATCTTTTGACACTTATGAAGACATAAAAAGAGTCACTTTAATCATCAAAAAGGTAATTGCAAAGGGCATTGTTGCCTGAAATTCTATAGAGTTGCCAGAAAATTGAAATAACTTAAGGCAGAATTTCTTAAAATGTTCATGTAGTTTCCAACTTAAACAGAAGGGCCTGATAACATGCAGATACATAATTATCAAACATGTACAAGAGAAATACATGAAGCGAGAAGAGAGACTGCAGAGAAGGGGCCAATTTGCTAGTACAAAAGTTTAAAGCTTTTCCCTCTTTCTCAGCTGTTGGTATAGGAGGCTCACAGCCTAACCAGGGCAGCCTGAAATCCCAGGAATGGTTGTGTGATGACTGATGAGGCATACATTTCTTGCCTATTAATAGTTTCCTACTGTTACAAGTCTACAGGCATTGGCAAGCTAATGAGGTCTCAGGTTTTCCTTGTCCCAGGGCAGGAACACCTCAAGGGATCATGATGGGGGTCATACTATATACTCTGTTGACAGTGGGCACACACGCAAGACTGACTTTTTTTAGCTTATTAAATCCAGAATGTTCCTGAGAAGGCCTCCACTAAAGGTAAAAGGTCCCAGCATCACAATGATAATAAATAACTACGTTTACAGAGACCCAATCAGGACACATGCAAAAGCCACAGGCCTGCCTAGAAGGAGGATGCGCGCCTTTCCAAAAAAAGACCCTGGCTGGGCTTTCTCCAGAGGAGCCAGCACGTCCACGCCATCTACCCACCCAGGATCCTCCCCCAGCACATTACACAACTAGGCCTTCTGGCCACCTGAGGCTACTTTTTAGACCAAGTGACACAGACGTTTCAAGGAGAAGACAAGACGGGCCACTGCCAGGGGACCTTGCAGAAGGAAGTGAGATCAGAGGACGTGGGGTGGAGTGTGGGGAACAGCAGCCACTCAGATATGAGAGCCCAGCAAGGAAGTGTCTGCAGGTGCGGCTTAGGAGCAGAGACACCAGGTTCCCTCTGACGAAGTCTCAGATGAAGTGGATCCAGCTCTCTTCGCACTCCCCGCGCGGCATGTGCAGCGCGTGGTTGCGACACGTGAGGCTGTAGTCGCGGCCGTTGTTGTTGTCCCAGTACTCGGCGCCGGCCACTCGGTAGCGCAGCGCGAAGTGCACGCGGGAGCCGAGAGCCAGCAGGAAGGGCGGCACTGGGAAGCCAAAAGAGAAGACGTCCTCGGTGCCCTCGTCGCCCGCCGGCCCGCGCCACCGCGCCACCGCCTCGTGCGCGCTGCGCCAGCTGGAGAAGGTGTAACGCACCGCCACCTGCTTCTCGAAGGCCACGTTGCGCACGCGCACCGTACCACTGATGCCCAGGTCCGAGCAGGTGACGCGCTCCAGGCACACAAGCTGCCGCCCCACGCGCTCGCCGAAGTCGGCTGCCTCAATAGGCGGCGGGAAGTCGGGCACGAGGCACTGTAGGTTGAACTCCAAGTCCTGGCTGCTGCAGCACAGATCCGAGTTGATGGCGAGCCGCGACAGCACGTGCAGCGGCACCGACGGGTCGTCGCCCGCGTTGAACACCTTGACCTGCGTCAACTCCAGACCCAGCGCGTCGGCGAAGCGCACTCGGTGCTGCCGGCTGCAGCCCGGCCCGCACGCAGCGCCCGGTGCGCCCGTGGCCTTCTGGCGGCGCTCGAGGGAGCTGGGCAGCGAGCGCGCCCGCCGCAGGATGATGGGCCGCAGGCGGGGCTCGCAGCCTGACGGCGCCGGCAGCGGCGGGGGCGCGCGGCCGGGGCTCCCAGGGGGCCTGCACGGCCGCGGCTCCGGGGCTGCACTGCCGTCCAGGTCCGAGAGGCAGCTGAGGCTCCGCGGGGCGAGCTTCCGGGGCCCCGGGGCGCGGGGTAGGCCCGCTGAGCCCGGCCCTCTGAACATGGCCCAGCCGGCCGTCGGGCAATGGGGCAGCGGAACCGAGGGGCAGCCTCCCGACACCGCGTCCGCTATCTGCGTGTCCCCGGCCGTGCTCAGAAGGCCCCGAGTGTCCCCCGAAACTGCAGCCTACCCGGAACCTTTTGGGCCCGCTGCGCCCTCCCCTAGTCCGCCAACTTGCCCTCGAGTCCTCGCCCTGGTCTTCTGCTTCTTGCACCGTAAAAAGAGCTTTTTTCCAGAGAGATGAGTGCTCTCCCCAGTGGAAGGTTTTCGGGGTCACCCCGGGAGCGCAGGGTGGTGCCTCCTTTTTGCTTCCTTGGATGTTCTTAGGGGAAGGCTGCGTTCGTGGAGCGGCCCCTCCCACCTTCCCGGTCCGCTGCGTTACTTACATGGCTGCAACTTGCCTGGGCGCAACTTCCCGGCGAGCCTCCGCCCCGCCCCTCGTGACGCCGCCCGCGCGCGGGCTCCCGCCGGCCCGAGAGCAGACGGAGAGCCCGGCCGAGCTGCGCGCCGCCGCCGCGCCGCGTCCTCCCGCGCCCGTGCTGCAGCGCGCTGCAGTCCGGCCTCCCCGCCCCGGCGCCGGGAAGGAAGGCCGGCGGCCTCGTCACGTGTCCTCGGCGATCGGGAAACAGGTCTGATCAATTTCTGTCTGCGTCTGCCTGGCCCGTGCGCCTATTGATCATAGCTCTGCGTCTGCACAAACGGAGGACAAGGAAAACGCATGCTGCTGGTCCTGGGTTAATGGGGGCTGGGGGGAGAGGTGGCACAAAAACTGGCCTTTCCAGGGGCTGGTCTCCAGGCTAATTTTAAGCCTCTAGGCTAGTCAGTTCTTTGGACATATACACCGCCTCCTGGACCCTTGGCCAGACTGAGGGAGCCTCGCTGCGTAGAAGGGAAGCGTCTGGTTCACACATTACCCACAATGCTTTGCCGCCGCGGACCGCCTGCCAATTCCCTGAGGGTGGGGAGCGGGCAGAGCTGCTTCTGTCTGTCTCTTGGGGCCAGGCCAGAGAGAAAGGTGTGGGAACCAGAGGCAAGACCCTGTAATGAATTATGCAGCTGCCCTTAATAAGCCTGTGGCGCTTGGGAAGCATTTTTGTACCCAGAATCTGACTTTTAGCTTCTTTCCGGTGCAAGCCTGAACCCTCAGGGAAACGGGAGCTGCTCCTGCACATTCTTAGGCGCCTCCAGGCGTTCATCTCTTATTTCACTCGTAACTTTGCGGAGTAAACCCCCGCAGCCTATGGCGTAAAGCTTGCCAGGTGAAATGAAGTGAAAAAGGTGGAAGTGCACTTTCTTGAGAGCAGTTTGGGGCCAGGCATTCTAGAGGGTTCCTTTGTACTGTCCAAAGGGATAAAGCAGAAGGGAAACCAAACTAATGAAAGAGGGTTGGTAAAGTAAAGAACATTTTCTACATCTAAAATGAAGCCTGCCTGCTGATTATGGTATAATTCATTAATTGTGAGAGCCTTTATGGGATTTTTATTACTATCATATGTAAACTTACTAAAAAGTCATACATACTCATTGTGAAAAATAATACAGCAAAGTTTCAGGAAGAAAATAAAAATCTATAATCCCGCCTCTTTTCCATTTAACCAAGGCAGGGATATTACAGAAGAAAGAAGTATTCACTTTCAAAACCGGGCATTTTTAGTAGGCCACTCAAAATAAGAGGGGACTAGCAGCATTCTGTGGTTCACAAAGAGAGAATGTGATATATATTAATACGTTGATAATCTTCTAATGGGTTGATGTGGTAGTGAAGGCAAGAGAATTGAAAGGGAGCTTCCCCAACAAAGTTTAGGCCTCATGAGGACAGGGACATGTGCCCCATCCCTTCCATTTTCTAGGCACTCCTGCAATTATTTGGGAATGAATGAATGAGTGAATGGACATGGGAGCTTTGGAGAAACGCCTAGACTTTTTTTTTTTTTAAAGATTGGCCCTAAGCTAACATCTATTGCCAGTCATTCTTTTTTTTCCTTCTTCTCCCCAAAGCCCCCCAGTACATAGTTGTATATTCTAGTTGCAGGTCCTTCTAGTTGAGCTATGTGGGACACCACCTCAGCGGTGCTAGGTCCGAGCCCAGGATCTGAACTGGTGAAACCCTGGGCCGCCAAAGCAGAGTGTGAGAACTTAACCACTGGGCCGGAGAAACACCTAACCCTAATTAGCCTCACCAATTTCCTCATGTTATTTCCCAGGTTTTGTGTGTGTATGTGTGTGTGTGTGCGTGTGTGTAGGGAGAAAGAGAGAGAAGGAATACGCAGCATTTATAGTAGTGTGATTTGTATCCACTGTGAAAATCAAACAAGCAAAAATGATTAAACTGTAAACATAAGGCAATATCCCCCACTAATATTTCAATACTATGCAAATATTTAAAAACACACAAGTGAAAACTAACCCAATGCTAGTGATGGGACCATTCGCAGTCAGTACTTACTGGCAGCGTTCTGTTGCTTCTAGTTCCGGTGGTGAGGAGTCCTTTCCAAATATAAGAGGAATAAAGAAGTCACTTCCCCAGCTGTCATCATCTTCCCACAGATTGAGCAAGAATATTTCAAACACTACAGAAAAGGTGATGTAAGTTTTGAAGGAAAATCTCACTAAGGTTTGTTCTGTTTTTTTGTTTGTTGTGTATGTGTATTCATGGTATTTATTGCTCCATGTCTGTTTTTTAGACAGTCCACCAAACACTAGATGATGGTCAGCCATGTGATTTTTTCAAGAAAGGGAATAGGGTGAATGAATCTCATCAGAAAAGCAGGTAAATCGTTTTCACATAATTACTTTATCTTGCAAAATCATATTATCTCAGTTCTCCAGATTGAATATGTGTGGTTGGAAAAAAAATATCTGTGGATAAGAAATATACACTTATATTTTTTATCTAGGAGAATTGAGTGGGCCAAGTGGTATTAAACCACTTTTATTAGTTGTTAAAAATTACAGCAGTCATAAATCTGGCACTGTTAGCAGAATCTACAATTTGGGGTAAGCTCCTTAGTCGTCTTTCTATGTTAGTTTCCTTTTGTATAAAAAGGATACTGATAATAACTTCTATGGGTGCACGTTGACAGCTACAGGTAAACAGAAGTTTTAATAGTATTAGTTATGAGTTCTAAATAATGGCAGTTCCTTCATCCATTTCTTCATTCAGTTCTTCAACATTTACTGAGCACATGTTATGCTATTGGCAATGATTTAACATTCTCCATATTTATTAATTAAGAGATAACACATTTTCAAATAATTGCTTAGTTGTGGTGGAAACCTCTGGACACATGAACCCCTGAGGATTCCAGAAAGCGTGTTTACCCTCCCGTTTCTTTTACCCCACCTGACTTAGTGACCGAGAAGTATTATTCGTCTTAGTAAAATGCTATGTTCTTGGTAAATAAATTGAAAAGAAAATATTTTCAACTCTGATATGAGATTGTGCCTCAGAATAAAGTACCCCAGAGAGAGAATCAGTTGTGTACTAGTTGTGTTCTCAGTGTGCACAGCCTGCATTATTCCCACTTACCCGCCCTTCACGAGACAGCATTAACTCTACTTTTTCATTCATATTATGTTAGAAGGCACCATATAATTTTATTTATATCCTTTTAAACAAAGTTTTCCTAAGTCTGTTTCCTATTTGAAAACACTTTAATAAGCTTTCGGTTTAAGGTCCTTGTTGAATGTGCTACACTTTTTTGTATTAAGATTTTAGTCAGCTCAGAACCACCACCAGTGAGTGATTAAGTTCTATGAAACTTGTGTTTTACATCTTATTTACATTTAATTTAAAATAGGGATATGAAAGAAATATGTGGATTTTACTTGTTAATGTTATTAAACACTGCTCATCATTAACAGAACAGATTGAGAATTCCATCACAGATTTTTCCAAACTAATGTTTTTCAAAGTACGCACAAGTGGTCTAAAATTATAATATAAGCACTTTAGGAAAAGTTGTTTTTCTTCATGCTAATATGTGCTATAAAATAGAACCCATGTATTTACTTTTGGCCCCTGCATTATAAAATGTTTCTTAAATAGAGTGTTATGTGGAAAATTGCTCTGTCATTTGTTCTCTGAGAACTACGTCTTCTGTAAGGAGTTTAGAGGCCTTAATTTTCTAATGTCTAGTAAAAGTACGACTAGGTGGTTCTTTTTGTTGGTTTTCATCATGGCCAGACCAATTTTTGTCATATGTACTAAGAATTGCAGTTTTATTTCTCACAGCAATATGAATGCTGGTCCATCTTGGAATAAAATACAACATTCAAAGAATTCTTCAGGAAAAAGGCGTAGTAAATCCCAAGTCCCTCACGTTCCTTCCCAGCTGAAAGGCAGCCTCGTAGGTGTCTCCGAACCAGCTGAGCATCAACTTAAGGAAAGCATTTCCCCGAAAGGAAAACCAGAAAGGAGTCCGCTCAGTTCCAGGGCTCAGCGGGCCTCAGGGAACAGGCTGTTTCTTGACTTTCAGTCAATGAAAATTATTAAAGAAGATGCTGATGAGGACAGTGCAAGTGATCTCTCTGATTCAGAAAGAATTCCCATTCCTCCTTCTCCCCTCACACCTCCAGATCTTAATCTTCGAGCTGAAGAAATCGATCCAGTTTACTTCGATCTCCACCCAGGTCAGGGCCAGGCAAAGCCTGAATACTATTATCCAGACTTCCTCCCACCCCCTTTTAACTCCTGGGACCTGCGGGACATGGCTGTGCTTCTGAACACAGAGTGCAGAACCGGAGCTGTGCCGCGCATAGGAGGGCTTCTGGGCAAGTATGTTGATAGACTTATCCAGCTCGAGTGGCTGCAGATCCAGACTATACAGAGTGAAAAAGCAAAGGGGGCCAAAGCAAGGCCGCCCACAGCCCCTGGGATGTCAGGGGCTCTGAAAAGCCCCGGGAGAAGCAAGCTCATTGCTAGTGCTCTGTCAAAGCCTCACCAGGAAGGGGCTCCACAGTCAGGTCCTTCACGAAGGAAAGACTTGCGCTGTGAAGAAGTCCACCCGTCGTATTACACGTTTGAGACTCCCCCCAAACCTCCAGAGGTGCTGAGTAGTAGCAGATTGTGTTCTCAGAAGCAAACCTTTGACATGAGGACAGAGGAGAAGAAAAAGAAATCACATAAGAGCACCAAGCTGCAGCATTGGGATTGGTCCTGCAGTGACAGCAGCCCTAAGATTGACAGCAGTGGTAACATGCGAATTCCCAAACAGTCAGTGATGATTCTGGACTCGGTGGACTCTTACAAGGCCTCCAGATCACAAGCACATGCAAATCTTAAGAAAAAGGGAAAAGCAAATAACTGTGGTCATGCCACTGTATCCAGTGAGAAAAAACTCAAAACAAATGGAGTGAAGCAAAACACACATAAATTCAAATAATAACTGAAGTGATGAATTGCAAGGACCTGCAGATACCTGAACGTTAGAGCTCTCCCAAAAGTTACAGTACTGTGAATTTTAAGAAATTTTATGATTCCTGACATTTAAGTAGTTGATTGGTTCTTTAGTCCACCCCAACCCAGCCACACTAGGGTTATTTTCAAAGAAGGATGTCTTTCAGTAAGCCTTTCTTTGTATTGACCGTCTTAAGCAAATGAGAGCCCTTTAGATTAAAATTAACCAAGGTCTGTGCCATGTAAGGAAATAAAATGCAGACTCCAGGGGAGGAGTGAACTACTGCAGCTGCCAGCTATGTCGAATGGAGCTCCCCATTTTCACTGCACAGAAGTCTATAAAATAGCGCCTACTGTTTGAAATGGTGTGGAATCCTAAATGTTTGAAACCAGCCTCTCAGTGTCCTCCTCATAAACTATTCAAGCAGAAGTTCTGCCCATTTCACCCCGAGGAGAAGCTTCAGCTCTTCCTCAAGTTACGGAGCATCTATTTTGAGCAAAGTCATTTATCACTAAGCTGCTTGCTCTTACAAGACAATGGAATCTAGTGTTTTCATACATTTCCCTAACATGGGTTAAAAAAAAAAAAAGAATTTTAAATTTAGAGGTGGTGGTGAAGTCCACTTTTGTGTTCTCTAAACTGAGGTTAAAATAGTGTGCAGACTTTGTCCGGGCGGAAGTCAGTGGGCTTAAGCATGATTGTTACTGTTTGGTGGGAGTAAGAGTGAAATATTTGGCACCCTAGACTTTCCGGCATGTGTGGCTTCTCTGAAGAGGTGCCGCAGGAAAACCTTCTTTTAGAGTTTGTAAATGAAGGCCTATAATCAAATGCGAACAGAACCACTTTGAATGTAACAGTTATGACATTACTGATTTGGGAGCTGGATCCTGCTGTCTGTAGTCAAAATAATGCTTATTTTGTTTGAGTTCGCAAGAGCAGGATTTTATAATCTTGCTGGGAGTCTAGGGGAGAGGACACATTTCAATTTGGAGGGGAAAGTGGAATATGAATACAGTTATTGAATGTCTTCTAAACGTCCTTATCTGGTCCTGTGGCTTCCTGGCTCTCCTAAGTGCTTCTTATTTAACTGCAGTGAAGTAACATCCACTTGTTCCTATAGTCGTGCTGTGAGATTTCTGTTGATATTAATGTGAACATCTTTAAAACCTTTGGTTGGCTACCTTTTGATATGCAGTATGTTTTAATGACTGTAGCTGATTTTATCCCTTTAGATGAATATTTGATTTTTTACGTACATGTTTCTATTTTTTCACCTTTGGGGCAAATGACAAACTTGGCACTTTTCATTTGAAAATATGTAATAGCTTGCAGACTTTTCACACAACAATCAATACCATCCAAGGCATTTTTTAAGTTAATGGCATAAGGACAGGATGCATTTATAATTAAAATAATGGGCAGCAGTTAAATAAGTCCCATCTTAAAATCTGATTTTAATCATATTAAACAACATATAAAATTTATTATGGTAGTCTTTTTCTTCCAAGACTATATTTCCAAGTTTTTACAGACTCCGTCTTACATTGTTTCTCTCTTACGCTGCCCTACTGGAGAAGGCATGCTCTTATACTAGGATCTTAAACCTTTTGTATGAACAAAAGATGTACGTCTCATGGGTATTACTTCCATAGTTCTCATTATACTATAACTTTTGTACTCAGTGTATGTATTTTCTTTTGACAATGCTTTTTCTTTTGCTGCTCTTACTTTTCCCTCCTGTGGTTCCTGAGTGGCCCCCCCACGTGTCCCTCACCTGAGCTGCTCCTGTGAGTGCGGATGAGTTAGTCCTTTATACACGGCTGGCACCTCACTCGTGATGTTTTCTCTGCTAGGTTTTCATGTAACTCTATGAAGTTTCAGGGCCTATAAACTTCTGTAAGCATGTTATGTACATAAACATTCTCCTGATATTAATCCTAATGTGTTTACACTGAGTTGCTGCCTTTCCCAATAATGCATCCACGTGGGTGCTCTGGGAGACCTTGAAGGGTGAGGGTGACGTAGCTTACTTTTCCTTGCCTTACGTATGTCTGAGCTGAGGACGATCGTGATTAAGAAACTTAGACGTAACGCCTCAGATATGACATTTGTCCTTTGCTCTTTGAATTGAAGTTGGTTGCTTAATTTGGGAAATAGTCATAACATCACATAGGTCAGTTTTAAAAGCCTGAAAAAGTGACTTTGCTTGTTTACTTTTCTGCCTCAGGTTGATGGGTTTTTTAACCAATATTAATTGTAATTGGATCAGAGCTCCTAATGAATAGTAGAGGTTCATTAAAGTTCTTAAGCACAATTTTAATTTTATGATTTCTGATACACATATCTAACACATCTTAATGCACTAAATGCTGTAGAGAAGAATCTTGCCATTTTCAAGTAGACAAAATTGGGAAGTTGAGTCATGAACTCATTCAGTTCATCAAGTGTAAGCCATTGAGTGTCCTACTCGTCTAGTGACAGGAGTCCTTGTATTTCTGAGAAGTGCCTCTCATTTCTGGGGAGTTGTCTACTTACATATTGTATTTAAACCAATTAAGACAACCCAAGGTGGAAAAAAAAAGTTTAGAGAATGTAAGGAGAACTACTTCAGGCTTAGAGTAAGTTAGTAGGAAAAGTTGTGAAAACGTACAAAAATGAACTATAAAAATATATCAGTATTAGCTACAATTGTTTGAGTTTAGACTATTTATCAAATCTTTAATGGCTAGACTGACTTAAGATTTGTGACTAACTTGAGTGGGTGGGATTGATGGCCTTTGGCAAAAAGATGGAGGAGAGGACATCATTGATCTTCTGATGGCTAAGAGCTAAAGGAAGATGGTTTGTAGTGGTTCTTAGGCCGATTAGGTTAGATTCCAGAAAGACATAAAAATTTCTATTTTACGTGATTTAAACATTGTTCTTTTCCTCTTTCCTTTATGCTCATTTACTTGAGTAGTTACATAAAAATATAGAACTCTCAGTAGGACTGTATTTCAAGGTAATAGAGAAGCAGTATTGATTATTTATTCATGTACATGTACAGAGTGCCATTCAAAATGGCCTGAAAATATTTGGCATGTCTGCTATTTGCTGTTATAATTATTGTATGCTTGGTTTTGTATATAATAAAACAGAATACATGTAAGTTTTGTGAATCTGGATTTTTCTTTCCTTGAGATCAATTAAACAGTAGAAAAATATTGTCTGGATTTTCCTGGTGTGGTTTTGTTTTGGTTTTGATGCAATTCTCTTTTGAAGTTTGTCTTATTTCTCCCTGCTTATTTAAAAGAACTGCTGAGCAGGAAATTCTGTTCTGGCTCCTTTCTTATTACTAAGCAACTTCCATGACAACATAACTAGATGCATCAGGGAAGCATTGCTGGCCGAACCTTTCTTGAGTCCCTCTTACTACCCTCAAGGGTCTTGAGTGGTTAGGGAAGCAGGATGGAAATTCAATAAAGTTAAAGTAACACATTATAGAAGTAACTCACACCTTAGCTGACATTTCCAAAAATGAGTACCGTGTCCTTCAAAGAGGTCATCTGGTTAGGAGATGGCAGCTTTGAGCAGCTACTGCTGCAAATACTCTGGAAGGCCCTTTGTTCCTGTTTCTAAACTCACATCTGACGATGAAGTGCATTCTTTTGAGTCTACCAAATAGTGGCAATTTAAAAAACAATTTGAGGGTATTAAAAAACAAAATGCAACTGAGTAAGTTTTGAAGGTCTTATTGGCTTTATTGAATGATTTATGAATCGGGCAGCATCCAATCTAGCAGACAGAAAGGACCTCTGAGGAGCTGTACTAAATGAAAGACTTTTATAGGCAGAAGGGAGCAGAACAAGGAAGTTATACTAGACAAAAAGGTGGGTTAATATTGCAAAGTTTCTTTTTTCTAAGGGAAGGCAGGGGTCCTATCAGGCAGATTACCTAACTAGTGATGATCCAGCAGATTCCTGATTGACTGGTTTAAGATTCCATTTCTGGGAGAGCTGAAACTGTAATTAAGTCTCGATTTGGTAAAGTGGGGCTTAGCATAAAGCCATTTGGGCCTGTTGTCTTGTTTTTAACAGGGGGGGTTAAAAGTAATTTTTTGGTTGTTTGAAAATTAACCATGTTGGAGGTTTTAAATCATTAGTTTGTACAGAAAATGGTAGGTTATTTTTGGATGTTGCTATTATACTATCCACGAGGTGGCGACTAAACCTTTTCAGATAGCATTGAATTTGTTTTGTTAGTGCCTTGTAATCAGATGAAATGGTTTTTATTGTAATCAAAAAGAAACGGGAGAGAAAAGGACGGTTTGCCTTCAGACACAAAACATGTTCTTTCTTTAGCTTTGCTGCCATCAGAGAATTAAAGGGTCTGTTCGGTGTCGTCAGGTGCTGGGGGTAGCCTCTTCATTCATTGAACACTCTCATTGTTAAAAGATAGACTGAGGCGTATTAAAAATTTTAACTGTATTTGAGCAAAAATCAATTTGAATCGAGCAGTGGCAAACCAGAAGTGGTTAGAAGACTCCGCAAGGCTCTTATAGAGAAGATGCAGAAGCGAGGAGATGATTTGATGGCGCTGGCTTAAGTGGTTGCATTATTTGGGAAAGCCTCCTTGGCTGTTTGTGATTGGTTGCTCTTCTCATCCTTGAGGCATTGATGGGAATTGACTCTGGTTTAGGTTTTGGTTTGCTTACATAGACTACGACCTCATCTAATGGCCTCCTTGTTTAATTACTTTAATGTCATAAAACACTATATCTAGCATAGTATTATGTTCAAGAAAGGAACATACATTGTTAATTTATTAAAATGTTCACAGAGACACCTGTTTCAAAAAATACGATTTGCATATCCCTGTCCTCAGCAATTTGATATTTAAGGGATTAACTGTGATAACACTGGAAAATATATATGGAATTTAAAAAATAGGATAGTCATGGATATAATTGTCCTATGTCGAATGACATTTTAGAGAAAACTAATGATGCATATTTAACTTTAGATTACATCCAGCAAGCACAGTCGTATGCCTTGCTACTCAAATCGTGAGCCCTGCCTCAGACCTATTGAATGTGAAGGAGTTCAGAACAATCTGCCCCAAAATATGCCACTCTGGCATATTGACTATTTTGGGTTAAAGGCACTTGAAAAACAGCACTTGAAATACACGAAAAACACTCTTAACTTTCTTCTTTTTCTTTAAAGGAGGAGATGAAATTCTTATATGAAAGATGTCTTCCCTAGACCACAAGGAAAGTAAGGTTCTTATCATCAAGGACGAGAAGTTGAGACCGAGAGCATTCTCTACAAGTTTTATTGGTTAAAATAACTGTCTTCCTCAGGCCTCCCTACATAGTTCACCTTTCCACAATTGCTTCTCTTTGTTCAACCTCATACAAAAGCAAGTAGGCTTCCCCATTCCACTGGGTCTTCAGTCCTTATGAAGGCTCCTGGGTCACGTAAAACTTGTATTCAATACATTGGTATGCTTTTCTCCTGTTGATGTCTTATGTCAATTTAATTCGCAGGCTCAGCCAAAAAGGACCCTAACAGAGTGAGGTAAAAATTTGCCTCCTCTACAGGATTAGTCTGCATTTTAACTAGATCCTTGTCAGTTAATGTTTGAGAAACCTGCTTTTACAGCACTTAAAAGTCTCAAGTTTGAACGGACTGCTTTGACAGTATTTCACTGGCTAGGCCGCTCTCCTCTCCACGCTTTGGCCACTAACAGTCTTTTGCTGATCTCTGTCTGCTTTCTCCAGGGCTTAAAGGCACTTGGCTGGCTCTTTGCCTCAAGAAGAGGTCACTAAAATAAGTGATTTATGGCCACTGTAATCTGTGCTGCAAGTAAGTGCTGAGGAGTGAGGTTTCTTAGGACACGTGCGCTATGAGCACATTTTTCTTACATTCATAATCTTCTATTTTAACCTCCAGGTATGGAAAACTCCTTCTGCCTTCAGCTGACCTTTTCACTCATGCCATCATTTTGGCCAGGTTTAGAAGGGTCACCACTACCGGTCACCAAGCTTTTCCTTAAACTCTCTCTCAAGACGTCTGCCTTAATAAAGAAGGAGAAAGAAAAGGAAGGCTTTGCTTTTTTCCTATGTTGTCCAGTTTTTCTAAATACTGCAATGAAATGCTTTTTACTTATAAATCTTACGCAATAGTGAAATGAATGATCTGCCAAGTTTAATTGAAGATATTCTAATTAAAAAAAGAAGTATGTATTTTCACCTCTACAGGGTGGTTTTGATGTGGGAAGATAAACTAAAGAGACTCAAATCTTTCTCTCCTTCTCCTTCACTAAAAAAAGCCTAAAAACATTTATTTACATAAATGACTGAAGAAAATCTTGGTAATTCTACTATCAATATTATTAGTATTAGAATATACTTGCAAAAAGCAAAAAAGTTACAATCTGTCATATTTGGCAGCATTTTTTTCCCTAATTGCTCATCTACAACTACTAGTTGAACAAATAGGTGCAAGAGATTAAAATTTCTCAAATGAAATTTTCTGGCCAGCTCTTGGTGGCTGACTCAAAATACTAACGCATAAGGAAGCACCCTTTCTGATCAACCCCTGTGGCTACTACAGCATCAAACAGAAGAGACAAACACTTCTTAGTCATTGAAATAAGTCAAAATACAAGTGATGAACTATTTTATTCTCACGTCAAGTCTGATGACCTTCAGCTCTTGCGCATGTTAGATATTGGGGTACAACCAGATATGCAATGGTAAATAGTGGGGTGAAACTACACTTAATAATAACTTGGACTTTTCACTGCTGGAGTCAAATTCACTTTTCTGATTTTTTTCCCCAAGATTGTATTATAAATGCAGTAGTTGAATAGTTGAAGGACTTGTGCAGTGAATGCCTACGTGCTCACCACCTGGAGCCTACAGTTAACATCTTGCTCTCTGCGCCCTGTGAATCCCTCCACCTGCCTGCCTCTCCCAGGCACCCGGCCCTCTGGTTTATGCCTGTCTTTGGTCAGTCTCCAGTGCCTCTAGGTGGTTGTTTTATTTTTCATGAAAGGTGGTCATTCCGTATGGTGGGGCTGGGCTTGTGGGAACCACTTCCCTGTGACCGGAAGCACAGTCCTTCCTTGAGGTTTCTTTTTTTTCCCTTCACTCTACTCGAGACTATTCTGAGAAATTTAAGTTTTCTTGTGACTGTGAAGAGACAGGAGCTTGAATTCAGAATCATTTGACCGTAAAATAAATTTTATATGAGTGGGCATACAGGGAGAGGTCTCAACCCAGTGGGGGTCTAAACATGGTCCATTTAGTTTTTTCCTAATCTGAGTTTTCAACCATGCTGTTTATCCCCCAGTACCATCCTGGACACATTCTCTAGGCACTTCAGTTGGTGAAGCCATCCAGTTTAAAAATGTCAAGGTCAACCTGGATGTAAAGTGAATCTCCTCCCCATCCCCAGCCCGGCTTAGTGTGTGAGCAGGAGGAGGGCTCGGCCTGCCCTCTGCCTGCCCTTCCTCTCCACCTCCCACCCCAAGGGCCTGGCTGTGATTCGCCCCTGGGACATGCCCCCTCCCCCCAGGCTCTGGATCCTCCAGTGCCTGGGACAAAGAAAAGGGATGGGAAAAGCACCTGTGTTTCCTCTCTCACAGGCCACTCTTCCAGGCTTTCACTGAGGTTGGTTCACCTCTGTGGAGAAGGCATCCAAATGTTCAAATGCTGGGCCTCTCTCCAAGTCTGTGCTCTGCCCTCCACCTCTCCACCCTGCAGTATCCCTCTAGGGGCAGGCAGGAAGAAGGCTCACGCCAACCACTTCCCCTGTTGGATGTTTACTTGGCTTATTTGAGAAATTCAGTCTCTTCACCATGCCAAATGGAAGAAGTGTTGAGTACTTTTCTGTTATCCTTCTCTAAGCCCTGCTGTCACCACAATTCCCTTCTTCTCAGCTGGGCACAAGACCTGGTCAGCCAGACCGCCATCCAAGCAGGAGTCTGAGCCAAGATGGGACGCCAGCTTCTCCATCTTGCAGTCACCATCACTGTTACCAGTGATTCTCTTGACGCTCCCATTCCACTCACTGGGAAAGTCCAATCCATTGATTTCCCTGAATCAGTGGAAATCAGTGGAAAGGAAGCACCCCATCTCGCCCCAGTGGGCTGGGGGGAACCAGCTCTTACTGCAAATGAGGCTTGAAGAAGGCAGCCGACACCCTCTTCCTCCTCAGACTCCTTTCATAGACGGGCGGCGGTGGGAGAGGGGAGACTGGCCTGCGATGCAGGTTGGGGGTGACAGCATCAGTTCTGCCATATTCTTGGGAGTCCTGAGGTGTCTGGCCCCAATCGTTGGTGGCTCTTTGTAGAATGTTGTGAATTTTATGCTTCTTTATTCTCAGTTAAGGGCCCTACTCACCAATTCCTGGGTGAGTAGAAACCTTCCATGCAACATGCTTTTCCCTGAAAAGATGGCATATGAACATTTTCAAGTTGTCTTGACTAACAGCCCTGAAAATGAAACTTAGCAAGTGCCTGGCATTTGTAGGAACCTTTGTTGACATGGATAATTCAAGACAAATTAATCCTTCCTTAGAAGCACTCATGATGCATTTGTCATTATTAAAAAAATACTCAGTATTGAGGTGGGTTGGGCACCACATACCCAAGGTGAGAATGCTGAATCTAGATAATTAATCGTGGCTTACGCCTTCCTTTTAGTTGTCATGTAACTTATCTCACAAGCAATCACATTTCTCCATTTATCAGTGTACATTGAGCTGGGAGCTGCCACCTTGTGGCTATAATGTATTACTGCACTTTTAAGGACGCAGAAACACAAGATCATCTGGAGTCAAAGATACTCAAAACAGAAAGGGAACTGTGACATCTTCTAGCTCAGACTCACCTAAGAAGCAGGTGAA
This sequence comes from Equus przewalskii, assembly GCF_037783145.1. NCBI lineage: Eukaryota > Metazoa > Chordata > Mammalia > Perissodactyla > Equidae > Equus > Equus przewalskii. The sequence goes on from NC_091851.1 coordinate 46,152,723, forward strand.
GCCCAGAGTCACCAGGACCCACAGCCTAACTGAGAAAGGGATGCTTTATGGGAAACTGGCTTCTAGCTCAGTTATTTTAAATGTTTGAGGATATTGAAAATATGGTTGCTTTTAACCTGTTAGAATACCAAATTTTTTCAACTTGAAGCAAATGTAAAAGTGGAAACCTTCACCAGCAGCCCACAGCCCCTCCCCAGATCTCTGAAGGTCATCACATTGTCCTTCTTGCTGAGTATTATCATCCTCAACATTATTCTAGCATTAGGGGTGCTCGACTAGCATCTTCCCCCCACCCCCAAAAAAACATTCACCATGGTTTAGTTTACCTGACCTGTAAATTTTGAATTAGTGATTCCAACTTAATCAAATTTTTCTTTTAAAAAAAAATAAACTTTTTTGCAGTAAAATTGGATTATAACTTTATATAACTTTCAGGTGTTCATCATAATATATTTCGAATTCTGTGTAGATTACATCATGTTCACCACTCAAATACTAATTACAGTCCATCACCACATGCCTGCGCCTGATCAGGCCTTTCACCCTCCTCCTTCCCCCCTTCCCCTCTCATAACCACCAATCCAATCTCTGTTGCTATGTGTTTGTTTGTCATTGGTTTTATCCCCTGCATTCCTGGAATAAATCCCACTTGATCATGGTGTATGGTATTTTTAATGTATTGTTGTATTCAATTTGCTAGTATTTTGTTGAGGATTTCTGCATCAGTGTTCATCAGTGATGTTGGCCTGTAATTTTCTTTTTTTGTGTTGTCCTTGTCTGGTTTTGGTATCAGGATACTGTTGGCTTCTTAGAATGAGTTAGGAAGCCTCCGCTCCTCTTCAATTTTTTTGGAAGAGTTTGAGAAGGATGGGTATTAAGTCTTCTTTGAGTGTTTGGTAGAATTCACCATGGAAGCCGTTTGTTCCTGGATTTTTATTTTTTGGGAGGTGTTTTTTTTTTTTTTTTTAATATTATATATATATATATTTATATAAATATAAGGAACATTTCCCCCACCCACCCACCCCAACAACATATTTCTTAGTGTTTGATTTTTTTTTTTTTGCACACAGAGAATAGGGAATTTCAGAATTTTTACATACATTTTAGCAAAGAAGTTTTGATCTATTGGCTTCTTGGTGCAGTAATGCAACGGCAATCCATTCTGGTGCCAAAGGCTCATACCATTACAATGAAGCTGTGAACACTAATTTCTTAGGAGGTGAGGCCAGCCCCACATGAACTTCTCTTGCAACCCTCTGGTCCACCATGATTCATAACTAATTAGACTTGTTTTTCTCAAATGAATCATTAGACATTAAAAACAGAACAACAGAATCACAGAGGGCCACATGCTCTCAGTATAAAGCATTCTCCTTCACTAGGTTGCTATCACAGTGCAGACCTAACTGCCTGAATATGCTCAGGAGATTTAGTCAATATTGTCTGTATTTGGTTACGGAAAAGGCTCGCCTCACTTTTTGTTTTTAAATCCAAAGTGCATAGTGAGAACAAATCAAAGCATTTTTTTTTTCTTTCACCATCAGTTTCATCTAAGCATCTTCCTCCGAGAGGACTTCTCAGATGCCTTGCTTTTGTCCTCCCAACTCTCCAAAAGTAAAAAAATAAAATAAAATAAAAAATAATAAAAGAGTCAAGCAATTTAGACATTCATCAGCCTGGTAAACAAACTTTGCCAGCAAATAGAAGTCCTACTATTATAAAGAAAATTGATAAGACAAAAAGTACATATGATGACCCAACTACTGTGTTGTTGGGTAATTTATAAGGTTGACCTCCAACTTCATTGATGTAAAATCCTATCGGAAATATTAGGACAGCCATACAGAAAAGGATCATTCCAGTGAATGCTATCCATGGAGCATATTTTGTAGCTTCTCTTCGCCAGTGGGAAGCCACCAGCAAACCACATGTGACAGTCAATGAAATGATTCCCATGATGATAAAAAACAGTGTGGTGACCCACTCTGGGGGAAGCCGAGGTGGGATGCACGTCCGGTCTCGTCCATGGATTGTTTGACACTGTCGCACAAGGCCCACAGTGAGTGCTCCCGCCGACTCCCCGGTGTTGATCCAGTCCGGGTTGGCGATGCTGGCGATGGCGAAGATATCGGCGGCCAGAAAGAGACATCCTGAGATGATGGTCAGTTTATCCATCTCCCCGCCCCGCTCCCCCCACCCCCCGAGCCCCGGGCAGGCCGCGGCCTCACGCCTCCCGCCCCATGGGCCGCCGCCGGGGCCCGGAGTCCCCGCGCCGCCGCCTCGCGCCCCCTCGGCCCCCGCGCGCCGCCCGCGCCCTCCGCGCGCCCGGGACCAGCAGCCGCGGCGCGGCCCGCACCTTTTTTGGGAAGTTTTTGATTGCTGTTTCGATCTCCTTACTGATGATTGGTCTATCCAAATTCTCTACTTCTTCTAGATTCAGTTTGGGAAGGTTGTATGATTCTAAGAATTTATCCATTTCTTCTAGGTTATCCAATTTGTTGGCGTATAGCTTTTCAAAATGTTCTCTTATAATCTTTTGTATTTCTGAGGTGTCCATTGTAATTTCTTCTCTTTCATTTCTGATTTTATTTATTTGAGCCTTCTCTCTTTTTTCCTTGGTGAGTCTAGCTAAAGATTTGTCAATTTTGTTTATCTTTTCAAAGAAACAGCTCTTGGTCTCATTGTTTTTTTCTATTGTTTGTTTAGTCTCTATTTTGTTTATTTCTGCTCTGATTTTTATCATTTCCTTCTTTCTGCTGACTTTTGGCTTTGTTTCTTCTTCTTTTTCCAGTTCCTTTAGGTGCACTGTTAGATTGTTTATTTGGGATTTTTCTTGTGTGATGAGGTGGGCCTGAATTTCTATAAATGTTCCTCTTAGAACTGCTTTTGCTGTATCCCATAGATTTTGGCATGTCGTAATTTCGTTTTCATTTGTCTCCAGGTATTTTCTGGTTTTTTGTTTTATTTCTTCCTTGACCCAATCGTTGTTCAGTAGCATTTTGTTTAATCTCCACGTTTTTGTGGCTTTTCTGATTTTCTTCCTGTAGTTGATTTCTAGTTTCATACCTTTGTGGTCAGAAAAGATGCTTGGTATTATTTTGGTCTTCTTAAATTTATTGAGACTTGTTTTGTGGCCTAATATGTGATCAATCCTGGAGAATGTTCCGTGTGCATTTGAAGAGAATGTGTATTCTGCAGTTTTTGAATGGAATGTTCTCTATATATCTACTAAGTCCATCTGGTCTAATGTATTGTTTAAGGTCATTGCTTCTTTATTGATCTTCTGTTTGGATGATCTATCCATTGGTGTAAGTGGATTGTTAAAGTCCCCTATTATTATTGTGTTACTGTCTATTTCTCCTTTTATGTCTGTTAATAACTGCTTTATATATTTAGATGCTCCTATGTTGGGTGCATAGATATTTACAAACATTATATCCTCTTGTTGGATTGTTCCATTTGTCATTATGTAGTGCCCTTGTTTGTCTCTCGTTACAGTTTTTGATTTAAAGTCTATTTTGTCTGATATAAGTATTGCCACCCCAGCTTTCTCTTCTTTGCCATTTACATGGAGTATCTTTTTCCATCCTTTCACTTTCAGTTTGTGAGTGTCTTTAGGTCTGAAGTGTGTCTCTTGTATGCAGCATGTATATGGGTCTTGTTTTTTTTATCCAGTGGGCCACCCTATGCCTTTTGATTGAAGCATTTAGTCCGTTGACATTTAAAGTAGCTATTGATAAAAATGTATTTATTTCCATTTTTTACTTTTTTTTCTGAGCATTTTAGTAGTTCTTCTCTGTACCTTTCTTCTCCTCTTACTCTCGTCCCTTGTGGTTTGATGGCTTTCTCTAGTAATATGTTTGATTTCTTTCCTCTTATTTATTTGTTTACTTAATATAGGTTTCTGGTTTGTGATTACCATGAGGTTCATATCTAGTATTCTACATATATAGCAATCTACATTGAGTTGATATTCTCTTTAGTTTGACCTCTTTCTAAAAGCTCTTCTCTTTTACTCTCCTCCTCCCGCATTTTAGATTTTTGAACTCTTATTTTGTGTGTTTCTATCCATTACATTTTTATCATCGAAATAGGTAATTTTAGTACTTTTGTCATTTAACCTTCATATTATCTTCATAGGTGGTTGATCTGCTACCTTTACTGTATTTTTGCCTTTACCAGTGATTTTATGGCCTTTTTTTTTTTTTTTTGGATAATTTTCTTATCCTTATTTGTTGTCTTCTCTTTCCCACTTAAATAAATCCCTTCAGAATTTCTTGTAGATCTGGTTTCTTGGTGATAAACTCCTTTAATTTTTGCTTGTCTGGGAAACTCTTTATCTCTCCTTCCAATCTGAATGATAACCTTGCTGGATAGAGTATTGTTGGCTGTAGGTTTTTTCCTTTCAGCACTTTCAGTTGTGTCATTCTCTCCTAGCCTGTAGGGTTTTGGCTGAGAAGTCCACCGATATCCTTATGGGCTTTCCTTTGTATGTCACTTGTTGCCTTTCTCTTGCAGCTGTTAGGATTCTCTCTTTATCTTTAATTTTGGGCATTTTAATTATAATGTGTCTTGATGTGGACTTCTTTGTGTTTATCTTGTTTGGTGCCCTCTGTGCCTCCTGTGCTTGGATGTCTGTTTCCTTCTTCAGGTTAGGACAGTTTTCAGCTATTATTTCTTCAAATAGATTTTCTGCCCCTTTGTCTGTCTCTTCTCCTTCTTGGACACTTGTAATATGTATGTTAGTGCACTTGATGTTGTCCCAGAGTTCCCTTAGACTGTTCTCTTTCTTTTCAGTTCTTTTTTCTTTTATCTGTTCTTTTTGGGTGATTTCCTCTAGTCTTTCATCCAGCTCACTGATCCATTCTTCTGTATCATCTACTCTGCTATTGAGTCCCTCTAGTGAATTTTTCATTGCCAGTATCATATTCTTCATTTCTGATTGGTTCTTTTTTTATATTTTCCAATTCTTTGTTGATGTTCTTACTGTGTCCATCCAGTCTTCTCCCAAGATCAGTGAGCATCCTTGTGAGTTTTTATTTGAACTCTTTGTCAGGTAGATTGCTCATTTCTGTTTCATTTAGTTCTTTTTCTGGGGTTTTGTCCTGTTCCTTTGCTTGGAATGTATTCCTTTGCCTCCTCTTATGCCTGTTTCTCTGTGCTTATATCTGTGTATTAGGCAAATCAGCTATGTCTCCTGATCTTGGAGAAGTGGCCTTATGTAAGAGATGCCTTTTGAGGCCCAGCAGTGTGCTTCCCTCTCATCACCAGTCCAAATGATCCAGAAGTGACCCCTTTGTGTGCTACTTGTGTCCTGCTGTGGCAGGGTTGCTCTTCCTGCAGGTACCCAGGGAGTCTAGGCTTTCCCTCTGTGGCCAGCTGTTTGTAAATCGAGTTTGGGGAGCCCCAACACAATTGGCTATAAGGTCTAATAGTATACTCCTGTTGCACTTTTCCTGTTAATTGAGTAGGCACCCAGTGTGGCTGGTTGCTAGGCTCAGGAGCTTGCAGTTGCTGTAGGCCTCAGGCCTGAAAGGTTTTTGTCAGCTCTCTTAGGATTGCAGCTGAGTGGGGCTGGCCCTAGGCTTGGGAGCACTCAATTGTTTCAGGCTTTGGAAGGCAGGACCGATCCCCCTTGTGGCTGTTTGTGAAGCTCAGGTCTTCTGCCACTGAGAACCCCAAACCCCACAGGTCCACACACACTGTCAACACAGTCCTGGCCCATGCACACTTCCTGACCCCCTGGAGCATACCCAGTTGCCCCACCACCATCACCCCACCTCTCCACCAACACCCACCACAGCTCACCTGGTCCTCACACAGGCCCTGGCCCACAGAGGTGGATACACTTACCAGCCTGTAGAGGATCAAGGCACCCAGTCTATGCTGGCTGACAAGTAGCCTGAGGGGTTTCTGTTGGGTTGGGCCTGTCCCTAGGGTGGGCTTCCTGCCCTGGCTGAACTGGATTAAATCTTCATTCTAGTGGGTGTGGCCTACCCCTGGGCAAACAGGCCAGAGGAAGAACTCCAATGGAGTCTGCCAGCATCTGTGTCAACATGCCTGTACTAAGTCACAACAATAGCTGCCACCAACATCTCCGCCTCTGGAGAGGTCTCACCTCTCACCGAGATGCACCCAGAGCCTACCAGGTGAGTCTCTTTTCACCAAAAGACTGTGTACCTTTTTTTCTGGTGATTTTAGGTTGCTCTCTGAGACGGGTGAATTTGTGTGTGGGCCATTTAAGAGCTGGCTTTATTCTGCTTATGTGGATAGCTTTTCTGGGGGTATTCCCCTGTTGCAGTTAATAGCCAGCAAAGCCAGATAGTATGACACTCATCTCAGTTGTGCTGAGTCTGAAGGATGCTTATAGTGGTAATGTACCCCCACTCAGGTCCCCACTCCTCCAGGGAAGGCTGTGTGCCTTAGGGTGGCTCCCGCCTGGCTGGCTGTGAAGCTCCACAGCTTGTGAAGGTGGCTTTATTTCTCTCCAAAAGGAATTTCTGCCTCTTTCTGCCTCAGTTGGGACCTTCCTTTGTTGTGAGAGTTATTTTTATCCTGTTTTCAGTTCTCTCTTCGGGTTAACTTTTCCAAGAATAGTTGTGACCTGGTGGTGTTCATGGGAGGAAGTGGGTTCAGAGTCCACCTACACTACTATCTTGATGAGATATCTCAAATTTTTCAATGGACTACCATGGAATAAAAATATCTGCTTCAAAAATAAGCCAAAGTTGTAGATTCAATAATTATTGTGTTTCTCTTTATGCACAGGAAATAGCGAGAGACCTTAAAACCACATTTATTACTCTTTTCAATAATAAGCTATCAATTCGGATTAAGGTAATAAACTATTCAAATGAAAATGTTCAGCAGCATCTCATAGAGCTATAAATGTACAGTAAGACAAGAAAGTTTGCCTTCTATTTCGTCTGCTAAAGAACTGTTTACTATTTTAAACAAGGCCACATGTTAAGATCATCAGGTTAATGGATCTCAGATTTTGTTTTAAACACAGTCATTGCAACCTAAGTATTGATGTAGGAGAAGCCCAATGTCCTTTTTTTGGAATTCTGATGCAAAGACTCCTACCAGAGGGAGTCTCCTTCCCCTCTCTCCTCCCTCCTACTTTAATCCCGAACTCAAAAAGGCAGATCCATCTAAGCTTAAAAGAGATTTTTGTAGAAAAAGTCTATAAACCCCAGAGCCCTGAGACATGGCTGAGATAAACATTCTTAGTGCTTTGGAAAGTGAAAGGCGCTTTTCTTTTTCCTTCTTTCTTTCTCTTTCTCTTTCGCTCTCTCTCTCTCTTTCCTTCTTTCCATTCTCTCCTTAATAAAGTTATTCTTTCCTGAAGGCCTTTTCTAGTTCCTTAGTTTCAAATGATAGGGGTTATAGGAAATAGTCATTAAAATATCCTGCTACAAAGAGAGCTTATTGGACATTTAATTTGGAACTAAACACAAAGAAAGAAACAAAACCCCCACATTCCCTTGAAGGCTGGTTTCGGGTTCCTCTGACTCAGCCTTAATCCTTTGGGGTCAGATCCTCAGCCTGCGTCCACTTGTTGCTATGGCAGTTTATTTTCCTCCACTCCCTTCCTAGGAACTCTGTTTGTCACTATTGAGATTAAAGCTTAAGTCTCAGCCCGCCCCTCTCTGATAAACACGAGAACCCCACTCAGATAAATGCAAGAAGGGCCAAGGAGAGGGGAGGAGGAAGTTGAGATGAGACAGTCTGGGACAAAGTAACCTGAGAGTGATTGGAGAAGGCCCCGCCAGGAAGGACAGTGCCTGGCTCCGAGTGGGACGTCCAGCCCAGGACTTGCCACCACCTTCAGGCTCTGAGCGTGTCTTGGTCATCCCCGCAAGGGCATGAGCTCCAGTAGCCACACTTCGCTGCTGCTGCTTCTAGTGCTGCTGCTGTTGGTGCTGCAGGTGAGCCGGGACTGGTACCCAAAACTTGGCGCTTGGGATTTGCATGCCCCGTGCTGGGAACTGAAAACACAGGTCAAGTGAACTTTGCTCCTTCTAGATAAAGGGAGGGAGGGGAGCAATTGAATGTGATCTGGATGAGATTGGCTAGGAGTGGAGATGTGCAGCTGAGAGTGAGGGGGCTGGATATCTTTAGCATGGCGTAGGCAGTGGGGGCTCCAGAATTTATACCTAGGAGGGGTTTAGGGTCACAATCTGTTTTGGGGACTGGTGGGGGTGAGATAAGACAAATTGTCTTAAGATTGGTTTATATAGCACGTGCCATTCTTATTTAGGTTTATATCAACACACACACGTTTCCTAATGATACTTCCATTCACGCTGTATGTAAGACGAAAAATCTGAACCGTGCGTGTCAAAGACAATTTGAGCAAACTGACAAGGATGCAGGTGCTAAATGCCTCTGCCCCCCACCAGTGGCCACTGCTCAAGTGGGAATACAAAAAGAGGAATGGAATCAAGATTAGAAAAATACGGGCTTGTTCCGTTCGCACTTACAGTGGACCGAGTTAATGGTGCATATGCTTGAAATTTCTATAGATGGCGAGGGAGAATCATGAGGCTATCATATTGCTGTTGTGTTCTGTCTTGTAAAACCAGCCGAGGGCAGAGGCAGTGCAGCGGTTGGGAGTAAAGGCTGTGGATCTGGATTGGGCTGGTTAGCTTCCTAACCTGGGTTCGTCCACTTCCGGCTGGGGATCTGGGCTAACTACCTGACCTCAGTCCTCACCTTGGTTCAAGCTGGACTCTTCAAGGGACTGCAAAAATCCCCATGCCTGGATGCCACTCCCCGAGGTTCTGATTGAGCTGATCTGGGTGTGTGGCACCAGGGTTTTAACTTGACCTTGTTAAGCCTCATTTTTTTCACCTGATGTTTGTACCCGGAGGTGCTGAGAGTAAATGAGGAAATGCACAGAAGAGCCTGCACAGTAGAGGCTCAGTCAATGTGCCCTGTGTCTGCATCCTTCTGTTTTTCTAGCCGGTGACATGGTCGGCTACATTCATTCCAGTGCCCATGCTGAATCTTTTTATTGGATGCTTTCTCCAGGCCAGACACTTTAATAGGTGCTGCGGGTGTAACAGTAAACAAAATGGGAAAAAATCCCCATCTATGGCACACACACTCTAGTGGATCTCTGCTTCTGAAAGTGGAGCCTTGCTTGGAATGTCGCTTGGTGTTTGGAGAGTTTTCTTGGTCCCTTTTTGCCATATTGAGTTGTGAATGTTCTTAACCAGACAGCACATTCATTTTTCCTCCAGTACTTTGTGGAATACTGCCTTAATAGTCCATGTTAGCACGGACTTGAATATTTTGCAAATGAAACACTGTCCCCATCTTTCTCTTGCCCCTGCCCTTCCCCCTAACTAGTCTCATGAGACAACAATCATGTATTCTCTTCCCTGTTGTATTAGCCCAGAACCCTAGCAAGCTAATTCATGTCTGAGGGTATGTTGGGTGGGGCTGGGCCATGGGGATTGGACTATGGGTAGTAACTCAGTGTTTGGTGAAAGCAGATTTATATTGATGCCAGGGGATCAAGACAGACTAAGAGAATGTAATGCAATAGGAATCTGATGTTTTTTGCAATCTGCATTCTGAACTCTTAACTGGGCAATGACCTTTACACCCAGTGGAATTGCCGAATTGGCTATAAGTAACTTATTCCTTTCTGCTCCTCTCCTTTCCCTCCAAGTTGGCTTGTAGCCATCTCTGACATCCATACCCGGTACCCACTCCCCACCCCTCTGACCTCTAGATTTAAAACTGGTGCCCATTCTGCTGGAGAGCTGTTATGTCTGCAACAGTTTTCTTCTGAAATCCCCACACCCTTGCTGTGTCATCCTGAGGTGAAGTAAATGACAAAGCTGTGATTCTTCTGCTGGTTTACACCTTTGTTCCAGATTCAATGACAAGCCATGGGAGGGGAGTCCTGCTCCCCTCTTTGGTCATTTCTAGTCCTGAGAGCCCATGTATCCTCAACTTCGGGCTGTGGCAGGCTTCCAAGACCAGAGAGGAGGGAGGGCTGAAGAGAATAAAATCGGGCAGTGAGCAAAATCTGTTATGTTTTGTTGCTGTTGTTGCTGTTTTTTAATCTTGAAAGTTCTGAATTGAGTTATCTTTAAAAAAATTGTTAGCATTTCTGCTCTGACTGATTAATTCCCTCAACCTCCTCATTCAAGGACGACAGAGCTGGTGATTGCAGAAGGTGAGGGAGAGTGTGGTCAGAGGGGGAGCTGAGTGCTCAGCGGGGACAGAGCAGGCTGGACTCTGTCCTAAGAGCCCTGGGAACCCAGTTTTATGCTGTGACGTGATGAGATCTGCACTGTGAAAAGGTCACCCAAGCTTCTGTGAAGAGAACATATTTGGAAAGCGTAGCCGTCTCCTGCGGCTGCCATACCTAAGTACCACAAACTCGATGGCTTAAAACAACAGAAAAGCACAACATGGTGGCTACAGTTAATAATACTGTATTGCATATTTGAAAACTGTTAACTGAGTAAATCTTAAGAGTTCTCATCACACACACACAAATAACCAAATGGTGAAAGATATTGACTCAACTTATTGTGGTGATCATTTTGCAATATATACAAATATCAAATCATTATGTTGTATACCTGAAATTAATATAATGGTGTATGTCAGTTATACCTCAACAACAACAAAAATTCTCCTTGAATGCAGGTTTGCAATAAAAAATGAAGTATTTTCAGGAAAGAATTATTTCCATATAGGCTTATTAGTTCTTTAGCACCCTCTGTAGACACAAAGGCTTCATTTACTCAAATAATTTTCCCCTAAAGATGCCATGGCTGCTCAATCAGGCCAGCCTGAACAGTACTGGTTACACGCCCCCTGCCCAGCACTGTCTGTCAAATGACATGCAGGGTGGACCTTACAATAAAATGCCTGCCTGCCACACTCCAATAAAATAGTTAGGTGGACACCGTAGCCAGAGACAGCAGCCACTAGGAAGTTTTCTCTCCCATCACATTGTCAAAGCCTTATGTAAATCTGTTGGATGGTATCCTCTTTGGACCAACTGCCTAAAATTGGCAGGGATAAGAAATACAATAAGTGTACTTACAAAATCATTTCAGCAAATAGAGTTTCTAGTCTTCCTGCATCATCCAGATGAGATATCTCAAGTTAATTTCCAAGGCGTGCATAAAGGAGGAGAAATGACTCTCATGCACACACACAATGGTGTGGAATTTCAAGCATCTCTGTGCAAAATGTAAGCATTCGCCATTTTAAACCTCTTCATCAGCAATTTAGCTGGCTCTTGTGTGGCTATTGGCTGTGCCGTTTATGTGCAGTCAGAGTCAAGTGAACTTACAGAACTTTCATGTTGAAAAGGCCCTTAAAGACATCTGTCTTAGACCCTCACTTATAGGGGAAACTGAGGCCAAGGAGGACATGAAATCTCAGCGTATTCCTTGTTAATGATCTGGGCCCCTGGAAATACACCTGTTTTAGAAATGGAATGAATTCCTTCATTCTTTTGCAAGAACCGTGATTTTCTCCATTGTAAAATTATACGCCTGGTTAGGCCCTTAATTTAAAATTACCAACATTAATCAAGAAGCATTCATCGTCTGAATAAATCAATGTTTGAGATTTTGGAACTCGAAGAGTTTAAAATTCTTTTCCTTTAGGTAAATAGATAAAAGTGTAGTCTGTGGCAGGAAGCAACTATTATCATTATCTTTGACATTAACAAAACAAGACAACCCAATAATATCCCCCGCCCATCATGAGGGTGGCTGACCACAGGAAATGAACATAGGAAGAGCATTTCTTCATTTTCTATGAAGTCACTATCTAATACAGAGTTCAGAGCGCAGTGACGTGCTCTGGAATGAGGATAGATCCTTATGGGTACAAGGCAACCACAACGGAGGGTGATCTGGCAGGATCTGAGTGGGCTGATGACCACTCACCTTGTCCTGAGAGTTCTAGGTATAATTCCAAGAGAGCAGTTGTCAAACTGTTCACTCTCAGGATGCCTTACTCTCGTCAGCCTTACTGAGACCCTAAAGAGCTTCTTCTTGGGTGGGTTGTGTTTACTGATACTTACACATTAGAAGTTAAGACTTGGAAATTTTAAACATATTTCTCAATTCGTTAAAGATAACAATAATAAACCCATTACACGTTAATATAAACCACTTATTTTTATGAAAAATAGCCATACTTTAAAAAATTCCATTTAGTTTGAAGAGTGGCCTTGTTTTATATTTTTTGCAAATGTGTTGAATGTCTGGTTTCAAAGAAGATAGCCGGATTGTCCTCTCTGATCCTACATTCAGTGTGTTATAAATGATGTTTGCTTAAGGTGAAGAAATTATCGCCTCACACATATACATGGAAAGGGAGGAATATTTTAATAGCCTCGAGCAGATAATTGTGGAATACTTCTTTGATTTTACACTAAAACTCAGCAAATGGTAGTTTCTTAACGGTTACTTTAATGTGGGATCTGAAAGCATATTAATAAACTGTCCTTACTCTGTTATGTTAGAACCACTGGTCTCTCTTTCATCTTGGATGACTCTTACCTGTGCAGGATTTTGGAACGATGTGCTAATCATTAGGAAACTCTTGGTTCATTGAGTTATGCAGATTTTCCAAATGTTGAAGTATTTCATTCTACAAAATCAAAAAGTCACATTCATTAATATCTCCACTGATATCATCAGGAAAATCTTTAAGTATTGGGAAGCTGTTATGTTCACAGTAGCATAGATAAGTTTTCCAAATTCTAGTTTTTGTTTGAAAGCTTAAATTTTATCTTCGGCCACATGATACTGTCCATTGTTTTTCTTGAAGTGATAGGCTCCCTTTGGTCATTATCAAAGAACCATCTTTCAAATACCCAGCGCTGCACAACCATAGTTTGTCAGTCATTCTTTCAAGCAAAATGCCATTCCATAAAAAAAAGTGATCTGTTCAACTGGAAACTCTGACAATCGCACAAGTGCTTTTCTTTGAGACACGTCTTCTCCTGTGACATGCAGCAGTGGTGTTTCATGGGGACTTCCCATCTAGTGACACAGAGCATTTAAATGATGTACACTCAAATATGGCAAGGTAATAAAATTAATAATTTTTACTACTTCATCAGTTCTCAAATGATTTCAGTAACTCAGTGAATTCACCAATTACTTCATTCTGAAATGAAACTGGCTTTTTTTTTCTTTTCTTTCCCCGCACATGCATGATGATGAATACAGCAACTGCTAGTGGAGTTCGGGGCCACTGCCTTCAAGGTGCTGAGGCATCGACAGTTTTACCACCAATGTTTTGTACCATCAGTGCAAGTGTCACACAGTAAAATAGGCGATCATGCTTTAGTACTCTTATGAAAGTGTGTGCCCCATGGGCTCTCTGCTGGGGGCAGGGACCCTGGTGAGCCACACTTTGAAAACTGCTGCTCCAGAGAAATTTTATTTATACATAGTGAATGTTTATTACCACAGCATTTTTTTTTGTAATAACAAACAACTAGAAGTAATCTAAATGACCATCACCATGAAAATGGATAAATAAATTGTCCTCTATTCATATAGTGAAATGCTATACAGCAGCAAAAACAAATGAACTGGAACTATAGATGTCAACACACACACTCCCACATATTCGTGTTTAGCACTAGTGTTGACATACATTGCAGGGCTTTTCTCTAACGATTTCAACAATCTTACATGAGTGTGTTTTTTTTTTTGAGGGAAGGAAGATTGTTAATATATAAATTATAAATAAATAATTCTCAATGTAAATCTTTACATAAATTTAAAGTACCAAGTTCTACTGTTTTATTGCTTATTATAAGAGAAAGTCTAAAAATGAGGAAAAAAATAAAAGACAAAACAGGAAAAAAAAAAAAAGCCCACTTGAATCCCAACACCAGTTAACATTTGGTGCCATTTCACAAGTTTACATATAAATACATTTGGGCTCATCCTGAATAGACAGTTTGATTTCCCACTGTATTAATTAGCAGTAGCATTTTATGATTTTTTAAGTGTTCCTAACACTGGTAATACTATATCAGAATTCTTTTGGTTAGTTCTCCTATAGTTACAGAAGAGAAGTGGTAATTATGAATAGAGATGTCAAGAGCAAGAAATTGTATTTATCAAGACTCAGTGCAGTTCTTTTCTATTTTTCTTTCTAGTTCTAGAAGATTTGTGTGACCTCAGGCAGTTTCTACCTGATTCTGATAAATATTTTCACTACTAATTAATGTCGTTCTTATTTTTAAGGTCAACATCGTCAACAGCTTCCAACAAGAAGAGGATGGTCGTACTAATCAAACAAAGGTGGGGTTAAAGAGTCAGTTTCTTAATAAACTAGTGAGACCACACTTTACTCAGAGACTGGATTGCAAGTTCGAGTTTTTGAGTGCCCTGTCAATATCTGGTTGGCAGAAAATAAATTAGTAACTAGATGTGACCTTTTAGAATCTTGAGGGACTGCCAGAGAATTGCAGATAATGCTTTTATGTCTAATTGGAATATGTGCTCATCAATCTGTGAACATCAGAAATCAACCACACGGTGCTAGCCTCGAGGTCCAGCCATGCTATTTTCTTCTTTATGGGATTAAAATGTAGTGGACTTAATATTTCCCACTGTGTGAGTGCGGGTTGACACAGGGGATGCAGTCCTGCACCACCACCGTCGTGAGTGTTTGCCATATCCTCATGATGTATTATGACTATTTCCTTCCTGTTGTTCTTGTGATCAACTCACTTTCTAATTAAGCAATTTTTTAAAAACTTACATTTTTGTGGATAAAAATTAATGTGGCTAGAAACCAGCTTCACTTGTAATAAATAGATGGTAACTGTAAAAAATATATATACTACAAACAAAACCACGTTGTTAAATTCTATCTATATTCTCTTGCTGACAAATCTCTGACCCTAATCTCGGACCCTTTCTGTCTCTGTTACAAGAGAGATTAGTAGACAGAGAGGCATTAAAGACCTATCAGCACTGCATGGAGACTTTCTCATCAATGACTTCAGAAAGATGGAGAGATAAATAGAGAGGGAGTAACTTTCTCAGTCATTCAACAACTATTTGCATGTTTACTATAGGACAGGCGTTAGCACATAGTAGGCAGTGATTTTTAATGCTGTGCTTGCATGGACCCTAAAATTAGCTTATGAGCCATGTAAAATCATTGGTGGCACATGCCCCACAGCCTAGAAATGATTCTATAATTGTTAACAGAACAGGGACATTCAATTTCTAAGCATCGGAGGCTGTTGTGACGATCAGAAAAAGAATGCATATCAAGTACTAGACAGTGCCAACCAGTATCACCCCCATCCTCCTCCTCATCACTGTCACTGTCATAATTTCCAGGGAGAGAGCCACCGGCCTCTACGGCGATACAAGAGAAGATGGATTATTACCACCTTGGAACTGCAGGAGGAAGACCCAGGACCCTTTCCCAAACTTGTTGGTGAGGTAAGGCAGCTACTCCCAAGGAAAGGCCCTCATCATCCTCTCTGATTGAGCGTGCCCTTTTTGGCAGGAGGATTACATCTTGAGAGGCCATGTGCTAGTGCGGCCAGTAATGAAGTGGCGGGAGGAACCCTACAGTGGGCCTTGGGATGTCTGGTTCTAGAACCCGGTCTTCCTCTCCCTGAGGGTGTGACTTTGGGCAAGTCACTTCTCCATGTGAGTGTGTGCTGAGAAAACCAGAATCACATATGGCAATAGGCTGGTTAGTTCCAGCCTGCAGGCCTGTTTTATTTGGCCCATACAGAGTCTTTTAAAAAAATTCATTATTTAAAAATAAGGATGGGGGCTGGCTTGTGTCCTGGTGGTTAATTTTGTGTACTCTGCTTCGGTGGCCCAAGGGTTGCGAGTTTGGATCCCAAGAGCAGACATAGGCACCACTCATCAAGCCATGCTGTGGTGGCGTCCCACATACAAAATAGAGCAAGATTGGGGCAGATGTTAGCTCAAGGACAAGCTTCCTCAAGCAAAAAGAGGAAGATTGGCAACAGATGTTAGCTCAAGACCAATCTTCCTCACCAAAAAAATAAAAAGTAAAAGCTAGCTCTGCCACGAAAAAAAAAATAAGGAGATTGTGGTTACCAGAGGCCTGGGAGTGGGAGAAAAGGGAGAATTAAAAAAAGAGAGAAAGTAGAATAGTAGTTGTCTGGGCCTGGAGTGAAGGAGAGAATGGGGAATTATTGTTTAATGGGTACAGAGGTTCAGTTTTATAAGATGAAAGGAGTTCTGGAGGTGGAGCATGGTGATGGTTGCACAACAATATGAATGTACTTGGTACCACTGCACTGCACACTTGGTTAAGTTGGTAAATTTCATGTTATGTGTATTTTACCATGATAAAAAAAATTGGAAAGGATTATGGAGATTGTATTAAAAATCCTTCACTTCTAGGGACTTCTTGAAAATGGGAAGATCTGACTACATGGAGCCTCCATTCCCACATGGCAACAATTAGAAGGGGCTTGAGTTAGCCAGAATGCCACAATCCTAGACACTCTCTATTGCCTCCCTCAGCTGAGGTTGAGTATCGACTGAGGCAGCAAAGAAGTCCCGTGGTGATGCTGGAATGCCAGAGTCTGTACACCTGGCCCATGTCATTCACTTCCACTGCCTCCCTGACCCTCGTGGGCCTTTGAGTGATGTGCTGAGTGATTAAGTCCCCTACAGCTCTAATGCTCTAGATTCCTAGGAAAGAAAAAAATTCATATTTTTGCAACGTTTATAAAAGTAGTATGTGCCTACGATAAGAAAACATCTACAGAAAGTTTTCAAGGCTCAGTCGTTAAAAGTGCATTCTCCCAAGAGTCAGGGGGCACAGTGGGTTCATATTCCAGACACACCTCATCATTACTCTGTAAGTCAGATATCCCTTCTGTTCCCTCCTCTGCACAATGCGGTCCATGGTAGTGTCTAGTTATTACGGGATGGTTTTAAAGATTAAATAGGTTAGCGTAGGTAAGGCATATATAAGTTGGCTCATTCTAAGCTCTTTCTAAATGTTAGCTGTTTGATTATTATTCCTCTTTCCCTGGAAGGATAACCAATATTAGCACATCACTTTCAGATATTCCTCTGCAGATTTACTAGTATGAATCTGTATTAACTAAATGGGATCACACATGCATATTTTTCTGCCAGTATCCTTTCTTGTTTAACGACACCTGTCTTTCTGGGGCAGACCATGTGAATCCTGAAAAGCTGGAGTCCCATGTTAGGTGAAGGGAGTGGTACCGTTATATGATTCTTTCCATATTGATGGAAACATTTCTGTTGTTCCCAGTTTTTCACAGTTACAAACCAAACTGCAGCCATGTTCCTTGTTCCTGCATCATTGCATATCTTTACTTCTTTAGGATAAATCCTCAGATGCGCAATTGCTGGGTATGAGTCTTTACAAATCCCTTTTAATCTTAGCCTTGATGGTTGATATGTACAGTGCTTTAGTCTCATCCTCTTTTCATCCTCATTTTTTCTCCTTCCAGCTGTTCAGTGTTATACCTGATGACACGTCATTGATGTATTTAATCAGTGGACCTGGTGTGGATGAATATCCAGAGATTGGTTTGTTTTCTATAGAAGAACATGAGAGTGGAAAAATATATGTTCATCGCACTGTGGATCGAGAGACAACACCATCTTTTATGGTACCTAAAATTTGATACATTCTGAGCTTGGTATATTCTTGCAGGAATATTGTATTCGGTAAGCATTATTTAAGCTGACTGTGTGCCAGGTTCTAGGAGATTGATATATTATGCACTGTGGCAAGCTTTAGATGTATGTATGGGAGACAGAGGTCAATTCTGTAACCTTCTTTTAGAGTTCTGGACTTTGGCTTTGTAATTATTTCTGCAATCTATGTGAGCCACGACAGATCTTCCTTCTAATGACCAATATCCCAACATGATCGGGAAATCTGAAAGCATTTGGGGATAGAGCTACAGAATGCTTACAAAACAGCCTGTTTAGTTTCGAAGAGTCACGGATGGAATCCATGGAATGACGCTACAACAGACACAATGGGTTGCCTAATAACTGATGAATGACGAGTTACATATCTGGTGACAGTTTCTTATTGTGTCCAGGTAATCCTTAAGATTTCATCACCCCAACACCATGGTCAACTGTGTTGAAATTCAGGTTCTAAACCAGGAAAGGAAATTACAAAGAAAAATGCCCAAACAATGTGGTGGTATATCTCGTTACCAACATAATCTGAGAGGGAGTTCTTAGGAAGCCAGCCTTTGTTCTATTT
The DNA here is from genome assembly GCF_037783145.1 of Equus przewalskii. Taxonomy (NCBI): domain Eukaryota; kingdom Metazoa; phylum Chordata; class Mammalia; order Perissodactyla; family Equidae; genus Equus; species Equus przewalskii. Next base: position 46,171,008 of record NC_091851.1, read on the forward strand.
TGACTTCTGCTGAAAACTGGGCTTGGTTCTCAGGCCTGCTTGCCTATACATTAATTCCTTCAGGGTGGGAAGATGTTGCTTAACATCTGAAAGAAGTAATTTATATAGTTTTTCTCCAATGACTTCAAAATCTTTGTATGTATCATAAAATACATGGGTAAACCCTTAACTCATTGACAGGCTTTGAATCTCTAACTTTTAAACAGGCAGAAATTCTTCCCAAACTCTGAAAGGCGGGCGAAGATGACACTCTGGGTCTTCTCTAGCCACATAAACCCTTGCCCCTTTCTCCAGAATTTTCAGTGTCTGTTAAAAAGAAAGAATAAAAAAAAGAGTCATAAGTGGAACCCTGGGTCAGCGGTTCTCAATCTTTAATGAGCAAACAGATCACCTAGGGATCTTGTTAAAATGCAGATTCTGTTTCAGAAGGTCCTGGGGTGGGGCGTGGGCTGAGAGTCTGCCTTCCTAACAAGCTCCCAGGCGATGCTGCTGCTGCTGGTCCATGGGCTTCCACACAGTGAGTAGGGAGCACCCAGAACACGTAATGGACGGGACCTGGGCAGGAAGGAACCAAACATTTAGTGCCTGCGAGTTTTCTTTTTTGGTTGTAGTCATTGTTTGCTTTTAACATCTTTAATGATATATTAATCGTTGACATTCACAATGTTTAATATGGGACTTCATGCCTAGAAGCTGATAATGCTGAAGCCAAATACCTATGAGTGTTTTCTGAAACTTGAAGTTGAGATGGAAAACCTTGGAATATCACAGTAGGTCCCAGGGACCCTTTAGAGATGAAAGGGAAAAGGTGGGGGACATGATCAGCATCCCCATGGGTTCTGTTACAGGAAGACAAGGCCCTGAGCTTGGACCTCGCTGGCTAGATCAAATCCATGTTTCAATCCCCCAAAACATTATCACAGTTGTCCTTTTACATTGATTTCTGCCATTGTTTGCTAGTTGTTCCCCTCATTTGACTATTATCTTCCATGAAGGGAGACACAGGGTGAGAATTCTGGGGCAGGCTCCCTCCGCCGGTGGGTCTCTGCCTTCTTACTCGGTTTTACTTTCTCCTCAATACCTGTTGTATACCTGTTGTATACTTTTGTGTTTGATTCTCTGTCGATCAATCTCCCCTATCAGATTGTAATTTCTCAGAGGGGAGAGACCCTGTTTTATTCATAATCATGACCCGAGATAGGTTCTCAATTAATCATGTCGGATGAATGAATGAGCACAGTAAATGTATACTCTGCTTTCCAGGGTATTGTGGGTTGAATTGTGTCTTCCAAAAAGATGAGTTCAAGTCCCAACCCCTGGCACCTGTGAATGAGACCTAATTTGGATATAAGGTCTTTGCAGGTATAATCTTGTTAAGATGAGGTTATACTGGATTAGCGTGGGTCCTAATCTAGTGATGGACATCCTTATAAAAGGAGGGAAATCTGGACGCAGAAAAAGACACAGAAGAGAATGCCATGTGAAGCTGGAGACAGAGGTTGGAGTGATGTCTACAAGCTGAGAAACACCAGAAGTTAGGAGAGAGGCCTGGAACAGCCTCTCCCTCAGAGACTCCAGAAGGAACCAACCCTGCCGACACCTTGATTTGGCTTCCAGCTTCCAGAACTGTGAGAGGATAAATTTTTGTTGTAAGCCACCCAGTTGGTGATACTTTGTTACAGAAGCCATAGGAAACAAACACACAGGGGTTAACACACTAGTTAGGAAGATGTGAAACAGGCTGATGGGAGGATTAGCAGCCCGAAAGGGATAAGCAGAGTGTGATAAGAATGCTACACAAACCGAGCATTCAAGCTTAACCATCTGCTTCTATAGAAGAATGCTTATTGTTTTTTGCATAAAGATAGGATGTTATTAAAAATTAAGTAAACCTAATGTAGTGACAGAAAGGGCATTTCTAATAGCACTGCTTTACTCTTGAGGGTAGTGAGGAAGTCACTAGAACTAGCCAAAACATGTCAAAACTTGTGTTTTAGAGATGGCAGGAGTAGGGGGATGCCAACTTATTAATTCCATAAACCTATAAGAAAGCGGTAATACCAACTGAGAATTGCTGGAAGATTTAAGAAAGACTTGGAGAGGGAAAAAGTCTGACTTTTTTCTGTGTAGGAATCTTATCCATTTATATCAAAATATGCTCAATTTCATAGGATACAAATACACTCAAGAAAATACATCCTTTTATATTCCTCATAATAATTATTTGTCAATATTTATCCCAACACAGTTATCTTTGCCTAGAAACTATGCATATAAGTGATTTTGCATTTTGTGTTTGCCATTTAAGATGTTTCCATATGCTCATTTGTGTCTAAGAGTATAGATCTTGCACATGTAATTTCAAATAGCCATATGCCAATCCATAATGTCAATGCACTATGGTGTGTTTATCCAAGGATCTAAGTCTCAAGGCTATAACAAAAGCCTGAAAACCCTTTCCAAGTGTAGAAAATATCCATGACATTTTCCTTCTCCATTGTGATTCTGAGCTCCCTGGAAATTCTCAGCATCTTGCCAAAGAATAAACAACATTTATGCCTCTCAGGCATCTTACAGAACTAAAGGTCTCAGATGTAGCTTTTAGGATAATAAATGGAATGTAAAATAATAAACATAAAACAAACATGTGGTTCTTGTTTTCAAGTGGAAGGATTACAGTTGGCACGGTTTCAGAGCCAGAAGTCAGGGCGATTAAGGAGCAGAGAGTTGCCAGTGCAGTCATAAATTATGGAGGAGCATGTAGAAATGGTGTGTGAGAAAGCCAACTTGCTTGCACAAAAATTTAAAAATGTATGTTGGAGTCCCCAAAGCAGACCAGTTCAGTAGTAGTCGCATTGCAGCATCCTTTGTCTTGTAGGGAGAGAGGGGAGAGCTGAGCTGGAGTAGACTTGGGGCCAGGCCACCATTTTAAGATGTCTAGCAGGACCACCAGGGTGGATGCCTGTGAGTGAGCCGCGAGTCTGCAGGGAAAGAGGCCCGAGGAGGCGTAGGACAGCAAAGTTGAGGAGAAAGCCTTGTGGGCCCTGAGGAGAAGCGGTAGAGAGAAGCTGCCTGAATCTGTCAAGGTCCTGAGATGCCCATCTGATAAAACTCCTGCTCTGAGCTCTGTGTGGCCATAGATGGAAGTCTGAAGAACTGGCTGATGGCGCAGTCAAGTCTACACCTAACTGGACTTGAATCTGGGCTCCTCTGCCTCCAAGCTGAGAGCTGGACAGCTGTGTAACCTCTCAGTGGTGCAGAGCAGGGTGACATGGGTGCCTCTGTCTAAGGCTTATGCAAGGAAGAAAGGAGATGATCTATGTAAGGGCTCAGCCCAGTCCTGGTGAGTCCTCCCTGGGCCTCACTGAAGCTTCTTCTCCTGCAATAAACCCCATGCTTTCTCACATCCCTGAGCAGGACCCGGTACCTGGCAACCAGATGACCCCTGAGAAACCAATGTTCCCATTGTAAAGGGTCATCTGCCTTGAGAGCGCCTCGATGCAGCGTTCATCCCCTTTCCCTCGCCTTTTTCTGTCACTCTGACCTTCTGCCTGACCGCTGACTCTTTCCTCACAATCTTTGCAGCCTTCAACGAATAAAATCACTACTTATCCTAAAGCAATGAGAGATTCAGTAGCAAGTAAGATTAGACTTTAAAAAATACATATACAGTTGCTCACTTTTTATTTTATAAGTAGGGACTTTTTAAATTTATTATTTTTTTTAGAGTTGGTTTAGGTTTAGGTTTTTTTTAGAGTCGCTTTAGGTTTAGGAAAGTACAGAGTTCCTGTATACCCCCACACTTTCCCATGCTCGCCCACAGCTTCTCCTATTAACATCTTGCATTAATGTAGTACATTTGTTACAAGCGGTAAGTCAATACACTACATTTTGTTAAGTAAGCCCATAGTTTACTGTAGGCTTCACTCTTGCTGTTATACATTCTATGGGTTTTGACAGATGTATAGAGATATGCATCCATGCTGTTCCTTCTCCTCTAAAGGTAAATGACTAAGACAATGGTGTCTATCCTCTTAAAATCTTGGTCTTAAAAAGCTGGTCATTGGTGCTGATGTGGTCTTACGGAAACATCCTCACAGATGGAAATGAAGTGAATCACTTGAAGAAGATGCTGTCTGAATAGGCCCAGAAGTGGACTTAGGCTTGTTGCCTTTGCTTATATATTTTTATATCTAATATTTTGGTATGCCATTGTAGCTTCAAATGATCATTTGCAAAAAATATGCACTCAAACCAAAAAAATATGGTAATGAGGAGGTATAATTCGCTTTCAAGGAGACAAAAATGAGCCTAGGTTTCCCGCTGGCATCTCAGCTTTCATTGCACGCACGCCAGTTTTAGCATCTACTCAGAGCAGAATGATGGGAGTATCTTTGTAGCAGGGATCATGTGAGAAAGTCTTGCTCTCTCCAGATGCATCAGGTTGGCAACATCTTCAGCAGTCCTAGAGAACGCCCTTCTTTCTCTGCAAGCAATCACTAGTCACTAGGGCTATGTGGTATTGCTATTTGCAAAAAACAGAATCAAGACTTTTGTTGTGGTTCAAGCAGCCTTTTTCTTTGTTTGTTTTCACACGTAATAGCTCTTCCGTATAAATATGTGTGATAAGGCATTTCCTGAATCTCTTAGAGTCACGTTTTGACTGAAGTAGAATGAAAGCAGCCCATCATCTTTCTGCTTTTGGTAAGTCATTCTGCTATGATCCCTGTGACTTTCTGACCCCACAACTGAGGGACATAAACAGAACCTCGTGTGACCATGATTCCTCCATTAACAGAGCCTTCCTCACTTTTGTTCCTTTGTCCGTGGTGATTGCACGGCTTGTTTCCTTTCTGCTTTTTCTACCTATAAATAGTTCTTGAATCAAATTCACTATGAGGTGAGTTTTGTGAGACTCACAAATCTCCCGGCAAGCCACCAATGCAGAAACTTTTACACCATCACACCATCAAACTTAAAAAGACTTCTGGTTATTTCCTCATGCCAAGCCTCTGATGCACAAAATAATGGAATCATACATTTGTTTACATTACTGAGCATTTTGAGTATGTGAAATATAATTCAGGATGAAAGATTTTTAGCAACATGGTTTCTACAAGGGACTAGAGACCTAGGAGTCATAGCTTGGGCAAATCTCAAAAACCCCTTATCGCCGAAGACAACAATGACTGGTGTCTGTAAGTTATCATCTCACAAGCTTTCATTTACTCCTTAGGCTTCACAGAATCAAAATATGCTTATAATGTCTGGATTTGATGACTGAATGAGGGGAGCAAAATGCATTTTGATATATTGTATTTTCATTACCATTCAGTTCAAAATATTTTCTGATTTCCTTGTGATTTCTTCTTTGACCCATAAGTTATTTAGAAGTGTTTTGCTTAACTTCCAAGCATTTGGGGTTTTTTTGTTTTTTGTTTTTGAGGAAGATTAGCCCTGAGCTAACTACTGCCAATCCTCCTCTGTTTGCTGAGGAAGACTGGCCCTGAGCTAACATCCGTGCCCGTCTTCCTCTACTTTATATGTGGGACACCTACCACAGCATGGCTTGCCAAGCGGTGCTACGTCCACACCTGGGATCTGAACTGGTGAACCCCGGGCCGCCGAAGCGGAACGTGTGCACGTAACCGCTGCGCCATCGGGCTGGCCCCCATTTGGGGTTGTAAGTTATCTCTTTCTTAATGATTTCCAGCTTAATACTCTCTGTGATTGTAACTTCAAAATTTGTTGAGACTTGCTTTATATCCTAGCATATGATCAATTTGGTAAATGGTCAATGTGCTCTTGAAAAGAATGTCTACACTGCAGGGTTGGGTACACTGTTCTATTTAACGTCAAATCTGTTCATTGTGTTGCTTAAATTCTTGATGTTCTTACTGATTATCTGTTTTTGTTTATCTGCTTGTTCTATCAGTTTCTGAAAGAGGTGTATGAAAATCTCCACTTCCCATTTTAGTTCTGTTAATCCTAGCTTTATATATTTTGAGGCTATATTGGCAGGTGCACACAAATTTAGAATTGCTATATGATATCTTCCTCATAGATTGAGCCTTTTGCAATTTTGAAATGTCCCCATTTATCTCTAGTAAGACTTCTTGCCTTAAAGTTTGATATTTTGATATTTGTAGCTGGAGAACTAGACGAGCTTCTTTTGGTTTGTCTTTGAAAATCTCTCTATCTCTCTATCTTCAAAGACTAGCCAAAAGAAGCTCATACACGTAGAGATGGTAAAATATCCTTTTATGGTCAACTTTTCCATATTCTTATATTTAAGGTGTATTTCCTGTAAGCAGCACATAGATGTGTTTTGTCTAATTTTGTTTTTTAATTGTGATGTTCAGTATTTTATGTTTAATATTAAAACATATGTTTGTGTTAAATCTGTCATCTTATTGTTTGTTTTCTCTTTGTTCAGCTGTTCTAGGCTCTTTTTCCTCTCCTTTCTTATATTCTTTTGAATTAATTATGTTTTATGATTCAATTTTTCCTCCTCTATTAGTTACTTATACATTCTTTTACTCTTCATTTAATGATTACTCTAGAAATTACAACATTCATTCTTCACTTATCAGATTTAATATAAAGTATTTTTACAATTTCTTGGGCAATGCCATGACCTTGCAACCCTTAACCACATTTACTCCTTCCACATGTTGTGTGTATTTAATTTTTTAAATTTACATAAAGTAAAATCTATACCTTTTGATATCCAGTTTTGACAAGTGCAGCACTGTGTACCCACCGCCACAATCAAAATACAGGGCAGTTCTGTCACCCCTGATATTTCCTTATGCTTCTCCTTTATAATGAAACTCTCCTCTAACCCTCAACCCCTGGAAACCACTTATCTGTTCTCCATTCCCTCATTTGTACCTCGTTTAGCATGTCATATAAATGGAATCACACAGAATGTCACTGTTTAATTCCGGAGTTTTTCACTTAGCATAGTGCACATGAAATTCATCCATGTTGTGGCATGTGTTGATCATTTGTTCCTCTTTCTTGCCGAGTAGTATTCCATTTTCTGGACGTATGGCAGTTTATCAACTCATCAGTTGAAGGACACATGAGTTCTTTCCAGTTTTTGGCAATCACAGACAAAGCTGCTGTGAGCATATAGGTTTTCTGTGAACATAAGTTTTCATTTCTTTAAGTTAAATACCTAGGAGTGGATTTGTTGGATCACATGGTAAGTCTATGTTGAACTTTATCAGAAACTCCTAAACTATTCTCCAATTGTCTGCATCTGTGTCAGTTTTTTCATGTGAGCCATTCAAGCAGATGTGTAGGAGTATCTCACAGGGGTTTTAATCTGGATTTTCCTAATGACAAAACATGAATTATTTGCCATCTGTATATCTTCTTTGAAGAAGTGTCTGTTCAAATCCTTTGCCTATTTTTAACATTTGAAAATAAATTGTAGCAAGGTCACAGGAAATATAGTTACAAGTAAAAATCAATTGTGTTTCTATGTACCACCTATGAATAATCAGAAAGCAAGATTTTAAAAGCAATATCATTTACAATATCACCAAAACAAATAACGTGCTTAAGTATAAATCTAATCTATGTGCAGGATCTGTTTACTCAAAACTATAAAACACTGATGAAAGCAATCGAAGAAGACCCAAATGAATGAAAAGTGTTTATGGATTGAAAGATTAAACATCAAGATGACAATTCCTCCAAAATTTATCTAAAAATTCAGTGCAAACCTCATAAAAAGTCTAGCAAAATTTTTTATATATATCACAAGCTGATCCCAAAATATGCGTGGAAAGGCAAACCAGCTCTTGGTTTCATTGACTTTATTGTTTTGCTATTTTCAATTTTATTCATATATGCTTTTATCTTTATTATTTTCTTTCTGTTTGAGTTTAATTTGCTCCTTTTTTTTTTTTTAGTTTCTTAAGAAACTAAAGATAGAAGCTTAAATTATTGATTTGAGATCTTTTGAAAGGAAAGACTTCTCACAGGCGTGTTTGAGAAGAATTGATCTTACTCAGTACAGAAGTAACAGCAGTGACCATTTAAAAACCCACCTTATATTGACAGCTGTGCTAGTTACTTTAAATGTTCACTTTCCCAAAAACTTTTAAGTTTCTGCTCTTTGCAATCATTCAGCGATATTCGTTAGTGTGTTTATTTCTCATGACAACACTGATAGGCTGTAGAAACTGATGCTCACAAATACCTGGCCTATGTTTACCCAGGTGGAGAAACTGAGATTCAAGTCAACACATTGATTTGTTCTCTAGTGTTGATTGAGCATTTAGTCTATGCCAGCGCTGCGCTCAGTCCCTGGGCTCACACAGCGAATGAGAGCAATATGACCCCTGCCCTCAGGAACTGTCGGTCTAGTGGAGGAGACAGACATGAAGCACACAATTATACTAATGGTTATCTGATTAGTGGCATCAAGTAAATGGTTCTGCAACATTAATACAGTTCTCTGCTTCTTAGGTTTATTTTGATGTGGTGAATCGCTCAACAGGAAAAATTGTGGACAAATCCTTGACTTTCAACATTAGGATCACTGACGTGAATGATCATGCGCCCCAGTTCCCTGAGAAGGAATTTGACGTCAATGTGAGAGAGGACCACGATGCAGGTGCGTGTGGGCTGCACAGCTTCCTTTCTCCTCTGCACCCCAGAGGTTCTCCTGCTTCCTTGCCGATGGGGCCCTTGCTCCTAGATGTCTTCAGGGAGACATTCCACTGCTCACATCCCAAAGGCTGCAGGCCCTGGCTTCGAGCGAAATGCTTTGAGGTCTGCAAGCCTCATTTTTGTATTGGCAATAAAACGATGTAGAAGTTGTGTCATTTGGAGGAGCTGACATGTAAATACCAATCTAAAATAAAGCCAAATGCAGTGACGGAAAAAGGCAGAGCTAGGGGGCAAGTTCCTGAACATCTCTGTGAACTTCTCGTCTGTAAAATGACAACAATACGGCATCTAGAGTTCCTGAGCTGCAGATTCTGTGAGTCTTTAGATCCAAACCACTCTTACTAGAATGAGCATCTATTTTAATAACAAAAAAGCATTGTTCACTTTGCAAAATAGCATTTGGATAACTTGGAAAAATTCCAAGAAATAAAAAGACTGAAATAGAAAGCATCTTTAATATTACCAATTAAAGATAAGTACCATCAATGTTTTAGTTAATATGCTTTCAATATTTTTCTTTGCATTTTATATGTGTGTGTATACACAAACTGTATGTTATCTTTACATATGTGTATATACTCACAGATTTTTATGTATAGTTACATATACATATTTGTATATCTACAAACTTTTTTCATCTTTATCAGAGTACAAAATGTACGTGTATATACAAAATATTTACAAATATATGGGCATGCTTTTTTACAAGTGTATATTTATGAATTTTCTTTTTTAAAAAAAGTTTTACTCTTTGTAATGCAACAGTATTCTCTTACAGTATCATATTGCATAATATTTTATTTTAGGGATGTGCTTTAAGGTATTTAACTAATCTCCCATTGTTGGACATTTATGTTTTGTTGCCACATTTTGTCATTACCGTAAAATACGCTTCAGTGAACATAATTTAGCTAAATATGTGCCCCATTCAAGCGTTATTTACTTACCTAAATTCAGAGAAGTAGAATTGCTAGTTCCAATTGCACACACAATTTAAGTGTTAGAATTTATTCATCTGCCAGCAACATGTGAGAGTCCCCGGCGTATTGTTCATCTGTGATTATTAAGAGCTTGAACATTTTTATAGGTTTCTTGGTCATTTCTATTCCTATTGCCAGTTACTTCTTTCTTTCTTTGTCCATTTCTGTTTGTATGTTTGTCATTTTTCCCCTTGATTTTAACCTCCTCATTCTATATTAAGAATATCTGTGTCTGCCATCTATATTTCAAATATGTTTTCCTGGTTTGTCTTTTCCTTTTGAATTTCGTCCATAGTTTTTGCCACACCTTTAAAAATCTATCTGATCTCTCAAGTTTGTCCTTTAAGTCTGCTGCGTTTGCAGTCATGATTAGAAGAGTCCTCTTGACCTTACGACTATTTAAATATTCCTCTTTATTTTGTCTAGTATGTATTTCAATGTTTAATCCATTCTGGTGTATGCCCCAATGCCACTTAGCAAAGAAACACCCTCCTGCTGGTTTGATAGGCTGCCTGTGGCCAATAGTAACACTTGAAAAAATTCTTTCCAGGTCAACCTATTTTTCAGATGTCAACAGTTGATTTGGATCAAGAAAATACTCCAAATTCTCAAGTCTTTTATTTCCTTGTTTCTCAAACACCGGTACTGAAAGAAAGTGGCTTCCGGATTGAACGTTATAGTGGAGAAATACGACTCTCAGGATGCTTAGATTATGAGGTTATGTGGATTTTCTTATTTCAAAAAAATGAAATGTGTTCTCCATCTCTGAGCCCCAGACTTGGGGTGTACGTTGGCAGTGAGAAGCCCTCTGTGTCTAGACTTATTAATGAAATTGGTAAAATGGAGCATTTCTGTATTAATATTTCCCTGTTCTGTATTTGAAGGGCTTGACTTCTGTTTCTTTCCCCACATAGACTGCTCCTCGGTTTACGCTAGTGATCGGAGCGAGGGATTACGGAGAACCACAGCTGTCATCCACGGCCACGGTTCATGTCAACGTGCAAGAAGGCAACAACCGCATGCCCACATTTGCCCAAGAGAACGTAAGGCACCTGGGCTCAAATTCAAGTCCTGACACAAATGGCCCCCATGTCCCAGAGGCGGTTTCGATGAGGGGATCCCCGTGTCACCCCACACACCTGTAATTCTCAAAATAACTTAAACTAGAATCAAGAAGTTGACAAGAATGGTATCGAATCATTTGAGAACAGTCACGTGAGCTCACGTGTTTTACTACTTTGTGCCAGAAACTGTGCTAAGAACTTTTACACGAATTATTTCATTTTTAATTGTTGGAACTACCCCCTGATGTCTAGTTGACAGATGAGGACCCTGCAGCCTAGGCACCCTGCAGAGAATTCATGCTCATCCACAGCAGGGTTTCTCAGCTTCTGCACTGTTGACGTTTGGGGATGGAAATCCTTTGTTTGGGGGAGGAGGCTGCCCAGTGTATTACAGGATGTTTAGTACCATCCCTGACCTCTACCCACTAGATGCCAGTAGTATCCACCAGTTGTGACACCCAAATATTGCCAAATGTCCCCTGGGAGGCAGAATCACCGCTGGGTGAGAAGTCTAGAGCTGAGCTTTTCACACAAACTTCAGGGCTCTGACGCAGGGAAGATGGGCAGGTGGGCTCTGGGCTTGCCTTCCTCATCTCCCCTGATTTATGTATCAGAGTTCCACATAGGATTTCGCATGCTGCAAGGTCCCCAGACTTGAAGAAAGTGTTGAAATCCACTGTGTAAGGCTGGTGTGGAAATACCTCACCACTTAAGATAGGCAAGGTTGCTAACAGAGAAAGTAAACGCTGCTTGGGATCTGCCTCCAGTTTTTGGTTTTTTTTTTTTGGTATTCCATATGAATTTTTTAAGGAAAAATATCCATTGCCTTTCTGTCTTTCTCCTGATCTCCCTCAATGAGGCCCTTCCTGACAACCTAGTTAAATTCCCAGCTCACCCCCTTGACGTACACACACTCAGTCATCAACTCCCTAGGGATGGGATTTTTGCCTGTCTTGTTCACAGCACCTAATACGGAACTTGGTAGGTAGTAGTCTTTATTGAATAAGTAAATGCTGCAAACAATTAGTTTTTAAAAGCATCATTTAAAAGAAAATTTTTAATTGTATAAACCAAAGCTGAAATGTTTTCCATGAAAGCACCTCACCAAACGATACAGAATAACTGAAAAATACTATTTATTATGTTTGAGCCTTGTTCCAAAGTCCTTCTCTGGCCGTGCTTTCAAAAGTAGGCTGGAAGAAATATACGCTGTTATTTTGATGTGCTTATCCAGAGAAATTATCTTGTCACGGAAAGTATTGAATAAGAAGCTATTTTAAAGATCTATATGTGTCAGAAAAATGATCACCTTAATCTAAATAACCATAAGAGTTCTATTTTAGGAGAAGATTTTTTCGGTAGCATAAACTAGGATGTGTATTATTATTTTTAAAATTCTTAGAACATCAGTGCATTGGGTTGGAGTGAAGATTACTTTTAAAGCCATTCAGTTGTGGATGCGAGGGCTCAGGAAGAAGGGACAAGAGGTTTGTTACTGATGCCTGTTCTGCAATCAGGCAGACTTTCCAATCCCTTGAGGTCAAGTTCAGTAGCAAGAGAAATATCCAGACTGTTGTGCTAAAGGCGGACATTTTCTCTCTCTTTTGCTTTCTTTTTAAATTGTGTTTCTTTATCTCCGTGACGTGGAAATGACGATTGCCTCTCTCAGTATGAGATTCAGATTTCTGAAGGCCAACCCAGCCAGGGTGTGTTGCGTCTCCTGGTCCAAGATGGTGACACGCCGCTTACATCAGCTTGGAGAGCAAAATTCCACATAGTGAATGGCAACGAAGAGGGACATTTTGACATTTTGACTGACCCTGAGACCAATGAAGGGATTTTAAATGTTATCAAGGTACAGCCATAACAGAATGCGTGCCTGCCAATTGGTCATGGATGTTGAGGTCCCGTTCTGTAGGATTCCTAATGACAAAACAGGAGCTGGTGTCAGTGAATGCTTACTGCGTGCTGAACACATTGCCTGCAGTGTGACATGAGTCCCCTCGGCACCCTGTGAGGAAAGCAGGGCTGCGTCATGACTTCTGCCTTGGGCCCTTGGCCCTTTTGCCTTTGTGGCTCCTCCCACCAAAATAATATCAATATTAAAAATTATTTTTACCATGACATTAAGTATTTCAACATTTAGGTCTTTTTTGTTTTAGACGAAATTTAATAGATTTACATAGGCCCTAAAATGTTTCTTTTGTTCTGATGTGATGAAAATATTTAAAACATTTTCTCTAACCCTAAGAGTTCATTGTTTTCCTTCTGAGTTTAAAAGAAATTAGAACATTTGTGCAGGCCCCTAAAAGTATTGTGGGACCCTGGCACTTTGCCTGCTATGCCTAATGGAGAGTTTCCCCTACAGGAAAGTATCATTACCTCATTTTACTGATAAGGAAACCAAAGCCCGGTGAGGATGGTCATTTTCATGAAGTCACACAGCTGGGGTAGGGGTTCTGACTGGGGCAGTCTGACTCCAGTGTCTTTAGTATTAATGGTTCTCAGCTAGACTCTAGAATGACCGGAGACTCTGGTGAAGTGCAGGTGAGTCAACCTGGGGATCAAGTTCAAAGGCCGACCTGAGTTAGCAGGTCTGGGGTGGGGCAAGAGTTTCTACCTGTCCATGTAACAAGCTCCGATTGGTGATGCCAATTGGCTGTGACCATAGCAAGTCTCCGTGAATATGCTACACTACACACCTCGGGTTGAATTTTCCAAATATTCCGAGCTTTTCGATTCTTTTAAGTCACTGAGCACTTTGTACCCTGAGTAACTATGATCATCAATATCCGTATTTCCCTAAGCGCCCCTGATTTTTTTGCAGCAAGGTTGTCACATTAATGTTTCATTAGGTTATGGTTTTTGTTGCATTTTTCATTACCCTCTGATGGATGGTGGCTCTTTTCAACCAGGAGAGGGGGAGGAAAAAAAAAGAACTCCATAAATGATTTGAAAATGGGCTGACGACTGTCTTTTGATCATTATCAAAGACAGTGTAAATAATAAATGAAGTGCAAAAGCCAAAGGCTCTCAGTCTGCAGTGATCCCTGCTGAGCTTCCGCTGGCCAGAGGAGAGCAGGTACTAATGAGGTCCTCTCTCCGGGGTTCACAGCCTTTGGATTATGAAACCCACCCAGTGCGAAGCCTTGTCGTTGTCGTGGAAAATGAAGAGCTGCTCTTCTCCTGTGAGGGGGGCAAGATTCTGAAGCCAAGGAAGGCAGCGGCAAGTGCCACCGTGAGTGTGCAGGTGATGGACGCCAACGACCCGCCAACCTTTCACCCTGGGAGCTTCATCGTCAGTGAAGTCGATGGTGCCAAGCCTGGAATTCAGTTGGGAACTTTTAATGCTCTGGATCCAGACAAAACTGCCAGTCAGATAAGGTGAGAAGAGGGAAGGGGAAGGGTTGTTTAAGCAGAATTAGCCACATACTCAAGAGGATTCCTGTTGGAAAAGTAGCTCCTTTGATGTGCTCAAGAGGTTGAGTTTGTCTCAGATCTCAGTTATGAAAATACCAGAAGCCACCAGGAGGAAGCCCATTGGCCCAGGTTCAATGCCTTCCTTCTGTAGCAGTCTCTGACCCCTCCAGGTGGAATTTACCTGCTCGTTTCCCTCTGCACTTAGGAGGTATCTCTTTTATAGTCTTTTTCTTGTATTAAAACAATTTGTTGTGTGTTTCTAGCTCCCTCTTTAGCAAAGTTTGTAAACTGGCAGCCCTCTGGCTTCTGAACAACAGAAGTTTTTTTTAAAATTTTTTTAACTGTGGTAAAATATACATACATAAAGTTTATTATTTTAACCATTTGCAAGTGTACAATTCAGTGGCATTAAGGACATTCAAATTGTTGTGCAAAGTTCACCACCATCCATCTCCAGAACTCTTTCATCTTGAAAAACAGAAACTCTATACCCATTAAATAATAACCCCCTATTCTCCTCCACCTCCAGCCCCTGGCCATCACTATTCTCCTTTCTGTCTCTATGAGTTTGACTACTCTAGGTATTTCATATAAGTGGAATCAGTGTTTGTATTTTTTGTGACTGGCTTATTTAATTAAGCATAATGTCCTCAAGTTTCATCTATGTTATAGAACGTCAGAATTTCCTTCCTTTTTAAAGCTGAATAATATTTCACTGTAAGTATATACCATATTTTGTTAATTCTTTCATCTGTCAATGAACACTTGGGTTGCTTAGTGTTTTTAAAAATAAAGTTGCCATATTCCCCAGGAAGATTGACTATGACAACTCTATTTTGTTTTTGGTGAGGAAGATAGGCCCTGAGCTAATATCTGTTGCCAATCTTCCTCTTTTTGCTTGAGGAAGATTGGCACTGAGCTAACATCTCTGCTAGTCTTCCTATATTTTGTATATGGGACAATGCCACAGCATGGCCTGATGAGCAGTGTGCAGGTCTGCACCCGGAATCTGAACCTGCAAACTCCAGGCTGCCAAAGCAGAATGTGTGAACCTAACCAGTATGCCACTCGGCCAGCTCCTATGACAATTCTATTTTTAAAAACAAAATACTTGGATTGCTTAGTGTTTTGTTTTTAAAAATAAAGTTGCCATAATTCGGAGGGAGATGGCAGAGTGGAAAGCACCAGGAATCTGTCTCCCCACCCAGAGAACAACTGCACTGGCAGAACCTTTCTGATGTACCTATTTTGGAACTCTGGAGTCTGTTGAAGGCTTGTGACTTCCAGGGAAGACTCAGAAGGCAAATTGAGGTTAATTTTAGTCAATTTCAGCTCTTAGCACACCAGCAGCTACCCATCCCCCACCTCCAGCCATGTGGCAGGCAGCCGTGCGCGTATTCCTGAAGTAGTTTGCGCACAGCTTGTGGGAACCAGGGTGGGCAAAAAGGACCCTGTCCTCCAAATATGTTGGATCTGTGTTCTTATTGCTCCTTCTGGTCGCAGAGGTGCAAAGAGGCGAGAAGCCCTTGTTCTTCACCTCCCCTCCATTGTTGCAAGCCCCTCCCCCTCCAGTTGAAACAACTTCCAGGGAGTTTAAAGGACCAATGCCTTCTTTCCCTCTTCTTCATTTTCACATTTCCCCTCTTGCAGGAGCCAACCATTACAGACTAGGACATTCAAAAACAACTGCATATATGGGGAAAATTAGAAAGTGACCATGCATGCCCAGGGAAAGGCAGGAAAAGATCTGAGAAAACATTAAGTTTTCACCTCAGTCTGATCCTTGGTACTGAGAAAACCTACAACAATCAAAAAAAAATGACAAATATAAACAAAAACAATAAGAGAAAACAGCAAACGTTGGAGGAGGAGGAGACCCTGATTTCCTGAGTTACTACATTATTGGATCCAAATGTCTAGCATTCAGAAAAAAATCACAAGACATATAAAGAAACAGGAAAGAATGGCCCATTTAAAGGACAAAATAAATACACAGAAACTGTCCCTGAATAAGAACAAATGGCAGATCTAGTAGACAATTGAAAGACACTTAAAACAAATGCCTTACAGATGCTTAAAGAACTAAAGGAAGATGTGGAGAAAGTCAAGAAAACTGATGTATGAACAAAATGGAAATATTGATAAGATAGACAACCCAAAAAGAAAGCAGAAAGACATTTTGGAGCTAAAGGTGCAATAACTGAAATGAAAATCTCACTCGAGGGATTTAAAGGCAGATTTAAGTAGGCAGAAGAAAGGATCAGTGAACTTGAAGATAGAACAATGGAAACTATCAAGGGTGAGGAACAGAAATAAAAAAGATTGAAGAAAAGTGAACAAAACCTTAGGGACCTGTGGGACACCATCAAGCAGACCAAAATACACATCATGGGAGTCTCATAAGGAGAACAGAGAGAGACAGGGGCAGAGAGAATATTTGAAGACATAATGGCTGGACACTTCCCAAATTTGATGAAAGACATGAATATAAACATCCAAGAAGCTCAAAGAACTCCAAGTAAGATGAACTCAAAGATACACACTGAGATACATTGCAATCAAACTTTCAAAAGTCAAGCACAAAGAGAGAATCTCGAAATCAATGAGAGGGAAGTGAATCATCATAGCCAAGCTATCCTCAATAAGATTATCAGCAGTTTTGTCATCAGAAACTTTGGAGCCCAGGAGGCAGAACACTGATATATTCAAAGTGCTAAAAGGAAAAACACTGTCAACCAAGAATCCTCTATCTGGCAAAACCCTCCTTTGAAAGTGAGGGAGATATTAAGATATTCTCAGATAAACAAAACTTGAGGGAGTTTGTGACCACTAGACATGCCCTGGAAATAATGCTCAAAGGAATGCTGCAAGGTAAAAAGCAAAGACGCTAGACAGTAACTTGAAGCTCTATAGAGGAATAAAGATCTCAATGAAGGTAAATACCTGGGCAATTATAAAAACTAGTATTATTGTAAGAGTGGTTTGTAACTGTATTTTTGTTTGTTTTGTATACGATTTCAGAGACTAAAATATTTAGAGAAAAAAACAGTTATGAGTGTAAAGGCTAGTATTCCTGTAACTTTGGTTTGTAACTCCAAATCTTGTTTTCTATATGATTTAGGAGACTAATGCATTTGAAAGAATTACTAGTTTATGTTTCTGGGCACACAATTTATAAAGATGTAATTTTGTGACATCCACAACTGAAAGAGGTGGGAACAGAGCTGTAAAGGAGCAGAGTTTTTGTATGTTATTGAAAGTAGGCTGGTATAAATGCATATTAGAGTGTTATAACTTTAGGATGTGAAATGCAATCCCCATGGTAACCACAAAGAAAATAGCTATAGAATATACACAAAAGGAAATAGAAAATAATGTAAACATTTAACCGCGAAAACCTAACTAAACCAAAAGAAGGAAGTAATGTAGGAAATGAGGGACAAAAAAGGGCATATAGAAAAGCAATAGCACAATGACAGCTGGAAGTCCCTCCTTATCAGCAATTACTTTAAATGTACATGGATTGAACTCTGCAATCAAAGGACAGAACTTGGCAGAATGCATAAAAGCGTGTGATCCAACTATATGCTGTCCACAAAGACTCATTCGAACTCCAAAGACAGAAACAAGCCACCTCGCACCACATACAAAAATTAACTCCAAATGGATCAAGGACCTAAATGTAAAACCTAAGACAACAAAACTCTTAGAAGAAAACATAGGACAAAAGCTTTACATCACAGGACTTGGCAAGGATTTCTTGGATTTGACATCAAAAGTGTACAGAACAAAAGAAAAAATAGTCAAATTGGATTTCACGAAAATTAAAACATTTTATGCATCAAAAACACTATCCACAGAGTACAAAGGCAGCCCACAGAATGGGAGAAAATATCTTCAAATCATATCCCTAACAGATTAATACCTAGAATTTATAGAGGACTTCTAAAACTCAAAAACAACAACAAAAAGCAACCTGATTTAAAAATGGACAAAGGATTTCAATACACATTTCTCCCAAGAAGATATACAAATGGACAATAAGTACATGAAAAGATGTCTAACATCATTAATCATTAGGGAAATGCAAATCAGAACTATAGTGAGATACCACCTCACACCCATTAGGATGGCTACTATCAAAGAAACCAGAAAGCAGCGAGTGTTGGCTGGGATGTGGAGGCATTGGAACACTTGTATTCTGTTGGTGGGAATGTAAAATGGTACAGCTGCTATGGAAAACAGTATGCAGGTTCCTCAAAAAATTTAAAACGGGATTACCATATGATCCAGCAATTCCACTCTGGGGTATATACCCAAAAGAATTGAAAACAAGGTCTTGAAGAGATATTTGTACACCCATGTTCATAGCTTCCTTATTCACAATAGTTAAAATGTGGAAGCAAACCAAGTGTCCGTGAGGGATGAATGGATAAGCAAAATGTTGTATATACATGTAATAGAATATTATTCAGCCTTAAAAAGGAAGGACATTTTGCAATATGCTACAACGTGACAAACCTTGAGGACGTTACCCTAAGTGAAATATGCTGGTCGCAAAAAGACAAATACTATATTATTCCTTATATGAGGTACTTAGAGTAGTCAAAATCATGGAGACAGATTCAAAGTAGAATGGTGGGTGCCCGGGCCTGGGGGAGTGGAGAATGCAGAGTTGGTGTTTAATAGGCAGAGAGTTTCAGTTTTACAAGATGAAAAGGGCTATGGAGATGGATGGTGGTGACGGTTGTACAGCAATGTGAACGTATTTAATACCACTGAGCTGTACACTTAAAATAGTCAAGATGATAAATTTCATGTTATGTGTATTTTACCACAATAAAATAAGATAATATAGTCGCCAGCATCTAAAAATCAGGAGATTATGCTAACAACCTCAATTATCTGGATGTTCTTGAAAAACAGGAAGATTTGGCATCATTGGATCTGTGTCCCATGGGGCCATGATCATCTGGGGTATAGTAGGGGCTGTGTGTTCTGTCCCTTGGAGAGGGCAAGCTCAGCATTTGTCCCCATTCCCCATCTGGCCAGCTTTGCTCATTTTTGGCAACAACTTGACCCCTGTGGGAATTTGAGTTTGAGATTCTTCCTTAGAGCAACGCTTCTCCACTTATCCACTTATACACCGGGGAGAACCAGATTTTGTTTCTTTTAATTTCCAATTCACTGCAGAGTGATAATTTTATAAAATATAAAAAAACGAATTATTAGAAAAATGATTATGTGCTTGGGGGTCAAAGCAATGCCAATGACTATAAAAATTTCCCAACATTTGCTCTCAATTTTTGCTATTTCTCACTGTGGGCAGCTAACCAAGAGTTCACAGACCTGCACAGGTCCATGCAGGTGCATGCTGAGTTCAAGAGGCTGTAAGCAGTGGTTGTCAAACTACAGCATGAAACAGAATCGCCGTCAGGGCTTGTCGAAGTGCACCTTGCTGGGCCTCACCCCTGGGGTTTCTGACTCTGAGGTCTGGGTAGGGACTGAGATTTGCATTTCTAACAAGTTCCCAGGTGTTGCTGATGCTGCTGGTCCATGGACCGCACTTTGAGAACACTGGTGTAGAGCCCGTATCTTGTTTATTGCTGTATTCTTGTCCCTTGAGTATGGTTGGCTCATAAGTACATCTCAGTGAATGTTTGGATTTCACTGAAGTCATGAACTTCTGCCAACTTCAGCCTCAAATATTGCCTTTTCTAAGGGGTGAGTTGAGTGTCCTTGAGTTGAGACATGACCTAGTGAGCAGGGTTTGTCTAGTGTGCTTGGCTCCATCTGCGTTCAGTGGAGTTACCTCTCATGCATGCACTTGCTGAGAGAGGCTGTCTTCTGGCCTGAGATGATCCACAGGTGAACTCTAAGTTTCTACCCCTGATTTATAAACATTAAGGCTTCCAAGGAACTTCTGGCATTTGCTCTGAGTTGAAGCGGTGCATGGAAAAGCTTCAATCCCTTCAAAAACCATGACCCATTGAATATCAGAATATCAGAGAGGGATAGATGCTGACCTTTTCCACAGCCTTTCCCAAGGAGGAAGAGATGGCATGGGTAGCTTCCCTTCTCTGGCCCTTTCGGGGGGCCTGCACCTTTTCTGTTGTTGGCCTCTGGGTACAGAAGTTTCCTACTGTGGGTCCCCCAGCATGCAGCTGTCCTTGGCAGCCCAAAATAGTTTCAGTGGATGCCATCTGATTCAACAGGTATTGGGGAATTCCAGAGGGCTTGGCATGCCCACCTATTGAAATATTAAAATGGCACCAGGAGCACACAGGTGGTGGGGGATGTAGAAGACCACTTGGACTGACTGGATTACCCTTATGTGAATCTTTTGGGCTCCATGGGTAGTAAAGTCCTATGCTTTTGGCACAAGGGCAGATTGGTCTTAATCTTAAGCTATGAGCCCCTACAGACAACTGAAGTTTGGGTCTTTTCCAGGATGAAATGCTTCCCTCAGTTGAACAAAGTTATGTGCAAGCCCACAAGGACTGGGCACTTAGTAGTCAGTGAATATCGGTTTGATACCTTAATGGAATCTGCAGGCTGAAGGACATCCCTGTGCCTTCATCAAATTCACGAGCACTCCTAACTCAATTCTTCTTAGAATTTCCCACATCACTTGTGATAGGAATTGTCTCTGCTGGCATATTTTTTGACTTGTCTTTTGACATAACTTTTTAATTTTAAAAATTGTCTGTGTTTCCTTTGACAAGGTATAAACTGGTTCATGATCCAGCAAACTGGGTCACTGTAGATGAGCGCTCAGGAGCAGTTATCACCAGGAAGGAAATTGACCGAGAATCCCCTTATGTAAATAATAGTTTTTACATAATCATCGTTCATGCTGTTGATGATGGTAAGTATTTATCCAAAGTTGGGGGGAAAATGTGTTTTATTGCTTCCTGAGAAAAAATAACACCAATGAGAGTCTTTCAGCACAACTGGGAAAAATATAAAATAAACTTCTTTATCACTGTGCATCCGTACTGGTGATTATTTTTGTATTGTATTGTGTATTAGATTGTTTGAAGACATAATACAGTGGGATCCTGAGTACCTGTTGCCCAGTGTGCCCCAGCGGTAATACCTTGCAAAGCCATAGTGCTTATTACCAGCAGGCCATTGACAGGGACACAGTCAGGATGCAGGACATCTCCACCCCACATCACACCCGTTTCCCTCCTGCCCCACCCCTTCTTAACACCTGGCATAATTGACGTTTTAATTTATTTGATGACTCTACATTCTACCTGGTTCTACACATGATTTGATGTGGCAAGCGTTTTGTTAACTTACCCTACCCAGATACTCTGAATTTTCAAAAAAGCAGGAAAACAGATCAAGCACCTACATAAAGCTTATGACTTTGAAAGGGAAAGTGTCAGTGTTTCAGTGGAATGGTCCCTTTCCTCAGAGGTTGAGAGAACTCTTCTTCCTGGGGGCTGTATGCATGGAGCAGGCTCGTTAAGTGATAAGTAATCCTTCCTGGAATTCCCCCCTTACAAGGCCTCCCGCCACAGACGGGCACGGGGACCCTGATGCTTTTCCTGTCAGACATCAATGACAATGCCCCGACTCTCCATCCCCGTTCTCAATACGTGGAGGTCTGTGAGTCTGCAGTGAGCAAGCCCCTCATCATCGAGGCCGAGGACGGTGACCTGCAGCCCTACTCGGACCCCTTTACCTTTGAGTTGGATGATACCGAGGGAAATGCAAGAGACACATGGAAATTGGGGGAACAGCAGGGTAAGTATTTGTGTTGGCCAGGGATAAAGGGTTGAAAATGAAAGAACCTAGTCTCAAACAGACTTAGGCAAAAAAGAATTTATTGGCTTCTGTAACTGAGAAGGAAGCCAGGCAAGCCTGTGTCCCAGAAGAGCTGGGTCTGAGTGCTCAAAGGACAGCCCTGGAAGCCCATCCAGGTCTTGGCTCTGCCTTTCTCTGGGAACTTCCCTTTCAGGCAGGCTCTTCTCTGGGGGCAGCAGGGAGGCTGCTGGGAGTCCCTGGACTCACCCTGGCACCTGGCAAGATTTATATCACTTCATGGCTTGGGTCACCTGCCTGCCCATCGCTCTGAGTGGGGGTCGAGAGGGCAGCTGTGTTGATTGGCTGGTTCTCAGCCCATACCTGGACCTAGTAGGGATCTGGGCTTAGCCTCTCCTGACCCACATGGGCTGAGAGTTCAGGAAGTGTGGGCTCTTCCAAAGGAAAATTGGGGTGCTGTTACCAGGAGGAACCCCTGGCATCCACTTCAACATTCTCCTTTGTGTTTTGATCAGTGAGTCTGTAGAATGGAGCATGTTCTTTTAGTTGAAACTGTGACTCACGTTTATGGTTCCCAGACCCAGAGTCGAGCTTTGAACCTTACCCCGAAAGAGCTCTGGCCTTTGCCCTTGGCTCCCAGGAGGCGATCTCCAGGCCTTTGGAATGTCCTGTCTGAAAGGAGTGTCTTTGTTTACTTGGCAGTGTCTTGTGTCAATCAATATAGGAGCAATAGGATTTAGGGTGGGCACTTTGTCATGTGGATGTCTGTTGATCTCTGGAGGGCCTGGAGCCTGAGGTCAGCCTTGTGGCCGGCCGACCAGGTTTACGTGACCAAGCCCCATAAAGACTCTGGACACAAGGCTCGGTGAGCTCCCCTGGTTGGCAATATTCCATCTGTATTGTCACTCATTGATGCTGGGAAGTGACGCTGTCCTGACCCCACTGGAGAGAATCACTGGAAGCTCTGCGTCTGGTGCATCTCTGGAATCTGTCGGAGTAGCTTCTTCCCTTGGCTGATCTTAACCCATATCCTTTCGCTGTCATAAACCGCAGCAGGGGCCATACAGCTTTCAGTGAGTTCTGTGGCTCCTTTTAGAGCATTACCAAACCTGAGCTTGGTCTTGTGAGCTGGTGTCAGAAGCGAGGGTGGTCTTGGTGACTGTTTCCTATAACATCACAGCTGGCTCACTTCCATACAGAACCTGTAGGCCTTTAGTGAACGTGTGCGGGGCAGATGAGCAAGTGAGGAGGAGTCAATGCATGCAAGGTCCTTTTCCCTTTGCAGGTCGGTCAGCTGAACTTGTAATGTTGAGAAGCCTCCCACGAGGAGATTACTCAGTGCCACTTTTCATCCGAGACAAACAGGGACTTTCCCAGAAGCAGAGTGTCCACGTGAGAGTCTGTTCCTGTCTCAGTGGATTCACATGTGCAGAGCGCTCTGTTGCAGGAGCTGGGCTCCTCCCGGGGCTCCTGGCCCCTCTCTGTGCAGGGTTCCTGGCTCTGGCAGGTCAGTGGTCTGTGAGGAGGTCCTGGGGATATGACTCATCTGCTCAGGCTGTAAGCCAGGGGTGAGGAGTCCTCTGAGGTGGCGAGCAGATGGTGGCAGAGATCAGTAGGACACTTGAGAATGACCCTAGGCTCATCAGAGTCCCAGACTCAGATCAAAGGTTGCCAACTTGGTCAGACATGCTGCTTGTCTGGCAAAAGCAGCTCCTACTCAATAAGCAGCAGTTTACGGCCATTGAATCCATAGGTAAACACTGTCTAAGGACAGCTCTGTGGTTTATAAGGCTGGGGCAGCAAGATAAAGACGTCTAGGCTCCTGGGCTTGGCAAAGGCTAATAAGGAAGCTAGATTTTCAAATCAACAATACAATATTACTGGTCTCATGGAATCGATCAAAATCAACAATACGATATTACTGGTCTCACGGAATTAACCAATCAATTCAGCAAATAGGTCTCTGGCACCTGTTTGTGCCCCGAGCTGTGCTAAATTCTGTAACTACAAAGTTGATTAAGACATGATTTGACCTTGTCAGTTCATGGGTGAGTCCAAAGTCAACAAACATGATGCTGTTGAAATATCAGATAGAGAGGAGCTTTTGCAACCCATTTTCTCCTTTGTGTTGTCACAGTTGCTCTGCTTTTCCTGCTGCGATGCTATTTTGTGTCTGAAGCCAAGGGGCACAGATGCTCTATCCCACCTGAGGATGGCCAACAGACCCTGATCACATACAATGACGAGAGCAAAGTCATTTCTACCCAGGTAGTAGAACAGAATGCTTCGTGTTTCATGATGATGATGTCAATAATACACGGACATATTTTTTTCACTCACTGTTCTCCCTCTCATTTCTTCACTCTCACCTGTATCTGAGTAGCAAATGGGAAAAAATTCCTGGGAAAATTGTCCAACTTAACTAAATTGATTTATTGCTTTAGGTCAATAGTTCTTAACTTGGGGTGATTTTGCTCCCCCAGGGGACACATGGCAATGTCTGGCGACATTTTTGATTGTCACAACTTGGTGGGAGTGGGGTGAGGGGATGATGATGCTTTTGGCACTTGGTAAGTAGAGGCCAGAGATGCGGCTAAACCTCCTGCCTGTGCCTGGGACGGCCCCACCACAGTGAAGTGTCTGCCTCGAAGCATCAGCAGTCCCAGGGCTAAGAAACTTTGTTTAGGGGAAAAATGATGTTTGCTAGGTGGCGTTTCTCTAAGTGGCAAATGTGTTACGCGCTCTAATTAGAGGAGTCCACGCTGGCTTCTTGGCCGTGGCCTGGGGACAGTACGGCAGAGCCCACTCCTCCCCTCTGGCCAGCAGAGGCTACGCAGAGAGCTCGCTGCCCTTGCCGGGAGGCCACCTGGGCTTTGCATCTGATTACCTTCATCATAGTGAGCAAGTCATTTAACCCCACATCCTCATCTGTGGACCAGGGATGATAAAATCAACCTCACAGATTGTGGATCAAAGAAGACGAAGTCTCTGAAAGCAGCTCACATGCCTGCCAACACAAGGGAATCAGTCAGTAACCAATAGTTTTTCCAACCTGCTGCTCCTGACCCTGGCCCTGCCTTAGCTCAGTCGTCCCGTGGCAACCCTGAGCTGGGGTCAGCCAGGCCATGAGATGGAAGCAGTGTGAGCTCTCCTGTCTGTCTGCACCCAGAACTAAGGGTGGTTGATCTGAAAAATGAAAACCCAAGAAATGTCAAAAGGAAACACCATGTTTTGTGCACAGAGGATTCAGCTTGCCCCATCTTACTCTTGTCTTAGATCCCCCACTGGAAATCTTCTCCTGGAAGGAAGAAACTTGTTGCACCAAGTGAGATGCTTTAGGGAAAAGATAGTCCAGTTAACTTTGGCATTATGCTCAAGTAAATGGGAAGATACTCTAAAAAATGATTGATGCTTGGAGACGCTGGCGGTTGACTCAGACTCCTAGGATTCTTTCCACATTTTCTCTTCCCTACTGGCCTGAAGGAAGGGGGAAGTAACAGCCTTAGGTTAAGTTGTAGATGTACATGCGTGTACGACTAGGCAGGCCTGCTTTGAGCCCTTCGTGGGTGGGAATGCGAAGGCAGGAGTCATCGTCCAAACTATCCAGACAGCTGGATGCCCAGTAGGAATCCCCCTCCTCCACAGTGAGAGCAGCAGCTGGCTGTTTTGATTTGTTTTCATAATTTTAAGAAGAAAATCATCTTGAAAAATAATAGTGTCTTCTGTAACAGAATCCCCAGCCTTAGGCAGTTCCACTCTGCTCGGATGCTCAACCATCCAGGCAAATGGGAATGGCTCCTAGGCCCAGGGGCTGTGCTTAGCTTCCCCCTTGGTGGGCTGCAGTTGAGGTCACCAAGCTTGGAAGACACCAGTGGGCAAGACACCTCTGCAAGCACTGCAGGCTGCAGGCACAGCCAAGGTGGAAGAGGTGGTGGTGATGCCCAGGTGCTGCTCTTGTCGGCCTACAGCTTAGTGGTTGTCTCTTGGGAAGGAGGAAGCAGCTACAGAAGCAGAGTGTGTGGAAGGGGAGCTTGGTCATTGCAGGGCTGAGGCCAGGTATGTTGGAGGGGGTCTAGTGGCAAGATGGCAGTGAGCAAGGGTCAGCAGTCAGAGAGATGAGAGAGCCCCATCCAGGACAAGGGGTCAGTGTCCTCTTCTTGTGCCAAGATGTCCTTCTCCTTAGCTCCCACTCACAGCCCAGGACACACCCCCATTTCTGCCACAGTGTCCTTTAGGGCTCTGAGAGCTAGGATCCGACAAACGTGGGTTTCGATTCCCAAACTGTGGCTTATCAGATACATCATCGAACTGATCTTTGGCTTTCATGTATAAAATGAGAATAATAATGTTCTCTCTCTTATGTTTACTAGCCATTTTAATCAAATAACACATGTAAACACGTAGTAAACAGTGGCCACCAATATTAGTATTATTAACAGTAATTACTAATTGTGTCTTTGTAACCATTGGTAAATAAACCCATCTCAAAGTGTATGCGCTTCTCCGTCCATGCGTCTAACATGACTACACCAGCCTGCAGATGCACACACACTCGCCAGGGACGTTCTGTGCTCCTGGGAAACCCCCCTCCACTCGAGATGCCATGGTTAATTCCACTCACCTTGTCACATTCTGCCACTTTCCAATCAAGATGGTCTATAGGATTGCATAGATGCCTCCCGTCTCCCCGGGGAAGCTGGTGAGCTCTCAGCCAATAGAAATCCAGCACCTGTCAACATTCGACTCCCTCAGTGAATATTTGTTGAATGAGGAACGAATGAGAGTGCACATAGAACTGCCAACCTCGGTGATGCCAAGAGACTTCGCTGTGAGCCTTAGAAGAGGACGAGCTTTTAGATTCCGAGGCCTGTGGAAATGAGGGTCTATTACCAGCACTTTGCGTGAGACACTGCACAACAAGAAACTCAATCTCCCGACCAGCAATTACCAAAGCATCCCGCACCCCACTGAGTGGTCTAGGCTTATAGGATAGGTGTCTTTTCTAGGGCCTGGATGATTTCTGTGATGGCGTAGATACGTGTTTGGGGAGACGTTATTCCTTGCTCTCTGCTTTTATTTCTGCCATCTGTAACTTCAGCCCCTGTCGTATTTCTTTCCCCAGGTCCCACAGGAAAGGTCAGATGTCAAGGATCAGCTGAAAGCCCTGTTGATCAACACAGCCGAGGTGGGCGCCAAGCCCGGTGCTAAGGTAACATGTGACTTATTTGTTGCTTGGGTTTAATCAGACAGGGGACTTTGCTGATGGCTTCTGTGGCAGGGAACATCCTGGCTGCTTCTCCATCCCCACATCCTAGAGATGTGCCTCTGCAGGCCTGCTCCAGGCCTGCCTCCACCCCAGGCCTACTGGCAAAGCCCCCGTGATTCTGCCTTTGCCTCTCAGCACATCCGTGTCAGGTGACCCCGTGCCCAAATTGCAGCCTGTCCAGCGCCACCGTCACGGCTTTTGCTGTATGTGGATGCCACTTGTACTAGTGTACTTTTTAAAATATTTTTTCTTTAAATGGACACACATCCGAACTAAGTACCTTTCTTCAAAGAGGAAAATTTTTATTTCCATTGTAAATGAAAAACCAGTTTTACTTGTATAAAGAGCAGGTATGGAAAATAGACACAATAGAAATAGAACCCAATAATTCTAGGTGGCAAACGCTGCCTCCCAAAGGCTTAAGGTCTTTCTCCGTGAAAAAGGAGAGGTCTCAAAGCCGGGCTGGCCCCAGACGAAGACCCTCTCCTGGATGTCATTCGGAGTATGGAAGAGGAATTAGAAAGGGGATAATTTTCTCACCATGCAATTCAATGTCATTTAAAACCCTGTTCCCAAACTGGCTAAATCTTCCTTTCCTTAAGTGGTGGGTGTCCCCCACTTCGGAAAACAGCGAGCTAATCCAGGGCTACCATAAGTTATGGAGCAGGTGCCTGGCTGGGGGTGAGCAGAGCCAGGTCCAGCGGGCATTCTGTCCAGCAATCCATGCTTCTGGGGCATGGGCTGCCCATTCCAGTTTGCACACAGGTGTCATGTGGGCTGGTGGTGATATTCTCTTTCCTTCCTCCTTTACTGGTCTGTAAGCTTCTGGAGGCTGCAAGCGTTGATCCTCCTAAGCACACTAGTAGCTCTGCCTTGCTGACCCTGCCCAGAGGTTTGGTGTATACACTCTGCAAGCACAATCCCACTGAATTTTCACCAGAACCTGGGGAGAGGGTGTCTTGTTTCCCCATTTACAGGGGAGGAAAGCAAAGCCTGCTGCTTCTGTTTCTTGGTGTGTCTCTGGCTTCCTTCACGGTGTTCTGCAAATAGTAATTGCACCCCTGGGGGCTGGTTAAATAAACTGCCATTCGTATCCATTCCCTAGGTTAAGTCATCACATATGATTTATGGGGTAATCTGACATTTTAGAATCTGCTGCATGGCATGAGCTGTCTCAAATCAAACCATTGCTAAGGTCCATTGTTGCTTTACTTTCTTTGAAATTTTATTTCGTTATCGAAGGTCCTATATTAAAATAACAGAAACTCAAAAGCAAAAATTGCCCATAATCCCATCCCTAAATCTAAGCAGTTTCATTTGTCTGTGTCACTAGTAGCTCTTGTCTGTGTGTACATTCAATTTTTGGGTCTATGGAATATCATCAAAAGAATGTTAGAATCTACATCTTCAAGTCACGTTAGACCACACAGTTCCATTTCACTGTAGTCTTTGTTTTTTCTTGCATCTCTCCATCTTTCCTTTTCCACTCCCACTTTCTCTCCCCCTCATCATAATGATAACTTTTATTTCCATATGACTATATGAGCAAGAGAAGGACACGCGTGCCTGCTTTGTTTTCAACTGGAGGGAAATGCATTATCTTTTGAGTAAATCGGCATCTTTCCTCTAGGAGGTAAATGATATGCTACTATCTCCAGAGAGTGCATCAGAGCAAGCACGCTTTGTCCTGGGGACGCCGGTGAGTCACAGAAATTCATGTCCTGCTGCAGTAACCTCACTAATGATTGACAGTTGGTTCCCTTGAGAGGCAGCCCTTCTAGAAGATTCTGTGATACTGGTGGAACAAAGACATAGTCAATGAAAATCTTCTCATCTACCTAACTAGCTGTTGTTATTTTTGAGAGTTATTTCATAGTCCCAATCCAATATGACACTATATAGAACACCCACAAATAAATACCTTTTCTTGTGTCCACCTAGGGCAGCAGAGATAATCTATGCGATAAAGAGCTCATGGCTTTGGCCCTGACCAAATTCAGCCCACTGATTCCCCCTCTCCTGTGCAACTGAGCCCTGATGGCCCTCTGCAGCCTGTTCTTACATATTCTATGTACAAATTCTAGAACCATTGCTTCGCCTTTTAAAATGATTATTTTCAGAGAGTCCTGTGCACCCTTCACACAGCTTCTCCTGAGGGTAACATCTCACATAACCACAGTACATTAGCACAACCAGAAAACTGCCTCTGGTGCAACACTAAGAATCCAGGTATCTACTGCAGACCTCGCTGGGCTTACTTGTGTAACTAGCTATCATTTTAACAAAAAATTTACCTTTCTTGTAAGAATTAAAAGAGATATTCAGGGTGCAAAGAGCCACAATTTTTACAGTGAAAGCTTCTAAGAAAGAATTCAGGATCTCTATAACTGCATTATCTTTTCTCAGGCTACATTTGAGCTAAAATAAAGATGTGCCATTCTTTTTTGCACAAATATGATGCCCTGAGTCCACCCTTGGAAGGGCTTGTGCGTTGATAGACACGTCCCTCTGGTCCCAGTAGGGCCAGCCTCATGGGCATGGTACGCGGTCAGTCACACAGGGCCCTGTGCACTGGCCAAGCTTAGCATAGTGCTCTGCTGTCACCGTCTTGGAATTCTTAGTACTTGCACAAGGGGTCCCACATTTTCATTTTGCGCTGTGTCCTGCAAATTATGCAGCTGCTCCTGGGTCCTAGGGGCGGATGGACCTCATTCACAAACATTGAGGCCATGCCATAGCCCAAAGTGAGTCTCACTGTGCTTTTGTGGACCCAAGACAGGGCTTGAAAATCTCATATTCCATGCTCCGTTCTCACAAAGCAGCTATGAGGCTTGCTCATGCGTTTCTGCTCTGAATACCCACACTGCTCTCGTTAGAATTACTATACTTTTAGCGCAGAAATAGACAGAAATATGATTGCAAGAATTTCCAGCTATTTGTTTGCATCCCTGGGTAATTTATATGAAACCACTAAAGACTTCATCCTTTTTACTTTATTTTATTTTATTTACTTTTATGTTTTTCATTCTTTTTAAATTTTAGGGTTATGGTGTGCTTTTTGAGCCAAGAGGTGTGAGGAACAAATACCCTACTTCTGCGGTAAGTACAGATGGAGGTCTTACCATGAGAGAGTGACCTCACTGTCCTAACAGCTGTGGAAAGCCCTGAAAACTGGGAGTTTGGAGGGGAGGAAGTAGAAAAAAATAAACTTGGGGCCGGCGCAGTGGCATAGTGGTTAAGTTCGAATGCTCCACTTTGGTGGCATGGGGTTCACTGGTTCGGATCCTGGGCATGGACCTAGCACCGCTCATCAAGCCGTGCTGAGGCGGCATCCACATAGAGGAGGTAGAAGGACCCACAACTAGAATGTACAACTAAGTACTGGGGCTTTGGGGAGGAAAAAAAAAGGAGGAAGACTGGCAACAGATGTTAGTTCAGGGCCAATCTTCCTCACACACAAAAAAGAAGAAGATGCTTTAAAAAAACAAAACAAACAAACAAAAAATGACATCCGAATAACTAAAAGGAGAAGTGAATGTGGAAAATGGTAAGTAATTAAAGTACACACATTTAAACTTGAAAGCGTGAGTTTTTCAGTCCCTGGCAAGTTTCCTTCCCTGCTGAGTTCCTAAGAACTTGCTCGACGTCCGGATAGTCCTCTGCCGGGATTCTTTACAGAGTTTAGAAGTTTTGAACTGAGGGCACTGGAGAGGTCATCTAGTCCATTTTTTCCCCTAAACCTTTTTAGCAGCAGAATCCTTCTTTTCAAAAGAGAACCTACAAAGAATGCCAGTATAAATAAAACAGATTAGAGTGGCTTTTTATCAGTACCAATTATGAGTGCACTGACATTTATGACATCAGTTATAAAGAACAGATAAGGGTCATCCCCCCTTATCTGTGGTTTCAGTTTCTGTGGTTTCAGTTGCCTGCGGTCCAAAAATATTGAATGGAAAATACCAGAATAAACAATTCATAAGTTTTAAATTGCGAGCTATTCTGAGTAATGTGGTGAAATCTCGTGCCATCCAGCTCCCTCCCACCCGGGACGTGAACCATCCCTCTGTCCAGCAGACCCATGCTGTACACGCCACCCAACTGGTAGTCAGTCACTTAGGACCTGTCCTTGCAGTATCTCGATGCAACCCTTATTTTACTTAATAATGGCCCCAAAGTGCAAGAGTAGTGATGCTGGCAATTAGGATATGCCAAAGAGAAGCTTTAAAGTGCTTCCTTCAAGCGAGAAGGTGAAAGTTCTTGACTTAATAAGGAAAGAAAAAACATCGTATGCTGAGGTTGCTAAGATCTATGGCAACTTTTATTACAATATATTGTTATAATTGTTCTATTTTATTATCAGTTATTGTTGTTAATCTTTTCTTGTGCCTAATTTATAAATTAAACTTTATCATAGGTATGCATGTATAGGAAAAACCATAGTATGTATTGGGCTCAGTACTATCTGAGGTTTCAGGAAACCTCTGATGGTCTTGGAACATCTCCCCTACAGACAAAGGAGGACAAAAGCAATTACAAAAGCAATCAATATCAATAGTGATTCTCATGAAAACACAGAAATAGAAGTCAGATGTTGTGGAAGAAATGTGCAAAATTACATTATCTTAGCACCTAATTCATTGCTTCACATTGTTGTGAATTGGTTGTTAAAGTATCGAGAAAATGTCAATGTATGCCAATAAGCAGTTTTAAACATTAAGTTTTGAGGTCGCTCAATTCACACTATCAGGATTCTCTTTGATTATGCAAACAGACAAAAACTTCATTCAAGTTTCACAAAAGCAAATTTTGAAATTTTTGCTTTTATTAACATGTTGGAGGGGACTCAAAAAGATGTAAACCATTTTCCATTATATTATTAAAAATAACATTAAATATTATTATTAAGATAATTTGCAAATAATTAGAATGAAATTCAAGTACTCTCGCTGAAGTACCTTTGGGGAGTCATGGGTCCTGGGGACACAGTCTGAAGCCAGTGCCTCAATGCGGAGAGGCCTGGAGACGGGAGGCGGTGCTCTCGGCACCTGTGCTGTGCCTTACGACCTAAAGTTGGCTCCAGGCAAAATCCCACCCCAGCCCCCGAGAGGAGACTGATGCAGTATCTTCTGCCAGCCTGGGAAGGACTGACAAGTCTGACCAGCGAGCAGCCAGTATGGGGCCACGTTGTAGGCAGGGCCTGCATCCCCAGGATCTTCCTCTGAGAGGCCGCACGTGGCTGACTGAGGGCACAGCATCTCCAACCACACACTCCCTGCACTGGGAGCTGGGCAGCAGCTCCCCAGGGGTAATTGTGGTGGTCCACATCTTGCTCCCTTTGGCTGAGTGTGTTTAGTTCAATTCGCCTTGGTGTGATGTGGCAGATAGATAGATGGATGTGTGTATGTGTATGTATATATGTACATATCTGTGTGTGTGTGTGTGTGTGTGTGTGTATAGCCTCATGGACATGTGAAATTGTCCCAGACTTTCTAATTTTTTACATATGTCTTCTGGAATGCAGTAATTATCCCTAAACCCAGGGAGGGTCAGAAGTCACTTCAGCCATAAAAGCCGCCAGTGTTTTAAAACGCAAGTCCTATCGTGTTGCTCTCCAGTTTAAACCTTCCCAACAGCTTGCCATAGCACTGGGGGTAAAGTCTGAAGCCTAAGGACTGCAGGGTCCTCTGTCACCTGGCCTCTGCTCACCTCTGGCCTCCCCCCGCCTCTCTGGGCTCCAGCCATGCTGGAACATGCTGAGCATCCTCCAGGCTCCAGACCTTTGCTGGTCCTTCCACCTGGGAAGGCTTCCTCCTCCAGGGTCCTTCTGCTCCGTTCTCACGTTCCTCCCATTCCTGAGAGGCCTCCTTGGCCTGGCTAGGTGCCGTTTCTCTTGTTTCTCCTCCCCTTTGGGTGCTGGCCCTGCCCCTGTGTGAGTCCGAGAGTGAGGCTGCCTTCTGTTCTGTGTCCCGGGTGCCTTGCTGGCCTCGCCCCAGTGTGGCCCTGACTTACATGATTCAGTTGTGGGAGTTGTGGGCTCCCAGGTGGCCACCCCACATGGTGGAGGCCGAGTCCATTTCCTGACCACTGTACTCCCACTCCTTAGCCGGTACCCAGAGACCCAGGTCCACGGCCACTTGCTGAGAGAATGAGTGAAGGGCAGCACATGCACCCTTAGCACGAGGTGCCACTGACTCTGAGCAAGGTTGGGAGGCACAGCAGTTCAAACAACGGGAAGAGATGCAGTCAGGGGGCCACAGGGCACGTATGAGGGCGTCAGCGGGCAGCAACGTTAGCTCCAGACTGCTGGCCGGGCTTGCTGCGGCTTCCTTCTTCCCTGGGAGCCGAGGTGCTGAAAAGTCTAGCGATTGGCAGTTGCTGGGCCTCCCCTCTCTCTCGCCACGCAAACAGGTGAGACCTGAGCAAAGTGCCCTGGGCCCAACTCTCCCTCAGTGAGGGCTGTGACAGCCCCGCACCTGCAGGTGGCCTTCTGTCTGTGGAGCCCGCTGCGTGGGGCAGCGGAGGCTGCTGACGTGGGGATCCTTGAGAAGGGCTCCTCAGTGGTGTTAGGACTCTGCTCGTTTGCTTTGCAGGTTTACCCGGATCCTGAGGTGCCCAGACGAACCCTGGAAGTGAGGGCAGGAACGACAGTGGCGATGCTGAGTCAGGTAGGAAGGCCTCCCGTGTTAGGTGCATCAGCTGTGGGTTCTGCTTCCCCACCGGCCCCAGGACTGACCCGGGGACACTTCCTGCTAAATTGCTGCATCAGTCAGCTCGGCTGCGGTGACAAAAGGCCACAGACTGGGAGGCTTAAACAGCGGACATCTATTTCTCACCGTTCTGGAGGCTGGAGGTCCGAGATCAGGGTGCCAGCGTGGGTGGGTGCTGGTGAGAGCTCTGTTCCTGCTTTGCGGATGGCCACTTTTTTGCTGGTCCTCACAGGACAGAGAGAGAGAGCAAGCTCTCTGGTGTCTCTTCTTATAAGGGCACTAATCCCATCATGAGGCCTCGTCTCACCCCAGTCATCTCCCAACTGCCCCACCTCCAAATGCCATCACACTGGGGCTAAGGGCCTCAGCATAGGAATTTGGGGGTCACGATTCCGTCCATAGCAAGCACTTTCATGGGAACCCTCACTCCAGGGGCTGTTCTGCAGAACATGACCTGAGACAAGAGTGAGTGGTCTCTTTCTGTGGATCATGAAAGCTATGGGTTGACTACGCTGAAAGGACTATTGGACAATAACAGCAGACATCTCTTGGAAGGGGCCCTCAACACAGCTGCCGTGTATTCTTGGGAGAATTAGAAAGGCGATTTGGGAGCTGGGCAAATCCATGGGTGGTTTAAATGGAAGGAGGCGGAACACGTCCACAATCCTCCTCTGTCCACCAGGCAGGCAGCATTTATTTGGTGCAAGCCTGGAGCTCTGTGCTTGGTGGTGTGAGAGGAGGAAAAAACAGATTAGAAGGCCTGGCTCTTTCCCTTGTGGGCCTTCTAACTTAGCTGGGGTTTATGCTGAATTATTGATCTTACGCGGTCTCTAAAAGTGCTGAATCAGGGTGCAGAGCCCCACGCTCTGCCGTCAGCCCCGGGAGTTTTGAAGTTGATCGGACATGGCACAGCCTCCACTGCAGATTCTGTTTTGCTCTGTACGCACCCAGGTGTGTCATTAATTATCTATTCAGCCTCACTGAAGGGACGTGACAGGACTTGTAACACCTCAGCTAGAGCTGGGTGTTCATTTGTTAGCTGGCAAGAGCTCCCTTTCCTCCTCTGCCCCCGCCCCCGGGGTATATACACTGTGACCACCATCCCTGAATGAGCAGACCCAGGCCCTGGGTGGGTGTACGGGTGAGCATCTCATGCTTACCTGTGGGGACCAGTAGACATAGGCCTGAGAGATGGTATTTCCCACTAAACGGAGAGCCTAGGAGGGGCTTCTCTGAGACAGAGGAAGTTGGGGACAGCTGGCTGCCAGGGTTGAGGGGAGGCCGTGGCTGAGGGCTCGAGATGCGGGTGGTCTCCAGGGCTTCTCAGCTTCCTCTTTCCAGGCCTTCCCTCCACCTCCTGCTTCCTCCGGCTCTGAGACATTTGACTCTGAATGTCCTCATGCCCTGGAGGAGCTCATCCTCTCAGCAACTCTGTTAGCTAGTGACGGGTTAGAATGCTCTTGCTAAACCCATTCCTTCCTAGGTTGATGGAACTGGCTTCAATTTCCAACAGCACCCTCCCAGAGGTGTTTAAGGGTAAATATGCAAAAACCCTTTCACCTCGTCTGTCTGTCCATCCAACAAACATTTGTTGAGTTGCTCAGACAGAAACAAGCCAGAAATATCTTCAGAGAGATGGCCGGGGTCCAGAAGGATGAGCTGGAGTTTGTTGAGTGGAGGTTGGCAGTTGGGGACAGTCACTCAAGAAGGGGACAGCAGGTGTAAGGGCCAGGAGGGGAGGTATCAGGGCACAGGTGGTGGAGGGTTAACCCCAAAGAATGAATCTGTAAGAAGCTAAGACAGGAGGGGGTGGGCATCCTCTTAAGGGGTTCCTGTCATGCCACCTAGACACGTACCATCACAATTGTCCTAGTTTCCTCCCAGAAATCAGCTGAAAGCATGAAGGAAGTATCTTTCCCCTCTGCTGGGCTGCCATTTCTGAGTCTGTAGAAACTTCTGCAACAGCCAGGGACGAAGGGCCTGCCAGTCATTAATATCACATTGAGGCGACCCTCAAACGGAACCCGGAGAAAACTGTGTTTGAAAGAACCTGGCATTTACCTCTTCTTTCCCTGCCTTTTCTCCAGAAGCTCTGTGGCGTTGACGTGCTGGATGATGACACTGGTTACCTGCCTAAGGTCTACACCGAGGAGGGGCCATGTGAAAGAGCTGAAACCCTCAGTTCTCTCGCCTTCTCGGAGCAGGACCTGCCGCCTGACTTGTTGGACTATTTGGGTTCAAAGGCTGTTCCACTTGAAGAAATATATTCAGAGTCAGGCGTTCCTTCCTAAAAAGTGCATACTTGGGACAAGTGGAGTAATTCATGGAGGGGAATCACTATTCAAGTTTTATTTTTCTTCTTTCTTAAAAAATTACTTCCTAATCCTAGGATGCAGATAAACCTACTAGGAGTCTGGATTAAAAGCTTTGATATTCTCAGACCAGGCATCTTGAACCAAAGCAACACAGCAGGTTACACTTTTAAAAAATTTGATTGGTCACATTTTCTAGAGAAACGTGAATTTAATTGTGTAATTCTTGCTTCCCTTAGAAGCCCAGGTCTGAGGGTAAATGAAACCATAATCCATAGATTACCCAGCAATTTGGCAACAACAGGGAATACTGGGGGAAAACGAAAATAGATTTTTTTAGTGATATTTACATTTCTGTAATTATGATTCTGCTTCAGTTTAAGTGAAAAAAATAGGGAAAAGTTTTCTAAACCATTTGTGACCAGTATTTTTAGTGATTTTTTAAAAAATAAATATTGATCTCTTTTCATTTTTTGAGTAGATAAAATATATTATCATGAGATAAATGATTTTGCTTAAAACTTTATAAGCAGCACGTTCTTAAAAAAATGAACAGACATAATTTAACTTGCATGTGTTACGTAAGTAAAAGAATTCAGCAGCCTTTGAATGGAGAAATTCCAATTAGACTTTATCTTTAAACAAAACCACAAACTTTGTTAATTTTTTACTTGTCCACTTCCTGCTGGTTTAAGTGTGGAGGAAGGATAGTTTCTTTTAAGAATCTTTAAAAAATTGAACTAGTAGGACATGTGCCCTAGCAATAGTCTTCTTGTCTGAGTAATAGAAAGGGACTGATGAAGCAAAAGTTTAAGTGGTACCAGGACACTTTCATGTATATATTTGATATCTAAGTGTGTGTCCGAGTGAGCACAGCTTTCGTGAGCGCCCTCTCGCGCCCTAGGATAAATGAGGAGAGGCACACGTTTGCTGTCAAATCAGTGAAGTACTGTATTGAACAGAAAGTTTCTGCAGACTCATGCCTTCAAACTTCCCTCTTCCTTCTGAAGAAGCTGTTCACATGTTTACTGTAAAGAGATCTCAAGTGTTTGTCCAT
This sequence comes from Equus przewalskii, assembly GCF_037783145.1. Taxonomy (NCBI): domain Eukaryota; kingdom Metazoa; phylum Chordata; class Mammalia; order Perissodactyla; family Equidae; genus Equus; species Equus przewalskii. The sequence continues at coordinate 46,208,278 of NC_091851.1, forward strand.
AGTTACTTCACTCCTCATCCAGTGCTTTGGGTAACTGAAAAAGAAGAAAATCCATCCTCAAAGCATTGAAAGCGTCAATCTGACACGCGAACATGCAGAACAGCTGTGCCGATGCTGGAATGAGTCAGAGGAGAGTCTAGGACATTCTGGGTAATTCTGGATAAAAGTAATTGTTTAGAAAAGAATACATTTTGAGTCTGAATAGTTGGCAGGAATAAGTGGGTGGTCATTAGACCTTCCTGGCTCTGAGGCAAGGGTCAGAAAACCACGGCGGTGGGGCAGCTCTGGCCCACCTGCTGTTTTTGTAAATAAAGTTTTATTGGCACACAGCCTCCCTTGCATATTGTTGATGTGCTGTCTGCCTGCTTTGTGCTGCCACGCTGAGCTGAGTAGTCACGACGTATCCACTTCCTGGCCCTTTACAGGAAAAGTATGCTGACCTCTTGTTTAAAGCATTCTTTTTGGAAACTCCACATTGTATCAAACACACGAAGATGTATCCATACAAAGGTGTTGCCGTACAAATTTCGAAAGATTTTAAATAAACTTATTTTGGCTACGGGTAACTTGTTTTGTTGACTGCTGGTTATGAAATCTCGGCAGTTGTGCAAATTTGTGAATTCTTGCGTTATGAGACTCTCTCCAACTAATTGTTTTCAAAAGTAATAAAATATTCATGAAAAATTCATGAACGCCAAATTTAACAATTAATGAGGAGAACAAAATGTTACATTTTGTAGATACTTAATTAAGCATTTATTAATTTTGATTTTGCTGTTTCCTTTGTGCATTTTGAAGCCAATCTATCCCTTTTTCAGACCATGACCATTTTCATAGGTCTCGGGCCTTAAGGGTTTAGTGTCCGGTAGAGAAAATAGCCCTGTTTATGAAGCGCACCTGGCGGAGGATGTGTCAGCCGTTTCCCTCAGATGCTGCTCCGTGTGGTGTGTTAGCTCTTCCCCGACATTCCTGCACGTTGGCTGGCTCTCCCGACAAGTTCATTCTCAAGTCTATCCACATGCTTAGAAAGATTTCCACTGGAAAAGTCAGCATCAGGAGGCTTTGGTGAAAATGTTGGCCCCCAGCAGTATTTACGTATACACGTGACCTAAACCAAGTCTTATTAATGGCAATGAAGAAGGCAATAAACAGAAACAGTACATATTTTCAGGGAAAAGATGATATTTTTAAGAACACTAGCCTCCAAATTACTTAGCAGTCCAAAGACAGCAGCAGTCTCGTAAGTGAAATATTTATTTTGCATTTCATCAATTTTGGTTTTCCATTTGCATTAACAATCACGTTGGTTTTATGGAGCTCTTCATCAGAGGTGTTCGTTCTCCTTACTTTTATGATTTCCTGAACACAGAAGCTACCTCAGTTGTTAAAACCCAAATGAAACACTGACCCGGCAAACCTCATTTTATGTCCCTGTGAAGTAGGTATAGCAGCAGTCCCCTCAAAGGTGGCACTTGGGCAGAAGACTCCAGACCTTGTCTGGTCATTGTCTGCTCTGAAATGTGTCAGAGGCCAAACAAATCTGCTGTGAGGAAGGAGGAGGAGAGTTAAGAACTCTGGAGCTATAAAAACAGGACAGACCCAGTCCCTTCACTTTCCCCGGCACACGGATGCTGGTCTGAGGTCTGACACGTGTGAGGCTGCAGCCACCGTTAGTTGCCTCAACATCTGTTACTTCTTCTTCCTCAGTAAAAGAATCCTGAATGTTCAGCCATCCAGAATGGGAGTGACATTTCCCATCCTCCCTTGTAGCCAGGTATTGCCACGTGACTAACTTCTGACCAATGGAAGGCAATTTCCTTCGAGGAAGTGTCCTTGAAGGGTGGAGATGTGTCTGTGTCTTCCCCCTCTTCTTCTTCAACTGCCCGGAATGAGAATATAATGGCTGGCACTGGGGCAGCCATCCTGGACCTTGCCGTTAGAGCTGATGCATGGTGCATCAACAGGATAGAAGGGGTGTAGGTCTCTGACATCAGGGAGCCCCACTGGGCTCGTCCATGAACCACCTTACTCTGGGCTCAAAATGAGGGAAATTAAATATGTTTTGCTTAAGCCAGTGCTATTTTGAATTTTCTGTCTCTCTTGGGGACGTTTAATCTTAAATGATACAAAATAGAGAAGTGAGGTGCAAGTGGCTGAACTCAAACCTGTGGCACTGACTCAGTGGACGTGGTCGGGAGGCTGGCACTCAGACACTGTGGGCTGAGGACTGGGGACCCTTATTGTGCAGAAACAAAGCACTTGATAACAAGTGTCCCCTGTTGTGTTTTGAAAAACAGCCCATGTTCTGAACTAGGATTGAAGTAGGAAATGATAGGAGAAATTTATAATATAGAAACGCATGAGCTGTTTCTCGCTTTTAGCAAAGTCCCACGAGAGAGAGGGACTTAGGCTACTGCTGGCCGGCGTAGGAGCGGGAATGAAAGGGAACGCAGCTCTGCTGATGGAGGCCCTCTCTGCCTGCAGTCTCCGATCTAAGTTGACCAAGAGCTTGGTAATTTGGAGCCTTGCAGGGTAGAAAAAAGCACCTGCTGTGTCTCTCAAATGACATCAGTCACTGGAATGTTTTTGTGCAAAGCAGCACACTCAGAAAATAAAACTAGTGTCCTGTCTGACCAATTTGTGAACGATGTGGCAAAAGTCTTTTGAACAATGCCACCTTCCACTCGAGCTCATTGCTTAGACGGCTCGAGGTGGATGGGCGCCGTCATGCTGAGAGACTGGCGGCCTCAGCTGAGCGTGGAGGCCAACAAGCAAGGGTCAGACTCTTCAGGACTGTAAACTGTGCCTTGACAGATGGAGCTGACTGGAAATAGATATATGAGAAGTCTTTCCATGTTTGAAAGAAACGCTTTGCCAAAGAAGTCACCACCTGGGGTGCAAAAGCCCGGGATTGTTCAACCCCAAAGCAATCCCTGGAACCACCAACCTGAAAACCGAGAAGCAAACTGTGAAACCCTGCAGCCGCCAGGAAGGACGCACCTTTGATACGCACCTCGGTCCGGTGTGGCGGGGAGACCGGAGCAAGGATGCAAGGTCGGGGCCGTGGTGGGTGATGCTGCAGAGGGTCTTCCCTGGTCCTGCCTCCCAGGATCTGTTCGTGTGTATGGACCAATGATGGTTGTGTTTATCAGTTTACTTTTTTCCAAATGGGAGATTTTGTTGCAGGCATCCTGTTCTTACTCATCTGCCTTATGCTGGGTGTGTTGGGAACCAGGACCTTATTATTTAGTTTGTACCTTGTCAAACCATGAAAAGCCTCATCCATATCTGAGGGAGAGGACTGTGCTTTATTCTGGGATCCTGGATTTTGAGCCAGATTCAGTGATGGGCTGGGCTTTGCATTTGTATCCGTGTAGGGAGGAGGCAGCAGTTCCGTGTGTGGGAAGAAGGATGTGCACAGATATGATGGTTTCCAAAGGGTGGACGGTAGCAGAGACTACTATCTCCCCGGCCCCCATTGTCCCTTCTTTCTTTCTTCCTCAGACATAGAATCCCTGAGTTTGGGCTGGGCTATGTCTTCCCCAGATGAGAACTCCCTTTCCCAGCCTTCCTTGAACTGGGTGTGACCAGGTGACTAAGTTCTGGCCCATGGGACTTACATTGCAGAAGCAGAGGTGTCCTTAAGGACGCAGGGACGCCTGCCTCCATCCCTGTTCCTCTCCCTGCAGGCGGGGACGTGGATGTAAAGGCAACCTTGGGAATGGAGGCTCCCGCGTGGAGCAATGTGTTAGGAGGAGCCTGTCCCTCACACTGGCAGGCCATGAGAGTCTGGATCACCGCTCTTTCACAAGGGAGAAAAAATAAGCCTAAGTCACTGTGCATTGGGGATTTGTGTTCTGTCATTCACAGCCAAAGTTAGTACTAATTAACCCGAATATGTGACTTAAAAAAAAAACAATTGGAGCCGGCCCTGTAGCATAGTGGTTAAGTTTGGCATGTTCTGCTTTGGCGGCCCGGGTTTGTGAGTTTGCATCCTGGGCTTGGACCTCCACCACTCGTCAGCTGTGCTGTGGGGGTGACCCACACATAAAGTGGAGGAAGATTGGCACAGATGTTAGCTCAGGGCTAATCTTCGTTAGCAAAAAAAACCCAATAAATACAAAAAAATTGGAAGATAAATGCTTCAGAGTAGTTACCTTGGTTAGTTAATTTTACTCATTGAACGGATTTCTTCCATTACGTTCAAACAAATATTTGTACAATGAATATTATGTACTTACACCATGCTGCATTATTGCTTAATATATTTCTAAAATTTTTTTCACAAATGGCTGTCACTACCCTGTGGCAGATCCTTTTAAATATTCTTTTCTCTGGCACACATTATCCTATTGAGGTCAGATTTGGTTTTTGGAAACTGCCACAGAAATTCAGGATCTTGCTGGGTAATCGGGAGAGTGACCAGCCTCAGTGATACCCTTTTGTGCTGGGAGTAGGTGTGAAAGTGGAGAGCGGGGCTCAGACCTGGGTTAGAGGCAGTTCCGGAGGGGACCCATGAGACGTTTGAGCCGTGGGCATCCCCGCACAGCTGTGCCAGCTGAGCCGACGGTGCTCATTGGCTGGCAGAGGCCCCAGTACGTCCATTGAAAACCACGAGCTTCATTCTCTGCTTGTTGCCTTGGATTTTAAAAGCAGCGCCTTTGGATTCTGTGGCTGAATGAGTGCACACACCCGGCAAGGTGGTGTTCCCAGGGTCTTGGTTTTAACTAAGAGGTGTTTCTCCAGGATGTTATGTTAGGCGACTGGGAAAATCCATACGTAAACCTGAATGTCCTAAGGAGGCCTTTGCTAGGGAAGGTCGCTGGCCCGTCCCCAGGTTTTAGAATGGCATCGCTGAGAACCACGATTCCACGGTCTCCAGAGACGGCAGTCTCCATTTTAACTGAATGGTTAACTAATTGAGGGAAGAGAAGGAGGAATCACTTTGTTGTTACTCTCACCCACGTTGTCGTAGTGAACCACCTCCGGCATTCCCATTCACTCTCTATTTCCCGGTCCCTGTGGGGAGAAGCCCCATTTAGTGAACTTGAAGTTGGCATCGACGGAGAGCTCCAGGAGCCTATATTTCAGGCTTGTTCCGCAGGCCAGTGCCTCCAGCCAGAGTGGCTTTGACCCCAAGGACACTGGCCAATGTCTGGAGACGTTTTGACTGTTACGACTCGGAGGAGGGTGTTCCTGGCACGGAGTGGGTAGAGGCCAGGGGCGCTGCTAACCATCCTGCAGTGCACAGGACGGTCCCCACAGTAGAGAACGGTCCAGTCCAGAGTGTCACCAGCGCCAAGGTCGAGAAACCGTGCCATAGACCCCCTCAGACCCACTCTGAAATACTGTCCCAATGCCAAGAAGCAAACGACTTCTTTTAAAAAAACTTCCTCTCTCAGATGGGCTGAGAGAAGTAATATTAAGCAGTGGAGTAAAATGTGCATTCAGAGAGCAAACCCTGGCCAGGGCTGCCACTCTCTCGAGCACCTGGCCTGCTCACATTTGCTCTGGGTTGATGTGGCCTTTGGTCCAAGTACTCTTGAGCCATTGCTTCCAGGGGGCTGGAAATAGAATAAAGAGAGTTAGGCAGGAGTCGCTCACCCTGATCAAAACAAACCTGGAGCGGACAGAACAGTGTGTCGAATGCTCACAACCTAGCAAAGTGAACCCATAGTGTAAACTCTATGTTTAGCAGGAAATCTGTGCGGAAACTTTAGTGTTAGCAGAGGCCAGAGCCAGGCACAGGACTGGAGTGGGACAGGGCCCAAACGAGAGTCCACTCTGATACAGAACCTGGAGGTAAAGCCCCACAAAGTAACTGCTGCCTCACCCCGTCTTCCAGGAGTCTCTTGGTGCCCTGGGGTTTATTATTTATTTCCCTGTGGATGGCAGAATTCTAAAAATGTCCCTCAAAATTCCTGATCCCTATTTACTCCGTCGAACTCTAATCTGGCCTGACTGTGAAGGGACTTTTGATGAAATCAAGGTTAATAATCGGCTGACTTCAAGACAGAGAGCTTGACCCGGATCACGTGGAAGGGCCCAGTGTAATCGCAGGAGCCCTTGAAAGCAGAGGATGTTCTCCCGCTGGGGTCAGAGAGGATGGTGGAAGAGAAGGAAGCAGAGGAGAGCTGAGGCGGAAGGGGCCTCAGAGAGACCTGGAGCGTGAGAAGCGTGAGAAGAGCGGGAAGCGCTCCACCCGCCACTCCTGCTTTGACGGGGCCGGGAGACACAGACCGTGGGGGGCCTCCACACCCTGAGGATGTTCCCCCAGCTGACAGCCAGCGAGGAGACAAGAACCTCAGTCCTGCAGCCCCAAGGAACTGAAGTCGGCCAATGACCTGAAGGAGCTTGGAAGTGGGTTCTTCCCCAGAACCTCCAGAAAGGAACACAGCCCAGCTGACACCTTGACTTTGGCCTTAACTGAGACTCAGAGCAGGGACCCAGCTGAGCAACACCGTGCCCAGACTTCCGACCTATGGGAACTCTTGGGTTAAATCTGTGTTGTTTTTAAGTTGCTATTTGTGGTAATTTGTATGGCAGCAATAGAAAACTAATATGCTCTGCTTAGCAAGAATATAAGCTTCCGGAGGGCGCTGCCTATTGTCTTTGACAGGGCACCTCCAGTACCTAGAACAGTGTCTGGAACAGTGTGGGTGCTCATAAGTGCTCACTGAGTGAATGAGTGATGTGAGGCCTGATGATAGGTGGTCCCACAGGAAGGCTGTGAGGGGAGGGGAGGAACCAGAGCAAGTGGAGTCGGGACAGTATGTGTGTGTGTGTGTGTGTGTATGAGAGAGAGAGAGAGAGAGAGAGAGAGAGAACGAGAGAGAGAGAACACGGCAGAAGAAGTAAAGTGCAAAGGCCCGGCAATAACTTTTCCTCTGTGAACCATGGGGACTGCAGTTTATTGATATTTCTAAAGTGTGACTTTCCCTCCACTGGTTTCCTCACTGCTTAACAAAGGCACACAGAAGAGTTTCTTTTTCTCTCTTCTACTATATATCTATATTTTTGGTGAGGAAGATTGTTACTGAGCTAACCTCTGTGCCAATCTTCCTCTATTTTGTACGTGGGACACCGCCACGGCACAGCTTGATGAGCGTGTGTGGGTCTGTGCCCAGGATCTGAACCCATGAACTCCAGTCAGCTGAAGTGGAGCACGTGAAACTTAACCACTACACCACCAGGCTGGCCCCCTCTCTTGTACAAATTCTAATAGAATTTCCTTTAAAGTATATTAGAAAAAATATAACTAGCATGTCAAGCCCGTGACTATTATATGGTATTTCTTAGGATACAGCGATCGTAAATCCACAAGTTAAGAACCTGAATCCACATAAATGACATTTCAGAGCATGAAAGGAACTGTAAAAATGGGGAAACTGGATAGCCCAGGGGGCTGAAGATTCTGGAACCCTGGACCAGGGTGTCTCTGTCCGTTCCAGTCTGGAAGCTCTGCTCTTTAAGTTTGTCTGCGTGTGAATGGCTCCGTTTGTCTATGAAGCAACACTGTTTCGAGTGGAGGCAGTGGTGTCCCTCTGCTGTTGTTAACGGAGAAAAGAAAACGTGCTGCAAATGTGAGGAAGTGCGGGGCCAAATTCTGTCCATGGGCTGGTCGGGAAGAGCTCTGCCTTCTGGGGGAAGGGTCATGGGGGAAGCCATGCAAGTTCTAAATTAGCAGTGGGAACCAGCCCAGCCCAGAGTAGGGGCCCACAGTTCAAGAATGTTCTCTGGCCCTGTCCCGAAGTCCCTGCTCATAGCCTCAGAGCTGTGGCCACCACGGAGAGTGTCTAAAAATACCTTGGTCATGGGCCTAGGGCTTACATTTAGAAAACTGCTTGCCAGAGGCAGCCTTGGTGGGAGCTGATGGTAATAGGTATGGGCACCCGGCAGGCCGCCTGGCTGCAAAGGTCAGCCAGCCCCAGGACACTCACAGATCTGAGCTTCCGCCAGGATGTCCTTAATGTTCAGGCTCAAATGAAATGCCACTTTCAGATCCTTTGCTTAGGAGATTTCAGAGCTGTGCAGCCAAGGCCTTCTGGGTTCCACTGTCTCAGCAGGGAGTGTGTGCTGGGTCGGTTAGCGATGGAGCACCAGGGATGGAGAAGCAGGGCCTCCCCCAGATGAAGCTTCAGGATGCGCCAGCACCGTCTCTGGGCGACTCCGTTTAAAATCACTGCAAGTCACAAGAAGAACTCAAAAAACCTTGGAGGCCAGCATCCTGCTTTCCTGTCCCTGCTTCTGGGACAGCTCCGGGCAGGAAATAAATCACTTCCTATGGGGAGGGGGCTGCTGGCAGAAATTCTGCCCCACTCTTCTTTCCGATCAGCCTGGTGGTGAGGGGTTGGTTAAAGCCAAAACCATGAACAAAGCGAGTGCTTGACTCTGAGAAATCAGACAGAAACGCAGGACTAATTTACATGCACGAGTCCCGTCCTTCAAGTAGGCATGATGTTGCTAGATTCAGAGCGGGGTCAGGTACCTCTTTAATAGTGCTGTTCACACCACATGCCTGCCGGGCTTCTCCACGCACCGTCTTCTTTCATCCTTATGGCAAGTGCCCCCGGCAAGGCCGTCGCTGCCTCGCTTCTCCCCACGAGGACCCTGAGGCTCAGGGGTACCAAGGGCTGTTCACACTCACACAGCCGGTCAGGGGAGAGTGGGAATTTGGCCCCGGGCTCCTCGGACACTCTGCTCCCCTGCCTGGACTCATGCTCCCGGGGCTGGGCCCGCAGGCAGCCCTCGTTCAGTGGACTGAGAGCTCCTTCACCCGTTCTCTGGTCACAATGAAAAAGGCCAGGTTGTGATCCCAGGATTGGTTATTTTTCAGGGTAGGATTTGGCCAGGATCCTGAGGCTGAAATAGAAGCCACACTTTTGATCCCCTGTGGGGTGTTAGTCAGGGCTCCTGCGGCCCTTTGTCCTGGACCAGAAGCCTCCGACTCAGACTAGAGCAGCGGTTCTCAAAATGGGGTGCCCCGGTCCTGCAGCATCAGTTCACCGGGGGGCAAGCTAAAGTGCATATTCTCAGGCCCTGCCCCAGGTCGACAGAATCCGAAACCGCGGGGTGTGGACCAGCACTCCGTGATTTAGCAAGCCCTTCTCAGGGTTCCGATGTTCGGGAAGGCTGAGAACCACAGCCCAGAGAGAGGACAGGACGCCTTCGCTTCCTTTCACACAGCCCCCGAGAACTGCTGTTCTATCAGTCAGGGCCGAGGTGGTCCAGGCAAGGGGCTCCAGATGGCGAGTGGTCTCTCGCGGGAAGGCCTGGGCTGGGGGCTTGTCTCAGTCTCTGGTACGTGTGGCTCAGCTGTGTGCTGCGGAGCCATCCCTGGGGAGGCTGACCAGCCTCTTCTGACCTCTAGTCACTCCAGTTTGAATGATCAGGGATCTGCATCCCTGGAGCAGGCTGCCTTTTTGTGACTTCAATACTGCAGACAGATGGGTCTTCCAGAAGCTCTCAACCCCTGCCTGGCTGTGCGACCTCTTAGAAGAACCACAAAGCTGGTTTCCCACATAGTGAGATTTGAGTACTGTAGGCAGCTTCCTCCCATTCCTCTCTCCCGAGTGTTTACTGTTGTGCATAGGGCCCCAACAAGCTTCCATCCAACTTCCAAGTCCATTAAAATTTACTCTCAGCAGCCACGTCTTAGAAATACTTTTGAAAATTCTATTTCACACTAAAGTGTTAATGACTCCCACAAAGACCTTACACTGTAACAAGAATAGTGGCAGCATTTCAGGCACCAGTATCATGCCAGAGACATTGAATCTGCTGGCGCTTTGATCTTGGACTTCCAGCCTCCAAAACTGTAAGAAAGAAATTTCTGTTGTTGACAAGCCACCTAGTTTATGATATTTTGTTATAGCAGCCAGGACAGACCAAGACAGTCATTATCTGATCCTTGGTCACCATCACTTCTGCTTCTTCCTTCTCTCTCCAGACTTGAAGCTGCCACGTCATGTTGAATGTCAGCATCATCTCCCCAGACCCTGTCCTTCCTGCCACATTCCTCTCTGACTCCTGACAAATCTCCTTGCTTCCAGTGCCTCTGATCCATCAGGTACTAACATCCCCAGGAAGTCCCCATCACACACTCCCTGCATCAAAGCCTTCCTTGGCTCCCCAGGGCCTGTGGATTTCCATTCAAAGGCCTCCAAATCCTGACCCTGCTTCCCTTTCCAGCCGGAAGCTCCACTAACTCCAAGTTACAGGTCGGTACCCCATCACTTCCCTGGCCCACCCTCTAGGCCTTTGCTCATGCTGTTCCCTCCTTCTGGAGTCCTGTCACCCACTCCTACCTCTGGACACTTCATCCAGGCTCCGTGGCCATCCTGATGGCCATCATCCATGAAGCCTTCTTTTCTTCCCTGTGTCACATGTGGGCTCTGGTCCTCTGGGCTCTCAGTGCTCACCGCTCCCCGTGGCAGACACTTGGCTGTGTCTCCCCAGTGGCCTGCTCTGTTGTATCTTTGGGGTTCCCATTCATTGACCGGCAGTGATGAGCCTTCTCCATGCACGGCTCTGTCTGGCTCCCTGGGCGGAGCACGGACATTCTTGCACTCAAGGGCTCAAGGTCTAAGGGGCAGAGATGGCAAACACGCACAGACACACAAGCTGCTTGTGTGTGGGAGTTCTATGGCAAGGAGAGGGGAGCGGTCCGTGCAGGTCGAGGGGTGATGTTGAGCTGGGACTGAGGGATGCATGGGAATCAGCTGGGGGATGGGGCCTCCCAGGTAGAGGAGCAGCAGTGAGGCTTGGTGGAGAAAGGGCTAGACTGGCTCAAAGAACAGACTGGAAGGGAGGCCCAGGAGGCTGGAGGGGAATGGCTAGGGGAGAGGGTGGAGGGAAATGGGGAGGCTGGTGGGGGCCGACATCTCTTGGCGGGAGTCGGGAGTTTATTCTCAGGGCATGAAAAACCACTTGAAGGTTTTAGGTAGAGAAGGGAAAGAGTATGATTTAGGTTTGACAGGCCCAGAGTCTCAGACGTGACCTGTAGGGCCCTGAGAGATTCCTCCCCAGCTGACTCCTCAGAACCTGTTTAAAGGTCACAGTCCAGTTCCTTGTGGTTCCCAGTACAGGAGGGGCTGTTCTCCATCCTTGACTTTTCCTGTGCTGTATCTGCTGAGTGCTGCATCCTTTTCTCCTGTCCTCTCCTGTGTCATTCACTCACTCATCCATCCATCCATCCATCCATCCATCCAACCATCCATCCATCCGTCCATCACCTTTGCTCTGTGCCAGGCCCTGTGCTGGGTCTTGGGGGGCACTTTTCCCCAACTCCTCTCTTCTCCATAAGGGAGACCACTACTAATTTGGTACCTCTTGCCTCTTGCTCATGCCTTGCCCACACCTCCCAGTGGAAAGAATGATCTGAGTGGCTACAGTTGGCCCGTAGTTGCTCTTAGTCGAAAGCCTGGAGCCCTGGGCAGTCTCTTTTCTCTCCTCTCCACCCAGGAGGCATCAGGCCTGGACAAGCAGACTCAAACTTGGCCTTGGGTGGGCTGCCCAGGGTCCAGACTGCAGGTGGTATTGGGAGCAGGGATGGCTGGTGAGCCCACTGGGTGGCATACCCATGGCAGCCTCCTTCTTTGTAGTAATAAAGCTGACACCTTGCTCCCCACCCATGCACGCCTCCCCCAGGCCTCTCACTCTCTTAGTTGGTTCTAATCTCTGCTGGTTCCTAGTAAGCCACTAAAACCCCAACACTGGGTACCCAGGATATCAATGGGAGCAAAACCAATGACCTCTGTCCTAGTGGAGCATATAGACTTGAGGAGAGAGATGGGAATTCAGCACATAATCACACACAGTTGCACCCACAAATGCAACCAGGACTACGTTCTCTGCCGCAGAAGGGAGGTTTGTGATGAGAGGAAAGGGTGTCATGGGGGTTTGACTCGTCTGGGGTTGGAGCAGCCCCAGCAAGTGATGCTTGAGCTGAATGGTGAAGTGGAGGGAGGCAGCACCCCAGGCAGAGGGACCAGCGTGGCAGGAGGGAGCATGGTGTCTCCCACGGGCCCGCAAGAGCTTGCCCTTCAGAGGATCTGAGGCTCAACCAGGGACCCTGTGAGGGAAGAAGAGGAGGATGTGTCTTCTCCAGTGTGGCAAGTGACAAAGCAGCACATTCTTTTCCCTTGAAACCAATGAAATTTGCTGTCAAGCAAGTGAATCGAGGAGGTGGCAGCCAGGACCCCCTGGGACAGTGTGCGGTGCTGGCCCCGGCTGGTGTTTCAGGATGGGGCCTTAGTGAAGGGTGACTGAGTTATGGCTGGAAGCATGCTTCTTTCCAGGAGGAGGTCCACAACAGGGGGCTGCTCCAAGATGCGAGGCCTGCTGCCAGGGAGCTCTCTAGGGCGTGGGTGAACCAGCAAATCTGGGGACTCTACTGAGCCTTGGGTTTCTGTCTTAACATCTCGAATGCACAGGGACATCTGAGATCAAGGCTACATGTTAGCCTCTGCTTTGGATTTTGTTTCCACTGTGAAGAGAGATCGTCGAAATAATGCACATTTCAGCTCAGACGAAATACCTTGCAATTCAGGATCTGTGTCCGTCTGCAAAGTTTACTCGCCCGATAAATCACTCCTTTGCAGCAATGCCATTGACTAATAATTCAAGGCTGGTAACCTTCAATCAACCGTGATTAAAGAACTTTCGCTGAATGGCAGGGAGGTACGTTTTTCTGAATGCCAGCAGCAAAATCTGCTCACACCGTCCATCCTGACTTTGACGAACTGCCCTTAACTAGTAATTCTGGGTGCAAGGATTTGGAGTCAAGCGTGGGGATTAGCAGGAAATGGGCAAACTCTCAATAACTGTAAGGCTGTTTTATTGCAAACTGTCTTCAGATGGACAATACTCATTTATGTTCTAAAGGGCGGGTGAGAGGCCAGCGCTTCCCAGGGCACTTACCCTTTCTTCACAGAATGCGGGCAATTCACACTCCGTTGCGTAAGTGTTCAGCGGGGAGGGGCCAAGTTCGTTTGTTGTGCTCTCGGTTGGAAGGCCAGGTTCCAGGCATGCGCCTCCAGCCTGTCTCTCCCACACTCTGCCTGGAATCCTATATCCCAGTCATGCTGAGATTTTCCTGGCTCCCTCCTTCTCAGCCTGCAGGTGCCAGCTGGGATGGCCTCGGCCAGCATCCAGGTCCAGGTCAGGTTTCTCCTCTGGCCCCCACAGTTCCTCATACTGCCCCCTTGCGTGGCACCAGGGAAGTACACCTCCTCCTGGATCGCCTCCCCTCCCCTCCCCTGTGGGTGAGCCCTTTGGGGGCAAGTGCTGTGTCTTACCCTCCTCTGTGGCCACCACACTTATACACTGCCCGACACGAGGTAGGCGTTTCATCCATCCGAGTTGAAGTGACAGGTGAGCGAACGAAAGTCCCTTGCTGATTCACACTGATGAAGGATGGCTGCAGGATGGATGGTAACGTTGGATGGAACCTGAACTGCTGTGTGCCACAATCTCGTGGGGAGCTTGTTAAAACGCAGATACCAGGGTCCCACCTGCAGAGGCTCATTCAGCAGGTCTGGGCAAGGGCCCCAGGACTCTGCATTTTAGCCCGCCTGCTGCAGTTTGAGAACCTCTGCCTTTCACTTCTCTTCTTTGTCTCTGAAAGCCATGCCTGCGCCTTTGAGCCACAGGCTCACTTTTCTAACTAGATTGTGTTGAGGATATTGGTGGCATCGGTCGGTGGTCTTCAATCACTCACAAATAAATACTGGAAGACATAATGGGGAGCCCTAGAAGGTCCAGATGGCAAAGGGAGACCAACTTAAGATGTGCTATTGTGTAAATTGCACATTTATTCATCCATTCAGCATATATTTATTGAGCATCTACTATGTGTATCAGGCAGCGTGAGGTGCTGGGGAAAAGGGATGAATAGGGATGACAAGATGGCAAGAAATTCACAGTCTGGTGGGCTCTGAATTTGATGGGAGGGTGAAGAAGGTGAAGCCCCCGCCGCAATGTAGGTGGGGAGTGGGGAGTAGAGTTTATATGGATAGGGTCTCCATCCGATCTTGCTTCCTGCCCAGGGCAGGCAAACATCTCCTTTCTGGCCCACCTGTGACTACCGGCAAGGCTGTGCTGAGCAAAATGGGATGAGCTGTCCTGTAGCAGCCACAAAGCCCCATGGTGCTAGCTGCAATCTGGCTTATTGCAGCTTCATATGTGGGTTGACGTGGAAATTCCTCAGAAGGTTCCATGGAAATTGCTGAGGCCTCTTCAGACTTGCGCACCTCTCTTGACGTGTGCGACTTTGGGCAAACTATTCAATCAAACTACTGGGCAAACTATGGCACATTAGGGTAGAGAGACCTATATGGAGGTCTTCTCCAGTGGGATTCATGAACCTCTAACACCCGGCTACTCAAAGTGTGGTCCGTGGACCAGCAGCACCTGAATCACCCAGGAGCTTGTTACAAATGCAGAATCTTGGCTCCCACGCCAACTTACTGCACCAGCATCTGCATTTCAGTAAGGGACCAAGATCCCCAGGTGATCTGTGTGCACATTAAATTTTGGGACCCATTGGCCTAACACCTACCATCAGGCAAAATGTTTTGCATTGAAGCTCACATCTGTGAGGGAGCCTGTGGCTTCCATGTGATTCTCATGTTGGCCTTTGACCCCCAGAATTTAATCGCTGCCCTGTAGGCCATCTAGTCCAGGGCTGTCTTGATAAACGGTTGTGCTTCCTTGATTGAACCCTGTGAGTGGTTTAGAATAAGAGACTTATTACAGGGTTGGACCTTATGTGATTAGGGAAGTTGAGGAAGAAGTCTGTGGAAGGCTGTTGGCTCCACATCGGGTGGTCAGCCTGAAGTTAGCAGAGGTCAGCAGGGCCAATAGTTGGTGAGAAAAGCTGGACAGGAAGTAGGAGGGAATAGGGGACGACTGAAGCTCACAAGGATGAACTGGAGCCTACATCTGTCTCATACCACCTCCAAATCGACAGCACACCAGAAGGAGCTGGCGACCTCCCCCATGAAGCTGTTCACGCACCTGGTCCAGGGCTTATTGGAGCTGGAGGAGCCTCTGGTCTGGCTGCTGCCCCATGGCGACCAGGTGAGGCCCTGGTCAACAACAGCAAGCAGGAGCTTTAACATCACCTAGCCCAACAGAGTCTCTTGGATCTGCTTCATTTCTGCTTTCCAAATCACACACAGATTTCTCTCCTGGCCAATCCTGACCTGGAACCACACAGCAAAGAAAATTCTGGGTAACGTAGTTCCAGCTTAGATACAGTGCCACAGTACAGGTTTTTTCAATGTGGCTACAATAATTTTTTTAAATTATGGTAAAATATACAGCTATTAGCACATCTTAAACTATGGGACTTGCAATCTCTTGGATTGCTGTACTCTAGAATCTTTACTTTTAAGAAGTCCTCCCTGGTGATTCTTATATGGTTTGAAAGTCTAAAGACCACTGAGCCAGGTTAGAACTACTGACATACTTACGGTATATGTCCCTGCACCAGCAGCAGCATGACCTGGGAACTTGTTAGAAAAGCCAATTCTCAGGCCCCACCCAGACGCACTGAGTCAGGAATTCTGGGAGTGGGGTCCAGCGATGAGTATTTTAACAAGGCTCCTGGTGACTCAGATCCATGCTGAAGATCGAGAACCAGAAGCCGACACCAAGCAAGGGGGCCGGAAGCTTGCCCCAGGCAGGCAGCTTTCCAGACGCTTCCTAGAGGGCAGAGCAGCAGTGCCCAGGAAGATGAGCCTTGAGAACAGAGCTCCTCATACGCTGCCAGCCAGCCCCAGGAACGGTGGGTGAGCTTTGATTTACTCAGGGAATGAAAGTTTAAAAGGAATAGGGCTGAGTCTTCAGAAGCAAAGTTGTTGGAATTGCCGAGAGGGATTGAAAAGCTAAGAAACTCGATTGACTTGTAACTTGTGAAAAAAGGGGTTAGGTAGCACAGTTTGGAAAACCAATGAAACCACTCATTTTTGTGGCCAGATGAGTGAAGAGTCGTCAATGGTCTGCTTCTTCCATCCAGCAGAGGGGCCCGGATCACAGCGGGGGTCTGACTTCATTCGCCTGAAGCAACATCCCTGTGGCCCCCAGAAGCTGACTTGTAGGCAGATGGGAACACGACCTCCACTCTGGGGAAAGCCGTGTTCCTCCACTTCAAGAGCAGGGCCAGGCCTGTTGCACTTAATCCCAAGAATTATCGTGTTTTGAGCTTTCTCTTCCTGCAGAGGCAATCTGGTCAATTTTGAGGTTATAGCATGTTAGGACGAGGACATGCAGCTCACAGAGCCACCCACCCACATCACCTTGGGTCAAAAGCAGAATACACATGTGAGCTGTATCTTAACTTTGGGGCAGACTTCAAAGTCACACTTGAATAGCAGGAGAGAAAGGAAACAAACTACCCCACCTGGTTTCTGAAGAGGCTTTCCCAAAACCACAAGGCCTCGGACACCAAAGGGAAAGTGGTTTCAAAATTTAGTACATTTTGAATATCTGCCAACAAGGACAATCTAGTAGATGACAGATTTGTGACCAAGATCAAGGGGATTAGCAGCTTCTTGGGTAGCCTCCCAGAGAAAAGGCCGGCTTGGGTCATCAGAGCTGCTCCCCACGTGAAAGTGGAGAGCCACAGCAATCTGCTGTGCAAGAGAAGGTAACAGGCCCAGGAGGAGGTCCTGGTTGAAAACTGCACATAATGCGCGCGGCTGCATTAGGAAGTGGAAGGACAATTCACGGCCTGGCAAGATGGCTGCTGTGTCTAAGGAAACACCTTGCTGGGCCTTTCTGTCACCAGCGGCAAAGTGCAGGGTGTTTCCTGGAATGCGGACGTCTTGGCAAAGAAAGTCACACACTTCTGCATGATAAGGTAAACGTGAATCCTCCAGGGTCCAGCGTGAAATGGTTTCCATTCTCTGGGATGGAAATGTTCCGCATCGTGGTTCACAGTCCCCAGCCCTCTGAGCAGTGGCCCCTGAATGCAATTCTTCTGGATGGGCCCCAGCCACAGGACATTTGAGGCAAGGCAGGGGGCACCAGGGGACGGGGGCACCTAGAATGGACCCTCTGCGGTTGGAGGTGGGAGGGCCGGCCAGGCTTCTGTGCTGGGCTGTGGCAGGTGCCCTGTGCCAGCATTGTCTGAAAGCTGGTTTTGAGTTGTTTTCTGCTCTGCGCTGTAATGTGCCTTCATCACACCCCTCCCATTCCTCCCACTCCAAACCGTGATGCACTTGTGTCCCACAAGCATCGTGTGAGCCTTACCAGGGTGGTGCACTGGGAAAGAAGCAAAGAGAATATGTTTATGTTTGGGGCAAGATAGAGCATGGGCCCAGCCACAACAAAGACAAGGTATTAGAGGTCATGGGGAACAGCAGGACCCTTAGAAAAGATAAGCCCCTCCCCTTAGAATCTTCTGGAGAGGACTGAATACACCAGGGAGATGTGTGATGTGGGCGCTTCGGTTATTTTACCCGGATAGTGAAGGACAGGGTGGTTCTAGGGGCTGGAGGGTTGCAAAGAGGGTTGCAGCTGGAGGTTAATCAGGGTCATGACTGTAGTTCGCCCCGGAGCGAAACTCATGGCCCCGGAAGAATACAGGAAATCAATTTCTTGAATGTATAACCTGGTTTTTCACCAGGAGGTTTGAAGCAATTCATAGCAGAAAACTTGATGTACACTCAGCCCTGTCCCCATCATCATGAAAAGGACAGAAATTTGGGTGCCCATATTATAGGTAGGAATCTCGAGCTTCTGCTGGGGATCAGGGTACCACATTGAAGGACATCTTAGGAGTCAGTGATGGGACAACAACGTGCATGCTCTGAAAATGCAGGTCTAACCCAGCTCAACCAGTGGGTCAGAACTGCTGAGGTAGCACAGAGATAGGATATAGGAAATCACAGGATTTGAAGGTTGGAAGTGCCCTTAAAAGTAAAAAAAATTATGATGATAGCGATAATGGTGGTGATGAGGGTAATAGCAGCAAATGTTTTTAACACATTGCAACCGTTCCTTATATGCCCCACGCCAAGCTAAACGGTCTCTTTGGACTCTCCACCATTTTCCACCTAGCCCAGGGCTTCCAACCTCAGCACTATTGACATTTGGGCAGAATAATTCTTTTTTTTCTTAAAGGAAAAATGGCCCATTTTCATTCAACATCATGTTTCGTGGTTTGGTCTAGACAAACACAATCACATTTATCGTTCAGTGACCACTCTTGCTGCATACGTACATGCAAGTACAAATCTATCGATGGTGCCTTACCTCACTGATTATTTCTTGTTACCGAATTGTGCATTCAACATTTCTCTGAACACTTTACAATCTTACATCTTTATCTGACACTTGTTTCCTGGATTAACCAACTTTCTGGAAGGTTCCCCAAAGTTGAAACCTTCCTGGATTTGCCTCTTTAGAATGTTTTTACAAATGTTTCTTTTCAGTTTTCCAGACTGTCTGCCTTTCCGTGACTGTCTCATTCATTTGTGAGTCTCCAGCACCCGGCACAGTGCCTGGGACGTGGTAGGGCTCAGAAGGTATTTTTGTGCGATGAGTGAATGAGTGGATGGATGACGGCTTAGTAACAAAGACCCTTTGATGATTCCAAGGGCTGCATTCAAGCCAGGAATGCCGCCTGACTGACCGGCCGAGGCAGGTGTGGAAGCCTGACTGGCCGGCAGCCCATGTGGGCTCATGAATAGGACTATTTGAGGGTAGTGTGGTGGAGGGTGAGGCTTCCTGAATCCATCCACAAGTGTCCCTTCCCAGTATCTGATATGTCTGCAAAACTGAAGGTAGTGAGGTATGACATTGCTTTAATGGTCTCATCGATAAAATGGGAATAAAAATACATACCTACCTGGTGGGATTATGATAAAGATTAAATTGGAAAAAACAAAAGCATTTCAAAGCACTTATTGTTCATTTTGGGAACCTCCCTCCTCTTCTCTCCATGTTTCTAGTGGGACTGTTAATCTGATTGGCCTCAACCTGGCCAATCACAGTATCCCACTGTTCTGGGACCCAGTGACTGGTCCAGGGGTGAACAGAAGACCTGAGCAAGCCAATGAAAGTCTTTTGAGAGGGTTGATAGAGATGCTGGTTTTCTCTCCTTCCCTGGGTCCCTGGGCTGTGGGGTGATGGAGCCAGGGAGTGGTTGGGACCAGCCTTGCTCCGTGGGTGCCTACTGGAGATACAGAGGACAACAGAATGGAGAGATAGGGTGAGGTTGGGTGCTGAGACGTTGTTTAGACTCCTACATTCAGCTTTGCCTGAAGCCTATACATCTTTTGATTTTTCCATTCCATGAGTCAATGTTCCTCTACTTCTTGTTAATTCAGTTTATTTTGGTGTTTGTCAGTTCCAATCAAAAGGGTCCTGACTGCTACATTGTTTCCCTGTTTCCCTCTTTCCTTTTTCTTCCTTTCTCCCACTTCCTAGTCCCTTTCTTCACCCTCATCCCATGCTTCCTTGTCTCTCACCTAGCGTCCCCATTCCGCCCAGTTCCTAGCCAGGACCCCAGTTTTGTTCTTATCTTTCTGTCCATTCGTCATTTCAATGGTATCCTCATGTAACTCAGATGCTGACTCCTGGACATTTGAAAATTATACAGAAAAGATCCTTTCAAGACTCTCAGGCGCACAGCTCCCTGAGAGCACGATGGGCAGTGACGCTGGCATTTTGGGGTGGGGTGGATATCCTTCAGCGCCAGTCCAAGCCACACCTCACTCTGCTGGCTTCTGCCTCACTCACTTTTGTTTTCATGTAAACAAAACCATTTTGTTTTCCTGTATCACGAGAAACACCTGTGTTGATCCCTTGTCCAGGTGTGTTTTGAATGTTGTCTCTAGCTCCTGCTTGTGGCTGACATGGCTGTGGGCTGCAGGGCTTAACCCGCTGGGACCCAGCCTGTCAGGTGAGAAGTACCACTCTGGAGACGGGGTTGGAATTAAGGTGCCTGCTGTCCCATCTCTGGGTCTGGCACCCCACGACTCCACTGAACAATCACACGCAAAGGATGTCATTTGCCTCCTGGGGTCTCTTGAGCAGTCAGCAGTCTTATCTGCCAGTGGGGAGTTTGTGGCTATTGACAGGGTTGAAATATCGTTCTTCAGAGGAACGGGGATGAATTAGCCTATTAATTATCCCATGGTCTAAAACCCAAGGAGCATCTGTCTGAGCCATTAGGGGCATTTTTTTGTGGCTGGAGGGAAGCCCCAGTTGAGGGGTTTGATTACGACCATCAGCAGGGGTTGTTTGGAAGTTTCCGGGAGAGCAGCCTAGTCACCAGCAGGCACAGTGGCATGGGGCCCTTGCATAATTATCCCCATTGCCCTCAGAGCCAAGCTCTCTTCCAAAGGGTGGCGGCTGGAAGAGGGTTAGCACAGCGGACCCCTGTGCTCACACTGGGCCGGCTAACTGGTGCTGATGGTGAAAATGACTGCAGCTCTGATTTACAGCACACTTACCGTGTCCTGCTGCATCCCGGCCGTTATTGCCAGCCTCCCCAACTCCTGTTGTTCAAATACCACCTTCAAGATCTGTGCCCGGTTTGTGTAACCCTGGTCCTGTTATCTACTTCATTTGAAAAAACAAAGCAAAACATTTTTCTCTTAAAATAAATGTACTTAAAAAGTAAACCTCCTAATTCTCTTCTAAATGGAAAACTAGTAAGACTTGCTGTGAATGGGAGGAAACCATAAAAAATATGATGTAAAAAATATAATGGGAGACTTCCGGTTTCTGGCCTGGCACGTAAGAAGCTGGAAGATGCCACTCTGTCCGAACAACAAGTAAAAAGCTGGGCAAACTGAAAAGTCAATAGCTCTTCTTAGATCTATCGGAGGAGTGAGGTTACAGGGCAAACCACTGCCCCCCAAACTGGAGATACAAGAGGCAAACACAGAGAAACAGCTCACCGGAGCAGGAACCCAGGAGCACAAAACTGGGCAGCGGCCTGTGCCCACCCGAGTAGGGAGACTGGAACTTTCATTGATGAATTGCTGGAGGCTCAGTGTGGACAACTCAGAGATAAAGGCTCCAGGAGGACCCAGTCATCAGGGCAATGACATTTTAGTGAATTTTACCTAGAGGAGTCTGACCAGGATTTCACAGTGAACATCAGAAAAAGAAAATCCACTCTTGCTTCTGGCAGGGAGAGTAGAAACGGTACTATTTTGAAATATACCGGAGCACTCTTTTCTTCTTAACAAGGCCTGCCTTCAGGAGAAGCTAGTTAACCAGAGCCTAACTTGCTGGGGTTTTAACAGAAACTAACTGCCCTGGGGAGGGGAAATACCCACTCCAGTCAGCTCTAGCCTTCCACGTGGGAAAAGACAATGCCTCAACTCCAGCCCCCTCCAGACTTCCTCTCACCAAACGGGAGAGAAAAGAACTGAGAGGCACTTGTGAGTTCACAGTGTAGAGACATAAGCTCATGAAAACACTGAGACCTGATCACAGCAGACTGCTGCCCTTGCCCCACCTCACCACTGCATCACTTAAGCCCCAGTACAGAAGCTCATTTTACCACATACATTGTGTCTGGCTATCAAGGAAAAATTATAAGACATACTAAAAGACAAACAACATAATTGGAAGGGGCAGAGCAAGCACCAGAACCAGACATGGCAGCGATGTTGGAATTATCAAACCAGGAATTTAAGACAACTATGATTAATATGCTAAGGGCTCTTTTGGCTAAAGTAGACAGCATGCCAGAACAGATGGGCAATGTCAGCAGAGAGAGGAAAATCCTAAGAAAAAACCTAAACAAAATGCTAGAGATCCAAGAAAGACACTGCAACAGAAATGAAGGCGGCCTGTGATGGCTCAACAGTAGATAGGAGACAGCCAAGGAAAGAATCTCTGAGCTTGAGGATGTCTCAACAGAAACAGCCAGCTTAAAAGCAAAGAGAAAAAAAGATTCACAAAACAGAACAGAATATTCAAGAACTGTGGGACAACTACAAAAGGTGTACCATACATGTAACGGGAATTCCAGAAGGAGAAGAAAGAGAGAAAGAAACAGAAGAAATATTTGAGACAATAATGACTGAGAATTTTCCCCAAATTAATGGCAGACACCAAACCACAGATCCAGGAAGCTCACAAACCACTGAGCACAATAAAATGCCCAAAAGCGACATCTAGGCAGATCACTTTCAAACGACAGAAAATCAGAGATAAAGAAAAAATCCTGAAAGAAGCCAAAGGAAAAAAAGCACAATACCTGTAGAAGAACAAGGATAAGAATTACATCCAACTTCTCAGAAACTGTGCAAGATGGGGGAGTGAAATATTTGAAGTGTTGAGAGAAAAAAGCCACCAACCTAGAATTTTGCACCCTATGAAATTATCCTTCAAAAGTGAAGGAGAAATAAAGACTTTCATAGTCAAACAACATTGAGAGAATTTGTTGCCAGCAGACCTGCCTTGCAAGAAATGTTAAAGAGGTTCTTTGGAGAGAAGGAAAATAATACAGGTCAGAAACTCGGATCTACATAAAGAAAGGATGAGCATTGAAGAAGGAATAGGTAAGAGTAAAATAAAAGTGTTTCTTTTTCTTATTCTTAATTGATCTAACAGATAGTTTATTCAAAAATAATAATAGCAACAACGTATTCAATTATGTGTGTGTGTGTGAATTAGGATTAGGAATTAGAATCAGGATTTAGGATTATTTTGTTGCTCTGAGGTACTCGCAGTACCCACGAAGTACTAGTGTTATTGGAAAGTGCACTTGGATTAGTTGTAAGTGTATATTGCAAATTCTAGGGCAGCTACTGAAAAAAGTAAAAAAAGAAGTATATCCGATATGTTAAGAAAAGAGAGAAAATGGATCATGTAAGATCCTCAATTGAAACCTCAAAAGGCAGAAAAAGAGTGGAAGACAAAAATAGGCCCAAAGAACAAGGGCAACAAATGCAACACAGTAAGGACTACGCTAGATATTGCTCAGACTGTGTCACTGATCACTTTACACCTTAGTGGTCTAAATACACCAATTACAAGACAGAGATTGTTGGAGTGGATCAAGAAACATGACCCAACTCTATGTTGTCTATGAGAGGCCTCTACACACCTATTAGAATGGCCCAAATCTAGAACACTGAGGATGGCAAATGCTGAGGCTGGGGGGCAGCAGGAGCTCTCATTCTTTGCTGGTGGGAATGCAAAATGGTGCGGACACTTTGGAAGACAGTTTGTGGTTTCTTACGAAACTAAGCATATTGCAGCAATCCTGTTCCTTGGCATTTACCCAAAGGAGATGAAAACTTATGTGCACACAGAACCTGCAGATGAATTTTTAAAAGAGCTTTATGCATAATAGCTAAACCTTGGAAGCAACCAAGATGTCCTTCAGTAGGTGAATGGATAAATAAACTGTGGTTCACCCAGACAATGGAATATTATTCAGCACTAAAAATAAATGGGCTATGGAGCCATGAACAGGCATGGAAGAACCCTTAATACATATTATGAAGTGAAAGAAGCCAATCTGAAAAGGTTGCATACTGTGTGGTTCCAACTCTATGACGTTCTGGAAAAGGCAAAACTACGGAGACAATAAAAAGATCAGTGGTTGCTGGGGGCCGGGAGGAGAATGAACAGGTGGAGCGCAGAGGATTGTCAGGGCAGGGAAATCACTCTGTAGAACACTATAATGATGGACACGTGTCATTACACATTTGTCCAAGCCCAGAAAACGTACAGCACCAGAGTGAACTGTCATGTAAACTGTGGACGTTGGGTGATATGATGTCCACATGGGTTCATCAGTTGTAACAAATGTATCCTCTGCTGGGGAATTTGATAACGGGGGAGGCCATCTGAGTGAGCGAGCCTGCACTCAGCGAGCGTGGCAGTGGTGTTAAAGACACACGAGCACTGATGTGAGACTTCCTCATTTCATGCCTCATGGAAGGGCACTTCAAAAAAGAAGGTGACTTCTCCCCTTGTCATTGTCAGCGCACCTCAAAAACTCACCTCCAGTGCTCAGAGTGTGCGCCCCACGCACTGGGGGGCTGATTATCTCACTCACTCCGTGTCTAAAACCTCAAGTTGGGCACCGTCGTGTCCATTTCAGAGTAGAAGGAATGGGCCTCAGAGAGGCTGCCCAGCGAGGATGTTCAAGGTGGGGATTCCAGCGGAGAGTTCTTGCGATCTGATGTCACACCAAGGGGACACTGGAGCTCAGTGAGTTTCAGGGACTTGCCCGAGCTCCCCTGGCAGGGGACAAAAGCAGAGCTCCTGCCAGAGAGCCTGGTGTCCTCTGGGGCACGTTCATCACTATTCTCAAACGCCATTCATCATTGTTTCAGCAATCAGTCCTGGAGCTTCTGTATCCAGGGGTCCTTGCACGGCAAGCAACAGACAAGACTCCAAGAAATGTAAGCAGAAAGGGAGTTCCCTGGAGGGCCCTGCAGAGCGCACAGGTTCAGAGCTGAAGCTGGAGAAATGGCCCCGGAGAGGAAGCAGAACCCAGGACCTCCTGGTGTTGGGGAGGCCTTTGGGCTTGCCGCTGGAGTGAATGGGCACCCGGTCTTTTCTTCCCTCCTGGGCTGTGTGTGCTACAGGGTGGGGACCTTGAACAAAAGGGTCCAATGGGTCTGCTCAGGTCACATGCCCACCCCTGGGGGGATGGGCTCCTTGTTTGGATGTCCCCAGCAGGACTTCACATGATAGAAGAGAGGTTATTCCCCAAAGGAAATCAGAGCGCCACCATCAAACATAGGGAAGCAGGGGCCGGCCCCGTGGCCCAGTGGTTAAGTTCTCGCACTCCACTTTGGCAGCCCAGGGTTTTGCTGGTTCAGATCCTGGGCGCAGACCTAGCACCGCTCATCAGGCCATGTTGAGGCGGCGTCCCACAGAGCACAACTAGAAGGACCTACAACTAGAAGACACAGCTATGTACCTGGGGGCTTCAGGGAGAAGAAGAAAAAAAAAAGATTGGCAACAGATGTTAGCTCAGAGCCAGTCTTTAAAAAAAAAAGACAGGGAAGCTGAAACTAGCCCCCAAGCCTGCAGACGTTCTTACAGCGCCTACTGTGCGCTGGCCCAATGCTCGGTGGGCTGCCCGCCATCCCATGCGGGAGAAAGAGGTCCCAGCCTCCAGGAGGGCGTCGGCAGGCTCAGCCCAGTCCTCTCTCCGCCTCAGGCCCTGGAGAGAAATCCTGGGCTGGTCAGATCATTTCAGAGCAGGAAGGGCTCTCGGAGAGCTGGCAGCCGAGCTCCCTGAGCCCTCTGTGCGGGGTGGCCCTGGAACCCCTTCCAGGTCTGACACCTACACGCCTGCACGCCTTCCACGTCTCCAAGGTCCGCTGCAGCCTCCAAACCGCCCTCCACCTCAGCCCCTTCTGCTCCCAGGAGCCTGCACGCGGTAGCGCCCCCTCCCCCAGGAGGCCGCCCTTGAATCATAACAGCGTTGCACAGTCGCAGCCTTGCAGCCATCATCTAAGGAACTGACTATCTTGGAGTGTCTTTTCCAGTGATAGGTTTCGTTAAAGGAAACCCAAGGCACTTACAGTCCCTGGAAATAGGAGGTTGATCAAATAAGGAGGAAACCTGGTGGAATTCCTATAGAATTCTGCACCCTGGCTTTTGAGGACTAACTAGTGATCAAGGGTGTAGGCTGCGGAGTTAGGCTGCCACTTGTGGCTGTGTGACCTTGAGCAAGCTACACAACTTTTCTGGGTCTCAGCTTCCCCGTCCGCATGATATGGACAGTAACAATTCCTACTCCCAGGCTTGTTGTGAGGATTAACTCAATTCATGTAACGCTCAACAAGGTTAGCTGTAAACACGTCCACCCGGACCCACGTTGGCTCTTCTCGAAGCAATGGGACGCGGCCGGGAAGCTCACTGCCACTGGACAGGAGGTCAGACCACTGGTGTGTGCACAGAAGGAGCAGACTGAAAAGAGAAAACATTAGCCTGGGAGAGCTGTTGTTTCCTGAAGCCTGAGAGCCGGAGAGAGCCGCCCGAGGCCTCCTCCCCGCTCCTCTTTGTTTTCTCTGCCAAACAGAGGCAGCGCCTCCTTTCCCTTCTGCTGCTTAATTGAGTAAACTCTGTAATCCCAAATGCAAACACACCCCAAGCCAGCACAAACAGGCACTTTTCTCCGCATTCTGCTTCCAGAAGAACAGGATGAGTGGCAGGTCAACAGGCTGAGTCACGGGTCAACAGGCTGAGGGGAATTGCTCCGGAAGGCAGCTGCCGGGTTTGGCCAAAAGACCCTGCGACTTCAGCCCATTTACTTTTTCTTTGTCAGGTTGTTCGTTTATTGGTTCATTGATTCATTCATTCGTTCTTTCACTGACTCTCTCATTCACTCATCCATACAATCATTCATTCATTCATTCAAATGCTGGGTTTCCCGCCTCTTGGATCCCTTTCTGTTCCAGATTTTCGCCTCACATATTCCCACTGCTTTGTCAACTCCTAGATATCTTCAAACAGATGTTAAAAAATTTTGGTCCAGATTTTCTTATTTTTTAAGTGAGAGGATCGGTTCAAAGACCCGAGGCTGCCACTGGGGGAGGGAGAACCTGCCCCAAATTATATACATGAAAACTTGGATGCAACTAAACCTAACAGTAGAGGATTCATCGTAATACACCCATGTAAACAGAATAACATGCTGTCATTAAAAGTGTTAAGCTATTTTATTGTTATGATAAAATACTAACAATAAAATTTTGAGGGAAAATTAGAATGCAATTTTTTTTACGTTATCCCAATTTTGTGATAAAACAAAGTATCTGAATGAGCATAGATAAATGAAGAGACAGAAATACAGTAAAATATTTATAGTGGTTACTGCTCAGTGGCTGGATTTCTTCTTTATACTCTTCTATAATTCCTAAATTTTATGACCGGAATACATATTAGAAAAATAAATCATTAAAATATTTTGGAAAAATTAGGGAAAACATTTGAATGTGCTTCAGGCATGAGGAGTCTCGGGGCCGTTTCTTCAGTACGTCCCTGGGTGTCCCACCTGCACCTGGCCACAGGGAGCCCCTTGCTGTTTGGTAAGTGTCCTTGGTCACCTCAGCCCAGGAAGCATTTTTCCCTGATTGTCTCTCTGAGGCTGTGGGGGGAGAGTGTGCTGGCTGTGTCTCCTGGATCTTCTGTTTGCTGCCAAAGTGTCTTCCCATCTCCGTCTCATCAGTACGTCGTGATGAACATTTGTTGAGTAGTCATTGCGTGCTAATCACCTCACTAAATGTACTGAATTATGAAATGTTTGTGCTGGAAAGGAGCTTAGAGATCCTTTAACTAAATGAAGCATAAGACACCCCCCCACACACACACACACGCGCCAGCCCGACTGCTGTAGATGAGGTGTATGCATGTGTGTTTGGGAGATTTCCACTCATGTCTGTGGTCTTCCATCCTCTCCTCCCCCGCAGGTGGCTTCTGGGGGTAGGTTTGTGGTCCCCAGTGTCATGTATGACATCATGTGAAAGCACGGATGCTGCCAGGCCCCTTCCTGTGTGGATGGGGCTCCTCACTCCCCCACTAGACGAGGTCACCCCATTCTCTCCTCAAAGCAGCACACTTTGCTGTATCGCAAGCTCACCAGGGGCATCAGGACTTAGCCGTTTGACGTCGGTGTCTCCTGGCAGAGTGTAGACGACTCGAGGGCAGGGACCCTGTTTTTCCTGCTCACTACAGCGCCCCCAAGGCCATGGCCTCACTGTGTGATGTTGCAAGTTACTAGCCTCTCTGCATCTCTGTTTCCTCATTGCACAAGGGAATAACCCTCCTGGGGGTGTACCTCCCGGGGGCCTTGGGAGAGGAGAAGCATTATCATGGCAAAGTGCCAAGAGTGGAGGCCGGCTGAACTGAGCGCTCCGTACGCTGTATGGTACTGTCATTGTCCTTAGAGGCAGGGGACCCTGCCCTCTACATCCAGGCCTTGGGACCTTGCTTCTGTAAATGCCCTGGCTTCTGGCTCCGAGGGCTTCAGGGCTCTGACAGGGAAATCCTCGCCCCGAGGCCGCTGGGTCCCACCTGCCTTGAAGTTGCCAACCTTGCTTTTTTTCTTCTTCTTCTTCTCCCTGAAGCCCCCAGTACACAGCTGTGTATGTTAGCTGTAGGTCCTCCTGGTTCCGCTGTCTGCAGATGACGCCTCAGATGCCCACTCACTTCCTTCTTCTGGACTCTTCTTGCTGTCAGACGGTTGGCCATTGGTTTCTCCATCAGTTTCCGGGGTGTTGACCCAGCAGGAAAGACTGGTTTCCTCTTCGCGTCCTGTGAGCTTCGTTCGGCCAGGCTGAGTCGCCGCGCCCTACACCTTGTGAAATCCCCATGGAGAGCAACGCTGAGCGTGGCCTCAAATCCGCCGTGATCCATGTTGCCTGTCACGGAACGAAACACTTAGAGGAGGAGGGTCACCTCAGTGGGTCAGGCCAAACCCCGTTGTTGTCACAGCCTGGGGCCTGGGAACCTCGGGCCCACTTTGTAGCTGCTTGGCTGGTGGTAAACTCTCGTGACACAGTGCAGAAGCCATTTAGCACCTTTAAAGAAATTGGAAATGGGTTTTTCATGTGTGGTGGTGCTGAAAATTGAGAATAATGACAGAATTATTAAAAACAGGCTTCCCGGCTCTGGACTCTTACTTGCCTCTGGTCAGTAAAACTGACAAACAAGCACCGTAGAATCCAAATGTGAAACATTCAGTCTTGGGAGCCTGGGAGAATGGCTCCTAACGCTTTTGTTTATCTGTTGTGAGAACTGCTTTTTGAGTAGAGAGATGCCGTGAAGCAAGAGCTGGGAGCCCTGTGGCCCAGGTGCCCTCCGTGGTGGGGCCTGCTCTCTGTGGGGTCTGAGGCCTCACCCCTCTAAGGAAGCAGCTGAACAGACGAAGGCAAATGGACTCTGTGAACGGTGGGTCTCCCAGCTCCATGGCGGCTCTGCAGGCAGCTGGGTTGGGGGACATTTGAGCCAAAAGTTGAGCAGGTTTCTTTCCTGCAGGACTTCTCAGACCCTTTAATATAGCTATAGAGATAGGGAGCACTTATCAAGCACGTATTCTGAGCCATCACAGTGCTAAAAGCTTTGCATTTGACCTCGTTTTGTCTTCATCAACAGGTATGAGAGGAGGGGCTGGGGCTTAGACATGACAAACAACTTCCTCCCGTTTTCAGAGCCAGTGAGTGGTGGCTTCTGGCCTTTAACTTGGGTCTGTCTGACCAGAGAGCCTGGGCTCTAACCACTATACTTCTTTGTCTCTCTATCCGGTCCAGAGAACCCTGGATGGGACCTTGAAATTCTGTGTCCAATGTGCCCATTTTCCAGATCAGAAGACGGAGGCTCGGAGGGCTGGGGGACTCCCAGGGGGTGGGCTGCAGCCTCTTCCCCTCCGTCCTCCACTCCCCTCACATCCCTCTCTCTCTGTGCTCTGGGGGACCCCTTGGAGCAGGGGTGTGCATTCACCCCAAGCAGAGTGGAAGGGGCACCTGGGCCATTTGCACAGTTGTTGGTAGAATGTGCCCTCAGGGGCCTTGCTGCTTAGGGTCAAATCTCAGCTCTACCACCTGTGCTGTGTGACTTTGGGCAACTTACTTAACCTCTCTGCACCTTACCATCCTCATCTAAAAGAGTGCCTTTACTCACAGGTTTGACATTGTTAATAGAGTTAATACATCTATAATGCAGAAAAGTCGTAAGATGCAGGCCAGGTGACTTTCCCCAACCAACCTGAGGCCTTAAGTCTAGAGATGGCTCTTGCCAAGAGAGACAGAAAGTTGGCAATGAATTCTTTCCAGAAGGAAACAAAAGCAAGCTGAGACTGCAACACAAACCCCTCTTCTCGGATGCATTTTAACAAGTGACCAGCAGATGGCAGAAGCAAGCCAGGAATGGGAGCAGCCGGCCAGGCAGCGGCTCCCTTTGAAAATTCCGGGGCATTTGGTGGCTGTATTAAGAGATCTCCAGTGTAAGAGCTGTCCTCCATTCTAAGCAGGATTCTAAACACACTCCGCCCTGGCTTTGTGGCCAGCACGGAGGACCTGGGGCTCCTGCTTGCTCCCCATGGGCACTGATGCCCACTTGTTCCCACGGGTCAGCCTCCTGCAGATGGGACCGGCTGTTTCTCTGTGCTCCTTGATCTCAGGGAACATTTCCAGCCGAGGCACCCAGGTCTGGGGATGGGAGTGGAGACAGCGTGTCTCTGTCATAAGTAGGGGGTTCTGGACGGTAGCTCCACAAGGCCAGTTCTGGTGGGTGTGATTAATCATTCAATCAACAAGTATTCTTGGAGCACGGACCGTGTGCCTGGTCCTCTTCCAGCTTCCTGGGATGCAGCATGAACGGCACACACTATGTAAGGAGTTCAGAGAAAGTGGGATCGTGCCAGGTGCAGGAAAGACAATTGGACAGAGGAATGGGAACAGGGTGGTCAGAGCAGGCTGAGACCCGAATGACCAGAAGGAGTCACCCACGTGGGTACCTGGGGAGGGCATTCCAGGCAGAAGGCGCGGCCAGGGCAAAACCCTGGGAGGCAGGTGGGCTTCCCATGTTCCGGATCTAGAAAGGAGGCCAGCGCAGCTGAGCAGATTACACGAGGGGGAGGCACGGGCCCAGGGTGGCAGGGGCCTGGTCACCTGTAGGCAGGGTCAGGGGTGGGAAATCCATTTGGCAGAGCACATGAAATTGCCCAAATGGCCAAATGCAGCAGTTTCCTATGGTTCAAGCTGACCGTTTACGTGCTCGTGGCTGAGGATTCGGCTTACAGGCTTTGCAGACACTCTCGTTCCGGTGACGTCCTTCCTCCAGGTGGATCAGATTGCCCCGGAGGCTGGAAAGCTCTTCAAGCCGACTCCTTGCTGTGCCTTGCTGACATCATTTCCCCTCCAAGCTCCAGTCTCCGCTGGGCAGCTGCCCCTGCTCTCCCCTGCACACCTGGCTCTCCCCGCCAGGCCCCAGGTCTAGCGATGCCCTGAGCTGTTTCCTGGGGCCTCTCAGGGACACTCAGGCTGGAGGAGCCGGGGCAAGAGGCTTCCATCCCCCCCCCCCTCCAGCTGTCATGTTTCCTCCCCAGGGCACCCTTGAAAGCCGAGACATGCTCTTCACATCTGAGAAAGCAGTTAAAGTGACAATTCCTAGCAGACTCAGGTTCAAATCCTTATTAGGCTGTTAAGTGAGGGGGGATTTCCCTTCCTTCCAGCCACCTTTGCTCCTGCCGCCGAGCGGCTGTTGATGGAGCTCCAGTTCCCAGGCCTCCTGTTAAGGCATTGCCCGTCCTGTCCTCCTGCAGTCACCTGATGTGGCCAGGGAAGCAGGTGGAGGTCCCAGGGGCTTCCAGCCAAAGAGGAACCCGTGCAGCAGGAGCCAACGGTAGGGAGGGGCAGAAGGAGGCCCAGGGGAGGGCAGGGTGGGGACCTGAAAATGAGACCAGCAGAGAGTAACTGAGCCGTCCTTGCAGAGCGTGCTCTAGGGAGGCAGCCGTGGGCACCTGCTTTCTGTTTGTGTGGATCCTGCAGTTCGACTGTGGACACACACAGATGTACACACAAACACACATGCATATAGATACACACATATGCTTACACGTACACACGTACACGTGTGCACACATGCATATACATATAGATATAGACACGTAGGAATACTTATGCATATACACATATAGCTTCATAGATATACACACATACATATAAGTATAGATGCATCTACACACATATGTATATAAACATATACATACATGCACATGTAGAGACACACATGCATACACATATACATGCATATGGGTACAGACTCATGTATGCACACACAGATATACATAGTTTTATGCATATATATAAATAAACACAGATATACACACATATAAACATGCACCCACACACACACAGGTATACACATAGGTGCACAATCCACATACATATGTGTACATATAAATATGTGCATACATGTACACATACCTATACACTCACATAGATATACACATATATGCATAGATATGCATATACCTATAGGTATACACATATATATACACACATATATATATAGACACACATATGTATGTAATATAGAGATATACATACATATACATACACATATATACACAGACAGAACTACATATGTATACACATGTGCACATATACACATATATTAATATATATACATGCACACTCATAATACACTCATATACATAACAATGCACTTGTGTATACATATGCATACATGTATAGACACATACATATACACATGCACCTACATATATATACACATAGACATACACGTATTTATTTAGATACATACATGTAGATATACACATATACTCAGATACACAACATATACACACATTCATACATATAAATGTACGCATATACATACGTATAAATACCCACATGCATACATGCGTACACACTTTCAGCGTATTTTTTCTCTCTCTGTCACACACAAGTACATTATGCTGAGGGCTTACTATATATACCAGGTGCTGTGCTAGGCTCTCTCAGTTTGGGTTTTCCCCAAATTGGGTGGGGGAACAAGGATTTGGGTGCAAGCAGTAATGTGGGAAGTGGCCCCAGGAAGCCCCGTGAGGAGGAGGGGGACGAGACAAGGAAGGGAGCGTGTTGCTGAGCAGGGTCACTGCTGAGGGCCGCTGGGCTCGGATCCAGGGAGGGTCCCTGAGAGACCACGTGGAGCAGTGCCAGAGCCGCCCACAGGGGACAAGGCCCTGGGCACTGATGCTCCACCGCCCGTCCTCCAGGGTCCAGGCTACTCCAGGGCGTGGCTTCTCTGGGATTGTAGTTTGCCCAGCGTGGCCCAGACGTGCCCTGAAGGACAGCTAAGGTCTGCAGCAGAGGCCCTGGGGCTCCCACTGCCCTGCAGGTGGCTGAGGTGGGCGTTGGGACAGGCACCTCCACACAGGTGCTGTTTCCTTTATTCCTCTCAACAACCCTGCTTGATAAGGAAGGAACAAAGACGGGGTGTCCAGAGGGCAGTGGGGGTTATGGGTGAGGTCTGTGTGACTCTGAAAGGCAAGTTGACTGAAGACTAGTGTGGAGGAGCTCCGCCAAGGCAGGGCGTGCCCGCGTCCATGGGACGACGGTGGCCAAGGCGATCAAGGGCGCAGAAGCTCAGCTATGGTGTCAGGCAATGAGCATGGCTGTGGAGCCGGCCCGCCTGGCTCCAAGCCCACTTCACTGAGTCCTGCGGGGCCTTTGGGGGATTCCCTACCCTCTCTGGGCTTGCTTTCCCACCTGCAGTG
Source organism: Equus przewalskii (assembly GCF_037783145.1). Taxonomy (NCBI): domain Eukaryota; kingdom Metazoa; phylum Chordata; class Mammalia; order Perissodactyla; family Equidae; genus Equus; species Equus przewalskii. The sequence continues at coordinate 46,241,501 of NC_091851.1, forward strand.
ACACAGGGTGACACTGGGTTTTAAATGAGCAGATGCTGCTGGCACACGTTGGTCTTTAAACACTTGCCCCAGCAGCGGTGAAGGACTGAAGACGAGCCCAGGCCGGGAGGTGCGACGGGCGGTGCACAGGTGACTGGGCCTGGGGTGACAGTAACACCCTGTGTTTGTGGCACCCTGTAAGCACCAGACTTCCTGGTGGCACATATGGCAGCTTACAAAGTGAATGCCGCTGCACGAAAAGTGGACTTGGGTGACTGGAAACAACTTCCCAGCGTTACCTGAAGGCATCGGGGGCCCACCTGGCCCGTCTTAGATCAGCGTCCCGTTGAGGGAAGCGCAGGCCAGTCACCAACGTCACTCACAGTCAGTGGAATGGCACGGTGGATTTCCCGAAGAGCATGAAGATGAGTTGCTATTTCTCTCCACACTTTTACACCCCGCTCTCTGGGATTTCTCCTTTCCCATTCTTTTTTGTCTGTGGCTTTTCCAGAGCCTTCCTCTTTCCCAAACTCTCCAGCAGAACCACCCTCAGGGGTTTGTCCTGCTTCCTGCTCCACATTTGCCTCCTGACTGTCTGGTGGGGCCTGCTGATGGCGTCACAAAAGCCTGGGGCTGGCGTGGGGGTGAGGCGGACATGCAGATGGCAAGGCTACCGTTTTCTTTCACAGGTGGAGGGAAGAGCAAGGCTGGAACCCTTCCCCCTGAATGCAGTGGTTCCTGTTACACACAGCTACTGCCCAAGTAACTTTTGAGAGATGACACCCAGTACCAGTTGCCTTACCACCCAAACTTCCATGATCTGAATATTCGCCTTAACGATATGTCAAAATTTCACCCATAGAATAAAAATTTATAGAATAAAATTCATTCATAGAATAAAAAAGTCCCTACAGCGGATCTGCACCGGTGTGCCAGGGGAAACCGCAGCTGGATGCGAGGCTGGACCGGCAGTGCCATGACATCTGGGCTCTCCTCCCCTGGGGGCGCACAGTCCAGCCTGCTCAGACAGGCTCACGCCATCACTCCCCTTCCGCCCCATCCGGGGGGCTAGCCCTCCACGGGGCCCGTCTGCTCCTGCTAGGTGCAGGGCACCGCCAGCCTGGATCTTAGATCCCAGCTTTAGGTTAGATCTCAGCTTTAGGTTGTTTCTTTATTTGTGCGGTTATGTTTGACACACGGCCCTTGCAGTGTAGAAGGAAAATGTAATTCTAACCGGATTCTGTTCGGTGCAGTTAAATGCTGCACATAAACATTCCCTCCCTGAGTTGGTTCCATGTGGACTGGGTAAAAAGTAGGTGTTCACACACTTGCGTTGTGCAGAAATCCTTAGCGTATTGTTGTATGGGTGTTTAAGAGTGTTTCAGGAATATTTGAAAAATCGATTGGGGGTTTTGGGAAGGTCAGGGAATGTGTTGTCATGTTTTTCCCATTTCACATAATGGGATATGAGCTGATGTCTGAAAATTTGATCTGCAAAGTGTTTCTGGGAATTGACGATATATGTACAATGAGGGGTGCCTGCATCGTACTTGATCCAAGCTCCCGGGGACACTCTCCTATGACTGTGTGAGGTCAAACAGACTGAGAATCTGGGAGAGAACAGGGTCACGTCATGAATACCTGCCTCCTTTGTTGTGAACAAGGAAACATCAGCACCCCGAGGAACCCAGCTGGGGAGTGGCGGACGGAAATCCTCTCTTAGGGCTTCCCCTGCTCCTTGTCGGGCGGCAGCCCCTCGTGGCAGCGGGAGGGCACTTTGCAGCCACACTGTACCAGGATGCTGTCACAACGGAGGACTCCGCAGCCAGAATACTGAGCTCTCCCTCTCCAGGTGCCAATCGCAGGGTGAGTAGACCTTGTAATTAATTAGAGCCGCAGCTGATCGATTTCCTCAAGGCTGGCACTCAAGCCGGGCACCCGGAGGCCTGATGGGTCTGTTGTGCCAAAGTGTGGCCTGGCCTGCCTGGGAGCCAGCTGCAGCCGGGATTTCTCTGCAGGCCTTTCCTGCAGCCAACTGGAGGTTGCCTCAGCCCCGCCCATCCGTCATGGCGTGGACTGTGCACGCCTGCCGCGCCCGGCAGCTGGTACACCCTTGATTCTGTTGGAATAAGCTTGTGGCCTGAAAGCTCATTTTGTACTCACTCTACCCTGAGATGCAGCTTCTGTGATGGCAGGTTCCACGCACACAGAAGCTGCCCAGCTCCTTCCTCCTTGGGCCTCCTTGGGCCTGCACTGCCACTGTCTGCCAGGGAGAGTCACTTGCTGATACTGTTAATCAGAACCATGGCTCTCGGGGACAGGAAAAAAGTTAAAAACTCTGAAGTCATTTTCCCTAACAGAAATCTTATTTTGGAGGTGTTCGCGGAGGTCAGGCTGACCGGGAAAACCTGCAAGCCTCAAACGAACTCAGACAGGTTTATTGAATTTAGGCCCCTGGAGGCAGAGTGGGGACAGAGGCCTGCCATGGGCAGCAGATCGGGACGGCCCCCCTGACCTCTAGCCCCGGACTCTGGCCTGGGGACCGTGATGGGAGGAGAGAGCCAGACTCTCCTGGAAGAATTTGGAACGGCTGAGTCGATGCTCTGGACTTGCTGACCAGCATCTGTGAGTGCAGCCAGACGGCCTCTCTGCGTCCAGCTATCTATAGTCCAGCGGCTGTTGTCAGATGGAAACTTTCGAAAGTGGTGGCTGTGACTGTGGAGCTGCTCTATCTGGAATCCATTAGTCACACAGAGAATTCCCCCTTTTCGTATTTTCCGGCCCAACTTGCTGCTTTGAATGCTGACGGATCTTTGGAGCTGGCAGCATCTCAAGCTAGACCGAACTGGCTCCTTTGAGAAAAGCTGGAGTGATGTGAAAAGGCCCAGAGGGAGGGGGCAGCAGAAAGCATCTTAAATGCGCTGGGGCCAGCCTTCAGCTGTGGGGAGCAGGATTCTCGCTTCCAAGGAGGCAACTCGCACAGGGTTTGGGTTGGTTTGTGAACTTACCTCCTCCCACACGCATGGGCGAGAACGGCCTTCGCTAGGAGTGGATAATTCCCTGGATCATGGTGCTAGAGGAGAAACCACGTCTTATCCTCTCTTCTTCATTTGCCCACTAAAGCCTAAAGCTCTGGGGCTCGCTGGGCGGGGCCTGGAGTTGCTATGGAAACACGGCACCTGGAGCTCCACCCGCGGGCTTCGGTGTAGACGGCGCTCCCCGCACAGGTCTGATCTGCGGGCCTGAGATGGGTCTCGGAATCCATGTGTGTTAAGAAAGCATTCGCAGGCGGTTCTGAGGCCGAATCCTGTTGGAGAAGCACGTCCTCACGAAGCCAAGCACACGTTCCCAGCAGAGAAAATCCGCTTCAAAGGAGAGAAAATGCACGAGGCCATTTGCCAACAGTCAAACGGGGAACAAAGGGACCCGGGTAGGAAGCGAAGTGTGGTGGGCGGGTCGCATGAAGACTTCTTGGGAGAGGCGCGCAGGTCGCGCTGCATGCGCTGTGATTGACGTGGTGGCCGCCGCACAGGCCTCTTTGCCCCTCGGCGTGCTCGCCCTGCTCGCAGGACCTTGTGCTCTTCCTTACCGTCCAGACAGCAGTGTCCTCTGATGGGGCACACACACTGGACCTCGGGGAAGCAGCTGGAGGCCGTTAGCTGCTGCTGGCAGGGCTGGGACCTCAGCCCTGAGGGTTCCGTCAGATGGAGCTGGGTAGAAAGGTCTGCAGAACTGGTGGCGCATGAGTGAGTCACTGTGACAGCTGTCTCAAGTCTGGCCCCTTTCCCTTCTCCGTGGCCACTGCCCTGAGCCACTGTCCTCTCCCCTCAGGGTGACAGCCACGGATTCCTCTCTCATCTCCCTGCTGCTTCTCTTGCCTCTTCCTCCTCACAGCAGCCAGTATGATCCTTTAAAAAGTCAACCAGATCTTATTTTCCCTTGCTTAAAATCCTCCAATGGACTCCCACTACACCGTGAAAAATAAAACAAGAGTCCTGTGGTCTGTCCCCACCTGTCTCCTCCACCTCTTTTGGTTGTGCACCAAATTGTAGCCACATTGGCTTGCTTTCTGTTCCTCAAAGAGTTCGCAACTCTCTTCAACCACAGGGCCTTTGCACAGGCCAATCCCACTGCCTGCAATGTCTGCCCTTCTTCCCCTACACTTGGAATAGCTTGTTCCTTGAAATCCATCATCTCACCTTAAATGTCATTCTTCAGAAAGGCCTTCTTTGAGCGAAATAGATAGAGAAGTTGCCCCTGTTATTGTCCACTACGTTATCCTGTTCATGTCCTTCGTAGACTTGACTACACTTCTTAATATACATTTATTTGTTTTACTTGTCTCTTCTACTATGCTGCCAAATGTCCCATGGCCCAGTGTCTGGCACATAGTAGGTGTGCATTTTAGTTAAAGTGATTAATACTGGTTCCAGCAGCAGATAACCCTGAAAACCTCAGTGGCTTGTCTCAGAAAGGTTTATTTCTTGGTCACATGACGCACCCAGTGTGGACGGGTGGGGACCTCTGCTCTCCACACTCCAGCTAAAGGAGGTTCTGCCAGCTTGAAGCCTCCCCTCTGGACTGTGTGGCCTGCAAGGTTTGTCAAAAAAGAGGGGTCAAGAGACAAATGAGGCTCACAGCTTTTAACAGCCTGGAAGCCACACGTGCCACTTCTGTTCATGGTCCCTATGTCCCAACCAGTCACATGGCTCCAACTTACTGCAGAGGGGTCTGGGAGCCAAGGAGGCAGGTAAGACGCTGGGTGAGCACTAATGGGAGGACCCGGAAGCAAAGCCAGAAGCCCACAGTGGGAGGGGCCTGAAGGAGAGGTGGGACTGCACCTGTGGAAACAAGCTTTGAAGCTCCCGTTAGATGTTCCCCGTGTGCATGCTTCTAGAAACTCGTGTTCACACTGAACAGCAGGCGAGGACTTAGGACAAAGCCTCCATTTCCTTTTGTGTTAGCACCGGCTGGGGTGATGGAGTGGCTGTGTCTTCCGCGGGCAGTGTATGTGTTAGGAGGTGGACAAAGACTCCGCAGCCATTAACAGGCGCTGCTTGCCTAATGCTCCATGAAGCACCTTGGAAAATAGGCCACCAAGGGAAATAAATGATGGAGCGGCACGGGTGACCTCCAGCTCGCTTCAGGGCGCTCCTGTTCCCCGAGGGCTCCCCTCCCTCCTGGTGGGCTCCCAAGAAATGGGTGGCAGGAACTAGCCCGGTGATTTACCTCTGGCCTTCTTGTAACTTCCTCCCAGTCCTATGCATCTCATGTTTAATTATGAGGCTGCGGATGGTGGGGATATTAATTATCGGGCTGAGGTTGTGTTACCTAGAGAAAGTGAGAGCAATGCGATTTGACTTTCCTCACGAAGGAAAATTACATTTCTCCTGATCTCAAAAAGAATGCCAGAGAAACATGCAGAATCGCACTTAAGGGTTTTAGACTAATGAGCCTCTGTTAAAACAATTAAAATCCTTTCTATAAGGAGAAAATGGGAAGAATCCACTCCTGGACTCTGGAGTTTCTCATCAGCTGTGTCCCCTGGAGGAGGGCTGGGCCTGGCTGTGGCCCTGGCCGGGGTGGCCGTGGAGCACTGTCTCGGGCAGACCCGGCTTGGCTCAGGGCCAGGCCAAGAGGGGGTCACGGCTGGGTTTCCTAAATAGAGGATGCAAAAAGCATTTCTTGGCAGGATTTCCTCTTGGCTAATAGCAAAATGCCTGTTCCAAAGGGTGAGATGGGGAGAGTTTGACATGTTTTGGCTTGAGAATAAGTAAAAACTGGACTAATAGTAATAATAGCAACAATAATAATAACCACTGTTAATTGAGCTTGTGTTACATGCTGGGCCTTATTCTAAGCGCTTTGGGGGCACGTTTGTTGCCATTTCATCTTCACAGAAGTCCTGCAGGTGGTTCCCAAATTTACCCCTGTCATGTAGCTGAGGCTGGTTACACACTGGGGCCCCAGCATGTTGCTTGGTCTACATTACAGACGGTATTGCAGATTTTATCATTCAAAATTCGTCTATTAAGAATGTTGTGTTATGTCAGCAGTGAAATTACTGCTGCCATTTTTAAACTCTTACTGTGTACTAGGCAGTTGTGTGTGTGCTTGTGTGCATGTGCACACGTGTGTTTGTGTGTGTGTGTGAGTGTATGCATAAATATGTTCTTGCATTCATGTGTGCACAGGCAAATGTGCATTTGGAAAGAGAATGGTGTGTAAAGATGGAGAACCCCAAACGCAGGAGGAGCCTGTGTTATTTGGCTGCTACTGGAAGGGGAGCCAGGGACGTGTTGGTGACGCGGGGAGAAATGGGTTCCAAATCCCCATTTACTTCCAGTTCTCTGTGTGACCTTGGTTAAGTCACTTCAGCTCCTTGAGCTTTGTTTTTTAAACATTTTTTAAGCTTTAAAAATTTTGGACTGTTACACACCTAGAGAAAGGAACATGTGAACACCCAGTGTGATGAATATTTATAAGGCAAACAGACGTGACCAGCACTCGGGCCAAGGACTGGTGCACGGCCTTAGCTGGGACGGCCGCTGCATGGCCCTCCCCAGCAGCTCGTGGACCCCTGCTCCCCCGAGGCAGTCAGTGGCTGAGTCTTTTCTTACCTGTTCAGTGGAAATGCTGTGTGCCATAATCATCAACAATAAAGTGACAAGAAGAGGGTGACACTCTGTGCCCCACTCAGAGCAAAGTCCTTCATGTGAACTATTTCGAGGGCCTCCCCAGATAGGCAGAGGTGGGACCCGTCACTGCCCCCACTTTACACATGCGGAGAGCACAGATTTTAGATGGAAATGAGGCCGCACAGTGGGGATGGGACCCCAACACCATTAACCCCGTCGGGAGCCTGAACCCTTCGGGCCCACACTATCCTTGAAGTTTGGTCTTTCTTCCTGTTTCCAGCGTTTTGTTCCAGGTACATCCCTTTCTGCTTGGTGGACCGTAGCTGCGACTGTGTATTTGATTATCTCCATGTCACCTTTCCCAAGAATCATGGGGCCCCAGGAAAAAGCCAGCTCAGGTGATAAATTATTCAATGGAAGAGCAGAAAGGTCTGTTTTCATTGAACCTAAGGGTTTGGGGTGGGCAATGGGAATTTATTAATAAAAGAAATTCCACCGCTTTCTCCATCCCACACCGGGAGAGAGTCAGGGAATCAACTCTGAGTGAAGGCGTCAAGTTTGAGCTGCTAATTACTTCCTAATCATGCAGAATAAAAGCTACATCCCTTAAAATACACCAGCCAGCTAAACATAATCTTTGCTTTTTGCCGCTATCATCTAAGGAATCCAGATGTTACTGTAATAACTGCTCCGTAAGCAAACACAATACTCAGCATTCGTGCATCTCCCAAAGGCTCTTCCTGTGCTGGGGTCCTGATTGTGGCTCAGGTCAAGGCAGCCCCTACCGGCAGGCAGAGGGCTGTGGTCACAACCACACCCCGGAAGGGGGACCAGTGTGGAACCAGCTGAATGAGAGCACGATTAAACCCAGAGCTACCTGAAACCTCTGCCTGTGGACATCTGAGCAAACGAGGGGCTGCTATAGGTCCTGGGGGGTTTGGGTGTAGAAGATGACTTGAGCAGATCGAAATAAGCTTAACTCGGACATGCTTAGATGCTACAATTTAATTTAGGTCCATTGACGCTAATGATAGTGAAAGTAGCTAACATTTACCAGGGGCTCATTACATCTTATCACATTGAGTGCTCTCAACTCTGCGAGGTAGCTCACATTACAGATTGAGTCAAAGAAGTGAGGGGGTTTCTCCGAAGTCCCTCTGTGAGTATACGGTGAAGGTGGAATCTGAGTACCGGAAAATCTGGTTATACTATTTATACGCTTCCATTTGGTTTGAGCTGGCCTTTCCTCTTTCAAAACAACTTCAGTTGAACTCACGGTTTTGTAAAATAAAACTGGTTTTCAGATTCAGCAAATAAGTGCATTTTTAACGTTTATTCTTTTATCTTGCAAATGACTCTGTGTTTATAAAATGACAAATGCTCACTCACTGTAAACATTTCAAGGAACATGAAGAATACAGAGGCAAATTAGGGACCACCCGAAACCCCACCCCCTGATTTAATACTTCGCTGAATATTCTTCTGGACGTGTTCCATCCCAGACTGTCCCATGACATGGGATACTCCAAAGATGCTCCGAGAAAAAGGAGTCTGAAGTCACGATGGTGACCTGGCTCCCCATTTACTGAAGCCTTTTAAATGATCTTCATTCATTTATTTTTTGCTTCATACTTGTCCTGCACATTTAAATTTATTTCTAGGTGTTATAGGCCTTGAGTTCTATTGCAAATGACTTTCTAAATTATATATTTTCTAACTTGTAATTTACATATGAGAAAGCCAGTGATCGGGGGATACTATTTCTAGGGGCGGTCATGGAGCTTCAAGGGGTATCGGTAGGTGGTGTTAGTGCCCTGGGGCTGCCCAACAAGTTACTGCAAGCCTGGTGACTGAAACAGCAGAAACTTGTTCTCTCACAGTCTGGAGGCCCGAGGTCTACAATGCAGGTGTCGGCAGGCCTCTGCTCTTTCTGCAGGGTCTGGGGGAGGAGACTGCCTTGCCTCTCCTGGCATCTGGAGGCCCCAGGCATTCCTGGGCTTGTGGCTGCATCACTCCAGTCTCTGCCTCCATCTTCACAGGGCCTTCACTGTGTCTGCATCTTCTCCTCCTCCATTTCTTTCAAGGACACCAGTCACTGGATTTAGGAATATCCAGGATCATCTCATCTCAATATCCTTAACTTAATTACATCTGCAAAGACCAGAACATTTTTCCCAAATACGGTCACTTTCACAGGTTCTGGGGATTAAGGCGTGGACATATCTTTTGGGAGGCCGCTTTTCAATCCACTACACATCTGCACAATTTACCCTGGAAGCCCCCAGGTGATTTATTTTTTTCTCCTTAACCATCAATGGGAGATGCTGGATTAGACCAGCCAGGATTCACCCACCTTTCCTTTCCTAAGCATGTTGTTGCTCAGTGAGAAACAGAGTTCTGAAACCAAGAAGAAGGCAGGAGACTGCTGGACAGGCAACCGGCAGACTCTGCCACTGTAACCGCCAGTTTCCAGGTGTGCCACATCCTGTCCTCTCTCTGTGCTTAAACAGCGGTCCTGAAGCCTGCGTGTGCATCCGATCACCTGGAAGACTCGAGTTTCAGGTGCACAGTCTGCGTTTCTGACAAGTTCCCAGTGATGCTGATGCTGCTGGTCCCGGCACCTCACTGAGAACCAACCGCTGGGCTGAGACCTTCTTCCTGCTCCTGGCTCCTCAGCCCTTCGATCCCCGGTCAAGGCTCACTTTTGCCCACAGCCTCCTGGTGGCTCCAGCTCACAGGTCTCGACTTCTCTCCTCTTCTGTGGCATTTACGGTTGGAATCGTCCCTTTAGTTGCACACAGAGTGTACGTCTTGCAGGCCAGGACCGTGTCTTGCTGTCTTCGTTTCCTGTCATCTAGCACAACACGTCCCTGTGGGTGGCACTCATCAGATGGCTGTTGAATGAATGAGTGAATAAGATTCATGCACAGTCTTCCTTCCCAAGGAGCTCATGAGCACTGTGAGAGCTTCTGTTTTAGTGGGCTCTGAACTCGAGACTGCCTGGGTGCAACTGGTGGCTCGGCAGTGTGACCCTGGTTAAGCCATGTAACTTCCCTGAGCCTCAGTTTCCTCATCTGCGAAATGGGTGTCATAATAGTGCTTACCCTACTCTTAGTGGTATCAGCTGCGACTAAAGCGTGTGAAATGCTCCTGGCATTTATTACGTGGCCAGTAAATGCCAATTATTGTTAATAGTGCTTAGGGCCTGAGATGTGCGCCTTCGTTTTCTTTTGCCGGAAGGAGGCAGGTCAGTGTGTGCTCCTTCCCTGCGGGGGCCGAGTTCAGTCCTCAGGCAGAGCTTCTCCAGCTGGGGCTGTGTGCCTCCGTGCGTGCAGAGCTGAGAGTCAGAGGCCGAGTGAGAGCCACTGGGAAAGCCAGGCGTGTTGACCTGGAGCACGGGTTTCCTCCAAAGCGAGTAATTTCAGCTTGTGAAAACTATTAAGACAGATGTGGTTACATTACAGGGTGGAATGAAAATGCTCGTGCATTTTAAAGTAAGATGTTCAGATATTAGCAAGCTCCTCAGGCCACGTCCCCACCCCTGCAGGGGCGGTTCCTTTGCTGCCATTCCCAGGGCGCCCTGCACAGAGCCGCACGTGGGCCAGGGCTCGGCCTGGCGGGGTTGGGTGGATTAACGAAGCTGCTCCTTTAGCGCTTCTCTTCCTTATACAAATGCTTGGCCACCCCTGTGCCCTGAGGCCGTGATTCAAACCGGTGCAGGCCCTGGTGGCTTCCATGGACACCCGACAGCTAAACCTCAGAGGAGGAAACTGCTTGATTATTCTAGGCCAGAACGGTCCAGCCTCCACCTCCCTGGCCTTTTGCACTGGAATGAGGCTAATCAGGTCTGCCGGCTCCTGCTCGTGGCAACTTGGTTTTAATCAAACATGTCTGGGAGAGCTCTCTGCCTGCCTCGGTTACCTGTGCATCACCCCTGCCCTGCCTGGCAAGTCACATTCATCCACTTTCATTACATCTCAGATGATCCACACAGAGAGAAATAATGCCATCACTGCAGCCCCGTGTCTTGGAGAACATCTCATCCGAGCACAGCAGCTCTGCTTGGCCACATCTTCTGGGCACCCGTGTGGTTTTGTGTCCCATGTGGGAGGAGCAGGAAGGCCCGGGCATCTCCCTTTCTCGTGTCACTGTCTGTCCATTCACAGCTGGCACCAGCCTCCCAGCCACCGACCTGTAACTGCCCCCTGACACGTGGGGTGGCAGGGAGCTGGAGAAGGGGTGGCTCCCCACGTCCATTCTCCAAAAGTGGTACCTTTCAGCAGTTTGAAGTACCAGCGTGGTAGTTTTAAGAATCTCAACCAAAGGATTTCTCAACCCTATTGACATTTTGGGCTGGACCATTCTCTGTTGTGGGGCTGTCCTGTGCACCATTGGGTGTTTGCCAGCATCCCTGGACTCTGCCCACTAGATGCCAGTAGACCCCTCCCGAGATGTGACAACCCCAGATGCCTCCAGACAAAGCCAAATGTCCCTGGAAGTCAAAACGGCCCCCACTTGCGACCCATTCAGAGACAGTGAGGTGCAGTGTAGGGCCAGGCTGTTCGTGCATGATCCAGGAGTCGGCGGTCAGCCCAAGAGAGGCCTAAAGAACTTAGGCGAAGGAGAAAGCCTTTTGTAAGGCCTTGCTCACCTCCACTCGAAGGCTCGGGCTCTGCTCCAGGCCCTGCCCTCGGTTGCTCGGGGCCCTGATGGTAGAACAGGCCTCACCTCGGCCTTGAGTCGGCCAGTCTCCTTTCTGTGCACGGATTCTCCGGGGCAGGAGGTCCCGACTATAGGCGGTGCTCCTGTCTTTCATCCTCACGCTCTCATCTCAACATCCTGTCGCTCTTCTGGGAACTGGAGGCCCTTGGCTCAGGGGTCAAAGGGCTCCCTCTAAAGCACATGTCAAACCTCAGCAAATGCTTCTCTCTTCTCTTGGCTGGAAGCCCCAGTGGTGTATATTTTAAGGGTGTTCAAGTAACGAGACCAAAGCTACGTGCAAGTTTAGGTCCTCATGTGTGGTCACTGGCACGCTGTTCAGGAGGCACCCGCCGTCCGGGTGAGGTGGGGCTTTTCCTTAGGAAGCTCCAATGGCCACACTTTTTTCCCAGAATTACCATCTACGGATCAATACCACCAGTCCGTCCCAGTTTACTCATCGTGTCTTCAGGTCGCTGTGTGCACATGTAGGATATCTGCATCTAATTTGCAAAATCAAGAACAAGGAAGGCTGACCCTTACGGCAGACACGGTGAGGACGTGGCCCGCACGGTGGCCCATGGAGGCAGCTTGTTCATCATGCAGTCACTTGTGAACGGCACGACGGTATAATTGGCACATTTGACTGCATATTGCTCGCTCCTTTAAATATCTCTTCTGATGTGTTAATATTAGTCTCTTCCTAAATCATAGAAAGAGAAAGGAATGTCCTTTTGAAGCAAATGTGTAGAGAAAGCTTCCATTTGCCTGGCTCAGTTCAAAGTGGTCCTATCTGAAGTCAAGGGTGTACACCAGTGAGATTGCAAGGCGCCATCCAGACCTAAGATGTTAGAATTCTCCCCCTATGACTGGGGAAAAAAAGACCTTTTTGACGCTTCAGAGCAATTGCAGTGCAGTGGAATTCGACGAGAGGGACGGGGAGAGAAGAGAGACGTGGAACGGCCACCAGCTCTAGTTTTGAGTTAGAGTAGCAACGGGAGGGTGAGTAAATGGTTTATTGTACACACAAAATATATTCTTCAGCTCCTACCCCTGCTCCCCAGGTGAGGAGCCTGTGTGCCAGCTTTCTGGCCGCACTGGGAGGCTCACCCTGGTCTTTCACATGCTTCTCTAAGGCGTCTCCATTTCACTGCGGAGGGACTGATGTGTGGGCGGGCACACATCTGTGCAGGTCCCTCAGGGTGCGAGGGAAGGAGCAGGGATTTGAAGCCACGTCTGTTTGATTCCAAGGGCCAAGCTCATTAAATTGTACTGGTACAGAGGTCAAGGGAAAATCAATCTCACTTGTTTTTCTTCCCTAATCAACCAAATTCTCCAAAGACCTAGGGAACACATCTGAGGCTATAAAAATAAGTTAAAACGAAGCCCCTTGGGAAGGCTCCTGGTCTTGAACATCATCCAGCGTTACTGGTGGTGGAGGTGCCCACGGCTTCCGCCTGCAGATGCCCCGTCCCACACCGACAGCCCGACTGTGGTGAGCTCTGACCTGGAAGCTACAGGCAACTGTGGCCTCCAGAGCAGAGGTGGGCAGGGCCTGCAAAGAGATGTGAGGCCGCTGTCCTTGGGGCACAGGTGGAAGGAGGCACTGAGGCGATTGCAAAGAACATATTTTTCTGACTTCATTAATATTTCAAGGGTGAGCTCTACACTCAAAGCAGAGAACAGAGAAGTGAAGCAACTAGTGCTAATTCTTGATCATACAGCACAGGACAAGAACAGAAGGAGCAGATGTTGTAGTGGCTGAGGACGTGGGTCTCAGAGTTAATCAGACCGGGTCGAATGCCGGTTTTTCAGTTCTTGGTTGTGAGACCTTGTGCAAGTTGCAGGAGCTTGCTAAGCCTTGGTTTGCTCATCTTTAAGGCAGGGTGATTGGAATAGCATCAACTCACTAGTGTGCTTTGCCAGATTGCTAGTAGACGGGTAATTAAGGAGCTGGCACTGGTGAACCCTGGGTCAGAGACTGTGTTGTATGATCCCTCTTCTGTCCCCTGCTTGCTGTGACTCTTCTTTGGTCACTTCATTTACCTGAGCCTCAGTTTCCTTATCTGAAAAAAGTAAACGTAAAAATTAGAAAGATGGGGGCAGAGGGAAAATCATCTCCCAGGCCTGGCCTCGAGGCACACATGTGATGGAAAGGACGCTTCCTTGGAAACTGGAAATAGAAGCAAGACTGCCAGTGGGATGGACTGACTGGTGGCTGAGCATTCTCAGATAGCCTCCTCCCGGGACCCCCACCCACTGCAGATGACCCTGCTTTGGTTAGCCCGAATTCTTCCCCACCCGGGCAGAGAGGGGAGATGGGGTTGAGAAGTCAGGACCCGCTGAAGGGACGATGAAAGGATTCCCGCTGGCGGGGACAGTCACGGGTTCTCCTTTGTTCTGTAGAATCTGGGTTGCACGGGACTCTACATCATGAAGGGGTGCGCCAGGGGAGGAGGAGAGGCACAGAGCAGAGCTTTGGACAACAGGAGATTTATTTGGGGATTCGGAAGGTGAGAGATCTGGAGGGTGTGAGGTAGTTGGGGAGGAAAGGAACTTTGGAGAAGGGATGTTTTGAGTTACTAATAGGATCCCCATTAAATGTTTGTGGAGAGAAGCAAAAGATTGCAATTTCTAATCATTTTTAGTTTTTAGAATGTGCTTTTTGAATGTGATTCTCTGTAAAGACTGGGCCACAGGAGGCACTGGTGTGTATTAGGGCATATGGCAAAGGCCTTCTGGAACATCCTCTGGGGAATGGCTGTTTCACCATGGGGATAGAGATGTTTCATAGTTCATCGAGTGCTTTTACAAGCATTTTCTCCTTTGAGTCTTTTCTGACCACAGTGAAAAAGGCACAGTGTGGGTTTTCACATGTGTATCCTTAGGGCTGGGCCTTACCTGTTTCCATTAGGGTGGGGTTCTGGGTCCTCCGTCATGAATGACCAACTCTGGCCATTCACTGAATGTTCAGTTTTATTATTGCATCAATCATTTCATTTATTCATTTGTTTAAGGAATGTGCATAAACATTCACTCCATGCCTGAGACTGTGCTAGGCAAGTAAACATGGTCAGGGAGAGCTTCTGGAGGAAGCAATACTGAAGAAGATTCTGGAAGGATGAACAGGAATGATTTACAAGAACAGCCAAGAAGCAGGGGGAGAGAAGTACGTGAGGTGGAAAGCACCCAGTGTGTCAAAGCCTGGCTGGCGAGGACCACAGAGTTTGTGGAGATCTGCTGATTTAGGCTGTCTTATCAATGATGTCATTTTATTTTCCAGAGCTTAAACTGGATGTCAATGGCATAGAGCCCAACTATCTATCTGCAATAAATTGCAAATAATTACATTTTGTAAGTAGAATTTACCAAAAGGCAATAAGAAATAGTTTTGATTTATTGGTCATTTTAACCTAACATTCCCATGTGCATCATTGATTTTTGAATTAATATTCTATCTGGAGTCCATGTTAGGATATACCAGAGCCCAGCAATTCTGTGTTGCTCTACTTTTCTAAAGATTAGTTATTTTTCAAGTAAACAATTGGTAATGACATGTTAGTAAATAAATCGATGAAATAATTTATCTATCTCCTCAAGTTTATTCTTTCGACAATAATATGATATGACATCCAACATCCAGATTCTTTTAGAATCCCCCAGAGTCATCTCAATTTTAAAGCAGAGAAAATGGAGGCACAGGATGTTTAAATGATTTGTCCATAGTCCCCCAAATAATCAGGGGTCAAATTGGGGTCAGAACCAGCTTTTCTGACCAAGGCTTAAGCCTGTAAAGTCACATATGGGTACCATGGTGAAGGACTTTTACGTCCTACAGTCTAAGGGCGTTTTCTCCCGACTCTCAGGCCTGCCTGTTTCCTGATGTTAATGCTGGGGGGGTGTTTGTGCAGAGGGCCCCTCGGAGAGCTGCTACATTATGCAAACTTGATTATCCTGTCTGACATTATTGATGTCAGCAGCCATTGTGAAATGAAGTTTGGGAGATGGAGTGTGGAGGATAGCACTTGTAATTTTTAATAATCATCCTCTTTTACTTCTTGGGCGGAGGCCGTGGGGGAGAAGCGGGGCTTCAGGGCGGCAGGAACTTTAATGGAATCTGTCGGGACGAGAAGTGGAGAACGTCTCTCAGCACTCCCCGGCAGGCTCGGGGGCTTGAGCTGTGGGTTTTCCTAAGATCCTCAGATATTCCGCACCATAAAGGCAGACTGAGAACGACTGTGGGGCCAGTGAGATTGTGACCCCCTGATGGTTATTCATCTTTGAAACCCTGGTGCCCCTCCCAGGGCTTGGTACCTAGCAGGTGCCGGCACGGTGATGGCTGATTGCACACTTAATAAAGAACCTTTCTGTGTAGCGTTTCAACAGCCCATGCATTGTGTTGTCCACTCCTGCAAGTTGAGATCCCCATGTCCAACTGCCTAATCAGTTTCTCCCTTTGGGTGCCACATGACCAGGACAGGACAGATAATGTCCCCTAAAGGACATTTCCTCTCATGGGATGCCCAGTGAATGGCACCACCATCCACCCAGTCTCCCCAGCATATATGACACCTTGGCATCAATTTTGATTTCCATTCTTCTTTGCTCCACATACCTACTTATTCATGAAGCACCACCTCTCCTAGTTTCTCACCATCTCCGGAATCTGCACACTGCTCTCCCCTCCGCCTTCAACTCTCTGGATCATGCTGCCGTCCTAACCTGCACCTACAGCTGCAACAGCCTCCTAATTGGTTCCCCATCGATTCAGTCTCCAGGTGTAGCCAGAATGGCATCTAGCCAACTCCTACGTAAAACCCTCCATGGCCCCTCAGGTCAAAGTTCAAGGTCCTCACACGGCCTACAGTCCTGGAAGGTCTGGTCCTCACCAACTTCTTCATCCCTGTCTCCCACCCTGCTCCTGCCTCCTTAATTCCTAGTCTACCTATCGTCTCTCAGTTCCTCCAACGTGCCACCCCTCCTCAAATCTTCACACGCACTCTGCCTTCTCCCCAGAGCATCCTTCCGCTGCTCTCTTGTCTGGCCAGCTCTTGCTTATCTGCCAGCTCTCAGCCTGACAATCAGGTCTTCAGTGAGGACTGCCCTGAGTAACAGGAAAATTGGACACTTAGGAAGCCCTTGCTACGTGCTCATACTCACCTAAGCACGTCATAGATGCTAACTTCTTTAATTCTCGCAATCACCCTGTGACACAGCTAACCTATCATCTACAGTTTGCAGATGGGGAAACTGAGGCACCAAGAGGTAAATGAACTTGCCCAAGGTCATATATTAAGTAGAAGAGCCAGGATTCAAATGTCAGCATCTTGGCTCCCAGCCTGTGTCCTAATCACCACGCTGCACGGTCCCTCGGCCCCGACCCCAGACTGTGGCTGGTGATACCCGTGCCCCACACACCCTGGAATTCACTCCACTGAGCCCACAGTGCTTATTGGGCAGTAGTCTCTCCACTGTATGTCAAGTTCACTGGGGGCCCCAGTGCTTGCACACAGCTGACAGAGGCCAGAACCTGAAGATGTTTTTCAATTGAAGGAATAAATAATTAAAAACCCTCCCTGAGCACCTTTGCTGTTGGAGCTGTTCCTGTTCCCCCAAAGTGACTCAGATTCAGTCAGGGGCAGAAGCGGGGGCTGTCTGTGAGAATTCTTGGCAGAGCAAAGGCATCTACACGTGGGAGGTGGGATCACCCCATGCAAGGGGTTTGGACGAGGTCTTGGGTGTTGTAGGATAACCCACCTCTTGGTTGCTATTTCTCCCTCTCCCACTCTCAAAATGAAGAAATGGGCCTGTCTTTCTTCCCTGCATTGTGAATGGGGGCTCGTTTTCCTTGTCCTTGTCAGCATACCCGAAGCCCTGGCACCGGGCTGATGAGCGTGTCTTGGTGTCGGCCACAAAAGCAGGCTGGGTGGGGGTGGGACGTGGGCAGAGCCGCAGGCACAAGTGGGTGTCATTCCTGCAGAACCAGCACTGGAGAAGGGCTGCCTTTGGTTTCGGGAGCTACTCCCAGATGGCCTCGAGCAGGAAAATGTGCCGCAGCTCCTGAAAAATCTGGTCCCTGGGGCGTGGGACACACGCAAAGCTGGTAAGTCTGGATGTTTGTGTGGCCCGCTTAGACCTGCAGTCTTTCTTCCAGGGGAGCGGTTAAGCCTTTTGCAGGGCAGGGAGGGGCTGGATGGTGGAGAGAGGGCCAGAAGCCCCTGGGGGGCTCTCAGAGCTGTGCGCTGGCACTTGGGAGAGCCGTCCTGTTACAAGGATCACGTTCCTCCTGTTTATTCAGTTACCTTTCCTCCTGCAAGTGACGCCCCCCTCTGTCCAAGGGGGGTGCCTCCATAGTGGATCCTCAAAGGGCATCCATCCTCAGGGACACGCAAGGGCCCAGCCTGCTGAGAGAGAGCAAGATGAGAAGGCACAGTGGCCGGGGCTGACAAAAAGTCAGCTAAAGCGAACGCGGCTTCCCAGGAGAGTTTTATTTAATAATTAATAGCAGTGGGCCAGGCAGATGTGACATTAGGAAAATTTAATTAGAACATGCGACTTATATATGTAATTGGATGCCTGGGGGCAACAACAGTGCATTTCCACAATACCTCTGACCAAAAAAAAAAGATCGTTTTAAGTTGTGAAGTAGGATTGGTCATGAACAGCTGCAGATGCTGGGCTGTCATTGCTGTTGTCCCGAAGGTCACTTCTGTAACCCAGCATGCAGAGCAGGGCACAGCCCCTAGAAGGCGCTCCATCCATATTCGTCGTCATGACTTTAATGGTGGGACCAGAGGAATCAGGGCCCCGGGGGGCGGTCAGGACGTGCAGGACAGCTGCGTATTTGATCTCGGAACAAGTCTTTGCAGACTGATAGCCCTTCCTGGGTGAGTCCCCAAGCCAAGGGCTTATGGTAACCATCGCAGGCAGTCCTCACAAACAACAGCACGGCAGGGGTTCTTGTACCCACTCGACAGCCGAGGAAGCTGAGGACCAAAGCTATTGACTAACCGTCCAAGTTCGCTTGATGGGAAGTGATGAAGCTGAGATACGAGCCAAGGTCTTGGGGCTCCAGAGCCCCGCTCTGAATTGCTCAGTAAGTACCTTCTCCGAGGGCATCTTGGGGTGACTCAGCCCTGTGTCTTGGCCGCCAGGGTTAAGGAAGGCATAAACAAGCATGGAGGATATAGCCAGCATTCACAGAAGGGCAGCCGCTGGGTTTCTGCTTTCTGACATAAGCTTGCCTGGAAGTGCCAGCGCTCAGAGGAGGAACAGGTGAGGCTGCGGCCACACGGCTAGCTGTTGGCCCCATGTGGGGTGCGCGCTGCTGCGGAGGCCCTCTGTGTGGGCAGGTGCGCTCTGCTGTGACTGGTCTGTGTGCGATCCGGGGCCTTGGGGTCAGACAGCTGAGGCTCAGAGCCCAGCTCGCTGTCCACTGGTTGTGGGATTCCTGACCTGGCAGTCAGGGCCCATCTCTGTGAGGCCAGACTCTCCCTGATAGGGCAGGAGTGACATTCACAAGATGACTCTCCATCTTGCCCACCATTCTGTCTGTTTGCCTTGCAGCCGCCAGAATCATGCTTTCTTAAGTGCTACCCCTTTGCCCAAAAGCTCTGATGGCTGCCCACCTCCCAGAGTGAAATCTGACAACTGTGCGTTGGCCCAAGGCCCTGTAGGATGCGGCTCCTGGCTTTGTCTCCAACCTTCCCCCTTCCTCACCCCTGCAGCCCATTGGTCTCCTTGTGGCGCCTGCCTCAGGACCTTGGCACATGTTGTTCTCTCTGTCTGGGATGCCTCACCTTCAGGTAAGCTCATGGTTGGTTCTTCATTTCAGCTCACATGCTACCATATCAGAAAGCATATCCCTGGGACCATATCTGAAATAACACCCCCTACCCTGCCCCTGGCATGCCCCATCCTTCGTCCATGGGAAGGATGCCCCAGGGGGGCCTGGACCTCTCCTTGGTCACTGTAGTATCCCTGTGCTCAGAACCAGCTCCTAACAGGTGCAAGGTGAATCCTGGTGGCATGAGTGAACGAATGAATGGACGGATGGGAAGTGATTCCCACAACTCTAGGTGATGAGTACTGAATCAATGTTAGTAGTTCTTAATAGCTTCTTTTTCATTTCTTAGAGTTTTTCTTATCAATTGAAAGCTTATAGCTACTGCACAGCATTTTGCTGTTAACGAAGTTATAAAAATTCTAAGAACTGTCCACAACACCAGTGTGTGCCTATAACTTTTCTAATGCTAAAGCAGTACTTTTTATAGAGAGTTAGAAAATACACTATTGTATAAGGAAAATAAAAACTGCCTCTAATATTTTTTACCATTTTCTTTCTATCTCACTTAAGTTCAGTAGATGTTTACATTTTGGGCCTTTCTTTTTTTAAAAAATATGGCAAATGCACATATAAAATTTGCCTTCTGAACCATTTTTCAGTGTACAGTTCCGTGGCATTCAGCACATTCACACTGTTGTGCAATGGCTACTTTTTAAACCCACACAGTCCTCTTGCCTTTTCATCTCCGTTAGAGCGGAGAGCAGTTTGTCTGGGAGGAAAGTGCACGTCCCCCTGCTGAGTGGTGCCAACCATAGCCGGATCAGAAAGAGGAGCGCCGGGCCGTGGGCGGCCTTTTGGGAGGTCTCTGAGGGGGAGGCCACCTCCCTTTCATCTCTTCAGGTTCCAAGGGCCCGGCCTCGGGCTTGCTCTGGTTTGGTCTCTAGCCTGCCCTCCCATGGTGCCTTCCCAGACAGGAGCTGTCCCCACTGTGACAATGGGAAGGTCAAGCATGGATGTCTGGATTGGCTGCTGTAATGCATCTGGTTAAAGTGGGCTGACTGTGAGCATGGAACACGGCGACCCTCCACGTCCCCAGTCGGTCACCAGGAGCAGCTCTCCAAGAGGTGTGGGGTGGATGCTTTGCAGGGCTGTGATGTGCGTCTCATGACACACAGGCCTCGCAGTGTCCCTGTGGTTGATCCTTGTCTCTCCTCAGCTCTCCTTGCCTGGGAGTTTGTGGAAAAGCAAAAAAAGAATTCAGAGCCTAGAAGATGCCACAAATAAATACTTTCACATGGTGGCAGATGTGTGGGAGGAAGGGATGGTGCCTGACTTTCGTGGCGGGTCAGGGAGGGCCTCTCTGAGGAGGTGACGTTTAAACTGGCCTCTGGGGACTAGAAGGAGCAAACAGCTGGGGGGACAGCAGAGACAAAGTCCTGGGGGAGCATTTGTGAATTCCAGGAATGGATTGAGCAGTGATGGGGGAGGAGGAGAGCGGAGCACTCCAAAGTTGGGGGTCACAGTCCCAAACTGTCCACTGGAGGGTATCGCTCCAGCCTTGAGAGCCACACATCACACACACAGACGGAGGAGGCAGGGCCAGGAGCAGGATGCACCTCAAGTTGACCAACAGGGTGACATGTTGGGATCGTGCACCAGGAGCAGTGGAAGGCCAAACCTTGGGCACCCCCGCTCCCCAGGGCCAGGAAGCAGCGGTGGGGATCTGCCTCCCTGGGGCCTTCCGTGGTGAGACAGAATCTCTGCCGAGATTCTTTTGAGATTTCATCTCAAAGATCTTCCAGGTGGCCACTTAGGAAATACTCCCCGAGAACTTAGGACCAGGCTGGCTGCCTGGCTCCTGTGGCAGACTGTCAGAGGAACAGTCCCACTGATGGGGACCGGAGCCCGAGCTGTGTTTGTAGGATGTTTGTCACACAGAAAATCAACTACATCTTTGGGGTCTTGACCAGAACAGCATTTTCAGGACACACTGGGCTGTCCTCTTGCCTGTGACCCTTACAGTTATGAACAGATGATGCAGGGGAACCAGGGACCCCTCAGGTTTTCCGAGGCCTTTCCTGATGTGGCTGTGGTGGATGGGGCTTCCATTTCTCTGTTTGCTAATGGTGGAAACCATCACAGACACCCTGGCATGGCCAATGAGTCTCACTTTCTTGCCCCCCTGCCTTGCTGTGAGGCTCTGAGGGGTCGGGCCCTGACTGTGGCCATGGCTGGCAAGAGAGGAAGGAGATGCTCAGCAGGTGGTCCTCCCTGTGGCAGGCGTCTCCACACCGGCAGCAAAATGTTATTTATGGAGCATTGTGCTGTTTCATCAACAAGATGTATGACTGAATTTGAAAACCTCTTCGCTATCATTCTTCCAATTATTTCAGGCAACAAGATGAGAGGAGGAGGTGCAGAACCCTAATGGGGACAACCACAAAGTCACAGCGAGGGATGATGGCTACCCGTGTGCTTTGGGGGTAGGGTTCAAGCTGCTTCCTTCCCAAGTGGCACTTCAAAAATGTGCTTCCCCAGAAACCTCTTTGTTCTAGATGAAGATGACCACCTCACTGATACTGGCTGTTGACAGGGATAAGTTCACAGTGACCTCACCTGTATTTTGGGTGTGAGATTGGAAATGCTCCAGTACCTTCTGGCACACACTTGGTGTCTGCGTGGTGAGGAGGAGCCATGCCCCGTGCTTCCTGCCTCTGTTCACCTAGGCTGGGCCCCAGTTTGCTTTGGGGACCCACCCACACACACACCACTCTGTCAGGGCTGGCCATTTGCTGGCCTGCTCTCAGATCCACTCCTCTTCCGTCTCTGCTCTCACCTGCATCATGAGGAACTCCATTTCCCAGCCAACTGGCCTCAACCAATGGGGGACACAGATGGAAGAGAGGACGGCGGGAGGAGAGAAGTGACCTGGCTTCTCTGCTCTCTCACGGGCCTTGGGTGGTGTCTCCAGCACTGGCTTTAGCTCTACTGGGCAGCGGCCCTACCTTGTTCCCAACTCCAGCCAGTACACTCCTGCCATGATTCAACCTCAGCAGTATGGCCTTGGCATCTGTGTTCTGATAGTGCCTCCCATTTTTCTTTGTCCTGGGGTTATTACACCAGAGATGGAAGAGCAGAGAAGCCAGTGGGATGGGGAGGCAACTTGGAGATTAGAAACAGCAGGAAGCTACTCCCATCTCTAGCTAACCCTACTCAGAAACCAGAGTGCAAGAAAGATCTAGGCTGGCTTCTGTTTCCCTCAGTGGAATGGGAGAGACTGTTCACATGGTGAGCTTGTGACCCAAGCCTATCAATCAAAGAGCCACACGCCCCTTAGCAACTGCGATTGGTTCAGGTAGGGGCACATGACTTAATGAAGCCAATCAGAGGCAAGGAGACTTAATTCTGTCTCTTGCTTGAATTAAGGGGAAGCTGCGCTCTCCTCCTCACCTAGGTGTTGTGACAATGGGGGCTAGGAGTTGCTGCAGGGCAGCCTCCTGCATCATCCTCTGAGCCCGGCCGGTCCTGAAGACACAGTGCCCCTAAACTTCGCTGAATGTGAGCCAGTAACTTGCTCTTTCAAACGTCAGCCAACTTGGGTTGGATTTTATCACTTGCAACAGAAAGAGCTTAGCAGACATGTCTCCCTTACACGAAGTGGGAGGCATCCAGGTGATGGGAGGAGGTGGGAAGGACACGAGATGGCATCAGTGACAGTCGGTCCTGTGCCCACATCTTCCATTAATTCGTTAATCGACCTTGAGCAGACCATTCCTCTCTGCTGACTTTAGCTCCCCTCCCTGTGAAATGAGAGGTGGACTGGCCTTCCCCCCGGGGAGTCAAGTGCCCTGTAAGGTGAGGGCTCCGTGGAACGTTCCAGACCTCGTGGTGCTCCACAGCTCGCCACACTGCTCTTCTCAGCCTCCCTGTCTAACTGAGAGTGTTCAGGAGCCAGGAGCAGCCAGCTATGCACAGCTTACACTTAGAGTTGCTTTCCTTAGGGACAAGACAACTAGTGTTTACCACCAGCCTGCGATTTGAGAAAAGGAGAAAAGGTGCAAAAGGTTGCAGAAAAGGCCCTTAGATTTGACCAGCATCATGATTTGACAAAAACCCAGCTCCAAATGGGGAAAGCACCCACTGCCTGCTAAAATGTCTGGGGCTGTTATTATCAGTAAGAATGCATTTACTTATATCTAATGTTTATTGCATGATTATTAATTCCCATTTACTGTGTTAGGCGTTTTATGTACATTTTTTATTGACCCCTCACTACATCCCACAAGCTGCATGGGTACCATCCTTGCCCCGGGTTCACGGACTGAATGTGGGGTCTCAGCCAGGTGAATTTCTCAAGGCCTCAGAGCGACAGGTTGGGAGAGCCAGTGCATAAACCCCGACAGTGGAGCCTGTGTGGCCCCAGTCATCGTACTATTCTTGAGGATTTTCACTGACTTTAAAAAATGCTCCTCTGCTTCTGTTGTGACATGAGATTCATCCAGGCCTGTAGATACTGCCGATTCTGCTGCATTTCCTGAGTCTTAATCACAGATGTCAACGCTGCCCGTCAGTGCCCTTCCCCCACCTCTGTGCCTGCAGCTGCTCCCGGGCCTGTGGAGTCCTGCCCTCCCATGGTGTGGTCACCACTGGTTCTGGGGTCACTCGGGATGTGAATTCCTTGGGAACTGCATCCACAGAACCGGAAGGGAGAGCCCTGGGGTCCCAGCTAGCAAGAAGTCATCGAAAGAACTTGGGATTTGGAGGTGAGCTCTGAATCTTGGTCCTGGTGCCAAATGCTTGCTGATGAAAAGCATCAGCTGGACTCCCTTATGCAATTTTAAAAACGGAATCCAAACGCAGGGCTCTGCTAGTCCCTCCGGGTTCTGGAGGTCGGAACACATAGCAGTTTTGAGCATAAGCTTCTGAGTCAGGCAGAGCCAAATTCATCGCCTGGTTCCCTGACTTACAAGCTGAGACCTCCCTGGGCCTCACTCAGATTCTTCCACTGCAAATTGGTCTCACGGGACGAATGAAGTCCTGCACCTGTGGCCCTCAGCACAGAGCCTGCGATGACAAGCGTCCACAGATAGCAGTGGTTATTGTAGCCGCTGCTGCTGTTACTATTGTTATTGTGAATTTGCTGTTCTGCAAATGGCTTCCTTTGTCCCATTCCTTTAGCGCCAGGTGCCTTTGGTCCACCAGCCGCCCTTCAGCAAGCGCTGTTCAAGGGTTCCTGAAGTTGCAGGCAGCCCTCATTCTCCTCGGTTCACTTTCAATTGCCTTTTAATGGGAGAGAGATAAAGTGAAATTACAGCCTTGGGTAGCTGCTTGCTTGGGAGGCTGGGAACAGCCCGGCCCTTTGCATCATATACTATGGCTGCATTTACAATCCCCAGAGCAAAGGGACAGATCGCAAATCACATCATTTATTGCTGCTGCTAGCTCAGCGAGGAGAAAATTCCCAACGGGCGAGAGGCGGAGGCTCTGGCTGTGAGCGTAACACTTTGGTCCCACGGCTCCTGAGGACCAAACTGGGCACACCAGCGATATTGGCTTATGAGAGCAGTAAACGACAGCCAACACACTGTGTGTGTGTGTGTGTAATTGTATATATTCTGCTCATCATCAGTGTGCATGATAGAGAAGCTTTCTGACCAAGAGTCTGCAAAAATACAACACAGTTGGTAAAACAAAGAAAATGATTGAAAGTGCATGAAGAGCCCCAGGCCTCCTGCCTTATCTGAGACCTTGAGGGCTCCGCTAGTTTGCTTTTAGAGGAAGATGCTGGGAGAAGCTGAGAGGCAAAACCTGTTCCCCTCCGACCCCAGGAGGCCTGAATCAGGAGGCACCTGGCTCTGTTCTCTTAGGTACCATCTGGGCATCGGGGCACGGATGGATCTCAGAGCCTTCGCAGACCAGCCTGGCCTGTTCATCAAAATCTCCCTATTGCCTGGCAGGGGTCTCGGGACAGCGCACGGTGTGGTTGCTGTAGAATATATTTACTACATAATTTTTGTGAGCCACTGGTGAGCAGCTGATGTGTTCAGAATTCAGAAGATTTTATGCGTCCCTTTACTCCCTCCCTTTATGTTGTAGTTGTTTTATATATTGCATCTAAATGCTCTGGAAACCCGTCAGAAGTTATCACTGTTATTTCCCAACCTTAAACATATTTTTAAAAACCCAAGAGGAGAACAATTGTGGATTCTATTTGCTCAGAAACTCACCATTTCTGATGCTTCCCCTTCATTCCTGAGGTCTGGAGTTTCCTTCTGTTTGAAGAACTTTCTTTAGCTTCTCTAGTGGTGAAGATCTGTTCCTAATAAATTCTCCTGGTTTTCCTTCATCTGAGAGCATCTTTTTTTGTTTTTTTTTAAAGATTGGCACCTGGGCTAACAACTGTTGCCAATCTTTTTTTTTTCTGCTTTATCTCCCCAACCCCCCCCGTACACAGTTGTATATCTTAGTTGCAGGTCCTTCTAGTTGTGGGATGTGGGACGCCACCTCAACGTGGCCTGACGAGCGGTGCCATGTCCACGCTCGGGATCTGAACCCTGGGCCGCCGCAGTGGAGAGCGTGAACTTAACCACTCGGCCACGGAGCCGGCCCCATGAGAACGTCTTTATTTTGCCTTTTATCCTGAAGGATGTTTTCTCTGGATGTCGACTTCTGGTTGACCGTTCTTTCCTGTCAGCCCTTTGAAAATGGTGTGCCACTTCCTCTGGCCTCCACAATTCCTGACGAGTAAACTGGTGTCCTTCAGACACTGTCCCCTGCAGGTCATACATCGTTCTTCCCCAGATGTTTCAAGATTTTTTTCATTCACTTTAGTTTTCAGTAGTTTGACTACAATGTGTCGGAATGTGGATTTCTTTGGGTGTCTTGCATTTGGAATTTGCTGAAATTCCAGATTTTCTATAAATCTGTAGGTTTATGTTTTTTGCCAAATTTTCATCCAGTATTTCATCAAATAATTTTTCAGCCCTGCACTCTTTCTCCTCTCTTTCTGGGACTCCGATGACATTACTATTAAAACTTTTGCTATTGTCCCACAGGTCTTGGAGGCTCTTTTCAGTTTTTTAACTTGTTTTTTCTCTCTGTTGTCCAGATTAGATAATTTCTGTTTATCTTCAACTTCACTGACACTGATTTTTCCTTCTGTCTTCTCTTATTCTGCTTTTGAGCCCATTTAGTGAGTTTTTTATTCCAGTTATTGTATTTTTTTTTCAGTTTTATAATTTCGATTTGGTTTTCTTTACATTTTCTATTTATTTTTTGAGATTTTTCTCATTTTCTATTCATTTGAAAAATGTTTGTGATTGCTTTTTTTGAGCATTTTTATGATAATTGCTCTAAAGTCTTGGTCATAAAATTCCAGCATCTATGCCATCTTGGTTTTGGCGTCTCTTGATGACTTTTTCCTATGTGTGTTAAGATTTTCTTGATTCTTTCTAAGCTGAGTCATTCTGGATTGTATCCTGGACATTTTGATTATTATGTTATGAGACTCTAAGTCTTGTTTATGGAGACTTATGGAGAATGTTGACATTTTTATTTTAGCAGACAGTTGAACTGGTTAGGTTCAGGCCACAAATTCCAACTCACCTGTGGGTTGGCCTTCCAATGGTCATCTCAGTTTTCAAAGTCTTGACACGCTTCTTAGATCTGTCCCTTGTGTGTGACACCCAGAGGCCAGTGGCTGATAGATTAGTTGGTATGTGGTTTCGGATCTGGTCCTCCTCTGTGTGACTGGAATTCATTAACGGCTTTATGGGGTTGCTTCCCCAGCTCCTCCCTCTCTGTGGTCTCCGTGGGGCTTTCTGGCTCCCTGAGGATCTTCTTTCCCATCTTCCATCCAGAAAGCTGGGGCTTCACTTACCCAACTCTTCGATGCTCTTCTGTGACTGCGCCCACCCTGGGTCCAAGTGCTGGAGGGCAGAGAGAGGAAAGTAAACCACAGGGGTTCACACCACACTCTTGGGACCCCAGCTCCCCGTCTAGAAAGGAAGACTCTCCTCCCTCAGGATTTTGGCACTTTGGGGCCCCTGATGCTGCCACGGCTGATTGCTTGGGCGCTGAGGGAGTGGAGAAAAGACAAACAAGGAGGGGGATTTCTGCACAATCTGAGCCTGAGGAGTCCCCTTTCCCATTCCTCAAGCCAGAACAAAAGCCCGCCTCTTGGGTTCTCAATGTCTGAGTCCTGGTGCCCACGTCTGGGTCTCAGGCTTTGCTGAGATCAGGCTGAGGATTCTGAAGGAACAGATGGGCAGCTAACTGCCAGTCAGGGGTACTTCAAATTCTGGTCACCTGGGATTTTCCTACTCCTGTGTGCTCTCCAGAGTCCTCAGAGGCAATGTCGTCTAGGATTTATAGCTGCATTCAGTGGGAGAGACAGGGTGGAGTGACCTTTCTCTGTCTTACCTGGAACCAGAATCGGATTCAATTTTAAATGCAAAACTTATACATGCTCAATGTAAAGTAAATGACATGGAAGCATATAGAGTAAAAGGGGAAAAAGAGCTCCTCTCTTCCCCATCCCACCCCCTAAACGTCAAGACTGTTGATGTTTTAGTGTGTTTAGTTTTCCAGATCCTTCTCTCATGCACACTGTGGCATCTAGTGCCAATTCCAGCACCAGAAAGTTTTCTGGTCCAGGCTCCCCAGAACTTTGGTAACTTACTTAGCTTCACCAAGTCTCGATTACCACTGATGGAAAGTGGGACTCACGATCCCTGCCTTCAGGGAAGTTTTGAGGGTGAAACGAGCTAAGTAAGGCATATAGGATTCCCAGTGCAGACCTTGGTGTGTAGTAAGTGCCAGAAATGGCTATATTATATGATGTATATAAAACGTAGGGATATGTTTGAATATCACTCAATATGATAAAACCATAGATAGCTGCTTTGCTTTTCCTCTGATTTGTCTGGATGTCTCTCTGTGTTAGTAGATATAGATTTATATTATTCTTTGTGATGGCTCCATGCGACATTGCCGTATAGACACATACTGCCTTATTTTCTCTCCTTCCTTGGAAACCCCGTTTCCTTAGGATCTTGCCCTCCATTTTCCCTCTGACGATGAGGAGCGGCCTGCCATCCTCTTGCATGTTACCAGGCTCTTCCATAAACAGCAGTAAATTGTGATGGAGCCGCAGGAGACAACAGCCCCAACAGCTCCCAAGGGAGAAGTAGCCACTTTCTGTCTTAATTCACCGAGGTCCCTGGCTGACCCTGTCTGGACTTGAGGTGAGGGATTCATTCAAGTGCAGATTAAGGGCTCCAAGATTTGTGCATTACATAAACCACAGGGCCGGTATTGATCGCTTTCCTTCCAAGAGCGTAGCGCATCGGCTTTTTTCCTGGACCAGAAACGGCTCCCTATGGAGTGTTCTCGTTCGTTCCAGGAGGAGTGCTGAGGTCTCGGGACGGCTTTTCCAGGGCAGTGCCTCCCCAAGTGAGGAGCACTTACCACCAGGAGGACGTTCAGAGACTCAGCATTAAATACTGCCTCACACAGAAACAGTTCTGTCTTTGAGTCTCTCAGTCTTTCTGAGAGCAGCAGGAAGCGTCTCCGTTGGGGCGATGCCATCTTTACCAGCTCTCCATCCTTGTTACTTTCCCATTGTTAACAGGGAGAACAGACCCTGGGGCCCAGAGTCCAACAGGCCATAGTATCTAGGCAGAATCTAATAATATTCATTTATTTTCATAGTGTTTATTTTTTACTATTGCTTTCTATGTGTGGCAAGTTTCACTTTTATTTAGACTTGAAAAGTGAGATAATTCGAAGAAAAACATTAAACAGTGTGGCACAGGTTATTTGTGGATTTGGTATAATTCACAGGGTTTCCTAGACTCTTCGAGTTTGGGAAACATTGGACTCAGGTGTGAAGGACCAGTGGCAGACCTTCCTGAGTGCAGGCTGGGAAGAGGGAAGGGACACCTACGTGCAAATGGGTGCAAGAATGTTGTCCAGAGCAAAGTGGGAAAACTCCACCAGTTTTATATATTTGCTGGGAATTGGCCCTTCCTTCGGGCTCCGGGCTATCTGCGGAGGCAGGAAAGGAGGAACGAGGTGGGCCAGGCCAGGCAGGCAGGTGGACGGGGAAGCAGACGTGTCAACAGCCCACTGGCTGCGCTGTGCTCCTGCACACAGGCTTGACAGGGGAGGAATGCACACACCTTTGCAGCAGCCGTCTGTTCTCTTCTTCCATCTGGCATCCATCCCCGCCTTCAGGAAGGCCAGCCTCTGTTTTATCTTTGGGAACATCCCTTTTCCTCTTCCTCCGCATGGTGCACACAGGACCCAGGTCTGGAAAGTTTGCATATTCTAAACTCTTGGCCTCAGTGATTGATTCAAGGCTGGGCTTGTTACCCAAGACAGCCCAATAAGGATGAATCTGGAGGCTGGCTTCCTGCCGGGTTGCTGAACTGGTGTCGGGCAGGCACGGAGTTCCTGTGAACAGAGGGTCCTGAGAGAGAAGCGACCACCCAGGAAAGTGGAGCTGAGAGAAGGAGGGAGGCTTGGTCCCAGTGATGCCATTTGAGCATCTGCGTCCAGCCAGGACTGGACTTTCATTTGCACGAGCCCCTAAGTCCCTCCTTTCCCATTTTCTAATTTCTGAAACGTGTTTGAGTCAGATCTTTGTTATGTGCACTCAAAGGGTCCTAATAAACCTCTTTAGTTACCTGAAAAGTTTGTGCTTCGAATTGCTATCATCACGGCAAAATCGTCACGGAAACAGGCATTGGAGATGGGCCGTGGGCTCAAATCGCAGCTTAGCCATGTATGGGCTGCGTGACTTTGAGCAAGTCCTTTCACTGGGTCAAGGTGAAATGCAAGAATCCGTGCAGAACTCTTAGTAAAATGCTGGTTCAGAAGTCCTCCGTCATCGTGAGCTGCTGATAATACTGCCGGTGATTTAAATATACTCGGGATTATAATGAAATATTTATCACCTACAAAGTTGGATGCTGTTTCACTCCCTCCCCTATGGTAAAGGGTGTGTGTACATGCGTGCTGTGGGAGTGGGCTTGGAATTATGACTGCCACCAACTCCAGGGTGACTTTGATGAGCCTAAGGCTGCAGCGACTGTTCAAGGGTGGAAAAATGCCCCTAGTGGTCTTCTTTGAGTGACACTCAGGGCTGTGGTGGGCCCCTGGGGAGCCAAAGCTCTATCTCTCTCCATTTAGCTGTGATCACGTGGAGCCCAGATCCTGCAGCCGCTCTTGTCGCTCATGGAGGCTAGCCTGCAGGTTAACTGGATGCTCAGAGCGGGGCCAAGGCCAGAACGACCACAAAGCAATCAAGTGTCCTGGTTATGCCGGGCTGGAGCCTTCCTCACACTGCTCGATGTATCAGCAGATCAAACTTCTCAAAAGAATTCATCCTTCAGCTGTTTTCTCACTCAAGTGTCCCCTGGCTTGGCAGCCTTGCTGTAAAACGTCTGTTTAATATTCCATTTGTAGGACGTGTAGCTCCAAATTCATGCTCACCAAGCTCCTTGTCAAGAGTAACTTCAGGTGAAAAGGAAGCAGAGAGAGCCGCTGATCAAATGTCCTCTGCTGTCACCGGGCAGAGAGCCATTTGGCATCAGCATCCCTACGTGGGTCCCTATACAGGGCTCCTCTGTGTCGCTCCGAAGACTCTGAAACTAAAATCGAATCTGTGGCTCCAGGGAGCCCCACTGCTCCAATCCTGCCCCAAGTCCAGGCTCCCGTTTGTCTGCAGCCCCTGGGACTTGTGGTCTAGACAGGCTAAGGGGCGGCTGTCTGTGAAAGCAGACTGATGCATCGGATTACATGGGCTGTTAACTTCTGCTAAAAAAATAAAATAAATTATTTACCTGTCGCTGCTCTGAGACACCATCGCAAACCAGTTGTTGACACCTCTTGTGTTCACCTTGGAGAGGGCGAGGAGTGAAGCGTGGACTGTGGCGCACTTAATAGATTGCTGTGCATTTACTGTGCCGCTTGTTACCCAGCCCAAGAGCCGTGTCCGAGTGCTGCAGCGTTCCTAAGTGATGAGCGGCCACAAGGACCACGTCCGTGCTGCAGTTCGTTAAGACGGCTCGACCTCTGGGGAGAGGAGAAAGGAAAGGACCAGCAGTTGTGGACTGCTTGAGTTTCCCGGCGAGCAGGTAGGCAAGATCGTGGGCGGCGGCTCACAGCCATGGCATAACATGACGTTGCCTCACCTGGTGAGGAAGTCACCCGTTTCAGCTCTTCCTTGACCCGATGACGTCACGTAAGACGTCTCCACTGGTGCTGGATGGGCACCTCTCACACAGACCGAGTGGGCCTGAGCTGGCAGCTTCTGCAGGTGACTGGGCCGGGAAGTTGACGACAGTTTGGTTGTGTTTCATTTTTCCTTAAGGTTATGTCTAGTTAAGAAGAGTGGTGCTAGTTTTCCATTTCCAGGAGTGAATGGTCTTTGGAATTTACAACTTACTTCCTTTTAACATATTACTTCTCTGTTTATTTTTGGCTAGATAAGACACTCAGCCAGCTCAAAAGTAAGTTTACATAAAAAAGGTGCATATTGAAAATTATGCCTCCCAGCCCTGTGTCCCAGCACCTGGCCCCCACCCACGTGTCATCATCTCTCTTACTTCTGCGCAGCCTTCCAAGGGTTTATGCAAATACAGCCTGGTGTGAGTCTGCCTTCTCCCCAGCACCGTTTTCTGCACAAATGGCAGCATACTTTCTTTACAGCCCTGTATCCTTTTGTGCATAACAACTTACCCTGGTGAGCTTTCCGTATCCGTATATTTCCCCATTCGTTGTTCCGTTGCATGGAATTCCAGTGTATGGATGCCCCTAGTTCATTTAACCATCCCCTCCCGATGGCCAGGTAAGTTACTTCTGATCCCTTGTGTTAGACACAGAGCAACTGGGAACAACTTCACTTTCATCAGTCCTACACGTGCGAGCGCACTGAGGAAGCGGCCTTGCTGGCCTTGAGGGTCAGAGAGAACACTAATGTGTAATCTTGACCACATTGCCAAATTATCTTCCCGAAGGGGGTTACAATTTTTTTCTTAAAATTGTTTTATTAATTACTGATTACAGAGACGATACGAAGCAGACAATACTGTAGGTGATGTGTGGATGTGATGGAATCTGTGATGCTGGTACGTGACTGCATCTGGGAAGGACTAACGGACACTCTCATTAGCCTCAGAATTACTCAGCTGGGGGACGTCTGGGGTGGGGGGACTTTGAGTGCCAGTTCCTGCTCCTCTCAATGGGACCCTGGCCTGGTGGGAAGGGTCTCAGGCACTCAGGCGGGATTGCCAAGTTCCAGGGGACTTCTGTTTCCTGCCTGTCCTGTCTGAGGCTGGCTGTTTCATTTTTCTTGGATTCCATAAGATTCCTCATAATAAGCTCCTTTTGGAGCCAGGTTGAGTGGGCTTCTTTTCCTTATAAACCAAGTCACCCTGAGACGCCCGCCACACCTGCTCAGGGGAGCAACCTGATTAGGTGATGTGAGAAGTTCCCGTCGCATCCGCTGATTCTGGTCACATTTGAAAAGTTAAAAATCCACAGTTTGTCTTTGTTCCTTTTTGGAAAGAAACCACCTTGGCAAAGTTTCTGCTTTTTGTACCCACTTTTGTGACCAGCTCCTAATAGTGAGTATTGACAATTTCTTCTTGTAGTCAGAGGGGTGAAAGGACTTTTTCATTCAAAAATCACAAAACAGATTTATGTTGGAAACAGTGAGAACTTTGTTGGTTCTGGCAGAACATGTCAGAGAAGCAGGGAGAGTGAACCCCTCTGTTTGGCCGGGTTGTAGAAGTTAACACATTGGTCTCCAGGGGAGGAAAAGGTCTTTTCTTCATGTTGGCAATTTGTTTTCAACAAAAGAGTGCCTTTTTCTTTTCTTTTTTTTTTTTCTTTTAATAAAGGAAGGATATAGTTAGTTGACCAGGGATTAGCTGGGGATTAAGGGCTGGTTGACTTTGCAATATTTCTACCTGCCTGCTGTGCATAAACTTGAATTAACAATGGTAAATAATCAAAAGTGTATTAAAATATGAGTAGGCCGCAGAGGGACAGCCCGGAGTCTGTCTGTCTGTTGGACTGAGCCCTGGGGCCTCACTTGGCCTCCCTGGAACTCTGTGGTTCTGAATTTATAATTTCTATTGGTCTGGGGGCTTCTGTGAGGGCCCAGGACTGCTCCAGGCTCATTGCAAATAGTCATGGTTTGGGGCAATTTTCCTTAATGGTGAAGTTGATTAAGAATCCAGGTTCTATTTAATTGCCAGCCTTGTTTATTGTCAGCTGTACGGTTATCGGCAGAGACACATTGAAACGACACAAAGGATGGTGGAGTCGGAGCCAGGAAGAAGGCCAGAGCCTGGCCATGACCATCGTGACCACATGACAAAAGATGTAACCCGCAGGGGACGATTCCTGCCACGATCGCTTTTCACGTGCTTAGTTAAATTTAACTCAAAAGGCTGGGAGGACCATTTGATTAATTCTGTATCTTGGTGGAAATCAGAGCGCCTGAGAAGATCAAGGATTCAGAATTCTTCTGGGGGAAAAGACATCAGGCACATGGCACAAAGAAACCTCCTTTCTGTTTGTCAGAGGAGGACACAATTGTGCCACTGCCTGCTGGAAGAAGTTTACAAACATTCGCAAGTTGTCAGAAATAATTAGTCTAAAATTGTTTCCTAAACCATGGAAGGAAACTGTACGTGCCTTGTTGAGATCAAAGGGCTTCTGTTACCTTCTTGTTAATCCAAATGAAATTCTTTTGAACATAAACTCTTGGAATTATGGGTGGTTTCTGTTGAACTTTGATGGCACGGGGAGGGCAGCAGAAGGATTTAGACGGCGGAGTCAGATAGGAGGCTGGGAGGAATATCCAGAGAAACTAGGATGGGTCTGGAACAGTAGTGATGCTCGGTGCCGACAGACACAGGAGTTTTTCACTGAAAGCTCAGGCCCTGCGTTACTTCTGGAATTGCAGCTGGTGATGCTAGAATCCGCAGTCTTGACTTTGGAAGGTGGGAGTGAACCTGTACCCCCGCACTGCTACACATGAAGTCAGAGCAGGGCTGTGAGCTCCTCAGCCCCAGTTGCCATCCCAGCACGGCCACCTCTCAGAAGTAGATCCTGGACAAGCCAGTTCACCTCTGTGGCTCAGTCCACTCGTCTCTAAAGTGTGGATCAGAGCCGCATCTGCCTCCTTGGCAAGAGGGAAGTGAGGCCTTGCAGGAGAGGCTCAGCTTAGTGCCCTCCCCCCGCCCAGAATAAGCTCTGGGTCATGGCAGCTCTAACATTTAGTGCTGCACTCACTATTAGTGAGGGGAACTAGCAGACATCTACTGAGGGCTTGGTCTGTGCCAGGTGCTAGGAGATGCCCTGGGAACTAACTCAGAACCCAAGACGTGTGATTTCTCTTCTTAAAGGGAGGTCAGATACGAGGCCAGCTCACTGCACCTGCCGGGCTTCCTCCTGTGTGAAAGGCGCCCTAGGGGTGAGCCATGCAGCAGCCTGATAAACTGCTCCGATGACATCGCTGGAGAGGCACATACCTGAGCACATGGTGGGACTGCAGGGCTTCAGGGAAGCCTCAACGGGAGCCCAGTTTGAAAGACCAGTAGGTGGAAGCGGGGTGAGATGGTAAAGATTTGGCAGTCGAGAGGAAGCGGACGTAATGGAGCCAGACAATCAGAGTTTTCTCTTTCTCTCTTTCTGTGTATACACACACATAACATCTGTTTTCGGTGATCTAGCCATCCTTTTTGGTGATGGTTGTTACTATGTCATCAGCGATTTGATGTCTGGCGACCCGGACCCTTCCCTATCCTTGGAGTTACTTTCCCTCCCTCTCGCTATCTCCCATCCACCTTCTCTGGATTATTCCAGTTGCTGGTCCCAAAAAAGTAACGTGGACCCTCTGCAATGTGCCTCTTTCTTGCCTCTCTCACCCCATGCTTATCCCCTTGGCTCCTTGCTGGAAGGGCAGGTGGCCTCACGACACAGTGACAGCCGCCCTGACAGAGCTGTGGCCTGGTGGCAGCAGGAACGTACAGACAAGGGCCAAGCTCTTAGCCATGCAGACAGGGCAATGACATGTGTGGGGATGCTGTTGGATCCCTTCAAGGGACTCCCGAAATTCAGACACATATACAGTCCTGAAAAACCTCGTGTTGTGTGAAATCATGCACTAAAAAACAAATGAAACAAAACAATTGAAAACAAAACAGGGCTGTGGGTAGAAAGGGTTGGGGCAGATGGCTCAGTGCCCATGGAACTTTGTAGCCAGAGTGCTCGCAGAAAAATGGTGATTGCAATAAAAACACTAACCCTGTTCGATCTAGTATCACGCGGGCACAGAATCCTTCAGGCCTTAAAACTCCCAACCTGTGTTCCCTTCTTTGAGATGTAGGTCCTGGAGGGTGTTCACTTTGAATAGAGATGATTTTAACTATGAAAATTAAAAGCAACGGCAGAGTGCGTCTTTATGTATTAATCCATTATTTTAAAGCAGAGATAAATGACTGCAGCTTCTTCTTGTGCACGTGCAAATTCTCCAGGTAGCTTGTCGAGCGGGGAGTGGAATGGCTCTTGAAGATGCTAAAGCAGCCGCTCCTTGCATTAAAGGAAGGCATTTCTACAGATTTTAAGCATTTCTTTAGTTGATCAGACTCTCTTCTCAGGTGGGAGGAAGCTTGCCCTGACCGCGTCAAACCCCGAGTATGATGGGAGAAACCGTGAGCGTGAACCGCAGAGGTCCACGTCACAGTCTCGTCGTTCCTCTAACAATCGTGTGAGTGAGTTCTCACCAAGCAGCCCACTTGGCTGCCGGATCCCCCCTTGGTTGACCCTCACGATGAACCCAGGCTGCACGTGCATGTGGAATCCGCGAGGTCACACAGGCCGGGCTGGGCGTCACTGTGCTCCGCTGAATGCTCTGCTGCCCTGGCTTGAGGTTCTCAACACCGTTTGAACAAGGGCCCACAGTTTCGTTTTGTACAAGCTGAACCTGCATCCAGTCTGTCCCGCCGTGCCTTGCTGGTGGGGTCGCTTGGCTTTGTCTCTTGTCGTGCGTCAAATGGGGTGTGGGAGAGTGTGTGGGGGTGACCTGAAGGGTTTGGTGCAATCTTCCTTCGGCACAGAGTTGACAGTAGGTAGGTGGTGGAGTGTTGCAAAGACTGTCCCTCTTCAGGGACGCCAGTGAAACAGGGGAGCTGGGCTGAAGCAGGCTCCTCATGCTGTCTCCCCACAAGCCCAAACCAGTCTACTGCCGAGACAGCTGGATGCTGCCGCCTGACCCCGGGTGAGTCTCACTGCCCTGCCTGCTCCCGCCTCCAGAGCCCCTTGCTCCGCCTCCATGATCTTTTCTTGGACTCCTTCTGAGGGGTCTCCCCAGACCAACTCAGTCCTTCTCCCATCCACTATCAACACTGCAGCCAGAGGGTTCCCTCGGTGGTGCAAATATGATCACAAAGGCGTTACATTTTCCTTAGGAGAAATGACGAAATGTTGAACGTGGTTTGTAAGGCCCAGCCTGCTGTGCCTCGCCAAGCTTGCGTCTCTCTCCCTAACTCGCCATGCACCTTTTAGTTTCTCCAAGTCTCATTCCTTATTTGGCTCAAGGCCCTCACATGTGTGAGTCCCTCTGCTGGGTGGACCCGTGTCCTTGACGACCCTTGTCCCATCTCAGGCTTCACCTGACACTGCACCCCTTCCGGAAGCCTCTGTGGTCCCATGAGATGTGTGAGCCTGGCACACGTGGCAAAATGCCCTGCCTCTCTCCAGCGATCCTGATGTCTGTCTTCCCCGCTGGGGTCCAGGATGACGGGCCATCGCTGACACAGTCAACGCTGCTTCCTCAGTTCTTGGCACATAGCTCCTCAGTAAATATTTACTCCTTCACAGAGAGATGAGGGCTTGAGAGCTCAGTAAGCGAGAGGGGATCCACTATGTCTCGTAAACATTCAATTCTGACATAAAAGGCACATTCAAGACATATGATGGCAATTATGTGAAAATGGGCAGGAAAAGTGGCGCCCCAACTCACTGGGGGATACTGAGATGGAAATCAGCCTCTCTGGGCCTATCAACGTCAGCACTGAATGTGAATTCTTGGTGCCCGAGATGGCCATCACATGCATTCTTGAATCTTCCGGAGCCAGTCCTCAGCCAGTGGAGAATCTGCACAAGGAGCTGCTGGTTAGGAGCCGCAGATATGCGTCTCACAGTGTTTATTTAATGCAAGAGTCACAGAGTTAGTTATGGCCAAATGCCTCGACAAATCATGCACTCTGGAACTTAAAATGCCTTGTCCTTTTTTCAGTGTAAAAGCAATACATCCTCATTAGAGTTCTGCAGGATTTGAATTTTTATGTATTCTGCAAAAGCGAAAGCCCCTCTATTTCATCCCCCAAATTCTCCAGCAACTTTTTTCTCTTTTGATACATGCTAACATCTTCTCATTAACTTATTTTGCAAAAATGAGGTCAAAGAAAAACATTCTTATACGGCTTGCTTCTTTCTACTTGACGACAAATCGTGGATCCCTTGCTATGAAAGTACGTATCAACCTCATTCTGTTCAACTTCTCTCTTGTTCCGAACAATGTAATGGCCATAGTTTATTTATTTAGTCAGTCCTGTATTGATGGAGATTTGGTTGCTTCCAATTTTTCACTATTACAAACCATGCTGCAAAGACCAATTTTTTAAAAAATATGTCCCTGCATAATTGGATAACGGTTTCTGTGGGATAAATTCCTTCCCAGAAATAGAGTTCATGGGGCAAATGGCAAGGATATTTTAAATATTAATCGACATTGCCAAATTGCCACCCACAAAAAGGTTGTGAAAAATGTGCACTCTTAATGATCTGTGAGAACTTATACCAGAGAAGATGCTTTTGGGTGGAAGTGACAGAAAACACAACTCAAAATGTTTTAAACAAATAAAAATGTATAGGATTGTGTGATGGAGAAGTTTGCTGTAAGGGCTTAACAGATGTTATCAGAGCCCCATTGTTTCTAGCTCCTGGCTCAGCTCTACTGTCTGCATTGTGTTTGCTTTATTTTCAAACATGTTCTCTCCTCATGGTCACAGGAAGGCTGCCAGTGGCAACTGGGCTACATGTTCCAAGGTCCATCAAGAGAATAGAGCCTCCAAGCATAAGCCCCAGGAGTCACTCTGATTGGGCACCCACTCTGATTTGGGTCACACGCTCACTCCTGAACCCATCAGTGTGGCCAGGGCAACGTGAGGTAGGAGTTGGTTTAGCACAGGGTCACACGTTCTAGCCCTAGGGCTGGATGTGGTCTCTACTCACACCTTGTGGAGGAGAATAGTAGACAGGACTGGCTTCACGGGTGTGTGGCCTGGGCCCGCCCCATGCTCAGAAGGAGTCCCGTGCTTTGCTTAATGCTCTGCTGCTGCCATCTTGAAATTCTTAACAATTGCTGAACAAGGGGCCCCACATTTACATTTTGCACTGGGACCTGCAAATCGTGTAGCTAGTCAGAGATGAAAACTGGGGCTGTTTCTAGAAAAAGGAGGAATAAAGCTGAGTTGACAAAATATAAAAGTCCATTGCAATGGGCCGTGCTAGCTAATATGATTCAGACTGAAGTTCTCCTTGAATGATTTTGTCACTCGCCGACTCTAACCCTTTGTCCTGGGTATGAGGTGGCGGGGCTGGGCTGGGTGGTCTCCAGGGGGTTCCAGATCTGCTGTTCTCTGATTGACGATGGCTGTGCCCTCAGGCTGTGACAATTAATCTGTACCTTGCACCAAGTTGACGGACATGCTGATATTCTTAAATATAAGTTGCCTCAATTGTATTGGTATTAAAAAGTGGCAGTGAATTAAAAGGAAAAAAACCCCTCAATTACAAGAACAAGAAAACCGAATTGATAGGGCCCAGCTTTATTCGGCGCTTAGCAACCACCAGTGCTATCATCAACTTCCAGTAAGAAAATCCTAAGGTTTAGGGCGACGCTTTTTGAAGACTTTTGTAAATTGGTAACAGCTTGGTGTAGTGGATTAGACATATTTTCTTAGTCTGCTTTCTTTTCACAAGTAACCCAATTATTTTCCTCTAATTGAGGAGCAAAGCAGACACAGTGGCATCTATGTATTTCTGATGTGCTTTTTCCCTTTTCATCCTTATAAATGGTCCCATCCATACATTTCAGTGACAATTATACTATACAGACCATCTTCCAAGAAAGTCACAAACAGTTAATTTAGCTATCGATATGCAAATATATTCTCTTGTAAAAAGAAAAAAGAAAAAGAAATGGCAGCATTCCAGGTGAGGGCAAAGTGTTTTCTGACCAACTCTCCCCTCATCCCTCTCCCTATCACTCATTCTCAGTCCTTGCCCCTGTTCAGAGGTAACTGCTTTTATCAGTTCTGTGTCTCCTTCTAGAATGTTCTATGCATTTAGAGGTCTATCTATTGATATATCAATACCCACAGAAAATATCTAAAACTGTTTTGTTCTGTTTTGACACAAAAATCATTGTAATGTACATCTCTTGACTTTTTTAGCTCAACATAACTTGGTTAGTTTTCCATATGTAGACCCACTTCCTCCTCTTTTTTTTTTGGTGAGGAAGATTGGCCCTGAGCGAACATCTGTGTCAATCTTCCTCTACTTTGTATGTGAGACCTCGCCTCAGCATGGCTTGATGAGCAGTGTGTGGGTCTGTGCCTGGGATCTGAACTGCAAGCCACGGGCTGCTGAAGTGGGGCACACAAACTTAACCACTACGCCACCGGCTGGCCCCCCACCTCCTCCTTTTTAACTGCAGGAGAGTTTGTGCTGTAGAAATATCCTACATCTCATATAGCCTCTTTGGGCCTTTAAGTTGATTTACGGTTTTTCCTATTTCACAAAAAGTGCTGCAATGAACATCCTGGCAGTTCTTTGAGGGCACTGTATTTGTCCAGCATGGACACTGAGGAATGTTGGGAGGCCACAGAGTATGGCAGTTTGGGGTCCCCGTGAAGTAGACTAAGCTGGCTGACTGGGGGCGGTTCTCAGCAGCCACACCTCTGGGGAACTGGAGGCAGTGCGGTAGAGGAGGGGTCTGGGGTGTGATGAAGCTGCACCAAGGCCTCAGTGGCCCCGT
Source organism: Equus przewalskii (assembly GCF_037783145.1). Classification (NCBI taxonomy): domain Eukaryota; kingdom Metazoa; phylum Chordata; class Mammalia; order Perissodactyla; family Equidae; genus Equus; species Equus przewalskii. The sequence continues at coordinate 46,281,723 of NC_091851.1, forward strand.
GGTTGGGGGGTATGCTCTGGAGCAGGGGTGACTCTTTGGCATTGTTCCGAGCTGGGACCACGGGGCTTGTACCCCACATCAATTGGTCACAGGATGTGGGCTGCCTTGGGGAGGGGCGTGACTTTGCTGGTCCTCAGCAAACCCAGGAATGGGGAAAGCAGGGGTGTTTTGGGGGGCCTGGTTGTGTTGGTCAGCCAGGAACAGTCCGGGCAGCCTGAGGACCAGAGGTCGGGCATGAAGGATGGGGCGTGGGCAGAGCCGCCCAGGCCTACGTATGGGTCCCCATATTTAAAGAACAAAGCAAGGGGCCGCCCTGAGGCTGAATGGTTAAGTTTGTGTGCTCAGCTTGGGTGGTCCAAGGTTTCGCCGGTTCAGATCCTGGGTCATCAGGCCATGCTGAGGCAGCGTCCCACATAGCACAACCAGAGGCACTCACAACTAGAATATATAACTATGTACTGGGGGGACTTTGGGGAGAAAAAGGGGAAAAAAAAGATTGTCACAGATGTTAGCGCAGGTGCCAATCTTTAAAAAAAGAACAAGGCGCGATCCCCTTCAATGGGTCAGGGACTGTCGGTGGGTGTGGTTAGGAGAGAAAGGATTGCTGATTTCAAAGGGAGAAGATGCTGCCTGGGAACCTGAGGCAAAGTGTGGCATCCAGGACAAGTGCCACCAACTTGCAGTTTTTTAGCCATTTCCCAAAACAGCCTTGATTTGCAGCTGCTTAGACTACTTCATTCTATACCGCAGACGAGGGTAGCTTAACCGCATCGTTTTCCCCCTCAGTGCAAACGGCTTCTGAGGTGATCGCGGGGGCTCGGGCACCTCTGCGGACGCCTCTGCTGGGGGCTTCTTTGGGAGCTGGGGAGACTCCACGTGCAGATTGTCACCCTTACCACATGCTGCACTCCGGCGGCCGCATCGGTTGTAAGAACTTGAATAAATTGGCGTTTGATAACTTATTTTTACACAATAAATTTTATTAAACATAAATGGGAATCATTAGCTGAAACACTTAATTAAAACCATGGCCAAATTAGATAAATGCTAAGGAGAGTTCTCTAAATTTATTGCCCAATGATCTATAGGCTCGCTCAGTAATATACTCCCAGAAACCTCCTTAATGAAGCTATTAAGTGCATAAATATCATATGTGCCAAATGGCAAAATTTAGTGATGATCTAACCCAATTTACCTGCTAAGTAAATAAACCCTTCTGAAAGAAGCCACTAATTTATGCTGATGACAACCGCAGGCCGAAATCCCTCACCTGCCTGAAAACAGACCTTTTAAAAGAAGTAATTTATTGCACCCAGAGGCTAGGAAGTGGGAGCGCTCACCACCACTAAGCCGTTGGCTTTGAACTTTTCTTGTTCTATTTCTTGAACTTTCTTTCTTGCAAATGCAGAGCATGCACCATGGGCCACAGACGCATCCAGGCTTTAGTTTGCTGTGCTACTTGATGTGGAGTCTGGTGGAAGCTCCTTCTCTGCTCACAAGGTTGGGTGAGCTCTGGGCTGACTTGGCACCTGGACCGGCTGTGGTTTGGCAGGCCCAGGAGGGCTGCAGGTGTGTGCAGTCTGAAGGTGTGGCCTTGAAGGCACCCAGCCTCCCCTTCGCCTCCCACCCTTAGAACCTCGCTCCTTTGAGCTGTCAGACCTTCACTGCCAACAGATAGTTGGATCTCGTGCTCTCCTTCAGGAGCTGAGCTAACGAGATTGTCATGTAATGAGCCCATGATGGTGGCGCACAGTGGGCGCCGTGGGACTCGACCCTCCTTCCCGTGTTGAACTCAGTTGACCTCACCTACTGCTCTTGCCCTTGCTCGCTGCGCCAGCTGCACCAGCACCCTGCCTTTCCCCACACCTGGAGGGCCTTATCTCCTCCTCCCCCCAGTAACCAGGTGTCTGCTTCCTCCCCCACAGATGCCCAGGCTGCCAGCTCACCTTCCCTCCTCGCCATGTCTAGACAGGACTCTGCCTCTGTCATCCCTCACTCTGGCTTTTGCTTGTTTCATAGTGCTTGTCATCATGCGACATATTTTAAATTTATCTGTTTATCGTCTGTCTCCCCTCCGGTGATGTAAACGCCAGTGAAGCCGGGGGTGGAGGAGGGGAGCAGCTCCCTGTTTTTGTTCTCTGTGAATCCCTATCACCTAATTCAGTGCCTGGCACGTGGTAGGTGCTCACCAACTTTTTAAATAAATAAATCAATGAATGAATAATAAGCAGCAGCTGCTTGGAGCCCCTACTGTGTTAGGATAAGAACTACTCCTGCCCCTAAAACAGTTACCGTCTAGTGGGGATCTGAAATGAGGTGCACAAGCCTGTTCAAAAAAGCCGGTTGAGTCCTCTCATGGCAAGTGCAGGGTGTGGAAGCAGGCCCAGGAAGCACGTCTGCCCTAGTGTGGGGAGTGGGAAAGGCCCCCAGAGAGGTGAATGGAAGCTGAGTCCAGAAGGGGAGTCAGCCAGGTGAACTGGCTGCAGAGGTGACTGGCCGAAGGATGCTGGGCTGGAGGCTTGGCCCTGGAGGTACATACATCCATGTAGGTAGGGACGGCAGCCTCGGGGAGGCGTAATCACCCTGAGAATGGGTGCAGAGAGGGGACCAGACCAGCGACACGCATGGGGCTGAGGAAGAGCAGCCCTGAAAGAGAGGAGCAACAGCTCCCAGGGGCAGGATGGAGCCCAGGAGAGGGTGAGTCCAGCTGCAGGGAGGGAGCCAGCCACGGGCTGTGTCACCAAGTCAGCCGTTGCTCTGTGGCCAGGAAGGTCAGAAGTGTGGCTGATGGCCTGAACACAAGGCTGTCATGGCAACTGGTGGGTCCTGGTCAAACCGCAGTGAAGACAAGAGTGTTAGAAGGAGAAGAGAGACGCGAGGGTAGACACCCTTCTGGAGGTTTAACAAGTGGGTCTTGTAACCGTAACTCTCCATTTACCAAGGACGAATACGGAGCCCAAAGTCGCCCCAGTGGACCCAGGTCTGCGTGCCTTCAGAGCGTGGGTGGGGGTCATTCTGATTGTGGGTCCCAAGTGTGGACGTTTTTGGAGATGTTATCAGCTGGCCCAGGGACTTGGCACCAAGTGACACTACCCATGTGCAGAGGAGTCCTGGCCTTTCCAACTGTTGGTCCTGAACACAGAGAGCAGAGAGCCTCCTGTGGCACTGGCCTGTCTGAGCTGCCTCGCTCCCACCTGCCAATCTTCCTTTGCCACAAATACAGAAGCCCGTGCGGAAGGCAGCTTCTGCTAGACGCATCACTTTGCTGGGCTTTCTTTGAACTGATCGTTCTAAGATCAGCTTACGTCGCAGGCCAGAGAGGCTTGTTTTTACTTAAGGTAGTGACATCAAGTTTCTTTCAAAAACGCGTTCAGTAATAAAGTGAGTCAGTTGAATAAAAAATAAAAAGCTCAGTAAATTAGGGAGTGTTAACTGCTGAGTAGTCTGGAGAGATGGCCAGGGTGGGGGAGGTGGTACAGGTTGGGACACCTGGGGCCATATCATACCACAAAGATGACCCAACTTCACTGGGTTCCAGTGAAGGAGTGTTTTGTGACAATGGATGGGGACAGTCTATTTACCTTCTACTGGGTTGAATAGTGTCTCCCCAAAATTCATGTCCACTAGGAACCTCAGAATGTGACCTTATTTGGAAATAGGATCTTTGCAGATGTAATTAATTAAGATGACATTATACTGGATTAGGGAGGATCCTAAGCCAATCACTATGGTCCTCGTAAGAGGGAAATTTGGACACAGAGATGGACATACAGAGAAGAAGCCCGTGTGATGACAGAAGGAGAGATTGGAGTGACACCGCTGCAAGCCACACAATGCCGAGGGTCGCGGCCCCACCGAAGCTGGGAGAGGCCAGCGGGCTTCACTGAGCCTTTGGAGGAAGATGGCATGACTGCCAACTCTGTGATTTCAGGCTCCCCGCCTCCAGAACTGTGAGAGGGTGCATTTCTGTAGCTTTAAGCCATTTAGTTTGTAACAATTTGTTATGTCGCCACAGGAAACCTGGACGACCACTTTCGAAAACTTGGTTAATAGGTGATAAATTAACAATTAGAAAAATGGCCTCAGATGGTGTCTTGAGCATTTTGATTTTCATAAAATAGCTTTCTTGTGGTTTTTACCCTGGGTAGATCCTTCTGAAAGCATATGGTAAAAACGCAAGATTCTGACCCAAACCAGAGAGTCTTCAAAATATTAAGCATATTATATCTTTAAAAAAAAGAGAAGACTAACAACTATTGCATGAAAAATAGCTTTTTGTCAATCTATATTATTATTTCCAATAAATTTAATGACGTCAAAGTTGGTGGGACAGGTGGCCAGGCTTGGAATAATGACCCTTCTGGACATATCCTTGTCTTGTTCTCATTTACAGACTTAGAGGCATAAAAGCATATTTTCATAAAACCAGTGCTTCCATATGAAAGCAGATTCATCATTCAGATCCATCATTAATTTCCCAACGACGTTCTCACTGGCCATAAAAAAGACTTAAAGCTCTTTATGAAAATTTTATTCCAGAGAAAATGGTCTTGGAACATGGTTTGCACCAACCTCCTTTAACCTCTGGTTCCCTGTGTTATTATTATTAAGTAATAATGTCACTTCCTGCCAACATCATTCTTCCGTCTTTGTACTTCAGAAACCAAGCAATGCCTTTTGGAGTGGAGGACAAGGCAGCACTCAGTCATCGCCTCCTTGTGCTCCCGGCCGGCCCCAGGACGCCTGCTTCGATGGCAGTCTTACATCATCTTTTACGAGTACATCAACTTATTTGCAATTAAGTTTAGATTGTCTAATAAAATCTGGTGACATTTTAGCTTGCAGTTTATGTCCCAGTAAAAGGCTCCAAATGTTATTGCCGTAAGAATCCATGTGACAACCCAACATAAACCTTTTATTTCAAGCTGGACAGCTGACTGTGCGTTTAGAAACGGTAGGGCAGGGAGATGGAGGGACGGGGGGCCGTGACTGTTGACGATTCCTGAGGGCGTCATTCTCACTGTGAAGTTCCCCTTCTGGAGCTTAAAAATGGTCAGCTGTTTCTTGCTTTCTCTTTGTCTCTTTCTTATTTATTTATCTGAGATGTACCTTCTTAGATTTTTCAGCGTGCAATCGCAGGTTTTTGATTACAGGCACAATGTCGAGAGCCGCTCCCTAGAACGTATTCCTCCTGCACAACTGACACTTTATACCCATTGAACAGCAACTCCCATTTCTCCCTCCTGCCAGCCCTGCAGCAACCAATGTGCTCTCTGCTTCTAGGAGTTCGCCTATGTTAGATACGTCGAGTAAGTGGAATCATGTAGTATTTGGCTTCTCTTATCACAGTCTTCCAGGTTCACCCATGTCATTTCATATGGCAGGATTTTCTTCTTTTTGAAGGCTGAATAATATTCCATTGTATATACCGCATTTTCTTTATCCATGCATCCATCGAAAAACACTAGGTCATTTCCATATCTGGGCTGTTGTGAATAATGTTACAGTGAACAAGGGGATGCAGATAGCTCTTCACATCCTGATTTCAGCTCTTCTGGAGGAACACCCAGAAGGGGATTGCTGGGTGAGAATGGGTCGAGATGCCTCTGGTCATGGGTTTTGGGTTGGGCAATAGATGTGAGAGCTGAAGAGACCTCAGAGGGAGTCAGCCTTGCTGGTGGGATTGTTTCTGGTCCTCAGGAAATTAGGCCTTGAACTCAGCTCAGGAAAAGTAACTTCATTACAGTCGTACAGACGCTAAATAAGCGTCTTGCTCAGAGGTTCTCAGCCAGGGGTGCTTTTCTCCCCAGGGACGTCTGTCTGCAGACATTTTGGTTATCACACCTGGGGGTCAGTGCTGCAGGCTTCTAGAGGGCGGGAGCCATGGAGCTGCTAAACATGCCACAATGCACAAGACAGCCGCAGCACAGAGAAGGATCCAGTCCAAAATGTTAGCAGTCACTTTAGTGGAGAAACCCCGAGCTAACTGAATCGTCTGACTAAACAAAGCTGTGACTTCCCAAAGCGACTGCTGGACGGTCCTTGTCTTTGCTCTCTGAATCATGATGTTGTTCAGCTCTTGAAAGAGAGAGGCCTGCTCTGAATGAAAACACCGGGTGAGGTTGGGGGCCGGCTGGCCTGTCTCCCACCCCCACCTGAGGCAGGAGCTCAGTGAAGAGCAGCACCGGGAGAGCACATGGTGTTTGTAGGAGAGAGCAGACACAAGAACAGAATATGCAGCCAGAGATCTGGGAAGGGAGAAAAGAGCCCCAGTGATCGGTTTCGGTTTTCTATGGAAAGCAATGCACTTTTGAAGCAGCAACCTCATTTTCAAGTAGAAAGCACATCCTATGAGGAAAAAAAGTGCCCGGTGCATTTGGAAAGGGTTTTCCAGAAGCCCTCAGGATTTATGACCCCAAACTATGCTAACGGGTGCTCCCGACGAACCTCTGGGTATAATGTGGATGAAGCGTGGAATATTCCATGACTCTTACGTCTTAAAAGCTTACAGAATCCAGAAATGAAATCAGCTCATGCATAAAATATCCGCTCTCAGAGCCTGGTCATTTCCATGCTTGCCCTTGTGTGGGGATCTGGGTTATAAAGCATTGCGGTTAGACCCGAAAATCCTCCACCGCGTGGAGAGAGGCCCCTCTATTCATAGCTCTCCTCACGGTGACTTACAGCGTCTGCATTAATCTCGGTGTGAATTCTGAGCTCCCAAACTCCTAAGGAGGTATGCTAAACCCTTTTCCCTGTGGCATTCTTCCAGACGGAATTTAAGAGACACCAGAGGACGGCACATTTATACTGAGTTTGCAGTTTCCTAAACACGAAGAAGACGAACGGTTCTCAGTTAAGGAACACGGGTCAGATAGGAGCTTGAAATTGCATATTTGAGCTGACACCGGAGAGAAATACTCAGAGCGCCTCCAAGAAGTTTGCTGCATCTCTAAGCTTCGAAAGACCCTCTGATTAGAAATAGATTGAGGTCAGAGAGGGGGTCCTATTGGAATTAATGAGAAAGCCAAATGCCCAGAGCGCTAGCTGCCACACTGCGCAGCCGACCCCGGGTTTTGGGGGCGGTTTGGAGACCCCCTTCCCAGGGTGGAGGCAGCGGCTGGGTCCGTCCCTTCCCTCCTCTCCTCTTCTGTCTGGTGATTTGAGATCCTAAGTAAGATTTTTGAGGAGAAAATGACTCTGCTGTTAATTCAAGTGTGTGTGTGTGGGGGGGGACTTGTAGTGAAAAGACTGAAGTGAACTATTTAAAAAGAAAAAATCACTTTGTTTACTCTTAATGCTGAAGAGTCTTGGAGAGTGGAGAGTAAATGGACCACATTGGCAAACAGACGTTGGTCAAAATCTACACGTCCCTTCACTACCCTTCACTAGTCCCCTGACTATAACGCTGCTGAGTCATGGTTTCCTCACCTTTAGTGGGGGGCGCTGATTCATACCTTCCAGGGCACTTTGAGGATCTCATCCAGACAGTTATATGGTTATCTTATATAGAGAGACAACAATCTGGATAATAGTATCCAGAGCTCACGTGGGCTGCTGCAGGAGGGTGTGGACAATGGTCCTGCTTAAACACACACAGGAGGTGGGGTGATGGATGGCAAGTGAGTGGAGGTCTTGGTTCCCCACCTTGAGTTCGGTTGGCCTTCCTAAGCCCCAAATCATTCAGAGTTCTTTGATAGCAAGCAACAGAAACCAGCTCTGGCTATTTTAAGCAATAAAGGAACTTACTGGAAGGCTGTTGGGTGGCTGGTGCATAGTGTGGATAGGAACACTGGAGAATCAGGCTCAAGGGCAGGAAAGAAACCAGGTGAGCCCCTTTGAAACGCAGAACTGAGCTGAGAGTTTCGTTGGCATTACCACTGGAGTTGAGCCGATGGCATTTGGTTTTTTTGTTCTTTCTTTCCTAACCTGTTTTCCTACAGCTTTGTCTGGGTCACCAGCCTGTTCCTTATGGGAGGGCAGAGCATCTTCACTGAGATGCCCTAAACATGAGCACAGGGAGAGCAGTGACGCCCCCAGGTAAGTCCAGATGCTGGGAGCCAAAATGCTAAGTGTCCACTGTGGCTCATGTGACTCGAGCCTCCGTCCCCCCACCGCCTGCCCAATGCTGTCCTCCTGTCTTAGGTTTCCTTAGTTAAGCTGCCACCTCTGCCAGCTGGATAAGAAGTTACTGTCAGTTCCAAGTCAGCTGACCCAGGTTGTTTATCTGAAGTCAGGATTTTGCAGAAGCATCGGCTGCCGCCGCAAATATTCCTGTCACCAGGCAGGCAGCAAGTGGCATATGCTACCGTCTTAGGGAGTTTGAGAGTCTTTCTAATGATGCACTCCAAAACTTGGTCTTGGAGCTCAAAGTTTCCAAGTTAACTAACAACCAGAGTCCCCAGAAATAACATGGGCAAACATTGATTTCCAGCGCCTTCCATAGGCAGGTCCTTGACGCGTGAGTTCGGATGAACGCTGAATAAATTATCGGTCAGTGTTATCTCACGCAAATGCTGGGCTCCGCCTTCGTTCCCCTGTGCAGTGACAGTGAAAGAGTCTTTAGATTTGTTTCAAAAGTATCTCATCCTGTGAGATGATATGAAGAAATCTAGAAAAAAAAGAGACTAATACAGGCATATCAGCTAATTTAAAAAAAAAACCTTGCAAAACTAAGAGAAGCAAACAGCCTCTGAGTTTCAGGCTTATGAAATATTTATTCAGTAGCAAAGACACTGAAGTCAGAAATGAACTTTGCAAAGTAATTACTTTTGATCCCAGCAAAATGCATTCAAAGGCCTTCAGGTAAACATCATCTCTGATAGGTGGGAGGAGAATTGTAAAGCAACGTTGTACTTTTAAAGGAAACAAGCAATGAATCAAAGCAAGCAACTTGTCCAGGTGCCTGTCGAAAAGTGTTCCTGCGTGAAATTTTCTGGGTTACGCTCCTTGAGAGCTGCCGGGGATGTGAGCAGGAGAAGAGGAGATGTGATCAAACGGCAAATGAGGAAAGCCACAGGCAGCAGGACTGGAGAGGAGCGTCCCCCTTAAAGAAACTTTAAATAATGCACAAGGATTTAAAAATAGAGGATGTGCCACTAATTTTGATAAAGATCTTTAAAATGACATTATAATGAAAATACACTCAAACTAGGCCTCTCCTGGGAAAATGTCACTAGTTATGTTACATTTGTTTTCCGTTTTGTTCCAGTGCTTTTGTGAAAATAGCTTTATCTTCAATTCTCCCGGAGTGGAAGAATGAAGTTTCAGGAGAGGGAGCATTGTTTTTGGTTTTAAATGAATTCTCTAGGGAGAGTTCACTCTGTGTGAAGCGCACAAGCTTTTCCAAGGACTGAATTTACCGGCATGCTGTTTCCAGGGGCCGCTGTTCGCCTGTATTCTCGCATCTTCAGATTTTAATCCTCTGTCAAAATAGGCCAGGGTCCACTCCCAAGCTGATTAAGTGTAAGAAGTAACACCACTGACCAAAGACCCTGTAAAAAATGACCCCAGTTCCAAGTTAATATTTGGCTCCTCCTGGGTCCACACAGGCCTGGCTGGAGATGATCTGATGACCTCCGAGGATGGAAGCTTGTCTTAGGGCTGTTCTCATCTAGCGCGGGCAGCCGCCCCTTCAGGAGGGGAGACACACCGTCACCACTTCATTCCCCAGGGACGCCGATGTCGGGGCTCATGGAAACAGGTCCCCTTCTGTGAGGGCTGTTATGAGAAGAGAGTGTTTTATAAATGCCTCAGATAGGAAAAAGAGAGCAGGAAAATTTGATTCTGTCTCTTTCCTTTCATAAAAACCTAAAACGGTTTCTTATAACCCAAATGTCATTTCTGAAACGCTGTTCCTGGAACCCTCCTATTGAAATCTGGGGACACTATTTGAAAAGAAAAGAAAAGAGATCCGCCCCCCGGCCCAGTGGTGAAGATCACCCACTGGCTTTGGCTGCCCAGGGTTCCTGGGTTGGGATCCTGGTCAGGGAACTACACACCACTCATCAGGCCATGCGGTGGCAGCGTCCCACATAGAAGAATTAGAATGACCTACAACTAGGAGATACAGCTATGTACTGGGGCTTTGGGGAGAAAAAAAATGAAGAAAAAGAAAGAAAAATCTCCCTTCTCCTCCCTGGCTCATAAGTAGAAGTAAAATTCCACGAACAATTTTTGAAAGAAAAGCTTGGAATTGGTTTTCTCCCCTGTTGGATTACAGAACAGCAGGGCAGGTGAGCAAAGATTCAGAATAGTAATGAAGGTCAGGTCATCCTCCAGAGAGGGCTCCCGACTAATCCCAGCCTTTGTAATTGGACAGACTGAGGATTTGCAGGCTGTGCTTCGGAAGATCTGGAAAACAAGCCAGAGGTGTTATCTGAGGGGTTATCCAGGGGGCCGCTCCTCGCTGCCCATCGGAAGTGGGAGGGGCGCCGAGAGATGATTCACGCCTCCCACAAAGGCTTCTTGAAGGCCAATGGGAACTCATCCTGGGAGCAGCCTTCCTGCACAGGTGAGTCAGCAGGAAGCGCTCCCAGGAGCTTCAGGTGAGGGAGTGGGAGCGAAAGGACAGGAAAGGCGGAGAGAGGACAGGCAAGGGTCCCACGGAAGTGCATTCATCTGGACCGTCCAAGGGGACTCTGGGAGGTTTCTCAGGTTGGGGCTGGCACGTGCCCACTTGCCTAAGGGCTGCCCCAGGGCTCTCAGCAAGTGCAGGCAAGGGGCTGCAGGACCTCAGGGCCGTGCCCAGAGACAGTCGCAGGAACAAGAGCAAAAGATACACAGCAAAAATACGCAGAAACCAGAAAGGAGCAGCGGCCCTGCCCAGAAATGGTGAAGGGGACAGGAGGGCTCCGCGAAGAGCACCGACAGCGCCTCTGCAGGACGCATCGCGGACTGAGGAGCCACGGGCGCGCCCGGTGCCAGCGGCCCGGTCTCGGAGCCTCCGCGTGTGGAGCAGCACCGGGCCCTGCCGATCGCACTCCCACAGGTGCGCGCTCGAGGCCAGGTGCCGGAAATCCTTTGCCAAGAGGCGCTAAACGCGGGTCGAGTTTACCTGAAAGCCCCCGCGCTCCTGCCTTTCAACCTCAGCCAAACGTCCTTACAGGCATTGGGTTACAAGACCCTTTTGGCTAAAGCCATTTCCTCCCTGAGATTTAATAGATTTCCGTGCTCAACTCGCTGCTTTGCATGCTTCGTGGAATCCTGGTTCGTTTGTGTGACTACATTCTTCTCTTCCGAGGAAGACAGGTAGAGGCCCTTTCTCCCCCAGCAGATGTGACGCTATAGCTAAGTGACAGTGAGAAGTAATTAGCACCCCGAGCCCCCACTGCCTGCAACCTGTCTGCCGCAGTTCCCACTTTCCCTGTCAAACGGAGCCGAATGAGGCGCATGGATAATTCATGCTTATGCTCCGAGTGCCGGCAGAGAGTCTGCTGGGGGGGGGGGGGGGGGGGGGGGGGGAAGGAGCTTAGAGGGCCCGGTGGTCTTCCTTCTGAAAGAGGGATTTTACCCAAGAAACTAACTGACGGATGACCAGCTCCAATGGGCTCTTTGCAACACAGACACCCCAACAATCTGCCCAAAGTGGAACCCTGAGGAGGGCTAAATCGGTTTGGGGGTCCCCCATTTCCCTCGTAAATGCTCTATTGTTCATTTGCCCAATAAGTCTTCATGGAACCCCACAGAAGGAATAGATGAACCAGGGCCTTCTGTCCCTTGTCATGTTATCAACTCGGACAAGCCGATTGTTGACACTTCCTGTCTTACTGAGACGCATGGTCCTGCCACTTCTTGCATGATTACTGGAAGCCTTGCTGTCTTCTCTTAGCCAAAAGTGATAGGTGCTAAGTCACCGGGCCTTGCCTTCAAGGTCGTTCTTCTCCCCCTCTTTGCATTGCTCCTGCTTGTAGCCAAGGTTGGACCCTCATTCCTTTTTTATCCTTTAATGAAATTATTTTGGTTTTTAATCGAAGTATAACGCATACAGAAAAATAAATCTTAAACGTACATCTTGATGAGTTTTCACAAAGTAAACATAACATGTAACCTACCCAGGTCAGGAAATAGACACTGCCAGTCCCCTCACACCCCCTGACAGTCACTAGACCCCTCCTCTCCAAAGATAACCCGGTCAACACTGAGTACCCAGATTAGTTTTGCCTGTTTCTGAACTTTATGTGAAGGGAATTGTATAGTAAGTTTGCTTTTGTGTGTGGCTTCTTTTGTTCAACATATTGTCTGTGAGATCCATTCTTTTGTTGCTTGTGGGAAGATTTCCTTCCTTTTGATTGCTGTGTAGTATTCCACTGAATGCACATACTAAATCCATTTTTCTGTTCTCTTATTGACGGGCATTTGGATTGTTTACAGATTTTGGCTATTTTGAATAATGATTCTGTGCATGATTACCCTTATACAATTCTTTCGATGAATATACATAGGCAGTTCTGTTGGCTCTGTACCAAAGAGTGGAAGTCCGGGTTCCCTCGTGCTTCTCGCTTGCACCCCTGCAGCAGTCTGGACCTGAGTTTGCCTTGATCTATCCCCTGCCTGTCCCCCTCCCCCCCACACGCTGTAGCCACATCTGCAGGAAGCTCTGCTCAGTTCCGCTCAGCAATTCTCAAAGGTTCCACCAACTGTGCCACATAATGGGCCTTCTGGGATATTTTTTATGCAGTAGACTGCCAAACATGGCCACACATTCCTCCCGTGTGGATTCGTACCTCTTTGCAATGTGACGTTGCAGCCTCTCCCCATTTATCCACTCCCTTAAATCTGAGCTGGCCTCCTGAGTTGTTTTGACAAAACAATGTGGTGGGAGTGACTCTGCAACTGAGGCCTCAAGAGACCCTGCTGTTTCCCTCTCACTCCCTGGGGCGCTGAAACCCATCAATGTGCTATAGAGAAGTCCAGGGAGAAATGCCATGTGGAGAGAGACGTCAAGATGTCCGGTTAAACCCAGCCCTGACGCAGCCGCCCAGTCAGCCCACAGAATCATGAGACATGGGGTGTTAGAAGCCTGAAGCTTTCCTGTGGTTTGTCACGCAGCGAGAGGCTCCCTGGTAGACCCCATACCACTTTGCCTTTACTGTCCGTGTTTCATTCACTTGATCACTCTCGCCCTCTCTTCTGCTTTTCAGGTTCTTGTCCTGCCTTCCAGTCTCTAGTGCGTGTCCATTGACCCCGGTGGATTTTCTCCTGGTTCTCCATCCGGATGTCGTCTCGTCCTCGTTGGAACACTCAGCGTTGCTCTTCGCCTCTCTCGGGTGCACGCTGCCTTGTGATTCAGCTGGTTGAGTGCTTACTGTTCCCCTAGAGCAATCTTCTCTGGAGTAGGACCATCATCATTATTCACGTTACTACTGTTTCGAATAACGAAGATGCTCTCTCGCCTTGAGCATCTTCTCTTTGCAGGTCCTCTCAAGGAGCTTCCTAGACATCACCTCCTTCACTGTGGTCCTCCCCCTGAGAAGGCTCATCACCCTCTTGAGTGGTTTAGAAGATTGAGGCCACAGAGCGGAATGTTGTGTCTCCAAGATGAAGTGGGGATTTGAACCCAGGTGGTTAGCTCCACAGCCATGACATTTCCGCCTGCTTCACTGCATGGCATCCTGCCAGGTACAGAGCAGGCACTCAAATACCTACTGAGTATAAACGGATCTGAGTTCCTGGGTCTCTAAAGGTTAATGTGTTACCTATTCTAGGCATCTCTGGTAGGAAGTGATTTAAGCTAACAAAGAAAAGCAAGAGTGGAAAAATAAGTACTTTCCCAGGAAAAAAATTCCCAGCATGAAACACACACTGCAGTGTTTTCTGGTTAAATTGGGGGGCTCAGACCCCCAACACTGCCCTGTTATCAAGCACCGAGTTGCTGCGCTATGATGCACAGTTGACATTCTTCAGCTCAACTAACCCATGAGGTTGTGCTGACACCATCATCTTACATCTAAAGAAACCAAGGCTTGGAGTGGTCAAGCTGACTGACAATCATGTCAGAACTGGCATTCATCCTAGGCCTCCCTTAGGCTGTTTGTTTATTTAACAAATATTTATTGAGCTGATACTATATGCTAACTTCAGAGCCAATGGGATCAATTCAGTATGAACACTTCATCCTCTCTGAGATGGATGCTCACATCCTGCATGTTCTCCAAGCTTGACATGACAACATCTCCTGCTAAGCTGGGTTTTCTAGTTCTAAGATCAGCTTCATTTGAAGGCACATTTTCATGTGAGGAGCAGGTGGTTGGCTGCAGGTCATGGGCCTTATTTCTTAGACTTACCACCTGTTAATGGTTCATACAATTTGGAGACTTGCTTGTAAGTTTATTGTCAAGTTTTGCCTAGATAAAAAGTGAGTTGTTGTAACATATTCCCAAGACTTTCCTTCTCTGTCTCGTCACCTCTGGATAAATCGAATGGCTGAGTTTTTAGATGTTGTGAATAGCTGCCTCTTTTATTTTTCAATATTGTTTGACCTCAAAGAATATAAGCTATATTTTGTTGAAGTAATAATTCACAGCATGGTTGTTTTATCATTGGAAGGGTTTTATCTTCTTATTCTTTCTTAGATAAGCATTAATAATGAAAAATGGGCAGTAAAACATTTCTCCTTAGGATTTTGCCTGGTTGCATAAGATGGGTCACACTCTCAATGAGCCTAAATAAAATTTCCTCCACTTAATGTTCTTGCTCATTGGTTATTATTTGGAAGAATAATGACGAAAATTTGAGAAGCCTTTCAGATGGAACTTAAGAACTCACATTTAATATTTATGGTGTAGAAAAGCCTGAATTGGAATTTCCAAAGTGAGGGTGTAGGGTAATGTAGAAACTGGTTCTGGGCATTGCTCACCCTGATATAAATCAAATTGGATGCTTTTCTTTAATTGCACATTTCATCAGGATGCAGGTTGAACCCAGAATAATGTTAGCGCTTTATCCCACTTGCTGACTCAAACAACACATTTCGTTTACTTCAAATATTCTAAAATTCAATGCATAGACTTGGTACTTATTTATGTTGCACATTGCATCATTTACTATGCATTTTCCAGCTCAGTGTAAAAAGGCTGAGCTCTGAAGTCATGGGTTCAAATCCTGGGTAAGTTCTTTAAAAGCCCTTTGCTTTGCTGACCTTGGAGTGCCTCAGTTTCTTCATCTGTCAAATGGTGACTATAACCATATCACATTCATAGCATTGTTTTGAGGACTGAAGGAGATAATGTTTGGGATGCACTTGAATCGTGCCCAGCCCTAAGCAGGTCCTGAATCAAACTGCTGTTATTATTGATGGTGTCATGATTATTAGCAGGGGGGACCAGACTTATGTAGGGCAAAGAAGAGGTGGGCCACAAGATGCTGGGGCTGAGGGGGACCGATCAGTGTGGATGGGCAGGGGTATTTGGAACATTGTTTCTCAGAGAAGTTGCTATTTGCAAAAGAACTCCTGGAGGAATGGGTGGTGAGCCTTAGACAAGCAGAGGGGGGTGGGACTAAGACAAGCTTGGCGTGGGTGGTGGAGGAAGCCGGGGAGACGTCAGCAGATATGTGCAGATTCGCATCTGCATTCTCTAGTGTGCAGGATGGCTGATTTGTCCCAGTGTGTGTTTGTCATTTCCTGAGTCACGTGGTCCCCATGCTCCCTGCATTTTGAATATGTCTTTCCATTCATTTGTCTTCTGGATGCAGGGATTTAGCTCTAGGAACAAATTCTGTGTATTGGTTGCTGGTTCAGAACATACACGCGCCTGCCGCGTGCCAGTGAACAGGTCAGTGGGGGGTGCTCAGGGCACCCTTGGATGAGCTAGGGGCACTGATGCAGTGAGGGTCTTGCAGAATGGAGGCAGGGCTCTCTTCTGGGCAGTGGGGGTGGTGCTGCCTTCAGAGCCTGCTTGTTATTCATAGAGGAAAGGAAAATTTTGCAGAAATAGGATAAATGTTCCATGCAATTGCACAAGTTTTCTTGTCAAATTAAAAACATGAATGGTGTGGCAGCAGCTTAAATGTTTTATGCTTCTTTGGTGCCACTTCCAGCAAAAGGAAGAAGAAGAAAACTAAAAGCGTGAGAAGGAGATGAAAAAGGGAAAAAATTCCCAGCACAGGTGAGGCTAGGTTTGTTGGCTTCACGAATCAACAGATTCTGCTCATAGGCAAGGCGGAAGGCTGCCAGGAAATGAGGGAGGGGATCAGGCCACTTCTGAACATCGTCTGTCGCAGCTTCTAAGAGCACTTTGGTGCTGTTGCTTTTGTTGTGCTGTTAGAGGGTAAGAAAACTATGATGGAACTGACTAGCACCTAGCGCTGTGCCATCTAGAACCTCTGCAACCTGGATCTGTTCTGGAGAAATAGGAACCACAGGTCTTATCCTGAAACAGTTGCAAGCGTTCTCTCCCCCAGGAGATCAACCACAGGACAAGGTATTCTGAGACGAGAGGAACATATTGGAAAGTGTCCCTCCCTCTCCACTCAGCCTTGCACATTGGGCGTGCATCAGTCAAGATATTTCAAGCAGAGAGGGAATTAGGTGCTTAAGGCTTTGTTGGTAGAGTTGAGATGTGTGGAAGCCACGGGGTGGGGGTGCTGCCCAGAAATCAGGGACCTGGAGGAACCTGCTGGAATCTGCTGAGGAAGCCACCACTGCTGCCTGCAGCCTGAAGTAGAAGGCTGCCTGTGGACCATGCGGGGCGGGGAAGAGTCAGGAGGCCTCTGCTGCTGCTGGTTGATGCTTATCTCTGTCTTCCAAATCTCACTTGAACACCTCTCATGGGTGGAATCGAACCAGATTCTTGCTGGAAAGGGATTCTGGACAACGTAGTTCCTAGGCTTCCAGCTCCCGAGGTGACATGGCACAGTTGTTGTAGGGAATGGAGTGGTGCTGAATGCCGACAGACCGTAGCTGGACAGCCCACCCATATAGCTACTCGGCATCCATACTCACATCCTACCCGTATTTAATTTCCAAACAGCAATCATAGAAATATCATCATGCTTCCTCACGTAAAAGGAGAAATGCTCACCTTCACCCAAAAGAAGGAGGCCCCCGGTCCCATCGGTCACAGTGTGCATCTCTGAGCGACGGTCAGCCTCCTTGTTGAGTACAATCACCCTTGGAAAGACTCTGGCCTAAAGACTGAGTTATTAGGTGAGCCACAATCAGTACACCTTCCATAAAATGGTAGGGGATGGGCAAGCAGGGAAAACGACGTTGATTACTATTGATAAAAACTCACCTAAGAAAGCAAACAGGGATGTGTGTAGGTAGCAGAGGCCTCATCTCTGCCACCGGGCGCGAGGCCGTGTTTGATATTTAGACGCTCCTTCTTCACCCCCCGGCTCCGCGCTCTTGCTGCTCTCAGCTGTCTCTGAAGCTTGTGTGGGTCCACTCAGAACTTCATTCCCGAGGGACTGAGCTCTTAGGAGTCTCGCCTGCTGTGAGTTTGCTGTGGTTTTCCACATGGATGTCTTAAGAGGTCCCAGAGCGTCCCTGGGTTCTATATCTCCTCCTCCTCGCTGCCCCGTTGTATAGCAGCAGCCGAAGTCCCCTAATGGAAGTGCGTCCAGTAACCCTGGCCAGCACGGAAAGCCCTTTCATTGCCTTTGGGACCATGAGAAGCCTCAGATGGTCACGCCACAGTCAACAGCCAAGACCTCAAATCTGAGGGGCTGAAAGTTGCGGGGATGGGAGGTAAATGCTCTGTGTGGGGGTTGTTGGTGTCCTCGTGAGAGGAGCTCCTTCAGCTCGACCCCTTAGTTCTGGGCCCAAGGATTCTGACCAGGGGAGAAGCATCCCCATGTCTCCATCCTGGTCCAGAGCTTCAACTGCGTCTTGTGGATGCAACCTCAACTTGGCGAGGTGCTGGCTCCCACCGGCAGCGTGACTGAGTCTTCAAAAGGCCCTTCCTCACTCTACCTGTTAGAAAGACTGACTATAGAGCCACAGGGATCCCGTCAGTGTGGCACCGGCGGAGTCAGATCAATGGAAAAGAACAGAGAACTCAGTAGTCAGAACTCTAAAATGCCCAGCCGATCTTTGATAAGGGTGCGGAAGCAATTCAGTGGAAGGAGGACGGCTTTCCAAGAAATGGCGCTGGAGCAACTGGGCATCCGTAGGCAAAACACTCCAAGACATGGACCTCGACCTGGGCCTCAGTCCTAACACAAAAACAAACTCAAAATGGATCATGGCTTTGATGTAAAACTAAAACCGTAAAACTTCTAGGAAAAAAAAATATGGAATAAAATCTGTGGAGTCTAGGGCTGGGTGAATAGTTCTCAGACTTGACACCAAAAGCACAGTCTGTAAAAGAAAAAAATTGCGACATTGGCCCCCATGAAAATCAAAACTTCTGCACTGTGAAAGCCTGCGTGAAGAGGATGAAAAGACAAAGTACAGACTGGGAGAGAATATTTACAAACTATCTGATAAAGGATTAGTACCTAGAATATATAAAGAATTCTCAAAACTCAACAGTGAAAGAAACCCAACAATGCAACAAGAAAATACGCAAAAGATGTGACGAGGTATTTCACAGAAAGGGTATACAGATGGTGAAAAGATATTCAACACCATTAACAGCAAAGAAAATACAAATGAAGACCACAATGAGACATCACTGCTCACCTGTCAGAATGGTGTAACAAAAACAAAACAGTGATAACACCAAATCCTGGCAAGGCTGCAGAGAAGCTGGGTCGCTCCTGTGTTACTGCTGGGAATATAAAATGGTACAGCCACCCTGGAAAGCAGTTTGGCAGTTTCTCATAAAACTAAATATGCAATTACCATACAAGGCAACCATTGCTCTCCTGGGCATATATCCCAGATAAATGAAAACATGTTCACACAAAAACCTGGACGTGAATGTTCATAGCAGCTTTGTTCATAATCACCCCAAACTGGAAACAACCCATCTGCCTTGTATCAGGTGAATGGTTAAGCAAACTGTGGCACCTCGAACCATGAATACCGCTCAGTAATTGGGAAGAACGAACTGTGGATGCACACAAAAGTGGTGAATCTCAAGGGAATTACGAGTGGAAAAAAGTCAGTCCCCGAAGGTTACAGATTTTTCTACCTATGATTCCATTTATATAACATTCTCAAAATAGCAAAGTTACAGCAATGGAGGCCAGATGAGTGGTTGCCAGTGTTAGGGAAGGGCTGGGGGCGAGGGGTGGGTGTGACTCTCAGAGCAGCGTGGGGTCCTTGTGACGGAACTGTCCTCTATCTTGAGTCTGGTGGTGGATACATGAAGTTGCACAGGTGATAAAATTGTATGGAACTACACATGCGCGCACACGCACGAGTACAAATAAACTGATGTATCGGGGTAAGATGAGTGGATTGTATCAATTTCCCGGTTGTGATATCACACTCTAGTTTTGCAAGATTTTACCATTGGAGGAAATGAACAAGGGGTACAAGGATCTCGGCATTGTTTCTTACAACTGCGTGCAAATCTATGATTATCTCCAAATACAAAGTTTTTAAAAAAAGGTGGTGAGGCATGGTAAGAAAAGTAAAGCTCCGGAGTGGCTCCAGTGACTCATTTCTTCTGCGGTAAACGAGTTCCTGGGCATAATCCGGGTTTCAGTCGATATTTGTTTCGTGCATGAATGAGTGACCGTCCATGCTGACACTCACCGTGCCCAGCGTCTGCCTGAGTCAGTCTGATGGCAGGTGTGCTTGACCTTGTGGCAGGTGGATCATGATTGGTCTGCCTCAGTTTTAAATTGAAAATAATTTAAATGTAAGCAAGTTTAAATTATTTTGACAAAATAAGTAAAAATACTTATAAAATATTAAAGGTAAATAATTGTATGTATGAAAGGTATTGATTATTGTATGATAATTTCATATCCTGCTACCTTAATGCATTACCTTATTGTTTGATGTTGTATGATAATTTTATCATATTGTTTGATGATTGTGTGATTATTATATGGTAATTTTATATCCTGCTACCTTAATGCATTACTTTATCGTTTGCATTTCTTACTTGGATATCTTTTTAAAGACAAAAAAGTTTGTATGAAAATAATAGTGTGGCTAGTGGGAATATAAACTTATCAAGTTTTATTGGGAGGTAACATGATAACATAAACCAAAAACAGATCTGAGGCTGGCCCTGTGGTCTAGTGGTTAAGTTTGGCATGTGCTCCTCTTCAGTGACCTGGGTTCACAGGTTTGGCTTCTGGGCACAGAACTACATCACTTATCAGTAATGCTGTGGTGGCAACCCACATACAAAATAGAGGAAGATTGGCACAGATGTTAGCTCAGGGCCAATCTTCCTCACCAAAAAAAAAAAAAAAAAAGAAGACCTAAAAACAACAATAAAAAATAACAAAAACTTTAGTCCAGCATCCAACTTTTATGAATTTATCCTGAGAAAATAACTGGACAAGTGTGTAGAGATGTATGTGCAAGGTAAACAAACAGAAACAAGTAAAATGTCCAAAACAAACAAAAAAGGATTAAACAAATTGTGGTGTAGCACAATTGAAACAATTGACAAGGATATAGTATTCAAGATGATGCTGTGGCTCTCTGCTTACAACAGGGAGAAGCTGGTCCCAGTGAGGTAGGTTGACGTCGCTGGGTTTCACACTAGTGTGCTGCAGGAGTCCACACTTATCTGTCCAATACCAAGGTTCTGGGTGTGGGTTTACACAAGCACCCAATCAGAGCAGCATCTGAAGGGAAAAGACCCGCCCTTCCCTGTGCTAACCTGTGTACCGGAGATTTCAGCTCATTACACGTTTAAAACAAAGTATCCTTTTATGTGGTATATATGTATATATACACACACAGAATGAAATACTACTCAGCCATAAAAACGAATGAAATCTTGCCATCTGTGACAACATGGATGCCCCTAAAGGGTATTGTGCTAAGTGAAATAAGTCAGAGAAAGACAAATACCGTGTGATTTCACCTGTATGTGGAATCTAAAAAACAAAACAGACGAACAAACAAAACAAAACAAAACACAAACAGACTCATGGATAGAAAGAACAAACCGGTGATTGCCACAGGGGAGGGGCATTGGGGGTGCCGCCAAAAGAGGTGAAGGCAAGTACAAGGCACAAACTTGCAGTTATAAGAAATCAGTCATGGGGTGCAACGTGCAGCCTGGGGAACACAGTCAATAATATTGGAACAGCTTTGTATCGCGACAGATGGTTCCTGGACTCGTCATGGTGACTTTGGTACTGTATATAAATATCGGATTGCTATGTTATACACCTGTCACTAATATAATAATGTATGTCAACTATACTTCAATTAAAAAATTTGATCCCTTTAGGCATTTGTAATTATTTTCCATAATGATTACTTACATACATAAAAATAATAAAGTCTCCTGAGTTACATTCTGGGAAACTTGCATTTTGTCATTTATATTTTTCATTTTTATTAGATTTATTGCATGGAAAAATCTGAATGAAAACGGCACCCTTTATTTTCGATCTGATTAAGAAGGACAGCCTGGTTCTGAGCAGAGAATGAGCCATGGGGCACGTCTAGCAGGAGGGATCAGGGTGGGTGTTCAGGAGGGCGCCCTTGGAAAGACACGGCTGGTGCTTGTCCTAAGAGACGGACCTTCAGCTCGGCCGAGAAGAAAGGCTTCAGGGCGGGGAACATTCCCTCTTTCCTCTGGGTCCCCTGTGCCTGGCCAGTACCTGGCACTCCAAAATATTTGTCGAGCCAATAAAATAAAGTGATTTTGTTAACCCGGGAAGGGTTTTTGGCTGCCTGCCCTCCCCTGGATGTTGTTCTTTGCACTGAGGAAGAAGCGATGAGCTGGGAGCCACGGTCCTGGTTTCTGGTGGGGGCAGACGGAGAAGAGAGTTCAGCAGTGGAGGCAAGATGGGGAGAAATCATCAGTGTCATGGGAGAGAAGGTGGGGCTGTGGCAGGGACGGAACATTCAAACCCAGCGGTGGGTGTGATGCTCACAGCCAGGCTGGCACGACTGGGAGCAGGGCATTCTGGGAAGAGCAGTGAGGCAGAAAAGAGCTTCAGGGCCCAGGAGTGGGGGCCACGTGGCCGAGGTGCGGGGATAAGGGAATGTAGCAAGGTTTGGTAACGTGGGCTCTGATGGCACAGTGAAGAGCTGGACTTTATTCCAGGGGGCCCTAGGAAGCTATCTCAGGGCTTTGAAGTCTACCCTCTACTGAGGGTAGAAGAGTTTTAGATCTATAGACATGCTCTCCATTTACAGAAGAGAGCTCCTTCACACTCCCTGTCCAGTTTCGCCTGTCGCTAACATCTTACATTTCTATGGTGCATTTGTTATGACCAAGAAAGCAACGCTGGAGTATTACTGTGAATCTAACTCCAGTCTTATTCGGATTTCACCACTTTCACATTATCTTTTTTCTGGTCCAGGATCCCGTCCAGGACAGCACATCACATTCGGTCATCACGTCTCCTGGGTTCCTCTGGGCTGTGATGGTGTGGCGCCCCTGGTCTCTGATGACCTTGACAGTTTCCAGGAGTCAGGCCAGGAGTTTTGTAGGCTGTCCTTCAGTTTGGATTTGTCTGATGTTTTTCGCATGGTTAGGCCGGGATTATGAGTTTTTGGGGAGAAAAGCACAAAGATGAGTGCCCTTCTGATGGTACAAGGGTGCATGCTGTCAACGTGACTTACCACTGAAAATGTGAGCCTGGGTCACCTGGACAAATATTGGAGGGTTTAGTATTTGAGGTGACGTGGTTGTCTGTCACATCCTTTAAAAAGGCCATTTGGGCCAGATGAACGGGTAATGTGAGTAGAGGAACAGTAGGAGGAAGGCCAAGGTGTGGTGGGGGACAGTGGGTGACCTGTTGGCCCCCCAGGGGCAGATTCACGTAGAGGTGGGGGAGGGGGTGAGGTTGTGAAGAGTTTGAACGCCAGGCTAGTTTTAGTTTTATCTCAGTAGTTTTCAAACGCTGGCTCTGAGTTCTGCCTTCGAACAGAACTTTAGAAAAAATAGTGAAAAACAATATAAAACCTAAAAATGAGTTCTCTGCGACAGAAGAGGGGACACTGAGGCCAGAGTCGCTGGAGGCCCTAAGATCCCTGAGTGGAGCCTGCTGGGTGTGTGAGGACAAGCAAAGATCAGCGATAGGCAGGGGGAGCGAGGGTGGGTGCGGCGTCTGGGTCATCACGCCCCGCAGGGACACGAGGAAGGCTCCGTCCCTCGTCCAGGTGGGAGTCCCCTGTCTCTGGATCGAGTGGGCAGAATGGAAAGGAATGCACAGCCTCCAGAAGTGCAAGGAGGAAAGGAAGGAGGGGCAGAGCTGTCTGCATGCCTGTTGATGGGAATGAGGGGCCCGGACGATGCTGACGCTGGCAGGAATGAGGAGCCAGCCCACCCCTCGTGGGGAGGAAGACCTCGGGGTTTGTGTAGGGGCAAAGATGGGACCACTGCATTTCCTCTTGTCTGGTCTCATGGGACAATTCAGGACAACTGAATGGGACAATTCCAGACTGCAGAGGACAAGCGGAGGGTCCTTCTTCGTTTTGGGCTGGCCGTTGGTGAGCTGTGGTGTCCTTGCCTTGAACTTGCGCCGCTGTCTCCCAGACCCACGTTTCTCCTTGGCGGGAGGGTTTTTGCAGTGTGGTGGTAGACAGAGCAGGATACTGACCACAAACGATCGCCCAAGAGGAAATCTCGTCTAATGAAGGGCTCTCCCAGTACTGAAATGAACTCATAGCCTGTGTTGGTATGTAACGCCTCCTTAAAGAGTCTAGAACGTGGTATTAATCTGCACGTGTATTTCCTCCTCATTAGGTTGCTGTGCCTGGTATACAGTAGGCACTGGTCTATATCTGCTGGATGGATGAGTGCATGGATGAGTGGTTCAAGTTTCCCAGACAGAGGGGGTGTCCCTTCCGAGTTGAGGGGTTAGTGATGTGCAGGTCCCCAAGGCCGCCGCTCCGTGCAGCACATGCGTGTGTAGGCCACGAGTCTCCATGGGCCACTTTAACAGAACCCTTCATCTAGCTCATGGGGGGGACTTCGTGTCCAAAAGTGACAATTAGGAGTGCCTCTCACTGAAGGGATGAAAACCAGTCTTGACAGCAATGCCCATGTGGAGGGTCTGCTGTGTGCTAGACACTGCATCGAGCACTTTCCGTGGCTCATTTTCAACTGCTTCACAAGCCAACAAAGCAGACTCGACAGCCCCGTTGTACGAAGACGGGAGATTCAGGGGATACAGTTACAGCTGCACCAGGAGAACCAGCAGAGTCCCGATGGCGGGGGGTGAGCATCTCACTGAGGGGTTTTAACAGTCGTGGTCGTTAGCCTGGAGAGAGCTGTGGCTGCAGGCACCCCCCACGCGCACGGTGCGCACACACCTTCTCCAAATGCAAACGGTCGGCCTGAGTGGCCTTAGTGCAGTGGCTCCCACTCGCTTCCTGTTGGCCATCACAGAATTAAACAGCCAGGACCCCAGCGAACATTCCGTCTCAGACCCTGGACTTTTCCAGGACTTCTTGGTCCTTGTTCTGCTTGGAGGCAAGTCAACCCACACTGACCGAGCACCACCAGTGAGTCACGTCTGGGAAGGCGACGTGGCCCACGTCCTTGGAGCTCCCAGTCCAGCAGCTGCCCCTTTAACGGACCTTGGCGGGACAGAGTCCTGTGTGTCTGCCAGACATCGGCGATGCTCTCATTACAGTAATTGCCCTGCACTGTTCCAGCAATTAAGCCCCTCAGTGTGTGTGGGCACATGTGCCCCAATTAGTTACGTCCTCTACCTAATACAACGTTAATATTTGATAGCAGTCCTAAAAATTTAAAGTTAAATAATTATATAAACTGAATTAAGATAGCGTAATACTACCAATCAGAGTAGTGTGGCCTCATAATCCAGTGCGATGTCAAATGAATCCGCCAATTAGGCAGCACGTCAGAGGGTAAGACCGCATCCTGTATTGCTTTGCCTTAAATAATTTACAACTCCTCCCATCCAAGAGCAAACTGCTGTCTCTTGGTTTAAGAGTGCTCCCTGCAGCCGTGGCTAAGCTGAGTGGCGCTGCCCCAGTGCCTGCAGGCGCCTGGTGCCAGGGCGGGAACACGGGGAGTGGTGGCGGGGAGACGTCTGCGGGGAGTCGATGGTCCAGGATGGAGCTGCTCAACGCCCTGGGGACAGGCGAGACCAGGACTGCTGAAGGCAGTGCTGTGTGCGAGAAGCTCTGAGATGACAAGAACAGACTCTGCCCCTAGAGGGGCAGCTCTGTTTCCACACAGAGCAGCAGCAACTGCGCGCCACGGGGACCACTGCAAATAGAAGTGGACCAGAGTGAACTCAGATGTCTCCAAACTGTGCCGAGGAGGAGGGCAACAGAGCTGAGTGAGGAAAACGAGATCATGATTACCAAGACTGATGTCTTACGGTTTCTGATTCAATTTTCCATGTCTTCCTTTAAGTAATCAAACGGCTAAGCATAAAACTTGGGTACGCTGCCACCAGATGGCAGCATTCTCTCTTTTAAAAACACACTTTGTTCAACACCTACTTTGTGCCAAATATTCTAGGCATACAGTAGGGACCAAGGCAGAGACAGTCCCCGGCATCGTGGAGCCAGAGGTGAATGGGATGGCAGGTGCTTAGACCCTACAATGTGTTGTGAGAAATAGCTAGCTCTAAATGCTGTAGTAGTAGTTAACAGAGAGAAAAACTGTTTTATCTAACTCAAAGCTATAGTTTTTTTTATTACAACAGTTATTAAAATAAATGGAAAATAAATATTAAAATAGTTATTGTGAGAAATATTATGTTTAGTTATAAAATTGAGTAGAGGTTTTCAAATCTCTTTAAATCTCGTGTAACCAAAATTGTGAGGAAGCAAAAACCATGAAAATAGAAAGAGCTTTCTGTTTGCTCTGGAATGGGGATTTGGGAAGCCCTCCCAACACAGGCTAGCCTTCGAGCCCACTGTAGCTGGAAAAGCAGGAACCAGAGTGAGCATTGCCCCGCCACACAGCCCAAAACCTGAGTCGCTGTTTGTTACCACCGAGTCTCACATGCAAACTTGTCTTCAGGTTTCCATGGGGTCTGCTCCCTCATCCGCTGTGGACCCCTGTCTCGTATTCAGACCCTCCAGGCTCACCTTCAGCTCAAGGACTTCAACTGGCTTAAGCTGCCTCTGGGTTGAGGGGGTCTGAAAGAAGTTGCAGCTTCAGCTTTGGCCGTCACCCTGTTACTGCGCATCTTTACTGCCTTCTGGTCGAGCCGAGAGCAGACAAGACTTCAGTTTCCCCGGAGACCAGTTTTCAGCAAAAGAAAAGGAGGAATGAAAATATAGTCTCAGAATGGCTAATGCTGTTGGGAATGAGAAAACCCTGTGACTATTTTTATACCCCCTTCAACCAGAAGGAGGCGCTCTTCCACTCCAATTCTCTCTCGTGGTCTAATATTTTTCATTCTGTCTTATATGTAATAAAATCTTAGAGAATTTGGAAAGTAGAGCCAATACAGAGTAAAAAACCACAATCCACCATCTGGATGACACAGCACTGTAATTTTGTTGTAATACCTTCCAGTATTTTTTCCCCAATGATTATTATTTATTAGATATTGGCAATCACACAGGGTAAAATCTTGAGTCATGGTTTCTAACTTAAAATATCTTAAGACTTTTATTTTCAAGTGACTGAATTTCTTCAGAAAAATTATTTTAAAGGCCACTAACCCCTGGGGGTTAGTATCAACTTACATAACCATTCTCTGGCATCTGTATTCCTTCCATTTCTTCGGAAACCAACACAGTGGAGAATGTCATCTTCTTTCTACTTCAAACAACATCCATTAGGACATATTTCCACATGTCTGGTCGCTGGGCCCCGTGATACAAAAATTTATGATAGCTCTTCCTGCGTGTTGACTTTCCGAAAGCTTATTATTCCCATTTGCTGGTTTACCAGATGCTTCCAGAAATAAATGAGAACACCAATTTCATTACACTGTTGCCAGCACTAGGTGTTTCCACTAAGTACATTTTAATGCTAGTTTAATAGGCAAAGGGGACCTGCTGACTGTTTTAACTTCCATTTTTCTGTATAACAGTCAGGTGGAACATTCTACTCTCCCGGAGAGGGCAGAAGCATCGTGTCTCCATGGAGACACCCCCCCCAACCCCACCCCGAGCAGCCGCTCTGTTCTCCAGCTCCTGTGTGAAGTCACCCCTGGTCTCTCCCTATTGGGACAGACTTCCTATCTGTTGAACGCCCCCAGCATCATATACGGGGCTTTGTCATGACACATTTGCTCCACATTCTGCTTCACCATAAGGCCGTTTGTACCCTTTCTCTGTCCTGGCAGGAGTACCAGCTCTGGGCACAGGATGGAGATAATGTCTCTTTATCCCCCACAGTGTCCAGCACAGCACTGTGCATGTGGCAGAGGCCCGACCAAGCTTTATAACTAAACCAAAAATGAGTAAACTCAAATTATGAATTGAGAAAATAATTTCATCACGAGACCTCAACATTTGAAAGCACATGAATGGAACCAAGCACCAAAAAATTGGGATCTTGGTTCTAGTTTTCTACTATCCCTGAATCCTGCATGAAGTGAATGAGGTGGCCTTTCAGTCTCAGTTCATTTGAAAACAGGCCACGGGGTCAAATCCGCTTAGGTCTGCGTTGGAATCAAACCCGAGATTCTCTCGTGAGTGTATCGTCAGACTCACAGGAAGGAGACATCGCACAGAGTGGGTTGAAATGGGATGCCTCTGGAGCCCCTGCCTTCCTCGTCGGGTCACTACAGTCAACGGAGAGCGCTGCGATCTTTGCGGATGACTGTACAGTGTTCGTTGTATTTATTAATTCATTTGTTTGATAGGAATTTTTGTTAGGAATCTTCTAGGTACCAAGCATGGAGCTGCATCTGAGAATGAAGTGAAGGGTGATTAGGAATGAGCGGAAGAGGAATGTTTAAAGATATTGTTGTCTGAACTACTTGGTGATGCTAGAGCTTGATGAGAAGGAAGTCAGCTGGTGAGGGTTTCCAGTCTAGGAAGCCCATATCAGTATTTGGCATCACCAGTAATCTCTCAGTCCTCTGAATCAGTGGCTCTCAGATTTTAGCAAGAATCAGCATCAGCTGCAAGACTTGCTATAATATCAATTGCTGGGTCCACCCCAGGCTTCTGATTCAGCAGGTGGAGGGTGAGAGCTGAGAGTCTGTATTTATGACACGTTCTCGGGTGATGCTGCTGCTGCTCGTTCTGGGAACCACAGTTTGAGAACTGCTGCTTCTGTATTTGGAAGATTTGCCACATGCCAGCTGCTCTGCTGACCAATTTATCTGCATTATCTCAATCTTCGGAGCAACCTTATAAAGGAGCTATCACTAGCCTTAATTTCTGAAACGAGGCATCTGAGGATCAGAAGGTTAAAAACTTATTTAAGCTGCGGTGGTTGGCGAGTGGCAGAGTCGGGTCTGAGCTCGCACCTCCTCGGCTCCGGCACTGAGCTCTGACCAGTCTGCTCCGCCTTCTCGGTTCCTCCACTCTGGACACCAAGCTGCTCTCCCTCGTCAGGAGACCTTGTCCTTGACAACTATTGAACGTAAGTCTATCTTCATATAACACTCCACTCCAGTGGGTGGTGGCGTGGGAGAGGAAAAAGTCTTCCTTGGCCCTCTTAGGGTCCCTGTCTGGGTCTGAAAATTAAACTGACAAAGGCAGATCAAAAGGAGAAAAGCGTACACATTTATTTAAGTTTTGCATGACAGAGGAGGCTTTATAAGGCAATGAAGAAACAGACCTGAGTATTGCTATGCTGCGTTTGAGGAAGAATGGGCAGATGTGGAGGACTATGCCGGGTTAGGGAGTGGGAGGCAGGTATAGGAAACTGAGCCTGTTGATTAGGGTTCTTCCCGGCTCCCGTTTGTCTTTGGAGATAAGGATGCTCCTCTCTGGGGTGTAGGGAGGACATCTCTCTCGGGAGGGCTCTGTGACCTGTCCCAGGGGAGAACAGGAGGAGGCCAGAGAGACTTTCCTGCTTTCACCACTTTCTCAAACTTTCTCAGCTTAAAATATTCAATATGCCCAGGGGTCAAAATTGGGGTAGCGTGTCCTGAAGGCCAGCAATTGTTTACCCTGGGAACTCGGTTCTCCAATGGGTTCAAGAAAAGTCACTGATTTTCAGTTTATCCAGCCTTTCCTTGTTAGAATGATTGATGACTTCCGAGCACTTTATATTTAAAAACTTGAAACGAGAAGTCTGTTCTTTATAATTAAGGGGCAAGTTGCCGCTTTCATGAATATCTCAGAATCCATCACCCACCTTCTCCTTCACGTGATAATTTATGTGCTCAGAGAAACCTAACTTTTAGCATTTTTCAAGTGAACTAGTGATTCATGGTTTTCTCCCAGGAAATGTGGCATGCCCTACTCCGTTACCTTGTAGAGCGGGGTAGCATCCAGGGGCAAAGATCGTAGGCAGCTGGGGAGAATTGCTTCTCACTGGGTCATACATTCAAAACGCTGTGATCAAATGAGCCCCAGATATTTTCATATGGTTTAAATGCCTCATTTCTAGCCACTAGTTTCCATCTTCCCAGAGATGCTGTATTAAAACAACATCAACACAAACACCATTGAAAACTGGTGTATTTTTGTAACATATTGAGATTAAGAAACATGAGCAAGAATGCACTAAAGATTTTTTTCCACTCCTCCTTCTTTCCTTCCCCTCATGGCAGCCCCACCCCCAGGATCTAGAATAGTCTTTGCTGTGAGCAGTCTGCTCTTGCCAATGCTGGCAATCTACAAATGACATGCCAGTTCTTCAACTGTGCCCGGAGGCCCTTAGCAGCCTGTTAAGGCTTACACATGTTTTGTTTGGTTGAGAGGAATAAAGCAATTAAAATCGGGATGAGTTCTATTTATACACTAGATTTAATGTCACATCACGAGTGCTTCCCCAAGGTGTGGGGTCACGGTCCAACACACAGAGTAGAAAGGGGCGGAGCTTCCTGAAACCTGCTCCTGGTGTGGGGGTGAGACCTTTAAGGCAGTGTGGAGGCATCCCCGCCTTCTCCCTGAATCGTGTGCTGTGTGGGAAGGAGCCTTCAATTGATTTATCTCGACAACTGTGTGTAGCGCGAAGTCAAAGGCAGTGGATTACCAGGTATTAAAAACCTGAGTGTTTCAGGAAGAAAAAAGAGGCAATTTCAGGTGTTGCGGACTTAATGAAACTGACATGGGGACAGCGTGTGTTCTGATGCACGACTGGCCGCTGGAGATGCTCTTGAAGGCTTTGCTTAGGACTCCGTGGCCTCCCAGACAGGAGGAATTTGTTTTGACCAGTTGTATTCCCTAATGAAGCCCCAAACATACTTCCTCTGGTAAGTTGTATGAAGTGATTGCCTTGAAAAATCCAAAATCTTGGGGCCGATCATTCCACCTGGTTCCCCAGGGTGCATCTGAAGCTAGTCTGGCCACAGCCTGCCAACTTAGGCCCCATGTTCCCTGCACACAGAAATGGCTTGTTCTGCACTGGCCAAGTGATTACGGCAAAGATCCGGTTAGGGCAGCCCCAGAAAGCCACACAAATTTATCTCGGGTAGCTCTGCTGAATGTGCTTTGGGAGGAATAAATGGTATGAATTATTATTGGATTTTCCACTCTTTTATTCAACATTTTAACTGATCTATCTATTTGGATGTCACATGAGCCTCAAATTTAACATGTCCAAAATAGATCGCTGCATGATAGTTTCTACAATCTATTTCTCCAGCATCTTCTCCATCTGTTTGCCTACTGTTCCTCTCTCTGAGTG
Organism: Equus przewalskii; assembly: GCF_037783145.1. Lineage (NCBI taxonomy): Eukaryota > Metazoa > Chordata > Mammalia > Perissodactyla > Equidae > Equus > Equus przewalskii. Next base: position 46,312,514 of record NC_091851.1, read on the forward strand.
GGCTTTCCCTAGAGTTTCAAATGATAGGCTCCCTCTCATTCTCTGATTCTCACCATAAATGTCACCTGCTCGCGGAGTCTTTTCTTGACCGCCTGCTATGGACTGTTGGAAACAAAGGAAGAACTTTCTCTCTGCGTGCGCTGGGAGATCAGTCTTTTCCTGTCTGTGGACTCAGACTGGGGCCTCACCCACTGGCTCCCCAGATTCCCGGGCCTTCAGCCTTAGCCTGGGACTAAACAACCGGCTGTCCTGGGCGTCCAGCCTGCAGACGGCGGATCGTGGGACTTCCCAGGCTCCATGATCACGTGAGCCAATTCCTTACAATAAATCTCTTCATATCTATATCTATATAACATAGATATGTAGATGCATCTATGTAGATATCCTAGGATATCTGTCTACCTACCTATCTATTCTATTTATTCTATTTCTCTGGAGAATCCTGACTAATACAGTAATTAAGGTTAAATGAAATCACAAGGTTGGGGTCCTAATCTGATAGGATTGGTGGCCCCATAAGAACAGGAAGGGAGAGCTCTCTCTCTTTCTCTCTTCATGCACATGAACCAAGGAAAAGCCCTGTGAACACAAAGGGAGAAGGTGGTTGTCTGCCAGCCGGGAAAAGGCCACTTGCCAGACCACAACCGTGCAGGCACCCTGATCTCGGACTTCCAGCCTGCAGGCAGTGAGAAAATAAATTTCTTTTGTTTTAGCTACCTGATCTATGATATTTTGTTATGGCAGCCCAAGCTGACTACAGAACCACCTGATGGAAGTAGCCCAGTTATCTTCTTCATCGTGGCAACTTGAATCTTCCTTTTATGGCATCCGTCACAATCTATGGGGATTTTGCTTATAGTCTATTTAGATCAGTCTCAGGAGCACAGGAGTAGTGGCTCTTTCACGTGTCATTCATCTCCCATGACCCTTTCTCTGCCCCTGGACAGCAGTTCCAGGCAAAAATAGGTGAGCCATAAATGATTATTGAAAAAAAATAATAATTTGAGGATGTCAATCCAGTTTAGATGATTTTAATAGTAATGTCCTATATCTGCATAAGGCTGGACAAGATTCCAGGCACCTGCATGATATTAGTAGGTCGTTTCAGAAACCCACTGAAATGGCAGGCAGTGCATTAGGGCATCCCGAGGGTTCTGTCTCATTTCAGAAGAGAACTTTCAGAGGGATTCAAACACTCAGTTTTCTGTGTGAAGAGCGAGCTTTGAGGATCTGTTTAACAAATAACAGACAAAGAATGAGAGACAAACAGATATTGGGGGAGAAACAGGTAAAGATACAAAGAGCAAGAGAAGGGGAGAGTTGTGTGGAAGAAAACAAGTGAGGTGGAACGTGCAAAACAAAGATGGAAGCTAGCAGCGAGGCAGAGACTGTGGAAGGAAGAATGAGGGCATTTGGGGTGGGGGAAGTTCAAAAACCTGCCATGGGAGTGGGCGAGGGGCTGGTCCTTTTATAACAGGGTATAGAGGCATCAGACTAGAACACAACCTCTCATGGTGGTCTCCATTGTCAACTCTGTGCTGAAACAATGATCTTGAGACCATGACTCTATTCACATCTTCACCTTGGGCTGGATGTTTTTTAAGCACTTAATGTCTGTAGAACGGCTAACTGGTGCCATGACCCAGGGACAAAGGAAAAGCTTGGATTGCCCCACGCTTCGCCACCACAAGGGTAGTTTTGAATTGAATGGCTCTTTCTCTTAGCTCAGTGGCCAAGTCAAGGGAAGAAGATAGTGCGAATCAGATGGCCTCCTGTATTTGGGAGCTGAGACTGTGTGGGTTCCTTCACCCGCTTTGCTCGTGGATTGAAAACAGACATTCGGAAGCTGTGTGTGAGCCTCAGGACCTGCTCAAGTTTCCATACCCACTCCAGGTGCTTCAGTTCCTTCCTTTCTCCATCATCAAGAAATACTTCCTGTCTGGCCTCATGGGACAAAGGGCCCATTCATGGGGATCAAATGGGTTCCCTAAACGTTTAGTATTCAGTGGGTGTGGGCACACACACTCACGCTCACAGAGGTGACTTTTCCCTCTGAACAGTGAAAACACCCCTTTTCCTCTCTTAGCTTGCCTTTCCAGGGTGATAATCTTGTAAAGTGCACATAACCCGAACGTACGCTTTTAGGGAGATTCCATGGTCTGGAAAACTGACACCCAGGTGATCCTTCTGACTTTTTAATTAGGACAACATCTGAGTTTCTAAAGCAGGACACACACTTCCTATGAGAGCACCTAGGTGTGTGCCCAATTCTTTTTGCTTTAAAAAATGGAGAGAATTTGGGGGCTGGCCCCGTGGCCTAGTGGTTAAGTTCGTGCACTCCACTGCAGGCAGCCCAGTGTTTCATCAGTTCGAATCCTGGGCATGGACATGACACCGCTCACCAAACCACGCTGAGGCGGCATCCCACATGCCACAACTAGAAGGACCCACAACTAAGAATATACAACTGTGTACCGGGGGGCTTTGGGGAGAAAAAGGAAAAAAATAAAATCTTTAAAAAAAAAGAGAGAATTTGATATGAATTTCTTCAGGCGTATTTGCAAGTTATCCAAAAACAGAGCATCTTTGAAAATTCTCTGTGCTGCCTATTCCCTGTTAGCCGCAATTTGCTCAGGAAATGAGTTTGATGATTGGTTACCACTTGACGTAATGTGGGGGTGGCCAGCAGGAAGGAAAACGAAGCATAAACACACCCTGTTTGCTGACGGGGATGGCATGATGCTGCAACTCAATGGCATCAAGCCATTTAAACTTTTTGTTTTTTAAACTAGAGCTTGAATTAAAAAGTGAAGCAAATACAAGAAATCCATTAAGCCAGATTAGTATTGAACTCCAGTCAAGACCATCACCAAGGTCATTAGATGTGGCTGCGGGTAGAGTGAAAAGTAAAAGTCTGGTTACTGCTTCTCACATCTACATTCATCTAAATTACCTAAGAAGATTAAAAACCATCCTTTAGGTGGTGTTAGACAGGGGACCTAAGGTGGAGGATAGAATGCAAGAACATCCACAATGATGTCTTGACAAGATAAAGCCAAGAGCACCAGATGTCTTTGTGCTGAGAGTTGAAAAGGACTTTCAGCTGAACTGAACTATCCTCAGAAACCCACACTGGAGGTGGTGTGGCTCATCCAAAGGACCATGGGGGGGTCATTGGGACTACAATGATAGAGAGACTGTAGTGACAGCTGGAATAATTAATAACGACAGTTGTGAAAGGTCATGAGTAGAGAATTGAAGGAAAGAGGAAACTAATATTTAAATGCCTCACAACTGTGATGCCTCCTTCCCAGAGCAAAGCCGGAGTCTGCAAGCAGTAGATTTCACATTAAATGAACTGCGATCGAAATAGGACTCAGTGGGTATTTCATTTTGCCTTGGTGTTAGGTTAAGTAATTAAAATCAGCATCAGGTTCTGCCTGGAAGCTAGGCAGCTGAGCAATGGCTAATTGTTACAGCAGCAAAATTAGAAGATGATCAAAGAGAATTTTAAAATTTTTCTTGCACAGAATGAATACGCATGAAATTCTATCCTCTAGTCCAACAAAATGCAAACAGGTTAAAATTAAATTTAGCTAATTAAGTTGAGTATGAATTAACTCATAGTTTGATTTACTAGGCTGCGTTAACATTTATCGAGGGCTTGTCATAAAATTCTAGATCAGAGTTGTAAGGTCCCTCCTAGCTGGTCCCGTACCCCCATCAAGCGCCTCACTCTCCCTGTTTGTAATTCCCTAAACATACCACTGTTTACTCTTTTCTTGCAAACTCCCAGAGACATGGACCTCACCACTCCTCCCCTTCCTCTCTGGAATGGAGGTGGGAAACATATTTAATGATTAGAAAGAGAATGATAAATTGTCAAATTCAAGGACGACATTGGAAAAAGGAAAGCTTATGAAGAGGGGTTGAAGGATGGGTACATTCTAGTGATCACGAGGGAGATGAGCCAAGCAAACAGTTGTGATGCAACAAAATGGAGCATAAGGTGTGGTCACACTGATAGCTTCAGTGTATGGGAAGGAGGTGGAGAAGGACCTCATTTTTTGAAGGGTTGCTTTTCTAGAAAGGATTGATTTCCTTTCCTTTGCTTCCATCACAGAAATTGAGCTCATCCCAAAGGGTTAGGAGGAGAGAAAACAGGGTGTCAGGGAGAGCTTGCTTTGTTGAATGGTTTGACCACTGCGGTAGTCAACTACCTCATCTTCTCCCATCAGTTCTGTGACTTCAGTCTTAAATCTTATCCCCTCAGCACCTAAAGACAGACGTTTAAAAAATATTGTTATAATCAAGGATTACTTTATAAACAATAACATGCACAAGGCTTAAGCATTTAGTTTGATGATTTTGTTAATTGCATGCATTCACGTGGTCATCACCCAAAACAAGTTGTGGAAGACTTTCCTCACCCCCCGAAAAGTCCCCTTTCCTCTTTCCAGGTGATCCCCTTAAAAGGCAAGCATTTTCTAATTCTGGTCACTATACATTAGTTTAACTTAATTCTAAGAGCTCATAAAAATGGAATCATACAGAATGCATTCTTTTGTGTGTGACTTTTTTGTGATTTGTCCATATTGTTGTGTGGTAGCAGCAGTTCCTTCCTTTGTATTGACAATTAGCATTTCATTTTACGAATGTGCCTCAAGTGTTCATCAGTTCAGCTGTTGATGGACGTTTGGATTGTTTCCAGGTATGGGCTACTGGAACTAAGGCCATTATGAACATTCTTGTACATGTTTTTTTGTGGATATATATTTTCATTTTGGGGGGTAAATACCTAGGGGTAGAATTCCTGGGTTATAGAGGAATTGCTTATTTAACCATATATAAAACTGCCAAAAAATTCTCCACAGTACTATTCTACATGCCTGCCAGCAACGTAGAAGAGTTCCAGTTGCTCCACATCCTCGCCAACGTTGAGTGTTGTCAATCATTTCTGCTTCAGTCGTGCTAGTGGATATGAAATGGTATCTGGTTGTAATCTGAATTTCCCTAATGACTAATGGTGTTACATACCTTTTCATGTGCTTATTAGCTATTTACTTATCCTCTTTCGAGGAGTGTATGTTCAAGTGTTTTCCCCACTATTTTAATTTGGGTGTTTGTCTTTTTATTATTGATTTGTTGGAGTTATTTAAACATTCTGGATACAAGTCCTTCATTGGATAAACGTATTGTGAATATTATCTTCCTTCCTGTTGTTGTGTATTCATTTCCCTAATAATGTCTTTTAAAGAGCACGTTTTTTGCTGAATGCCATTTAACCTGCATTTTCCTTTTCTGCTTTTAAAACATCTCATTTTGTCTAAAAAATCTTGGCCTTTCACAACCTCAAGGTTGTGAAAATATTCTGTTTTCTTTTAGAAGCTATATGATTCTAGCTTTTACATTTGGGTCTGGAATGTATCATCATCGTCATTCTTGTTATTACTATTACTATTATTATTTTGTTACAGAGCAAGGTGGGGTCAAGGCTTCATTCTTTTCCTTATATGGCTATATGGTTGTTTCAGCATTACTTATTGAAAACATTTTCCTTTCTCCATTGAATTGAATTTGTGCCTTTCTCAAGAATCAATGTCGTGGCTATTTCTGGACCTTGATGATCTTCCACTGATGCGTGTTCTATTCACACAATTTCGACATTTGTTTTCCCTTAATATTCACTTGATCTGCTTTCTATTTTCCTTTGTGATTTATTCTTTGACTCGTGCATTATTTAGAGGCGTTTTGCTTAATTTCCAACCCTTTTGGGGTTTTCTAGATGTCACTGTTTTATCAGTTCAGACTATTTTGGTCAGAGAACATATTCTGAATGTTTCAGTCCTTTGATGTCTACAAACATTTGTTTTTATGGTCCACCACTGCTCTGTCTTGGTGAACGCACGATGTGAACTTGAACACTCAAGATGATCGGTTGTGTTGAGCAAATGTCTTATGTCGTCATAGACTTGTTCTTTCGTTCTAGTAATTACCAAGAGAGAAAAGTTAAAATCTCCAACTAAGACTGTGGATCTGTCTTTCTCTCACCTCTCTGACAATTTTTACTTGTATAACATTTAGGATTGTTATATCTTCTGCATGAATTGACACTTGAATAGTTATGACATTGCTCTCATTGTCTCTAGTAATACTACTTGTCTTGAAGTATTCTTTTTCTGATATTAATATGATTTTCTTATGCTTATTTTTTGGCTGATATATCTTTTCCATTTATTTCAACTTGTATGTCTATATTTAGAATGTTTCTAGGAAACAGCATACCGTTGGGTCTTGGTTATTCCCCTGAAATCTGACAATCTCTGCCTTTCACATGGAATGTTTAGTCTACTAACTTTTAATGTGGTTGTCAGTATAGTTGGATTTAAGCCTACTATTTCCTCACTTTTTCTATTTGTTCCATTTATTCTTTGTTGTTCCCTTCCTCCTTTCCTATCTTCTGTTGGGTTAACTGAATATTTTGGCAGTATTCCATTTTATCCCCTCTTTCTTTTAGCTGTATTTTTTGTATTTACTTTAGTGGTTGCTCTAGATAGTACAATATTCATCTTTGAATTATCACAGACAGCTTTAAATAATATTTTCCCACTTCAGAACAGTGTAAGTATCTTATCATCACATAATGCCATCTATTCCCTGCAACACTTTGTGCCCTTATTGTCATATATTTTACTTCTGTGCATGTCATAAACCTTTCAATATTTTATTACGTATTTATGCTTTAAACAGTCAAGGGTCTGGTGGCATTTCCCACAATCCTGAACAATGTCTTTTAGCATTTTTTTGGTAGTGCATACCTTCTGGATATGAATTCTCTCAGCTTTTATCTGTCTAAAAATCTCTTTATATTTCTTAATTTTGAAGTATGGATCGCCATAGTTTCTGCTGAGGTGTCAGCTCACATTCTTTTCATGCTTCACTGTATGTAATGTCTTTTTCCCTGTGGATGCTTTCAAGTTTCTCTCTATCTTTGGTTTCAGCAGTTTGGTCATGATACTCCTAGTTGTAGTTTTCTTTGTGTCTATCCTACTCGGGATTTGCTGAGATTCTTGGATCTCTAGATTGATGTCTTACATCATGTTTTGGTAATCTCCAAATACTTTTCTTCACCATTCTTTATCTCTTGTCTGTATGGGACTCATATTTTGGGACTTATGTTAGACTATATGATACTGACTCATAGTTCTCAGAAATTCTTATCCATTTTTAAAAATTGATTTTTTTTTTAATATGTGTTTCCATTTGAATAGTTTATAATGTCCTCTCTTCAAGTTCATTTATCTTTTTTCTGCTATGTTCCCCCTTTTTAAAAGCCTGTTAAATGAAATATTAATATCTCATATTGTTATCAAGTTATTGGATTTCTAATTGTTATTTAAGGTTTTAAATTTTCTGCAAAAATTTCCTATCTCTTCATACGTGTTTTCCATTTCATGCTAGATCTTTGAACACATTTGTCAGAGTTATATTAAAGTCCTTGTCTGCTAATTCGACAATCCAGCCATCCGTGGATTTATTCGAATGACTGTTTTTTCTTTTGATAATGGGTCACCTTTCCTCCCTTCTATGTCTCATAATTTTAAATTATATTTCAGACATTATATGTAAAAGAATAGTCAACACCAAATAAACAATATTTGTTCCTGAAATGGTGGCATGCCTTTCTTCCTTTGTCAGGATGCTAGTGTTGGAGACTGGGTAAATTCAATCTATGGTAGAAATAGTTCTGGGCTTTGAAAAGAATCATCCTTTAGGGACATTAGGTTATTTAGGATTCATTTGTTCTCACCTGTCTTATGGGTCTTTGAAAACTGTGATATTGTGCCTTGTTCTCATTGTTTATATGGTATCAGCAGTCTTGTGACTTTCCACATACTTATGCTAGTAGATTTCTATTATCTTTGTTGTTATGATTATGGTGATTATTTTATCAACTGCAACAACAGTTTTGATCATATTAAGTAATTAAGCTGTGACATAAATCCTTAGATAGGCTGTGTCGCTCAGGAAAATTGTGGGGATGGGGCTATGGAACTCATAGGCTTTGTGAAATCCTGTGCTGATTGTTTCTTATCTAAGAAGGTAACCATTTATGGCAAGGGCTGTTAGATACCGGTTGGTTTCCTTATCTACTTAAAAACTATGCTCGACATGAGGAATCTGTATCTATCACCCTGCTGCTGACCTAAATAGTCTGAGGCCAGTTGTGAGTCTACACAGCAGGGTCCAAACTACAGTCCAGTGACACTTGAGTGAGCTGAGGCTCTGGGGAAAAGAGTCTGGGACCTGAGTGGGCCACAGGGAGGAGCTGATGGGAACTCCTTGCATTGGGTGTTAAATAGGAAGCCGGGAGCCATATGCAAGTCATGTGCATTTCAGAGGCATTGAACAAAGGACTAGGGGTAAGAGAGGGGCTGTAAGAGGTAGACTTTCTCTAAGAGACTCCAAGGGGCAAATTGAGTTAATTGAAAAGGCACTTATTGAATTTCTGGCTCTAGGTTAGAACAGCTTGGTATTAGATAATGTTTATTGAACGCCAATGGTTCCTCAGGAACTCTGCTAAGCATTTTATGCACATTATCTTCATGTATTTCACCACAACCGCATGAGGTAGAGACTACCCTAATGCCGCTTTATAGGGTAGAGTCGTACAGGGGATAAGTGGCGTTCCGAAGTTTACAACGCTACTAGTATACAGTGGAGCTAGGGCTTGACTCTGGGCCAGGTGACTTCAGAATAACTAATTTACAGATGAAGGAATTGAGGCACCATGGCAGGTACTGTCCACTAGACCACGTGCTTCATGTAAGCAAAGATGGCCCTTGTTCTGCTCGACGTCTCTGTCTCCTGTGCCTAGTGTGATGTTCGGCACACTGCAGAGTATCCGCAAATATTTGAATGAAGACATTAATTTATTATGCATGCCAGCCACCAGGAATACTGGCATGAGCCAGTCATGCTTCTGCCCCTCCCGCCCCCTCTCCCCATCACAGGGGAGATGGACAAGTAAATGAGAAGACGACAAGGGTCTAAAAAGATGTAGGAGAAATCTAGGCACAGTGTACCGTCCTTGTCACATCCTGCTCACTTTGCTGTCTCCCTCAGGAAACTCTGAAGTTCCTGATGGTGCGTCTGTATTCATTCATCTTTTTATTCTAGTCTGACACAGACCAAGATATTCCACAGAGCTGAGGACAGGTGTCAAATAGAGGAAGCAGAGATGAACTCCTCTGACCAGGGGAGGAAGTTCTACAGAGGTGGTGATGTCTGAACAGAGTTTGTTTTAGGATAGCTTGGATACGATTTGGCCTGCCAGAAAGAGGAAGAGTTTTTGTCTAGACTGGGAATTGAATGTTGCTGAGATCACAAGCACTGAACATCGTATAGTCTTAGGGAGACTAAGTGAGTCCAAGAGGAGACAAGAAGGAAAGGGGGAGGAACGGGGAGAGGAGGAGGAGGAGGAGGGGGAGGAGGGAAGATGGGGAAGGGGGAGGAAGAGCAGGCGGGGGTGGAGGGAGAGGGAGAGGTGTGATGTTATCTAAACCCCTAACCCGCCATGTCTGAGGACCAACTCCTGGGGCTTCTCAGTTACCAGTCTGTGAATTCTTTATTTTAATTTCTCTGGTTAGAGTTTGGTTCTCATTTTGCAACTGAAAGGATTTTGACTTTAAATTGATGAGCTTCTGTTCAGTGACTGTGTCTTAACCTATTTTTTGTTGGAAGCAAAAGCTGGCAAGCTGCAGCCATTTTGCCAAATCTGGCCTCTGTCTGTTTTCGTACAGCCCGTGAGCTAAGAATAAGAATGGTTATTGCATCTTTAAGTGGCTGGATAATAAAAAGAAGAAGAAGATTTCATGACATGTGGAATTATATGAAATTCAGATTTCAGTGTCCTAGATAAAGTGGCATTGGAACACGGCCACGCCCATTCATTTCTGTATTGTCTCTGGCAACTTTATGCTCCCCTGAGACAGCGTTGAGAAGTTTGACTGAGACCGGAGGGCCCAGAGAGCCTAAAATGTTGACTGTCTCACCCTGGCCCTTTATAGAACATGTTGCCAACCCTGGTCTAAAGCATTGACCTTTAGGGGTCATTAGGATGTGACCTGCGCGGAGGGATGCGAGGGAGCAGGAGGTCCCTATGTTTGTTCCGGGTTTGCCCCTCTAGCCCCTGGGGAGGTAACCTCACAGTTTCTGTGTCCCTCATCTTCCTTCTTCTCTCTTCATTTTGACACCAGTTTGTCCAGCCTCTCTGGAAATCAATAATGACTGGCAGGAGCACTTGGTGGAGGGTCCAAGAACCGTTTCAAAGCCACATGACCCCAGGCAACCCACCCAACCTCTCTGACCTCCACTTGCCTCGCTGGTGAAGTGGGGTTTTTTAATAAAGCCCATTTCCTAGGTTGCTTACGAAGATCAAATGAAATTGTGGCGCAAGTGGGGTCTATCAAAATGGTCAAGAAGTGCTTTCTCTCAGTCTTTTATTCTGTGAAGCGAATGAGATGCACGTTGGTAAAGCACTGGGATGCACAGCTGAAGGAAAATTAAATTTGATGTTGGGATAATGGCCACCTGTCCAGTTAGAACTGAAATGACTCTGGATTTATTATATCCCCCCTTTGATGAACTAATTTTATGTTGAAAATTTCATCCACACTCTGAAAAATTTAGAATAGTACAAAAACACAAATGGTGAAATGAAGGCTCCCTCTGTCCCTTAGACATTCTTCCCAGAGGCAGATGTGCCTGTCATATCAGAAAGGGTCCCTGTGCATGTCACCAGCGAATATATGGTGTGTGTGGTGTCGGAACCTGTGCCCCCTGCCTCTTACCTACACGCCACACTGGGCTGATGTCCAGTGCACCTGGATCTGTACCCAGCTATGTTTACTTTGAAAAGATATATTTTCATATTCACCCGAGATATGTACAGAACTATTTAAAGCAGCACTATTTGTAATAGCTAAAAATTGGAAAGGACCCAGATATCCATCAACAGGAGAATTAGTAAATAAATTGTAGTGTATTTGCACAACAGAATATTATCCATTAATAAGCATGCACAGACTACAGCCGTGAGCAACAATGGAGATGGATCTCATAGACATTACCCTGATGGAAGGAACCTAGACGGGAAAGAGTAGATGATTCTAGCATGGATCTCTGGTGTCAGAGCTAGGATGGTGGTCCCCCTGAGTGGGAGAGAGATGGAGAGAGCATGAGGGGGCTCTAGGACATTGTAACATTCTGCCACTTGTTGTGAGTGTTGGTTACCCATATGTGTGCCCTTTGAAAATTCATCACCACTTACGGTTTTGTGCACATTTCTGTAAGTATGATTTTCTTCAATGAAATTCATACTAGAAACTAAAAAAAACCCCTATCTTGGAAATTGATTTCAGACCACGTGGGTCTCCCTCCCTCCCTTTCATAGCTGTGGAGACCTGTATTGTAAGACAGTCGGCATTTTCTTTTCACCATTGGCTCTCTGATGCACAATTAGGTTGTTTCCAGCTATTTGCTGTCAGATGCTATTTTCCAAGATATTTTCTAATCACCCTTCTAGACGGAAGCAGGTTGTTATGAGCGCAGACAGATGGTACCTGGTTGCACAGAATCAGTTCTGCCCTGCAGATGCCAAGAGGCAGGTCAGCCTATTCCAGACCACCAGGCAGGTGTGTGGGGCCCTCACGCCTCCTGCACCCGCGCAGGCATCCTGTGGGCAGAATGTCGCCTGCATTGCTGCATTGCTGCTAATGGATATTCCCAAGGCGCGGCGCTGTCATTTGCATTTTCTCATTGTCACAAACGCCCAAGTGTTCTGAATATTAATGAAACCTTTCACAGCCTCCTTTGCAGGCTTAAAATATTCAGCACCAGACATACTGTTTTGTTCCCGTTTCAGCCAAGTTTAATTTCTCTTAACCAGCTTTGTTTTTGTAAAGTAAAATTAATGTATAATTTCAGTGTTTAAATCTCAATTCTCAGCAATTCACGACAGATTGCAAGTGAATATGATTTGTTCGTTAACACCTAATGGGTTGAAATAATTTATTGCGCAAACATTTCCAGGAAAACGACGCCACTTGAGCAAAAGCAAATCAGGAAATGTTACTTGTTTATCTAATAAACTACCCTAGGGTGAGCGAGTACATTAGCATTGCACAAACTTTGTGACTTATTCATCATCACTATTTATTATTAAAACTTTATCTGTTTCAACTTAGTGAATGGCTGCCTTGGGATACACCGCTTGCAGCAACAACAACAAAATCAAGTTTATGCAATTTGCATAATATTGTACAAAGAATATTAGCTTAGAACAATATGAATCCCTGGATCATTTGCACAGCCCTTTGGTGCTTAATGTTAGTAAATATTTAAATAACAGCAAGCCAGTATAATTACAAAGATTTCTCTTTCTAATCTGCCTAGGATGTACGGCTATTGCAAATCATCTCGATCACATGGTTTGGCAGGGAGAGTGTTAGGGGGTGATGAAGAGGCACTTGTTGCTTACGTTGGCTAGGAGGCTGGAGACCGAGCAGCACACGCTCTGGAGAGGAGTCTGAGACAAGGCACTGAATCTTGCCCTTTCTGCTTTTTTACCCTTTATAACCGTGTTGGTGTTTCACAGAAACTGGGTCCTGCTTAGAATAGGCATGCAGAAGACAGGTCCTGGACTTCTGGATCCTCTTTCATGAATAGGGTCTTTGCATATTAAGAAAATATATGTCATTCCTCCGGGCCTTTGCACATGTTGTACTCTCTCTCTGGATTGTTCTCCCTTTGCATGCTTAGTTATAGTCTACTCACCCTTCTGGTCTCAGTGTAAACCTCCATATTCCCCCTGACCCCTCTACCCCTCACCCTGTCTAGCTTGGTCCCCTATTTTGCACCTGCACGATGCCCTGCATTTCTCCTTCCTGGCTTACTTATTCAAATGTCTTTCCTCTCCTCTGGACTCTGAGTCCCATGAGGGGAGCCATGTTTCTGTGTTGGTCAGTGCTGTGTTCAAAGGACATGGCGCAGGGCGTGGCAGATGGTAAATGCTGAATTACATTTTTGGTGAATGAAAGAGTGAGTGATGAATGCCTAGAGTCGTCCACTGAAAGAAACGTCTACATAGTCAACAACCACATGCTGTATTACCTTTCAAATTAGACAGATTGAAAGAGGAATTATAAGGCCTAGTGCTGGTGAGACTTTAGGGATGGAAGAGCTCTCAAACGCTTCAGAGAACAATGCAGCTGCATGGGGTAAAAGTCTTAAAGTGATCATTTAATTATTTAATTTTTTGGCTCGGCAAATACATACACGGGAATTTATCCTAAAGCAGTAATTTGGGAACGTGTGGACGTATTTGGTCTCAAGGATATTCATCACAGTGTTGTTTAAAATTGCGAAAAATTGTAAAAAGCTTAAATGGTCAACAACAGAGGCTTAGCTGAGAGAGCTGTTAGTCATCTGAAGGAGAGAGCACTGAAGGGCTAAAACAGTGATTCAGAAATATTTGAACGGCGGGGGAAGAGGCTTGTGATATTCTCTGGAGTGAATAAAGCAAATATAAAGCCTTATGTAACTATGATTCAATTTTCATAACAACAGCCACGTACGCAAACCACAAGAAGCAGATATGTTAAAATGTTAGAGATGTTACTATCTGTGGTTTGAGGAGATTTTGCTTTTAGTGTGACTTTCTCCACATCAAAAGCAAAATGAAACAAACAGACCTACACATTGAGTTATTGGTCTGACTCACGCAGAGAGGAATTAATTCACGTGACTCTGAAGAATAGCCATTTGCCTGAACAGCTTAGTGGGATGTATGTTAAGGACAAAAAGAACATCAAAGAAATTTACTTTTCTTTTCAGTATATTGCTAATTATTATATTGATATTATTATTTGAAAGCTACTTAAGGAAATTATAAGAGGTATCAAGGAATTATGTTAATGTCATCAGAAATAAGATATTCAGCTTAAGAGAAAGAGAGAAAACTATAGGAGAGTTGAAATAAAAACCCTACAGCCCTAAATTTGAATTGGAAATAGTGTAGATTCTTAATGTATCCTCTCTTAAAATACACCTTACTCACCTCTGTCCACTGAAAGAGCCCAGAAGCCGGGAGTAGTCTAGTAGCAATGGCCACTCCTACCATCCATACTGTGATTGCTCAACATTTCCCACTGAAACAAACCAGAGCTCCTTGGAGAAATGGCTGGTTCCAGATCTGGGGCAGGAAATGTATGAGAAAATACTGGATCATCTTATCTTACCAAAGGAAACAAGATAAAAGGCTCCTGGGTCAGGTCAGAGGGCTCAGTAGCCGGCTTGAACAGCTCCCCTGGCCAGAAATGGCCTACTTGGAGTGCCAGTGAGGATGACAACAGCGGATTGAAACACATTAGCTGCGTTCAAATCCACACAAAAAACACGAAACAACAGCAGCAGCAGCAGTAAGTCAACAACAACAACAAAACGGGTTGAAAGACATCAACTGGATTACAATCCATTTGTCAAACATGTAGCAACAACAACAACAAATCGACGACAACAGCAGTCACGGGCTTCCTCTGAAGAACAGAAGGGGACCAGCTCACTGTTCTGAAAACTAGGAAACAAAAACGAAAAAAAACCGAGAAGGAAGCAAGCATTTTTCCTGCATTTATTTGACAACTGTACCTCTCAAGGTCGCCAAACGTTTACCTGAGAAGGTTTCTCCTTATATTGAAGAGTTCCAGCCCAATAATGATGATGGAAGAATGGAATTAGAACATCCCAATTTTTCAACCTCAAATGCAATCATTGAGCCACGCAGTCACCCCACTACTGCTTCCGTCACAAAAAGGGAAACAACCAGACGTCATGTGCCACCTGATGGAAATACATGACACCACTTAAGGAATCCTCTTGCCAAAATATTGGACTTGAAGATAGGGGATGGAGAAACACATTAAATGACACCACAGGGATGCCATCAGCAAAACTAAGAATATGGGAAACTCTGTGACATCATAGACAAATAAATTGCAAAGAAATTAAAAAGAGAGGAAGCAGAACTCAGGGACATAGAGACTTAAGAGACACATCAGCCAGCTGAAAGGTATAGGCTCGTTGGAATCCTAATTTGAATACATCAATTGTGAAAAAAAGAGGTCATCTGGGAAATTTTAACCCTTACTGGATATTTGGAGATATTAAGAAGACATTGACATTCATTATGTGTGATGATGGTATTGTGATTATTTTAAAATTTTTTCATCTTTTGGAGATGTATACTGAATTATTTCCAGAAAAAATGAGCTCACCAGAATGTGTAATGGATGGAGGCCTGTTTTGCATTTTCACTAATTTTTTCGGGTCATTGAAGCCCTTTCATTCTGAAAACTCAACAAGAGACTTCTGTCTTTTCAATGCTCAGAAATGTTCTTCCATAATTTTATTGATCCTTAACGCAACTCCATTTATTCTGTTCTCATTTTGTAATTCCCTTGGGTATATAAGATAACCTGGACTAATTCCATATTTCTTTCTTTTTCACCTCCAATTTCATCATTCAAGAATAATTGAATTATTTTGAATTAATTGAAGTTGATCCAAATCAACTTATATCCAACATGGGATTTGCCAACAACTAGATAGTACATCAGCTCGATATTACTCCAACGGAGGGTCCTCTTTGAGCATGAAAGAAATACAACAGCCACCTTTTATGCTGTAGAGAAGTGGCGTGAGCAAAGAGCCTCAGAATCACTGGAAATAATATTAAGGATTTGAATCAATTATACAAAGGCAAAGAATATTTCTATTTTCTTGGGCCAACCACTAATTGCACTATAATGTTCTCAACACTTTCATCTGTCATTGCTGGGAAATATTAATGGAACGCTTTAGACCAGGAATTTGGGAGAACTATTGGTTAATGAAGACACAAATCCCCGTGAGTACCTAAATGTATGATGTAGGACCAGGCTAATTTTAGAATGGGAAGATGATTTCAGAGAATACAGATAAATACCTCCACTGTGCCTATAACTGTAAGACATCAGGTGAAATCAAGTTTGTTAAAAAGGATTGCCCTGAAACAGCCTAAACTGCATCCCTGATCTAGTTGGCTTGTTTACAAAGTTTAATTGATTTATATTTCCTAAAAGACCTTTGTCTGGACTTCCTATGGATAACCGTTTTCTTTCTTTCTTTTTTTTTTATGTTCCAATAAAACTTTATTTTTTTTATTTTTTTTTTATTAATGTTATGATAGATTACAACCTTGTGAGATTTCAGTTGTACATTTTTATTAGTCATGTTGTGGGTACACCACTTCCCCCTCTGTGCCCTCCCCCCACCCCCCCTTTTCCCTGGTAACCACCGATCAGATCTCCTTATCAGTATACTAATTTCCACCTATGAGTGGAGTCATATAGAGTTCGTCTTTCTCTGACTGGCTTATTTCGCTTAACATAATACCCTCGAGGTCCATCCACGTTGTTGTGGATGGGCCAATTTTGACTTTTTTTATGGCTGAGTAGTATTCCATTGTGTATATATACCACATCTTCTTTATCCAATCATCAGTTTCTGGGCATGTAGGCTGGTTCCACGTCTTGGCTATTGTAAATAATGCTGCGATGAACATAGGGGTGCAACGGACTCTTGAGATTTCTGATATCAGGTTCTTAGGATAGATACCCAGTAATGGGATGGCTGGGTCATAGGGTATTTCTATTTTTAACTTTTTGAGAAATCTCCATACTGTTTTCCATAGTGGCTGTACCAGTTTGCATTCCCACCAACAGTGTATGAGGGTTCCTTTTTCCCCACAACCTCTCCAACATTTGTCACTCTTGGTTATGGATGTTTTTGCCAATCTAACGGGTGTAAGGTGATATCTTAGTGTAGTTTTGATTTGCATTTCCCTGATGATTAGCGATGATGAACATCTTTTCATGTGTCTATTGGCCATATTCATATCTTCTTTTGAGAAATGTCTGTTCATGTCCTCTGCCCATTTTTTGATTGGGTTGTTTGTTTTTTTGTTGTTAAGCAGTGTGAGTTCTTTGTATATTATGGAGATTAACCCTTTGTTGGATAAGTGACTTGTAAATATTTTTTCCCAATTAGTGAGCTGTTTTTTTGTTTCAATCCTGTTTTCCCTTGCCTTGAAGAAGCTCTTTAGTCTGATGAAGTCCCATTTGTTTATTCTTTCTATTGTTTCCCTCAACTGAGGAGTTACAGTGTCCAAAAAGATTCTTTTGAAACTGATGTCAAAGAGTGTACTGCCTATATTCTCTTCCAAAAGACTTATTGTCTCAGGCCTAATCTTTAGGTCTTTGATCCATTTTGAGTTTATTTTGGTGTGTGGTGAAAAAGACTGGTCAATTTTCAATCTTTTGCATGTGGCTGTCCAGTTTTCCCAGCACCATTTGTTGAAGAGACTTTCTTTTCTCCATTGTAGGTCCTCTGCTCCTTTGTCAAAGATTAGCTGTCCATAGATGTGTGGTTTTATCTCTGGGCTTTCAATTCTGTTCCATTGATCTGTGGACCTGTTTTTGTACCAGTACCATGCTGTTTTGATCACTGTAGCTTTGTAGTATGTTTTGAAATCGGGGATTGTGATTCCGCCGGCTTTGTTTATCTTGCTCAGGATTGCTTTAGCAATTCGTGGTCTTTTGTTGCTCCATATGAATTTTAGGATTGTTTGTTCAATTTCTGTGAAGAATGTTCTTGGGATTCTGATTGGGATAGCATTGAATCTGTATATTGCTTTAGGTAGTATGGACATTTTAACTATGTTTATTCTTCCAATCCATGTGCAAGGAATGTCTTTCCATCTCTTTATGTCATCGCCAATTTCTTTCAAGAAAGTCTTGTAGTTTTCATTGTATAGATCCTTCACTTCCTTGGTTAAGTTTATCCCAAGGTATTTTATTCTTTTCGTTGCGATTGTGAATGGGATTGAGTTCTTGAGTTCTTTTTCTGTTAGTTCATTGTTAGTGTATAGAAATGCTACTGATTTATGCACGTTAATTTTATACCCTGCTACTTTGCTGTAGTTGTTGATTATTTCTAATAGTTTTTCTGTGGATTCTTTGGGGTTTTCTATATATAAGATCATGTTGTCTGCAAACAACGAGAGTTTTACTTCTTCGTTACCTATTTGGATTCCTTTTATTTCTTTTTCCTGCCGAATTGCTCTGGCCAGCACCTCCAGTACTATGTTGAATAGGAGTGGTGAAAGTGGGCACCCTTGTCTTGTTCCTGTCCTCAGAGGGATGGCTTTCAGTTTTTGTCCATTGAGTATGATGTTGGCTGTGGGTCTATCATATATGGCCTTTATTATGTTGAGGTACTTTCCATCTATACCCATTTTACTGAGGGTTTTTATCATAAATGGGTGTTGGATCTTGTCGAATGCTTTCTCTGCATCTATTGAGATGATCATGTGGTTTTTGTTTTTCATTTTGTTGTTGTAGTGTATCATGTTGATTGACTTGTGGATGTTGAACCATCCCTGTGTCCCTGGTATAAATCCCACTTGATCATGGTGTATAATCTTTTTGATGTATTGCTGTAATCGGTTTGCCAAAATTTTGTTGAGGATTTTTGCATCTATGTTCATCAGTGATATCGGCCTGTGGTTCTCCTTCTTTGTGTTGTCCTTGTCAGGTTTGGGGATCAGAGTGATGTTGGCTTCATAGAATGTGTTAGGGAGTTCTCCATCTTTCTCAATTTTCTGGAACAGTTTGAGGAGAATAGGTATTAAGTCTTCTTTGAATGTTTGGTAGAATTCTCCAGAGAAGCCGTCTGGTCCTGGACTCTTATTTTTGGGGAGGTTTTTGATTACTGTTTCTATTTCCTTACTTGTGATTGACCTATTCAGATTCTCCATTTCTTCCTGATTCAGTTTGGGGAGATTGTAGGAGTCTAGGAATTTGTCCATTTCTTCCAGGTTGTTCAATTTGTTGGCATATAGTTTTTCATAGTATTCTCTTATGATCTCTTGTATTTCATTGGTATCTGTTGTGATTTCTCCTCTGTCATTCCTAATTTTATTAATTTGCAATTTCTCTCTTCTTTTCTTGGTGAGTCTGGCTAGGGGTTTGTCAATTTTGTTAATTCTTTCGAAGAACCAACTCTTTGTTTCATTGATCCTTTCTAGTGTCTTTTTTGTTTCAATATCGTTTATTTCTGCTCTTATTTTTATTATTTCCCTCCTTCTACTGACTCTGGGCTTTGTATGTTCTTCTTTTTCTAGTTCTGTTAGGTGTCGTTTGAGGTTGCTTATGTGAGCTTTTTCTTGTTTAGTGAGGTGAGCCTGTATTGCGATGAATTTCCCTCTTAGGACTGCTTTTGCTGCATCCCAAATGATTTGGTATGTCGTGTTCTCATTTTCATTAGTCTCCAGATAAAATTTGATTTCTTCTTTAATTTCTTCAATGATCCATTGTTTGTTGAGAAGCGTGTTGTTTAGTCTCCACATTTTTGCACCTTTCTCTGCTTTTTTCTTGTAGTTGATTTCTATTTTAACAGCATTATGATCAGAAGAGATGCTTGATATTATTTCAACTCTCTTGTATTTATTGATGTTTGCTTTGGTTCCCAAAATATGGTCAATCCTTGAGAGTGTTCCATGTGCACTTGAGAAGAATGTGTAACCTGCTGTTTTTGGATGAAGTGTTCTATATATATCTATTAAGTCCATCTGGTCTAATTTTTCATTTAATTCTATTATTTCCTTGTTGATTTTCTGTCTGGATGTTCTGTCCATTGGTGTTAATGGTGTGTTGAGGTCCCCTACTATTATTGTTTTGTTGTTGATGTCTTCTTTTAGTTCTATTAAGAGTTGCTTTACAAATTTTGGCGCTCCTGTGTTGGGTGCGTATATATTTATAAGTGTTATGTCTTCTTGGTGGAGAGTCCCTTTTATCATTATATACTGTCCCTCTTTATCTTTCTTTATCTGTTTTGCTTTGAAATCTACCTTGTCTGATATTAGTATAGCAACACCTGCTTTCTTTTGTTCATTATTAGCTTGGAGTATTGTTCTCCATCCCTTCACTCTGAGTCTGTGTTTGTCTTTGGGGCTGAGGTGTGTTTCCTGGAGGCAGAATATTGTTGGATCTTGTTCTTTGATCCATCCTGCCACTCTGTGTCTTTTGATTGGGGAGTTCAATCCATTTACATTTAGAGTGATTATTGAGATGTGGGGGCCTACCGCTACCATTTTGTGTCTTGTTTTCCGGTTTTCTTCAGTTTCCTTTGTTTCTCGTCCCATGGTTTAATCTGTTCTGATGTAGAGCTGCTACTCTCTGTTGTTGTCCTTCTACTTATCTCCTCTGCTCTTGGTTTTGTAGCCCCTTTCCTTTTTTGGATTTTTCAGGAATGAGGGTTTTCCTGAGGATTTCCTGAAGAGGAGGTTTTGTGGCAATGAACTCCCTTAATTTTTGTTTATCTGGGAAATTTTTTATTTCTCCATCGTATTTGAAGGATATTTTCGCTGGGTAGAGAATTCTCGGCTGTAGATTTTTGTCCTTCAGATTTTTGAATATATCATTCCACTCTCTTCTAGCCTGTAAAGTTTCTGCTGAGAAATCTGCTGATAGCCTGATGGGGGTTCCTTTGTAGGTTAGTTTCTTTTGCCTGGCTGTCCTTAGTATTTTCTCCTTGTCATTGACTTTTGCTAGCTTCACTACTATATGCCGTGGAGTTGGTCTTCTTGCATTGATAAAGTTTGGAGATCTATTGGCTTCTGTCACCTGAAGATCCATCTCCCTCACCAGATTTGGGAAGTTCTCAGCCATTATTTCTTTGAATAGGCTTTCTGCCCCTTTCTCCTTCTCTTCTCCCTCTGGTATACCTATAATCCTTACGTTGCATCTCCTAATTGTGTCTGATAATTCTCGGAGAGTTTCTTCATTTCTTTTTAGTCTTGCTTCTCTCTCCTCCTCTGCCTGCAGCACTTCTATATTCCTATCTTCCAAATTGCTAATTCTTTCCTCCATATTATCGGCCCTACTGTTCAGAGCATCTAGATTTTTCTTAATCTCCTCTATTGTGTTCTTCATTTCCAATATTTCTGTTTGGTTCTTCTTTATCGTATCAAACTCTTTTGTGACATAGCTCCTGAACTCGTTGAGTTGTCGGTCAGAATTCTCTCTTAACTCATTGAGAATTTTAATGATGTCTGTTTTGAAGTCATCATCATTTAGGTTATATATCTCATTTTCTTTGGGATTGTTTTCTGTGTATTTGTTACTTTCTTTCTGTTCTGGAGATTTAATGTATTTTTTCATATTGCTTGATGTTGTTGATTTGTGCCTCTGCATGGAGATAGAGTTTAGTTGCTCCTTTCACTTGTTTCAGCTGCTGTGGTGGGGGAGCAGCTGTTTATACTGCACCAACCAGGAACCCTGTCTGCAGTTGCTAACTGGGCCTGGGCCCCTCCTCGTAGCCACAGTGGCCCTTTGGATTCCCTCCTCTGCCGTGGGGGCCGTCACAGGGGGGCTTCAGGCTGCAGGTGCCTACTGGTGCAGCCCACCTAGACGTGCTCTCTCCTTGGGGTCTGAAACGGTGTTATGGGCTTTTCCAGCGGCCAGGGGTGGGATCACTTATATTTGTCGCTCCGTTGCTGTCGGCACCCACAAAATCTCACTTGTCCTCTGTGGGTTGCAGGAGAGCTATTGGCATCTTCTACAGTCTGTGGTTAGTTCACCTAGCCATGCTGCTTTTGCCCTGGGGTCTTCCAGCCTTGTGGCTGGCGGCTGGGTGCCTTCTACTGGTGCTGTGCAGAGGCTTTCCCTAAGGCTGCTGTGAGCCTGTAGGGTTTCCCCCTAGGCTATGAAGCTGGGTCTCTGGAACTCCCCCCAGCCCCAGTCCTCTCCGAGATCTCCGGCTATCCCTAGTCCCATGGGGCGGGCAAGGCAGCTGGGGGTCGCCCCGCCCTCTGGGATTCTCTCCGGGCCTCTCCCGGAGCCGTGAATGCTGGGCGTGGCCCCTCTGCTAATGGCAGACAGAGAGTTTTGTCTGCTGCCCGGGCGGAACTCCGGCGCTTCCCCTCCGGGTCGCAGAGCCGGCCTTTGAAAGTTCCCCCAGCCCCGGTCCTCTCTGAGATCTCCAGCAATCCCTACTTCCACAGGGCGGGCAACGGCAGCTGGGAGACCTCCGTACCCTCAGCGACTCTCTCTGGGACCCTCTGGGCGCCGCGAACACCAGGCGGGGTCTCCCCGCCAATGGTGGGGAGAGACTCTCCCCGCGGGCTCGGGTGTGCAACTCCAAAGTTTCCCTCTGCATTTAGGAGTAATTGCGGGGGGTTTAGGTAGGGTTCTGGTCACCTGTTTCCACCGTCGCTCCTCTGTTGTGTGCTCGCTCCTGCCCTAGATGTGTGTAGATCCTCTGGGGGTGTCCGTTGGAAGAAAGCCGCTTGCGGGTACTAGGCTGCTCGTCGGGGTCGGAGAGTTTTCACCTATTTCCACATCCTCCTGGAGGAAAGTCCGTCCGCCTTCCAATGTATAGTCGTGTGGGTGTCTCAGACGTCCTGAGATGCTGTCTGGATATCCTTTGTCAAGCGATAAGTGTCCAAATAATTGTAGACTCGAAGGGGGAGAGACAAAGAGGACTACTCATGGCACCATCTTGGATCTTCCCCGGATAAACATTTTCTTAAAAGTCTTTTGGTTGCCTGTTACCAAAACCCAGTTCAAAAATAGGTTTGTTTTCCTTTTAAAAGGGACTATATTTTCACATCGAATGGAAAAGCCAGAGGCCGGCCTCCTTGGCGTGGTTGACCAGGTGCACAGTGGGGCCTTCAGGATTCTGTCCCTCCGGTCTCTCGTTCTCTTGGCTTTGCCGTCTTCTGCTTTAGCTTCGTTCTCTGGGAGGTTCTTTCCACCTGGTGATGACTATGGTCACCAGTAGCCTCAGCCACATGGTGCCAGTTTAGCAAACCCCTGAGAAAGAGCACTCAACCTCTTGTCTGCCTCACTTCAATCACATTTGCATCCCTAAACACATCGCGTGGCCAAAGGCATGCTGTCTGTTGATGCATCCACCTTGGGAGCCATATTATGGGTTCAACCACCACATACACAAAGCAGTGGAGGGTGGTTCCTTGACGGAAACTCAGACTCTGCTACTTGGAAGAGGGGAAATTGCTGCCTGGTGGCAAAAACTATGTCAGACATCTACTGTAGAATTTTGAATAGTGTTAGATGTATAAATCACTACGCAGTGTCACCTGGCCTGGTCACTTCCAGGTTGAAGGAATAGTAGCAGGGCTGACTTCGGAAGCCGATGGAAGCTTTGCTGTTGTGTATTTAGGAGTAGAAACAGGCTGAGTTTGACCGAATGCAGAATGCCTAACTCTTGATCTTGTCTACTTCTCCCTCTAAGGATGCAAAGGCAGTAACTGTCAGATCATTATTTTTATCTTGATGTCTTATGAAACAGAAATCTTTGTTGTTTGAGGTTTTAGGAATAATAGTTATCTTCCCTAAGGGAGAGTGTTTAACAGTTGCTTATTCATTCTTCCTTTAACATTGTTGAAGTGTACATGATGGAATAACTTTATTGGAGAATCTGAAAAATGCTGTCCTAGAACTTTCTGCTTGGTCAAACAAT
Organism: Equus przewalskii; assembly: GCF_037783145.1. Lineage (NCBI taxonomy): Eukaryota > Metazoa > Chordata > Mammalia > Perissodactyla > Equidae > Equus > Equus przewalskii. Next base: position 46,336,154 of record NC_091851.1, read on the forward strand.
GGGTGTGACAGCCACAAACACATGGTCAGCCCCCTGGGAAAGGTAGTGTCTGAGGATATTTGGAGATGAGATGGTCAGTCAAGTGTTCGTACAGGTGGGTAGTTTTAAGTTTTGAGAAACTTTAGCCCAACACACATTGAGCGCTGACAGCATGCTACATGATTTGCTGTGCACTGAGGATACAAATAGAAATATGTGAATGTGCGTTGGTGTGATATTGTGATTTATAACAAGAAATTTATGTTTGGTCTTAGTGTGTTTCTTACCTAGGGCTCTTAAAACCCTTGGAATTTCCTAAATGATGAGAGCATTAAATGTGTCTTTGGTTATGTTAATGAGGTGACTTCAGAATGCACCTAAGGATGGCAGCTGGTTGCCACTGGAGCCAACCATGTGATTAGAGCCTTAGAAATTTCAGTCCCACCCATTAAACTCCTGGGAGGGGGGAAGGGCTGGAGGCTGAATCAATCACCAATGGCCAGTAAGTTAATCAACCATCCCTATGTGATGAAGCCCCATAAAAATCCAAAAGGACCAAGTTCAGAGAGCTTGTGGGTTGTTGAACATGTGGAGATGAGGGGAGGGTGGGCTTCCCAGAGAGCACATGGAAGCTCCCTGCCCCTCCCCACATACCCCTCACTGTGGATCTCTTCATCTGGCTGCTGATTCCTACCTTTAATATTCTTTGCAATAAACCAGTGATCTAGTAAGTAAAATGTTTCTCTGAGTTCTGTGTGCTACTCTAGAAGATTAATTGAACCCAAAGAGGGGCTTGTGGGAACATCGAATTTGTTGCCTGATGCTCAGAAGTGCGTGTAGCAACCTGGGCTTGCGGCAGCCTGTGAAGTGGGGGCCGTCTCATGGGCCTGAGCCCTGCACCTGTGGTATCTGGTGCCATCTCCAGGTGAATAGTGTCAGAATTGAGCAAAATTGTAGGACACCCAGCTCGTGTCCCAGAGGATTGCTGGGTGGTGTGCAGGGATCCCCCCTCCCCGCAACATCCACACTGGAAATTGCTTCTGGAACACTCAAATAATTGGAGATACAAATACAAATATGTGGCTCCTGGTGCCGAATAGATTATGACCTGCTTATAACAGGTGACTCATCAGAATGATTCAAATAAAACAAGGGAGAGGGCTGACACAGCGAATCGTCAGGAAATTTTCAGATTTAAATAAATGGAGTTTTATTCCTAGAGCTTCTGATAGAGCGACTAGAATGAAAATATTTGATTTCAAAGCTTTTGTCCCGAAGTTCCTTAGTCCTACTGAGCATAGGTGTGAATCTCTGAAATGGGTGAGTTTATTTTGTCTGATGTCATGTACCACCAGGATAGACCTCAATTGATTGCTGTTTCTTTCCACTTGACTAGAGACTGGAGTTTGCTGATATTTCTGCATATCTAATATGATTCTCATTTGGTATTTGGCTTGTGTATGTACAGAAATACATATTCAATTGGCTTGAGAAAAACCAGACCGTGATTGTTCAAAACCCGGGGGATGTGGCTTATGCTTGTTAGCTCTTAGCCATCCCTGGTTCCCATACGCCAACCTCACCGTCAACCTTCAACACAGAGATCAGCACAAAGGTATCTCCATGAGTGTAAGTACCTCTGCCTTAACATCTATGGCTGGTCCGGGGAAATCACTCATCAAAAGGATCAGAAGACCTGGGCTAATTTAAAATTCTTTATAAATGCCAGAGTCTAATGAGCATTCCAACCACTGTGGGTGATAGTAAATTAATGTAAACAAGGTCTTCCTTCTTTTATTTACTCCCTTAAATCTCAGTGGGAGATATTGAAAATTGGTCCCTGTTGCTATCATCACAGGCACACGGGCTTCTGTGTTGGGTGGAGGTGAGGCATTTCAGCACATCTCGACTGATGCAGATTTCTGAATGTGCGTTCACTAAAACTAAGACAAGCTGCCTTCCAGGAAGAGCATTTGGAGGCAAGTGGTTTCAGGGTGAATCATCAGTTGCATCAGCACACACAGGACCTCTCCACGATCAAGGAAGTCTGGGGTCTCGTCCAATTCTTGAAACTCCCAATATACTGAAAAATGAAGGAATCTTGAATCGAGGTTATAATAATTGGTATATATTTTAAATATTTGCATTGAACAAACTCATGCTTTTTCCACAGCAAAGTGCAATGACTACATATACGATCTTCCTTGATTATGCATCTAGCAATTACGGCTGACATTTGTGAATGTGAGGCTTATACTGTGAGAGGCAGAGGGGAGAGAGTGGGAAGCTGGGTTCTTGACTACATCACTGAGTTATTGAATCATACCTCACCTGAAACCTACAGGTAGTATCCTCCTGCTGGACTTTTCATAGTTGAGCCAATAAATTCCTTTATTTTCTAAGACAGGGGAGTTGGGTGTTGGCTCCTTGTAGCTCAAGTTTTCCTAACTTACAGTCCTGATTCTTCCCAGGGCCCCCACCCTTTAATGGCTTTAAGCTCACACACAACGCTAAGATCGTCTTTATTTAGTTGAAAAGTTCATTACAGGGGGAGGCCTGTTGCATAGTATGAGTTATTTTGGTCTCTGTAACAGTAAACATGTTTGACAAGTCCTCTTACTGACTTGACTAAATGGATAGATTGTTGCTGTGACATAATTCCAGCTGTTAGCTGTCAATCCTTTCATCCTTAAAGACACTGTTTTCTCTTTCCTTTACATTGGTTTGACAATTTATAGAGTTTGAAATGTTTCTCGTGCATTATCTCATCTGATTGTAAACCCATGCTTGGGGCTTATAGAATAGACATTTCCTACTTTTCAAAGAAGGGAGCTGAGAGAGGAGCCTGCCCAAGGCCAGTGTTACAATAGGGTACCGGACTCCCCATGAACTCTGTGTGTTCTGCAAGGCTCCACATGGCTGGACCAATCCAATTAGTATCCGTGTTGGTTGGTATTCATTAGGCTGTAAGTAACAGAACACCATGACTCAGGCTGATCTAAAAAATAAGGACATTTACGATGCTTTGAAACAAGAAATCCAGAAGCAGAGTGGGATGCAGGCATGCACATCAGCCTCTGCAGCCTTTTTCTGCATTTCTCGGGGCTCATTTCCCCTCTGAGCACGGGCTTCATTCTCAAGCGGATGGTGAGGTGGCTGCAGCTGTTCAGGCATCACTCCCAGACGCATCAATGTCCAGAAGAAGAGGACCTTCTCTTCTCTCGTCTTTTTCTTGGGAGCATGGAAACCTTTCCCATAAGTACCCGCAGGAGACATTTCCATTTTGTCCAGCACTGGGTCCACGCCCAGCCCTCACCCAGCCATGGGGAGGGGCAGGGGTGTCCATGATCTGCTTAGAACAATCAGCAGACTGGAGTCGGATGTCGGATAGTGACCCACGGTAACCACCTCTGCACTGACTCAAAATACAGCAATTTCAAGTAACAGCCATTCAAGAGAACCGGCCTGGGGTTTGGCAGGCTGTTGCTATCATGGTCTCCCATCTGTTCATGCCTCCCCGTGTCCATGCACGTGAGTTGTCTCCTCCCACACTGACTCAGAGTTTGGCCATAGGACTTGTTTGGATCAATGAGAAAATAGCAAGTGTTATGCGAGGGGCTTACCTTCTGGTTGCTCTTGGATTTAGCATGGACTGAATTGTGTCTCCCCAAATTTGTGGGTTGAAACTCTAGTGCCCAATGTGAGTGTATCTGGAGATGGTGCCTTTAAGGAGGGAATTAAGGTTAAATGAGGTCATTTGGGTAAGGTCCTGATCCAAGAGGACTGGGCTCCTTAGAAGAGGAGGAGACACCAGAGGCCACTTCTTCTCTGTGCACACACAGGAAAGGTCATAGAGGACACAGTGGGAAGGCAGCGTCTGCAAGCCAGGAAGGGAGCTCTCACTAGAAACTGAACTTGCTAGTGCCTTGATCTTGGACTTCAAGCCTCCAGAACGATGAGGAAAGAAATTTCTGTTGTTTAAGCTGGCTGGGTTGGGGTATTCTGTTATGGCGGCCTGAGCAGACTAATACGGGAACCCAACAACCACCACCATATGAACAAACCTGGGCTAGGCTGCTGGATGATGGAAGACAAAAAAGCCAGTCACTTTGCTGCCTCAACTATAGCCAGCCAACCTACAGGCATGGAAGTCAGGCCACTGACCACCAGCTGACCATAGATGCATGAATGAGCCCAGGTGAGATCAGTACAAGGGCTGCCTAGCTGAGTCCAACCCAAATTGCTGACCCACAGAATCAAGAGCCAAATAAATGGTTGTATTAAGCCACCGAGTTTTGGAGAGGTTTGTTACACAGCAGTAGATAACTAGCACATGTGGGATATGTGGAGTTTTTAGTCACAGGCTTTTATGCTCCCTGGAAGGACATGCTCCTGTTGGTCTGACTTGAAATGCAATTTGCCTCCCCCATGGGTCAGAGCTATGTTTACAGGGATCAGGCAAAGTAAACGAGCAAGGCAGACTAGATAGAAAAGTAATCACGAAGCTTGAGTTTTATTTTTCATCTTTGGATAAAGACACAGATACAGAGATACTCTCTTGCCATAAGAAAACAGTGGCGAAGGTGAGATGCTTGATGACAGCTGCATACACGGTCTCACTGATGGGGCACCAGCGGGAGTGGGGAGGACTGGGGGACCAGAGTGGGCAAGCCCTACTCCAGAGGGTGGCCACAATTCAGCTTGGGCCCCTGTTGCCATGTGGCACGTGGGCTCAGTGTTTTATTACAAGAGGTTCCACATTTCCAAAAGAAATCGGGAATCTGAAGTTTTATATAAAATCTCCTAATTTTAAAACATTGATTCAATTAAAAATAAAACACTGTACAGACTAAATCGACTCATTTTAGCCTGAAGGGCCTCAGCAGAATGTCTGGTCTACACACACTGGCTAACGGGAAAGTCGGAAATCAGTAAAACACACCATTGTCACGTAATCAGTTCCACAGAGCTTTCAGCTTCCCATTTGTTCGGGACTTTCATGTTTGCAACAGACAGATGCAAATGGAAGCCTTTGCAGAAAAGTGGGTCCCGAATCCAAAATATAATAGAGAGAAAATGAAACAATGAAAAAAATTACAGTCTGTGATTGCAGGCCTTTCTGCCCCCAAGCTCAGAGAAAACAAACGAGTAAAACGCATAACCCAAATATGGGTAAACCTGCTACAAAAAGTTTTTCAAATTCAGAAAACAAATAAATGGGGGTTTGAGCCTTTGCATTTAAAATGATTCTCAGCCAGACAGTGAATTTCTCAAAATAAGGGGCCGGAGTTTGCTTATCTTTGTATCTGTGGAAGCGGAAAGCACCTAATCGAGGTTAAGTGAATGAAGGAACAAATGAGTATTCCAGATTTCTAGTGATTAACACAGGGGATGGATGCTCAGAAGTGGCACAGTGTGGGGTATGGGCATGAGTTAGTAGGCCTGGCTTTTTTCCCCACCTGCTCTTCCATCTTGGAAAGGCAGTTACCTGACTTCTCTGTGCCTCCATCCCTCACGTGTAAGATGAGGATAATAAAAAACACCGACCTGATCATGCTGTTCGGGAGATATAATGAGACCTGCTGTAGCCTGCACAGCATAGCCTGGAATGTAACCCAGTCCCTGGATGTTGTTACTGAGGCTGACGACTAGTTAATTTTAAACAGTGGATTACCAGGTGAATTGCTAAGAGGGGAGGAAGCATATTCAACTCCTCGGGGACACAGCTTTTGAGTAGAGTAGCATGAATTTGGACTGGATTGAGTAAAAGCATCCTTTATTGGGCTTCTGTGAGAATCAGCTCAGGTCACATTGTGGGCAGAGGCCTAAGGAATCCAGAAGGAAACCCAAAGCTGTTTCCACAGCATTTTCCACAGCAATGAGGCCGAGATGCTTCCCCGGGGAGTGATTCTTTGCTGCAGAATGGGCCATTTTCAGCAGCATACAGTGATGTTGTAATGAGGGGGATAAACCATGTGAGTCCACAGCGGCTGGTCATGGAGCACTCGGTGTTTGCTACTTGTGCTTGAACCAGCAGAGAGAAATTGCCGGCTCTACGTGGGTAGAAGCTGGTGGGTTTTCATTTTCTGCCTCTTTTTGGTTATTGTTGCTTTCCTCTGCACTTTGCCCTAGTGAGGACTATTCCCTCTAGAGCAAAATAGACACCTGTCTTAAGCATTTCTGAAGGGAGATCTATTGTAGTTGGAAAATTACCGAATGATTCTCAGAGTATTGTCTTGCTATCATTCGTGCAGTTTTACTATTAGATTCCTGATGTTGGCTCCCAGTGCTCTGAGATGCAGGTGAGATGAGTGCCAGCCCCCCTTGCACACTCTGCAAAAGAAACATTCCTCCTGTCCTCCAGTGAGTGGAGAGCCGTGAGCGGGTGGGTCCGCGGTGGGAGCTCCTCCTCCGGGCACCTTTGCATCCTGGGGGCGTCTTTGCTTTCCTGAATGTGCGCTGTTTTGCTCCATGTTGATCCAGGTGGGAAAAATGAACTTCTTTACTAGTTCCATGACTTGATCCTATTCATACACACTGTATGTGAATACAGCAAACTTTCTTTTTAAACTAGAGTGAAGAGTGGTAACAATGGGGGAAAAAACTTGCATTGGAATAAGGTGAAAAGTTGAAAAACAACTTCCAATGGAGTAGTAGATAACACTGCTCTTAAAATACTCTTTAGGGTGGCCCACCCCCACCCCTTCACTGGGGAGTTCCTCCGAGTCGCTCCATATTTCTTTCCCCTTCCTCAGATTTGTCCTGAACTTCAAACTCTCCGGGCGTTTGCATTCTCTGCAAAGTCCACTCTTGGACTGTGACTGAACTCAGTGGGTTCGTCTCTTGGTGAGTGTGGAACTGAAAAGCACAAGCAAAGTGGAATTAGTGAAGGAAAGTTTCATTACTTGCAAGAGCAATGGAAAACACCAGGGGTCAGTCCTAAAGCAGCGTCTCCCAGAGCTCAGTGCCAGTGGGGACTTTACACAAAAGAGAGCAGAAGAGCAGGTTTGATTTGCATATCAACTGTAACAACTGTGTTCTTTTAAGGTGCATGGGTAGCATGTGTAAATGTTATTACAAACATTGCATGATCTACAAACGGCTGTTTGGACCCTCCCAGAGGAGGAGAATTTAAAATGCTGATGGGTTGAGGAAACTTCTGGACATCTGGCCCTCAGCAGTTGGCTGTGGGTCTTCCTGCAAAGGTGTGATTTCTCTGCAAAACATGACACATGGTTTCTTTTTATCTGAAAGACACTTGACAGATCATGTTAGTTGTTAACCAGATCCTCAGTAACCCTTTCTTTGCCTCGTTCCTTGGTCACAGGACCTCAGCCGGCAGAAAGGCACCTCTTTCCCCAGGCGTGCTGAAGTTACAAAAGTGATCTTTTTATTTCTGTTATATTTTCAGTAATCAAGTTTACTGATCATTGTCAAGGTCAGCATAGGTTACACCACTTGTTCCAGAATAATTATCAAGACAGCTACTGCACTGTCCTGGTTGGATAAAAATATCATGTGGCCACCCTATATATTTGCTTTACTCATTGTTTATCTAGAGTGGTGCTCTATAATAGAAATATAACAGGAGCCATATATGTAATTTAAATTTTTCTAGCAGCCCCATGAAAGCAAAGAGGTGAAATTAATTTTACCAATACATTCTTTTGACCCAATATTCCCCAAATATTATCACTTCAACATGTAATCAACATAAAAAAATTAGTGAGATAGTTTACCTTTCTTTGTGATCTTCAGAATCCAGGAGGGTGTTTCTTTGACTTGTACACATCTTGGTTTGGACCAGCTGAATCGTAGGAAGTCACAGGGAGGTCCAGGGCAGGCTCTGGGTGACCAGGTGGTGGAGGAGAACCTTGGGGGCTCAGGGCAGTGGACATTTGCCAACAAGTACTGAGGTATCTGGAGAGTTCCACAGTTAACCCAGTGTCTCCAGCCTTACCTGCCCTTATCTCACAGCACCAAAATGGCTGTAGCTCCTCACATCCTCATGGCCTCAAGTCCAGTGAGAAAGCCAAGCCAAGGCATGGAGAGAGAGCCACTGGAACTGGCTGAGCTGGACCATGTGTCCAAGAATGAGTTGAGCTGATTGGCTTATCATGAGCTCCATCCCAGGAGCTGGCGCAGAGCTCGTTGGCTGTCAGCCTCCCAAGTTCCTGAAGGAGGTTTGAGACGGGCCCCGCCCACTCAGAGCAAGGAGAGACCCAGGAAAGAGGCAGCCGCTCCAGACTGGCAGGTGGCGGGTGTGATAAGAGGGGAACTCACTTAGGAGGCTTGTCTTGGGCTCCACAAGACAGTAGCTCTGCATCCCTACCCCCCAGAACCTTGAAGTTTACAGAGGCCTTAATGGGGTTCAGTCACGTGTACTGTCCAGATGGTCTCCACAACACCTTGCTCTGTCAAGGCTGCGTCCTCAAACATAATCCCACTGTGGGAATGTGGACAGAACGCCCATGCCAAGGACAGGGGAAGGATGGGAGCCTATGATCACTTGGGGTCCGGCTTTCTGGTCAGCTGAGGTCACGTCCTCTTGGCGACCTCCTCCAGTGGAGCTGCGTGGAGACCGGGACTGGAGGGGAGGGCGGGCTCGATGACACATGAAAATCAGGGTCTCCCAGAGGACCAGAGGATGGATGTGGCAGGCCAGCACCACATGCCCACCAGAGAAGCTGCAGAGGCATTTGCATCTCATGTCAGCCTCACTGTCAAATTTGCTTTTCTGCTTTGTTTTGGTTGCAGAATGTTAAGAATATTCTGAGTCACGCAGTTATAGAGGCATGAATTGTAAATGTTTTCAATACCTCACCTTTGTATCTCTTCAGTTAAACTGATCAATGAGATTGAAAAAGGAGCGGTAGGATGTTTTCAAATGTGAATTACCAATGGTCAAGGTGGGTACATACTTTGTGGGGCCCAGTGCAAAATCAAATGCGGGCCCTTGCTAGAAAGTTATTAAGATTGTTAAGACAGTGACAGCAGAGCAGTAAACCAAGGGGGTCCTGTGTGGCTGTGCAGGTTGCACCTGGTGAAGTCAGCCTTGCCAACAATCGCTAGGAACAGCTCACATTTCTGTTCAAGAAGCACCCTCAAATTGCAAGTGCTACAGTGTCTGGACTATGGTTTAACCTCAATATGATGTAGCACTCAAAGTGGCACATAGTGTAGTGGTTTAGACCGGATTCTGTGGATGCGTCTGTTTTTCACTTCTCCCACTAACTAGCTGTGTGGCCTTGGGTCAGTAACTTAACCCCTCCCCACCAGTTTCTCCCTCTGCAAAAGGGGATAACACCGTCTACCTCATAGGATTGTTCTGAGGATTTAAATGAGATCATGAAAATAATGTGATCAGAATGGGGCTGGCACAGAGTGGCCACTCCATAGATTTCAGCTGGTGTTGAGGTCATGAGCATTACTGCTGTGTTACCTATGGTGTAGGTGTTGTGTCATGCACGTAGACATGCCTCAACCATCGAGGATGCAAGACAGCCCTCGCCCAGCACAGGTGCTGCCCAGTCTCGCCTGCAGTGTGGTAGAGAGAGGCACGCATGTGCCGTCCAGCATGATTTCAGGAGAATAGACTGCAGTCACCGCATTTTTAAAATGAGCAAAGCAGAGCCACAGCCTTCTTAACCAGTGAAATGTCTTCAAGGGGATTAAATTTTGCTCAAAAATGGTGGGGGAACTTTATTCCAAGGTCTGCACAAACGCAGTCTCACCTGTCTTATAATTTGGTATATGACATTTAAGCACGCATGTTGCTCTTTATTATACAGGCTTTTCGGGAATAGTTCAAATGCATTTTAAGAAAAAGAAATTTGAATTAAACCTTGGCAGAACCTTCAAACTCTGGCTCCTCTCCCTGAGGGCCTTGTGATCCTAGGATACTTGGCATCCGGCAAAAGGCCTCATTAAGTGACTTCACTTACGGTGGGTACTGGATTTTGTAATTACGTGATTAGAAAAAGGAAGAAAGAAATAACTTGATTGAAATTTCATCTTAAAATAATGAAAATTATGAAGATAATTTTGTCTTACATTTACTATTTAGATAATCACAACTATAAGCTAATTCTAAAGTAGGGAAAGAGTAAGTCGTGTTGATTTTTCCCAATATTTTTATTGTGGTAAAATATACATAACGTAAAATTTACCATTCTAACCATTTTTCGGTGTACAGTTTGGTGGCATTAAGTACATTATTCTGCAACCATCACCACCATTCATCTCCAGAACTCCTTCCATTTTCCCAAACTGAAATTCTGTCCCCATTGAACACTAACCCACCATTCCTCATCCCCAGCCCCTGGGAACTACATTCTACTTTCTGTCTCCGTGAATCTGACTGCTCTAGGGACCTCATATAAGTGAAATCATACAGTAATTGTCCTTTTGTGACTGGCAAGTGTTGCTTTTTTGTATAACTTTCCTCACAAGCTTGGATCAAGCACAATCGAATACCGTTCACTGTACGCTTTCATAGAACCATCAGGAAGAGTCGTTCAAGGGCTTCATCCATTGTGCAAGAATGCTCTTTAATTATGGAAGTGCAACACAGTAAAGTGCCTGTGTCTTAAGTATTCAGTTCAATGTGCTTTTATCTCTGGATACATCCATGCAGCCACCACGCAGATCCAGATGCAGAACATTTCCATCATCCCAGATCCTCCCTGGGGCTCCTTCACTGGAACTCCTCCTACCAGGAGGACTTCCCTCACCATAGATCAGTTTTCCCTGCTCCTGAACTTTATGTAAATGGGCTCACCGTTACGTGTTCTCTTGTGTCTGGCTTTTCACTCATCGTCTACAATGTTCATATAGGTTGCGGTCCGCTCTAAGTTATTACTGTGAACAATTTCACGCTATGAATGCACACAATCTATTTACTCCACCTCCTCTTGACAGACATTTGAGTTGTTTTAGTTGCCCATTATAAATAAAGTTGCTGTGACCACTCTGCCAAGAAAGTTTAATTCAGATAATTTTTCTTTTAAAATGTCTGCATTGTCATCGTTCCTGTAAATTTCATTTTTTGTTCTTGCCTCTGCCATGTCCTCATTTGTGAATGCCCACGCGTGAGGTTCTGTTTTCCAAAATCACAGTTATCTACTTCATAAAATTCTGCGCCATATGCGAGATTTTCACATTTCCTTTGAAACCAATTTGTCTTGTCCTTTTAGATGCTGCCCCCATCTGCTTCTCCTGGAAGGACCTGGCTGATGAAGACATTGGTGCGGTGAGTGAGGGCAGCAGCTGCAGGTGAGTGGGCTGGGATGTTTGAAAGGGGCTAATATGCTGACAGTCACTTAGACGTGAATTTTTTATGTTAGGACAACTCTTTCTTCTCTATACCACCTGGTAACTGGGGGTTGGGTCGATGTATAGTTAGCTAACAAGATCCTTTTGTATTCGGTTTGAAGTCCACTGCTGCAGAGAATCCCTAAACTTGCCACTTCGGAGGACTGTCTTCCCATCCATTAGCCCCGTGCTGCAGTCTTTGATTAGTGGTGCACATACCCGCGAAGGGGACAGTTGTCACCGAAATTACAGACAGCTGAATGGTGATTTGAATTGCATGAGCATTAAGGTCTTCCTTGAGAGAGACATGCTAAACCGCAGTTAGAAGGAATTTATTCAAACATCGGGAAGTATAGATGGGTCCCTCTGACATCAGTGCAGCAGGGGACTCTCTGAACTCAATTTCAATGAATATACATTCCGACTTTTCAACTGCAAGGGAGGTAGGGCAGAGGATTTATTTAATCTTCCTAATTAATAGCCCAGTGGATTAGTCAGGGCTATTGCAGAGATGTTCTGTTTCTCCAGAGGAACAGAACAAATAGGTTCTGTGCTTTCATGCACACACACATACACACACACACACACAGACACATGCCTAGATTCTCCAGCTTGCAGATGGCAGACTGTGGGACTTTTGTATATGTGTGTGTATATACATATATATATATATGTACACACATATACGTACACATGTATATAAGGATTTATTATAGGAGTTATGTTATAGGAATTGGCTCATGTGATTATGAAGGCCGAAAAGATGGCAATCTGCTGTCTGCAAGATGGTGACCCGGGAAAGCTGGGGGTGTAGTTCAGTCCGAGTCTGAAGGTCTGAGAACGAGGAGCACCAGTGTCCAAGGGCAGGAGAAGATGGATGTCCCAGCTCAAGCAGACAGAGTGGATCCACCCCCTTTTTCTGCCTTCTTGTTCTATTCAGGCCCTCAGTGGATTGGATGATATGCCCACCCACATTGGTGAGGGCCGTCTTCTTTACTCAGTCAATTCATGTTCTAATCTCTTCCAGACACACACACACACACACACACACACACACACACACGCACACAATTTTATCTCATTAAGAGGGAGGTGGAAATCCCTTAGAAGCCAAGCATGAAAGAGCATCACGGTGTGGATGATGGGACTGCCGGGGTTCTGGGTGGACTGCGCTTAAATGCACTTCAGACACGATTGGAGCCATGTCTGTAATGAAATGGATCGCTTTTCTGTACGTAGTTGGTGATGTGCGGGCAGTGCTTCATCCTTTGGAGGGAGTCACTCCCCCTACTTGTCGGTGGTGTCTGTAGGGAACTCAGGGAGGCGGCTGGCCCTCGAGAAGGCTTTGTGCTGGCAGGTGAGGCATTTCCAGCAGGAAGGAAGCCTCTTGGGAGTGGTCAGAAGAGGTTGGCTGAGCTCTCTGCTGACCATGGAGAGTGTGTGCTTAGTGCTGAGTGAATATCAAGTAGAACTTTATGAAATTGCCAATATTGTAGGTCAGAAAAAGGCTGGATATCAGCACTTTCATGAGATTCAACTAACACTTTGTGGACCACCATGGACCGTGCTTATTCCCACTAACCCTTACCCTGTGTCTCCGCTCTCAGCTAATGGGGTTGCACCCTCCCACTCGTGCGGCAGAAATATGTTCTCCAACATTGGTTTGCCTTTTTATACCATCATGTGTCACTTGCTGGGCAGAAGTTCTTACCTTTCATAAAGTCCAGCATATCCTCTTACCCTTCGTGGTTTGCGCTGTTATGTGTCCTATTTAAGGAATCTTTGTCTGGCCCAAGGCCATGAAAATGTTCTTTTATATTGTCATCTAGAAACTTTGTTTTAATTGTCACAGCTCACAATTAGGTCTACAGATCATTTGGAATTGAGCTTTGTCTGTAGTGTGAAGCAATGTTGCCTTTGTCATGAATCAAGGAACCGTAGGTGTGTGGTCTGTTTCTCATTTTCCATGTAGTTTTATGGGCTCTATTTGTCTATTCCGGTAGTTCTCAACTGGGAGTAATTTTGCGTGCTCCAGGGGACATTTTGCAATGTCTGGAGACATTTTTTGTTCTCACAAGGGTGTGTTTGTATGTGTGTGTGTGTGTGCACTACTGGCATCTCATGGGTAAAGACCAGGGATGCTGCTGAACATCCTGTATCGCACAGGACGCCTCCATGACAATCGTCCACCCCCAAAGGTCAGTGGTGCTGATGTGGGGAAGCCTCGGCCACCCCTGCATTCATGTCCCTGTGAGTGACAGTGATGCCACACTGGCCTCACCACTTAGCTTCGCAGTCAGCCACTGCTTTTGGTCCTGTGATCCTCCAACTTTTCGCCTCTTGACGAGCCTGCCATGGCTCTCCTGTTGCTTTTGTTTTCCACATACATTTTTAAACAGGCTTATCAGTTTCTCAGAAAGAATCTGCTGAGATTTTGATTGGATTGGATAGAAACTATACATCAATTTGGGGGAAATTGACAGCTTTCCAATAACAAGTCCTATAATCCATGAACGTGATATATCCTTCCATTTATCTAGGTATTTTCTATGATTCGTTGTATTTTGCTCTGTACATGTCTTTTGTTAGATTTATTCCTAGATGTTTCTATTTCTAGTGAAATTGTAAATCTTATCGATTCTTTCCATTTCAATTTCTAGTTACTCATTCCTGGCAGATAAAATGCAATTGCCTTTGTGTACTGCCGTGGATGCAGCAGTGATGCTGGACTCTCTTAATTCTATTAGTTGGCGGATTCTTTGGGATTTTCTACATATCGGTATCAAATAGGGGAGCTTTACTTTTTCCTTTCCAGTTGTTACCGTACTTATTTATTTATTGCTTGTTGCCTTGGTTAGGACCTCCGGTACAATTTTGAATAATGACTGTTGTTGTCTCGTTTCCAGTCTTGGTGGGAAGTTTTCAGTATTTCACCATTAAATTACCCCTGATAACCTTCTTTGCTTTGAAGTCTGCTGTGTCTGAAATTAATATAGCTACCCTTGCTTTCTTTTGATTAGTATTAGGATGGGATATTTTTCTCCATTCATTCACTTTTAATTTTAATCTCCATGTGTCTTCATATCGAAAATGCATTTCTTGCAGACAGCATAATGTTGGGTCTTGTTTTTGATCCACTCTGACAATCTCTATCTTTTAATTGGTATATTTAAGTGATTAGTGTTCAAATTGATTGCTGATATATCTGGATTAATATCCACCGTATTTGTTACTGCTTTCCATCTGTTATCCTTGTTCTTTGTTCCTATTTTTGTCTTCCACTATTTTCCTGCCTTTTGTGGTTTTAAGTGAGCATTTTATGATTCCATTTTCTCTCCTTTCTTAAAATATTAGTTATATTTCCTTTTTTCCTTTTTTTAGAAGTTGCCCTAGAGTTCGCAATACACATTTACAACTAAGAAGTTCCCTTTCCAACAACACTACATTGCTTCATGGGTAGCGCCAGTACCTCATAGTAACAAAATAATCCTAATTTTCCCCTCCCATCCCTTGTCCCATTGCTGTCATTCATTTCACTTATATATAAGCACGCGTATCTAATACATTGTTGCTGTTGTTATTTTGAACACACTGTTATCCGTCGGATCAATTAAGGATGAGGAAGATAAAGGTTTTTATTTCACTTTCACTTATTCCTTCTTTAATGCTCTTCCTTTCTTTATGTAGATCCGCGCTTCTGACTATATTGTTTTCCTTCTCTCTAAAGAACTGTTTTAACATTTCCTGGCAGGCAGGTCTGCTGGCCACAAATCCTCTCACTGGTATTTGATAGAGGAAGTCTTTATTTCTCCTTCCCTTTGGAAGGATAGCTTCACAGATTCCAGAATTGTGGGTTGGTGATATTTTTCTCTCAATACTTAAAATATTTCACTCCACACTTTGCTTGTTCGCATGGTTTCAGAGGAGAAATTGGATGTAATTCTTATCTCTGTTCTTCTACAGGTAAAAGCTTTTATTTTTCCTCTGGCATCTTTTAGGATTTTTTCTTTTATTTTCTGTAGTTTGAAAATGATATGCCCAGGTATAGTTCTGTTTGTTTGTTTTGGGATTGTGTACTGCTCAGTGGCGTGTGAGCATCCCCGATCTGAGATTTGGTGTTTCGCATTTATTTAGGGAAAATTCTCAGTCATTATTATTTCAAATATTTCCTCTGTTCCTTTCTTTCTTCTCTTCCTGGAATTCCCATTATACATGTTATGGCTTCTGTAGTTGTCCCACAGACCTTGGATATTCTGATATTCTGTTCTTTTTTTTTTCTCATTCTTTCTCCTCTTTGCTTTTCAGTGTAGACGTTTCTGCTGAGAGATTCTGGAGCTCAGAGATTCTTTCCTCAGCTGCATCCAGTTTACTAACAAGACCCTCAAAGACATTCTTCGTTTCTGTTCTGTGTTTTCGATCTCCAGCGTTTCTTTCTGGGCCTTTCTTAGGAATGCCATCTCTCTGTTGACATTGCCCATCTGCTCTTGCAAGCTTTACCCAAAAAGGGCCCTTAGCATATTAATCACAGTTGTTTTAAATTCCAGGTCTGATAATTCCAACATCCCTACCATGTCTGGTTCTGAGTCTTGCTCTGTCTCTTCCAATTGTGGTTTTTGCCTTTTGGGTTGCCTTGTAATTTTTTCTTGATACCTGGGCAAGATGGACGAGGTAAAAGGAACTGGTGCGGGGGGCCTCTAGTGATGCGGTGGTGAGGTGGGGGAGGGGAGCATCTGCAGCCCTGTGAGAAGGTCTCAGGGTTGTAATGAGTCTGCGCCTCTGCACTGCGAGCTTCACCGTGTTCCTCAGTTTTTCCCCACTCCCCGTAGGTGAGAAAGGAAGGCTCGAGGGGACTGGAGTTGGGTATTTCCCTTCCCAGCTCAGTTAGGCTCTGATAAAACGGTGGCAGTTTAGTGCTCAGGGCACCCAGTTTCCTCTGAGGGCAGGCCTTGTCACCAAGAGCAGAGAGGCAGGGTGCTCTGATGTGTTTCAGTGTGGTCCATTCTTCCCTCCCCTATTGGAAGCAGGAGAGGATTTTTCTCCAGTATTTACTGTGAGAACCTTGTTGAACTCCTGGAGGTAAAAAAAAAAAAAAAAAAAAGGTGGAGGCCTGATGACTGGGTGTCCCCGGCGTTTTTGTCCACTCTGAGCCTCCAGCAATTCCTCAATTACAGGTCAGGCTCTCCCACCCCAGCGCTGCTTCCCAAGGTGCTTTCTGCTCCTGAGTCTCTGCCCAGGTAAGCCGTGACGCCCTGTCTTCACCTGTCTGTCTGCCTGCCATCTTGGGGGCAGCAGTTTGCCCTGCGTCCTCCCCTCTCTTACAAATCCTTGAAGACTCGTTGATGTTTCAGTCTCTTCAGTTTTTACTTATTGTTAGGATGGAGTGGTGACTGCCAAGCTCCTTAAATGTGGAATCAGAAACCGGAAATCCCCTAGATTTCTTTTTTAAATCATGAATGTTGTTGAATTTTAGCAAGTACGTATTGAGATGATTATATAATATTCCTTCATTCTGCATGTAATGGGGCTGGATAGTGAAGAACTAACTGGCCTCTACCCTCAGCTACAGAGAGATGATCTCCAGGCCCCTGGAACGTCCTGCCCGACAGGAGGGTCGTCGTTTGCCGGGGGCTTTGGCACCTGGGCAGTCCAACGGTGTGATTTATAGTGGGCCTTTGGGACACTCCGTATCACTTCCGGCCTCTGGGAGAATTGGAGGCTAAAGGTATAACCCTGACCTTCTGGGGATCTGAGACTAAAGGTCAGCCACGTGGGCGGTCTGTGATCAAGCCCCAGTTAAGACTCCGGACAACAAAAGCTTGGGTGAGCCTCCCCGTTTGGTTACGCTCTAGACTATTGTCGCATGTCACAGCTTGAAGGATGTAATGCTCTTCAGGCCTTATGGGGAGATGACGCCCAGAAGCTCTGCATTTGGGCCTCTCCTAGACACCACCGTATGTGTCCTCCTTCCAGCTGGTTCTGAGTTGTGTACTTTTGCTGTGATACAACTGTAAATGTAAACGCAGCGCTGTCCGAGTTCTGTGAGTCATTCTAGCGAATTCTCCAATATAAGGCAATTGTGGGAACTCCTGAATTTGTAGCTTGCTGGTTAGAAGTCAGGGAGGCCCTGGGGGTCTTCCAAAATGTGGCTTTTGCCTGAACAAGGGCTGTCTTCTGGGAGACTGTGTCCTCAACTTGTGAAGTTTGGCCCGACTCTGGGTAATTGGTACCAGAGGCCATTGCAGAATGAATTATATAGATTTTTTTCAATGTTAAACCAACTATGCATTTCTAGAATAAATCCTAATTGGCCACCCTGCATTATTTTTATTATTCTTTTTATATATCACTGAAAAGATTTGGTGATATTGTAATAAGGATTTTGCATCTCTGTTCATAAGAGGGATTGGCCTGCATTTTCCTTTCTTCTAGTGTCCTTGTCAGATTTTGATATTGAGATTATTCTGGGCTCAAACAAACTTGTTAGGAGGTGTTCTTTTCCTAATCTCTTTAGAAGAGCTTCTGTAAGACTGACATTCTTTTTTCCTTAACCATTTGGAACACTTTTACCAGTAAAACTTTCTGGACCTATAGTGTTCTTTAAAAGATTTGGGCTATCCATATTTCTACTTTTTATTTGGTCAATTTTGGAGAGTTGTGGCTTTATAGAAAATTATCAATTTCATGTAACTTTCCATACTTATGGGGAAAAGTTACTCGTAACATTCTCTGATTAACGTTGTAGTGCCTGCAGCTTCTCTGACATTGTTATACGGGTCATTTGCTTCTTCTTTATCTTTTTCTAGATCACTCTTGGTAGGAATTTGCCAATTAGTCTTTTCAAGATACTAATTTTCATTTTGATATATATGTAAAACATTTCATATATGCTTGAAAAATACGCAAATTCTGCGGTTGTTGGGTGCAGTGTTCATGTAATTAGGTCGAGTTTGTTAATCACAACACAAAAAATTTCTGTGCCATTTTTGGCATTTTGTGGGATTACTCTATTTCCTGAGAGATGCGTGTTAAAAACTACCAAAGTAATCATAGATTTTCTGTTTCCTCATTTACTTCTATCAATTTATGCTGTACATATTTTAAATATATGTTAATTAGGTGCATGCAAATTTAAGATTGTCACATCTTCCCGATAGATTCTTTCACCACTACAGGATATCTGTCTTTATTTCTGGTAATGCTTCTTTCTTCAAAATTGACTTTGCATGGTATTAATATAGTAAACCTCCATTTTTTTTTTTTTTTTTTGGTGAGGAAGATTAGCCCTGAGGTAACATCACCACCAATCCTCCTCTTTTTGCTGAGGAAGATTGGCCCTGAGTTAACATCCATGCCCATCTTCCTCTACTTTATATGCGAGATGCCTGCCACAGCATGGCTTGATAAGTGGTGCATAGGTCTGCGTCTGGGATCTGAAACTGCAAATCCCCGGCTGCTGAAGTAGAGCATGTGAATTTGACCTACGCCACCAGGCTGGCCCCCAAAACTCCATTCTTTTGATTAGTGTGTGTGTACATATCTTTTCCCAGGCTTTGATGTTCAGCTTGCCTGTAAACTTATGTAGAAAGTGGGTCCTTTTGCAGCATAGATTCTTTAAAAAATCCAATCAGACGTTGTTTTTTAACTGGAGCATTTAGTCCATTTGTATTTTATGCAAGTACGGATATATTTGAGTTTTATCTACAATTTTGCTATTTGTTTTCCTATGTTTTATCTTTCTATGTTCCATTTTCTCTCCTTTCTTGCTTTCTTTTATATTAATCAATGTATTTTTATTATTTTATCTTCTCCCTTTTTTAGCTTGTTATGCATTCTGTTGCTGTGATTTTAATAAACTATAACATGTATCCTTGAGCCATTACAATGTATCTGTCTAGTATAATTAGCACTTTCCCACTTCCCAGGTGGCTCAGTTACGGTAGAGCACTTTAACTCCACTTAATCTCTCTCACCTTTTGTGTTATTGGTGTATTTTATTTCTAAATGTATTTTAAACACCACTGGGCAGTATTATGATTATTATTCTGTAGTCTTAATAGTTCTTGAAATTGACCCCTACATGTCCACATTTATTTTTGTTCTGGAATCTGTGCTTCTGTATCGGGTCACTTTTATTATGCCTGGAGATCTTTCATGTTTTAGTTAGGTCTGCTGATTTTTGTTTGTTTGGAAATGTCTCTGTTTAGTCCTCACTTTTGAGCGATAGTTTCACTGGACAGAGAGTTCTAGGCTGGATATTAGTTTCTTTAACACTTTAATGGTGTCCTGCCTTTTTCTGCTCATGGAAACTGATCCATTGCTTCAGCTGAGAAGCCAACTGCGGTACTCACAGTTCCCTCCTGGGAGGTGGTGCCTCTGACGGCCCCGGCAGCCTTTCTCTTTGTTTTGAGAACCTAGGGGTGCCTTTCTTTTAATTTATCCTGCTTATCAGTCTTATTGTTACTTCTTTGAAATAATGTGGTTAATTTTTTCTGGTTGCTTTTAAGTTTTTCTCTTTGTCCTGGATTCTCAGTGTTTTCATTAAGGTGTCCCAAGGTGTGGCTTTCTTTTTATTTAACATTCTTAGGGTTCATAGAATTTTTGAATGTATGATTTTATATTTTGTACCAGTTTTGGTATATTCTTGGCCTTTACTTCATCAATTTAGGCTTTGTCCCCCATTCTATACCTGATCCCTTTTGGGATTTTAGTAATGTGTATGCTTAATCTTATAATAGTATGTGTAATTTCTGTTTTTCCCCCCGTTCGCACTTCACTCTGGATATCTTCTGCTCTATCCAGTCCACATATCCTCTTCTCAGCTGTGTTGAATTTGCTGTCAGACTCATTTATCAAACATGAAATTTCAGTTATTTCACATTTGAGTTCTAGAATGTCCAGTTTCAAAAAGTTTTATAGATTCTTGTTCCCCACTAAAATTCTGCATTTTGTGATTTATTTTCTTGAACATATTAGTCATAGTTATTTTAAAATCATACATGGATATAATATATAGATCATCTATGGATCTGTTTCCATTGTCTTCTTTTGCTCTGTGTCTTATAATATACATGCTGTTTTTAAATTTTTTGATTGAATGATGGCCTAGAGCCTGTATATGATATAGTATTCTTCCAGAAAAGAATTTTATTTTATCTCAGCTTGTAGCAGACATTATATTAGGGGCAGACCACCTTGAGCAGATCAGAATTTCTCTTGTCATCTCAGGACGGAGCCTCTTCCTTTGTAAGTCAGGGCCTCTGCCCCCTCTTTTCCCTTATCCTGGGTGTAGCTCTGAACTCCAGTCTTCTCTTCATAGCACCACAAGACAACTGACAGCGATGCTGTTTCTATGACATCTAGAGCAGTTTTTTGCTTGTCTTCCTAGCCTTTCACTCTTGCCTAATTACCAACTGGCAAACGTCTCCAGGGGAAATCCAGAGCAGAGTGTTGACCTGCAGCTCTGAGCTCGCCTTCTCTAGAAGGTCTTGGGTCCACAGGTTCAGAGAGCCTTAGCTTCCTAGAACACCAACTCACTGTCCAGTCCCATAACGCTGCCCACAGCTCTGCCCAGCGCTGGCTCAGCTTTCTGCTTGTGTTCTCAGCCTCATGTCCACACTCCTTGCAAACCAGCAACAACCTCACAGTGAGAGCAGTGTAGGAGATTGGCCTCATCTAATTATGTTTTCCTCTTCTCTGGGAGCTTGGACCATCCATCTTTGTTTGGTATTTTTTTCTAATCTTGAAAAAAAAAGCATATTTATATAAAATTCAGCTTTTCTATGTATGTTTTTTACTTTTCAGCTAAAGGTTTCCCATCCTGCAGTTTTGTCTTGTATACCTTTAACCAGATGACGACACTTATCATCTCAGTCACCTGATTTCCTGTTATGAATAATATCCTATGTATCAGTCAAAATTCTTTTCGTAATAAGGAACACAAACTGACCCGGTTAACTGAAGGAAGTGAAATTAAACCAGAAACTACCCTCTGGGATAGGCGCTCCCATTACCCTCGTTGCCTACCTGAGGGTCTGACGTTCTAGGAGGTTAAGTAACAGAGTCCACAGGTGGGAGGCAGCAGAGGGGGGCATTCACACCTATGCTCTCTGCTCTGAAACACTGCTGCGTCCTGCCGCCCTGGGTAATGACGTAGATCCACATGCAGTTGTAAGAAATTATACGGAGAATTCCTGTATCCCCTTCAATCAGCTTCCTCCTGTGGTAACGTCTTGAAAAACTGTAGTCCAACATCAGGACAGAGATATTGACATGGATACAATCAACTGACATTATTTATTCTTCACCAATTCCATCTGCACCCATTTGTGCGTGTGCATTTCATCCTGTGTAATTTTATCTCAAATGTAGATCTGTGTGAACTCTACCACAGTCAAGATAGAGAACTTCCATCGCAAGGACCCCTCATGCTGCTCTGTGATAACCAAGGACACCTCTCTCCCTGGCAACCACAGATCTGTCTTCTATCTCTATAATTTTGTCATTTCAAGAATGTTATATGAATGGAATCATATACTATGTAATCTTCTGAGAGTGACTTTTTTCATTCAACTTATTATCCTTGAAACCCATCCAAGTTTTTGCCTGCATCAATAATTCCCTCCTTTATATTGCTGAAGAGTAGGTTTAACTTTAGGATTGAGTAAGACACCCCATGTAAACTGCTTAGACAGTGACTACCACACAGTGGGCATCCCGTAGCGGGAGCTGGTGCTGTGTCTCTGTGCAGAAATGCCATGTAATTTTAAAAAATGAGTTCAATTATACATGCAGCTTTAGAACTTGAAGAGACCCAAGCACGCTTACACTGTGCTAAAGGTTTAGGTATGAACAGTATCTGGAGGCTGAACTGGGGCTCCGTACCCCTCCGTCCCCCAGACCTTAGAAATACTGGCATAAGGCGGCTTCTGAGAAATAGATCAGTGCTGAATTCCCCAGAAGAGAGAGGAGAACCAACTGAGGAGGCAGACGGGAGCCTGGCTCTGCTGGGGCCTGATGGAATCCATTACCATATCTAGGGTGAGCTTGTGCCATTCAAAGAAGGCTTGGTCTGTCCGGGAAGCACAGCTAAGTAGGAAGCCCGCTGGCAAACACTGGAAGTTTCCACGGGAGCCTCTCCCACGGGTTGAGAGCTTAACCATTGGAGTACTCTGGCCCGAGTGGCACAGATGTCATGTGAGGCTGATGCACTTCTCAGCCTGGTGACAGGGACTATTTAGTGCCCCTAACTCTACCCATTTCTGTCCCAGGCTCCCCAGGCTGGCTGCCGAATCTTTTTGATGCCGCCCGCCCATGGTCTATCCACAGGGAGATAATGCAGGAATCGCAGGGACTGAAAACCTGTTCTCAGTAGGAGTGACTTCTCATTCTAAAATCAAACACATGACATTTTGAATATGATTTGCCTTCTTAAGTCTAAGGTGAGAGAATGGCTTAGTCACACAGTGGCAAGTTTACCAACTACCATGATAATTACAGGACATTTTGCTGCCATTTATTGAACACTTACTAGGTGCCAGGCTTCAGGTGAAACCCTGGGTACACAGTATCTCATGATGCTCCTCTGTTCAGCCCCAGGGTATACGACCGTCCACCTTCCAGAAGGAAGGGCACATTTATAGAGGTTGCGTTGCTCAATCAGGTGACCCACAGCTAGCACGTGGCAGAGCTGGGATTCGAACCCAGGGCAGACTGGCTTCAGAGTCTGGGTTCTTAACCACAGAACCACAATGCTGAGTTACTATAAGCTAAAAAGTTGGCATTTGTGTCTTGCACTTCAGCTGTGCAAGCTTGGCTTCTGGGAGTCAGCCCCTCTGAGAGGAGCTGGTTCTCGGTGAGCTGCACAGTTAGCATTTGATCTGTAACAAGGGCCACGGGCAATTTGCAGGCTGCAGGCGATGGCAGGAACAATGATAGTGTTAACAACAGTAGTAAGAGTAAGAATAAAATTGCTAATGCTGATTGAGTGAATAATTGGGCCCAGTCCTGCTCTCAGTGCTTTACATAGTGAACTCATTAATCCTCAGGACAAGCCTTTGAGATAAAATAAGATCATTAGCTGCATTTTACAGATGAGGAAACTGAGGCACAGGGAGATTAGGGGTCATACAGTGGTGAGTGACAGAACTGGGATTCAAACTGGACAGCCCGGTCCAGAGCACAGGCACCGCCTCGTTGAGTTGTGTCCTCCGTTCTCTCCACGACCTCTCCACAAAGGGCAGCGCCGGGCGCTCCTGCCCGCCTGTGCTCGGGGCTGCTCTGCGCATCCTGTGAGGAGCACCAGCAGCCTCTTTTTGTAGAGGAGGGAGATGAGATGCCTGAGGTGTCTTAGAGGACCTCCAGCGCCTCTTCCAAGGTGGGAAGGAATCATTTGACTTGGCAGTATGGCTTTGGGGTCATTCAGGTTTAACCAGGTCACAAACTCTGGTTCCACAGAAGAGGGATCCAGTGGGAACATGTTTCATGGGCTTGAACGCCCAGAGGGGAGGTAGAGAACCAAGTGAGGGAAAGGGTGTGGTCAGGGGCTCAGCTGGGGTCCAGATAGCAGGAACCCACATCACCCCCTCAGCTTGGCACACCTGACATGAATTAGAGCGACTCTTTTCCCCATCTTGGGTCACTATGGTTAGCAGTCAAAATATCTGGGGAGAGACAGAAAGTGAGAGAGAGTGAAATCAGTGAGACTGTCTCTGCTTAAGTTCCAGTCCCACACCTGCAACCCCCTGAGCAGTGGCAGGGCACCTTGACGTAAAGCCAAGCCACGACTGCACACAGCATGAGAGAGTTAATGCCCCCAGTCTTCAAAGAGAAGGGGTGTAGAAGGGGGGACCTCAATCTCTTGGTTGTGCGTGGCCCATGCCCAGCACACTGGATAAAACAGAGGAGAGCCTGCCTGGCTGGTGGCTGCAGAGGGGCAGAAGCAGTCCATGATGTTGCCCGCTGCTTATCTGACAGCGTTCTCTGTCCCTTCAGTGCATCCTCGTGGTCCCCCGATAGATGATGTTCGAGCAATAAGAGCATTTTACCGAACTTTGGACCTATTAAATTTGGCTGTCTTTAAAGTGAAAAAAAAAACAAAACCCTGGAACCATCTATTTCCCCTCCCATCACTTTTAATTTCCATGCCATCATTGGTTTTTAAAACAAGTGAAATCCACGGAAAAGTGAAAATGCATGGGTCCTTACTGGACATGTCCGATCAGACAAAGTCCCTTCATGCAGAAATTGCCTTAAAAATTGCCTAAGAGTTTACCCTGAAAATTGGGATGTCTGAAACTTTAAGAAGGTGCAGGGTTATCAAGAAGAAAGGTAAAAAGAGATGAAACAAGTTCAAAGATATTTCAAAAGGAAAGGGCTTCAAATGAGGAGATTCCCAATGATTCCTTTGAGTCCTAAGAAAAGGCTATTTGTGGGGAGCAGTCTGCTGAAGGCGCCTGTCTCCTGACACCGCCGTGTGGAGGTGAAATGTGAGTTCTTAAGGAGAGAGAACAGAACGTCCCCGTGCATATTTATATCCACCAAGACCAAAGGCCAGATATTTTATTGGGAGCAGCTGCTTTTAATTTTTGTAAAGGCTTTGAAATCACCAAAATGGAATGCTTTTGCTCACCATAAAATGCCCAGATTTTGCAGGGAAGGTGTCTCCAAGTCAAGTCCCCAAAGAGAATGAGGTGGGGTCACCCCTGTGTCCTCACTCCCCTCCCCACTGGGGTGGGGGTGGCTGCAGCAAAAAGCTTAGAGTTGTAAGACAGAAGATTTCAAGAAAGTCTGATAGAAAGAACTTTTAGCACATTGGTCCCCAGAAAAAAACCAGTCCTGCATAATATTTTATCTGAAAAAAAGAATTCTTCTGTGGTCAGCTGAGAGAACCCATTTCGCCCTTCTTGAGTCATACACATGAGCGTATCAAGTCTCTGAGAAGGCCTGCACGAGAGAAACCTGATCAACTAGGCAAAACCCAGTGTTCTGCAAACTTAATGGCCCACATACCCTTTGTTTCAAGGAATCTATTTTTTGGAGACACTTTTTTCCTAGATTTTGAATTACCACTTGGGGGTCCCCTTCAAAGGAAAAGATCTAGGTACCGATGCCTGTGGCAGACGCCTTTCTGAAGCAAATTTTCTTTCCTTAAGTTGCCATTTTCTTAAGGCTAGAAAATCTGAGAGACCCCCCCCCCCTCCCCCGCCACCACCACACTATGGAGGAAAGGAAACTCTTTCCCCAGGGCATCGTGTTTCCTTGGAAGACTGAGGGTTAGCGAGTCCGTGTGGTTTCAAGCAGATGGTGTAATGTGGCATAGCTGTGGTCATTGTCCCTGTCTCGTTTCAGTTCGACAATACCAGCAAATGAGTGCATTTGGCAGGACTTTTTAGGTAAAGCAAACAAGCAAAATCCAGCTCAAACAGGATTAGACAAAGAGAAGGGGAATTAATTGGCTGCAGTCCCCACCGACTCAGGGGCCATCACGCTTTTCTGTCTCATTCACGATGTTGGTTTCCTTCCTGAGCTGCCTCACACTCAGAGCTCTCCACGTAATGGCAAAGGTGGCCGCCTACTGGCTCAGCACTCTTACCAGAAGAAGAGCACACATCTAGCGAACCCCTGGAGGATGGCATTATTTAAGTGCATTG
The DNA here is from genome assembly GCF_037783145.1 of Equus przewalskii. Classification (NCBI taxonomy): domain Eukaryota; kingdom Metazoa; phylum Chordata; class Mammalia; order Perissodactyla; family Equidae; genus Equus; species Equus przewalskii. Next base: position 46,362,094 of record NC_091851.1, read on the forward strand.
GGTTATGTGTGCTTCTCCGAACTGGTTGCCATGGTTGGATGTGGGGCGGGGACTGGTTCCTTGGGACTGGGGTTTGGCATAGGCTGAGAGTGGAGACTAGCTGGGCTCCTAAAATCAAACGAGGGAGCACATCGGAGGAAGGGGGTGCTTGCGTAGCAGTGAACAGAGACATCCTCTGTGTTATGTCAGAGAAATGGAAAATGCACGGTGGCCCAGGAAGTTAGAGAAGCGATGGGCAAGGTGAGCTTCTTCCTACTTCTTATCCAGTGGGAATGTCCCAGAGGTTGGTGCTTAATTGATCTTTGTTAAATATGTTAGATGAGGGGCCGGCCCTGTGGCTGAGTGGTTGAGTTCGTGTGCTCCGCTTCGGCGGTCCAGGGTTTCGATGGTTCGGATCCTGGGCATGGACATGGCACCACTTATCAGGCCATGTTGAGGCGGCGTCCCACATGTCACGACTAGAAGGACCCACAACTAAAATACACAACTATGTACTGGGGGGATTTGGGGAGAAAAAGCAAAAAAAAAAAAAAATTAAACAGAAGAATGGTTTGAGAAAAGAGCTGCTGGCAAACCGTGGTCTCTCTGGCCAGATGGCAAACTGCTGGCAACAGGCACAGATGCTGACTGCCTTCCATCTCACTGGTTTGAAAATCAGGCCCTCTGACACTTGAGCTCCTCAGAGAGACGAGGTGCCCCAGAGTTTGGGCAGAATTAGGTAAAGCTCCTGCAAGATCTGCGGCAGTCCAACACTGAAACGCCGGGTTGATCCAACCTTTGCCCCCGAATACCAGTGTGGGCAGAAGAAGGGCCCCTGTGTAGACACAGCTCCCCTGTGGGCCATGGGCAGCCCTGACAAAGGAGGAGTTGGGCACTGTTCACAGGAGCCTCCGGCCGAGGCTTACAGTTGTTCTGGGCAGATAACTGCTATCCCGACAAGCCCACCTGGCCGCAGAGCCTCTCCAGAGCCAGCACCTTGGCTGCAGCAGGGCCTGACCTGTCGCGGACACGCCGTCCTGGACACATCTTCTCACGTGATCTGTAGACAAGCAGGTTCTGGGTCCCCCACACTCTGCTTTACTCGCCTGTGGGTTGCTGTTTCCTTCTCATAGGTCCCTCCTCCGTCATTTCGTTTCCACTTAAGTAACTTTGCAGACCTGCGTCCCCAGCGAGAAGAATTGCATTCTCCAGCTTTTCCTCTTGCATGCCTGTAATTGTCCCAAATAATCACGCGAAATTCAGCCCAGGATGGCGCCCGCATCACTGATGAGTGGTCCAAACCATAGCTTTGTTTTATGCCAGACGTGTGTCTTCGAGAGATGGGACAATTTTTTTTTCTATATTTTTGATTTTTATTTTAGAATAGTTTCCATTTACAGAAAAACTGCTAAGATACTACAAAGAGCTCTCATACCCCAACCCAGGTTCTGCTATTTTTAACATCTTACGTCACTATGGTACGTTTGTTACAATTAATGAATCGATATTGATGCATTATTAATTAAAGTCTATACTTTATTCAGGCTTCACTGGTTTTGGCCTAATGCCCTTTTCCTGTTCCAGGATCCCACCCAGGGCACCAGTGATACTCAATCCTCGTGTCTCCTTAGGCTCCTCTCAGCTGTGACAGCGTCTCAGACTGTCCTTGTCTTCGATGACCTTGGCCGTGTGAGGAGAACGGCTCAGGGCTCCTGTTGAACTCCCTCGGCTGGATTTGTCCCACGTCTTTCTCGTGATTATGGGGGGTTACGGGGAGACTTTCGCTTGCGATCCCGCATCCCTTTCCTGACGGCTGCACGGAGCGAGCGCTGCTGTGAGCCACACGGTGCTGAGGCTTTACCTGGATCCTCAGGGCTCCTCACGACACCCGGCACCAGGCAGGCACCACCATCAAACCCATTTTACAGATGTGCAAAGCGAAGCACAGTGAGGACCGGTAACTTAGCCAGGGCCGAAGCTGGGTTGGTGTTTACCTCAGACTCAGAGAGAATCAGAGACCCGGGTGCCAAGTTCCCCCCGAGGTCCTGCTCCAATGGAGAACTGACCGTAACAACTCAACATGCCCTCTGTTCCTGCGAGGGTTGTGGGCTCTAGTTGTGAATTGTGTCAGCTTCTAAGGTTCATACCAGGTGGTTCACTCTGGGTCTATAGCTTTGCTTGGTTGCTTGAGGAACAGAGTAAGGAGAAGTCCCAGCCAAGGAAGGGGGCCTGGAGTTCTGCCGGCCAGGCGGCACGCACACAGTGGACCTGCAGCGCTGAGCCCTGCGGGAGCCCTGCCATGTGTTAAAGGAAGTCTCGGAAGAGCTGGGACAACAGAGGGCTCTCTGTGATGGAGTTCGGGTTTGAAGTTGGAGCGGAGGTGTGATATGGGCAGGAGGTGGGCGTGGAGGGGACGAGAAGGATGCGTGAGGCCACTTTACTCCAGAGCAGCGTGAGTGCCAGCCACCCCCCTTGGTACCAGCTGCTGTCTGGGCTCCAAGCCTGCCATCTGTGCTTGGCTTTGTGGCACTGTGGGCTCCACGGCTCCATTTCTCCCAGGCCAACAGGCTTCCTTTGGGTCCTGACGACAAGGGGGAGACTGCAAAGCTGGAGGGAGAAGGGACTTGCTCCTTCATAGGTGCCGTCCCTGCCCACACCGCTGTGGCAGAACACTTGGCTCCAGCCTCTGCTCCTCTCCACCCCAAGACCCAGCCTCAGGGCGCCGCCCAGAGGTGCCAGCACCAGCTGAGCGTCACTCCCTCTCCATCCTCCGAGCCTCTGGGTTCCCACAGCAGGCAAAGAGCGCTTGCTCGTTTCGTGTTGCCTCGAATCCAGTCATTTCTGGACCACCCTCGTGGATTTTTTCCAAATCCTATACCACAGGTCAATTATTTATTTATTTCCTTAAATATCACCATTTTTAATTTAAAAATATTTATTTTAAAAGAACATTTTGTATCATGACTGTCAGTGGAAAATCTTGCCATAATTAATTTTTAAAAATGTATGACAATTAAACAAGTGTCTGTCCTTGTAGCACCTAAAATCTCTCTGCTCGCATCAGGGCGGGGCTCAGGCTTTGGGAAGCCCCCGTGCTCTGTCCAGTAGTATTTACTGTGTGCCTGTGGATGCAAACGCTTTTGTAATTGCTGTAAGGAGGTTTGACAAAGGTGACCTGGACCCAGAGCAGCATTCAATCAGGCTTTCAAACCTTCCTCTCCCACCTCCTTTCCACCCACAATGACCACTAACGCACGCAGGTGTGAAATCCTTTAAAAGACTCCGGTGAAATGGGCTTCTGTCCCCAGTGAACGTGACTGTGTGGAGAACCGGGACCCCAGCGAGAAGAAAGAGCCGGACTTGAATTACTCACTTCACACATTAGCTGAAACCCCGAGAAGTTTAAAAGGACATTATTTATTATAATTTATGGAAATATATTAGAGAATTTCCTGATGTAACTGAAAAGGTCTAAATTATATTCAAAGGAGAATATTTAATGACATGTTAGAAGGTGCTATATTTGAGAGCTATTTGTTAAAGTGCTCCCAATTTTGAAAAACATTTGTAGAAGTGATTTTATTTTTTACCTTGAGGAAACAGAAGTAATCTATGGTAAAATCTTTGAGTAATATTCACAAATGACATTGAGAAAAATAAGAATTGGGCATCTGACGTATTTTCTTTTGCTTGCATAATAAATCAGGCGTCACTGGCTTACGTACATAATTCTCAGAGCTCATTTTTATAAAACCAATAAAGAATGTTGTCAGGAATTTTAAGATTTTAAGTTAAACAGATGGTAAAAGACTCTTACTAGTGCTGATTCATATAATAAGAATCAATATAAATTCACCTAATTTCATAAAATCAAGGCAAATAGAATAACTGCTATACATATATATATACACAGACATACACAAACATAGACATGTATTGATATATATATATAAAGTACATTATTGTATTAAGTATATTCACAATAGTGTGCAATCATAACCACTATCCATTTCCAGAATTTGTTCATCATCCCAAACAGAGGTTCTATAACCTTTAAACAGTTGCTCCCATCCCCTCCCTCGCCAGCCCCTGGCAGCCACCATTCTGCTTTCTGTCTATAAATTTGGCTGCTCTAGGGACCTCAAATAAGAGGAATCAGACAATATTGTCTTTTGGTGACTGGCTTACTTTACTTAGCATAATGTCTTTAAGATTCATGCATTTGGTAGCGTATATTGGAATTGTGTTCTTTTCTAGGCTGCGCAATACTCCAGTGAAAGTATACACCATATTTGTAGCATCCATTCATCTACTGACGGCCATTGGGCTGTTTCCAGCGTCGGACTGTTGTGAACGAGGCAGCATGGACAGTGGTGCCCAGGTGTCTGTCTGAGCCCTGCTTTCAGGTCCTTGGGGTGTGTACCTGCGAGTAGAACTGCTGGATCATGCGGTAATTCTGTGTTTAATTTTTTTGAGGAATATTTTTGCCATGTTTTTGTGCCAAATGAATCATTTGGAAATTGAAGGTGCCTATCAGTGATGAGGGAGACTCCCTTGTCATTCCATTGAGATACCAGACGTGTTCCTTCATTTGTTCACTAATGGTCGTGGGGCCCCTCCTAAGTGTCAGCAGGGTTCTAGACACGGGGTCTGCGGCCAAGAGCAAATGCGGTCCTTGTTCTCATGAACTTATATTCTACCGTGGGTGACAACAGACCCCAAGCAATGAGTAAATGACATCAGAGTGAGAAAGTCCCTTGAGGAAAGCAGAAGGAAAGGGAGCTGGAGAGGTGATGGGAGCTGCTCTTATTGCTGTGGGGGTGGGGGAGGGCCCCTGCAGGGGTGACACGTGAGCAGAGACCCCTGTGGGGCCAAGAAGGCATGCTGGGTAAGGCTGGGGAAAAGGGGCTGCAAGCTGGAGGAGCAGCGAGTGGGAACGCGTGGAGGGGATCCCGGGAGGATGTGCGCGGGGCATCAGGAAGGCCAGTGTGGCTGCAGCTCCGTGGGGACAAGATAGCGGGTGGGCTGGAGGGGAGCAGAGGCCAGGTCACGCAGGGCCCTGGCAGCCACTTGAGAACTTTGGGTTTTGTCTTATGGATGATGGGAAGCTGTCATCGGGTTTGGGGCTGGGTGTGCCGGGATCTGGTTCATATTTTGAGAGGGACTCTGTGCTTGTTCAGTGGGGGATGGCCTTGGGAGGACCAAGAGTGGAAACAGGGAGACTGAACTGCCATCTGTGCCTGAGCCCTCAGCAAGGCCTTCTTTCCAGCCTTGATAGCGAAGGTGTGAAGGGCATGGCGGGACCGGCATTTTGACTGGACATTCAGGTTGCTTTCAAAGAAGTTACAGTTTTTCTGTATCTATTTCTAAATAGCCCTTCTAAGGGCTGTGTGGACCGTTCACCTTGTATTTTTAATGACTTGCCAAGATCATTGCCCGGGGCACTCCCATGATTATGCACAAATTTCCAGAAAAAGAGCAGATGGCGTCAATGTCTTCTTTACCACCTCCACAGCTGATGTCTGCCCCACACTCAAGGATGCTAAAGATGGAGGCCTGGTCAGGATGTTCCTTCCTAAGCTATCACCCAGGAAAAATAGCCACTGAAATGAATGCTTTCTTTAGAAGGTTTTCCTTCTATGAATTTCTTTCATGTTGTTTGAAGAACACCAAATATGAAAGAGGAATTTAATAAGAAATCTGAAAGACTTCCCATGAGGAATTCAATAGGATAGTAACCAAACCGAGCTGTGTGTTTAACATGAAGAATACCTTGGGTTGTGATAAAAAAGAAAAACCTTAGGTTTTTAAATACTTTGTTTATTCAGCAAGGTTTTATAAACTTAGGATCCAGACGTTCTTTACTATACTTTATTGCTGAAGGAGGGGAAGAGAAAAAAAAAAGATTAATTGGTTCGTTTTGAGTATATGTTTCTTTTGACAAGTGAAGAGTTATTGCCAAATTCGATATAAAATAAGATGTTACGAACTGACATTTATCATTTGTATTTATTGAGAGTAACTTATTTCCCCAAATTCAATAAAGCCAAGAAGCAGAATTAAGCTGAGTAATTCCGTGGAATGGGCCATCCATGCCCTTTAGCCCCACTTGGGGATGCTGGCCGCGGACTCCCCATGGTGAAGCCGGTGATGACGACTTTGCATATTTTCTCTCCTTCCCTGTGTTGGGAAGCTATATGACCACAGGGACGTCGTTTTTTCTTAGATGTCAAATCTCGTCTCATTATCATATGGAAAGACAGAAAAGATAGTAAAGGACAAACGAAACACATCCAAACTGGGTTAAGTGATAGCAGAGGACCAGAAAGACTTGAAAGGTAGAAAGCAGACAGAATCAACCTTTCAGAGAAGGAAAACTGGAGCCAAAAAAGAGGAAGGGAGCGGAAAGGGTCAAAGGAGCCCGGATTTCCAGTTAAAGACCCCGGATGCAGAGGGTGGGACCGAAGGCTCCGGGATTCATGACAGTCTTAATGGATGAATGAGGGGAGGGGCTCTTCCAGTGTAAGTAGGAGTAGCTTGACCTGAGGCCAAAGCAGCAGGTGAGGGGCGGGGTCTCAAGGCCGGGGAGTCAGGGACCTGGGGAGGGACTGGCAGCCCACATCCCCGAAACCAGATCCTTCCACCTGTCACAGCAGCCTGCCCCTCTCCCACAGCACAGGAGCCAGGCGTCAGTAAGGGGCAGACAGGGACCAGGGATTTGCACAGAGAGATTAACAAACAGTCAGACATCGGCAAACACTCGAGGAGAATCAACACCTGTGACTCCAAGGCAACAAGTAGAAGAACTAAACCCTAATGAAAGCGGGGTCACACAGCAAAGTGAAAAGACAATGGATCCAAGCAAATGCCTGGAGACTTTCTGGGAGATGTGGCGTCTGCGACATGATGCCTCCACTGCAGCCTGAGAAGTGGGAGCCTTGGTTAGTTCCGGAAATAGGAAGCTCAGCACATGGGCCGAAGAGATGCCTGGACGTGGCTAAAGCTTGAGGGATCCTTCTGGAATGTAGAAAAAACGTATAAAATAGATGAGAGAAAAGTTAAGACACGAGGAGGCCGAGCCCACCGGTTTGATGTGTACTTAAAGAATTCTGGAAGGAGAGAAAAGAGGGAATGGAGAGAACCAAAGAAATAAAAAAAGTCTGTGGAAATTTCCCAGAGTTGCAAAAAGACGTGAGTCGTCACTGTGAAAGGAGAGGGAGCAGGAAGAACGAGTAAAGACCCCCCCCCCCCCACATGTGCTGAAATTCCAGAAAACCCAGGATGAGCAGAAAACCTGAGAACTCCCAGAAAGAAACACAGTGCTTCTTGCTAAGGAGAAAATTCAGACTGGCATTGGATTTCTCATGCCAGGATCCGACGCCAGGAGACCGCGCAGGAAATTCAGCACGGTTCCCGGGAGGGCCGGTCTGCAGCTAGAATCTCACAGCCGAACGGCATTCAGCGGTGAGGGCAAAGCGAAGACGTTTTCAGTGAGCAGGGACTCCGAAAGTTTGCCTTCCAGAGGTACTCTGAGGATTGCTTGGGTAGGTCCTCAAGCAACATGGACAATAAATCTAAAATTAGCACATGTTTGCAGCACAATTCACATAATACAGAAGGGTGCAAAGAGGAAAGGAAAACGCCTCACGGTCCCCTCCTCCCAAGATAGTCACTGTTAGGAACATATTCTTCCAGAAACTTCATGAATATATGCTAACAGTTCAGTTTTAAGGGTTACGCTTTACATGAACAGAGATCTTTACAAAAAGGCCGCATTCCACCTAATGTTGGCAAATGGCTTTTGTGATTTGACATTTTGCTATGGAAACCTGTCTGCTTCCTTCCTTGTGAGGCTGCCTTGTTCTTTGTAAAGTTGGCGTAGGCTTCTTGCCACGGAGGGCCTTCATTTATTTAAACAGCCCCTATTAATAAGTGTTTAGATTGCTTTTATATTTCACTGCGAAACGGATACTGCAGAATATCCCTTGGACTTTTATCTCTGCACACGAGCTAATATTTATACAGGGTAAACCCCTAGAATTGGAGTAATTGCTAGATCAAAAGAAATAGGCAGTTGGGAATCTGATAGATCTCGCTGTGTCCCTCCGACGTCATGGTCGCCGGTGACTCTTCAGAACACGGGGTCCTGCACCTGCTCTCCAGGGCGGCGCGTGGGATGCGCCCGAGCCTCCCGCCCTGACTTCCGGGCTGGACTGCCCGGGCTGCGAAGTTTCTCCTACAGATGGCGCTGTTGCCTCGCCCTCCTGTCCCGCCCGCCCGGGGGGAAACGTAATTATAAAACAAAAAGAAATTAAGCGGCATGCACCAGCGGACTGCAGCGTCTGTAATGTTTATGCCGAGACAGCCCGGATCTACGTTTCCTTACCTTCCTGGCTGTAAAACTGAGATAACTTTGTGATCGACTATTCTTCAGAAGGAAAAAAGAAAAGATTATATTTGACCATCTTTTTTGAAATCTTTAGAATTTCATCCTTTGAAAATAAGTCTTTGAGAATTTCCAACAATGTGCATCCAGTGAGTGTATTTCAGGAGAGAAGAAATAATTTAGGTTTCAGCTTCGTATTTTTCTTTTCATTCTCTTTTTCTTTAAAAAAGAAAAGAAGAAAGAAAAGACCTTCTTGATCCAAAGGGAACAAATGGAGACTATCTGGTAATTTTGCAGAATGAAGTTTTCCAGATGTATTTCTCTCTGTGGTCCTGGGCACACTGGTGCTTAAGTGCCAGGGTTCCTGCCCAGGGATTCTGGGAGTCTGGGCGCAGTCTTCGGGAGACGGGCGGAGTGTCCTGGAGGAGGAGAGCCTCTGCCTGTCAGAACCTCCTCCCTGGCTTCTGGGTGTGTCTCGTCCAGTGTGCTCAGTGACAGGTCCACGTTGGTAATAAACCGGAATGCCTCTTCTCCCAGGCAGAAATCAGGGAAGTAAAGTAGGCAGGAGCTGTGAACAGTCAGGCTGCCTGGACTGGGAACAGCTCAGAACATGCTTGGGGTGGGATGTCAATGTAAGCAGCAAACGCAAAGCAAAGACCATCAGCGCACGCACAGTGGACTACTTGTGCCTCGAGTGGCCCTCTCTTCCAGCCTAAACAACCACCAGGCCTGGTCTCAGGTTCAGGATTCAGAGCTGACGAGCCAGGCTTCATCTGCCAAGGACTCGAGAGAAGACAGCCAGCGAGGGATCAGCAGATGATGCTTGCAGTTAGATTTTTATTTCATGCATCCCTTTAGAAATGAAATGCACCCGCAAGTTCCTCTCAGCACAGAAGGTTCAGGGATGCGGTGACCTTGATGAATCCCAGGCAAGATTCTGAATAATTTAGGAGTAATAAAACCCAGCCAGAGAACTCGCTCCCAAACACACTGCCGTTTTTCCCAGTGTCTCTACATGGGCGAACGCAACTTTTCCTGTCTTTGAGGCTCTTCTTGTCTGTGCGGACCAGAGTACGGCTCTGTGTACATCGGTGGAGAGCTTTGCTTCATTGGCGTTGTCAACATGTTAGCATATTTCTTTGTGCGAATTGCTCATTCCACTGAAATAGAGGGTTTTTTGTTGTTACTGGAGCCTTAATGTACACACAAGCAAAGTGAATTCTCTGGGTATCGTGGAAAGTGATGCTTGATATTTCTGCGTGTCTTGAACAAAAATCATAAGAAAATCTGACTTTAGATTTTAAAGGGTGGGGGTGGGCTAGCTGGGTGTTGGAACAATTTCTGGTGCCTGAGAGGTGCTGAGGCGCACATGTGTCTGGGGTACAGCTATGACCAGACCTCCATTCAATGCAAGGGAATAGATGGCAAAGGTGGAAATTTGCAGCCTGGATCTAAAAGTATCATGCTAGAACGTGAGCTGCAGGGAACCTGGGCTAGGCAGAGGGGCCCAGCCCCACCGGAGAACCCTGGGCAGGTGTCAGGGGGTGGAGGTCTGGAGGTGGGGCCCCAGTGTGGCAGGAGATCAGGAGTGAAGTGGCGTTCTGTCCAAGGACTGCTATCAGTGCTGAATCTCAGCCGGAAGTGAAGTCTGGGTTTGGGAGGCAGGAAATCAGCAAAGCAGGAAGGAATGAGAGAGGGGGGAGGTACACAGGTAGCAGGACGCGGAGGCAGCCTGGGGACAAAGCCAGAGGAATGAACAGGGTGGGAACCATGATGCGGCCATCCCTCACTGTTCACGTGCCATGCAGCCTGGGGCAGCCCTCAGTGCTCACGTGGGCTTTCTCATTTACTTGCACAGCAATGGCTCCATCTGCACACCACGCTGGGGACTTGGACAGCCTAGACAAGATCTCGCAGCTGGGCCTGGGTTGGAACCAGGCCCCCCGACTCTGGAGCCTGTGCTCTCACAGAACACCGATCCCACCCAAAGCCGTGCTGCCAGGAATCTGCAGGTCTGCGTTTGCACCCAGGCCTGCTGGATGCCGGAGCATTTGTCCCCAGCCTTGGCCGGGCTGCTGTGCCTCTCAGGCTGGGATCGAGGCCAGGGGATGCAGGCTATAACCCTCTCTCCCTCCAAGTTCACTGTCTTGTGAAGGGCTTTCTTGTCTGAGCCTCCCCCATCTTCAGTCACCCCAAATCTTTCCCTTTCTACCCGTGAAGGCTCTCCATCCCTGCAGGGGCCCTTCCCTGACGGCCGCTCACAGGAGCCGCTCTGTCTGCCCTGCCTCCCCTCCACCCCTCCTACCCTCCCTGCTCCCTAATCCGTTCTCTCCACTGACATCAGAGAGTCCAGAGTGGTGACAGAAGCTGGATGCTCTTCTGCTTAAGCAGCAGCAGTGGCGTCCCCCTTGCCCTGTCTGCACAGTGTGGCCCTTGCTTCCTCTTCTCTCTTGTTTCTGCTCTGGTGGTGGAGGCTGCCTGGAGCCCAGCTGGAGAAGGACTCCCAGGCTGGATCAGAGCTCCCTGGGGCCCAGGCTGTGATTGATTAGTAATGCCTGCCAGCAGCATGGACATAGTGAGGGGGGTGGGGCGAGTCTACCCATGTCTCTCTCTGGCTGCTTGTGGTCACCTGAACATGCTGTGTGTTTTAGTGAGTGAGTTTTGCAAATGTTTCTCATTTCCTGGAATGCTTTTCCCCCTTTTGGATCACCTTGCAAACTCTTAGTTGCCCTTCAAGACTCTGCCAAGTCCCTCCTTTGGGGCTCTAGCTGGCCTCACCAAGCACTGGGTGCCCCGGTGGCTGCTAACCCAGTGCATCTCTACGTCATGGCCCTCCTTCACTGTACTTAAAAAGTCCATGCAGACTGTCCCCCTTCCTTCCTTGTACTTCACTGTGAGTCCCTGAGAGCAGAGATTTTAGAAATTGCGTATTCTCAGTGCCTGGCACATAATCGATATTCAAAAATGAGTGTTAGCACTTTGGAAATCTACATCCTTTATATCTGCCTTTAAAATCAGCAAGGGTAGCATGATTAAATAGAGTTCTTATTTAACTATGTAAATGGAGTCTTTTACCTGGCTCAGAGAGTAAGGGGAAAGTAACTAAAATGAAAAGAGAACAGGAATTCGGTTACGGAAAAGAAGTGAACTTTCAGCTAAACTCTGAAGTTAGCTTTGTTTCAGTTCACACATGTTTACAAACACCTACTACGTGCGACTCTGCGGTGAGTTCTCCTGCACATCTGCAAGTCTCCATGTCTTGGACAATGAGAACTGGTACCTTGCCTCGTCCTGGTCTCAGGGGTCCAGTGAGATGGGGTGCTGACGCAGTGTGGTGCTGTGGAGACAGGAGTGGGCTGGACCCCAGATGACATGGGTTTGAGAGCCGGATGCACCGTAGACGGGTGGAGAAACTTTGATCCACTGGTCCAAGCATCAGCTCTCCTGTGTCCAGAGTGTAGGACGCACTGTGGATGTGGGCGTGGCTGATCTTGATAGATCACTTGCTATCTCCACCCCGTTTGTTACAGAGTTTCTATGGTTGCCATTTAATCCTCACGACAGCTCCACAAGGAAGGCACGTACACTATCCCCATTCTACAGACACAAACAGGCTCCATCTTCCTCCTGAAATGCAACATGAAAGTGGTTTTGGCAACCACCCAACAGTCACTGTCACTCATTCCCTCAGCGAGTCATTGGCAGCCAGCTTCCTCTGATTGGGGCCAGGTACTCAGGTCCCAGAGTCCAGCACGGGGACAGGCGCTTGTGAAGTAGTCACAGCAGCGGGCAATGCTCAGATCTGTGCTTGCCCACCCCCTCTGTGTGTTTGCTCTGGTATTTACCACATTCTGCCTTTCCATATACTGAATGCTGTGCACATCTGTCTTTCTCATAGGAGAGAAAGTTCTTTGAAAACAAGACCATATGCTTTTCATCTGTCCCCGTGCCTGGCATAGTGCAGAGTAGACCAAATGCAATTTCAGAAAGAAGCGATGACAAATTTAACTCCATCATTGCAGCCATGCTTTTTAGGTGCATTTGAGGGGGTAATATCTTCTTCAGAAATTAAATCAATATCACATAATTTATTGAGCACCATGCACTGGACCCTGGGGTGTATGGGGAGGTGAGTATCATGTCATCCCCGCCCCTCGGAAGGTCACAGGCTGGAAGGGAAAGCGAGTGTGTCTTTCTAGTCTGTTTTGAGGGATCGCTGTTGCGTGAATTCCCACCCCGGGCACCCATGCGGAAGCCTCCGCTGATTTCCCACGTAGGTACCAAGAACTGGACCATCGTCTCCAAATTTGGTAGCTGCTCATGGCGGGGGGGGGGAGTGGAGTGGATGGTGCAGGGAGAGAAGGATGGAGCTGCATCCTGGCTCTGTTGTTGCCTCGCTCGTTTTTCTGCTTCACAGCTCACCCAGATGCGGTCAATCTTGGAGTAGAAAGGGTGGGCTAGGTCCCAGGTGACCAGGCCCTGGTCTTGCTTCAAGGGCTCGGGGTAATTTGCCATTCCGTGGGACTGCTGGGTGGGGCTGCACACCATGCTGACCAAGGTGAAGGTGTGATTCTGAGTCCAAATCCCGTCTGTGCCAGTGCTGCTGTGTGACAATGGGTAAGTGACTTAATCTCTCTGTGCCACCATATCCTAATCTGTAAAATGGGGTTGGATCATAATCCTACCTTCGGGGGGTATGGAGAGGGTCACAAGAGCGAAGCTGTGTCCCCTGCTCAGCACCGTGCCCGGCATGTGTCCACACAGCTGACCTTGTTGTTATATTAGAGTGTGTTCAGTGCCACTGGCAGTGCCAGGCAGCCCGCCGTTCCCACCTGGCTGATTCTCGCACTTGCTCGGGGACTCTGACAAGGTACAGACTCTACTATGCAGCCGCGAACAAGGTGGACGTAGCTCTCTGTGTGCTAATGAGGAACAATGGCCAAGATACTTAATTACGTGACAAAGCAAAGGGCTGTGCAGTGTATAGGTGGCTCCTACTTGTGAAAAATGCTGGAGAGATACGCAGGCACACGCTTATATATGCACCGACTATTTCCAGAAGGATCCACATGGGTCACAAAAAGGCCCCTAGCAGGAAATAGGGGGTTGGGGAATGGGAGCAGAGGGCCAGCTCCAACAACTTTACGTTTATAACAGAAGAGTTTATTAGACACAGATTCCTGGGCCCTGATTCCAGAATTCCGATCCCGTGGTTTTCGAGTGGAGTCGGGGAAAGCGTTTTTTACAAAGGTCTCTGAGTGAATCACGTGACGCCCTGGATCTCGGGATCCCTGCTCTACGGAGAAGGACCAGCAGACGGCGGTTTTGCATCAGCAGCCACCCTGGCAGGTAGCAGAACATAATTTGATGTTTGTCAAACTGACTTGAGTACCGGAAAGAAGACTGAGGCTGGAGCTTCCATTTGGCTAATCTAACATCCATTCCTCACCCCTTCTCCCTTTTCTGTCTCCACTTCAGAGGCTGGAAAGTGAAATAGTCTCTTTTTCATAATTCTAAGCATTTAAGAGTGGCCATATATAAGCACAAATGTTTTGGGAGGTTGCTGGAAAACTTTGGCTTTTGGGAGAGAAAAGACTTATTTAGATGCTTCGCTTTCCTTCTCCCTCTTGCCTTGAACATCTATATGATGGCTGGAGCTGTGGTAGCCATTTTGCACTCATGAAGGCTGGCCGAGGGAAATTGAGGAGACCTCAGCCCTGACATCACTAGACCTCAGAAAGGATGCCAGCAGCCACATTCTCAGACTTCTTGTACTGTAGGTAAAAACCAATCCTTTTTTACTAGTGTTGGTTACATTTTCTGTTATTTCTAGCTGAAAGGGACCTAAGATATGGGCACTGAACTAGGAAAGTGATAGACTTGACTTCTAGCCCTGGTTGTTTCATATTTGCTGAGTGGCCTGCGGCAGGTTTTTTTCCCTCTCTGAGCCCCAGTTTTACAACCTGTAAAATGTGGTGGTGGGACTTGACAACACCATCAATCCTTCTTGACTTATGCTGTCTGTAAAATAACTCAGGGGTAATGCCTACTTGTCTTCACTTGAGAAATACCTTCTAGATCCATTAGGTTCACTCGGTTGCAAGCAAGAGAAAGCAGCTCTCCAAGTTAGGCAGGAAAATACTTTATCTGAAGAATAGCAGGGTCTACGCTAAATTCGCAGGAGCTGTGGTTGGAGGACGGACTCAGAAAAGGACAGTCATCAGCACAGATGCAGAGATTGAGGGCAGGGGCCGCCTGCCAGCTGCTTTGTACATAAAACATTGTTGTCACAGAGCCACGCCCACTCACTGATGGGTGCCTACAGCAGCGCGAGGGCAGAGTTCAGGGAGGCGCGTGCACTCAAAGCTGCGACTGTTTACCGTCTGGCCCTGCTCTGGCAGAATTTGCTGCCCTGACCCAGGGGGTCTGGAACCACCTGTGAGCCTCAACAGGAAGAGAAGAGGCAGAACCGGGGAGCAGAGCCAGGCTCCAGCGCCCTCTGCAGGAGGTTCTCTGACTCGCCTTCTGCGATGCTGCCCCGTGAGTTCAGGGCCCTCCTTGTGCTGCCGCTCTGTTACTGCTCTTGTTCACTCCACCTGTTGCTACCTGACGGCCCGTGGAGTGTCATTTTGTTTGTTTGTGTGTCGCCTGCCTCCCCCATGGGAGTTTTGGGTTCCTGAGGGCGTCCTCGGCACCTGGAATAGGTTTGACACAGAGCAATGGTCAGTGAATATTCGGTGAATGAATAACTAAGTTCAAGTTGTTCTTTAGATAGGCTGCCCCGTTTCCAATGTGCAGGAGAGAGTCTCTCTGGTCTAACTTGGGTCGTGTGTCTCCCCCATCACCCAGGGCCCGATGGGCACTTTGGTTTACAGAGGTGAGCGCATCAGGAGAGGGGCAAGTCCCCCAGAAGAAATTAAGCCACAGTTGCGAAGGATGGAGTGGTGTGTGATGGATGCTGAGTGCCTCCAAAACAAGGCAGATCAACTCTAGAGAAACGAGGTCTTCCGGGATTGCTTGACGTTGCTGCCTTGTGACATGCTCCTCACTGTGTTCCTGGGAACCTTCTGTCAGGTGGTGCTTTCTTTCTCCTGGGTCTTTCAGGCTGTTGGGGGCAGAGAGCCTGGGTCCCTACCCATTACTTCTTCGTCTCTCGCTGTCCTCCTTCCAGCCCCCAGCACCCAGCACGCTGCCTGGCAGAGAGGAGGGGCTGAGGCCAGAGTTTGCATGGGATGAATTGTAATAGTGGCTGGATTCTGCATGCGTTTATATGCCAGCATTTTGAGCTGAGAAGGCAGAGGTCTGGGGAAAACAAGTGGGAACTCCTTTACAACCCAAGACACGCCTGGCTGGTGTATGAATCCATCTGCAATGACTGCCTGGATAAAAATATTCCATATTGGAGGCTCCACTCTATTTGAATGTACAAATTAATCAATACTATGAGTATTTCCAGAAAGCTTCTTGTTGAAACTTTGTAATGGTGTGTTTAGGCTTCACAGCTACAAAACATGATCTTCCAGGTGAAAGAAGATGAATAGCTTCAAAGAAAGGTGTCCCCCGTCCTGCCTCTGGCAAACATGGCCAGATGAGGAAGAAAAATGACTCAGGCCCTGTGTACACCTCCCATGAAACGTTCCACTTCTTGAGCATTTTATTCAGCCAGTGTCAGCCTAGCCCGGTGCATTAACACTGCAAGTTTCTTGTGATGTTTTCTGGCTGATAATATTTTCCTCCCAAGTTCTCTATAAAAACTAAAGCAATAACAAGGAAAATGGCATTTCTCTGCTCCTGAAAATGTTCTTACTGTCTGATTTCTAAAACTGCGTGGGATTTCCCCAGGGGCAGGGGTGGGTGGGGAATTTTAAAGCTGGTCACTTGGACATCTTGAATATGAAAATTGAGTGCAGGCTGACAAGCCAGTGCAGCAGGAAGATCAGGGCCCAGGAATCACGAGCCCTGGCTCCCATGTGGTTTTTGCTACTCCCGGGTCTGGGGACCTTGGGCACCAGGGTCCTGCCAGTTTCCCATCAGGGGAGCGAGGGCAGGATGGTTCCTGGTGGGCTGTAGGGGAGCGGCATCCCTGGCCTCTACTCACCAGACGCCAGCAGCTTCTCCGACTGTGACGACCAAAAATGTCCTCAGACATCACCAAAGGTCCCTGGAGGGAGAGGGCAAAATTCCCCTGGTTGACAACCTTGCTGTAGTTGAGATACTTTGGTGACACATATAGAGGAGGTGGGTCAGAGTATGTCACACCCACGCATTTCCATCTCTCGCAGCTCCTACTTACTCCCAGTGGCCCCTGCTCTCCATCTTATAAGCCAACGTGTATCTTCCTTCTGAAAGAGTCCTCGGACAGCCCAGAACAACGTCTTTACTCAGCTGTGTGATTTTTAAATTTTCCTTGAAGTATAACTCACAGAAAAGTGCACAGATCAGAAGTCCACAGCTCAGTGAATTCTCATAAAGTGAGTGACCCGCGTGAATGTAAGCAGCACCCAAGTCAAGCAGCAGATTTGGAACAGGAGCAGGTAGTGCCCACACCCCCTCCCCAACTCCAACTTAACCGCCGTCGTGACGTCAGACAGCATGGATTAATCCCCCTGGTTTGTTGAACTTGATATAATGGAGTCATATAGTGTGTATTGTTTTTGCGCCTGGCTTCTCTCACTCGACATTATGTTTGTGGAACTCATTCATGTCGTTATGTGTACTTGCAGTCATTCATGCTCCTCATTGGGTGGATCCCATTATGTGAATACACAGCAATTTCTTATCCATTCTATTGGCCATGGGCCTTTGGGGAGTCTCCAGGTTTGGCATCATAACTTGCGCTGCTGTGAACATTTTGTACATGACTTTTGTTGAATATGTGTGTGCATTTCTGTTGGGTATATTCCCAGGAGTGGAGTGAATGGGTCATAGGGTCATAGGGTATGCACGTGCTCAGTTTTAGGAAATGTTGCCAAGCAGATACTTCTGCAAATTAATAAGAAATGCCTGGCCACCCCACTGAAAAATGGGCAAAAGTTTTGAACAGGGATGTCACAAAAGAAGATGTCCAATTGTCGGATAAACCTGGAGCAAAGGTGCTCGACCACGTGCGTCACCTGGGAACTGCTCGTAAACCCCCACCACCGTTCTATGACCTGCCCACCAGCACGGCCACCACGAAGGACACAAAATGCCATGTGTGGGTGAGGGTGTGGAACAAGAGGAAGAATTGATGAGTGAGGAGAAACTAGAGTGAGCCCTTTGGAGAACTGACCGGCAGTGTCTTCTTTGAGATTTGTGAGCCACAGGAAGGCAGTAGGATAAAACAGCACTTTTTGATTTGTAAAAGCTAGCTTTTGTACAGTACAGTGAGGAAAACCCAAGCAAAGGATTTGTGCTTTGCAAAAGCTCTAACACAGAGGCCCTGAGCAGGGAGGCGTCCTTAACACGGCACCTGTCCCTGACTAGAGGAGCAGTAAACCGTGGGAGTCAGGTGCAGGGGAGGAGAGTGGGGCTGGGCACGTGCGCAGGACAGTGGAGGGGATTCTGGAAAGTGGGGGCTGCTTTCCTGCTTCTGGCGTGGAACACTAGGACCTCGGGGGGCTGGTGTGGTCCCACAGAACCTGAGGAGGGCTCCAGTTCCCCAGAGCCAATGTACAGCTTAAGGAACATTCTAGACTTTCTCTAAGCCTTGCAGGTGGGGTGGGCAGTAAAAAGGCTGACAGGGCGTGGACCAGGACCTCCTTGGGGCTGGCAAGGAGGGAGGCCATGGCAGGGCCCACAGGTGTCTGGAGCAAAGGCCGGGCTGAGCAACACCCAGCAGCCGGAGAGATGAGGTCTAGCACCTGCGGGAGCCGGCAGGAACCTGACGGGCAGGTGCCAGTGGACCAAGACCAAAATCTGCCGCCCTGCCCCTGTGCCCCTACACAGGGAGAAGGAAAGGGAAGGGGGAAGGGGAAGCCATGGGAGACTATTGCAAACAGGACCAACGTTTGAACTGGATAGTGAGTGAGATAAAAATAAGTACCCACATTTGACTGAAAAATTGGTAGACTAAACTGAATAGATCCATAGGTGGTAGAATAAGTGGCCTCCTCTAGGAAGACTGGGGGTTGAGGTGAGAGCTGAGTGCAGTTATTGCAGCCAAACCACAATTCCCTTTGCACAGTCAAGCTGTGGCCTGCGAATCACATCTCCCCGTGCCTGCGCCGCAGCTTCCCAAATGCTGCACGGCCCTCCCTTCATCCCTCCCCTCCCTTTTAATAACAAAGACATTCGTGGTGCTAGAAACTGCAGAGACAATAGAACACAGACGTGGTTCTCTCCCTCATGGAGCTTCCAGTCTAATGGGAGAAATGGACAGTATAAAAGTGAATGCCTAAATAAACAGAATAATTTCGTTGCTCAGTGCAATGGGTGAAATAGAAAGGGCTTCTGAGGCAGGATGCTGTGGAGGTGGTTGTTATGGAGAATGCTTCTCCAAGAAAGCAAAAGGGTGAGGAGGAGGCAACAGTTCCAAGATGGTGGAGCCATGGGAGCACATGCCAAGTAGAGAGAGCAACCCATGCAAAGGCCCTGAGGCAGGATAGGGGCTATTATTTTCCCACGGGGAGCAGAAGAAGTTGACTATGGCTGAAGCTTCGTTGTCTGGAAGGAGTGTGTGCAGGGGCCAGATCAGGGCCTGTGAAGCTAGAGGGAGGCATTTTGGAAAGCCAATGGCAGATCATTGCAGGATTTTTTTTTTTTTTTTTTTGAGGAAGATTAGCCCTGAGCTAACATCTGCCACCAATCCTCCTCTTTTTGCTGAGATAGATAGACCCTGAGCTAACATCTGTGCCTATCCTCCTCTATTTTATATGTAGGACATCTGCCACAGCATGGCTTGATAAGCAGTGCATAGGTCCTCACCCAGGATCAGAACTGGTGAACCCCAAAACAGAGCATGTGAACTTAACTACTATGCCACCGGGCCGGCCCCAGTCAATTGCCTTTTTTTTTAACTGAAGAGGATTTGCCTTGAGCTGACATCTGTGCCCAGGATTCTCTATTTTGTATGTGGGTCTCTGCCACAGCATGGCTTGACTAGTGGTGTAGGTCTGCGCCTAGGACCCAAACCCGGGCCACTGAAGCGGAGCACACAGAACTTAACCACTAGGCCACAGGGCTGGCCGGATTGGTAACTTCTAAGGAAGGGAGGAAGGAATCTGATGTGTGTTACAGGCTCCTTCCTCTTGCTGCTCTGTTGAGACCGTATTAGAGGGAGCAGAGTGGCAGTGAGGGGCCGTGTGGAGATGTCTGAGAGCCTGGTGGTAATGGTGGCCCAGACTGGGCTGATGTCAGTGGAGAGAAGGAGCCTGGACTTGGGATCTGTTGTAGAAGGAGAAGCTCAGTAATCATAGCAGACACTGTTATTACCCTGATTACTGTTAGGATCACAGCAGCTCCGACTTGTTGGCCACCTACTCTGTGCTGGGCAACGTGCTGTCTCATATGTGTTTAATACTCAAAACAAGCCCATGAGGTAGGCACTCTCACTATTATCCACCTTTGTAGACCAGGAAATGGAGGCTCATAGAAATTCCGTGACTCACCACTGCTGCGTCTGCCACGGATGGAACTGGGGTTGGGATCCAAGGGTGTCGGACTCGCCAACCCCGGGCCCTGAGCCTTGGATGCTGCCAGGCCCGGAATCATGGATCATAGAGAAGCTCTGTCCTGTCACTTCCTGGCTGCAAGGCCAGAACGTTCGCCCTCTCAGCCTGGTTTCCATCTGGTAAGGCTGGAATGTAATGCCGAGTTGTTTTCTGGGTCATACGCAGATTTTGCAAATGCTACAGCAGAGCTCAAGTTTGCGTTATCTTTGGAGAAGATAAACCACCAGTCCCAGCAGCCTTGGAATGGTTTTATTCTGGAGAAACAGACTCCAGACAGGGGTGGATTTTTCCTCCAGGAAATCTCATGCCTAGAGAATCCCAGAGAGAGCAGATCCTGGGGCTCCTTCTCCCTGAAACCCCAAGGAAAACCACAGCTTGGGTTTGAGACCTGCTCTCTCCCCAAAAACATCTCCCTATTCTCCTTACATTACAATCTCCAAGATATTATGGACCTCACCATGAGTCATGGGGTACCAGCAGTGCCCAGACACGCTGTGCCTTCCCATCTTCCCAGGGGGCTGCACCCCAGAATGCCAGCTCCTCCATCCTGCCTTTCCCCAGAACTCTCCTTGACTAACGGCACCCCTGATGTCCCCCATCTAGGTTTCCCTGCCCCTCCTTTCTTTGTGCATTGCCCATGGTAATGATCACCAGCATCTATTAAATGCTTACTTCCTGGCCAAACACTGTTTAAAGGGCTTTGAAAGTGTTGTTTCATCAGACCCTCCCTAACAAGATAAGAGTTGTTATCACTTGCTGTTTACAGATGGGGAAACCGAAGTCCAGAGAGGCTTCAGGAACTCGGCCAAGACAGCCGCACTGGTGGAATGTGCCCTGGGATTTGAGCCCACATCTCCGGCCCCGACGCAGCTGCCACCTCTGTTGCTCTGTCTCCTCCTTGAGGGTGGGGCCCTTCCCCTGATACTCACTAGCACAGTGCGGGGAGGAGTGGGCACCCAGGATACCCTCGCTGAATTGAGTGGAGTGCTAGAGAAGGTATGATTGCAATGGGGTTTGGGCTCGACCAGAAATGAGCTCCTGCAGTCCCAGCGCCATGACCTGACACAGTGGTTGCCCCCAGATCTCAGAAAGTGCTGCCTCTGCTAATGATTGCAGCAAAGGATTATGGAGCATCTATTCTGTGCCAGGCACTGCACAAAGCACTTTACAACGTGCTCTTGTCCATGCCTCACTTCAGTCTTATGCGCAGCGAGACTATGGGAGGGACGGGGAAGCTAACTCAGGCTGAGAACTTGCCTGGATGGGGAGGCGGATCTGACCTGGGACCTGGGGAGCAAAGCCTGTCAAAGCCACATATTGCAGCAGGTGATCCTTGGGGGATGGTCACCAGCCAGGCAGCTGAGACAGCTGGACACTGTGCTGGAGGCAATCACAGATCAACCACAGATCCCCAGTCCGCACGTGACTGTGACACTTCCGTCTTCGTCATCTCTTACTGTCGTCAAAGTAAGTTAAGTAGCACTCTGGCCACTTTGTGTCCAAAGTTCTATTATCCTTCAGTTTTCTGTGTTTTGGTCTCAAATAAGGAGGAAGAAAGTTGCTGGAGGAAGGAATAAAATGTGCTTGGTGTTCCCGCATCTCGGAACGTCCTCCTGATTAAGCGGGTCATGAGGCAGGCGGGTGAGGAGGCCGGGCGGGTGGCTCGAAGGTGTGGGGTCTGGGTGCCGAGATCTGTTGCGTCCAAGTGGGGACGTTTCAGGTTTGGTCCTGTGTGTATGAAAGGACCGGGCCAGAGAGCATGTAAAGGCGGGCTGCGTGGGCCTGTGTATGGACACGCACCTGAGGCAGTGAGTGTGACGGTGGCCCGGCAGGGGGCCTGTGGCATTTGTCTGACACAGCTGAGGTTTGCAGGAGTGGCCTGGAAGCTCCCTTTCTCATAGTCACAGCAGACGGGGAGCCGTAGACATAAGTGACCATGCTGGATGGAGAGGTTCCAGCTAAGGATGGACTGTGGGGGCTCGCTCTGGGCCCCTCCTCAGGCTGGCGACATGGTAATGAGGAGACAATACGCAGGTCAGGTGGATAGCAAAGGGCGCTTGGCGTTTGGCCTCTGAGCCGGCCTGGGGGGGCCTCTGGGGTTGAGGAGGCCTTGTGTTGCCTGGGTCTGTCCCCGAGCATCCTGAGTGTCTGTCACCTGCTGTGGGTCTGTCCCTGAGCATCCTGAGTGTCTGTCACCTGCTGTGGGTCTGTCCCTGAGCATCCTGAGTGTCTGTCACCTGCTGTGGGTCTGTCCCCGAGCATCCTGAGTGTCTGTCACCTGCTGTGGGTCTGTCCCCGAGCATCCTGAGTGTCTGTCACCTGCTGTGGGTCTGTCCCCGAGCATCCTGAGTGTCTGTCACCTGCTGTGGGTCTGTCCCCGAGCATCCTGAGTGTCTGTCACCTGCTGTGGGTCTGTCCCTGAGCATCCTGAGTGTCTGTCACCTGCTGTGGGTCTGTCCCCGAGCATCCTGAGTGTCTGTCACCTGCTGTGGGTCTGTCCCCGAGCATCCTGAGTGTCTGTCACCTGCTGTGGGTCTGTCCCCGAGCATCCTGAGTGTCTGTCACCTGCTGTGGGTCTGTCCCCGAGCATCCTGAGTGTCTGTCACCTGCTGTGGGTCTGTCCCTGAGCATCCTGAGTGTCTGTCACCTGCTGTGGGTCTGTCCCTGAGCATCCTGAGTGTCTGTCACCTGCTGTGGGTCTGTCCCCGAGCATCCTGAGTGTCTGTCACCTGCTGTGGGTGGGCTGGTGTGAATCCACACAGCTCTGCGGCTCCTCCCCTAGCTGGGCTGCAGGTGGGACTTAACCTGTTCCAAGCTGCCCTTTCCCTCTTTGTAAAGTGGGGCTCCGGGCGCCCGCCGTGCTGCTCACCAGACTGTGGACCAGAGCAGCTGGCTGGGCAGGTGGGTGTGGAGGCAGCATGGCCCAGGCTGAGGACCTTGGACAGCCGTGGACTCCAAGAGGCTGGTGACTGACCTGACATTGTTCAATATGAACCCTGGGCGGATGGCTCAGCCTCTCTGAACTCCACTGCCTGTCTCCATCAATTTGGGAAGATGCCAGCATTGCTGGATTGATGATGACGAACATGGTGATGATGACGACTCTAATAATGTGCGTTTATTTTAGACTTACTATGTGCCAGGCAGCCACTGTGTTGAGCAGCATATATACATATATATAATCTGAACTAATTCTCAGAATAACCCAGGAAGTATTATTCACATTTTCCAGATAAAGAATCAATGCTGAGAGGGGTTAAATAACATGCTTATTGTCACTAAATACTAGTAAGAGGCTGCAGTGAGGTGAATGGCCGTCCCTCCAGAAGACGTGTGCACCAGGAACCCATGACTGCAACCTCATTTGGGAAGAGGGTTTTTGCAGAGGTCATTAAGTCAAGGATCTCGAAATGAGATCATCCTGGATCATCTGGCCGCGCCCCAAGTCCAATGACACCAGTCCTAATAACAGAGAGGGACACACAGAGGGAAAAAGGCCCTGTGCAGATGGAGGCAGGTGTTGGAGTGATGCAGCTACAAGCCAGGGACACCTGGAACTGCTGGCAGCTGCGGGAGCAGCAAGGAAAGATTCTCCCTCGGAGACCCCAGAAGGAACCAGTCCTGCCGACGCCGTCATTTCAGACTGCTGGCCTCCGTGAGTGAATAGAGTTCTGTTGTTTGAAGCCGCACAGTTTGTGGTCCTTTGTTACAACAGCCTCAAGAGACTAAGACAGAGGCCTCGCCAGGCCTGGTCTCAGACCACCTGCCTCTTGGGAGGTGATGCACGCAGAGCATCTGATAGACGCGTAGCAAATGCTTGGTTAACATTACAGTCTCCATTCATCGTTGTCACGGGTGCAGCCTCTTCTGCCGACAGTGTAGCAGAGTCCTTCCCCTGAGATGTTCTCTCAGGGGAAACAGGAGGCACTGGGAGCATTCCACCCTGAGAGGAGTCGTATCGGCCACCCATTGCACCCCTGAGCTTTCATCCTCAGGCACACGGGGAACACTTGTGCTCCGAGGTGCAGAGTGGTGGGCAGGGGCAGCCAGGAGACCGATTTTTTTCGTGCATCTCCTGGAGACTGAGGTTCCGGGGTTTCTGCTGGGTCTTTGGTCAAGCATGGCGGAGGGCAAGGGTGTCGGGGTCAGCCAGGTGCGGCTCCTAATCCTGGCAAATTATCCAGTGCTGACCTGTCAGCCTCAGTCTTCCCACCCGGGAAGGGAAGTGGCCTTGAGGTCACGCAGGCAAAGTGCTTAGCGCAGAGTCCAGATAGGAAAATTATATATATATATATATATATATAAAATATATTTACTAATATATAAATATTATATATATATAAAATATATTCAAGAGAAGAGTATTTAATTGGTACATAGATTTAAAAACATTTTTTTTTGTAGAGTTGCTGGGATCAATGAGCACCAGCTGCCCAAGTACCAAAACTTATGCTTCCCAAACCTCTTGATGTTGATTCCGCAGGAAGAGCAATTGAGCTGCCCCACGTGTGCCACACATAACAGAAGCTCTTTTTTAAAAAAATTATTTTTAACCACCAAAATTGCACTGTTCATTATGAAGACCGAAGTTTTTGAAGTAAGCCATGAAACCAGGAAAAGAGAAAAGTACAAGTAAAACCCATGAGTGAGCACAGGCCTCCTCAGGGTGCAGGTTCTGCGTGTTCGCTCTTTGCCCCGACGTTTCTTAAACATTTGGGTCTTATTGTAGATCTTGTAATGCTTTGAACCCCTCTTCCTTTAACAGGCTACTAGGGGTGTTTTCCCCTGTGGCTGAACATCCATCTTCAAAGCCGTGTGCAACGGCTCATTGTGTTCTGCGTGGGAGTTTCCGTGGGGCTCAGAGGACTGAATGATGCCTGCAGACACAGGGAGAGAAAGTGTGCAGAAACCATCTACACGGGCAGAGATGGCGACAGGAAGCAGGGCGCAGCCACACTCCCAGAGGCTCCCCCAAGATCCGCAGCTGCTGGGGTCCCTGACTCCCCTCCCCGACCTTGGTTCAGCGTGAAGCTGCCCTTTGCTCATGGCTTTTCAGCAAGGTGCTGTTGAAGCCACATTTTGTCCATCTGAATGTGTGGAAACGATATCTTATTGTTGTTTTCACTGACGTTTCCTGTATTACTCAGAAAGTTAAACATATTTTCCATTTGTTTCTCTCATTTCCCCTTCTATGTCTTGTCAATTTTCCTATTGGCTTGAGAGCATTTTTCCTATTAATTTATAGGAGTTCTTTATATAGTCTGGATACTGTTTCTTTGTCAGCTATATGCCTTGCAAAGATGTTTGGTTTTTGTTTTAGACTGGAACTTATCTTCTTCCTCTTCTTCTTCTCCCCAAAGCCCCCCAGTAGATAGTTGCAGATTCTAGTTGTAGGTCCTTCTGGCTCTGCTATGTGGGACGCCGTCTCAGCATGGCCTGATGAGCGGTGCCATGTCCAGGCCCAGGATCCGAACTGTCAAAACCCTGGGGCACCATGGTTGAACGTGTGAACTTAACCTCTCAGCCAGGCGGCTGGCCTGGAACTTGTCTTTAATGTGGCTTATAGTGTCTTTTGTCAAAGAAAGATTTTAAAGTTTAATATAGTCAAACTTCTCTGTCTTGTCTTTTATGGTTATTGCCTTGAGTGTCTTATGGAAGGAGTGGTGGCCTCCTCCAATGCTGCAGAGACGCTCTCTCTATCACAGGAGAGTAATTGCTGATAAGCTGTGTGCTCAGCAGCTCTGTGGCTTGGGAGGAACTTCTCTCTGGACCCAGGTGTCTCATTTCTAAAATGGGGATAATAAGAGCATGTGCCTCATTGAAGGATTTTGCAGATTTAATGGAAATAACTCACATAATGTCCTGAAAAGAGTGCCCGGCACCTGAAAATCATTCAGGAAATGTTAGATTATTATTATTTTCCTAAAAGTTTTAGTTTTCCTTTTAAAATTTATGTCTTAAATCCATCTGATTGTGTACAGTGTAGATCCAATTAGATTATTTCCATCTGGCCTGCTTACTGTCCCGGCATCAGTTGCTGAATGACCCTTCTTTTCACCCCTAGTTTTTAAGGCCACTTCTGTTACATACCAGGTTCCCACATAGAAGTTTCTATGCTGTCCTGATCCAAGGTTCTATTTTTTTATACCTGGGCCAATAATGTATGTTTAACTTCGTCTAGTCTTAATTGCTGATAGCAGAGAAGTCAATACCCCCTCCAAAGTTCTCTTGATCAATCTCTGCATTTATTCATCTATGTAATTTATAGGAGCAGCTTGTCAAGTTCCATGAAGACCCAGTGACCCACAGATGACCACAGTACCTTCTCTTCCAGACACACCACAATCCCATTGGAACATTTTTCTGGCATTTTTATTTCTTTGCTTAATAAGGTTTTGATTTTGAAAATGTTCAGTTAATTGAACCTTTTTATGCGTCTTCCCCAGCAGCTGGGGAAGGTCTTCCTGGTGCTTCTGGTATAGATACTTGGGCTGTGTTTTGAAGCCAGCTGAAATGATTCTTTTCAAATAGTTCCTGAGATTCACTTGAGCCAGAAAATTTTAAAACTTTGGCTTCTAAGATATGATCTTCAGGTTTCAGAGCATGTTCAGCACTTCCTTACAGGCCAGGCCATTATGTGGCTTTGCCAACAAGACAAGGTTGTCAACCGTGTTCTTTTTGGCCTTGCCACAATTTGATCGCTGGGTCTTTTTCATACTCAGCCAAATTTCTGGCATCGTTCTTCTTCCCATCTTTTCACTTTCATCTTTTTTGACGTTATTAGAGCTCTTTTAAACAGCATTTGGCAGGTAAATCTTATCTCAAAATCTCTGTCTTTTAATGGTAGTATTTTATCCATTTACATTTGTTGTGATTACAGATGAATTTAGCTTAGTTCTTACAATGTTATTTTGTATTCTTTATTTATCATCTTTCTCTTTGACAATTTTTTTTCTCTTTTCAGTCTTCTCGTGTAGACTGAATAGTGGATCAAAGTTTCTTTATTCCCTTTATTTCCCTGTACTTGTTTGGAAATTCCACATTCAATTGCAAATCTTTTAATGGCCAACATTAAATTTTTAACATGCACTCTTGCTTTTATGAACTCTGAAGTTAATGTATATTTCTACTTGCTCCCTGAAAACAATGTGAAGACATTTAAACCTTTCAGTTGACTGACCGCTCTATTTTCCAGGACACTGTTTTCTGTATTTTACTTTCTGCTTATTTTTTAACCTCCCTAAATTAGTAACCATGATGATGATTTTAATCACCAATGACTATTTAGTTCTCCACATGTTTACCAGTATTTTGATCACCACTGTCTCTTGATTCTCACTCTTTGTCACTAATTTCTTATTAGCCAAGAATTTCTCTTAATAACTTTTTCATGCTGAGTCTGTGAGTGGTAAACTTCTTTAATCTTTATTTATCTTATATGTCTTAATTTTGCTTTCACTCTTGAACAATAGTGTATCTTAATATAGAATTTAGGGCCCAGCCCTGTGGCTGAGTGGTTAAGTTCATGTGTTCTGCTTTGGCAGCCTGAGGTTTGCCTGTTCAGATCCAGGGTGTGGACCTACACACCGCTCATCAGGCCTTGATGTGGTGGCATCACCCACAGAGGAACTAGAATGATGTACAACTAGGATACACAACTATGTCCTAGGGCTTTGGGGAGGAAAAAAAAGAGGAAGGTTGGCAACAGATGTTAGCTCAGGGCCAATCTTCCTCACCAACAGGAATGACTTTGCAAAACAACAATTGTGCCAATCTTCCTCCACTTTACATGTGGGAGGCCACCACAGCATGGCTTGGTGAGCGGTGCATAGGCCCACACCTGGATCCACACCCATGAACCCTGGGCCACTGAAGTGGAAAACGTGAACTTAACCACTATGCCATGGGGCCAGCCCCATACAATTTCTATTTTCCAAATTTCTCTCTTGTAAAGTTAGTGTTTTACTTGGCTCTGTTCTCAAGTTACATCTGATCCCTTGTTTAATCCCTTGCTAAACTTTTGCATTCTGGATATTAGTGACTGTGGTTTTCATCTCCAGCAGTTCTGCTTGGTTCTCCTCTGAAGCCCACCATGCCCTTCTTTCACAGGATTTCACTCTTTCATGAGGACTTGTCTTAATTCTTCTGTCCCTTTCAGACTCTGTGATTTTTCCAAGTTCTTGGAAAGTTCATTCTTTGTGTTGTGCATGCTAGTTCTGTTATGATCCAACTTTTCCTCCTGTGGTTTGCAACTTTTAATCTTAATTGTACCTTCAGCTGGTCTGGCTGTGTCCTGTGAGGCTGTGCTGATGAGAGGGTCCCCACAGATCGTTTTCCCTAGCCGGATTCAAATGTTCTGTTTATTTTGGTTTGGGATTCCTACATCGTAAATGAAGTGTAAACTTGAACTCTATATCCTGGATGGTGTAGACTTGAGTCAGAATTTCTAGCAAAGCTTGGTTTCTTCAGAGCCAAGTGCTGCTAAACTCTCCTGCTGTTTCCCCGGCTAGTGGAAGTGAAATTGCTGAGCAAAATGTCTGAAGAAATTCAAGGCTCTATTTCACATTGTCACATTGCTCTCTAATTAAAATACCACTCCTACAAACAGTTCATAAATGCAATTTTCCAGCTTCTTGTTAGCCCGAGACCATGGTTCTCAACTGGGGGCAATTTAGCCATCCAGGAGACATTTTGCAATGTCTGGGGACATTTTTGCTTATCCCAGCTGGGGAATGCTACTGGAATCTAGTGGGTAGAGGCAAGGGATGCTGCTGAGCATCCTACAATGCATGGGAACTTCTCCCCCCAAAAAAGAATGACCTGGTCCATAAGGTGAGTTGTGCAGAGGCTGCAAAGTCCCGCTCTAGACTGAAAGCCCTCGAGGGCAGGGGCTTGGTGGGACTGGTCCAGGTCTGAATATCCTTTTTGTCTCTTACAGTGCTTGGCACCTAGGAGTGACTCAGCAAGTTTTGCAAAATATCAAACAAGCATTAACCTTTAAAAATAATTCTTGCCAATATGACAGGTAAAAATCTTATTTCAATTTGCATTTATTGGAATTACTAATGAGGCAGAGCTTTTTGTTTTTTATATATCTCTTGGTCACCTCTATTTCTTCTTTTGCAAAGTGACTGTTCATTTCCTTTGTTTAGTTGAACATGTTAACACCTGTCCAACCATCTACGGCTGGGGTTATGAAGATGAGTTGGATTAATTAAGAAAATACCCACGGACACACTTTGAATACTATAAGACGTTAGACAAATAAAGACGTTGTTATCATTTCTCAGGAGAGGGGCAGGGCTCTGTGTGTGGCTGCTCACTGCACGGGAGAAGTGGAATCCAGCCAGCAGCCTCCTCTCTCAGACACCAGAGAGTCATCACATGGGTGGACCTGGGGGGAGCCTGCCAGCTCTGCTCACCGTAGCTGCTTGATAGTGTGATAGCTGAGCAGCTCTTAATACTTTCCCAAATGCATTCATGTATGTAGTTTCTATCAGTCCTTACAATACGCTGGGACAGGTTCCAGGGGATTTTGTTGCCTGCAGGCGAGGATCTGAGGCTGGCAGCAATTTCAGAGGGTGAACGAGCTCTCACACCCACTGCCACTTCTGCTCACCTGCGCTGGGCTCTTCCCCCGGGTCAGCAGTGGAGGAACCAAAGACGGGAGCTCTTCTTGGTGAGCCTCCTTGCAGCGCCTGGAACTTAAACTTGGCATGGCATGGTCAAAGGGCGTGTGTGAGAGGAGACGACTTTTATTGCCTCCCCACAAAGGTATCAGCTCCACCCAATGCTAGCAGACCTTGGGGACAGACCATGGCTCTCTCTTTTTCAAAGGCTTCCAGGAGGCACAGCCCGGCAAAGCAAGAGTTAACTACACCTCCATGTCTCCCCAGGCCTTTGGGAACGATGGCCACCTAATAATCTGGTGAGAGCTGTGGACCAGGGAAACATACCTGATGTTATACCAGATTTCAGGAGCTTCAGGGTCCCCAGGGTCTGTTCAGGACCCCTGGGATCCAGGAATCCTTGGTTTAAAGCTGCAGCCTGATTAAATTGGATTTCAATGGTCATGTCAAGGGATGCTAGAAATGGATGTAAAAATCACCTGGGTGGCCAGAGGACAGGCAGATCCCGTCTCATGCTCCTTCCCACTTCTGCATTTTGCACATGCTGTGCCTTCAAGGGAAGTGCACCTGCCTCTTCTGAAAATTCTTGTTGACGGCTCAGATGTGCTTGTCGCTCTCACCCATTTCCTCGTCCCCCTGGAGGCAGGGTTGAGCACAGCCTTCCAAATTCCCACAGCCCCTCCCCCTCATCTTTCACTGCATTCACAGAGCTCTAGTTATTTCCTTATGTATTTGTTTTTCCAAGTAGACTGTGGGATGCTCAAGGGCAGGGACCACGTCTTAGTTTTCTTGACTTGTCTTTGTTGGCCTCTCCATAGCAGTTATTTGATAGATGTTGCAAAATGGCAAAGTGCAGTAAAGCATGGGGTTTTCAAGAGTCAGAAAAGCAGAGGAGATTCCTGTGAGTGACTCTCCTGTGTCTATGTTTTGGGGTGAGACAACGTGTATATCTTATGCAGGTGCACCGATGATTTGTGACTCTTCTTTAAAAATTACTTCCCCCAAATCCCGTTGACTTCTCTAGAATCAAACTCGCGTTCAAGAACCAGGCAGCCCATTCCTCCGCCATGGGTGCAGCTTGAGCTTGGAGGAATTTGGTTCCTGTACACCCCACAAAGGGGCAAACTGCCCACGTTAGGGAGAGTACTCAGCATCTGGAGCCGTGTGGCTGCTCTGAAGAATCATCTCCGCGTCCCTGAACTGTGGGAAGGAAACGGCGAGCGTGTAAGTTGTCTGGTATGAGTTACGGCTACAGATAAATCTGACAAGCCAGCAGCCATGGTGAAACGGATTGCCTCAGATACTCACTGTGCCTGCTGGGCTGGCCTCCATCTTCAAGCTGAGAAAAACGAGGCACAACTATCTCTAAGAAAAAGAAAGAATCCCTCACCTGAGGTTTCAGTCCAAACACCATGACTCCAGGGTTCTGCTCTGACTTACTGCCTGGGGGCCCTGGCGAGATCCCATTCCCAAGAGAAGAGGAGAACTGAATTCCAGCGAGTGCCCAGCCGGACCAGTGCCCCTACGGGGAGGGTACGCTCCTGCCTGCCCTCCACCAACCGAGAAGGTGAGGCTGGGGCCACATCATGCTGCCTGTGTTCTCACAGGAGTGGGAGGAGAGCAGTGTTTATTTCCCTCTTTAGGCCTATTACACACAACTCAACCCGTGTGTGCAACAAGGAAGACTGGAGGAGGAAATGAAGAAAGGAATGGATCCTCAAATACAGACATACATACGTGGACCCAGTCCTGACATCCATTCTAGCGATGCGGTGATTAAACATGCGGTGTACTGGTCATCATGCTGGTCAGCTCAGCCCTTTAGTTTAGCTACCTTGAATCTTGTAGTCACTTCATTCCACAACATTCTCTCTCATTCCTTCCCCTCCACCATCCCTTCCTTCCTTATCAGGATCATACAGCTATACAGTGGTGTAGCCTTTTTATGTCCATCTTTTCCCCCATCCCATTAAATATTCTCTGAAATTTTTCATGGCTGTGCAACATGCCATGATTTAGATAACCATTCCTTTATTCTTGGGCACTTAAGTTATTTCTCAATATTAATCATTATAACTATCACAGCTCTGACATCCTCATTCTTCATTTCTTTGTCTTCATCTGAGATTATTTCTTAGGGTATTTCCTATGAGTTTGACAGCATCAAATACTCTCCACAATGGTATCTGCTAACTTACACTACTCCTCAGTCCTGGACATTTTCCATTTCACCCTTACTTGACCACCAATAGCATCACAGCTTTCAACATGTTTCCCAAGATTCTAAGTGAGAAATGGTGTATTGTTATTGAATTCACTTAGTTTCCAGTGAGTTTGAACATTTGCATTTTCTTTTGTGACTCATCTATTCATATCTTTGACGATCTTTTTATTGGGGTGCTTTTCATCTTCTTACTTAGGAGATCTCTATTTGTGTTGAGAATATTATACGTATATCATGCAAATATTTTCTCCAAGTTATTGTTTCCCTTTTAACTCCATGATCATTAATCCACATGGAATTTACTTTGCTGCAAGTATCAAATAGATCAAATCCAACTTGGTTCCATCCTAAATGATTAGCTAGTTGTCACATCTGTTGAATTCTCCACTTTTGTACTATTGATTTTAAACGTTACTCTATCACACACTGTACTTGGGTTTGTTTCTAAATTTTGATTCTGTCCTGGTGACCTCTTTGATGGTTTCTGGGTAGTACCAGATCTTTAATTTCGTGTTCATGTTCTGTTGAGACAAGCCACACCTGTGCCCCTACCCTCCCTCCCTGCTTCCCTCTCTTGCTCTCTCTCTTCTTCTCTCCCTCCCACCATATCCTTCCATCTTTCTTTCTCTCTCTTTTATAACCTTTAGGCTGATCTTATACATTTATTCTTCTTGATAAACTTTAGAATCATGTTGTCAATCTTCAAAAAACCTCATCTTAGGATTTTGATTGGAATTTTATTAAACTATAGTTTAATTTAAAAGGTTTGATATTTTTACTACATCATACCTTCTCATTCAAGAATATCACGCCTCTTTCTATTTCTTCATCATCTTTTCTATTTCTCAGAATAGTTTCATAATAGTTTTCATAAAGTTCTGCACATTTCTTGTTGGGATTATCTTGAGGTGTGTTATATTTCTGTGGCTATTACATGTAGAATCTTTACTATATTTTTCTAACTGGTTATTGTGTGGATTTATTTATTAACAGATGACTTAGGAAACTCTCATTAATACCTCAATAGCTTTTTAGATGCTTCT
Organism: Equus przewalskii; assembly: GCF_037783145.1. Classification (NCBI taxonomy): domain Eukaryota; kingdom Metazoa; phylum Chordata; class Mammalia; order Perissodactyla; family Equidae; genus Equus; species Equus przewalskii. The sequence continues at coordinate 46,395,006 of NC_091851.1, forward strand.
CTTTTGTTTTCCAGGTAGATTTGTTTTTTTAATATGAAAATAAGAATCTTTGTTTCATCCTTCCAACACATCATTTTAGAACGTTTAATTGCTATGATAGAACGATGGTAAACACAAAGATGGTGAGGATTCTTACCTTTTTATAGACATTAGCGAAATGCTGTAAGTATTTTACTGTTCTGTGTGGTATTACATGAAGATAGCTATTCTTTACCATGACAGCAAATTTCCTTATGATTTGATTTTACTAAGAAATTTTGTCAGCGATGAATGTTGAATTTCATCAGACGTCTTTCCATGCCTACATCCACGTAGGCGGTAATGATAAAATTTTCTCATTTAACCTCATAATACATGATTCCAATTATACAAGTACTTTTGTAAGTGTTCCTTCTACCTTTAAGTTTTCTTCTTCACTTTGTTGGTGTGTCTTTTGTAGATGTACTTGCATACGTAAGTACCAATATGAGATATTTTATCATTTAATAGAAAGGTTAACCATTTACTTTTTTGTCATAATGGCTATGATATGCTTGACCTTCAGTTTGTCGTCCTGTTTTCTGTGTTTATACTTCTTTGTTGTTTTCTTTATGGATTATATTGTCTTTGATCATTTTTGCTAGTAATCTTGAAGATATGTGTCCTGTTTTTTTTATTGCCGTTAGTCATTACCTTTAAATGTTAAAAAGCGTTGAAACTTCTATTTCTGTAGTTATGAATATCAGGAAGAATAAATATCCATTGTACCCCCTTCACATAATACAAGGAATACATCAGTTAAGAAAAGTTGTGGCTAAAAGAAATAGAAAATATTCACACTGTGGCTTAAATAACTAAGGGTTTATTTTTCTTAAATGACAGGAAGGCTGGGGACAGATAGCTCTTGGCATTGGTTTAGTTGCTCAACAATATCAGAACTAATATCTCAGCCATTCTCTTCTTCATGGTAATAAAATGGCTGCCACAGCTCCAGTCATCATATTGATATTCAAGGCAGTAAGAGTAAGGGAAGGTGTTTACCAACTGTTTCTGTCTCAGGAGTCTCAATACCCAGAAGACTTTGATTAACATCTCATTGGCCAGAACTCTGGCACATATGTCTTCCCCACAAACACAGGGGGTGTTCAGAGAGTGAGCATCTCTCCTGCCCAGTTAGTGTAGGTGGCAAGGAGGAAGGGGCTTCAGCCTCAGAGGAATTAACATACTTCTACTTCCTCCCATCATAATGCCCTCTGCTGGGATTTCCCCACCAAAAGAATATTTTCTTTTACAAATTGTAACATTGCATTTAAACCATCAGTTCAAATGGGGGATGATTTAAAAATTACCCAGCACATAGTAGGTGGTTAAACAACATTAGTTGAATCATCTTTTTCAGCCTGTTCACGAATCACCTATGTTTGAGAAGCTCTGCTTAAATTGCCAAATTCCATATCCTTTATTCTATGATCTCATTTTTTACCTGCATTTCATTCCAATATTATTGCCTTTTTTTATTCCAAGCAATAACAAAATACATTTTCTTCCAAATAATTTGTATTGAGTTATCTATGAAAAAAGTTCCTTCAATCAAAAACACACATAACAAATACTGTCAGGAGTGTCAGGAATAAACAAACAGACACCTATATCGGCAGGTCCTGCTCCCTGATGTTATATTGCTTTGTATTTAGACACCGTGGTCCGTCTTTTGCTAACCCATTTCTGGCTTCAGAGCATTTCTGGTCAGAGAGTGAGATTGGAGGGGACATGTCACTGCAACGTGTCGGCTGAGCGCCTCGTTCCTCCGGCCACTCGCGTCGTGACTGCTGGCATTGTGAACGAGCTTTGTTTATGGCTGGGTGTTGCTCTGCAAAGTCCAGCATGCTCAGATTTATTTATGCTGCAAAATTTATGTAATTATATATATATAGTTGTTCCTTAAATTGACATAAATCAATTGAAAGTTAGTTAAAAAAAAGAAGGAAGGAATGCATCTCTGTGACGCTTTCAAAAGAACTGAGAAGTCGGGCTAGCTGGGTTCAAAGCCTGGGTCTCCCACCACGGCTGTATGACTTGACATTCTCTTTGAGCCTCCGTTTATAAAGTTGATCAATTTTTAGAAATTCCCTTATAACATCAGGTTGCATTATAGGATTATTGTGAGGATAGGGATTATCTGAAAGGGCTCGGAATACTAAATGAAGATAGTCACTTCGACCTTGGTAAGTGTCTTCTTTCTTGATAAATCTTCAACTCAGCGCTGGTTGGACAACAAGAATGGAAACTTTCCCTCTGGGGAAATTCCGTCATGCTCAGCTCTGCTTGCTCCAGCTCTGCGGCAGGGACGATGTCTTCTCCTTACTCTTTGTCCAGGTGCATTTGTGCCAATAGGACAGTCGTGGTGCCCAGCACGCCCGCTGGCTTCTGTTCCCGGGGGGCTGCCAGTTCACCTGTTCTTCTTTGGCTCCAGCCTCCAGCTTCTACTCCGTTGCTGGGTCCCCGCAGCATCGTCCGTGCTTTGTACCCTTTCCACCCGGGTGTGGATCAGTCTCCTCCCTCAGTTACCATAGCACACCTCCCTCTAAGCTGCTGGGAATGTACGTCTGTGCCAGCCCGGCACTCTCGTTATCCATCGCTGGGTACAAACCACTCAAAACTTAACAGTGTTTTATTTCGCTTGTGAATCTTCCAAGATGGCTCACTCGTCTGGCTAGAAAATTGGTGCTGACAGTTGGTGGGAGGTCAGATAGGACTCAGACCTGATTCCTGTCCAGGCAGGACTCTCTGTGGGGCTGCTTGGGCTCCCTCAGAGCATGGCAGCTGGCTTCTAAGAATGAGGGATTCCAAGAGACAGGAAGTAGAAGTGCAAGTGTCTTAAGGCCTGGATCTGGACCCAGAAACTGGCAGAGCATCGCTTGATCTTTATTCTAGTAATCAGATAGCCACAAAGCCTGCACAGATTCCCAGGGGCCAGCTCTCAATGAATTGTACGTGAGTGAGGCCATCTTTAGTTTATGGCACTCAGAGAGCTGGAGGAAGATTTCACAGCTCGTCACCACAAACAACTGACAACCAGATGTTTAGATGTGCTGTCTTAAAAGTCCTTCAGGACCCCCTTGCCACGTGGAGGTTCTCGCTGCCTCCATCTTTCCTCTCCTCTTCCCCCCTCTCCTCTCTGTCTCTCTTACCGCCATGTTTCTGTTCATTTCTGATGCGTAGCAACGTAACAACCTTTTTTACTCCTTTTTTCCTCCTAATTTCAGGATTCAACTATCTGAGTGGTTTTTTAAGGCATTTTTCTAAACAAAGATGTCTCTCTCCTTAAGAAAAGGCAGTTACCATCTCTGCAAGCAACATGTTTACCACTAGGCTGCTGAGGAAATGTCACCGACCTAGTCAAACCGCATCACGCCTGCCCCTCGTCCCTCCGCCTCCTGCTTCTCCTCCCTGCTCTCTAGTCACTCCTTCCACAACCACCGGCTCCTCACCCAGCCATCTCGCTGCCCCTGGGAGACTCAGGCTCCCTCTGCTTTAGGGCCTTTCCCTCTGCTTGGAGTGCTCTCCCCAGGTGCCTGCCAGGCTCCCTCACTCCCCTGCTTGCTGACTCTGTTAAAATGCCCTTTCGTGGCGATGCCTCAGCTGACCATGTATCAGCATTGCCCTCCACTTCCAGCATGCTCTCTCTCCCCTACAGGTTTTATGTTTGTCACCATGGAGCATGCTCATTACGGATTTATTTAGTTGCATGTTGTCTGTCTCCTATGTAAGCCAATGCGCTGTCTGATTTGTTCAAGGCTGCATTGTCAGCACCTGGAATAGTGCCTGCTACACAGTCGGTGCTCACTGAACATCTGCTGAATGACTATTAGATGAATGAGTAAAGGATGGGGATTGGCCAGTAAGGACTGGGAAGACAACTCAGGTGACCCACTGCCCCAGTTTCCCCGGGACTGCAGGGTTTCCCGGGACATGGGACTTTTAGTGCTAAACCTGGGAAAATCTCAGGCAAACCGGGACAAGTTGGTCACTGTCATGACAACCCCTCAAATGTCCTCAGGGAAGTCAAGCTGTCACTGGAGTGAGACCATGGGGACCTTGAGGGAAAGTCAGAGAGGATGGTTGTCCCCAGTTGTGCATCCTCAGTTCATAGCCGTCTGCATCCCGGCCAGGTACCCTGTTCTGTAAGGGCAATCACACAGCCCACCATCACAGCCTGACAATGGAGGATGTGGCAGGTTGTGGTCTCGACGAGAAAGAACACGGTTTCCAATTTATCGAAGCTGCTTGGAGCTCATGCTGCTTTACGACATTGTGCAGAACTGCTGGCAGGGAGTCTGAGAATTCTGCTCCCTCTCTTCCTAAGCACTCAGCGGTGATGTCTTTAAGCATGGCTTTGCAGGATGCTGCAGCAAGCTTAGGTGGTGAGATGAGATGCAAAAGACAGCGCTGGCGTCCCAGGCACAGAGCAGCCTGACACGGGCTGCAGTGGAGGCTCCCCACTATGCAGGGCTGGGGCCATGGCATCTCCTGCTCTTTGAACCTGTCGGCAGAGACGACACAGCAAGGAAACATGCCTTCCTGCTCGCTAGCCTCTGATCCAGAGTTGAAGGGGTCCTCTTGTCTGTTGGGCGATGACATGGGGAACAAGCTTAAGTAAACTTGAATGGAAACCACAAAACCACAGAGGGAAGACAGGCAAAGCAAGCCTCTTGGAGACTTCTGAGCAGGAGGACACCTGGGGCCCGTTGGAGGGCTTTGGCTTACAAAGATTTGCTTCAGCACTGCTGTGCGGGAGCAGAGCAGATGCCTCTGTCACCCGCTGGACACGTCCCTCCTGTGCCCCACAATTTGGCTCCACAACCCTGAGGCAGATTTTCAGACTGTGCAATAAAACAAAGTGACGCCTTCAGTGCCAACCCGGGGTCTGCCCTGAGCCACGGCCACGTCTCTACTGAGCGTGTTCCTCCCAAGGCTGCAGCTCACTGCTGTGCGGAGCTCACATCTGCTGTCACCAGCCGGCTCCGGGGTGACAACCAGCCACACTCCGACAGCTTCCTCCCGTGTCCCCAGAACATCTTCAGAATGAAAGGGAGTCTCCAATTATGTGCTCTTGCTTTTCTTTCCAAACCAGTGACCAATGGCATATTTTAAATATGTCGGGGAGATTTGCATTTTTCTCCAAGGAAGAATGACGTGGCAGCACAGGCATAAACATGAGTCCAAACTTCAGAGGCAGGCTGTCCGCGGTGGCTGTTGGTGGCCCTGCTGTCGCGGCGTGGACTTTGCCCTGCCGAGAAAAACCCTCTTTGTTCCACGGGAGGAAGTGTTTGACAGCGTGTGCTGCTGCAGAGGCATCTCGGCAAAGCCTTGATTAAAATTTATTTCTCGTCTCTTATTAATGAGATTCAGCTCAGGGAGCCTATCTGAGGGAGAGTTACAACCCTGCCTTGGAAGGCAGTTTTTAAGAGTTGGCTGGGATTTGGCGGCAAGTGACTCAGCAGCTAACACCAGGCTATTCTGGCTGCAGGGATGGTGGTCGTTGGGGGAGGGAGCAGCTGGGCAGGTGGTCCTACAAAGAGCTTGCTACAAAGGGTTGGCAAAAGATAAACACTGCCCACTCTCCCTGGGGTGCACATTTCCCCCATCCCAGCTTCCCACCAGGGCCTCGACAGAGTGTCCCAGCTGCGAACCTCGTCTTTGGAGCCAGACAAGCTTGGGTTTGAGTCTAATTTCTACCTCTTCCTTGTGCGTGACTTTGGGCAAGCCTCAGTTTCCCCATCTGTAAGATGAGGAAACCATTATAGGATTGTGGAGGGGATTAAATGAAATAACCCACGTGGAGCTCAGCATTCACCCCCAGCATGTGGCCGCTCAGCACACCCCTTACGGAGGTTGTGTGCCGCCTCGGCAGGGCGCCTCTCAGCCCTAGGAATTGTTAGTCTTCTTCTGAAGGCCACGGCTTGTCCCTGCTGCCCTTCTGTCCTGGAATGTCCGTTTCCTCTCCATGTTTGACAAAATGTAATCCATAGAATGTTCATAGCAGCGTTATTTAGAATAACCCCAAAGTGGGAACAACCCGCATGTCTATCAACTGATGAATGGATAAACAAGATGTGGTCTACCCATGATATGGAATATTATTTGGCCATAAAAATGAATGAAGCACTGACAGATGCTAGAATGTGGATGAATCCCAAACCATGATGCTAAGTGAAGGAAGCCAGTCAGTCACAAACACCACACGTCATATGATTCCATGTATGTGAAGTGTCCAGAAGGAGCAAATCCACAGAGACAGAAAGTGGATTAGTGGTTGTCAGGGGCTGGGGGAGGGAGGAGCGGGGGGTGACTGCTGATGTGTATGAGTTTTCTTTTGGGGATGATGACAATGTCCTAAAATTAGATTATGGCGATGGTTTCGCACCTCTGTAAATATTAAAAAACCCATTGAGTTGTGTATTTTAAGCAGGTAAATTGTGTGTTGTATAATTTATATCTTAGGGCTGTTAATTTAACTGACAATGACGTCCTGTCCTTTGGTGTTTGTTTACACAGTATACCACGTTTACTTGTATGCAGCGTAGACATTTATTCACATTGTACACAATCCATACACTTCTTTGAAAGACAGAAAATTATCAAGTAGAGACTTGTGCCATGACATACTTACTCAAGACAGATTGAAGCAGTGGTTCTCCAACACTGATCCACGGACTGGTATTACTTTGTGATGAAATATTAAAAACTCAGGACAAAGTAGCTAATAGTATCTTATCAAGGTTAATTTCTCAGTTTTGACAAATGTGCTATGCTTACCTAAGATGTTGTCATTGTGGGAAGCTGGGTGAAGGGCATACAAGAACTCTGCACTATTTTGCAACTTTTCTGTAAATATAAAAATTTTCCAGAAGAGAAGTTTACTTAAATAATCCCTTCCCCCCAAAACCTAACAATGACAAAATAAGGATGAAAGTAGTGACCTCAGCAGAAACTCAAAATAAAGGACTATCTTTTATTCTGAAATTATACCCTTCCAAGATTTTTGGTGTTAGTGTTCTTTTTATGAAGTGGCATTAGATGGAAATTGTATTTATTGTGTCCCAACTTGACAATACAAAAGGGGACAATTCTATGTCAGTTCTCCAGAGCTAAGCAGGTGCTGTTGGGGTCCTGTCCCCCATTCTCAGCCTTCACTCTTTCCCTATATGAGTGGGATTCTCCGAGGGTCACTGTCTACATCGTCTCCCGAGGTCCAGTGACACTGAGCCCCAGTGGCCCATAGGCAACCTCCCTGTGATGTGCACCGATCATATTGGCTCTGTCCTTTCCCAGCCTCACTGCCCTCCATCCCCCATCGGTGTTCACAGGGGTCACCTTTCAGTAAAGCACCACCCTCAGAGTCCTTGCCCAGGTCTGCTCCTGGGGTACCCAAATTAAGACACTTGTGTTTTCACATTCCAAATTCTGGGTCCACGAGCTAAAGGTCAGACTGAAACATGGACTAACACATGTAAGCCCTGGGGTGGCCGTTAGCATCTGCCGGGCTCTGTGCTGGACCCTGGGATGCTTATTGGATTCCTAAGGCCGCCCCAAAGAAGTCCCAACAACTCAGCGGCTCACAGCATCAGATACTCACTGTCTTGTAGTTCCGGAGGCTAGAAGTCTGAAATCATCGTGCTGGCAGGGCCACACCACACGCTCTCTGAAGGCTCGCTGAGAATCATTCCTGGCCTCTTCCTGGCTCCCACACTTGTTGGCAACCCTTGGCTTTCCTTGGGTTGTAGCTGCATCTCTGCAGTCTCTGCCTCTGTCATCACATGGTGCTCTCCCTGGGCCGCCCTGTGTCTCTTCTTCTTTTCTTGTCATATTGCATTAATCATACTCCAGTTTGACCCCATCTTAACTTATAAGATCGGCAGTGACCCTATACCCAAATAAGGGCACGTCCTGAGATTCCAGGAGGATGTAAATCTTGGAGACACTATTCAAAGCAGTACAGGATGCAGAAAGGAAGACAAAATGGACAAGCCCCTCCCCCAAGGAGCTCAGACAAGTGTGTTGGGGGGAGAAGGCAGTGCAGGTTTTAGCTAAACAAACAGACTAGTCACTGAATAATTACAGAGACAAAGACTTTTTAAAACAAAACTGAGCTCACTATAAGAAAGAAACCTGGCCTGGGCTGGGGACTGGGAGGAGAGAGCGCCCAGGAGCCTGAGTCGAGAGGGAGAGCAGAGCCTGGTGGACCTCTACAGGTGTTCTCACCTGCTGGAGGCCAGAAGCGCTCTTCTCCTAGCAGAGCATCAGCTATTTCCCAGGCCCCGGAGAGGGCTGGGGGCAAGGAGGGAGAAGGAACAGCGGGAAGAGAGCGTGTGGGGTTTGGCAGCAGCCATGGATAGATGAGGAACACAGGATTCAGCGACCAACACACGGTAAGCAGCTTTCCACAAGGTCTTCAAGGAGCTTCCTGGAGACCCCCGTCTGCCCCCACCCACTCACTTCATGTGGACCTGGTTACAGGGAGGACCCACAGCCCCTGTGGGCACGAGGGAACCCTTGTTGCTATGGGTTTCCATCAATTCAGAGAGGAAAGCAGAGACCGAAAGGGAGGGGAGAGGAGGGGGGAGAAAGGGAGAGAGAAAGAGAGGGATGGAGCAGGAGAAGAGGAGAGATGGGAGGATAGACAGGGAAAGACAAAGGGGAGGAGAGAGAGAAGGAGTTGAGAGAGGAGGAGAGAGAAGTGGGGAGGCGGGGAGGAGAAGAGAGGGAAAGGGATGGAGTGGGGAGAAAGATTTCTGTCAACAGAGCAGAAGCGCTGCTCCCACCTGGAGCCTCGGGAGCCCTCTCCTCCTGCTCCTTCCCTCCCTCCGTCTTACCTCCTTTCTCTCTGGAACATTCCCTGAGGTCCCCCTAATGCAGTTGGCAATTGCTTAGCTGACCAAGGCCCTCCCTTGCTGGCTGAAAACCACCTCAGTGGTTTCATCCAGGAAAGCCACATTCAGCATTCCACTTCCAACAGTAAGTGGCATAAGTAATCGCACCTGAAGCCCCCTTTGCTGAGAGGGGTTGACTGAGGATGCCCTCTCCCTGAGATGTTGAGATCGATTGCCTAAGAAAGACTGGGACATCACACAGGAGGTCCTGTTATTGGGGTGAACTGTCTAACAGGCTGACTGCACCACCGCACCCGGAGCCCGGGCCTTCGATCCTGGCTCTGTGGGAAGCGTTAGATATGAAATGACTTTGCGCGATGCAGCTCAGACGTTCACAGCGCAGCGCTCGGGACTGCATGATTCAGTGAGAAAATAGAAATGGAAAATTGCTGGAGCTGAAATTTTACTGCAAAGTTATTTATCTTTGTTATTGCTTTCTGAATCCTTTTGTGCTTTTTGTTCACGGCAAGGGAGAGAGGCTCTCTTACTTACACTTTAAGCAGAGATTAGGAGGGAGAAAGATTCCTCAGGGCACCACCAAATACCAGATGAAGTCTCAGCCAGGCTGTGATTTCTCTCATTACAATGGAATGTCTAGAAACTGAAATAATAATAAAAAACACTTTTGCAGTCTCTTCCACAGACAGTTCACGTGGCTTCTATTGAGGCCACTTAGCATTTCTTATTAGAATAATAATGGTGGAAACCGGGCCCCCATATAGACCTGACTGGGCTTTCCTAGGTCCGGCTCTGGTTTGTCACGCAAGTGTTCTGGCCTGCCTCCCCAGGAGACGACAGGTGCCAGGTCTGAGGTGAAGCAGAGCATTAAGATAACAGCAATATTTATACCCATCATAACCCATCTTTTACCTTTTCATCGAGCTGTTTACTTTGCAGGATTGTAGACTACATTTTTTAAAAAAGTTGCGTACAATTGTTATCAAAAGGAAAACAACTTTTAACAAAGGTTTATATGTCTTTCATTTTCCACGCTATGATTTCCTGCCATATTCAGAGGAAAAAGAAACAAGAACTTTCCTTTTTAATTCTCGTATTTGGTTTTTTACGGGAATATGGCGCGGGTGACAGGGCGAGGTCACTGTCTGTAGCAGAGCGCAGGGTTATTCAGAGGGAGGCCTGTGGACCAGCAGCACCTAAGGCAGGCGCGTGGATCTTGTTAGAAATGCAAATACTCAAAACACTCAGCCCCGACCCCCTGTCAGGGCCCAGGAATCTGTGTTTTAACAGGCCTTGCAGTGATTCTCATGAGCACTTTTGAGACGCAGAGGCCATTTCATTTGCAGCATCACAGCTGGATGGGGGTTAAGATGTTGTTTGAATTCAGATTGCCTGGGTTCATGCCCCGGATTCACCACTTCCTCCCTTAACTTTAGTAGATCAGGCTGGTCACTTCCTTATTTGTGCATCTTAAGTTGAGGGCATGTTTATAGTGAGGGTAGGGTGTGGGGGGCGGTCACTTTTGAGTCCTGGTTGGTGTGCATCCTCATTCTTCATTTGACCCAGAGGACTCCCCTCCCAGCACCCCCACTCAGCCAGACAGACCAACACAGTTTGGAGGAATAAGAAAACCAAGTTTTCAGATTATGTTCAAAAGTTGCAGGTCTAAGTGTAAATCAGAGACGTGGCTGCCTGCTGGCAGAGTGAGCTCTAAGAGCAGCAGGAAGTGGATGAAGTCTCCGGAAGGGATGGACCACAAACTCAGGCAGGTGAGATGGGGAGAAACGTCCCCTCCCGTGGGAGTGATGCTCAGGGAGCAGTGAGGGAGCCAGACGACGGCAGACCGCGTATCCACACCTGGCCACAGCGACAGCCCCCATCCCTCGGGTCCTTACAGAACTCTGCCCCTCCGCCATCAGAAGTCAGGGTCTTGTGTCCCCTCCCCTTGAAGCCGGCTGGGCCTCTGTGACAGCCTTGATGAGTGGGAGTGATGCTGTGGTCCTGGGCCTTGGTTGGAAAAGATGAAGCAGGCTGTCCTTGGCCTGTGTCTCTGAACACACCCCTTTTGGAGCCCTGAGCTGCCACCCTAGCGGTCTGCCTGCCCTGAAGTCGCTGTGCTGTGGAGAGATGCGTAGAGAAAGGGAGCTGTTCCCAGAGCGCCCGCTGTCTGAGTCTTCCCAGTGCAGACACCTGAGGGAAGGTGACTCTAGTGCCAGCCGCCATCTGACTGCAATCCCGTGAGGGACCCTGAGCGAGGACTGCCCAGCCGAGCTGCTCCCAGATTCCCTCCCCATAAAACACGAGAGATCGTAAGTGGTTGTTGGTCTCTGACGCCACCAAGTTTGGGGGTTATTTGTGATGTAGCAATGGGAACTGTAGCACAGACTGAACTCATTTCTCTGGGGAGAACTGCCCTTCAGCTGGGGTCGCGAGGTTGACCAGGGGTCATCCAGCTGTGAAGAGACTCATCCACGCCCAGGACTCTGCCCAGACCCTCTTCTGGCTCACACCATGTAGACCACCGCCCACACCCCATGCACCAGGATTGAGGGGCTGGTGGTGGGAAGAAGAAGTCTTTGGTGCTGTCTGGAACAAGACAAAGAGACTCCAAGTCTCCCAGTCATCTGGGAGAGAGAGAACGCTCCACTGCGTGCGTGTCAGACTCGTAGAGCAGTGCCTGGTGCGTAGTTAGAGCTAAAAAACCCAAGTTAGCTGCATATTATTACTATACAGAAAATATGCCTGAGAGCTCTGCCAGAACCCGGATCTGACAAGTGCTAAACCAATGCTCATGAGGAGGAGCTGGGGGAGGTTTGACGAAGTCAGAAGATCTCTTGGTGGACTATGGATGACGATGATGGTGACAGTGGTGATGATGATGATGAAGATAACGGTAGCTAATACGTCCTGGGTGTTCGTCATGTGCCGGGCACTCTGGAAAGGGCCTGCGTCATTCAGTCCCCATGGCAACCCTTGAGGTAGGTCCTACTGTTATTCTCTCTTTTCTGGCGGGGAATATACGCTTTGTGAGGTTACGTAACGTGCCCTATGTTGCACAATCACCAAGGCCTCTGAGGTCCTCACTGTTAACCTCTCCAAGTACCACGTAGTTCCAAGTCTGCATCATGTATATAATGTCATTAATCCTCAAAATAAACTTATGAGGTGAGTGGGATTATCTCCATTGCTAGTGTGAAACTGCGATTCAGAAAAGTTAGGTCACTGGCCCGCAGCGATGCAGGAGGCGAGGTGGGAGTGTGTGGCGTGTAGGGGAGAGTGGAGAGTGCTCTTTGGATGATGTTCCAGCACGCGAAGGAGACGTAGGGAGATGTGGCTGAAGCGAGGGGCAGATCCACGGAGCTGGGACCTAATTTAGAATGAAATAGGGAGCCGTAGAATGCACCTGGCGTGCTTTAGCGAGATCTGTCTGTTCGTGGTGTGGAGGGAGGTGTGGAATGGGAGAGAAAAGCGGGTGCCACAGGGACTTCAGCAGGGGGCAGGGCCTGACTAGGCGGGGCCGAGAGGACTGGTGCAGCAGGTGCTATCCTAGACAAGGCAGTGCCTTGGCAGCTTCTCGGCTGTGGTGGAAGAGAGAGCGCCATGCCGAGGCTTCTGCAGTAAGGATGGAGGTGAGTGTGGGTGGGCAGCAAGGGGCTTCCTCTTTGTTTTCCTTGGTCTTCTACCTTCTCCAAAGTCACTTGTGGATGGGCCTGACAGGCATGGAACAGCTGACAATGACACCACGTTTAACTTTTCTGGTGGGGAGACTGGCACGTTTCCCATTGTTTCTTTAAATAGCGCAATGGAGTTCAGGAAAGGGACATGATCAGAAATCTAGTTCTTGAGTGCTGCATCATGTCCTGGCATGCAGAGCGAGGTTTAGGAAATCTGCTGAGGCACATGTTGGCTTTGTTGGTGACGAGGCCAAAAAGCCAGGGCAGGACACTGGGCAGACTTTGAGAGCTGGCTGTCATCTTGGAAAGGAAAGAAGCGGGACAGAAGTCTGCATGTGACCCAGCAGTAAATGGTGGCTGTCATGCTGGTTGCAGAGTTTTGATCATCACACAACCCAGCTTCCTTGGTGGAGTGGGGGTGTGCTCTAGAGCCAGCCACATCTGGTCCTCTCGCTCACTGCGCCATCTTGGGAGTTACTGAAAATTGGTACCAGAATAGGTTAGAGGATGCTGGAGAGGTGGAAATCAAAAGATACCCAGTATGGTTGTCTCCCCTGAGTCTCATTTTCCTCATCTGTAAAATAGAGGGTAGAAGAACATCTACCCAATATGGTATTTCTGAGGACTGAGTTCTCTTAGACCCAAACCAACTCTACTATGGTGAGAAGTGTTAATAGAGAAGAAGTGTTTTCAAAGAAGCAATATCATCAGAAAAGTTCTCAAGTGGGAGGGAGAGCCATGCTCAGAAATTCTTACGTGTCAGCTTTAAACTTGATGCTAGATTGCAGGCCCCCAGCCAGGAAGCTCTAGAAACACCACACCTTGTTGGAAAAAATATCCCAACACGTCGCTTCGTCAAAGACATGTTTTAGCCTTCTGCAAAGTTAAACACTTTTTCAAAAGTTCATATTTGAATATGGAATGAGTTTTGAGCAAATTAATTTTTTTTTTAGCCTAACGACTTGCAGTAAGCTTTGGGTTGAAATCTTCCCCTTCCGAAGAAATTAAGACTTTGAATCATAAAACATTATTTTTTGACACATCTCCCCAGATGATTTTTCTAGAGAGGTGATTACAATTTAAGATACACTGATGAGTTTTAAATGTTTTTCTTCTCAGTACACGATTTATGGGGACCAGCAGGCCATGGAACATAAGAATCCTGATTCTTGGAATTTTAAATGATAACATTTGGGGACAGTGGGCCTTATCTTTGTGCTGTCAAATAACTAATAAGTTTGTGAACACACTCACACTCACACTTTAGTGTTCACACACACTTCTACCTTCTTCCAGGAGGAAGAAAGGAAAGGAAGCTCTTTTTCTTTTATCCAAGTCCTTTGATATTGATTTGCCACTTACTGATTTTAAAAATTGCTACAGATTTAATTGGGCTGCTCACTGACTCTTGGTGTAGATTTACAGACAATCTTTCTCCCCTTGGGAACGTCCCTAGATTCCATGGACCTCATCTTGCCAAAACAATTGTCTTCTCTGGGTTTTTGTCTGGTTCTTTAGACTAGGATGAGATTTTATTTATTGACACCTTCATGAAAGACTCTTCTCCCTCTGTCCCTCCCCTGAAAGACATTTGTCTCTCCTGAAATTTCAGGAATTTCTGATTACATTTAGCCATAGGAGTAAGAATGATGATAGCAGTAGAGTTGTGGTAATTGATCCGTCTGCTGAAAATTTACTAGGTGCCAAGTTTTTGGAAACTCAAGTGTCTCCTGAACTTTTCCTTCGATTCCCACACTCTGGGAACCCCTGCTCCCTGCTTCCCTGCCTCCTGGGACAGAGCCCCAGAGCTGGGCACCTAGCAATGGGACTGTGGACAGTGGACGTCTACATTTCTCTTTTGGACCTATCTGTGGTGTTTTGTTAACATTTGAAGGGATGGGCAGTGGGTGGCTGTTTTCCCTGCAAATCCCAACAGACAGGTGCCAGGGGAGGGTCTGAGGGACCCGGCCTTGGCTTAGCCCCCTCAGCAATGCTGGCGTGGGGTGAGGCAGGGGCTGTTACCAGAAAAAAGGAGGGGGCTGGAAAACATGCAGAAAAGCAAAAAGGACTAGTTCCTTCAAAAGGGAAAGCATTTTCTATGAACTTGTGTTCCAATGAGTAACAGGGATGGGGGCATTTAGCAAGTCGAAGAAAACAGTTGTGTCAGAGAAGAGAGGAATGGATTTCCGGATTATCCCAACAGCTTGGACGTTTTGGAAAAGGAATGGTAAAGAAGAGATGGTAAAGACCTCTAGAATAGTCCTCTGGGAAGCCTATGGTAAGCAGAGAAATATCCCCCAAAGATGTCTACTCTAGTCCTTGGGACCTGTGAATATGTTACTTATGTGGCAAAAAGTGACACAGAAGATGTGACTAAGTTCAGGGCCTTGAGATGGGAGATGGTCCTGGAGTCTTTGAGCGGGCTCAGTGTAATCTCATGAATCCTTACAAGTGACAGAAGAAGGCAGAAGTGTGCTCAGAGAGATGAGATGAGAGCGGAAAGACGAGAGGTTCAAAGCGTAAGAGGGGCTCAGTCCACCATGGCGGCCTCGAGGATGCAGGAAGGGAGCTGAGTCCCGGATGCAGGCGGCCCCTAGAAGGTGAGAAGGGCCCTCAGCTGACAACCAGCAAGGAAGCGGCACCTTGGTGCTGCAATAGGGAGGAAGTGCGTCTGCCTACAACCTGAAGAGCAGGAGTGCATCCTCCTTTGAGCCTCCAGAGGGTGCACACGCTGCCGGCACTCCCTTTGAGCCCCTTGGGACTTGTGTGGGACTTCTGCCTCCCGGCATAGTAAGAGAACAAATTGACATGGCCTAAACCACTACATTTGTGATAATTTGTTACAGTAGCAGGAGAAAACTAATATAGAAAAAGACCCGCGGTGTCTCAAATCAAGAGAAGCTCGGCTGCAAATTCTGGCTCATTTCTTCAGCTGCGTAGCAATCTGACCTCTCAGAGGCTCAGTCTCCTCGTCTGTCATATAGAGAACAGTAGGACTCACTTCATGGGGTTGTTCATTAATTGGTTACGGTTCCTTTTAAGGCATTTAGCACAGTATCCAGCGCACACTGAGTGCTCAAGAACTGGTGGGTTGATGAAGGGGACACAGAGAAAGAGGGAAAGAGAGTTCCTAGATAGTCTTTGCATTCTTTTTTCCTCCCTTTTTTAAAAAAATAGATAAACTAGGTCTAAAAGAAATACACCTTGAATATATGTTGCAGGCGAACTCAGTTTTGAAGTCTTTTGAGAACTTTTATATTTTCATTTCAGCATTGTAAAGTGCTGAAAATACTCCCAAATACATTGAAATTTCATTAGAAAGTAATGCATAAGGCCACATCTTTTTTAAAAAAAATATTTATTTTTATTGAGGTAACAATTTATAGCATTATGGAAATGTCAGGTGGACGTCATTATGGACCACACCTTATTTTTCTTGAAAGAAAATGGATGTGAGGGGAGGAATCAAAGAACACGTTGTTTTAAAATTCTATATCCAGTGCATCCGTTTTGCGACATTTAAAATAGCAATCGTGTGCCTCCACCACCGTGTTGCAGAAAGTTGAAAACCAAGCACATTAACACTGGTTTATTTCTGTATTAAAAGGTTAAGCTTGTAGGAGCTCAAATATGCATGTTCTCCATTTCATGTGTTTGGGCACCCGGTTTCTCTTTCATGGAGATTTTCCCTTTCACACAACATCCTTTGTCAACTCGTTTATTCCCGCCCTGTCGTTTTGGAAGGACACAGAAGCTTGGCATGTTGGGGTTCGAGTCCCAGCTCCACCACCCACCAGGGCTTGGCCACAGCTGGTTGTTTGCTGACTGCGTCTCTGAGCCTCACCTGTAACAGGAGACCAGGAGTGAAAACCGTCTGACTGGTGCAGTAGTTGGAAGTGAAGCCAGAGGATTCTTGAAATGCGTTTAGCAGAGCAAGTCCCTCCCTGCAGGCTGTAACTGATCTTATTGCCTGCACTGCGCCCCTCAGCAGTCCTGAGGGCCTGGTGTCTGACCCCGCTGATGTTTTCATTTCTGGCATCTCATACATTGAGGGAAGTTCAGGGACTCAGATCTGATCAGCCTGTCCTTTCCTCTTCAGTTCCGGGGTGTTCTGCCCATTAATTGGTTGCCATTGTTTAAAAATATTCATCGTTGTCCACCATGCCCCCTCCCCCCCATCACTTCCCCCCTGCCACCGAATATCCAAGATAAGCTATTGTCCTCAAATCGCTCAGCCAGGCCAGGCTCACAAGTGCACTTACAGAATCTCTCTTTGCTGGTTGTTTTATTAACATAAAATCATTTTCTAACTCACTATTACAATAACAATGATTATTGCAATGGAATTGCAATTCAAGGCTCCTCACAGTGTTTCAATGATTATTTTTATCTTGCCATTACCAATGTTGTTAATAACTCATAAGGGGTATATTCATCATCCACTCTGTTAGCTTCAAGCCATCTGCAGCGGCAGCTGTAAAGCGGGACTCCTGGGAACAAAAGGGGCTTAGAGACCCCTCTTCTGAGCCCGTCCAGGGTGTGAATGTCCATGATGTCCTCTTCAGCTTCTGTTGGACCCCCGGACTATTCCCCCACTTCCACCTGTCCAGCAGCCTCTGAGGAATTCTCAGACCTGTTGGCAAGTTCTGTTTGACTTGACATCACCGTTCCTTCTGATGGGCCAAGGTCAGCACCAAGGTCAGTCTGCTGGAGGTGAGCTGGGTGCCTGGGGGTCTGCATGGGAAGGCTGGGTCCAGCTCGGGTTTTCTCCCTCCAAGTCTTCGGCCCTTTACAGCGCGGCCTCAGAAGGCCTGGGAGGACCTTTCTCAGGGGATGTGGGGGCTCTGGGTTGGGATTTCTCCTGAGACGAGATTTGAGTGATGGGAGGAAACACCAGTAAGTAAGAAGGGACATGAGACAGGGGAGGAAGGAGGCAGATGAAGGGCGTGTCACCAAGCTGGAGACCACTGGGGAAACTGAGGTTGATCCCTTTGAGGAACTATGCGGATGGTGTAGGAAATGTCTCAGTGTGGCCCGGTGAGGTGGAGGGGTGGGGGTCTTGGTCCACTGAGTCCCATCCTTCGTGGTTGAGTGACGTCCCATCATTGCTTCTACACTCGTGCAGAGAGTCGCAGCCTCCCTCCAGGGAGTGCTTTGGCACTTGGAGCGGGGCGTGCAGGTGGGGTGCCAAGACTGTTTGCCAGGGTGGGCTATGGGCTCCTCAACCCGTCAGAGGGACCTCCTTTCTGCTGCCTGATTTCTGGTGCTGCCAGGCCCTGGGGGCCTGATTTCCCGGCTGTAGCGTTCACAGTGTAGAGAGAGGGCGTAGTGGAACCTCCGTGTTGAAAGGCACCCTGAAAGATGAGCACTGGCATGGAGGGTGTGTTCCTGCACACGTCAGGTTGCCGACTCCAGTGTGTTTCTTTGTATCCATTGTCGTTTCTGCCTGGGAGAGCAGAGGAGCAGGGGGCAGAGTGCTGTCTGTGATGAGCCAGCCCCAGCCCTTGGACAGGGTGGGAGCTTCTGTGGGGAGAAGCTGAAGGGATCAATCCTGGGGGTCCCTGCACCCCAGCCCCCTCCTGAGCTGGAGTGTAAGTGATACGGCCCAGACACCAGCTGGGGAAGGATTCTCTCCTCATCTCTGCCAGGACCCCGAGGCTGACGGGCAGGGGCATGTGTTCATCCTCCCATGGGCCGTGGCAGCCCTTTGGGGCTCCTCCAAGTGGATTCCTGGGCCGCCGGTGTGAGCCAAGAAGGAGAGGAGATTTGGCGGTGAGAGGGACCGGGCTGCAAACACAGGCTCGTGGGTGGGCACACGGGACTCTCAGAAATTCCTGGGGGCTATTTGGGGGTTCTCAGTTTGTCAATGAGTCCAGTGGAGTTGTGTCTGCCCACCATAGTGTGGTCATTAACTGAATCTAGTCGTTAGAAAACAACAGAGAAACCCAAATTGATGGATAGTCTATAAAATAACAGGCGTGTATTCCTTAAAAGGACCAGTGGCACAAGAGACCAAGCCTGAGGAATGTTCCAGATTAAAAGGTAGCTAAAGAGACATGATGATGAACTGAAGTAAGTGGCCTTGGACTGCATCCTGTGTGGGAAAAGTTCGATAAAGGACAAAATTGATAACAACTGACAAAATTGGAATACGGTCAGTAGCGTAGATTAAACTGTTGTGCTGATGTTAATTTCCCGAAGCTGGTCACTGCCCTGTTAACATGTAAGAGAACAGTTTTACTCTCAGGGTGTAGATACTGAACATGATGGGGAAATGGGCATGGTGGGGGCTCCCACTTTGAAATGACTTAGAAATGAACACAGCACACACACGTGTATAAAGTGTTAAATATTAGTGAAACTGGGTAAAAGGTATATGGGGATTCTTTGTACTATTCTTGCAAGATTTTGTAACTTTGAAAATAATTACAAAATAAAAAAGTAAAAGAAAAAGGAATTTTTAACTTAGAGTCGCAAACTACTGACATCTGGCATAGTATGCGTGTGCATGCACACACACAAGCACCGCTGTCCCTGGATCCCTTGGAACCCTGAGAAGACCCGTCCCCCCACCCCAAGCCTGCCACCCCTGCCCCCACCCGGCAAAGTTTATGGATCGTCGAAGAAGCCCCGTTGCAGACACCTGTGTTCTGGAGCATCTGCCCAGGGACTTTGATTTGAGACTCACATTTTAAAAGAACCAATTGTTCTTTGTTTCTCTGTGCATGTCATCTGAATCCACGTGGCCTCGTTCTCCGTCAGCTGTTCTGAAGCTGACCCTCGGTGAGCTCCTAGACCCCCTAAATGAATCAGGAATGTCCCACTTGGCCTATCTTTTAAGCCAGAGTCTCCCAAACATATTTTCCGAATTGGGTGAGCATTTGTCCAGACCTCTTGCAAGATGCCTGGAGAGAAACTTCATATTCCTGGCTGCCTGAGTGAGGCAGGCAGAGGGAGGGTGGGGTTTGCCCAGAGACCCTCAGGAAGATCCACAGAGGTGAGGAGATAAGGACCAGGGCTGTCACTTTCCCTGGAGAGGGGATGGGCGTGGGGCCAGGCAGTCACCCACAGACCCGATGGTACTGCCCAGGGGCACCTTTATACTAGAAAATGAGAGGAAATAGAACTCTGCCCGGAAGCCAAGAGCTCTGTCCATTGGGATCAAATCAGGCGAAAACTATAAAATTGAGACAATCCTGGGCTGGCGCTGGGAGTCTTCCTTTCCTAGTGTCTCCTGGAGGCTGAGGTCAAGGAGGGGCTGGGCCCCTGTTGGAAGAATTATTTGCATGGGGTGGGAAGTCTGCAGCCCCGGGAAGGGGATGCTCCCGGTGGAGTGCTGAGCAGCGAAGGCTGCAGGAATTCTGGGCGGGTAGTGTAAGGCGATTGCAGACACAAGAGTAAAAGTGGAGCAAAGCCTCCCAGGAATTCGTAAATACACTGACGGGGTGTCACCTCCATAGGTCCTCAGTAGGAAACTTCCCAATCTGCACGGCAGCAGATTCCCTTCACGGGAAGGTCCAGAGAGAACGCTGTCCTTGAGTGATGGATGGGATTATCTCCACGGGCCCTGGAGGACGGCGCGCAGTGCACTGGCCGCTGCTGATTTGGTCTGTATGTTTTATAATGTTCCTTTTAATTTGTGAAGTCAAGCTTGCCTTTTCTCTGTGTTGGGAAAGGCTGTCCTGCAGAGGACGAACTCGGGGTCCTCTCCTTCCTCACCGGGAAGAGGACAGCCTCTTCCACCTCACTCACTGGCTTCCTAGCAAACCATGCTGAGCCCACAGGCAGCATAGCATTAAGTCAAAACTGCCAGTATGTCTGGGTGGCCCAAGTTGCTTTGTTGGCCCAGGTGAACTTCGGTCAATCATAGTCATCGGTCTAGTCAACAAGTGGTTTCGAGCAGCTTTTCAAGTACCAGGCAGGGGGAGCAGAGCTGTGAGCAAAACAGCAGAGTCCCCGCCCTCACAGGGCTCCCATTCCAGCCCCAGACAGACAGGAAACCAATCAGCACACAGTCACCCGGAGTTCTGAGGGATGCGGGCTGCAGAAATGGGCAGGCTCAGGAATGGAGAGAGGGGCTCTGGGTCAGATCAGGAAAGGTCTTCCTGGAAAGGTGTGAGGCAAGCAGAGCCAGAAGGAAGTGGGGACCAGCCATGTGGCCGGACAGCTCCCAGAGAGGGTAGAGCTGGTGCGTGGTCTTGAGGAAGAGTTGGAGGCTCTTGTGGCAGGAGCAGCCAGACATGGGATGTTGGAAGCAGCCAGAGAAGCACAGCCTAGAGGGCACACGAAGCTGCTGGGCTGTACAGAGCCTGATGTGAGAAGTGGGTTTGGGCCCAGGGAGTGCAGAGGGTCAAGATCATCTGGGGGATCAGCGTAACTCCACGAATTTAGCCTCTGTGCTCCCTGATGACCCTCCAGATCGAGCTATAAGACAATGTGTCTACACCCCTCATTCATGCTCCTGGTTGGTATAGCAGTTGCACCACTGGGAAATCTCTGATGCTGATGAGTGCTTTTGACAGGCCAGGCCAGTGCTTCTCGCCCATGTGGTTCTTCCCCCCGGGGACACTTGACAATGTCTGGGGACATTTTGGTTGTCCCCACTGGGTATCCAGTGGGTAGAGCAGGGATGCTGCTAAGCATCCCACAATGCCCAGGACAGACCCCAATACAGAGTCTCACAGGCCCCAAATGTCAGCAGTGCCGAGTCGGCTAGCCACACATGAAATGCGATACATTCTTTGCTTCATTTAATCTTCAAAGGAATCCTGTCAAGAATTATGGTTCCTGGGGCCGGCCCTGCGGCCGAGTAAAGTTAGCGTGCTCTGCTTCGGCAGCCCAGGGTTCACAGCTTCGGATCCTGGGCACGGACATGGCACCGCTCATCAGACCATGCTGAGGCGGCGTCCCACATAGCACAACCAGAGTCGCTCACAACTAGAATATACAACTAGGTACTGGGGGGCTTTGGGGACAAGGAGGGGGAGGAGGAGGAGGAAAGATTGGCGAGGGTTGTTAGCTCAGGTACCAATCTTTGAAAAAAAAGAATTATGGTTCCTATTTTATAGCTGGGGACACTGAGACCTGGGGGGTGAGCCGCTGTGTCCAGTGACACAGCTGGTTGCGGGGGGGCTGGGATTCAAACCCGGTGTGACCCTGCAGTTTGTGTTTTTAGCGGATGCATGACCCTCCTTGGCAGGGCCCCTGGTAGGTGTCCGACAGGTGCCTCCGGGGTGAGTAGTGACTGACGAGACCTTGCTTCATTCTGAAATGCAGGTTCTCGGGCATCTGCCCAGCATGTCTTCCTCTGCACCAGACATGCCCTGGGCCTCCCCATCATTTGCTCAGGCTCAAAACCTGTACCACTGCCCGTTACTCATCAAAAACAAACCCTCAGACACAGGCAAGCTGCGAGCTGTGACCACCTCGAGGCTGGAGTGGCGGAAATCGAGATTCAGCAGCCAGGTGAACTGCTCAGCCTCCATTGTGTGTGTGGGAAGGGTGGGTTCCAAATACCACCAGTGCCCCCTCGTCCCCCATGGTCTCCGATGGGTAAAGTGTTCTGATGAGTGTCCTTCAGCCTCTGCCGCCTTTCTTGGGAGAGCCCAGCGGGCAGCCAGCGGTTCACAGGATGGAGGTTCCTGGACCCTGCCACATGGCAGATGTGCTGGTAACCCACCGAGGTGAGAGGACAGTGGGGGTCCGACTTGATTGCTCTTTGCAGGGATTCAGTTTGACAGATGTGTGTGGGCTCACTTGGTACAGCCCTGAGCTCAGTTTTGTCCAAGAGCACTTGCTCATGTGACACCTCGATGATGATCTCAAGGGGCATGTCACCAGGGGGCACCTCAGCAGGGGGCACTGGAGGACCCAAATGTGAGGTCCATGGACGTGGTCCCTGATCATGGTCACCAGGGGACACTTCAGGATCCCATGGTGAGGTCTGTGGTCATGATTCCTGATCAGTGCACCCATCCCCTCCCCGATCTGCCCCAGCTTCCAGCCCATCAGCTGCCCCAGGGCTCTGTCACTATGGTCCCCTCAGGTGTGACTCCCCTGGACCAGCCTAAGCCAGAGCAGTGGGTCAGTGGGTTCTGGTTGGTGTCAACTCATGGGAGACCCTCAGTACTTCTTGATGTCTCACACACGTCCCTGATGCTCATGGCTGTCCATGGTTGGGGTGATGGGGACACTGGAGACAGTGGCAGGAAGGCATTAGGAGAATAGAGATGGCTCATGGGGACCTCTGCCCCTTTCTTCAAGTTCAAGTTGATAAACCCCTGAGCCTGTCTGGCCCGGTGCTGGGCATGGGGGGCATTTAAATGAATCCTGCAGGGCCCTGCCCTGGGTGAGTGTGTGGTCTATGAAAAGAGATCCATATGCAAATAAATAATTGCAGGCCCCTCTTCCTCTCATCCGGAGCCTGCCCACCTGCTCCTCTTCCGGGGCTGCCCCTGTTCCGCACATCACCCCCTTCCCCTCACCTGGGCGTTGCTGTCAGGTCCGTGCCCCTTCAACCCAGCAGACTGCCTGGTTTCCAGACCCCTTTCTACACCCACCACCACCTTCTGCCCTCACTGCCCATGGACCGTCCTCTTGGTAAAGACCTCTCGTCCTGACTGAGAGCTGCCTGCCAGCGGGGCCTTATGCACTGCAGGCGTCAGTGCTGTTCTTGAATGAAGGAAGGAATGCACAGACCTGGTGCAGAGGGTCTAGCCATAGCTCATGGCGGAGGAAACAGTGAGCCTGTTTCTGGCAGCCTTTCCTGCAGAAAGGAAGGATTCTGAGCATCCAGGCTGGCATCCCCAACACCACAAGCCTCAAGGACAAGAGACCTTGTTATCAGGAGCATCACGGCTGAGCAGCCAGGCGACCGTGTGAGCTGATGAAGCTGCAGGAGGACAAAGAGTCAGTTCATGAAGAAAAGTGAGGTCCTGCCCAGGGACCCAACACAGAGCCCCAGGCCAGGCCTCATGGTTAGGGTTTCCCGCCATTACTTGTACTCCTCTAGCTGCTTCAGATGGGAAAGCGAGGATGTTCCCTCCTCACCTCAGGATTCTTCTGGAAAGCACCAGGACCGTGGACAAGGAGGTAATGAAGATTTTCTGCAGCAACAAAAATGAAACCCGGAACAAATCTATTTTTACCACTTCAAGTGCGGGCTCACCTGGCCTGCGATGGCAAGGTTCCTGCCTATTTTGCCTCTCCGCCCCACTCATGATTTGATTTGAGAGATAAATATGTGGCGTCATTGGGAGCAGACCTGCCTCAGAGTGGAGTTGGGGGTGCTCGGAAGGGGAGGGTGGTGCCGAGCAGAATCAGTGTTTTCCTAGCCTCTACCTGATCGTATGAGGAACAAATACACCTGTCCCGAGGGCTGGCGTCACCCTGAGACCCCTCTGTGAACAAGTTACTCTTCCAGCGCCTCGCCCCGCCCAGGGCAACCAAGGGCAGGAGACAGGCGTTCTCGCCTGTGATTCTGGAAGCTTGGTGGGACAAGCCTGGCCTCTGGAACAGCATCTTCCTTGTGTGGGGTGGACACACCTTGCATGACGTGTATCCAGAGCCTGTTTCTGCAGCTCACTGGCCCCATGGTTAGGTCTGGAAGGCAGAACTGGGAGGGGTGGGCAGTCTCTGTGTCTGTGCTCCTCCTCCTCTCCTGCCTCATCCAAGAAGCACCTGCTTCAGCCTCGACCATTTTAGTGGCCTGAGAAGCACACGGCTGACAGCCACTTCCTCTCATTCCCACATACAGGGTCTTCTCATGTGAAGACCCGTTTTCCTGCAGTATGGTGCTGCCCGATTCCAGCAAACTGCATCCTCTTGCTCGAGTCCAGGCAGCCTGCTGAGCCAGAGGGGCAGCTACGTTGTGCCACGTGGGGCCGGAGTATGCGCTTCCCAGGACCCTGAAATCATCAGCTTAGCTCATACTCAGTCTCCCTGTAAGACCCCCTGCTTTCCTGCCCATGTGCCCAAACTCGACCCAGGGGAAAAAGAGTTGCTGTGGCTAAGAATTCCTGTTATCGAGAAAATCCACACATGCAATCGAAACTGCTAGGGTTTTAGAGGACAAAAATCAGGGTTAAGCCTGGGTTTCAGCTTCCTACAAAAATACACCAGGAGAGATGTGAGGCTTTGGCGAGAGAAACACATCCACAGAATCCAGCAAGGGCTCGATGGCTGGGGTCTGTCTGGTAAACACTGCGGCTGCTGTGAGCTCAGCTCTTCTCTTCTGTCTCCACCTCTCCCTCCCTCCCCCTCTCCCCCCTCCTCCTCTCTCCCTCCCTCCTCCTCTCTCCCTCCCCACCCTCTGAATCTCTGCCCCATTTCCCCTTTCTCTTTCTGAAATGCTTCCTTTGCTTCCCCATCTTGCTCACGGTTCTCCGTTGCAAACAGCAGAAGCTGCTCTAGCTCATGATTGGTTTGAACATAAAGCAGTTTTGTTAAGGGACCTTGGTGAGCTCACAGAATCCCTAGGAAGGTCAGAGATTTGGGATTAGAGGCCACATACCCAGGAAGCCACCCAGACTCCCCTGGACTGCTTGCCCACAGGGCGGGTGATGCCCACTACCACGGGCCATGAGATTGCTATTGGTGGAACCCAGGTCTCACGTCCTGAAGTTAGGACAGGCGTGTGATGTGGCCCTGCCAATCCTGTGTGTGGTGAGGACATAAGACCATGTGTCCTCCGTTCACAGCCAGGGCTGTTGAGCAGGGCAGGGTGGAGGGCCAAGAAGGTATCAGGCAGCCTCCGGCTAAGACCCCCTACCCCCCTCCATCCTGCTGTGTGCGGGGAAGGGGAGCATGAGGGGGCATGGTCTTGTGGGAAAGATGGACCAAAGCAAGTGAACAAACCCATGGCAGTGATTGTGCTAGAAGGAAAAACAACAGGGGGTGGTGGTAAGCAGGCAGTCGGTCTCCTCCAGACAGGGGTCAAGATTGCCTCCCTGTGGAGTCCTCATGCGAGTAGACAGAAGCTGGATGGATAGCATGAGGACCAGGACCTGGGGGTCATTCTGCTCCTGCAATCTGGCTGCAGCCCCATTTGTCAGCTCTGCCAATGATGAGGAGGACCCCTATCAAAGAGGAGCAGGAGGGTCCCAGGCCTGGCTCAAGCTCCCAGGGCCCCCGATGAAGTCTGGACGTGCGTGTGGAGCTGTGCAATCAAGGTGAAGCGCTTGGGCCCTGGAATCTTGGAGCCTGAGTTCAAGACATACCTCTTACGAGCAGTGTGAACTCAGGCAAACTGACCCCTCTTACCCTTGGCTTTCTCATCAGAGAAGTGGGGTTGGCAAAAGAACCTGTCCCATAGGATTGGAGAAAATGCTGGTGAAGTGCTTAGAACAGGGCCTGGCACACAGCAAGTGCTCAATAGACGTTGGGCTGTTAGAATGGAGTCGCCATGCTTATCAGCAATTAATCAGTCACAAGAAAGCCGACTGTCCCTTCGTGATTAATTAGCCAGTGGAAAGGGAGAAAAGTGTTTTCTTTTAAGAGTCTCTCTTCTGTCTGATTTTTGTATATCTCAGTTTTCTTCATTGGCCATATTACCTACTATTTGTTGAGTGTTTACTGTACTCCAGGCACTTTTCACAGAATATCCTACCTAATCCTTGGGTCTCTCTGATCCCTCTCCCCGTGTGTATGCGCATGTGTGCATAAATCAAGGGTCATAGAGTTTCAGTGCCATGTGGAATGTTGCAGCTCCTGCGTGGTGTAGCCAGGATTTGAACCGATTCCTTCTGACTCCGCGTGCCTTCTCCTGACCAATACCAGGTTCTCGGGTGTCTCCCAGGTGAGGGTCCTCCAGGCTTGGGCTTCGTTTCCTTCCTGGATCTCTCGGGGGCCTCATTTCTATCCACCAGAAGTAAGGATCCAGCGGAGGGCTCAGCTGTGTCCACTTCTGCCATTACACAGAGGATGTGCTTGGGGTTCCCCCAAAGCCTTCTTGGAAATAACACCAAAAAGAAGCAATTCCTTGTAAATGCAGCAGCCACCCAAAGCAGACAGAACCAAATTTTCAGCAATGTCAGAAACCATGCATCCAATCTATTTTTATTTGCTTCCTGTTCTTTCTGTATTTCCTTCTGCTATCTTCATCATCTTTTTTCCCCATTTGACAAGATTTTCATCGAATTCTCTGTTTAACATACCAATGCTTCTTGCAGAAACCATTATCTATTGTCATTTAGAGTGTGGGTCCTTTGGCCTTTGCCGGGAAGGGCTGTGTGCTGCTGGGCCCGCACCTGCCTTTGTAGAGCTTAGATGAATTCCTGCTGTGGTCAGCTTCATTGGGGTAATTTTTATCAAGATTTCCTTTCTCTTGCTTTATTACTTGCTTTCTTGGTTACTTTATTAAATTTTAAAATATCTTATTAAAGCCAGTTCTTGTGATAGAGGTATAACTTTTCCAACTTTGCTCTAAAAACTTGCAGACCAGACTCTTCCTAGGGCCTCCCCGGGGTGTGGGGTGGGCTGTGGTGGGTGCGTCGGTGAGGGGAGACTCTCGCCTGGTAGTCTAAATGTTTCTGTATGGCTTTAATTATTTATAACCCTCACTGAGTATTTTACTGAATTTTTTCAAGCAATAAAAGAAGACTTCTACGCCTGGTAATGTTAATTTTTTTCTTATAACCTTTTCAAAAGCAGCCATTGCTTTCTAAGATGTAGAAATATAACAAATCTTTTGTGAAATAAATTTTAAGAACTACACATTAAAAAAATCGACTAATGGCAAACTCTGCAGCAAAAATAATGTGGATATCAAAGCTGAGTGCAATTCAGGAATACGCCTTAATAGAGATTTTTAAGACTGCTTGGCCGGCTGCAGCTTCTGGCTCCAATGGGAATTTTATTGGGTTCTGTTGGATTGTCTAAGGATGCAGAGGGATAGCTGCCAGCTCCCATCTTCACCCTGCAGACGAGACTTATTGCAAGCAAATGACTTCCATCTCAGCCATCACGGAAAACCATATGGAAGGACAATTTATGAAAACCTAGGAGGCTTTTCGGTGACTTTAAATGGTGACCGGCCTTTTGAAAAAGGATTAACAGACCGAGGAGACAGGGAAAACCTGAGCATTTGGCGTTCGTCTGGTTTCAGTCCTCACCTGGCCTGGGCAGGTGTCTGCCTCTTGCAGGTGGGCAGGTAAGTCAGCTTGCTGGTCCTGGAGGCAGGGCACCTGTGGACGGAAAGTGGGCCAGGCTTGGAGATTGACCCCTGGTGGACAGACAGCCTTCCTGCGCTTCACTGACAGCCCCAGGGAGCCTCCTGCCCAGGCCCCTCCGCCTCATTCTGCCCGCCCTCTTCCGGCCTACTCAGAGAAATAGACATGCATTCTTGAAGCTGCAATAGCCAAAACCTGCGTCCCTCTCCCTCCGCGTTGTCCTCCTCCCACACGCCTCCTCTGGCGCATCAGATGTGTTTCTTAGATACGAATCTAAAATTAATGCATGCAAGCTTCGCTCCTCAGGGAGAAAGTGGGATAATCAGCAAATGTCAAAATGTTTCCTCCAAATTTCTAAATAACTGGAAAATAAAACAATATAATCCCCCTCAGCAACTACCCGGCCACCCGTTTTTCCATAGATGAAACGAATCTATTTGCTATTCCCTGGAGCGCATCCAGTTGGGAATATTTTCCATGAAGATCTCTGAGTTTAGCGGGAGCCTAACACCATCCGTCTAACAAGAGGGAGTCCTGGGTCGGCAGGTTCTAAGTGGTGCCCTTGGACTCCAGGCAAATCACTTAGCCGTGGTCTCCTGAATCTCAGGTCTCTCTGTGGCTCCAGGCCAGACCCAGCCACACACTCAGAAATGGGCTCCTTCTCTGGGCAGCACCGGTTAACCTCCGGAATCTAGTATAACTAGAAACCTTTATTGGAATTATCCAAGCCATTACCCCGCTCACTGCATTAGCTCTGCCCTCGAGCGCTCTTGACTGCGTAGCACGGGGATGGAGTGCTTTGTCAATTGGAACTCGAGCCTCCCGATCTTAATTAGAGATGTGCCCAAGTACCTGAATTTAATGGAGAAGGTTGGCAGACAGTTCTCTCTCCACCCCTCTTGCATTTAATGACTTCATTACTGATTACTGTCCACAGCCATGCAGAAATTAAATATGCTCTGCAGAAAAGCACAAAGGTTGACATGCAGCTGCTTCTGGGTGGCAAGTTCCATGTGTAGCTCTGCACTGTTTGCAAAACAAGGAGAGCCAAGATGTCAGCATGTTGTCCGCTAGCCCCCTGCCCACGCTCAGCCCAGCAGCCTGGCCTCGCAGGCCCGGGAGGGGCTGACACCTGAGGTGGAGAGAATGCGTTATTCATATGCTAGCTCCCATCCACAGATAATTCAATATCTGCTCTCAATAATCTTTTCTAGCTTTATCTGTATTCATCCTCTGGGTTTGTAAAGAAGGCTGCTAAGTAATTGTTAAATATCTCTTCTGCTCCCTGAATAAATTGGAGATACAGAAAAATAATAGGGATATGATTCCAACAGATTCATTTGGTCGTGTTTGCCCTGATTTAGTGGTGCAGGCACAGTAGACAGGGCTGAGCATTCCAGAACTACCGAGAAGGGCCCAAGTCACACCTCTCCTTCCAACAGAAAGATTTCCCCCGGCGTCGATGCTCCCTAGGGCTCCCTGATCTTCCATCAGCCTGCCCTGGGGACGCCAACTCTTAACATCTGTGCCTTCTATTCCACTGAAGAACCAGGCGGTGATCCCATTCACATGGAACCTGTGCCAGCCTGATTCTCCTGTTTAAGCTAAACAATTCCTTCTGAGACAGGGACATTTTAACAATTACATCCGTATGCTCTGCAAAGCAAATCCACAGGTTCAGATTTTCCCAGGCCAGGCAGCGCCTTGTGAGTACAGTAACTACAGCTAGAGAAACTGCTTTTGCGACACTTAGTGGGAAGAAATAAGTGGCATTGGGTTCTGAGAAGAAAGGTAAAATGTTCCCAGAGCAAGAGAAACGGTGACTCTATTTCCAGAAGAATTCACTCAGAGAAGAAATAGTTGCTTTAGCTTTTACACAGAAAGAATACATTCAAGGAGAGTGGCTTGGGCCGCGGTCGATGGACTTGACCATTGTTCCTAAGGGGACCAAATGCTGGCTTAGTTTGGGGGCTGGTCGGATGGCACACTCCCTCTTTCCAGCCCTGGGGCTCCCAACGGGGAAGAAAACTGGGTGCATTCAGAGAAGAGCAGCCTGGCCTGGGAAGTCTGCCAGGCTCATCGGTGGAGCACAGGAGGGCGGGCCAGCAGTGGGTCAGCGTGAAGGCAACCTGGGGGTGTGGTGGAATCCTAACGGCCACTCCACGTTTGGGCTTCACCCCCATCGAGGTTCTTGTGGAACTCTTGCGTGCCATCGGCCTCGAGCTGCCACTAATAAGCTCAGCACTTAACACTTCTTATCCTGAGAGTTAATCTACGACCACACCGTCACAGATGTTTACTAGCACATGCATCTACTAAGTAAGCACCTGCTGAGACTCATCTCCCTTGTTTTCAAATCTGCTTTTATTCTCCTGGTTTCTCCGTCACATTGAACTTGCCGTTCACACAAATTCTTCTCCTTTCTACTTGGCAACCCCACACGGTGCTGCCCTCTGTCTTCTGTGGTTGGGCGTCTAAGTTTCTTCCCAATGTTTTCTTCAGGGTAGAGGCCAGGGATGCTGCTGAACATGCTACAACACATTGCACAGCCCCCCCCCCCCCCCCCCCGACAGAGAAACCATCCAGACCAGAGTGTCAATAGTGCCAAGGGGGAGAAACCCCCGTTTATAACACAGCCTTGCTCCAGGGTTTGCCTGGAGCAGGATAATTGTTAACTTCTGTGTGACTCCTGAGCTCATCTGGAAAACAGATTCCTACAGCTCTCACCTCCTGTGGTTCTGTAAGGATTAAATGAAGTAATGCTTATAAAGTACTTAGCAGAGTTACTCCTGGCCCATACAGACGTGCACGCCTGGTTACCATCACTGTTGTTCTTATTCGGCTTTTTAAAATCCAAGTTGCACAACTTAACCTCTCAGGTGTTTGTGTCGTGTCCCTCCTCCACTCAAAAGCCTTCGCTGGCTCCCTGCTCCACCCTAGTTCAAATGGGGACCGCTGTCCTCTCCTCTTGGAGGGCTCCCTCTGCCTGGCCCGTGCTGCCCGTGTCTGAGCCAACCTGTGCTGTTCAGGACCTTTCCTGAGCCTGCTCTGTCCCCCTTGTCCCCCAGGGAATCACCAGATTCTTCAGGATTTCTCCCACCTGTGCCTGCCTCTCCTTCTCAGGCTGGTGTCAGGAGCGACTCGGCACGCAGGGCCCTCCTCGCCTGTCATCCCTGTGAGGCCACCTGCTCGTCCCTCTCCTGTGTGTCACTAAACCTGACCTTGGCCTTTTCTCAGATCCGTGGGGACAGTGTGGGGCAGGGTGTGGAGCCCTGAGGGGTCCCTCTTGCCTTCTTGGAGTCCTTCGCTGAGGCAGGCGCTCCTCACCTCATGAAAATACCCTTCAGGAGGATTGAAGGGACGGCTTGTTGAGTGATATTAGTGACCCTGGGGAGGTCTTGTACTTGGAAATGAACTTGGGGCAGAAAAGCTGCCTCCGTTATCTGATCCCCCGAATCTGCTTAGAGGCCACGTATCTGCAGGGAGATCTTCCCGTCGTGCTGCTGGGCTTCCATGTGCCCGGGCTTCCATGTGCCGGCTGACTGGTCTGAGATGCCTCTGCTGTCTTCCCTCTGACTGTAGGGCTGGCTCTGGGTGTGACGGGGTCTAGCCCCCAGGTCTGCTGCACACCCTGCCTCTGGAGAATTCCAGCAGGTTCCCCTGCTCTCAGCTCACCTGTCACCTCCTCCCACAGGTTCACCTGAGCATCTTACAGAAAGGTGCCTTTTCCCGGTAGATCCACCTCATATTACTTGGTTCTGGTTATAGTGTCACATCTGGAAGTACCTCATTGATTTGTCCCCTTGTGTTCCCTGTGAGCTCTGCCATGGGAACACTCTTGTGTTTGTCCCATTTATTTGTCAGTGCAGCCAAAGGACTTAGCTGAGGTCCGGCACACAGTAGGTGCTTGATAACTACTTACTGAACACACGAGTGAGTCCCTGAATGGATCACAGGCTCTCCTTCTGCTGGTGGAGATGGAAGGGATGGGGAAAGGCAGTGAGAGTGGCCTTATAATGCATTTGTGAAGGCTTCCCTTTGATTCAGTTTGGGACTAGGCAGGGCTCCCCTTAGGGATGGGCATGACCCACACTGGGCCAAACCAATCAGCTCAGCTTGCTCACATGACCAGGACTAACCAATCAGCTCAGGGAAACACACACATAACCAGGACTAATCAATCAGCTCAGGGAAATACACGCACGGCTGGATCGGTGGCATAGTGGTTAAGCTCACATGCTCCCCTTCAGTGGCCTGGGGTTCACAGGTTTGAATCCCATGCGTGGACCTCCACACCACTCATCAAACCACGCTGTGGTGGCATTTCACATACAAAATAGAGGAAGATTGGCACAGATGTTAGCTCAGCAACAATCTTCCTCAAGCAAAAAGAAGATTGGCAACAGATGTTGGCTCAGAGCCAATTTTCCTCACCAAAAAGAAAACAAAAAAAGAAAAACATACACATGACTGGGAGTGATGAATCAGCTCAGGGATAGTCACATGACTTGGACTAACCAATCAGCTGGGGGAAACGTACACATGGCCAGGACTAATAATCTGCCCAGTGATGTACACATGACCAGGATTAACCAATCAGCTCAGGGGTGCTCCCATAACCGAGACTAACCAATCAACTAAAGGATGCACATGTGACCAGGTAGTTCTCTTCCTCCCCTTGAATTATCAGCTGGTAATTATTCATTCCAGGAGGGAGCCTGGACCCAAAGGCATTCTTAGAACACTTAGATGGGCCTGGAGTCACAGAGCTTTCTGGATATAGAAGAAGTTTATTTCCCTTTCGCCCATGCTAGTTTGGTTGAGTTCTTGTAACTGGCAGCCAATAAAGTGTGCACAGCGCCTGGCACAGAGCAGGTGTTGGGTGTTTAAGGATGGAGTTGCACCCCAGGCTCTGTGAAGACAAACCTGTCTTTCTGCTCCCGGGTAGGGACCGGCAACAGACGGCTGTGAATGGGCAGAATGGCACTTCACAGTCATCGTAAAGGCCACGGACTTCCGAAACATCTGGGAGAAACAAAAGGAGCTTCTTTCAAGCCCTTGGCTTTTAGCCTCTTAGCAGGATGGAGAGCCCCCATCCCTGGAATGGGCACTGAATGAGAAAGTATTTCTTTAGTGCAGCTCTGAGAGAGATTTCCTTCTCCCTCCGTGATTCCTCAGCATCCACTAGAGACTAATGAAAATGCACTTTCATTCCCAATTCCTCATGTAATTCATTCCTTTTCAGCAATGTAGAGTACAGTATTTTATACATGGGTTGCAGGCAAAGAAAAGCTTTTCGTTTGCAGAAAAAAGACTTCAATACTCACATGTGACTGATTAAATCTTTATGTAACTTGAGTCAACATTTTAGGGTCAGAGTGTATTGGGTCCCTACAAGCATTGGTCTTGGAGGCAGGAGCTGTCTTTCTGATGAGCTAAACAGAAGTTAAGCTAGTTAAGGCCCTTGTTGACTAAGTGACAATTGGTAATCTGGCAGAATTTCAGGGCCTTGTGTAAATTGAGCGAGGCGCATAAGGGCTCACATGGAGTCTGGCTTCATAGAGCTTGACAGTCGAGCATCACATAACTAGGACTGACAGTACCAAGCCATGAATTATTCCTGCATAATGACACCCTTCCAGACTAAGACAAAAGCTGTCATTACTTCATTACTTGCCTGTGTCTTATTTATTCTGGGACTGCTCTGCAGAAACCATGAGGAAACATTTCTTTTTCTCCCATGGAGGACTGCTTCCATAGGGTGAAAATGGGCTGCCTCCAATCAAGGAGCTCACAAGTCAATTGTCGCCAGAGTGAGAATTCCTGGAGGTCACTGTGGGCTGAACAGCAGGAAGGAAATCTGGTTTGTGTCTCCCTGGTTCATTAGCTCCGAGGGTTTGCACCTGCACAATGTCCTGGAGGGTCTCCACCCTTCTCCCACGGAGGGTCTACTTCTGATTGCTCTGAAGTCTTACGACTATTGATGAGAACAGTCAGAGACCGGCCAGCCAGGGCACCTCCTCTAGGTCATTTTTGGGGGCCTTCAAAGAGGAGATTTGGACAGTGGGGAGCCCCTTTGGAGATTCTCCCTTTGGTGCGGGTAACAGCCAGGGGACCTGGCCATGACGGGGCTGGCCTGGCCCACAGGTCTTGCGTTTATGCCCGTCCTTCTGGGGCCTCTCAGCTGGCTGTGTCCCTGGCTCCTTGTTGCTTCCAGTGGTCTCAGTGTGTGAAGGGAAGCCGTGCGAAGGCGTGCACCCGGCTGTCCATGGTGTCGGTAAGGCGGCTCAAGCATTTCCTGGGGGGTGGTTCAGGAGGAGCAGTGGCGAGTACTGGGGAGGCCGAGTAAGGGCAGCACAGTGCTTCAGAGCGCAGGGGCCGCACTCAGGCCAGCTGGGTTCCTGTCTGTCTCTGCTTCTTGCTGGCTAGTGACTTGGCATCTTAGTCTGTTCAGGCTGCTGTAACAAAATACCACAGATTGGGTTATAAACAGCAAACGTTTCTTTCTCTCAGTTCTGGAGTCCGGCGAGTCCAAGATCATGGCCCTGGCAGAGTTGGCGTCTGGTGAGAACCTGCTTCCTGGTTCATGGATGGCTGTATTTTCACCGTGTCCTCACGAGGTGGAAGGGGTGAGAGATCTCTCAGGGGTCTCTTTTATAAGGGCACTAATCCCATTCGTAAGGGCTCCACCCTCATGAACTAATCTCCTCCTAACACCATCACCTTAGGGGTTAGGATTTGAACATAGGGATTTCGGGGGGACGCAAACATTCAGACCACAGCACTTGGGAAGCTTATTGACTCTCCCTGTCTCAGTTTCTCGTGTGCGAGTGGGATGATGACACCATCTGCTTCCTAGGGCTGTTACGAGGAGCCAAAATTTACACATAGAAGCTGCACAGTGCCTGGCACACAGTCATAAATGCCAGCCTTTATTTTTCATAGGTTACTGGACTGAATATTGACTTGAAATCTTGACAAAGGAGAATGCAAACACTAGTCCCTTAGGAACCATGCCATTGTTGAGAGGCACTAAAAATGAACCTGCGTTAAACCTCCAGTGAAAATGCAAGCCCATGGGAAATTACTGTTTGATGTTCCCAAATTTGCACCACTCCCCGTGTCTTCAGGAATAATCCACTTGCATAAAGTGGGGTCCTCTTCATGAGCCCTTGCCCTAGACAGAGAGAGTCATAGCTTAGAAACTCTTAATCCACCCCGGGCCAGCTTCTCTTGTGGAGAAGTCCAGAGGGCGAAGAGCGAATGCGTCTTGCAGACATTTTGCAATCTTTGTGATCTAATAAACTCGGTGGTTTATTAGAATCGTTGCTGCGCCAGAATCTAGAATGCTGGCTTTAATGACAACCACGGTAGGAAAAAGCCCTGATTTCTTTTAGAGACAGGTTTCGGAAGGCCCCTTGAGGGCTGGCTGGTCATGACACGCAGAATTGGAAGGGAGGAGGCTGGAGCAGCGTCAGCTCTAACAGAAAAACAAACCACCTTCCTCAAGAACCAAGACGCCAGCTGGGCGCAGCGGAGCATGCGTGGTGTTTCAGAGTTCAGACTTCAGACATTTAGTCTGGTCTTAGCGAGAACTGGCCCAACTCTCAGTCCTCCTTGGTGGGAACATCCCAGAGGTTGCACCTTAAGAATTATTGACATACTTATCGCAATTTCAAAGCTATGGCTCATGCCCCAGGAAGACAGGATTGCAATGACCTAGATAATTGGGGCTCAAATACCTGCAAGGCATTCCTAAGGGTGGAGAACATGGAAGAATTGCTGATGGATGGGGGGCGGGGGGTGGGGGGGGAGGTGCTAAAATGCAGATGTAAGAACCTAGTCCAGCTGAAGGATAAGACAAAATGTGAAGGATTTAGAACAATTATCAGAGAAGAGATCCTGAGGCAAATGAGAGGTTGGCTTTGGAAGAGGGTAGAAATAGAGAGAATGGCTTTCCTATTGCCTGGTGATTTTCTTTCTCACAGAAGCAACAAAATGCAGTGATTGCTTGGGAATTTTGACTGAGGTTGGGCCCGTCTGTTTAGGAATAGGAGTGTAGGTTTGAAGGACAGGATGGTGGGAAGGAAAGCAGTTTTATTTCTTCCAACATAGTGGCTTTCAACAAGCCAGCAAGTCTCCCCTGGTTTCCAGAACAGATAGGAATGATTTGTAATTGACATATTAATTGTCAGGTGCCTCTGGAGGGCTCGAGGATGCTTGAAAAAGGACTTGAGTAGTTTCAGCACTGCTTTGCCCAGATTGTATAGCCATAAATTGACTTCGCCAACCCCCCTCTTTATACAGAGGTTAACTTCCCAACCTGCAGGTGTGGGTTATCGCCATCTGAAGGTGGCGGTTTCTGTATAATATTTGCCTCTGGGTGCCCCTGTGAAAACAGCTAAAAATAGTGACTTTTGGAGACAGAAATCATCAACTAGGAAAGCTAAGGACTGAGGTGACCTCAAAACCCATGAAGATTAGCTTTCCTGGGGCTGAGGCAGCTGGGAAGCTGTGAGGAATTTCTGAGAAGTTAACTCTAAGAGGTTGTAAGTTATCAATACTGTTATTTATTTAACTCCTGCTGGCCATTAAGAAATTTTTTTTACTAAAAAATAACCAGCATTTGCAACAGCGATCTACAGCTTTCCCAGGTCCTTTTGCACGTTACGATCTGCATGCCCGTTGTAGATAAAGAGGGCAGGTTTTATGACCTTGAGAACACGGAGACAAGCTGAGTGATGTGGTTGAGGCAGGGCAGCTGTAGAGCTGAGCCAGGACTCAAATCCAGGTCTTCCAGCTCTGCCTGCTGCCTGGGGCCCCTCTCCATTCGTGTTCTCCAGCCGCTCAAGACCATATTCTGGAGACCATGGTCCTCATTGGAGGAAACTCCAATATTAGCAGGTAAGAGAAACAGAAATTAAGAGTTGTTTCACTCAAAAGAAAGACTTTTCCCCCTTCTCAAAAGAATTTGCCATGAGTTTCTTTAAATAAAGGGAATATGTTGCGAATTGTGATTCGATTTACAGAAACGTAGCGTAGTTTTTCAAAGCACGTGCTTTTGGTAGACCCAGGCACGTCTAAGAGAATGAAACTCACACTGTCCAGGCAGAGCTCCTCAAGTCCCCTCAGCCTTCTCTGCTGGCAGCTCAGGCCTTGTGGCTTCAGTCCTCTTGTCTGTTTGGTCCCCGACTCGCCCTCACCGCCTCAGAGTCCCAAGGACATGTGCTCAAGGAGCACTTGCTAATCAATTGCCTTGTGGGCAAACTCTCGCCTGGTCTCTCTGCTCCCGTCCTGGCTTTCAGCTGCTGTCTTTTAAAAGACGGGATAGATGAAGGTGCTCCTGAAAGTCTGGGCATAAATGAACTCTCCACGTTTCAGCTGTAAGGATCTCTTTCTGCCAACCTCTTCTACAGACGCACACTGGTGTACTTGTGTACATACACACACACCCCCGCACGCACAGACTTTCCTCAGATAAACAAACATAAGGCTGTTCTCTTAATTGCCCGAGCAAAGCTGAGATCCTTATGGTGAACCCTTTTGTCAATAATCCTCCTTGCCACGTCAATATTCGCCTTCTTGTTTCTCTCTGGATGGTTCCTGAGTCCACCTTTGTTGAACCTATAGTAGGGGTTTTCAACCAGGGGCGATTTTGTCCCCTTCCCAGGGGACCCTTGGCGATGTCTGGAGTCATTTTTGGTTGTCACAGCATGGGGCATGCTACTGTCATTTAATGGGTAGAGGACAGGGATGATGCTAAACATCCTATGATGCAAACAACAGCCCCACAGCAGAGAATTGTCCACCCCAAACGTCAATAGTCCACCCCAAGTTATCTACCCCAAATGTCAATAGCCAAAGTTGAGAAAGCCTGATCTGTAAGGGAACACAGCATAAAGGTAAAATAAGTGACAGTTAGTTCTCGTGAGGGACCCTGGCCCAGAATCCGTGGCCAGCACTGGGGCCTTTCTTTGGAAAAATGGAAAAAGAGAAAATACCACCACATGCACAGAATGATCCACATGCATTTTATGAATCTTGCCTTACTGAGAACAACTATGACAATGGTGACCATGGCAACTTTTACTTTTAATTAAAAAGAACAGCTGGTAAACATGGCGCCACAACTTCTGATTACAGTCCCCCGTGTGGTTCATTCTCTGAGCAGCCAGGCCGGCGAAGGACTTCCCTCTACTGATGTCCTGATCATGGCTGAGTTATAGGCAAGGAGCACAATCTGGTCTTTTCTGAAACAGTTTCCCTCCCTTTATTATGAGATGGCATTGAAAAGAGACACTTGCTATTTTTGACACTATTAATAATTCTCCATTTGTGACATCACCCGCATCCCCAGAGAAACACAGAGTTTTGGTTGCTGCCCTACCAAAGGACTCTTGCTGGATTGGGTGGAGAGTTGTAGATAGTGCAATGGAGAGGTTGGAGGTATCTGCCCGTGGAGGGGATAGCAGTGAGGGGACGGGTTTAACTCAACATCCGGAGGGCATTTGAATAGGAGAGAAAGAGTCAGCACTGCAACAAGCAAAAGCCTTCTTTGGCTTGTGAAAGTGTTAAATATAATGTTCCATGGAATGCACAAGCTGTATTTAGCTGGCTACTAGAAAGGGTAGAAGAAGGATATGTTTAAATAAAGGTTTGGGCAGCTTGTCGTATACAAACTCGTCGCACTCCATGTACACATCTCTGCAAGTCAAGAAAAAAAAGGCTTTCATCTGATGGCTCCCTTAAATGGTGGTTTCTGCTCCTGTTTCCATCTCAGAAATACTGAACGCAGCAGTTCTCATTAACACAGATTTTAATGGGAGATATTTGTCTGCACTGCTCAGTTGTTTCCACTTGCCTGAGACTGCCATTTACAACAACAAGTGTAATAGCATCTTTGAGCTTTTTAATTAAAAATTAATTAGGAGATTTAAGAACAAACTCATTGGGGGTTACTGTACAATAACATGTTTACAAAATTAGGTCTGGGCTCTTTGTTCCGGCTAAGTGTTTCAATCAATTCTCTGTCTATTAAATGTAATTACGTATGATGCTTCCTCAAAATTATAATGTAGCATTTAAAAAGCAGCTGGGAAAAGTCTATAATTTTAAGTTTGGAATTAGGGTAACTATTAAAATGCAAATAAAGTCACCATGGTTGGGTGGGTGGGGAGGAGGGGAATAAGAATCTGATAAACAAAGTTTCAGCTACAAAGTCCATTTGGAACGTCCTTCTCTCTGTTGGTCTCAGCTTCCTGGTTCTGTTAGGATGTTTTCTTGAGGAATGCCCGCAGAAGCTAGATGGCACGATACAAAGTGACGAGAACAATGAGTGGAAAGAATGGATATTCTCGCGCGTGTTCTTGACATGCATTTTAGCACTGACTGCTCTTAAGTGAGAGGTGTTCGCTGCTTCCATGCTTGCTCTGGACTTTGGTCCTGTGCGTGCATGTGCTTTGGGAACGCTCTTCGTTTTTTCGGTTTGGAAATGACACTTTTAGACACTTTGGATGAGGCTCGGTGTTCAGTTATGTTTCTGAGTGCGTCTCTCTAGATGAGATCTCTTTTTCTGAGTGCGGCTCTTAGCAGGCAGTCATTTGGTGAGAGGGATGCAGTGTGGGCAGAGGCAGGGACCTCGGCTTCCGGGCACAGCTGTTCTGTCTCCTCTGGCTCGTTAACAGCGCTCTGCGGCAGCCGTGTCAGTTTCGCGGCGTACTGGATCCCACTTGCTTGATCACCTTTGTTAAATGGATGGACAGTGTCATATCTCCAAAAATTATATGAAATAATTAAAAAAATATAGTCCTTCTCAGAGAAGAATTAAAGGGCCTCGTCCTGCGGCCAACTCCCTTCTCCAAACCCCATGATGGGCACGGGCGAGGTTAGTTCACATCTAACTAGAACAGACGTTAAAGAAGCTTGCCGTGGTTGGGCTCCCTGGGGAATGGTGAAAGAAAACCTAGATCAGAGTGCTCTCTGGATCAAAGAAAATAGAGGAACCAGTCTCCTTGTGAACGTAAGAGGCCCAGAACCTGCCTTGCTGGTGCTGACAGGAGGGCCACGCAAGGTGGTACCCTTCTCCTTGCCTAAGGCGACCTGTAGCCCAGTGATGCCCTCTGGTTTCAGATGGAGGGAGAATGCCCTGTGGGGCTGTCTCCTGGGCTGCGGGGCGTCAAATACATTTCTGTAAGTCGAAAGTGTGCTGCCAGAGCTCACTGTGTGAGTGCCGGCCTCAGGCAGGCATTCTGTAAACCGTGGACTCCAACTCCTGCCCATGATTTTTCTTTTGCCATCACATTTTTGGAGCATGTTTCTTAATGAGAGATGTGCCGGAGACCTGTAAAGAATGATGTCTGCATGCTCCAACATTGGCCCTGGTCACGGATGTGGCCACAGATGTCGCAAGTGAAAGGGAACCGTTTGTGCTTACCGCCATCGCCAGCCTCCCCACCGCGCTGGTTTCAGAGTCTTTCCCAGGGAAAAGGTGGCCTCTGTCTTCTCCCACACTTCTCTTGCTCCCACAATGATCACTGAGCAGGCAAATCTCTTTGGGAGGGACTCTGATAAGGGAAACATAGGTTATTTCTATGCTTATACAGAATTTAGGGGTTAGAAAAAAGGTCTAACTTATTTTCAAAGCTTTGAGGAGCCCAATGCAATTGAGTGGAGTTATCTCCTTTTCGTTTCTTTCCTCAAGAGTAAAAAATTCAAATTAAAATTTTTATGGTATTTCCCCACTATCTATCCTGGTGACCAGATTTCAGCCATGAGATTCTATTTATTGTTTACGCCTGGATATAAGAACTGTTATTCTAAAAATCACTCCTGAGAAAGTGGGCGTCACTTCATGTTTGAGTTTTTAAATGTCTCTCATTTCACATGAGTAACAAAGTTTTGACTCCAGAAGACACATTAGGCTGAAAGAGCCTCATTCAGTTCCAGTTTGGGAAGCTTCCAGAGGGCACATGTCAGAATTGGCATTGGAGATTTTTTTAAAAGCACTAGGGAAAATTCAGCCCAGATCTGGCAATTTTTCTGTGAGGTGGGACTTCACATTTCCAAGCATTATGTGTTATTGTGCACAGGCCTTTTAAGAAGCACTTTAAAAGGCAACACAGGGAGTAGTTATTCTGGAGATAACTGCTCACACCTATAAGAAAAGTGAAAAAGAAAAGCAAACTGTCCTTACATTATGTAAGTGAGTAGTTGGGTTAGGAAACAATTTCCAGAAACACATTCATAGGTGGGGTCAAAATGTGCTTAACTGCAAACATCTGAGCTGAAGGATAAAATGATGTCCTCCTGACAAGTGTGTCAGCTGGTTCAGATGGTAGCCCGAGAGATGGCCGAGACTGATGTCAAAGACGTGTTTAGAGTCTGCATAAAATCGTCCCATAAATGTGAGCTGGAAAAATTAATGTTTCCAAATTCATCTTTTCTATGTGATTCCAATGTGCACATGTGCCTAAATTAATAACTTAAATATTATTAATAGACATTGGACTTTTTCTTCTTATCCCAGGAGTTTTTTTCGTTCAGGTTGGTCAGTGTACATTTTGGCATAACTTCTTGGAAAACAGGGAATCACCTCGTAACTGAGCACCTGCGTTTTTCTTCCTTTTGCTTTCTAAACGTGAAAGCGGGATGGATGACTCGCAATGATTGGTGGAGGTGGAGGGACCTGATGACTGCTGAGTACCCAGACATCGTGCCTTGCCAGGTAGTGTCAAAATTCTGACTGCACTCAACGGATCTTTGAGTGTGTCCTAGAGCGGTGGTTGTCAGTGTCTGGTAAACACTGGAATTGCTGCAGAGTTTGTTAACAACACAGATTTTTGTCGTTGTGTCCCAGAGGGCTGGAGTGGGACCAGGAATCTGAACTTTGAACATGCATTTCAGCTTAACCCTGATGGAGGTAGAATCACCGTGAGATAAGTGGGTCTGGACTCTGCCTTCGATTGCAGGGACTTTGTCTCCAGGCCCCTGGAACGTCCTGCCCGACAGGAGGAAGGGGGTGTCCTTGTTTACTGGGGGCTTTGGCCCCTGGGCAGTCCAACAGCATGATTTATAATGGGCCTGTGGGAGACGCTGTATCAGTTCTCATCTCTGGGGCAGTTAGAGACTAAGGGTATCATCCTGACCCTCCAGGATGGCCTGAGACTAAAGGTCAGTCACGTGGGCAGTACATGATCAAGCCCCAATTAAGACTGGACACTGGGGGTCAGCCGGGTGACGTAGAGCTTGAATTTGCACGCTCTGCTTTGATGGCCCAGGGTTCTCAGGTTTGGATCCCAGGCGAGGACCCACACCAATCATCAAACCATGCCGTGGTGGCATCCCACATACAAAATAGAGGAAGATTAGCACAGATGTTAGCTCAGGGCCAATCTTCTTCACCAAAAGAAAAAAAAAGAGACTGGACACCGAAGGCTTGGGTGAGCCTCCCTGGTTGGTTGCACACTGGAGTATTGTCACACATCATAGCTTGAAGGATATAATGCTCTTCAGGACTTATGGGGAGAAGATGACCAGAAGCTTCACTTGTGGCTCTCTCAGACCTTGCCCCCCTCCTTTTGGCTGCTTCTCATTTGCACCCCTTTTCTATAATAAAGCTGTAATTGTAAATACAATGCTTTCTTGAGTTCTACGAGGTGTTCTAGTGAATAATCAAACCAGAGGGAGTCTGGGAGATCCCGGAATTTGTAGCCAGGTGCTCAGAATCGAGGGTGGCTCTGGGGACCCCAAACTTGTGACTGGCATCTGAAGTCTTGGGCTGGCTTGGCTGCCTGAGGACTGGGCCCTCACCCCAAGCTTGGCTAACTCCTCTGCAGCGTGCTTCAGCCTGGACGAGCCTCACGAGCACAAGGTTGAGGGAGAAAACAAGTTCCACAAAATTATATGAAATTATAATTATGCCAGTTTTAAAAAGGATAAAACAATGGCCTGTGTTGTTTGTTAACAGATATGTGCGTATATTTATATATGTATAGTTGATACTTGAATATATTTATATGCATGTGAAGTACATAGGTAAACATACATATCTAGTTTAGATATATGAATACATATATTTATTCATTCCTATGTATGTGCAGAGTGTTACAGCATGGAACTAGGTGGATACACACCAATTTCCTAATAGTGGCTGCCTCTGGGGTCAGGATGAGAAAGCCCAAATGGCTAACTGCCTACATTTGTTCATCACGGGTGAGGATTACCGGTTGTTTGCACTATTATTCTGTATGCTTTCCTGCATTTCAAATTAATGCAAAAAAATAGGAAATCGAGGCAGGAGGACCAGGGTGCTTTCAGTGCCCTGTGACACCCCCTGTGACACCCCCTAGTGGTTGGAGCTAGGGGGAGGACAGTCTGGAGACCCAGGTGGCCCTTCAGAAGGACATGTGGATGCCTTGCATGATTTCTCCCATGATGACTTCTCCGAGGACAGCCACGGCAGGAGGAATTCTTGATTTGACCTGCAGAAGAAGGGGCTCAGGAGTCACTCGTCTTTGGACAACCCCGCCCCCCTGCCAGATGCCCAGCTGACAGTCACTGAGGAGGGCACAGCTGTGGGACTCTGGACTTCAGCTTTAAGGCAGAGTGTCTCAGAGCCACCCTGACCAGGCTGCCTTTCCACCTTACCTCACGCTGATCCCCCTGGACCAAGGGTGCGCATCAGGCTGAGGAATCGCCCGCGCCGCCTGCCATCTGACGGTCTGGCCCTCCAGCCGAGGACATCTGCAGGGCCCTCACTCCTGGGCCTGGCGGCGATGCCCACCCCGCCCCCTCAGCCTGCTAACTCGTTCCTTTGGTGCCTGTCATTCCTTGCCTCCATCTAATTATGCTCAACAGAGGCACAAGTCAATAAAAACCCCATCTGGCTCTCACATCACAAAAGACTGTATATGCCTTGAAAATTCATCTGTGCTGAGTGGAGCACACGCTCCTCAATCACAGGTGCCACAAGAGTCAAGGTGACATGGCAGGAACAGAAAAAAATCAGCCACTGGAACCGCAGGTGCCGTGGGGCCATATTTCACCCTCAGTCGGGAGGGAAATGAAGGCACACTTTTCTGGCTCGTTCAGGTGATCAGAGGAACCGAGGAGGCTTTGCAAGGACAGGTGGGGACCAGGCGTGAGCCAGGCCGTGTGTGGGCACTTACCCAGAATATGTCGTTGACCAGTAAATCGCATTTAACTTCTGCTTGATCTGATTGGGGACCCAGTGAAATAGACCAAACGTCACAGATTCACCATCTCAGAACCTACAGGCATTTTGAGACCCCCCTCCGCCAGACGCTGGAGCAACGTCCGGCCACATGAGGAGACTGCCTGCTCCCAACTCCAGAGGGTCCTGGGCACCTTTCCTGAACCAGTAGATGGTTTCCGGGTAAGAGAGAATCCTAGGCAGGATATGGAGGTTGAGAAAGCCTGGATTTCCAGAAGAGACATGAGCCTGATGTCAAAGGAGGGGCTCTGTTCTGTTTGGCTTTGTATTGAGTGTGGGGTGGGGGTAGGGGCGTTGCAT
Organism: Equus przewalskii; assembly: GCF_037783145.1. Taxonomy (NCBI): domain Eukaryota; kingdom Metazoa; phylum Chordata; class Mammalia; order Perissodactyla; family Equidae; genus Equus; species Equus przewalskii. The sequence continues at coordinate 46,439,248 of NC_091851.1, forward strand.
GGGCATCTCCTTCACTTTCTTATCTCTCATTTTCTGAGCCCCTGTGATGCCCCAGGCACTGAGCTTGACATTCAAAAAGCGGCAGCCATCGGGACTCGGGACGTGGGCCCTGCTTCCTCGGGTTAGAGTCTGGCAGAGGACACAGGTGCAAATCAGGAAACAGGTGCCTTCAGAAAGCGAGAGCAGCCCTGACAGACATAAAACGGGGCATGTAGGGTGAGCACGGGGGCACCAGTGGGGGGGAGGCTGATGAGACCCAGGCTCAGAGGATCCGGTCATGGGAAGGGCCTAAGAGGCTGCTGAGTGGACGGAAGAGCACAGGTGGGCTCTGAGGGGGAGTGGAGGGCGAAGTGGAGGAATGGGCCTCAGGAGGGAGGAGAGAGAGGGGAGCAGGCAAGACAGCCCCAGGGAGCGAGGTTGGAGAGATGGGTGGTCTTATAGATCAGTAAGGCTTTGATTTTCAATCATGGAGGGAGAGGGAGGGAGAGGAGAGAGAAACAGAGAGAGAGAGAGTCAGAGGCAGAGACACACAGAGAAACAGAAGGAGGAGGAGGAGGAAGAACAGAGGGCGAGGGGGGGGCAGAGAAGTAGAAGAATGAAGGCAGAAATGAATCTCTGTCACCGTGTCATGGGACAGTGGCTTGCCCATCTTCCTGGCTCCTTAGCTGAGCATGGGATTCCAGGCACCCACAGTGTTTCAGATGCTGGCCCTGAAAACCTCTGTCTCACCTGTTCTCCCCTTGACACGGTCTCTGCCGCCTCTGGCTTTCGGCTGCTGTGGCCCCCAGCCCGGGTCCCTGCTTCTGGCTTAGGATTTGACATTGACCTTTTATCTGGGACTGAAACTTCATACGCTCCAGCAGTGTGGGGCCTGGGTTCCCCTCCTGGTCCAGCCCTGTCCTTGCTGCTGGTGGCAGCTCCTGCTCCTGCCCAGGAGGGAAGCACAGTTGCTGGCACAGCCCTCCAGTGGCGGACTTCAGGGGCTGTTTGCGGCAGCACAGGGCTCCGGCTCCCGGCAGTCAGACATTTCCGTGGAGGTGGTACATTTCTTAGTGACTGGAACTGGCAGGCAGCGTCCTGCTCATGCATTACGTGCATAGTCCACTGCCTGCTGTCACAGTGATGCCCGCGAGCCAGAACAAAAGGCGTGTTTGGGTGATGAACGTGCCCCCCAGTTCCATGGCCCTTGCAGGATAAAGGGTGATTCAAATTCTAATTATGAATTCTGTCAATAATTCTAATAAAAACTTGCAAAAATTAAATTAGAATCAGCCTATAGGTTTTTAACATGAAAGGAGAAGTAATTTGCTGAGATGTTGATTTGAAAAAAAATGGAACAGCTTGTATTACGTATTTACAAAGTAGAAACTCATTTTCCCCCATTCGATTTTAGCTTGCTATTCCACGTTGGGTAACAGGTACTTCTGAGAACACTGACAAACTCTGATGAAATGCGGGTGCTGTCTCACCACCAAGCTTGCCTCAGACCCAGGGCAAGGATGAAAAACAGTTGTTAAGGTTTGAAATCCAGTTTGGCCAACCCAGACTAATGACAGTGGGGGTGGTGTATGCCAGCTAATGCCCTGGGTCTCCAACTTTCTGTATCCTTGTTATTATTCTTTATTATTCCACATAAGTGCTACCCATCCTTGGCACGTGGAATCCAAGCTCCCTCCTCTCAGAAGTCTCCAGGGGGGCCAGCCCGGTGGTGCAGCGGTTAAGTTCGCACATTCTGCTTCGGCGGCCTGGGGTTCGCCAGTTTGGATCCTGGGCACAGACCTACGCACCACTTGTCAAGCCATGCTGTGGCAGGCTTGCCACATGTAAAGTAGAGGAAGATGGGCATGGATGCTGGCTCAGGGCCAGCCTTCCTCAGCAAAAAAAGAGGAGGATTTGCGTCAGATGTTAGCTCAGGGCTAATCTTCCTCAAAAGAAAAAGAAAAAGTCTCCAGGGGTGGCCTCTGGATGGAGCCAGCTCTGCATGCAGGTCACCATTTGCCCTTCAACCTCTCCTGATGTTTGCCGCTCTGTCCTCAGGACGGGCCCAGAAGGAAGACAGAACACATGCCTCATTGGTCCCCCCTTTCTGCCTGGCCCGCTTGCAAGAAATCTGCTTGTGGAACTGACAAACCCCCTCCCCAGGCTCCAGGGGGGTGTCCTCTGCCAGCGTGGACCCCAGTCCAGATGCAGGAATCAGGATGGTGGGTGGAAAGTTCTACAAGGAGGCAGAAGAATCAGAATAAGTTCCTTTAGTGAAAAGGGGGCTTGGGGAAGATTTGTTCAATGGAAAACAAAAGAGAGTCACAGAGAGAGTGGGAAGAGGAGATAGGCACCAGATTTGGGGAGAATGCTTGACTTGCTTGGTGCTGGGAGTTGGGAGGGAAACGGTGAGAAAGAGGCAGCTTGAGGGCAGCCACGGGGTGAGGGGGAGACTGAGAGTGAGCAGAAAGGGGAAACGGCTTTATAAGAAAAGTGTCCGTGGGCGGTGAACGGCATCCGCTCTCAGGTTCTTTGAGAAGCTCCGACAACACAGGGAAAGGCCCTAAGTCCCCTTTGACTGGTCTGTGTGACAGCGTGTGGGCTGATTCTTCGTGTGACTCCATGCGGGGCCCGGGCCGCGAGGACCCGCCTCCTGTCTGGGTTACGACTGGGTGAGACATGGCGCCCTTGCACGAGATCTGAGTCAGAGATCTGGGTTTGAATTCCGAGTCTAAATCTGAATCCACTTGACAGCTGGATGGGAGAACCTGAGCCAGTTGCCAAGCTTCTCTCAGCCTCAGTTTCCCTAGCTGTGAAGTGGGCAAACTAATAGCTTCCTAATAGGGTTGTTTCGAGATCAAAGTGAGATAAAAAGAGGTGAAGACATGGTGTCGGGCTTTCACATTGGGAGGCATCCATGGTCCATAGACCTCTGTGTCTTCGTCCTCCTTCTCGCCCTCCTCACCTCCCCTGCCTCATGTCTGTGTCCTACACCTCCAGCTGCTGTGTGTCCTCTTTGTAGAAAGGACCATGTCTTGTGATTTGCTGGTGCCCGTGGAGCCTTCGCAGGGTTGGGTGCCCAGGGGGAGCTCACTGAGGCTGCCAGTTGGTGCAGCCATTTTTTCCCCTGCGGGCTCCTTCCCACACTGCAGGTGGACTGGTCATCACTCAGACACAGAGGTGAGTGCTCTGGGGTCAGCTCATTCACCCGACGGGGCTCCTCTCTGGCTGTGCTGACCTGTGTCTGAGTTTCTGGACTCTGATTGCAAGATTCTCATGATGGAGGGCATGAGGGTTTGGCTCCCTTTGCTCAACCTCCAGAGAGAGCTCATGCACGTGCACCAACAGGCTCCCACCGAACGTTCCTGCAAAGACTCATCAATTCATAAGCACTTTTAATTTCTCAACAACAAAAGACACACAATTGTCTAAGGGCTACATACTGAAAAATGCATAGGGCAGGCAAAAATATCAACAAAAGTTTGGCTTGAAGCACCATGACTGATTATTTATTTAGAGTGTTCTGGCCCCATCACAGCTGACCGTGTGTGAAAACAACCAGACTGTGTGGGAGGCACGGTGGAGGGTGGTCACGGGTCAGCTGGAGTTGGGCAGGTGGACTGAGGCCCAATTTTATGAGCCAGATGACTTCAGCCATTATGGCGCCTCCCTGGCATCAGTTTCCCCATCTGCACAAGAGGAACTGAGATGCTGTGTGCAAGATGACTAGCACCAAGCCAAGTGCTCAGTACACGTTAGTGGCCATTACCTCTGCTATTGTGTTTAGGGGTACTAATACCATTTGCTCCTTCTGAAAAATAACCATATCTTAATTTTTTTTTGTACTCTAAAGTGAGATAAATATTCTAATTGATTGATACAGTATGTTCTGCCTCTGACATCCTAGTGAATGGTGAACACATTTTCATTCATTAATGATCTTAAAAGAACTAGACACTTGGTTTTGCAAAAAGATGTATCTTTGCAACCAACAGACCCGTCCTCCATTTCTGTGGACGCAAGTGGGCTTTCAGCTGTTTGCATGTGCACATTCGCCAAAAATCCAGAGTAGTCGGGTGACCTGGAGTCTTTGCACGAGAGCCACAGGTAGCCTCTCTTAGCTTAGTCACGAGAACTCTCTCATTGCCACCCAAGTTGGCACCAGCCCTGTCAGTGGCCGATAACAGCGTGGACTCACTAATGTGAGGACTCCATGTGGGTCACACGAGACCTCGTTTGCTCCCTGATTCACAACGAACTGTCGGGCGCCTCCTATGTGGCAGGCACATTGACGGGTGCTGGATGTAACAGTGGGAAGAAGCAGGGGGCAGAAACAAAGGAAATCATCAAGGTAGTTTGTGCGAAATTGCCACTGTGTGTGCCATAAAGGGGAGGGACATAGTGCTCTCTGGGAGTGTGAATAGAGAGGCCTGGCCTGGTTTGGATGGGGTGACAGGGTGGTGAGGGAACACTTCCCCTAGGGAAGTGACATTAATCTGAGATGTGACAAATGAGTAAGGAGATGTGGGGGTTAGGGAGTGGTAGGAGAGAGTATTCCAGGAAGAGGATATAGCATGTACAAAGGTCCTGAGGCAGAGAGGAGCTTTGTGGCGAAAGGAATAAAAGGAGATGGCTGCGTTCAGAGAGTGAGCATGTTCTGAGGCAGGACTGGAGAGATTGACAAGGGCAACCATGGTGAGGATTTTGGTTTTGATCTTGAGAGTAACAAGAAGTCACTGAAGGATTTTAGGCAGAGGAGTGAGATGTTGAGGCTGAATTTTGAAAAGTTTGCTTTGCCTGCTGTGTGGAGAGGGGATTTTAGCAGGACAAGAACTTTACTGGGAAGCCTCTCTCAGTAGGGGAGATGAGAAATGATGGGATCTGCCCCGTGTGGAGTGAGTGTAGACTGATGGAGTTTCTGAGACATGCTCCCCTCGTCTGCTGTGAGGCCACAGGCTGGCTCTCACATGTAGCTTTCAAGTTGCGTGGAGACTTCTGGCAGATTTCCGTCTTGGGAAGAAAGGAGACCAACTAGAGACTTCCACCAGCTCGCCACCTCCTTCTACTTGGAAATCAAGCAGAAAGGTGGGACCCCCCCCTTGACATGCACAGCCCACTTCCAGCAAAAGTTAAAAAGCAGAGGCAATGTTTGGACCTGAACTTGCATTCTTTACAAATGGAAGTTTGAGAGGAAGCTGAATGTCAAATGGAACAATATTTACTGTAAACAGCGAATGCACTGGATGTGGCAAAGAACTTTTTTGATGTCGGCTCTTTCTTTGAACTTTGGAGAGCTCTGCTCTTCAGCTGGCTCCTTTCAAGCATCCACCTTTTCACTGTCACCACCACATCACAGATTAAAGCTCGCTGCAGCAGGCTCTTCTATCAGTGCTCCTTGCACAGGTGAGATGAAAGTTGATGCAGATAGTGGCATCGTTTCCATGAGTAAGATGAGCACTGTATGGAATGAGTGGGCATGGGGGAGAGGGGCAGCGACCCGCACTTCACAGGGAGGGAATCTGGGGTTCAAAGGCCTTCTGTTTGGGGTGGAACGCGCGGAGTCCCAGTCCAACCTTTCAAGGGCATAACATTGTCAGTTTCCTAAGCTTATTTGTCACACTCACACGGATTCCATAATTGGTTATTTAATTATGATGTGCAAAACCAGAAATTAATGAGGATACAAATGATGAAATTTAATCATTTTGCCACCCCAAGGTAATGAACTTCCATCCTGACCTCATAGGTTGGGGGTGGAAAGCAGATTCCTGAAAAACACCTCTCAGCAGGCAGAATTCAAGATACAGGGAGCATTGATCACGTATTTTCTGTGTTTGTTGTGAGGGTCTTGAGGGAGACGGAATAAGCATGGCGACATGACAGTGACCAGAACCAAACACTCTGGCCTGGCGCTGCTGTGGTTCTGCTCCTCGCACCCACCTGGGGAAGTCGGTTCCATAGCCAGCTCCAGCACACAGGTGAGCGACCAGAGCTGAGAGATGCCAAGGAGCTTGTCAAGAGTTACATCGCGGGAAAGTGGGGGAGGCAGGTCTTGGATCCAGGTCTGCATCCAAGCCCATGCCGTGAGTGTGCATTCCTGCCTTTAATAAGCGCTTCCCAGTGTGCGTGGAGAAGAGATGGTCACAGACACCTGCTGTTGAGAGGCTCAAGACACAGCTGCTGAAATGCTCTCCTTGAACTCAACACACATGACATGGCACGTGCCTGGTCAGCAGCTCTCAGCCCTTCTCTTCAGACGACTTACACACTGCATTTACTTCATTGCACACACAATTTTAAATTCTCGTTCTTTTAAGATACTGCCATAGGCTGAGTGTTTGTATCCTCCAAGATTCAGCCCCACTGGCTTGGGAAGAACACTCGTCTCTTGGCGTCTGGCTTTTGTTTCTTGGGAGCAGATGTTTTGAGAGTTTAGCATGTTTTCTCTACTGAGAAGCTCGCCTCTCCTGCCCTTGGCCAATGCACTCTGCAATTCCTAACCTCGGAGCGGATGGTCACCCGCCTTCATCGGAGGCGGAACCCAGGAGGATGGCACCCCGTAAGAAACACGTCGCTGGCCTCTTTCATCATCCACCTGAGCGTGTCATAGACACTCTCAGAGCTGCTCTAAGGATGGCACTGGAGGGCACGTTCCACAAGTCTGCTTGAATGCCAGCAGAGCCTTCCTCTTTTCCAGCTCAATGGACTCCCTGAGCTGACCCAGCGTGAGTTCAGCTGCTGGAGGACCAGGACTGAAGGGCTTGGGGCTCCTGACTTGTCGCTGTGCCTTAAAATGAGTCTTGATCCTGAGCCCTCCTTAACCACCTTCTCACCGAGTCTCTGGCCTGACCTCACCCATCCCACACTCGGCCTGCATGCACTGATGCCCTCTCTGTATCCTTTCAACTTGCATTGGTCACATGCCTGCTTTGTGCTAGCGCAGTGCTGGGAGAATGCCCACTGGGGAGAATGCTCACTGGGGAGAGTGCCCACTGGGGAAAAAGTGGCCCCTCTTCCCATGCCTCCACTCACCATTTGTAGGATGAACAGGTCCCCTCCAGTCACCCCCCAACTCCCACAGGCTGCAGGCTCGCCTGGCGCTGCGGCTCTGGGGCACTCAACTGCTCCCCGGAGCTGTGGAACTGTCTACTCACCAAGAATGGGGTCTCGTTGTTCCCAAATCTGTTTGTGCCAGTTGTACTTGCTAGTATAATTATATCATGTAATTAAATATTACACAAAACAATGACATCTGAGTGCAAATAGGAAGAAGACTGTTGTTTCTGTTAAAACAGTTGAATTTTTGGAAAGATTCAAAAAAGGCAAGGTACTAAAAATTTTCTTTCAAATTTTGTTTCTATGAGACAGCAATAAAGGATTGAAGGAAAAAATTGTCACAATTCTGACTGATGGCTGCACCCACCATTGCTTCAAATTATCCTTGAGTTCTCACACGAGTTAAGTAAACTAGAAATTGCCCCTCGGAGGTGGAAACTACAAACCCGAAATCAGAGGGCAAAGGGGATTACTTTTCCTCAAAGGTTGGAATGCGTCACTGAACGTACGTCTAAGTTCTGTTGAAATGTTTAAGGCATATGTCACCATTAATGAGTCTGCACTGTACATGAGTTTTTTGATTCACTGATCCCTACTGTGTTGGGGAAGAGGATGTCTGCTGGGCAGGCGAGTGATGGAAGGACCGTGCGCCCGTAGGAGCTCATGGGAGGCTCAGATTGCTCCGACGTCCAGGTCCTTCGTTCCCAGATGTGAGATGTCAGGATAGCAGTTGCCTATGGGACCGTTTGAGGGTTGAACGAGGCAGCTGTGTGTAAAGGTCTTAGCAGTGCCCAGCACATACTGAGCACGAAGCACTCCAATTTTAATTGTTGTCATGGTTAAGAGAAGGAAGCTCGAAGAGGATAACTCCAAGGATGACTTTCCTTTTGGTAAATTTTTAAAAATAATCCTGAAAACAGGGGAACTCACTTCCTGAGAGAGAATAAAGAAGTGTAGACAGAAGATGAGGCATAAGCAACAGTTAGCCCACCTATCAGGCCTCCTTAATGTGCCCAGGGGGGCTGTCAGTTGGCCTCTTGAAAGGAAAATGTCATGTCCTGTGTGGTGGAGAGGCCGCCTGGATGCTCAGGCACCCAGCATTGCTATGTTTTGCTTGCAAAGCTTGTCCCACTCAGTGTCTCGTTAGAAGGCAATATCTTCTAAAAGGTAAAATATAGCTCATGTAGATTATTTAACTTTTTTCCAGCTCCTTCTATAATAAAAAAGAAACATACAGCATTGAAATGAGCGATTTATGGAAACGCATAAAGAAACACATTTTCCCAGCAAGTCATTGAAATTTAATTTAGAGATGTAGACCCAGATGAAGGGATGCATTTGAAAGCTCCTTGTTTCTCCTCGTTTCGGTGACTTTGCTGTGCCTTTGAGAGAGCCACGGAGCTCAGGAAAGGACCCACAGGGTCTCCGACATGGCTGGGCCTCCTCTCTGCGTGTAAAGGGGGATCACAGTTTAGTTGGCAGAGAAGTTTGGATACTGGTTCCACCATGAGAAGGGACAGGCCGCAGAAGGAGAAGTCCACTCTGGCATTGAGATGTGTATGAAGTGGTGTCTTCTTTTCTCTTATCTCCAAATCACTTGATACTACTGGGGAGTCATTCAACAAACACAGCGTTTGCTAAGTACTTTCTACATGCCAAGCAGGTGCTAGATGTTGAGGTATAAAAATAAGCACAAGTTACACCTTCTGCTTTCACATCGCCATGGGCCCTCACTCCTTAGGGGTCAATGCAGGGTTTCTCTGGCTTGGCTGCACGTTGGAATCACAAGGGATTCCTGAGTCTGACCCCACTGACTGTTTACTTAGCCTGGGTGTGGCCTGGGAGTGGAGATTTTTAAGAGCTTCCCAGGTGATTCTAAAGTGACGCCAGGCTTGAGGACCCCTGGGCCTATGTACTCCAGCCTCCAACAGTTCCTCTCCAAGATGCAAGGATGCTCTGTGGGAACACAAGCCCATTAACCCCTGACTATAAGTTAACAAGTTGTCTTTGACCTAGCAAAGTTCCAAGAGAGAGGAGTCTGGGGGGTGCCATTTATAGGACACAGGGGCTGGTACAGTGTGGGGCTGCCCAGGCATGGTGGGTCTAAGGTGGAGGACTCTGGAGGGGAGAAGCCTAAAGGTAATAATCACCTGAGAATCCCAAACCAACGGGGAACCTGGAAGATACCAGGGCAAGCTGAGTACCTAAAGGTGAAGCTCTGTGCTGGCCTGTGCTGGAGGTCAGATTGAAGCTGGAGGGGGAGGAAGAGGGTCAGAGAACAAAGACTGGCACTTTTTGGAAAAGATGTGTTGGTTACACCATGATCATTCCCCTTTGGACTTTGGTTTTTTTATCTGAGCTCTAAAACCACGGGATGTAGCAACTATTTCACAGTCTCTTAGAATCTTCTGAGACACAGGCAGCAGTGGTGGGGATGAGGTGTCACCAGAAACTGATTATCTTTTCCTGTGCATTTCTTTTGTAAGCTGGATGTCTTAAACTGACCTGCATGAAGGTCCCAGACTCAGAGGGGAAAAGAGAAAAACAGGTAGGCGATTTTCTCAGCACCATTTCCTGCTATGACATCATCATCACCACTGTCACCAACAAGAAGAATAACAATGTTGACATTTCCTAAGCTCTTATTAGTTGCCTATGTCCTAGCTGAGAGCTAAGTATTTTGTTCATTATCTCATTTAATCCTCACAGTGCCCCTATGGGAAGAGCACCTTTATTTCCATTTGACAGATGAGGAAACTGAGGCACAAAGAGATGAAAAACTTTACCCATGTTCTCAAAGTTGGTTGTCAGGGTCTGGACTTTTATTCTACTTACAGGGTGTTTCATAGCTGCTGGAAGGACATGAGATTCCCGGGTCAGACACAAGGGGCTTTGTTACTCACAGCACACCCGGCAGCGTGAACATCCTGTACACACTGATTTCTCTCCCCCACCCCACGTTCCAAGATGGCTTTCTAGGGAGGTCCAAGTGGATGCTGCATGCTCAGTGGGTTGGCATCACAGCTGAGGAACGTTGAACTTGGGGAATCCACGGCTTATGTAGTAAGTGGTAAGCAAGCCTGCTTTTTGTCCCAAAGGGAGTAAATACCTCACCCCTTGAGGTCGTTTGCTGCAAATGCCACGATGAGAAACGGTCTGGGTGGAGAGAGTGTCCATGTTCCTGCTTTCTTGACATTCCCAGCAAGAGACCCACGGAAGGGTGTCTCTCCCAGTGCTGGTATGTGTGGGAGCACGTGGTCTGACACCAGTGCAGGGGCTGTTGACCATTATTCTGCATGGAAGGTAGGAAGGAACGGACACTCAGTCTGGTCAGAGTTCTCTGAGCCTCTGAGTTTTCAGTCAGCTCTCAAAGCTGGGGGAGTCTGTGCAGAGCGACTACTAAGGTGAACTCTCCGCTGGAGTGCAGTGTGATTCCATGATGGCATTTGGGGTCCGGGCAATACCAACAGCATTTTATATACAACTGTCATGGTACTGCTTCTCGTCATACTGAAAAACGACTTATAAACACTGGCTTTTCCATTCATTTAGGGAGTCCCTCCCTTCTCCCTAACTGCACCCATCTCACACTTGGAAGCTCCTACCGCAGATGAGAATACCCGCTACCCCGCCTTGTCATCCATAGACATCCAGGTCTCTCTCCTCATTCTTGGACGTGATTGCACCCATCTCCCTGTACTCTTTCCACACAATTCGAGGTATATTCCCGGTGACTGCTGTATCTTCTTGGCTGATCTTCCCACTATCGTGAGCTCTCTGTTCTTTCGCTCCTCTCCTCCATAGATCTTGAATTTCTCTCAACCTCAGCCCTCATGCCCACTGGTCATAGTCTAGCCTGTTGGTTCTCAACCAGGCGGAGCTTTAGAAGATTCCAACATGCAGGCTGTACCTCAGAACTTTTACATCAGAATCTCTAAGGATGGGACCTAGGTGTCAGCATTTTAAAGCTCTCCAGGTGATTTCATTGGGTGGCCAAGGTTGAGAAATGCTGCTCTTGACATTGCACCCCCTCTATAAGCTCAGTGTCAAGTATCCCACTCATAAAAACTACACCTCCCACTTTCCAGCTGCCCCAACTCCACCAAGTCATCAATTTCATCATGACTTACATTCTTTTATTTTCAGCTGCGTCTGCCCTTTGCATCGTTAGTTCTCTTCTTGTGTAGCTTAGTTTCCATAGTGCCTCATAGGAGCACTCCCTTAAATACACTCTCAGCTGTTTCCCATTTCTCTTGAGGGTGTTAACATGGCAAAGCCCACCCAGCTGACATCCAACCCGCCACATACTTCTTGCTGCCCCTGGGCGGGTAAATGTGTCTAAACAAACAAACAAGCAAACAAGTGGAACCACTCAGTGCTCTGTATTTGTGTTAAATGCAGGACCCCAGACGTGTCTTCATTCTGCCCATCAATCCTATAATTTTTCTATAGTTTGTTCCCTTATCCACTACCTGAGACAACGCCTTCATAGCTTTTCTTCACACCAGCCACCCAGACCTCCTTTGCTGCATCTATGCCCAGCTCTTGACCTTGTTTCCTATTTCACTGAGAAAGCAGAAACACTCCAAGGAGAATTTCCATATTTTCCCATCTCTACGTGTACCCACCAAACTCATCCGGTCCCCAGACTGCCTTCTTCCCATCACTGCTCCTCTCAGAGGCCAGCCTCTCCTTTGTACACTAGAGCCAGCCCCTCTGACCTTCTCAAACGCAGCTCTCCAGAAGCTTTCCCTTGTGCATATTATTGAGCATTGCATTTCCGCCATCCGTGCAAATGTGCTGAAAGATGTCCTACCTCAAACAAACACCAGAAACCTCCCTAGTCTCCGCTTCCTCTCTAGTCGTTGTCCCGTTTCTCTGAGCTCTTTACAATAAGACACATAGAACACAACCTCAGTTTTCAGTGCCTCTACTCTCTCTCCTCCAGTCTCTCAGGAATCTCTGTGATCATGCTTTCATTCCCACCCCTCCACTTAAACAGGTCTCCTCAAGATCTCAGTGACCTATTGCTAAATCTAGGGATCTATTCTCAACAGCGCTGACATCAAGTACCACTTCCTCCTTCTGAAATACATTTTGACTCGGCTTTGGGGCCATTATTTTCTCTTACTTTTTCTTCTAACTCCATGGCTAGTTTTTCTAAGATTCCTCTCCATTTGTCATTGGATCCTTCTCATGTCCCCAATTTCTAAAGATAAGAATATCCTGGTGCTAAGCCTGTGGACCTCTTCTCTCTCTGCGCTCATTCTCTTGCTGATCTCATAGTCTTGAGCTTTAAATACCATCCAGATCTCCACCTGGATATCCAGAAGCCATCTCAACATGTCTGGAGCTCAACCCCTACCACAAAACTTTCTCTCCTACAGTATTTCCTATCTTAGTAAATGAAACACTACCTGATAGGTGCTCCAACCAAAAACGGGGGTCATCCTCAACTCCTCTTTTTCTTACACCTTACATGTAATCCGTCAGGATGCCTTTCAGCTCTACCTTCAAAATATGTCCAGAATGCAACCTACATAGCTTCTAGCCCATACGTGGCTGCCACCCTGGAGAACTACGCTGGCCTCCCAACCAGGTCCTGCTTCTGCACTCTCCCCTCCCCAACTTCAATGTCTACACAGCAGCCAGAGGGAGGCTACTACAGGTAGGTAGGCTCCTATCACCGCACTTCTAAGTGTGAGCGAAGGAGCTTATAAGCCGTGCTAAACTGCAGGCTCTCGTGGCTGGAGAACTTTAGGGCTTGGGAGAGAAAAGGGAGTGGGGTAATGACAAAGGAGCAGATCACACAGCCAGTAAGCAGGCGCTTAGGGGTCCGGCCCACCCGGCTGATGCCAGAGCATATACTTTTATGCACGTCACCTGATGGACACCCAGGGGAGGCCTCCTAGGGTAGGGCCACGGTGCAGTGGGCTCTATGATCTGTGAAGGAAGGCTGGCTGTAGGGGGAGGAGAATAGCATGGCAGATGAATGAAATTTCAGTGAATCCATTCTAGCGGAGGAAGAAACAACACGTTAAACATATAGAGAGTGGCTGGAATAACCAAAGACTGGGTATGACCACTTGCTATTATTATTTTGTGCCGTGACCCTTGTGCTCAGCCCTTGAGAGGGGTGCAGAGAGGAACAGCTGAGGCAAGGGCATCCCTTTGCAGGCTTATAGTCTGGCAAACTTGCCAAAAATCCCAAGAGAGTTCTGAACTGGCAGATGTCAGCCTTGCCACAAGGAGTTTGGTTCCAGAGGAAGCTCTTTGTCTTGTTGCACAAGGGGAGTCACTGATGCCAAGTGATGCACTGGAGACTACAGCTGGTTTTCTGTGTTTACTGCAATGAGACTCAAATGTGACGTTTAAGGCCCTCTCAGATTTCCTTTGCGTCCAGCATTAAGCCAGGGCTCCAGACAACTGATCGTTGATTGCTTCATTTATTCACATATATTAATTGAACATTGTATTGTATACTAGGCACCGGGCTAGCCGCTGTGGGTGGCAGCCAGACTAGCCCCTGAATTGTAAGGAATCCACCCATATTGAGCGTTTCCCAGTGCAAGTCTCCAGAATAATCCTTCTGATGCAGCGTCTCCCAGTCCTTCTTCGCAGGGATGTCTGCAGGGCTCTTCTCTGCAGCCGCCTCCCCGGCCGCCACATCTCTGTTGTATGTCGTCTGCATTGGGGGCGCGGATTTGTGATAGGCATTAAAAGCACCAGAGACATCCAGTCAGAGCAACAAAAATACATAGGCCGTCTTTGAGCAGTGGTGTTTTCGCTGTTCCATTTTTATTGTGACAAATATGAACAACAATTAAATCCATTTTGGTGGAATAATTGCTCACAACCCGATGAAGAATGTGGCTTAAAATGACAAATTTCCTAACGCGAACTGCCCCGCGTGATTTAAAGCCATCACATTACCCAGAGGAGGCAGGAGGAACGAAGAGCCAACCCGTGGCCGCCTCCGTTCCTGGATTGTCCAGCCTTCTGGAAAGGACAGCGCTTCCCCGGAGGGAGAATATATTTACATAGCTCCCAATGGCTCCTCCAGAGCGGTGGTCGGCTCGAGATAAACCTCCCAGAGCCTTGGAGGAGGGTATTACATGCACCACCACCAAGTCCAATTACATTGAAAACTAGCAGCCAGATTTCTCTGCCCTGCGGTTCCTAGAGTGTGAAGAGAGAAGGAACAAACAGACCAAAAAAAAAGTTACAGCGCCTTAACGACCAGACGACGAGAGAGTGAAGAGCAGCCGGTTACACATTCTCGCTGTTCCTCTTCCCGCGTGTGGGTCTCCAGGGAAAACTGGGGAGAGGTGGGGGTTCTCAAGCCCCTCCCTCCCCCTCCTTCCCTTATCGAAAGGCGCTGCAATGTCACCATGCCTCTGGATTTGGTTGCACTCGCCTGGAAATGCATTTTGGAAGAATTGGCCTAGAGAGTTGCCAGGTTCCTCATTTTCTTTCTTTTCAGTAATTAACTTTGTATTGAGTTCCTCCACCAAAATGAGCAGTCGGGCGTTTGTTCCAGATAAAAATTGCAGCAAGAAACAAATGGGACTTGAAATAAATAACGTTGTGTTGCTTGATAAATGCATTCGCTGCAGCAACGGAGACTCCCACCTAAGGAGATATAATTATGGATCTGACCTGGTGGAACCAAGGCCGCAGTCGCCACAGAAAAATGAAGAGGCTAAGCAGGGCCTGCGGGGGGTTATTCCCATATATTTGTCCCAGAAAAGTTAATCAAAGTGAAGCAGACACGGGGAAAGCCAGGGTTATTCTGATAGTGTTAAAAAAATTAAATTCCCGTAGCCCCTTGCAATCTAGTCACATCTCTCTCTTCCTCTTTCTTTCTACCTCTCTTTCTATTGAAACTGGGCCTACATGTGTATTTTCTTTGTGAAACATCATTTAGCTCTTTAACTTGCAAAAGGGACCTTGCAATTTCTTAGGGGAAGTGCAGAAGCGAGAAAAGTGATTGCAAGGGAAGATCCAGCATCCTCCTGGGCATCCTCAACTTCCGCCCTCAGAGATGGCAGAGATTCACAGTCTGTACTGTTTTTCCTGGACAAGCGTGTGGGCGAGGACCTGGCTCCTGGTGGCTCTAACTGGCGTGGGTGTGCCTGGTGGACATCTCTGGGAAGGTTAAGAGAGTCAACACAGAGAATTCCCACGGGCAGAGAAAGGACAGGTCAGGTGTTGTGAATGTCACAGGCTCCTTGCCCTGAGCAAATCACATGGCTGTGACAGGGCTGTCCTTTATCCTGCCTGCCATGTACCGGGCTGAGAGGTAGGCTGTGCTGCACAGGGTTCAAAGACCAGACAGAGCCCCTCTGGTGGGAAGGGGTTCAGGGCCAGGAACTCAGACGCTCACAGGGCATTACTGGAAGAGCTGGAGGAGGACTCTGCCTGGGACTTAGGACACGTCCCCAAGCACCACTGCCAGGCTGGCGCTGACCACCACAGAAGGCTCAGAAGGTCAGATCGGAGGCTACCACTGGACGTGGTGTGGTGGGAACCTCCCTTCCTCACCTATAAGCCTGGAAGAAGAAATCCTTGTTGCATCTACCACACAGCTGCCTCTCCACACCCTGCCTGGGTTCCTGGAGGTTGGAGAGCAGCTGAGTGGAAACCCAGCGTCTCCCTGACCTGCGGCCAGCAGGAAAATGAGCACAGCCACAGCGACAAGGGGTGACTGTGCCTACCTTCCCCGCCCAGCCTCCAGCCTCCAGCCTCCAGCCAGGGCCCTTTCTGCATCCAGAACCCACCTGCAAGGGGCCTGTTAGGGAGACTGTCTGCATGCGCGGTCGCCAGAGTTCCAGGAGGTACAGCAGGAGGCTGCCTGGATGCTGCAGCCAGTTCACCATCTCTCCCCCATCCAGTGCCCTGATTCGGGTGTGCAGGCCTCCTCTCCGCTCCCCTCCCTGCTTAGAGGCACACACCTGAGCAACACTGGGTCCCACGTGCCAGGCGGTGCTGCACGTGACCAAATGGGGCACCTATGGTGTTTTCCCACCCTCTGCCATTCCTATCTCCGTGGTTTTGGCCATATCCCCTCGGCTCTATGCTCTACCTTTACAATTTTGCCTTATCTAAATATCACCTCTATTATTATTTACTTATTGTCTCCTTTGAGTTGACTTTTTAAAAAATAGACTTTATTTATTAGAGCAGTTTTAGGTTCACAGCAAAATTGAGCAGAAGGTACGGGGATTTCCCATACACCCCCTGCCCCCACACCTGCACAGCCTCCCCATTATCAACACCCCACCAGCTGGCACGTATGTTACAACTGACGACCCGACGTTGACACATCATCATCACTCAGACTCCCCAGTTTACGTTAGAGTTCACTCTTGTGCTGGACATTCTGTGAGTTTGGACAAAGGTATAATGAGATGTACCCATCACTATAGCATCATACACAATAGTTTCTCTGCCCCAAATCCTCTGTGCTTCACCTGTTCTCCCCCCCCACCCCAGGCCCCTGGCTCCACTGATCTTTTCACCATCTCCAGATGCCTTTCACAGAATGTCATATCCAGTTGTGCATTGCTGAACAACAGGGACACGTTCTGAGAAATGTGTCATCAGGTGATTTCGTCGTTGTGCGAACATGACAGAGTGTGCACTTATGCAAACCGAGCTGGTACAGCCCACTGCACACCTAGGCTCTATGGTACGCATCTTGTGGGACCACCATCGCACAGGTGGTCTGTCGCTGACTGAAACGTCATTATGTGCCCAAGACCGTAATGGAATCATACAGTGTGCAGCCTTTTCAGACTGGCTTCCTTCACTTAGTAATGTGCATTTACGTTTCCTTAGTTGACTTTTAAACTGAAATAAATTTATTTGCAAAGGAATCAGTACCATAGATGGAAAACTAGTATCATTTGTATTACTAGGAGATAACAGAAACAATGAATATAATAAAAAGTGAATACATTTTTAGCTGGGTGTCATTAATTATCAGAGAATCTGAGCCCAAGATCTGTTTCCTTTAGTGAAAAGATAAATGAGTAAATGTGAGGTGTCAAAGATAAGCTCTCATGAAACTGAAACTTTTCTTCTTTATCAGAAGAATTGAAAAACAATTATAAAGGAACAGTGCACATTGCTGCCATGTATGTCATCTAAGATGATGCTGGTATAATAGTGGCAACAACTTCACACTTTTAATTATTTTCTCCTTTAACTCCCTCTGGAGTGCATATTATTATACCCTGTTTAAAGATAAGGAAATTGAGGGTCAGGGAGTTAAATAACGTGCCACACTGAGGAGGCAGTGGAACTGGACCCCAGGTCTCCGGCCCACGTGTCCTGCCTGTGCGGGAGAGGGGGTGACTTTGCCCCTGGCATTAGACCCACATGTGGGGATATGCAGTCTTTGCCTCTCCAGGGCTTTGATCAAAAGAGAGGTTTTCTTCTCCAACGCTGTCTCAGTCCCGGAGATCTCAGAGCAATTCGCCTTTAGGGCCAGTGCAATTGCTCTTTCCCGTCTTTGTGCTGGCTCTCTAAGGTGGAAGGCGGGCCGACTTTGTGCAGGTGGACCCTAGCCTGCGGGATTGGTTGGATCCGACTGGGAAGAGCTCCCTCCTCCACAAGCATTTTCCTTTCTCAAGTGTTGGGGGCTGAGAATCAGAAAGTGACATGTGGTGACCTTTCTCCACAAAGCAGAGCTTTCTAGCCTGGGGGTGACTGCCTCCATTAATGCTCCACACCTGGAAAGATTAGGACCCAAAGCTGGACTCAGTTTCTCAGAAAGCATCTCCAGCAGCCCTACAGCACCTTTTTACTCTTTTTTTGAGGAAGATTAGCCCTGAGCTAACATCTGTGCCCATCTTCCACTACTTTATATGTGGGAAGCCTGCCACAGCATGGCTTGACAAGTGGTGAGTAGGTTCACACCCAGGATCCAAACCGGCAAACCCTGGGCCGCCGAAGCAGAACATGTGAACTTGACCGCTGTGCCACGGGGTCGGCTCCCTGCAGTTCCATTTTAATTACTCCATGGCAAAGGATATAAAGGAATGAGGTGAATGCTTGCCCTGGCGGGTGGACAGTTTTCTTACCAGTGACCTGGGGAAGTGACCTGGCATGCTCTTCAGAAAGATGTGAGCTGTAAGTCCATCACCTGTGAGCATCTGGCAGGGGTTATTGTGCATGCAAATTTTATGCATGAAATTCAAACATGGAAGGAGATGCCCCCCAACTTTTACGACCAGAGGATAAGTTATGTGCTGAGTTATGCATCTGACTAATGTATTGGACACCCGTGCACGTCTGTCCCGGTTTTCTGGGTTGGCTGTGTCTTCAGTTCTGAGCAGGAAGATTGATGTCTCTCCAGGTCCTTTTCCACATCCCTCCCTTCTTCTTTTTTCATTCAACAAATATTAATAGTGTGGCACTATGCCACACATGTAAAGCAGCCCTCATTTCTGCCTCCATCAGGCAACGTG
Organism: Equus przewalskii; assembly: GCF_037783145.1. NCBI lineage: Eukaryota > Metazoa > Chordata > Mammalia > Perissodactyla > Equidae > Equus > Equus przewalskii. The sequence goes on from NC_091851.1 coordinate 46,457,757, forward strand.
GTGTGGAGACTAAACTAGCAGACCCCAAGCGCAGGCTCTGAGTCCAGATTCTGCCTCCACACTACCTACCTGTGCAAACCTGTCCGATCTGGAAGTGGAGAGAACAATGCTGCCCACCTTCAAGGCTGCTGTGATGACTGGATGTGCATATATTTTAGGAAAGCAAGCACTGCAGGGAGATTTGGAGTGGAGTATGTTGGGGTGTTTTTCCTCTCCATTATGGGGCTGTGTGGGAGTGGAAGATGGAAACGGAACCCACTTCATCTAAGCCCCATGTGGAGAAATGACTGGCAGAGGGCAAAGTGTCACAATGGACATGACCAACAGGGCCTAGCTCCCTTACTTGATGAAGTTCTGGAAGCAATGGAGACCAAGGTCAAATGGGCTGTGTCATGATCCTTTGTTATCAGTCTGTTTATCTCAGTTCCATAGTCAGGCATGGGACATCAGAAGGCAGGATCCATCACCAGAGGAAGGAGTTGGCATGGACCTGGAAGGGTGACAGAGCCCCTTGCAGGTGAGCTTCAGGCAAGGTTCTAGTCCTCATGGAGATGGAGAGCTACACAGAGATGCCCCACTTACCAAGACAGCATGACACAGCAGGAGGCAGGGGCGACGAAATGGATGGGGACCAAAGTCCAGGTGCCACCAACACACCAGGTACAGCATCTTTGTACTTGTCAGAATAACACAAGAGCTCGGTCCCATCACCAACTGGGCTGAGGCTGACCCCTGCCCTTTCTTCCTTCAGGTCAAATGTCATCTTCTCGGTGAGGGATTTTCTGGGCACCTTATCTACAATTGCACACCCACACCCACTCTCTCTTCCTTGCTGCATTTTCCCTTTAGCTGTTATTACTATCAAAAATATCATAAATTTTAATTCTTTATATTGTCCATTGTGTGGGTCTACATGTTCGGATCTAAACAGGAGATCTCATTGTCTGGTTCCCAGTGATGGGCACACTGTAAGCCCTGGATAAATCTTTCTTGAATGAATGGTGGTGAGTGGATGTCTTGATCAGGTTAGTTCACACACGGGTCTTACAGCTTCTGTAGGAGGAGACATCCATGGATCCGATGGGGCTGCAAAGTAATAGAAGTCTCCTCGGCCTTTCTGCATTTCCGTTGAAGACGATTTTCTCCAAGTGAGCTTTAGCTGGAGTATTAATTATCCGTGAAACCTGTAGTGTTTTGTAACAGGGGCAGAGTTACTTTCTGTAAAGCTGACCTCAGAGTTATCCCTTTTCTCCTCTTTTTTTAGGCAACTGTAGGTAGAATGTAAAGATATTTTTTTAAATGCCAATTAAAAAAAGAGATAATCCAAATCCTCTCCCCTATTCTACCTCACATAGAGGACACGTAGCCAGGGCCATGTTTGGGAATTCTCATCCAGAGAATTTATGTATTTAGTCCTTTGTTTACTCATTCATTCAATCTGCAAACACTTGTCTAGCACCCGCCGAGTTCTAGGTGTGATGTGTGATAAAGAAACCATCCTCTTGGACCAAATGCTTTGAAGGTCAAGGAGGACAATTCATGGGGGAATGAGTATGGGATGCCGACAACGGGGAATGGCTGCGGTCTCCCAAAGAGCATCATATAGGTCTACTGAGAGAGGAAGCAAGAAGTAAAGGGTGATGGGTGTCTGTCTGCACAGAAAGAACAGAGATAGTAAGTGGATGCTATCTTTTTGAGAAATCAAGGGTAGTATTGCGAGGGAAGGGCCGGGTTAGAAGCTTGGGGGTTGAAGTGAGTATCGACATACTTTAAGCGGATGGAGCGTAGCCAGTGGAGAGAAGAGTTGGCCCCCAGGGTGGCGAGCCTCCACGCTCACTGTCATAGCAGCAGGCCGTCTAGTGGCTCTGGATGGTTGCTAAGGGCCTCCCCGGTGAAGGTGACCTGAGAGTCCAGCCAAAGGCGGGTCCCAAGGCCTGCAAAGGTCCCCCAAGGTCTTCATGGCTATACTTACTTCAGCAGGACCCTTGAAGAGGAATTTTTTTCATACGTTTGTTGGCCATTTGGATGGCCATTCATAATTCTTGTGAATTATCTTTTCAAATTCTCTTGTTCATTTGCAAATCCACTGGGTTGTTTCTTTTTTGTGTCATTTTTCTAAGAGTCCATGTATATTATAGCTATTAACCCAGTACCTATTACCTGTGCTGCAAAGTTTTCATTAAATCCTTCATTTATCTATTGACATTGTCTGTAAAGTCTTAGCCATATAAAATTTCTCAGTTTTTGTGTAGCTGAGCATAACTCTCTTTTCTCTCTTCTTTACGGCATCTGAGTTTGCGGTCTCGGTTGGGGATGTTCCCCTGCCACCGGATTCTAGATGGAATTTCCTAGATTTCTCCTGAGAGAGCACCCTCCCTCCTCTCCGGCCGGTAGAGCCGTGTCTTTTGTGAAGCTTTAATTAAATTTGAAATGGGAGAAATATGAACAGATATGAACTTGTTGCTTCAATATTCTATTATAATCCTGTACCAAGATCCTATTGGGAATTGCTAGAAAACGAGTGTTTTGACAGAACTTTGGGCAAGAAGAATTGGTCGGACATGATTCCATCAGCGGATGGCTGTTTCTTAACCTTCCGGCACCAATCCCCTCTTCTCTGGACAACAGCATCCCCAGTTTCTTTGGGATCTGTGCCTCCTGGCCATCCAGGGCGGTCCAGACGAGACCAAGCGGGGTGCACCTCCCAGTGCTGGCTGGGAGCCCAGCCCAGCCTGGAGGAATTGCTCTTGAGCTGAAAGAAGGCACAAGAGGGAAGGAAAAAGGGCCAAGTGGCCAGGCCCGTTCTTTTTGGGCTCATGGGCCTTTCCTTTTTGCCTCCATTAGGGCATGTTTCTCAGAAGCAGCTTGGCAATCACTGGCTAGAGCATGCTAGACTATTTCCTGTTTTGGACATTTCCGCGGCTCTGTCGGTCACCAACGCACTTGGAGATGCTCTGATCTTTGACACAGTTGGGGTTTGCATGCCAGGTCTGGGTCCAGGATGAATGCTTGACGGGCTTCGGCACTGCAGAGGAGCTCACTTGGCCTGAACTTTGGCGAACAGGGGACCCGGGCCCAGAACAGACCTGGACCAGGTCGTTTGGTTCCTGATGTGCAGTCAGAATCCTGGGGGCCCTTAGAGTGAGCAGGGGACGGACAGGGACTGAAGAGCTTTCTCAGAGCTGCCCCTCTGTGAGCTTGGGCAAGGGACGTTTGCCTAACTGTATGGGTGGAATGAGGACATTGGCTGGGGGGTGACAGTCCTGCTTTGCAGCTTCAATTCAAGCGTCTGAGCCCCACAGCACCGGAAGAAACTTTCCCAGAATGCAATGAAGTGTGTGCTCAGGGGGCTGGGGGAGCCCACAGTCTCTGCATTTTGATGCTGGTTTTTCACATTCAAAGCTGTTTACAAAGGCCAAACTGTTTGACTTAGTTTTCCCAAATTCACTACAGCTGTTCTAGTCTAAGTGACAGGAAGAAGAGATCAGCCGAGGCCTGAATTCCCGAAAACTGGGATTGTGGTGATTTTTTATAGGGTGAGTTAAGGCAATTCGCCCTCTCCACCCACCCCACTAGAGTCTAGAGGAAATACGCCATTGCAAGCGGTGTTTCCTCCTGTCTCCCCTCTGCTCTGAGTCTTGGCAGAATTCTTCTAGAACATTCACTCGTTCACACATTTATCCATTAAGAAAAATATCGATTTCATTCCTGTTATGTAGATTTCATGTTGAGTAAAACTAGATGTGGTCCCTGCCTGTCTTCAAAGAGCTGAAATCTAAGAGGCAAAACAGATAATTTTTAAAAATTATATAAATATCTGTAAAGTTTCAGTGTGAATGAGCACCAGGGCGGTGCAGTGCTTGGTGCTATAAAGGCGAGTAATGGGAGGACATGAGCTAGTCTCGGGGAACGGGAGGGCTGGAAGCCTTCCTGGAGGAGGAGATGATTGCTCTGAGAGTTCCCAGCAGAGGGATGGCATGAACAAGGGCCCTGTGGCAGGAAGGAGCTTAGAAAAGAAACTGGAAGAAGGTCTTCATGACCGGGAGTCACAAGGTGAGGGGGAAATAGCACAAAATGGAGCTGGTGAGGTGGGCAGGGCCACACCACACTGGGCCTCAGCACTGGTGCAGGAGTCTTGGCTCACCTGTCCAGCTGCCCACCTGTCCACGTGTCCCAGATGCGCTGCAGAGCCAGGTGTGGAATCGGTCTCAGGACTGGTGTTTCCCACATCTCCCCTCCCCACCCCAGCTCTATCCACGAGGCCTGGCTCTCATGGCGCTGGTGTTTCCACCCTGACCTTCTCCCCTCTCCTGACACCCACCCTGGGCACCTATGGACAGCGCATCACAATGGCCCCTCAGGCCCTCAGACTGCATGCCAGCAGCCTCTCCATCTCTCTGCTTCCCTCTCCCCTTGTTTCCACTCACTCATACTTTGTTTGCCACATTCTGTCCAGATTCTCCATCACGTCCCGGAATGCAATGAGTAAGAGACGGCCCTGGATGTGAGCCCCATCGCCATGGTGACTGGGACCATCGATTTCTAGTGTCATCTTCCCCTCATGCTGAAGCTTCACGAGGACAGGGCCCTGGCCTGGCTCCTTCCCTCTGTAGCCCTAGAGCCCAGAACAGAGCTTCGCTCATGGAGCAGACACCAAAAATACGGGTGGAAAATAAGAGCAACCCCTGCAGCTGTCCCCCTCCCACCCCAAAACCAGCAAAGCCGGTGACAGAGGAGCCTGCTTTTCATGCAGACACAGACAGACAGACTGACGGAGCAGCTGGCAGACCGGGAGACGGTGAGAAACAGGTTCCGAAAGCTTTCTGGCTGCCGGTACTTAACACCCAGAGCTATTCTCAATGCTAGTCACAGACATCTTGAACCGCATTAGAATAAACAGAATTCTGAATTATCTCCTCAGCAGTACATGAAATAACTGTCTGTCACCCAAAAGGAGAAGCAGAGGATGATGAATTTCTAAGGTAAAAATCCTAGAAGGGGGAAAAAAACCCACAGGCTGTTCTGGAAACTTCTCACACACCAAGTGGTTCTCTCTCTCTCTGTAGCCCCAACTCTGGTGAGTTGGGGCAAGTGGACAGCCATCAGGTAGACCAAGTCAGAGGGGTGAGCTGGGTTCTTGGGGATGCACGTTTGTTTGCTCCTGCTAATGGGGCCTCAGACCAGGATACACGGGCGTTGGCACTAATGCAGAGCCCTGTAAAGGAAGCACGAAGGGAAAGCCCGCGCCCAGCACTGAGGGTTTGCCCAGGAGGGTCCGCCTGGACTGGCTGAGGAGGCCCCATGAGATGCGCAGCGGCCAGCCGGGCTCAGGCCTGCTCTCGCGGCTCTGCAGCTCCTGATCCCCCACATCAGGACCTTTGTAAATGCAATTTTTGTGGAAAGCTTGGGAGGCACCTCAAATGCCTTCTCCTTCTATTCCTTAAATCTCCTGTCAGAACCAGGCGCCTGCTGAATGGTATGTCTGTGTGTGCCCTCAGAGGCCTTGGTCACAATGAGCCCCATCCTCTGCCTATATCTCCCCTTAGCTCACCCCCATCCCCATGCTGTAGCCACACTGGTCACCCTCCAGGTCCTTCAGCGGACCAAGGTCTGCCTTCAGCCCCCAACACATACCACAGGGCCTTTGCATATGCTGCCCCCGCTTCTGGAAGGACCTGCTCTATTCACCTAGCTGCTCCTTCTCTTCTTTAGGTCTCAGTTTACATGTCATCTCCCCCACCTCCCACCCCTAAAGTGGCCTTCTCTTTGATTCTCTTGCTCTCTCCTGTGTGATGTCCTTTGTAGCACTGACCACAGCTGCTGACGTTTTATGTGCCTGTTTTTGTCACTCTTTTACCAGAATTAATCTCCATGCTAAAAGAGGCTTGCAGGCCCCTCACCACTGCAAAGCACAGTGATGGGTCCGTGGTAGGGACCCAGTAAGAAATTTGTGGAGTGAAAGAAGAAGGCATGGGGCTGAGCACTTGGGGTCGCGCCCGCGTCTTGGATCTCCTCCATAGAAAGCAGTGTGATCCTCAGACACGACCTTTGTATCTCTCTCTATGAAGTCTGCTCAACCAACAAGCCAGGTGGTGACATGGCAGGCAGGGACATGCAGGCTTCATTCCTGATGGATTCAGATTGCAGTGACCAAATCAATGTGCGGCAATAGGCTTTGTCAGGACCAGTAAAGAATGATGGATTCCCACCCGAACGAGAGGTGGAGGGGGCGCTCTGGCTCTCTGGACAGACGGGCAGCTCACTCCCTTCCATGGCAGCCCCCACTCCACTCCCCTGGGACAAGTGTCTTATCAGTCCGAGCTCGTCCACACCTATATCTCTGCATCCTCTGTCAGCGGGCTGTCCATTTTGATAACCTGTTCCTTTCCCTAGATGTTGGATTTCTAATGGAGGTTTGCCTGGATATGACTGCCAATAGGGCTGGCCATTTGGCTTGTACTCGACATCATTGACTTGAGCACTGAGATACAAGGGGGCAGTGATCCGTCCCCCCGAGTGTGTTCCTGCACTCATGGAGAAAGCTATCAGGTGAGTGATGTCAGCAGACCCTCCAGGTGTTCCAGGCACCGTGGCTTTGTGGTTGATCCATGGCACTGTGTGCAAATGTCTACGTCTGGGACCCGGGGTGTTGGCTCTGTGGGGGACTGGAACTGGCCACCCCAAGATGTGTCTCTTCAGCATCAGGATTATTTGGGGCTGGTTACTTTTAAAAACTGCAGACAGGAAAGAAACTCTGAAAAGTAGAATTTACCTACCCTTTGTTAAAAGACATTTACATCTATGAAGGAAATCTCCATCTGTAAATGTGTCTCCCTCTCTGTACAGGAAGAAGGGGGTATGACCTTATCTCTAGAAACTCTTATCAATGCAGAAGGCAAGGACTTAAATCTGCATAATAACCTTACTCTTGTTTATTGTACTTGTCTGGTAATCTCCCAAGATCGACTCCCCCACCCCCAACATCCTCCTTTGTCTTTAGCTGAAGATGATATTTAAGGTGGTGGCTTTGGCCATTTTGGTGAGTTGCTCAGTTTGCCTGAGCCTCTCCCATGTATACATGTTACAAAGCTTTGTTTAATTTTCTCCTCTTATTCTGTCTCATGTGAATTTAATTCATGCGCTGGCCAGAAGAACCCAGAGCAGGTAGAGGAAATGTCTTCCTCCCCTACAACTCACTGCCTTCGTTCAAGGTACTGAGCTCCTGCCACATGCCAGGGACTGCGTGTGGAGGAGGATGCTCAAACCACGCAGAAGAGCGACACATGGCTCCTGCCTTCTTGGAGTTCAAGGTCTGCGGGACAGAAGGCCGTCAAGACCAGGGGCTCTCATACCACATGCTGCAGGATTGTGCCCAGGGCACTCCGCCCCCCGGGAGGGCAGAGGGGCAGTGACTCCTGTCAGGCTCTGTGGAGAGTTCCCTCCTCATGTTTCCTTTTGTGACAGCCACTAACCATCCACAGTCACACCTACCTATAAAGAAGGACCGATCTCTCCAGTCTGTGGGTGGCCCTGTGGGGTGACATTGCCAGTTGCATCTGTCGCGGGGCTGTCTAGATGATGTTTGTCAGGCACCTTGTGATGCCCAGAGATCAGCCACTACAGGGTTCATGCTCCCACTTTCAAGCTGCTGGGAAAAAAGAATGTCACGTGAGTCCCTCTGACCTGTCCTCTCAGAATCGTCAGCTCTTCCAGTGAGAACACTCATTCCTCGTGTTCTCTGAACAGCACAGCCAAGGACTTGAGTCACCATTTCCAAACAGGAACAAGAAGAATGCAAATTCCTTAGCTTAAAAATATATACAAAGCAGCCGATTCCGTGTGAGCAGGGACCCGTGGTTTTCATTGGTTGTCCGTGCTTGGAGAAGGATCGCTGTCTCCAAGTTGAAAAAGAATTCCTGCGGCTTTGATATTTGGAGCAAGTGTCCAAAGCCTGGTGTGTCTGCCTGGGTTTCCTCTGCACACCGCAGCTGGAGTCCACATTAAAGGCCCTCTCCCGTTTGCTATGAAAGATGTTTAATTGAAAGGCGCTTCCTCCCGCTTTGGGGAGCCTCATTTCTCAGCACCAGGTTTACACGTGAATTCTGGGATGACTGGTCAACAAGGGAGATGGCGTGGAATTAGCGCAGATGGAAGAAGAGTTTGGGAACTTGCTGGAAGAGGCCACGAGAGTCTCTGTATCACCTTCAATCAGGGCTAAGGCTTCGTGACACATTCACACGGACATGTGATCGGGGTGGCATTCACTAGTGGTGACACATGCCAGCTCCTTGCCCAGCACTTCAGCTCATCTCCCTACCACCTAGCCCCTCACTGCCAACAGTCTGATTCCGTGGCCTTCTTCCTCTTCCAGGAACATGGTAACTCTCTCCCTCCAGTTAGCCTCAGGACATTTGTACGTACTGCTCCCACTGCCTGGAAGGCTCTTCCTTGGCTCTTTGCCCGTTTGGTCCCCTCCTATTCTTGCCTCTCCGTAAACGTCATCTCCTCAGAGTGCTCCCCTGACCATCAGATTTGAAGTAGCCCTCCTCACCCTGCCTGAAAGTCCCACCAATTCCATTCACAGTACGACCAGAGCCATTGCTATCCTGTGCATTTGTGTGTTTACGTGTTGACTAGCCATTCCCTCCTCTGGGATGTTCACTCCCTGAGGGCGAGGCCACTTGTCTTATTCACCACTGTGCCCTGTGGCGCCTGCTGAACGAATGCATGGACGAGTGAACCCTTCCAGATCCAGGGTTCGAGGGGCTCTAAATTAAAATTCAAAAAGAATACAAATTACGCATACACAATGAGTTAGGAAAGGGGTTCATTTAAATTCTAAAAAGTTGATATATCTCAAAATCACAAAATCTATAAAATTAATGAATATGTTTATTCATTAGTTACCTGACTATTTAATACTTTTCTCCCTCCATTTTTCTGCTGCGTACTTCTTGCCTCTTCATGTGACAAAGACTTTGTGATATTGTTTTCAACAGAGAGATTAGAAGGATAATTCTATGTGTCTTCCAATGTGATTGGGTAAAGGGGTTGTTTTTATTATGGTTAGTGGACTGCATACAACATACAGATTGACACAGACATACTCACTGTCACACTGTATAAGTTTTTGCCCTGTAGACATAAGAATTCTGATGAGTTCTATTTCATTCCATCAAAAAAATAGTGTGTTGACACTTGTATATATGCATTCAATTATTCCTTATAGGGAGAATGTTCGTTTTGACCAGGTTCTGATGAGAACTGAGTCCTCTCCTTGTTGATAGCAAGAATTTTCCACCCTCTAGCTTCCGGCTCCATATGTTTCAAGCCTAATGTCTTCTCTCATACTTCTGGTGCTGGGTGCCAATGGGCGAGATCATATCATGACCCAACTTCTGGCCCTAGACGCGGTGACAGGACATGGGGAGAGCTGGCACAGTGGGTGGCAGGACCGTTCCTGGAAGCGTTGCTACTCTAGGACCCCTAGCCCAATGGAACTATGTGGAAGTGACTTCACACAAAGCTGCCCCTAAACCCTAAATAAGTGTGTCCCAGAAATGCCACAACCCTTTTATACCACCCGGTGTGAGGGGAATGTGAAGGAGGACGTCAGAGCAGAATGAGACAGTGGTCCGACCTGACTGAAGTTGAAATATCTTCCCCTTGCAAGTTTCCTAAAGTCTGTGACCACCTAAGCAGGTTACCGGGACCCCTCCTGGGTTTCCGAAGGAGCCCTCACGCAAGTGAGGGGCTCTGCGGTGAATCTGCCTGTGGTCCCGTTTGTCTGCTGTCCAATGAAATGAGATACCGTTCCTTCTGCCCCAGGCCCCTGACCCCAGGGAGCTCCTGCCCCGAGACAAACCGCATCTGAATCAGGCCCCGTTCTCTCCCCACGGTACCACCTGGGTTCCGATGGGCATCTCCAGGTAACACGTGGTGTGCGAGGGATTTCTTCTCATCACACGTGGACACAGCTGGGCTTTTAACCCCAAAAGGACGTCACCTTACTTGTTGGTGTTGCTGCCGACTTTGTGATACCTTTGGCAAGGTGGCCACAGATAGTCATCCTGGAGCCTGCATTTGGGGGGTTTCATGTAATTATGAATAGAATTCAAATCTCACAGCCCCAGTGAAGGCAAATGTGGGTGGTGAGCTGAATCCCTCACCAGGAGACAGGCAGGGGGCATCTGATGTGGCTCAAGATGCATTGCCAGGCCAGAGGGAGGAGTCATCTGAGGGAGATGCTGGCAGGGAGATTCTTTATGTCCCGCTCAGCAGGCGTCAGAGGAAGAGCTGAGTGCAGAGGATGAAGGACTGACCGAAGGCATGTGTGGCCACCACGATGCCCTTGTAATCATGGCAAGCAGAATAATGCTAAATAGTAAGGGAATCAAGGCAAGTGCACTGCCAAGCCCGGTCAGGAAGAAAATCTCCACGTGTTTCGTGATTTCAGGAGCTGCTGAAGGAAATCACCGAGGAGTATCAATTTATAAAAAAGAATCTAATGGTGACTTTGTTTTTCATTCCAATCCCCAGCTCACATCTTGGTTGACAGTTCCTCTGGGGTGGGGGGTGATTAATTCTCTGCTGGGCTTTCAACAGTCAGGAAAGGCCCTGGTGCTGAGCAGCGCTTCTCAAACTTCAGTGCTCATCCCAGTTACTCAGAGAGCTTGTGGAAACGCAGACTGCAGGGCCCACGCCCAGACATTCTGACTCAGCGGGTCTGCGGTGTGGCCAGGGACTCTGCATTTCCTATGAGCTCCAAGGTGACGCTGAAGCTGCCCATTTGCACACCACAGTCTTGAGTTTTGATAACTCAGAAGGCTGTGGGTGGGCAGCTCTCAAGTCTCTGCCCTGATTTCCCAAGCCAAGCAGAGAACTGTGTGGGCTCTATGTTTTTCAGATGCTCAGGAAGCCAAATGCAACGCAACTGTGCGTAGGTTTGGAGGATGGTTTCGTTGACCAAGTGTGAGACACGGCCCCAAGCAATGCCCCAGGTTGACCTCAAAATCCACAATGGCTTGGTGGGGTGAGGGGGGCGCGTGGATCATTTGAAACGGACTGCTCAAAGGAACAGCATCTTGCAGAGGTTCCCGCCCCACCACACTGGATGGAATTCACAACCAAACCAGCCGAGCATCTTGCTTCCTGGACCCTGCCCCTCCAACCGTGTCAAGCTTTGAGGAGCAATTAGAGAATCAGTTGACATCTTCCCTCAGAGTTCTCGGGTCACAAAAGCTAATTAACCTTCCTCTTGCCTTCCAAACAAAGTAACAACCGCCAGAGCCAAATCTCCTGGAACAAAACGGGGAAGAAGAGAGAAAGAAAGAAGAGCCATCTGTGTTTAAAAACAAAAAATTTTGGCAGAGAATTTTTTAAATAAAATAAACTCCGAGGAAGGGAAGTGGTGGGAGACGCCCTCCCTGGAGCAGGTCCAGCGGCACCCGGACGGGCTCAGCGGTGGCTGTGCCTGTCCTGAGATCCACAGCTGAAACTTGCAGGCCTGTTTGATCTCTGGGAGATTCTGGAGGGGAACTTGATGTGGGAAGTCCCGAGACGACCCTGAACTTGGAGGTGGGGCCCATTGGCACCACAGGGATGGGCTCATCTGTGCCGTGTGGACTTGACTGGCAATTCAAGGGGGCCTGGACGTCCTGGACGGACTGACAGGATTCACAGACCCCCTGGGAACTCACTCTGACTGTCAATGCACACCACGAGGCTGGCTGCGTTCACAGTTCATGGCATCCCCCTTTGCATTCCTCTCTGAGAAGCCGTGTAGTCAAGTAGTAAGGATGTGGGCTCGTGTATGGGGTGCATCTGAGCTCGCATGCTCTCTCGTTCAGGTACTTGCTGGCTGTGCGAACTAGCAACTGTGTTTCCCAAACTCCACCATGTCCACACATCACTGGTCCCACTGTGCGATTGTCCTGGGGCTGCCTAACAAATGACCACTGACTGGGCAGTTTACAACAACAGAAATCTATTGTCTCACAGTTCTGGAGGTTGGAAGTTGAAAATCAGGGTGTCCACAGGCCACGTTCCCTCTGACGGCTCTCGGAAAGAATCTTTCTTTGCCCCTTCCTAGCTCTCCTGGCCGCAAGCCATCCTTGGGGCTCCTTGGCTTGGAGCTGCACCGCTCCTCTCTCTGCCTCCATCTTCACGTGGCTTCCCCATCTCTCTTCATCATCTTTCCTCTGTGCACCTCGGTGTCCAAATCTCCCTCTTCTTGCAAGGACATCGGTCTTCAGATTAGGGCCCCCCTTAATTCCATATGACCTCATCTTAACTTGGTTACATTGGCAAAGACTCTATTTCCAAATAAAGTCACATTCTGAGGTCCTGGGTGGATGAGATGTCTTAGAGGGCGTAGTCAACCCAGCAGACGCCCCTCCAGGGCTTTGGCCTGGCCTGGAGAGTCGATTGCGTGCCTCTCTTCCAGATTCTGCTGTGATGGTGGCTTTTAGGTATCAACTTGACTGGGCCACAGGGTGCCCACGTAGCTGGTATGACCTTATTTCTTGGTGTGTCTGTGAGGATGTTTCCAAAAGAGATTCGCGTTTGAATCCATAGACTGAGTAAAGCAGATGGCCCACGGTGGCGTAGACGGGCGCCACGCAATCCTTTGAGGACCTGCATAGAACAAAGGGTGGGGGGGTGCATGTCTCTCTCTGCCTGACTGCGTGAGCTGGGATGCTGGTCTTCGGCCCTTGGATCACAATTTGTACCTTTGGATCTCCTAGTTCTAGGTTTTTGGACTCAGATTGGAATTATACCACTGGCTTTCCTCGATCTCCAGCTTGCAGACAGCAGACCATGGGACTTGTTAGCCTCCATAATTGCTATTTAAGAGGTTTATTAAATAGGATAAATATAAAGGTATAATATATGTGTAATCTCCTACTATTGGTCTGCTCCTCTGGAGAACCCTGACTGAGACGTCTATGTTCAGTGACATGTTGGTAGCTTGAAAATGGCCATGGTGGTAGCATTTACTGCAGGGAAATCTGCAATTGCTACAAGTTTGGGCTTTTTTTACCCACTGGGGAGCCAACTGTGAAACGTTTACCAGCACACCACTGGACAGCTGAGGATTCTGCAGGTATTATTTGTTTAATATTTTCTTCTAAAAGATTCACCTTCTTTAAAAAATGAAAATAAAAAGTTTTTTTTGCAAAGTTTATTTTGCAAAGATACTTAGACCGGAGGTCAGGAAACTACAGCCCACAGAACAAAGCCAGCCCATCATTTGTTCCAATAAATGAAGCTTTGTGGGAACGCAGCCAGGCTCACCTGTTTACAGATGGTCTAAGGCAGTTTTCAAACTACAGGGACAGAGTTGAGTACTTGAGGCAGGCATCGTATGGCCCACAAAGCCTAAATATTTTCTCCAGGCCCTTTACAGGAAGTTTGCCAACTCCTGCTTTAGGCTAATGCTTCTCAAACACTAATGGGCAGACTAATTACCTGTATCCTTATGTCACAACCGAATGGAAAATCTGCAGCACTTGCCCTAAATAGAAGGTGCCACAAACAGGTGAACGAGGCAGACTAAACAGCAGGGCAGAATTCCAGCCAGAATCTGTGGCTGGGGCCAAAGCCTCTGAGTCTGACATCCCTTTTTGTTCTGAAGACGTCAGCAAGTGTCCCAGAAGTGCTAAAGATGTGGTGGCAGCAAAATGAGACTTTGTCCTGTAGGTAAGAAGAGAAATTGGGGCCAGCCTGATGGCATAGTGGGTAAGTTTGCATGCTCCGCTCTGCGGCCCAGGGTTCGCAGGGTCAGATCCTGGGCACAGATCTACACACTGCTTGTCAAGCCATGCTGTAGTGGTGTCTGACATACAAAACAGAGGAAGATTGGCACAGATGTTAGCTCAGGTACAGTCTTCCTCAAGAAAAAGGAGGAGGATTGGCAACAGATGTTAGCTCAGGGCCAATCTTCCTCACCATAAAAAATAAATAAATAAATGAAAGAAGAGAGATTAAAAGATAAGTGAAAAGGCAATAACTCTTGCACCATACGATGCAAGGATGTTCAATGTTGAATTCATGTTGCACTTTGAACCTTCTTGCTGCCACTGGTGGGACGTGGCCCACACATGGGGAATCTCTGCACTAAGACATTATTATTTATTATGCTGGTAGAGCTATTGGGCTGACAAATGGTTCAGAGGTTTTTTTTTTTTTTTTTTTTTACATTTTTTCCCCAAAGCAGCACTTTTCTGCATGTTTTGAATACCACTGAGGACCTAGCATGGCTGTTTGGGGAAAGTGGAAGTGATTGTGGATCATCTTTCACTAAGTCATACCACGTTAAGCTTTCATTCCACAGCTCTTGCATTATTTTAAGACCGTCTGGCATATCTCTAAAACTAATGGTACAAACCAGTGTGCGATAAATTAAAATATCTCCACTCTGTCATACTGCAAATGAGTAGCTACTCCCAAGTCTTTGAAAAAGTACTTTCGAGATAATATATGTACTTATGGGTTCTGCAGGTTTTTAAAAAGTCCTGAATCTTTGCAGATTCACTGGGGGGGAGGGGATGTTTCGTGTAAAATGTCTTTTTCCTTGACATTTAGAGGTCTTGCCAAGCAGTTTATTATAGGTCTTGTGGACATCTTGATATTTAATTAAATTTCAGAAATATATTCTCTGTGCTCATAAGAAGGAATATGAAGAATGTATTTATTCACTGTCTATTTGTTATTCTTTTTCGGTTTCTAACACAAAATTATCAGTTGGAAGTAAGTCATCAGAGGCACTTAAAATTTTTCGGGGTCGGAAATCTAATTAACCCCAGAAACTGTGCTTAAAACATTGAATAATATAAGACAAGTCCTTACAGGAATTTGTGGTGATAGTCAGTCTGGGTGATATATTTACAACTTTTTTTTTGGAAACTGACCTTTAATGTCTGTTTTGAAAAGGCATGAGGGAATGGAAAGCAGATTGGGAAACAAGTCACTCGTGAGGTCTCATCCACTGCATCTCCGTCGATTACTGCTGAGTGTAAGCTGCTGAATTTGTAAACTGCTTCCTCCCTTTCCATTTTTATAGACTGAATTAAGAATAAGTTCACAGTAAATGGACCACTCGTCTGAAAATAGCTCTTTCTCCCCATTCAAACCTGAAATCAGAAGGATGAAACCCAAATTTGTTCAACCTACAAGTTTTGGGATAATGTATTTCACAACTGTCTGAGTTTGCTTAGCAGTATCAGCCTTTGCTGTCTCCTGACACAGTAAGCCCTTCTTGCACGTTCTTGGGTGCTGTGTTTTATTTTTCTGTGAGTAGGATCCTAGTTTTCAGTAGAAAAACTTCCTGCTCACTTGTTTTCAAAATGCCATCAAGATTCAACCTGTGTCTCTCAATGGGACTGCATGTTTTGCCCCTAACTTATTAGAATAAGGGCTGATGGAAATGATCAGAACAGCTGTCACTGGAACCTGGGAAGAAAATACAGAAGACCGGAGTGGATGGTGTGGAAGGTTCTCAGGAACAGGGCGTGGAAGAGGCAGGCAGGGAACTGGGAAAGGCGGATGACAGGTGAGAGGAACTGGCCCAGCGAGCAGGTGGCTGGCTCTTCCCATTAAGAGCTGGGACTCTTAGGGGGAGGCACAACGAGAGGGAGGCCGCCGGGGATAGGTTTTGACGTCTAGTGGACAGACTGGGCCAGAAAGGTCTAGAAGCTGAGAGTGGAGTCAGTGCTGGCTAGAGGGGAGGGAGTGGAGGCCGATCCCCAGGGAAAGGGGATGGAAAGGGCTATTTTTGCATGGACATAATTATAGCTAAAAATGTCATTGCGTGTCTGAAATTTTAATGGCATTGGGCCATTATCTATTTCCTATTGGTGCTATAACAAATCACCACAAACTCAGTGGCTTCAAACAACACGAATTTAATATCTCATTGTTCTAGAGGTCAGAAGTCAGAAATGGGGTGCCCGGGGCTAAAATCAAGGCCTTGGCAGAGTCATGTTCCTTCTGGAGGCTCTAGGAGAGAAGCCATTCCCCTGCCTTCTCCAGCTTCTGGGGAGCACAGCCCCTCCATCTTCCAAGCCAAGCACAGCGGTCAGAGCCCCTCTCACGTGGCTGTCACTCTGCTTCTTCCTCTTCTACTTCCATCTTCCACTTATATGGATGCTTGTGATTACACTGGGCCTCCCCGTAATCCAGGAGTATTTCCCCCTCGAAGTCAGTGTAACAATCCCAAATCCACCTGTGAGCCTAATCCTCTGCGGCCCCATAAGGTGACATGGTCACTGGATGTGGCTATGAGGGTGTGGGCACCTGTGGGGAGCCACTATCCTGCCTACCACAGGCTGGTGCAGAACAAAGGCTCATTATGCCTGAGAAAAGTACCCAGAATTCGTCCCAAGCAGGACATGACTGGAGTCATGAGAGGCCCTTGGTTCTGCTGTGTGGCACCCACCCCACAATTTAGTGGTATAAAACAACCGTTTTGTTATGCTCTCAGAATCTGTGGATCAGAAATTCATCCAGAGCTTGTCTCTGCTCCATGATGTCTGAGGCCTCAGCTGGGAAGATTTAAAAACTGGGTGTGACTGCCTGGCTGGGGTCTGGAGTCATCTGAAGGCCTCTTCCCCCGTGTGGCTGGCAGTTGATGCTGGCTGTTGCCTAGCACCATGATGGGAACTTGGGGCCTCAGCTGAAACACCTATGGGTGGCCTCTTCACGTGACATGGGCGCCCTCACAGTGTGGCCACCTCAGGTGGGTGAACTTCTTGTGGTGGCTAAGGCTCCAAGGGCAAGTGTCCCAGTTAGCCAAGTGCAGTCTGCCTTGCCTCAGACGTCACACTGTGACACTTCTGCCACATTCTGCTGGTTAAAAACAGGTTACAAGCCCCTGCACCCTCGATGCACAGGGAGGGGTGTTAGATTCCATCTCTTAATGAGGGAGAGACACGGATCAAGAAGAGCACGCAGGATGGGAGAGTGAGGAAAGCAGCCTGCCCCCTCTCTGAGCATCCTGGCGTGGCTGAGCCTCAGCAGCGTGCACTGGCGGTTTCTAGCCGCCCTTCCTTCCAGGGTTGCCAGACAGCAAACAAAAATACAGAACGTCCAGGTAAATTAGAATTTCAGATAAACAATGAATTTCTAAGTATAATTACATCCATTCAATGTTTAGGATGTACTTAGGCTAAAAAATATGTGTTGTTTTTCTGAAATTCAGATTTACCTGCGTGCTGTGCATCTTCTCCAGCCAGCATAATCCATTCTGAATGTCTATTTTTAAATAATTTGAACGTTGCTTCTGGATTCTAGGAGGGAGCAACAAGGGGCAGATTTGCAGAGGCAGCCCTTGAGGCCGGGAGAGAACTTCCGAGTGCAGACCCAGGGTGGTTAAGCTTGTTCATTCCTCACCCATTTCCGGCCTGACCCGCTCCACTTACCACCGTCTGTGAAAACACCGCCCAGCCTCCCGGCAATTAATGGAAAGCATGGAGCCCATTCTTCGGATGAGCTTTCAATTGGCCTGTGCCTGATTTTCAACTGCTCGTGAATAAATGGTTAACTCCGATCAGAAACAAAATAAAAAACCTCACCACTTATGAATAGAATGGGTTGAGAGATTACCTCATTGTCACTTCCATAGACCTCGCCATGGTCACCTTCCTCCTGGCCTGAAAAGCAAGTTGAATAGACAGCAGTTACTTACCATCTTGTCTGCCAGACACCATCCTGGATTGGCTAATCTCTTGACAACCTATCGGCTAGTTTCTATTATTGTTAACCACGCAAACCAAGAAACTGGGGACCAGCCGGAGGTCGCACGGACTAGAAAGCTGCAGGGCCAGGAATGGTCAGCCTGGGCCTCACTCCTGGCCTGCTTCTTAGTGTCTGTTCCACTCACTGTCTCTACATTTCTTGAAGGGCAACTGTCTCTTTCCTGAGGACAGAAGAGTGAGCTTGGGTCCACTAGCATTGGGGTTAACACATCCCTTTGGCTGCAGTTGTGGGATAAATATTGTTTTCCCAAATGGTATGTCCAAGGCCTAACCCCTGTCCCTATGAGTGTGACTTTATTTGGAAATAGGGTCTTTGCGGATGCAATGAAGTTAAGCATCTCAGGATGGGATCATCCTGGGTTTAGGGCGGGCCCTAAATCCAATGGCTGCTGTCCTTGCAAGAGAAGGGAGAGGGTAATTTGAGTCACAGACCCAGAGAGGGAAGACGGTCATCGCACGTGGAGGCAGGATCCGAGTCACACGTCTACAAGCAAGGAATGCCAAGGACTGCTGGCGGCCACCAGCAGCTGAGAAGGAGGGAAGAAACAGATTTCCCTTCAGAGTCTCCAGAGCAACCAACCCCACCTTGATCTCAAACTTCTGGACCCCAGAACCGTGAGACAATACATTTCTGTGTTCTCAGCTGCCTGGTTCGTGGTACTTCTCCATAGCAGCCCCAGGGGACCAAGACACCTACTGCCTAAGTGAGGAGATGGTCTATTTCTTAGGCCTGTCAGTAGCTCGCCTGCCGGGTCCCAAACCCATGACCCCAAAACCAAGCCTCCATGTTGCTTTTAGCCACACAAGGCCCAGGGTTTTAGCCTTCGCTGTTTGTATCAGACACGAAGGGTGATTCGTGATTCCGAGCCTGCCTTGGCCGGCCTGCGTGGCACTGGAGAAAGACAAATCACGTCCACCAAGCGCCTCCTGGGGTCTTCAGAGGGAAATTTAGAGCCATGTGGAGCCTGTGTGCTTTTCTTAGTCAAAGAATCAAAATTACGGTTTTTATAACTTGCGCCACCGAAGTACTTAAATCAACTCCAGGAGTGAGCCGGCCGGCCCGGAGGGGACGCGGAGGGCCCGTGGGTTTGGGGGGCGAGAAATCACTTGTTAAGTAAGAGGCTCACTGAGTTTAAATCAAAACGCAGCACCGCTGACTTCAGGAGGACTTTTAAAAGTATTACAGTTCCTGCCCTCCTCTGTGCAAACGACCCCGGAAGGGGCGAGAGGCAGAGCTGAATTTGGCTGGTTCGCTCGCCTCTCAGGGCGAATTCCGCTGTGTCACCTCCAGCCCTTGCCATAGCTCAAATACCATGAAAACAAACATTGTTGCATATCCGCCAGCCCGTTCCCCACAGCTCTTCCCTCCCTTTGCTGCTGAGGAGGCAGGTCTCTGACCGCGGGGCTGTGCTAACTCCCTAGAAAACGGCTTTTTGCAGAGCCAGCCGAACTCCTTTTTCCCCCTGAACTTCACAAAATGTGGATTCACCCCAGAGCCCCAGCACTCGCCCTGTGAAGACATCAGGCCAACAGGAGGGGGTTTAAAGGATTTGCTTAAGAGCAGCTTTGAAAACCTCAATCAGGTTGAGAACCAGCTCAGCGTGAAGCCAGCAGCCCTTTTCTGAGGGGTTTCTCTTTAATTTGCAAATGTGACCACAGAGGAAGGCAAGGCCAACAAGAGGAGGGCACGGATGAGATAAAAACACGTTCTTGTCCCCCACCTCCTCCACCTCGAGGAAGCCAGAGACCCTTCCAGGTGGACACCGTGTAAGCGAAATCTGTGGGATTTGGGAAACAAGATAAAACCACACATTCTTGTGATGCCCGCATGGCTCACGCCTTTTCCAGAGTCAGGCACTCGGGGATGCGCTGGGTTTGATCTTTGGGTTTGATTTTCTTCCCTCTGCTGCCTGTGCCCTGTGAGCATGGACAGCCAGGGAGTGAGCCCCAGGCCTCCTTCTGTGACTGCAACTGTCTCTGGTTGGAACCTGATCAAGTTCTGATCCGTTCCAAGCTCCCTTGTCCTATCAGTATAATGGGGACAAGGCCATCTCCTCACCAGCCTCGCAGGACGGGGTAGTTTGGAAGATCAAGAAAGGCTTGGACGTCAAGAGAGCTCTACTGACCGCCCGACTGCCTGTCATGTACCAGGCACTATGCCAAGTGCCCCCAGCGCAGGGCACAGACTTGCTCCTGTTTTATGTGGAAGGGTAGGGAGGCACAGAGAGGTGAAGGAACCCACCCAAGGTCACACGAGGCTAGGATTCCAACCCACGCCAAAGCTAGTGCTCGAAACCATCCCTCTAGGTCATCACGTTTCTTTGTAAGGACCAGCCAGTAAGTATTTTTGGCTTGGCAGGCGATCGGGTCTCCGTTGTATCTACCCAACTCTGCCATTAAAGCACAAAAATAGCCTAGGTGATATGTCAACAATTGGGCGTGGCTGTGTTCCCATACGGCCGTATTTACAAGAACAGAACATGGAACTGGGAGACCACGCTTAATGGGTTGGGGGCTTCACTCTGGAGGGAAGGAAGTGTGGAACTAGGTACAGTGGTGGTTGCATAACATTGTGAATGTGCTACATGCTGTGGAATTGTTCATTTTAGGATGCTTAATTTTATGGTAGGTGATTTTCACTTCATTAATTATTTTTTTAAAATGTAGGTGATGAACCCAATTTGACCTACAGGCCGTAGCTTGCTGATCCCTGCAAACTGGCCCTGCTCCCAAACCTGGTTAAAGAGAGATTTGAGAGGAGTTAGCAAGCAACTCTGTTTCTACTGCCAGCACCTTGAGCCGACTGTTCCATTTGGAGAGCAGGGACTCGACTAGGCAGGAGAGGCCACCAGCATCGCGGCTCTGTCAATTCCAGCTGAGTCACCACAGGCAAACTGTTCAGTCTCTCTGGCCTCAGTCTGCTCATCTGTAAGATGGGGATGATGGGGAGTTACGAGGATGAACTGAGTTTACACATGGGCACGATAAGAGTGTGCATGTAAGTGTTTGCTGTCACTTAGCTGTAGGAGCTTTCCTTACCCACCAGCTGCTGCTTGCTGATAAAGGGGAGCTCAGCCGGTGGCCCTCTTTGTTTTCTTTTTTCCTCAGCTTTATTGACATATTGTGTAAGTTTAAGGAGTACAATGTGATACTTTGATATATGTGTATATTGTGAAACGATTACCATAATAAGGTTAGTGAACACATCCCTGACTTCCCATGCTTCCTTTTGTTGTGGTGGTGAGAACATTTGCGATCTGCTCTCTTAGCAACTTGTAAGTGTCTTGTTAACTACAGCCACTAAGCTGCAAATTAGATCCCCAGATCTTATTCATCCTAAAACAAACTTTGTGCCACTTGACCAACATCTTCTCATTTTTCGCAGCCCTTGGCAGCCACCAATCTCCTCTTTGTTTCTATGAGTTTGGCATTTTTAGATTCCGCATATAAGTGAGATCATACAATGTTTGCTTTTCTCTGTCTGACTTATTTTACTTAAACTCAATGCCCTCAAAGTTCGTTCATGTTGTTTCAAATAGCAGGATTTCCTTTTTTTTATGGCTGAGTAATATTGCATTGTGTATATACTGCAGCACATTTTCTTCATCCATTCATCCAACAACCAACGGACATTTGGGTTGTTTCCTTGTTTTGGCTACTGTGCATAATGCTGCAATGAACACTGCTGATGTCTCTTCCAGATAGTGATTTCATTTTCTTCAGATATATACCTAGAAATGGAATTGTTAATCGCTGGGTCATATGGAAATACTATTTTTAATTTTTTGAGAAACTTTCCGACTGTTTTTCATAGTGGTTCTACCAATTTGTATTCCCACCAACAGTGCACAAGAATTCTCTTTTCTCCACACCTTTGCTAACACTTTTCATCTCTCCTCTTTTTGATGACAGCCATTCTAACAGGTGTGCAGTGAGATCTCATTGTGGCTTTGATTTGCATTTCGCTGACGATTAGTGATGTTGAGCACCTTTTCATGTAACCATTGGCCATTTGTATGTCTTCTTTGGGAAAATATCTATTTAGATCCTTTGCCAATTTTTAAATCAGATTATTTGGGTGTTTTTTTTTTTTTTTTTTGCTATCGAGTTGTATGAGTTCCGTGTATATTTTGGATATTAATCCCTTATCAAATATATGGTTTACAAATACTTTCTCCCATTCTGTGTTGCTGTATTGCTGCGTAGAAGCTTTTTAGTTTGATGTAGTCCCAGTTTATTTTCGCTTTTGTTGCTTGTGATTATGGTGTGATATCGAAAAATCATTGCCAAGACCCATGTAAGGAACTTTCTCTATATGCTTTTTTTCTAGGAGTTTTATGGTTTCAAGTCTTATGTTTAAATCTTTGTAATCCAGTTATTTTGTGTGAGTGGGATAAGATAGGGGTCTAATTTCACTGTTGTGCAGTTGAATATCCAGTTTTCCCAGCACCATTTACTGAAGGGACTATCCTTTCCTCATTGTTTGTTCTTGGATTCCTTATCGAACAGCTGACCACACATGTGTGGGTTTATTTCTGGGCTCTCTGTTCTGTTCCATTGGTCCATGTGTCGGGGTTTTTTTTTGGGGGGGGTACCATACTGTTTTGATTATCATAGCTTTATAATATAGTTTAAAATTAAGAAATGTGATACCTCCAGCTTTTTTCTTCTTTCTCACAATTGCTTTGACTATCCAGGGTCTTTTGTGGTTCCACACAATTTTAGGATTGCTTTTTCTATTTCTCTGAAAAATGCCGTTAGACTTTTGGTAGGAATTGCCTTGAATCTGTAGATTGCTTTGGGTGGTATGGACACTTTAACAATATTAATTCTTCCAATCCATGAATACAGGATATCTTTTCATCTATTTATGTCTTCTTCAATTTCTTTCACCAGTTTCTTATAGTTTTCAGCGTACTGATCCTTCACCTCCTTGGTTAAATCTATTCCTAAGTATTTTGTTGAGTTTGATGCTATCGTAAATGGGGTAGTTTTCTTTCTTGCTACTTCAGATAGCTTGCTGTTAGTGTGTATAAATGCAACTTACTTTTGCATGTTGATTTTGTATCCTGCAACTTTACTGAATTTGCTTATTAATTCTACTGGTTTTTTAGTGGCGTCTTCAGAGTTTTCTACATATAAGATCATGTCATCTGCAAAGAAAAATTAGCTTCTTTCTGTCTGATTTATCTCCCTTGTGTTTCTTTTTCTTGCCTAATCGCTCTGGCTGGGACTTCCAGTACTAGGTTGAATGGAAGTGGTGAGAGTGGGCATCCTTGTCTTGTTCCTGATCTTAGAGGAAAAGCTTTCAGCTTTTCACCACTGAATATGATGTTAGCTGTCAGCTTATCATATATAGCCTTTATTATGTTGAGGTACCCTCTATACCGAATTTGTTGGGAGTTTTTATCGTGAAAAGACGTTGAATTTTGTCAAGTGCTTTATCTATATCTATTGAGATGATCATATGGTTTATATCCTTCATTCTGTTATTGTGGTGTATCACCTTTATCAATTTGCATATGTTGAATCTTTCTTGCATCCCAGGGATAAATACCACCTGATCTTGGTAAGGCTGAGACGGTTTGGAGCAAGGTCATGGGCTACTTCAGAACCTACAACTGGGACCGAAGTCTGTGGGCTTATTACCCGATGCGTGGGGGGGGGGGGTGACTTCTTCCAGGTCCCTTGGAGTATGGTGCTGATCATAGGACCGAGGACCAATGAGGCTGTAGCTGAGTCCTCAGGGGTATAGGGCTGTTTCTGGGCTTGTAGTCAAGAGCACAGTCAATGAGTCAGCCGCCTGTCTGCAGACCTGGCTTCTCCAAACAGCTCTACTGCGTGTTGATTTCAGAATCTCTTACCTGATCCCACAGCTCCCACAAAGGTGCATTTGTCCATGGACGGACGCCAAATTGTTGAGGAGGGGATATGAGTGAGGGACCTCCTATTCTGCTATCTGCTGAGGTCAACTCTCTCAGCCATGGTTTCTAGGTGTCAGCACCAGCGAGCCCTCAGTACGCATCATAAGGGCAGTTTAGCGGCAGCTCCAGACAGATGCGGCTGCTTCCCAGGATTCAGGAGGCTCTGTGAACAAAGACTGGGCTTGATAACTTGTCTTTATTATGAGTTTAACACAAATGCATCCTAACTTCTCCATTCTTTGGGTCTCACAGCTCCTATTATTGTCCGGTTGACAAGAAGAGACTGTGTCTGCTTAACCACAGAATCCCGATCTTTACACAGGTATTGGTCAGAGTTCAGGAAGAAAATAGACCAGGGACATGTGAAGCAGGAGACTTTAGTAAAGAGATATTGTCCAGATCGCAGCATGTTGAGAGAACCCTAGGCTGGTAATAGCAGGAGAACCATTTCCATCCCAGGACCTGAAAGAGAAAGAGGAGGGAGCAGTTACAGGGACCCAGAGAGGAGAGCTGTACAGAGCCACTGATGTACGGATCCATGACAGAAATGGTGGCTTCAGAAGAAGGATATAGTCAACTTGCAACAATGGAGCAGAGAGGGAATAGGAGGAATGAATAACTCAACAATTCTTCATTCTCAGATGGGCTTTCCCAAATAGGGGCAAAGCCAGCCATCAGCCCCTCCGGGCTTACATCATCTCCACAGCAGCCATCTCAGCCAACATCTGATGGTTTGGGTGAAGGTCCCAGAGAATGTTCTGATTGGCCAGGATTGAGCCATCGCTGTTGCCAGTAGGATAAAACATTCTGATTGGCTAAGTCTGGATGCCAGGACAATGAAGGCAAGGAAGGGAGCAGATGAGAATTTCATCCACTGACATCCACTGCCCTTGTTCTTCACAGGCAGATGGCTTCTCTGGCCCCACAGGTCATCAGCATTTTGCAGTTGCCTTCTCCAGAAGGACACGGATCTCCCTGGATCTGTTTATCCTGATTGTAGAGTAAGACCCTCCCTGAGTCCTCAAAATGGGGTTAAAATCAGGCTATTTTAACATTTATCAAAACTTCAGTGAAGGGTTGGAGGGGCAGAAAGAAGTTGAAAGAAGACCGTGATTTCAAGCCAAGGCCCCCATAGGAACGGGCTCCTGCTGGACGTGCTTCTCTTTAACGCTCAACCTGACACCATGTTTCTGCAGCCAGCGCACCAGTCCCGGGACCCCACCTCTGTCTGCCATCAAGAGAAGTATTTTGGAACGAATGGAAAGAAAAATACCCCTTCCCCCACCACACACACACGCGCACACACGTGCGTGCGCACACACACACAATCTCCAGTTCATCTCCCAAGGCACACCATCAGCGCAGAGGTGAATGCTGTCCACAGCGATGGTCCCTTCAAATACCATGCAGGGCAATCTCACTCCTCTTTACCGAGAATTGCTCCATTCCCAAACAGGGTTTTGACTTCCTGTTGGCAAAATCAAAGGGTTCACTGAAATGCTTTGTTTTATTTTGTTTTCTGAACTAAAAGAGCAGTCTTCCCTGGGGCTGGCCCCGTGGCCGAGTGGTTAAGTTCGCGCGCTCCGCTGCAGGCGGCCCAGTGTTTCGTTGGTTCGAATCCTGGGCGCGGACATGGCACTGCTCATCAGACCACGCTGAGGCAGCGTCCCACATGCCACAACTAGAAGAACCCACAACGAAGAATACACAACTATGTACCGGGGGGCTTTGGGGAGAAAAAGGAAAAAATAAAATCTTTAAAAAAAAAAAAAAGAGCAGTCTTCCCTCCCAAAGATGGTGCAGAAAATTGCTGAGAGCTTTAAAATAGCAGCATGTTCCCACTCCCCCCCATCAGATATTCAAAAATATCAGGGTCTAGACTCAGAGTATCCAATTTTCACAAGGACAAATTAAAATCAGAATGCATTATTGCAAAAACCTATTTCCTGCTGGGAAAAATTGACCTGCCATGTGTCAAGGGGGAGAACTCTAGAAAGACGTCTCCATTTTCCCTCTCCGTAGAGAATCGTAGCTGGACCTCAGGGACCCACAGGTCAGGAGCTCTGTCAGTTTGGCAAAACGCATTCTCTCTTCTTCCACCCACCTCTGGAGCTACACTGTAATCAATCCCTCCTGGGTCCTGTTCTCGCTTTTTCTCATTTAAAATTAAAAAGAAAAAAAAAGAGGTTTTTAATAGATGAGCTCTCTCTGCCACCCCCAGCCAAGCCTTTGCAGTTTCCATAATCACAGAGGCAGGAGATCAGAACAACAGATGAGATTGTGTTCTGAGGTTCTGTCTGCATCCCCTGCAGTGGGGGATGTTTTGCCCAATGGAGGTTTAATTGGTACCTTTGCATTCTGAAGATAATGCTGCTCCATTATCTGCTATTGTTATAAACATTTTATGGTTTTAGAGAAAACCCTTTTCTTTTCATGTGCCTCTGCTCAGATTGCCTCATTGTCTCCTTTGTTTGGGGGAATGTTTACCACTTCTTCTGGAATCGCTGGTTTTCAGTGAGGAAACCAACTGAGATCGATATGGGCATTAAATATTGATCCGGGAGGCAGGGCCATCGTGGTGCAGACCAGCCAGCAGCCACCACCTCTATGCAGCGCTCTCCTGGACTCCTGATTCCTCCTCTGGGACGTCAGGACCCCAGCCTGCATCCCAGGGAAGCTGGAACGGTGTCAGATCATCAGATCTTCTCCAGCTCTGTCGAATGGACTAGGAGGCCTCTGTATGCTAGTTTTCAGCAGGGGATGTGCACGCCGTGAACTGTTCTTTCCAAAGCACGGTTCTCCTGGGGGCCTCTGCACACTCCCTTCACAGTCGTCGGTGCCAGGAGATGGCCAGCCAGCTAAAGAACTTACTGCTGACCTGCAGGAAATGCTTGTGGAAACAAGGACGAGGGCTCTTGTTGGAGGGTTGTTGATCCTTTCTGCATGCGGGGCTGATCCCAGGGTCCACAGGGCGGCTGAGTGCAAGGAGCAGACTGATTCTAAAGGAACCGCTGACCCAGCAACGCTATTCCCTTCGCTGTTTGCGTGACAAGCTGCTCTTTTTGGAACCCAACAGTTTGAAGGGACTGAGAAAGAAAAATCCACAGATGCACAAGATTTTCCACGTGCTTCCAGAGGGGTTCTAGCTTTCCTGAAGCCACACCCGGGTCCCAGGCTCAGAACCCTAGTCTCTCAAGTCTGCTCTGAGAACATGTTTATTCATTCATTCATTTACTTAATAAACGGTGCTTTGAGAGTTTATTAGGTAACAGGTTCTAGTGATACCCAGGTGAATAAAATAGACATAGTTCCTATCCTTTGGGGACTTACAGATTTTTGGGATTTTCCAAACTATAAGCAAATAAAGAGTTGCAAATTGTGCAAGTTCTATGAATAAAAGAAAACTCCAATCAGCAGTAATAGAGGTGACCTGGCATGGATGTGGGTGGTCATCCACTAGAAAGCTGGTCAAGGAGGGAAGACCTTTGTGAGGACATGGCATGTGAGCCCTGCAGGCAAAGAACTGGGGAGCATGTTCCAGGCTGAGGTAGGACATGTGCAAAGGTCCTGAGGTCAGGAGGTGCTCAGCATGGCCCAGCACAGAATGGAGGCCAGTGTGGTTCAAGCGTAGGGAACCAAGGGGACAAGGGGGAAAGAGAAATGGGACCAGATCTAGTAGACGCCTATAGGACAGGTAGGAGTTGGCACTTTTGTTCTAAGTTTAATAAGAAGTTAAGCAAGGATTTGACATGATGACCCAATTTAGGTTTACAATTCCTCTTCAGCTGGAAGGGCAGGAATGGGAGAAGGCTAACCAGTGCAGGGATCCAAATGAGGGGTGATGACTGCTGGAACTCAGGGGGTCATGGTGGTGATAGGGAGAGGCAAACTCATTTGGGGTAAATAAGTGGTGTGCTGGTGAGCCAGCTATCTGAAATAAAAAGAAGAAAAGCCCTGAATGTTAGGGTTTGCCAATTTCCATGGTGAAAATCCTCCCACCAATTCCAAGCCACCCCCGTGAGGTCTCTGGACGTGGAGTTGAGAAGTGGGGTGCACAGCCCGCTGCCACCCCCGCTGGTCGGAAGGAGGAACCTCAGGCCATGAGGCTGAACTGAAGACGACGGCGAGGGGCGCACTGAGGAGCTCCCACGTTTGGGTTTGAGTGGTTGGGAGGGTGGCAGAGCATGGGTTGAGCAGAAAGAGAACGGAAGGGGCGCAGATCTGCGACAGGGCAGGGCCCGTGAGAACAGAGCCGACTTGAAGCTCCTCCTCCTCCAGGAGGGGTGCCGCTGGCCCCAGCCTCTCCGCCCCTTCCTCAGCCTCCCTTGTGCACTGGTGTCAGTTCTGCATAATCAGTGTCCGGAAACTGGTCTGCCCTCTCCAGGTGTGCGTAGAGTCACGTGGGCATCTGTGCAGTGAGTTATGGAAACAAGAGTGCTGGCCTGGGAATCCAGAGGGCCAGGAAACCGAGGCAGGAGGATATTAAGCTCGGGGTTACGTGGCTGGTGACTGGGTCAACCCAGGCCTGCTGGCCTGAAAGGTGGAGCTTCTCCTCCACGCCCAGTTGCTGGATGTGTTGATTGTTAAAAATCTATTATAAACAAAGCAGAAACACTGAACAGGGGTTTTTCCCTCATTTTTTCCCTCTATGTCTATTTTCCCAATTAAATTATTATGCATGAGGAGAAGGAACCCAGCGCTGAGAAATGCAGAGTTAAACATTCCCTCTGTGGTGAGGGGGAGAAGGAATGAACTCAGCCTAACCCCTCAGCACCGGGGGGAGACGGTGTCAGATGGTTCATCTGGAAATCACACAGGTGTTGAGCTTTGAGCTTTTGTCCAGTGTTAATCCTGCAGGCGCTGGTTAAGCTGAGGGGCTGGGCCTGGTGGACCTGGTGGGTCTGAGCCCTGCTGAGATCAAAGCTCAATCCAGAAAGCTTCCCACTGATGTTCTTGGGTGTCTCCCACCATCTCCGGGCAAATTTCAGAGCAACTGTCAAAGCTGGCAGATGATATTTATATCAGGATGCTGTTTGTATTTATTTATTTAACATCTGGTGATGGCAGCCACCTGCCCGTTACACGATATTAACAAAACGCGCAATGTTGACGAGTAGCTCAGGAGGCTCTTGTTTTTGCTTCTTCGTCCTTTTAACCCGGGATCCGCATCCGGGGCAGATGTGGAGGTGAGGAGGGAGCAGGCAGTCCAGAGGCAGATGGACGTGCTGTGGATGCTAGCCCAGGCTTTATTCACTCTGTGATTTGGGTGAGCGTCTTGAACTCTCTGAGCCTCAGTATTCCTGTTTGTGAAGCGAGAGCAATCTTAGCCCCACATCACAAGTTGTTCTGGAATTACGCAGCCACCACGTTTACTATGCGAGTGACCGTCATTGTCATCACCTTCACGCTCCTGACTGGCGTCCAACGGACGTGGGCTAAACTGCTGGCTCTGCCCCTGTCCTCACTGGCCATTCATTCATCCCCTCAGCAGTGCGTGTGGGTGCCTCTGTCTAAGTGGTCCTCAAGAGTTTTGAGTGTAACCTGGATGTCTGCTCAAGCCGCTGCTCCGTCTGCCCTGCGGTTTCTCGACCCCCTGCGGCCACTTCCCCCCAGGTCTCGGCCTTTCCTGGTCTCTCTTGCTTCTTTCTCTCTCCTCTGATCTAATTGTGACATCTGGCTCTTTTTTCTCTCTGACACACACACACGCCCCACTCACAGGGGTCTGTGTGTCCTAGAGTGGGAGGGTTTCCTGTTACAGAATCCGTGTCTGCCCATCAGCCCTCCTGCATCTCTGTTCTGAAAAGCCCTCGGCTGCTCCTGCTCTGGCCCTCTGCACCCGCTCCGCCCCCTCCTCCCCCTCCTCCTCCTCCCTCCCTGTCCTCTCCGCTCTCTCCAGCCCCAGGGCCTGTTCCTACGTGGAATTCCTCCACCCGCAGGAAGACATGCTGATTCTGAGGTGAGAGCAGAAAGGCTCTGCTCCCACTCCTTGGTCCTCCTGTCTGAGGATCTTTGACACAATATCTCCAAAAACACGACCCTGAGAAATTCCCTTCCCACCTCCATCTGCTCCCGGTGGCGCAGGGCCATCTGTGGGCCCCACAGAAAACCTGAAACCTTTAAAGGCTGAAAACCAGAGAGTTTAGAGGTCATTTGAAAGCACTGCTTTAAAGGGGCTGTTTCCAACTTAGCACAACTATGCCCCAGCTTGGAGGGGCTCCTGCCCTGGGTGCCGAGTCCCAGACCCACAGCCGAGTCCTTTCTGCAAAGGCCCTCACCGAGATGCAGAAATTAAGAACTGTTACCACATTAAGGGTTAAATGGAAAAGATATTATTAATTTTCCATTTTTAGCCATGAAATTTGCAGCCATACGCTTATGCGAAGTATTATTTTAACCTTTATATTTCTCTTTACATTACTTTCTGAAGACAAAATTAAAAGTTAAAAGTTGATACCTGACATCAAAGCTCAGCATGCTAAAGAGCACAAGCCATGAAAAAATAAGAAGAAAGGGCCGTCTTTGAAGACTTGGGGATGGAAATATCTCAGGAGGAGCTTGAGTTGTCTATAAAGATGTCTATCAGAGAAACAGCCTATAAAGATATATGCGGGGAAAGAGAAATCAGATGTGAGGACTTTGGAATGAGTCCCTATAGTTAAAATAGCATAAAACAGCTGAAGAGCTTTCCAGAAACTAATCAAGACAGTGTACAATAATGTGTACCTGTCAGCTAACCTATATTTCTTTTCTATTTATAAACTGTGGGGTTTTGTCCTGTAGCTCCAAGAAATGTAACACTTCACATCAGCTCATCTTCCCTGCTTCAGTCAAGACTTCTCATGTGCTGCCACCTGCCTGCAGTGGGCCCAGGGGGATCACCCACAGTTTATGAGGGCAGAAAATTCTTGCTCAGCTCTCAACGCCCCTATTTTTCCAAAGAGCCCTAAGACAGGGAAAAACTGAACCTAAGGATCTTTTGCGTGTCTTTTCTGATTATAAGAAAAGTCTCTGTAAATGAGCCATGAGTATAAAAAAATAGACCAGATGATTATTGTGTTGGGGGAAAAGATATCCATCAAGTCAAAAGATAGTAGTAGATTGATAGAAAATACTAATAACAATAACAACAATGATAATAATGAAATCACTAGCATTTACTGAGAGCTTGTAACGTGTCAGGCACTTAAGCTGTTTTATTTTGTGCTATGGCCACTTTAAGTAGATATTATTATTTCCATTTTATACATGAGAACACTGAGGCCTGGAGAGGTTAGTGTTGTCATGACATGCAGCTGGGGGTCCTAGAATTGGGCAGTTGATTCCGTGGTGGGGTTCAGAGCCTGGCACCTGATTTGTTCATAAGGATGGACCCTGTCATCCTCCCTTACCAGCCACCAGCTGAATACAGCATAAGGTTTATGAGCCATTCGCTTGTTTATTTTCACCCGTCACTTTCTAAAAGGGACTTGCAGTTTCGTTGAGGAGCATCCCAGGTCTCCGGAAGGTTGCTGGGCCTCTGTACTTCAGTCAGGGCCCAAATTAAGAAACTTCAGCTTCTTCCAATCTTTTCTTTATTCATCTAAATAATAAATACTCGTGTCTCCTTATTGTGACAAATGCCCCCCTTTACTATAAAGTGTCTCGGTGCCTCTTGGTGATGGATTCTTCAGAACTCCTTGAAACCTTGCCTCTTGTTCCTCCAGGTTCCACCCCTGTGCCTCCGCCTGCATCTGTTTTACTTAAACCCAGCAGCCAGCCCGGTCAGCCACCAGCACACATGTGGTTTCTCGCTCTAGAGGCGTTCCGTCATCCCTGAGCTCCAGCTGCACTGAGCCCCTCCAGGCCGGCTGCGGCCAACGTCTGACCTCGCCCAGCCACACCCCCCTGCCCGCTCTGCCTTAGGACCTGGACACCCACAGCCGGCTTTGCCTTCAGCCTTGCTGCCCATCAGGAGGGTTTTCCAGCTGCCAGGCCGCCTGCCTCTTTCCTCGTTTCAGCCCAACTCTCTCATGGGCAGGAAGGCCAGCACTGGGCTCCCCGGGTCCTTCCTACCCGGGACCCGAGACGTTCAACTCCAGTCAGAAAATATGGCTCAGGATCCAGGGAACCTTCTGCATCAGAAGAAAAAGCAGATAGGCAAGAAGGTGCCTTTGCTTTGACAAAAAACTGCCAGATCCTTTAAAGTGCCCGTGTCTACAGACAAAAATGGCTCCTAAATAGAAGTGAGAGTTGACTTACAGCACAGAGACTCTTCCCACAGCGTCCTGTCATTAATACATGAGCACGAAGTTCAGACCCAAACACCTTTTTGAAAATACAGAAAACAAAACAAAGCCAATGAACAAACGCACACCTCTCGGTGCTTTCCTTGCCCGAGAGCGTCATGGAAAGGACTCCCCAGCTCTGCGGCTCTTCTCCGGGGTCAAGCAAGCAGATCAGCTGCAGTGAGACTGTCCGAGGCTTCAGTTCTCTCACGGTGTGGATCGTGCTGGTTCTATCCTCCTCTTCTCCACGAGAACAGGAGCGGAGGGCTGCCTGGTGCAGCCTGCACTGATGGACCTCCACCTGTACCGCGCACCCTGGAGGCACGGAAATCTACCTGAGGGTTTGACCGACATACAGGAATGCACATGTGTAGGTTGCATGTGTGTCACGACGAGCAGCTCATGCCAGTTTGCCCGACTTATCCAATTTTAGCTCTGGAAGTCCTGTGTCCTGGGACCTCCCACACTCTGGCCAAACCAGGATGATTGGTTGCCAGAGGTATATCCATATGGAATGGACAGGCTTCTTTCCTCCTCCTTTTGGCAGCTGGCTCCTCCTGAAGTGGCGATGCTGGAAGTTAAAACATAAGGCTGAGAGGGAGACGGACGCTCTTTGGGCAAAACAGAGGAGTTGGCGGCTTGTAAGATCCCCTGGTCTTCTCGACGTTCTGCCCTGAAGCCTCATCACCTGGGACCTGGGCTTCTGAAGCCACTCGCTTCAGTAGCAGACAGAGACGGAGAGAGGAGCTGGAGAACCACATGGAGGGCGGCCCCAGAAGGGGTTGGCCCCAGCCCTGCTCTCCTGGTGGGGGTGCTCTGGACCCCAGACCCCAGGCCCACAGAACCACAGCCAGGAACTCTCCTCTGCTGACGTGTGTGGTGTTTCTATATGTCTGATTAGATATATAGATAACCCCGGTTTAAATAATGGGACATCAGGGCTGCTACTTCTGTTTCTAGCATGTCCACAAAGAGGAAAATTAGAGAGGAAGAAATAGATCAAATACTGAGTCCAGGACTGCGTCTCTGAGCAGCCTGGCAGCACACAGTGGGGAGACCTGCCACAGGCCAGGACAGAGAATACGGCTACATTCCAAGGCAGGACTGAGGCTCAAGGGAGCAGGAGGGCCGGAGAAGGGAGAGCTTCAGAGGGAAGAAGGTGATCAGGCTCAGAGTTGATCCCTGCACGGGCCTGGGGAGGGGCAGTGGAGTGCCAGGGCGTGGGGCAAGCCCTGTGGCAGGGTGGACGTGAGAAGGAACTTTGGACTCTGAGGCCATATTGAGGTCGGTGGTAGAAAGGGGTCAAGTCCTGCTTCCAGACTAGCCTTTCATTTATTCACTTATTGTGCACCTACGGGATGCAGGCATCACTCTAAGTATCAGGGCTCTGATGCAGCAGGGACCAATCCGGTCCCCATGTTCAGAGGTGTGCAGAATACCTAAGGCCCTTATTTTATTTCCATCAAAGGAATGGCCACTCTGAGCCTCCATCCTTCCTGGCAGGAGGAAAATTCAACCACACTTATTCTTGGGGATCAGCTCTTGTCAGGGTTTTTCAGAAATTCCAGGAGCTGAGGCCACAATAAGGCATTGGGGAGGCAGCTCTGGTCACTGGTCCTCAGGCCAGGGTGTCTGTGTCCCAGGGTGAAGGTCCATCCAGATCCAGGGGCTCTTGGTTTTATACCCATCTTGAGCTGCAAGAGTCTTCAGCTAGGAGCTTTGAGGCGTGGGGCAGGTATCCCACACAGGTGCATCCCTGAGATATAGCCAAGGCTGGGCCGCTTAGAGACCCCCATCCCCTAATCCATTCCTCCCTGTCCCTCTGCTCCTGGGCGGGGCACCTCCTTTTCCTTTTTTTTCCTGCAGTTTCAACTCCTTTCCAGCTTCCCAATCTCATCTCCTTGCATTCTCCCCAACCTCAGCTACTTCTGATACCCGCCAAGGTCTTCTCTGCCTCAGAGCCTTTGCACCTGCTGTTTCCTCTGCCATCAACGCTCTTTCCTGGATTTTGCTGTGTCCTCTAACTTTGATCTCATCTCAGTTGTCGTTTTCACCAAGGGACCTTCCATGATCACTCGATCTTAATGGTTCTCATCTCTCATCACTTTTTATCACACGCACTGTTAGATTTCCTTTATAAAACACATCGCCATCCTGTTGATTATGCTTCTTTACTGCACGTCAGTCCTGGCAGAATGTAAGCACACGAGGGTAGCGACTTGTCCTGTCTTGTTCACTGCTGAACCCCTGGCGAACGTCCCAGTCTCTGGCACATAGTCGGTGCTCAGTAAACACCTGCTGAATGAATGATGATGAACTCAGAGTCTGGCTCCTCCCGAGCACAGTTCCGTTCCCTTAGCACTCCCACCTGCCTGTTCCAAAGAGCCCCTGTGACAGGAGAGGACTGACTTGAAGCGAGCCGTTTTATCTCCTTTCTGGAAGTCATAAAGCACATCTATCTATCTTAATTGAAAAATAAGAAGAGACAATAAAATGCGTTGTTACAGATTGGATGGGTGAAACAATTGGCCTGACAGTAATCTAGGAATTTAATTATAGCAAAACATGCCCATGTAATACACAAACTCAGGAAGGAAGAGTTGAAGAGGTCCAATAAATCATTGCTTTTAAAAACAGAAGAAGCCTTTGTAATCGTCCAGTTACTGCTGATGGGGCCATAAAGAAGCTCTAAGCAGGCTGGGAGCCATGCTTCGTGAGCTTTAATGTGCGCGCTTCTTTAGGATGGAACGCAGCCTGCGAGCGGGCGAACTATGTGCTTATTTGTCTCAAATGCGAAGCAATCACACAGGGTGGGGATTGCCGGTGAGCAAAGATCCTTCACGGCCAAGTGCAGGGTCCTCACACCTTTAAGCAGGTGTCCAAGGAACGAGGCGGGGCTGAGGGTGGCCAGAAGCAGCTGCAGCCCCCGCTGAGCAGACAGACAGGTTCCGGGGCTCACCCAACCCCACCCAGACCCGGCTGCCTCCCTCCAGGCTCCGGAGGACCAAGGGCAACCTTCTGGGGCCCACTGCCCCCAGAAGCGGTGCAGGCACCCAGGGGCCTCTTCAAGCATTTCCTCTCTGGCCCCTCCTTGCAAGGCCAGCTCCTCAGAGAGGCCTCCCGCTTGTCCATCTGAAGAAACCACCACCACCGCCCCTCACCGCCCACCCGCCACCTGTTCAGTCTCCTTCCGAGCATTTACGCCCTTGGAAAGGGGCGCGGCTGATGGTTTATTCACACCTGTGGGGCTCCCCAGGTGAATGTGCACGCGGGGAGGGGAGGGCGGGCTCTGACGTGCCTCGCCTCCGCCTCCGGTTCCTGAACAGGCCAGGCCCTGCTGACCTGGTGGGGTGGGATGAGCAAGCACATCACAACACAGCCCTCCGTGGACCCAGAAACAGAATGTTCCCCCCACGTCACCCCCGCAAGGAAGCGAGTGCAAGGAAGGGGAGCGGGTGTCAGCGGAGGCTTCAGACCCCGCCCGGGATCTGCAGAGGCAGCTGGGGACTGGGATCACAACTGACGTTTAGTCTTAAAGTGTTTACTGAGGGCCAAACCCTGTGAGATGACTTCCACTATGCTCACACACACACACACACACACGCACACACAAACTCTTGTATATGTATATACATAAATTTACAAATATGTATGCTTGTATTATATGTTGTTATTATAATTATCATTATTAATGACTGTGCTAATGACAGAATGGATTAAAATGCACAGTGAGCATTTTCTAGCTGTCTCGCTCTGGTACATATGGTAGAATTACACTTCCCGGCACCCATCCCCCTGTGCTGTGGGCTTTTGTAATCAGTTCTGGCCAGCGAGTATGAGTGGAATGGGACATGCCACCTTCACACCTGAGCACCTCGTGGGTCTCACACCAGCAGCGAGGCGCTGGGGTGGAGCTGCTCATCAGCCTGGGTCTCGAGCTTGAGCCTTGAGGAGCAGCCTCCACTCCGCGGCCACAGGTGCGGTGCTGAGAAATGCACATTTACCCTTTCAAGCCCCTGTGACCTGTAAGCTGTTTGTTACTATGACTTAGTAGTCAACAGTCTGGTCTTTGCTGACAGTTTCATTGGTTTTTTTCTTTACGTAAAAATAAAATACAACGTAAAAATTCCCCTATCACAGAAGTTAGCGGAACTCACCCACATTCTCACTACTAAGGGATTTGTCGGTGCTCCAGAGAGTACCCTTCCAGGGTGTGTATGTGTCTATTTAGCTATGTGTATATGTGTGTGTGTAAATACCGGAAGAGATGGGGAGAGATGCCTATATATGTACGTGCCTGCCTCAGATTTTATCATTTTGGTCAATTCTTAGATTTTCAAGTCATCTAACCTTACAAGCAAGTAAATTTGAGCCCAAGGCGAGGTCTTGATGCACCTCAGTCTCTGAGTTGAAGAACAGAACTGCCTGGGACCAAAACCAGATCTTCTGACTCTCAAGAAAGCGCTGATCCACTGTAACTCACTGTTTCCTTCATTTCTGTCTCTTCTGATGAAAGGGGATTTTGTTCCCTTGCCTTAGAGCGCAGCATAGGGGTACTTCAAACATCCTCATTTCTTTGGAGTAACTTTCATTCTTCCCCTTTCTTCCACCTTCTCTCCTCTGATTCTTTAAATTACTCTATGTCCTTGGGCTGTTTTGTTCTTCTAAAGATACGGAATAAACTCCTGGATCCAGCTGCTCCTCTGTGGATTGAAGCAGGCTTTGTCAGAAGGTTGTTGGAGGACGCCGTGCACCAGCATTGCGTGGGATGCGTGCTGCACATCCAGACTCCAGACCTACGGGAATGAAAATACCATTTGGGGCCCAGGGCTTGGCCTGCTGAGTGGTCACCTCCAGGATAATGTCCTCATGCCGTCGACACTGAGAACCACTGAAGTGATAATTAAACAGGTGTAGTCCTGGGCTCACCTTTCTTATCTGTAAGGTAGTCATTTGGTGGCTGGGGGAAGGAAGGTCAGGGTGGGACCTAGTATTTATAAAGAAGCCAAGGTTTAGCAAGAACTGTGTAAGTCTGGTCTGTCCTCCGTTGTCTTTGATGGCATTGGCACGGTGAGTGTGTCCCTCCCCTGCAGTGGGCAGTGTTGTTGTGCTGGCCTAGCACCTCTGCCTGGGTCACAGCACTTGTATTTTCCTTTGGGGAGCCACCCTGCTCCCACTCTTAGCCAGTGTGGTTTGGGTGGGGGCTGACTCCACCCGGCTAGAGAGAGCGCACCAGCCCGGCCTAGCACATCAATTTATCCCATCCTATGGCTACAGTCACTTATTAAGGGGTTGGCTTAACTCTCATCCATCAATCAAGTGAGCCCTGGAACTTGTGCTGAGACCCTTAGGAAAGGCTTCCCTCGTTGCTGGAACAGGAGCTGGTGGGAGATGAGCGCAGAACTGCTGGTGGTCCTCCTTGCCACCGTCTGTGGGAGCCTGCCCCAGAACGAAATCAATGGAGGGGAACACAAACCCGACAGCAGAGTTTGAGCTTCTACAATTGGCCTTGTCCTAAGTTGCCAGCTCATGGGAGCTAATAATTTTCTTGTTTTCAATAAGCCAGTTTATATAATGTTTCTGTCACGTACAAACAAAAGATTCCTGACTAACACATCTGTCTCCTACTCCCCAATCTTGGTTTCACAAATTGCTTGTGACGCTGGGCCTGGGGCTCTGAGCTGACAGCGGTGTTTGCAGAGGTAATTGGCATTCCTACAGGGGGCTATTCTAGTGACAGTCGGGCCAAGCAACTCCCAATGCCAAATGCATCGCCAGGGACAGTCACACACAGGTGGTTGGTTTGTCTCAGCAGACGGTGGGACCAGCTCCCTCTGAGCCAAAAGCCCAAGCACAGGAGGGACCAGTTGGTCCGCCCCATCTCCTGTTGCTTCCTGAGGAGGCAGAGAACTCTACTTGGAGACTCTTCAAGGTCTGTTCAGAGGTTCTGCCATTCATTTCCTGCCAATCATGCTGGCCCTGGCTCTAGCAAAGGGCTGGCTGCATCCTCCTCATCCATCTCTGGAGATGGGGAGCAGGCAGGAAACTGCAGACCTGGGTTCTAGCTTTGTCTTCATTTTTAAGAATAGAGCAAATTGAGACTACTTCAGGGAGTTCCAGTATGTGAATGATAAAACAGGAAACTCCTCTTCCAAACAAATGTAGGATTTCGTGGTTCCAATAGGTTGGGGAAATGCCCGTTTAAATAAAGTCAAATCGATTTTGCACTGCAGGAATATGCAGAACGTCTGACACGACACATGCTGTGACTCTCCAAGAGGCAGGTGTGGTGGCAGCTTTTGCCAATAACACATGCCCGTTGGACCCTTGTCTGGGGAATGTCTCTCTGGATTACACGTTCTGTAGCAGGCTCCATGGGAATATTTTCAGGCTAAAGATGCAGAAGTGTTCCCCTGCCGTGGCTTGGGGATCCCCTGCAGAGAACGTGCAGGACTGGGAACAGGGGCATGAGGAGTGGGCATCACTGTGGGCCTTGCTCGGTCCCGGGCTTCAGGAGGGTGGCGGCTGCCTCTCCCACTGCCGCTCTGTCTGCAGCCCACGGCGGTGCCCGAGGTGCGGCTGGCTCTCTGTGCGCTTGCCGGAGGAGGAGTCAGGCCACATCCATGCAG
The DNA here is from genome assembly GCF_037783145.1 of Equus przewalskii. NCBI lineage: Eukaryota > Metazoa > Chordata > Mammalia > Perissodactyla > Equidae > Equus > Equus przewalskii. The sequence goes on from NC_091851.1 coordinate 46,496,330, forward strand.
CGTGGGAACAAGGTGACATGAGGAGGAGCTGCCTGTAGCCTCTGAGAGACTTTGATGTGAAGGGAGGGAGTATTTGTTCTCCTTGTCACTTTCGAAGCCAGAACTGGGGTCAATGGGTAGAATTGCCATAGAAGAGGAAATCAGCTCAGAATAAAAGAAGCTTTTCTAGCACTTGGTGGCAGTTCAACAGACACGGGCCTCCTCCAGCAGTAGGAACCCGTGGATTACTTCACAGGGATTTACGCCTCAGATTCCGGGCTTGCCCTCTGCGATTTCTGATGCTAAGTCCTGGAGTCTAGGATCATGTTGAAGTAACCATGTGTGCTCCCTCTGTAACTTCTTAATCTACCGTCTAAGCCGCTTCCAAAAGCTGCGGGCGTTGAACTCCATGTTTGCTGAGCTGACTTCAAATATTTGTGGGTATCGGAAGTGTTTCTTATTTGCCCTGAGAAATCCTGAATCCGTACAACTGGGTACCGTTTGGTTTTCTTTCATAAATTCAACACATATAACAATCAAAGAACAAAAGAGAGTAGTTGAAAGAACAGTGTGTCTTGTGCGGGTTGGTTTGTAGACTGACTGCTTTCTTGGTAACGGCGTCTTAGGTCGGGCTGCGCGCCCTGAGAAGTGGATCCATGCAAATGTAATTTGTTAAGAAGGGGTCCTCGGGGAGTAGAGTGCTCTTACAAAGTGTGCTGTAAGTCCCTGTGAGGTGGGGGAGGTGGCAGAAAGGAATTGGGCTGAGATTTATGCAGAGGACCCAGGAATGCCGGATCCTCGATGCCCCCTGCACCCCTTCGCCACAGAGCACAGAACCCCAGTGCACTGGTCCAGACTGGCGGCGGACTTCTTTACTTAAATAGTCCAGGTCAGTTGGATTGCCTGGTTTCCTCCACGAATAACCCAAGTCACCAGTGTCAAACCCCCGCAGTTTGAAGGAGCCCACGACAGCCCAAGAGAGCCGCTGGCAAGAAAGGAGTTGGTGGCAGAGCCCAGGTCTTCCCAGCAGGGCGGAGTCCCAGAAACCCCATCCCATGAGGCCGAGCCCTCGAAGGAACAGAGAGGCAGCAGGTTTCGCCAGTGTTGGCTGCAAGAAAGAGGGCCAAGTGCTGTGACCGTCATCACTTGCTCAAGTTCCTCTTCTAAAAAGGCGGTCCAGCCACTGTCTCTGAATTTAGGCAGTTGCTTCCAAATTAAGGGCCAATGTGTCTGTCCCTGGTCCTGAGTCATCTTTGGCAAGGAAGAACGGGGCTAAGGGAGGAGTCTTGATGTCATCAAAATAGCATCAGGATGGATGTCATCAAATATGTGGCCTACTTTATTTGTTTATTTATTTCTTAAGTTAGTGGACTTTATTTTTCAGAGCAGGTTTAGTTTTACAGGAAAACGAGCACCGAGTACAGAGAGTCCTTGCGTACCTTCTCCTGCCCCGTCCTGAGTTTCCCTTGTTAACACCTTACGTTTAGTGCATTAGATACAATTGATGAGCCAATGCTGATACATTGTTATTATCCAAAGCCCACTGTTTACTTTAGCAGTCACTCTGCGTGTGCACTCTGTGGTTTTTCACAAATAGTTGAGGACATGCATTCACCATGACAATCTCATACAGAGTAGTTTCACTGCCCTAAACATCCCCTGTGCTCCACCTTGTCATCCCTCGCTGCCTCCCCCAGAATCCTGGGTGACCTCTGATCATTTTACTTGCAATGTATCCCAAACAGTTTCTCATGCCATTAAACATTCTTAAAAAGTGAACTTGTTAAAGATATTTTCCTTTTATATTCTCTAGCTATTAAAAATATTTTAACCAAGTCTCTATGTTGGGATAGTTAGGCCATTTCTGTTTTTTTCCTACTATGAAATCATTGTGAACATAATTTTACATCTGGGTTTCTCAACAATGGCACTATTGATACTTTGGACAGGAGAATTTTTTGTCATGGGAGCTGTCCTGGCATTGTAGGATGTTTAGCAGCATCTCTGGCCTCTACCCACCAGATTCCAGAAGCATCGCCTCCCCCACAGCTGTGGACAATGTCTCCAGGCATTGCCAAGTGTCCCCTGGGGCAAAATGCCCGCTGGTCAAGAACCACTGCTTTACCACTAACACTTCTGCACCCGTCCAGTTCTTTCCTCGGCTCGAGCTCAGTATGTGGAATTAGAAGTTCAGATTGTTCCACTATGTTTAAAGCTTTTGATAGAGTTTTCAATCTGGTTCTTTACAGAGATTTTTCTTTGGCACCCAGCTCCGAAATATCCTCCTCTGCTCCCTTGGGCCAGCCTTAGTTGGGGAAACCAGGAGAGTCTGAGGTGACAGAAGACATGAGCTGTGATATGGAGGTGAATGGTGGCCTCCCTCCGGTAAGGGAGATAAACCGCACGACAGGGAAGATCAAGCTCACCCATCAGTAACTGCCCAGCACTGGCCTAAAATCACCAGACATTTGAAGATGCGCGGTGCTGTGTCCTGAGTTTCTGTCTGTTGGTAGATCTACCTTCCCCTCTGGGCATCAGAGAAGCAGGAGGCGTCTTCCTAACGCAATCCCACAACCTAAAGCCGGTGCCAGGTGAGTGAGCTCTGGGGTCCCCAGTGCCGAGGCCCTGCAGACGCAAAGGTGATAATGTGCAGGCGGCCTGCACACGCAGCTGCCCCATGAGTGGGTGCTCCTTGCAACTAATGAGGCAGAAGGACAGGTCTGCCTGTGGACCCAGAATTAACCTAACGTTGTCGCTCGGGGCTGACTCTGCCCGGTGAACAGCCCCCTGCAAACGCCTCCCTGGGCTGCATCCAAGGTGGTGCTAGCTCCGTGGCATTTTCATCCATGTACATGTGTTTTGCTCAGGATTATGTCATTTTCATCAAGAGGGGATTTAGTCTCCAGGTACCCAAGGGCGGAGAAGACCCAGACCCCATTTGGTCGCTCCTAAGTCTGCTCTCAGCTCTCCTGCCTGCTTTGGTCTGAAGGACGCAGTCTCTGTGGATCTGCTGCCCGGTCCTCCTTATTTTGGTGGTTTCTCTTTGGGGCTCCACCGACTGTCTCTGAGGTTCCCACTGGGCGATATCGGTTCCTCAATGTTCAGGTTCCACCGACTGTGAGGTTCACGTTCCCCTAAATGTACTGGCTAATCCACTTTATTTCCACCAATGGTGAAGCTTTCCCTCCTGTAATCAATAAATTTCCCTTTTGATAAATCGTTTCCTCTCTGCTAAAATCTCGTTGTTTGTGTTTCCATGTTGTAATCCTCTTTGTGCACGAGGACAGTGAGTATGTGTAAATATGAGGTATTCACCTCCAAAATCACCTCCTGGATAATTTGCTGCCTCATGTTGGTGGCGGACCCCTCTCCTTCCAGCAGCTCCCACAGTGGAAGGTCCCACCATCCCGAATGCCTACCGTCTCCGTCATGATTCACTGTGCTGATGGGCGCACGGCAGGTGGAAGTGGAGTCCACTGAGCTGCTTTTATCAGGGGTCTGGGCGAACTGACCTGACATAGACTCACAGGGTGGGGGCGACCTGGAGAAGCTGCCTCTCTACTTTGCTCACACCCTCATGTCCACGGGTGCAGGGGTGACCGACTCCCCTTCACGTGCCACCGGGAGGGGAGGTTGCATGGCAGCTTATCCCTTGGCTCAAGCTGTGGCTCCCCAGCTAGAATCCTGCCCAACCCCGCTCATCTCCCTCCTCCGCCTCCCTGAAGCCCCCTCCTCTGAGCCTTTCCCAGGCCCCTAGAGTGTGTCCTTCCCCTGCGTGTGAGTGACATTCCCGGTCTGTAAGGTCACTGAAAGTTTACCTAGCCAAATCCTTGCCTGCCATCTCTCGGTGTTCATTGGTACCATCCACAGCTGCTGTGGGGACAAAGGTCTCACCTTAAACTTCTTAGTAAGTCCCATTTGGCTCTGTAGGTGTTCTAAAATGTGTTAATTAACTCATGGGAGAATACCGTAACATCTCGCAAGGATCGTCACCTTTGCCACGCTGTGTTCATTTAATGGGGCCCATTCTCTGTTCAACAGAATAAAATAACTACTTCTCACTGCTCAAGCAGTGTGTTATGGCTAGATGAGTCTGAACAAGGCCTTCTTTTTAAAAAGTATGAAAACAAAACCCTCTGCTGTTCATGAAAACCATTTTCTAATTCATATTCTTGTCTACACTCAGCCAGCCTCAGGGGCCACAAAAGGCTCCCTCGGTGCCTCACTTCAGCGTGACTTCACATGATGACTAACGAGCGGAGGAAGAGGACCTCGACTTTCCAGTGGGGTGTTGCAGAATAATTGAACACATATATTTGGGGCCTCATGAAGCAAAACGCAAGGAGCAAAAGCAAGACTGTGGCATGGGGGGCTGTTCCTAGAGCTGTGTCTTCCTCCCCGCTGTAGCCCGTGGGCCCTGGTGCTGGGTAAATGAGGATGGAAACCATCGGCTGGGAGCCTCTGAGCTGGTTTTATGACGCCTCACACCATGGGGACTGAGCAACGTTCTGGACCAAGCCAGAAAGCAAAACACTGACAAAGGGTTCATTAGTTCCAAAATTATATAAATTCCCACGGTCCCTTCCATCAGTTTGCTAGCCTGTCATCACTGCCTACCTCCCTAGGATGTGGGGGATGAGTGGGAAGAGGAGCAGAGACAAATATCAATAGGGAGATATTGGCAGTCCTCACAGCTTGTCCTGAGTGGTCTAAGCTTATTCTTTAATGTGGCAAATAAGCTGTTTCCAAACTCCTTGGGGCTCCATGCTGTGCCTGCACATCCTTATTCTAGATGGGAGACAGCAGTGGTTCTCCAGGTGTGGTCCCCAGACCAGAAGCATCACCTGGGCAGTTTCCTGGGAATGAGAGTTCTCAGCCCTCATCCCAGGCTTCCTGCATCAGGAATGCTGTGATGGGTCCCAGCAATTGTGCTGCACCAGCCTCCAGGCGATTCTGGCACGTGCCGAAGCATGAGAACCATTGAGGTGCACATCCCAGGACACTCTCCTCCTTATTCTTATTTAGAGAGGGTTCTAAATTTCCTGGTTAGCTGGGCCACTCTATACCGAGAATCAGAAGAGGAAGGGATGCCATTATGCAGATGGAGGCCACTGTCACCTCTGCCTTGAGGAACTCCTGGCGGCAGGGGCAGTTGTGGGTAGAGGTTACAGAGCAGGATTCATGCCAGACATCTGGTTCAAATTCAGGCTCATCCGCTTTGAGCCCCGTGCTTTGGGGTAAATCCCTTAACCTCGTCGTATCTCTGTTTCTTCTTTCACAAAATGGCCATCTTTAACACCTACTTCTGGAGATGTGGAGGATTAAATTAGGTAAAGAAAGCTTTTAGATGCTTGCCTGGAAAAAACTAAGTACTGGTTCTTGTTATTTGTATTATTTATCTGTTAATTTCCAATTCTTCTCCCTATTATTAATGTATCTCAACGGTGCCCTCCTCTTCAGTAGCAGACGCTAAAAACAAAGGAGTCGTCATCCTTTCCGTTTCAGTTAGGAACACGAGCAGATCTCATGGACGGACGCTGGACTGAGACAAATGGGCAGCTGTTTTTCTCACAGGAGTCTGAAGACTGGCAGCTGCTACTGTGTTTAGTGATTCATTGATGTGCCCTGCCTCACAGAGGCCGCCTCCTTCTGGGTTTACGCAGCTGGGACGGGATCACTTCTGGTTCACTGCGTCTGGGATGGGGGAAGAGAACTGGTGTTTCTGTCGAGTCTGCAGGTGCTGCTGCTCCTGGGCTGCAGGCCACGCTTTCAGAACCAACGACCGGGACCGCTCAGGACTTACCCTCTGAGATGGGGCATCTTGTGCCTTGAGTTCTTTAGCAAGAACTCTCTCTCTTTTAACCTCCCGGAATCTGTGACACAGCCTCGTGGAGAATAGTGATGATCCGAAAATGACCATGAGGACATTCTGAGGATGCTCATTTGTGGAGGAATGGTTCATAGAGTGCTGAAAATGGAAGGAGGTTTCCCCTGTCTGGAAGACAGGAGTCACACGGAGACCAGGCACAGCTGTCCCATCCACGGGAGCGTGTCCACTCTCTGGTCACCCTTCCTGGTGACACCTTGTCCCAAACCCTGTGCAACTGAGCAGATGATGTAGTTCATGCTGGAGATATGACAGAAGGGCCTTCCTCGGATGACGTTTAGGGTCAGAACATAAAGCATAACTCTCATAGAGGCAAAACTACTTTGGAAAATTCCGGTAACTCCAGTAAATCTCATTTTTACCCCTTCCAATTTGGGAACAGATCACTCTCCCTTCACTGAGTCCTAGATAAGATGATATTAATAGAGGTTCATATTCAGTAAACACTGTCTATGTGGCAGACACTTTCCATGTTTTGAGGAACATGTTTAATCTTTACAAAAGCCCCATAAGGAAAGCGCCGCCACTATCCGCATTTACAGACAAGAGAAGTGAAGCACGAAGTGGGTAGGGAATTTCCCAGAGTCCCACAGGGGTAAGTGGTGGAGCCGGGTTGGAACATAGGTGATCTGAATTCAGCACTCTTCTCCAAAATGAAAGCTCTTGGCTGGCATCTTGGAGTCAGACTATATGAAAAATAACTATCTTTAAATCTCGGCATGAGAGACTGCGGTGAGCCATTCCCCTGCGAGAGCTCAAGGGAGACAGGCCGCCTGAGGGAGCCACAGACCCACCGCTCCCAACTCAGGCTCATTCCAGATACCTGTTTGCAAAGCCAAGTGGCGAGTGTGGCTCTTGGCAAGTTAAGGCATTCATACGAGGGTTCCATCGCGCCCATCTCTTTGGTCTTTGGGGCAGAACCGTCTTCGTCACCTCTGGATTTGCAGCACCTGGAGCAGTGGCCGGCACAGAGGACGTGGGCACCCTCCTTTGTGAATTCAGTGATGAGCACAGTGTCCCTTCCTCCTGCTTTCTGTGCCCCCTGGGTTTAGTTTGCCGAAGTCGAGTGGTGGTGAACAGCGCGTCCAGAGTTTGTTCAAAGTGAAGCCCTGGTGTCGCACACTCGCCAGGGGGTGGCTGCTAGATGTGACACGATTGCGATTCCCTCCTGTGCTGTGCGTGCCTTCACACCCGTCATTGTTTTAGGTTTGGAATTGTCAAACTCAAATTTTATGTGAGTGATTTCTTTTGAATTATGAAGGGATTTACTTTGTGTGTCCATATGATAGATAGATAGATAAGTAGACAAACGACACGGGGAAAAGTCCCAGGTCCTAGACCCACTTATGTCCTTTTCACCAGCAGGGAACAATCAGCTGCGGCCCCCACTGACTTCCGTTTTGGCCGCATCTGAGATGAGGACTCCCCTGCACACAGTGTAAGTCCAGTTGCCTCCTTGATTGAGCTTGGCCGGGTACAGCCCAGATTTGTCCCTTTCCTTAGGAGTCAGGTGCCCGTCATGGAAAAGTCCTGACTGAGCCCTGGGAAATCTGGTCCCGTTTGCATGAATTCCTATGTTAATTGGGAAGATGGATGTTGACAGCCAAGTGCATAAGCGCAGAACTGCCTTTGTGGTACGCCCTATGAGGGGAAGGGAGGTTGCCGTGAGAGCGGGTGCCGTGGACGTGCTGGGGTCCTGGGGAGAGAGGTTTGAGCGGATGTCTGGAGGATGGCTTAGGAATCAGCCAGTCAAAACTAGGGAGAAGTCACTCGGGGGAGAGAACCAGCCGTGCGAAGGCCCCACAGCAGGGAGCAGTGTGCAACATCCAGAGGACTGAGAGATGGTTTCCTTGTCGTCTGTCCCACTTCCAGCTGTGCAGAAGTGAAACACGCTTTCAGTGTTTGAGGAAACCACCCCGTGTGACTCCTGGGGTGTGGGGTATTGTCTCACAGGAAACAGCCAGACAAGGCAGGGCCCTGGCTCTCCTCGACCATGAGGCCTGTGATGGGGATGCTCTGAGACCCTGAGCCCGGAGCCAGGGGTGACAGCCCTGCACAATATGGAGTTTAGAATTTATCCGGGTTAGGGTGTAGACAAGGGCATCCAGTGGCTGCGGTGCCAGCCCAGCTTCCCTCGGCTTCTTCCTGCTTCCTAAGCCTGGTTCTCTAGCACACCCGTCAGGCCTGTGAGCTCCCATGACCTTGGGATAAGTCCCCGTCTCCCCTTCAACTTCAGGTAGCCAGAGAAATTCTCGTGTTGGCAGCCGACAACACTGACCATTACAGAGGCCCCGAGTGTCTGGGGCCCAGCAGGGAGGGAGGAAGTGCTGGAGAGGTCGGCCACCGCTCCCCACCAGGAGGGCCTTGCTGTTAGAGGATTTGAAACACGGAAGCATGGGGCACACACTGAATGCTGTATAAAAGCCTCATTACTTCCTTGGGGATGAAGGGTTTGAAAGACAGGACTGGAAGGAAGATGCTATTTTCTATTTCTTTTGAACATCTGGAACTCTAAAGAGCATTAATTTTTAAGCTGCCACTAGGAATGATGAAAGAAACTGGTTATCCATTTGGAGGATGATTATCAAGTTGCAGCCTGCATGAAGTCAATTTTTATAGCTGGCTCCTGACCCCCTGAAACGCAGAGTTTGTAATGACAGTTTGGCTAACGCTTTGAGTTCAGTGGCGCAGCAATAAAGAAATCTAAGTGGGAAGTGCTTCTCCTTCCGACAAAGTCCTTCTCGCAGCAAAATTTCGCTTCAAGTGTCTTTTCGTAATAGAATAATTCTGCATTCCAGCTGAGAGCTCCACACACTCCCCCACTAGTCATGTGGCAAGAGCCTGTTGTTTCACTGCTGGGCAGAATTTGCTAATGGGCATTTTATTGCTAAGTGTGTTGTCCCTTTGGGAGAAAAATAATTTTATCCCAGCTCACGTCTCGTCTCCAAGCCTACTGATCAGTGGTGCTATTATGCTTGCAAGAGTCATTTGTAAGCTTTTCAAGTGATATGCCAATGTCTTTTCTTCCAGGTAAAGGAGAAAAAAATGCTAAAAGCAAAAAGCTGTATCTCGAGGGGAGGGGGCATCATTGCAACCCAATCGAGTGTTATATATCATGAAATGCCCCGCCTGCTACTTATAGTGCATGTTCCAAGAGCAAACTTCCCTGTTAAATGAGAGTTGGAAAGAGGAAGCAGAGAGAAACTTAGGGACCCCTCGCACTCCTTATTTGCTGTCAGACCCAGGAAAAATTGCTAGAACAGGCTGTGCCTTTGTTTTCTCATCTGTGGAAAGGAAACAGTAACGAACTTGGATCCTAAAGTGATTGTGAGGGTGAACAACACGAGAATGTACGAGAAGCAGGCAGCGCATTCTGAACAGTGAGAAGTGCCTCTATGCATTTTCCCTGCTTTGCTTTTTTTGGTAAGCGTGATTTTTGCAAGTGCCTCAGTCTTCCAGGGATACCTGATGTTTGAGATGGTTCCTTCTCACGTTTGCTGTTGGTCACAAACCAAGTTGGGGCAGAGGTAGCATTGACATCTTTTTGTTTATTTTTCTCAATACCTTGCAGAGTTTGTTAAAAAACCAACTTGCCTGGAATTCATGGTCACTGCTCAGAGCCGCGCCACAGGGAAGGGGTGGCAGTCTCTACTGTTTCTGACATAGTCCTTTACTCTTCTAAATCTGCCACGGTTAATCCTGTAAATCTGAGACTCTTCTGAATTCTCGGCTGGGCTGATTCCTCCTCTTCAACCGGGAGACGTTTGGTGACATCTGGAGACATTTTTGGGAGGTGAGGAGGGTGCTGGCATTGAGTGGGTGGAGCCCAGGGACACTGCTGAATGCCCCACAACTCGCAGGACATCCCACAACAAAGCAGTATCTGGCCCCAAATGTCAGCAGTTCAAAGGTTGAAAAGTCCTGCTCTAAGTTTAAAAAAAAAACTTGAACATCGAGACTCAGAGCAGCGCACCAAAAGGCTATCAATTCTGCTGCATAGCAAGTTAAAGATAAAAAACAAAACACTGTCACGCCAGCCTCTAGATTTAATTACCAATTTACAGCAAGGCAATTCAGGGGCAGTGGGACATGTTCTGTGGCACCGTGAAGAAGCAATTTGCAAAATTCAGAATTTGGGAAAGTCTGCAGGACATGTGACCTTCCCAAAGATTGCAAAAAAAAAAACAAAAACAAAAAAAAAAAACGACTTAAGATATCTACCCATTAATTGCAATGTAGGACTTCATTTGTAAAAACAATAAAATAGAATATATAAGATGATTGGCAAATGAACACCAACTGGATATTTCATGGTGTTAAGAAATTATTTTTTAGTGCAATATAGTATTATGATTGGGCATAAAGGAGCGTCTATCTTTTAGATATACATTTTGACATATCTATAGATGAAATGACATCTGAGTTTTCTTTACAGTAATCTGAGGGAGGCGTGTTTGTGGGTATAGATGGAACTAAGTTGGCATGAGTTAGTAATCATTGATTCCAGTTGATGGATGCATGGGGCTTATTATTCTGTTCTCTCTGCTTTTGTCTACATTTGGAATTTTCCATACTAAAATGTTTTTAAAAACAGTGACAAAAATCATAGAATTATGCTTGCCAAATTCTAATAGCTCAAATAATGGCATCTCATACTGTAGACACTTCCCATATATTCTCCTTGCAGCATCCCACAAGACCCACGATGGCCTCCCATCGGCTTGAGACTCAGAGTTCAAGCAATTCCCTGCGAACGTGAGTAAGTTAGTGGTAGAGCAGGAATTCAGGCTCAGGTCCTTCTAACCCAAGTAGTGGGTTCCTTCTGTTCTACTACACTGGTGCGCGCCTCCCTGCAGAATGCAGGGTTGCAGCACAGGGTTGGCGGGAGCACCGTGCACTGCAGGTGTGTGTGCTGCTTAGCTCCCTTCCAACTCTGCACGTGAGCTCTCCTCGTCAGCTGTTATTTGGACAGCTGAACCTCTAAGCAACCACAACATGTTATGGCCTGATTCCTACCCTGGGATTTGTAAACTAATGCCAGGTTAGAAATGTAAACATTTTCCCTTGGGGAAGAGCTGTTTTTAGATGATTATAAATGGGAAAGGCTGGAAGCTGTTAATATTGATGGTTATTCCTCGAAAAATGACTTCAAGGTACCACTAATCAATTGTCTCTCAGAATGAAGAATGGATCCCACTGCTCTCTGGGAATCTCAACGTGTGTTTATAAATGTATCCTTTACAGAACTGGCAGGAAAAATGAGCCAGACTTTTGGCATGATGATGAGTTATTTGGATTGAATAAAGCAATTATTAGCATCTATATTGGACTTCAGATTTACAAAATTCCTTTTTTTAAAAAAAGTGGCTGTTGCTGCTGTGCTGTTTGTGTTGTTTAACGTTCTAATTGGCGTACTGAAGTGCACTGCTTGGCACTGGATTGAAAGCTAACAGGGGCCGGGACTGTTTTTTCTCACTTGGTAAATAAGTAGCTTTGGACTTGGCTAAAAACATCTGGGTGATTTGGGCACTGGCTTGAAGGACGTTGGCTTTGCTGAGTCTTCCTGGCGCTGCTATTTGCATGAAGGGTGCGCGGTGATGGGCTGCTCTGCTGGGACACGTGTGGGTACTTTGGGCTCTTCCTCATCCAAACCCTCTCTGGGCTTGGGATCTGGAGGTGTGGCAAGCAGACTCTGAGGGCACCTCTAGGAGCTCCTGCATGTGAAATGCCATCTCCTTGGGTGCAGATGTGACCTGTGCTTGCGTTTAGCCACTGAATAGGGCCAAGGTGATGGGCGTCATTTCTATGATTGCCTTACAAAAGACTGTAGCATCTGTCTTGCTGGGACACTCTCTCTCTTGCAACAGATGTTAGCCCAGGGCCAATCTTCCTCACCAAAAAATAATAATAGTAATAATGATAACAATACTGAATCGTGTATTTGAAAGTTGCTAAGAGAGAAGATCTTAAAAGTTTTCATCACAAGAAAGAAATTGTAACTACGTGTGCTGATGGATGTTAACTAGACTTATTGTGGTGATCATTTCGCAATATATACAAATATTGAATCATGATGTTGTAAACCTGAAACTGATATAATGTTATATGTCAATTATATCTCAATAACAATACAAAAGGAAGCTGAGAAGGAGCAGCCAGGAGGGGAGTGACAGTGTGGAGAATGTTGATGACGTAGATGAGGGAAGAGTGTTTCTGGAAGGAAATTGGTGCTAAGAGGCCGAGTGAGGGGCTGGAGGATTGGAGGACGGCCACTGGATTGGGCAGGTGGAGGCCTTTGGAAACCTAGGGAGAATGGTTACGGGCAAATGAAGGCTGAGGAGCGGATTGGAGTAGAAGGTGGAGTAAACGGGAGGTGAGTAAATGGATCAGGGTGTAGTCTAATATTTCAAGAGATTGAAGCTGGATTCAAGAGAAATGTGAGGAATTTTTTAAATGGGCAATATTTAAGCTACTTAACAGTTGATGAGAATGACCCAGTTAAGAGGGGAGGTTTAAATAGGTAAGAAAGGAGGGGAAATGAAAAATGGCAAGTAAGGATGTCTGAAATTCACTCTTCCTTTTAAAAAAAAACCTGGCTAAATGGTCAGAATAAGCATTTTCAGAACTCTAGAAATTAAAGCCTTCCAGCAATGCAATGAGCTTTTTGTTTTGTTCTTTTTAAAGAAAAACAGCTGAAGGTTGGTAGGAACAATGAGCTTTGTGGCGTTTTTACTTTCCCTTGTCTCATGCCCCACTCTCCAACTATGCAGTGTCCCCCAAAAACAGCAGTCCCCACCCCCCATGCAGCCTGAAGGCCACCAGACGGAGAGGAACAGGGATGGAGCTCATCAAAGCCTCTTTCTCAGAGAATTGCACTGTGTGACCTGTCTGGTGGCTGCCTGGAGGACCCCGCTTACAAGGCATCTGTATTTGGCTTGACTTGGAACTCGCCCAGTGGGAATAAACCCAGATAAGGTGATTGAGAGTGAGTCAGCCATACAGCGAGGAAGAAAAAGAGCATTTCAGGTGGAGGAGCAGCCATTGCCAAAGCCTCGAAGTTGGAATAAACTTGGTGTTTGGAGCTAGAGAAAGAAGGCCCAGATCCATGGTGGAATGAGGAGGAGAGTGCCAGAGAGAGGCAAACAAACGTTTCCAAACATAGAAAGAAAGGCTGGGAAAGCTATGGGTTGTATTCCACGTGCACTGCAGAGCTGTTGTGGCTGTTAAGCCGGGGATGGAGTGAAGTTTTCAAAACCTCACTCTGAGGTGGTATGGTGTGTGACAATTAATAAAGGAAACCTCAACTCAAGTTGAAGTCAGGAAAGCCTGTAGAGGGAGTCTTGATGCCTGACCACTCATCCTCCATTACCCCAAACAGGAAGAGATGTTCTTTGTCCCTTGCATCTCCAACAGGAAGTCGCTCACTACTTTGCTGGACCCACCTGAAGAAGGAAGATTTCCTTCTTGCCTGGCAACAAACTCAGCCAATGGGATCACTGCAGCTCAGCCAACGAGCAGCTGTCACCACCCTGAACTCTCACTCTCCTCCAACAAACTTGCATTTAGAGCAGCCCCTCCCAACTCCTCTTTCTCTCCATAAAAGCAAGCTCACATCCCTTGTTCTCTGGACTTGTCTGTGGTTCGCTGTAGTTTGCATGTCCCAATTTGCATTTCTTTAGCTATTCTCAATAAACTCATTTTGCTGGTAAAATAACTGGCTATTTTATTTTGTTTTGTTTCATTTTGTAAAGATTGGCCCTGAGCTAACATCTGTTGCCAATCTTGTCTTTTTCATTCCTCTTCTCCCCAAAGCCCTCCAGTACATAGTTGTATGTTAACTACTTGTAGGTCCTTTTAGTTCTGCTGTGTGGGATGCTGCCTCAGCGTGGCCTGACGAGCGGTGCCATGTCTGTGTCCAGGGTCTGAACCGGCAGAGCCCTGGGCCACCGAAGCGGAACCGACAAACTTAAGCACTTAAAATAGCCAGGGGCCGGCCCGGCCTATTTTATTTTAAAGTTAACAGTTCCTTTTTTCTGACCTGTGACACCCACTGGACAGTGAGCCACATGGGAACAGGGGCTGCGTCTTATTTCCTCATGACAGAATCCTGCACGCTGTTACAGTTCCTAGCACAGGAGCATTCGGGGAGAGCAAGAAAGAAAGAGACAGAGAGAGAGGAAGGGAGGGAGGGAAGAAGGGAGAAAGGATGCTGGCCAGAGCTCCAGCCTCGTGCCTCCTCCTCCGGCATGCTGGAGCTTGTGCTTTGATTTGGGATTGGGGACTTTCCTGACTGTTTAGTTTAGTTTTTGCATCTGTTGTGTTTGACATGCTTCTAAATTTGATATTCCTTTTCCGCTCGTATTTTATGCCAAATTTCCTTACCTTGGGAATTCTGAATCTTTCCATCTGGGAAAAAATTGCATGTTTTTGATGCACTAAAATAAAATTTATGAAGAATTAAGGAGACTTTTGCTCACTATTTATTTGTTCAAGTTCACATTTTTTTATCGATTTTATATTGGAATCTTTCTCTCGGCATCTTTAATTAGAATCAGTCTGCATGCCAGGCATTCCTGGGGTCAGAGTGCAGTAATAAATTGTTCCCAAAGACGATCAGGGCTTGCTGGGCTGCACCCGCCCCAGTGTTTAGCTGTGCACACGCACATTCTCAGAGAAGCCCAATGTGCCCAGGGCAGCCTTCCATGGCAGTGTCGTTTCTTGGCCTCAAAGTGACAGCATTCACCTTGTGATGTTCTAATGGCTGCATCTGTTAAATAATGCAATCACTTTTATTAATTCTCAATCCATCTATGTAGGAGAGAAATATCATTTGAACAGCCATATGGTTGACTTTTTAATGAATGCAAAATACCTGGATGTCATATGAAAGATTCTGGATGGGCACACAAATTAGGCATCATGATTTCCTATTAAATACCAAGCCCAGATAAAACCCCTTCCTAGGAGACCATTAATATGTGGTTATATATTTAAAAAAGGGAACAGTTCGCAGAGAAGTCACAAAGCAGTAATGCATACTTAATGGCTTGTTCCAAGGAGTAAATTAAGCCTGGAACTGCAGAGGTATTAAGCTTAGCAGAGCGGGTCATGAGTACTAAAGAGAGAAATTTCTGAGAGAGGGAGAGTTCATTCTTCTACATTGACTCAATAGTAAAATAAAGTGAACTCTGACAATGTGATTTAGCAAAGACTCTAAAACATAACATGTTGGAATGGCTGTGTATCAAAGTTATTTTTCTGTTCTATTACCTTTAATGAATAGCTTAGATCACTGAATATATTCGCTGAGCTATGGCTCAGTGCATTTTTGATAAGGAGAAAAAAAGCGCTACAGGTTTTGGTGCAATTTTATTCATGACAGCATTGCATGTTCCACGGCATAGATATGCGAAAATACCTAGATTCACGCACAGAATATACACGTTTGTTTACACACATGTTCATGTGCACGTTTTACCTGTAGGACTTCTATTGAATTAGAATAGCCTCGATAATAAAGAATTTGATTGTATTTTTTTTCATCTTAAATAAATAGAAGTGCACAAAATCCTTCACTGGAAGTTCACTGAAGGGAGACGTGTTATCAAATTAATACCCGAAAGGCCAGCTGGTGGCGTTCAGTGATGAGTCCATCTCAGATCACTCGCTGCTTTGTGAAAAAGGCTCAAATGATTTAGCCCATGGCCTTAAAAGGACTAAATGTCTCCCGGTCCACAGTCAAGCCGAGTTCAAAGCAACCCAACCCTTATTTTCTGAGTTAAAATGCAAAGTTTCTCTTGCCTGCTGGCTGAGTCTCTTCCCTCCTGTGCTGGTGTCTTCCGGCTGCAGAGAGGGAAAGCCAGTCTCTGTCTCCTCCCCACGCTGGCTCAGCCAGGGACTTACCCACGGGTCCCACGGCAGCACCTCATCCTGTCCCTGGGACCCTGTGCGTGGAATTGTGGATGGGCAGTCTCTCCGTGGGGGCCCTGTAGGCTTCTGCCTGGGCTGGGATTAATGTGCCTCAGTTAGAACCACAGCTTTGCCAACCCCACAGTCACCTGACATCAAGGCACTCTTAGGACCCCCTCCCGCCCACCTCCCTGGCTTTTTCTCAAACCTGTCACACTCAGTGCTTTTGCTCTTGCTCTACCTTCTAGAAGGTGTGGCTAGAAGAGCGAAACTGACGTGGAAAAACTCAAACCTGGTTGACTTGTCCGTATCCCTCTAAGACTTTTCTGTCTGCTGAGTCTACACACATTCATTCCTTCAACACGTTTTTAATGACATCCTCAAACTGGAGGCCTTGTCCTAGTGCCAGGTACAGGGATGGCTCTGAATGAGACTGACAAGGTCTCGGCACTAATGGAGCTTCGTTCTAAGACAGTGCGTAATTAACTGATGGAGAACGTGAGGTCACGAAGTGATCCGTCCTGTGGCTGGGCGAGCCAGATGCCACAGGCGTTGAGAGGCCCTCATTGAACCGCCACAATGCTTCTCTCACAGCATAACACGCTGTATGACAAGAGACCTTTTCCAGTACAGAGTAAGCTCTCAAGGGCACAGCCCTGCTGTTTTGATCTTTTTATACATAGCATGATGCCTGCTAGGTGGCTTCTAGAAAATGAACTCAGTAATCCATTCCACAAATATTTATGGAACTCTTGCCGTGTGGCTTGCCCGGTTCTAGGCACCAGAGATCAAGACAGACAGATAAGGCCTCCACCCTCTGGGGTATTGGAAGGGGATGAGGCACAATACACAAGTAGGACAACTGGGAGGCGAGTGCACCTGTGGCTGGGCTGGGAGGAGATGGGCAGGGGGTGCCTCTCGAACTTGAGCAAGCTTAGGAGTCACCTGGGGCCCACGCCCAGACTTTCCTATCTGGCAGGTCTGGTGTGGGGCCTGAGAAAGGGCATTTGCAACAGACTCCCAGGGGCTGCTGGTGCACAGAACACTCTGAGAGGATGACACTTAAGTTGAGGCTGGAGGAGAAGGAGGCAGTGTGGTCCCGAGAAGGGAAGCAAGGCTGAAGACCCTGAGGCCAGAGGGAACCTGGTCACAGAGCACAGGGGCCCCGGACCCTGGGAACAGTGATTGGGTAGGAAGGACGAGACACACAGGGAGGTTTGGCATCAAGTGGGTCCCCTCACGTGGGGCCTCTAGCCATGCTGAGGAGCCGAGATTTTCCTGAAAGCAGTGGGAAAAGGTGTGGCATGTAAGCAGGCGAGTGACTTCGCTTGTTGTATTAACTTCCTACTCCTGTCTTATCAAACTAACACAAACTTAGTGGCCTAAAAAACACAAATTTATTCTCCTATGTTCTGGAGGTCAGAAGTCTGACATAGTCTAAAATCACAGTGTCAGCAGGGCTGTGCTCCTTCTGGCATCGTTAAAGCCAGCGAAGGTGGGCCAAGGCTTCTCACTCTGCCATCTCTCTGGTTCTCTCTCCCACTTGCAGGGATGCTTGTGGCTACAATGGCCCACTTGGGTAATCCAGGATAATCTCCCTATCTTAAAGTTAGCTGATTAGCAATCTTTTTGGGAAACATTCCTCTGCCTACCACAACTGGTATATGTTTAAACGGACACTGGCTACTGTTCAGAGGATGGCAGGGGTAAGAATGGGGTTAGGAGACCCGTGACAACACTGCTGCCTTGGTCCAAGCGTGAAGTGGTGTGGCCTGAACCAAGGTAGGGGCTGGAGAGAGGAGGGTGTGAGATGACAGAAAGAAAGATGCAATAATGACTATTTGGTTTGAGCAACAGAATGGGTGATGATGCCATGAATGGAGAAATAAGAGGAAGACAAGGGTCGGAGAGAGAAGAGTGAGGTTAATGCTATTTAACCTGATTCGCTTACCAAGCGCTCACTGGGCTCTGGAAGATTATTAACATGATTTTGTGAATAAGAGGATGAACCTGGGGCTCTAAGTGTCTTAAGGAATCTGTCACTCCATGGATTGACACTAAGTGACCTTATGGGGCAAAAGGAGTATGCGTCAATTCTGGAATGTTCCATAAGGAAAAACGAGATATTTGGAGACCATACTTAAAAGACAGTGTGGACTTCTGGGATGGGCACAGGCTGATGTGAGTTTGAATCCCAGCTAGGCATGTACTAGTTGAGACATCCCACGAACTGGGTTAACTTGCCTGAGTCTCTCTCCGTCATCGGTAAATTGGGCCTGAGAGGTGTACTTTGCACGGTTGTCATGAAGATTGGCTGTGCTGTTGGTAAATGCCTAGCACAGCTCCTAAGAGTTTATTCCTATAGTCTTGTGGTCTCTGTTGAGTTATAATGGGTTGGAAATCATATGTTCTTCTATGAGTAATTTGAGGTTCTGCTTTTTCAGGCTGCTATTGAATTAGTGACCCAATTAAAATGGCTCAATAAGGGCTCTCAGAGCAGCCAAGAATTGTGAAAGTAAAGGTTTTTTGTTTTCTTGTTTTTTTAATTTCAGCATCCTTAAAAAATATTCTTGTTATTCATCCTTCTGGATGGACCAGTGGGCGTTTAGAAAAGTTTTTCTAATTAAGTATTCGAGAATCTCTGTAAAAGTTAAGCAGCTCTGAGAGGTAGAAAATATTAAATATGAAAACAATATGTTGTCTGATGTTTTCCAAACTGACTTACTCCCCTCCCCCAATAATAGTCTCCTCATCTCTGTGTACATTCCCGTCTGGGTACACAAACAAAAACCTTGTAAAAAGTCAAAAGCTGTGTTAATATGTTTGTTTTTCAAACAGTTGGCAATGAGTGAGCAGTTAGCAGGTCTGCTTTCGGTCTTAAATTCAGTCCTGTGTTCTAGCTGGCCAAGCGTGACAGGTTTCGCAACCTGCAGACACTGGGAATTTATTTTTCCATTTGTATTCATGACACTCATGATCTGAAATGACCATTCTAATGTCCCCCCACCCCTCTTTGGAACAAATTAGTGGAGTCAATTGCTTCTGGCCTGAGGTCTCATCTGTTGTGCCAAATGTGACCTGGATGCCAAGTTCCATTCCAGCATCAGTCTTTATAGCAGGCTGGACATAAAGAGACCCTGACAGGCCTCATCTCCAGCCTGGGAAGGGGCCAGCAGTGCAGCATCAGGGAGCAGCTGTCCCCGCTCCACTTCCTGAGATGTTTTGTCCAGGGGATGGAAGTGACAGCAGGTGGCCCCTCCACACAAGGAGAGACAATGAGAGGGGAGAGCTCCATGAGCTCTACTCCAACATAGAGGGGTTGGCGAGACGGTGAGGATGAAGAAGAAGATGAGGAGGAGGAATTTTGGCCAAAGAATTTCAAACTCTTTTATTTTCACTGTGATTATTTATGCAGAATCTACAGTTGTCTGTGCCCTTTTTTTAAACCACTATTCAATAATATTATAAATATAACATATACTATGTATGGTTTTTACAAAGTTGAATATAGAGAGAATATAGAATACAGAGGTATACACACACATATGTGTATACAAAGTCAAATACAGAATAAGGAGAGGCCCACAAGAGTAAAGCAGGGTTTTCTCCACTCCCTCCATGTTATTCCTACTCTCTAGAAGTAATATTTTTAGCTTTTAGCTATTTTAGTTTCTTATGCATCCTTACAGAAATACTTATGCATTTGCCGCACAATATCATTTATATAATGCTTCTATCGCCATTACATCTATACGTGCATTTGAGAAGCCTTAGATTGAGATGAATGTTTCCCATTCTAAAGGCACCTTTTTCCTTATTCACTTATGAAATATTTCATATGTACGAAATAATCTGTGTGCCATGTGCGTGCTTTAAAGAATGACAATGAGTGGATTCTTCATTCTACTTAAGCAATACAAGATGAGTATCTTTGCAGCCCAGGAGCACCCATCCTCCACTGCGTCCCTTCTTCCCTGCTGTCCACAATTCTATAGTTATTATTTCTTTTCTTTTCTTTATACTTTATCACATATCCATGCATCCTGAAACGATCAACGTTTCCTTTTATATAAATGGAATCGTATGTTGTTTTGAAACTTTCTTTTTTTTTTTCGGCAGAACATTCTTGCAAACTAACCTAGATTAATGCATGCTGGTTTAAATCATCCATTCCCACTGCTATATATATGAGAAAAAGGCAGCAGCTTACGACAACCTCAAAGTATTTGATTTGAGCACTTGAATAGAGGTAACGTTTACCGAGAAGAGAAAACAGTGTGGATCAGGAAAGATCAGGAATTCTGACTGGATCGTTTAAAATGGAAATGCCCATTAAACTCCCACAGCCAATTCTTCAGCGTGTATTGTTGGACCAGAATCCACAGTTAATCCAGAATCCAGGACCTCTCACCACCTTTTGTGCTACCACTCTGGCCTGGAGCACCATCATATCTCTTTCCAGGATTATTGCAGTGACCTCCTAACTCAGCCACCTGCCTCCACCTTCACCTCCCTACAGTCTACTTCCAGAGCAGCAAGAGCCTACCTTTTAAAATCATAGATGAGGTTACACCACAGCCCAGCTCAAAGCCCCTCCATGGATTCTCATCTCACTCAGAGCAGAAGTCACGCTCCTTACTATCATCTCCAAGGTCCTTCAAAACAACCCCTAGGGACCTCCAGGACCTCATCGCCTACGACTGCCCCATGCTCCCTGCACTGCAGCCTCCATTAAGCCAGGCCACCCCGGTCTCTGCCCAGGACGCTTTTCCCCCAGACAGGTTCATGCTAGCTCCCATAGTTTTTTCTAAGATACAGCCTTCTTGCTGAGGACTTCTTTAACCATTCTACATAAAATTGCATTCTCTTACCCTCTTTCACAATTCCCTATCCCATATCCATGATAAATTTTCAATACTGCTTATTATCTTATATGTATTATGTAATCTGTTCATTCATGCTGTCAGTTATCTTTCCCGGCAGAACAAAAGCTCTTTCCAGAATATTAGTGGGGAGTTTTGTTTGTTTTATTTTCTGCTATATCTCTAGCATCCAGAAGAAAATCTGGCACATGGTAGGTACTAAAGAAATCTGTGTTGTGTAATTGAATGAATTAATAAAAATGGAACTGCTGAATATACCATTGGATACATGCGTCTGGTTATATCCATTATATGAGCTGAGGGTAGAGTTCCAGAATGGAGATGGAACATAGAGATGGCATTTGAAGCCAGGAGCCTGGATGAGACAACCTAGGAATAAACAATAGGTGAGAGAAGAGGCTAGAACACAGTAACAGAGAAGGTGTGATTATCAAGGTGGGAGGTCATCCAGGCGAGCACGGTGTCTTGGAAGGAGAGGGAAGAAAGTGTGAGACATGGCAGCATGAGGAGGGTTAGAAACGACCATGAGATTTAGTAATGTGGAAATCATTGATGATCTGGCCAGAACAGTTTATGTGGAGAAGAGTGTGTATACACCCAACTGTGGAAAAATTTAGGGAGAATGGGAGGAACAGAAACGATGACGTCAAAAATAATCATCACTTCTGAGATGTTTTTCTGTAACTGGGAGAAGAGAAACTCGGTAGCTGCTGGAGAGAAGTCTCAGTAGAGGCTGGAGAAGTGAGGTCAAGGGAGAATTTTTTAAGATGGAAGGGATTTTGGCTTATTTGTTTATTGATGGGAATGATTCTATAGAGAGGAGAAAGTTGATGACACTGAAAGAAAAGTGGCAGTTACCGAGTGATGTTCTTGAATCAGCGAGAGAGCCTGGGGTCCAGTGTCAGAGCAGAGCCTCCAGCCTTAGCAAAGAGCATGGGGAGTTGATTTCCAGTAACAAAGGGCAAGAAGAGAAATGCGGAGAGGAAAGATTTGCTGGTGAGGATCCGTAGCTCTCTTCTGATTGCTTCTGTTTTTCCTCAGTAAACTAGGAAGGAAGGCCATCAGCGGACAGCAAAGATGAGAGGAGGTGTTGGGGATGGAGAGAAAGGAGAAAGTGTGAACCAGTTATGGAGGAGAGTAGGAGGTGGGTGGCCTTGAGAACTTCAGTGGAATAGCCGAGCAGCTCCCAGGGCCTCTGTGAGGTGAGCGGACTCGAGTTGGCAGTGAGGCCACTAAACACATCTCCATGTTTTTCTCCAGCCAGAGTCAGCTGGGTGGGTGCAGACATGATTTAGACAGAGTGGTTTCATCTGAGTCGGAGTCTTCCAGGGCCATAGGATGCATGGGGAGAGGGGACCAGACTTAAGGATTCAAGCATGACTAAATTATGCCAGGAGGGAACTGCAGCCATGCAGGAAGGTGAGGGACAATGGACGGGATCCATGGGTTTTAGGTCTCTGAGATTATGAAGAATGGCTGGAGTTTGGCTGTAAAGTGATAGGAGCTGGAAGTTAGAAGACAGAGGTTAGAGAATGGTGTGCTTGATGTCCAGAGAATGAAAGTGGTACGGTCTTATTGGTAATGACAGGATCTAGAAGAGGAGCATGCAGGTGAGTGGTGAGGCTGAGAGGAGGACAAGGTCACTGGAAGAGAGCTCAAAGAATTGAGATGCCGGGACGCTGTCAAGATGGTCTATGTAAATACAGGGGTTTGAGCATGTTGTAGGGAAAGGGGCTGGCTCCTGCTGCAGGCGTCTATTTTCAGGCGCTGATTTCTATGGGGAATTAGGGTTTGGGGCTGAAGGAATTGAGGGAGTAATTACGTGCCCTCGTGTTGGAGATGAAATGGGGCAGACATGAGAGTTACAGAGAGATAATAATGATGTAATAATTATCACACTGTTCATTGAAACATATTGTGCTCTTCCTGTTCTTAGCCACTCAAATGCTTTGGTCTGGTGTGTGCTTTATGACAACCCTATGACGAACGTGCTGTGTTGTTTACGTTTTGAGGATGATAGGACTGTGGCACAGAGGGGTTAAATACCTTGCCAAGATCAGAAATGGAATTAAGCCCCCAACCCAAGAGATCAGAGTTTGGAGCCACGTTCTCATAGCTTGGCATCTCTGCTGAATCCCACCTGCCTGACTTGGTCTTGCGCCTCTGAGAGAGGATGATGGCCAGGGAGCGCAGAGAAGCTCGCCGCTGACCACAGTACATCTCTGCTGGTGGAGCGCTCAGGGTCACTGTCCTCAGAGCCAGCCGTGTCTGGCAGAGCAGGGCACAGCAGAGTGCCTTGAACTTGGTATGCACTCAATCACTCTTTCATTTCCTCTCCAATGTTTTATTATAAGAAAATTTAAACATACAGAAAAACAGGCAGTGTTTTACGGTGAATACCTCTACACACCACCTAGACTCTTCCGTTTAGGTTTCACTATTCTTATTTTATCGCATATTCACCCATCTATCCATTTCCTCTCTCCAAGCATCAAATAATCATATTTTTATGTATTTCAAAGTAAATTGTGGACATTAGTGCACATTTCCCTAAATTCTTCAACATACCTATCACAAACTTGAGTTCAATATTTATTTACATTTTTTTCTTTCGAGGTAAATTTTCCTAGAGTTAAATGCACAGATTTTAAGTAAGTCTTTCTGTGAGTTCTGACAGATGCATATACCTGTGTAACCCAAACCACTGTCAAGATGCTGACCGTTCCTATCACCATGGAAAGGTTCCTCCTGCTCATTGCTCATCAGTTTCCGTGCCCTACCCAATCCCAAGTGGCAACCGCTTTCTGGTTATTTCCCATCCTAGATTATTTTTGCCCATCCTAGAACTTCATATAAATGGAATCACACAGTCTGCCCTTTTGTGTAGGATTCTTTCACTCAGCGTAATGATTTGGGATTCATTCATGTTGTGTATCATACTTCCTTTCGTTAAATTACTGACTCGTCACTAGTCATTGCACAGATAGACCAGAGATTGTTTATCCATTCTCCTGTGGATTGACATTAGAACTTTTTTTTAACGTTTTCAGCTATTGTGAACAAAGCTGCAAAGAACAAATGTGTATCAGTCTTTTATGGACCCATGTCAATTTTTCTTGGGAAAATATCAAGGAGTGGAATTGCTAGGTCATGATGTACATCTATATTTAGCTTTATTAGAAATTTCTCCCAACAACTTATGAGAGTTCTGGTTCCTCCACCTACTTGTCAACATTTTATGTTGGTACTCTTTTCAATTGTACTTGTTTTAATAGGGTATGGTCCTTTCTCATTGGAGTTTTAATTTATCTTTTCTTAACATCCAATGGTGTTGTGCTTACTGACCATTTGTATGTCTTCATTTGGGAAGTATTTTCAAATACGATGATCAGTTTTTGATTGGGTTGATTGCCTTTTCATCATTGAGTTTTAGGAGTTCTGTACTCTCTATTCTGCCCATTAGCCTATGTGTCACTCCTTATGCCAGCGCCATATGCTTTTGATTATTGGAGCTTTATAGTAAGTATTGAAGTCAGGTGTAAATCCTCCAA
This sequence comes from Equus przewalskii, assembly GCF_037783145.1. Taxonomy (NCBI): domain Eukaryota; kingdom Metazoa; phylum Chordata; class Mammalia; order Perissodactyla; family Equidae; genus Equus; species Equus przewalskii. Next base: position 46,520,539 of record NC_091851.1, read on the forward strand.
ATTTGTTCTGATTTTTCAAGATTGCTTTGGATATTCTAAATCCTTCAAACCTGCACATACATTTTAAAATAAGCTGGTCAATTTCTCCAAAAATTCATATAAGATATGGTTGAGATTGTATTGAATGTATAGATCAACTTGGGAAGAACTGATATCTTAACAATATCAAGTCTTCTAATCAATATAATATATATTTTCATTTATTTAGGGTTTATTTAACTTCTCTTATGTGTATTTGATAGCTGTCAGTGTATAAGTCATATATTTTGCTAAATTTATTTCTAAATGTTTTTCTACTGTAAATAAAATATTTAAAATTTTAACTTTAGTATTCTAGTTGTTTGCTGTTAAATACAATTGATTTTTTTGTATTGAACTTGTATCCTGTGATTTTGTTAAGTTGTCTTATTGTTCTAATAGTTTTTTTGTAGATTCTTTAGGATTTTCTCTTAAGCAATCATGGAATCCATAAATAGAGACAGTTGTACATCTTGCTTTCTGATATTAATTTCTTTTCTTTTCCTTGTCTTAATCACTGGCTAGAAATTGTAGTCCAGTGTCGAATAAAAGTGGCCACAGTGAGCTTCCTTGTCTTGCTCCCAGTCTTAGTGGGTTGGCATTTGGTATCTCACTGTTAGCTATGCTCTCACTGTATGTCTTCTTGCATGTTCTTTATTAGATTAAGGAAGTTCTTTTCTGTTCCTAGTTTACTGCAAGCTTTAAATCATAAATGAACATTGGATTTTACCAAATATTTTCCTCTGCACCTATTGAGATAATCACGTTTTCTTTTCTTCTTTATTCTATCAATAGGGTAAAGTATGTTATTTTTGAAAGTTAAAACATATTTGCATTCCTGGGATAAATCAAACATGGTTATGATGTATTTCCCTGTTTCTATATTTCTGTATTCAATTTGCTCATATTTGTTAGGGAATGTCATGCCTAAGTTCATGAGGGATATTGGTCTATAATTTTCTTTATTTATATTATCTCTATAAGGTTTTGATACCAGTGTGATACTGTCTTCATAAAATAATTTGGAAATTATTCCTTATTTCTCTATTCTCTGAAAAAATATGTACAAATTATGCCATTTCTTCTTTAAATGTGTAACAGAATTCACTAGTGAAACCATCTGGTCCTAAAGTTTTCTTGTTACAAACGTTTTTGCTAACAAATTCAATTCCTTTACTACATAGAGATCTATTCAGAGTTTCTGTTTCATCTTGTCTCAGTTTTGATAAATTGTATTTTCAAGGAATTTATCCATTTCATCCAAGTTTTCAATTTTTTTTCATATAAAGTTACTCCTAGTATTCTCTATTTTCTATTTAAATTATGTAGAATACAGGTCGAGATGATATTTCCTTCATTCCTGGTATTAGGAACGTGTATCTCTCTTTTTCTTTTTTCTTCTTACTCAGTTTAGATAAGGCCACGTCAATTTTGTTAATCTTTTCAAAGAGCCAACTTTTGCCTTTGTTAAATTTATCTATTGCTTATCTCTTTTCTATTTCGCTGATTTCTATTGTTATCTGTATTATTTCGTCTTCCCTATTCAGCTCTTCATTTTCTCACTTCCACAGGTAGAACATTAGATCATCGATTTTAGAACTTTCTTCTTTTCTAAAAAAACATTCAAGGTCATTTTTTCCCTCCAGCACCACCTTAGCTAATAGATTGAATTTTTGTTTCCATAGTTTGAAATATTTTCTAATTTCTTCCTCGACCTATGGATTAATTAGATATGTGTTGTTTAATTTCCAAATGATTTTTTTCTACATCTTATTGTTATTGATTTTTGATTTAATTACACTGTAGTCAGAGAACATACTTTGCATGATCTCAATACTTTAAAATTAATTAGCACTTAATTTATGGTCCAGCACAAGGTCTATCTTGTTGAACTCCCCACGTGCACTTGAGAAGATGTGCATTCCTCCGTGGTTTGGTGAAGCATTGTTTAATATCAGTTAAGTCAAGGTGATTGGTAGCGCTGCTCCCATTTCTACGTGTTTATTTGTTTACTTGGATGGTTCTGAACCCCAGGCTGTGCACTGAGCCTCCAGGGAGCAGCAGCGAATTCACAGAGGCGTCCCGGGATATTTAAACACAATGACATCTGTTGGGCACCACGTGAGCTACTCCAGTTAAGACAGACAGATTTTCCAAACACTGACATATTCCATTACAAATACCAAAAATTCACATTCATTAATATCACCATCGATCTATTCAGAAAAATCATTAAGTACTGGAAAGCTATAAAACTCATGGTGGAAAATATGTTTTCCAAATTCTAATTCTAACTCAAATTCTAATACCAATTCCAAATACTTGAGTCTGAAAGACCATAATTTGTCTGTCAGTCATTTTTTTTGAGTAAGAATAGTGTTCCATGAAAAAGCACTAGTTTAAGTAGCAACTCAAATGATCACACAAACTTTTCTTGAGACAACTACTGCTGTTTGCTGTGTAGCAGAAGTGTTTTTATCTTTATCAAAAAGATGTGTAATCAAGTTTTGGGATATAATAAAATTAATTTGCTCAATGATGAATACTTTTTACTGCTTTTTCAAGGACATTTTCAAGCGAAACTGGCTTATGTGTCGTTGTTGTTGAACTGTGACTGTGTGGCAGTGAGGAATGCTGTTGTCACCCCTGCCTTGGTCCACGCTAAAGGTCCAACGGTTTCCCCTCATTGCCTTTGTCCCATCAGTGCAGAAGTCAATACAGAGAAAAAGACAACGACAATAGTCTTGCCCTTTCCGATCACCTTGTGGACGCCCCTAGGGGAAGAAGTCTGCGGGCTATGATTTGAGGACTGCTGAACTAAGGGATTATTTCAATAATCCACTCTCCAGAAATCCAACATCTCTATCTTCTTGAATCTTAACTCTGTCCCAGGTTACTCTCAGCCGATCCTTACTTACACAAAGACCATCTTTCCACAGCACAATGAAACAAGTGAGAGGGAACCAGACTTGTTAGGAGGGCCAATCTATTTAAACATGGGGAGGAATCTAAGTGTTCTGTTTTTAGGTATGCTAATAGCCTCTAAAGAGTAGACAATTGGCAGCACTTGGGATACCAACTTGCAGCGTGCTGAGGATGGTCAGCGAGTATACACCCAGCCTGATGGTGGCGCCTGGTGCATTCCCAGTCTGGCCCATCCACCACGGCACTCAACAGTTAGGAATGAGCAGCTGGAAGGGCTTTCATTAGGTCTGAGTCCATTAGGGTCAAATTACCCCAACCTGGCTTCTCAACATAGGCTCCCTTGAGCAGAAAATGTCCAACTGTGAAGCGATGTGCTCTGGAGGGCTGCAGTGAGGCGGAGCGCTGAAGCAGGAAGAGCCCCGGGGTTAGAGTCAACGAGCTGTGATTCGGTCTTGGCCTCCCTACGTAGAAGTGGTGTGACCTAGGGCAGGATATTCTCCTCTTAAAGCCTCAGCTTCCTCCTTTGCAATACAGGGATGCAAATACTCACCTTGCACAATATTTGTGAATGTTAAACCTACTGAAGGATGTCGAATATCCAGCACAATCCCTGATTCATGTTACGCATCCAAGAAACGGCTGTTGTTCTTGCTGGTTTTAACATGAGCAAAGTGGTCAGCAACCTGGACGTTAGACAGAGACAGTCAGAGTTTGCACCAAAGTCCATTTATTTATTCAGTGTGTGACTTTGGAGTAGTTACTTGACTTACCAGGACTTCACTTTCTTTCTTGGTAAAATGAGGATATCACACCGATGGCATGAAATTGCTGTGAGGGTTGAAGAGGTCACACTTGCGAATTCTTAGAACGAGGCTGGCCCACAGCAAGAGCCATGCACGTATCACCTATCGTTATTATGAGCAGTAGGACTGCAACCATCACTGTTGTTATCATCATCATCCCTGTCATCATCACAGGTGGCCAGCAGTCCCCATTGGCCCTGGACCCTCCCGGTTTTTGCACTGAAAGTCTGGGGTGCGGGGAACCCCTCAGTCACAGGGAAGCGTTCCATGCTCCAGAGTGGAGCCCTCCCCTGTGCTGAGAGTCAGGCGCCCACTAGCTTTAGTGCTCACATCTGTTCTCACAGCCCCGACGGTGTCCTCAGAGTTTATGCAACCAGGCCAGTACACACCCCACAGGCACCCTGATGCACCATGACACAGTCTCCATCCTTTCCCCAGCAATTTCCAAGAAACTGGTCATTTGAGGCAACTGGAAGGAAAACATTTCTTCCCAGGAGAGACATTTTCTTGTGAAAAACCCTCAGAGTGAGTCCCAGTTTCTGCTCCACTCTGGAAGCACCATCCTTTGGAGGAGGCCAAACAGCTGGTAGTTTCACTCTTGCAAACCAATCATTTCTAAATAGAGCGATACCACAATCTTAATTTTCCACTCAATGATGAAAGCAGTCACATTATTCAAAATTATTCATCAGCACTTAGTAATTCAGTCTGGAGCAATCTCAGAGCGCTTTAATGTATATATTACAGGCGAGATTTATAGTGGGAATTACAGTGTGGCAAATCATTCTTTAAAATGATGCTTAAATCACACAAGTTTAAAATACTAATTATGTAAAGTATATCCTGAATTTCTAATTTCTACCTTTGTTTAACAATACTCTCAGTACCAACTTCAAAAATGGGATAGCCGGATCTTCAGAAACGCTCACTCTGAATCTGTCCGAAGTGGGAACAACCTAGTGTTTTCACAATGTCGCTTTTGCCCCAATGCCCCCATTAAAAAAAAAGTTAATAATGATCATCTAAAAGTCATAATCATTGCAAGATAACGAAGCATGAAATTCTCTTCTGAGATACAATCCGTCTCTAAGAAGTGCTTGAAAAGGCTCTGATGGCCATGAAATAACTATTTAAGTTAAAAGATAAAATTTAAGAAATATTTCTGCTAATGACAGCTCCGGAAAAGACATTATCATCATTCGGTTTCTCATGTGTACCCATCAACGGAGAACTTCTGGGAGAATGTGCAACCACTTCAATTTCTTTCACCATTTAAGAAAGGCTCATCAACTTCTTAGAACCCAGGAGGACACTCATTGTGTCCACGCTGGAGTCTGGCCAGAGGCTGTGGAGAATGGGAAGATGCCTCATTAGCACACCCTTTGTGTGTCTGAGGACACACTGAAGACTAAGCTTTGTTTTAAGGTAGCTCAGACTAGACACCCACTGCAGCTCTGCCAGGCCCTGCTCTCCTGTCCCTTAGAAAAGTGGGGACGGCACATGGGTGGACATGCCATCTCAAAATCACGTTTGTCTGAGCATCGGTGTCCTGAACAGCAATTCTGCTGGGGGAGAGAATGTAGGAGGAGTAACTAGACCCACCTACGCTCTTCCATGGCCAGCTAGTTAGCCAAAAAAGTGGGCTTTTCTAGAAGGGCTAGTCCTTCCAGGATTACAGCCAGTGGACAGACAGGGGACAGAGCCCGCAGGTAAACAGTTAAGGCTTTTTCAATAGTGAAGAGTAGTTAATGCGAGGAGTTCGCCTGCTCCCTGAGGACTTCCCTGCTGGGTGAGACTGGAAGCCTCCTGAAACTGACCCTGCATCTTATCCTTGCCGGATCCCCATTGCCCAGAACTTACCACATGGGACGCTTCCAGCGAACATCTGTGGGCTAAATGTGTAAGTTCAGCTTGTCCCCAAACAGTACCCCGGAGCAGGGGCTTGCCCCACCCTTCCTCATCTGCAGCAGGTCTCCGTGGCTCAGGGCCTTCCTCCCCACGCCCTGTTCTAGAACTTTCACTGTGGAGTTGTTCTTCGGTACCATTTTGCACTCTCTGATGTCACGTGCTTAAAAATGAGCCAAAGCTCTGAACGTGCCCAGATCATAATTTCCTTTTAGCTCAGCAGCCCCGTTTCTACCAGGGAAGACTGGTCACGACACTCTTGGCTGGTTGGCCGGCCGGGCATTTTAAGTATTTGATTAGGTCCTAACATTTTCTCTCCACTGGCAAAATGTATCTCCCCTTCTGTCCCCAATCTGATCCTCCTGTTCTATTTTTCCTCCTTCGCAGCCTGCCATTTCCCAGTTCACTGCTCCTTTTGGATCACGACCCCATGGAGCCTTTGAAAGGAGAGGTGCGGGTGAGGGCTGGCGCCGGGGGTGCACGCAGCGCCACTGTTTCCGGCGCCATGGGTGGGAATGCTGACCTGATTTTTTTCCTTTCAGGAGTAGCTGATTCAGATTAATCAGTTGGCAGCTGGCGCTTTCTGCTGACTCGAGAAAGAATTTCTATGTTCAGGTTTAAACTGGAGAAAGAGAGGAGAAAGAGAGATCAGTGACAGAGGAAAAAGGTAAGAAGGAGAAAAATACTTTTAAAATTGTTACTGCTGTTGAGCCAGCCCTGGTGGTCTAGTGGTTAAGATTTGGTGCTCTCACCGCCGCGGCCTGGGTTCCTTTCCCGGTCGTGGAACCACACCACCCATGTATCAGTTGTCACGCTGGGGTGGTGGCTCACAGAGAGAACTAAACCAACAGCTAGGATGCACAACCATGCACTGAAGCTTTAAAAAACAAAAAGGGGGGATAAAATTATTATTGTTGTTTCTCCCAGGGAGAGGTTGGTCATTTCTTTTTTTTTTTTATTTTTTTTATTAAAGTTATGAAAGTTAACATCCTTGTGAAATTACAGTTGTACATCATTATTAGTCATGTTGTAGGTACACCACTTCACCCCTAGTGCCCTCCCCCCACCCCCCTTTCCCCTGGCAACCACCGATCAGTTCTCTTTGTTCATGTTAACTACCACCTATGAGTGGAGTCTTACTGAGTTCGTCTTTCTCTGTCTGACTTATTTCACTCAACGTAATACCCTCAAGGTCTATCCATGTTGTTGTGAATGAGATGACTTTGTCCTTTTTTATGGCTGAGTAGTATTCCATTGTATATATATACCACAGCTTCTTTATCCAATCATCAGTTGCTGGGCACTTAGGTTGGTTCCACGACTTGGCTATTGTGAATAATGCTGCGATGAACATAGGAGTGCATGGAACTTTTGGAATTGCTGATTTCAGGTTCTTAGGATAGATACCCAGTAGTGGGATGGCTGGGTCATAAGGTATTTCTATTCTTAACTTTTTGAGGAATCTCCATACTGTTTTCCATAGTGGCTGCACCAGTTTGCATTCCCACCAACAGTGTATGAGGGTTCCCTTTTCTCCACAGCCTCTCCAACATTTGACACTCTTGGTTTTGGATATTTTTGCCACTCTAACAGGTGTAAGGTGATATCTTAGTGTAGTTTTGATTTGCATTTCCCTGATGATTAGTGATGATGAGCATCTTTTCATGTGTCTATTGGCCATCCATATATCTTCTTTGGAGAAATGTCTGTTCATGTCCCCTGCCCATTTTGTAATTGGGTTGTTTGATTTTTTATTGTTGAGTTGTGTGAGTTCTTTGTATATTATGGAGATTAACCCTTTGTCAGATAAATAACTTGTGAATATTTTTTCCCAATTGGTGGGCTGTTTTTTTGTTTCAATCATGTTTTGCCTTGCATTGAAGAAGTTCTTTAGTCTGATGAAGTCCCATTTGTTTATTCTTTCTATTGTTTCCCTCATGTGAGGGGTTATGGTGTCTGAAAAGATTCTTTTGAAGCTGATGTCAAAGAGTGTACTGCCAATATTCTCTTCTAGAAGACTTATTGTTTCAGGCCTAATCTTTAGGTCTTTGATCCATTTTGAGTTTATTTTAGTAAATAGTGAAAAAGAATGGTTGATTTTCATTCTTTTACACGTGGCTGTCCAGTTTTCCCAGCACCATTTGTTGAAGAGACTTTCTTTCCTCCATTGTAGGCCCTCAGCTCCTTTGTCAAAGATTAGCTCTCCATAGATGTGTGGTTTTCTTTCTGGGCTTTCAATTCTGTTCCATTGATCTGTGCATCTATTTTTGTACCAGTACCATGCTGTTTTGATTACTGTGGCTTTGTAGTATGTTTTGAAGTCAGGGATTGTGATGCCTCCAGCTTTGTTCTTTCTCAGGATTGCTTTAGCAATTCGGGGTCTTTTGTTGCCCCATATGAATTTTAGGATTCTTTGTTCAATTTCTGTAAAGAATGTTCTTGGGATTCTGATTGGGATAGCATTGAATCTGTAGATTGCTTTAGGTAGTATGGACATTTTAACTATGTTTATTCTTCCAATCTATGTACATGGAACGTCTTTCCATCTCTTTATGTCGTCATCGATTTCTTTCAAGAAGGTCTTGTAGTTTTCGTTGTATAGATCTTTTACTTCCTTGGTTAAATTTATCCCAAGGTATTTTATTCTTTTTGTTGCAATCGTGAATGGAGTTGAGTTCTTGAGATCTTTTTCTGTTAGTTCATTGTTAGCATATAGAAATGCTACTGATTTATGTATGTTGATTTTATACCCTGCAACTTTGCTGTAGTTGTTGATTGTTTCTAGTAGTTTTTCTATGGATTCTTTGGGGTTTTCTATATATAAGATCATGTCGTCTGCAAACAGCGAGAGTTTTGCTTCTTCATTGCCTATTTGGATTCCTTTTATTTCTTTTTCCTGCCAAATTGCTCTGGCCAAAACCTCCAGTACTATGTTGAATAAGAGTGGTGAAAGTGGGCACCCTTGTCTTGTTCCTGTTCTGAGAGGGATGGGTTTCAGTTTTTGTCCATTGAGTATGGTGTTGGCTGTGGGTTTGTCATATATGGCCTTTATTATGTTGAGGTACTTTCCTTCTATACCCGTTTTATTGAGGGTTTTTATCATAAACGGATGTTGGATCTTGTCAAATGCTTTCTCTGCATCTATTGAGATGATCATGTGGTTTTTGTTAATGTAGTGAATCATGTTGATTGACTTGCAGATGTTGAACCATCGCTGTGTCCCTGGTATAAATCCCACTTGATCATGGTGTATAATCTTTTTGATATATTGCTGTATTCGGTTTGCCAAGATTTTGTTGAGGATTTTTGCATCTATGTTCATCAGTGATATTGGCCTGTAGTTTTCCTTCTTTGTGTTGTCCTTGTCAGGTTTTGGGATCAGGGTGATGTTGGCTTCATAGAATGTGTTAGGGAGTGCTCCATCTTCCTCTATCTTCTGGAAGAGTTTGAGAAGGATAGGTATTAGATCTTCTTTGAATGTTTGGTAGAATTCTCCAGAGAAGCCATCTGGTCCTGGACTCTTATTTTTGGGGAGGTTTTTGATTACTGTTTCTATTTCTTTACTGTGATTGGTCTATTCAGATTCTCTATTTCTTCCTGATTCAGTTTGGGTAGGTTGTATGAGTCTAGGAATTTATCCATTTCTTCTAGGTTGTTCAATTTGTTGGCATATAGTTTTTCATAGTATTCTCTTATGATCCTTTGTCTTTCTTCGGTATCTGTTGTGATTTCTCCTCTCTTGTTTCTAATTTTACTTATTTGAGACTTCTCTCTTTTTTTTTTAGTGAGTCTGGCTAAGGGTTTGTTGATTTTGTTAATTTTTTCGAAGAACCAACTCTTTGTTTCATTGATCCTTTCTACTGTCTTTTTTGTTTCAATATCATTTATTTCTGCTCTAATTTTTATTTCCCTCCTTCTACTGACTTTGGGCTTTGTTTGTTCTTCTTTTTCTAATTCCGTTAGGTGTTGTTTGAGGTTGTTTATGTAAGATTTTTCTTGCTTATTGAGGTGAGCCTGTATTGCAATGAATTTCCCTCTTAGCACTGCCTTTGCTGTGTCCCAAATCATTTGGTACAGAGTGTTTTCATTTTCATTTGTCTCCAGATAATATTTGATTTCTTCTTTAATTTATTCAATAATCCATTGTTTGTTCAGTAGCATGTTGTTTAGTCTCCACATTTTTGGCCCTTTCCCAGCTTTATTCTTGTAGTTGATTTCTAGTTTCATAGCATTATGATCAGAAAAGATACTTGATATTATTTCAACCCTCTTGAACTTATTGATGCTTGCTTTGTTTCCCAAGATATGGTCTATCCTTGAGAATGTTCCATGCGCGCTTGAGAAGAATGTGTAACCTGCTGTTTTTGGATGAAGTGTCCTATATATATCTATTAGGTCCATCTGATCTAATTTTTCATTTAATTCTATAATTTCCTTGTTGATTTTCTGTCTGGATGATCTGTCCATTGGTGTTCATGGGGTGTTGAGGTCCCCTACTATTATGGTATTGCTGTTGATGTCTCCTTTTAGTTTTGTTAATAGTTTCTTTACGAATTTTGGTGCTCCTGTGTTAGGTGCACATATATTTATAAGTGTTATGTCATCTTGGTGGAGCGTCCCTTTTATCATTATATACTGCCCCTCTTTGTCTTTCTTCATCTGTTTGCTTTGAAGTCTACTTTGTCTGATATAAGTATGGCAACACCTGCTTTCTTTTGTTCATTGTTAGCTTGGAGTATTGTCTTCCATCCCTTCACTCTGAGTCTGTGTTTGTCTTTGGGGCTGAGGTGTGTTTCCTGGAGGCAGCGTATTGTTGGATCTTGTTCTTTGATCCATCCTGCTACTCTGTGCCTTTTGACTGAAGAGTTCAATCCATTCACGTTTAGAGTGATTATTGAAACATGGGGGCCTACTGTTGCCATTTTATCACTTTTTTTCTGGTTCTTTTGCATTTTGTCCTGATGGAGACCTGTTACTTTGTGTTATTGTCCTTCTGCTTATCTCCTTTGTTCTGGATTTTGTAACTCCTTTCCTTTTTTTTGGTTTTTCAGGAATGAGGTTCTTCCTGAGCATTTCTTGAAGAGGAGGTTTTGTGGCGATGAACTCCCTTAACTTTCGTTTATCTGGGAAAGTCTTTATTCCTCCATCATATTTGAAGGATATTTTCTCTGGGTAGAGTATTCTTGGCTGCAGGTTTTTGTCCCTCAGAGTTTTGAATATTTCATTCCAATCTCTTCTAGCCTGTAAGGTCTCTCCTGAGAAATCTGCTGATGGCCTTATGGGGTTTCCTTTGTAAGTTATTTTCTTCTGCCTGGCTGCCCTTAGTATTTTCTCTTTGTCATTGACTTGCTAGTTTCACTACTATATGCCTTGGGGTTGGTCTTCTTGTGTTAAAAAAGTTTGGAGATCTATTGGCTTCTGTCACATGAAGTTCCATCTCTCTTCCCAAGTTTGGAAAGTTCTCAGCCATTATTTCTTTGAATAGGCTTTCTGCCCCTTTCTCCTTCTCTTCTCCCTCTGGTATACCTATAATCCTTATGTTGCATCTCCTAATTGAGTCAGATAATTCTCAAAGAGTTTCTTCATTTCTTTTTAGTCTTACTTCTCTCTCCTCCTCTGTCTGCAGCATTTCTATATTCCTATCTTCCAAATTGCTAATTCTGTCATCCATATTATCAACCCTACTGTTCAGAGAGTCTAGATTTTTCTTAATCTCTTCCATTGTGTTCTTCATCTCCAGTATTTCTAATTGGTTCTTCTTTATAGTGTCAAGCTCTTTTGTGACATAGTTCCTGAACTCATTGAGTTGTCTATCTGAATTCTCTTTTAACTCATTGAGTTTTTTAATAATGGCAGTTTTGAAATCATCGTCATTTAGGTTATAGATTTCATTGTCTTTGGGATTGTTTTCTGGGTGCTTATCATTTTCCTTCTGTTCTGGAGATTTAATATATTTTTTCATACTGCTAGATGGTGTGGATTTGTGCCTCCACATAGAGATAGAGTTTAGTCGCTGCTTCCACTTGTTGCGACTGCTGTGGGGGGCGGGGGGAGGGCAGCCATTTAGACTGTACCAACCAGGAACCCTGTCAGCTGTTACTGACTGGACCTGGACCCCTCCTCATTCACAGTGGTCCTGTGGGGTCCCTTGTCAGGTGTGGGGGCAATCGCAAGGGGGCCTCAGGCTGCTGATGCCTACAGTTGCAGCCCACTTAGACATGCTCCCTCCTTGTGGTCTGCAGTGTTGTTGTGGGCTTCCCCAGCAGCCAGGAGCAGGATCACTTATAATCGCCACTTTGTCCCTAACAGAGCCCACAAGATCACACTTGTCCACTATAGGTCCCAGCAGAGCTATGGGTATCTTCTGCAGGCTGTCGTTAGCTCACATAGCTGTGCTACTTTTGCCCCAGGGCCTTCCCGCCTTGCAATTGCCAGTCGGGACCTCTCCACTAGTGCTATGCAGAGGCTTTCACTGAGGCTGCTGTAGGAACCTGGAGTTCCCCCCTGGGCTACGTAGCCATTTCACTGGAGCTCCACTTTGCCCCACTCCACGCTCACAGGATCTCTGGGAGCCCCTTGCCTAGTCTTGGACATGGCCAGAGTTCGGGGGCCTGGCAGTGGCTTGTAAGTTGCTGCCTTGTGGGGAATTCTGCTCTAGGGAGCTTCCTCATGTTCCGAATGCTGGGCGGACCCTCCCTGCTCGGGGGATGCGGGACCCTTGAGCGTCCCCCCAGGCCACAGAGCTAGGTGTTGGAGCTCCACCCAGTCCCCAAGCACGTCCACGGGAAGTCCGGGTACCCCCTGCACCGACCTGTGCACTGGAGACTGTGGGCCCAGCAGCAACTTGTGGTCTGGTGCCGTGCCGGGGAATCTGCCCTCCGGGAGCTTCCCTTTGTTCTGGATTCTGGGCATGGCCTCCCTGCTAATGGCAAGCAGAGGCTTTCCCTGCCGGGGAGATGTGGGACCCTGCAGCCTCCCCCCGGGCAGCAGAGCCAGGTGCTGGAGCTCCAACTGTGTCCCTAAGCACATCCATGGGAAGTCCGGGTGCCCCCTGCACTGAGCCATGCGCCGGAGACCGTGGGCCCAGCAGCAGCTTGCGGTCTGGTGCCGTGCGGGGGAATTCGCCCGTTGGGAGCTTCCCTTTGTTCTGGATTCTGGGCGGAGCCTCCCTGCTAATGGCGAGCAGAGGCCTTCCCTGCCAGTGGGTGCGGGACCCTGGGGATTCCCCCTGGGCTTAGTTGTAATCGCGGGGGGCTTGAGTAGGGCTGTTGTCACCTGTTTCCACCGTCGTTCCACTGGTGAGTGCACACTCCCGCCCTTGGTGTGTGGCGATGCTATGGGGGAGTCCACTGGAAGAGAGCCTCCTGCAGGAACTAGGCTGTCTGGGGGTCAGGGGTCAGGGGTCGGAGAGTTTTCACCTATTTCCACCTCCTCCCAGGGGGAAGTCCGTCTGCCTTCCGATGTATAGTAGTACGAGACTCTTAGGCGTCTTGAGATGCTATCTGGATATCCTTTGTTAATCGGTGAATGTCCAATTAGTTGTAGATTCGATGGGGGAGAGACAAAGAAGACCACTCACTCCGCCATCTTGGTCCCGCCTATTAGCACACTCTTAGTGCAATTGTCCTCTTAACTGAGTTGGTACCCAGTGTAGCCGGTTGCTAGGCTCAGGGGCGTACAGTTGTGATAGGCCTGAGGCCAACAAGGCTGATGTCAGTTCTCTTAGGAGTGCAGCTGAGTAGGGCTAGCCCTTGGCATGGAGGCACTCAGTTGTTTCAGGCTTTAGAAGTTGGGGCTGATCCTTTTTATGGCTATTTGTGAAACACAAGTCTTCTGCCTCTGATAAGCCTCACCCCTCTCTGGACCACATACACTGTCAGCACAGTCCTGGTCCGTGTACACTTCTCAACCCCCTGGAGTGTACCCCACCGCCACACTGCAGAGGCCCCCACCTCTGCCCCAATGCCCCCCACAGTTCACCAGGTCCTCTCACAAGCCCTGCCCCACAGAGGCAGACACCTTTGCCTGCCTGCAGAGGATCAAGGCATCCAGTCAATGCAGGCTGAAAAGTAGCCTGAGGGCTTGCTGTTAGGTGGGGCCAGTCCCTAGGGCGGGTTGCCTGCCCTGGCTGAACTGGATTAAGTCTGTGCTCTAGTGGGTGTGGCAGACCCCTGGGCTAATAGCCCAAGGGACGCACCTCAATGGCCCCCACCTGTGTCCCTATCAGCACGCCTGGACCAGCTCAGAACATCGGCCCCCACCAATGTTTCAGTCTCCGGAGAGGACCCTCCTCTCACCAAGATGCCCCCAGAGCCCACCAGGTGAGTCTCGTTTCACCAAAGGACAGTCAGCCTTCTCTCTGGTGATTTTAGGTTGCTGCCATGAGTGAGTTTGTGCGTGGGCCCTTTAAGACCCGGATCCTTTCGGCTTTCGGCCGATAGCTTTTCTCGGGTGTCCTCGCTGCAGTTAATAGCCAGCAAAGCCAGACAGTAAGACCCCCCTCTCAGTTTGGCTGAGTCCGAAGGATGGTTATAGCAGTATTGCCCCTGCTCCGGACCTCACTCCTCCAGGGAGGGCTGCGTGCCTTAGGGTGGCTCCCGCCTGGCCAGCTGAGAAGCCCCGCTGCTCCCAAAGGTGGCTTTTTTCCTCTCTGGCTGGAGTTACTACCTCTTCTGCTTTTGTCAGGACTGTCCCTTGTTGTGGGGGTTCTTTTTATCCAGTTTTCAGTTTTCAATCCAGGCTGATTCTTCCTAAAATTGTTGTAACCTGGTTGTGTTTGTGGGAGGAGGCGAGTTCAACGTCTGCTCACAGCGCCATCTTGATGAGAACTCCTCTTTTTTTTTTTTTTTAAAGATTTAATGTTTTCCTTTTTCTCCCCAAAGCCCCCGGTACATAGTTGTATATTCTTCGTTGTGGGTCCTTCTATTTGTGGCATGTGGGATGCTGCCTCAGCGTGGTTTGATGAGGAGTGCCATGTCCGTGCCCAGGATTCGAACCAACGAAACACTGGGCCGCCTGCAGCGGAGCGCGCGAACTTAACCACTCGGCCACGGGGCCAGCCCCAGTCGTTTCTTAAATTCTATGACTGTGCTGGGTTCTGGGTACTGAAGATTATCCTGTGCTGTGTCTACAACTGAACTTGACATCCTCCCCCATGTCTAGGGCAGCGTCTGAGAGGGTCCCTGACGATCCCCGCCTCCTGGTGGTCTGCCTGTGTGATCCCCAACCCTGAGTGTGGGCGGAGCCCAGGGACTCCTCTCCAGCTGATAGAAGGCAGCAAAGGCCTTGGGATGTCACTTCCAAGATAAGGCGACTACAAGACTGTGGCTTCCTTCTTGCTCTGCATCTCTTGCTCTCTCCAGCTCTCTCTGTCTCTGTATCTCTCTCTCTCCTTCTCTCTGTTTCTGTCTGTCTGTCTCTCATGACCAGCTGCCATGTCTTGAGGACACAGGAAGCTTATGGAGGTGCCCACATGGCAAGGAAGCAATGTCCGTGCTCTTGGAGGTGACTCTTCCGATGCCCACATGTGGACAGGTGAGCGAGCTCCTGAGCTTGGAGGCAGATTCTTCAACCCAGTTGAGTTCTGAGATGACCACAGCCTCGTCTGACAAGTTCACTGCAACATCTTGAAAGACCTCGAGTCAAGGTAATCCAGCTAAACTGTGTCCAGATGCCTGTGGCACAGACACTGTGGGATAATAAATGTTTGTGGTTTGGGGCCACTCGATGTTGGTATAATTCATTATGAAGCAACACATAACTAATGCACCCCGCAGCCTGCAGCTCCCGTCTCACAGATTCCTCTACCAGCATCCGGTTACCCAAGCCATGAGAGTGGTCACTCCTGACTCCTGCTAGTTCCTGCTCCATCTATCACTGGTATCATTTGTGAGTATGTTGTATAAACTGAATCATCTAGTATGTGGCTTTTGAAGAGTGGCACTTTTGTTTCACTCTACGCAGCGCCCTGCAGATCCATCCATGTTGTTGTGCGGGTTAAGAGTTCACTCGTTTTTGTTGCTGTGTAGGATTCCACGAAATGGATGTACCACAGTTAGTTTAAGCATTTGCCTATTGAAGGACCCATAATTCAACAAACACCAAGCCAGGTTGACTCCTTCCCTGAACGTTTTGCAATCCTGCCTTCGGTCTTCTCCCTCAGCTGCTGTCCGGAGGCTGCTCATTGCCACCTCCCCTGTAGGGATGCAGCAACATCCTAATGTGTCTGCTGCTGGGGTCCCAGATGCTGGGTTTTAAATGGATAATGCTACAGTTTCTAGGAAAGAAACTGAGAAAAAACACATTTTGTTTTGTAAATAAATGAGTATTTTGAAAAATAAAACTTTGATGAAAGCCACGTAGTTTAAAGTTAAGTATTGTCACGCAGTGTCCATTGTGCCAACTCTGCCTCCCCGCCCTTGGCCCTGCACCCCTGCAGTCAACCCTCCCCACAGTGGTCAGAGGGACGTGCCTCATGTGTCGCTTCTCTGCTGCCATCCCCGCAGTGCCATCCCGCTGTCTGCAGGAGGAGGTGAAGGCTAATACGTCACACTGGGGCCGTGCTGACCAGATGGAATTGATTAGTGTTTGACTTCATGTCCCAGCGCTCCTCTGCCTTCCCCACCCAGACCTGGGCACACTCAGGCTGGTTGTGGTCCAGCTTCTCACTTCTGGACCTGTGACTCAAGTCACTACCGCCACCTTTTGTAGCTAATTTTCATTTCTCCCTCAAGTGTTAGCACAGGCATCACCTCCTCTGGGAAGCCTTCCCTGCTTGTCCACCTCTCTGGGCTCTGTGCTTTTCCTCGAACTCTTCTAAAAGCCTGGGCGCCTCCTACTGTAACAGCACTGATCATGCCTTGTGGTTCTTGTTTGTTTAAATGAGTGAACGCTCAAACACTCGGGAATTGCTATTATTATCGTTATTGTTATTACTACCTCTGCTACTACGATGATGCTCCACCCTCTTCACCAACCCCGGACCTCCCTGAAAGCAAGGTCTTCCTCGCTCACCACCACAACCCCAGCGCCTGGCAGTACCTGGTGTATAGCAGATACTCGGTGCACGCATGTGACATGAAAAAGTGAGTACCCTACGCTGTTTAGAAATGTTGACAGAATTCATTTTATCAGGAGCCCGGACCAGAACTTTAAGGAGGCTAAAGCGGGATGAAGGACGGATCACTCCCTTCCCAGATTTGTTCAGGCCGCTATTTCAGGACGGAGATGGTGAGTGAAACTTTCACTGATGCCTCCTGTGTAAGAAACAGCTGAAAACCTCAACTCTATAAGGGACCTCGAGGAGCACCACTGCATTTCATTGGCTCTGATTTGGGCACGTGCCCATTTCTGGGCTAATCGCCGTGGCCCAGGGGAGTATCCCCCTCCCCACCCGGAGTTTGGAGTTTGGGACCATGTAGGGCAGGGAGCCCCATCAGAGAGCAAAGTGAGACCTGGGAGTCAACTGTTCCCAGCGTTGACTTGCGTGCACCTCCCAGGAGCAGGGGGACAGGAGGCAGGTGGCAGCCACAGCCTCCCGCCACAGGCGTGAGCCAACAGAACAGGAGCCAAAGCTTCCCGCTCTAGCTTCCCCTGAGCGCTGTCACTCCCGGAGAAGGTAATGGCTGTTTATCCTGTTTCCTTCTGGGCAGAGTGAGATGTGTCAGTAAATTGCTCTGAGGAGAGGAGCAGCGTCAGTCCCTGGGTCGGGGAAGAAACGCTTGTCTAAAACAGCCAGCTCCACACCCTGGTTTTGGAAATGCATTTTTGGAATTTTCAGATCAGAGGACCTCATTCCCCACGGAAAGCAGTGTCACAGCAGACGCCGTAGGCATGAAGCCCGATTTTACAAATAGTTATTTTCTGCATTCTGGATGCTCTAGTATTTTCTAGATGGAGCACTTCACCCTGCACAGACTTAAGTGCACATTGAGAGCTGCGTTTCTGCACACTGATTGCTCGATGAGCATCTTTTTCTTTCCCTTTCTTCCTGGATTTGCTTTTTTCAGCTTTACTGAGATATAATTGACAAATAAAATTGTGTATATTTAAAGTGTGCAAGGTGATGATTTGATATCCATATACAGTATGCAATATGTACCACAATAAAGTTAATTAACGCATCCATCACCTCAAATAGCTGGCTTTTTTTTTTTTTGTGAGAATGTTAAAGATCTACTCTCTTAGCAAATTTCAAGTATATAATACAGTGTTATTAACTATACTCACCATGCTGTACGTCAGATCCCCACAACTTATTCATCTCATAACTGAAACTTTGTACCAACCTCTCTTCATCTCCCCCAGCCCCCAGCCCCTGGCAGCCACCCATCTACCCTCTGTTTCTATGACATTATTTACGACAGCAGAGATATGGAAACAACCTAAGTGTCCACTGACAAATGAATGGATAAAGAAGATGTGTGTGTGTGTGTATATATAAATATATATTTCACTATATATATTTGATACATATTTAATATATATGTAATATTTATACATGTGATATTTAATTATGCACATACACAATGGAATATTACTCAGTCCTGAAAAAGAAGGGACCTTGCCATTTGCAACAACATGGATGAACCTGGAGGGCATTATACTAAATGAAATAAGCCAGGCAGAGAAAGACAAATACTGTATGATCTCACTTATATATGGAATCTTAACAACAACAAAAGTCCACGAGCATCTGTGACTGAAAACCCCATAGCTTGTGAGCAAACATCCTGAACTGGATGTCGGTGCAGGACGGGGTGGTTCTTCAGCCTGGATGGACTCAGGGACAAGCGAAAGAAGGCCCTTGGGTAGCTGAAGTCCAGATGGCCTGCCCCTTGAGGCTTGCAGAGTGAGCGGACCCAGCTGGGGGCCCCCCACTGTGACATGAGCATGCCCTGGGCCCCAGAAGAGCCCTCATCCATGGCTGGAAACCCTGAGTTACCACCAAAACGAGTTTAGGGGGGGAAGAGCACAGAGCCGTGGCACCTTGTGGTTTTCAATACTCAGCAAGATGCACTAATTTCCCCCGTTCATTTTGTGGAATATTAGCTCTCTTGACAGAGGAACTAAGCGTGCATTTGCTCTTGCTGAAGAGGCCCAGACTGCAGGGAATCCACCCTGATGAGGAGAAAAAAATCTGAGTTCCAACACGGGAACGGATGTCACACCTTTTGTTCAAGTCAGGTGGGGACAAGCTTTCCAGATGAATTAAACACAGACTCTCTCGTGAGGCTAGATGCTATTATTGTGTTGAATGTGCCAGATTTTTGCCAAATTCTGATGGTTATACCCCGGGTTGGAGTGGGCCATATCCTTATTCTGTGCAGCCCTCAATTGGTGATTGAAAGAAATATGCTTCCTTTCGAAATTGTGTGAAATAGACAAAGAAGCGGTGTTGCGATTGAAACTGAATTTGGCTTAATTAAGATGAATCTCTGTGCAGCGTCACCGCCCCTTGGATGGTCAGAACTCTATTCCCTTTTGACGTTAGGAGGCTCAGGCTCCGTGGGGCAGGAGTGCAGACTGAGTGCAGAAGCCACCTGCCCCTCATGCTGTTGCTTCTTCATTAACTTACTTGATGAAATTCCTGGCACATTGGGAAATGGTTTTGGAGAACTTCTGCCACAGGGCGCCCCTGAGAAATGAGAGTCTAGCTTTTTATTTTCTAGTTTGTTGATATTACAGTGGCCAAAACAGACCCCAAACAAGGTGTATGTGTGTGAGAGAGAGAGAGAGAGGGAAAGAGAGAGACTATAACATGAATATGTATGGATGTATATTTCTACAATTTGTACATATTTGTAGAGAGTGTATGTAATAGCTGTAATAATACTAACAGCAACTCACATTCGTTGAGTGTTTACTGTGTACCAAGCATCATTCTTAGAACCCCATGTGTATGAATTCTCTTATCCTCCTTAACAGCCTCAGGAGGGAAGACAATCATCACTCCCATTTGCTGGAGAGGAAACGGGAACAGTTTTGTCACCTTGCCTAATGTCTTATAGCTTTTAAGTGGTGGTCTGGCCCCAGAGGTCTGGCTGCAATCAGTGTGTGTGTGTGTATGAACTATTTATTGAAATGTGGCACACATATAGAAAAGTACACGGAGCTCAGTGAATTTTCATAAACTGAACACACCAACGTAACTACCTTTAATCTGAAAAAAATTTACCCAAGAATGACCCCTTGAGACCCAGTCTCTAGCTGTTGCTCGTGGCAACCTCTCGCATCAGTCAGCTGGTGCTGCCACAACAAGATGCCACATCCTGGGCGACCTAAGCCACAGAAATTTGTTTCACGCAGTTTTGGAAACTGGAAGTCTGCGATCAGGGGGCCAGCACTGCCGAGTTCCGCTCAGGTCCCTCTTCCAGGCTTGAAGAAGGCTGCCTTCTTGGAGTGTCTTCATTTGGTGGGTGGGGTGGGGAGAGGGAGAGATAGATAGATAAATAGGTAGATAGACAGGTAGATGGGCAGATAGAAAAACAGATAGTTAGAGCAAGCTCTCTGGTATCTCTTCTTATAAGACCACCAATACCATCATGAGAGCCCCACCTCACTGAGAGTTTAGCTAAGCTCTTCCGTGGTCTTGCTGCCTTGATGTCCATTTTGTGTGTCCAAGTTACCAACGTGCTGTCTTCTTCCTCCAGAACCCGTGAGCGATCAACTTCTCCAGTTCAATTTCTCCTGTGGTCTTTTGTTGAACCCTGGCTCACCATCCGGCGTCCAGGGGGCTCTACCTAACAAATGTTCATGTAACAAAATCATAAGACACTCTTAGGCCTCTTCGAAACCTAATTACCTCCCAAAGACCCTGCCTCCAAATGGCATCACATGGAGGTTAGGGCCTCAACATAGGAATTTGGGAGGGACATAATTGGGTCCATAGTGCCCCTTTCTGACTTTAAACTGTAGACTAGTTTTGCCTGTTTCTGAAGGTGCACGATTGGAACCTACATTTAGTAAAGTTCCCATGGTTCAGTGCCTGCCTTCTTTTCCTCAACGTCATCTGCGAGACTCAAACATGTTACTGCACGTAGTGACGACTGGAGCATTCTCCTCACTGCATAGCAGTGAATTGAGTGAACATTCTACTGTTGATGACCTTTGGGGTTGTTTCCAGTTTGAGGCTATTTCAATTAGTGCTGCTGTGAGGCATCTTTTATACACAGCTTAGTGAATGCAGCCCTGCGTCTCTATTGGGAATAAACTCGGGCGTGGACTCACACGGTCACTGGGATGCCACTGTGGAAGATACTGCCGGACTGGTTTCCAAAGTGGCCGCACCCGTTTACACTCCAACCCGGGTACACGAGACTTTCCGTAGATCCACACCCTCAGCAATACTCCGAATTATAGAGAGGTGTGTGGTGGCATTGCATTGTTTTAATTTGCATTTCCCAGGTGACTAAGGAAGTCAGGCTCTTTCTCACATTTATTGGCCGTTGACATTTCCCTAAGGTGCCTATCAAGCCTGCCTTGAGGTTGTGCACCATTTGCTTTGTATCGGTCATTTTTCTCTTTATTGTTGGTCCCCTTAGTGCCCTATTGAAGATATTTCTGACTACCCCAAGGCGATGATACACTCTGCTGTATTTTCTCCTAAAAGCTGCCTGCCTCTGCCTTTCACAGTTAGCTGTACGGTCCGCGGGAGGAGATCCCCGTGCATTGTGTGAGGCGGCATGCAGGGACACTTCTCCCCATCGCAGCCTCTTGGCCTAGCACATCAGTGGAGAGGAAAAGACCACCCCACTGCACTACAGCGTGGCTTTGGCCAGGTCACTGTCTCAGTGCGGGTCTGTTTCTGGCAGGGACCCTTCCCTTTACCACTACAAAACCCGCCTCTCCTACATGGTGTACAGCAGGTCAGTATCTAACCCAGCACCATGGAGAGAGGCTGCTGGCCTGCCTTCCTCCTGCCCACTCTCCAGGTCTCAGCTGAAATGTGTCCTCCTCCAGGAATGCTGTGATCTGAGATGGCCTCTGCAGTCGGTGGTCCTGCCTCTGAGCATCTTAGTCATAGTTGTCGAGTTCTCTGTGGCCTGAAAAGGGGTATACCCCAACTAGGGCATTTAGTGGTTAGGCTGCTCCTTATTCTAGGACTTGCTATGGTCTGTTTTGACTGTATTTCGCCCCCATACTGCAGTTAGATGGGTTACTCCAGATGGTGATTCTCGAGCCCATGTAGAAAAATTTACCATTCATAAAAGAATTTTGACAGTCCTGCTTGGCAACATTCTTCCCCAAACATATTTGCCATTTTTTAGTCATAGCATTGGGTCTGCATTTCCCCAAAGGTACATTTTGGGACCCTCGTGACTCAAGATGGTAGAAGTTTTCATGTAAAGGAAAGTGCACACATCATGGTCAAATAAATTTGAGAAACACTGTTTAAATTAAACAAAATCAATTAAACAGAGTTTCATTTTCGTCTTGCAGAGTTTCTCAGAGCCATTTATGTGTTGCCCGTGTATTGCGAATCCCCAGCAGGGTCATGTAGTATGAAGTGTTCCTGTAGCCCCAGGAGTGCCCCATGAGACATCTGGGGAGAGCTGCCTCCAGCCATTGACTGCCCTGTGCTCCAGGCAGCCCAGTGAGGGAGAGGGGTGTTCCTGGCCATCCATGGCATGCCAGGCTCTCACTCCACGTGGGGAGCTCTTCAATGGGTCCCTTAACCAATGGTCACCCAGGTGATGGTCCCACTTCAGTGACGGAGGGGCCACTCAAAACTCTTCATTTCTTTCATACTTGGAGTCTCTTTATAACTTCAATCCCTAGTTTTGGGGTAAAGAAGCTGGAGAGAGCAAACTAAATCCATGTTCTCTATAGTATCTAAAGATAATCACTGGGCTCCCTGATTTTTTCTCAGCCATCCTGATAATTTTTGGGAATTCCTAAACCAGTGTCAATATGCTCTTCTTCTGCAAGATGCCGAGTTTTCTGATTTCTCTCTGCAATGGTTTAACTATCTACAAAAAAGTAGATGGTTAAACACGTACACACATATGTACACACGATACACACACAAAAGCACATGTACATATAACACATACACATGGACACACACGTGC
This sequence comes from Equus przewalskii, assembly GCF_037783145.1. Lineage (NCBI taxonomy): Eukaryota > Metazoa > Chordata > Mammalia > Perissodactyla > Equidae > Equus > Equus przewalskii. Next base: position 46,543,262 of record NC_091851.1, read on the forward strand.
ACACACACATAAATATGCACACAAGCACGCAATCTCTTCTAATATTCGTACTGTTACTTATTTAGCAGTGTAATTCCTTCTGGAATATTCAGCAAATTATTCACACTAAAAACCCCACAGCTTTTTAAAAGATGTATTTCATTTTTTTCGTGTCAGAGATAATTAATCAAGGTTCTAATGATTGTTCTGCAGGTGTTATTTAAAAAAACAACCAATACCCCCCAAATCATTAAATTTATGGGGAACTTGATTACAGGAGCTGATGACTATTATTTCTAAAATAGAAGAGATGAAGAGTGACAAAAATCAATGACATGGCCATTATCTTAGAGCTAAATTTACCCAGGTTTTAAATTTGTGAGTTTCTCTCTCCGCCTGCCCTGCAAATATTCACTGTAGAGGGACTTGTGAGTCTAAATACTTAGAAATTTGTAACTGTTACCTTATGATTTGGGGAAGAATTTGAAAGGATTAATGCACGAAGATCTATTCAACAATATTATTGAGAAGCTGGTAAGTGCAAGGCACCAGGCTCGACCCCGGGCTGCAGAGATGGATTGGACACATGCCTCTTCCCAGGAGATTTTCCATTTTACAGAAGAGGCAGACATTAAACCCATAAGCACCTGCATGCCTATGTAATCGCAGGATTGATAAGAAATGCGCATGAGCACTTACATTTGGGAATACTATTACGGGAAGAGGCCCAAAGGAACAGATGGGGAGGTCAGGGGGCCTTGGTTCCTTCAATTCTTTAAAGCTTGGAAGTTCCCTAGAATTTGGTTCCAGAAACAAAAATAATCTTCCCCCTGTTTTTCTAATCTCTATCTTTACCCCAAACCATGTTACATCATCTCAGTTTCCAGCAAGTCCTGGAGAGCTTGCATTTTGGAGTTAAAATTTGCACTGTCACAGTTGTAGCACAGAGAGTAAGACACGGCCTGCCTTTGTAGAACACTCCAGAAGTTTGTCTCTATTTCACGGAACTCACACGTCCTCTGTCGCAAGGGCTCTAGACAGACTGTGATTCTGCCCCCAGCCCCTGCCCCAGGGGATGTTTGACAATGTCTGGCGATGTTTTTGACTGCTGTAACTGGAGGGGAGGTGGTCCTGGTGTCTAGTGGCTGGAGATCAGGGATGCCGCTAAACACCTACACTGCCCAGGACAGCGACAGTCCGTCCACGACACAGAATTATCTGTGCGAAATGTCAGTGGCCCTGTCTTCTCTTGTATCCCTCCCTGGACTGCAAGATCCTTCTGGGTAGCACCCTGCGGTAACACAGGGGGCGGCCGCGGATCACGGCGCGTGGACAAGCCGTCCTGGAGATGCGGCACCACGTGAGTTTCCATCCTGCCACTTTATGCTGTGCGCCTGGAGAGCTGCTTAAATTCCCTGGGCCTTCGTTTCCTCCTCTGGAAATCGGCAGTGTCTGTCCTACCACACTGATCGGAAAGCAACTCCTGGCAAGTAATGAGTCCTCAGTAAATGCTGGTCATGGTTAACCCGGGAGGAAGTTCACAGCTTCCACAGTTGCGTCCTAATTTGTGTTATTTTCCCTTTGAAAAGTCAAACAGAGGAACACATTCCCCCAAATTGGAGTATAAGTGAGAATGTAAAAAGTTTATTGGCCTTAATGGAAATGGCCTGGGACTGACAAAGGCTGCGTTAGACATGAATTTCACTGTCTCCTCCTGAGCCTGGTGACATGCCTCCCTTAGGTGTCCGTCCACAGCTGTCGCTCCTACAGCCCGCGTCCCACCTTTCAGTGCGCACCAAACTGGCAGGCCATTCAGATTCTTTCGTGAGCGCAGCTCTAAGTTCACATCATTTGATTAATGCGGAGGGACTCTGCTGTCACTCTGTCCTCAGACCCAGGGACCTGCTCTCCCGCACCCCAGACACACAGACCATCCTCCGCCAAGTCTGAGCTGGCTGCCTGCCCTAGAGAGAAAGAGAAGGGTCCTCGTGGCTGACCCCCCATCTGCCCCTGCTGGCCGTGCCTTCAGCATCCGTATGTCCAAAGACTTCTGCAGGCGTGTGGGTGCTTCAGGGGCCAGAAGCTCAATCCTGACCTTCCACGACATTCCAGAACACATCACTGCACATCTCCCTCTTCTCTAGCCCGTTCCGGACGTGGGATCCAGTTGTAAACTCGACAGATCCAGCTCCTATCCTTTTGGGGTTTACAGTCTAGTGGGGAAGAAAGACATAGTTTCGAGAAAATCACACAAATAGATGTAAATATTATCACTGGGCAAAGTGCTGTGGAGAAGAGGGGTGGGTACCACAAATGCAAATAGTCAGGAGTCTGACGCAGCCAGGGCAGGCGAGGTTGGCCCGAGTGTGAGGGGGAAGGAGGTTCGGGCAGGAGAAATGGAGGGTGGGGTGGTGGGGAGGGTGCGGCTGGGGAGAGTGGAATGGCGTGAAGCCAGGCCAGCCTGTGGTCACGCTGAGTGTGTTCCTCACTGAGCATCTAAGTGGGGCAGGCCCCAAGAGGCTGAGAGGTGCCTCCATATCTCTCCTTCCTCCCAAGTCACCCCCCTCGTTGCCAAGACCTGGCATCCCCCACCCATGGAAGGACTAATTCACGTTTTCCCCATCAGAAGAGAGCCCCATGCAGAACTTGAGGTCCCCCTGCCCCACTAGCTCACCATTATTAGGCCCTTCCAACCACGGCATCCTGCTGTCACCTTGGACCCCACAAGCAAGAGACACGGTAGAGCTTCTGCAGCAGAGGGACGTGATCAGACCCGGGGATCGAAAACTTCTGCTCAGGCTACACTGAATTGGGGAGCAGTTGGGTGCTGTTGGGCAGGATGTGACGGCGGTCTGGTTTGGAAGGTGGCAGTGGGGAGGGAGAGAAGTGGGTGTTTTTCTGAGACACTGGGAGCTGGAGTTCGCAGGACTCGGCGTTCGATGGGTCTGAAGGCTGAGTGAGTGGCCGGCACGCCTGAGCCCCGGGTTTCTGGCTGGAGCGCTCAGTGGACAGTGGCTACATTTACTAACGTGTGGAAGAGTTCACGAAGAGGATCCCCTGGAACCATGCCATGGCAGGGCAAGTGTGGGGCACCAAGGAGTAACGCGTGGCTACGTGACACAGCCTCATCCTGGACTCATTGTTTCCTAAGTGTGGACGGACCTTTCCCCACAGCATTCCCACCTGCAGCCTCTCGCTCTCCTTGCCGTCCCCACACAGCGCACCTGTATTCTTCCTTCAGCGTTCGGCTCAGCGATGCACACTCCCAGAGGCCATCTTCTCACCGCTAGCCAGGTGAGGAGTCAGAATCCCACATTATTTAAACAGATTGTTGGAGTTTGAAAGGAGTTCAAAGTCACCCATTGCCAAGACCTGTTCCAACGCTTCAGTCCTCAAAGTCGGCGGCCATGATCCTGGCAGAGTCCTTTCTGGTTGCTCACCCTCCCCAAAGGGAATCTCATTAAGGGCACTCCGCCAGGTGCTCACTCAGCTCTGTTTGCATTCCTCTGCTGCTGGAAACATCCGCCCTCGGGGCTATTCTACTGTTAGCTGGGTGGTCTGCCCCGAGTGATGGCGGGGAGGCCCGCTCCCACCAAAGGTAGTGTTTTTCAGTTAGGACATCAGGAGTTGGTTGGTTTCCTTCCGTGCAGCCCTTAGGGCCCAGCTTTCCCCAAGCAGTAACCAGGGGACTTGGTCCTTGATAACCGGTCCTCCACGCAGGGTCACCCAACAGCTCCTGAGCAGAAGAGCCCCTTTGTGTCCTGTGTTTGCTTCTGGGCTTCCCTTTGCCCATCGCTCTTAGAAAAGGACAGATAACCGGGTGCTGTTTCCTCTAGGATGTAACCCCTCCAGGCCCAAAAGGCTTAGCCCAGGGACAACATCTGTCACATGTTTCGGTCCCCGTCTTGAGGGCAGGGGTCTTGTCTCCTTTGTTGTTTGTCCCTGCCGCCTAGGACAGTCCCTGGCGCATAGTCAGTACTCAGTAAATGTCTGTTGAGCCTGTGTCTTGTGAAGGAGAAGATTCCAAGAGACGGGAGGAAGTGGCTGAGCATCCTGGGGCTCTGGACGCTGCTGGACAGCTGACGCTGCTGGACAGCTGACGCTGGGAGGACGCCCTCCTCCGGCCGGCAGACCTCAAGCTTCGGAGGGATTCAAACTCCTGCTTCCTCACTTTTTAAGTGGTATTTCGAGTTTCTGGTTCTGAGGGGGTGGGAAGGAGGGAGGGTGGGAGGGTGGGAGGGAGGGCAGTGCAGAAGGAAGCATGCTGAGGTTAGGGGCGCCCCTCAGCCAGGCTGCACGGGTCTGACCGCGGCTCTGCCACTTCCCCAGTGGGTTAACCTCTCTGTGCCTCAGTTTCCACCTCTGACAAATGCAGGTGACAGCCCCTACCTGCTGTGGCTGTTGTGAGCACCACTCAGTTAATGTGTGTGAGGACTGAGAATCGTGCCCACACCTGGGAGGTGCCATTTACGTGTGAATTGTCATTGTGCTATGGGCACTTGTTGGAAGAGAAGCAGCAATCCGGCATTTCTGAAAGGTCATCAAGGCGACCCTCAGGAAAGAGGTCAGAGTGCTTGGCTGGGCTTCTTCTGCCTATTCTACAGTTTATTAGGGGCTTTTATTTTGAATATGTATGTAATCTTTCCAGTACTTGGAGTCTCTAGAAATCTTAATGCCCTGTTGGTGGAGGAGAGAGGAAGGAAGAGAGAGAGTGGGAAGGAAGGAGGACTGGGGGTGGGCGCGGGTGGGCACCACCTCCCCTGAGAGGGGGCAGCCACTGGTCAGGGCCCTCCTGTCCTCCTGCTCCTCTTTGCCCCCAGGGATTTCACTCAGCGGGGCTCAGAGGCGGCGTCACGGGAACCATTCCTTTCCTAGCTCACTCCACGTAAACCCTTGGATTTGCTCCAGGGGGCCTGCTGTTGCCGGTCACCTGCACAAGACATCACTCTTGGACTCAGCTCCCAACACTCATCAAGTGCTCCTTGTCACTCAGGTTTCCCACCTCCCCCCCAAACCCCGGTCCCATTACTTTTTTTTTTTTTTTGAGTAAGATTGGCCCCAAGCTGACATCTGTGCCAATCTTCTTCTACTTTATATGTGGGATGCGGTGTGTATGTCTGCACCTGGGATCTGAACCCTCGAACCCTGGGCCACTTAGCAACAAATTTAACACTTGCCAGTGGACCAGCCCCACACAAACCAAGCTCTAGGCTGGACTTAACTTTGAGTGAACGGAGACCTTTGTCACATGGTCTGAGCCAGGGATCCTCGCTCATCTGGGTCAATCCATTCAGTCAGGCCTTCGTTTCTGCATCGAACACCTGGGGGCACTGAGGGTGGAGTGGAGAGCAAGGCCGGCCTGGGCTCTGCCCTCTAGTGGGCAGACCAGCCAAGCTCAACCCATCAGGCCAATAAATAGCACTTTTGCCACCTGGGTGAGTGCCGGGACACTGCCTTAGGCTGCTGAGGTGGGGGGTGATGACATTTGTTTCTTAGCATCACCCAGACTCCCTTCTTCACTGTAAGACATAGGGGTGTCGTGGGGGTAATATAAATAGTTTGTATAGCAGCTGACACAGAGTCTGGCACAGGGTATGTGCTCAGTTAAAGCAGGGTTCTTCCTCCCAGAGAGGGACTTTCAAGGGTATGTTAATTTTCTATTGCTGTGTAACAAATTGCTATATGACTCAGTTGCGTTTAAGAACCAACATTTATCACCTGACAGTTACTGTGGGTCAGGAATTCCGGAGCGGCCCGGCTGGTGTTTCTGGCTCAGAGCCTCTCTCGAGACTGCAGTCAGGATGCTGGCTTGGGCTGTGGCATCTGAAGACTCAGTTCCGAGTGGCTCCCTCGCGTGCTGCAGGCACGGGGCCTCTGCTCCTGCCCACAGCGAGCTGCTCCGCAGGGCTGCCGCGTGGTCCTGTGACAGGCAGCTGCAGCTTCCAGAGAAAGAGGGAGGGAGGAGAGAGGAGGAGGGGGAGAGAAAGGGGGAGAGAGGCAGAGACAGAGACAGCGACAGAGGGATCTGTGAGAGAGGAAGGAGGAAGCCAGGATGCTGCTTATGTCCTGATCTTGGACATCACGCACAGTCACTTTGATCACATTCTATTTGTTAAACACAAGCCACTAAGTGCATCCCATACTTAAGGGGCAAGGAATTAGCCTCCCCCTTCTAAAGTGAGGATTATCAAAGAAGAACGCGTGGCCCGTCATAAGAGAACAAAGGAGGTGCACACGGAGAGACTCCCTTGTAGAAATTTGTCCCCTGGTCTTCCATGTTCTCTGCGCTCTGAGCTCTCACGTGAATCGAAAGTAAATGTCCTGTCTTACCAGGTCTCCATTATGGAAACCGAGCATCCCATGCTTTAAAGTCAGCCCCGGGGGCTCTGAGCCGCGAACTTTCCCTTTACTGACCCTCTGCACCGGGGGACCGTTCAGTCTGTCCGTCAGAGCGTGCACACGGCGCTTACCTGCCCAGAGCTGAGCTGCTGAAATTTAGACAGCCTCGCCTGGGGACCTCCACCCGGCTCCTGCGGCGTGTGCGCCAGCCTGTCCAGAGGGCAGCAGGAGGATTGCTCCACTAAACGGAGAGGTCAGCCCTCCGAAGCAGCTAGAGAACCAAAGTCAAGCTTGATATTTTGCTGGTCTGTTTAGCCAAGGCAGGTCCGTTATCCCAGCTCCCACCAGAAAGCACTGCGCTCCTGGGCCTCACACGGATTTGTCAAATGCCGCAGCTTTTCTGCCTTGGTCTTGCTGTCCTGAACGCGTGAGTTCTTCTCCAGAGAGCCACGGAAGGGCTGCAGGAGCTTTCTGAAATTTTATGCAAACTCCACGTCCATACTATGTATTTTTTTTGTAGAGGGTCTAAAACTTTTCTGAGATTTTCTCAGAGTCCCTGATGAATTCCCACTGTGGTCTCCCTGCCTCCCACCCAAACACATGCATTTCAGAAAAGTATGACAGCCCACAGCCCTGCCCCTCTAAAGCAGAGGCCGTGGTTTTCTCTCCTGATGTCCATAACACTAGTGTATCCGGGGGAGTGGAAAAGGATTGATGCCGGAACAGTTTTGCGGTGGCTGCATCCACCCGCACCCCTGCAATTGAGCCGTGGGCTTCCAGATCCCAAGGCCAGCCTCCTGCTCCTGTTAGCCACGCCTCTTCACAGATGGCTGTAAACTGAGTTTCCCTGTGCTTCCTCCAGCTTGGTTTTAAGGAACAGGTTCTTGGCAGTAGTTCCTGCTGCCACATGCTGGTCTCACCCAAAATAGAACCGAGTATCAGCTAAATGGCTATCAGTTCGTCGTGTGCAAAGTAAGCAAGATAAACGAGCAGGCAGGTCTCAACAGAATCTAGAAAGTAAATGCAATGCTGCCCACTCTGCCCTCTTCCAACTCCATGGAACCCTTGCCTCCTCCCTTAGCAAAACTGTCTCCAGGATTCACCACCTGGTCATTGCTGTGCTGAGGGCCAGGACCCTGAGAACAAATGGAACTCTCTCAGAGCCCAAGAACACCATGGAGGCAGGAACTAGATGGTCAGTAAAGGGAAAGTTCAAGGCTCAAACTTGCCCCTGCAGACTGTTTTCACACAGCAGCCTGAAAGTCCTACCTCAGGGCCTTTGCACCTGCTGATCTCTCTTATGGGAATGTTTTTCTCCTATGGTTATTTTGTCCCTAGTTATTCTGGTCTCACCTCAAAAGTCACCCCTCATGGAAGTCTTCCCTACTTGTCCCTATTTGTTCTCTTCCAAGTGGCCATCCCTCTCTGTGCCTCTTAAACTTTGGCTGCATCTGCCCTTGCAGGTATCCAATCTTTATTGTTTTTGCTGTGTCAGCTACTAGAGTCCAGTGCAGGGGGAGAGGCCCGGCTGGCTTGTTCGCCTCCAAGTCCTCAGTGCCCAGCGAGTCCTGGCAGTGAGCTGGCACCGGTCACTATCTGAGGAGTGAGCAGGGGGAACCCAGGTCTTTCTGACTCCAGATCCCCGGTTGCTCTCACTACCTGCTCTGCCCCTACCCGGGGCCTGCGTCTCACGCGCTGTGCTCCTTCTGAGCGGTGCAGCCGGAGTAAGACCCCTCACACTTAGAGAGGCCATCGCCCAGAGAGTCCCAGCACCCCGGATAGTAGGTGCACACCGGATGTTTGCAGAGTGAACGAATGAGTGAGTGAATGAGTGAGAGAATGAACAGATAAAGGATGTTTAACCACGGCTGCTAACTCCAGCTGGTGGGGTCAGGGGACCTTCCCAGAAGAGGCGGGGTTGAGCGCTTTCCTGAGCGAGAACAGAAACCGCCCTCAGAGCCGGGGAGCACAAGGCAGGAGACCTGCCCCGCCTCCACAGCCCTGGGAGCCCCAGCCTCCTGCTCCTGCCCCTGCCCCTGGCCCTGCCTCCTCCCCCAGCCTCCTGTCTCCTGCCCCTGCCCCTGTCCCTGCCCCAGCCTCCTGCCCCAGCCTCCTGTCTCCTGCCCCTGCCTCCTGTCTCCTGCCTCCTGCCCCAGCCTCCTGTCCCTGCCCCAGCCTCCTGTCCCTGCCCCAGCCTCCTGTCCCTGCCCCTGCCTCCTGTCTCCTACCCCTGCCTCCTGCCTCCTGTCCCTGCCCCAGCCTCCTGTCTCCTGCCCCTGCCCCTGTCCCTGCCCCAGCCTCCTGCCCCAGCCTCCTGTCTCCTGCCCCTGCCTCCTGCCTCCTGTCCCTGCCCCAGCCTCCTGTCCCTGCCCCAGCCTCCTGTCTCCTGCCCCTGTCTCCTGCCTCCTGTCCCTGCCCCAGCCTCCTGTCCCTGCCCCAGCCTCCTGTCTCCTGCCCCAGCCTCCTGCCCCTGTCTCCTGCCTCCTGTCCCTGCCCCAGCCTCCTGTCCCTGCCCCAGCCTCCTGTCCCTGCCCCAGCCTCCTGTCCCTGTCTCCTGCCTCCTGCCACTGCCCCTGTCTCCTGCCCCTGCCTCCTGCCCCTGTCTCCTGCCCCAGCCTCCTGTCTCCTGCCCCAGCCTCCTGTCCCTGCCTCCTGCCCCTGTCTCCTGCCCCAGCCTCCTGTCTCCTGCCCCTGCCTCCTGCCCCTGTCTCCTGCCTCCTGCCACTGCCTCCTGCTTCCTCTCCACTGTGTCTTAAAAGATCCTCCCACCCCACCCCGGTTGTGCCTGGATTCAGGCTCCTTTCTTCTCCTCTCTTGTCAGCTTCTCAAATGAGTGCCCCATATCCCTCTCCTCTCTCTTCTCTGCCTGCTCCCTCTGGAATCTTTTATAGCATTTCTCACGTGGAGATATTGTTCTCCTTTCGAAATTGGACTCTATTGAGTAAAGGTGGGCGGGAAAGCTGAAGATCAAGAAGTCCTGTGAAGAAGTGTGTTTGAAGACACTAAGGTGGTGGTGCAGGGTGAGATGGCAGAAGGATGCCGTGCCGGTTTAGGAAGGTGGAAATGGGTCCTGTGAGCCCCGGGGAGGAAGCTGCTGTCCCTGCTCCTGAGAAATTATACCCATTTTTAGTGCTGTGATTCGATGCCTGTGATGATGAAAAGAAAAGAAATTGTGTATATGTAAATGTATGAGGGATGTGCGCGCATGTACGCACACACACACAGCATAATTATATGCACCAAAATAGTGCTTTACAGCTGTAGGCATTGGCTACTATGGATTTAAATGTAGAGGTGTCTACACAGTTAGGCTCAGAAATCCTACTTCTAGTTATGGATCCTAAAGTGACACTCACATATGTATACAAAAATGGATATTCAACAATACTTATTGTCGCGTGGTTTGTAATGGCCATCTACATGTCCTTCCACAGGAGACTGGGTGAGTAAATTTGGGGCGAGTGAAGTGAATACATACAAATAAATAAGCTCAGTGAAATGGGGAAAATACCTATATGCCAATACAGAAAGGTTACCAAGACCTGTTGCTTTGGGAAAAAAGCAAGAGGCATATGTATTTGTATGAAGATGCTGGGGGCACACATATGTGTGTGTGTCTGCATCCTTGCATTGTTTAAATTTTTGCTATGTTTCATTTCCATGATGATGGACGAGTGTCCGGTTTCATCTGACACTTTACGATGGCCTCTCCAACAGCAGAGACAGTGAGGGTGCGGGGCTGCTGGGAGCCCTGGGGAGCTCCTCGGGGAGGAGCTTGAACTGAAGCTCTTTCTGGCGGGGGTGTTTTTTGTAAGCGGGAGCTAAGCAGCCCTTGGAAGCAACTGCAATGAACTCTTGCCCATCTGCTGCGTATCTCCAGGGATGTGACTCTCCTTTGAGGGACCTCCCATCGTGACACACCCCAACCTTTGAGTCCAAAAGTCACTCAGCCCCCTCCCCATTTAAGTGGCTCCATCAGACTGTGCTCCAACCAGCCTGGTGGCCCACAGGTCCTCTGTCTGCCAGTTCTTTGTTCAATGCATGTGTCTGAGCACTGACCATGAACCAAGCACCGGGCTAGGAATACATCATGAGCAAAATCAGACGGCCCTCTGCCATCCCGGAGCCCACAGTCTAGTGGCAGATACAGATTTTCATCAAAGGGCCTCACAAATAAATGTCAATTGATAAATAGGGTGAACTCTGCAAACTAGTGTTCACAGCACACGCAAAAAATGGTGCCATGAGAATGAGTCACAGGGGCTCTGAAGGGGGCTGCCTGCCCTGCTGTGCAGTCTGTGCACTGACCAAGGGCCCCCCTGGTAGAGTGCAGAGAGGGGGGCTGAAATCCAGTCTGCACTTCACTGACCAAACCCTGTGCCCTAATGGGGGTCTGTATCCACCTGTGGAGGCACCACCGTCCCTTCCTCAGCCGTGAGCCCTCAGGGACAGGGCATTTTCCGATCACCTGCCCCCAAGGACAGCCATAGATGAAGGCTCCCACTATTGCCTGTGGGCTAGATGAGTCCCTGGCTGTGGCTTCATCAGGGGCACCTGGAGGAAGCGACACGTGCACTCTGAGGGGTAAGCGTCCATTAGGTCTGGAGGGAATGCAAGAGTTCTCAGGCCAAGAAAGATGGTTGCCAGTGAGGTGGTGACGGGTGGGGGACACGGCAGACGCTGGTGAGCATCCTCGCGTGAATGTGCGAGCGTTCTGTGTGATGAATGCTTAGAAATCGGCTTGCTGGGTCACAGCTGGCACATACGTCTACATGAAGCAAAAGCACGCACGACTTGGGAGGGCCCCGATGGGAGAGCCCTTCCGCTCCCTCACTGACCTCTGCTGCTCAGAGCCCAGCTGCCCTTCCCTGCTTGCTCAAAGCAATCACCTTCCTGCTCTTCCTGGACTTTCTAGTCGACCCCTTTTTTTGAAGCGCCCTCTGAGCATGGCTTGCGGGTTCCCCTGGAAGAAAAAGAGAGGAATCCTTTGTTTATCCTCAGTTAAGTAGCCACAGATGTCGACAACACCTGGGTGCAGGAGACACCAGGCTGGTCTCACTGGGGACGGGATGCACGTGGCCATACGAGGCGGCCTGGACCGGGGCCCTCCAGTTTCACGAGGTGGACTCCGCCAGTGGAAGGAAACTCTTGGTGTCAATACTGCAAGGGACCTTAGAGACATCGAGCCAGTGACTTTTGCAGGGCCTCGAAATTCTGCAGAAGCACCTCCAGGAGGAGGAGGGCAGACAGCGCCGAGGATCTCTGCTGCTACTTAATCCCAGCCGCTCTCAGTTTCCTTTTCTCGTGATGGGGTACCCCCAGGACGTGATGGGCTCTTTTGCTAAGTCTCTCTGCACAACCCTGTGAACTACCAATGCAATGCAACTCCCTCAGCTTTTACAGACAAGGACACTGAGGAACAGGAAAACTGGCGCAGAGCCTCAGCTAGGAGCCAGAGCTGTTTCTTCCCAGCCCCTTGCTCTGTCTTCCACAGGATGGAAGTTTCACACAACTGAGTTCTGAACCCTGGCTGCACATTAGAATTACCTTGGAGATATTTTTAAACTTGCCATGCCTGGATCCATCTCAGATTAATTATTTCGGAGTCTTTAGGGATGAGACCCGTAATCAGTGTTTTTGAAAGCTTCCCTGGTGGAGAACGCTGATAGATGGAAGGGTTCGGTGCGAGCAAGGAAAAGCTGCCTTTGATGAAAGAGCAAGGCTGCTGTCCTTGTGCTGGACCCCACATCGCCCTTCGTGTCCCTGTGGGTGGAGCAAACAACCAGATCCGATGGGTGACCACACGCTTGCATTTGGTGCAATATTGCCCCCGAAGCCACAGTCCCTAGGGCTTCAAAGGGACGCATGATCTCAATGTGGAACTTATGCACATGCAATTACATGGACGCAGTTACACACATAAGATGAGTGCATTTCATTGTTTGTGAGTTTTACTTTGGACGAGAGCTTTAAAGTCATCTTTCATTACCTCCCATGAATAATCCAGTACGAACGTCTTTCTTTCCAAGCAGATTCTTGAACACTTCAACCCGTTTCTGAAGCTTGGAGCTGCACCTGTGGCCATAAATCCAGGCATGGCTGACTCTGGGCTGACTTCTCTGACATCCTTCTTTGGGATACCAGCCAATTGGAGACATCTTTAGAGGGGACCTCGCATGCAGGACGTGTGGGATTGTCAACTCCAGGAGAGCAGTTGTCCAGAGGGTGAAGTGGAACGTGTTCAGATGCCTGTGCTGTTAGAGAGGAATGTTCCACAGATTTCCTACTGTATGAAGCTTGTTAAGCCGAATGTGCTCAGATGTGCCTGGCTAGGTTGCTACGTGTCATCTGTGCGTCACACACAGCAGGGCTACAAAACGTGGAATCTCAGACAGACGGAGACCCCCTTAGAGCATTCCCTCACCGCTGCGAGCTGCTGGGGAAAGGCGCCTTGGTTCACGCCGCTGGGTGCCCTCCTCAGCAGGGTGCCGAAAGCTAAGGAGCCCTTCCTTCGTGTGGAGAGCTGTGTGAACTTGGTCCTCGGCAGGAAATCCATCATCAGGAAGGGACAAAGTCTTTCTACCCACACTCTGGCGGAAGCCTATTTATCTATATGATGGACAGTTCACTTTTCAGTTGTCTGTGCTATCTCCCAGAAAACTGTTGTTTTTAATTGAAAAAATGTGGAGCTGTTGCAGTTCCAAACACCATTTGTCCATGTCATACACGCTGCTGAAATGTCCCCACATCCAGGGGTCTGGACACTCTCTGGGCCTTTCTTCTGTGCCCACACCTTGATCCTAACAGCAAGGTCTACAGTTATTCAGAGCACTGGTACCGTGTGCCAGGCCCTACAGTAACCATTTTGCATCAACTCCACTAAAATTTTTTTTAAAAAAATTAAATTGAAGTAAAATTTACATACAGTGAATGCACAGATCTTAAGTGTGTAATTACATGAGTTTTGACACACATATAACAACCAAATCAAGATATAAACATTGTCACCGTCCCAGGTGAATGATAGTGAGATCAGTCAGACTTTCTGTTTCTTCTTGTACCAATTTTGCGCTTTCTTTTTCATCTAAGTTGTCAGATTTATTGGCCTGAAACTGTTACAGTATTTGCTTGTTATCCTTTTCCCGTCTGTGGGATGCGGGGATGCGCAGGTGTTTCCTCTTTGTTTTCTCTCTTGCGCTCTCTCTTTTTTACACTAATCTTATTAGAGGGTCTAGCAATTTTATTACTCTTTCCAAAGAAAAAACTTTTAGATTTCTTAAATTTTTTCTACTTTTGTCTATTTCCTATTTCACTAATTATTGCTCTTGTGTTTATAATTCCCTAAGGTAAAGAAATGAATTTCCTTAACTACTCCCCAGCGTCCCCTCCCCCCAGCCCTGGGAACCACTCATCAGTCTGCTCTCTAATTCTATGACTGTTCTTCTTTTGGACATTTCATGTGAGAGTCAAACAATCTGTGGCCTTTGCTTTTACATCATGATTTCAAGGTCCATCCATGTGGTAGCCCGCATCAGTGTTTCATTCCTTTTTACTGCCAAATTACATTCCATCGTATGGAAACCACACTTTATCCGTTCATCAGTTGGCAGACGTTTGGGTGGTTTTCCACTTTGGGGCTCTCATGAATAATGAATAACAAATATTCTCAGGAATATTTGTGTACACGTTTTTGTGTGAACATGTTTTCACTCTTGTTGGCTATATATCTAGGAGTGGAATTGCTGGTCATAAATAACTCCGTGTTTAACATTTTGAGAAAATGTCCAAGGGTTTCCCAAAGTGGCTGCTGCACCATTTTAGTTGTGTCAGCAATGGACGGTGGTCCCAGTCTCTCCGTAGCCTTGCCAACACTTGTTATGTTGTCTTTTTATGTGAGTCATCCTGGTGGTTGGGAAGTGGTATATCATTCAAAGTATTCTGTTTTCCTTGTGAGTTTTTCCTTTATCTATGGCTTATTTCAAAGTGTGTTCTTTAATTTCCAAATTCTAGAGTTTTTCTAGGGTCGTTGATATTGATTGACATTAATTTCAATTGAATTACACTGTGGCCAGAGAACAGACACTCTAAGATTTAATTCTCATGAAATTTACATATTAAAATTTTTTGAATAATTCAGTATGTAGCATTTTGAAACTGACTTCTTTCATTTAGCATAATGCATTTGAAATTATTCTATGTTTTACAAGTATCTGAAGTTCCTATTTATTGTTGAGGAGTTTTCCACTGTATAGATAAACCACAATTCTTTTATCCATGCAGGTTACTTATAGTTTTGGCTATTATCAATATAGCATTTATGTATAAGTCTTTGTGTGGACACATAGTTTCATTTCTCTTAAATACCTAGAAATAAAACTGCTGGGTCATTCGTTGAGCGTATGTTTAACTTTATAAGAAGTTGGCGGGGCCGGCCCAGTGGTGCAGCGGTTAAGTTCACACATTCTGCTCCGGTGGCCCGGGGTTGGCCAGTTTGAATCCTAGGTGTGGACGTGGCACTGCTTATCAAGCCATGCTGTAGTAGGCATCCCATGTATAAAGTAGAGGAAGATGGGCACGGATGTTAATTCAGGGCCAGTCTTCCTCAGCAAAAAGAGGAGAATTGGCAGCAGATGTTAGCTCAAGGCTAATCTTCCTCAAAAAGAAAGAAAGAGAGAGAGAGAGAGAATGAGAGAGAGAAAGAAAGATTGGCAAGGAGTTTTCTGAAGTGGCTGAAGCATTTTGCATTCCACTTTCAAAGTGTAAGAATTCTATTTATTCCAATCCTCTACAAAACTTGATAGTCTCTGTTTTATTTTAAGCTATTATGTTAGTTGTACAGTGGAATCTCATTGTGATTTTAATTCTCATTTCCCTAATGATTAATTATGTTGAACATCCTTTTACTTGCTTCTTGAGTAACATATATCTTCTTGGTGAAGTAAGACTTTGTGTCTTTTATTCCCTTTTTTTAATCTTATTACTGAGTTGTAAGTTTTCTTTACACATTCCGGAAACAAATCCTTTGTCAGATAAATGTTTCCAAAACACTTCCTCCCAGATTGTGGCTTGACTTGTATTTTTATTTTCCTAACAGTGTCTTACAGGAGCAAATATCTTTAATTTTGATGAAATCCAATACATCTATTTTTCTTTTTAAATTAAACTTTATATTTTGAGATACATGTAAAACCATATGCTGTTGTAAGAAATAATACATAAAAACCCCAGGTACCCTTTCTTGAGTTTCCACCGATGGTAACGTTTTGCAAAAATGTAGTTCGATATCACAACCAAGATATTGACATTGATACAACTAAGGTGCAAAACATTTCCATCATCACAAGGATCCCTCATGTTGCTCTTATGTAGCTACACACACTTTCCTTCTGCTCCCAACACCTCCTTAACTTAATCCTAGAAACCACCAATTTGGTCTTTATTTCTATAATTTTGTTATTTGTTGAATGTTGTATAAATGAAATTATAGAGTATGTGATCTTTTGAGATGGGCTTTTTTCACTTAGCATAAATCCCTTGAGATTAATCCCAGTTGTTGCACCAACAGTCCATTGTTTTTTTATTTCTGAGCAGTATTGCATGGTGTGGATACGCTACAGTTAAAAGCCCTTAGCCCACTGAAGGACATTTAGGTAGTTTCCAGTTTTCGACTATTGCAAATAAAGCTGTTATGAATTTCATGTACACATTTATACATGAAAACGAGTTTTCATTTCTCTGGGATAATTGCATAGGAGTATAATTGCTGGATCTTTGATAATTCCAGTGTTAAGTTTTAAGAATTTTTCAGATTATTTTCCAGAGTAACTCTACATTTTACATTCCCACCAGCAACATAGGAGCAATTCATTTTCTCCATATTTTTACCAGCATTTGGTGTCATCACTGTTTTTAAATTTCTGCCATGTTGACAGGTGTGTAGCGATGTGTCAGTAAGTATGGTTTTAATTTCCACTTCCCCAATGGAAAACGTGTCCAACATCTTTTCATGTGCTTATTTAACGTCTATGTATACTATTTAGTGACGTGTCTGTTCATATTTTTTGCTCAATGTTTAATTGGATTTTTTTTAAATGTTGAGTTTTATAGATTCTTTTTATATTTTTAAAATAAGCCTTTTATTAGAACTATAATTTGCAGATGTATTTCCTGGTCTCTAATTTGTCGTTTTATCTTCTTGACATAGCAAAATGATTCATTTTGATGAAGTTCACCAAATTATTTTAGCATCAAGTCAAAACTCTTTGCTTAATCCTAAATCCTCAAGGTTTTCTCCTTATGTGTAAATTTTAAAGTTCTATAGTTTTATGCTTTACATTTCTGTCCATAACTGACTTTGGTTAATTTCTGTGTAAATTGTGTGACTCCGTTTGAGGTTCAGATTTTGCGCTATTGTTGTTGTATATTTTTCTTCTGCATAATTTACAAACATTGTCCTACACTGTTATATTTATTTAAACAGCAAATTATCTTTTTAAGGAGACTTAAATAACAAGGAAATATTATGTATTTGCTCACACATTGGCCATTCCTGGTGCTCTTCATTTCTTTGTGTAAATCCATATTTCTATCTATTGTCATTCTCCTTCTCCTTGAACAATGTCTTTTAACATTTCTTGTACCAAGTCTGCTCATGATGAATCCTTTCAGCTCTTTTTATATCTAAAAAGTATTTCAGCTTCCCTTTTGAGATCTATTTTTGTTCAGAGTAGAACGCTGGGTTGACAGGTTTGGTTTGGTTCTCCCCTTGGTGAAGATGCTGCTCTGCATCCTCTCAGCTGACATCTTTCTGACGAGAAAACTGTTATCATACTTATCTTTGTTTCTTTGTATGCAATATTTCTTTGTTCTCTGGCTGTTTTTAAGATTTTCTCTCCATCATTGGTTTTGAGGAATTTGATCATGGTGTACCTTTGTGTAGTTTTCATGTTTCTTATGCTGGAGGTTTGTTGAGACACTTACATCTATGGGTTTCTAGTTTTCACCCAATTTAGAAATTATTTGGCAGTTATTTCTTCAAATATTTTTCTTCCCCCTCCTTTCTCCTTCTAGGGCTTTCATGACACATATATTAGACCGCTTAAAGTTGTTATACAGCTCATAAATACTTCATTTTACTTTTTGAATCTTTTTGCTCTCTGTTTCATTTTCTATAGCTTCTATTGCTATGACTTCTAGTTCACTGATTTTTTCTTCTGTGACATCTAATCTGCCATATCTCCCGCCCACTGTATTTTTCATCTCAGACATGGTAGTTTTCAACTCTTGAACTTCAACCTGGTTCTTTTTCTGTCTTCTAGTTTCTGCTTAACATGTTTAATCTTTCCTCTATTGTAGAACATATGGAATACAGTTATGCAGTCTTAAAAAACTGTTTAACATTCTTGTCTGTTAATTATAACATCTATGTCAGTTCTGGTTCTGTTCTTATTTTTGTTTTTTTTCTGAAGAAGATTCGCCCTGAGCTAACATCTGTGCCAATCATCCTCTATTTTTTGTACATGGGTCACCACCACAGCATGGATGCTGACAGGTGGTGTAGGTCCACACCCAGGAACAGAATCCCGGCTGCCGAAGTGGAGCACATGGAACTTAACCACCAGGCCACGGGGCCGGCCCCTGGTTCTGCTTTAATTGATTGATTTTTCAGCATTATGGGTCATGTTTTCCTGCTTCTTTGTATACTGGGTCATATTTTCATGCCAGACATTAAGAATTTTACCTGGTTGGATTCCAAGTATTTCCATGTTCCTATAAATATTTTTGAGCTTTGTTGTGGGATGCTCTTAAAGCACTTGAAAATAGTACTTTCAGGTCTTTAAGATTTTTTAGGAAGGATCAGACCATTATTTAGTCTATGGATATTGTTCTCCCCAATGCTGAGGCAAGACCTTTCTGAGCAGTCTCCCCAGGACCTCTTGATTTGTAAGGATTTCTGCTTTTGTGGTGTAATAGCCACTCTTTCTGGCTCTGTGTGACCCAATTTTGTTATTCATATAATCCCTTTGGTTGCATCTTTCCTTGCCCTGAGGAAGTTTGCTAACACACACGTGCTTATCAGTCCTCTGTTGAATACCTGAGGGGGCCCTTTGCAGGTTTCCATGGCTCTGTTTCAGTGCTGCTCTTTGCTTTCCGGTGGCTTCCCCTGCAAGCTCTGTCTTACTAGGTCTTCTTGGTCTATCACCTCCATCTTGTCAACTCAAGGAGTATGCCAAGCTCCTACTCAGCTACTGACCCCTGTGTAACAGCCTGGTAACTGTCTAGTAGTCATCTGGGCAAATGGAGAGCTCGCTTCATTTGTTTCCCATCTCTTATGGATACCTGTCTCTCACTGCCTGATGTCAACGTCTTGAAAACCATTGTTTTATATAGTTTGACTGGGGTTTCAGTTGTCTTGGGTGGGAGGGTAAGTCTGGCACTGGTTCCTCTGTGTTAGCCAGAAGTAGGAGTCCGGGATTAATCTCAACCATCATTTAAAGCGATTTAAATGGCTTTTACTTTTTGCTCACGTATTTAAAATTTCTGGCATTCTTCATTCCTTTTTGTAGATCCACATTTTCATCTAGTATTCTTTTTCTTTTGCTTGAATCACTTTAAAATATCTTACAGTCTAAGTCTTCCGACAGTAATTTCTGTTTGCTTTTGTTTGTCATAAAACTCTTTATTTCACCTCCATTTTTAAAAGACATTCATGCTAGGAACAAAAATTCTAAGTTGAATTTTTCCCCAGTACTTAAAGATGTCATGCTACTTTCCTCTGGCTTGCACAGTTTCTGAAGAGAATTTTTCTCTCATTGCTTTTTTTTTTCTTTTCCTTTGTATGTAATATGTCACTTTTCTATGGTAACTTTTACAATTTTCTCTTTGTCACTGGTTTTTAGGAATAATATGAGATAATATGTTTTGATGTAGTTTCTTTTCCATTGTTGATATTTTTTTAGTTTCTTCAGTCTGTGAGCTTGAGAATTTTTATTTATTTATTAAAATATTTTAAGCTACCTCCCACCTTATGGGACTCCAATTATGTGTATGTTGGACCGGTTGAGATTACCCTAGATTTCACTGAAGACCTCTTTATTTTTTCAACTTTTTTGTCTCCCTCTGCTACATTTCGGATAGCTTCTGTTGGTATTCAAGTTTTGTTCTGAGTTCTGACTTCACTGATCTTTTCTTCGCTACTGTGTAATCTTCTATTAACCCCTTCTATTTTTTAATTTTTTACTTCAAGTATTTTACTTTTCATCTCTAGACCTTTTATTTGGGTGTTTTTATATGTTCCATTTTTCTCTTCATCAAGCCCATCTCCATGTTAGATCTCCAGCATACTGATAAGCTGTGAAATAGTTTTTTCAAAGACTTTGTCAACTAAATCCATCATATATGTGTTTTGTGAGTCTTTCTGCTAATTGATTTTTTACATGGTTTTGGGTAATATTTTTATGCTTTGATGCCTGTCTATCAATTTTTAATTGGTGCTAAACCTTGTAAAAGTTTGCATTATTGGGTGATTGGATTTGCTCTGCCAAAGTACTGGTCAAGTACACGGTGGACAGTTTGGTCCTTTTTGGACTTTCAGTTAGATGTTTTTATGATGGGTCTTTAGCAACCTGTGGTCTGGAACTAATTTCACCCCACCACTAAGATGTGATGCTTTGAGGACTCTGCCCAACACCCCATTTATTACAAGTGTCTCCTCTGGCTAAAACTTCCTATCCTGTGAAGCTCCAGGAATTTCTCACCGTGCTGCTTTCTGGTGCTGCTTTCTCTGGCCTTACAGAGGTGCAGCTCATCCTGGGCAGATCAGTATTCAGCCCAAGACTGGAGGATGACCTCACAGGTCCGTGGACCACTCTCTGTGAAGCTCTGTCCTTCGGTATGCTGCCGTGAAGCCCTGGCTGCCTCAGCCTCCCTGAGCTCCAGTGTCTGTCTCCTCATTTCAGTGACTCCCAGCTCTGTTTCCCTTCTGCAGCCTTGGACCTGCCTCCAGGCATTAAACGAGGGCAATCCTAGGCTCACATCATGTGTTCTCCTTTCCTCGGGGGTCTCAGGTCTGCACTGTGCCCTGGCAAATGGCTGAAAACCACTAATTCATAAACCTTTCCTATTTCCTAGCTTTTAGGTTAGAAAGCCTCTTCCTGTAACAGTGAATTTTTCATTAATTTCATTATCTTTTAAACCTCAAAACAACCTTATAAGGCAAGTTGAGTTCATTCTATTTTACAGAGGAGGAAACCGAGAGCAAGAGTTTACCCCACTTTTACAGGATGCTGCTTACAGGTGGAAGAATAAGAACCCAAACTCAGGTCCTCTGACTCTGACACCTGACCTCTCAGCCTGCACTTGTCCTGATTCCTGCACGAGAGTCATGTGCTGGCCACGCGGGAGACACAGACCCATGAGATGCTGACGCTCTTTGCACGGAACCCGTAGTCCGGTGAAGGAAACCCTGCTCGATGCCTATTTTTGATAGGAGCTTCCTTTCTTTCTTCCCCGGCAGTCTTCTGGACATACCTTTAACTTTGAAAGTGTCTTCTCCCCTTAATAAACCAGCAAATTGATTCCTTCAGGAAGGAGAGGGGGTTTCTTAGAAATACTTTAAAGACAAACGTGGTAAAAAGTATCATCGTTTCCAGAGGGAAGTGCTTTCCTCCTCCTCATGGCTGCCTTGATTGTCTGAGGTGTGAAGAAGTTAGGCTTGTTTCTTTTAATTCCCAAGGGACCAATGTGCAGAAAGACAGCGATGAAGACAGTTTCATGAATCCACATAGTCCGCACTAAAAGTTAGTTTTGCTGAGCTCAATAGTAAGAGGGCACGTTGGCCAAACCATTTTTCACTTTTTCCATCCTTGTGCCGATCCACTTAAGGATCAGAGAGTCTGAGAGGCATAGTCTGGATCATGGGCTCAATCCTTACATTGGGGTAACTGGCACACTGATTGACAGTCCTATCGAGACTGCCCAGAGGGGCCGCCCCAGGTGGCAGAGCAGTTAAGTTCACGTGCTCCGCTGCAGCGGTGCAGGCTTTCACTGGCTTGGATCCAGGGTGCAGACTTAGCCCTGCTCATCAAACCGTGCTGAGGCGGCATCCTACACAGCACAACCAGAAGGACCTGTAGCTAGAATACACAACTATATACTGGGGAGCTTTGGTGAAAAGGAGAAGAAGAAGAAAAAGATTGGCAACAGATGTTAGCTGAAGGCCAATATTTAAAAAAAAAGACTGCCCCCAACAGTGTGTATGGTTCCCCAGCAGGGGACAGAAGTGCTGCTACCCAAAGGCAGGTGGAAATGCAGAAGCCCACTGCATTTTATGAACAGAAAGATGTTACAATTTGTCCCTTCTAGGCACTGGACAAAGCATGGATAATGCACAGATCTCAGTTTAAACACATCAAAGTTGTTGATTTCACATCTTCTTATCATCAGTAAGTGTGTTTGCAGAGTTGCTTAGAAGTAAGAAGAATGCCAACATTCATAATATTTCTATTTTTTGGTGGCTCTACCTGGTTAATTTTTTCATACAAATAGGCTGAACCTTAAGTCTTGATTATTTAAAATTATGTTAAATGCAAAGCACACAATATTACCGATGCTTAGAAAAGATAGATTTGAACATCAAAAGTATACAAAGTGAAGTACCACGCTGCATTATAAGCTGTGCGCTAATGTGTTTCCTATTAAATATTAAACGCCTGCTCCATGATATTGCTCTGCGATGACGTGCCCTAGACCTTTAACTTAAGAATGTTTCTTGTGGTACAAAATTTGAACTGTAATAGGACAATTATTTTTATGGAATTTGCAAATATTTTTGTTTAAAGTTGTCTTCGTGACATTCTAACATCACCACATGTGAAGGTTACTAAAACAATTTTGCTAAAAAATGCATTTTAATATTAATTAAGTTTCCCAAGGAGTGTACAGTATACCATGTTTGTCTCTGGGCTCTTATAATGACATTTGGCCTTTGTTTTATTTAGTTTTGGATTCAATTACTCTGACATTACTGAACATAAACCACACAGAATGGTAAATTCCCACGAGGGGAGCCGAGGATTGTAGCCTAAGGCGTTCTAGCTGGACTCTGTCCCCAGTCTGCTGTGTCCACTCTGGTCTCTCCTCCACCCCAGGCCACAAGAGGACAAGAATATAGGTACAATTTTTTATTTTTTACTCTTTATTATAAAGTCAAAGAAAATGGACCGTATTTCTTTTTCTTTGCCAAATGCCTTCTTTTGTATAAAGTACATTTTTCTGCAGTTTAAGCTCTTGAGGGCAAGAACCCCTTTCTCTTCACAGTTCCGTCCTGGAAACTAAAACGTTAGCTGACCTAGTAGATGTTCATTGAAATGCTTGAAAATGGATGCTTATGGCAACCTATGCACAACGTCTTACCCCAAAGATTTACCTTAAAATCCTAGAATGGGCTGTGGTCACGGGCCTTGGCAGGATCTGTCTTCCTCGTTTTGTTTATAACAAAACAATGGGCAAGCTGTACAGAACTTGGGTTGGTTTGTTACGTCTAAGGCTGCACACCGACTTCATGATAGGGGATAGGGTGAGGAACTCCATCTAGCTTTGGGGTTCCTCGTCTAGTATACATCCAGATGCATTCAAGGACATACTTTAGTTTCGTCATTCAGTAAATACACCCTGGCAAACATGTGACAATCCAAATTATCCTAAGACAACCAAAAATGATTATTTGCTCTGCAAAACAATATGCAAGAAGCTTCCTTTAAGAAGGATGTCCCTTTATCCAGTCCTAGCAAATAGCTATAAATGTGGGACATGGGAAGCCTTTGAGATGACTTCAGCCCCAGAGTCTGCAACCACACGAGAAACCCCAAACGAGAGCTGCCGAGCTGAGCTGGGTCAAACTCCAGAACTGAAGAGACCACCGTAATGCACGGTTGTTCTTTTATGAAACTAAATTTGTGGTGGCTTGTTATGCAGCAATACGTGCCCGGGACAGAATTGGTAACAGGAAGGATGCTTCCATGGAAAAGCCAAACACACAAAAACCAACCATCCAACCAAACTCTTCCTCGTTAGATGGCATCTGGCTTTTCTCTTTTGGGAGGGTGTTGATCACTGATTCAATCTCCTTAGGCATTATTGACCTGTTCAGATTTTCTATTTCTTCATGATTCAATCTTGGTAGATTATATGTTTCTGGGAATTTATTTTTCTAGATTATCCCACTTGTTGGCATATAATTGTTCATAGCAGTCTCTTATGATCCTTTGTATTTCTGTGGTATCAGTTGTAACATCTCCTCTTTCATTTATAATTTCATTTATTTGAGACCTCGCTCTTTTATTCTTGGTTAATCTAACTAAAGGTTTGTCAATTGTGTTTATCTTTTCAAGAAACCACCTCTTGCTTTTAATTGCTTTTTTTCTGTTGTCTTTCACTTCTCTATATCGTTTATTGTTGCCCTAATCTTTATTGTTTTCTGCTTCATGGGTGAATTCTACCAAACATTTAAAGAATTAACACCAATCCTTCTCAAACAATGAAGATGAGGGAACCCTTCCAAATTCATTTTATGAGACCAGCACTACCCTCATACCAAAGCCAGATAGGGACACTTCGAGAAGAGAAAATTACAGGTCAATAACCTTGATCCAAATAGGTGCGAGATTCCTCTTGTGGATAGAATATAGACAGAGTGAATCTGAGGCTTGGTTAGAAAAGTTAATATAGCTTCCCTGGATCTCTCCGGGGTTACTCACTCTTGGAACCAAGTTGCCAGCATATAAACCCAGGCTGTGCGGAGCCCAGGTATAGCTGTTCCAGCAAAGAGGCTTTGCCAAGGTTCTAGTCAAGGACAAGCGTCCATCGTGACGTGTAAGTGATGAAGCTTTCAGATGAATCCATCTCCAGATGCTGTGTGACCGCAAATACCTGACAACCCCCAAGTGAGAATCACCCAGGTGTGATTCTCCTAGAACAATGAGAAACAGTAATAATAAACAATTGGTGTTATTTTATACCACTAAGTTAGGGCTGGTTTATTATGCAACAACCAACAACTTTGTAGAGTGGACCAAGTGTAGGAGACATTAGAGGGTGGTGGGGACTGTGCAACACCACAAAGTGTGTGCTTCCTTGCTCCCTGTGGTAATATATTCTGCTGTTCCAGGAGCTAGTGGAAATCTGGATTTCTACATACAATGTCCTTATTTTGACAACATTGGCATGGGCCAAACAAAGTTGCTGAGGGCCGGATTCAGCCCAGGGACTGCCTGCATGCAACTCCTAGGCTAAGAATTAGCCAGTTGACCCTCCATTACAACAGAGTCTGAACAATGGGAGACGTGCTGTCTTGCCAAAATCGACCTTTCCCTTGGCAGTCGCTGCTCCTCTTTCTATCTGGTGACTTCAGAAAGGAAAATGTCCAGCCCCAGCTGTAGGCAAAGCTGTGAAATGGAGCCAGGCTGCCCTTCTCTGCAGCGCAGGCAGGAGGCTGGGTGTCTTGTTTCCAGGAATTGCTAATTGCTGACCAGAGAGCCGCAGCAAAGACTCTAAGTGCTAAATACTGACGGAGCTCGAAGGCTTTCAGGGTCTGCTCTTAGCTGCAAAGGCGCTGCTTATTTATTCCCTCTGCTTAATACAGCTCAGTAACCTTTAGAAACATTTGAAATCTGAAATATGCAATGCCCCCACTGGTGGCAGTATCTAGACAACCCTATTTAGCCGGGGCTTGTAGGATTAATTAAGTCTCTGGAAACAAAGAGCTTTTTATCTCACTCAGTTTTTCAGGGAGTTGTCAGAAAGTTAAACATTTTTGTAAAGTCAGGTTTTGAAGAAGCATTTTTGACTTACACTGTAAAGTCTGGGCAAATACTTTTCTCAGAGTCCTGTTGTCAGCAGCAGGGTTTCAGAAATCCCAGACCAAGACAACCATCTTGTAAATGCCACACGGCAGGGCGCTTCATGACTGAGTGAAGTACAGTCTGCTCATCCTCCAGAGCAGATTCGAGTGCCCGTTGTTAGGGCGCTGTGTAGGGGTTGGGGCAATAGAAGGCGTCCAAGTCAGCCCAAGGTTTAGAACCCAAGGGCTCCTCGAAAGGTGTGGCCTCATCTCCAATCGAGACCCCATCTCTGCTCTAGACTCCTTATGTCTGAAAAATAACTGAGTTTGAAAGTTTTTTCTTGATTATTCTGGTGAAAGCAGAGACCCTACGGGCGGACTATGCCCAAATGACTCCCTCAACGGGCTTGCGTCATACGTGTGCGCTGCTCAGCCTTCCTGCACCACGTTGAAGTTTGTTGGTTGCCGCCAGAATGTGTGATCTGAACCATGGGAGGCTTTCTGCTCTCTTTGCCTGTTTGTTAATTAGCTCAGCTTCTCCCAAGAGATTATAGCTCTGCAGCAGCAGCCGTATCTCCCACGGCCTTTCCACTGCCCCCCCATAGGGGTGGGTACTGAGTGGATACTCAATGCAAGTTTCTGTTGGATTGACTGCAAAGATATTTATCCCTGTAACTGACTGGCTGTATTTCCCATATGCTAATAATATTTGAATTTGTCTGAGAGCCAGTGGGTTTTGGAGAATGTTCCTCTGAAACATAGCAGGTATAAGATCTCTTCCTTCTTAACCCTGTCTTTCTCTTTCCCTCTCTACACAGCATTTACTCTGAGCACTTATTATGTGACAAATACTGTGCCAGACACTGAGATGAAAATGTTTATTTAAAAGGTGTTTAATTCATACGTTGAACTAAGACTAGATTTCCTTCGTTAATAGATTTTGTCCACCTAAGAATTCCTTTACTTAGAGATTACAAAATGTGATTTTATTTCTTCAGAGTCAATTTACATGAGCAACTCAGTCACACATCCACTGTGCATAGACGAGTTCCTCATTTATATACTTGGAGATGGGAGTGATTTTCCCATGAAGGGGAAGAGAAGAAATATTTCTTATCTTATGCATCCTGCTTATTTGTTAGGCAATTTGGCAAACTTTGTGCTTGTGTTCTCCTATTTAACTCTCACAACAGCTCTCTGAGCTAGGTAGAATCATTTATGCTTATTTGATTGACAGGGATACTGATGTTATGATAATTACATATCCCACGTAAGGCCATGGAGTCAGGATGCTGATATTTGAATGCAGATCTGTCTGATGTACAAGAATGACAGGAGTCCCATGAGAAGAACGAGACTTCCATAGATCCTTGGGTCAGTGCCCTTCCTTTGAGACTATACTGCCTCTTATTTTACTTTTAAGAGGAAAGATCTAATGGAATATTATTCAGCCATAAGAGAAAAAGTACTGATTCATGCTACAATGTGGCTGAACCTCAGAAACATCAAGCTAAGTGAACGAAGCCAGACACAAAAGGTCACATAGTGTATGATCCCATTGATATGAAATATCAAGAGTGGGAAAACCCATAGAGACAGAAAGATGAGTGGCTGCCAGGGGCTGGGTGAAGACAGAAGGGGAGTGACTGCTTAATGGGTACAGGGCTTCCTTTTGGGATGGGGGAAATGTTTTGGAACTAGAGAGAGGTACGGTTGAACAACATTGTGAATGTACTAAACGTCAGTGAATTGTACACTTTAAATGGTTAATTTTATGTAACGTGAGTTTTACCTCAGTAGAAAAAAAAGAAATAAAAAAAGCAGGCTGACATGCCAGGAGCAGTGTAGGATGCTTCCTGTGCTGCCAAGAGCTGTGCCATTTTCTCATAATCTGTGATTCTGCTGTGTGAGATGTCGATATGGTCAGGTGGCCACACTGCTGACTTTGACTTGGGGTCCGAGAGCTCATGGCTCCCACTTGGCTGTGGAAGTGTGTCCATGAGACACCAGTTCAAAGGATCGACATCAACGTTATCACCCCAAGAGGAGCACAGCTGTTGAGGGCTCAGCCTCTGAGGCAGGTGAATCTCACCCGGATCCTGCCGAGACCCTTCCCAGCTGTGTGAGCCCTCCCAGGCTCTTCCAAGCCTCAGTACCCTCATCCGTGATGGGGTTAAAAGCATCTTCCTCAGAGGGAGGTTGTGGGGGCTAAGGGGAAAATGTGCCCTGCCCGACACGTTCACAAGGAGCTGCTGGGCTGTTACCGGAATTGGCGTTCTATGGTGGCACAGCAAAGTCGTTGGTAAAGGTGAGTGTTGTGGCATCTCTGTATCCCCAGAGCAAGCAGGGTACTCGAGTAGGGCAGAATGAGTCAGCCTACAGTCTTAAGGACCGTCCTAAATGGCCCTGCCTAACAAGTACCCCCTGCCTCCCTGGGACCTGGTTGACTCTAGGTCAGATAATGGTCCATATGGCAGGTCTGATTTTGTTCCCTTGATTCCAGTGGCCCACACCCAGGGGCCGCAGAAGCCCAGGAGCTGGCATGCACAAGCAAGTCCTTGGGGAAGTGCTCCCAGCCTACAGGCAGGCAGAGTCACAGGTGCCCTTGAGCTAATCGCACACGCAGCAGCTTGTCGGAACCATGGCAATGACAATCCCTTCCCCGAAGGACAAAAGTGCCCCGTGCGAGTTACCTTGACCTGGGAACAAAGCACCCTCCTCCAAGGGCACTGTGTTTTCTTGCAATCTGGTGTTCCCTTTCAGAATTTCTAAAGCATCCCCTGGACCAAAGGCTGCTGCATAATGGAGGACCTTGGTTCTTCCAGGGCCTCAAAGACACTAAGCACAAGCTCTTGATGCTTCCTGCATCCTTTTGCTTGGAGAGAAAAAAAAAAGGAACATTTTTCTTCTCTCTTGAATGTGAACACCAAGAGGCTAATTCACCAAGAAACAACCTACCCATAATCATATGCGGGAGGATTGGTGGAATTTGTTTGCTGGCTCAGGGACAGCTGCAGTAAGCTTTGTTGTGAACAATTTGAAACCCTAAGAAAAAGTCACTATCAAGCTCCCTGGCTTTACCCGCTGAGCACGACTGAACTCCCAGCTGTCCTCTCCACTTGAGAAGCTCAGGCTTGCATAGCTGCGTTTGGAGCCGGGGTATTGTAACAAAGAGGAGGATGCCACTCAAGGCCAGACTCAGGGCTGGGCACTGATGCTTGCCTTAGCTCCTGGCTGCTCCGGCATCTCAGCCCCAGAGCCCACTGGCTGTACAGCTGTGGTGTGGGGAGCCACGCGTTATGAGTATATCTTCAGGTTCCTCTCCAATCCATTCCTGAACTGGGACAGTAGCTATCCTTGCATAAGGGGAGCTCTTGGGGGTGCTGCTAATGTTTTCTTCCTTGGTCTAGGCGCTGGTTGTATGAGTGTATCCAGTTTGAGAAAATTCATCAAGCAGTACCATATATGTACATTATTTCAGTATAAAAGCTTAAAAATGGGTTCCTGCACGGATCTGGGAGTTACTGCATCACTTTGCTATCCCTGGCTTTTTATACTGAGCGACAGGTTAGACACCCTCGTGATAAGTCCCTGAGCTCACGAGGCCATGAAGGCAGGTGGCACGTGGGCATCAGAGAACTTTGGGCTGATGAAGAGGTGAGGATGGGTGAACTCACGGAAGAGTGTTCCAGACAGAGGGAATAGACATATCACAGCTCAGACCTGAGAGACATAGACTATTAGAAACCCTGGAAGAGCCCCATGAGAGGGCAGTGTCTGCATTACATTGATGTGAGCTGGGGGGTCTAGGAGCCTCTAAGAAGATACTCTGCAGCATATTTGGGCCCGAGCCATATGTCCTCTCAATGTCTCCATCTGGCCGTACTCAAGCCGCCTACCCACTCCCACTTCTTCATGGTCAGGCTCTCCAGCCTCTTGTGCCCTCTCTGTGACTGAGCCCTTGGCCTGAGTTCTCACCTTTGTTCTCTGGTCTTGATCTCCTACTCCTGTCCTTAGCCACTTCCTGCGCTTCCCTGACCCCGGCCTCCCTGGCGGTTTCTGTCTTCACCAATTTCCTAGTATGAGACCTACCTGGTCGATGCCAGAAGCTGCCAGACCGCCGTCCAGTGTCTGTCAGGCCTTCCCTTGCCAGAGCTTCCTTCTCTTGCTGCCCAACTGGCAGTGGAAAGTGGTCGAGAACTTTGCAAAAAAAAAAAAAAAAAAAAAAGCCAGCCCATAGAAATCAAGCCCTTCTTTTCCTGCTCCACTTTCTGTGAAATCAGAGGACAGATGGTCATCATGCTCCACGTTGAGAAAAAAACAAAATCTCACCAACAATTAAAATTGAAATGACCAGGCTGTAAAAATATCATCTTACCAGAATTCCAAAATATAAAATAAATAGCAACATTTCCTGGTTGCAGCAAAGCTCAATGTTAGAGTTCTCCCTTTTTTTAGAACAGGCTGGATAGTATCATAAAACCACAAAACTTTAAGTTAAAGGAAGATAAATGACTTCTTTTACTTCTTTAACCGAGAGTGTTGTGGGGCTAATTTACATGACCTCCTGTCTTTCTCCGTGGCGGGGCCCTTTGTGCCGTTGTCTTCAGAAGAGTCTCCTGAGGACCCTGGGGCTCTGCTATTTCCGTGTCGGCAGACAAAGGGGAGAACAAAGCCGGCCCTCATTACAGATGTGCGGGGAAGCATCCTGCTGTAGGAAACTTTAGGGAACACTGAGGATGAACAATGGCTTCCAGAGAACACGAGCAGATGCGCTTCCATTTCAGAAACAAATGCACATGAAAGATCATCTTTTGTTGGAGAAGGTATATATATTAACTTATCCTCTTTTAAAAACACAACCAGGAAAGAGTGACCTTTCCCATGGCTGCATGAGCTGTAGTTTTAGCAGAATATAATAAATGCCACTAGATACTGTGGAACAGAAAACATAAGGATTCAACAAATTAAACTTTGTAACACATGCCGAAGACACCCAGAATGGACCTATGTACATAGTCGCTGCTATTGTATTATTTTTTCCATCAAAAAGTTGACATTCAGAATATTCAAGAAATATGACTGCCCTTTCAGACTTCAAATTTGGATTTATTTCCCAGCGACGCTGTGCTTATTTAGGTTTGTACTAGTGTCATGCATCAGAAATGGGTTTCTATGAAAATAAAATCTCTTACTTGACTTCTTGCTATCAAAATTCAGCATGAATCCTGTTAAAAGAGTGAAATGTTAGGCTAGATGCGATGCACTAATAGGCTTTATATGTCGAATTTTAGCAGCTAAAATCTTTTCTGGTGTGATTTTCCTTCTACCATTTTGTTTATGAGCATTATGAGTCAATAAGCTATCATGAACTAGAAATTAAATTAGGTTTAAAATTTAAGGAAACAGAATAAAGAAGAGAATAGGCTTACATACATATTGGGAAAATGCTCAAATGTTGATGATTTGGAAAAAAGCCATTTTCTTCGCTAGAATTTATCCTTATTCCTGTTCATATGGGGTACACATGGGTCTATATTGGTTTTCCTGAGGTTTATTTATGAGTGAGCCCCCCTGCCCCCACCACAATCAGACTATTTTCAAGCCAAGAATGGCTTACATTCTTTTGTCTTCTCGAGTTCCTACACCCCCTTTCTCTGGTTTCAGACCCCACGGAGAGGATGAAGGATGTTGCAGCATGAGCCCACCTCAGTGTGGACAGGCAAGGCTGTGTCCAAGTGACAGTGCAACAAGTGTCTCCTGGTAATGGTACTCAGAGACTTCTCAGTTCCAAATGTCAAGTAAAGTCATCCCTTTTAATATTTCTTGGGAATGAACTGTTGTGTTGGCCAATAATGAACATGAAAATGATGCTTCTGAAAGTAGAGGATGCTAATCTTGCAAGTCTATTTTCTTATCCTTAATGAGCACGAAGTGATTTTTTTTAGTCCATGGTCCTGCAAAACCAAAAGATTATGGCATATAATTATCTCACTGTCAAAAATTATGCTTCTGTTGAAAATGAAGTTGACTTCCTTGAATATTTAGCCCCTCTTTTAATTGATCTCTTTTTAGATTTCACTTAAACACATTCCTCATTTTTAGGATGTTCAGAACTTAAGCTACTACAGCCAAGTGTTTATTGGGGTCTAACAGGAGTATGCCTGACCCTCATAACAGTCACAAGTAGAGAGATGCTCACCACATGTGGCTCACATCAGAGATGTGCTCCATGTAGTGAGGGGTGAGGGACAAAAGGGTCCAGATAAGTGTTCATCTCTCCGGGAAGAACAGGTCAGAGAAGGGTTCTAGGATGAAGAAGGGCTCAGAAAAGCCTTGACGGTCCGGTAGGCTTCAGAGAGATCTCACACAGGCAGTTCTCCAAGGCAGAAACCTCTCCTCTGCCTCTCTTTCACCCCTCTTCCAATTGATCTGTTAAAAATATGTAACTCTCAGACATCTGAGATCACCAGCTCCACCTGTCAACACCGTCTTCCTGTCATGGTGCAGCCGCCATGTTCCCTACGTGGATGCTGCAGCAGCCTTCCAGCCAGCTGCCCCGTCTTCCGTGCTTGAGGTTCTCTAACGCATCCTCCACGAGGCAATCAGAGACACAAAGCTCCTCCTGCCGTTCCCCGCCTCAGACCTTCAAGGGGTCCCCACTGTCCTTAGGGTGAGCCTAAACTTTTTAACCTGATGCCGTGGCCCCTCACAACTTGGCCCTTGCCTCTGTCTGCCGTCACATCTTGCTTCGCTGTCTCAACTCCCCTAGCACTCAAGCCGTAATCAAATTATTTTAGCTCCTCAAGAGCAAGATGCTCCTCTCTCTCCATTTCTGTCTCTACTTCTGTCTCTCTATCTCTGTTTCACAGTCTCTGTCTCCTGCTTTCTCTTTCTTCTCCCGGCCTTGCACACACGGGGCCCTCTTTCTAGAATACTGTTCTTCCCCTCCCTGCCTGGCTGTCTGCTATTCATCCACTAGATATCAGATTAAACACGTTTCCTCTGGGCAGCCGTCCTTGACCCTCTTTGAGACCATCAGGGCATTTCTCATACTTTACTATAGTTATTTCACTATCTCCTTGTTAAACTATACACTAGAAGTCTGTAATTATGGGCTTTGAGCCAAGTCCTGTCCACTGGCTATTTCTGTAAATAAGGTTGTATTGGCAAATGGTCATGCCATTCATTTTTGTATTGTCTATGGCTGCTTTTGTACTGCAGTGGCAGAGCTGAGTAGTTGTGACAGAGGCATATGGCTCATAAATCCTAAAATATGTACTGTCTGGCCACTAACAGAATAAGTCTGCTGACCCCTGCTGTGAACAATTAGGTCAGAGACCCTGGCACTATTCTATCATCGGAACCTGGGATAGCCCCTGATGGTAGGCATTCAGTGGACGTTTGTTGAACGAACGAATGAATGGATGTAGAGTATACAGGCAGGGAAGCATAGCACAGAAGAAAGGTAGTAGAGACAACTGGCTCCCCTTTGCAGAAGATTTGATATGTAGAAAAATACTGAGCATTGACGTTCTTGCCGCTGCTGCTGCTGCTGCTCCCAGGCGTCATGTATTAACCATCCCTGTGGGCCACATACAGTGCTAACAGATTCATCCGCTTCTCTCACTTCATCCTCTCAACAACCCGATATGGTGGGCCCTATTGTCTTATCCACTTTACAGAGAAAAAACAGAGTCTGAGAAAGTCACATGACTTGGCCATGATCCCACAGCTGAGAAGTGGTTCTCTGGGAGCCCGCTCTTTAATCCGTATGCCCCCAAATGTACTAGCTCATTTGACTATTTGGGAAATGTGTCTTTAGTTCCACTTAATTTCAATGGAAAGCATATCGTCTCTTTGAGCAACTGGTTAGGTTTCTAAGTAAACAGTTGTTTTCGTAGGCAGTCAGGCTTCTGCACCAACACTGAATTTGCCATAAGTTCCATTTCAGCCACCGGTATAAGATGTGTTTTCAAAATAGTTACATTTGAACTAAAAGGAAAAGAAAAATGTGTGGGGGCTTGCCCAGCAGCGTAGTGGTTAATTTTGTGCACTCTGCTTCGGCAGCCCGGGGTTTGCGAGTTTGGATCCCAGGCACAGAATACACACTGCTAGTCAAGCCATGCTGTGGTGGCATCAAACCACGCTATGGCTGTGTGCCACATACAAAATAGAGAAAGACGGGCATGGATGTGAGCTCGGGGACAAACTTCCTCAAGCAAAGAGAGGCAGATTGGCAACAGATGTTAGCTCAAGGCCAATCTTCCTCATCAAAAACCAAAACAAAAACCACACACACACAATAGATGAACAAGAATTTGACCATTAGAAAAGAATTTTCTAGAATCAGGAACTGCATGGGAGGGACTGATAAACCAAACAACAATTTCAATGACAAAGCAACAACAACAAATATCAGCAGTAAAGTTGAGAGGTGTCTTAATCGATCAGCACCGTGAGGTGCTCTCCTGTGCGTAAAGGGTCTGATGAGTGGCAACTGGTTCCAGACGCCAGGGACACATTAGCTTCCCCCTGGGTTCTGAACCGCACAGGTATTTCAGCAGAGTGTCTGTGGTCCTTAGTAGAATAATATTATATTCCGTAATGATATGCAAGATGGAGTGATCTTTACAGTATGACTTTGGCTTTCTCATAGCTACTAACCTCTCATAGTTTGAATTGCATTCTTATTCATTTACCTTCAATACTTGACATTATAAGTGATTTTTTTTTTGCTTTTTTTGCTTAATGAGTAATTGAGCCTAAAACATATCCACAGACAGAAGAGAATGTGAACCTACAATGAAAAGTCAGAGAAAACTTATGTTTCTAAAATTTGATAAACTCGTTGGAAAAGCCAATATGCATAAAATGGGTAGCAGCTTGATTGATCAAATGAAGAAATTGTGTATCTGAACGGCAAAATTATATGGGCTTAGTGTCATAGCCGAAGGTAGAAGTGATGGAATTGAATATTTGAAGTAAAATCTTCAATTTATGTCTTGATATGGTCCTTCTAAAAGTTTAACTATTTGAATCATTAATCAGAAGCCTCCAAACAAAAAGAAAGCCCAGGACCAGATGGTCATACTGGCGAAGTCTAACAAACATTCAAAGAAGAATCAACTCCAATCTTTTCCCAACTCTTCCAAAAAACAAAAGAGAAAGAAATACTTCCTAACTTATTCTATGAGGGCAGCATTACCCTGATACCAAAGTCAGCAAAAGTGATAAAAAGAAAGGAAAAATACGGACCAACATGCCTTATGAATAACAGCACAAAAATCCTCAACAAAGCACTAGCAAACCAAAGCCAGTAGCATATTAAGAGGAGTATGAACTATGACCAAGTGGGATTCATTCCAGTAATGCAAGGGTCATGCAACATGGCCAAATCAGTCAATGTAGCACACCACCTTAACAGAATGAAGGAAGAAAAAATGCTCATCTCAATAGACGCAGACATAAACAGCATTTATGAAAAACCCACAGCTAATACTACACTTGATGAAAGTCTAAAAGCTTCCATCCTACAATTAAGAACAAGACAAGGATACACACTTTCACCATCTTTTCAGCCTTGTACTGGAAGTTCTAGCCAGAGCAATTAGGCAAGAAAAAGGAAATAAAAAGACATCCAAATTGGAAAGGAAAAAAATAAAACTATCCCTATTCATAAATGATACAGTCCGTTGTATTTCTATACACTAGCAACGGACTGCCTGAAAGAGAAATTAAGAAAATTCTATTTACAATAACATCATAAAGAATAGAATACTCAGGAATAAATTCGACCAAGGAAGGGCAAGACTCATCCATTGAAAACTACAAAATATTACTAAAAGGAATTAAAAAAGACCTAAATACATAGAAAGACGTCCTATGTTCATGGACTGGGACACTTAATATGGCTAAGATGGCAGTACTCCCCAAGCCTTTCAATCCCTGTCGAAACCCCAAAGGCTTTTTTTGAAATTGGGAAAGCTGCACCTATAATTCATAAGAAAAGTCAAGGGACACAGAGTGGCCAACTTGAAATGGAATAACAAAGTAGGAAGACAGAGTTTCTTATTTCAAAACTTGCTATAATGCTACAGTAATTAAAACGGTGTGGCACTGGCACAAGTGTAGACATAGAGATCAATGGAATAGAATTGAAAGTATAAGAAAAAAGAGGGCATGCATTTATGGTCAATTTTTTTCTCAATGAGATTTCCAAGATAATTCAATGGGAAAAGAATAGTCTTTTCATCACATGGTGCCGGGACAACTGGACATCACACGCAAAAGAATGAAGTTTGACCCCTACCTCACATGATAAAAATTAACTCTAAATGGTCAAGACCCAAATCTAAGAGACAAACATTGCTGAACTAAAGTTAAGAAGGTCTACAGAAATAGAAGGACATTCTGTGTTCACGGGTTGGAAGACATACTATCGTTAAGACGGAATGTTAAACTCTTAGAAGAAAACGGGTAAATTTTCAAAGCCTTGGATTTTGCAGTGATTTCTTAGAAGTAACACCAAAAGCATGAACAACAAAAGCATAAAATAGATAAATTGATCTTCATCACTTTAAAGTCTTTTCTGCATCAAAGGGCACTATTCAGAGCGAAAAGGTAATCCAAAGAATGGGGAAATTTTACCAATCTTATATGTGATAAGGGTCTAGCATCCAGAACACGTGGAACTCAACAACAGAAGACTAACCGCCCAGTTAGAGAACGGGGAGACAGCTCGAATAAACGTCGCTCCAACGAAGATACGCAAATGGCCAAGAAGCAGCAAAAAACGCTCAACGTCAAGTCATCTCGGGAATGCAAATCAAAACCACAATGAGATAAGGCTGCTTCACGCCTGCTAGGGATGGAGAGTGAGTGCCTCAGGTGTATGAGATTTCCTTTGGGGATGATGAAAACGTTCTGGAACTATGTAGTAGTAACGGTTGCACGACAGTGTGACGGTATTAATGCCCCTGTATCGTACACTTTAAAGCAGTCAAAACGATAAATTTTATATTTCGTGTATTTTACCACAATAAAAAAGCTTAGCTCTTACTGTCAGCTTCTCCTAGCAATAAAATCAATTTTTATTATGCACCTTGGCAATTTTATAATATTTTAAATACCTATTTTTTCTGATTGGAAAAGCAATATTTGTTTACTATTGAAGGTTTCAGACCCACAAAAACACTAAGGGAAAAATAAAACATACCTGTATTCCTACTACTGAAAAGTAGCCACAGCGAATTTTTCAATGTCAATCCTTCTGCTCTTTTTTATTATGTACATACGGGTGCGTACACACATTCAGAGTTGTTATTTTCGTTTTTCACGAAACTGTTATTGTGCAGTACCTAATGTTTTGTAATCTGCTCTCCCTCTTACTGTATCAAAAGCATTTCCCATTGCCATTTCCTGTTCTCCCACACCACATTAAAAGGCTGGATAGTATTCCATCTTACAATTTGTAACATCATTTATTTAGCCAATTTCTATTGCTGGATGGATCCTAACATTTTAGAGTTGGAATACACTACAGACATTATCGCGTCCAACTTTATTTCCTTCCTGAGCTTTATAGCTGCGAGCCTTAAACACATGGCATACAAAAACCATCCCGTATTTTGAAAACAGAGTCAATTTTTCACTTTCCAGCTGGATTAGGGTGTCACGCGGCTTTGGACTCGCCATTCAGGAACCGAAATGATGGAAACAGCGGCAGTGTAGCAGGAGCGGGGAGCGAGCCAGGTGTAAAACAGTGCCCAGAGCATCAAAAGTCCATCCTGAACGGTTTTGTTGTTCTGAAAAATAGATATAGAAGACTACAAAATAGGTTCCATTGAATCTATTGACAACAGTTCCATCCTGCAAAATGGATAAGGCCTTGAGAGAGAGGCGACCGAGGAGAGGGCCGGCTCCAGTGAGCATGTCTCCTGGGCTCCAGCAGCACTCAACTCACCCACGGGCGGTTCACAGAAGAGAACACCAGGCCCTGGGTGGTGCTGTGCGGAGCTCCCCTTTGTGTTCCCAGGGCAGGGAGCCAGGCAGGAGAAGGCATTCAATTGCTGATCAGAATCGAAGACATCAGGATATGATCTCAAGATGTCTTTAAATCCAGACTGCTCATATCAGGGTAAAAATAAATATGTTCATTCCTCGAGGCCTGTAGGAAACATGACACGTGCTTCGGATGTTGGAATATTAGTGAAGCAGTTACGTATTTCTTAAGACGTCGCCTCATGGCAGGCAACACTTTCCAAACAGGACTGTCCACCCTCCCTTGTCACCACGTCC
Organism: Equus przewalskii; assembly: GCF_037783145.1. Classification (NCBI taxonomy): domain Eukaryota; kingdom Metazoa; phylum Chordata; class Mammalia; order Perissodactyla; family Equidae; genus Equus; species Equus przewalskii. The sequence goes on from NC_091851.1 coordinate 46,580,718, forward strand.
TTTCTCTCGGGGGCGGGGACTGCTCAATGACTCCCTCTGTTGGCTTACTTTGACGTGGTAGGGTCCACAGGACACCCGAGGACGCGTTAAACTCTTTAGATTAACTAGTTTCAAGCTTGGGTTTTAAGTCTGAGTTAGACTGGTTTTAAGAAGCACCATTCTTTGCCTGTTTTCTCTATTATGTTGGATGATTTTTTCTTATTGAGTTATAGGAACATTTTACATATCTCAGGCACCAATCCTTTTCCCATTATATATGTGGCAAATTTTCTCTGTGTCGTTCATTTACAATTAAACTATATTCATGGCGTGTAGAAATATTAAAATTTTATGTAATCAAATACGTCTGTCTTTCCTTCCTGGTTTCCACACTTTATGTTTTAATTAGCAAAGCATTTCCCTCTCCAGCATTAGTATTAGTTTTCAATATTTCTTTGTATTTTATTCCTAAGCTGATATATTACCCTCCTTCTGTTTAGCTCTCGTATCCCCTGAATTCAGTTTTTGTGTGTGGTGTGAGGCAGGGGAATGAGGAATACTATTTCAAGCCCACCAGCTACATAACTTTATGCTCTCCAGTGACAGATGGGGCCTCAGAATGCATGCTTCTCTTCTCGGAAGTTTAACACAGAAGGAGGTTCTGCTTGTTGACAGTGGTAGAAGCTTCATTTCCGGTGAACTCCCAACTGTCGAACCCCTAATGGTATTATTACTCCTAATCAAGGCAGCTGCAGAGCGTGGACACTTGTCTTAATGTCCCCTTGAACTTCTTTCTTAGGGAAGATGTTGCAAAGTCATTCACAGGTTTATAAAATGCCTTCTCATGGTTTGTGCTGATTACAGAAGAATTTTTATTTGGCCCAGTATGTCTTGACAAACTTAAAGAGCTTTCAGGAATAAACAGGTAAGTATATACTGTAAGGTCAAAACTCCTAAGTCCAGATAATTCTCTTAAGAAAGGCTTCTTAAGTGTGCCTGGCCCAGGGCACTTGCTTCTTAGGCAGTGGTCAATATGGAACCCCAAGAGGCCAGTGGTCAGGGAGGCCTCCAGACAGGTAGGGCTTACAAGCAAGTCACGATGCTCATCCTTTGCGAGAAGGTTTGTGATCTAGAATCTCGGTGATCCTGGCTCCAACCTTCCACTCTTTTGATAATTTCCTTGATGAGGGAGAGGTTTTCCTATGCCAGCAAAAGGCTCACAATTCTCATTTGCATCCGTCAGCTGAGACATCATGCCCCTCTTTCTTTACCAGACCTTAGACAGTAAACCAAGACCATCTTATAAACATGTCAGAACCAGGTTAAGTTAATCAGAGGAAGGAAAAAGGCACTGAGTGATTGGGACACAATGACATCTGGGTTATTCCAAAAGAACAAAACATCAGCGTAGCTAGAACTCACTTGGTTTGTTTCCCTCGACCTTGCATTTCTTCCACTGGCATATCTTGACCTCTTGGTGAAGGCGGAAACTTTCTGCTGCTTCCAAGAGCCTTACTTCCCGACACAGCAGCACAGGCAGTGTCAGTAAAGGATAGAGGTGACTCAACAGGGACAGGCTGGCCCATCCAGCCCCACGTCCCACGTTGATCAGAGCAAACAGCGATGTCCAGAGGATGCTGTTGGGTGTGGCTGGAAGGCTGTTCCCCTGTATCGCTGATGCATTTATCAAGTTTGTAATGAACCTGTTCCACATTGCTTTGTCCCCAGAAAGCACATGGCCCTCCTGGAAACTTTCGGGAGCTATTTTTAGCTATTGAGTTTTCTAGGAAGCTGGTAAAAAACAGGGAATTTTTCAAAACCCAATCGTTCCTGGAGTTCACCCTGGGTTATTCTTCTTGCCCTGTTGAAATGTTCTCTTGTTCACCTTCTCCATGGTCATGAGGTGCATGCCTGCCACAATGGTTCAGGAGGGAAAACAAGAGAGAGCCTGAAACACGGGTTCCAGGCTCCCTCCTTTATTCTCTTTCTATCGGTGTGGGGCCAGGAGGCTCTGTGACTATCCAGGCTCCCGAATTATGGTTTTTGCCAAGTTAGAGACTGGACCGCAGTCAGGTCTGGAGACCCGTTGTGGAAAAGGAATTCCAGGATTCCAGGAGGCTCTTCTCTTCTTACAAAAGGAAAAGATAGTTCCGGCACCAGTCCGTTCACATCTTTGTGTATCCTGGCAGAGGTACAGACAACATCTCAGAGCTGGGCTCAGTATTCAGAGCTATGGGCACCTGAATGCGCACTTGCTTATCATTAAGCCCAGAACTAGATCTTTCTTTTTTCTAAGTTAAGGATGGCCCACAAGTCCAAAAGTATAATTAGGATAAAGGAAAAGTGCACCTGCTACCACACTGTGGTCGCCACAAAGAAAGCCAGAAGGAAGAGGGCTCGGGTTGGCTGAGGACACACGCTGGCTCCGCCTTGGCACCATGACCCTCGTGGTCGGGAACCTCGCCATGGAGCAGCAGATGGGCCCAGGGCTGGAGCAGCCAAGAGACTCTGCTTCTGCAGCCAGAGCGTGTGCGGACGAGCAAGTCTCTAATTCGCGATGTCAAATGGGTTTGCCTTTCACAGCCGCAACCCCCTCGGCGAAGGCGGGGGCTCTGGGCCCGATCTGCTTCCAAATTTACAAAGTAGAGCCTCTGGCAGAGAGGCTCGCTCAGGAGACCCTGAGAGCCACAGGAGTGCTCCACAAGGTGTGTCGACAGCTGGCCGCGCAGGAGGCTTATCTGCCAGGGACCCTGGAGAAGCCTCTTTGACTGAGCCAGTAGGACATGGCTCTGGGAGACAGTGACATTCCCCCTGGTAGCCTAAGTGACAGAGGGCTGCTCAGTGCCTGGGCTTCAGACCAAAAGCTTCCCCCGAGCCAAGCTACACTGTTTAGCAGACTCGAAGCAAAAACTAACATAAGGGTGAGGGAAATCCACGCAAAGGGCATTAGTCAGAACAGCCAGCGTCCACTGAGCACTCCCTGTCCACCAGGCCATGTGCTACAGTGACCTAACGGGCACTGTCCCCGTTCACCATCAAAGCAGCCCTAGGAGGCCGACGCTCTGTCATTATCATGCCCATTTGACAGATGAGACTGACGCTCAGAGAGGCCACGCCATGTGCCATGAGTCACACTGAAGCAAAGGACACAGGACCCCAACCAGAGCTGTCTGATGCAGCCATAGCCCCTGAGTCCCTCAGACTCATCTTGTGAATAAAGATGCTATTTAGCAATTTCTTAAAAAAAAAATAGCTAAAGACAGTGAGAAAACGGAAGGACCCCTCCCGCCCAGACTCTTTCCTTTGAGCCTCCGCCCATCTCTACTTTTCTTGCCAGCAGCCCTGACCACGTGGCAGACAAACCAAATTCACTCGGGCAGACCGCTGTTTCCTGACCGCCACAAGGCCCCGGGAGGCGGCTTTCTTTTATTCCCTGTAACCGCTCTTGGTGCAAAGCCCGGGAAGAGGAAGCTCATCCTGATCCATCTACTCCCCAAATGCCCGGCTTCCTCCTCCCCTGTGGTCTGACTCACACCTTCTCTTTTTCTTCCTGCTCCGAGTTGCGTCCTCAGAGATTGAGAATCGAGATGTGTCCTGTAATTTCCCTGCCGATCATCCACTTGGCGAAAGGGGTGGCTGGATGCTGTGTGTGTATATCGAAAACCACGGGCAACCGAAATGACAGCGGCTGCTTCACAAGGTGACTGCAGTCTCCCTCCTGCTCCACCTGCAGCCTCACTGGGTGGCTCGTTGTGCTCATAATAACAAGTTAGATAGAAAGCAGGAGACTATGTGTGTGCTTGTGCATGTGTGTGTGTGTGCGCATGTAGCTTCCTAGCTGCTCAGATACAAAAGATGAGAATGTTCTGTTTGTGGATTTGAAGTCTTTCTTTAATTATCTGCCTTTCTTCCTTTACCCGGCAGCTCACAGCCTACAGGTGCAGGACAACCCCAGCCACACCCCCCGCCCCCCCCCCCCACCCCCAGCACAGTGTTCTCTGTGGAAAAGGTGCAGACCTTTCCTTCAGAAAGGTTAGGTGCTGATTTGCATTCCACTTGCATGTATTAGCATACTGATTGCTCATTTCCAGTCAAAATGCTGAGAACCCAGCTCCAGGGCTGCCCCCCCAACCCTGCTCTGTCCTGCATCTCTCACCCATCTCAAGGAGGTGGAGATTTTCGACTGCAAACCAACACATGTATTTGGGGGTTCTGCCTTGAGGTGGGAGGCTCCCTCAGGGGTGGTGAGTGCCAAGGACCGAAGGAACCTTCTCTCCTGCTTCATAAGACACAGCAATTAAGTCTCAGGACAGCCCGTTGTCTCAGTCAGGTCGGGCTACCATAGTAAAATACCACAGACTGGGGCTTAAGCAACAGGAATTATCCTCCAGGTTCTGGAGGCTGGAAGTCCAAGATCAAGGTGCCGGCATGGCTGGTTTCTGGTGAGGAATCCCTTCTTGGCTTGTAGATTGCTGCCTTCTCCCTGGGTCCCCATGTGGCCTGTTCTCTGCATGTGTCCCTGGTGTCTCTTCCTCTTCTTGTAAGGACACCAGTCTTACCGGATCAGGACCCCACCCTTATGGCCTCATTTAACCTTCATCCTTAAAGGCCCCATCTCCAAATACAGCGACTTTGGAGATTAGGGCTTCAACCTATAAACTTTGGGGGGACACAATTCCATCCACAACACCCTTGTCACTATAATTTAAAGCCAGGGTGAGATTCCTAAACATGTAGATTTCAACGATTTTTTTCTTTTTCTCATCGCAGTGGGAAGATTGAGTTGTGTACTGAGACAGCTCAGGTCACAAGAGGTACAGGTGAGAATACCCTAGAACCCTTCTTAAATTCCTATTTCCTTCCCATTGTGCTCCAGGACATTGGCACATCCATGTATGTTTGGATGGCCGCCCATGGCCAGTGCCATCCCCTTAGGGTGGTCTGCCTTCCCCTTGCTCCTGGTTGATGTGTCTGTGTCCCACTTCACCCAGATGTGCTGAGACAGTGTGGTTGCTCCTCTGTTTAATTTTTGTATACAACCACTCCATCCTCCCTCAGGGGTCTACCATTTGCTGTGCAATATAAGTCGGGGGGAATTTTAGTCCAGTCCATTAGGTTTAGTCTTAAGAAATAACTTAAGCATATAGTTTAGGCTGGTAATGTTGAGTCTCTTCGTATAAAGATTCAGACTTTCAGATCTGAGTGACATCCTCTGTTCCTTTCCGAGCGAAGGACTGGGTGTGGAGATACAGTTGGTGGGGTATGGTTGGCAGAGGACGCAGGAGGCTTTAGGTTACAGGGCATTCTCCTATGTCCTCACCCCCACACGGTCTGCAGGACCCCTCGTGCCCCTGGGTCTTTGAGGATGCCTTAGCTTAGTAGGGAAGGTCTATCTCAAGGGGCTTCCACCACCAGTGGGCGCCTGCGGCGCCAGGTGCTTCCCCTTTAAGATGCCCACCTCCTTCTCAAAGACTCTCGCACTAGTCTGAACCCCAAGACTGTGTTTTTTGTGAATCTTACCAGAGGGCTGATGCTTTGGGGACAGGGGATCTGACCCCATCCTTCAGTCACACTGTTCTTCCTTGACCGGGGTGGCCTTGATTGGGGTCATCCGGGAAAGGGGGCTGATGAGGCACGCTGGTGGAGGGAAAGCACTCGGTTCAAGGTCGACGCCGCTTTAAAGCTGCCCTAGGCTCCAGGCCTCCTCTGCTCTCACAGCCATTTGAGTGGCTCAGCTGACTCGACCCAGAGAGAGTAAAAGCTGAACTTCAACTGCACTTCATTCCTTGTTTGAGGTGAGGGAAGTGGATCCTCAGCCTGTTGGCTCCAGGTGCTGCTCACAGAACAGGGCGTGAACAACTTCAGGCCGATTCTCAGAGGTCAATGGCCCATCTCCTCTCTGGGTGTGACAGAGAGCGAGAGGACAGCGTGCTCCCTCCCCTCTTCCTGCACCGTCCATTCAGGCGCAGGCCACAGGTCTGCAGCATCTCCTCGCAAATTTAGCAGCAGTGCAGCGATCATACAACGATGAACAAACAAAAAAGGATTAAACAGAGAAACTCAGCTGCTGAAACAAAAGCCAAACAGGAATTCGTCCCTGGAGTGATTAGTAGTGTGTTAGTGGTGATGGAGCGCTTGCATACTCAGTCCCACACCTCAGGGACCAGGCGCCATATCTTACTCCCTTTGTAAGGCAGGCAGCACTGGGTCTGCTCTCATCTTCTGGGCGGATGAGCAAATACATTTAATTCGGTGTCACACAGCCAGGAGGGCGATTTCTCCAGATGGCGCTTTAAGCAACAGATCAAGAGACAGATGAAGCACACCGTTCTCTCAGATGCTGAGGGACCTGCAGGCCGCAGGGACCCGCCTCCAGCTTCGGTCCAGTGGAAATTCACCAAGATGGAGCCTCTTCTTGGCTGCCTGAATCCCAGCCTCCTTTGTGTGCATGGTAATTATCCAATTAGTTAACGCTCCCTTCTTGAGTTGAGTGGGCTCGTGGGAAAAAAAAAGAGTAGGTAGAATCTCAAGGCTATAATAATGGCGTTCTCTTCCTGGAGAAGCGTGTGTTGGATGTTTTTGTACAGAACTTAATTCGGTTTTGAATATGAATCAGAATGAAAACAAAACAGATCTAATAGCAATCAATAGAATGTCTCCACGGCGGGTCTCGGGGTAATTCACGATGAATCAGCACAGAGAAGCTGAGTCAGACCAACAGTGCTTCGTGCCTTTGTGAGCACGTTCTCCCAGGGTCCTCGAGGGGGGACGTTCTTAGCTGGAGGCTCACAGGTTGGCTTTAGGGGGACCCTGTAGTCCTGGAAATGGGGCTTCAAGGCTAGCCGGTGTGTGCGCTTTTTAGGGAAAAGGATCTTTATATTTCCATCAGATTCTTTACAAAAGGATCCAGTGGGCCCCACTGTCTTAGATGATACAAAAAGCTTAGGTGACTCAAGGATGGATTAAAGGCCACAAGAGGAGAGAGGACGCCACACCTGGGTCTTGGAGATGCAGACTGCTGTCATGTGTGAGAGGAAGGGGACACTCATCCACTTGTAGCGGGTCTCCTGGAAATACCAGAGGAGTGACAAGAGCACTGGCCCTGGAGCCAGTTCTGTATCTGAACCCTGATTCTTCTACCTGCTGTGTGACCTTAGGCAAGTTCTCAACTCCTCTGTGTCTCAGCTTCCTCAGCTGCAAAATGGGAACAGCAATAGTAGGCACCTTGTACAGAGGCTTGGAAGGTTGGGAAAATCCATATGGAGTTTTGCACAGACCCTGACACACAGTAAAGACAAATAAACAGTGGCTGCTGCCACTTCCTGCCACCGCTGGAGGTACTGCTGCCATTCTCATTCTGGGTCTCATGTGCTTCGCTTTCTGATCGTTTCTGCGTTAGTTGGTGGATGATGACGTGTGTGGCAAAGTTTCATGCACAAAGTAAGCAGAAGAGAAGTTCAAGGAATGTGAATTCAGGTCCATTTTTCTTTTTGTCACACACAGCTTCCCAGTGAAAGAGCCACCCAGGATTCCTGGAGGAGCCAGGTTTCAAATCTGATGAAGACTATGGTTCTAGAAATCCCCTCCCTCTTTTGTGCTGATGGCAACGACTTTTATATGTATTTTCATTGTCTTTCTCTTGAGAGAGAAATTTTGCGGCCTGCCACTGAATCTGCTGCCCAAAATGTAGCTTGGAGATTTTATTTGAGCTAAGCTATCAGGTGAATAAAGATAGATACTATATTTTAATCTGGGAACACTCCATTCGGAACCTTTTCTAAAAAGTCAACATTAGCGGTACCATCACTCAAGGGATATGAATGTTTGGGGTAAATTTATGTCCAACTGTGACTCTGAACCTTTGCCCACCCTGGGTAATGTTATCTTTCTCTCTGAAAATGACGGTGGCTGCGGACGTAGCACATGATCCAGGAATGCAGTCCCCAGACCGTGAAGGCCCATTTCAACGCACTTCCCGGCCCCTCACGGCACACTGTGCTGATCTCCGTGTGCAGGCGAGCTCCGCCTCACAGATGGTGGGCGCTCATCTGGGAAAAGTGAAGGAGGTGCTTTGGTTAACGCACTTGTGGGGTTGAACTGCACAGGGTTGAGGAAACAGAGGCTGGCCGTTGAGTCGCCTGACAACCCCCTGTTTAATATTGCTCCATTTTGGAAACAGCGGACAGGAAGGTGAGCAGGGAGAGTGAGGGTGGGTAGTTGGAGGGACATGAAATTATGGTCACTTTGTCGTATTTCCCAAATTGAAACAAACTTGCCTTTTGTCATAACAACAAAAATGCAAAAACTCAAGCCATATTATTTCTGGCCCAGATAGATCTTGGTGCTTCCATTTGATAAACATTATCCCATAGAATAAGATCATCACTTTGGGGTCGGTTCCACACCAAAACGCCCTTAGAATGGACGCACACTGCCCTTGTCAATGATTCCTGCAGCAGGGGTAACCCCACATGGAACGGCAGGGGCCGACTGAGTCAATACTTAAGAGAAAATGCACCTGAACAGTACTCTTCTTCCGCGTTTGTGTGATGTATAACAAATTCCTGCACCCACACACTGAAGTGTGAGCAAGTGCTGCAGCCTGGGAGAGCAACCCGCAATGCACCTGAATGATGCTTTTCCAGAAAAGTAACAAAATGCCTCAATGTCTCACCCCTTTCAGTGGACTTTCAATTCTCCGTGGTAACGGGGGTGAACCAGGGCGTGGGCAAGACCACACAGGACATGGTTTTATTTATGGAAAATTTGCAGGATGCTCTCTTTTCATCCCAGCCGTCCCAATCAATGGACATCCATTCTGTGACTTGCTCAAACCTACATTGTTTTTATGAGGACCTGTCATCCCCCCATATGGCTGAAACTCATCCAAGACTCAAATTTGCTGAAATTCAACCTGCAAACTGGATTAATTTGCACCTTGTTAGAAGATAAAAGCAAATTCACATTCACATCGGGGGTGTGGGAGAGACTTACTAACAGAAAAAAAGACTTGAGCTGAGAATATATTTTTGAAAGTGTAGAGTTTTATTAATAGATACGGCAATAAAGAAAACAAGGATTCCATAAACACATATTGGTTAATTTATGCAAAAACCGGGACCAACCTTGGGTCCTGTGAAGGAACAAATACAACGTGACTTTGACCTTCAAGTCTCTTGTAATTAATGGGGGCAGGTGGGCACACAACTGACGGCCGTGGGAGCTGGAGGTGGGTGAGGGGAGGAAGCTGCCTGTCCCAGTCTGGAGGATGGGCACGGAGACAGGAGAGCTCTCTGGTGGGAGAAGCGGGAAGGAGTCTAGGAAGACGAGCACACTGAGAGAAGGACGGAGAATATTTCTAGAAGTTGGGAGAATCCACAGTGTGGAATGCCACCTTGGTGCTGAGCAGGATGTGGATGGGAAGGGGCTGTCAGGACTGCAAGGAGACCTCACTGCTTGAGACTGGGGCAGCGGTCTGTGGAATGTTCTGTAGGTTACGGCAAGGGACAGCCATAGGGAGTGGCATCCCCTTTCTTTAAAACGTAGCCACGTTCCGGATGGTATTTCTTCAAGGTGAGGGTCACAGGCAGTGGCAGGCACTCAACTTTGCCGGATACTGAATTAGGCAACCAGGTGCGGCCATTCAAGGTCACCTGAGTGGCACAGAAGGAGGGCTGGCTCCTCTGGTAGGCCACAGAGTTTCTCGTTTTCCCTCTCTGAGTGGTTTTCTGAACACTTTCTGAAAAGTTGACACTTCTCTCAAAAAGTAGTGAACCCCCGTGAGAACAGTTCCAGAAAAACAAACTCCCCAACCCAGCCCCACCTTTTTGTCTCCTCCAGTCCCCAAACTGCGGCTCTTTAGAATGTGATTTCAGTTCAGGAAGCAGAGACAGTACGCTGGCAATTAAAAGTGAAACATCAGTTTGTTGGTTGGGTGATGAATTTCGAGTGTCTCGTCGTTCTGCGTGGCACTTAATTGTGACTATTCTTAATATTGTGACTGGGAATCGTGGCCACGCAAATAGGGCTGTCTCTCTTTGATGTGCTGTGAGGATGCTGGAGTTGTTTTCGCCAGGGCTGAAAATCCTGGGTGTCTCTAGATGCTATCTTTCTCTTGGAAAAAGGCTCTTACGGGGCCAGTACAAAGAGAATTTTTTATGCTTCTGTGAAGGGATGCCAAAAAGCCTATAAGAGCAGCCGCAACAACAGAAAATCCACCATCGCAGTTACTCCCTACGTCTGCTGGCAGCCTGTCACAACGAGAGACAACGGTGATAGCCGCTCCGTGGACCTAATTTAAGGTGACTTAGCTGAGCGAAGCAGACACTTGCTTTGAACCATCCACAGTCCAAAGGCAAAATCTGACCTCTGGGGTTGGAGAGAGTCCCTCGGCTGCGCTGATGGCCGGCCCTCCCACCAAGCCTGCATCCTGTGGCCACCCTCAGCCCCGAGGTCCTTGTGGCTCCAGGGAAGCTGGCCACACTTGTGTCCCCAGAGGCGGGCTGGGTTTGGGAATACAAGTCAATACCTCAGGTGTGCACGGGGGATTCTGGAGACAAAATGCCTCCTGAGCTTTGGCACAGAGACAGCCACATTCGCTCTCTTCTTTGGGACCACTGTGTCTTGGGGGCTTGGAAATGCTGCAGTCATCTTGCTGGTGGACGAAGCCAGCCTGGGGACTGCAGGAACCGAACCAGTGTGGACAGATGAAGTCTGCTCTAAAGTTTACCCACCTGGTGGGCTTCCAGGAAGATGAGCCAAACAATTCCCTTCGTGTTTCAGCCACTTTGAGTTGGGGATTCTGTTATTATAGCCAAGAGAATCCCGTGGAAGCCAAGAGCTTTACAGAATGTTCTTATTGTTTACAGTAGAGTTGGCATCCAAAGGAGGCAGACGCAGCTGCTCTTGCTTCTAAGGCCCCTGGCCTGCATCTTTTCCTGGAAGGCAGCATCTCCTGGCACACTCGGGCGCCCTCTCCACCCTACCCAGAATGGCCTCTGAGAAGGGCCTCTGAGAAGGGCCTCTGAGAAGGGCCTCTGAGAAGGGCCTCTGAGAACGGCCTCTGAGAAGGGCCTCTGAGAACGGCCTCTGAGAAGGGCCTCTGAGAACGGCCTCTGAGCACGGCCTCTGAGAACGGCCTCTGAGAACGGCCTCTGAGAAGGGCACGCCACTCTTGTTCTCCATCCCCCTACTCAGCTCCAAGTGAGTCAGCAGAGAGTGTTACCTAACCTGAAGTGAGTTCGCTCACCCGTTGCGCAGCAAGCCAATCTCTGACACCGGGTGTGGTGGAAGAAAGTAGGAATTTTATTTGTGCACAGCGCTGAGCAAGGAGAGAGGGCAGCTAACGCTGAAATCCCAAACCCCCGAAAAGCTAAAAGGAAGGGTTTTTATTTGGGGCTTTAGGTAGGGGAGGAGGAGCATATGGCCTTGCTGGTCGGAGCTTTCCCACCAGCCTGTATCTCTTTGCGGGAGGAGATAGTCCAGGTGCTTGTCCTTGATGGTGTATGTCTCCATGGAGGATAGTGGATTCTGGAGCCAGGAAGCCAGAGAGTAAGCAGGGAATGGGTGTTTTGCTTTTAAGACCATCCATGCTGGGTTTAATGTGGGGAAACTGTCATCAGGGTCGGTATCAAGAGCAGGAGCCATGGAGGCAGAGGCTCTGCTGCTCCCCTCACGGTTCCTTAGGCTTCAGGGCTACTTTGAGGATGCTCCCAACACAGCAGCAAAGGCGCCACTCACTGAGTGGCCGAGCGTCTGCTTTTAGTGTGACCCACGGCGTGCAGAGCCCTCCACATCTTCCCAACACCTTTGCTCCCCTCTTACAAGCAGGGGACGCAGGCACCATCACTCCTTGCTGCATGGATAAGGATCTGAGGCCTTACATGGCAGAGCCGGGGCTGCCACGCTGGTGTCCGGGGCTGCAGAGAGGCCTTCCTGCCACAGCCCCAACACACCTCCCAGCAGACCCTGCGCCCAGCCTGCCTGAGTCTGGGCAGAAGGGCCGGAGAGCGACGGCCTTCCCTCTGACACGGCCGCCTCGGCCAGGTGGAGTCCTACTATGGAAGGCTGCACAATAAGAACTGTATCCTGTGCTCTGAAGCTTCTTCAAAGTTATGAGCAATTTGACAGGATATTTAATTTGTGTTTTCTATGGTCAGCAGAGTGCAGGGCACCCAGGAGGCAGCTGGTGCTTTGGGAGAAAGCTGGTTTGATGATTATAAGAATCTCAACAGGACCTTCCTCTTAGTAAGGTTTCCTCCTGTGCCATCAGGGTGATAACTGCTTTCTCTCCATCACCTCACTTATTCCTCTTATCAACCCTGAAAGGAGACATTATTATCTCCATTTTATAAGTGAGGGCACTAAAGATCAGAGAGGTTAAGTAACCGTCAAAGATCACAGAGCTTGAATATTGTAGGCTCAAGATTTGAACCCAGATCTGTCTGAACCGGACCCACCAGGGCTCTTCACCATTGCCCTGAGCTGCTCCTAGACCCAGGGTCCTGTTACAGTTTGCTCATGTAGGTGAAGCGAAAGAGCCTGCAGGATCTAATCTACCTGGCAGGTCAGGACCATCCATGTTCAGACATCTCCATGCCTCCAGCTCCCTCCCCCCTCATCCTTACTCTGCCCGCTGACGAGACAGACAGATGCCATTCTAAAATTGGCAAAGTTCTCTCATTCTCCCCGGAAAAATGGTAACCTTAGAACACAGGACGGCCCCACACTCCGTTGGTCCAGGAAGACCGTACAGAGGAAAAAGCCTCCACATCAGGGAATCCACACGGGAAGACTGCAGTCACTGCCTGCTCTCTGTACAGATGCTTTCATCACAAAGTATTAACACAACGCATTTAAATTCCAACCATTTCAAATGACGGATCCTTGCAAAATAAACAAATGTTACTCTTGCTCCATGAAAGAATACAGACTAATTCCTCATAAAATCACCTTAAGCTTAACCCTGACCTCACCTGCTTTAATTATGCATAACAGCCAGTCAAACTCCTCTGCAACAAGCAGCATTCATTACCTATAATTCCTATTTTATAACTTTTTTGTTTGATCTGTCCCAGAATTCATTCTGAAGAAATTCAACAGAATAAGTGATCATTCTCCCCAGCCACTTCACTGCTGCTTTGAATGTGGAATGTGGCTACACACGTGTATTATTTATGCGCAATTGATTGCTGTAACGTCTCAATATTCCTTTCATGCTCTGCGAACGTGGACTTCATACGTTTGCTCCGAAACCCACGGCTGGCCCGGAGTACGTGACCATACGCTGAAGAGGCGGATGGATTTATTGGTTTGGGCGGCATGTCCTCGGTGAGGAAATTGGGGAATTCCTATGCAAAATCTGCTCTTGTCTGCCCCTGAGGAGCCCTGGCTGGTTTGTGGCACGGTGACTGCATTGGCCTACGGGGCAGCCGCACTAAACACAGAGGACGAGACAAACCAGACTTGGCTTGTAACTGGGACTAGCGCCCGCATTGTCTTTAAAGAGCTTCCCGAGGAAGCAGCACATGCCCATTAGGTGAGACCCAGGATGCAGCCTTGCTCCAGCTCCGATCCTGAAAAGGGCCTGAGAGGGTGTGCTATTGGGTCCCCCAGATGCAGACCTTGAAACCGGGACTTGAGTCCAATAGTTCACTTAGACAGAAATCCCAGGCAGAATCGGTAGGGGTTCAGGGAAACCAGAGAGGGCAGGGAAGGGGCCAGCAAAGGGCGTGTTTGTTATCAAGGGGCTTACTGGGGCCATTGTGGCTGATGCCTTGTGAAATACCCCAGGGCTCCCCCAGGGGCGAGGAAGCAGGGTGCACATCCTCTAGCACCCACGTGGTGTGCTGGCTGAGGTGTGCTCCTGGGGCCTTCATTCTCAGCATTTCTGGCTGGCCTGGCCTGAACTGGACCAGCGAGTGGTGGGGGACAGTGTCTGCGGTTGGCGACAGTCCTTAGAGTTTACACGACCCCTGTCCCATGTCTCTCGCTGCACATCTGGAGCCCTGGGAGTCAGGCTGAGTGGCCTTGGGAAGCTGTATCTGCAACTGTGGTGGCTGCATCTTTAGATTCAAAATGAAAAGGATCCACATACAAGGGTGCGAGTCAGTGTAAGGACAACGGTTTGGGGACATGGAGCTCTGGTGTCATGGTGAACATTACAACCTGAGCCAACTGTTCCGCCAACGAGAACCTTCTGAAGAGCTCGGCTGGCGTTGGGAGCATGAGAGATGGACACATCTCGAATAAGAGGCAGGAGGTAAACAGCCATGGGGAGGGAGTGGTGACAGACATGCGAGGCGAAGCACAGCGGACAGCACAAAGGGCCCTGGGCGTGCACGGGGTGCTGCTCAGCAGGCTGGGCTTGCCTCCTCTGCAGGGCCTGTTCCCAGAGGGGCTCTGTGGGGTCTGGGGGTGCGTGGGGCTCAGGCACAGCGTCCCCAGCTCTGACCCAGGGACTATGCAGCCCACGTTCTCTTGGCTGGAAAAGGCGTGGCTCTGAGTTGTCTCCAGTCCAGCTGCTCAAAGTGTGGCCAGAGGGCCGGCAGCATGGGCATCACCTGGGAGCCGTGAGAAACCAGGATTCCGGTCCAGCCCTGGCCTCTGATTTCAAGTCTACATTTTGATAAGATCCCCAGGTGCTTCCTGCGCGTTAAAGTTTAAGAGATGCCAAGTGCAGTTCTCTGTTGGGGCGTCACTTGCTCCTTTTCTGGGTCTTTGGGGACTGAGGAGAGAAGAGTTGACGTGGTCTCAGCAGTTCCCGGAACCGGATTCTGCATTGTCTCATTTCACTCCCCAAATGACGACACTCAGCAGGAGCACCATTGTCCTCATGTGCAGATTAAGAACCCAAAGTTGCACCCGTGGCACATCGCGACCCTGCACCGTGCAGCCTCTGGCCTGGACACAGTGGCTTCCTCTGCAGCCCATGCTCCTCAGGTCAGATGGACTTTGTGGCCAGGCCGGCCCTTGATCCCACAGGAGGTCCAGACAGCCCATCCAGAGACCAACCCCGGGAGCAGAGCAGCCCCATCACTCCTGATTTGGATGATTTAGGAAGATTTCGAGACAAGAGAAAATATTTTGCTTTGGTTTGAGCCCAAACTGAAGGAGCTGATGAAAAATAGATAAAGTAATGAAGTTGGAGCCAAAATGTTGTTTTTTTCCCCAGTGAATATTTTCCATGAGGCCCCCGATGCTCTTTAAAGGTCAAATATTACTATTGTTCATTTCCTCATCAGTTAGCTAATCAAGTATTGTGCATTTGTTGAAGGTCACAAGTGTTAGTTGCTGATGAAAATCAAAACCTGTTCTTGATTTTGTAAGGGGAAGACAAGATTTGAGAACACTCTTGTAGAAACAATTTTGCGTTCAGGGTAAGCAGGTTCTGCACAGATTTGAACCCGGGGAGATGAGGTTATCTCAGATAAAGGACCTTGAGTCCAATCTCTGACCACAGTGTTCAAGGATCGCACCCACCAGGACCAGTCCGGGTGGGCCGTGGTTGTAGCAGGGGCCTTCAACTGCATCCCGAGCAGGAAAGATGTAAGTAGTTCGGTAGATGGACCACTGAGCCTCAGTTCTCTCTCCTGTGTAGAGGGCTACGTCCGCTCCGGGGGGAGGATCAAGAGGGTGTAGAGTGTCTGGCACTTGGCTGCCCAGACTGCGTTCAATAAAATAGTAGGTGAGAAAAAAAAGAGGCTGTACTAACTGCTAGTAACAGAGACTCTACTCCATGCTTGGGGCATCCTAACACTTCTCCCGTGAAATCCTCACAATTGCCATAAGCAGGAGGCTGTATTCCCTGTTGAACAGCAGAGAAAACTGGAAATCAGAGAGGTTGAGTGTCTTGCGTCCAATTGCACAGTGAGGGAGTTGTGGCACTTCTTGGCCTGACAGAGTCCTGGGGTGGAAGTCTGTGGTCCCACAGTCCTGACAGCCTTCCCCTCCTCCCTGGCTTTAGAGCAAAGAGGATCAGCCTGTGTTTTCTTTCCTGTCCCAGAGGGAGGTGTCATTTGTGGGCTAACAGAGTAACGCCTAGTGACCCCTTCAGTAACTAGAAGCGCTGGATTAAGCCCCTGGGTGGGGTCTGCTGGGCACAGGGTGCGTGACGGGGAAGGGGAGAGCTGGCACAGGGATCTCCTTTTGCCCAAACCTCACCGTATCCTATTTTCTTTCTCCATATTAGAATAGGTTTGGATGTAAGAGACAGAACCCACTCCAAGTGGTTTAAGCAAAAAGGGGCAGAGCATGAGGAGCACCCAGGGAGCCGTCGGGGCCTCGGCTCCAGAGCACAGAGACGCCTCCCCAGGAGCCTGGAGCAGGACACGGAGCCAGGGCGAGGCCAAGGCTTCTCTTCCGTCAACGCTTCCCCCAATATGGGCTCAAATCTCTCCTCTCTCTCTTTTCCTCTCCTCTCCCCTTGTGTCTCTCCCTTTCTATTAAAGGTCTCTCCCTTTCTATAGGCTTTCATCCTTACAGTTAGCAGAGGGAGGAAAAATACATCATTTCTATAAAAGGAGGGGAGAGGGAGTTTGGGTGATTCTGATTGGCTGATTTGGGTCACATGATCCGGGGCAGGCGATTCTGATTGACAGTCTCGCCTGGACTGCCTGGGTGGGGGAAGGGGAGACATTTCACCTGAGGGAGGGGATTTTGCTTTCAGAAGAAAAGGGGAAACAGGAAGAATTATGACAGGACACAGCAATTTAATGATTAAATTCCAAAATGGGAGACTTCAGGAATAACTGATATAAGAATTGAATGGGAAACTATGCTTCGGTAAGGCTGCCTGGAGGAGGTGAGCGATGATCAGAGCCTCGAGGGGATTCTGTCATTGAGGTGGGACAAATGGGGAGAACACAGTGATGGTGGTGGTGGCGAGAGGAGGCTGCTTTTCGTGGGGCATTCGTATCCATCCTGCTTCCTCTCGGCATCCTCCCACCTCTTTGAAATGGACAAAGTGTGTTTTCTCCATCTTCTGTAGCGTGCTATGCAAATACGCTCTGAGCCCGCTTTCCAACCGGACTCTATATAGAAACACGGCCCCCTGGGAAAAGTGGAGGGATCGGAGGAGAGCTTGTGCACGCGGTCCTCGCACGTCCCGCACCTGCTCCCCGCCTGCTGCTTGTTCTCCGGCTTTCTGCTGTTCTGGGGCGAACTCAGCTCCTCCTCCCATTACTGCTTCTCTGCTCCTTCCAGTGACAGCCTTCAGTGGTCTCTCCTCCTGTAGATGAGTATTTCCTTCCTTCTGTCTTGAAGTCACTTTAATCGGGGGTGTGCCCACCCCCCAGCAGCCCCTAACCCTGAGCAATCCTCACGGTCGGGATGATTTCCATGTTGCCAAATCCCGTGCTCAGCGAGGGGCCTCGCCTTCTTCAGCCCTCGGTGGCATCTGAATGGAGTGGTCGCCATCCTGTCCATGGAGCAATTCCTGCTTTGGGTTTCGGACATTCTGCTCTTCCTCTGCCACCCCGGCCGCCCCTCATCTCGGGGGAGTGTGGCCAGGGCGCGGTCCTTGGTCTATTGTGTCATGGATTATTCGTTTCCAGCTTGGCCCACACCACTGAACTCCTAAGGTGTGTTTCCAGTCACCTCCTTGGCATCTACTGGGCACCTCAAGCTGACTCGGCTGACACTGGTGGCAACTCCTTTCTTCCAGGTGCTTGGATCAAAACCGTCCACTCCCTTTTCTTTCAAACTCTTAGGAAGTCCTTCCAGCTCCACCTTCCAACGACATGCATTTCCTAATTCCTTCTGCCTCCACCACCACCACCGTGGTTGCAGCCACCGTGCTCTCTCGTCTGCAGTAGCCCCCCAGTGGGTCCTCCTGCTTCCACACCTGCTCTGCAGTGTGCCCAGCACTGTGAAAGCATCACTAGGTGCTGTCCGCTGGAGCTCAGTGGCCCCCCATCCACTGGTACTAGAAGCCAGTGTCTGCCCTACATTCTCTGGCCTCGTCCCACCCCACCTGCCCTGCCGCAGCCCCCTGCCCTCCTGGTGGTTTCTGTCTCTGCCCCAGGACACTCGCAGTTGCTGTTCCCTCTGCTTGGAATGCTTTCCCTGCGATGTCTACCATCTTGCTCTCCCACCTCCTCCACGCCTTTGCTCCAGGGGAGAGTCTTCTCCGGGTGCTCTTTCTGAGCACTGGGCTTAAAACTGCACTGCTGGCCCGGCTAACCTGCATCCGTGCTACGCGTGTATCACTGTCACGGGGTGTGGACTATTTGTGTGTGTGTGTACTTGCTTGTTTATTCATTTATAATCCGTCTCCCCTCCCAAGAGGACAGAAATTTCCGTGTTTCTTGTTCACTGCAGTTTTCAGAGTCGGAGTCCTTTCCTGGTACATACAGAGCCCTTAATCAATGTTTGTTGACTGACAGAATAAAAGCAGGCCTGCAAAGGAGGATGTGGATGATGCCGATGTGACAAGCCTGGTTTGTCCTTTGTTTCGGAAGTCTTCTCATGAGAAAAAAAGGTATTTCCTCATAATTTGAGGAAATGGTTTTGTAAGTCATATAATTGTCTTCTTTTCTGTAAAAAAGGGAGCTGTCACAATAACGACGTACAAACCGATCTCCATAGTGGCAATAGGACTCCTGCAGGCTCTGCGAGACCAGGCCTGAGAAGCTGGGGTTGGGGTTGGCTGGGAGGAGCCGGCAGTGGGGGCAGCAGGACCTAAATTACCTGGGCTCTGAGCGTGCCTTCCCAAGGACTAGGGCTTCTTGCTCAGGAATCAAGGAATTGGTCACAGGCTGACCAGACCCCGTCCCCTTTGCTGTCTATTTTCATTGAAACAATGGGGCTCCCACTCTGGGCAAACTAGTTTCTGTGGAAGATATCTCCCTGGTGATGCCTCTGACTCTGAATCAGTGGACCGCGGGACGTAGCATCTTTCAAGCTATCTGCATGCAGAGCCCGGCTCGGGACGAGATAATGACCACTCGTAATGACCCCCGCTGGTGGATCACGGATTAAGGAGCAGGGCTGTCAGCACGTCACTTCCTAAGGGCAGCATATGCTTATCAGAAGTCCGACCCCGGCCAACAACCAAGGCCGACATCCTGGGAAGGAGGTGGTGCGGCTCATGGTTTGGAAGAAGAGGAAGAACTCTGTAAAGCCAGCACCTACTATGTGTCAGGTGCTCCATCTTCTGTCACAGCAGCTCCACACACCTGGAGGCCCCGCAGGAGCGGCTCACTTCTCTTCCTTCCTCTTCGTTCCTCTCCCCTCGCTCGCTCAGGGTCCAGGCTCATTGGCAGCCACCAGGGCCTGGAGCAACGCCCCGTGCCCTTTCCCCGAGGAGAGACTCAGGGCGCACACTGCCCTGCTGAAATGCTCTTCCCTCACTCTCAGCGGCCCCATCTGGCCTCCTCTCCCTCCTGCAGCTCTTGGCTTAAACGTCATTCTCCAGAAGGCTTCCCTTGTTATTCTCTATCACGCCACCCTGTGCGTTTCCTTCAAAGCACTAATTATCGAGATTATAAAGATGTCCCGTGTCTGCTCATTTGCACGGGGCTGTCTGCATGCAGATGGCTGGGGCAGGGTCTGGCAGGTTCTTCACCACAGGCCCAGTGACCACATGGAGCCGGTACCTGGGAGCTCGGCCAGGGTTGCTGGGTGGAGCGGTGAGCAAACTGTCAGAGGGAGGCACTCACATCCTTGTTTTGCATGAGAATCTGAGAAGTCAAACAAATTGTTGATAAGGAAAGATTCTGGCCTCGCAGAGGGTGCTCCTGGGGCCGAAATGTCCAGTTCCTGATCAGGCAGCTGGTTACACGGTGTGTTCCCAGCCAAGCCCTGATAATGTCTGAGCTTTTCTGAACAGCTGTTATGCCACAAAAGAAAGTTAAAATCAATTACTGGCACACACTAAGTGTCAGACACTGTGCTAGACAATGGGATGAGGGTGGGATGGAGATAGTGGGGGAAAAAAGCCAGACCCTCTCAGGGCTTTGGGACCGGAAGGAGAAAAAGGAAGGGGAGCAGGTTTCACACGCCACATGGCTGTACAGAGATGAGGTGAGGGAGCTGCAGGGGGCCTTCCCTCCTGGGGATGCGGGAAAGGTGTGTCCAGTTGCCTAATTTAATGTCACTTGAGAAAAAACAGGACTCTCTCCGATACACAGGATCAGCTGGTGGCCGAGGTAACACAGCTCAGCACTGACCATCGTGGGCCTGCAGAAGCCAGGCCATCCTCCCCTCCAGGACTTGACCTTCTGGTTCTGAGAGGCGAATGCGATAGAGATGACACGGAGAGGCAATGGGGCCGCAGGTTTGGAGCTATGAGTAATGGTTCCGAGCCGCCTGTCTGTGTTTGAGCCTCACTTATTCGCCCCGAGCCTCAGCTTCCTTATCTGTGAAATGGGCATTCACAGGGACTGTTGCAAGCATTGAATGTGATCGTAGATGACACGTAATTGCTCAATAAACGTTGGCCGTCATTACCGCAGTGACAAGTGAAATGCACCAGGAGTGGCTCCCTGATGCTGGACCAGGTGCAAGGAGAAGACAAGCAGAGTGACAGCATGGCTACAGCTGCACCCACGGGAGGGAGAGTCCACAGGTGGGGCAGTCGTGGGCCTCCTGGAGAGCGTCCTGTGAGATGGGCAGGATTCCAGGAGTGAGCACAGGGCGGAGGCAGGCATCGGAGGCATTGTTACGGGATGGTGAACAAACATACTTGGGGGCTGGATTAGAATCTCCATCAAGGAGGAAAGGGACCAAAGGCTGAAACTCTAGGGCACGCCAGCCCAGAAACAGCCCCGAGTCCACCAAGAGACGGAGCAGGGGAGCAGCCTCTCTCTGGATGGAAGCAGGATTGGGAAATATTCCTCTGGCAGTGTGGGGTAGAGGCAACATGCTGGCCAAGCCTGGGGACCGTTCCCTGGAGTTGCTGACTGCTGGTGACTATTGGGGCCCCTTGTCACTCGTCACAGCCCTGTCTCCAAGACCAGAGTGCCCTTTGAAAGTTTGGTCACCTGTCATGAAACCAGCATGGCCGAAGGCCACTGCTCTGCTTTATTCCTCACCCTCTGGGGCAACGCTTCTGCTCACCGTCCTTTTCACTCTCTGAGGGGTCCCATCACTCAAGGGGACACATGAGTCACAATGGTGCCCCATCCCTTAGTTTTTAGATTTATTTTTTATTGTTGATTTTGACCTTTGTTGACATAATGATATTCTGCCATTAAAATCATTTTAGGCAAGACTGACTTTTTGAGTTTTTCATTTGTTTCAGTGCCTTTATATTTTAAAATGTGGGTCTGTTCCCCAGACTGCCCAACTTCAAATGTGTTTTACGGCCCCAGCAGGCGGTCCTGACCTTTCCGTTGTAGGCATCATAAATGCATGCACACATACGTTGTTTCCTGCCCGTGTGGCATCACGACCTACCCCTTAGCCTTAGCGCTGTGACGTTTATTTAGATTATGCATTGTTCTCCCTGCACTCACCCATGGCTATCTGATTTTAACCAGTAAAGGCCACTGTGCAAATGGCCTCACACACTGCTCTGCCCACGGTACACAGACACACACTCCAAACTTCCTCTGTGTGCGGAGGGCCAGGGAGAAGTTGCGATTCATTAGCCATCAATGCTAAATTCGGCCAACTTCTGGGAAATATGACAGGCTCCGTTTCTCCCCCAAGCTGCAGCCGGTGCTGGACTCATCCTGGGTTGGAGAGGCTGGCTCCCATTCGAAGTCACAGGCTGTAATGACTGGTTAACTTATCGACTGCCCTGGAAGCCCCTGAGTCATCGCCTGCGAAAGGTCAGCCTGAAGCCAGAGTATAATGACTGCTTCTCCCAGATAATTAGTTACTTCCTTCAATTAAAATTGGAAAATGTGTGGAGCAGAACACTTGTCTCAGTTGACATCCGGTGAGATGCATCCTCAGCCCAATAATTACTCCCCAAAGGTGGGAGGGCTGATTTAGGGCTA
This sequence comes from Equus przewalskii, assembly GCF_037783145.1. Lineage (NCBI taxonomy): Eukaryota > Metazoa > Chordata > Mammalia > Perissodactyla > Equidae > Equus > Equus przewalskii. The sequence goes on from NC_091851.1 coordinate 46,602,641, forward strand.
TTGACAATTTGGGTCTGATGTGGTTGTTTCTCTGAAAATCAGGAAGGCACAATCGTTCTCACCCTGGTCGAGCTCATCTTGGCACCGAGAGGGCCTGGGACCTTGGCTGGCCTCGGGGAGATGTATGCAGCCTCCCCACACGCTAATCAACACCCCACGCTGTCTACACTCTGAGCCGGGTCTTGCACATCCAAGTCCGCTCAGCAGCTGACTCCTGCCTTCTGAACATGCCCGACAAACAGCTCATTATTCAAACAGATGTTTCTGTTTGTTTCAGATTGCTATTCCAGAGGGAATCTGGTTTTCTCATTTACAAAATGAAGACTATACTTCAGTTTGTGCAAGATGTTAGGTTCTCCGAACACCCAGATCACTGCTGAAGAGGCTGATGGCTCCGGGGAAGGAGTTAGAAGAGAAAGTGGTGGTTCTCTAGTCACTGAACATTCCCATATTTCCATAATGGACCTCTGGTCCTTTATCTGTGTCTCGGGAATATGCAGCATCCTGGGTGGCTTCATGTTGGATGACTCCCCCACCCCCAGCAAGCTGGCCATGCAGTCTACCCCTACAATACACAGCTCCGCAGGGCTCGGCCTGGAAGAGGCGAGACCCCTCTGTCCACAAGCTGGTTTCTACCCTGTTGTTGCCGTATGTGTTTTGTTCACTCCTACAATACTCAGTATCTTTTCTCTTTGATTATATAAATAATTCATGTTCCTTATTTAAAAAATGAACAACATATACAAATAAAATGAAGAAAGTAAAATCTCCTGGGTGCTCATCACCCTCGTCTAACCCCTGCTAGACTTGGTGACCGTATTTTTTCATGCAAATCTTTAAAACGTACAATAAACACCTACTATTTCTATCCATGCCTCTCTATTATTTTCTTTAAGGGATGAGCAATGTATTCATTTAGGAATCCCACCAAGTCAATTAAGTCTGGATAAGATTCTTAAAAAACGGTTGCATACTAATCTTTGCGTGGATATACCATAATTTAGCAACCTTTGCCCCAGTGATGAAAATCCACTTTGTTTCCAGGTTTTTGGGGTTTTTTTTTTTGCCATGCAACAAGACTACAATTTAGTTTTGCATTTCTATATCCTTATACACCAGTTTGTTCTTTAACTTCCCAGAGAATATTGGCTCGTCCACACTGATGAGAAAGGCAAATGCTTCTTTGCAGAGCTTACTTCCTGAAGGATGCACCACCGGGGGAAACAAAGGCTATTTGCAATTCCATTGTCATCTTGCACCACAAAAGAGTTCGTTCCCATTGCACTGGAGACGCTTGAGCCCCTGGATCAGCTCCTCTGAGGTGCGAGGCCCTCAGCTGTCATCTGAGTCACATGGTGCTTCCTTCAATTCCAGGAATCAGGGGCTGATGGCCCTGGTGGAGAACAGGCAGCGGGAGTCTCTCCAGAGCCCTCCTGGGTGCCCAGCCTCTATTTACCTCTGGTGCTTCTCTGTGTCCAGATTTAGCTTCATAACTCCCAATCGGTTAGCCTTCCGCGGGAAACAGATTCTAGGAGAGGGGGAGGCAGTATTCCGGTTTCTAGACGTCTGCATGGCCAGCAGATGGAAGGGCGTGGCGACTGTTTGGTGTCGTCTCAGATGGCAGAACTAAGTCTTCGGTGGGGCTTAGAGAAAGCAGATTTCAATTGGTTAAAATAGGCACGTGGCTATCTCCTCTCTTAGAAGGAACTTTAGGTAGAGGGTTCTGATGTCAGAGCACAGTCAGGAGGACTAAGTTCTTTGGGCTTGGGGGGTAAATGAAACTTAGATATAGTCAACACAGCTGGAACGGGTCTTAGTGAATGGCAGAAAGGAAGCCCTAGAGATGGTCTACACATCAGAAGTCAGGAAGGTAGGAACTAGATTTCTAGCTAGGACCTGGGTAGAATCTAGACAGCCTGGTAGGCAGGTCAGGTTCTGAGCAAGGGTTACAGGAAATTCCAAGGGCAAATTACATCCAAGTAAATCTAGATGTGCCCCTGAGTTCTGGTGACCTCTCACTCAACAGGCCCTCATCTTTGCATCCTTACAAAAGATTCCTTTCCCCTGCCATCTCAACCCACCTCAAATCTGAGAGCAACGCTTTCAAGGGGTCAGGGGGAAGTACAGCCTGGGCCTTGCTAAGCACGTTCATTCACACGAGGGCAATGAGCAACTTTAAGTTTGGGCAGGAAATGCTGAAAATGACAAAGTTTTGGCAGGAATGTTGTTTTCTACTTTAAGATGCCTGAAAGGCGTTTTAACACTAAACTCCCATGTAGCTTTCCGGTGGATGATATATAACCCCATTTACTGTTGTAATCTGGGTAACAAAATGAATACTCCATCATTGTACTATGAATAGTAAATTAACCCAGATAAAAGTGTTCTACATCCAATCAAAACCATTAAGTAACTAGGAGACTAAGATTGGTGAGGACATTTGGAGTAATTATAACTAATGAACACATTAACTTCAAGAGGGCACGTGGTTTTGCTGGCTTGCTGGTCTCTCCAAAGAAAATTCGGGTAGGTGGGAAGAAAGCTGAAATAATTCTGTAAAGAGGACAGATTTATTGATCTATGTAGGGCCATTTAGAAAGGGAAATGAGTGCTTAGGGAGCCGGGCATATTAGACATCAGCATAATCATTAAAGAAAATGAAAGGAATTCTCCTCTTTCATCACCTTTTACGATCAGGCTGGGTCTGACCAAAACAGCTCTTGCTTTTGTGGCCTTTATTCCCTTTTCATGGATTTCAATGTGACTCTCTTTTAAGAAATACCATTTATTGTGTTTTAAATATAAAATTAATGCATACTAATTGCAGACGGTATGGAAAATACACAGAAAAATGCAAAATAAAAGCCAAACCAATCTATAATGCTATCACCCAGACACAACCATTATTAACATTTGGGATAACTAGTTTTATTTTTTTTCTATGCTTATATATTGTGTGTTTTGGGGTCACTGTAGATTATTCTATTTACTTAAGAATAATGGTTTTAATATTTTTGGAAAAATGATACAGCTTATTATTATATAAAATTCAAGCCATAGAGAAAGATTCAAAGAAATACATCAAAACCCATCACCTAAACTCTCACACACGGATGTTAATCAGCGCCAGTTCCAGCCTCTCTGTCCAGCACACGTGCTGATAAGAGAGAAGTGGATCAATTACCTTCGACAAAAAAGTAATGATCCTGGGTATGTCATTTAAGTTCGAAGAAGTATTTTGGTTTTTTAATTTGTATAAGAAAATAAACAAAAATGAAACTGAAGGGGCTGCTGGACTACTGGAGACCCTCCAGAGGCCATGTTGGTTCTTTAAGAGATCTTGGCCATTCTCTCACTTGCCTTTCTCTTCTTTGCCTTGAGATAGTTTATCTCCGTTTTTAGCTTTCAAGACCACAGTGGGGCTCCTAGTAAGCTTCTCGTCACCTCTGTCTCTTTTTTTCCTCACTTCAAGCAGATTCCCTTAGTCTGGAGGCTCAAGCCCAGATGTCACAATGGCCCAACGCTCAGAAGCCTTCAGCCCATGGACTGAAGCAATGGCCGTCCTCCACCATCAGGTCAAGCTGCTCAGGGGGCATTCTTAGCTTCTGCCACCAACCCACACCTGTAGATCCAACGGAGAGATGAGCAAACACACACACCAAACAAAACAAAACTTCCAGAAGCTTAGCAGTAATGCAAACAAATTAAGTGAGTCATGTATACTAACAGCAAACAGACAGACTTGAGCGCGAACATTCCATTCAAAGGGGACAGTCAAAATCCCCCAGTTTATTCTTGCCTATGGGAATTTAGGTCCAGTGCAGGCATATCATTTCATTGTTCAAAAGGGGCCAAAGACCTACATTTTTAAGTGAAATCTCCTTATTTACAAATTAAAAAATGAAAACAAGCCCATAGATGGGTCACCAGATTTCTTCTGCTGCTCTAAACACAATTTAGGACTATTCAGGAACCCTGTTCAATCTGAATAGCAAATGAGTGATGAGTAATTTTTAGCGAAAGTGTATCCCATGCGATATTTGGGACGTATTTATACAAAAGGCATCCATCGCTTATCTGAGATTCCCGCTTAACTGGGTGTCCTGAATTTTCTCTGGCAGCCCTCATGGGCGAGCCCCTCCCGTCTGCCCCCTGCTCTCAGAACATCTCTGTGCTCCGAGGAGGCATGCCTGGCCTTTCCCTGTCCTTCCTAGTTCTGTCCTGGTTTCTGCTGCGAAGCGTCATGTTTGTTTTCCGGTCCATTTCCTTTTTCATTGATAATGTAGCACTTTTTCTTCTTGCTTTTGTTTTTTGTTTTCTGTTTGTTTTCAGTGGGGTTTGAGGAAGTACCAGGGGGAAAATGCGTTTTCTGACATCCTTGGCAGGCTCTAGAATCTGGTTTTCATTGACCATTATATCATGTAAATTTCCTCACCATTAAATATTTTAAAAATACATTTTTCTTGGCTGCCTACAGGCCCTCCTATGAATTTTCCAAACCTATCTTAGGGGAAGTTCAATGATATTTAATGCTGAGAACTCCCGTGTACAAACATTTCAGCTAGAGGCAGAATTTAATGGAAGACAGGATCCATCTCCTGTTTTGTCAGTGCTGGGGCCGGGAGAAAAGGGAGAAGAGCCCTCGACAAGAGCTCAACTTTGACTGCTCTTGGGAAACTCTAAACGAGGCAGCCGATCCCAAAGCTCTGGTCCTTGTCTTCTCGGAATTCCAATGGGCTCCATTGTCTCTACTTGAAATATATGGATGAACGATTTCTTTTTTCCCCAAAATCATCTGGGAATCCCTTACTATTAACTGGTTCTCTCTGGGCTTCTAATGAGCTTGGTAATTACTCCTGATATCTCAAGGCAAATCCTAATAACCAGGCTTGGTGGGATTAAGAAAAGTGCTTCTTCAAGCTGTTACGTTTTTCTGGTGGGCGTGATTCTCATGTAATTAAGCCACATTGTGAAGAAACAACTTGATACATTGGCTTGTTTTGGTTTTGACAATATGATGAAAAGTCCTAGGCTTTCCTTAACAATTTGCTGCAGAGAATGTTGACATTCCATTTGCTATCCGTTGGCATCTAAAGTTATGTAAGAGGGACAAAAGTGAATTTAGGGGAAGTGACGGTGCTGCCATGTCCTGTCTGCATAAGCCACCCAGGCGGCAGCTTGCAGGAGCTCTGGCCCCCTCAGATTATAAGGTCATCATCAAGAGCACACACACGCCCAACTCCACAAACAAGGTGCATGATGCCTGTCTATTTCGATGGAATGAAACACTGTGATGACTCCATTCTGTTTTCTGTTATGTTTCCAGATTTAATTAATAAGTGCAGCAGAATTTGTCATGTTTGTTTTCATTTTTATAGCTGTTATTTTTAATTTTGTTGGTAGCTTTGATTGCCATTTTTCTGAATTTAAGAATCCAATTGTGTAGAAAACATGAGGCCATTTATTTGGCATTTTGGACTTCTGTAAGCTAGCGTTTGTCTTCTTCAGAGAGACGATCAGGCTGGCCTGTGCATCTGTCTCTAGTGTGGGAGGCATCCACCAGGCAGAACTCTTGTAGCAGGCCTCTCAGGGTTTGCTGGCCAGATTATAGGATCCATCTTTGTTTAAGCAGTTAGTCCCTCAGTCCAGACATTTCTGGCCAGGATATTAAGAAAGAAAGAGAAAGAAAGGAAGGAAGAGAGGAAGAAAGAGAAAGAGAAGGAGGGAGAGAGAGAGAGAGAATGAGTAAGGAAAATCACTGTTCCCCGTACAGAAGGGCCAGGGAGGTGTTATTTAGGAGACGGCTGAGGGCATGGCCCATCCTCAGAGCATCATTTAAACTTCAAAGTTTCATTACAAAGAGAAATCAAATCTGGAGTGGTTCTAAAATGCTAATCCATCCAATTACGAGTTGTATCTAAGATGCCCCTCAATATTGGAGGCATCAAGACAAAGACCACCTCCTTTCTAAAGTGTCTCATGGGGAGAAATCCACCATAAAAGAAAAAGTAAAACACATGGGGTCTTTTCTCTCCAGCACGTCACACACCAGAAGCCCGCAAGATCCTGCCCCCAGAGCCTTGATTGCTGGCCCAAATGTGGCTTGATTTTCAGAGATGATTGAGTTAGTAAGGCTGTTGCCAAGAGCTTGTTTTGACTTGTAAACAATACAAGTTTGGGAATGAACTCGGAGATAGAGGTGGAAGATGAGGAATGCTGTTATCATTTTTATAATCACCCTTCAGAACCAGTAGCTGTTGTTTTTTTTTAAATTCTTCTGCCAGTGTGTTTTCTATTATTTTTGCTGACCTCTTGTTTTCAAACCACTTCCCAGGGTGCTGTCTCTCTATTCAAGTAATTGCAGGATTCACTGCTGGAAGATGGAAGACGGTTTCGACTCCCACAGACAGCCATCCCATGAGATCTGAGATTTTCTTTCCTTTTCTTTTATTTCCTTCCTTTGTTGAGTCAAATAATGTTTTGTTCTTCATAATAGCAGACAAGAGGGTACAAAATTAAAATATATATATATTTTTAAAAATATGTAAATAAGATTTATTTTATATAAAATAATATTTGTATCTCATTCCAGCTACAAAGGAATCTCCTTTAGTCTCATGACATTTTCTCTTTTTGTTGAGAATACTTCCTTTCCTTACGGTACCTGGTCTTTTCTGTCTAAATCTGCATAGACCGCTTCTGTTTGAAGTCTCTGACCTGGTGAAATTGCCAGGCAGTCAGAAAACTTCAATTAGGATCCAAATGTGAGCTGGTCAACTTTGAGGAAGCTTGTCAAATCTTTATTAAGTTGAAAAGAAGAGAAAGAACCATTTATTTTTCTGAATGATACCATTTTTTATTATCGAGAGGCCGTGATTTGGGTTGTTTCCCACACAGTTACCATCGAAAGCTTTGCGGTACCGTTTATGCTGTCGTCTCTCACATTCTTCTTTAGCGTGTCTGAGATTGATTCCCCCGTCCTCTATTAAAAACAAGCAAACATCTATTGAAAAACTTCCTGGAGACAAGAAGGCGATTGATTCCGTCTCCTGGATCTGACCGACGGGCTTCGATTCCTGTGCTGCAAAAGCTCGAGGGACGTTTATAAACTGTTGAATTTCACACACAGAAAAACTGCATAAAGCATGTTCTTAGCGGTTTTAGCGGTAACAGCCTTCTGAGGCCTCATTTCTTGATTTATCCTCCTGCATCAGACTACCTGGGAGTCCTTGAAGTCACAGAAAATCAAGAGTGAGGAGGATGAGCGCACGCCCCCAGGATATTGGTCAGTGCTTTACGCATAAGCTTCCTAATGCCCATTTTATGAGTGGCTTAAGCCACGTTTGAATATAGGTCAGAAAATTATTGGGGCTTTATTTACTCTCTCCTCTCAGGGCAGCCGGCTGGTAACCCCTCCTGCTGAGAGGTGCTCAAGAAATATACTGAGAACATAGTAGGCCATCAATGAATATTCATTGACTCCATGACAGGAAGAGAGAAATGGCATTTCCAAACATGGCTAATGAAATTTGGAGGCCTAAAACTGTGTCTATGGATCAACCTGTCAGTTAAAATGCGAATTGTGAGAGGAGAGCCGAATGCCGCAAGCACGCAGTCCGTGCGATCAATCCCTCGGTAACGACCTTGTCCAGCATGTTTATCGGTTCCTTGTGCCTCATACACATCTATGCATCACGCCCCGTGAGCTGTTCTCTTGCCCCTTGTTCGTCAATCCATCCAACACGTATTTATTAGCGTCTTCTATGTGCCACACTTATGAACAGAGCAGTGAGAGAGAAAGACTGGCCCACGGCCACACGGAGCATATAGTTTAGGTCAAGGTTGGCTAACTGTGGCCCACAGGCCAGCTCCAGCTCCTTGCCAGTTTTCATATGACTCTAAGCTAAGGAAGGTTTTTATTTTTTAAAGATTGGCGCCTGAGCTAACACTGTTGCCAATCTTCTTTTATTTATTTTTCTTCTCCCCAAAGCCCCCCAGTACGTAGTTGTACATTCTAGTTGTGAGTGCCTCTGGTTGTGCTATGTGGGATGCCACCTCAACGTGGCCTGATGAGCGGTGCCACGTCCGCACCCAGGATCCGAACCAGTGAAACCCTGGGCCGCCAAAGTGGAGAGTGCAAACTTAACCACTTGGCCACAGGGCCGGGCCCTGGTTTTTATATTTTTAGTGGTTGAAAAAAATCAAAAGAAGAATCGTATTTGGTGACATGTGAAAATGATACGACATTCAAATTTCAGTGTCCTTCAGTGAAGGTTTTATCAGACCCGAGCTGTGCCCGTTCATTTGCAGTGTCCAGGGCTGCTTCCAGTGGCAGGACCGAGGAGTTGCGACAGAGACCGTATGGCCCACAAAGCCTGAGCTGTTCACCATCTGACCCTGACAGGAAATCACTGATGACTGCAGTTTCAGTTGATGAGGAAAACAAGGTGAAGTGACTCTCTACATGGTATCTGACTCTGAACCCATTCTCTTTATAGCACAGCCTGACATCGTCTTCTCGAGTCTGTGAAGACCTGAGTGTTCATGTGGCTTTCACTTCACCAGACCAGGCAGCAAATGACGTTGGTTCTTGGAGAGGTTGCTGCATTACATGGGGAAGCACCTTCCCAAATTGTGTGGCCCTTTGACATGGAAACTACGGGAATTCTGTCAAAATTCCCACTGGGCAGTGGCATAGGATGGACGGTGATGTGCTGAGGTTATAAGGATGGTGACGTCCTGAGGCTGAATGGAAATGGAAGAAGTCAAGGCGTGGGCCCTTTCACAGCCCTAGGAGGGGAGTCCTCGGCTCGGCTATTGAATCGATAACAAAGATGAAAACCCTCCGCTCGTGCTCCAAGGCTCTTAATTGTTCTCCTTCTAAACAATGTCTCACGTCTGATACGAAAGACCACCATGATGGGCACGTGGATTTTTTTTTTTTCACATTTAGTTCCTTAAAGTATTTAAGGCAGCTTTCAACCAAAAGATATGTATGTTCTCTAGTTGTTAAAACAGATACAGAATTTTTAAAATCCCCAACTCCAAATATTCCAACTACCTACTTTGTTCTTAACCATAATTGAGCAATTTCTGGCAATGTTTTCGCTGGTTTGAAGTGATCTTTTTGTAATTCAGAGCGTAAAGGTTCTCAGCTGATACTCTGTCCTTGGACAGAGGCTGAAAGATGATCCTCAGGGTGAACTCGGTACTCACAGTCCTGCGTCCGTGCTCATCCTGAGCTGAGCTGAGCCCCTTTGCACAGGTGCAATGATGACTTTGGATCGCCCATGGATGATGCTGACAAGCCTCCCCTTATAAAGACTTTGCTTAAAATGTAGAACATTTTTTATTTTGCTCTCCCTCACAATTAACAACATGCTTTATTTAGGCTCTTAACCTCTATCTTGCTAAAACCTAATGTTATCCCATTTGAGTCATTGCTAATTGTCCTCTGTTTGTCAGAATCACTGAATTATGACACTAAGCCTTGATTGTTTTGATTTCTGCTGCCGATTAATCCCAGCACAACCTCATCTGCATGTCCTGATATTTGTCTGCGCCCGTCAATGGAGTTCTGTGCACAGGTCATTAACTCCCGGTAGAGCTGGGAATCCTTGGCTGTCAGAGCTCAGGACCAGGGGCCAAGGCATCCGCTCAAACCCTGGTGGTTTTGTTCATTTCCTGTGGGGACCTGCACAGGGGTGGCACTCTTCTGGACGCCATGTGTAATACAGTCACACCCCGGAGTCAGCTGGCCCCATTAAAATCCATCCGTACCTGGAGCAAGTACTTCATCTTTTTTAAGCTTCAGTTGCCCTGTTAACCAAGTTGATGGCAGCATTAAATGGATAATGAATGTAGGCGTCGTGGTACCTTGCAAAAGGAAGCCCTCAGATGCTCTTGTGATTGTCAACAGAACTGTTATTGTCATCCTCATTTTCAAATGAGAGTAAAGCGACATCATCCTGATGTCCCAGGTCTCCATATTTTGTCATTCCTCCACTTAGCCTCACCTCTCTTTAATTTCTTTAACTGATCAGTTTCACCCTTGGACCTCTCTCCAGGCTGTTCTTTATTCTTAGGCTGTTCTTCTCTGTTCTCTTTGCCTAAGTAACTCTCTCTGATCTCACACCTTGTGGGATGCAGGCTCTCACGCCAACTTCCCAGGGAAACTTTCTCTCTCTCTTTCCATCGGGCGGAGAGAGACAACTGGCATGTCCTCTCTGCACTCTGGCTTCAGCTACTGCTGTTGGGAATTCTGCTGCCCGTCAAATTGTGCTGGCTTTATAGGAAATCTCCTTTATTCCTCTAGTTGCTTTTAACTTAACTAGATTTGGCTTTCTTTTAAAATTATCCTGTTTGGTGCCCATTTTTGTCTTGCATCCATAATGGAAAACAATGCATTATTTTTATGTTGCCCTCCATCCTTTATCTCTATTCTCTCTCTCTGGAATTCCTATTAAATGTATGTTGGACCAATTTGCTCTATTTTCCATGTCACTGAATCTTAACCCATTTTCTCTCTATGCTGCTTTCCGGGTAATTTCTTTATATCAATCACCAGTCTATTAACTCTTTCAGCTGTTTATCTGCTCTGTAAGTCGTTCACTGATTGGGTTCTTAATTTCTATGACTACGATCTTCATTCTAGAAATTTTGTTTGGTCCTCTTTCGAACCTACCCATGGGCTTCACTCTGTCTTATTCTATTCTCGAGGTTTTGCTTCTTTCTTTTATGTTTTAGGTCATTTTTAACATATGCAATTTATAGTAGAGCTTGTCTGTTATTTGCAGAGCTTGGGGCTGCCTTTTGTCCCATCTGCAGATGATCATTCACGGTGGAGTAAATCTACACGTATTTCTTAATTTGAATTGTGAATCCCTGTTTAGCAGGGTTTAGAGTCGGAGCTTTATGAACCTCGACCCAGAATGTGTTGCCCATAGCAATTTTGTGCTTGTTTCTGCCAGATGCCCTGGGGTTATTGCTAGCTTTAGACCATTTTCTATGTCAAGTCCTTGGCTTGCAGCTTCGGAGAGCATCTGAGGGCTGAATTTTGAACTCCAAAACCATGTGAGATTCAGGCCCCAGAGATCAATTCTCAGGAGAGACTTTTACTTTTCCTTCCGGGGTGAGGCCGAGCAGAAACAGACGCACTGCTGCTGTGCTGCAGGTGGGCGATGCCTTGCTGTGTTGTCCTCTCACTAAGGGTGTGGCTGGTTGAGGGCCCTGGTTTTGCGAGGGTCTCCATCCCACCTGTCCTGCTTGCTCTGTCCGTGCTGGGACATAAACGTCTAAGTCAGTGTTCTCCAAGTGCTTTCCCTAGACCAGCAGTTCAGCACCATTTGGACGTTTTTAGAAATGCCGTCTCATTCCTAAAACAAGACAAATGGAATCAGAAACCTGAGAGGTGGGCTGGGGTCTAGACTAAGGCAGTTTAGTAAGCTCTCCAGGTGATTCTGATGGCCGTGGAGATTCGGGGCTCCGGGGCAGCCAGGCCGGCGGCCCTGTGCTCACACACCTGTCCTCCGCAGGGCAGTCCTGGCTCAGCGGGCTGCCTCCTGGGTTTTAAGCTTTTTCTTTCTTTCTTGTCCCTAGGCATTATTCCTTCTTTCTAGCTCTCTTGGCTAAGCCTAAAAAATAATGTTTATTAGTTTTATCAGCATTTCTAAATAAGAATAGCAGGAGTGCAGATACGCCCTCCCCAACACGGATTTTGGTTAAGTTCTTTCCGCCAGTCTACGAAGTTAAAGACACATCCTCCACAAGCTACGCCCATCGTCTCCTTCCCTTTCTGAGTCTAACCACACTGCCCCGAGGAATGCCTTCCGCCTTTACAAAGTGCTATTGTTAGTGGTCATTTCTGTTGCCTAGGGGTAAGTAGTCTCTGAAGTCAGACTGCCTGGTTTCATTTCTGAGCTTCACCTCTTACCTAGGCATGTGACGTCAGTCTCTCGCTGTGGCAATCGTAACCGCACCATGCTGTAACGCGAGGACCCACTGATAGCCCGTCAAGCACTTGGCACGGTGCACAACACCTAACAAACACTTAGAAGAAAGCTCAACTGTTACTCTACTTCATGTGTCTTTCTTTTCTTCCTAAGCAGCCTGTAAAATTTTGTCTCCCAAGCACCCACTATATTGCCTGGCACGAGAATGTTTGTAGAATGACTGAATGAATGAGCATCATTCCAGATAGTAGTGGATTATAGAGGATCGTCCACCTCTGGACCCACTGTGCTCCCTAACATAACGTCCAATCCATGCACTTAATAATATCTTCATATTTAAATACTACTGTATAATTTTAAGGTGGTCTCATAGCAATCATTTCACTAAACTAAAAAGTAAAATATCTATACAAGTTTTACATCAGTAGATTCTCTTTGTTAAAAATATCAAACATCACACCAAAGCATAAAGCTCCCAGACCATCACAGACAGACCTGGCCCCCATCCTTCCTTGCTACTGATTTAGTGGTGGCTTTCCAGAACATTCTCTATGTGTTCGTAAAATAGACATGCACTTGTAGAAGTATAGAGCCTTTGTGTGTGTTAAACATAGATGGGATTATACTAAAACTATAGGTCTGCAGCTCAAGGATTGTATCCCAGAAATCTTTCTGTGTCAGTTTGCAGAACTGGCTTCTTCTTGATAACCTGCTTTGTACTCTGTGGTGGAAATACAATTGCAAGCACAGTTGTCTTCTTGATCAACCCCATTAGGTTGTTGCAACATATTTTTATTATAAACAATGCTGCAAAGAGTATCCTTGAAACTGACAAAGATTCTTTGCTTGGCCAAGTTTCAGTCGGGCTCCTCTGAACGGTCCCATCAACAAGGAGCATCTGTGTACTTCCTCGTAGAATCCAGTTTTAGCAAGAATCCTGCTAAGTCAGCGTAGAGAGAGTCCCCACCCTTGATATGTGATCAAGCTCCTTGCCCCGACTCTCACCCGGGTGTATCTGTGCAGCCTGGCCTGCCTTCAGCAAGAATCCTGTGAGGTGGGTTTAGTGAGAATCCCACACCCCTTGATGTCTCCTTCTAGTGATTTTCCATCCACCAATGCCCACCGCCCCCACCAACTTGCTGCTTGGCTGTAAATCCCCACTTGTTCTGGCTGAATGGAAACTGGAGCCCAGTTTTTATGCTGGAGTCTCTCTTCCTCATTGCAATAGCTTTTTGTTTTTTTTTTTTAGAGATTTTATTTTTTTCCTTTTTCTCCCCAAATCCCCCCGGTACATAGCTGTATGTTCTTTGTTGTGGGTCCTTCTAGTTGTGGCACGTGGGACGCTGCCTCAGCGTGGTTTGATGAGCAGTGCCATGTCCACGCCCAGGATTCGAACCAACGAAACACTGGGCCGCCTGCAGCAGAGCGTGCGAACTTAACCACTCGGCCACGGGGCCAGCCCCTGCAGTAGTTTTTTGAATAAAATCTATCTTCAGTACTTTAAGTTCTGTCCAGCTCTAGTTCTCTCAAACTACATATATACACACACCAATATATGTAACAGTATATAAATTATACATTATATGCATTGCTGTGTATATATATACAATATACATATACGTACAAGATGTAAATATGTAAACATATACGTATATACAACATATAAATATATAAACATATACATATATTTATAAAAATATATAAAATAAATATAAATAAATATATAATAATAAAATAATAATATATAAAAATAAGTATATAAACATATGCATATATTCATGTGTTGTACATTTACATTATGTACTATACATACACACTATATAAATTATGCATCATGTATAAATCATACACACATATACTTCCTCTGTCTCTATCACTGGATCTCATCTTTTTTTTCTTTCCCTGAAGATCGGCACCTGAGCTAACATCTGTTGCCAATCTTCTTTTACTTATTTATTTATTTATTTATTGTTCTCCCCAAAGCCCCCCAGCACATAATTGTGTATTCTGGTTGTAGGTCCTTCTGGTTGTGCCACGTGGAATGCCGCCTCAGCATGGCTTGATGAGCGGTGCCGTGTCGGTGTTCAGGATCCAAATCAGGAAACTCCGGGCTGCTGAAGAGGAGCGCAGGAACTTAACCACTCAGCCCCTGCCAGTCCCTGGATCTCGTCTTTGATGCTTTGTAAATGCATCAATCATTGGAGCAGCCCCAGAATACGGCAGCTTAGCTGCGTTCGTTTCATGGACATTTCACACGCATTCAGATTCAGCAGATCTTTGCTGAGCACTTACTGCATTCTGCATTACCTGCTAGTGGTGTTTAGCTCTGCTACCCCACGTAAAAGACATCTCAGAACAGAGCAATCGCCGCCTCCCCTGGGGACGGAAGTGGCATTTTCGTTTCTATTGTGGTGACCTACACAATGAATGCCTCACTGTGCAGAGTCAGAGGGACCCTCAGGCTCCTCCCTTTCAAGTCCTGAATGGAGACTCTGGTTCACAGTATGCTTCCGTTTATCCCCTATTCCCTTCCCGTTTAGTTTCATCTTGTGAAAATAGATTAAAAACATTATAATCTACGTATGTATTGTATTTGCTTCCAGTTTTTCAATCAGATTACTAAACTGGCTTAAGGCAAAACGTTTCCCTGCCAAACACACTCCCCCTCACTCAAGCAATTGAATGAACTTCCTATCCCATTGAAGAATGGAATCTGTTTTAAAAAGGACCCTGAGACTGAACACACACACACATACATGCATGAGCGCCTGCAAGCACTGACCACACACACTGCCCGCCGTGAATGCAGTAGTGGGCGGGACAGCGTTGATCCCCACAGCAGCCCTGCTCCAAGAACTGCCTGGGTAGCTGATCTGTCGGTGACTGGGTACTTCTGAGCCCCGGCTCCCTCCTCCCTTGCTTGGCTGCCCTCTCCTGCTCTGTGGTCACGCTTGGTGCTATGCTGAAGGCTCTCTAACTATGCAATTGCCAAGAGCTAGGGGCAGAACGCCACCACATTTAATGCTCATGGATTAATTTAAAACATGAGCAATGCCTTGAATTCATCAGTGCAAATGGAAAAAAGAATAAGTATAAATTACTAACAGTAACTTTTGCTCCTCTTGTGCATTCTTCACGTTAGATCTTGCGTGTGTGTATCTGGGGGGTGGAGCTGGAAAACTATGTATGCTCATGATTTTAAAAACAGTCAAACAGAACAAAAGGGACAAAGAGATTCGTCTCTCTGTTAGTTCAGACCAGAATGTTTCTCTGTCCGGAATGAACCATTATCACCAGCTTAGTGTAATTCTTCAGATATATGTAGATTTCTCTCTCTCTCTCTCATATTCTGCAATCATGGGAGAATACAATACTCACTGCTTTGCACCTCGCCTGCTTTTCACAGTTAAACCATCTGTGGAGATTGTCTTATAGGGGCCCACATAGAGCTGCCTCACTTTTTTCGCAGCTGTACAATATTGCGTTGCATAAATGCACCTTACTTTATTTAAACGGAGCCATGTTAGATTGTTTTCAATTGTTGGCTATAGTAAACAACGCTGTGAAAAACACCCAAATGACAGCTTATATGTGTATCTTTATTTATCTAAGTAAATCTGCAGGATAAGTTCGAAGAGGTGGAATTCTGGTCCATAGGCTATATACGTTTTTAAAGTAAGATTTTTACTGAAGTCTAACAATCATACAGAAAATGTATAAGTCAGAAGTGTGCAGATCAATGGCTTTTCACAAAGGGAGCACATACGTGTGACTGTCACCTGGATTAAGAGAAGGATATGACAAACATTGGAAGTCTCTTCCTGTGTCACCCAGACATGGTCCCCTTCGCCCATGCGTACCTGCCGTCCTCCCATCACTGCAGCTTAGTTCTCCTTCTCCGTGAACTCTGTATCACGGAAGCCCACGGTAGATGCTCTTCTGTACATCATGTTTGTGACGTCTGTCCGTGTCATCGTGTGTGTCACAAGAATTTGTACATTCTCATTGCTGTGTAATACCTTAAAATATCAATAGTACCACAGTTTATTCATTCTACTGTTGATGGATATTTGAGCCACTGCCATATTTTGTCTGCTGCAAGTAATGCTACTCGACATTCTTGACATGTTTTTAGTGCGTAGAAACGTGCATTTCTGTGGAACGTGTGCCTAAGAGGCGAATTGCTTGGTCATAGATTATCTGCAGGTGCAGCTTCAGTAGACGCTCCCAAAGAGATTCCCAAAGGGTCTGTGTTTCCTCTCCCTCCAGCAGCACGCGAGATTTCGAGTTTGCCTCACATCCTCACCAATGTTTGGTGACTTCTGTCTTTTTAGTTTTAGCCATTCTGGTTAAGGATGTAGTGACAACATTTTGGGTTGAATTTGCATTTCCATGGTGACTAATGTTGCTGATTACTTTTTCATAAGTGTGGTGGCCATTTGGTTCTCCTTGGTGACAAAAAGACTGCTCAAGTCTTTTTCTTCTGTCTTCTTCTCGTTGATTTGCAGGAGTGCTTCATGATACACCGGATCAAAGACCTTTGCTGGATGCACGCATTGCAGGTATCTTCTCCCACATGGTGGCTTGCCTTTGCGCTCTGTTAAGACATCTTTTGTCAATTTTAAGGGTAACTAATTACCTGCTCTTTCCCATATGCTGCTACTTGTGTCCTGCTTAAAAATATTTGCCTACTCCAAGGTAAGGAAGGTGTCCTCTGCTTTCCTCTTAAAATGTTTACCGTTTCACATTTCACATCAGGTCTGCAATCTATCTGGTGTTGGCTTGTGTGTATGGTGTTAGGCGTCAAGATGCATTGTTCTTCCCCTGTGGGTATTTGGATGACCCTGTGCCACTTACAGACAAGACCATCCTCTCCCCTCCGCTCTGCTGTCACCTTTGTCATGACGGCAGGGATTATGTCTGTGTGGGGTGGCTTCTGCCCATTGGTCTAGGTTCTCACCTGTGCTCTAGTGTGCCCTGTGCCCACGGGGGTCCCACATGAGAGCCTGGGTGGCTGTCAGAGCTCCTCCTCCTTGGCAGAATCTGAACTCATGCACTTTTCCTCCTCTTAGCCCTAAAAATTGCTGAAAACCTTGCTCTACTTTTTCTGTTCTCCTGGTGTCTCCTTGGCCCATTGCCCTGCACAGTTCAAGGATAACAGTACACAGAATTGAGTTCATTTCTTAATCCTACCCCTTTTCCAAAGGATCTTGGCCCCTCATCTCCCGGCAGCCCCTCACTTCAATTTTTGTCTCTTTAGTTTGAAGAGATGACAGGGAGTTGTGCTGTGGTCTCTGCCTCTCAGCAGATCCTGCTGCCCAGCCGGGTGCCCACTCCTCACTCCCACCCACACACCGGGACAGCGTGGGCGGGCTGACACATGCTCTCAGAACCCTGGGGTCTTGGCTCCACTGGCTGCAGTGCCAGCTCTTGATACTTTCAAACAGATGCTTCTTGTGTTGTTTTCTCCATTTTTCTTTCTTGTTCTCAATTGTCTTATTGTCTGCTATAAGCTGCTCCATCATTGCTCAAAGCAGAAACCCAGGTATGGGTATTATAAATTGTGATAAATATAACAATAGTGCTAATTGCCCTTCAAACAGGTTGCGCAATTTATACAGTATATGCACCTTAGCTAAAACTGTAAGAAGCTGATATTTAAATGGAAATACAAGTTGGTCCCAAGGTGGGGAATTGGTACGTTTCCAGCTATGCCTTTTGGGTCCATTTATAACATTCAATCTACCATCATTCATAGGAAATACACTTGCAGCCCGCATCAAAGGAACACAAATAAGCCTTTGATGGTTTAATAGGAGCTGATGGGATAGACGGGTGGCCTGACCAGCTTCCTGATTTCAAATATGCTGCAAACTTTATAAACGACATTTACCTTCTGGTTTCCTTTGAAGCACGGTTCCTGGCCTTGGCTGGGAAATGAGACCTAAGGCTTACATGGCGGGGCAGCCAGGCCTTGGAGCAAAGCTGGAGCTGCTCGGGCAAGTTCAGGTCTGGCAAGAAAGCTCTCTGTTTGTTTTTTTTCCCCCTGGGGGCAGCGTTTAATCAGTTGAAGTTAAAGGTATCTGGTAATGCCTAAGTGAGCAACTTCTCAGTAGGGCTCAGCCAGGGGACAGAAGGTTGTTTTAGAGGAGGGTGCTTGATGGCTGCATGGTCCCAACTCTGCTCTTGCACGTCATAATAAAGACGCTGTGCCCATTGTCCACGGCTGCCGGCTCTGTGCTGCAGACCAAGGCTGTTTCCTGGTTTCTGCCTTTGCTCTTCGCACAGAAGTTCCCAAGGGGCGAATGACACTCAAAGAAGCCTCTGGAGTAGGAGAGAGATTATCTGCGAGGAAACAGAAATGACAAATTCTCCAAGGCGACACATTTTCCCTCAGCTGGATCCTGCCCCCCTCTCCCCCCTTGAAGGCTGTCCTCTCCCAGCTTCCATTTCTATGGCGCATTCCTCCCCACCTTTGCAGGATTGTCTGGGCCTGACACAGAGCGATGCTTAGACTTACATTTCAAAATCCTTATTTGGTTCCCAGGGGGGAGATTTGACAAAAGGCATGAGCTGGCTCAGGTGTGTCCATCTGCACAGAGCTCTCCGCTTGTCTGCAGACCTTTTACCACAACTGGACGTTCTCAACCTTGGATGCTAATTAGAAGCCACTGAGGAGGTTTTTTCTTTTCCTTTTTCTACTTTCTTTTTTTTGTTTTTTTTTCCGAGGAGGATTAGCCCTGAGCTAACTACTGCCAATCCTCCTCTTTTTGCTGAGGAAGACTGGCCCTGAGCTCACATCCATGCCTGTCTTCCTCTACTTTATATGCGGGACGCCTACCACAGCATGGCTTTTTGCCAAGCAGTGCCATGTCTGCACCCAGGATCCGAACTGGCGAACCCCGGGCCACCGAGAAGCAGAATGTGCAAACTTAACTGCTGTGCCACTGGGCTGGCCCCTCTACTTTCTTTTTTTAATAAGGATATTCTGATTTCATTCATTGGAATAGGGCCTGGCTTCTAAATATTGTCTTAGAAGCTACTCATGTGACAGTAACATGCAGTTAATGTGAACTACAGATCCATCCTCATTTCTCACCATCTCCCCACTGCTTTCTCTGCTCCAGGCACTCTGCTCTCTTGGGATTCTCAAGGTCATTTCTGTCTCAGGGCCTTTGCACATGTTGTTCCCTTAGTTTCAGATGATTTTCCTCCCTGTTTTCACTGACCCACTTCCAATGGCCCTTCAAGTCTGTATGCAAATGATGAGAGCTCCTGGAAGCCCTCACCAATGGCTCCCTTTTTCATCACACTCGACATAACTGAAATTCTAAAGAGTATTTGGAGGGTTGTCTGTGAACAGTTGGTTTCCCACCCGGATTCATCTTCATGAGTGTGTCTTCTTCGCTGCTGTGTCCTCAAAGCCTAGCTGGGGGCAGCCCAGAGCAGACACTGACAGTCGTGGATGCTGACTGTGTCCTCTCTCTTCCTTCTCTCCTCCTTTCCTCCGATGTCCAGCACACCGGGCGGGCAGAGTGCCATCAGGACATCTCCTTTATCTCTTCAAGGGTCACGAAGGCCATTTCCAGGTCTTCTTCAGTCTGCAGAGAGCACGGATTAATGGGCCAACATTGCTCGAGTGCTTGAAACATGACGAAGCTTCTAGGTTCCTAATCCCAGTTTGCCTCTGTTAACACTAAGACAGTTAGGATTTTGGTTTCTTTCTGTCATTATCTTTACTTTATTGCCTCTCTTCCTTCCATTTTTCTTCCTTTTAGTCAGCTTTAGTATAGAGCTATTATTTACATACAATAAAATGCACCAGTTTAAGCTGCACTTTGATGAGTTTTGACAAATGAGTACAGCTGAGCAAGCATCACCAGGCTCAGGACACAGAACATTTCTGTCACCTCAGAAAGTCCCCCTGTGCCCTTTGCAGTTAGTTCCTCCTCCACCGCCTGGCCCCTGGCAACCACAGATCTGCTTTCATCACTACAGTTTGCCTGTTTCTAGAACTTTATGTAAATAGGGTCAACAGTATGTAATCTTTTATGCCCAGCTGCTTTCACTTAATATAAGGTCTTTCAGATTCGTCCATGATGCTGTGTTCCTGGTAGTTCAGTGTCTTTTCATTGCTAAGTAGTGTTCCATTGTATGGATGTACCGTGGTTTGTCAATCCCTTCACTGGTTGATGGATATTTAGGCTACTTCCAGTTTTTGGCTAGTATAATAAAGGTTTCTGTGAACATTTGCATACAAGCGTTTGTGTGCACACGTGGTCTCATTTCTCTTGAATAAACAAGTGGAAGTGGAAGAGCTGGGTCACATAGGAGGTGGTTGTTTGTAAGAAGCAGTCGAAATATTTTCCAAAGGAGTTGCACCATTGTACTTCCCACCAGTAGCGTTTGATGGTCCATGTCCTCCGTTTCCTTGCCGATGCTTTTCATTTTAGCCATTCTGGTGGGTGTGCAGAGAGAGCGCACTGTGGTTTAATTTGCATTTCCCTGATGACTAAGGATGTTGCATTTTTTCCACATGCTCATTTGCCATCCGTCTATAGTCTTTATTGGATTGTATGGTCAAGGCTTTTGCTCATTTAAAAAAAAAGTTATTATTAAATTTTAAATAGTCCTTATACGTTCTGAACACAAGTCCTTAAATATAAATATTTTCTGGTCTCTGGCTTGCATTTTGACTTTCTTTACAAAGGCTTCTAATGAGCACAGGTTTCAAATTTTGTTGAGGTCCAAATTGTGAATTTTTTTGGCAGTTTGTGCTTTTTTGTGTCCATTTGAAGGAATCTTTGCATAAGTCAAGATAAACATGAATATTTCCCCTACATTTTCTTTTTCATCTGAAAGTTTTATAGTATTAGCTCATATATTTCAGCCCGTAATCTATTTTGAGTAAATTTGTATACATAGAATGAAGTCAAGTTTGATGTTCTTTTTTTTTAACTTAAGGATATCCAGTTCTTTCATCATGGTCTGTTGAAAAACTTTCATCAATTTTACATTCTACTTGCCTTCCTTTTCTGTCTTCTTTTGTATTAATTATTTTTATAGTTCAATTTTATCTTCTTAATTATCTTATGCACTATACTGCCTTGTTAGCAATAGTTTATCTAGGGTTTATAGTACGTATCTATCAACACACTCCAGCCTATGTTTAGACAATATTAGACCACCTCACCTATATTGTAAAGACGTTGTCAGGGGGCCCCTCCACATCCACCCGCCCGGTCCTGCTGCTATGATTGTCACCCAGTTCCTTTTACATCTGTTTTAAACCTTAGATTACATTGTTATTGTTGTTTACTTAAACACTTATATTTTAAAGAGATTAAATGACAACAAAAAGTATATTACGTGGACTCATACAGTGATCTTCACTCCTTTGTGTCGATCAAAATGTCCATCTGGTCTCATTTTTTTCTTGTCTGAGGACTTTACCATTTCTTGTAATGCTCGTGTGTTTCATCACTTTCTCTTAAATTGTGCTTTGAAAAAGTCTGTTTCGTCTTCATTTTTGAATGATATTTTTGATAATATGGAATTTCTGGTGTGAAAGTGGCCCTTTCCCGCCTTTTTAACATTTTAACCATGGCACTCATCTGTCTAGCGATAGTTTCTGCCCCAGCTCAAGTAACATCTTCTAAACACACAAGCCAGCATCTCACGCTCTGGGAGATCTCTCCACGCTATGTGATGGAAACACAAAGGATTTGGGGCCATGAATGAGCTCCCAGGATTGTCCCACCTGGTACTTTCTGGGGGTTCTCTTCCTGGCACTAGTAGTCTTCTCACGTGGATGCGCCGTGTAGCTAAGTGTTGAGGAGCCCCCTCTGAAAGTCTCCCCAGCGTGTGTGCTTGCTCTCTCTCTCCATTCCCTCACTTTCCAGAGCTCTGCCTCACAAATCAGAACCAAACCTGCAAACTCTGAAGCCAGTCTCCTCCATGTAGTGAGCCCCCCAGGCTCGGTCAGGGTGCCCCTGCCTTTGCCAGGGCTGGAAAATCTCCCCAGGCAGCGAGGTGGGACGCTTGCAGGATGACCTTTGTTGCCCTTTTCTGGATGTCCCTCCCCTGCACTGCCCAGTGTCCAGCATCTGGTAAGTAGCGTGTCACGTGTCTTCCCTGGTTTGCTAGCCGTTTAAGAAGGGAGGTTGGCCCAGCCCCTGTTATTCTCTCGCGACCATAAGGGAAGTCCTTCTTCTCTTTTTGCTTCTTACAATTAGCAAACATTTTCTTGTGTCTCTTTAGCCTGTCATCCACTTTTGTCTTGATTTTCCAGAAATGCGTGTTGTTTCGCCTAATAGCAAAGGGTGATAATGTTCCCCTATAATGAAAACAGTGATTGCAAATGAGTAAATAAAGATTTTAGTTATGCTTGGTTGGTTTCACTAATCATCTTTTTTTCTTATATTTGTCCTTTTTGTAAACTTTTAATCCAAAAAGCATGTTATGTCTTCAAAAATCAGTTGCCTTTCCATGAATATGTTGACTGAAGATGACTTTTTGCACTGAAACTTGACTTAAATTGAATAAATAGATAAATACAGATTTACACATACATATACACGCATGTACACACGAACATATGTACATATATTTTTAGTCTATGAGGGAGCACTTACAAAATAACTTATTGACAGGTCTAAAGTAATTGGTTATATATAGATTAAATTACCCCTAAAGCACACAATAATTTATTACGATATTAAAATAAAACTGCCTAAGGAAAAAGGTGGTTTTAACTTCTAAATGAAAAAGAACTCTTTGAAAAAGCATTCTGCTTTCTGAGACTCTAAAACACAACTATTTATATGGATTGTGTAAACTCTCTTTCACTTCAATATTCTTTTTCTTTTTTGAGATGAGTTGTGGAGATAGGTCGAGAATTTCCTTGGCAAATTTCTGCAATTAACCATGCCATTCCTCACTCATCTAACATATTTGGCTTCCAAATTCCTAATATATTTTTCCCCCACAAATCACCTAGTCATTACCTAAAAAAATAAATTGATCAACAGTACCCAAAGCAAACACATTGTTATTCATTTTTATTAGACGTGGTGCAATATTTAAAGGACGAATGGAATAGCAAAATAAGTAAACTAGAATTTTGACTGTTCAACTAATAGAATGTGGTAATCTCTAAATTTTCCATTTCTTTCAGTTATCCAGAAATAAGCCATGGGGAAAAAATATATCTTTAATTTGGAAACATAATTCTCAAGGCAAAAGCAATTCCCCAGACAAGTGGAGAAACGTTCCTCCAAATCCGCTTTCTGTAAACAGTCCAACGGAAGAAGGAGCCAGTTGTATTAAACTTTCTCCATTTGGAGCAGGTGGCCCTTATCTGGCATTTTAAACCCACAGAATAAACGGAGTTGGGTCTGCCAACTTATTTTCCGTCCTGGAAGCAACTATCACATCCCAGTGGTTCCTGGTTCTGACTGGCAGTGCACGTTAAAAGCAGCAATTAACATATTTTCAAATAGATGTGTGCTTCCACTCCCTCGGAGAATTTGTCTAAAAAACCCGACTTTGTGTGGAGGAATGCAAAAATTGTCATTAAAATAACCAAGGCCACTCCTGGCCAGAAATGTCCTCGTTAGCTTTGAGTAATGCTGAAAGGTTTGACCTGCCCAGATCTGCGTCCGGTCTGTGTCATCGCAAGAACCGATGCCCCGCCGCCCTCCGACCCCTGTCCCCGCTTCTATTTCAGGAGGGCTACGGGGCCCGAGAATCTGGACATTTAACAGCTTTTCCAAGATATCCCCACGAGCGTTCTGGGGATCACCGTTTCAGGGACTCACTCCTACGTGGGCAGGAACCTCGCTGAGACTCCTCCTGGGTCCTGAAACTGCCAGTGAGCAACTCAGAGAAAGAGCCTCTGCCCCTGGGTCCACAGTCAGTAAAATCTCAAGTCCTGGCTTAGGGTGTTTTGGATTAGAAGGTATTCCTCACTGGACCAAAGACTGCATTTATTGAGCAAAATATTTCTATTTTAGCTCTTTATCTTAGCTCTGGATGAATGTGCTGGCCCGAGTAGCTCTGCTTGAAGATACTTTGATTTCCTGAAAGTGTCCCACTCTCCCTGGCCAGCCCAGCGCTAGGGCACATCCTCATCTCCTCTGCGCAGTGGTCGATCCCTCTTCACTGTGGGACGAGCCGATCTGAAAAGAGAGAATCAGTTACTCAGGGCCGGGAAGAGGTCCCTGGACATGTCTGGTCACTGGAAATGTTCTCACAGAGGGAGGAGGGGGATGTCACATGATTACGAAGGCAATAATACATTTTCTCTCCCAAATATCATTTTGTAGTAGTGGAATATTTTGACTTCTCTGATGTTTAGTTGGCTTCTTTAGAGAAAAACATGCAACGCATAACAGATTAAGAAACATTTTCATGCATTCCAAGTATTAAAAGAAATAGACTATCAAAATCCAACCCACAATCAGAAAAGAGGAATAAAAATTTGCAAAGATTAATTGGTGGAGACAGGATATGCTGCTAATAAAAGTACTATAAATGAAAATTATCAGAGGATCAATTTCCTACTCTGCTTTCGAACTCAGCCCAAGGACACAGGCGGACTCCTAAAAATGAGTTTTAATAACTTTCTTTTTTGCTTGTGTTAGTCCGCAGGCAAAAGTTTGTAGTTTTAGTAATCATCTCTGACAGTAATAAGTTCCTCTGGTGTTTATACCTCCCTAACAATACGTGGCTATAATTACCGTAGCAGGCAATTTAATAAGTTGCAGAAAGAGGAATAAATATGACATTGCGTTTTCTGAAAAATATTAATCTCTTTCTCTTGTGTTTTTGTAATTTCAGTGTTTCGGTCAGGAGTCTTTTTCTCCAGTGCCTCTTTGCCTGCCGAGCAGTGAGGCACACGGGCAGAGAGGCCTGCCACTGCCTCCTCACCACTAGAGACGTTTCTGCTCTGTTTTATTCCCTCTCTCAATGACGAGCTGTTCACTGACCTCAGAGGGCGCCCAGCGTCCTCCAAGAGATTATCAGACTAATCGCATGATGCCTGGCATCTCTGTATATTGGGTTAAATGAAATGCATTATTCAAATTAATTTTGCCTGTTTCTAGAAGCTACAGTCATCCGTCATCATCACCCCTTCCCCACCTCGACCATCTACCCCGTATCAATCCTCCTGTAACTGCTTTCCCTCCCTACACCTCACTGGCATCTCCTTCTCAGTCTCCTGGCTTTTCCTCCTCTGTCCGACCTGTAAGTTACTAAACCAGAGGAAATTGTCCCCCAGAGGACCCTTGCAAGGTCTGGGACATTTTTGGTTTTGATTGTCACACCTTGGAGTGGAGGTGGGGCGAAAACACTGCTGGCATATAGTGCAATCTACGTCTATACACTGCTATACACAGAACAGTCCGACCACAAATAAATATTCAGCCCAAATATCAATAGCACGAAGGGCGACAAACCCTGCTTTCAATGTTGAACTTTCCTAGAGCTAAATCCTCCATTTTCTCCTCTCTGTGCATTCTTCTGCACTCTGTCTCATGGCTTTACATATCACTCACACTTGGGTGACCCCCAAATCTGTCTCCAGTCGTGGTCTCTCCCATGTCCAGCTCTGTGCCTGATATCTCCCTTTACATGTCCAAGAGATTTCAAACTTACAGGGGCCAAAATAGACCCTGAACTTTGACCTCACAACCTTCTTCTCCCTGGTCTTTATCATCTTCCTAAATGGCACCAACATTCACTCAGTTGCTCAAACCCTGAACTGTCCAATATGGCAGCCACCAGCCACATGTGGCCACTGAGCACTTGGTATGTAGCCAGTCCAAACTGAGATTGGCTGTAAGTGTAAAATGCTCACTGAATTTCAAAATCTTAGCACCAAAAAAGGATGTAAGATATCTCATTAATAATTTTTATATTGACTGCATGTTGGGATGATAATCAGTTGAATATGATGGGCTAAATAAAATATATTGTTACGATTTATTGGCTACCAGCAAATTTAAATTATAAATATTGCTCACTTTATATTTCTGTTGAACAACCGTGCTCCAACCAATGCTCATACTCCATTAACAATCCATATTGGCTTCACCCTCAAAACTCATCTTAAATCCCCCACTGCTCTATCTTCACAACCTCAAGTGGGGCCCAGGCTACCATAGGCTTTTTCCCAATTGTTGAAATAGACTCGTAAACCATGCTCTTGTTCTTCATTTTGTCCACATGACTGCTAGAATTATCTTTTAAAAGCTGTGTCAAATCATGCTTAAACTCCTCCAATGGCCTCACATAACTGGAAAGATCCAGTTCCCTAGACTCTTGTTGAGACTTCTGCATAATCTGTTCCTGTTCCTGCCTACTTCGCCCCTCACCTCTCCATATTCTGTCTAATGCTCACACAGTTCTAAATGCACTGACGTTTTTCTTGCTCCCAGGATGCCCCGAGATTAGTTACTCCTCAGAGCCTTTGCATTATCCCTTCTGTCTTCATTGAAGGCTATTTTCTGTGATCACTGAATGCTGGGTCCATTTTGCTTTCACACGTAAGTTTTAAGGACCTATTAAATAACTTCAGAATAAAGCCAAACTCAGCATATTTAATAGGTACTCTCTACCATACTAAACTGTCTTCTCTAGTGGTCATTGCCATCCGCCATCTTATTTGTTTGCTTGTTTCATGCACTTTCTTACAGTCTGATGCCCTCTGTGGGAATGCAAACTTCTTTTTCCCTGCCGTGTCCCCAACAGTAACTGACACATAGTAGGCACTTAAAAATAATAGTTTGTAAAGCCATGTCCTTGTCAAATTGTAGCAGAATCCTAGGGATCTCAGTATATCTACAATTTCTTTAGGTAGAAATTTACCTTAAAATATTTTGCTCCATCAATCCCTTTATAATCATGCTTCCATCCTTTTCATCAGTCCTCTCCTCCTTAGGCTCTTACTTGATCTCTCTCCCACCCTGCTTGGTGCCCAGGGACTGGGCACCCCCATGGACTGAGCCCCGTGGACTATAGCAGCTGGGATCCCTTATCTTCTGGCTTCCTGTTGGGTTTAGCCAATGGAGGCACACGCAGATGAGAGAGTGGAAGGAGGGTTGGGGTATTTATTCCTCTGGTTTGCCTCAGTCCAGGCCACAGCAGTATCTGTCTTTATCAAAGACAGAAGTTCTTGTCGGGCAGTTCCTTCCTCCGTCTATACCTCTGTCTGGGTTCTAGGACATGCTGCCCCAGTTTGCCAACTTCAAAATTATTGGCAGGAAAGCTTCCCTGCTGCTGTTTCACCATCCCTTGAGACTTCCCCTTAACTTGCCCACATCTTTGTAAATAGCCCCTTCATCAACTCTCCTCAACGGCTCCATTTGAGCGGCCATCTTGTTTCAGCTGGAATCTTGACTAGTACAGTCTTCTTGGCTTATTCCATTTTCTTAGTAGACCCTTAAAAGTTGATTTTTCCCGATATTCCATCTTCTGTCTTTTATACACCACAGGATATTGTTTGAGACTCTTTCTCACCTAAAGTTAGAATTATCGTGGACAAGCTGATGACTTTCAAATGTTTGCCTCACTTCAAAACTCTCTTCTTTCATTCAGTCTCTTACATCTAATTGCCAGTTAGATAGGCAAACTTCTTTAATGCATCCTAAAGGGTGAAAATTATAGGAAAACAGACATTTTCTCAAAGTAAGGAAGGAATTTCTAACAGAGAAGTCTAACAATCAAAAGGTCCATTTCAGGAGACAATGGATTCCCTATTAAAGACATTATCCAGGATCAGATGCAAGAGATAAGATGACCCTAAAGATTCTTTCCAGATCGTACCTGGAAATATTTCATTGGGAAGAGCTCTGGTAGAACAGATACCACCAACAGCAGAGTTGGTTGGGATAGAGAAAATATATATGCGTGCGTATTTGTGGGTATGTATTTAGATATATCTGGAAGTGTGCGTATGTATAAATAGAGAGAGATATTAATATATACATATCTGACATCTTTTTTAATGCCTGCAACCCAAATAAAAATAAGCTCCGTGAAGAATGAATGAGCTGACAACACGTTATCCAATTCTGCATCTGGAGCATGCACGGGAATTTATTAGAAGCAGTAGCCAGATTCTTTTTGGACATGTGATAATTTTTTATTCTGTTTTATGTGAAAGTTAAAAGCTAAAGAATGCCATTTTCAGACCTTCAGCAACTCCTGGGTTGGCTTTAGAAATTCGTTACAGAAGCTGGAGAGCTTTGATATGAGGCCTAGCACAATGACATCCAGCGCCTGATTTTAATTTCTGAATTGATTCTTCAACTCAGTCCCTGCTCTGTTTGCAAGAATGACAGGAGAAATATCCAAAAGTAGATTTTAACTCACAGAACTCTTTGAGAGATGCCAGCTGTGAAAAAAAGAGAGTGAACCCCATATCTACACGCAGGATTTATTATAAAGCCACTTCCAACATTTTTTATCCTGAATCTTCTGCTCCAACAAAAGATTAGCATCAAAGAAGAGCATTGCTTACATTTCAAATTAATATGACTGTTGAGAAATCCTACAGTGGCTTGAACTGACTCGAGCAACGTAAAGTCATGAAGATCACAAGAGATCGGTCCAACGTTTGCTCCACTTGTCGCCCGGAAGTCTCCCTGAACAAGGTCACCAGGAAGATCAATTAGTCTGGAAGCAAACGTTGACGACACAGACAGGAAAGAGAGTCACAAACAAAATGGTACCCTCCACTAGAGAGATGAGACTTTTCCTCCCACCCAAAACTCTCGGCTCTGCCAGGTTCTTCACAGGACTGCCCAAAGTGGCACTGGATGGAGGGACGGAAAGTCCTCAAAAGAGACAGACAGAGCTACAGTCCTGCTGGGCTCTGTGGCTGGGAGTCTCCAGAATGCACATTGCTCAATAACCCCAACCTCCTGTGAGCAGGGGATGTGACCTAGATTGCCTGGAGCTTTGGCAAAGGGACGTCAGAAGGGCCAAAGCAGCCCCAAAGTGTTTGTCTAAGTAGCAAAGTACTTAGATTAAAGGAGAGAGACAAAGAGACCACTGGGTTTTCTTTTAGATTTCCAGACTATTCTGGTCATTCAATATTTCAACAGTCATCCAACACCTTCAGAGTCAAGTCCCAACTCTTTGATGTGGCCAGCAGGGCCCTGAAGACTGCGGTTCCTGCCAACCTCTCTGAGCCATCTCTCACCATGGCCTCCCCATCCTCCATATTCCATCTTGACTGGTTATCTTCCATGGTCATCTGCCTCTGGGCCTTTGCACATGCCCTTCCTTTTGCCTCTAACATTCACCCCCTCTTCTCCCCAACCCATCCCTTCCCCTGGTTCCACTGATTTTCAGGTCTTGGTTTACATGTCACATTCTTCAGAGAGCTTTCCCTGTCCACGCCCCCACCCACCTGGCTGGGTCAGGTATCCATTTTCAAGTTTCCTCAGACCCCTGAATTTTCCTAACATTTATCCTGCCGAGCTGCATCTTAACTGCTTGCTCGCCTTTCTGAATCACCCACCAAGAGCCGATCTTCCTGCGGGTGTGCATCCTTCACTCTTAAGTCCAGCACCAGCTCAAGGCTCAGTGAGCCGCCGCTAAATGAATGAAGAACGCCAGCCTCTTCAGGCCCAGGGAGTGTGCATTCGGTTGGGGTTTTATTTTAAGTGAAAGAAAAAATGTTTTATCATTTTGCATTTGGCTATGGATGGGAAGGGTTCTGAGGAGTGTGGTGGAGAAGTCCTAAATCATCTTAGAAAATTCTTAAATCACTGTAAATAGATTGATGGTAGAAATATGGACGTTAGCGGGGACTGCTGGTGAGGGCTCAGAGGAAAATGAGGGGCATGTCATTGGAAAGCGGAAGAAGATGCCAGAGGGGAAGTCAGAGACACTTGAAGTCGAAAGGACTGAACACGGCCTTACCAGCTTGAAGACGCAGGGACCTGGTGGACGGCATGAGCAGGTGGATTCTGGCAGCAGCCTGACTGCACTTGGGAGCGTCTCGTCCCTGAGGCTCCAGGTGAGGGCCCAGCCTACGCACCTTGATTTCCCTCTTGTGAGACTGAGCAGAACCCAGCTGAGCCATGCTGTGCCCCACTGCTGACTAACAGAAACTGCGAGATAAGGACCATTGCTGCCTTAAGCTGTTGATCTTCTGATTTGTTACTGCAGCAACCAGACACTCACAGGGGTCTTGGTTTAGTTAAACAGACGAGCTCTGGAGTCTGCCTGAAGGGGCTCAGTTCCTGGTTCTGCCACACTTTACTGTCACTCATCTCCCTGGACTTCCTTCCTCCTCTGTGAAAGGAGACATTAAGTGTCCCATAGTGTACGGATTTAATGAGACATCACACATGGGGCACCAGAACAAGGAACAGCACAGATGAAGCCCACAGCCAATGTTAGCTGTTATGCAACCAAGTTAATGCAAATCCCTGTTTTTCCTCACCCCATGGAAGATTAACCATGACAGAGTTTATCCCGGATGCTGGTTAAATAAACCATGCGGCGTTATGCAGAAGCCAGTGGCCACGCTTGTTCCGAAGAAGCCAGTCATGGTCCCTGTGGCCTGTGTTAGTTATCTTTATTATCAAATGATCATCGTCATTAGCATGGTGGTTTAGGGTCGTAGGATGGGTTCCCACATGAACAATGGGTTCTATAAATTCATCTTCTTTTTTACTAGACTCAATTTCATGAGATTTCTGTGACTTTCGATCACAGCACCCTAAGGCACGACTGAAATACAGATGCAGTAAATTCAAATGTACTATCGCTAGGCCTTGTAAATTGAGTTTGCCCTAATAACCATCCTTGTAATGTTGACTTTTCTGGGATTAATGAGCCTTAATGCATTGTAGTAGCTCTGGCCCCGTCTTGGAAGGGAGGTGAACTTTATCACAGTTCATTATCTGTTTCTTACACTTTCATTAAATGAGATTGCTTCTTTGTTGAGCCATTTTCTTAACTCCATTGTCCAAGCTCTTAGCAAATTTGCATCATAATCATCGTCTTCATCCAGCTGGCAAATAGTTACTGCAACTCACCCTGTCCAGCAGAAAGACACGGGCATGAGACCTGTGTCCCTTTGAATGTTTGTGAGCACAGAGAGGGTGACTCTTGGCTTGATTCCCCCTTGAAGCTTAATTACTCCATGTGTCTTTTCATATTTTGTCTAATCTGCAGTTGGATTTCTCATTATCATTTTGTGGGTCGTGGTGTTGTTTCCTCCAGTTTCATTCTCCCTCTCTTATGTTTCTCTTGCACAAAATTAATTACATTGGACCTTCAAGCATAATTTTAACACAATCTTCACTTCAATGTGTCTGCCTTTAATTAATGCTCTTCTAATGTAGATTTTAGAGCCAAATGGTGCAATATTCTGAGCATCAAAGAAACAAAGGATCTAACAACACTGAAATGAATGAGCAAGACAAAACAGCTGATGGTAGATTCTCATCTGAAAATGCTACTTTGGCTGCACATTGAGTAGCAGGATGGATTACTTGGAGCTTTCACTTCTTAAAGAAAAGGCAAGAGATGGTGACTCCAGAGTTCTGATGCTGTTGGCCTGGACTTTGTTTCGACTTACAGCACTGATCAAACATCTCAAGGGGAATTAACTGAACACATCATTCTCATGGCTCAGTGAAAGTGGGTGCCTCCCACAAGCACATTTCTTGGACAAGTTCTATAGAATGGACAAGGCAAAATCCTCATCTTGAACTCCAGTCTATGTTCTTTGTGTCTCTGAGACTCTTACAATGCTCAGTCGCTTTGGTTCTCACAGCAAAGGAGGAGCTGTCTCTGGGTTATTAGGAGGAAGTTTCACAAAAGATAAAATCAGGGGCCGGCCCTGTGGCCGAGTGGTTAAGCTCAAGTGCTCCACTTTGGCAGCCCAGAGTTTCGCTGGTTCGGATCCTGTGCACGGACATAGCACCACTTGTCAAGTCATGTTGAGGTGGGGTCCCACATGCCACAACTAGAAGGACCTGCAACTAAAATATACAACTATGTACAGGGGGATTTGAGGATAAAAAGCAGGGGAAAAAAAAGAAGATTGGCAACAGTTGTTAGCTCAGGTGCCAATTTTAAACAAAAAGAAAAAATCAAATACTATAAAACTACACAGATGGCTTTGCGAATTAGTGAAATGTCCAAATAGCAGAACATGGTCAAACAAATGTCTTCTTATTGCTCTTGCCTTAATGAATCGGCAGGGACTTCCGCCCAACCGGGGGGAGTACTTTAAAAATGTGTGCGTGTGTGTGAATTTGCAGTAATAAATGTGTACATTCTCTAAAATAAGCAATTTATATTGGGTTGGACATATTTTGTGTAGTTTTATTTATAGACTTCAATTATTCAACACGCCTTTTCTTAATGAATGATTAAAAAACACTTGAGCCTGAATGGATGGTAATTTTGAGGAACAGAGGCTGAGATGCTAATCTCAGCCACGTGGGGAAATTCTGTGTGGCTGAGACATGGGATGTGAAACTAAGTGTTTGGGTTTTGTGTGTGAGGTGGTCCCAGCTCTAGTCCTGATTTGGCCAAGCACTTCTTAAATGAACACGAGGCAGCTAGTCGACACCTATTATCTCCTCTCCCTGGCCCTCCTAATTTTCTGGGAACTGTCATTTCCTCCTTGCACGGCCCTTCTACTTGGTAGAATCAGAACATCCAAAGATTGAAGATTGCTACTCTACCCATAACGATATAGGTCACAGTAGTGAGTGGAACAACTGCTCCCAAAAACATACGTCCTCCTCCTGACCCATGGAACCTGTGGATGTGACCTTATTTGGAAAAAGAGTCTTTGAAGATATAATTGAGTTAACGATCTTGAGATGAGATCATCTTAGATTATCCAGGTGGGCCCTAAATCCAATGACAAGGGTCCTTGTAGGAGATAGAGCCAAATTTGACACACACAGGGGAGAAGCCATGTGAAGATGGAGGCAGGGACTGGAGTGATGCAGCCATGAGCCAAGGAACACCTGAGCCACCAAAAGCTAGAAGAGGCAGGAAGGCTGCTCCTCTAGAACTTTTGTAGGGGTGTTCAGGGTGGGTCACCACAAGTTCAGTGTGGAAAGGAGAGGTGGACAGGGAAAACATTGGGTATTTTTCTTTTTGAGGAAGATTAGCCCTAAGCTAACTTCCACCACCAACCCTGCTCTTTTTGCTGAAAAGGATTGGCCCTGAGCTAACATCTGTGCCCATCTTCCTCTACTTTATATGGGGACACCTGCCACAGCATGGCTTGGTGAGTAGTGTGTAGCTCTGCACCTGGGATCTGAACCAGCGAACCCCGGGCCACTGAAGCAGAGCACACAAACTTAACCGCCACGCCACTGGGCTGGCCCCAATATTGGGTATTTTTAAGGCAGTGAAATGATTCTGTTTGATACTGTAATGGTGTATACATGATGGTATATATTTGTCAAAACCTATAGAAATTTGCAGCACAAGTAGTGAAACTTAATTTGTACAAATTTAATTTCAGTTATCCCAAGAGGTATAAACTGGTATCTCATGGTTTTGACTTGCATTTCCCATCATCAGCAATGATGCATATATTTTTATGTGACCATTGGAATATCTTCTTTGCAGAAAGTTCTATTCAGCTCCTTTGTCCTTATTTTTAGAACAGTTTTAGATTTACAGAGAAATTAGGATGATAATCAAAGTTCCCCTGTACCTCTCATCCATTTCCCCCTTTTTTGGTGAGGAAGACTGGCCCTGAGCTAACATCTGTTGTCAATCTTCCTTTTTTTTTTCTCCTCAAAACCCCCCTACATACTTCTCATTCTAGTTCTAAGTCATTCTAGTCCTTTTATGTGGGGCGCCCGCCTCAGCATGGCCTGATGAGCGGTACTACGTCTGCGCCCAGGATCCAAACCAGTGAGCCCTGGGCCGCTGAAGCAGAGCATGCCAACCTAACCACTGGGCCACGGTGCCAGCCCCCGTTTCCCCTATTTTTAACATGCTACATTAGTATGGGACATTTGTTACAGTCAATGAGCCAACACTGATACATTCTTACTAAATAGAATCTACAGTTTGTTCCAATTTCCTTATGTTTTACCTAATATCATTTGTTCGTTCAAAACCCCGTCCAGAATATCATATTACGTTTACTTGTCATATTTTCTTAGGCTCCTCTTGACTGTGACAGTTTCTCAGGCTTTCTTTGTTTTTGATGACCTCGACAGTTTTGGGGAGTACTGGTCGGGGGTATTGTAGGATGCCCCTCTGTTAAAATTTGTCTGAAGTTTTTCTCATGATTAGCGTGGGATTATGATCTTTGGAATGAAGACAAAATTTTTTGCCTGCTGGAAGTTCGTTCCTGCTTTCGCTGGCTTGCTTTCCTCCCCGGACATTTCTTTTTAGTTCTTTAAGAGGATGCGACCTCGAAGGTGCTGCCTGTTTGTCTGGTGTTGGTGAGGAGCAGGTCTTCACGCGTTTTGAAGCTCTTTTGTAGCTCAGACTAATAGCCTTGCAAACACTCTACACAGAGGCCCTGGGGGAGAGCAGCCACTGTCCCCAGCCCATTCTTTCTTCAAAGAGGAAAGTTGGCTAACTCTGAGTTTCCCATCCCCAGTGGAAGCTGCGGGAGAATCTGGGGTCTGAAGGTTGAGCATTTTGTGTGCTGCCGATGTGCTGGGGGAGTTTCGTTCCAAATGCTCAGGGCTCTGTCAGCTAGGTCTTCCAAGGAACCTAGAAAACTGTGATTCCAGCCAGAAATAAATGGAATGAATAAAATAAAAGAGTTGTCGACAGTCATATTTTTATTTCCGTCTATTGTGATGAAAAGCTAAGCTGTTTGCAGCATTCCACAGGGAGGACACCGACGTTTCCACGCATCGTCCCGGCACAGGGCAACGTAGACAGGCTGGGTCTGGCTCTGGGGCCCTGAACACTGCAAGTCGTTCCCGAAACAGATTAATCGGAGTCTACAGAACAGAGCAGCGGAAGGAAACAGGTGAAGTTGCATATTTGCTTTCATCACTCGAAAATGAACGGACCCAGAGAAAATCAAGTTCAGTTTATGTACTTAGCACTCGTCTCAGCTTTGCATTCAAATTGGGCTTTATTTTCTGCTAATATTTGTTCTTTTGACAAGGAATATTTCCTTATAATATGCAGTGTCATATCACTCAAATTCCAGCATACGTTTCCTTTATTGTAATGTCTCCGTAATAAGCACGTTCACACAAATGAATTTCACGGGTGAATAGGTTTTATTGTTTATAGAACAGACGTTAATAGAGTCTACAGTCCACAGGAAGAATAACGTTATTTGAATAATATCATGTTCTAGTGGACTCAGCGAGTTTGTTTCCAAACAGACCTCAGGTGGGGCATTTCTCTGCTTCTTTCTTCTTCCTGAATCAGAGGGGAAGTACGCTTGATTCTTATGTTGATGCCATGAAAACACTTGTTTTTTGAAATTTGGAGAAGTAAGAGAATTAAACCAGCAAGGGCAAGAAGAAGTAAATGTGCACAGTGTTGGTTATATGACGTATTTTCCTTTCGTTTTATTTATTATTTGTTAATAAAAGCTTTGAAATTTCTTGATTGTGATCATTACTAACATCAGAAGCAGAGTTTCTGTATTATACAAGATGTTAATGTAACAAAGAAAAAGTAGAAGGGAAGGAGCATATGTGCATAAAATGTGGCATATTGGTGCTGATTAGATCTCATTTCAAAGAAGTCAGCAACATCTAATTACTGGGTGAGTTTGTTTGGTCCTCCCAGTGTTGGCTGTAAGAAATTTTGAAAAACAAGGAATTTGATGCTGAGTATATATTTTGCATAAAAGTTCAGATCTTTGCATTTCTGGATTCTCATCAGTACATTGAGCAAAAATGAGTTTGAATTTTCAGGAGGCATCAGGAAGCTAGAGGGAGCCATGGCTACCTCTTTAGAGAGACTTCCAGTCTTAATATGCCATAGTCCCCACCGCTCCCTATTACTCACCAATATGGAGTCCTCATGCAACTCACCATTTTGCGCCTCTTTTGTGCTGACTTTTTTTTCCCTAAAGGTAGACAATATTCTTTTCTCCTCTGTTGGTTCAAATAGGCTCTATGGGGCCAGTTTTCCTTCACCTGTTGGACAAAATCTAGGGCAGGCCTGTGACTTTTCTCACACTCCCAGATAATGAAAGTCTTCCGTTCCATACAAGTCAGTAAAGAGCCCCACTTCAGTCATCAGAACAGCCCTGTGCAGACAATACTGAAATCCCTGAACCTCCCTTCAAGGTAAATCTCCCCCTCCACTCCCCCTCCCGCCCCCACTCAGGCCCACACTACGCAGGGGTGGGAAAGTGGATGCCATGAGCTGCTTTTCCGTGGGCTCTGCCCGTGCTTCCCACCACCTACCCCCACCTGCCTTTCAAGTGTCGCCTCTGACCTCTAGTGTTGGAGAGGACAGTGAGGGGAGGGAGGAAGAGGACAGAAAGCTCATTCCCGTGACTCCTGTGAGCTGGGGTTGGTGCCCTTTGCTGAGAGGCCAGTGGGCTGCTCAGAGATCACTCAGCCCATCCCTGAGGCCCCTGCTCCCACGCCCCGCTTCGGGAAGTGCAGGCGTCCATCTGGCAGGTGCATTAAACTCTTCCTTTACCCCTGGCTTCCAGCCCGAGTGGCCTCATGAGCACAGCGTGGATGGCCTGGCTTCTTCCTCTGTCTCTCTCCCCTCTTTCTCGGCCCACGTCAGGTCCAGGGAAACACAAGCAGCGGGAACCCGGCCCCTTCTCCACCATAGTCATGTCCCCTGTAGCTCGTCCAGCCTCTTTCCCTTTAACTTTCTCAGGGTTGAGCGCACCGAGTCCCCCAGCCTCCAGGGGACGCGTCTTTGCAGCCTGTTTCACTTGAATCGGGATGAGGCCCCTCAGACTGTCTTCCCAGGGCATTGAGCCTCATGGCTCCTCTAACCACAGCCTCTTTTATGTCTCTTCCAGTCGGCTAAGGTGGCTACTCAGCCCTTGACTGCTTCCTTCTCAAGTCTTGGCTTGCTGCTCTGGATCAGGCTCCAGTAAACATTCCCTGGAAAGGCCGAGACAGTCAATATTTTAGGCTTTGCTGCCAGATGGTCTCTGCTGCAGGGACTCGACTCTGCTGTAGCGGCGGGAAAGCAGCCAAAGGCAAGATGGGCAGGAATGCACGTGCCTCTGATCCAATAAAACTTCATTTACAAAAACAGGTACCAACTCATCCGCTGCCCGTGTTTGCCCATCCCTGGTCTGGATTCTAGAACATCTCTGTGGAATGTGAGTGGAGTAGGCACCTGCTCTCCTTGGGCCTCAGTTCATGTAAGTGAGAGCCCTGCCCTGCGTGGAAACAGGTCATGGCAACAGCGCAGTTATAGGAGCTGTTACGCAGTTCAGTACAAGTGGGATGCTCACAAAGCCTTGATTCCAGCAGTAAAGGCATCGTGACTGGAACTAAATGACTCTGCTCATGTGACTAAAATTAATTTCAGAATAACTCAAGCTCTTTCCTAGTGCCTTTTAAACCCTTCAAAAATACTTCTTAGTTTCTTCTCCTCTCCTATTTCCTGCTGTCATAAACTGCAGATGCCACCATGCCTCCCCAGAATAAAAAATATTCCTCCAGCCCTTGACCCCACCCCCAACAAGCCACTGGGTTTGTCCTTCTTTCCTCTGGAGCTATGGATGCTCTCCCCACGCTGTTCTGCAGGGCCCCCAGATTGGGCTCTCAGCTCAGTCTGGGGCAGACGGTGGGAGGCAAACGGTTGCAGTGCGGTTAGATTCAGATATCCAGATTGGTCATAATATTTAGTCTGAAAATCAATGCGGTTGCTAAAGATGTGAACTCTACACTATAGGCAGTAGGAGATCCCTGGAGGATTTATCGGAGGATCACATGACAAATAACCCAGGTGCTCTATTGGCACGGGCATGCCAGGGTGGTCATGATGATGTGGATTAAGGCTGCCCCAGCTAGAGAAGCCCAAGGTGACCTGGCCTACATGCCAAACTATATGACCCAGTGGACTTTTTTTATGGTATGAATTAGAACTGCCCCAGGGAGAGAAGCCCGGGGCATCCTCACCTGCATGACGATCTATATGGCCAGATTCGTATCTAAAGTTATATGACCGCACAATAACCAGACCCCATCTGCACTGAAATCATTTAATGACTTTTTACATCATCTTTTTCTTTTTTTTCCAGTAAAAATAAGTCACGTACCCATGCCTTATAAAAATTAGCCCTAACCCTCAACTCAGGGCAGCAGCAGGAGCTCTGACTGCCCGTGGGAACTGTCCCCACACACCAGCTCTGCCTGCCCATGGGTCCTGTCCCCATGCCAGCGGGGGCAGCAGCAGCTGCTCTGCCTGCCCATGGGCCCTGTCCCCATGCCAATGTGGGCAGCAGAAGCGGCGGCAGCAGAAGCTCTGACTGCCCATGGGTCCTGTCCCCATGCTATTCCACACTATTCTCTAAATAAAAGAGCACTACTGCCAGATCTTGAGAGTCTAAGAAATCTTTCTTTTGACTCCTCGGCTCACCGACCCCGCATCAATGACACCTTGCAAAACGGGAGTCAGCTGGAGCCCTAGGCGTCATGGGTGTCCCAGGGAAAGAAAGAATCTGGGAAGTCTTAAAGAGGTTGAAGCAATAGGATCTGGTGACTGAGGAAGAGTTGGAGTTCACCCATGTGCAGTCGGGGCTACACCAGGGCTTCCACTGCCAGAGGCACAGAGATGAGCCCCTGCCCGGCCGGATGGGTCAAGGATGGGTTAGGAAAGGAGTTTGTAACCACAGAGGAGATAACCCTGGGTGGGGGTTTGGTGGGAAAGAGTGTTAGTGAACATGGACCTCATGGCTGCGGCGCATGGGTGCAACCTTGCACGGAGGCTCTGTTGGGAGCAATCTTCATTTTGGGGTGACATGCGTGTGTGAGTTCATCCACACTTACATATGTTGTATACAACTGCACAAACATTCCATGTTCATTTGAGAAAATTTGGATGAAAACGAAAGCATAAGTAATAGTTACCCATACTTTCCACCTAGAGCTCAAAGTGGTTAATATTTTGGTGGGGTTTGGTCTTCTTTTAGTACTGTGTCTTTTTTTTCACTTTTCAGGAGATTAAGCAGTTACTTTTTTACTGGAAAATGTATCATTCGAAAATTCTGCAACCTTAAGCCTGCTGTCACATTGTATGCATTTCAGTTCTCTAGCTCCCTCCCAATTTTTCTCTTTGCTTTTCTGTTGTAGGTAATGAGGCCGTGGACATTCTTGCACGTGTGTGCACACGGCGGGAGAGCGGAGCAGAGCACAGCTCTCGCCCTGGCCTGTGGCCTCGGCAAGTTCTGAGGTTTGGGATGCCAGCTCTCGTGACTCGCCTCGTTCCCTCTAATTCTCTTTTCCACGTTTGCAAGATGGTAATGAGTCCCTACTTTACAGGGTTTTGTGAGGGTTAAGTGAGAGAATCTCAGCAAAAAATTTAAAATAGGGCAAATGCACTAAGCGTTTACCTAAACAAACAAACGCACAAGCAAAGAAACCTGTGTTTGATTTCTGGGTCAAAATACATGGAGTATTTTAAAACTTTTGATAGACCTATTGCCAAGTTGTTTTTCAGGAATATTTTGCAATTCAAACTCACCAGTAAAGCTTTCAGGTACTCTACTTGCTGTATTTTCATCAACTCTTGAAACTGTTTTTAAAATGCACATATTTTCAGCGTGACAGCTTAACAAGCGATATTCATGGCCCTTTCAATGTAGATTCCTTTGATCATGACTGAGTTCCAGCTATGCCTCAGATATTTATTAGCTATTTGTGATTCTCCTCTTGTCATTGCTTCTTCTTGTGAATTACTTTATATTCTGTTTTTGAGAGGATTAGTAAATTAACTTTATATATAAAGAGATTAACATTTTCTGTGTTACAAGGCAATTTTTTTGCCAACTGTACAGTATACTTTTCAGTTTTTATAGTATATTTTATACAGAAATATTTTCGTTTTTTCTGTAATTAAATACGTGGTTAATGATATCATGATCATTTTTGTTTGCTTTTATGCTTAGTAACGATTTCCTTGAACTGCAGAATAAGTGCCAACCTATATAATTCTTTTCAGTTTCGTTTGCACACTGACTGCACACGAGTTAGATGCTGATGCTTTCTCTCGTCTTAGATTGGTGTTATTTTGCTTTGCTTTGTTGTGTCTGTAAGCTGAGAGGTCAGAGCTTTTCTGAATATTCCAAGTACTAATCAATAGCCTCGTTACACTGTTTTGGACAATCTCCGCTTTCCCCTCGGAATTAAATCACCACCCTCATCGTTTGCTAATTACCGCTTCTTTGACATCTTTTTGTAATTTTATAAACTTAATATTTGACTCGAGTCTTAATTTTCAGACTTTTCTTAGCCATTATCATCTACTCATTCTTCAACATAAAGTTTAAAATACTTTGTCTAATTGCAAAAGAAAAAGCATCTTGTTTGCTTTTAATTACAACTCATTAAATTTATAAATCACCAGGGTAAAGTTGGCGTCCTTGGAGTACTCCACATTCCTTCCCAGCAGTAAAGACTGTAATATCGTTTATTTAATTATTAAGCCTAAAAATTAATTTAATCATTCCCTTTATATCGACCCTATAAAGTTCTGATTGCATTGATTTTAAACGTTTCTCATTTCCGTGTCTGCTGGGAACATGATCTTTCATCGGTCACATTTTCTACCTTGTTTGGTTAATATGCATTGAAACTGTCCATCTGCATTTATCTTCTTGTAACTCAACACATTTGTGGGCACTCATTGTTTTTATACTTTTGGTTGATATTTTTGGCCTTTCAAGATAGACAATGTCACCAGCAAAAATAACGCAATGTTCTATTTTCTAATAATTATACCTATTGACTTTTTCCTATTTTATTGCATGGGCTAGATTTTCTGAATGCTGTGACGTGATAGTGGTGAGGATGGGAATCGTATTGTTTCCTTTCATCTCTGAGTTTCTCGTTCTAATTCCT
Source organism: Equus przewalskii (assembly GCF_037783145.1). NCBI lineage: Eukaryota > Metazoa > Chordata > Mammalia > Perissodactyla > Equidae > Equus > Equus przewalskii. Next base: position 46,643,625 of record NC_091851.1, read on the forward strand.
TCAACTGTGGTTCAAATCAACCAAGGCCTGAGGTTGGGGGTCAAAGAAGGGCATCAACTGGCTGTGCACCAAGATGTAAGTACAAACATATTTCAATTTTATTAGTGATCGCTGGATGTAGAAAATAATCTAAACATCAAATGATGAGAGTTTGGTTAAATTCTTGTGTAACCAAGAGATACAACCTTTCGTAGTCACTAAAAGCGCTGCTTTCGAATAACGTGTCTCGGCACAGGGAAGACTTCTGAATGCAGGAGATAAACTGCTGGATTGGGTACCAGGAATATGAGTTCTGAGAAATGACCCCTGGGCTCTGATCCCATCCGGTACTCACCAGTGTGTGAGCGGAGCAGTCTCCCTCAACCTCTGTGCCTCAGTTTCCTCATTTGTTAAATGGGGGTCATACAGTGAGTATATTCAGTGGTTCTCAGAGCTATAAAATGCTATGTGCCTGTGTGCCTGACACATACAGGTGCTCATTAAACATTAGTTCATGCTGTTGTTGTCGTCCTACATAACATACTTGGGTCTATGACATGTAATGCAGTGACTTTCTTTTTTGTGTGTGAGGAAGGTTGGCGCTGAGTTAATATCTGTGTCAATCTTCCTCTATTTTATGTGGGATGCCTCCACAGCATGGCCTGACAAGTGGTGCTTGGTCCGCGCCTGGGATCAGAGCCTGTGAACCCTGGGCCAGGGAAGTGAAGCGTGTGAACTTAACCACTAAGCCACTGGGCCAGCCCCAAAATGCAGTGACTTTTTAACAGGATTATTTTCTTATTGGTGGAATTCAGAGCAAATTAAAAGTTTTTCTTCAATATTTTTCACAATACTTTGTGCTTTTAAAAATAAACTCCGAAAAATAAGTAAATAAAGATGAAGTCACACAATTGTGATGAGTTAAGGCTCTAGTATGGGACAAGGCATAAGAGAAGGATGAGATGGTTTCAAGTTCAGCAAGAGGGACTGGGATGAGGGACAGCGTGACCAGTGGAAAAGGTGTGTATTAGTCAAGCTTCTCCAGAGAAACAGAACCAGCAGGATGGAAATATATTTCCTACATCTATGTATGGTATGTACATATATGTGCACACACGCACACACACACATATGTACCTCTATACTTACAGACGTGTAGATAGAGAAATTTGTCGTGAAGAATTGGCTCACACACACTTGGAAGCTGAGAGACGCCGTGATCTGCCGTCTGCAAGCTGAGACCCGGGAAAGCAGGGAGCTGGGGGCGGGGGTTAGCTCAGCCCGAGTTTGAAGGCCTGAGGACCAGGGCAGCTGGTGGCTTAAATCCCAGTCCAAGAGCCAGAGGAGGCGAGAAGCGATGTCCCAGCTGAATCAGGCGGGATGCAGGAAGAAAAAAGGGCAGGTTCCTCCTTCCTCCACCTTTTCTTCCAATGAGGCTCTAGCAAATTGGGCAATGCCTTCCCACACCTGGGAGAGCAATCTCCTTCACGGAGCGCGCCAGTTCAAAGGCTCATCTCTTCCAGAAACACCCTCAGGGAAGCAGGCAGAGACAATGACTAATCTGGTCACCTGGTGGCCAGTCACGTTGGCATAAATAATTAACCATCACAGGGTGGGCGATCTGTCCACGAGATGCTGAGGCTGCGGCAGCTGGTGTGTGTACCTCCACTGCAGGCCCACCAGCTTGAGTCACTTTATCCTGCAGACGCTGGGGTGCCCAGAAGTGGGGCTCCAGCAGTGAACGGGACCTCAGGAGACAGATGGGCCTGCATGTGGTGTGATTAAAGTCCCAAGGCTGCACGCGGGGCCCCAGGCTGAGCGTGGGGAGCGCAAAGAGGCAGAGCCCGACTCACCTTGAACCCAGGTGCTCACTTACTGGACGGGACGTTGCGTTTGTCACTTGGTTAATGTTTTATTTGTGATGGAATGCTCTGGGCTCTTTTGAGGGTTTTTTTTTTTTTTTTTGCACCCTTGTTTGTCTTTCTCTCTGTTTTTCTTTCCGTAGAGAGTTTCAAGAAGTTTTGTGCCTTCTAGGAGCCATCCCGCCTTATTTTCACATTTCCGATCACCATTAACTAGGCCATATCTCATGCATAGTTGCTTATTTCTGTTTGCATGGTCTTGCTTCTTCATTGCATTTTTCTTCAGTTTTGCAGAACCCTGCATACCACATGGATATACTAAGTAAATTAGCACACATCCAGTATTTATTCACGTTTCTTCGGATGTGGCTGTTTTGGAAATAAAAAAGGCAAAGGTGTGATGGATGCATGAGAAATGTAGTTGGCATCGTTAGACTCTACGATTCAGATGTTGTGAAAACTGAGTTGCTACCAATTGCAAAACTGAATCAACACACGTGACGCTGTATTGCTGAAATGCTGAGTCCTTTTCATGGTAAAGATAAACACTTTTATTGAAGAAAATCCATAGTGCAAAAAATAAATAGGAAAAAGTCATTTACGGTCCCAACATTCAAAGATTGCTACTTTTAATATTTTATCAATTTGTTTTTCTGAATTTGTTTTTCCGGTTCAAAAGTATTCTGTGTGTGTTTATGTCTGTTTGTGATTTTTTATGTAATCAAGAACCGTCCACAGTCTTAAAGGAGGTGTGTATGCGTCATATTGAATGAAGTTTTCCTGTAGAGTTCACAGGTCCTAGACATTGTGGAAGGTGGTATTCTGGTTCAAAGAGAGCAGCCCCATGCCTACTCCTGAATAGAGTGGTGGCTGGCTAACGTAGGCGTTCAGTAAATATTTGATGAAGGAAGGAATGAATGAATCATGAGACTTCAATCAGTAAAAGCAACACATGGTCGATATGATCAATAATTTGACAGTGCTGCTGAGAAAGGAGAGCGAGACGGCCCTTCAGAAAAGGCTGACCTTTGTCCCAGGCGAGGGCACTGGGTTCATAAACAATACTGGGCTTTCAGAAGAGGCCGGGAAGAAGGTGTGGAGGTAACTTGGCTGCTGCCTTAAACCGTGGGCCTCCCGCGAAAACACAGGGCACAAAGGTCTGGCTACCGTCTTGGAAACATGGAGAACAGAACCCAAATTAATATCTCAATGAATTATCCTGCTGTGAGCAGCTCTCTAAGCCAAGTAGGAAGCTGTCAGTTTGAGGCCAGGGGGAAAATCAGGGCCTCTACACGCACGAAGCAGCACTGTCTCTGGAGCCGACACACCTGGCTCGCTGGGATTCCGAAGGAGAATGACTGACAAAGTTGACCAACGCCTCTGCCACCCCCTGCCGGAAGAGCCGGTTCTGGGCATGGAGGATGAGCACACGGGGACAAACTTTGCTCAGACAGAGGCTGCTGAGGGAAGGCTTTGGGGTTCCACAGATCCGGGTCACACTCAGTGGCGTGAGACCCTGGATGAGGCCCTCGACGTCGTCAAAGCCCCGTGTTCCCATCCCTGTGATGGGACAAGCGCTCTCGGCGCAGCGAGCACTGGCGGATGATGTGTGGCTCATTGAGCACATATTAAAGTGTCACAGAGACCAACCCCCTTCCTTCGCTAGAACTCAATTGTGTCACTTCCCAGGGGGTGGCGTGATGAGGGAAATTCCTTGAGAGCTTGTGCTTTTTGATTCAAGTCATAAACTCTTGCAGGCCTTCTAAATGGTTCTGCTTTACAGATGTGATAACATGACTGTCCCCTTGGGCGCTGTCTCAGAATTCGGTTTAATTTTATTTAAAGTAAATAACGTGGCGGCATTTTTTACACTCAGAAGTTTGTGGGAAATCCAAATCCACTTCAGACTGTCTGCAGATGGTGGATCCCATTTAAAGACTTAGGGAAGCTTTAAAAAAAAACAAAAACAGTTTTATTGAGGTTTAATTGATACACAGAAAAACACTGCACGTGTAATGTGTACAATTTGGTGAGGTGGACACATGCGTGCATGCATGATACTATCGTCACGATCAAGGTAAGAAACACGTCCGTAACCTCCGAAGGTCTTTGTGTGTGTGTGGTAAGAACGCCTAATAGGAGCTTACCTTTTCACCAGGTGTTGGAGTGCACAAGGCTGTGTTGTCTGCTACAGGAACCGTGTTGTAGGGCAGATCTCTGGAGCTTATTCCTCTTGCATAACTGAAGTTTCATGGCCTTTGAGCCACTCCCTGTTCCCTAGAAAAGAAGGCCACCCTGGTCCCACCCCTGCCATGTGCCTGGGATGGGAGACAGCACAACCCTGCATCTGAATGTTGAATTCAGAAGGATCCCCCGCAGCTGAGCTCTCCCCTCCTGACGTTCAGGCCCTGAAAGCACAGAGACGTTGTGGCCATGGAAAGGGGGCATGCGTTGCTTCTTCGGGGAAAAGCCCACATCCCTCACTGTTGCAACCATCTTCATCCACTGAGTCTGCCCCAGGGCAAGCCTGGACAACGGCAGAGAATGTCAACAGCCTGGCTGTGCTCCCGGGAGGCGGCTCGGCACTGGAGGGAGGCACCGGATTCCCCCTCCTCCTGCTGGAGTCTGGGAGGGTCCCCTGACCCGTGGAGAGCGGGATGCTGACTCTTCCCCAGTAAGTCAAGCTGGGAGCACTCAGTATCCTGCGCCCCACTGCGGAGACAAGAGAGCTGAAGCCAGTGTCTGGTATAGATGGGCTGTAGGCCAAGGTTGAACCAGTTGTCACCATTATCATTATCCTCATCATTATCTTCATCATCATCATTCTTGGAGGTGCCGCTTAAGTGACCTGCTCTGCATCAGATACTCTAGTGTGCTGCAAAATAGTCAGACTTAAAAGTCCAACTCCTGCAGCCGCGGGCTGTGTGACCTCAGGCAAGCCGCTTACCCTCTCTGTGCATCAGTGTCCTCATCTGCAAAATAGGCAGAATACTGCATATTTCATTGTGCTGCTGTGATAGAATAAATGGTACAGAGCCAGCAAAGGAAGAGCAAATACACGACACAGGCAAGGTTTCTATTTCTCGTACAATCCTGTAACAACCCCATGAAGGAGAGAGTATTTTTACCCCCATTTAAAAGCACATGTTTAACAGACTTGGCGTAGGGACTGGCGGTCTATTTATGAACCAGAATGAAAGAAACTTTGCTCTCGTGGAGTTTTCACTCCAGGCTGTGAGGACAAGAATAAACAAGGAGGCAAATGAACTGATGGCACCACCTTAGGTCTTGGGAGATGCTGTGAAGGAAACCAGGTGGGACAATCCACTGGGGAATAATTGGGAGGGGAGACCCATCAGACTGCGCAGTCAGAGAAGGACCGGCTGAGCTGAGATCTGATTGCAGAGAAAGGTCAGCCATTCAAATGCCAGGAGGAAGCCAACTCCAGGTGAAGGGAATGAGTGTGCAAAGGCCCTGAGGCAGAAGCCAGCCATCACCTTCTGGGTCAGGCATGGCTGCCGCGGCCGGAGCTCAGTGAGCAAGGCAGAGTCTTGGGAGATGAAGTTGGGAGGCAGACAAGGACCAGGTCAGGGAGGGCCCCTGAGGTCAGGCCTGCAGGCCTATTAAGCCACTGGTGGGACATCACTGCAGCGTTTTAACCACGGGGGTTAATGGTCCCCCTGGGTGTGATGGGGAATCAAGAGGCTGGGTGGTAGCCTGGCCCTGCAAAGGGAAAGAGGCTCTGTCTTCAAGACCCACTTTGGGCACAGAGCTGAAAGGGCCTGAGTTTTCCCGGATGCGGAGGGAGAGGAGAGGGAGACGTCAGCTCCTTCGGTTTGTATCTTCACATGGGTAGCAAGCCTGCCGTCCCCCTCTGACTAGCTGGGCTCCTGCTGGAGCTTCGAACCACAGCCCTCGACTGTGAAAAAGAGTCTTTTTATCAGAAAATATTTTGTAATGCCCCTTCTTTATCCTGAAATGAAATCCATGGGTACCACCCATTACCAATCACATATAATTCCAAAAAGACTCAATACAAAGCCCTAACTATGACATAAGGGGGAAATAAATGGAGCATAAAATAAGAGGTGTTCACTAGTTAAATGCTCCATAGGATGACCTCAAAATTCAAAAATGCCCCCACTGATTTCAAAATTGCCTCCTGGGGATATAATGGCCACTGGGAACCTGCGATATCAATTACGCATAAACAACAAAGCCAGAATCCCAGGCAGGACTCTGCCGAGAGGATGGGACGCAATGAAACCCAGCAACAGCCACATCGGGGGCCTGGGGCGCCGGCCGTCTCCGCTCATCTGCCTCAGGAAAGGATCTGCAGCCTCTGACCAATTAGTGTGATAACCTCATCCTGCGTCCCTGGAGACGTGCGGATGACAGGAGAGGGGGAGGCTGGGAACATTTGGAGATGTTTACTAGGTGTCACCTTGAACACGTGTTGCCTCCTGGCCCAGACTGATGGAGTCATCAGCCTCTTCCCACCGGTCCCCAGAGCCTGTCCCACCTGGCGTGGGTGGGTGGTGGGCTCCGGCACTGCTGTGTCAGAAGACAGAGACCCTGTCCCTTCCAGATGGGGAGGCAGTCTGTGAATGCACGCCTGGGCTGGGAGCTTCCTGGAAAGCTGTCAGCTGGGCCGTGGAGACATGAAGTGAAGACTTTACCTACACGCCCCCCTCTATCCCCACACACTCAGGAAGACGGTTTCCATGACTTTCCCAGCCTACCTTCACCTTTTTGGGTCTTTTTTTTTTTTAATCTTGCACTAAATATCTTTTCCGTTCCCAGTCAATTCACACATGTTTATTCAGGTTCCAGTGTCATTTTATTGATTGTGTTCTGCTTAGCAAATGTTGACTGAGCACTCTTTGTGAAAGAAGAAGGAAGGCAAGGATCCTGAGCCAATAAGGAGATTCCCTCCAGGAGGCCGACAAGTCACAGGGAGGTCTGAGCAGGTGCATGTCCGTTACCAGGAAGAGTGGCTGGGAGTTGAGTGTGGCCTGGTTCTCTCCCATGAATGTGCCCATTTCAGGAGGTGGATGTGCTCCCATGTCATCCTAATGTAGGACAGAAGTCTCCTTGGGTTGGGATCGGGGGCAAGTTTTGAATGAAGCAACCTTTCTCTTTCTTCTTCCCACTCCTGCCCTCTCTCCCTCCCTCCTTCCCTTCGTTGTTTTCATTAGAAAGAGCTGTTCTTACTTGTTTTCCAGGTTGTCGAAAGCGGAGGGGCTGAGGGCTGGAAGGAACCACTGGGCGACCACGGCACCTGCTGGACTGTGAGCGGCTTGGGCCGCTGGGCTGAGCTGACAAACAGGATACCGTGCCTGCAACCTAGGCGGAGTCTGTGCAAGCATCGTCCCTCGGCCCCGGGGCAGCCCTGCGCTCTGCCCCCTGCTTTTCTCCAGGTGGTTACCTGTGGAGCTCCCGTCTCTGCGGCCGGGATGCCAGATGCAAAAAGAAACTCTGAAAATAAAACTCACCAATAGCGCACCAAAAAGATGCCACCACTTTGGGCCAATTCTGATTCCCTCATGACATCAGAGGCTAACTCCAGGATTACCTGCCCCCAAGCCTTCATTGGCTGGGAGGAGATGTGCTGAAACTCATCAATAAAACTTTCAAAAAGAAGAAAAGGAAAGTAAGCAGCCCCCGAAGGTGTGTTCTTGGGCCTCCCTATGCGGCTCCTAGTGCCATTCTGCCGAGGGTTCAATTCGGGCTAAAGAGCTGAAATTCATCGATTCATCCATGCTGAACCATCAAAGTCACCGTTTGCCCAGAGTCGAGGTTTTAGTGTGGGGAGGGCGGGCAAAACACCACTAACCACCTGCAGAATAGAGCGCGTGCAAGGTTGTGAGTGCTGTAAAGAAAAATAAACAGGCTTGGTGCCGGAGAACGAGGGGGCTGCCTCTTTTAGAGCACTGGGGCAAGACTCCTTCCACAAGGTGAGAGTTGAGCAGAGGCCTGGAGGTGAGGGAATGAGCCACACACCTCAGGCGAGATTTCTCAGAAAGAGGAACCCTGTGTGCACAGGCCGGGGAGTGAGACACCCAGGGGAGGCCACCGTGGCAGGCGGGTGATACGGGGGCTGGCGGGAGGTCACAGCAGTGGTGGGCAGCCAGATCACTCAGTGCACATGGCTCAAGCTCCAGAGCTCATGGGGTGGGATGAGCAGCCTTGGAGGGTCCTGAGAAGGAGGGTGAGGTTGGTCTAGCTGCGAGCAGGCCATAAGAGGGCAAAGTCAGAGCAGGGAAACAATTTAGGGGGCAGTCCAGAGGAGAGGACGGTGGCTCAGTCTAAGGGGACAAGAAGTGGCGGGATTTCGTTGACTTTTGAGAATAAATCTGACTTTAAGAGGAGGAAATACAATGTCTTCATTTCTGTGGAGTCTGCACTTTTAGACAAAAAGGAAACCAATACTTCTGTACCTTAAAATGTCGATGTGTGGATGCCATGGTGCACGGTCCAGCTCCCCCCATCAGGACCAAGGTCCTCATTGCCCCCATTTGCAGGGTGTGGTGGCTACTCATGCCTCATAGCTGTGTCCCTCTCTGAATGTCGCCCCTGCCCAAGGCAGCAACCTCACCCAAACCTCCCCCCTTCCTGGACAATCTGTATCCGGCATCCCCTTGGAGGCTGGCGAGGCCCCCCCATGCAACCCCACCATGGTTAACTGCTCCCTGTGCCCAATCCTCCTTCCCTCATGCTCGGGGTTCCTGAGAACTCTCCCCGTGAACCTGCTAAGGCCGAATCTCCACCTCCCAGGCTGTTGTCTGGAGACCCCAACTTCAGACAGCAGTCAACTTTTCGGTGGCTGGAAAGCATGTAGAGACCAGTTTAACCGTATCTTCTAGTGGAAGTTTTTTGGGTGGAGGGAATTCATCTTTCAAATGGCAAAATCTAAAGAAAGAGAGACAAAGCTCCTCCTGGCTATGAATGAATAAGAAACTCCTAAAGACGGGCGTTACAGCATGACTGCAGAGGTGGGGAGGAACAAGCCACAGAACTTCCTAGCACGTGGCAAATTAGGGGCAAATAAATAGGATGCTTTAGACCAGAGCTGTCCTGAAGTCCAGATGCTTGGCCGCCAATTCTGAGTCATGAAAATCCTAAGTATGGCCAAATACGCATCTCCTTCATCACTGCTCCTGCAACCCCTTCCTTGGTTCATTTTGTAGTGTTCTCTGGAGACTGACCAAAGAAAAGCGCCCTCAGTTACCAAACAGTATAGCAGTGTGGTCTGGTTGGAGATTTGGGTCTGCGAGTAATCTTTGTTGTCCTGTAAGTGAGCTGGGATGCTCTACGAGCCAGCTCAGTCTCTTGAGAGACTGTTCACGTCAAGGGGAGATGAGAGCCGAGACTCAACAGGTGTCTGTTCACAGTGGAATGGACGTCCCCAAGGATGCCGTGGAGGGCATAAAGAAGAGTGTGCTCATAGAGATGTTATTTTAAATAACAGAGAAGAGAGAGTGCACAGGATGACAGGTAGACTGAGCACAGGGCAGTTACAAAAGGTGGTGACCATGGAGACAGAAAATATCAGGCAGAACCAAAGATGTACGGGTAAAATATGAATGCTCTGAAATCCAACATCACCTTTCCATCAGAGTGCAGGTTAATTTCACACCACCTTTTTCCTCAAAGCGACAATGGGCACAGGTGCCAGAACCTTTTGACTCTGTTTTATCCAAGAGAAGGCACTACCACTGGCCTTCCGTGGAGACCCCCAAGTGCCATTTGGAAGGCTGAGGGCTTGGGCTGTGTAACAGACAAAAAGCCCTCATTCGGTTACAGTGGTTAGAATGAGGCTGAAGGCTGGGGTGACTGAGGGACCAGCAGTGTGCCTGGTCCCCATCAAGGTATTCTGCAAGGAGGGGTGCAGCGCCCAGCAATGCTGAGTCAGCAGCAGAGGGCCTTGCATTCTCCCGGGGTTCGTCCCAGGGCGACGCATTTTAACAAGCTCCCAGATGATTCTGGTAGTAGGTGAATGAATCTTCACCTCCTTCTGGGAAAAATGAGACTATTTTTCTCCTCTATCTCTGCTCCATTACATTTTCCTCCAGTAATGTATTTTTGCCATCATCCACATACAAGGTACACAACCCCATTGAGAATTTAGCCCACTAATGAAATCTCCAAATTCCTCTCCAAATCCTTCTTACTGATTTGCTTTAGGAAAGTGGGCCCTAATAGGCCATTAAGACAGTGTGGTTTCGTTTACTTTCTGGGTCCCCTGGATTCATCCAGCCGGCTCTCAGTTGAGTGGAATGAGAGGCTTTCCTTCAACGTGACAGTACATTTAACTAACCGTTTCATTTCTTCCCAGACCTAAAGGAACTAACATATTTATTAAAGCGTTTTGATCCTTCGGAGACAGATTAATAAGAAGCTTGTGTCAGTTTTGTATGATACAATGAGTCAATAAACAGAAATGCACGGTGACGTGAGATATACAGAGCCACAAGTGGTACAATGCATATTGTGTTGTCACAGAGAAAAATTACTTAGGAAAAAAAAATCTGCAGTAGCATATTTCTGTTATTAAACAGATGCTCTAAATCTCAGTTTGCTGTGCATATGTGTGTATGTGTTGGGTGTATCTAATTTTTTTTTAAGACTGAGAACAAAGAATGAAGGCTTTAGAACTAAGTGTAGTGACGTCATGAGTTTCCATTTAGCTCTGCCATGATTTTGGCGGCCTGAGGTCTCTGTCAAAACTGTTCGTGTGTCCCAGTCTTAGTGCCAAAGCAACCACAGACAACACATAAACATATTACAATGAAACTTTATTTAAAATAGTGGAAGGCTGGCCCACTGGAACCAGGAATAGCCCCATATCTGCCCATCCACAAAGAGGCAATCTGTTTTCACGCTTCCTTATGAAGGATTGTTTAATCATTGGTGATCCATTCTGACCACATGTTTTGCAGGTAGTTCAACTCTCAGGAACTAATTCAGTAAGTGGTTTTTGTGTCTTATGCTTCTTATAGTCAGAGGCTCTTCTTGGCAGATAGTTTATTTTAATTTAAATGAGTTCTCCTTTGAGGATGACAGGTTAGCCTGGAAATACCATGGATGGTATTTTACAACCAACACCTTCATGTCTAAGAACAGTCATTTGTTTTAAAGACAATTCAGTCCCTGACATTTTTTACTAAGAAAATTTAAACAATTTGAGTAAGGTTTAATCACGTTGAAATGGAGAGCAGCATTATGGTTTAATAACTGGGGAAGGCCTTTCATTTTGACCAGGGAACTTCAAAATTCAATAAATGGCAAAGTTAATTAGATGACAAGAACAAAAATGTCTGTTTCATTAATTCTGTAACTAAAATGAGACCTGATGGGAACACTAGCAAACTTGTATTTTCGAACTTCCAAAAAACACAAGGCTTGTGTTCCTAACTTAGGGAAAAAGAAATTCAGAATGAGTGTTACCATAGCAAACAATCCTCTCTTTTTCGGTGCTAATAGTGGATGATTATTCATGCCCCAAAGCCAACATTATTAACCTCTTAAATTATGCACATAAAAAAGAATGAGTCTATATAAAACTAGAAGGAAAATTAGATTCAAGTGATAGCATCTTTGCTGTCCAACGATAATTTGTCCCCTTCTTAATTAATTAGCCCACTCTCAGAACCGGGAGTCACTGACCTGGACGGCAGGTGGGGAAGTTTCTCTAGGACAAGCAATCTGTATGCTGAGCTTGGATTTCCTTCTGGGAAACACATCTGTGTACAGCCCAGTATTTGTTTTCATTTATTTATTTATTTAAAGGTTGGCCCTGAGCTAATATCTGTTGCCAATCTTTTTCTGTTCTTTTTCTTCTTCTCCCCAAAGCCCCCCAGTACGTAGTTGTACATTCTAGTCGTAGGACCTTTTGGCTCCGCTATATGGGACGCCTCCTCAGCATGGCCTGACGAGTGGTGCTAGGTCTGCGGCCAGGATGCAAACAGGTGAAACCCTGGGCCATGGAGCAGAGCGTGTGAACTTAACCACTCGGCCACAGGGCCAGCCCCCCAATATGTGTTTTTAAATAGGTGAAGAAGAGGAGAAGGAGAAAGAGAGGGAGGAAGGTGACAAGGAGGGGGAGACTGAGAGAGAGTTCAATTCCAGGCAGCCCCTCCCTTCCCAGTTGGAAAAAAGACACTCAAACCTTTCCTCTGTCCGGAGGTTTAGGTTGAATCTGTGCAACAGCCAGTAATGACAACGAAGACTTGGCAGTCAGAGAGCGCTTCACATGTATCATCCCATTTAATGATCACAAACACTTCAAGAAGTAAGTATTAAAATGCCCGTGTTGCAGATGAAGAAACGGAGGCTTAGGGAGTTTGGGGGATTATCATGGGATCCTAAAGGAAATTCTGGAAAATCTAACCTTTCTGGGTCCAAAGTCACCAGGTGCATTTTAATCACTATTGGTTTTGGCCAAGCGCTTCCTGGATTCAAGTGCCAGTAGCAGACTGATCATAATGGCTTAAATAGACGGTGTCTGTCTGTTTGTTTGCTTTCCAGGCAATTGCTTTCATTGTGTCAGCAGCTCATTCACAACATGAGCAGCACGTCTGTGACTTCCTTTCTCTTCTTGGTCGCAGGGGCCTGATACGTTGTTATCCCAGACCGAATTGGAACTTCTCAGCCAGAAACAAGGCAAGGGGGTCCATGTGGAGACGCAGCTGTCAATGCCGCCCTCATGCCAGCAGTTGGCACCTGGGAAGTTGTCGTCTGTTCAAGGCCTAGATTGAAGTCCTTTGTGACAGCGCCCCCTCTCCTGATCACACAGAACATCGATGGGCCGGGGACTAACTCCTCATAGGCACAAAAGTCACATGCCACACATCAGGAAATGCTTCTAATTGCAGTGTTGTACACAATTTTGTGCAATTATATATTTTGTACAAAATAAAACAACAGCCACAAGAACAGGTTTATTTAGAAATAAACTCATTGAAGGACAAGTTCCTGAAAGAAAACTGAAAGCTTAGCATCAAGCAAACAGACAGAATTTGTTTTTTTATGGAAATTCCATGTTCAGGTGAGCCCGAGTGGGGGCTGCAAGGTTGCCCTCTCCCTTGGTTATTCCGATGGGATCAGTTGGCAAGCTCAAAACAAAGTGAGAAGGGGTGACTCTGACACCCGCTCTCCATCTGTTCCTCCAAACTCAAAATATCCCCAGCCTGACCTGGGTCGGAACCCAGCCCAGAGAAGCAGTCTGCCTGCCGCGTCCCCCACGGGCGAGGCCGCCAGGAATGGAGACCTCTGGGTGAGGAGCAGGGTTTCTCCTAACACGGAGTGCGGAGCAGGCAGACGCACCCTGAAACCCTAAAATGCGTGTCCCTATGCGCAGTGGCTTTCTCTTTCCCTTCTCAGCTCCCCCGTAAATCCCACACAGGCTCTGTACTGATCTCAGGGCAAACGCTTTTGTTTCTGCGCTATGTGAGGGTGTTTCCCCATGGCTTTTCTTCCTACTTGCTACAAAAGTACCACTAAAAGGGCAAGAATGTTGATGCCTAGTTGATTAATGGTGTGACAACAACACTGGTGATAATTACATGGACTGGATGCTCGTTATGAACAATACACCCACCCATCCATCGGTCCTGTCACTGGGTATTTGCGATGACGCTCTGAGGAAGGGGTATGTGGTTCTTAGAAGAGTGACTGCATGGCCCAGTTTGTCCAAGACAGTCCTTGTTTCCTGTCGCAGGGCATAATTATAGGTCACCCCCTTCTTACTCTGGAAAGTGTCCCAGCTTGGATGACAGCATGCACAGTCACCCTAACTGTCATATCCACACTTCATGCATCGGGAAGTTGAGGCTCAGAGAGGTTAGCTGCCCAGCGACACACAGGGCAAAGGGCAGATTTGGGATTCAAACGTCAGAACGGAGATTCTGAACCACTCACGGTGTTCTCCTGAGTCGCACATGATGGTACCTGATGCGGGCAGCATGTCCTGACCGCAGCCCTCCAGTTCTCTTGCCCCATAAGGTCTGCTCACGAAGGGCTAAAGGCAGACCAGAGGGCCTGGGAACCCACGTGTTAACGTAACTAAATAAAAAACCAACAATTTGGGGAAATTGAGATAATCTGGAAGACACTAGCAGCACCCTCCTGCTCTTCCTGTTTCTGAAGTTTGCCATGTGGCTTTTGACTCCGGCTCAGGGCTGGATTCAGCAGAGGGCAGGCGACACTGCTTAGACTGCCAGTCAGGGGGAGAAACTGGGTGCAAATGCTGTAAAAGCTGTTTCTAGTTCACAAAAGTATAAAATTGTACTTCTGAGAAAATCAATTTTGGATGGACTTCCTTCACCCTATTTGACAGCATTGTTTTTTTAAGTTTTGAATTATATGTGGGCAAGTGAGGATCACCAGGTTCTTCCCCGACATTGTAGATTCCTCAGGTCTTCATGGGATCCAACCTTTGTCTCAATGAAGGCAGAAAGTTCTGTGGAGTGGAATTTGGCCGCTCGTGTCTGTGTGCCAAGGTGAAGTCAACCGGCTAAGGCGCTTCAGTCATCGATAGCCAGCAAATTAGTGTGTGTGTGTGTGTGTGTGTGTGTCTCAGCAGGAGGACAGTTTATCTAATGACTGTGATCAGCAGGACACTTAGTAGATCAAAGGATGTTCTAGAAGCTCTCTCAGACTGGGCCCTCCAGTGAGAAAGACCCTAGGACAAGACACATAAAATAGTGGGGCTGTCATAGGCAATGCGGCTTTGCTGGTCCTGCCTTTGAGTCCATATATTTGAGTTCATAACTGTCTCCTTAACAACACTGGACTTCTTGCTCTTGACCTGAGTTGCCTAATTCAAGACACATCCTGCCAAGAGGTGTCAGGTCTCCTGTTTCCTGATTAGAGGGGGTGTGCCCTGTGGGGACCACACCAACAGAGGTTGAAATTTGCCAGGTTCTACAGCTTTGAAATTGTGTGATTCTTAACTAGTTTTTAACTAGAAACAATCACCAACATTTTGATTTCTGTGCCTAAATCGAGAACTTACTAATTGTTTAATGTTACATTATTTTGACATTGCATAATTCAAATACCAGTAAAACGTGGCCCCACTGAAGGTGGCATGAGAACACCCACTGTGAGAGATGTTGCACACACTTTAAGGTGTTCTTATCTGATCATGCCAACACAGACGTATATTGATTTTCTCTAGGTAATTAATTTATTACTCAGGGAAAAGAAAACAATAGGAAAAGAGCTGATAAAAACACTTTTTCTCAAAGAAATGTTGGGAGGCTTGAAAAAGGACCCTTGATGAACTCCTTGAGTGACTAAGAATGCCCCCACTGACATGGGGCAGGGGCTCACTGGTCCACACAGAGCTTCCCTTCAGAAGCCTGGCTCCCAGCTTCAAGGGCAAACATCAAAAGGCAGGGAAAAAAAAAAAACGATTGGGGGGCCGGCTCCATGGCCTAGTGGTTAAGCTCGCGTGCTCCGCTGCAGCGGCCCAGGGTTCGGATCCTGGGTGCGGATGTGGCACCGCTCCTCAGGCCACGTTGAGGCAGCGTCCCACATTCCACAACTAGAAGGACATGCAGCTAGGATATACAACTGTGTACAGGGGGAGTTGGGGGAGATAAAGCAGAAAAAAAAAAAAAAAAGATTGGCAACAGTTGTTAGCCCAGGTGCCAATCTTTAAAAAAAAAAAAAGGCAGGAACGCATGGGCCCTCTGCACCCCTCTGCCTTCACAGACTTTCACAGGACTTTTGTTTAAAAGAGTGTTGGAATTGAATGCAGGTATTCAGACAAAAATGTACACAAATGCTCATAGCAGCACTTTTCACAACAGCCAAAAGATGGAAACAGTTCAAATGTCTATCAGTGATAAACGGATAAACAAAATGTGGTCTACCCATTCAACAGAGCAGTATTCAGCCATAAAAAGGAACGGTGCACTGATTCATGCTACAACGTGGGTAAGTCTCAAAACCATACTAAGTGAAATACACCAGGCACAAAAAGCCACCTATTCTATGATTCCTTTTATACGAAATGTCCAGAATAGGTAAATTCTTTTTTTTTTTTTTTGCTTGAGGAAAATCGTCCCTGAGCTAACATCTGTGCCAATCTTCCTCTATTTTTTGTATGTGGGAAGCCACCACAGCATGTCTTGATGAGTGGTGTGTAGGTCTGTGCCCAGGATCCAAATCCCCAACCCCCAGGCTGCTGAAGCGGAGCACACGAACTTAACCACCATGCCACTGGGCCAGCCCTGGAATAGGTAAATTCTTACAGACAGAAAGTAGATTAGTGTTTGCCTCAGCCTACCTAAGAGGAGCCGGTTGAGGAGTAACTGCTTAATGGGTGCAGGGATTCTTTTTAGGGCAATGACAATGTTCTGGAACTGGGTAGAGATGATGGTTGTACAGTGTTCTAAATGTCACTAATGGTAAATTTTATGTTATATGTATTTTACCTCAATGGAAAAAAAAAGTATTGTCCTAAGGTCCACGGCAACCCTGAATATCCAAAGTTATTTTTTATACTCCTCTAAACTGGGTAGCTTGCTTAATTTAATTTAATTTTTATTTTACTTGTTTATATTAAAAACCCATCTGTGAACCCCTGGCTTATTTTTCTTTGAAAATGACTGATTTCATATTCCGTGTGAATGCTGACGAGTCTTCACTTGTCACCGGGTGTCCATGATTATAGCAATCATTTCCTTAATATATCTCGAAAAAGAGCCAATGGGATCACTGATCATGGTTGCACGTGAAGAAGAAGGCTTTCTCATGCCACATCCATCTGGCTTAGTGACCTCCCTTGTACCGCAGGTGTGTCAGCATGATTTACACTCACACTTCATGTGGTCCTTTGCCAATCTAATTACCTGGCCATTAAAAGGGAGGAGAAAACCATGTAGACGTCCATTTCAGGATAGATGGCCTAGCAGCTGCTGGTGGCTAAAATAATACAGATGCCTAACACCATCTTGAATATTAATATCCACCCCAACTTTCAACAACATTATAACTTGGCAGTGCTCAGTGGTGCTTCTGCCTTCCCAGCCAAATGACATTTGTCACACTCAAGTAGGAACAATTATTAATAATTTTCATTTCATTAGAAGCTCTACAACAAAATGTCAACAGTCTTAAAAGTGCATCAGAAGTGTACAAATTAATTTTGATTTTCTGAAGTGTAATTACTTTTGTAAGTACTAGACTGTGTAATCACTTTGGGCATTATTACTTGTGCAATCAATTATACTTAAATGCACTTATCTGTTTTCAAACATGATTTTCAGAGGTCACCTGTTGGTGTTTTTTGCCATTATAATAGGAAGATGCTATAATTCATATTGAACATGTAGGAACCAAGGCATGGATAAGATAGTGATGAGACAAGTAGAAATAGAATAGCAAAAATTGTTTTAGCAAGAGACCATCCTCTCCACGTAAGAATTTGGGGCTTAATTATTTTTAATTTAAGTCTGACTGGGAACTATGCATAGTGACTGAAAAACGTTTTCACAGTAGAAAAGTAAAAGTGGTAGTTCATACCTGTTTTAGAGAGTAGACGTTAAAAACGTGGGTTCTGATATCCGACTTTCCAACTTGTTAGCTGTGTAGCCCTGAGTAACTTACTCCACAGCGGCCGCTGCGGTTTGTTCGTCTCTAACAGGAAGGTGAGGGAGCACCTACTCCAGGAGGCCCTGGGCTTGTTTTCACCACTGCATCTTTACTACGCAGCCTGGTGCAATAAACACTTATTGCATGAGTAAATGAATAAGCATTGTCATGAAAATTCAATGATAAAATGTAAATGTGCTCCTTAACTGTGAGTATTATTCTTGGTGTTAATCATCATAATCTATTGATTAGTATTAATAACGATAATTTTAATC
This sequence comes from Equus przewalskii, assembly GCF_037783145.1. Lineage (NCBI taxonomy): Eukaryota > Metazoa > Chordata > Mammalia > Perissodactyla > Equidae > Equus > Equus przewalskii. The sequence goes on from NC_091851.1 coordinate 46,661,347, forward strand.
TTAGAAAAAAATCTATTGATTCCACTGGTTTTGGCCAGAAACAGAATCAAACAAATAAACCTATGGAAAGATTCTACACATCACTAATAATTAAATAAACGCAAAATAAAACATCAGTTGGATACCTTTATTGCTTGCAGAATAGCAAAATAAAAGATCAATAACATTCAGGGATGCTGGGGTGGTAGGGACTGTGTGCTTTCGTACACCATTGGCAGGAACGTAAAGTGCCTCAACCTTCCCGAAGCATTAGTTGTTAAATATATCAAAAGTTAACATGTGCACAGCACTTTGACTAAAGACTTCTACTTTTGGTGCCTAAGCTACAGAAATAGGAAGCAGAAGAAGCTATATACACAAAGGATTTTTTTTTCAGTATTAAGTGCATAAAACGGATTCATCATAAAAGTTCATCAGTAGGGTACATGCAAATAAGTCAAGGTAGGTCCACAGAACAAAATCCTATGTACCCATTAAGAAGAAGAATCTTTATGGGTTGACATGTGAAATCTTCTAAGTTGTAATGTTGGGTGATATAAGCAACTTTCAATCCAATGTGTATGGTATACTTACCTTTTTTTAAAGAATAGGCTACACTGCATAAAACCTAAGATGAAATCTGGATTGTAAGTTAGGGATCAAACATAAAGAATTAGTACCTCTTGGGGAATGGGATTAAATGGGTATGGTTATGACTTTTATTTATTATTTCACATATTTTAGGTGGTGGCATTCCATGTGTTTTAAATTTATTTTGAATTTGTAAGAAATTTAAAGTAAATGCATTAAATTTATTTAAAGATAAACATATGAGAGCTGTCTTGATAAGTAACCAACCAAACCAATAAAAGAAGGATAGCCAGACCCATCTGCCCCACAGCCCCCTTGTCCGTTTGGGCTGCATTCCCAGGTTTGCTACTTAATTGGCTACGAGATGGAATTGATTAGCATGTGTACAGATATTAATGGAAGCCTCATGAAAGGAGTGGGTAGATCCATATAATTTGTATAAAGAATCATTTACTTAAACTTCGACATTCTCAGGACCTTCCAGAAGTATAACGTAGAACTCCAAAAGTAGGACCACTCTCAGTACTTTCCAAAATTATGGATGGACTCACAAAATTATGTCCTTATCCTCAAAATGATTTCCGTAGCTGTTAGCTAAATGCCTGCCAAGACGTTATTACACTGAAACGTTGAGGCCCTGCCTCCATGGAGATGGAAATAATTACTCTGGCTCTTTGGGAATAGAAACTGGAGTGTGGTTTCTTGTGCTGTTAGAATCAATTCTATTTGATGTCCATGTGCGAGGTGTCTGCCTCATTTTACCATGTTGACTTTTAAGAAAGAATCAGACTTTTAAACATCATATTAGTAAGTAACATTGTAATTACAAGAAAAATGATGAAACCATAAAATAAGAAAGTAAGCCCTATTTTAAAAATTAATCTCCTGCTTTAAATAAAATAAAACCTTGCATTGACCTGAGAACTTGGTTAATGAGGCATTTGCCAAATTGTTTAGTTTTTATGGCTTGCCAAGTATGTAATTACTTTGCTTGGCACTTTTAGAAAATGTCATTATAAACTCTTCTTCCAAAGAAAATTATGCAACATAATTATTAACTCTAAAATTACACACACATTTATGTGCTAGCGTTCGCTTTCATGCTTCAGCTGTCACTTAAACATCGGCTGCTTGAATCGCGCACCTGTTCACAATGATGTTTTCAATGCATTTCTACTAATTCCCCATTATATGGTAGAAAGCCAAACACTAGGAAAGAGAAAGTAACAAAAACTGGGCTTTAATAGAAAATCGCTTCTTGTAACGTTGGAGACCCCCATCATGTTCCCATGGAAGGGGACCACTGAATCCTCGTCCGTCTTGATCGTGTTATTCACTGCCTGCGTTGTACATACATTTTTATCCATTTTGAACATTTCAACCAGAAACAACAACACTTCAAACTCATACGCACAAAGGCAAGCTGGCCCTGTCACAGTTAGATTTTGTTCTCCCTGTCTCCTCCTTTTTCTCCTCAGTGTTGCCTCTGAAAAGAAAGAAAGAAAGCCTTTTTCTTTTTTTTAAATGAACGGAAGAGAAAATGTCCAAGGGAAAAAGTTCCATGAAAATTAAAATCTTTATTTCTATGTCGTCTTCACCCAAATTTTGTCTTTGGATTTTCTTTTCTTTTCTTTTCTTTTTTTTAAAGATTTTATTTTTTTCCTTTTTCTCCCCCAAAGCCCGCCGGTACATAGTTGTGTATTCTTCGTTGTGGGTTCTTCTAGTTGTGGCATGTGGGACGCTGCCTCAGCGTGGTCTGATGAGCAGTGCCGTGTCCGCGCCCAGGATTCGAACCAACGAAACACTGGGCCGCCTGCAGCGGAGCGCGCGAACTTAACCACTCGGCCACGGGGCCAGCCCCTGGATTTTCTTTTTATGAGACGTCTGCTGTTTGCTAACCAGTAGGCTGCCTGAAGGCTGGGTCTCATGCCCGCCTGCCCCAACACCCGCTCAAGGATCAATTCTCAGATGCTTAGCGATTATTTATTAATTGGCTGAATGATCATGTTCTCTTTTCTCTTCATGGGTCAATCAGAACAAAGAGACTGTTATGGACTGAATTGAGTTCCCCCAAAATCCCTACGTCGAAGTCCTAACCCCTAATACTTTAGAACATGACTGTATCTGGAGACGGGGCCTTTAAAGAGTTGATTAACATTAAATGAGGTTGTCAAGGTGGGCCTTAATCTGACATGACTGGTGTCCTAGGAGAAAGAGGGGATTAGGACACAGACACACGCAGAGGGAAGGTGTGGGGAGAAGACAGCCGTCTGCAGGCCAAGGAGAGAGGCCTCAGAGGGAACCAGTCCTGCTCACACCTTGATCTGGGACTTCCAGCCTCCAGAAATATGAGAAAATAAATTTCTGTTATTACCCAGTCAGTGGCCCTTTGTTACGGCAGGCCTAGCCAACATGACTTTGCTCTCCTCAGAGGAGCACTCTTTATGAGTAGCTTTGGAATAACTTGAGCTAATTGCATTGAAGCTTCATTTTGAATTGCGAGTCAGGAGAGAAACGGATTCAGCTGTGGCAGTACGGGGGGATCTGTCCATAGAAAGTGCCACCTCCCAGAAGTCCTAGAGAGTCAGGAAGCCATGGTTCCCTGGTGACCATGTCCAGGGAGACTGGAAAACACAGAGCCCACATATCTGAGTGATCACAGCTTTTTTTGTAAAAGAATGTGCCAGCATTTGCCTGGATAATAGTAGACAGCTTCACTATCAGATTTTGATCCATTTCCATTGTACAAACCACCCGAAATGTCTGGTTGAACAACCACTGAAAATTGTTGGGTATTTCATGATTACTGTGCAAGGGAGGAGTCTAAAAATGCACAAATTATGCACGTGGACACTGGCTTCCCAAGACCTGAGAGGCCGCGGTTGTCTTCGTCCTGTAAATTATCAAGCTTCAGACGTTGGGTTATTTGCCCTTTTCTCGCAGAAGTGCGATAGGGGGTCAAATTCCAGTTAGTCCTCATGAGTGCCCCATGTCAACTGAAGGTCTGATGTTGAACATGTTGCTATTTGCAGAGAAACAGATTCTGCTGGACCTTTAAATTCTGAACTAGGATGTATATCACTCCAATAAATAAAACAGGACAGTGTCTAGAATTCTGGAGGCTCAGCGCTGCGTTATTTCCGCTTTTACTGACCCTCTCCTTCCTAAATTGATTGCTTCTTTTGCTTCTGATTCAGCAATGGAGATTCATATTTATTTCTCTGGGAAAAAAGAACACACACAAAAAAGCTCTAAAAACATGACCTGTTTTTTCCTGTGACCACTGACAGTTTATCAATACAGACCCACTGTGACCACAGCCTCTGGTGTTTCCCCAGATATTATCTGGCTTTCCGCGGTATGCCTCCTCAGATAATCCAAAAGAAATCACATGCAAGTCTGCCTGATGCATTCTTAGAAAACATTTTTAGGTCCCATTTTAAGGAAAGAGTGAGACATATTTTCACTTTTACACCTTCTGTTCCCAAATGAAAACATTGACTTGAAAGCCAGGCTTGCAAACAGCTTTCCACTTCAACAATAAAAATGTGCTGAAACCCTTCCAGTGATGCCAGGAGTTCTGTGGATGTAGAGTGCAGGTGTTTATAACCACAGAGAATGTAGGGAAACACACCAAACAAAACCAGTGAAGCCTAAGACTTCTCAATTCAAAATGGCATATTAAGGAAGAATATCCATTATTCCTATTAGAATGTTCACTAGACCTTAGAGAAATACCAAAATAAGCAACAAAGAAGAAGATGGTTCTGCTTATTATCCGTTAGGTAATGAAGGCGAAATAATAAAAGAGAAGAATATAACCCAAGTTTTATTCACGGGGAGGACCTGCACCTTTCTCCAGGAAGAAATTCCCCTCCTAAATGAAGGCAAAGCTTAGCACAGGCAGTATTAGTTCACGCGGACAGGGGAGCATTCAGATAGGGCCCCCTCGAGCCTTCTCAATGGGGACCTGACAGTAACTACTAACAGTGATTAACTAGAAAAAAAAAAGATAAAGTCAGGCATATATTAATTTCCAAATTCAAATAAAGTGGTGTGACACTCTACCTGGCCAGCCTCATTTTAATTCCCACTTGGTAAGAGAACATTCTCTTAGACTTGTACCTCACGGTTCTTTTTTATTATGTCTCAAAAGCTCGCCATGTGGGGAAAAGATCATGCTGCTTATCAGATAGAGCTGCTCTAATGCAATCCCGGCCCTGGGAATGTCTTGCATTAGCGCTTCATAAAATTCATCAGCTTTTGCCATCTAACTCAAATCAGGAGCAAAAAAAGCTACCATTTCCTTTAGTCTATATTTAGAAAATTTACCTTAAAACCCACTGTCTACAGTAAACAAAGCATATACTATATAATGTGCTTATAATTCTGGGGAAACCTTTTTTTAAAATCAGCATAATATGCTTCAAAGTGTATCTGGAAATAAATGGTGTTCAGGTTGCACGAGGAGCATTTGCAGCTGCTCTTTCACAAAAGCCACGTCTCCTGCAGTTTTCCTGATTTCCTGAATCGCGATGAGATCACACGATTTTCAGGTAAGACAGCAAAACTTCTTTTAACTAAGAGCCTTTCCTTTAGGAGGAACAATTCTGGGCATCAAAAATTCGATGAGAAATTGAAGCTTAACCATTGCCGCGGTGGCTTTCCACGTATCATTGAGGACGGGGAGAATACGAGAGTCTCATCAGGGTGGTGACAGTACGCGGGACTCAGAGAAGAAGTTTAACCCCCAAATGGACGACAGTACGCTGGAGTGGGAAAGAGGAGTGGGTGCAGAGAAGTTGCGTGTCTTGAGGTCTGAAATAGGCCTCAGAAGACTCCTCGCTTCACTGTCGTGGAGAAGAATCTCCATAACACCATCCCTCGTCGCTGAACCCACTGAGTGAGAAAATGTGGCTTATTCAACCACCAGCGTGGCTCCTTTCTGTCCATTTAGCTCTTTGCTCCTCCTCACTTTCACAACATCTCTTGTGAACACCAAGGCAGGACCTTCTCAAGCGGCAGGGTCAGCAATGCCCTGATACCAGACCGAGAAGTGTGAAGAACACGCGGCTTTTTAAATTTGTGTGTGTCTTATTGAATCTTGCTCATGAGCATTCGGCTCCTGCTCAGCAGGGAACAGACTTTCCAATTAACACTCCCTTTGCCTTCCCCAGTTTAACCAGTTGCCCTCCTGCTCAGATCAGACTCTTCCATGCAGATACTCAGGTTTTCAGAGTTTGCTTCTTCCCTCTTCCTCTTCCTAGGACAGCGGCAGGGTGGATGCGGAGCTTATGGCAGCGCGTGGAGGAGGCTTCCGAGTGACATGTGGACCCTAGGCCACCGGCTGGGTCTTGGCTGACCTCTGTGGAGGTGCTGCCCCATGTGCTTGGCCAGGCCACTGTCCAGTCCCTACTGGCCTCCGTGGCTGCTGAAGGCACAGCTGAGGAACTCATGGTCTGTCTTGTCCTGGCTCGCTCGGGCAGGAATCCTGCCCTTGATCCACCCTGGTTCTTACTGGCTCCTGTGGGTCTGCTGTGGCTCGTGTTCAGTCCCTGGCTGGGTGGTTTACCCTGCATCTCTCTTTCATAGGGTCACTTCTGAACACCTCCTGGGACCAATGGATCCCCAAACAGATATCACCCTGCCGCTCTGATGTCTTACCTTGGGTGTGGTCATCCTGTGGGGGTGAGGGACTGCAGAAAAATGTTCTCTCAGAACGTCAGGAAGAATCACGGTCCCTACACCGAGTCAACCAGGTTTGCCAGAAAAGGTCCTGGACTCAGACTCCTAATGGCCTGTATTGGACTCTGGGCCACTTATAACCTATGAGGACTGGGCCCAATTACCTACATTTCTAATGCCTCAGTTTCCTCTCTTGAAAATTGAAGATAATGAAAATAGTGGCCTCTACCCCTTGTGTTAATACTCTTGTAGCATTTACAATAGTGAATACCATGTAGTTAAGCCTCAAAAGTTACTGGCCATCATTATTAATATAACCTTGAGTCTATCGTGGTAGATGAGGTAGAGGGAGAAAGTAAGTGCCTCATTGCTGAGCCAAGAGGATACTAAAGATCCTTCAAAAATGTACTACTAATAGTTAACACATGACTGTTTGCTGTATGCCAGGTATGGTGGTTAGTGAATTATAACGCCTTGAGACTGGCTCTGATTTAGACCAATTTTACATTGGGGAAAAATTAGACCAGAGAAATTATTTCATGCCCTAAGTAAAAAAATTTACTTTAGTTCTAATTTGTAGTTTGACTCATTACCTTCCAATTAAGTTGTAACCACCTCAGCACACGTGTATATTATTTGTTGAATATATACTTACATAGAATATCTATGTAGATAGAAATTCAGATTGGCTTTCTGCATTGACTATACTGATGTGTTGAATAGAGATGGAATTTTTTAAATAGTTGTATTTTCAAGAAATAAGAGGGTTCAACCAGCTGTCTTAAAGGACAATATTATGTTGGCATCAGTATCAGTTCTGTCTTGCTGTGTAACTGATTACCCCTTAGAAGGTTTAAGCAACAACAATTTGTTGCCTCACATGGTTTCTGAAGGTCAGGAATCCAGGAGCAGGCTGGTTCATGGATTCTGGCTGAGGGTCTCTCAAGAAGTTGCATTCCAGCTATCAGTGGGGCGGCGTCATCTGAAGGCATGACTGGGGCTGGGGAATCCACTTCCAAGATGATGCCCTCATCCGGCAGTGGGCTGGAGGCCTCCGTTCCTCACCACCTAAGCCTCTCAACAGGGCTGCCTGAGTGCCTCATGGGATGGCCTCTGGCGTCCCCTAGAGAATGATCTGAGAGAGACCGAGCAAGGAAGAAGCAGCAGTGTATAATGTAGTCCCCAAAGTCATACACCATCACTTCTGTCTTACTCCATTCATTAGAAATGAGTCAGTCCAGCTACACTCAAGGGGAGGGGAACCAGGCTCCACTTTTTGAAGAGAGGATTATTAAAGAATTTGTGGATGTTTTAAAAACACCACTGCATCCATCTCATACTCCTTTAAACCCTGGTACCCCACTGTGCACCCACAGCTCCTATGGTCTACAGATGGTTTCTTTTGGGATGCTTGTTTGCAGCTCCAGACCATGTGCATCATACATGCGCATTATTGCCCATGGCCACCATGGAAGGGCACATGCCTAAAGGGTCGCTGGGATAGAGGCACCTGGGTTTCCTACCATCTATTCAATGACCCAAAGCGTTCATATTCTGAAATGGTTGAAAACATTAAAGTGCACAAATTATCACAGGGGCCACACAGTTAGGAAAGCCAGATGATCCCTCAGCAAAGAAACCCACTTCTGTGGCCCTTAGCAAATTCAGGTAGACTAAATTCACACTTGCTGATTGCTTCTTTGAAGGATTTTCCCTAAATATGTAACACTTCAGCTTTGGGGCCCTCTCCAGCAACAGGGCCTACGTCTTGCTGTTATCTACATTTGGGACACTGTCCCTCCCTTCATGGGACTGACTCCTCATCCTGCAGTCTTGGCTTAAATGTTCTGTCCTCAGAGACCTCTTCCCAGACCCACCTACCCAACAAGAGCCTCTAATCTCTTACACTATATGTTACACTGGGTTTTGTTTTCCTTGACAAAACTTAGCACACTTTGCAATTATGATTACTTGTTCTCTTACTTGTGTATTATCCATCTATCTCCGTGGATTGTAAGTGCTATGAAGGTAGTTTTGTTCCAAATGCATGTTCAACACCTGAAACAGTTTTGAGCACATAGTAATTGCTCAGTAAATAGTCTACTGAATGATGAATCAATGAATCAATGAACGTGCCTACGAATGAGTATTGAAATGCAAAGGACTACATGTCAGTCTTGAAAAAGCAGAATATCTGCAGGGGAAGGACTGTTTAAGCATGAGTGGGAGCTAAAAACATTCCAGACAGAGAGAGAGAAAGAGAATGTGTGTGTGTGTGCACGCGCATCTTCAGCATTTATGCAGATTACAGATAAGAAAATGGAGAGCAGGGGGCATTCCTTGCAGGCCTGTCAGCATCAATTGTATTTCCCAGAACTTGCAGATAAAAGATAATCAAATTCAGCCTCGCTGTTAGCAGTCAGAATTGTTAATTCGTGGGCAAGCAATTGAGAGGAGTTGGAGAAGGGAAGTTGGACTTTCAGCAGCACAGCAGGAAAAGCATCACTTCCTGCAGACAGGACAGTCACCAGCGATTAGCATTCCTGTGTTTGATGCGATGGCTTTTGTGCTGTGTACAGCGTCGAGTGAAGTCGCCAGCTCTACAGAGAAGACTCAACGCAACGAAACAACCCACCCGTAAAAGAGCGAGCGTGGAACGGCAGTGAGCGCAGACACAGGTGCTCCCTCGGCTGTGAACGAAGAGGAATGTGATGCCCGTGGGGCTCAGCACCAGGGTCAAAACACTCGACTCAGGAAATTAAATGGTCATGGGAAGAAGACCACAGACATAGCACATTTTATACCCAGGCTTAGCCACACATCTGTGAACAGATGGGCCTTTAAATCATTTCTCTAACCTCATATTCCCTGCATGGAACCAAGATGTGCAATTGAAAAGTGAGTTTTAGCCTAACAATTCGAGAGAAGGCATCCACAGAGTGGGACTACTAACCATTGGCATTTTGTCCATGACTTGATCAGTAGACCGGAGTTTTCAGTTTGGGTCAACAAGTGTGCCTTGTGAGCCTGCCTTACACCAGGTGTGTGTGGCCCTGGAAACTCAATAACAAGCAAGTCGTGGTCTCTACAATTGCGGGGATATCTCTTTAAATACTCTGTGGTTGGCGCTGCTATACCATCTGAAATTTAAGCAGCAGGAGCTGCTCCATACGCACACGCACCTCACACATTTTGGAGTGAATCTCTCTGCAGCATCCCAGCAGTCAGAGCTCATATTAATCTCTCTGTAGGATTTAGGGACTTTGGGCAATATGTCGACTCTTTCCTCAGAGCACAACTGTGGTAAAGGGTTCCACAGGGAGGGCACGTTGAGTCCTTGGGAACGGATCACCGAGGGGGAGCGTAGGCATCGGTGACTCATTGGCAGTTTGGTGCGTCAATCCTAACTAAGCTTTGCTCGGTGCTGGCTGGGGCATTTGGATCATCTATTAGAAAACAAACCCACATAGCTTCTTAAAATGCTTCATAATCATCCATAAATGCCTTTCAAATTATTCAGTTTTGTAAGTACAGTGAACTTAGTTGCCTCTAAAAATACATGTACCATGGAAATTTATTTGGACAATTGACAGTATCTCTCAAGCTTGAGCAATTCTAATATTTACTGTGGTGTGTAACCAGGTTATAAGTAATTACATTTCGTATCAATTTATTTGCCTCTGTAAAATACAAAATTTAGCTTAAAAATCTTAAATCTTCGATTGCTTTTAGAATATAAATATTCTCTCTGTTATGAAATAGGTATGAATCATTAGTGAAAAATATTACACAGTCATAACGCAGCCTCCAAAGGTGACTGATGACTGCTTATCACAACCTCTCCTGCGAGGTATTAGGCATCCAATGATTCATCAGTCATACCTCAGGACTCTGACTCACAGGGTAGGAGCGCTTAAACTTCACAGCAAAGGCTTTACATCAAAGATGCCTCACATGCTTATTCTACCTTAAAACAAATTTGGAAACCAAAGGTGGAACAGAATATGGGAGCTCACGTAATTACCTGTGCATATTTTCGCATTTACATAGCTTCCAGTACAAACCATTCCTGTCTCTTTTCCATGCACTTAATGAAGTCTGCCATCTTGCTGGCCTACAATATTTGACATGCTCAAGTGAAAGCAAATAACAAAAATGCTAAATGACATTTCCATTTCCTTATTTAAAAGATTTATTATTCAACACTGTCTGTGTGTGGCATTTCTTCCCTCTCTTATAAATATTTTACAAATTTTGAGAGCTTCAAATTTGAAATACCCTTTAGCTAAATTAACAGCCCAAACAAAACTGAAGAACAGTATACTTAAAGGTCTGGGTGTTTAATTTTTATTTTGATAATCATTGGATGGGAGCTTTCTAAAATTAAGCATTGTATAGAAATCTGTATCGACAAGGACTATTCAGCCACTTAGCTTCTTCAGAGTGACCCAAACTTGATTGTCCTAAGAGTATCTGAAAAAATTAATTATTGAGAACTTACCACTCGATGTGAACAGTAAAAGCATTTTAGAAGCTCCCTTTTACCATTTTTTTTTCTCTCCCTCCGTTTCTGTGGTCACTGGACGTCCCCTCTGCTGGGAACACTTTTCCCCACATAACCACGTAACTCACTTCCATATTTTCTCCAAGTCCTAGCACAGATTTTCACCTTTTCAATGTGCTCTATGGACATGATGCTATTGAAAATGGTGACGCCCGGCCCTGACTTGGGCTCCCTCTGTCTTGCTCTGGGTTCTTCCGTGGCCTCAGTGCTTCCCGACGTAGCGTACAACGTGCTTCCTTCATCGCGTCACTGTTGATTGGCCGTCTTCTCAGACAGGCAGGGAAGCCCCTCACGGGCACTGGTTTTGCTCACCAGTGTTCCCCTCACCACTAAGCTGCCCTCCTCTCTCTCGGCGCTCAGCTAATATGAGCAACCTGGAGCCACTTTCCCTGCCAGTTAACCCCAGCACCTGGCCACTTGGCCAGACTGTCCACCTTCGTTGACGTTCCTCTCCCTGGACCTGCTTGAATGTCTTACAAACACTTCCGGATCGAGAACAAACGTGGCAGTATTAGCATTTGGTGAGGAGTAATCCCCTTCTACACTCTCCACTCCTCGAGAGCGTGCAGCCGGCTCGGACACACTGCTACTAACCTTCTCGTAAACGAATTCCTACCCAACACGGAAAGCTATTCAGTTACGCTAAAAGGTTAGATGTGGATCAAATCAATTTTATATTTCAGGTTATAATATGGAATTTTGGCACTGCACTCAGACCTTTTACAAAAGGGAGCCTTTTTTCCCTCTTGTTCTTGTAGGCAGATCTGGAACTAGAGCTAATCATTTTCAAATTGTGCTCACGGCACTGAAAATACGATTCTCCTTCCACCCCGGCTCCTATTGTGTGTGGCCAGAGAAAAACATTTCCCCTCGATTCCTTCCCCGCTTCTGCATTTTCATCCGTAGTCTAACCTCTTAAAACGTAGGCATTAACCTTGGCATATACTCTCAACAGAAAGTCAAGATAAACTCCGCAAAAAATGGCTACCTTTAGAAATATTTTAAACATGTTATCATAGAATATTCTGCTTTAAGAGATTTTTCCATTTATAGATAAATTGGTCTATTTGAGGAACCTCAAATTATGATTTTGCTTTCCCACAAAACTCTCGTTAATCCTGTCGCTCCCAGGCTGACCTGTAAAGATAATATCCTAAATCTACTTTAAACTTCTTCCATTTCTGTTTAATTCAGATTCCTTTACCTGCAGTGCAGCATTTGCAGTCTCCAGGGGAAAAGAAAGGCAGTCAGGTGGGAAAATGCAGAGGCAGGCTGGAGGGGGTCTGTCTGTTCTCCCCCTGGCTCGCCTGTCCAGAGGCCATCTTAGGGTCACTGGCGGCTGGGCTGGTGGACCCTGGTGTGTGGGGACGTGAGGCAGCACCATGGTGGGAGGGCCTGCATCTTCCTGTCCTTCGACTGGCAGTTGAGAGACTCGCAATCTTGTTGGCTCGACTTGGCCACATTTTCTCTCTTATTGTCTCTGACACCAAAGGACATTACTTAACAACAAGTAAACGGGTGTGGTGCCAGGCACAGCTCCAGGTGTTCACATGGATGACCACATTGAAGGCCTCACGGAACTGCCCCATGGCGGGGACACTGCTGTCACCCTTTTGAAAGGGAGAGGTGGCGGTGGAGGCGGGCGTGCTGGCCACGGAGCCAGTCTGAAGCCACAGCAGATGTCCGTGGTTCTGCCAGCAGTGGCTCCTCCTGGTTCCCGGGAGAGAAGGGGCGTGCCCTGGTGAGATTTGCTCCTCCTGGGGATTACTCTGGGAACACAAAGGAGAAAGACCCAGAGACTCCTTTTTCTGACAGTTGCCCTGGTCCAAACGTGGCCTGCTAAGGGCCTGAACTCTAGGGCTCACCTGAAGCCAAAGATACAAGCAATTTGGGATGTTTAGGAAGAGGGCCGACTGAATGGAGAATGGCAGAAGGAAGGAGAGGAACGCCAGCAATTCACGGGCACGTCCCATTCCTTATCTCATTTCGTTCTGCCAGCTCTGGTTGATGAGGTGGGACCACTGATGTTCCCTTTTGCATGCAGAGGAGCAGAAGCTCAAATAAATAACCGAACTATGCTAGGTTAACTGGCTAACAGAGGGCATTAGTCCTTTCAGGCTTCTAGAACAAAATACCGAAGAGTGGGTGGCTTAAAGAACAGAAATTTATCCTCACAATTTTGGAGGCTGGGAAATCCAAGATCAAGATGCCGGCGGATTCTGTTCCTGGTGAGAACCGTCTTCCTGGCTTGCAGTTGGCCTCCTCCTTGCTGTGTCTTCCCAGGGAGAGAGGGAGAGGGAGAGAGGGGAAGAGGGGGAGAGGGGGGGAGGGAGAGCGAGCAAACTCTCTGGTGTTTCTTCTTTAAGGCAGAACCCCATCATAAGGGCCCCATGCTCATGACCTCATCGGACCCTAATCACCTCCCAAGGCTCCTCCTCCTAATACCATCACATTGAGGGTTAAAGCTTCAACCTGTGGATTTGGGAGGGACACAAACATTCAGTCCGTAACACAGGGTTTCCCAGTCTTAGCACTATTGACATTTGGGGTCAGACAATGCTTTGTTGAATGGGCTGCCCTGTGCATTGGAGGATGTTTGGCAGCATCCTTGGCCTCTACCCTCGAGATACCAGTAGCATCCCCATGGTGCTGACCACCAAAATGTCTCTAGACGTTGACATCTTTTCTCTAGGAGGCATAATGGCCCCCATTTGAAAATCACTGGGCTAATCGACCTCCAGAGCTTGAGCTGTTAGCTAGGACGCTATCCCATGTAACCCCAGAGGTGACTCCATGACTCTGGTTTTAGTGGCAGGGGCTGAACTAAATGTCTTTAAACTACCTTCTGTCCCTAACATCCATAAGCCATTATTCAGGAAGCTCATGACCTTGTAGAAGAGGCAGGACAAGCGCAAAATTAGCCGTAAGCATCTTCGTGCTTTGTTTTGATTTTTCCCTCCGGGAAACACTGAACTGAGAAGCTTGAAGGTACAGCTTCTGGGGAGTTTCTCTGACCTGGAGAAGCAGTAGAGTTTGCAAGAGGTCAATTCCCTCTGGCCTTCAAAGCTCTTACCCAGCTCCACACCCACCAGCCTGCAGGCAGCCTTTTCCTTACAGGGCTGAAGGACCACCTGGTCCTGAACAGAGCTTGGTGACTCCAGCCAGCAATGGCTTCCTAGGCAGCAAGGCCTGTGAGCAGCGGGCCTCATCTGGCAATTATGCCTTTGAGATGCCCAGGCCTTTTCAGTAAAGGGGCCGCCTGCTGGCTCTCGGAGTGATGGGAGGTATTCTGAAACCAACTACATATTCAAAAGATGAAACCAAACACGCGAGGATTAAGTACTTCAGTGAAACAGAAATTACAATTATAATATATTTTTTAACAGAAGTGAACAGGTGGTGTTTTAAATCTATCCAAGATTAACCCACATTCAACACTTTAAGCACCCAGGCTGCTGTAATAAACATTGTCTAATTATGTATTCTTGGGAGCGCATTTTATGCTGGGTTTTCAAATTGGAGTTTGGATCCAACTGAAGTTATCTTCACAGTGCAGTTTTTGCATATAATAAAGTAGGGATTCAAAATATTAAGCATTTTTTTGAGTACCTTCACTTTGGGGTCTCCTTGTAGGTGCTCTCCAGAAAGGAATGTAGTCGAGAACAGTGGATTACAAGAGCTCGAGTGGGTTTTCTTCCTCTGAGCTTCTCGTTGCATCCAAGTACACACTTCTGGTTGGTTCAGGGTGGCAGTGGGATTTGCAACCCTGGATTTTCCTAAATTTCAGCTTATTCTCCATGTTTGGTAACATTGTTGTAAGTTTCCTTACAGCATGGTTGGATTCTGCCAGTTTTCATTTTAAACATGGACACAATGCATTCACATCACTAAAGTAAAGGGCTCCAGATCATCCTCATTTTTGCTTTTTAATGATGTGACACGGTGGTACATGGGCCCTCCAATGAGAACACCAGGAGCGACTTGCAGGTGGAGGCAGTGGGAGAGCGTGATGCCTGGCTGCTTCCCACCATCTTAGGAGATTTCTTAGCTTCACTTCAGGCTGGGCAGTGCAGCATTCTGACCCCAGCTCATAAATGCAATATTGTGATAATGTTTTAAAAGTCCTTTCCGTCAGAGCATCTAACCAGACCCCTTGCATCTTCTTAACCATGCATTTCCTACCACAAGCACCGAGGAGGGGTAGTAGAGGGAGCCTGTTAAGGTCAATCACAAGTTCTGACTCAGTGTCCACCCTGCCCTGCTACCCCTCACTCTTGAAATCTAGACACATAGACTGTTAACTTCTATCCTGTACACTGTGGAAGTTTAAAACCCTCCCAGAATTACTGCAAACACCCTGGGGCTTATGTCTGAATCGGAACCCTCGCTTCCTCAGGGAACAAGTTGTTACACCATCCTGCACATGAAGTCTCTTTAAACTACTGTGTTGACCCAGGAGCCAAAACCAGCCCCTTCCCACCATCCCCCAGAAAAGACACTTGAGGCACTTTGTGTTTATAGCAGACCGTGCAAGATGCACACTCCAACTTTCTTATGCGGGGCAATCCAGCTTCGTCCCTCAAATTCAGCTCTCAGCTTCCCTTGCACAGCCAAGCCCACTCCAGAGCTCTGAGCACGAAAGCTGTGCTTTGTCCGTCTGAGAAGGGAGGCTGCTAGGAAGGCTGTGGAGGCAGCCGTCCCTCGCTGGGCAGCAACCTCTTATTCTCCCTGTGGGTTCTCAGCCTGTAAGACCCACTACACCCTCACATGAGGATCAGAGCAATTTCAAACGTCACTGGAGCTGTTCAGAAAATGACCTTGCACAACTCTTAGAACCAAGGACAGCTCTCACGATCTCCCCTGTGTTCAGCATCAGAAACAAGAAACATTTCCACGTTATATATAATTTGCATATTACAGGGGGAAATATCAAGGGCAAAAATGTTCTGAGGTCAAAGGCCGTGCTGTTTGCTTCATATAAGGAAACACGGGATATCAGAGTGCTCTCGAATTTGATGAATAAAAGCAGATAAATATGGGCCAGGTCACACTTTAACTTTCAACCAACCTTGGGCCACGTGCTAGAATTTTCCTTCCCATTCTGCTTGGAACACCTCCTTGCCCCTGACCCACAGGCACATGAAGTTCCCAAAATCACCAATCCATCTGTCTGGGATGGTGAAGCCTTTCCCAGAGTGGAACCTCTAGGATGGTGTTTGTGATTCACTAAACAAAAAAAAGGAAGAAAAAATATATTTGGTAAATGACGCATCATATGATGTTAAATGATTTTGCTTTTTGCACCAGGATTGCCTAGAGTTTCCAGCACAGCCATTGCAATTGGATTACTCAAGGCGGGCAGGTGCAGGAGATGCAGCATTGCTCAAACATCTTTAACAGAAAATTGTGTGTGCGGCGGGGGGTGCGCCATGCAAGACTAGAATTGTGAAGATACACTTGTGGAGATTCTGGCTTTGGAAAGAAGCGCATGCTCTTGGAGGCAAGACTCTGCCTCCTCCAAGATGAAGAAGAGGACTTGATTTAGTCAAGCCAGTCTCCATCCCATCTATACCAGCAGGTGCCCCACCACACACATGTGTGCATGATGGCCCGGGACCTCCTTCTCGTCCTGCCTGCTCTAGCTTCTGCTCCATTCCAGGGCTTTCCTCCCTTACTCCTAACCATCACTGTCTCTGCCTCTGGTCTCAGCCTTGGCCTCCTCTCTCTCTCACTATTGGTCTTCAGCTCCTCCTCCCAGCCACAGGCTTGGATTCCCCAAGCCACTTCACTCTGCTCCAGCCCAACGCATCCTTGTCTGGGGCGTGGGGGTGAGAAGTTCCTGCAAAGAGGAGCGAAGTTCTCAACAGGTGAAGCAACTCAACACCATTCTGGCTTCTTTTTATTGAGTTGATAATAGTTTACATCGATGTGAGATTTCAGTTGTATGTACATTATTTCTTGTCTGCCACCACATAAGTGCTCCCCTTGACCCTCTGTGCTCCCCTCCCACCCCCTTCCCCTGGTAACCACTGAACTGTTTTCTTTGTCCATGGGTTTGTTTATATTCCGCATAGGAGTGAAATTATCTGGCATTTGTCTTTCTCAGTCTGGCTTATTTCACTTAGCATAATTCCCTCCAGGTCTTTCCATGTTATTGAAAATGGAATGAATTTATCTTTTTTACTGCTGAGTAGTATTCCATTGTGTATATAAACCGTATCATCTTTACCCAATCATCAGTCAATGGACACTTGGGTTGCTTCCGTGTCTTGACTGTTGTGAATAGTCCTGCAATGAACACAGGGGTGCATATGTTACTTTGGATTGTTGACTTCAAGTTGTTTGAGTAGGTGCCCAGTAGTGGATAGCTGGGTCATATGGCAGTTCCGTTTTCAGTTTTTCAAGGAGTCTTCATGCTGTTTTCCATAGTGGCTGCACCAGTTTGCATTCCCACCAGCAGTGTATGAGGTTTCTCTTCTCTCCACACCCTCTCCACATTGGTTATTTTTAGTCTTAGCGATTATAGCCATTTTAACAGGTGTAAGGTGCTATCTTAGTGTAGTTCATTCCAGCTTCTTAACAAGGTTCAGCAACGAGAAAATGCTCTGTGGATGGAAGAATCTCAGGTATTTGCTGGGACTCTTGGCTGTCAGTCTGTAATCTCCTTCTCAGTGTAGCTAAGAGCTTAGATTTGGTGCCTGACTCATCTGTGTTCATTGGAGCTTCAGCCCTGCCACCAGCTGAGAGCTTTTGTGTAAGTCACTTAACCTATCTGAGCCTCAGTACCTCTACTGTGAATTATTGACGAATCTAATAAAATCTGAGTCTTTCATGAGATAATGCGTGTAAGATTCTTAACCTCAATGTTGGGCACATAGCAAATAAGAAATATGTATTATCTGATATTATTATTGTTAGTGTTGTTACTGTTAGTATTACTCCCAATTCATTCCAGCACCATAACCCAGAGAACTATCCAGAAAGCCAGAGTCCCCCCGTGCAGGGCCTCCCCTCCTTGCGCCCCCAGCAGAAGGGAATGTGCTCCTTCCCTGGACACCGGAACCCGCCCTCTCCCTGGGAGGTCCTTGCGCAGGGCTGTGCCTCTCCAGATCAGATGCTGCCGTGGCATTGGGGCACAGAGATTTATTTGGTCGTCCTATTTGTTGGGTTGCTCTGCGGAAGAATGATTGCTCCTAATTAACATATCAACACATGAATCATTTCTGCAGTTCTAGCCGCACAAACTGCCCAGCTGCTGGTCATTTCTTCAAGAAGAGTCAGGGAAAACAGAACAAGCCTGTAGTCCTCCACCCGGGCCATATCCTCCTCCACCGCCCCCGTCTCCCCTGCTATTCTTCTGAACATGACGGGCCCTGCGGGACAAGGAAGGTGTCAGCTGGGAGCAGGCTGGGGGCTGGAGGGGATGATTTGGTCTTTTGATGACAAATGTTCTCAATTGGGTTATGAGACTCTTGTGGGGGCAGGGGGACTGTTTTACAAGGCCATGCTGTCTTGAGGACAGAACTGAGTCTTTTGTTACTGAGGAACCATCTCCAGGTATCTAAATCATAGAACTGGCTCAAGTCCCCCCGCCTCCTGAGCATATAACTCCAGCCCTCATCTTGGCCCCTGAAGTATGTCCCCACAGGCATCCAACACCACCAGCACGGCTGGACCTCAGAGATGGAAACAGCCAATCTGGGCCAAAACAGTCCTCACCAATGGGGTTTCGGTGCACATGCCTTAACACCGAGCACAGTTGTTCCCAGGGCAGCTGTGTTTCCACCTGCATCTCAAAATGTGTCTCCCTGAGTTTGATGGCAATTAGAAAAGAAAATGTGGGGCCAGCCCAGTGGCGTAGTGGTTAAGTGTGCACGTTCCGCTTTCGCAGCCTGGGGTTTGCCAGTTCGGATCCCGGGTGTGGACATGGCACACCACTTAGCAAGCCATGCTGTGGTAGGTGTCCCACTTACAAAGTAGAGAAAGATGGGCACGGATATTAGCTCAGGGCCAGTCTTCCTCAGCAAAACGAGGAGGATTGGCAGCAGATGTTAGCTCAGGGCTAATCTTCCTCAAAAAGAAAAGAAAAGAAAACGTGTTTAAATTTCTATTCTTACTTTTAAATTCCTCAAGTCTTCCAGCACCATGAGAGACACACTGGAGCCAAAACTTTTGTTTAGCCCCGCTCACGACCCAAGCACTCACTCCTGTTCCGATCATCAGAAACAATTAGTTCCATGAAGCAAAGCCCAGGCCACGCAGGGCCGTCGTCTGCTCCTGATTCAGATCCCGTCCAGTGGCCACCTACCTGCTAAATGGTGTGCACACATGTCCCCACCCCTGGTCTCTACAACGTCATACCTTATCTGAAGTCAGTAGTTCTTTAGTTTTCAACATGTTAAGCCCATATTTGCATAAACGACTATATGTATGTCACTGTGATGATGATCAAAACATCTGGTGAATTTGAGCAGTATCCGCCAACTGCAAAGCATCTCTCAAATATCCTATTGCAATTTTGAAGCTATATTTCTATTGGCCCATGTATTTTGATTTCCTGTGTATGTTGTGTGCTCTCTCAGAAGATAAATGATATTTGATTTCACGGTTTCTGTTACTGCAAACTCCTGGAAGTCCTGAGCCATATCTGTTTTCATTCCTTAGGAATCTCTGGCACTTATTGCATGGTGGACGTACATAGTGGGTGACCAATATATATTAGTTAATCAAATATTACTTGAATGGATGAATGAATAGATGTAGTGACGTGGGGGCTTTGAGACAGACTTTAGGTTTTAGTAATTTATGTGGAATCTTTTATTGGTCTTTTTCAACCACCAAGAGTTCCAGAACACACACACTTGGAGTCTGCTGGACCTTAACTAGCAACCACCACACGTGCAACGTATGGCTTAAGCACATCTCAATGAAGGATTTTTTACTGTGGGTCTCGACCCTGTCTACACACTACAATCACCTAGGAAGCTTTTTGAGATGATGAAAACATAATGACAGTGATGGTTGCTCAACTCTACAGATACGTTAAAAACCACTGAATTGGGTCCTTAAAGCAGGTGAGCTTTATGAGATGTAAACTATATCTCGGTAAAGCTGGCAAAAAATAGTGAATCCCTCACCCAGAGATTCCAATTCAACTGGTCCCGAGTGCAGCTGATAAAATCTCCCCAGGTGATTCTAACGTGCAGCCAAGGTTGGGTTTACAATCGGCTCAAGACTCTGTGACAAATCAATTTCTGCAGACACCTGGGCGTCCCGGGCCTACTGTGGAGACCACTGATTATTCTATCCGTATAGACCTGGCTACCCAAGGACCCACGTCAAACGCCACGTATTGTCAATAACGTCTTAACTCCATTGTTTCCAAACCTGACCCAACATCTTACCGAACAGGCAGATTGTATGGAGGACAGCTTCCCTTGGCCTACCTGCCAGCCTCCTGAATCACCATCCCCTGAATTGGGGCCTGGCAATCCGAAGCTTTAAGAGCTCCTCCATAGACTCTGAGACCCCTGACCGACCTTCACCGGGCTACTACATGAATGTGCTGCATTAAAATTAGGTGCCCAAGACCCCAGCTAAACAGCAAATGTTCCCAGAAGAGTCATGTACGTGACGCTGTTAGGAACTGTGTGCACTCAAAGCCAGGAAGCTGTTTAAACAAATGACAAATAATTAAAGGGAGAGCGATGTTGGTGCGAGACTAACCAGACAGTGGGACTGGGCTCCGCCACTTGTTGGCTGGCCAACCTCGGGCCACGTCTGTTAACCCACTGGTCCTGCCCTTTTCCCCGTCTCCTCCCATGTGGTGAAGGAGCTGACTTTCCTTATGTCTGAGTCTACTCTCCGATCTTTGTTCTGAATCCCATGCTTTCATGAGAAACTTAGGTTCTCAATCACACTTTCTTCCCTTCTGTAGCCTCCGACTCTCAGTTGCCATCTTCTCTCCCAGCTCATAAACATGCTTCTCTCCCCTCTTCATAACAAACAAACAAAACCCCCTTACTGCCTCTCCCTGAGTCCCACTCCCACCAGCGATACCCTAATTCCCGCCTCTATTTGGCATTCAAACTCGAGCTGTCTTCCTCATCCTCACTGCCCACCGTGCTAGACTAACCTTCTGTCTGTTTTCCATGTCCACAGCCCGCAGGATGCATCCACCTGCCCTCCTCATCTTTGCCTACCTTTGGCATTCTCAAGGCTCTGTCCTTACTCTTTATTCTCTATTTACCTTTATTTTTATTTGTCTGACACTCACTCTTTATTCTTCCATAGAGGTCCTCATCTACTTCAGTGCTTCAAATCTCTGTCTATAAACCCAAGACTCCCAAATGATGGCTCCAGCCAATCTAATGCTCAACAACACTACATTTCAAATGCTTCTCAAGTTCAGCACAACCCGAATGAACTCACGACCTTCCATACTAGATCTCGGTTTGGGGTCCCATCTTTGTGCCTAGCACCAGGCTCCATCCTGTGAGTTAACCCAAACCATAATCCTTGGCATCTCCCTTCTCCATCCTCCTTAAGCAATGTTCCTCACATCTTAAGGTTTTACCTCCAAGTATTTCTGAGATCCCTTCGGTGTTCTTCATCTCTGCCACCCTACATATTCTAAATTGTTCCTTCAAAACGCAAGACTCATCACCTCTTTCTCCAGAAGAAAATCCATAAATGATCCCCCATGGCTCATTGGATAAAGAACAAATTCCTAACAGCCTCATTTAAGATCCTGGAGCGTCTCAGCCTGCCTGTCTCTCCTGCATCAGTCAGAAGCGTCTCCCCTGCTCACTGCACCCCAGCCACACTGGCCTCTACCCTCATGGAGGGAGAGAGAGCACTGTTTTTTCTGACAGTGTTTTCTTGGGGCTTAGCACAGTTGCGGCCACATTGTAGGCACTGAGAAAATATCTGTTGACCACATGAATATTGAATTACCTGATCCTTAGTTTGTCCGTATTTAAACTGGGGTTCATGCTCGTAGCTAGCATTTAGGAGGACTCCATGAAGGTACCACATGATGACACTGGGGAGACGCTCACACAGTGCGCAGCACATCGTTAGTCCACCAAACACTGATGAATGTTACGATGGCGATGAGGATGAGAAATTGATCGAGTGCGTGATATGCCCAGGACAGGACCCACTTTATACTAGATGGTTGATTCAAGTTATTGGCCTGGAAGCAGGCTCTTGCATGGTTTGTGGATAGGACCCTCTGCGGCCTCCATTTCCTCTAATATGAAATGGGTGTGTGAGTCTGGAAAGGTTTCCTAATTCTTCCCTGAAGACTTCTGGGTATGGCCATTGACGCTGTTAGGACTGGCTGTGGTCAGGGGCTGGGGAGAGTCAGGGGCCATGGCCACTGCTTGATTCAGAGAAGCTCTCATTTTATGGTTTCTATGTCAAGCTCTGGAACAAGGGTCTGTGTCTAAAAACCTGATAGTAATACATCAACTGTGGGATGGGGCGATGTTTGTTTCCATCAGGATTCTTTGTGCTGCAAGAGAAAGAAAACCCGACTCAAATGGGCCTCAACATGAAGAGAATATTGACTGTGGAGACGGTGCCCAGACTCGGGTCTGTGTCGTGGCTCTGTGCCTGCCTTCTCCCGAGAGCTGCCTCCTCCCCTCATCCCAGCTGTCTCGCCTCAGGAAAGGCTGGGGGGCTCGCTGACATCATCTGCTTAAACTTGCCACCAGGTGCAGGGTGAGCATCTCCTCAGGGGCACCCTCGGAAGCGGGGGTCTTGGCACATCCGTCTCCGGGCATCCTAACGTCTGCTCTGACTGGGCTGACTTGGCACGTCCACCCCAATCCCATCACCAGACCCTTGGGAGTACTAGGTGCTGATTGCATCAGGTTGGGGTTCTGCACCCCCCTTTTAGGGGTGAGGGTGAAACCTCATGTGGGCACGTGAGCTGAGGGTATAAGAGGTAAGTCTCCTCAGAGGGAGATTGCAAAATGGTTATTAGAAGGATAAGGAGATGCTGAGAAGAGAAACCAAAGCCCGAGCATTCTGATGCTTAGACGCTTCTCAATCGTCAGAAGGATCTAAATTCACTCAAGCAACTTCAGCGAAAATTGCTGCTTCAGCTCCAGCTGCCAAATAAAACTTCTTCCTGACCCACAGGCACCTCTGGACTATCTCTTGGACTAAAGAATTTAGACTTAAGTCTCGAGGCCTTAGGAAAAAGCCAACTGGCCTTCTCTTAACTCCAACATCGCTAACAGAATAGTCAGGAAATGAACACAGCCACCAGAGCACTGCTGTCGGCAGAATTCCAATTGTCACATCTTCCCTTCCCTGAGCTGCTTGCGCCAGCTCTCATCCTCTCTATCTCAAAGATCTTGACAAGTTCCTTACCCATTCAAGCCGCTCCCTCGCCATTGCAGATTTGCTGACCTAGAATATTAGTCTTTTGTGTGCTGCTCTATCAAATGCTTTCTTGAAGTCCAAGTAAATTATAGCCGGATTTTCTCCTGTTGAATCTTTGTGCTATTTCCTTGAAAAATCCTATCAGATCACCCAAGCATGGGTTTCCTTTGGTGAGTCCATGCTGACTACCTGTAATTAAGCCAAGGCGAGTGCGGCCCCTGCTTGATGTGTGGGGTTGCATCCTGCTTAGACTCCCTCCCTCTGAAGCCAAGAGGAAGTCAAGCAAACTCATGAATAACAGAGACGCTGCGACTCTTTCTCAAAGCATCAGCCAAGGGGCTCTGGTTCCTCTTTTTCTCATGTATGTTTTCATGATGCCTGAAAAACAGCATCCTCAGGGATGCTAATTTCAGTCGAGGAGCCAGAAAGCACGTGCGTGGACTTTGGAGGCTGAAGCCTCAGATCCAAGTCCAGCCCTGCCTTTTAGTAGCTTTGTCATCCTGAGCAAGTCTCCAAATATCTCTGAGCCTCAGTTTCCTTATCTGTCAAATGGCAATGACAGTGACCTCAATTTGCTGGGTTGTTCACAGACTTCAATGCATTAATGAAGGTATGGGAAGCATCTGTCAGAGTCGTTCATTCAACAGTGTGCCACACAGTAGGTGAGCAGTCAGTGCTGTCAATTGCTTATCTCTGCAAATCGGGTATCTTCCCAGCCATTTCTGTTATTTCCTACTGTAAATAATTTTTTCACTGTGTATAACTTTAAATATACTCTCTCCTCTTTTTTTTTTCATGCTTACCAGAACATTTATTCTGCAATCTTGATGCTCACCTAGGAGAAGACTTCCCTGAGCCCTTTGGTTTCTCTCTTCACCACTCACCCTCAGGTGGGAGGAGGCGCTTCCAACTAATGAGTTTGAGGAGAGGACCTGGACATGCTCGGTCAAGTTCCCATCTCCCTCTGGAATTTGCCTCCCTCTCTGCACAAGAAGGTTCTGATCTTCTCTCTGCTTGTCTAGAGCACTCTCAATTTTTGATTGTTGCCCCAGAGTAATCGTTAACAGCACCTTCCGTGACGCTCAGTGTGTCCCACCTTGGATGGTAAACTCTATGGTCACCCCGGATCTTTGTCGTGCACCAAAAGTGTCTCCCTCTGAAGGGGCCTGCTGTTGTGCAGCTGCACCTGTGACCAGACAGGCAAGTGTGTTTAATTCAGGGGTGAGTAGTAGTCAGACAAAATCAAATCTATCCGTGGAGTCTTTCCTGAGGCATGCCTCCACCTTCCGTGCGTTAGGAGTGCCCCTCCGAACTCTCCAGGGACCTCTTCTGCACCTCTGCTGCCATACTTGCCCCTCTCCTGGTAGACAGCTGTGCTGATTTGTGTCTCAGCATTTGGCCCTTCAGGTCGTCTGTGCTGCTCCATCTCTGTATTCTCTGTAGTCATAACAGGAGCTTTCTGATAGGAAGCACTGAGTGAGAAGTTTTAAAATGAATGTGTGAATGAATGAATGAATGAATGAATGAAGGAGTTGACTTGGTTTCTGGGAGTTGTGATTACAGAAGTACACACTACCACTGTCTTTGTCCCGGAGTTGCAGGCTGATGCTTCATTCTGGTCCATTTGGGCTTGAAATTATGCCTATTTATAGAAATGAAATTTATGAATGTTACGCTTATACACAAATACCGTAGACATGGACTAATGATGTAAAAGATTGCTAGTTATGGAAAATGTTCTGTGTTAGTTAAGACTTTTTAGTTGCAAGTGACAGTAGCCCACCGCCACCCGGCTAAGCGAAAAGGAGAGTGTATTGTCTACAGAGCACGCAGGGAACGATTGAACAGCGATGGGTGGGAAACAATTGGATCTCAGGAGCAGGTGGAACTGAAGAGTCATCTTCAGAGGCTGCCAGGGCATGTCCCCTTCATGGTTTCTCTCTGCCTTCAGCTTCAACCTTTCTCACCACAGACTCGCTTTCCCCAGATAGAAGAGAAAATGGCCACCAACTGATCTCAGATGTTAATGTATTTGACACTCAGTCACGGTAGAGAGATGGCCTCTTCTCAGGATCAAGAACCGCAGGAAGAACTCTATTGTCTCAACTGGTGTCTGACACCCACTTTCAGACCGATCGCCTGTGGCCATGGGTGGGAGTTGGAGAGGAAGGAAAGGTTGGGAAAGGCATGGCAGTTCTGCTGGGGACCAAGTGGATGGGAAAGGGTGAGCTGTGGAGGAGCAGCCCTCAGGAGCAGGCGGTACTGGGGAGGTGGAACAATGGGTGCCCACAAAAGGATCCTTCAGTCACACTATTCCATTGTCCTCTTTAATGCATGTACGTTAGGCCTGGATATTGGGGTGAAGGGAGGGCCAGGAGGACTAGAAAGAGGTAGAGGAACATAAAGCTAATGAATTAAGAACCAGTGTCCATGGAAGGTCGTTAGACCTGAGAGCAGTGAATCCTAGAAATGACAGGGTAAATAGGGCCATCACTACAGCCACCTGACAATGCACACAGCATGGTCCCTGTAAGTTTGGGCCATGACCAACCCATGAGATGGGGTTCCAAGGCACTAGGCCTGGAAACCCAAAAGTGAGTCTTATCGATACTACCTAATGTCACGCAAACTCTCCTACATCCCTTTGCATGATTTGGGCTGATACACCAACCGCCTACCACCAGGGTAACTTTGGGCAAGCTACTAGGTTTCCCCTCCCCGCAAGCATCAGTTTCCCTAACACTAACAGTGTGATAACATCTAATCAGTAGGATGGTTGTGATGCTCAGAGAGGGTGGATGTCAAGTGCCCAGGTCACTCAGACTCAATAACGGTGGCGGCTCTTATAAGTGATGGCAACTGACCCAAAATCCATGTCTTCCACCTGCTAGAACCCTGCAGTTCCCACTTCACTCTCCCTCCTGCATGACCTCATTCTCCATGCAGGCAATGACAGCACAGTTCAGCTGTGAAGACTTTTTTGAGGATAAACCATGGGTCTGGGACATGCTACCTGACTGTGCGCCCTCCTCTCCTCAGGCCCCTTTGACTATCACCTGTCGAGGGACAGCACACAGACACGGAGACCACTCACTTACTGGTCAAAGGCAGATCTGAGAGGCTGGGGGCATCATTCCTTGCGGGGTGCTCAAGAGCTGCTTACAAATCTGGAGCTGCTGGTGGTCGTCTCCCCACCGTAAGTGTGCAACCTGAGAGAGGACTAGCCCACAAGAAAGCACAACCCTAAAGTGGAGAGAATCTGAATTCAAATCCTGTAAAGGCATTGAGTCTCTGGATCCAGCTTGTTCTGAAGCCAGACCATTAATTTTTAGGCTTGGAAATACCTGTAGATCCCCAAACAGAAGGTTCTAGAAGATGCCATCTCTTCAATTCTCTTGTAAAAGAATACATCTTTGAGACAATTGTACTAGATGTGCAGGGATGGAGTTACCAAAAATGGGCACAGCAGGCAGACGAGGGCAGCGTAGCAATTCCCCCAGACCAAGAACCCCCGAGCCGGGAGGAAGTCCTCGGATAGTGTGAACAGCCTAGGGCAGCGCTCTGGGGCGGAGGCTCAAGGAAGTCGGGATCTAAGCACAGCATCCCCTAGCGCCAGCCCGGACGTGACATGAAAGCACCTGACTGGGCTAGAGACTCACACCAGCTACCCGTTTTTGAGCCCTGACAACACTGCAATAAAATTCGTCTGCAGCACTTAGTTAATCCTGACAACATTTTAAGGGAAGCCGCTATTTTTATCTTGGTTTTACAGATCACTTAACTAGTAGCTAGCCAAGATAGGATTCCAATCCTGAAATGCAATTCAGGCAACCGTGTTTAATCCACTCTGCCATTCTGCATTCAAGGGCTCCGTGTTGTGGAACAGTGGGCACTTGGGTGGTGAACAGAGGGAGTGCACCAATCAGGATGACGGAGGATGCTTCCAGGTTTCAGTGCTGGTAGGGGAGGGGGAACCAGGGGGGAGACCCATGGTGACTGAGATGAAGGCACCTGCCGGCAGGAAGGGAGGCACGGAGCAGCTGAAGTGGAAGTACAGACTAAACAAATGGGGTGGGTCTTTCCCGCACTCCTGAGTTCACGGGCTAAGATCCTTCCTTGCTGCCTGTTACTTCTCTCTGTCATCGGAGTTCCGATTTCTGCACGTGGCTGGCTACTCAGTCAATTTATGTTTATCGCCTTCATACCCAATGACTCTGCCTCTGAAACTTTGAAAACATTTGTAAATGGAATCCACAGCTAAAAGGTCTTTAAAATGGGCTAGACTGTTGCAAGGAATTATTTGTAAATAATCCCCACAGTGATAATTTTGCAAAATGATAAATGCAACTGTTATAAAAACACACACCTTGTAATACACAAAATGCAGGATCATAAACACATATGGAACATGCTTAATAAATGCACGTGCTGAATGAACAAAAGAAGAAATGGGATGCTTTGAATTTTCTTATTCGACTCCCTCATCTTGTTTCTCTACATCCATCAAGATTTATATATATATATTTTTTTCAAATTTACTGAAAGTTCTTTATTATGATTTAAGCAACTGTGTCCTCGTGGAAGTAGGGTAGGCTGGTATCTTTTAAAGAAACGTACATGTTGCTTTGAAACAAAATGAATCTCTCATTTTCAATGTGAAAATCTCATTCTCAATGTGAACATCAAGAGAGAATTCATTACAGCCTAGGAGGGAAAAAAAGAAAGAAAAGAAAATATATATCTCAGTAAAATCAATACTAAGGGTACTTCAGTAAATATAAGTTCCACTGCGTGTGGCATTATCATTGCCTTATGAACCGGCAGCCAGACCTTGAGCACGGAACAGAAGCATAGATTATCTTATAGATTGCCGGCATTGTTTATCGTCACATGACGGACTTTTCTTACATAGAGGGATTGTGGTATTTCTTATTGATAAAGGTTCTAAGACGTCATCTCAGAATCGTAATATCAGTCAGGCTGAGCTGAATTCATGTAGAAATTCTGTTACTATCAGATTTGCGATTGTAAATATTTCAAGAAAAAATTGGGTGAAATGAATGGCATTACTTTCATAATCTGCATGCACTAACGTGCCTTGCAGAGCAAAGCCTGTGGTCAGAGGATTCTACATGAAACACTCAGAAAGTGCCTCTTTTGTCCTGCACAAGTGTCGTGTGTAAGGTGTTCTAACACACTGTTCCAAGAGCAAGGAGGGTCAGATTTGGACCACTTACACTGGCAGCTGACATCCGAGCCTCAGTATGACAGTTTTTCTTGGCTTAGCCCAGAGTTTCTCCCTCCTGACACTGTTGACATTTAGGGTCAGAGAAGTCGTTTTTGCTGGGGTTGTCCTGCATATTGTAGGATGTTTAGCAGCATCCCTGGCCTCTACCCGCTAGATGCAGGCAGCGCCCAACTGGTAGTTGTGACAAACAAAAACGTCCCTTCCCCTCCAAAACGGACTGTCTTGGGTGGTCTGGAGAGCCATTTCATTTCAGATCACACCAGGGAGACACTCATTAGTAAATTCAATTCCTCTTTGTTTTCTGTTTTCTGGAAGTCTCTAATCATAGTCTCCTTAAATCGAAAGGAGTAGGATACCAGAAAACAGGATGCCAGAGTCCAACAAAAACGTCCCCAGCCATAGCCAGATGCCCCGGGGGGGCAGAATCATCCCCTGGTTTAACCATGTTCTTTCATGTCCCCTCCTGGTGTCACCGGACATCAGGCCTCAGCATGGCTGTCCCTAAGTCCATGCAGAGCAGGCCAGGTAGAAGTGGCCTGCACAAACTAATGCCTACTCAGCAAGGGGGGTTCACTCTGTGCCAAGAGCTCCATGACCTACTCAGAGGGAAAAAGGAGCACGGAGGCGTCTCCAGTTCACTGAGGGCCCGGCCTTTCCTCCCCTCGCCACCAAACTCTGAGACAGGGTCGTTCTCTTGTCCCTCATTCAGCCAAAGATCTCTTGCAAGGTTGCAGTTAACATATGTGGAAGTTTTCAGTGTTTCATATTAAGACCAGATGGGGTTCCTCACCGTGGCATCTCAGCCCGCAGTGTGGGATCTGGCTGACAGTGGACACGCTGATGATATCCACTGAATCACCGCGCTTCCTGCAGGTGGCCAGGGGCACTTTAGGCTCTCTCTCCACCTCGCCCTCACCCCTGGCCATTTGGCAAGTATTCCGTTCCATTAAAAACTATATATATGTCATATATATATTTGAGGTGCAATATTATATAAACTGTGTATCCATTTATAATTTGTAATGGAAGAAATTAAATTAATACTTATCTTCTTTACATTCTTTATGTTTCATTAAATTGTAGATAACATTATTATATTATTTATTCTTTATTCTAATATTTTATATTAAGTTGTACATATAATCTAATGGAACCTAAGGAATGGAATGTAAGGAGCATACATACCCACAAATACACATACATACTGCAGTCCCCTTCTAGTGTTTATCTCCAGAAGTTTTTCTTCATTAAAAATAGTTCTTGGCCCAGCCCCAGTGGCCTAGTGGTTAACTTTGGTGCACTCTGCTTCAGCAGCCCAGGTTCAGATCCCAGGCGTGCATCTATACCACTCCTGTTACCCGCCATGCTGTGGCGGCGGCCCACAAAAAAAGAAAAAAAGAGGAAGATTGGCAATGGATATTAGCTCAGGGCAAATCTTCCTCAGAAAAAAGTAAAACTAATAAAAATCATTCTCCACCCACTTGCTCCTGTCTCCATTGTTTCTGCTCACACCCCACATGGGTATGGGATGTGGAAAGGACGTTCAGAGAAGAAATCTAAATGGTCAGTAAATGTGAAAAAATGGTTGATCCAACTTCAGAAGTAGTCATGGATTTGCAGATTAAAGCAGCAACTTTGGCTTGTCATATTGACAATACAAATCAAAGATTGAAACTCTCTGCTACGGGTGAGAGTTTGAAGAAGGGGGGTGTCAACACCTTTCACGAGAAGCTAAGTCAGTACTCATGTTTCGGGGACCATCTATTGGCATGTTTCAGGATTTTCAGTGTCTGTGCTCCAACCTAGCCATTCTAGCCCTAGAACGCCCTCTGAAAGAACACGCACTAATCCTTAACAGCGGTTACTCGCTGAGAATGAAAGCTGGCTGAGAACAGACGATGAAGGAAGAGTATGCCATTTCATTCTCTACACTTCATATTGTTCGGATTTTCCAAGCCGGCCCTTAACGTATTATTGTGTAAACTGAAAACTAAATAAATTCCTAGAGAGCTGGCCCATGGACTATTACTCACAATTCAGAAAAGAAGTTCAAATGACTTTCTTAAACACACAAGAATAATCTTCAACACCACTTTTGAAAAAATATATAAAATATTATAAACTCATATGATATTTTTAAAATGTTATTGTCCTAAGATTAAAAAATTAGTTATAAGTTGGAGGCAGTTGCTACAGGGAGAAGCTTAACAATTATTCGTGAAAATTTAAATTGGTACAATATTCATACTAGGCCACTTAGAAAGAAAAATTAAAATCTTTAAAAATATTCATAACTTTGACTCAGAAATTTGACTTCTAATATCAGAGGCAAAGAAATAATTTTAGAAATATAACATAGGTACAAAGATTTATGTTAAAAGATGCTCACTGCGTTGTTACTTAGAACAGAAACAAACAGAAACGGCAGGAATGTTCTTTACTAAGTGGTTGGTTAATTACATTATGGCATCATATTATGATGAAATATACTATAAATCATTAGAAATAATGTAGCCATAAGAAATATGTATTGTATTGAAAATGCACGTGGTATTTTGTTTAAAAAAAAGATTATGGAACTATATTTATAGGATGATTCATTCCAGTCTAAAGGTCCATAGTATTCTATAGGAGGTGAGATTATGGGGGGTTTTTATTTTACTTTTTGGCGTCTGTGTATATCCAAATATCTGTATTCCTGAGGAAAACAAAATTCAAAACAAACTTGGAGGCGTTCGTGCCAGGCATGCAGCAACCTTCTCCCTCCTTGACCTCCCCCACGAGAGGAGACGTTTCCACTTCTCTCGCCTGTTCACCCCGAGGAGCTGAGCTGGGGGTGGACGAGGAGGAGGCACGGCCTCTGGGAAACCCCACGAGAAGGTGACTCAACTTGTGAGTCACTGGAGTTGGCTCCGGTCTCTCTGTAGCGTGCATGTGGGTGTTGTTTGAAAGTGGGAAGCACAGGCAGATGTAAAGTCTGATGTGTTCTAAAAGTTTAAAGTCTGATGTGTTCTAAAAGTTTGATGTTTTAAAAGCAGATGAATGAAGTCGTTAAGGACCGGAGGGGAAGAAAGCCAAGAGTCACCTTCTCTAGGGTTTCAGGGATGCAAGGAATTAAAGATGATGGTGTCTGGAGTAAAAGGGAAGACAGAGGGTCTTTCAAGGGACTCAGGGTTAACCAAGTTCCCAAGATGGCCTCAGGCGCTGGGATTTCCCTCGTGAGATCCCAGAACGTGCCCTCCAGCCTAGGATCTTTTCTCCTCTTCTGGTCCTCTCCGGGTGCTGTTCCTTCCCCAGGAAGAGCAAGAGCCCCCATCTTCGTATCAGCCTTGGATAATGCCCAGCAGGCGTCCCAGACCTGCTCCCAGACTCCCACCCGCCTCTGCTCCCAGCTACAGGCAGCTCCCTTCTTTGACTTTGCTCCAACAGCATCTTGGGTCATCCCGAAATGACCGTCTTTTTCTCCATATTTCTTCTCAGTGCGCCTCATGCCTCGTTGTTTACAGTCTTCTGAACCCCCCGGGGCTGGTGGCGCAGAAGGCAAGCATCAGGTCTTAGAACAGGACATCCTGGGCCTCTTCCAGGCTCACCACTCACCATCCCCAAGATGTCAAGGCAAGTCAAGCAATGTCTCTGCCATACCTTTCCCCACCTGGAAAGTGGAGATGTGACGGCTACTTCACAAGTCCGATTTAGGAATTAGAAGTAAAGTACATCAACCCACTAGCATAGTATTTGGACCAAAAGTGTTTAATAAATGGTTCTGATTGTTATCATCATTATTTCCAGATAAATGTCCAGTGGGTAGCTCAATATGGTGTGCAAGGCTAGAAAAAAATGACTGTATCAAGAGTTTCAGGAAAATGAGGCCCCAAATGTGAGTCATGGAACATGTACCTGACTGTTGCTTTGTGGCCTTGAGAGGATTAGACTTCCAACCTTGGCTTTTTAAAAAGTATCTTAAAGATATTTGTAAAAAGACAGCAAACATAGTTGTTCCTATTACTACCTGATAATCTTTCTTAGAAAAATAATCGAATACTCAAATATGGCTTACTCTGTGCCAGGCACCATTCTAAAGTTTCATATATTTAATCTTTATTTCATCCTTTAGGACTTATTGTTCCCATTTTATGATAAAATAAGTGAGGTGTGGAGATGTTAAAGCATGTGGTCTGGCTCACAGCCGCTGAGCAGCAGAGCAAAGATATGGACCCAGACATTCTGCCTCAAAACCACGGCACCCCATCCACTCCCGGTCGCCCCAGGAGGAACCACATGGTGTCCAGGCAGCAGTTGCCAACTGCTCATCAAGTTGATGTCGTCTGCTGATGGACCACTGCTCTGTGCTGTGTATTTTGCCTGAATATTTCAACACAGGTTTGTGGCATTATTCAACATTTATGGTGCCTTAAATATTTATACTGCGCAAATTGGTTCCCCACAGACCTGTGGCTGGAGGAGGCAGTTTTATCAAAACAGCAGCACTGACAACAAACACAAAAATTCTTGAGGTTCTCAAACTATCTGGAACTTCTAAAATGAAAACCTCTATGTGAAGAGAAGCGTATACAGATTTAGTTTCCAAAATATCAAGAGGAGGTCAGTGAATAAACAACACCCAAGGTGAAAGGTTTTTGGAGTGGCCTAAATCCATTGCTCCCAAATATTGTGAAAAGTGTAGTCATATTTTTTGTTCTTTTGCCACATTATGCGTGGAGAAGCAGAATGTTCATATCCCACTCTAATTAAACAAAATGTAGAAATAGATTTGATCCTGCACCTCATGTGGCAATGAGACTCAGCAACATTATTCCTAATTTTAAGCAGGTATGTGCTTTGGAATAGACCCCAAATAGCGTTATTCAATAAAACATTTTTTTTGGAGCATAACTTCTTTTATAAAAAAATACACAGTGTAAAAAATTACTTTATGTTGATATTTTTTATTCTCATTAACTTATCATAAGCAGATTTCTCTAATTTGTTTTCTGTCCTGTACTAAAGCAAGGTGAATATGAATCAAATTTTTATCATTTCTTTAAGCAATGGATTCATCTTTGAGAACGTTTTTGGTGCTGTCTACTTTAATCTAAGGTTCCATTTATATTTCATGAACTCCTCTTGGTGTCCCATCAATATATTATAATTTAAAAATGTTTCGTGGTCAGGTAAGTTTAGAAAATGCTGATCTGGAACTATCTAAAAAGGTTTTTTTGTCGTGTAGAAAAGAGGTAAAATTTTTGTAGCTGGGAACCATTCCACCATCTGTTTTGATGATCTCTGATTAACATTGGCATGAAATGGGCTATAGCTACAAACATGATTAAGAAAAGGTCCCTAGAAGGAAAATGGTGCCCTTGGGTTTTACCCTTGGTGAGATCAGAAGTCACGGGAGAGATTGGGCAGAGGATAGATAAGAACTGACTTATATTTGGAAGGGCTCATTCTGGCCATGTTGAAAGAGAAAGTGGAAGGGAAAGGATGGAAGCACAAGGAAGGTCACTGCACTGATCAGGCAGGAGAGGAGGATGGCTTGGTCTAGGGTGATAGCAGTAGAGACAGCGGGAAGTGGCCAGACTCTGCATATACTTTGAGGTACAGGATTTGCTATAGATTGGGCATGGAGTGTGAGAAGAAGAAGGGAGTTGAGCACAGCTCAAGATCTTTGCCCTGAGAATCTGGAAAGATGGTTTTTCCATTTGCTAAGACGAAGGAGACCATGGTTGGATTTCAGGGTGATGCAGCAAAGGTTCAGTTGGAACGTTTTAAGTTTGAGTTGCACCTTAGCCATCTCACTGCAGATGCTGAGTAGGAGTCTGGCTTGTAAGGGAGAGAGACTCACCAGCACTCCAAAATCAGGGCCATTAGCATAGAGATGATTTGCCAATAAACTGGATGAGATCCCTTAGGAAAGTGGTTTTCAAACTTGACTGCACAGAGCAATCTCATGGGAAGCTTTGAAAACATACTGATGCTTCTGTTCCACCCAAGAGATTCTGATTGAATTGATCAAGAGTGCATTGAGAGTTTTCAAAACTCCCCAGGTGATTCTGATGTGCAGCCAAGGTTAAGAACCACTTCCTAAGGGGCCTAATAGAAATAGGGAATTGAGCAGAACTGAGCCCTGAGCCTTGGGCATACCAACATTACGAGGTTAGAGAAATGAGGAGTGACCAGCCAGGGAGACTGAGAAGGAGTATCAGTGAGGAACGCAGGGAATCAAGAAAGTCTGTTGCCCCGGAAGCCAAGTGGGGAAAGGAGAACTTGATCAGCTGTGTCAGATGCTGAAGACAAGTCACAAAATGAGAACTAAAAAGTGACCATCCGGATTAGTAGTGGGGAGGTTGTTAGAGTCCTTCACGGGAACTGTTTGGGTGGGCGGTAGGGATCCAAGCTTGATGGATAGGTTCAACAGAGAGGGCAAGAGGGGAACTTGATACAAGTGTAGACAACTCTCTGAAGAAAACTAGTATAAAGGGGAACAAAAGCAAGTGGGCTGGAAGGGGATATAGGATCAAGAGAGTTTGCGTGTTGGTCTGTTTCTTGAGTTTAGACAGGAATCGTGCTGCTAGTAGTCTAAACATTATAAAGATGACTGAAGAGAGTGAGAAAAATGGATGACTTGCTGGAGCCATGTCCTGGAGCATTGAGGAGGAGAGAAACCCGTGCCAGAAATGAAGGATGGCCTTGGATGAGGGTGTGGGCGTTTCACCAAAAGTATCAACGGGGAGGGCAGAGGTACAGGCCTAGCTGCATTCAGCTGGGGGGTGTGATGATGGCAGAATGCAACGTCCTCTTCTGCCTGCTTCTCTGTTCTTTGTGAAAGAGGAAGCGAGGTCTTCTGCGGTGAGTGATGATGGGGGAGGGATCACTGTTTCAGAGAGAAGGAAGCTGGGGAGCGGTCCTCCGGGAAGGAAGCGGGGGAGAGTGTGTCCCAAACTTGAGCACACATCAAGTTAGAACTGAGACTGCTGGGTCTACATCCCAGGGTTTCTGACTTAGTAGGTGATATTCATGCTGCTGGCCGGGGGACCAGGCTTTGAGAACCACTGGGCTAGGAGCTGTAGAAACCCGCCAGTCTGCGTGGAGCGCTCTCTTGAGGTGAGCTCATGATTTCTGGTTGACGCCAGGTGGCATGGGCGTTTTCCTTCAGCTGCTTTTAGCCGTGAATGCACAGGTGTGAGTTGAAAGGTGGCTCTGACCAGATGGGACTTGGGCAGGTGAGCACAAGGAAGAAACAAATATCCTCTGTTCCTAGAAAGCCTTTAGAAAGCTTACTTTAGCAACAAAATTAAAATAAGTCACCATTAATAAGAGCTTCATCAAACAGGACTGGGTAGAGACTATGCATTGCATTGATTTGTGTATTAAGAAGTATTATTTCAGGGCTAGCCTGGTGGCACAGCTGTTAAGTTCACCTGTTCCACTTTAGCGGCCTGGGGTTTGCCGGTTCAGATCCCAGGTGTGGACCTACACACTGCTTGTCAGGCCATGCTGTGGTAGGCGTCTCACATATAAAGTAGAGGAGGATGGGCATGGATGTTAGCTCAGGGCCAGTCTTTCTCAGCAAAAAAGAGGAGGATTGGCAACAGATGTTAGCTCAAGGCTAATCTTCCTCAAAAAGAAAAAAAAATGAAGCGTTATTTCACAGCTGCAGGGACTACCAGATAAAAGAAGCCATTCCAGCATTAGCCAGTAACAATTCACTGGAATCGCTGGGTTCTATTTGGGTTTCCTTTGACTTGATCGACTATGTAAAGATCGTCCATTTATATGGATATATAGATGTGTATGTACATACTATATAGTTTTTCAAAGTATGAAAAATTATGGAAGAATCACGCATGACCTCCAATTTACCACTCTGAGCCTCATTGTCTCCATCGATAAAGCTAAATAATGATGTCTACTTCAAAGGATGGTTTAAAAGTTAAATCATTAACTTTTGCTTGTGCAAGCCCATGGCCAAGTCCTTGGAGGGAGTTAGTATATGCTCACATATTTAAGTTATATAGTTTTGGTTTCCCTACAGCATTCTGGGTCTTATGCTCCTAGGGGTCTTGGCAGTCTTGCCTAGTGGTCTCAGAAGGTGGTAACTCTGTCTAAGAGGGGGCCCCAATTCTCCATCTCATCTTGCTCAAGAAGCAGAGGAAGGCTCCCAAAAAATGGCAGCTGGAGAAGAGAAGAGAGGAACTTCTGAGGCTCAAAAAGTGTGCGTGCATATACTTTTACATTTACATATATGCGTATATATGCATACTTTGTATTTGCATATATATATGAAACCATAACTTGTGTCTACATTGGTAACGGTCACGGCATCTTCTCAGCTTTTAGATGGGAAAATGGATGTTAAATTCTCCCCCTGA
The DNA here is from genome assembly GCF_037783145.1 of Equus przewalskii. Taxonomy (NCBI): domain Eukaryota; kingdom Metazoa; phylum Chordata; class Mammalia; order Perissodactyla; family Equidae; genus Equus; species Equus przewalskii. Next base: position 46,698,182 of record NC_091851.1, read on the forward strand.
CAGCCAGTCTCTGGTAAGCAAGGAGCTTTAGAGAAGGTTGGTTTCTGGAGCTTTCGGCTGTCTCCCAGTGCAACGCCATTAACTACGAGACGGGATGGAGCGCACAGTCTTCGCCTGACTCTTTAATGAGTGTCCCATAAATCTGGGCTATTCAGTAGGGGTCAAATTGATAACCACTAAGAATGAATATCAATGCCTTCTAGAGTTCCATGTGGAATGCGACTATAACTACCAAACGGCCGCTTCTTCATGGCGCTTTCAGAAAAATTGGTACTTCAAGCACTCCTAACGGCTAACGTGAAGATCAGAGATTACTATTACAGCCATGGTCAGTGAATCCAGACATAAAATCCTGCGATGGCATACTTTTTACATTGGAGAACCAGTCCTAGATTATTTGTTGATTTGAATTGACACTTAAATTATTGCTCCTGAAGTCACCTTTTGGGTGGCTTTTGGTTTTGGATCTGCAATGTTCCAACTATAACTCCTCGGGAATCCTGTCCAGCTCCCCTCAGTCTTTTCTCCCTTAAATTCTGGAGCACAGTGGGCTCGCATTTCTGATCCTTGTGCTGATGACGCTTCTGGCTCACTGGGAGTGTGGCTCAGAGGTAGGATTGGACAGACCTTGGTGTTCTCTCTGTGCAAAAAGTGATCAAAAACCTCATGAGACTTTGAAATTATTAAACTATTCCATTTGATTTTTCTTTAACTGACAAAACAGTCTGAGAAAACACTAGTTGGATAAAGGGGCACACGTGGCTCCATTCCAGCCTCTTTTCTGAGACAAACACCATCATACCCGTCATGAAACTATCTTACAGTGATCTTTTCTAACATTTTGTCTCAGAGATATGTGTTCTTTTAGAAATCAGTTCTAAAATGTTGTGTATCTTCTTTAGCGGGGTGGAGAAATCCATGCAGAAGAAAAATGTTGTTTATGCCAATTGGAAGCCCCACCAGTGAGCCTTAAGGGAAAGGAAGGACCTTCTTTAAAGGAAAGTGAAAAGAGAACGATCATGTTCTTTTATTGCAAAGCGCCAGTGGTGGGGATTTGCGCTGAGAAGTAAAGCAGTGATAATAAGTAATCATTATAGTTGTAGTGGGTTGCTGTGTGGCTCCCGATTATTCACTGCCCTCTCTGGACCAGGATTATACATCCTGCCCGCATTAACAGCAGGCTTGGTCACTGGACTTGCTTTGGCCAATAAAGTATGAGTGAGAATGGTGTAATGCCACCCTCCTAATCATGGCACAGAGTCCACAATGTTGCCCAAATCCTATGCTAGGCTCTGGGTCCCATTGTGCTCTCCCTCGCATCACCAGTAACCAAAGAAAGGGCCATGTGGGCAGAGCTGCAGAAGGCCCACGGGTAACACGGGGAGAGCGAGACCTCATCATTGCTGACCTCTGAGATGCTGGAGATATTTGTTACCACAGCAGAACCAAAAGAAATCTAACACAATCATAAAATTAATTTTTTACTGAATCAGCCATTGGTCCAAGCGCATTTCTTGTAGTAACTCATTCAGTCCTCACGGCGACTCCATGATTTTTCCTGTTTTACAGATGAAGTGACTAAGGCCCAGAGGTTAAGTAACTTGTCTCAGGTGACCAGGCAGTAAATGACAGCACCGTACCCATAACACAAGCAGGCTGGGGGGTCTGGTCCATGTTGATGCATGACAGGGCAGCTTCTGGAAGGATCTTCAAATGCAAGGGATGGTCTCATTAGAGGAGTGAAGTCACTTCTCAAATAAGGGAAGAAACTGGAAACCCAGTGACCCAGAGCCTGGCCTCTGATTTGGGAATCATTTTGGAGTCTACGCCACGATTAGCAGAGTGAGTTACGAAGATAAATTTAGAAGACGGGAAACCTTGCGGGTTCCTTCAGCATCCAAACCCCACACGCCAAGAACGTTGAATTCCAGATAAAGTGCAACTGACACAGGTGGTCAGGAGAAGTACCAGATTATACCCAGGTGTTTTTCTTTTACCAACTGATTAGTTTGTAATAACAGTTTTCTTCCCAATAAAAAGAGTTCTATTCTTTTTTTAATAAACTTTTTATTCTAAAATAATTTTTAGATTTACAGAAAAATTGCAAAGACAGTACAGAGAGTGCCTCGATGCCCTTCACCCAGCGTTAACCCCGGCAGAGCCATGGGACCTTTTTCAAAACTAAGAACGTAACTCGGTACGCTGGGACTAACCAGACTCAGGCTTCAGGCAGACGTCACCAGTTTTCCAGTGCCGTCCTGTTCTGCTCCAGGATGCGGCCCAGGATCCCGCCTGACATTAGCCATCACGTCTCCTTCGTGTCTCATCCTCCCCATCTGCTCTGTGGCCATGCGGTGGGTCCTGGAGGAAAAGCCAGCAACAGGGTGGGAATCCTGTCTGTGGACCCAGGGCCTTCACATCTCAGCTGACTCACTTTTGACCTTTTGCGATTTGTTTAAAAAGTTCTAGTTTAATCTTCCTACAAGCTTCTATGGCATTTGCCCCAGGCAAGCAAATGCTCGGTCCTGTTCCCCGGGGTGCCTGTCTCTCTCCAGACTTCAGGTTGGCTATTTGCTTTACAGCTTCAGTCCTCTGACGGGTGTGAGAAATTCACGCACTTTCAGTTCTTCCAGCTTTTTCCCTCTGAGGATGGGAGCAACACTCATTCCAGCTCTCCACAACTCCGAGCTGAAGCCAGTGCACCTCTGTCCTTTGAACAGAAAGCACAGCTTTGCTCCAGAAATGTCAGTACTAGGGAACACACTTTAAGAGGCAAGTGGACCAATGCTAAACATGTCCGTAGAAGGTTGTTCATCAAATCTGATAACAGCGAAGAACTGGAAACAACATAACTGCTCACGGATAGGAGGCTAGAGAGGTAAATTATGGTCCAATTACGCATTTGATTGCTCTGTGCCACTCAGTGATGTGGAGCTCTGTGACCATCGACAAGGTTGAATCCCTCTGGTGGATACAAGGTGAGAATGCAGACTCCAATTGCCTGTCAGCCTACAATCCCAGGCACTTCCGCTTGGATGGGCACATGCCTGGATGCACGTCCCTATCTGGGTGCGGCTGGAGTTTGTGGTAACTGAACATACTTCACAGAAACACTAAAAGCAGTTGCCAGTTGGTGGCGGGATTCTAGAGGACATCTTACTTCATGCTTTTCTTCACTGTTGGATCTTTTAGAATATGTATTTAGACATGAACATGCATTTAGAATGAACGTAGAAAAAGGCTATTTTCATTTTTGAGAGGAGGGGAAGGCAAAGACTGCTACTATTTTCATTTCGGGTCCTGCTGCCCAGGAGCTGGGACGCATGTTCCAGAGCAGCGCAGAGGAGCACGGCCCAAGAGCAGTAAAGGCACCTGTGAAGACTCCGATGCCTCTTGTCTCGGAATCTCCAAAGCATAGGAGCGAGCTCACGCAGCGTCCGCGCAGGCTCCGGAGTCCTCCGGACCGCAGTTCAAGACGCGTCTTTGCCGCTCAGGAGCCAGGTGCTTTAGAAAAGTAACTTCAGTTCTCAGAGCTTCGGTTTCCTCTTCCCTCACCGGTGAGAATCGTATCTTCACAAGGCTGTTGTGAGCATTTAATGAAATAACGCGTGTTCGGCCCTTCACACAGTACCAGGCACTCAGTAAATGCTCAATAAACGTGCATTAGAATCCACATGAAGCCTGGGTTAAGCCTGGTGTGGTAAATATGCTTCTCCAGATGATGGGATGCTGTTCTACTAAAGGATGGATTTCCTGGCAGGGTCCCTGGCTTGTTCACTTCTAGAAATTTCTGAACACCCTCCATGAGCACACTGGCCTGTGCTTGGTGAAGGTGGCTTTGACTCATCCCTGAGGCTGCCAGGATGGCGGGGCAGCTGCTCGCCGCTGGCTCAGGGTGAGGAGTTGGCATCCAGCCTCATCCTTGGCCTGGACAGTGCCACAAAGAGTGCCCAACCAGGAATAAATGCCCTAATTTTCTCCCTTTTGAGAAGAAGACGACAGATACCAGGCCCTCTCCTGTGTCCACAACGTATCAATTAAACCCAATAGAACCGGTGCGGGAAGTAAAGAAATCGTTAACAGCATTCTGGCCTGGACGCTTCTGCACAGGCCACTACAGACAGCTATTGTGCTGGCAGCACAAACAGGGCCGAGAGGCACCCCACCGAGGAGACTCCTCCTCTCTTCCAAACGACTGCCAGACAGGGATCAGCTTCCACCATCACAGGAACACACAGCACAACCCTCCCTCCGTCCCCAGCTCACCCTGGGATTGTCAACATGCAGTTTGAGACAGAAGCCACATTTACGTAAACGAATCAGACAAGTCACGTTGGCAGATGTTGTGCAAACATGGTCATTTTATTTCTTTTCCATTTGAAATCTGAGCAGCTGGGGGAGACAGCAGCACACGTGGTTGGCTAATTTCTATACTACGCATTTACTAATTGATTCTTTTCTTTAAAACCACTTTATAGAGGTATGATTGACATGTAAAAAGCTGTACGTATTAAATGTATTCAACTCGCTAAGTTTGGAGATAAGTATATGCCCATGAAACCATCACCACCATCAAGACCATAGAGGTAACATCTCCTCCCAAAGTGTTCTTCTGCCCCTTTATTATTATTAATTTTGTGGTAAGAACACAATGTAAATTCCATCCTCCTGGAAAATTCCAAGTATATGATAGAGTCTTGTTAGCTGTAGTCACCAGGCTGCAAGTTAGATCTCAGAACTCACTCATCCTGTACCGCTGAATCTTTGTACCCGTGATCGGCATCTCCCCATTTTGCCCTCCCCGGCCCCTGGCAATCACCATTCTACTCTCGGCTTCTATCACTTTGACTACTTTAGATTTCAAGCGTTTGAGGGATACCATGCGGTATTTGTCTTTCCGAGTCTGGCTTACTTCACTTGGCATAATGTCCTCCAGGCCCATCCACATTGTTTACATCATTTTCTCTGGGAGAGGGCGTGGGTCGTGACCTCCCATTCCACCAGCTTGCTCATGTTCTCTTAAGCGATTCTTCCGGGGGCCCTGAAATCGTCGTTCCCCATCTGCAAAGCCCTCGTAAAGACTGTAGGGAGCTCAGATCACTTCCCTGCCCTTCTGGACTTCTCCACAAAAGTGAGTGGATCAGACCACTGTTTAGGTGGAAATGTTACATGACAAGTCATCACAGAGTATCGGTGATGTCAACATGCAAGACATGATTGGCAGGTGCAGCACAGCAGTGTGAGGGGTAGGCCCCGGCCGATGGCCACTTACACTGGAAAAACTCCATCACCTTGGGTAGCCATTTGACCTTTGACACTCTGATTCTTTTGGGCCTCAGTGTAAAGTCCTCCTTTGTGAAGGACTTGCAGTTTGCAATCTCAGGCTGTGGTACGAACCACATGGATGATCCCCATTGGGTTCAGCGCCCAGCACAACATGAGGGCTCAGAGCACGTAGATCGCTGTTCTGTTCACGGCTGCTTCAGGACAGAAGGGAGGGAGGTTGCAGTGGGCTGCAGGTGCACATGGGCTTTCGGCAGGTCTTGAAGGATACCAATGTGCACAACAGGGACGTCGAGTCATGGTTGGATGGGCACACAAGGCTGCTTTCTGGAGAGACACGAACCAAGTCAGGGACAGCGAGGCAGCCTCCCCAAGAAGCTGGGATGGAGTGGAAGAGAAGCCTGGAAGACTCTAGATGGGTAGAAGGATGCTGGTCAATGAAGGCCTCTGAAAGCAGGGTAAGACTTCGGCCCTTACCTTTCAGCCCAGCAATGGGACCAAGCAAGCGTTAGAGAGACTGGTTAGGAATCTGATCAAATAAATCGTGACCAGTGGCCCTGGGGCTGGTCTAAGACAGCGAGATGAGAGGGGAGAGGAAGAGTGTAGAGGAAGGGCTGTCTACAAGTGAAAAAACGAGCCCCAGTTAAAAACCTCTGGGAAATGTGTGGTAAGTGGGGGAAATGCACTTGACACGTTGTAAGATACACATGCCAAAGCACTGTGTCCATCACAACCAGATCATCAGTAAAGAAAATGCATGTTGACTGAGGACATGGTTGGGGGGCAACCTTCAAGATGGTTATCTCGTTTGCTCAGAAACTTACAACACTGAATTGGAGTGAATCACGAATATCAGAGTCAAAATGAAATTATGTGAGATTTAATTTTCCACTCGCTTTTTAAATGCATTTGATCTTAGAAGTCAGTAAAACCTCAAATATTTTAAAATGCCAAGTAATGTTTTCTTTAATTTTCTTCCAACAATCCCTTCCCAAGATGTCTATTTTGTATAGGCATTTCAAAGTCTCAAAAATTTAGAAGGTCTTACTTTTAAAAAATGTAGAAAGAGAAGGATTTCCATCAGAAGCTTCTGCAGCTAAACACCATTAATGTCATATCTGAAAAAATTGGTGTATTGAAAGCTCTTCCAAGCATCTAGCAATTTTGATGCAAAATTTCTTTCTGCACTGATGAGCCCTCTTGACTGACAATAGAGTAACTTTTTTTAAGAGAACACCTTGCACCAGCATCTTAAAATCATTAGGAGAAATGGGATAAAATGTTCATTAAAGGTGATGAGGGAATTTAGATGAGACCTACAGTAGCCTGGATGAGAAAGCACCAAATCAAAGAGATCAGAGAGCGGGCGGGCTGCTCTCCGCAATGCTGCAGCTGGAAGGAGCTGCTCAGGTAAGGGCTTAATTAGGGCTGTCAGTCACACTAATTGCCTATGGTTAAATGCATGAGTCAGCAGGGCCACGTGTTTGCCCAGTGACAGGCCTGGCCCCTTGATTGTGAGCTCAGGATCAGGCAAGAGGGGCAAGTGGCCCTTGATGTCCGTCTACAGATACTTTCCTTTGACACCCACATCAGTCATCTGCTTCCCCTAAACAACAGGCACTCGGGTGTATCATCATCAAATCGTGAGCTGGAAGAAGCTTCCAATTAGCCCTTATTTGATTTCCATGCTTCCAAGGTGGGGCTAAGGATTTCCATTATTAATAAGCAAAGCTCCAGGGATCCACTATGAACGGTTAGCTGACTTCTAATGCTACCCGCTCCTTGTGTCTCTCTTGAGTGTCTCAACGTCCTGTCTCTCCACAGCCCAGGTCCACTCCCGTTGCCCCAGCGGGTGGGCATCTGTGGGGAGGTGTTGCTGGCTGAGGTCTCTCCCAGCATTTGTTTTCCGTTCCAAGACTATGGCTTTATATTTGCCAAGAAGTCCCCCACCACCTCCACATCTCTCATCTCCACAGACCTCCTCGTTTCCAAACCTAACCCAAGCTTGAGGGGGAGATCGATCTCCAGTCCTTTGATGGCTGGCCCTCCCCCTCCCTCTGCCGCCCCCCCCCCCCCCGGAGGAGAACACCCAGCCCTCCACTTGGTGCCATCTTAGTTCATTTGTACTTCACTCCAGCACTTCACACACTCTGCCCACGGACCATTTGAATCCAACTGAGTGATGCGCTCCCTGAAGGCAAATATCTGTGCTTGGTTCCTCTCTGTGGTCGCCATAATATTTTTTAAAGCACTCTGTATTTTCAAAAATATTTTAAAACACAGAATAGATGCTCAGAAAATGTTTATTGGGTCAAAGCGAGTGGGTATTGTGGGGCAGAACCAAAAGTCCTGAGGAGGCAGGCTGCAGAGAATCCCAAAATGTCTGTTTCCATCTGGGTGGCTTCAATAGGATAACAAATAAAGCAATAAAAATGTTAATCTTCCCAGCCCCGCCTTCAGCCTCACGGAGCCTACAGGCTGTGACAGCAATAAAATAGGTGGAGAAGCTAAAGGAGAAAACATAAATTAGGTCATGAGAGGATAAAGAGACGGATTTTCAATAGGCTTCTACCTTGGAGTTGGGAGGGTCTAAATTAAATGGATCATACGAAATTCAATAAACAAGGATTGTGGATGGCAGATGATTTATCCCATTCTAATTTGAATTAAACTCGAGCATCAATAACACCCCTGACCCAAAGGTTATTAAAAGACAGCTAATAACATGAACTGAACCAGCACATGTTGTATATTATTGCTGAGAATTTAGGACTCAGGCAGTTAGGGCTGGGCAATTGATCGCCTGAAAGATAAATTTCATCCTTGGTGAAATGACCTCGGGAGAAGCAGCTGGCAAGGTCCCCAAGCCACCAGCCTGCAGCCCAGAACCCACTCACGTGTGAGCAGGACAGTGGGAACGTGGCCTCAGCTTGGGGAGACTCTAGACGCTTTCTTCCTGCCTGTAGGTTTCTGGCCTTCCTCCTCTTAGAGATGTTACTTTAGGAAACCTGCATTGTAAACTCCCTCTCTGTCCCTTTGAAATGAATGCAAATTTTTCCCCAGCCTCTTTCCTGTTTACAATCCAGGAAATATCTTTCTCTGGAAGCTGGGAGCCATCTCTTTGAAAGGCCAACAGGGAAGAAGATGGCACACTTGTCTCCCAGTCTCTCTAGGAACGGAGGAGCCTACCTTTCACAGGCGCCAGTCAGTGTATGCGGACACAGGCAGCAGAATCGCAGAGCAAACGTTTGCAGGCTCAGGAATAACTCACTGTGCTGCGCACACCCCACCAGTTACCTCCCCACTGATGTCCTCCTGTACTTAACCACTGGCTCGGCCCAGGGCTTGAACACCCACCACCTCTGTTTCAATGGAGCTGCATTCCGCCCCTCCTGCAATAGTCTTGGGTGAAGTCTCGCTCATCTCGCTTGTCTGCTTAACTTCGTCTGCTGCAGTTTTCGCTCTGACACATGTCTGGAGCCATCGGTGAAACCATTGGCTCTGTGGGGGACTGGAATTGGCCACCCCAAGATACATCTCTTTGGCATGAGGATTATTTTGGGCTGGTTACTTTTAAAAACTGCAGACATGAGAGAAACTCTGAAAAGTAGAATTTACTTACCCTTTTTTAAGAGACATTCACATTTGTAAAGGAAATCTCCATCTGTAAAGGTGTCTCCCTCTCTGCACCAGGAAGAAGAGGGGATGACCTTATCTCTAGAAACTCAACAATGCGGAAGGCGAGTACTCAAATCTGCATAACAACCTGACTCTTGTTTACTGTGCTTTTCTGGTAATCTCCCATAACTGACTCACCCCACCCCCAACATCCTCCTTTGCCTTTAGCTGAGGAGGGTATTTAAGAGAAGAACCTCCACCATTTTGAGGAGTTACTCAGTTTTTCTGGGTCTCTCCCATGTATACATGTTATAAAGCCTTGTTTGATTTTCTCCTGTTATTCTGTCTCATGTCAATTTAATTCGTTGTCTAGCCAGAAGGACCTAGAGTGGGTAGAGGAAATGTCTTCCTCCCCTACAGCTCTGAGCCCCCACCTTGGCTCTCAGAGTCCTCAGTGCCCTATGTATACAACACATGTGTGCTGGCCAGTTAACCCAGGCCTGTTGCTTCTGTTTGTATCAGATGATTCTGACTGTGTTCAAACGTGAAACAGACCAAACCAATCACACAACTGGGCCTGGCAAATCTCAGGAGAACCTGGATGGACTGGACGGACATTTGCTTCCCAGACCACTTTATCCCTATGCCAGGCTAATTGCAAGCTCCTGCCATGGGTTTGGAATAGTCACCCTAGTCATGCGGTTTGATGGGATTTTGCTTTTTGGCACCGTTTAGGCGTAACATCAGCAGAGTCTGACTGCATCGTGAAAACAGGGGTGCTCTCGAGCACTCCTCTCTTCCCAGCACTCGCTCCTTTAATCTTTCAGGACTCTGGGAAAATACTGTCATCTCCACTTCACTGATGAGGAAGCCAGGCACAGACAGACTGAGCGTCTTGCCCAAGGTCACATGCATGGACAATGCCGGAGTTGGGATTCAATCCCAAGAAGTCTGGCCCCCTGGTCTGAAGGATTTCACAATGGAATGTAGCAAGGATTTAACTTTAAGAAGTAGGAATTCCAGTGACTCTGATGACAGGGAGGATATCTAGAGAGCTGGCAGGACAGCTGGGTGAGAAACTGGTTTCTGAGTGACCCAAGGGGACTTCAGCTGGAGGGACACACCTCATGGCAGAGCCCTGGAGGAAGGGGCTGTGCATTTTGTGTCCATGACGGGCAGAGTGTTGACTGAGGAGTAAGTGGGGGATGGGTTATGGCAGGACCAATGAACTCAGCTGCCTCACTGAATTTGGCAAGACTTCAGGACCCCCCTGTTGGTGCAAAATCAAGGGGACCCAGCCCCTTCCCACAACAGGACATTATTTAACCTTGGAATATCAAAGGTTTTGGTGCCTCAGCAATTGGGAAAGAACCAGTACTGCGCCAACATGGTGGTGCCCAGTGGAGGCTCCATGGAGGCAAAGATGGCACAGCAACAATGTCTGGCGGGAGGAGTCTTGCTTATGAGCATAAAGGAGCGCCCACCCACCCGGGGACTTCTAGGTACCCTCGCAGAGGGACTTTCCAGGAAGTTAAAGAGAGCGTAGGAACCACTGACGATTGGGGCTTTTTTTTTATTACTGTCTCTCCTTCTGTACTCAGCGGCTGGTGAGAGCTGGAGGAGCAGCTCTGGTGTCTTTTTATCAGCAATTTCACCCCCACTCACCAAGAGTGGGAGGCATCCTCATGAATTATGGCTGTGCCTCCCATTAGTCAAATCAAGACCACTGCCTCTCGTGTGCCACCTTTCCAGGCCTCGGGTGGTATGGGATCTGTTGACAGAGGTTGAAATTCACCAGGAGATTCGCCGGTCAGTCAGTGAAACTATTACCTGTTCATTTGATAAGAGAAAATGAAATTATTCAGCTCCCAATAACAGAAGCAGCATCCCAGCTATAACAGCAGAGTAATTGTTTTACAATTAAGGCGTGCCCAGAATGTACATCACTGAGTCATTTTAATAATGTGTGCATTGAGTCGCTTATTTTTTTTCCCAAAGAGAGGCAATTCAAATAAGTAATTTAGTGGTAGAAATAAACTATGAATTTAATTTATATGTTCATTAATTGTACAATTAAACGGAATACTAATTGACTGTAGAATTATAGCTGAACGGAACACTGCACTGGGGTAATTAGTTCTCATTCTGTTTTTCATTGTGAACATAATTTTTGGTGGTCTCATCCTACCCAATTAGGTTTTGTTTGGCTTTATGGGAGTATAAATCATTCTTCTAGCACAAAGATTTAATCCCCCCAGTACAGCTGGCATGTTACTCCCTTGTCACAAAAGGTTATCTCTTCAAAGGAAAGGACATTGGTTACAGTAGTAGTTGGGAATGGGCAGACTCTGGGCTGTTCTGTGATGTCTAATGTATTCTCTGTGGAAGGAGGAGCGGAGGCCAACAGCTCGGGGCGCTGATGACAGCATCTTTGTTCTGCCACTGCCTCCAAGAGTGGCCGGGAGTCTGGGTGATGTGCTCACCACTTCTACAGTTTTCACCCATAATTAATAGCACACACTGCCATTTTTTAACGATGATCTCTTGGAGCCCATACAGGCTACAAGCTGTGATACTGAGGAGGACTGAGAGGCAGGAAAAGGGTGTATGCAGAAAACATAGTGTCTTTTCATGGAAATAAAACGGCTGCAATAAGCAGATGGCCGTGGGCCTTCCCAGGGTAGCTTCACCGGGAGCTCTCGCCTTGTGCTGATTTCATCAGCCAAGAGAGGGTCCAGTTTCTCTCAACTAATTCCTGCTTCAACTCTGTCTTTCTTTTCCCAGCTGCTCAGAAAGAAAAAAAAGGAAAAGGAAAAAATGGGAAGTGGTGGCTCTCTTATGATGTTGGGAACTTACCTTCTCCGTGTGAGAGCAGATGGAAGCCCATCACAGAGACCTGTGCACGCACCGTTGGAGGCACCGGCCTCTCGCAGGGGTGTGGGCAGCTTGTAAAAATGCAGATTCCCAGGAGAGGTGGCTCTCCCATGAAGCTGAGGAAGCTTAAATTTCAGGGCTTACCTTGGGCACAGTCCCTGCACGTGGTGGAACATCAGATGTGAAAGCAGGAAAAAGGAAAGCACTTTTTCCTTAACAGAGTGCTTCTGTGGGACCATGTTTATTGGAGTCACCCAACAGATCTCAGAGAACGCCCCCGACACTGTTATGGTTACTGGGAATATAGCAGCGAACAAGACAGGCCCAAATCCCTGCCCCATGGCGTCCGCTGCCTTCAGCTGAGACCACAGCCCATGGGGAATGTGGCTAAGGGCCCAGGGTGTGTTTCAAGGGCCATCCCGTGAGCCTCCTCTGCTGGCCCTGATGCTGCAGGAGGGGAACCCAAACGGAGCTCCCTGCATTAGTCTCCTTGCTGCTGTAGCAAATTACCACTGACTCGGCAGCTAAAACAACACAAATTTATTCTTTTACAGTTCCAGGTCTTAGAAGTCTGACGTGGTTCTCTTGGGGCGAGATCAAGGTGTCGGCAGCTCTGGTTCCTTCCAGAAGATCCAGGGGAAAATCCAGTTCCATGCCTTTCCCAGCTTCTGGAGGCATCTGCATTCCTTGGCTCGTGGCCCCTTCCTCTATCCCCGCCCCAGTCTGCTTCCGTCCACTCATCTACTCTGGACTTCCTGTCTCCCTCTTCCACTTAAGGACCCTGTGGTGACTTTGGGCCCATCCAGGTAATCGAGAACACGCTCCCATCTCAAGATCCTTGATTTAATCGCACCCGAATAGTCCCTTTTGTCCTGTGAGGTGATCTGCCTCCAGGGGGTTGGAAGGTGGACATTTGTGGGGGCCGTTCTTGTTCCTACCACGCTCCCCTTGGGGAAGGAGGTACAGACTAGCGAGTCTCAGACTTGGGAGAACAGACCTTCCTTCTGGGATCCTTTGAAAACATAGTGTTCACTGTTCACTTCATCCCCCCATCGGTTCCCAGTTGACACTGAAGTAAGGAAAGTGGCGCTCAGGAGCCGCGGCATTGCTCGAAGGCTGAAGTCCTTCCTGCCCCCTGGAGAGGCTCGGGAGGCACAGTCTTTGGTGTCTTGTTTTTATTGCATTGGACCATGAGAAGGCAAATCCCCACAGAAGTGAGTAACTATAGCCACGGAAGTGAGAGGGACGGCCTTAAAGGTGGTTATGTAATCCAGGATGCGGAAATTGCTCAGAACATCACTGACTTTGCCACAAAGGTGTTGATGTGACAGGATATCAAACTAGAACGTTTCTGAAGTGACTAGCTTGCATAAAATGTATAATTGTACATGAAACTTCATCAAACAGGCGGTCGCTGTTGGTTCCTGAATGTCAATAACTAGGCATTTGACAAAGAACACAGCTTATCCCTCAGAAATCCGTTGTGTGCACACACCAATGATCTGCACATCCTCCCCGCCAGCTGCCGCAGGCCAGTCACTTCTTTTCTTGGTTCCCAGGTACTTAGCACCTTCTAATACACTATAATACACCTGTTTTGTTTATCATCGGTCTCCACCATACAGTTGGGGATTTTGTGTTTTGTTTTCTATCCCAAGAACCAGGAAAGAGCCCGGTATGTAGAAGGCAGCTGGTTAATATTTACAGAATGAATAAATTATTTATGTCATGTGATTAGTATACTGTATTTAGCATAAAGGAAATATTCTATTATAGTATTAAACCTGGACTTTTGTTGCTGTTTGGAGGATAAGATTTTTTAAAAATGTAAGCCAAGCTGGGATGCTTTAGGACTCTCCCGAGTTCAACCAGGCCACACCGTGGGGATTTAAGATGGTAGCTGGTCAGCCTGCTTCCCGAAATCAGGCTTGCTCACATTCCCACCAAGATAGTCAGGAAGTCACAGAGGAAAATGGAGAATTTGAGACGCTCTGGCACAATGCTGATAAAAAAGTTGAGGAAATGATTTTATAAAATGGATAATTATAGATAAGAAAACCAATGCTAAGAATTATGGCTATTACTAAGAAAAATGCCAGAACTAGCAAAACAGAATTAATCACCAAGGACATAATTACAGAAAAATTGCTGGACATGCAATAAAGACCTGAGAACACAGGCGATAATTCTTCACTACATTCCAAGGAGACCCAGTCAGAATGGGCCAAGTTTAGACACGTTTCAGCAGGCATTTAAAATGACAACATAAGAGAAATGCAAAGACCATTTTTAGAAGGAGAAAGTATGGTCGCATAAAAACAAACACAAATGCGTGTGGTCTCAGGTTGCTCTCCTGCCACACTCCTGCCAGAGGGGAATAGTGCAGCAGCTGTAATTTACGAAGAAAAGGGAAAAATCCAAGAACCTACACACTGCCAAGTCTTTCCACGTGTGAGGGTGACACTTAGGTTGTCTCTGAGATCCACATGCTCACAAATCCTACCACCCAGATACATTTTCTCAAAAGAGTCACAAAAATGTCTACTTCAGCCTCAATAAAAGATAAATTTAACAATTCAGGATATAATCAGAGACTTGAAAAAATCCATTGTACAAGTACCCACCAGCTAATTGGATCCACTGCTGAATCTAGCAGGATGGTTCTCAATGCTGACGTCATCTAGGGAGCTTGCCTGCCCTCAGAGATTCTGACTCTATCCTGCAGCCAGGCCAGGGAACAACTCTAACAGCCAATGAGTAGCTATTAAAATTAAATAATTTTCTCGTAAATTACTCTCTCTCTCATCCAGAGTGGTCGAAATGCACCAAGATGTGAAATCAATTGCATCTGCCTTGCAGGAAACTGGGTGAGCATTCCATTCTCTCTTCTCTTTTGCCTTTTCTAGGTTTTTAAAAGAAAAACTCTTTTCAGTGAAAACAAAACAAAACAGAAAACTTCACAACAAGAGAAGAACCAAGGTTTTTGGGTCAGAGTGACCTGATACCAACTCATTCTAGCATTCAGTCCTAATTGGAACAGAAAACTCTGTATTTCTATCTGGCTTTTGCAAACTTCTTCAAGTGTTAACTTCTAAATCTTCTCTGAATCTTCCCTTCTGTGTCACACTCAGTCAAAATAAATCTTTAATAAAAAGACTGAAAATAACTTTTGTCTAAGAGACTCCTGGAAACTGTGGAAGTTGATTTGCAGCTGAAAAAATAAACAAACAAACAAACAGAAGAGGTTTGCACCTGCTGAGCTGTGGGCCTTGCTGGCTCAGCCGCCTGTGCACCTTGAGACTCAGGGCACACTGCTTAACTAGTCTCAGCCTCCATCTCCTCATCTCAGAAGTGGAGAAGACAACATCTACCTCAAAAAAGCAAAGACAGAAATAAAGTAATTTGAGGAAAGGTCAGAGAGCCTCCTTGCAGAGTGGTGGCTGAAAGACTGTGCTGGGTGAGGGAGCATGTGTCTTCACCTTAACATCTATGGTAAAGATCATTCTGGAATAGTTCTGCCACTAAGCGGGACTATTCGTGTTTTATTAACCTCACATTTCAACAAACCATCAAACCAACAAAGCTTCGTGGGTCAGGAGATCCTCAAGGCCACCTCGGGTTCAGTGATTCTCTGGGACTCAGAGAACTCAGAGAAGCAGCGGTCTCACAGTTATGGTTAACACAATGGAAGATGCAGATTAAAATCAGCCAAAGGAAGCCACGCACAGGTCAGGGTCTAGGAGAGACCGGGGGCGAGCGCCCAGTGGCTCTCTCCCCACGCAGTCGTGGAGAGTGTTGACTTCTCCAGCAGTGACGTGCGACAACATGCAGACAGCGTAGCCAACCAGAGAAGCTCACCTGAGCCTTGGTGTTCAGGAAGTTTGCTGGTGGTTGGCTGCATAGGCAGCACTGACCAACCATGTGGCTGACATTTAGCCTCTAAGTCCCTCCAGAGGTTGAGCTGAATCAGCATGGCCCATGCCCCGCAGTAAAT
Organism: Equus przewalskii; assembly: GCF_037783145.1. Lineage (NCBI taxonomy): Eukaryota > Metazoa > Chordata > Mammalia > Perissodactyla > Equidae > Equus > Equus przewalskii. The sequence continues at coordinate 46,713,951 of NC_091851.1, forward strand.
CCCATTGTCAGCACAGGCTGTCTGCTGTGACCCAAGGCCCCAGGGTAAGCAGAGACACTCTTCTTGGGCAAGACATTCCAAGTGTGGGGAGCTCCCCTCCCAGGAACTGGGAACAGGCCAGACCCCTCTTAGGCAAGGTTAATCCCCTACCGCATATTTCTTGTCAGAGATTCACTACTTGAAAAAGTCAAGACGTAAGTGATAAAGACCCATAAGCAAAATGCTAGAAGGGAATCCAGGGTCCTGGGAGATAGCTGGCTTTGGAAACAATTGCTAACACTTCTGAGAGAACTTTTGTGTCTTAAATCAGTCAGGACATTGTGGAAACTACTATGATCGAATGTCCTCACTATGTGCTGAGAGGTGATCCCTCGGACTTTCCAGAGCCGGTGGTCTAGACCAGAGGTCAGCAAACTTTCCCCGTAAAGGGCTAGATGATAAGTACTTTTGGCTTTGCAGGTCACGTGGTCTTTCTCACAACTACTCCACATGCCGGAGAAGGGAAGCAGCCATTGACAGTGTGTAAACAAACCAGCGTGGCTAGGTTCCAATAAAACTTTATTTCTGGACTCTGCAATTGTAATTTCCTATAATTTCCACACATCATGAAATACTATAGTCCTTTTGGTTTCTTGAATAAGTGAAGCACAGTGGATTTTGAAGGCTGTGAAACTTCTGTATGAAGCTATAATGGGGGATGCATGTCATTACGTATTTGTCAAGATTTATAGAATGTACAATACAGAGAGCAAACTTCAATGTAAACTATGAACGTTGGTTAATAATGGTGTGTCAGTAAGTGTTCACAGATGTAGAAAATATACCACACTAATGTAAGATGTTAGCAGAGGAAAGTGTGTGCCAAGACTGGGGTGGGGGGAGGGGCAGGTATATAGAACTCAAGGTACCATCTGCTCAACTGTTCTGTAAACCTAAAACTATATGAGAAGCTAAGGTCAAAAAAGTGTTGAAAACGTTCTTAGCTTGTGGGTCAGACGGAGTCACGTGGTGGGTCGAGTTTGGCCCATCCTCACCGACCCACAGACAAGCCAGGAGAAAAGCTCACACATACACCTATGTGGCTGGTGAATGGGGCAGACAGATGTTGCGGGAGGTCGCTTGGGCAGGGGAGGCAGTGAGCAGAGTCAACGTGGGGACCCAGAGAAGGTTCCGGACAGAGGACACTTTGGTGAAAACTCTAAGTCCAGGATTCCCTCTCCTTTTTGATCTGTTTGCTCAAGATCTAGTTTAGAAATGCAGCAACAGCACGAAGCTGTGAACGACCTGAGAATCCACACAACGTGTGCACGAATGATTTTGGCTTCCACGGAGCTGGGAGAAGCCACCGTTCCCACTTGCTCTTGGTTTAAATAGCTATATTATTTGCAGCAAAAACTTACAAACCAGGCCTCAAGGGAGACAGGAATTTCTTCAGATATTGTGCTGCCTTTAATAAGCTGCTCACCCTTCTCACTTCTTGAAGATGGAACAATCAATAAAGCATCCCTTGAACAGTGTAATAAGCACAATTCATTTGGCAAACATGTATTGAGTGTCCACTGTGTGCTCGCTGCTCTCCCGGGCTGCAAGAGCTTGTGGCAATTATGAGGTGATGTCAGAAATGGCTGGACCGGATCTCCAAGTAAGAGAAAGAACGAGCGGTGTCATATTGATTTCATGGAATGTTTGCTAATAGATTTTAATGTAACCCAACGTTCTTCCCGTGTGGCCGCCCAGCGCCTGCTTAACGGTGGTCTGTGGCTGTTTCGTCTGCCTTGCTGTATGCATCAAATGATGAGAACACATTAATCTGCACCCACTTGACAAGATATTCATTTACCACTTCTAATATTCTCATTATGTCCCCCAAGGGCTCGACCCAGTTCCGTAAAGTCAACAATGAAGCCGGTTGCCCCCAGGAAAGAAGAGAACAGAGACCCCTCTGATTCCCCAGGTGGAGGTGGTCAGCAGAAACCAAGTCAGATTCTAAAACCTTTCTCTCAGTGTTTGCATTATTCTCTCTCCTTGGGATCCAGAGGGATCAGAGACCTAATTAGAATTTCTACTCCCGAGTTGAGCATTACTCCAATTACGTGGTCAATAACTCATTGCAGATGGATTTAAATGCTACTAGGGGGTTTTCTGTTTTTCTCCGTCTCTGAGGCAGTGAGAACTGTGTGTTGTTCCACGGAGGCCCCTTCCCCAGGAAGAGCCTGCTACCTGCTGGCTTAGTGCTCCTTCCGTGCAAGCCCCTCCTTCAGAGGAAGGACGAGGCAGCTTTGCAGATGACCAGGAGCACGGAGGCCGAGTGAGACTGTGGGACTCCAGCATCCAACTCCATGACCTTGGTTATGAAGTCACTAACTTCTCTGTGCCTCAGTCTCCCCATTTGCAACATGGGAATAACATTGATACCTACTTGTAAAATGCTTGGGACAATGCCTGACACAAAGTGCACGATAAAGGAATCATCAATAAAGAGGCCCAAACGGTGACAGCTGTTCATCGCCAAGCATTTTTGGGAAGGCACAGAGGAGGAAGGAGAAAGGCAGCCTGCTACAGGAACTGAGTTCAGGTGCGTCTCAGAGCGGAAAGCTCACACCGGGTCCCTCAGATACTTTCAACCACTGCACGTGCCAGGAATTGTGCTGCTTCTGTCTACTGACCTCCTCATTCGGTGGCCACCTTTAATGTAGAAATTCATTGCCATCTGGAACATTAAGAAAATCCCCACCAAAGGGGGCTGGATTTGTGTCCCTACCCTCTCAGGTACACATGTTTACTAGCAAGCAAGCCAGTTGGCAGCTACAGCAGGTTGCAGCACACGGGCAGGTGAGAGATTTCCATAATAGGGAGGTTTTTTTTCTCTCTAACTAATCTGGAGCTCCAGGCCTGCAGCCCCCTTAGCACCCCAGAGTGCACATTATCCCGGGCCATTCAGCAACCACAGCCAGTGAACTTCAGCCTCTCTGAGCCCTCACTCTGGCTCCTGTACCATCGGCAGCTTCTCACCTGTGGCTGTTTCCATCCCCTCTGAGTCGTGGCAATCCGCATGTACCTCAGCCTCCCTGACAGGGCACAGCTCCCCCCACTGCCTCCTTCTTTACCTCCCTCGTCTCCTCCACCTGCAGCACTTGGCTTTCACACCATCCTCCCCAGACTCCAGACAGCGTTCCATATGCGGACGTCAAAGCCTCCTTTCACTACCCATTGTGGGAGGCAGGTTCTCAGCGGTGTGGAGAGAAGGCTTAGAAAGGTCACCCGGCAGATTAATGAAGTCTACTGTCAGGGAACGCAGTAGAGCTCATCTCCGGGGTCAGTCCCTTCCATTTGATGACTATCACCAACTCGGCCAACATGTTGTTAGGCTCGTCCATGTCCTAAACGAGGAGCAGTTCAGGGTTGCCCTTCTGGGTTGCAGAGTGTCTCACGTGGTCTCCGGGAGAGCAAGTGCACACGAAGGTCACGGGACCTTCTCTGCTTCTCGTCTTTGCTCCTACCAGCGATCGCAGCTTCACCTGCCACTGCGCGGAAGCCTAAAAAAAAGCACAGGGTTTGTTCCTACCTTTGAAAACATCACAGAGTCAAAGTAAGTGTTTCCAGGCTGAACTATACGCCACTGAGTGACCCAAGCAACAGGAAAACACATCAAGACCATAAGCTACGGCGTTTGAAAAGCAAATTTGATCCATGTAGAGAAGAGTGTCCGTAAGTCCCCCATCAGTGAAAACAGAGCCCCCTTTCAACTGAAGCTCTCGTGAAGGTCAGGCGTGGGGAGACCCTGGAGAACGGATATCTTCAGGGAAAAAGGCAGAAGAACAATGATTTGAATTCTGACACTGAGTTCAATGCACGCAGACCAGTTAGCAGCCACATTGGAGCGCTGGATTCACCCTTCCTCTCAATTGGTACTGGAAATTCTAGTTCAGACATCCATGTCGACCATCTACAATGGCTCAATGAGGTCTGAGGAAGGGACTATGACAGGAAACCAAGAACAGATAATGGAGATGGATGACGTCCTACTGGGGACTGGCATGGATCCGGTCAATTCCACTTCATCCTGCCCCATAAACCACACCAACCAGTGGGCGGGATGAAAGGCTGATCAGATTCCAGGCCGTTTCCCACTAGTTCTCAGCTAACCATTGCTATCCTTTCTTGGCACTATTTGTATTTTGAGGATTAATGTTGCTAAGTCAGTCTCAAGGGAAGAAGAAAGAAATATATTGCAAAGAATAATAATAATAATAATAATAAATAATGAAAAGGAGGGGTGAGAATATAGCCATGACAATAATGTAGAGGTAGAGAGGGGACTCTCATTCCTCCTCCTCCACGATCCACTGCGTGTAAACAGATGACTCCCTTGGGTGTGACTGGATTTTGACAAAGCCCAGACACAGGTATTTCTGTGAGGACATAAATATTCCATAGTTTGCCATCATCACAGGGGTTGAAGGAGCATCAGTAGCGGCTGCCCCCAGACAGGACCACAGAACTGATGAGCACATCTGGCCCACAGTAGGTGCTTTTCAAGGAAGTCTGAATCAACAGATAAACAATAACCTGCCCTTGAAGCACATTCTTGGGACATTGGCTGTAAATCCACCCTCTTCTTTTACAAGTGATAAATCAAATGTGGGTGATCGCATTAATTGACTTCTAATTTATTTCCTTAAAAGCGTCATTTGCAATTTTGCCACTTTATTGGTGGTGCCAACTTTTCACAACAGGCCTCATGAAGTGTGTGACAGTTCCACAGATGAAAACTTGTCATCTAAGATAAAACGTTTCTCCACAAGAGCCCGTTTTCCTATGGACTCCGAAGCATTTTATACAATAGAGCTTCACTACTGGAAACGTATTCCCAGGACCAGCAGCATCAGCGTCGCAAAGGAGCTTGTCAGGAAAGCAGACTCTTGGGCCCCACCCAGACCTACTAAATCTCTGCCTTTCATCAAGATCCCTGTAGATCTGTGTGCTCCTTAAAACTCCAGGAGCTCTGCGATGGTGCAGGTTGATGGAAGCCATGTGTGCCACATGGGACTTCTGGTCCACATGATGTCACTCCCGATGAAACAACCACTGCTCCAGCAGCTGGACACCCAAGCTTGATGCCCCACGAGCCGATGAGTCAGGAGTGCACGAGGCCAACGGTTCAGTGGACGGCAAACATTGCCTCCAGTCAGCCATTTCAGAGCTCACATTAAAACACTTTTCCGTGTTTTCTGCCCCAAGCATCGAAATGCCTCTCAAAGAGCTCCTCTGAGGAAGTTTAATTTCAACAAGGAGGATGTCAGAAAAATTCGGGAGAACCTAGTCCAGTGCCAGTTTGCTCTTCTGCCTTCTCTTCCCACGCCTCCTTACTGTCACCTTACACTCAGCAGCGTTTCATTTAACATTTTTTAAATGCAGAATGCATTTACACTTTATTTATTGAATGTCTCTCCTTCATACTGTTTGCTGGCTGAAAAATGATGGAGGTGATGCGATGGCGGGAAGCAGAGGAAATGACTTTGGGGTAGTATGTTTTCACTTGACATTCAATACGTTGTCTTATTTTACTATCCTCACATACATTTGGTTAGCTGGCCATCTAGAATTACTGGTAATGTTGATACTTTCTGTTTGACAGTTCATGGTGTGGAGCAACTTAGCGAGGGGGTGTGCATTAGCATTTTAAAATCAAAGGCTGCACACGAGAGCGTCTCCGCTGTTCGCTTTGTGCAGATGTTTATGCTATCTACAGGCAAAAAGAGAGAGAACTTTTTTAAAAAGAAAAGCACATTTTTATTCTTTATTGAAACATGTAATCGAGTTCTTTATATACCAGAAAAGCCTATTCATTTGTATTGAATGGTCATTGAGGTGTTCTATCTATTCAGAATTCACATGCTCCCAGCGCAAATGCAGAATATGTTCTTGCAATGCCCAGGAAAACATAATGCTTTTGGAATAACAGTTTCAACCGATTATAAAGTTGCTGAATGTTTGGACACATTCATTTCTGAAAAGATGATTGACAAAAAGTCAAAAGGATTCTGGCTATTATGGACTGACGTGAGTCTTTCAGGTTGAACTCGTGGTTCAGACGGCAGTGAAGGGAGGTTCCACAGCTGCCAATTACCTGTTTAGATGTAGACATATGCACGCTTCGAAGTAGAAAAACATATTCCATGTAAATTAACTTTAACATTCAAAGATGATGGTTCATGATTTATTTTCAAAATAGTGTATCTGTGAAAAATTAAGAGCCACAAGGATCCAATTATCTCAATGGCAGTCTAATTTATGTGGCATGAAGTACTTAAAAAAAATCGGGAGGGCTGTTTAGTGAGGTTAAATCGGTGTCACCTTGCTGGGTCACAGCTTGAAGTCTATCTGAATGATGTGGGTCTCGTTAAACATCATCAACTTAAAATAGTTTTGGTGATAAGAAAGATGAAGATGAATATCAGTGCAACAAAGATTTCTCTTTTGTTCACAAACATACTTCCTCTAGGAACATCTCTGACTTCCCAAGCAAACAGTGCCTGGCAAGAGAAGCTGTGAAGGCAGGTGCGGTGGATGCATCTTTCTGCCAGATGCTGAGATCTCTGGCGGCCCGACTGTTAGAGGGAGGTTCAGACCGCCAACTCCCTCTGTCCCAGAGCCTGAAGTCCTGGCTGCTCGCTGGTATTGATTTTGGGAAGGAGCTCTGAAACCGATCAATATCTGTTGGCAGCTGAAACCTTCAGATATTTGTTAAGGAACCAGATAGTCATGTTTCCATGGGCAGAGAGGGTAGCCGGTGTTCAGAGTTACATGATTAAATAACGCTGGTTTAGCTGTTGTTGATAAGTGACAGGTCAACTCAGGAACAGGTGTTTACTGTGATTAATCTAAACAGGAGCAACCCACATTGACCCGTTCCTTTGGCACCCACGTAAGTGAAGAAAATTTGTCGTTTGCTGATTTAGAAGCAGTTTCTCCCTTCTAATGAGCTCTGCAGGCAGAGGAGGTTCCTGCAACAACAGCCACAGATCTCAGGCACCTGGAGGAGGCGGAAGAGCCTCCAAGCATGGTCACTCTTCCCAAGCATTCTTTCTACACTCGGAAGGATTGCAGGAAACAAAATATGAAAGGCCTTAGGCAACCGTGCGCTGAAGCATTTCACAGCATCCTGGAGATGCATGAAGACCATTGTCACCCCATAAGCCCGGTTTCTGGGGGTGCATCTGACTCTGCAAATTTCTCTAACTAGCTCCACCATCTGCTGACACAAGGGGCACTGAATTCAGAGTGGACATTTAAACGTGTTTCCCTAGTAAGAAAGAATTCCTAAACAAGCTGCCTTTTGCCATTTCATGTCCTATGGAACATATTTTGGGATGCACTGAGAAAATACTGTATCCTTGGCCATCACCCAGCTTCTAGGATTGTCGAGTCACCCTGGAGCGACTTAAAGACTGGGGGGTCTGCTGTTGTTCATGAAAACATAGCTGCAAGGGAGGCAATTTAAGACACTAGAACAAAACTAAGTCAGGTTAGAATATAGCCAAGTTAAGGCAAAAAAAGAGTTAAGATTCAAGAGAATCAAGATCAGGTACTAGAAATCCTTGGCTGTAACCAGACTACTGAGATTTTACGTATAGTTTTTCTATTATTTGTTAAGACTTCCAAATTCTCTGAAACACAGCCTAATGAAAAGAAGGATGTTCGAATCCTTGCCTGTGTTTGAACCTGTGCTCTGCCACTTACCAGGAGAGTAACTGTGTGCTGAGTCTCAGATGCCTTATCTGCAAAGGAGGAGTGATATTCCCTAGCCTCTAGGACCCTTGTGTAGACTAGATGAGATGTAAAATAGCAAGTGGTAAGTGCTCAATAAATAGTGTCTGAAATGGGCTGTTCCCCTGGTGGGTGTATGTTTATCTACCACACGGCTGTGTCACACACACAATACATAGATATCTGCCTTTTCTGTGTGTGTGTCTCTGTCTGTCTGTGCACACTCAGAATCTCGATACTAGATGAGGCCTCCATCAGACCAGTGGAGAACTTATCTTTTTTCTGATCCAAATTGACTTCCTCCACCCGAGATCCTATGAGGTCATATATAATTCTTGGGTCTCAGTCATCTTGAGCCAACTCGAGATAATATATGTTCCAGGAGGCCTCTGAGCAGATGAAGGGGTGGGTGTTATTCCCAGTGTTCAGCACACACATCTAGGCCATCAATTTAAGTCTAGCCTAACCTTTGAAGATGCAGGTTCTCCCTGGCAGTGGCATTCTCTAGCAAGTCCAGAGCAGACTACAAAATTCAAGCTTAACAGTTTACAAAGGGCTTTCACATGTATTACTCAGATCCACTGCTTTCTGCCCAGGGGTCACTGAGAAACTGTGTCAGTCATTTCAAAGCTCACTTTCACAATCAGCAAAGTCTTCCCTCTCATTTACGCCACAGATCAAAAGTCACATGGGTCGGATTCTAACTTCTCACTAGGCCACTGGAATTAACCAATATCATTTATTGGAGGATGGAGAAAAACACACATTGTAGGGGATAAGAGAAATGCAGAATCTCAAGGCATCAATAGAAGGCAAGCCCATGAGATGAGTTCCTTTTCTGGAGAGTTCCACAGCACATCATGTCACTCTCCAACATATTAGAGGAGCTGTGGAGTATCTTTTTTTTTTTTCATATGATGGAGAAGAGGCCCATTATCATCAGATGTCAGGAGAAATGGTAGGTCTATTGGCACCAGAAAAAGATCCACTCACAATGTAGTCTGCTTTCACCCTTAAAAAGCCTTTTGAAAACTTGAGTATTTAGTACAGACAAAGAATTCAGTTTTCTGTGCAAGCTTTCTTAGGCTCCTCACTATTGACATTTTGGATCAGATGATGCTGTGCTGTGAGGGCTGCCTTGTGCTATGTTGGGCAGCATCTCTGGCCTCCACCTACTGGATGATAGTACCACCCTCTCCCCAGTTGTGACAACTAAAATTATCCCCAGACATGGCTGAATGAGCCCTGGCTGGGAATCTCTGTTCTAGGGGCTAGCACTCCTGCTCAAGCATGCATTATCAGGGGAAGTTCATTGAATGATCTTGTTCCTACCTGGAGACTAGGATGCTGCCCACGGCCCCTGTAGGAAATCACCACAAACTTAGTGACATAAACAATATAGTATTGTTATGTTATAGTCCTGGAGGTCTAAAGTCCTAACTGGATCTCACTGGGCTAAAATCCAGGTGTCAGCAAGGCTGTTCTTTCTGGAGGATCCAATCTGTTTTCATGCCTTTCCAGCTTCTAGAGGCCACCTGCATTCGTTGGCTCGTGGCCCCTTCCTCCATTGTCAAAGGGTGGAGTCCTCATTGCGTCACTCTGTCCCCCGTCTCTGCCTCCCTCTTCCACTTTTCAGGACCTGTGGTTGTGCTGGGCCCACCTTGTAATCCAGGCTAATCTGATTAGCAGCCTTACTGTCCCTGTGCCATGTCACCTAGCTTATTCAAGAGGTCTGTGCACTGGAGGGGAACATCTGCGGGGAGGGGGTATTATTCTGCTGGCTAATGCTAACAGATGCTAAGAAAACTCTTAGAATGACATGCAAACTCCTCGACTTGGTGTGTAGTTCCCGCTGAATCCGATCCAGATCTGACCTTTGCCCATTTTCTAGGCTGCTTTCTCACACTCGTCCCCCCTGCCCTTGCTGGCCTTTCTGTTCCTCAAATATGCCAAGTCTGGTCCTTTTTCAAGTCCCTTGTTTTTTTTGCTTTATTTAATTTATTTACAAAAACTTTCAAAAATAAAGAGCGAACAGAGAAAATTATAACAAATGTCCATGAGCCACCCTCAAGAGTCAGGAATGTTCATTTATGTTTTTCCATCTTTGATTAGGATTCCATAGGGTCTTGGGTCTCACTGGGCTCTTGGCCTGGTGTGTGTATGTGTGTGTGTCTGTGTATACGTATGTTTGTCTGTGTGTATGTGTATGTGCACGTCTCTGTGTGTCTCTGTGTTTCTCCCAGATCTTGCTCTCACCTGTCAAGTCTCAGCGGACACGTCCCCTACTCAGACGCCCTTCCCTGTCCATTTTCTACAGAAGCATCGGCTCTGCATTGTCTCCATCCTGGGATTCTCTGCATCTCATTTGCTTCCTTCATAGCACTTATCACAATTTGTCATTTCTTTATTAGATTCTTCTCTGTCTCCCCCAAAGGAAGACATCTCATCAAAGGAAGGAGTCACAGGAATAATTGGGCAGTGAGTTCACACTAGATCCTGAGCACTGAGCAGCATGCCCACCACGCGGTGCCACCGACGCAAGCCTGTTACTGATTGAGCTGGAGACTAAGAAGGCAGAGGGGAGGATGAGGGTAGTGTGTGTTTCTCATTGCTTCTGTTTTGGTCCCATGGGATGGGCAGGTAGGGGTTGGAAAGAAGAAAAAATGGTGAAGGAGTTAAATCTATTGAGCAGCTGTTATGTGCCAGGCACTTTGCACGCCACGGCTCATTGATGACACTGCAGGCTGAGAGGCAAGCATCCGTGTGTGCAGTTCAGAGAGAGGGGACCCCCGGCTCAGAAGTGTTAAGATGTTCTAAGTGGTCAAATCAGGATTCACCTGCAGGACTTTGCCCAAGCTGACCACTGGAGTGGGCCCTGAGTCATGCTGGGAGGAAGGTCAGGCTGCAGGGTTGGGAGTGGGAGAGGCTGGGTTCCCTTGAAGGAAACCTCTGACTTCTCCTTCCTCTCATCATCTACCTGGTGCCACCAGCACCACCTGAGCCTGGACGCCTGGATGGTGTGCTCCCCAGAGGAACCGTACTGTGCTGGGATCCTTGACCCCTCCTCCCACCTGATGCCCAGAGCATCTTCCCGAGTGACTGCAGGGGCCCCATGTGTGGAAACTGCCTCTGTACCTTCCCAGCCATGAGCATGGAAGGGTATTTCTAAAGACTGTGGTGAGTGAAAAAGAGGCCCTCTGGCACCCCTGGACGCAGTACTGCTGCCCTGTGATTCTTTAATGAAAAAGACTTCAGCTTCTGCCCCTGCTCATTCCTTGTTATTACAATTAGAAATGCCTCTGTGGCTTTGGGGAGAGTTTTCTGGAAGCATAAAGGCAGAAAATCTATTTTCCTGAAAGCTCTTCCTTTTAAATTAGGCTGTTATTTCTTGTGGCCCTAACACCAACCCAATTGACCTTCCCTGATGTGATGGCTGCCTTTGTGTCTCTGCAGAAGACACTTTCCTGAGTGACCTCTTTAAGTGGCTGGCTGGTGTGGGCTTCCTCGGGCTGGGCTAGTGTTTGGTTACATCATGACCAGTGTAGGATGAGCAGGTACTTCAAGCTTGATATATGCCTCACCTCATGACGTCTCACAGTAACCCCCATGAGACAGATACCATTGTCACCATTGTACACTTGAAACTAAGGCATGGTGGACCAAGTCACTAACCCAAAGGCAGACAACTAGTGGATGGCCAAAACAGGATTTGAACCAGTGGTATGGGGATAAACCAGCTTTCTGGGGAAAAAAAGGGAGAGGTGGAATTTTTAGCACTTGCCAATTTCCATGGTATAAATAATCTCGTCATTTAAAGCAACTGATCGTTTAACAGCTCTTGCTTCCTGTTTTCCTTGCTGAATTCTTGGACATGTAACAACCAGCTCTTGCCAGTTGAGTGGCTCAGCTCACCCTTCTTTCCGGATCTCAGGCTCTTGGCCTCTGGGATTGGCAGCAGCTTGAAGATGGGCTGCAGGACAGTCGAGAACAACACTGACTTTAATATTCCCATGCTCGGGGCCTGGGGACAGCGAGGTACACCTTTGGATGTCACAGGACATACTGTGCATTTTGTGAAATCTTCCAAAACTCCCGAAAGGCAGCTACCTCTAATTTTAAATCTTTAGGGAGTGAGTGGGAAGGAATATCTAGAATCAGGCCTATCACAAGAAAGTTCTGCAAATTTCCAAAGATGGGAGTGCTCTGACTTATGCCACTTTCTTAGCCAGAGTCCTTCCATTTTTTCTTCTCTTTCAATCTTCTCCGATTAACACTGCCTGCACTATAGCAGTCTGTCTGCTGGGATCAGGGGAGTGTCTCCTTTCTGTACCTGGCGAATTGCAAGCCACTTCTCTGAGAAAGGCCCAGGCACAGGGCTGCTGATGAGCAAGTCTCACTAACCTGCTGAGTCTGGAATAGATTCCCTCAAGGAGGAAGGACCAGCCAGTCCTGCTGAAGGACCAAGGACCAGCCACGCTCATCACACCTGACCATGGACCATGTAGGGGACTAACCAGTGCTAACCAGCTCATCTCAAGCACTAACACTCAGAGGTATGGGGTGGAATTGCTTGCTGGTGGGCACTGGACTTTTGCTAAAGTGAACTGAGGCATCTTAGCCATGTGTGTTTGTCTGCGAGCAGAGGGAGGCAGTCGAAAGAGAAAGGAAACAGAGGGAACCAAGCAGAGGCAGTTATCTCAGCTCCTGAGAAACGGAAAGATGGGCTTTGACTCCTGGCAGGAGTTCCAGCTGCCCCTTCCTAAGCAGTCACCCGTTATCAGTCCTAGCCTTTCCCAAATGACCACCTGCAGAGAGCATTTGCAAATGGAGCATGAAGTCTGCATTGATTTTCTAACTGGTCAAGTGGACCCTGAAGTCGTGATGTGTCCTAGTCCAAAAATCTACCAAAAATTTGAAATTCATTTCAAATTATGTTCAGCCAAGTTCCCCAGCACAGCTCACCAGAGGTTATGCAATAAGCCCCCTAATGCAGTGAAGAATGGCCTCGGATCCCAACATTATAGCACCTCCCATGATCTGATACCCAAGGAGAAATTTTAGACAAAAAGCGAAATTTAATTTCCCTCTCAAGTAAAGATTCCCATGTTTTAGTATATTTTTCTTTTCTACATTGGTAAATAATGGAAATCTTCTGGACAACATAATCCTATCTCGAAGGATCTCCTTGGCACACTCTATTCCAGACACAGCAGGTTGGGCCAACGCTCAGTCCTGGTGTGAGGAAAAGCAGTACTTTCAGGAGAGAACCATGTGGAATGTGACAAGTGTGCATGACGTCAGGTCCCACACTTTCCCCCTGAGGGGTGACAGTCAAATGGCACGTTACTAAAGTGGTCTCAACTGGATTGCAGTGATGGTGGCATCTCTGTGAATTCACTAAATACTGCTTAATTGTATACTTTAAATGGGTAAATTTCATAGTGTGTAAATTATATCTCAATAAATAGGTTTTAAAAAGATGCGCAACTGAGGAGACCACTTCCTTCTCCTCCCATAATGGTTGTGTGTTGGTTAAACTTGGATTGGACGTGTCAAAAAAAAAACAATACTCATTTCTACAAGAATGGATTTTCTTAGCTTAGAAGCTGGAACATCAGGCCCAGGTGGACCCATGCACTCAATGATGTTCTTAGGATTCAGTCTTTCCCCATCCTGCACCTCGGCTTCCATCTGTGTTGGCCTTATCCTGTCCTATTACAGGTGACCAGGGAAACAGATGGCCATCTCAGACTGTGGCTTCCTAGAGAGAGCCAATGCCTTCATTCTCCTTCCAGAGAGGAGGTCAGTTTGCCTAGCCTCATTACTGTACCCTCCTCTGAACCCACCACTCTGGCCAGGGAAAAGGGTCCTCTAATTGCTTGTGCCCAGCTAGAAGGCTGAGACAGAGCCCCTGGCTGGCGAATTCCACCAGGTCTATGTGGAGTGGGCAGGGGGCACTTCCTCAAATGGAAAGCGAGGAAAAAGCAGCTACCAAAGTCAGTAAGAAGACTGACTAATGAAAGAGCAGAGCCATCAGAAGTCACCGATGCTGTCACTCCCTGCCTGCGTTGTCGAGTGGTCTCCGAAGAAAGGGCCACACATATGGCAAGGAATTCAGACTTTACGCCTTTGTAAGATTGCCTCTTGTGTCTGTCCAACAGGCTGCTGAGCTCACTTGAATAGACTCCCGTTCTTTGCAACCAGACCAGAACTGTCATCCCCAGAATGGCGAGCATCCATTCCTCACATCTATCCTGAGGGACCACCGCACTGACCTGCATGGGTCTTCAGTCCTCCACAGCCATTCAGACTCTCACCTTCACCAAGGACACGGTTCAGCATTTACAGGGAATGAGCCACAGAGATCCTCGAACCACAGGAAAGTGAAGTGACCCTCCCCCATCATCTATTTGGTAATTTATTTATGAGATTTCAGCTGTGCTCAGTGTCATGTGTCCTTGGAGCACACTGATGACTTCATCATGCATGACTAAAACAAGAATAAGGAATCAGAGAGAAAGATCAGGAGTCTTTGGGGTTGTAAGTTATTACACATCCTTGGATATGATGTAGGGGACAGCTCTGAGCAGTGTTTGTTTCCTAGGGGCTATTATTTTAATTCTGGGAGAATTTTAGACCTATCAAAAAGTTGCAAAAATAATAGGAAGAGCACCCACGTTCCCTTCACTCAGCCCTCCCTACGCTAACACCTTACATAGTTTTTATCAAAACTAAGAAAAGCTTCTTGCTACAATACTGCCAGCTGAAGCATGGACATTATCTGAACTTCCCCAGTTTTGCCACTAATGTCTTTTTTCTGTTCCCGGATCCATTCCAGGATTCCACATCGTATTTGGTCATCATGTCTCCTTTGTCGCTTCCAATTTGAGGCAATTCCTCCATCTTTTCTTCTCTTTTGTGACCTTGACACCCTGGACAGTATTGGTCACTTACTCTGTAGAAAAGACCTCATTTGGGGTTTGGCTGATGTTTGCTCACGATTAGATTATGGTTACGTATTATTGGGAGGAGTATCCCCAAAGCCATATGCCCTCCCCAGTGCATCATTTGGGGGCATATAGTGATGTGTGTTACTGGTGAGCTCACCTTGACCCAAAGTTGAAGTGTGTGCCAGCATTCTCCCCTGTGAACTTACTTTTTTTCCCTTTGTAATTATTAAATGTTTGGGGGAGCAATGCAAATATCCTATTTCTGTTTACACTTTGAATGGAGAGCACAATAAATGAAAATAAACAGATAATGCTTTTGCTCCAATCTCTAAACTCCTTTGGTGTTTTTATAAGCCAAGGAAACTGCGGATCTGCCCCGTTTCAGTCCATTTTCCATCTCCTCCATCCTTTTCCTTTCCAGTGTTGCCTCTGTTCACCCTTCCCGCCTGTACTCCACCCTACTCCAAAGCAACCCTTTCCATCCCATTCCCAAAAGCGTCCTCGGGCACCCACCCCAGAGAGGGCAACGGGCCACGGCCTGGGCAGCCGTATGACGTGAGTCCTTCAGCAAAGAAGCCACATTCCCTCAGTGAAAACAACTGCAGAACAAACAGGGCAGACACACAGTGACGTCCAGGCTTTCCTGTCACTAAGCTCATCTCTTGACCCCCCAGGGACACACACAGTCATTCACACCAAGAGGCCAGTCTCCAGGTCCCTGGGCTTGGAGCTCTCCTGCCCAAGGCAGCTTCTCTCCTCCGGCCAACGGCATCTCATCCCTGTAGGAGGGAGCGAGTTTGCAGGTGGGGCCATCGGAAGGTAGGTACGCAGGGCGCATTCTGGGGTTGTCTCCAAAGAAGCGTGACAGATCCGCGGGGGCTTTTGTGTTTCCTTATAAATTTCACAACCCGGGTTCTGGTTTCCTCGGCTACTCTGCCATGACAATTACTGTTGGCTGGATTCCTGTCTTTCTTTTTTTCCAACTGAACATAAGTTAAGTCTCCACACAGAGACATTGATCCGGGATTTCACTTTCCTCCTCTGCTGTCTCAGTTTGCGGGTACCCCAGTGGTTACTGCGGAGACTTGCGGGCAGGCCCAGCATTCTGGCAAATTCTGTCTTCCAGCCCGAGCAAATCCCGACCTGGAATTTCTGCACAATCCCCTGGCCTTTTCGGCAGGTTTGTCTGTCTCTTCCTTGATAGGGTATCAGTTTACCTCCCTGTGGGTGCAGGTTAAATAATAAAAAGCCTGAAAACAAAGCAAGTTTATATTACAGGCAACCTGCTACTGCCACTGCTTTTTCATTAGAGAGGAGAGAAAAGGGACCACTAAGAAAAAAAGGCATTGTGGAGGAAGGAAAGGAAAGATGGAGAGTGAAGCAGGGTCCCCAGGCAGGCAGCTCTGAGCCCAGCTCTACCAGGGAGAGTGTGCTCTCCCGCCCACGGTTGAATCCCTCTCGGTTCTACTGGGGCAGGAGAAAGATGGTGGGTGTTACATTATGAATGGGCCAACTGGCCTGGATGAAATATGCATCTCCCGTGACCCCACCGCAGACTCCCGCCCACCCGGGCCACCGCCGGCCGAGCTGGCTTCCCCTCCGCCTGCAGAGCACAGCTCTTTTTCATTCGTGTCTGCATTGCCCGTTCTCAGCAGAGAGAGAGACAAGCAACCTAAAAATAGGCTTTTCGAACTGGCCTTCTGCTCGAAGTCAAAGTCAGAACACTTCTTTCTCGTAACGTGTTTTGGCCACCTGTGACCCCGGGATGTGGAAGACCAGGGCCTCTCGCTGGGCTTGGTACAAGGTGAAACCACGGGTCCCAGAGGAGCAGTCTGGGCCAAATTACGCCCACAGATCTGATTTTCCTGGCCCACATGATGGCAAACCAGTCTGTGTTTTTAATTTGTTTGTAATATTTTAAAATATAAGCTATTTCACGCAAAAATGTGGATTTTGAGTTTATCTGGAAAAGTAGGAAGACGCAGCTTCACTGGGCTCCCACTCCCATGTGGAAGCAAGCAGCTGAGACGCATCCGTGAATTGCTTTGTCCAGCTGACCAGCCCCTCACGCTGCCTTTAGTGCCCCACGCTTGAAGGTCCCATGTCGGTCGCTATTTGCCGTCTTCCAGGTGTCTGCTCCATCCCTTTATATCACTGTGGTCCCTCTAGGCACTCACCTTGTGGGCCATCAGAGGACCAAGATGGGCTTGGCATGGAGGAAGGGACATAGAACCAGCCCTGGGGCAGAAGAGACGCTCCTGGCCGTGGAGCAGGAGGCTGCCCAGGTGGCATCAGCGGTGAGGGGCTCACATGTGCCTTGCTACTGCTAATTATGATTTGGAAAAGACTTACTAAAAAAATGGAATTGAAGCAGGATCGAGGTTCTGTCCGCAAAGACATCATTCAAAAGGGGAGAGCAGTGATGGCTGAGCACGTGGGCTCAGAGCTGATAGCCACAGCTGCGTGAGGCCAGGAAAGTCATCCTTGGACACCTCAGTTTCTCCATCTGTGAAACAGGGATGAGATAGAATCTGGCCAGAAGCTTTTACAGGGACGGAATGAGATAATGCAGGCAGAACAGCGCCGAGAGCAGAGGGTGTGGCCAGCGGCTTCAGCTGTTGTAAGTTTCTGACCTGTGGCTCTGACGTGTTTTAATGGAAAGGAAAGAACAAGGATTGAATGAGAGTGGGCGCACAGGATGCTTTTCCTGATGGGAGCTTCTGGGAGAGTGAGGGAAAGCATCCTTCGAGTATGAGTGACTCAGAAGAAATGAGGGTGAGGAAGCTGGTGACGGTTCAGTGGTGGCCTGGCCGACAGGATGGACAGCCCAGCCCCGAACCCCAACAGCTGCCAGCAAGGAGGGCCTTGGTGAGTGGGACCCAGGGCAGGACCCGCTTGTCCATGGCTAAGGGCAGAGCCCTTACTGAGCTGTCACAGGCCTGCCAATCCTGTCCCTGCTCAGAACATGGACACCTGCCAGACATCCCCTCGAGGCTCGTTCAGCCGCCCCGAGGTCTCCTGCCCTTTGCCTCTAGAGCACACCCTGTGTTCCCCTCGCAAGACACTCAGCACATATTCTCCTAAGTTTTGGGAGGGTCTGTCTTCCCTGCTGTTCTATGAGACCCAAGAGGCCAAGGCCACTTCTGTCTGACCACATCCATCCTGGGGTTGAGCCCAGGGCCTGATACCGGTCAGACACTCAAGGACTGTTATCCGAATGAATGAAATTGAGACTCTGCCAGAGACAGGCAGGACGCCCTGCCAGCCCTCAGCCCGGGGTTTGAAGGGAGCCCCTTTATAACCCTGAACAAACAAAGTCCCCATGGGCCCCCAAGCTCTGCTGGACAGCCTGCGCTTTGTGAGTGACCGCCGTTCAGGACGATATTAGTGTCACATGGAAGAGAATCGCAGGTGCCCCCAGGCCGCTGAGGCCGACTCTGTGAACACTGGGTGAGCCGCGCTGCGCAGTGGATGGTCGTGGGCGTGGCAGATGCAATCTGCTCCCACATCCTCAGATGTCTTCTCACTCCCCCTGCGGCAAACCAGAGCCAGGCTGCACATCTGCGTCTCAGTCTGGAAGAGAAGAGGAGAAACAGGCACGTGCTCTCCCTTCAAAGTCAAGACTTGGTCTAGTTCAAAGAGTAGACCCTGATTATGGAAAACACGATTTATAAGTTTCAAAAAATAGCGAAGTTTTATATATAAAGACTACACACAGCCACACACACAGATGTATAGAGAACAATAGAAAGTTCACCCCATCCCACCGAAAGGAGGAACTGGGAGAAACATCCTTTCTGAAATAATCGTTCAAAGGGACTCTTAGAAGCAGAGAACAACGTAACTTTAGAGTCCTTGAGCTTTAGAGTGGGCCAAAAATAGTTGGAAATTGTTGGATGTTTGTATTTGACCAAATGGTGATGAACTTATTGGTGGAGAGACTCTGGGCTGTCAGTTGCAAGTTGGACAATGCTAAATCTGCAGAAAAAACACAAAAATCTATGAACTGAAGGGATTCCAACACTTAGGTCCATCTTAACTCATCACACATCTCTGTACACTGAGGTCTCCACGGTGCCCCTCAGGTGTGGCGGCTTCTTGGTCGTCTAGTTTGAAATGTCTAAAGCAGCATTTCGCCATGTCTCATGAGACGTTCTGTGAAAGGTTCTGTAGTCAAACGCATCCAAGGACAGTGGACACTGGATGCCCCACCTTCTCAGAGGTTCAGGGTGCAAAGTGACATATTAAAGGTCCTGAGAAGTCCTACAGGAGAGACATTTTCATTTAAACCACTTTTCCTGGACCTTTTTGACCAGGGCACCTCTTTGGTAAAGAGCACTTATAACCCCTCGTGGGACTATTGTACCAGCAAGCACAGCTTGAGGAAGCCTCACCCCACAGAAGAGAGACACTCCATCGTGTGCAGAAATTACAAACGAGAAAGTTAGGGCAAATGAAAACTTTGTTCAACTTTAAAACAATTGAAAAGAAAGAGGGGACATTTGAGCTGAATTTTTGAGATGGAAAAAAGTCTAAACTCTTGACGGCCAGTTGGCACCATTCCATCCTTCCTTCTCATCCTTCCCTCGGGGCTGCAGGGCATGAAATGGTCCACCAGCCAGGAGCCTTCTCTATGCGTTTACCGCTGCTGCGCTTTGCGATGCTCTCTGCGCCCTGTGCTAAGCCCCTCCAGGTTCCACGGCGCCCCTTTACCTCTGCGGCTGCCAGATTGGGAGCCCAGTGCACCAAGTCTGCGCATCTCCAATGGGAAGTGTCACCCTGTGGATTCGGAGAAGCTGTCGGAAGGACGCTGCTTCTCAGTCACTGGCATTTTCCTAGAGGGGCCTCGGCAAGCCGGTCTGCATACTGCAGGGAGCCCTGCTCAGCGAGAGCTCAGGCCCTCTGGTGCCTGGGAAGGAGAGCTCTCACCTTTGACTCCAACCTTTTCTCAAAGAAGACTCTTCCCAACCCGACTTATACAAGGCTCCCTGGCCACACTGCTTTCCAATCTCGCTTCCCACCTACGAGAACTGCCCTTCGTTCAGCTCTGAGCATGGTGTCATTAGGGTCTCCCATGGGACACAGAGGAGACCTCGTGCTGCTCCAGGGAGAGCGACGCAGGTGGTGACATATCCCCTTTGTTCTGTCTCTGCTCATGTACCCGAAGGCTCTGGACACGACGAGGCCCAGAGGCCAGGCTGCCGACCCTCGCTGCCATTCTCCGAGTTCTCCCATGGGCTAGAAAGAAAAGACTCTCTGGAGTGTGTGAGGCCCGATTTCATTGTTGCCACAACACGAAGGCAGAATCCAGCATTTCCTCCGTTAGGCACTCAGCCGTCCGAGGCAAGGATGCTGCAATCAGAAGCCGTGCTTCCCAGAAGGAGATTCAGCTTCTCCGTGTGGTGAGGAGGCCCTGGTTTCAGGTACGCATGTGACCCACAGAAAGTCGTCCCTGAGCCGCGTGGCACTCTGACCTCCCCGGTGCCTCCCTTCATGCTGCCCGTCTCCATTGGGATTAACCTAACAAGCCCTGAAACTGTCGGGGTTTCCCATTGGGCAGCGAAAGAACCAGCTTCAATAGCAGCTCCAGCACACAATTCAGTCGCCGTGCAGAGCCCGCAGTGTGCTCGCGGCTCTGTGTTGGGTGGGTGGGGGGGGCATAAAGCGTTGCTCCCACCCTCACAGAGTTCCGAACGTGACCGCGAAGCAAGATTCATAAATGCGCGACAGTACAAAGTAGTGAAAGACGGTGTGTAACTGGGTGCTCACGGGTTTGGGAGGAACTGCAGAGTCGCGGGCCGCGTTCGCTTGCCAAGCTTGCCTTTTGGGGGTGCTGCTCCTCCCCTATTTCTTGAGGGACCATGAATCAGAGCATGAACCATTTGGTTTTTGAGGGACCATGAATCAGAGCACCGGCTCCCCCAGGCCCCGGGACGAGCGTGCAATCCGGCTCTGGTCTGCGGTCCTCCAGCCCCAGAGCAACAGGAACTGGTTCCAGGCAGGACCTGGTGCCCAAGCTGGGCCGATCAAACTTGTTGCCAGAGTCGACTTATAATCTGAAACTGCAGGAGTGAAGAGCTCACGGGCGGCTCTAGGGCCTGGGGCCGGCAACCCCCAGCTCTGAGCGAACGTCACACGCTTCCGCCATCCTGGGCCTCCCCAATCTCCCTGCCTTTGCCCTGAAGGGATCTGGGGACCAGGGTTGGGAGAGTGTGGCAGACACACCCAAGGGTGACCTGCAACGAGTCACACCCTTGTTTAAGTCCACTCCCCTCCAGTGCAGGCAAGCCCATGACTTGCTTCTGACCAATGGAATATGGCAAAGGGGATGGACGGTCACCCTCATAATCACATTACATCATAGGACAAAGGCAAAGGGATTTTAGGGAGAAATTAAGGTCTCTGTTTAGTTGACTAGGAATTAATCAAACAAGATCACCCTGGGTGGGCCTCACCTAATCAGGCAATACTGAGCCTTTTAAAGAGGATCTTGTCCTTCCTGGAATGTCAGAGACTCCCAGTAGAGAGACCTTTCTTTGCTGGGCATGAAAAAGAAACAGCCAAGCTGTGAATGACCCACGGAGAGGGCCAAGTCCCAGGAGCTGGGGCCTCAGTTATTCAGCTGAAGAACTGAGGATCTTGGAGCAGGATGCCAAGCTGCAGAGGAGCAGGGCGGCCTGGCCAGCACCTTGGTTGCAGCCTGGGGAGACCCTGAGCAGAGGACACAGAGAGGCCCCGCCCAGACCTGGATGCACAGACACTTGCGGTAATGAACGTGTGTTGTCCCAAATTGCTCCATTTATGGTAATTTGTAGGCGACACCAGGAAACTAATACAGTCAGGGAGGGGGGAGGTGGCTGGGATTTGACGGTGGCAGGGGCGTCCTCTACGATCCTAAAATGAAGAGTCTCTTACTGAGCAATTCCAACCCTAGGCTACGGGGCTGGAAGAACATCAGGGAAGCAGCTGCCCCACGTTGACCTCTGCGAGGCAAGCCCCTGGGAGAGCGGAAGGTCTGTGACACTTTCTGCATCCGTGGATCTAATTCTGACAAAGCATCCACGGGCTTGCTCACAACTCACGCGTGTGCTTCTCAGCCACACGACTTCGGCTCAATTTGTTAAACATTTCCAGCCGGCGTCCTTGTTCTTAACATTTGCCCCTGCCCGTTTCCCACTTGGCTCTCGGGCTGCGTCGGCCGGGCTCCCCACAAGGCCTCCACTGTCTCAAGAACACTGTCATTAAGTAGAGAGATGAAAGGCTCTAATTCCTGTCCTCAGTTATATAAATTAGACATTCCCGCAAAATCGCTCCCATTGCTACATTATTTAAGTAGAAGGAGCTAAATAAAGAAGACCATTTTTCTTTCCTAATTCTCGGATAATTATAAATATACTGACTTTTTTTCTTAGTCATGGATTAACTTTTATGGAGACGGTTGATTTCCTTTTTATGGGCACTTGATTCTGACTGAGGCCCTAAACTTGTCACGGAGATCGGGTGACCATCTCTCCTGCTGTGCTCGCAGGGACATCTCCCCCGGCATTTCCACAGCAGCCATATCGGCCGAGCAGGAGGCGGAGGCAGAACTCGCCCAGGGAGCCCGTCTTTATCCAGAACCCGCATGTTACGTGATCCAGACGAGGCTGCTGACCCCAGGCGGTGCCCCCATCTTACTCAGGGCTTTGCACAGTCCACACACTGAGCTCCAGTGCCTGCTCTCTGCATCGGGTTCTCTTGAATGAGTTTCTGGGGCAGGGCGGGGGTAGAATGAATATTTGACTTTTCCTTGCTCTGCTTCCCGAACTTCAGAGACCTTCTAGCTAATTGTGACACATCAACAAGAGGAGAGCTCACTATTCAAAAAAACAAATCAATCAATGTTTACATAGAACCCAGACTTGTTTACATAATGCAAATAAGCAGACCATATTGCTTTAACACAGAGAAAATGCAGTACAGTGTTTAAGAGCACAGGGTTCCAATTCCAGCACTGCCATTTACTAGCTCTGTGACCTTGGGCAAATGGCTCAACCTCTCTGTGCCTCAGTCACCTTGTCTCCAAAATGGCTTAACAATAGCCCTTAGCTCAAGGCTTATTGTGAGGACGAAATGAGTTAATGGATTTAAAGCACTTGGAGTGGTGCTTAGCTCATGAACAACGTTACACGTATTTGTTATTATTAATTATTATTATTGTTTTTGCCGTTATCTTTATTTTTCTTAGATGGATTTGTTGAAGTGAACAGCACAGGAGATTTGTGATTCGCTGGCTTGCTCGCCACTTCATTCATTCGCGCGGCAAGCACTGCTCCTGAGCTCCCTGGAGAGGCGGGCGCTGTGTGGTTTAGGCATAGACCGTCTGCAGAACTTTTCCCATCAGTGGGGGAAGCTGGACTCACCCCTCCAGGTTAAGCTGACTTATTCCTGCCGCACCGAGCCCTCTCCCGTGGGTCCCCTACGAGTGACCAGAGGCTGTAATTGTTTTTCACGGGCTCTGGATGCATCTGCAGGGAAAATGTCACTCGAATGAGGTCCGTGGGGGAAAATGAGCCAAATACACTTGTGTGGGTGTTCTGTTGAACAAGTGATGTTTTCCCACTCACCCAGCTCTCTTGGTACAGCAGAATCTTGGCAACTCTGGGGTTTTGTACAATAAATGAGCAACTGATTCAGGATTTTATTTTCCCTTCTGCAACCTTATTGAAGCACTTCCTGAAGCATGGGTGAGTTTTCAGTGGCCAGTACCCAGCGCATAGAGGGGGCGCCTGCGTGCTCATCTCATGGACTGTGCTGAGTCTGTTTCAGGGGGCAGAGACGAGGGCTCAACTTCTGCGGCTGCCGGGGTCATGCAGGTTACACAGATGCATGCTTAGGAAAACATTCAAGCAAGAAAGAGATGGAAGCAGCCCTCGCTTCAGGCAGGGTCATTAATTTCTATCACACGCCGTAGACTGCCTTCAGCCTAACATTTATTCTGTGCTTAATGCAGCAACTCCTCTACCTGAGGGAAAAGGAGAATCTATGCTCCACCCACTCCGTGCACATAATCAAATCACATGTTTTCCTTCTTCCCCAAATTTAATCAGGGCAACATCTGTCTACCCAAGATGAGACGAACTCGCCTAGCGCCCCCTTTAAGTGAAGGCGTCTCACGGTTCACAAGGGTTTGAGGACTTCGGTTATTACCCCATCCATCTTGACCGAATGCCCATGAACGTCAGAGAAATCACATCCGAAGGAAACAAATTGAATGACAGGAAAGCGAACATTTTTAAGCCATTTTTAGACATTTCGATAGTTTCTCTTTCTTGCGATAAAAATTTTTAATTAAAATCTAAAACAACCAAAATCCATCAGCGCATTCGGACTTCACTCCTTCGAAGTCTGTGACGATTGATGCAAGGCAGGTGTTCTCAGTGGGGTGAATTTACCCCCCGCTGGGGACATCTGACAATGTTTGGAGACATTTTTGGTTGTTGCTACTGGCCTCTAGTGGGTGGAGGCCGGGGATCTTGCTAAACGTCCCGCAGCGCTCTAGACAGCCCCACAGCCGAGAACTGTCTGGCCCCAAATGTCAACACTGCCGAGGCTGAGGGACTGCTCCCAGGGCCGATGCTGGGAGACAGCACGGCTATTTCTATGCAACACAAAGCAGTCGCTTGGTAAGCTAACTCGTCATGCAGTTAGAACTTGAAGAGGAACATTTAACATAGAGACAGTCTGTTTGTAAGTACTTGAGTTATCAACTGCCTGACTAAAAATTACCCCACGTTTTTCCATAAGCAATAAAGCTGTCCTAAATCCTCATTTTGTGCTGTAAATGTAATTGTCATTAATATAAATATAAAAGATAGATGTTTATTGAGCAGTTATTACTTTCTGTGAAACAGCGATGGCCTCAGAGTAGGAACTAGCGATGGAAAGCATGTGAAGTGCTTGGTCCGGTAAATGTCCAGGCGATGGACGGCGCAGGCAACGGTGATGCCAGGTAAACCCCAGACGGTGTGAGGAGCTCCTGTTGCCATCAGACTGCTCATTTTCCAGGTCAGAAAACTGCACATCAGAGAGGTATGGGACTTGCTGAGGTCAGCCGGCCAGTTAGTTGCAAAGCTGAGGCTGGAGCCTTGCTTCTGACCTCCCGGCTCAGATCCACAGAGAGCTGCTCCATCACTTTAGCCACTGGCCCAGCGCCGCCTTTGGTGGGCCCTCTGAGGAACCCAGAGTGAAGGCAGAAGCAGAACCAGGAGTGGTGCCCGTTGAGTCAGTCTGTCCGTGGTGACAGGCATTTCCAAGCTGTGCGGCTGTGCCATCTGAACATCCATGCGGGAGGCAGGTCAAGCTCACACCCAGGGAAGCTCCTTTTCTGGTCATCAGACCCCAGAGGTGTGGAGAAGGGGCTGGGCTCTGACCTTTTGGGAGACCCGTCCTACATCACTTCCCCAGAGATCCTATTTTGAGGGCCCTGATGACTTTCTGCTGGCTTTCAGATTGCCGCAGGTGACAAGTGCAAGGGCAGAGAGACAGAACCATGGGAAGATGCTCTACCGCCCGGGGTCAACCCATGGCCAACCCCAGGGTCCTCGCTCACCTGGCTGAGAGGCCTGGTTCCTGCTCTCCTGAGCCTCTGAATCCTGCGCCTTTTACACAATCAAATCCCACAACTAGAACTCCCTATTTCTTCTTGATCTCCTTCAGGGTCCAAAAGCCTCAGGAAGGAGGGGAGGCAGGGAAGGAAAAGGAATGCTGAGTTAGCAAAGTCACACCATCTCTTGGTCTTGACAGCACTCCCATGAGGTCAGGGTTGTTATCCATCTGACAGACAAGAAAACTGAGGCACAGAGAGGTTAAGTAGGTATCCAAGGAGAAACCAGAATCTGTCCCAGACTGTCTGACAGCAGAGCCCAAACCCTTAGCCACAGGTCAGGCTGCATGAAAGCAAGGGCACTGGATTAAAGTCTAACACGGCAACTACTCACAAGGACTGTGTATCGGCGGAAGGGCGGTTTCTGTCTCTGAGCCACAGCTTCCCCATCCGCAGTGTGAAGACAACAATAACACGTGAGGATTACCTGTGGCGCTCCGTGTACAGTGCTCAGCCCAGCGCCGGGCACACAGTAAGTGCTCAAGGAGACGGCCCCATCACCATGATTTCTGGTCCAGGTGTCCTATGACATTGGCCGTGCAGAGCTTCAGTGTGCAGAAGACAAAACCCCAGGCCAGTGCTAAACCCAGCTCTGCATTGAAATGGGCAGAACTAACGTAGTTTGATGGCACAGGTGATGTCTCACAGGCTCAGGGTTCACTGGGACTCTGGACACCTGTTCAGTCCCTCTTCTCTGTAAACGTCACTCCACTTTGACGAGATTGTACAAACACGCCCCGAATTGCCTGCCCTAATGCATTTGTGTAGTTTCCTGGAGGATGGTGTTAAACAACACAACCTCTATTTCACACTTGAAGTACAATTCTTCAGCCTTTTAGCTCGACCACAGTTGTGAAAATTGGGGCATGTTATCTGGCCGCCAATAGAAAGAGCCAAAACGTCTTTTCTCCACGCATGGTGAGCTCCTGTCTAACGCAAGAGCATGGTGACCTGCGGCAGCCTAACTTCCTTAATCGTTCTAATTAGCTAGTGTATAGGGTTTTATCTAAATGCCCCAGAAAATACGCAGTAATGACAGATGCAGTAGGCAATTAACAACACCAAGACCGAAAGCTGATTGGGAAGCTGCAAGCTCTGGTTCTTTCTCCTTTCTTAAAATAGACTCTGGCCGCAATGCAGTCCAAAGAAAGAGAAGAAAAATATGCAAGCACAAGTCAAGACGGAGCGGCTATGTGCATTCACTTCTCTTTGGGGATTATGGTCAATTTTTCAGTCTGGGATTTATGACACTTCACTCCCACAAATTAGATGAAGACTTTGGGTTCAGTACTAAGGTATTGCCAATAATTTTAGCCCCCAAAGCATGAGTTCACTAAGAGAATAATTACAATTAAGGCCAAACAGACATTCTGCGTGTCCATGGCTGAGGAAGGCAGCACCAAACTTCTATTAACTCTGCCGATGAGTGACAACCTCAAAGCGACTTCACCTATGCACCAGGCATGGCTTCAGCTTGGTGACTCATGTGGGCTTCGGGTCACATCTATATGAGAGGATCCTGCAGGACCACACCCATTTTCCAATCCCAAGTCTCCTGAATTCCACTTTTTGCCTCTGATTAAAAAAATATGTACATGGTGATTTTCTTTAAGCAAGGGTAAGGAAATAAGGAAACCGAGTACTGATTTATATCACTTACCTGTTGAGGTTGAGGGGCTGGTGACCAGGGTGGTCGCTGAAGCAGGTGCACTTTGTGGTTTGGACCTCACAAGGGCCTTGGCGGTAGGGGTTTGTGAACCTGCTGAGGCAGGACCCTGAGTAGAACGCTGTGGGATGAGAACGGGAGCTCCCTTCCAGGCCGTCACTGGGCGCCTTCCCACACAGCCTGGTGGTTCTCTGTGTGACATCCTGGGTGAACATCTCTGTAGAAGCCAGAGGTTGTATGACAGATTCAATGAGGGATAGATCTGGGGCCGACCACACAGGTCTGGCAGCTGGTTTAAAGCTATTGGCCCCACCGTTCTGAGCCTCAACCCTTTCACAGGCAAAAAGGAGAGAATAAGAATGACCTCACCACATTTTTTCGGAATATGGAATGAGATGATGTTTGTTGAGTGCTTGGCACATTGGTGAGCATTCGTCAATTTTAGCTTGTGTCATTATAATCAAAACTGCCTACAAGACTTTCTCTGTGAAAGCTATCTCAAGGAGAGAATCAGATGCTAAAACTACTGATAGAAATGAAGCCAAAGTTAAGTAGTCTAAAAATATGATGTTTTGGGGGAATTGGGGACTTCACAAAGGTCTCAGTGTCATAAAATCAATGTCTGTTATATTATCATTCCTCATAATTTAATGGTATAACACGGCAGTAAGTAAAAAGGCATTTTGAGCTGAAAAGCAGCATGGCACATTATTTCCATGATGACGTGTGTTGTGTGTACATAAACCCTTTGGTTCCTGGTGAGAGGGCCGCTGCGTGGTCCAAGTGTCCTGGGTTCTAGAGTCAGATGGACTAGAGCTCCAGCCTCACCGCAGCCACTCACATTTGGGGACCTTAGCAGGGCGCTTAACCTATCAAACCTTGGTTCCCTCGTCTATAAAATGGGATCATAAAACCTTCTCTTTAGTGCCAGTGTACGAATTACAGGAGTGAATGTCTCCAAAATGTCCCCCACACTTGCGTGCTCAACAAATCTCCCCTTTGCTGTGAGGAAAATGTCCTTCTGCTGTCTGGGGGAGAACGAAGCGGGACAGAAACACCCGAGGAAGAAACTCTAACATTTTCACTCTGAGGCTGGTGCCCCTCGCTTTCTGACCTCTATTCCTGGGTGAGGCTTTAAGGAGGAATTTCCCCCTTAAGATGTGCATGTCCGTTCTCATCGTTACTCGGTCTTCTCTTTTTTTCTATTTACCATTTAAAATATTAATTCTAGCTTTTTCTTAGCCGAGAAGAAGGAACACGCTACCCCAGCGTCGGTGCTGTAATGGGAGCTCACTGCTCGGACTGCCTCGTCTTCCTCATTGCAGCGGGCGCTCTCCTGGCTTTTGTGTGAATGATGGAGCTGTTCACGGGCTTTGATTACAACAGTGAGCAGGCTGCCGAGACATTCTTCTTTGCGCTGATTTCAATTGCTTTGTGGTAGCAACAGGTGAATTGAGAAAAAAGATAAGGACAAACAAACATGGGTTGCACAAAGGTGGAGGAACAGGGCCTGGGAGAGAATACAGGTTGTTCCTATTGTGCGTTCTTATTCCAATACGCCGTGAGAAAAAACAGCTGCACTTTGAAAGAATGGAGTCAAAGGCTGAAACACCTATGGCTAGATGGAAAGTACATGAAATATTATAAACTGAAAGTCGTCCCTTGAATGTGAACGCCGTTTCCCGTGTGTAGGATGCTCTCACACCGCAGTCTTATTTCGCCTCTGAAGGATTCTGTCTGTTCAGTGTCATTAACTCCTTCATGGATGACAAATCTGAAACTCAAAGAGAGGAAATAATTTTCTCCACAGCCGGGTAACAGTGCTGGCTGGAACCTACACGTTTTCACCTCAATTCAGTGTCTTCTTTAAAACCCATAGCAGCTTTCCGAATGCCAGATCAGTCGTTCTCACTCTCCAAGAGTTTAAGACACACCTTCTGCGGGGGCCTTGTCTGGGAGGGACGTGTAAGAATGAAAAGGCACATACGTTCTCCTGGTGAAGGGAGAACATAGTTTCTCCAAAATTATATTTTTTGGCTTCTCTGAAAACCTAATCGGATCAGCTCTTCCCCATGCCAGGGTTCCTCAACCTTGACGCTATTCAAAACTGGCTGATTTGGGGCTGGATAACTCTTGGTTGTAGGGAGCTAGTCTGTGCATTGAATGATGTTTAGCAGCATCACTGGTCTCTGCATATGAGATTCCAGTGGTACCCACGCCCCATCTCATTATGAGGACCAGAGATGTCTCCAGGCATCACCATGTGTCCCCTCTGTGGCAAAATTGCCCCTCGTGGAAAACCATCACCTTATCTCTGTTCGGAATACAACTTATAATTACACGTTATCATTTTTACTATTTAACTGTTTTATTTTTTAATGAAAATTAAGATCTTTCTTGCAGTCTCTAAGTCTTCACTCCAAATTTGAAGAGAAAAGAAAAACACAAAACATTTGCAAAACTGGCATGCCAAAAGCAGATAACCATTATGCCATATGGGTTTATGTCTGGGTACAGAAGTTTTACAAGTATATTTCAGATTCAAATGTCCAAAAATATCTGCCTAATGATATGTAGTTTCAGAGTAAACACTTCATTTTTCTTCTAAATGAGCATTCAGTTTATAGAAATGGAAAACTAATGTATTTTTCTGCTGCCAGAAACAATCTCCATGGTATTCAGAGACCTTTGTTGATTACTTTTTAGCTACATAATGTTTACATTATTCAAACCAAAAATACCAAAATGATGGGTATAAGGATCATCTTGGGTTTATTTTCTTGTTTGGCTTTAAAATCCAGTTTCATGTCCAATCATAAAATAAAAGAGAGGCGTCTTGATAAAACAGAGAATTGATCATATACCTGTCCCACAAACAAAATTCCTCCTGAAAGGCACAAAGAAACCTAAAAGCAGGGAAACTTATAGAAGCATTGAAAAAGAAATGCACCTCTACCTGTCACAAATTGAGGGCTTTCTAATGGATGTCGTACACGTGGGACAACCTCAAAGGAAGACCAAGGGCCAGGTCGCAGCCCAATATCTAGAGAGAATGCAGAGCTATGGGGAATGTAAAGAAGAGCTCCTGAAAAATTCACTTGAGATCCAACCATTTGGTGGTACACCTGCTGAAGCACAATATTGTCCAAGAAAGACAGGACACTCCAAGGAGGGGTTCATGGTGGCAGAAGATGTTCCAGGATGAGCTGTCTGGGAGGTTGGAGGTGAACCTCCAGATTCACAGGAGGGAAGAGCAGTGTCCTTGCCTGGCTCCATAGGTGCTGCTCCAAGAAGGAGGCTGAACACATTCTCACAGACCAGGAGTGAAGAACTTGCAGACAGGAAATGGGACAAGAAAAGCTACCTCTGAAAGAACTTTGTCAGCAAACCCAGAGAAGCAATTGCACCCAGGCAATTTCCTCTTGAGCTGTCTCTCAGCCATCTGGGTCATGCCAGCACGAAGTCAGGAAGAAGAGCTCCAACAAAATCCAGGGTGAGAGTGAAAAAATGTGAAGAGATCCAGCTATCAACACTATTTAGGGAAAATATCCCAGGTCTAAGAGAATACCACTTACTTAATGATATCTTAATACATTAAAAATTACCTATGTCTGAGTTTTTAACACAGTTCTCTTAACATGTTATGGAAATTCCAATGCATGTAATAATTGATTGATTGATTGATTTGCCTATTCTCAAGAGCCAAGAAAGTCAGCTTAAAGCAAGAGAATAAGAAAGATCAGTAGGATGGGGCTATTTACAACAATACGCATTTCACATTACATACCAGGCACCATGCAAAATATCTTACCTATCTCTTTTAATTGAATTCTACTTCCTGCTAGGTGTGTAAACTCACACAAGTTTATTTAACCTCCCTGGGTTGATATATCATTGATTTTTTGGTATTTGTGAAGATTTTCTTTGTATCTTAGAATATACTCTGTTTACTTGAAAGGAATGTATACTCTTCAGTTGCTGACTTCAGTGAGCCATAATTTCCAATCATTGTGATTGACATATGTCCATATCTTTTCTCTGTTTTAATTGCCTTATCTATCATTTGTCAAAATGTGTTACTTTTCTCATTATCACTGCAGATTTGTCATCCTCTTGGTTTTCTGTCAATATTTATTTTACTCATTTTGAAGCTATGTTGTTTGGTGCACACAAGTTCATGAGTCTTTGGTATTTCTGATGAATCATCTCATCTCCCGTGATGTAATAACCTCATCGTTCCTAATAATCTCTTTTGCCCTAAAGCCTACTGTGTCTGATTCATATAGCTGCCTTAGTTTTCTTTTGGTTTTTATTTGTATGGTAGATGTTTTTCAATCCTTTTACTGTCAATCTTTTTGGACCTTACATTGTAGGTTTATCTTTTGTAAATAGTACATAGCTGGGTCTTTTTAAAATCCAACCTCAAAATTTCTTACTTTTAACTGAATAGTATAATCTGTTTCCACTTTTTGTGACTTTTAAAATATATGGATAAGTCTTAATGACTTTTCTTCTTCCTGTGGTGGATTAGATTGATTGAGTAGCCTTCATTTCTCTCTCTTTTTTTTAAACTTTCATCAGATTTGGAAGTTTTGCTTTCTATTTATGCTCCTTTACTAGCAACCTTTAAAAATTTAACATTAGGTATTTAACTTTCAAAGTCTAAAATTAATCAATATATGTAGTTTCCCTTGAAGGAACATCAAGTCCTCAGAACTCCTTAACTCTGATCATCCCCTCTTAAATCTTCCACGTTCTTATTATTGGTATTTAATTTCACCCTCTTTATAAGCCACTCAAATTAGACACTTTCCCAGGATGCACCACCAGGATTTATAGAGATGAAAAATAAGAAGCAGAAGTTATGAGACCTTGAGGGTAAAATGAGTAGGTTCAAAAATACATCTAGTAGGATTTTCAGATATGACAATAAAGAGAATATAGGAGAAGCAATAATCAGAGAGATAATGCTTCAGAAATTTCCATAGTTGAAGAATAAGAACCTACACATTTAACAAGCACAATGAGCCCTGAACAGCAAAAATAATACGCATCCCAATTAATCTTTTTGTGCTGAAATAGCAGGATACCAAAGAAACTGAAGAAATAACAAAAACAACCATAGGAGGAGAAATTATTTAAAAAGAAATAGCAATTAGTTACCAGATTTTTTTCATCAAGCACAAGAGAAACTAGAAGAAAAGAGAATGAAAGTTTCAGATCGCTAAATGATAAGTATCTAGCAGTCTATACCCAGATACGCTATTATTCAAGAGTGAGGATGGATAAAGAACTTTGCAGACATGAAGAAACTAAGAGTTTACATTTGCTGATTGTCATTGAATGAGTGATTAAGGGATTAAATTCGGCAGCATAATCTCTGTATTGCTATGGTTACAAATTACCTCTGAGGTCTCAATGGATTTAGAAAACAACAAATATTTCTTTTTCTTGCCCTGGTTGCACTGGCTAGTATAAAATCAACAATATTCACTTTTCTGCTCACATTGAACTCAACTGCAGATGGGGCTGCTCTCTCAATTCATGGAAAAAGAACTCAATTTCTAGATATCCACCCCAAACATCCTCACACATGCACAAGGAGACAGTATACACATATGTTTACTGTTGTGTTTTTTATAACACAAAACATTGAGCGCAATTAAAAAATCAATAAGAAAATGGATACAGATGATGGTATATAACAGAATACTATAGACAGATGTCAGCAAACCCCATGGCCCACAAAGCCTAAAATTTTTACTCTGTATCTCTTTGAGAGACAGGTTGCCAACTCTTGCTTTAGAGTATTTAAAATGCATCGGTCTAAATACATCTAAAGAATAGCAAAATTATAATGTGGCATGGGAGGAAAAGAAAGACTCAAAAGGTTATATACGATCTGATACACTTTATTTTAATTAGGTACGAAACACACAAAATACAACTACATGTCATGGATACATACACAGGTAGGAAATAGAAGAAGAGGCATAAAGAGGAAATCATGCATAAATTTCAGAACTCGGGCTACTTCTAGAGGGAGGGAACCAGAATGAGCAGGTGAAGGTGGGAACATTAGTGAAATGTTTATCAACAGTTATTGTCCCCCCGAATCTAAATGTGAACATGTGTTAAAACTCTAGGGCTTCACACATTTGAGCTACTCCCTAACTCAGAATTTAAAAATTACAAACTAAAACGAGGAAGCGTCCCAACATGAAAGCAGGCTAAGGATGTGAGCAAAACCATGCAAATGTGGGAGAAAGTGTATCCTGAATAATAATAAACAACGAATTAATTTTTAAGAAGAGTATAATTTTCCTTCGTGAATTCCTAGTCAAGATAGTACTTCCAAGTGTCAAAGATGTGGCAATGTGACTGCAACAATATTCCATGTGTTGTGGTGTGTATGGTAACATTTGTCTTTGTGTGTCCCCATTCTCCCACAACCACACAACCAGACTATAGACTCTTTGTGGGCAAGATCCACATCTTTTTTTATCCTTTTATTGCTAGCACCTGTCATGGTACCGAGCACAAATTGGCTATTTATCATACCTGTTTTGAAATAAAGGCAAGATTCTGTATTCTCTATTTTGAGCTTGAAATATTGACTTTGAAAATGTCAGCTGTGCAGAAAAAAAATATACCAACCATCTGGTGCTTTTCATCCTAAAAGTTTAGAACTTTGGTGAACACTCAAAGTAGAAAGACTTAAGTAGAAGAATAGAGATAAGA
Organism: Equus przewalskii; assembly: GCF_037783145.1. NCBI lineage: Eukaryota > Metazoa > Chordata > Mammalia > Perissodactyla > Equidae > Equus > Equus przewalskii. Next base: position 46,747,723 of record NC_091851.1, read on the forward strand.
TCTTCATTTCCCAGTATGGGCGCAAGTGTTAGGAGATATTTTAATGCCAAACAGGTCAATCAGGGTATAATTGCCTCTGATAGACACTCCAGAAATCAGAAACATTCTTTACCTAGAGCTGAGTGCCACTTGAAAAGACGACAGCCTTTCCTGCCTTTGAAAACATCCAAGACAATCAAAGCATCAACTTCCAACCTGATCCTCAATATCGAGCACCCAGCGTACGAGGTGGGAATGAAGACAGCAGCAGCAGAAGAAAAACGATGTCACAGACTCCAATACAAGTCACATGAAAACAAATCCAAATGCATCTCGGTCAGGAAGTCTGGGTTCGGCGACTCTCTAGTCACACCTTGAGTGGTCATGACTGGCACAGGACTAGATGCAGAGGCCAACGGGTGGGTGGGCAGTCAAGACAGTCCTCCACCAGGTTTGAGGGGCATTCAAGGAGATGTTTCCACCTGCTTGCGGTTCCACTGAAATTATTCTGTGGGTTAACGCTAAACTTTACTGTTGAATGCAAATAGCATCTGGGAGAGTTGACACTATTTGGGATCAAATATTAACACCTAAGTTGAATTAATTTTAGTCGTTACTTGGCCCAGAGCGAAGTGGAGAAGCAGCGGGACTATCAGGAAACACATGCAATTGCTTACCGACTAAGCTGTTTGACTTAGTCTCATAGTTTGATTCTCAATTGTTGTCTGGCAAGAAAATTTGCTATTTCCTTTTAGAAAACAGTTTGTCAATGTACTTGTAATTGACTTTTATTTTGAGATAATTGTAGACTTAGTTGTAAGAAATAATATAGAGAGATCCTGTACACGCTATCTGGTTTTCCTAATAGTAATCTAAGGGAGAAAAAACATCTTCCTCTCCTAGATTCATTGGCTGGACCCTGCGAGTTAGACTAAAAAAAAGACAGAATAACAAGAGAAAAACAAGCAGAAATTTATTAAAATGTGCATCCTGCATACACATGGGAGTACTCAGTGATGAGTAACTCAAACGAGTGGTTACAACTTGGGCTTCTATAGCATCTTAACAAAAGATTATATTTTTTAAAGAAGTGACAAGAGAAAGGAAAAGGACTTCAACTTTCTGGGGGCGGCAAATTGTGGGAAGGTGATTATATGGGGGAGCTAATGGAGACAAGGGCTACATAGTAAAGTTTGTTATGCAGGTTCCTCTGGTGCCATCTCTGGGCTGATCAGCGTCTAGATTTGTCTCCAGTGGTTATCTTCTGTCCTTCCTAGCGGAGGCTGATGGGCACCTTTACAAATTTATGTCCTGCTTTTAGGCAAATAGAAGGAGGACAGAGAGTTTATTGCATCTGTTTCTTCTCGATTGCCTTCAGTTCAAAATAATCCTTATGCCAACGTGGCATGTTTTGGAGTGGCGTGTTCTGCTGCCCTTCAGTAATATCGTGCAAAACTAGAGTACAGTATTACCATGAGGATGTTGGCATTGCTAAAGCCAAGATAGAGAACGTTTCCACCAACAAAAGATGCCCTCAGATTGTCCTTTTATAGCCACACTTTCTCCTCCCCCCAATCCCCATCCCTGGAAACCAGTAATCAGTTCTCCATTCCGAAATGTTGTCATTTCAAGCCCATCATTTAAATGGAAATGTTTTGGGGGTTGACTTTTTCACTCAGCATAATTCCCTCCAGCTTCATCTGGACTGTTGCATGCATCGACGCTCCATGGTTGGATGCACCACTGTTTGTTTAAACTTTCATCCATTGAACCACATCTGGATTGTTTCCACTGTTTGGCCGTTGCCAGTAAAGCTGTTATGAACATTCACGTACAGGAGTTTGTGTGAGTATACATTTTCGTTTTTCTGGACATTTTCAGTGTCCAAGAGCACAACTGCTGGGGTGGGTGGAGTTGCATGTTCAGTTCTATAAGAAATTACCAAATGTTTTCTGGGGTACCATTTTACATCCTCACAAACAATATTTGTATGTGCCAATGTATTTCAAAGGATTCAAAAGTTCATGCCCTTTAGCCCAGGGAATCTATCTTCAGATGACAGTTCAAAATATAGAAAACAAACAAAAACAAAATTGTACATTCTGCTCTTTTGACTCTGGAAATGCATAGGACAAGTTAGATGGCTATTTTGTATTTAAGCTGAGGAGAAAACTAAGTTTAAAAAAAAAAAAAGAACTATAATTGAATGGAAAAACACATTGGCTTGTGTTTCCTAGGCAACAATGCTTCTAATCAGTTATTTGTTTTGAACATATGGTCATATCGTTAGTACCACTGCGCATACATGCTCTCTAGGGAGAAAAATAAATCTGGAATATTGGGTGAGAAAACCTTAACCAATAAAAGTTAATTGAACGGTGAGAAGTTGGAGACTATTAAGGCCTGAACAGATCCTTAGACTGGAGGATGGGAGGTGAGGGTCACAGGAGGCTCCTGCATGTCTTGTCGGGGGAAGGGAGTCAAGAGTGGATGGGAGAAGGCTGGTGGAGGCAAGAGGAAGGGACGATGCGGAGGAACCTTTAATCCACTTTACAGTTTATGTGAGGACCAGCTGTGGTTGAGAACTGGCATCTCTGAGTTCCTCAAGGCAAAAACAAAACCAGAAAAAAACCTTTCTCAGAAACTACATTTTTTAAAAACTGTTTGAAATAATAATACATGATTTTTTTTAAGAGAAAATACTAAACTAGCTAGTGTCATAGGGGAAAGATTTTAATAATATTTCCTGTATCTTTAGGGTCTTTGGAGTTTGTTGCTGTGAAGCATTCAAGAAACCCAACACACAAAGAGATCAGATGCAGCAAACGTGTGGGTCTCGAGTGGTGGATCTGGGTACTGCATCGAAGAAGTGTCAATCAAATCAAATCTTAACACAGAAGTCAATCCGCTTTTTTAAAATCACACATATGAAACGATCCCTCTATTCAATCCATTTCCAAAGGAAACAAACAGCGCTTCCTGCTTAGGGAAACTTCAGGGATGGCTGTTTCAGACGCTGAGGGCGCCTTTCGCCGGATACTCAGGGGCCAGGGTCATGCAGGGCTCCTCCAGAGATCGTTGGGGCACGTATCCCCAGAAGCTGTAGGACAGCTGGGAACTTGTGGCCTTTTTACAGTAAGAGAAGAAGACACAAAAGCAACTTAGTCCCTTGGAAACCATTCCAGAAATCATGAGATCTGTTAGACCTGCTTAAAATCTTCCCCCACTAGTTGGAGAAGGAAAAGCTACCAGCTCACACTTTGGAATGAAATGGACCTGGATTGAAAGGCTATTTCTGCTACAGACTGTGTGATCTTGGGAAGTCTTGAGCAAGCCACGTAATCTTGCTGAGCTTTGGTGTGCTCGCCTGGAAACCAGGATGCTACTACTTGCTCTCAGGGCTGTCTTGAGGACCACACAAAGTGATGGGTGTGAATCATGCCTCTGGAGGCACGTCTTGTGATATTCGCTGTTTTTGTATTGGTGGTGTTCACGTGCTGGTTGTTTGCCCCCTGTTGCTGGGATTTGCACATTGTTGGTGAGCTTAGACATCACTTTTACTTTAAGGTTCATTTGTCGACTAAATAGGGATTTGTCGAAAGCCCGGTGGGCACCAGGCACATTCTAGGTGCTGTGGATAGAGCAATGAGGTGCAAGGAAGCCAGCTTCTCAATGAGCCTACATTCTGGTAGAGGGAAAGAGGTTGTAAACCATGAATGACACATGCAAGATGTGAAAGATGCTGAAAAGAAAAGTAAAGCAGAGCCAAGGGATAGAGAGTGAATGTGTGCATGGCAAAGGATGCCATGTTAATGGGTTTGTCAGGAAATGCCTCCATGATGAGGGGATATTTTAAGCAGAGACCAGAAAGAAGCTGGGTTACATGGGGAATAGTAGGTGGCTATGTTGCGATTGGCCAAACACACTTTATTAAAGTACTTCAGGGCATCAGCTCTTGATTACTCCTGCTAATGAAGTGGTATCCAAAAGACTGAGCTGAAAAGAGTTTCCATTACATTTTGGGGAGTGCCTGTGTTTTCCCTCTTTGTCTTTAGGAGGCATCGGACTTGACTTTCCAGTGCATTTGGGTCCGGCCACTCTCTGACCTCTGCCCTGGGATTGCTTGCGTGCCTCTACGTCCCCGTCAGGCCTGCTCACATTGACTCAGACCTCACTCATTGCTCATGTCATTGCTTTTACCTGTCTACCTGCCCATCTCCTCCAACCGAAGTGTTTGCTTGAAAGTGGAAACTTGATCTTACCCAACTTTTTTCCTCGGGTATAGCATTTATATCAGAGTAGCCCTTTTTTCAACAAAAGTTAGGAGAATCACTGAGGAAAAAGGAGAAAGCTAAATGGGTCTGACTTAAAAAGCTCATATGCTGAATAGGACATCTGTAACAATAGAGTTTCTTCTAAGGTTGTTGACTTAGTTAAGACAGGAATCCACACTAACTTCTTCAAGAAAAAGGGAGGAGGATGTGTAAAGACCAGGACGAGTCTATAGCCAGACCCCGTAGAGTGCTATAAGTGGAAGGTGGGGATGCTGGCTACTCGCCCTCTCTTCAGGGCCCTGGTTCCCTCCCCTGTGTTTCATCCTCCGCTTAGTCATGAGTTCCCCTCTGCTGTAATGTCTGCATGTGTGTGGCACTGGCTGACCAGGGCAGGGCCTTGAGCCGTGAAGCTCTGTGGCCAGCCTCCTCAAGCCTTCTTAGTCTTACCTTTCCAATTTTCCACCCCAGGAGACAGACTTTGGTTTCTGTTGGGTCCGGAGTCCACACTGTGCCACTCAGCTGTGGACGTGGAGCAGAGTCTGCAGTGCCCAGATCTGCCCTTCTCCACTTCCTGTGGTTATTTATGTGCTGCTTCTCCTAGAAAGTTCCATGATGGCAGGGCTGATAATTAATGCAGAGGGTACCCACAGTGCCTCTTCAAAGGATCTAGAGTAGAGCAAAGGCTCAGTCACATTTGTTAAATGTTGATTTAATGTTGAACACAGGAGAAAGGAAGGGATTAGCAGGACTTCTATACCCATGCATTTTTATGAGAAATTTAAAGTATGCTTTTGTCTCCTTAACAACAGCCCATTTTGCACTTACCTACCTCCACCCTGGCACCATCCTTCTTACCCCCCATATTTTTCCATGATAACTAACCCCAATCAGGTACCTCCACTTCTTCTCACACTACATTTAGGAATAAAAAGTAAAGATTTTCTAAACATTCTAGGCAAAGGACAGCATCTGTGCTTTCTACTTCCTGGGATGGAGAGCGTTCACATGTGTGTCTATTCTCTGAGCCTACTCTTCTTATCTATTCAACGGAGATGATGATAATAATAACAGGAGGAGGAGGAATGTACTTCACATGGCTCTTGTAAGGACTAAAGGAGCAAAGTGATCAGCATGGTGCCTAGAAGAAACTTCAGCCCTGAATGCATGGTTGCTGTATGTCTTATAAACACCATCATCACAATTATCATCGTCACCATGAATATCACCATCACCATCACCAGCAGCAGCAGCAGCAGTGACACTAGCATGACCATCATCACCATAGACACTCTCAGAAAAATGGATGCAGGGCCATCAACTGTGGTTTTCCAATATAGACAAAAGGACTCAACAAGCTCTATTTCTGTTATTTGAGAGGCAATATGAGGAAAGGACGAGTAAAAACAAATCATTGGGAAAAAAAGTTTGATTTCTGCCTACAGGAACATACAGTCAACTCTTGAACTACATTCATTAGCTTGTGTCACCTCTTGTATTCTCAGCTCGTCAGACACACTTCTGAACCCAGTGAAGGCTTCAGCTCACCTCGAAGATGAAACATGAAGCATGATCAAGATGAGACAGAGTGCAAGACCCATGGACAAGGAAATTGTTTGCAATTTAGGCGTTCTTCATTTTGTGATAGGAAGCGCTAGCCCACTTACAAATGACAATCAAATAAAGAGTTTTAAACAAGCATTTTCTAGAATGTTGATTTACTGGAGGAGGAAAAAAATTGTTGTATCCCGTCAAATGATTGCAGTACCTATAAAATGGTAAGGTCATTTTTCTGCTGAAATGTCACGGCGAGATTTTTAAAATAGATTCCTGGTGCAGTTTTAATAATGTCGAGGTTAAAGATAAGGGGAAAAAAGTACTTAACAATGAAAGGGAAGCAAAAATATCGATGTTTAAAGTGGATTTTAGGAGTAGCCTTTTATTATGTCACTGTAAAATATAACCTGTGTACTGTGAATGCTTTTATAATTGTTTTATTCGTAATTAATAACAATCAGTTCCACAGCCCGAGGCTGGTGCCCCCTGCTCTGACTTTCCTGCTAATATCACAAAAGCTGTCCCTGGAGGGGTTTGGAGAAGGGACAGGGCAAAGGGAGTGTGTGAAGCCACGCAAGGCACTCAAAGCAAAAGTCTCAGAGTCTGGTCTGCAGAGGACATTTCTTGGAGTGTCCATCCATACTCTCTTCTCTTGAACTGACCCCATGATTCAAAGCCTCCGGTGGTCAAGGTTGTGCTAATTCACCCAGACTCATCCATCGTTATAGATCAGTGTTGGGAACATGACCCAAGCTGGGGCAGGTCCTTTGCCCCTGGAATCTGTGCTGAGGAAAAGGGCCTGAGAGATGGAAATTGGGTGTCTTATTGGCATAGAGCTTGCACCTCAAAGTAAGTCTCCACAGCTCAACATGGATTCTCTGGGTATCTTGGAAAGTTTCCAGCAAAGTACCTTTTACCTAAAGCATACGAATTCAGATGCTTTATCATAAGAGGAACAATCAGTGGAGAGATGTGCCCATTTAAGGTCGCTAGAAGGAGGGAATCCAGGGTTAGTTGAGGGCCTCAGTACAGTTTTTAATTCTCTCAGCCTTCCCTTCAACATCACAAGGTGGCTGCTGAGGCTCCAAATTCACATCCAGCGTTTACCCAAGGAGGAAGGAGAAATATTTCCTTCCTGCCTCCTGCCTCTCTCCTCCTGCCTGACTAGAAGTGCCCAGCAGCTCTCCTCCTGGGTCAGTTCTGAATCCTCAAGCCGTCTCTAGCTGCAAGGAAGGCTGGGAAGCTTTCTTTGGTCTCCCTGGTGGAAGGTGTTCAAGGAGAAGGAGTCGAGAATGGCTGTTGGGTTAGCAGCCAGCAGCATGTGCCCCTTTGGCTTGAGTGGCTTTCTGTTAGCAATGAAAGAGTCCAAACACGACGCTCAAACCTGAGGGATGAGGGGCCCTTCAGATTCCAGGCTCACATTCCAGTAGGCTCTCTACCTGGGCCTTCAAGGGGGAGGAATTTGTGATTCAGCCTCTACTCCGCCTTCTCTATCAGACCACGTGGGCAGCTCCAAGTGCTAGGGGGGACCCCACACAACCACTAGGTCCACCCGCTGCATGGGATCTTTACTTCACTTTTTCCTGTTTGGAGCCATTATTCCATCCTCTCTTTCTTTGTCTTTCCCTCCCTCTTGCCCTCTCTCTCTCCAGAGGTCATGGCTATCACGAATTGGATTATCACATCCATTCATGGTTTTAAAATATATTTTCCATAAACATAAGTGTTCATAGCAATATATAGCATCACATTTTATATGATGCTAAAATATTACACAAATGCTATCATATTGCTTATATGGTCCAGCAATTTTTTCTTATTTTCACTCAATATTAAGTTTTTGAGGTTTATTCATGTCGGAGTTTGTAGCTCCAGCTCGTTCATATTGACCACTAGGTTCTCTTCTACTGCGTGAGTTAATCATCATTTATTTATCTCCCTACTCATGGACTATTGAATTGCTTCCACTTTATTGTCTTTCCAAACAATGCAGGAAGGAGGTTTAGGAACAAGCACCGTTCTAGATATGTGCCTAGGATTTGAATTCATGGAACGAAATGAACCGGTGAACCAGCATCTTTTACCAGATATTGCCAAATGCTCCCCACCTCCAGTCGCACTCCCACCAGCAGCGCACAGAAGCTCAGGCGTGCTTAACATAGAACATTTCAATGTTTTTGCTGTTCTAATGGACGAGTGAGAAAAGGTGTCTCTCTGTGGTTTTAATTTGCACTTTCTTAGTCACCAGTGAGTTTGAGCACCTTGTTCTGTATTTAATGCTCATCTGGGTTTCCTCTTCTATGATTGTCTGCTCCTGTCTCATGTGTGTTTTTCCATCCGTCATTTGTTTTGTTCTTCTTATTACTTTGTAGGACCTCGCTCTGTATACCCCAGGATCCCTCTGTCATCAGTTGTGCGCACTGTCGGTGCATAATGCCAGAGTGTGGCTGTCTTTGGCTTTCATTAAGGTTTCAGAGATTTTCAATTTAAGTGTGATTAAACATGGTATTGTTTGTTTCCTTTATGGTTTGTACCTTTTCAATCTAATTCAAGAAACTTGTCTCCGTTCAAAATCATAAAATAGTCTGTTATAATTTATGTTAAGAGGTTTGTTTTATTTTGTTTGAAAGTGCTTCACTTTTTCGTATTTAAGTTTATAGTCAACTTTTTGAATTTACTTTTGGGTATGATGAAAAGTAAGGGTAGAATTTGCTTGTTCTGGCTGGGGGGCAGCTATGCTGGCGCCATTTGTGGAACGGCTGTCCCTTCTCCTCACTCACAGGGGGCTTCTCACTGCAGTGCCCCGTAGGCTGGTGCTTCCAGGATCCCTATCTTGTCCCAGTGGCCAGTTTGTTTGTCCCTGGGCTAAGTCCACATGGGTTTTTATTTTTACATAATAAGTAATAAGTGGGGCATTTTACCTTGATGTTGACTATAATCATTTCAAAACTAAGTCTGGTATTTGCTTAAGGTTTTATTGTGTTAAGAATTTTCCCTTTTATTCCTAATTTGCTAGGAGTTTTTTGAAAATCATATTTGGATGTTAAATTTTATTACATAATTTCATGCATCTATTGATATAACTATTCCTTTAAGGGTAGTAAGTTGAATTACATTCATAGATGTCCTTTTTTTTTTTGAGGATGATTAGCCTTGAGCTAACATCTGCCACCAATCCTCCTCTTTTTGCTGAGGAAGACTGGCCCTGAGCTAACATCTGTGCCCATCTTCCTCCACTTTATATGTGGGACATCTGCCACAGCATGGCTTGACAAACAGTGTGTAGGTTCACACCTGAGATCTGAACCGGTGAACCCCAGGCTGCCGAAGTGGAACATACGAACTTAACCGCTGCGCCACTGGGCTGGCCCCACATTCATAGATTTCTTGATATTAAAATAACAAATGGTAAATGAACAACGTCTATCTTATGGTTTAATAGTATGTGTGTGTGTGTGCATGTGTACACACACGTACAATCATCCAGCTTGCTGATATTTAATGTAGGATTCTGTGTCTGTGCTCAAAAGTGAGAGAATGTATCTCTTGTCAATGCTATAAATAATTCCATCCTTTACTTTCAATCCTTTTGTGTCATGAAGTGGATTGTGGGGTGGGGGGGATTTATCCAATCTGGAAGTTTCTGTCATTTCGAGGAGGTGCTGATGTCCAGGTAGGAATGTGGTGAGGTTCCTGGACTGATTTCTACCCTCTTGTTTGTGCTGTTGGTCTTACCTCACCAGGCGTGACCAGCACTCAGTTTGTTCTTGAGCTGAGGGGTGTCGGCTGAGTGATGCCCACCACAGTCCCAATGGGCAGGCCCACCTTTACACAGGAGCGGGCCTGTGCCCAGTGCCTCTTCTGCTGAGAACGTTCTTGTGTATTTCAGCAACTGTTCCTCAAACACTAGAACTGACTAGCGGCTGAGAGTGGGCGGATGTCCTGCCTGGAAGTTCAAGATTAAATTTACACAGTCCAAGCCGAGCAGACTGTAAATACATTACAGACTCAGACTTTCAGACAGGATTTTGAAGGCCTGTACAAAGGAAAAAAAGAAATCACTGGCAAAACCTATTAAAATACCCTTAGAAAACACGGCAAAAATCAAGTCAAAAGATCTAAAAGAAAAGATGGTCTCAGCAACTCGTGTCTCAAGACCTGCTAGCCTTGCAGAGATTGTAAAGTTCTTAGTGATTTCTCAGCCTTGATCATCGGATCGAGGGAGGATTATCACGGCGACGTTCTGCCAACAGTGCATTAACTTTATTTAAAGTCCAGTTCCAGGACACACACGAGAGACACAGCGAAGTTAGGTAGGCAGAAAGAAGCTCCGAGTCTGGATAATGTCAATATAAGGTGTGGCTTTAAAATAATAATTCTGTCTAATGTAATTTATAAAGTGGTTCTAAAGATAAAAGTGATTTGGAAAAGTTGGAAAATATTCCAAAGTAACATCCTTTAGGCCAACATTATTCATTTACATGTGCATTTTGGCAGGACTTAAGAAAAAAAAAGAAACCATTTATTCCCTTTCTACATAATTGTATCCTGTGACTACAAGCCAACTGAGAAAGTGATTGAAGAGGATTTAAAACATTTCTAGCAAAAATTAAATCTTGTTGAAATCTTAGATGTAGCACCAAACTAGACCAGTGAGACAAGGATGCCAACCTTGCCTGGGCCCTGCGGTTTATTGAATGATGACCCCCAAAAAGGTACATCCACATTTTAACCCCTGGAACCTGGGAGTGCTGCCTTATTTGGGAAAGGGGTCTTTGCTGGCATAATTCAGTTGAGGGTTTCCAGATGAGATCCTCTTGGATTACCTGGGTTGGCCCAAAGTCCAATAATAAATGTCCTTACAAAAGACGAAGGAAGAGGAGATGTGCCTGCTGCCCAGCCTCCTCCTCTCCCACCCCACCTGACCCACTGACAGATGCACCTGGGGGGACAAACGGCTCTTCAACGTGATGCTCCTTGCCTCAAGGTGAGGACTTTGTTGCAGTGGCACTCCAGAGCGCCCAGGGAGCCCACGTTCTAGTTCAGGTATTTTTCCCTGCCCTCTCCGCTCCCCTCTCTCTCCTCCTCAGAACACTTTCCCAAAACCAGTTGAATGAGAGCCCCTAAGGCGCACACTTCAGTTCCGGGGAGCAGCAGCCATGGCTTGAGGCCAAACTGAGAAGGAGACCAGGAAACATGGGTGTGGTCCCCGGCTCTCCTCCCACCTTCTGCGTTCCCGCTTTCCCCTCTTCCCAAATGTCACCTCCAGCCCATCTCTCAACAGAAGACTTGCCAGCCTGCTTCCTAAAAACAATGAAGTTGCTGGTTGTGAAATCCTTCTATCTCCTTCTATTTCACAACAGACTAGCCTTGGAATTTTACTTAACTATGTGCAAATATTCTCAACCCTTCTCAAACCTTCCCCGGACCACCACACTCCCATCTGGAGGCTGCATCCTATCATTAGCAGCTGTATGTAGAGGCAGGCACACAGGTTCTGATAAGAGCGTCCCAGCCTCCTTTCAGAGAATCACCCTCTTGTGCACAGCCTGGTTGTAATTAATTTTATGCCCTGCTTGTAGCATCCCGTGGCCCGATGAGGCCAACAGATGCTTCCTCCCACAATGCTGAATTCTGAGCCAAGGGAGGTGAGGCTGGAAAAGACACTGGGGCTGAGGCAATCTCACGGCTGCACTCCAAGACTCTCCCGTCCTTCCTGATACAAGGATTCCTGGTGCTGCTCGGATCCCCATGCTTTCTGACACTGGGTTCTTGAGATTTCCTTCTGCTTCTTCCAAAATTTCCATTTCACTCAAGTTAGACCAAGCCATTTTGTTGTTTGTAACAAAAACTCCTGAAAGATATGCCGCCTGTGTTAGAGTCATTCACATTAGAAATCTCAGTGGATTAACAGAACTAATGCAAGATTCATTTCAGGTCCAACAACCCTCTTCCAATTTGTGGCTGAGCCACAGAAACAAGTGGACACTGAGGTCACTACTCTAGGACAGGGAAAGGAGAAGATGAGGAGATGCTCCTGGTTTTAACAGCCCTGAGGAAATGACCACACCAAGGCCCTTGAGATGGTAGCATCTGATTCCTGGCCACACCCATATGATCTGTCCTAAAAATGCACCCATGTTTCCCTCATTCTCTGTAGTTCCTGCTCTGCATCACCAGTCTCAGAGTTTCCAAACATCCTTCAGGGCCCAGATCAAACACTAATTTTCCGTAAAATTTCCCCAGCTATCACCCTCCAGCCTGCACCCAGAAGTATTAGTTTTCCATTCTTTTCTGCCTCATGGCATGACCAAATGAATGAATGAGTGAAGAATAATCGAATGGAGTGATCTACTTATGTGATATGGGGAGTCCCCCTCACTGTGTTTCAACTCCAAAGTTAAATTTAAGTTGTCAATGCAAGTTTTAGGCTGTGGCATTTACACGCGTTTTAAGATATCGGAGACGTTGTGGCAATTGAAGTAATCTTCCTCTGAAGCAAAATATATTGAGAAGTAGATCTCACTTCAAAATCTCAAAAACCATATCCGCTTGTCTACTGTTTCAGAGTCTCCAGCAGCAAACGGACAGAAGCCCTGGCTCTGTGGAGTGTAGACATCACCTGTGCGTGTCAGAGGGCTAATTGTCAACCAGCAGATCCCACCTGTTTGCCCCGACAGTTATTTCCCCCTTCATTTAGAATAGAATTATGTAGCATTTTATAGCTCAGGAATTTGTGCAAGGGGAATTTCTTTCACAGACAACATGACCTTATAGGAAAACAGCATCCACAGAATATAGCACAGACATGGCCACTTTTCCCAATGTGCATGTGGATTTTTATGACCAGTCACAAATAGAGGCTGGGAGAAATACAAATTTCAAAGCAGAAACAATGTCACCTATCTCCTTGATAGGACAGCATTGCAAGCGTATTTAGATTTTGCATCTGAATCAGCAGAGAAGTGAGCGCCTTGTGAGCCCTGGTTTAATGATGACAATGGTGTTTGTCTCTTTCCCTCCCTTCTTCTAGTCCGAGGTGAAGATGATTAATGGGCTGCCACGGGAATCGTACAGTAAGCTTTTCTGATCAGAGTGCCCCTTGAGCTAACCGTGTAACAGCTCAGGGCTGCACAACCGAGGATATTGATGAATAGTTTTATGACTCGTTTGGGCAGATCCATGAAGCCAATTACTTCATAAGGTGGCATTCATCGCAGCTGCCGTCGATCCACTGAGGCTAGCTCATTGATTAGAGTTTGCCAAGGAAAGCAAGTGTGACAGTCTGGCATCCAAAATTGCTGACACTTGTTTCTGGACTTCAGAATGGGTGTTCCTACAATGTGCAGGTGATTTCCTTAGGCTGGCTTAATTATCCTGCCATTAGATGAGATTCAGCAATTTGATGTAAAGTGGGAGAAAATCCACAGTAATATTAGACAGATTCTGTAATCCCTTGATTCTGGTAGGACTCATCTGTAACCTCCTCTCCACATACCCTCCCTTTTTATTGAAGAATTTGAATATTGAATCTAGACACATGTTCATGCATCATTTGGTTGGTTTGAAGAAGTCAATTAAATTAAAATTTCAAGCTGAAAAAAGAATACGTTGGCACTTACTTTTGATTTTTTTAGCTTAAATACAATAGAATTATATTTTGGTACAGCTTCGTTGACTTATTCCCGGGCTGTTTAAGAAGAGGAATAATTTGCAACTAGCACATATGTGATTTCATGCACATGCATAGCTGGAAAATCAGGTGCAACTAAAATATTTTTCAAATGGTACATTGTTTCACAGTTTGCTCTCCTTTAACCTCCTGCAGATGCAAAGTTAATAGAGAGATGTATTCACTTAACTATCGACTTTTGGAGACTGCCCGAGGGTGTCATTTCCATCTCAGAGCCCCAATGCTCTGTGACACCGGATGACACACAGCCATCGGAATGCAGAGGACCATAGTTAATGCTGAGGAAAAAGCTTCTTTTGATGGAAAATTGCAGGAGGAGGAAGAAGGCAGTTTTCTCTGGGGGGATGTGCAGCTTCCGTAGGATCACTGCCGTCTCGCTGGAAGGCAGGAGAGAACGGCGGGCTGGCAAGCAGAGCTGCCTTGTTTCTTTAACAATTTTTTTATCTTATGCTGAGAGTTTTAGAATTACAAAAAAATGTGAAGATGGTACACATTTCCTATAGATTCCACACCTAGTTTCCTCTATTGTTTTTAACAACTATACTGAGATGTAATTCACATGCCATAAAGTCACCATATAAAACATTCAATCTCACGGTTTGTAGCGTATTCAGACTTGTGCGACCTTCACCACAATCAGTATCAGACGTTTTCATTGCTCCCGAAAGATGCCCTGTACCTAGCACGAGTCACTCGCTTTTGCCCCTAAATCTCCGGGCCCTAGGCAACCACTAATCTACTTTCTGTCTCTACAGATTTGCGTATTTAATTCTGGACATTTCATATAAATGAGAGCATACAATACACGGCTTTTGTAACTGTCTTCTTTCATTAAACATGATGTTTTCAGGTTCAACTATGTTTCTTCTCGGAGAGTTGATTGCTTTATCATTACGTAGTGCTTCTCTTTATCCCCAGTGATCTTCCTTGCTCTCAACTCTGCTTTGTCTGAATCAACACAGCTACTCCAGACGTCTTTTATCAGTGTCAGCCTGGTCTGTCTTCCTCCATCTCTCTACTATGAACCTATCTGAGTGTTTATATTTGAAGCTGGTTTCCTACAGACAACATACAGTCAGGTGTTGTGGGTTTTTTTTTAATACACTCTAGCAATATTTTTTTTTTAATTAGTTTATTTAGACCATTCACACTTAAAATGATTGATATAGTTGGATTAAAATCTACCATATTTGTATTTTTCTTTTTGTTCCGTTGTTCTTTATTTCTTTAAACTTCCTCCATTTTTCTTTCTTCTCTGGTTGGATCGAGAATTTTATACAATTATATTTTATCTCCTCTTAGAATATCAGCTATACTTCTTTTAAAATTTTTTCAAATTTATTTAAAGGATTTGCTATATACGTATTTAACTAATCTACGTCCACCCTCAAGTGACGCTGTACCACAGCTATCTCATAACAGTCTTCCAAACCCCTCCTTACAGCTCTTACAACACTGTTGTCATTTAGTCCACTTATCCATATGCCGTAATCCTCCAATATTTTTGTTACTAGTATTAATTTAACATTTAATTTAAATGTAGTTATCTGTTAGATCAACTGAGAATAAGAAATAAAATATTTAACTTATTTTCATTTATATTTTCTCTGAAGCTCTTACTTTCTATATGTAGGTCTGAGTTTTGGACTTAGGTCATTTTCTTCTCCTTGGAAAACTTTTCCCATTTCACGTAGGGAAGTTCTGCGGGCAGTGAATTCCCATAGTTCTTGTTTGTCTGAGAAAGTCATTATTTTTACTTCACTTTTGAAGCATGATCTCACTGGATATAGAATTCGAGGTGGGTAGCTATTTTCTGTCAACGCTTTAAATATTTCACTCTGCTCTTTCATTTTCGCAGCTCCTGATGAGAGGTCTGCCGGACATCCTCGCTCCTCGAAGTAGTAAAACCTTTTTCTCAGCTGCTTCTGATTCTCTCTGTGCCTCTGGTTTTCTGCAGTTTGAATGTGTTATGCGTATGTGTGGATTTATTGATAATTATCGTGCTTGATATTGTCTGAGCCTTCAGGACCTGTGCTTTGGTGTCTGTCATTAATTTTGGAAATTTCTCAACTATTACTACTTCAAAATTCCTTCTGATCAGTCCTCTTCTTTCTCCTTCTGGTATTCCAAATATTCACATGTTATGCTTTTTGAAATTAAACTGGAGATCTCAGATGCTCCATTCTGGTTGTTTCTATGGTTTTCATTCTTTTGCCATCCTTCCATTTCAGTTTGGGAAGTTTCTATTGACATACCTCCAAGCCCACTGATCTCTCCCCTCCAGTGTGCTGGTGAGCCCATCAAAGCGCTCTGTATTTCGATTTTGGTATTTTGAGTTCCATCATTTCCTTTTGAATCTTTCTCAGAGTTTCCATCTCTTTGCTTCCATTACCCATCTATTCTTGCATGTTGTCTACTTTTTCCATTCGAGCCCTTAGCATGTTAATCACAGTTTTAAATTCTCGGTCTGATTCCAGCGTTGTGTCATATCTGAGTCGGTTTAGCTGACGGAAGTTTTGTCAACAGTTTTGGGCCCTGTGATTTCACTTGACCAACATTTTCTAAAGTGAACCAAAGGAAACATCAAGCCTGTAAAATGATTTACATGGAAAAATAAAATATTTGGAAATAACACAAAATATCCATTCCCTTATTAGAGATCCACAATAAATATTAGTAAATCGAGGACTTATTGAATTAACTTTAGAGTTCAACAATGAAGAAACTAGTTCTCATCTGTGCAACATAGAGATTCCTAAACTTATTTGAGGTTAAAGTCATTTATGGACACTCGTTAACATTGCCTGAGTCTTTTTTCCCCTGGAATATGCTTTGGTAAATAATACTGTAACCTAAAACGTATTTCCCCACTTACATTATTCTTTTCTGGACTTTTGTTGGAGAGAGAGTGTGTGTGTATGTGTGTGCGTGTGCGTGTGCATGTATTTGCATGCCATTCTTTAAAAAATATTTGCTTTGATATTCATTATGTAACTGTCCAGGAGATGGTAAATGTTTGTTAAGGCTCCTATTTGTATATTTTTAGTTATGTATTTTTTAAAACTTGAGTGGCGAAATGAAAGTGGAAAGCATCGTTACCAGGTCAGCATGTGTGTAGGCTCTAGTTTCCAGAGAAAGCAAAAGTCCATCCATTCTTTCAACACCAAATATTGTCAAGTTCCTGAGGAGCGCCCAGTACAGCTCTGAGCGCTCTGGTCCAGCAGAGGCAAAAAAGTGCTTTCTCCGATGGAGCCTATATTCCAAGCTTATGCCTATGAGGCATTAGCCTGTTCCTGAGAGACACACAAGTAATGAGTTTTGCTTTTCCCGTATATTTTAAGGCCTATGAGTCATAATAAGGATGTCATGAGAAAGCTTGACAATCTTAATCTTTGCTTAGAAAAAGTTACCTTTAAGTTAGGAAAAGCAAGGTGTACACCACGGAGCACTAATTCCATAGACTTTAATGTAGGCAATGAAAAATGCATTCTAAGATCAAACATTCCGTAGTTTGTATTTAAGAGAGTCCAGCATCCTTCCTTATGAAGGTCCTTTTACCACCTTTCATAGCTTACTGTGTGTGTGTGTGTCTGCAGTTTCCCAAACTTGTTTTTCAGGAAGCATCTCATGAAAGTGGTGTTTCCTAATTCACATTTGGAGAAATGTTTTTCTATCCCCTATGTGATTGAGAAATGCCAGCGTACACAGATAAAAAATTTGTAAATATGCCAATTTTGGAGGCCCTGAAAACTATGGAAGGAAAAGGGAATCTCAATGGGAAAAAGTCATAGTAAGAATCCTGAAGGATTCGAAGCTTGCAGATTCTTTACATATTCACAAAAGTAAATCAAAAAGGGGGAAAAAAAAATCAAACCCCCAAGCTGAAAACAAGCTGAAGCAAACGGGCCTAACTTTATATCAAAGTACTAACCTAGTAACACAGAGGACTTCTTCTGAGTAATCTCTGAAAACAGCAACCTGACTCTAAATTCTTGGTGATTATAGTCTAAGGATGAAAAGGATTACAGAGAAATCTTAAAATTCACTCAGTGGTTTTATTGTTAGTAGTAACTTTGGTATCATAATTTTGACACCATTTAATGTATCTTTTAGAATAAAGAAGTAACTGTGTTAATATTATTAGTGCAAATATATACAAATCAAAAAAGGCAAGAAAATATCCTCTCTCCAAAGGCTGTATCCAAATGCTAAATTTGAATAGGAAACAGTAGTAAAAACTCACGATTTAACACACAAGCATCCTGGCTCTCCGCCAAGAGAGTTTAGAAGTGATCACACCTTGGGGGCAACAGCACACAGGCTCAGATCTTGTTTTATAAACACCACTTCCCATTAGAAGGAAGTTGGGCTCAAAGACAGAGCACAGTGTGTCAAAGGCAATTCCATTGGTTAAATGAGGGGTTATTTGAGCATCCACAAACAAAAAAATTTGTATTGTAAAATATAGAACATAAAATACAAGAGCCCATCGTGTTATTAAAATATGAAATAAAGCAGAACAAACACAAAATAAAAAGACGCAAACAGAGAGAGCAGTAGATGAGGAGATGCTCTTGCCAGACTCAGCTTCAGAAAAGGGTCTGAAACTCTGCCACAGCCAGCGTAGTGAGCAAAGGGCAGCCAGCTGTCAGCGCCTTCAGGATCTCCCTCGAGTTCAGGGAACTGCCTGGCTCAAGGTTATGTCCTCTGGGTGGCGGGAGGGCTGAGTGAGGCCAGGCATAAAGTTCCAGCTATTGCAACCCAGCTTGAGGCAGCTGGGCGGTTGCCCAGTCCTGAAGGGCACGGCTTGCTCCCGAGTCCCTGCCACGGTGGCCGAGGCTTCATCGGCCGCCTCTGCAGTTCAGCATCTCCCTCTGCCCAGGCCAGCCCTTTCCCCTCACAGGTGCTGATCCCTAATAAACATTTTGCACCCCAAACACCATATCAGCATTAGATTGTGGAGAACCCAAACTGTGACACAGAAAAAGGAAAAAAAATTGTCGCCATTGACGGTGACAATCACAACCACTTCTTACCCTGAAAATCGGTCACTAATGGGAAGAATTAAGCATTTACCCAGAACCAGTTTTTCTTCAGTTAATCAGGAAAACTATTCTTTACAGAGAAGGAGCAGGTGATAAATGAGGAAGGAGCGGGGAAGTTGGCAATCCCCAGTGAAATCACGGACCCAGGCACGGATCTTCAGGGCGGCTACAAGCATTAAGGAGAAGCTTAGTGGGGAACGGACTTTGCTCAGTTCCAAAGTCCATGCCGATCCTATTTGCTATTTGCAAAGGAGCAATATGCATTTGCATGGCTAAATCTTGAGGTCACAAGCTGAGCCAGACGGTAAAGTTATCGTGACTATTTGTGGGATGGCCCTCAGTCTGTACTTCCTGATGAACTTCCATAAGGAGTAAACAGCATCACCTATGAAGTGTTTTTGTTGAACATTATTTAATCTAAAGTTAATCAATACTTTCCACCTATGTGGCTTGCAGGAAATCCAGAGATAAAGGATCAACTGTCCCAACAAGAGTAGAATCAAATATTCCACAATATGGGACAGTCTATGAGATACCTGACATAGTATCAAAGAAATCATTATCATTGAAAAAGGCAGTGAAGATGGTGGGGTGGCGACTGTGGAAAAAAGGAGACAAATGAAACACACAGCTACCAAACCAACGTGTAAATGTTGATTGGTTCCTGGAGAGCGGAAAGCCAGCTTGGAACACTAATTCTCTCTCTAACTGGCAGAATAGTACACCAGAGTTCAACATGCAGCCTCCTACCAATGGGGACATTTTTATCCGTATGCCCTTACACCCAGAGAGGTGGCTGGGAGTAGAGATTTCTTGGTGGACATTTGCCATCATGGCCTGCCCACTGCATTCATTTTCCCTTCTGAGGATAATGGGACCTCAGTTTTCCTTCAATGAACATTCGTTTCCACCAGTCACCATCCTTAGGTTTGGGAAGAGGGTGACATAAGCCCAACCCCAAGAATGGTGTTGACTCACACCTGGCCATTCAGACTCATAGTGACGGGACACCAGTGGTCACACTCCCAAGGGACCCCAGGATTTTCCTGAACTGCTGGGAAAGAGATTTACTCTTTATAAAAAGTTTAGTAAATTAGCACTAACTCATCAGCCTGGAGCTACCATGCCCATCTATGCCACGAGAAGGAGGCCTGCCTGAGAATGATGCAAGCAGAGCCAGAGAAGGAGGGAGACAGGAGAAGGGCAACATTATTTGGGCCCCTAGATACAATCATACCTGAAGGCAACTCGCAGGACTTTACCAAAATAGGAGCCAGTAAATTCCCTATTTGGCTAAAGCTGGTTAGATTGTGTTTCTTTCCCTTGCAACTGTGAAAGTCTAAATAAAATAGATGTAACAGTCAAAAATATAGACAAATTTAGGTGTACGTGCGTGGGAATCTATTTTTTTTTTAAATCTAGTAGGCAAAAAGATGTGACTTTTTATTTTTAAATTTTAATTATGAAGCATTTCAAATAAGCATGAAAGTACAGAAGATAATAGAACAGATCATCTTGCACCCATCTCTGAGCAGATATTAACATTTTGCCATATTTGCTTCAGAGCTCCTCGCTGAAACATTTGCATGGTTTAAAATGCAGGAAACAGAAGGGTATGGGGCATCTTATCTATTCTGTCTCCCAGGCACTGAGTTCTTTTCTGTGGAGGCATCCAGGATCACCAGTTTTCAGTGTATATTCTCAGAAAGATTCGAATGCATGCACTGGGAAGACATGTTATCATAAATGAGCATCGCAAATACTGACTCACCCTGTGCTTTTTCCACGTAATTTATATTAGAGATTGTTCTGTATCAGTATCTGTAGACCAGCCTTGTTCCCCTTAACAGCTGCAAAGTATTCTGTGGAAGCAGACATTGATTTCTGTTTAGATTGTTTTCAATATTCTGCTACAGTGGGCAATGCTGCAACAAGTGACCTTGGACATAGGTCATTTCACACCTGTGTAGGCCTATTTTAGCATGCATTTCTAGGAGTGAGAAATCGAAGCCGAAAGTTTTGTATAATTGTAATTTTGATAGATTTGTCAAATGTCCAACATAGAGGTCATATCAATTTACGCTCCCTTTGGTGATGTAGGAAAGAATCTATTCAACAAATTCTGGTCAAGTTTGCATTATCAAATCTTTGCCAATGTGATCACTGAAAAAATGGTATTTCAAGGTTGTTTAAAGTTCTATTTCATGCTGAGCATCATTTAATATATTTCAGTCACTTACATTTCATTTTCTGTGAACTCCCTGTATTTCGTGCCCATTTTTCTACTGGGCTTTTGTTTTTTTCAAGTGGCCAAAACTATCTATGTACCTACTACCTACCTATGTACCTGTCTATCTATCTATCTGTCTATCATCTGTCTATTTACCTAATTTTTTTAATTGGCCTTTTGTGACATAAACAGCAAATGTGTTTCACAGTTTCTCATTAGCCTTTTTGCTTCTTTTTCATGGTGATTTTTATTACATAGACTTTTTAAAGTTTATTTTCATGTAGTACAATTCATCAATCTCTTTTGAGGTTTTGCGTCATCTTTAGAAAGGTGTTATGGGATGGACTGTGTCCTCTTCAAATTTGTATGATGAGGTCCTAATCCCCAAACCTCAGAATGTGACTGGATTTGGAGACAGGATCTTTAAAGAGGGGCTTAAGGTAAAATAGGTCATATGGATGGGTCCTTATTCGATACAACTGGTGTCCTTACAAGAAGAGGAGATCAGGACACAGACAGACCCAAAGGCACCAGCATGTGAGGACATAGAGAAAAGACAGCCATCTGTGTTCCTTTGTGGTCCTCAGAAGGAACCAGTCCTGCCAACACCTTGATCTTGGGCTGCCAGCTTCCAGGACTGTGAGGAAATAAATTTCTGCTTCAATCTGCAGTCCTTTGTTACAGCAATCTTAGGCGACTCGTGCAAAAGAATTTCTAACAATAAGAGTTTTTAAAGAGAGAAGTGTTCCACGCATCCTCTACACAGGTAGATTATCCTATTGTTAAAGTTTTCTATGTATTTCTTCCCTTCCATATCTTCTCTAGTGGGTAAACTTGCTTTTAGAGGGACGTTACCTCTTCCCAAAGAAGGGCCAGGAGAGGGTAGTCCAGCACTAGGTAGGTACCTGAGTCTCCCAGGGGCACACTTCCTTGGCCATCTGTGCCACACCCTCCGTGGAGAGCCCTGACCCCGACAAGGTGTGGGCAACATCTACAACGAGCACTTAGTTTGACCCAAGAGAAAATAAAGTGGGTTGGAGATATGTTCATTCATATCCACATCGTAAAAATACGTCCAGTGACAAGCATCCCGGGCATCGCCAGAGAGCCCTTCTTCCTGTCTGGAGCAGCACATCTCCAGCATCCCAGGGCAGTAGGCACTCCACCGGACCCTGCTCAGCACCTGGGAGGAGCCCTGGAGTCTCGGTGGCTCATATCTTCTCCACCAGGATGTGCTTGCCGCCCCCAGGGAGAGATCAAGCTAGAAAAACCCAGCTCAAAGAGAATTGTGTGCACGGCTCCGGCATGCAGATCTGACTCTGTTTTCTAATCAAGCTCCTGGACTGAATATTTATTCACTTTGTGCTGCACAGAAGCTCATCATGGAGCTTAGAAGCGGGAGAAAGTGTCCCGGTTCATTGTGAGCTGAGGCTGAAAGTGTTTAATGAAAGAGCCAATTTGTCCTTTTCCCCACTGGATTTAGATTTGAGTTAAGGCAAAGTCACCACTAAAGTAGTTGGTTGTACATCAAAGAGTTTAAATCTAATGGGCCTTTGAAGAGCGAGTGTAAACATGTGGGAATAGAGTTCTGAGGCAGTGATATTGCTTCAGAACACCACCAGGCTTTTAAGACTATGAACAGTGTTTAAATTTTAAATGGCTCTCTTAAATAAGTTCTTTCAACTTCTCCCTTTATTTCCTCATACCACAATTAGACCATAAGTAGGACTAACCAGGATAGTACAAAGCGTCCTTATTGTGGTCAGCGTGCAGCATTGCCAGAGGAGGGAACAAGAAGACATATCTGGCTTTCCGTGCCAAACACCTGAGGTTGTATGAGCAGACCTCTCCTCTGTGTATTTGCCGCAAGCTCCCTCAGCACCCTTCCAAGACTCCGCTCATGACATCAGATCAGTCAGTTCTATGGACCACAATGGTGTTTTCTGGATTCATTTAAAACCTGCCCCTATAAGGTATTATAGAACCAAAGGTCAGGTAGTTAAAACTTGGAACATCAGGCTACTAATGCCACCTGGACACACTTCTCTTCCTCGCTCTGGCTCACCACTGAATATCCAGCATCTAACATCGTTCCTAGCACATAGTAGGTGTCAATGTTTAATTAATGGATAAAGAATCTTTTTTTATAATAATGGTCAATTTCTTTGATTTTGTCTCTCTCTCTCTTTTTTTTTTTTAAAGACTAGCACCTGAGCTAACATCTGTTGCCAATCTTCTTTTTCTTTTCTTTTCTTCTTCCTGTTCCCAAAGCCCCCTTGTACATAGTTATACATTCTAGTTGTGAATTCCTCTGGTTGTGCTATGTGGGACGCTGCCTCAGCATGGCCTGATGAGCAGCACCACGTCCACACCCAGGATCTGAACCGGCGAAATCCTGGGCCAACGAAGCAGAAGGTGGGAACTTAACCACTTGGCCCTGGGGCCGGCCCAAGAATCTTTTTAAAAATGGTGGACTAAGTAAATAAGACCAACCCTCAAAATGAGGACAGCTAGAAAAATCATACAACATATTAAAATCTCTGCAAGAGTGTACAGAAAGATAAAAAGATAGTGAAGATTCACTGGGATAAGATGTGGGAAGCTGCACTAACATTAAGAGATGCTTCTCTAAGGGCATTAAAGTAAACTAGAAGTCAACAGGCCGTTATAGCTTCTGCAAGTCAGCTTCCAATTATCTCAATCCTTCACATTGGACTGACAGGATCCCAGATTGCTATAGCGACATAAGTAGCATCACTTAGGACCTGAGTCATTTCTACTAACAACTGTAAAAGTACGATGTCTGACATAGTGTGTGAAATAACCAAGCACATTGAGATGGCACGACAACATGTATAAAAATCAGCAGAAAATACAGGTAATAGAAACAGATTCAAAGCGGATCCAGAAATTAGGGTTGTCAGACCTTAAAAAATTATGATTATCCTGTTCAAGGAAGTAGAGCCATTGAAAATTTCTACAAAGAACTCACAAACTATTTAAAAAATAATCAACTGGAAATTATAGAACAAAAAAATGCATAAACAAAGATTTAAAACAAAGCCTATGTAGTTAATGGACTGGATTCAGAAAGAATTACTGAAGTGGAAGATAGGTCAGATGTCAAGGTCAAGAGTACATCATAGAGTGACAGACTACGGAAAGTACAGAATAGGGTTCAAGACACATTGAGGATGCTGAGAGAAGGGCTAGCTTACATGTAATTGGAATCATGGAAGAGTGCAGAGAAAATTGGGCAGAAGCAATATTACATAGCTGAATACTTTCCAAAGCTAATAAGAGACAAAAGTCAGATCTAAGAAGCTTCACAAACCCAAATATACTAAATAAGATTTAGACACTCAAGTACGTTACAGCAAAACTTATGAAAACCAAAGGCAAAGGGAATTTTTTAAATTTTTTAAAATAGCCCAAGGAAAAAAGCCAGTTTCCTTCAAAAGAACAATATTAACTGAAACCGACAACTCTCTTCTCAACAGAAGAAACACAAGCCAGAAGGCAAAGAGATGACAAAGCATTGAAGAAAAAAGAAAGTAACCACCAAGCCAGAATTCTACACCCAGCAAAATTATAACCCTTGGTAATATAGAGACAATAAATACAACTTCAGACAAGTATCAACTGAGCAAGTCCATCATCACCAAGCCAGCACTAAAGGAAATACTAAAAATATTCATCCAGCAAAAGAAGTCAGACTCAGAAGGATACAAACTATTCCTTTCCTTCTATCTTATAGTTTAAAAAGTAAACTGTAATATACACAGTTGTATATTTGTGTGCTAGACCTACAAAGACAGTTAAGAAAGGGGTTACCGTAAGAGATGGGAGAGCAAATCACCCCGGGAGGGGGGACAATGGGATTTGGTGGATTCTAGAGAGCAGCACTGAGCGATGTTTTAGTCTGGATGGTGACATCCTGGGTGCTCAATTTGTGACCAAACATTAAGATTTACATTTAAAAATTTTAATCTTTTCTGTATATGACATATTCATAGCAGAAAACATGTTTTAAAAATGAAAGAACTGAAAAAACAACCTAGCATTCAAGTTAAATATCCTTTCAGGCAAATAGCTCCATCAGGAAAACGTCTTAGACGAGGTCAAGCAGGACATAAAGTGTGTATCACAAGATGGCAGAGCAGAGCACAAGCATCTTAGGACTATTCCCACTTTGGAACAAATTGGACGGTGCTGGCATATGCTGATGCAGAATATTATTTGATCTCTTATAATGAAAGAAAGAGAGATTTTAAATGTATTTCAAAAGCAATGCATGTTCACTTAAAAAAGTTTTAGAAAGAAATACATTTTATCAAATGAAAGGGATAAATACATGTGATCCTGCCATTTAGATAGTCACCTGATGATGTGGCATATGTTTTATATCTCTATAGTACGTCAGGATATTTGTCTCTCTATATGAGCACAATGCAAAGCATATAGGAGGTGTTCAATAAATGCTATTTTCCTCCTTACCTTCATCATAGGAAATTGCTTTTATTATTCTGTTTGAAACCTGTGATTCTGATCCAATGCTATAATCTAAGGGAAGAACAAGTTCTTTTTTTAATTCTAAAACTTTGACATTATGGAATTGAATAGCTGCTAGTTTTACAGCAGTGCTGTTTCGGTGATGCATATAATTATCATCATCCAACACGTATCGAGCACCCGCCAAGGAGCAGACACTGCACTAGATACAGTGTGAACAATATTTAAAAGAAAGAGGCACCCACAGCAACCTGCAGAAGAGGAATTATTGATGCAAAAAAGCAACTTGGCTTTCTTTGGGAGATATTTAATTACAGGTAGACATATCTGCATATTTTCTTTGTGACATGCTTACTTAAAAAGCAAGGAAAGATATATTAAAATATCAGAGGCTGGAGGGAAAGTAAGAAATCTAGTTATTTCCCATTAGGGAAAAATACGCAAGAGCAAACTCTCTCCTCTACTCTTTCTCTGCCCACCTCTCCCTGGGTCATCGCCTCTAAGAACCATGTCAGAAAGCTCAAGATTGTTGATTGCCACATTTATATCTCAGGGGATATCAGTTTTTTCAACAACTAACACTTATTTCCAACTGCCCACTGACCACATCTATCTGGATCTCCCACAGGAACTTCAAAAGCATCTGTGGAAACCCAAACTCATCATTCTCCCCTCCCCTCCCCCAAAGTTCTAATTTCCTAACTGGGACTGCAGCATCACCAATCTTTGCAGCTGGAGTCCTTGGATAAAGCTTTGACGTTTCTTTCTTCCTCACCCACATGTCCTGAGTCAATTGCCTTGTTGACACCTCCACAATGTGTCCATTCCATTTCTCCTCCCCAGTCCTCTAGCCATGGACTCATCCTCTTTCACCCTGGCTGTTGTATGGGTCTCCTAGATGGTCTTGTGCTTGTTCAGACTTTTCTCTGCAATAGTTGTAGTGTTATTTTTAACACATTTTTCATATCATGTCATCTTCAAGATCAAAGACATTTATGATTCCCCAGGGCCTCCAGGACAAGGTAAAATTTCCTCAGGGAGATAGCCAAGCCCTCTACCTTCCTCAGTCCAGGCTAACACCAGCTGCTTTCTTGTTTGTTGAAAATTTCACTGACCAGGGTCCTCATAATCTCCTCGCACACCATTTAATTTCATGTCACCATGTCTTCATTTATGTCCCCATTTGCCTGAAATATACTTCTTTTTTGTTTCAGTTATAGCAAACGTCTATTTATCCTCTAAGAGCTAACACAAAATTGGTTCCCCTCTCTTCCTGCAAAATTAATCGCATATTTCCATTATGGTCCCGAGTGGGACCTACTTTATGCTGTCCCCTTCATTTATCATTCGCCCTGCAAAGTGCTCATTCATTCTCTCAATAAGTCAATGAGTGCTGATTGATCATGTTTCCTGTGTCAGGCACTGTTCCAGGCATTGATCATGTTTCCTGTGTCAGGCACTGTTCCAGGCACCGGAGATACAAGCTAAACACTTGGGTGGACTCCAGTCCTTTAGGATCTTATATTCTAGAGGTGGGAAGCAGAACATAAATAAATACTCAAGATCATTTCAGAGAGTTATTGTTAGAAGAAAGTAACACGGGGTGATGGGACACAAAGTGACGAGGTGGGTCTGTTTAGATGGTGTGGTATGGGAAGTCCTCTCTAATGAGACGACAGATGATGACATGCCTGGATGGTGAGAAGGAACCAGGCTCGTGACAAGGCAATAAAGTTTGCTCCAGAGAAATGAAGAGAATTTGCCAACTTGACCTGAGTTAGGAACATAATGGTGGTGTTTGCGGGAAAGAAGGAAGACCAGTACAACGGGAGCATGAACAGCAGGGAGGCAGTGATACAAGTCCAGGGCTGCATCACGTGGTCTTTCTTTTATAACTCCTTTCTACAAATTTTGGTGTTTCTCCTAAGGGTTACAATACACAGCTTTAATTAATTATGATAACCTTCTAATAACACTAAACTGCTTCACACGTTATGAAAGAGCCACACAGCAGTATAATTCCACTTTTCCACTTCCATCTTTGTGCGAATGTTGTCATACATTTTACTTGCACATCTGCTGGAAACCCATGATACATTGCTCCTATCTTTGCTTTTGGAAGTCAATTATCTTTTAGAGTGATTAAAACTAGTTTCTCATATTTACTTTCATTTTCACCCTTTCTGGAGATCCTCCTTTCTTTCTGTAGACCCGAGTTTCTGTATCGTGTTCCTTTTGTCTGAAGAACTTCCTGTAACACCTATTTTACTGCAAAATAACTTGTAATGAATTCTTTTAAGTTTTTTGTTTGGAAAAAAAATATTTCTTCTTCATTATTCAATGATATCTACACTAGGTACAGAATTCTGGATTGACAACTTATTCCCAGCTCTTTAAAGATTTCATTCTCTTGTTTTCTGGCTTGCATAGTTTCTTACGAGAAATCTTCTGTGTTCTTAGTTTTCTTCCTCTCTATATGATGTGCTTTTTTCTTTAAATTCCTTCAAGATTTTCTATGTCTTTGTTTTCAGTAATTTGAGTGTAATATGTCTAGGTGTTTGTTTTTTGTGCTTTTTTTTTTTTTGTATTTATCATGTTTTGAGTTCTCTGAGCTTCTTGAATCTGCAGTTTTATGTATTTAATTATTTGGGGAAATTATCAAGCATTATCTGTTCAAGCACTTCTTGTGCCACGGTGTCTCTCTTGTTTCCTTCTGGGATTCCATTTACACCTGTGTTTGACCATTTGCTCTTGACCCGTGGCTCTGAGGTGTTCTGTGCTTTTTTCCTTATCTTTTTTCTCTTTGTGTTTCAGTTTAGGCAGTTCCTGTTGGCTTATCTTCAAATTTACTAATTTTTTTCCTGATGTGTTTCGAGTCTACTGATAAATTAATCCAAGGAATTCTTCATCTCTGCTCCTGGGATTTTTATTTATAATCTCCCTACTGAAATTCCCCCTTTTCCTGCATGTCATCTTCCTTTTCCTCTAAAGCCTTTGACACATCAGTCTCAGTTATTTTAAGTCTTCTGTGTGATATTTCTAAGATCTGCATCATTCCTGAGCCTATTTCAGCTGATTGTTTTGTCTCTTGGCAGTGTTTTGTCTCATTCGGTTTACACCTGAATGCTGTTTCCCCCTGAAAGTCAACAGAGATCAAGGTAAATAGTATTTATGCTTGGACGTGGCAAGCTCCCTCTTCTGCTGGGCTGTTAGTGTGGAGGCACGGAGCCACTCTAGCCAGGAGTTACGCTGGGTTTGGTTATTGCTGTGGTTACTGGCTTCAAATTCCTCCATCATCACCCTGGGCTTCAGGTGGGGTTGGTTTACTAGAGGGCTTTTTTTAGTGACACTGCTCCATGCTCAGCTCTAGGACTTGCCTGGGTGCCTCAGAAAGGGTTTCCTCCACTCTTTTCCTCCTTCCCCTAGGAGGCACTGCTGCTTATCCCTCTGTGCTTGTTAGCCTAGGGGCAGGGGCAGTTCTCTGCTGTCCTGGTCCAGCAACAGCCTTAGAAATGCACTGTGTCCCTGTGGTTAGAGGAAGGGGCTTTCTCGGAGATGCTGCCTCTCTCCTGGCTCAAGGACATCTGTTATGGTCTATGCCTAGGATGGATTCCTGCCACTTCCCCAGGAGCAAATGCTACTTCTTTTCCCTTCCAGCCACGAGGAGTCTCCACCTGTAACCACGAGTCACCAAGGTTGACTTCCTCTCCCCCAGGGTTTTAAGACCTTTGTTCTTTAGGGGAGGAGAGCTTGGACAGGACTTTGTGCCACTCCTGGTGTCTCTTCAACTTCTACAAACCTGTACCACTGAGGGAGGCTTTCTCGAGTCTCCTACCCTCAATCTTTCTCCCGATTTCATGGTGGAGGTCAAGGGAAAAGGGTCTGCATGTCGGCACAGCCCCCTTGAGTCTGCAGCCCCTAGGGTTCTACGCTCTCAGACTATTCCACACCTGGCCTTTAGCAATCCACTAAACCCTCTAACTCAGTTCTACTTACCTGCCTTTGCGGCAGCCTGTCTTACTCCTGCCCTCTGCCCTCGGTAAACGAGTGCTGGTGTCCCCTCTCGCACAGATTTTCTTTTTCATCCCTTCGATTTCAAGCTAGTTAGCTGCCTTGCAATCTCAGTTCTCTGACAGGTTCAAGAAGAGTTATGACTTTGTAGATGAGGGTCTTTCTCTTCTCATGAGGTGAAGGCAACATTATTTCCAGCTTTCTCCATCCTGCGTGGAAGCTGGAAGAGACAAATAGTCTATTAAGCTTTGGCAAGAAGTGTGCTTGGCACACAGTCCATACTCAGGAAAAACTTGTGAATTCCACTCCTGATTCCAGAGTCTCACATTATTCCCGAGGGAGGGTCATGTTGATTCATATGGTCTATTCTCCAAACAGCCACAGTGATCTTTCTAAAACACAAAGACTCCTAAGACTTCCATTGCTCTTGAAGTAAAACCTAAACCCACTGTTTTCTCCCTTGGCCAGTGTGCATTTGGATGACCTGCTGTTGTCCCCCTGCTCCATGCACTGTAACGACTCTGGTCTTACATCTCAAATGTAACAAATGGTTTCCCGTCTCACGCTTTAGAGGCTGCTGCTCCTCTCTCTGGAACAATCCCCTGCCCCCACGTGCAAGGCTCATTTCCTCTCTTCTCTCCTCGAATGTCACCTCTGTGGAGAGGTCTTCCTTAAATAGAACCTCCATGACTTAACACGCTCTCCCTGATGAATTCCTCTTCCTTGCACTATGTGCTCCTAGCACTTGGCTGTACATTGCTAACTTTCGCCCTTGTGAAAGGTGACTTCCATGGGAGGATAAATGTGGTTTCACTCCCTGCTGTGTTCCCAGCACCTAATACTTCCTAGGAACTCAAGGTGTCAAGGACAACTAGATCAATGAAAAGATGCATTAACCATTGTTAGATTAATAAATCCCTTCCATTTCTCACCCCAAAACACACTATGTGAAGCAGCCACTGAGAAGCAGCTCAAACACTAGCTACCACTTACACACAGGAGGTCTGGGCTCTTAGTTCATCACCCCGTTTAATCTCCATCTGCAGCAGTGTAGCCTGTGGGGTTCATTTCCCCATTAGCAGAGATCCAGCCTTTGCTTCCATTTCAGCTGTACCAGGGCTCAGGTCAGCAAACTATCCATAAGTGGCCATGAGTGATATATGGCCACACTGTCATAAGTCCTCAACTCTGCAACATGGCACAATGGCAACTGTAGACGCTGTACAGAGGAATGCGTATTGCTGTGTTATAATAAAACTTTAATTACAAAAGCAGACATTAGGCCAGATTGGTCCACAGGTTGCAGTTTTCAGATCCCTGCTCTATAGGGTTATTGCCTACCTCCTTTAGGTGCTATCTCGAGGCCCTCGTATTTGCCTTAGATAGATAATCACATGGCTTATACTTTAACCCAGACTATTCCAAATATACATCTGAATTTTTGTGAAAATGAGTTCAGCCATGTTGGCATGGCATGTTTTCAGATGGACATAAACTTAATTTTACTAGTTAAATGCAGTTTATTGAGTTCTCATTACGTGCCCGGCTCTGTGCTGAGTTCATGTGCATGATCCTGCTTGATCACCCAGGAGCATTGTGTGTGTGCATCATCGGTCCCGTTTGGCTATGAAGGAGCCAGCCTCAGTGTGTTGTTGTGGTTGGTCATGGTGCTCAGAAAGAGTGGCAGTGTGATGGCCCAGTTGGCACTCCTTACATTTCTGTCCCCGTATAGTGCTTGTTCCCCAGCACGTGCTAAATGAGTCCCTCCCGAATCTAACTGAAGTGGACATCTATGCATTGACATAAACAGCACAGTGTCCCGTTGTTCAAGACAGATCCACCTCTGGAGATGCCAACCTGGGGCCGGTGCATTTCCAACCCTCCTGCTCCACCGGACTCGGATCACCCAGGGAGAGTCCGTTCCTGGAAAGGAAAGTGCTCTGTGAGGACCCTGACCTGAGGAATGTCCATCCAGGGAGAGGCTCTTTATTTTTACACAAAAGATAATTGGGCGGAATACATCAACCCAACCAACTTTGGGGCTGAGCCAAATAGTTAGTGAATCCCTTGTTTGATCCAGTTACAACAGTAGATCTGATCAGCCCAGGCAGAAAAGAGACTAGAAGAGTAGCTTTATTTTTCACTAAAAAGAGATGCACAGGCTAATGTGAGAACTGTCACCAGATTTCTGAATGATGCCACATGGAAACGAGCGCATTTGGTCCACATAAGTGCTGGATTAAGGAAGTGTACAAACGAGTACAAGTTATCATAAGGCACGTCTTCGTTCATCATCACTCGTTTCAGGTTAATAGAGCTATTTGAGCATTTGCTGGATACATGGTGAAGTTATGGTTGCCAGCATTCTAAGAAATTCATGTTGATCACCTGTGTTAGTCAGGATTCTCCAGAGAAACAGAACCAATAAAAGAAAGGTAGATGCATACATACATATGTACATATGTACATTAATATGAGGAGATTTATCATAGGAACTGGCTCACACGATTATGGAGGCTAAGTCCCACCATTTGCCATCTTCAAGATGATTTGTGAACACAGGACCATCCATCTTCAGCGAGGCAGGGGTTTGAGTAATTAACAACCGTCAAAGGTGCCTTGTCTGGAGACGGGCAGGAGAGCTAGGGGAGAGCCTCTTACTCTTCAAGGGCTTGATTTGCTGATCAAAATGTTCGATGAGAAAGGATCCTTAGTCTGGCCCTCTCACCTTGCAGGTGGGGAAATGGAGGCTGGGTCAGTGTGGACGGTGGGACAAGCGCTCATAACTCCCTCTCCTGCCTCTAAGACCAATATTATTCCACCTATGCTGCAAAGGAGAAGACTGAACGTTGGGGAGAGAAAATGGCTTTCCTCTGATTGGAGTTCTTGAGAAATCAATTTCTGTGCTATATGTAAGCGCCTGGGGATTTCATTTCATTCTCCCGACCCAGCCAGTCTTCAGAAATGCCTCTCCCACCCCTGGAGGAGGAGTGAAAACTTCACCTGCTTCTAGACCCTACTTGGAGTGCAGGCTGACAAATGGCTGTATTGAATACAAAAGTGCTCAACGAAATAAGGGCGTATATCTGGGAACCTTAGAAGCCACTCTTACCTCTTCTAAATTAGATCTGTGGGATTACAGGCTTTCTGCTGGGTTAGAATTGGTCCCTAAACAGCTCTGAAAACCTGCCTCTTTCTCTTCCTGTCCTAAATTGGAAGCAAGATTCGAAAAGGCATATTAACCAGAAGGGTAAAAACATTCTCAAACAGATGTGATTTGAGAGATGAATTCATACAATTTTTAAGACCATTGAATAAATATTTATTATGTATGGACCTGTGTTGCTCTTGGAATTTTCTGAAACAGTTCTCATTTCAAACATTGTCTCATTGCCCATGTAGGCAAACATGCACACAAGTGCATGTTTCCTGATGCCGACTTATGGAATATGGTCCCTACTAGTTTAAGGGACATGGAGACTTCAACTCAAGTCCTTGTCCGCAAAAGTTGCCTCTCCAGTTGGAGAAGAGCATGTCAAACAGCAATACAAGAGATGCTTACCTGCAGGATAGGACTCAGGGCCACCGAGCGAAACAGGAGACGGACTGTGGGCAGTCTTCAGCCACTTGTTTCTGATGCTTGGTCTGTATTTGGAGAAGGAGTGTGTGCCTCATCTCATGGGACAGAGAACACAGCTCAGCCGGTGACAGTTCCTTGAAGGTTAATGGAGCTCTGTCTGCCCACGGAACACCATCAATGTGGACGAACTTAGATTCCTCTTGTTTTACTGGTGCCATATTGGCAGATTCTACTCTTATTTTATACTCAATGACTGAGCAAGGCAGGAGTTTGTTCCAAATTTTGCAGCTGGAAGACTAATTTGCTTCCTGGAGGACAACGGTAAAATAAATCCTCAAGTCCTGTCTCTATCCAATCTAACTTTGGTGGTGTAGCTGGCGTCTCCACTTGCGGTTGATGTATATGTTAATCCCTTTATCCATCGTCACTGAGGGCTGTGTTCACGCTTGTATTATACGTCCCCACACTATCCCAGTATAAGGACCATGCTATTTTATTCTGCTGCCTGGGAGGCTGGTCTAAATCCATTTTCGTTGGGGTGGAATCTCCCTTCTCCCAGATGCACTACGATTCAGCTTCCTCCAGGTCATTTCTTCTTCAGCGTCAACTGTTTATCATTTTGTAGCACCCTGATGTTAATCACTGAAATACACACATTGGCCTTAGAGGCAAATAGCCGCAGAAAGCAGTCAGTCCCTTCTTCCAAGCAGGTAAATAACAGTGACAACAGAAATAGCTTGCATTTCTCAAAGTCTAGGAGCCACAACTTTTCCTATAATTTCAGAATGATTTTATTCACCATTGGTAAAGCAATCTTTCCCACTGACAACTCAGACTTTTTCTACTTGAACTTCTGTGATCTTGGAGAATGCTACCCCGAGTCACAAGTTCCTAGAGCAAAGACAGCTTCTACATGGAGGTAATCAAGGCATCCATTTGTGGGCGGTTGCCCATCACCACACCCTGCGTTCCTTTCCTCTCACAGTCTTCGTTGTGGCCCGATGAGCTGGGTTTATTCTTATGTCCAGTCTGAAGACGATCACACTGAAGCTTGGGGAGGTTAAATAATACACCTCATCTCTCATAGTAAGAGACAGAGCTGGGATCGAGGCCCAGGACTACCTCACTTACACTCCATCCTTTTTACCACCAAATAAAACAGCATCCCATCCAGTTTCTCCAGGACAATCTCAGGCCTGATGCTTGAATACTCTTTACGATATTCCCGTGAAGGAGTCATCATCCCACCTCTACTTAAACAACCATAATTATGGGAAACTCATTACTTCCCGAACCCACAGCTTCATCGTCAAGTTTTAATTGCTCCCCTAATGTGTCCCTTGTACCAGAATGGGTTCCTTGGGATATTAATAGAGGTTCCTTGAATAAGTATTCAAACATATTTGAATAATACCAAATTAAACAAAGTTAAATGGATATTCCTACAGAGGACTTCTCAAAGCCTTTAATATGCTAATGTGGGTTGTGAATCTTCAGGAAGGAGACGTATTATTCAGAATCTGCCAAGTGTGTTTCACTTAGACTGTGTGTTTGTTTGTGAAGTGTCTTGTAGAGCTAGAGTGGATCACACTTTGGGAAAATGCTGTTCCAAGAAAAGCGAAAGAATGTGCCGTCAATTCTCGTGATGCGCGGTGGTTCTCTTCCATGGTCCCAGTGAATGCGGAGCTGATGAACGCTGAATGACTGCTGCTGGGGGTTATTTACAGACAGAGTATTCCATCTACCTAGCTATACAAAAAAAAAAATGGAGATATAGATGCAAACACACATAGATTATTCTCTTAAATCCTAAAAAACAACTCATCCTGGTAGATTCTATTTTCATTATTTTACAAAAGAAAAAACAAGGTTCAGAAGCCTTAAGTGGCTTGCCCTAGGCTGTCCACCAACAGGTGCCAGAGTTGGGATTCGAACCGTCACCAAGTGGCCCCAGAGCTGGAGCTCCTTGCGCTGGTCGGCACTGCCCCTCCCTTCTCCATCCTCTGGTCATCTCTGTGAGGGTCTCTCCTCATTCCACCTCCGCTGGGAACATACCTTCAGATGACTCAGGTTTTTCACCACCCTGCCAATGTCTGTGGATGACTGCTGAAATGCTGCGTGTATTGATTTGGGGGGTTATAAATTAATCTTAGCTGGTAGGCAAGTTCACCAATACAGAATCCACGAATAATGAGGATGGACTGTAATTCACTGCCCTGTCTTTGAGCAACTCCATTATTGGGCAAAACATTATGTATGCACATGGACCCATCTCCAACTTAATTTGCTTCAGTTAAGAGAGAAAAAGTATTGAACGAAGAAGTTAGTACCACTTATTTCAGTGAGAAATATTTTAATTTAAGACTTCCAAAAGTCACACTCATTTTTCACACAGATTTTTAAAAGTATGTAAAAGAAACGTGTATGTGTGAATAAAGAAAATATTAGAGTGCATTTCTTATTAAAACAGCAGTTATTTATCAAATGCAATTATAGTTAATTTGGTAAAAATAAAAGTTTATGCGACACAAACATTCGAGAGAAGAACACTGGATTCTTCATCTTTTTTTTTAAGAAAGATTTTATTTTTCTTTTTTCTCCCTAAAGTCCCCTGGTACACAGTTGTGTACTTTTAGTTGTGGGTCCTTCTAGTTGTGGCATGTGGGACGCCACCTCAGCATGGCCTGATGAGTGGTGCCATGTCCGTGCCCGGGATTCGAACAGGCAAAACCCTGGGCTGCCGAAGTGGAGTGCATGAATTTAACCACTCGGCCTCGGAGCCGGCCCTTCTCTTCACCATCTTTTGAACTATGGACTTTTGAAGCCTTTTGACTATGGAAGTCTGTTGCAGTCTTGCCATTTGGGGGCCCCTCTCACAAGAGCCACAGAGCAAGGACAACCTGTGTGACCCCACTGTGGCCTCGTCTGGCTTTCTCATATTTTCTCTGCTCAAAGCAGGTAACTTGACGCACACACTCACTACTTCCAAGGAATGTTTGGGAGCAAAAGGAGTGAAGGGAAAGGTGAATCCACTTCCCTGCAAAAGCAAGGGAGGAGGAAAGAGGTGAAGCTGGACACGTCTCTGAGTGACTTTTCCTGGCGTCTGAGTCCTCCTGCACCTGGGAGTGGCTCCTGCACGTGACGGCATGGACGCGGGGGCTTCCCTGTGCTGGAGTGCTGCGGATTTTTGTCTAAGTACCTGAAGAGTTTCCTTAACACAGGACTCCTTAGACACAGACTGGGAATGAAGAGCTCAGCGGGCTACTCAAAGTGCTGCTGGGGGCCCACAGCGTCACCACCAGCCAGCTTCTCAGAAATGCGCAACTCAGGCTGCCCCTCAGGCTGCTGGCTCATTTCCACATTGGACCAAGGTCCCCATGTGACGTCACAGAATGATAAGCGCTAGAAAGCACACTGCTCTGGGGGGCACAGAGAGCAAAGCTGTGTCTCCCAGGGGAACAGTTCAGTGCATATCGGAGGTCAGGGTTTGGCTTCTTCCACATCAATATAGAGTCATTTGTTGATAGCAAAAATCCGCATCAATTTTTCCAAGGTGGTATTACAGGGAAAATGTATTAATGAAGCTGTTCTTTTATCAAGAGCCGTCCATAGGTGTAGGAACCTAGGCACCCCTGACTCCTTCCCACCTGGGGCGTCCCCTGCTGGCGGCAGAGTCCTGTGCACTTGTGCTCATTCTCAATCAGGACGTTCCGTAGAACTTTGAAAAATGCAGACGTCTGGGCCCTACCCAAAAACAACATAGTCAGAATCTCTGGCAGTGAGGTCCAGGCCTTGGTGCATTTTCAAATTCCCCCGAGTGATTCTAATGTCCACCCAGAACTGAGAACCACTGACCAAGGTTTGGTTTCAGAAGGAAGTTAATTCAGGGGAATTTGAGAAGAGGAGGCTGACTTTTCTAAAATCCTCAGTGGACCAAGATAATGTACAATCATGTGGTTTTCATCAGAGTCTTCGATAAGAATAGTAGTTAGAAGCCACCTAAGCATTTAGATGCCTCTCTCCTTTATGTATAGAGTATATATATAAAGTATACCTATAGTACAGTGTATATATATATATAAAACAATCTCAATCGCCACTCTAGCCCTCACCCCTTTTTCAATTTAAGGGCACAGTATAATTATGTAAGTTACCTGAACTGGGCAACCCCAAAATTACAACATTCACGAAACATTGGCTGACAGATTCCATTAAAGCATTTTTTGGAACTCTGTTATGCATACTTAATTTTCTCTTCGTTGGGAATGTATTCATAAAAATAATAATAAACTATATGCTCTAAGGACAGAGAAAATAAGATAGACGTGTAGGGCAACATCAAAACTGTCAGAAAGGAACCCCCATTGCGTCTTTATAATCACTCATTGCACGTTCTCGTCTGGTCTAAGGATGAGACCTTATATCTTCACCGCAGAATTTGCCAATACCCCAGAGGCACTCACAGCATTTCCGTGATTAGGCATTTTCCCAGCACACCATGAGCAGCAGTCAACTCCTATAAAACACCAGTCGTAACCCCAGTATGGGGTAAATACTGAGTCCACTGTCCTCTGGACAGTAGAGATATACATACAGACATCCCTCAGCATCCATGAAGGATTGGTCCTAGGAACCCTGAGGACACCAAAATCCATGGATGCTCAAGTACCGTATAGAAAATGCATACTATTTGCACATAACTTATGCACATCCTCCTGTATACTTTCAATCATCTCTAGATTACTTATAATGTCTAATGCAATGTAAATGCTACGTAAATAGTTGTTATACTGTATTATTTAGGCAGTAATGACAAGAAAAAAGTCTGTATATGTTCAGTATAGATGCAACCATCTTAGGCCTTTCCATCCACGGGTGGTTGAATCTGTGGATGCAGACCCACGGATATGGAGGGCCGACTATATGTTAACATATGTCTATATATAAGTGAAATGAGTTGACAGCAATCACACAAGGGACAGAGAAAAGTAATTAGGATTATTTTGTTATCATGAGGTACTCACACCACCTATGAAGTGGTATGGTATTATTTGAAAGTGAAATCATATAAAATGCTCAATTAAAACCATGAAAGGCAGAAAAAGAATGAAAGACAAAAGTAGGAACAAACGACCAGGGCAACAAATGAAAATAGAAATGAATGTGATACATATTGATGCAACTATATCAGTAATCACTTTGCATGTCAATGGTCTAAATGCACCAATTAAGAGACAGAGATTGTCAGAGTGCATCACAGAACAAAATCCAATTATATGTTGTCTACAACAAACTCATTTAAATATAAAGACACATATAGATTAAAAGTAAATGGATGGAGAAAAATATCCCATGCTAACGTCAATCAAAAGAAAGCAGGAGTAGCTATATTAAATTCAGACAGAGCAGACTTCAAAGAAGGTTGCCATGGATAAGGAAAGGCATTAAATAATAATAAAGGGATCAATTCTCAAAGGATGCATAACAATCCTTAACACACATGTGCCTAACAACAGAGCCTCAGATAACCTGAAGCAAAAACTGAGCTGCAAGGAGAAATGGATGCATACACTGTGGTAGTCGGAGACTTCAACATCCCTCTCTCAGAAATGGGCAGAACCATCAGAGACAAAATCGGTAAGGACATAGCCGAACCCAACCACACCATCAGTCAGCGTGATATCACGGACTGAGTCATGCAAGAGCAGCAAAACACATGTCCTTCTCAAGCTCACACGGAACAGTCACAAGACAGACCATTCTGGGCCATAAAACACACCTTAACATATTAAAAGAGTAGTAATCACACCATGTCTGCTCTCAGAACTCAATGGAATTAAACTAGAAATCGATAAGAGAAAGATAATGGAAAAATCTCAAAATATGTGGAGAAAAAACAACACACTTCTAAAAACCACATGGGCCAAAGAAAACAATCTCAAGGGAAATTTTAAAATATTTTGAACTAAATGAAGATGGAAACACAACTTACCAAAAATTCATGGATGCAGTGAAAGCAGTGATTAGAGGGAAATTTATCGCATTGAATGGGTACATTAGAAAAGAAGAAAGATCTAAAATCAATCAGTTAAGTTTCCACCTTAGGAAACCAGGAAAAGAAGAGCAAATTAAATCCTGAGTAAGCAGAAGAAAAGGTATAATAAGAATTAGAGCAGCACTCAAGGAAATTGAAAACAGAAAATCCACAGAGAAAACCAATGAAACCGAAACCTTGTTCTTTGAAAAGTTCAATAAAATTGATAAGCCTCTAGATGGGCTAACGAAACAAAAAAGAGCGACAAGGAGGATGGGTTGTTGATAATTCAAAAACTAGGCGTTGAGCAGTTCTTCCACGCCCAGATGTCACAGTGAGCAAGATAGACATCATGCCTGCTTTGCCGGACCATGCACTTCAGTAGGGGGCATAGACAATTTGAGTAAATATCAAAAAGAGGTCATTTTAGGTCAGTTAAGGGCAAAAATTCAGGATGTTATAGAGAATGACAGAGCGGGTGGGGAGTTTCTTTAACTGAAGCAGTCAAGGAGCACTTCTTGGAGGAGGTGACATTTGAGCAGAGCCTGAGTGAGCAGGAGGTACCTCGGTAAAATGTGGAGGGCAGACAGTCACAGCTAGTAGCCACAGGCAAATCCAGAAGCCTCGCAGGAACACCTTTAGTGTGTCTGAGGAATGAAGGGAGAGCTGTCATGGCCAGAGGGTGGTAGTCAGAACAGCGGGTGGACAGAAGCCCAATCAAGCGGGTGGGGAGGTGGGCCATGCAGAGGAGGTTGGGTTCTAGAGCTCAGTGGAGCCATTGGAGGGTTTTAAGGAGGGGGGTTGCGTTGTAAATTATCTCCCTGGAAACAATGCATAGATTGGATTTGTAAAACAAGTGGGCATCAAGGAAACTCATGAGAAGTCTGTTGGAGTGGTCCAGGAGGCAGATGATGTCAGCACTGAGCAGGATGCCGACCACGGAAATGAGACAAGTGGACAGACATGGGAAAATCAGAAGATACAGCTACCAAAATGTGCCTGATGGGTTGCATGTGGGCAAGTGAGTGAAAGAGAGGGAGTGAGGCTGATGCTGAGGCTTTTGGCCTGAGCGAGCAGTGGGTAGCAGCATCTTTTACTGTGATGGGGACGTGCTGGGTGAGTTTGTACATGTGCTGATCCAGGAGGGAGGGGTCAGTAGATTCTGCTAGCTTACAAGAAATTGGCAGGACAGAAAGTAACCTAGAAACCAAACCAGGAGAATAGAACTGGGAGGGAGGGAACAAGGCTGATTGGGTCGTTTAAAAGAATTATATGCAGAGTGTCAACAATTCCATATTTGACACCAATTAGGACACATTCTTTTTTCTTTTTCTCTTTTTTTTGGTGAGGAAGATTGGCCCTGAGCTAACATCTGTTGCCAGTCTTCCTCTTTTTCCTTGAGGACAATTGGCCTGAGCTAACATCTATGCCAATCTTCTTCTATTTTGTGTGTGAGATGTTGCCACAGCATGGCTTGGTGAGTGGTATGTAGGTCTGTGCCTGGGATCCAAACCCATGATCCCCAGGCAGCCAAAGCAGAGCACATAAACCTAAACATTATGCCACCAGGCTGGCCCCAGGACACATTCTTTCTGTCAAAAGGTAATTTTAACCCTGACATCCTACTTGACAGGGCTCAGATCTCTTTGGGCATCTTTTCTGGACACTTATCAGCTCTCTCCATTGATAAGAACCTGGGGGCCCAAGTTTCCCAGGCTGGGCCCCGAGGAAGTGAACACGGCAGCTCCATGACTCGCCTCCATCAGGCCAGAGCTGTGGGGTTGATGAGACAGGAGGACAACCCGTAGAGCGTACCCTGGACCCGTGATGGCCGACCTCCTTTGGGAAGACAGGTGGGGACTCAGGCACATGCGAAGGGTACACCTCCACCTCTCTGAGAGGCCTTGGACAGGACTCGGATCTTAATTCAGGAGCAAGTCTGCAACCCCGCTTAGTGGGTCTTTTGACAGAGGCAAAGATATTTCAGACAAAAGTAAAAGAAATACCCTCAAAGTTGCTGAAGGAACAAAGGATAGATTTACTAAAAAGATACAGGGTTATCTGGCAAAGCCAAGGGCGGGAAGTTCGGTGGATGAGAGACAGGGTGGAGCTGGACATCAGCGATTTCTGCTGCCAAAAGGACTTTCTCCAGGCTGCAGAGGCTCTGGCCAGCGTCGCTCCAGATCGCTGTCTCCGTCTCTCTGTCTCCTGGCACCTGTCTGTGCTTCTGTCTCTGCTGTTGCGTATCAGTCTGTTTGTGGCTTGTGTAGGGGTGTGAGCACCTAGCTCTGTATCTGTGTGTGTTGCTGGGTGTGTCTCTCTGTTCTCTGTCTCAGTGTGCTTCTTCTGCCTCCTTCTCCAGCTGTCTCCATCCATCTTCTCCTTCCACATGGCTGAGGATGACTGACCCAACATGGCAGCCTCAGATCTAAAAGGTTAAATCACTTCCAGGTTAAGTCCTTGGCAGTGG
Organism: Equus przewalskii; assembly: GCF_037783145.1. Classification (NCBI taxonomy): domain Eukaryota; kingdom Metazoa; phylum Chordata; class Mammalia; order Perissodactyla; family Equidae; genus Equus; species Equus przewalskii. Next base: position 46,789,105 of record NC_091851.1, read on the forward strand.
CTATCTTCCACCTGACTGAGCGAGCGTGCGTCTGTTATCCACCCTGGTCCAGGCAGCAACCATCAGAGAGAGGGACACTGCCGTCCTAATGTGACTTCAGGGATGGGGACGGGGTTCTTGTCAATGTGAGGGCTGTAGACGGGCAGAAACTCCCCCAAAGGTCCCACCTGGACTGGCACTGCGGGATGCAGAGTAACCAGGTGGGAGCACAGAGCCCCGGATTCAGTTCTTGGTCGTGTGGTTCTCTCCGGGCAGCTCTGTTTGGGTGTTTTACCCGGCATCTATGCCAAAGGAGATTTCCCCAAAGGGAAAATTACAGTGGTGGCAGATGCATTACAATCCAGTTACAAACTCTCAGACACATTCTTTCTCCTGTTTCCAAACCACAGGGGACATAGAGAAAGAAAACAGACAACCTGGCCAGAAGCAGTTGCATTTTGCGCTGGCAGAGCACTGATCCCCGTGTCTTTAGACTCTGGGGGCTGCCCCGTTAGGACCCATGCGCGGCTCCTGCCCGGTCTCCTCACTGCCTGCTCCTCGTCCTGCCCAGGGGCGGGGCGTGTAACTGCTTCTCACAGCCGGTGGAGATGTGCGCAAGCAGATGGCTGGTTAGCGTAAGTGGAACAAAATATTTTTAAAATAATATTTAACAGAAGGGAAGAAAGAGGCCTCACAGCACTCAAACCAGCCATGGTGTCGCTCGCGTTCCACACGTCGTCCCTTAGCTTAAGGCCGCCCCCCGCTCTCCGGTGATGAGTGTGGTGTTCCGTGTGTTCTGCTAAATTCAAAGAGAGGAAACACTTGGAGGCATCTTGAAAGATCTGAGTTCTTGCCTCCTGGGCCCCGAGCACCTCGAGGAGCACCTGTGTGTCCAGACGCTCCTTCCTCAAGCACGTGTGTCCTTCTGTCATTTTATTTTTAAGTTTTTCATCGTTCTGCTCTTTGGGCCATTTTCCTCCTTTGGTTTTTATTCTATTTTTGAGTCACATTCTATAGCTGCTTGATTCCTTACCCAAGATGTTATTTATTCCACGTTATAAGCCGAGACATCTCTTTCCCCTTGTTCGGAATCTGTCCCCTTGTGTCACGAGTTCTGGTCACTCCAGCCTCCAGGCCAAGGGAAAAGAGTGAACGTTCAAATGAATTGTTTCAAAGATAGAAACGTGGGAACTTCCCGTACGTTTTGCATATTGTTCACATTTTTTGAAACAGACGAAAAAGAAAGGGAAAACAACTCCCGTACAGTATTTCCCCAAATTCAGCCACTTAATTTAATATTGTTTTCCTTAAACAAATCACCTTTATATTCTAAAAGAAATTATGTCAACAGGCACTTTGTATCATTACCGTAAGTGGCCCACAGCACCCCTGCCCGAGGAGAAGGTAAACCTAAAACTCAGCCCAGGGACGTGAGAAGCCCTCCTTACGTTCTTCAGCCCAGCTCTGAGAATCGACTTGAAGGGGGCATCCTCGTCCCGGGCCTCCAGGCTCCTGGTTGAAAGGCGGGATCCTTGATGCTGGAGAGGCCTTGAAATCCCGCAGACCCGAGACTGGAACTCTCATCTCCAGATAATCAGAAGTTGTTTCTCGAGTGAGATCGACTTGACACTTCACACCACGTCCACGTACTTCCGAGAGCCTGCTGGCATGCCTCCGTCCTGTGACACCAACTGGGACGGACCTGAACCACGGGTGTTTATTGCTGGAAGGGTCTTCAGCGCCCACTAATCCCTTCATTTTACCCCTGAAGCAACCAAGGCGCAGAGAGGTTAAGTGAATCTTTGAAGGTCGCACAGCTCATTGGTGGCCGACCTGTAGTGAGACCCAGGCTTCTTGACACCAACAGCCCCACGTGCACACGACAATTGTTGACTCTTTGGGGTGGAGTGTTCTTTCGGAGCAGCATGTTAGGGTCTAATTTTCAAGGGACTGGGCTTCCAATACTGTCTGTTAATCTCACCAAATGTGAGAGCATCGTTTGCACCATCCCGGGTCGCTGAGTCTGGACACAACCACATACAGGCAGGACTGGCCTCCAGCTGGATGTCCAGGCATCCCCCAGGCGGAGGCTCTGGGAGAGTCCCTGAGCACTTCTCACTAGCTTATCTTCTCATTTAATGAGGAAGAAGCAGCAATTCAAAGCCATCGCTTTGCCATTATTCAAAGTCTCACCAGCCTGGACTGGTGTAGCTCTGGACCCAGCAACACAATGATATTGGAAGTGAAAACCCAAGTAATTTGTAAACTGTCAAGCTTAATACAAGATCTTTGTGTTAACAGGATTGTATCGACTCGAGCATCGTCAGAAGGAAAGGCGGGTGGAGAGCCAGGGAGGAAGTGAAGATGCAGCACGCTTCCGGGTGCATATCTCAGACCAGTAACACAGCAGTTCGCTGGCCATGACCACAGCTCACCAGCGCCATGCCCAGCCGTGGAGTTGGCCGGTTGATGGCGTGGGCTGTGAGGAAAGATTAGAGGTTTGCTGTCCCGTCGGAGGCAGAGAGCAGCAGTGCCGTGCGCACGTGCTTTGCACACCTGTTCCCCTGGCGCCTCGCCAGCTCCCTTTTCCTCTCCATTTCCTCCCATCTGAAGCTCGTTTGCCCAGCGCTGTTCTGCAGTGGATGCAGATTCGATGCTATGAGGACACTTTGTTCGGGGGAATGAGGTACCGTGGAGCTCAGGGGAAGCTGTGAGTGGGAGCCAACAAAACTGGCTAGCTCGCTCTCCTCCGTCTTCCTTCCCAGGCAGCTGCTTAATGCGTGGCGGGCCTGGCTCTGCCTCAACATGGGAAAAGCCAGTTCTCACTTTCTAGACCCCAAGGCAGTCATGGGCCCACATGCTGGGCCCCAGAGGAGGTCAGCCCAGGGCTTGTGGGAAATCCTGTTTCTTTCCTGATAAAGGGATGTGGTTTCCGGCACTGCCTTCCTCCTCTTGCTGTGGGGGAAGGCAGGATGCCCAGGTGACAACATCTTCCTACCTTGATGGAGAGGCCGCTGGAACTGCTGGGGCTCCCGTGGGACACTGCTGAGTTGCAGAACCGTCACCCGCAGCTGCCTCCCTCCAGATTCCCTGGGTGCGTAAATCCCAGTTGAGTGGAGCCTTTGGATTAATCAATCAAGTTTCTGCTACGGCCACAGGCATAGGAGGCTGAGGAGTTGTGCGGACCTCAGCTGAAAGGCAGCCACCAGTCTTTGGTTGTTCATCTCACATCTCTGCTGCCTAGGTCAGAGGTCCCAAGACTTGGCCATCGAGTTACACCTGAGTTCTGGGCTGAAGAGACGCCTCCTCTGCTTGAATTGCCCCCATCCCCTTTCTGGGGGCACCACTGTGCTTCAGTGCCCACTCACCTTTGGCCTTGGACCTAGAATCCTGTCTCAAATACCACCTTCTGCTGCCGTTGAGAGTATTTCTGCACAAGAAATCAACTGGATCCTCAGCCACAGAAGGGAGCTCCTGAGGGCGGCCAAGGCACTCTGGAGCCTGTACTCACACCTCGGGCCCCTGCCACTCGCTCGACCTCCTCTCCACTTACTGTTACCCTAGGGGGCAGGTGCAGACAGGGTCCTCCTGGTGTCAGAGCTGAGTCCTCTCATCTGCTATCGGGGGCAGGAAGACGGGGTGGGACGGCTGCGGCAATCCACAGAGTGGACCACCCACCATTCTGCTGTGAGGAGGGCCTTCCTGGATGGACGCCACGCTTATGAAGGACAGGAAGGAGGGTCTATTGGCAGGAAACAGCTTCCAGAACTGACCACAGACTCAGCGTTTTCTGTTTTAGTTTGTTGTGTCAGTGAGAACTAAGAACCTGGCTCAAGAGTCTTCTCTCTGAGAAACTTGCTCTTCTTACTAACGATCCAGAAATATCAGGTCCAAAAGGCTATAATTTTTTATTAGAAAATATGAAATCTTAAAACACATAAAAACGTATGAGGAATAACACAAGGAACCGCCCTGCACACCCTCATTCTGAGGAAAAGCAGCCCCTGATGCCCTTGGGTGCCCCTCGTGTCTGCCTCCCTCCCTGCACTTGTGTCCATTCCCTTGGACACCGTGCTTATGATTCTCATGCATTTTTCTACTTCTACGTGTATGTGTTCCTAAGAAATACATAATATCATTTTGATGCTCTATACTTTATGCAAATGTCAAAAAAATTACAGCTTTTTTTTGCTCGACATTCTATTTGTGTCACCCATGTTGATATTTATAGTTCAAGTTTGATCAATATTCTCTGTTGTGTGCTATTTCACTGTCTACATATATGACCATATATATCCAGTCTCCCAGTGCACACTTGGGTTGTTTCCAATTTTTTTCTGTTACAAACTATGCTGCTAAGAACATTCCAAAATAGGTCTAATATGCATGTGAGAGTTTCTGCAAGGTATATGCCTGGAGTATATAGATAGATAGATAGATAGATAGATTTTTTTTCTTTTCTTTTTTTGGTGAGGAAGATTGGTCCTGAGCTAACATGTTTCCAATCTTCCTCTTTTCACTTGAGGAAGATTGTCACTGAGCTAACATCTGTGCCAATCTTCCTCTACTTTGTATGTGAGATGCCACCACAGCATGGCTTGATGAGTAGTGTGTAGGTCCACACTCAGAACCAAATTCAAAAACCCCAGGCTACCGAAAAGGCATGTGTGAGCTTAATCACTATGCCACCAGGTCAGCCCCTATGCCTGGTACCTTTTTTAAAATCTGTTTTTGGAATTGCTGTGCATCATCCACTTACTAACCATTCCCAAACTGTCATGCAGAGCCATCGTACCAATTTGGAAATTTCATTTTTATTAAGTTCAATGGGTGCTCCTTACATTTCCCAGTTTTGTACCCACTGGTGTGGTGGTTATAAGATTTAGGTGTTAGAGTCAGGGGACCGAGGTCTAATCTTGATCCTTCTATTTAGTTGCTGAGGTCAGTAGAATAATGACCTCCCAAAGATACCCTCAGGACAATCCCCAGAAAGCATGAAGCTGTTAGGTTTCATGGCAAAGAGGGCTTAAGGTTGTGGATAAAAATAAATTGCTAATCAACTCACCTTAAGATAGGGGAGATCCCCTGGACTATTCAAGTGGGTCCAGCGTAATGACAGGTCCGGGAGAGTGGAAGAGGGAGGCAGGCAGAGAGTCAGAGTGACATGACACAGACTCCACTTTTTGAAGATGGAGGAAGGGAGTCAGGAATGTAGGTGCTTCTAGAAGCTGGGAGAGGCAAGGAGATGGATTCTCCTCTGAAGCCTCCAGAAGGAAGAGCCCTGCAGACACCTTGATTTTAGCCTGTGAGACCCACTGAGGACTTCTGTAAGACAATCTTGTTTTGTTTAGGCACTAAATTTGTGGCAGTCTGTTACAGCAGCCATAGGAGACTAGTACAGTTGTCATGTGATGTGGTCAAATGGGTTAATAACAGGACCTACCTCATAAGGTTGTTGATCGGGTAAAATGAAATCTTTCACATAAAACCCTGCCACGGTTCCTGTCACATAGCGATTGCTCATCAACAGAGCATTTACCATCGTTACTGATGTCACTGTTGCAGAGCGGTTCCTATCTCAGCTACATGTGCATGTGGCAGTTTCGGGGCACCCTGCTGATATCTCATTTGTTGTCTTCCAGTGAGGATGCGGGCAACCCACAAGAAGGGACTAATGTGTAATTATGACCACTTGTTAAATTCCCACACAGTACATGGCTTAGTGCTGGGCCACTGACTGGCCCTCAGGGAAGGCTCTGGCCAGCCGGGTCGGCCCCAGCTCAGGACTGATGTCCCAGCATGGGGGCTGATGTGTCCACTGCCCTCTTACTTTTCTGCACAAGCCATTCCTCCCTCGTTTCCTTCTTTAACAAGTGCTTCTGGAAAAAGTAGGTGCAGAGTGTGACACGGACTTACACTTCCATCTCCTCGACTCTTCCTCACGGCTGGGCTCCGCAGAAGAAACTCTGTAACTGAATTCCCAGGATTCCTGTCAACCCGATGGTCCCCAACTCCAAGGGCTCCATCTTGCTGTTTGCTCTCTCTGCCACCTGGTTTGTCAAACCCAATCCTTAAAGCCCCAATCCCTCTCCAACTGTGTCTCTAACTTCCCTCTGGCCCACCCTGCTCTGTTCTGCCTCTCTCCTCACTCCTCTGACACCCCACGTCGGTCAGTCCCGCCCTCACAATGTGGCCCACATTTCTCATCTTCCCATGTTGTTTCTGAGGGCTGGTGCAGGTCAAAGGGCTACTTTTCAACTCCCCCAACATTGAGCATGTGATGTTTTTCTCATAAAGTCTATTTATTAGCATATAGTGTCCTCCCAGCACTATGATGGGAATTCCCACAACTATTTAGTTGAATGTATAAGTTAAATATATAGGGTACATGAATGAAGAATGAATGGATGGATGATGAATGCATTAAATGAGAGAAAGAACACTGTAAGAATTTGGACCAGTGATGACTGATGTGATTTCTAGTCTGCTTTGGTTAGGATTTCGAGTAAAGCAGGAGAAGAAATATTTTCAAATCAGTCAGCAGCTGGAGGGCTGAGAGGAGAAAGACATCTTGCTGTATGAAAGCTCACCATGAGGGCAAAATCAAAGGACAAGTGCTCTCACGGATTCTTCTAGAATTTCCCACAGAGAAGTGCCAGTGGGCACCACCAAGGACAAGATTCCTAACCTTTATGGCGTCCCTAATTGCTGGTTGCCCCAAAGTCCAACAATTATGATTTAAAAAAAAGTGAGGGTTAGAAATTAATCTTTATTATAGAAGATTTTTTATTGTGTGTGGATTTAACCAAAGATTAAACTTTGCACCAGTTCTGTACCCTTTTTTTCACATCGTAAAATGCATTTTATAGTTTCCTAATTGATCAGCAGTCTACACCGTGTGCTTGGCCTTTTGCCAGCACACCCTGTTGATCATCTTCTCCTTGTGACCACATGGCTGGGTCCCCTGCCCCGGGTGGCTTCTTTCTCCTCAGTCCTCCCACGGAGTTGGCAGCCTCATCCCCAGACGGCCACAGAGACTCTGGCTTTCCATTGTTCTCTTTCCTTGGCTTCATTTCAGACCATCAAGTCCCTGAAGCCAGCACACGGGAGCACTCACACGGGGACACTCACATGGGGACACTCGCACAGGAGCACTCGCATGGGAACACTCACGTGGGAACACTCACATGGAAACACTCGTATTTTGGATAGGGTACGTTAAAAAATCATTTACCGAAAGTCAGTTCGTCATCTTGAGATCAATTTTCAACGTCTTGACAAAGGATAAGAGAATAAATAAGTCATTCTCAAAGGTAAGGACAGTTTTGCCAGCTATTTTTCCCAAAAATTCTAAAAATAATGTTTTCTGTGTGGGAAACTGGTCAATAAACACTAATCCTGGTGAAAGAAAATGCGTGCTACATGATTCATTAAACCCCACAGGGTTTCTGCACACCCCGCCATTCAGAAACATGTTAACATGCAGAGCAAATGATTTTCAGTGTAATTAAGGAAATGAATTGTGGTGCACAACTGTGGGACTCTGATCACCAAACTTCGTTCCAGCCACCTCTTGTCTCATCGTTGATTTTATCCTGAAATGCTGCACAGAGGCGGGCAAGGAGAGAGAGGGAGAAGATGGCCTGGGGGAGCCCCCGAATCCCAACACTTTAAGAAGGTGACTGAACCTAAAATCCACCTGGCAAGATTTTTGAGTTTTTTGAAATCAAGGAATGTGGTGCCTCCAGCTTTATTCTTTTTTCTCAGGGTTCTTTTGGCTCTTCAGGGTCTTTTGTAGTTCCACATAAATTTTAGGATTCTTTCCTCTATTTCCATGAAGAATGGGGTTCTGATTGGGGTTGCATTGAATCTGTAGATTGCTTTAGGTAATATGGACATTTAAACTATATTTATTCTTCCAATTCATGACCACAGAATATCCTTCTATTTCTTTATGTCTTCTTTAATTAAAGAAACAAATTTTGAAAACCCATATAAAGCAAGACAAAGCTTACATTTTTTTCTTAAGCACGAGATAAGTATATATACATGTATATATATTCATTATATGTTATATATATTAATTATATATTTTACATATATGGTTACTGGTCACATACATATGTAGCGAAGATATGAGAATATGCCCAAATGATACCACCAAATTTGGAAGATGGAAAGTAAGAGGGCACGTATTCTGAGACGTCTTCAAAAAAAAATTCTTCTGTCTCTGTACAATTCTATTTCCTAAAAATATCTGAGACAAAATGGAAAACGTAATTTTGCTAAGCTGTTGGCTCAGGTCCATGGGTCTTTTGACATTATTCTCCATACTTTTCTGTACATTAATCTTTCATATAATAAATGGGACAAACTTTCGTGGAAGGAAGAAGGGTTCTAATTGACCTTTATCTAATTCTTTGGAACAGTAATGCAAAGGCCAGCTGGCCCGAAAGAATGAGCACCAATACCCACCATCCCCACCTCAGACTCCTCATCACAAAGGACTGAGCATCAAGGGAATGGGGAAGAGTTTAGGCAAAAGACAAGTTTTGTACAGTTGTTTTTTGATAATTCATAAAAATTAGGAGCACATGCAAATTCTTCTTAATACTTATCATTCACTGACTCCTTCACTCACCAACTCAATACTCAGATATTCTCAAAACATGCCCTCCAGCACTGTGCTAAGGTTTTAAGGGAGCTGTAGCGTTAATTAGGAAATAATAAAGCTGGTGCTCACATTCCAAGAACTTTCCAATGGTGTTGATGCTCTTCAATAAACAGATAGACACAGGAATGGAAAAAACAGATTTGTTCTGTCTTTATGGTGTATATTCCTCCATACATTTTCCCAATTATGTAGTTTACCAAATGCACATGGGTACTGCGTTAGTTATCTATTGCTGTGTAACAAATTATCCCCAAACATAGCGGCTTAAAACAAGAAGCATTTATCATCTTAACTGTTTCTGGGGGTCAGGAATTATAAAGTAGCTGAGTTGGGTATTTCTGGCTCAAGGACTCTATTCAGGTTGTGGTCAAGATGTGGATGAGGGCTGTGGTCATCTGGAGGCTGGACTGAGGATGGGGAATCTGCTCTCAGACCTGCTCTCAGACCCACTCTCGTGGCTGTGGGCTGGAGGCCCAGTTCTTCACCACAGAGGCCCGAGGTAGGACACAATGAGCCCCTCCTGTGCCCCGTCAGCACAACTGAGAGAGGCTGGTGTTTGCCCAAGAGCATCTCACAGTCCTGACACAACCTTTAATGAAACAATTTCAGAAAACGTACTCAGCCACTCTGAAACATAGACTGAGGATTTCCACACTAACTCTTCTCTATTCCCATAGGAGGCTAGGAGGCGACTGGGCCAACTTCCTTCCTTATCAACTCCCCACTGCATTGGGAAGATGCCAACATATTTCCTCCTCAACATTCGGATCACAACTGCGTCCCAGACCCCATCAGTTTCAGTTGTCTGTGTTGTAGCCACTTGGTTGATGTCATCGTGAAAGACCTTGGCCTTCTTACAGGTACTGGCACAGTGCTTTGCCCATCGTTGACCAGGGTATAACACCCTGTGATCATTCTAGAGCCATGGCTCCCCTTCATGTTGGTTTTCAGTTTTCATCAACATGATGCTTGGAGATGGAAGAGGTCCACAACACACAAATGGGTGAACGGGGAAGGCCAAAGGGCTCCAGGTGCGGGTAAGGGCTTAAGCCTTAACTGTGGATGGAACCTCAGCCCTGAACAATGTGGCCTAGAGTCTGTGCTTGTGCCTGATAGTGAGTAGGGAGAATGAGGCATGAAATGGGCCATGTGTTTGAAAAAAGCAGCTGTGGAGATTTTGAGACTTGGACCTGATAGGATTTGGGAGGGGCTAAGGTGCTTAATTAGGGTGACTTGGAATGCATTGTACTCTGAGTATATGTGCATACAGACAGGTCAAAGAACGCGGAAAATGGTCTAGGGAGGTGATACTAGACTATCACATAGGGTGATGCTTACAACTCATCAGTGTCTTCACAATGCTTACAGAATGAAAACAAAAACCCTCCTCATGACTTGTTGGACCCCACATGACCTCCTGCCCATCCCCCATCACACTCCTGCTCCACGCCTGAATGCCAGCACACACACCCCCCCCCCACACACACACCTGCTCTTGGGACCCTAGTCCTCTGGCCACGTGGTATGTGTGCCTGCCTTTCTCTTTGTCTGGGGCATCTTGCCATCTCCCCACCCCACTTCACTGGTTAACTAGGGAACCTTTAGGCCAGCAGTTCTCAAACACGGGTGAGTTTGGCCCTGGGAGATATCTAGCAATGCCTGGAGATGGTTTTGGTTATCACAAACGGGTAGTAGATGCTCTGACATCCAGTGGGTAGAGGCCAGGGATGCTGCTCATCATTGTACAGTGAACAGGATGGCCCCTGCCTCAGAGAATGACCCAACCCCACTGCCAAAGTTGCAGAAGAAGGGAAATCCCAATTTAGATCTCCACTTCAGTGTCCCTTCCTCCAAGAAACTCTTTCTGACCAATAAATTTCCATTGTATAGCCCTCCAGACTCCCTCCTCGCATCATTTGTTTCAGTTGGAATTCTCCACTCACGTATGTGAATATGTGATTAGCATCTATCTCCCCACCACTGTCCCATGGGGGCAGCGCTGTGGTTTCCTCCCTACTGTATGCACGGGGCCTGGCCCTATAGCACAGGCTTGGGAAGTATTTGCTAAAAGTAGGAATTAATAAAGAGGACTGTAGGTTCTACGGACTTCTGTGGAAGCCAGTGTGTAACCACTCAGATTGGGGATTAGGGAACATGTTTTCAATCAAATCATACTTTCCGGCTGCACAGAAAGAGAGCAGAGCCTGGAGTTCGTGCATACGATGCACTGGGAGACTCTAGGTGAGTGTGTTACGACATGCAGTTGTTCAACAGAGCAGGGATGTCACAGGGAACATGAGGTTAGGGATCCTTGAATGTATAGCAGGGAGGGGCCGGGATGGCCCCACAGGTTTGGCATTTGTGGAGCCAAAATGAGTTCTTGTCATGAAAGCTCACTGACAGTAAGAGGGGAGCGACTCTCTCAGTGTGGGGCTGCCCGCCACGCACAGACTGCATGAAGCCTGGGGAACGTCATAAAGCTCCTCTATGTTTTTTGAGAGTCTAATAAAAGCTGTAATCTTTTCCAAGAAAGGTTATTAAAGGGAGCAGCAGCCAAACCAGAGGGCAAGTCATCAATTACAGGAATTACGGTGGCATCCCTAACCTCCCGGGGGGAGTTGGGGGGATGCTGTTCTGCCTGTGGGCGGGCCTGTCAGGGATGTCCATCCTTACAGCCTTCTCTGTTTCTGCGCAGTGACCCATCTCTGCCCAGGACCCGAGGACAGAGTTAACCCATCATACAGCTCAGAATTCAAACACGAAATGCCAGTTGCCTCATCAGTTATCAACAGCAGTGGGAAACGTGTTCATCTGTGAGTAACAGAAATCCCAATGATTAGTGACTGAAACAAACAGGAGCTTGTTTTCTCATGTTATAAGTTGTCAGGAGGTGTTTGGCTGTCAGTTTACGTTCACTGACTCACTGGTGCCATCAACTACCCAGACTTCTTCTATCTTCCACTCTGTTATCTTCCTTCTGTATTGACTTTTGTCACATTTGTTGAACATCGTCACAAGATGGCTGCCATCACCCCACTCATCCAAGCAATGTCCAGTGGGAAAGAGGGCAGCACCAATAACATGCTCATTTCTTTTAAAAGAAATTAAAAAACTCTCCTAACATGCTTCTGCTCACTTCTTACTCATCAGAACGTGTCACACGGTTGACCCTTGAGGTAGTGGGGTGAGAAAATGAATATTTAATTTTCAACTCTTTATGGCATCAAGGGAGATTGAGGTTGGAGATGACTGTTGTATCAGCCAAGAGACATTTTCTATCATACTGTCCAATTTATTCCTTAATCCACATGCCTCTTTTTCCACTTTTTGCAAATTTTTCACACTGGCACACTGAGGGCACAATAATACCATTCACACACGCGTGCGTTCCTTTATCCATATTACAGACATGCGTCGGTGGCCTCCTACATTTCGGCCTCTGTGCTGGGCCAAGGAGATACTGCAGCAAACAGGGCACAGTGCTTTCCCCCTGGAAGTGGGCCATCTGCACAGACACCCTGGTGGCTATTTAATAATGTGATGAGGTCCCCGGAGAAGAAAGACCGGCCAAGTGGACTCATGCAGGAGCAGGCAATTTAGATTGCTGAGTCATGTTAAATTTTCCAAAAACAGGTAAAGTTTATCTGAGATCTGAGAAACATGCCAACAGGCTATTGAGGAGGGTCTCCTCTGTCCCAGGCCAGGGGGACAACAACATGCAGAGATAAAAGAAAGCAGGATGATTTCCAAGGACTTGAAGTCCTGCTTGGCTGGAGTCCAGAGCCTTAGGGCAGAAACTGGTGCAAGACACAGCAGAGCAAAAAACTCACAGGAAGCTCTCCCCCTGCCGTCCTCACTTCTGACATCCCTGCCAAGACTCAGTTAGGAGATTTGCTTCTAGAGCACTGTGTCCGCATCACCACCTCTGGAATACGGTGGGCAGTCAAGCATTGGTGGAATGAGTGAATGAGTGCATGGGTGATACTGAGCTGACTCTCTTAATTCCTAGCTTCCCCTTGCATCTCCTGTCAGACAGGAAGCTTGTGAGAAGTCAAGCTGTAACCTAGCAAAAAGGGGCTCGTCCTGCTCACCACAATCCAGTGGCAATCCTCTGCAAATGAGCAGGTGGGTGAGAAAGGAAAGCTGATACGATTACCCAGCATAATCGGAAGATGGCAGACTCGCGTCCTAAAGAACCATCTCAAAATCATACAGAATGTCTAGGCACTCATATAGGGGAAATGGGCAGGGAAGGAATGGGGTTATGGATGTTGACCATCCAGTGTGACAAACTTCAAGACACTACATTATCTCTTCTGCCATTCCCAATGGGTACCAACGCAGAATTTTTCTTTCTGGAGGTTGTCATGTTCCTGGGGAACTCAAAGAACGAAGTTGTCTTACCACGGCAGGGAGATACACGTAAGCAAGAGTCACAGAACTAGCAGATTACATATTTTGTAAAAGCGAGAGGTGCTTAATCATCTGGGCTCGGTGCAGGGTGGAATGTATCCACAGAGACTGGTGAGTCAGGGTCATGGTTACAATGTTGCTTCTTTTCCCTGAGATGGCTTCCCTCATGCTCACTTAAGATCTAGCTGGTACAGGGCTGCCCCCTCAGTTTTATTGTGTTTTTCTCCTGTGTCCAGCAGAGAATAGATGCTCTTAATATTTGTGGAACTGGCTTGAATCTCATGCGAACTCCCTCAGAACAGGATCCATATCCTGTTATCATATTGATCCTCCATCCGCTCAGTTCAAAGCCTTGAGAATGTCGGTCCTGCACACACACTGCTGAAAAAAGGGAAAGGACGAAACGACACAACCAAGTTTCCGCACTCTTCCCCTCAGCAGCCGCCAGCCACATAGGGAGGCCAGACTGGTCTCTCCTGAAGGCCCTGGTTAGTTATAGCTGGATTTCTGATACAGACCCCTCCAAAGAACCCATTAAAAACGAGTTCTGATTAATAAATTTCATACCATGTAGCAGAACCAACCCCTGGTATTTCAAATTCCCGGCCCAAACATGACAATACACTGGAAGCCAATTTGTTCTAAATACCCAAACTACAAACTGTAATTATTGACACAGCTGTTTCTGAGGATGTGTGTGTGTGCATTGATAGGTTCAGAAGCAAGTTACGCCCATAATGGTGTGTACACATCAGTATTTCACACAGCCTCCTTTAAAACCTGCAAGGGAAGCTATTTCGATTCGCTGCAGACTTTCGGCAGTCATGAATGATGTGACAGAAGGCCCTACAAGACAGAGGAATGCTGCTCCTATCGCTCTGCCAGGCTGAGCAGAGAGAGCGGGGAGAGTTGGCGTGAGCATACTGGCCACCTCCTCTCCTGTCTTCCTTCTCTTGTCCTTCTCCAAGGATGGAGGACCTGGAGACTGCATGGGACCCCTGGGGGGAGGCTGAGCTGGGGAAGCTGTTCACAAGTTCTGCAAGATCTATAGGAAGAACCAAGAGTTTGGGGGTGAGTTAAGGTTGCAATCTCAGACCCATCCTGTTCCAGCTGAGAGCGCCGGACTCAGGCTCCGTCCCTTCTGAGTCCAGGTTCTTATCTGAAAGTCGGCATGTGTATCCTGCAGGAATGTCCTGGGCATTAACTGGGGCCTGTAGACGCAAGAGCCAAATTCATCCCGGCCCTGGGATGGGAGCCCGTAGTCCTGCTCCGTGGACGCCTCGCCTCCCCTTCTAAGACCCCACTGGCTTCCGCACTCCTCTGCCAGCTCCCAGGGCCCCCGTCCCTTCAGCTGTCACTTGCCTTCTCTCACTCTCACACACACAGAAGCACGCATGCACACATGTACACATGTGCACACTGAGGCACACTCACTCTCACATATACACACACTCCTCCACATACACTTGTGCTCACACTTCCACACTCTCACACACATGCACTCACTCTCAGACACACCCACTCTTCTGCACACACTCTCTCTCTCACACACACACACACTCACCAGCCCTAACAGGCTTCACAGCAACCACTACCTCTCCTTTCATCAGGGGCAGATCCCGGTTTTGTGGTGCTTAAAGCTTATTATACAACTGTTGGGGCTTTCTTTAAAAAGCAAATTTGGTATGAGAGCAAGCGTTAATTTAAAATGAGAAAAGAGATCACAATGAATTCTTGGAGTCTTTGCAGCTCAGATCCTTTCTCCTAAGATTTCTTTAAAACCATTGTTATGGATACGATGCCTGACTGCATCCTGGTTTCCCCTCCCCAGCTAGAACATTCTGTGACACCCCGCAAATCCAGGCCCTCACAGGGCCCCAGGGAAGTGACAGACCCTGATGATGTGCTTCAGGGTACTTAGCTTCAGGACCAGCCCCACTCTGCCCTCCCTTCCCGGAAGCTGGTGTTGGTTGGAGGTGATGATCCTCAGATGACAGAGACCCACGCACTTCCCGGATGGCACAGTCCTCTGCAGGAAGGACTCCTCACACACACCCCACACCAGACAGACACACACACTACACACAACCTGCGCCAGACACACACACACACCACACACACACCACACCACACACACACACACACCCCGCCCCAGACACACACACACACACCACACACACCCCACACCAGACGGACACACACACACACCACACACACCCCTCACACCAGACAGACACACACACCACACACACCCCCATACCAGACAGACACACACACCAGACACACACACCACACCAGACAGACACACACACCACACCAGACAGACACACACACCACACACACCCCACACCAGACAGACACACACACACCACACACACCAGACACACACACCACATACACCCCACACCACACACACACACACACCCCGCCCCAGACACACACACACACACCACACACACCCCACACCAGACAGGCACACACCACACACCAGACAGGCACACACACCACACCAGACACACACACACACCACACACACCCCACACCAGACAGGCACACACACCACACCAGACACACACACACACCACACACACACCACACCACACACACACACACACACACCGCCCCAGACACACACACACACACACCACACACACCCCACACCAGACAGGCACACACCACACACCAGACAGGCACACACACCACACACTCCCCACGCCAGACAGACACACACACACACCACACACACCTCACACCAGACAGACACACACACCAGACACACACACACCCCACACACCCCACACCAGAAACACACACCACACCAGACACACACACACCTCCCCACACCAGACAGACACACACACCACACACACCCCACACCAGACAGACACACACACACACCACACACCCCACACCAGACAGACACACACACACCACACACCCTGCACCAGACAGACACACACACCACACACACCACACACGAGACAGACACACACCCCCCTACACACAACAGACAGACAGACACACCCTATACCAATAGACGCACACACCCCACATCAGACAGGCACACACCACACACACACACTCTCACACACACACTCTCACACACACACACACTCACACATCAGAATGTATCCAAGCCTCCAGATCTAATTTCAGGTCAGCAGGTCGCGGGAAATACAGGGGTGGAGAAACCCTGTTAAACGGCAGCATGGGGATTTATCGGCACCAAATACAGGTGCAGGGATTTCTACAGGACAGAGCACCCAGTTTCTTCAGTAAATAAATGTCAGCAGTGTTGGGGGGGGTTCAAGAGATAAAAAGAGACTTGAGAGAAAGAGCAACCAAACACAGCGTGCACATTCCTTGGATTTTGATTGGAACAAATTGAATATAAACATGTATTTATGAAACTCCAGGAAAATTGATCACTCAATAAACATTTAATGATATTAGGCAGCTATTAATAGTTTCAGATGTGATATTATTGTTAGGTTCTGTTTAAAAAGAGGTCTACTCTCTTAGAGATATGGACGGACATAGTTAAGGGTGAAACACAGGGCTGCGTGGGATTTGTTTGGGAACAATCCCGTGGGGCAGTGGAAGGAGGAGGTGAGGGGACGTGTGGGCTACAGACGAGACAGGATCAGCCAAAAGCAACACTGACTGTCAGAAATGGTTACTGGAGGGTTCATCGTTTCATTCTGTCTTTGTTTGTGACTGGAAACTTCCATAGTAAAAATAAATAAAGCAAAAGTGGATGCTATGACCTCAGGTGCCCCAGGACCAGAAGCTCACAAGAAGGCTTACCCGCCAGGCACATGGCCACAAAGAGTAGGGCTGAGGGACAAGGGAGGGACTCAGGGACGTGGACACAAGTTGGCCACCCTACTGTGACCCATGCTCCCTCCTCTAGGGCCCTCTTTGGAGCTTAATTCAATGCATCTCACAACTGTTTGCTCAGGACTTGTAAGGGGGAGCATTTATTTTTCAGCTACTGGCCCCCGTGGGGTAACAGTGGCCTCATGGATGTTGACTCCTCGGCACATCTATCACAGGTGGGTGAGTGCCCAGATTTCCGCAGGCATCTCACATGGTCAGGGAGCCCCCGAGCAGAAAGCAAGCAGTACAGCAGGGAACCAAGGCTCACGGTGGGAACCAAGGTGAGGGTGCTCAGGTTGTACCTGCAAAAAGCTACCCTAAGCCTGCGTGGAGCTGGTGACTGCAGCTTGGGAGTAAGACCTGGTGCAGAGGGGCCATGCAAACCTACAAGGGAGGTGGCCAACACAGGGAGGATGCAGGAAAGAGGCTCTGGGATCATGGTTCTTTGGCTGCAAGTAACAGAATTAAACTGTGGTTAAACTAAGCTAAAAAGCAAATCCCTAGAAAGAGATGAGGAACTCAAGAAATCAAAGGAGCAGGGAAGACTCAGAAGTGGTCAGGGACCAGAGCTGCTCTGGCCATCAGGGGCAGGAAACTTTGGCCAGACTCCTCATAGCACCTTCAAAGTATGGATCTGCACTAACCATTCTCCAGTCTTGGGTCATTCTGAACTAGATTCACCTTCCGGGGGGGAGGAACATGACTGGCTCAGCACGACCTCTGGGACACAGCACTTGGCTAGGAAAGGCGGGGAGGGGCTTGTTTCCCAGAATGAAAAGTGGCTGCTGTAACAGAGAAAGAGGAGCAGATGCTGCGCCATCCCCAACATGGGATGACCCCGGGCTATTTTGAAACCATCAATTGTTAACACAAATTCCATTTAGTTGATGGAGTTGATGAGTATGAAGGTAAGATATTTTTGAACAAGAGATCTGTAGGCACTCTTATTTTCGTGTCTTATTTTATTTTATTTTTTTTAATGTATCAACTGTTATGGGCTGACTATATCATCCCCAAATTCGTGTGTTGAAAACTTTACTCCCAATGGGATGGTATTTGGAGGTGGGCCTTTGGGAGGTGACTAGGTTTAGATGAGGTCAGGAGGGTGGAGCCCTCATGATGGGATTAGTGTCCTTATAACAAGAAGGTGTCTGTGTACCAGCCAAGAAATGGGCTCCCACAAGAACCAAACCTGCCTTGATCTTGGACTTCCTAGACTTCAGAACTGTCAGAAAGAAATATCGGTTGTTTAAGCTGCCCAGTCCATGGTATTTTTCTTCAGTAGCCCAAGCAAACTAAGACATGACCCACTGAGAATATTCAGAAAGCAATATAATAGAGACCGCCAAGGCTAATAGAGATAAACACCTTTATTTTACCATTTAAGAAAACAAAATTAAAAAAAAAAAGATAGACAGCTAAAACCCAGTGTCTGCTTTCTCCCCTCCAACCTGTTCCCTAGAAATACCCACTCTCCTGAAATCCACGCATTGCTTGGATCATTAGGCTAACAGCATATATATGCATTCATTTATAACAGCTACATTGATTTTTGTTTTTATTATTACCTAAGTACAATGATATTCCTCCTTTTGCAAGATACTTCTTGCACTCAGCAATATATTTGAGACTTATTATTCATACATGTTGATACTGTTTATTTTCACTGATGGACAGCATTCTACTCTATGAATACACTCCAGTTTATTTATACATTCTTTTTCTGAAAGTCAATTTGTTTCTTTCCTTTTTTTTGGTTACTACCAATGGTGCCTCTGTGAACATTCTTGTCCATGTCTGTGTGTCTGCAAGAGTAGCTGGAGGGTAGAACCTAGAAGCGGAATTGGAGGTGATGGGGGTACATATTTTCAATGCTACTAGGTGTTCATGAATTGCTCTCAAATTGACTAACTGACTTATAACTTATGGGAGTGCATCACAACCCACATCCTCTCAAATGCTTGTGTGGTAGGCTGGGTAATGCCCCCCAAGATGTCCACTTTCTAATCCCTGGAATTTTTGTTGTTGTTGTTTGTTTTTTTAGGAAGATTGGCCCTGAGCTAACACCTGTGCCCATCTTCCTCTACTTTATATGTAGGACGCCCACCTCAGCATGGCCTGGTAAGTGGTACACAGGTTCACGCCTGGGATCAGAACCTGCAAGACACAGGCTGCCAAAGCTGAGTGCACGAACTTAACCTCTATGCCACTGGGCTGGCCCCAGGAATTTGTGAATGTTACTTCATGTGGCAACAGGAATTTTGCAATGTGATTAGGTCAAGGATCTTGAGACGGGGAGATTATCTTAGATTATGCGGACAGGTCTGATGTAGTCATAGGGGTCCTAATAAGACTGAAACAGGAGATCAGAGAGATAGAAGGTGATGTGATGATGGAAGCAGAGAGACTTGAAGCTGCTCCACTGCTAGCTTTGAGATGGAGGGAGGGCCATGAGCCCATGAATGTAAGCAATGCAGCTCTAGCTTCTGGAAAAGGCAAGAACCAGGACCCCCCCTGTGGAGCCTCCAGAGAGCAACCAGCCCTGCTGACACCTTGACTGTAACCCAGAGAGTGATTTCTGACTTCTGCCGTCCCAAACTGTAAGATCGTAAACTGGTGTTGTTTTAAGCTCCTAAATGCATGGTAACTTGTTACTGCAGCCGTAGGAAACTAGTACAGCGTGGTATTAACCTTACTCCTTTTCGCCGGGCTGATGGGAAATGGTCTGCTGATGTTTTATTTTACATTTCCCTCCTTACTCACCAGGCCAAGCATTCTCGTGCCATATGTTTATTGGACATTAAGGTTTCCTCCCCTATGGATTTCTTGTTAAAATATTTTGCCAGGCCTTTTTCCCCCTACCACTTAAAAAAAATATTTTCTTATCCTGAATATTCTGAGTTTCAAACTTTGTCCCTGGTGCAGTACGAATATTTTATCCCAATTTATGAAATTGGCTTTCATCATTCAAATATTTTAAATTTTGTTGTAGTCAAATCTATCAATCTTTTTTCTTGAGTTTTTTTTAGTATCCCAGTGAGATACAGATATCATCCTATATTTTCTCTTTAAACATTTCTTTTCACATTTAGCTCTTTAAGCCATCTGGAATATATTTTTGTATATGGTGTTATGTAGGGGTCTAAATATATCTTTTCCATATGTCTAGACAGTTGTCTCCACACTGGTTGCTAAAGGGTCCATCTCTTCCCATTGACGGGAGATGCCTCTTCTCACGCAAATTTCTTGCAGCAATTGTGGTTTCTACTGAGTTTAATCTTGCCTGCTTCTCTCTCACAATCGTCTTTCTTATCTGTCTTTGTCCCTTTACTCTTTTATTTACTTTTAGAATCAGCTGTCAAGCTCTGTTAACTTCCGAGATTTTGGTTGGGATTGCACTGACTCTACATTTATCTGGGGAGAATTTCCATCTTCCTGGAATCAACCTCACCTGCTTTTCCTTCTCCGTCTCCTCTGCTGGTTCTTTCTCCTCTCCCGTTCCTGAGCTCTGAGCCTCAGCAAATCCCGAAAGCTCCGGGCTCAGCACCGTCCTGTCTATCTGCGCAGAATCACTCGAGCAGTGACTCCAGCAGGCGTCCGATGGCCTGGAGGGCTCATTCATCACAGATCACAGGACCCCACCCATGGAGTTTCTGGTTCAGGAAGTCTGGGGTTGGGCCCAAGAATTTGCGTTTCTAACAGGTTCTTAGGAGTCGCTGATGCCGCAGGTCCTGTGAGCACTCTTTGAGAACCTGTGTCTCATGGAGTGTCTTTTTAAAATACCATCATAAACTGATAAACCCTCAACTTTTATATTCAGCGTAGGCTTCCCTCACCTCCTTCCCAACTCCAGAATGTCGCATGTAACTAACGATGTGATCTTCACCTCAAACTTCACAGATTTCAAAGCAAACTCGATACTCTTCCTCCCACACCAGTGTGCCCCTTCCCTGATCTTGTCGTTTCAGGCCATGGGAACACTCTCCTTCCAGGGGTTCTGGGCAAAGCCTGGAGTCATCCTTGACCATACTGTTTCTCTCAAACTCCATGTACAATTCATTAGCAAATCCCATTGGTTCTACCTTCAAAATGTGTCCAGGATTCGACCAATTCTCACCCCCTCTGTCACAACACCCTGGAGGCTCACCACTTGGATTGGAGCAACAGCCTCAAATTTGCACCCAGGTTTCCACCACTGCTCCCTTTCGATTTATCGGCACGTAGAAGCCAGATGAGTCATTTAAAACTAACTTAGATCATGCTACTCCCTTGGGTAAAACCATCTGATGGATTCCCATCTCACTAGTGAAAATAAAACTCCTTATCGTAGCCAACAGGACCCAGCCTGAGCTGCACCTGCTGCTTGTCCTGCCTTGAATCCACCGCTCCTCCACGGCACACACCCACACTCCTAGCATCCTGAGATACCTGCTGTTATCCTTCAACTCGCCAAGCATGCACCTTCCTGGGGCATCAGTGTCACTTTATCCTCTGCCTGGAGCAGTTTTCTCCAGATATTCTTCTAGCACACTCCCTCACTTCCTTCTCATCTCTGTTCAAGTCACATTATCAAGATTCATTATCAGGAAGACCTTTCAGAAGTGCTCTGTAAAAAATAGCAAAACCCCTCCACTCCTACATTCCCAACCTCCTTTACTAGGCTCCGGTTTTCCTCCATATCATTTATTGGCATCTGATATACATACATTATATCATAAACTCCGTTAAGTAGGAAATTTGTTCTCAGCGTAGCACCTTGTCCTGAAAGGTGTTTAACACATATTTGTTGCATGAATTAAAATACAGAGTCATTTGTCAATGAACATGGTACATCTGATAGTATACTTGGATCTTTTTTTTCTTTGCTAAAATTTTCTAATTTTCTCTATAAAAGACCTGTTCATTTTTTGACAGCTTTATTTTTAACTCCCTTTAAGGAGTTTTGGGGTGCTAAATGCCATTTTTAAATATGACATGATCTAATTGTATTTTCTATTATTTAAGAACACAACTTATTTTCTTAATGCATCTTTTTTTCTGCCTACCTCACTTTTTTATTAATTCTCATAGTTTTGTTGATTCTTTTTCATTTGCTGTGTGGAAAATCATGCCATCTGTAGTTAATGATGATCGATTGATTGTTTTCTAATTTCTTCAATTTTTATTTCTTTTCCTTGTCTTGCCACATTGTCTAAGGCACCCAGTACAATGCTGAATAAACACAGTGACTATCGGCCTCCTTGGTTTGCTTCTGACTTTAATACGGGAATTAAAACCCAAGATTACAAATCAACTTGACTGCATATTAGAATCACCTGGGAGAACTTATTAAAAATGCTGATGGCTGAGTCCCATCCACAAAGATATTCAATTAACAGGTTTGGAGTAACACTGGGCATTAATGTGGTTTAAAATCTCCCCATATCAACTTAACTAGAACCCTTGATGGTGTGGCCCAGGTGTTAGTGTTTTTTAAAAACTTTCCAGGTGGTACCAATGTGTGGCCAAGTTTGAGAACCAGAGACAAGCAGCATCCTAGGTCCCATCCCAGACTCCCTCAAACAGAATCTCCGGGGGACGGCGCTTGGAATCAGGTTCTACGAGAACGTCAGGAGATGAGTAAAGTTCAAGGCAGCACCTGTCTTTCCCTGGACCACTGTGTCCCTGCCAAGTTAGCTGGGAGCTAGAACAGCACCGCAGGAACAAGACGCTCTCATTACAGCTTAAACATGCTGGGTCATCCCTTGATTGTGCCATTAAACAACCGGAAGATCAGGAATCCACAACTGCAAAGAACTGCTTGTTTTTCTGAGTCTTGGTTCATTCATCCATTCTTTCATTCATTGAGCTTTTATTGAGCTCCTCCTATGTGTCATCATCTGCTCCCTTATTTTGTTTTCAGAGAATTTGCCTTGCCTAAGAATGGTTGAATTATTAATGTTTGACTCCCCGTCTCTGAAGCCTCCATTTCCATAGCAGAAAACAAAATTAGTTCAATTTCAAGTCAAATTGGAATTTTTAAAATTCATATAGTAAAAAATGTCAGGAACCCATTCTTCTGTTTTCTATGCTGATGCCTTTTGAGTTTTAATCCAACAAATGACGCTGGATCTCACTGCCTGTACGCAGGGGTGAGATAAAAGATAAATAGTCCTCATTAATAGAGTAACAGCCCCCCGGGCAACAGTGAAGAGCTGCTCTGATACACAGCACTTCCTCCTGTGCACAACTCTCCACACACTCTGTTTTCAGTGACTACTTTGCTGGAATCTGACATTTCCAAAGGAGAACTAAAGTATTCATTTTACCCTTGCATATTCCAGAGAATGTCTAGAAATTCACACCCACCGTCCCTTATTAGAGCCCCATAGAATGTTGGTTTCATAGCTGCAGGGGCCCTGGTGGTCATCTCGTCTATACTCTTCCATATGGAGGAAAAAACACTGAATCTCAGAGAGGAGATGAGATGTGCTTCAGGTCACACTGTGACCTGTGGCAAGGCTGAGATGGGAGAAAGATAGCCTGTTCTTTCCGTCGGCCCCACTATCATCCAAATACAGAGGAAAATATCAGTGTCACCAAGGAGAAGATTCATGTGACGCCTACCCACACCCTCCAGTTCAAATAAAGGTAGTGAAAAGGCAAATATAAGCTTTTTGAGTTCAGCCAGTAGACTGCTTTTACAAGCAGTAAGAATATATACCACATGAAGATAATCTGAACATCACTTGTAGTTTTCAGTATGTGATGCAGGGCAATTGAATTTACAAAATACTTCATGACCAAGATTCCTGTTTCAAGATGCAACACTTGTCACCCACTTTCATCTTTCCTCGTCTCCCAAATTTTTATGACAATATTCAAAACTGTGTTTTAAAAGTAACAAAATATTTGAATCAGAGAAGGGTGCTATCCACTTGTCTGAAATATCGAAGAGTTTGTGTAAGATGTAGGCTAAAATAGACCAGATCAGCTGGGCAAATCACTGAAAGCGAGGGAAATGTCTGATGGTGAATTAAGAGATGGGGTCATGTGCAAGAACCAGCAACACCAGATGTTCCGCAAAGGCAGGAGGCCCTGAAGGCTGGGAGCTGGGCATGAGGAAGCAAATCCACTAAGAGTATTCCATGCTGGCAGGGCCCCCATGACCTTCTCCTCCATGACTCCTCAGCTTATAGACAAAGAAGCAGCTTTCTGGGAGCAGGAAGTCCCCACCGCCAGGATGTATTTCCCCCAGACTCGTTATCATAGAGCTGCATGCTCACAAAGGATGATCGTAGGGCTGGCCCATACCAAGGCTTTTTGATGATAGGAACATGGTTCCTCAATTCAGCTAACACTCAGGTGCCTGTCTGGGCACCGAGGAAGCAGAGAATCATCACCCACAGGCTCTACTCTCGAAAAGTTCACAGCCCGGTTAACAGGATGGAGAAACCATGAGGAATGTCAACACCGCTCAATTACCATCATGATGGGCCACCTTAGGAACATGCAGAAGGGGAGCCTAGTGCATTTCCAAGGCGTCAGGGATGGCTTTTCTCTCGAGAGCCCTCTGAGGAAATGTGTCAGGACAATTTAGGCGTCCATCATACTTAGGGTCAGCTTTCCAAGGGAGTGGAGTTGGAGGCTGAGTGACAATCCAGTGGAAGTGGTCAATCCTGGCATTCCCCCTGCGCTATGAGCGTGGGGAAAGAGAGAAAAGTGGCCCCATCACCTGGGAGAAGATGCCCACAGAAATAGCTACATAAATCCCAAGATTCTGCATGTTGCATCATCCTCATTTTATTCTTTACTTAGCTCACTTTATCACCAGAAAATCCAATGAGGATGTTTATGAAGACACACACATAATTAATGGGGATAACTCATTAATTTACAGGCCAGCTAATCAATAGTCAGGTTAATCTACTTCGGCATCTGAAGAATCACAACGCGTCTCTATTTACCTTGCTGTTTAGTCTTGTTCGGCATCATCAGTTTTTTTGGTGTCTGTTAAGCTGACAGTGTTGGTCACCACACAGAAGGCTGATAGATTAATTTCTGCTAACATGATACTCTTCTAGTATACAAATGGCGTATTAATAGCCCACAACCAGATGATGGCATTTCCCATCAGGACAAAAGATATATTTCTCTCTATTACAAAATTTCTAATCAATCTTTCTTTTATTCTATTTAATTTCCTTGCTTGCTTTTATGTGTTTCAAACATAAGGAAAATATTCCTTGTTCTGTTTTTTGGTGAAGAAGTTTGGCCCTGAGCTAACATCTGTTGCCAATCTTCCTTTTTCATTTTTCTTCTCCCCAAAGCCCCAGTACACAGTTGTATATCCTAGTTGTAGGTCATTCTACTTCTTCTACGTGGGACGCCCCCACAGCATGGCTTGATGAGAGGTGTGTAGGTCTGTGCCCAGGATGTCAACCAGCGAACACCGGGCTGCCAAAGCTGAGCATGCAAACTTAACCACTCGGCCACGGGGCCAGCGCTACTGGTTTTTTTTTTAAAATAATTTATTATATCACTCAGAGAGTACTAAGAAGAAACAGACAAAGCACAGAGAGGTGATTAGGTACCTAGAGCTTCCGGTGATCATCGTGTGAAGGACCCTGTGTGTTGGCGGGGTTTGGGGCCAGATGCCAGCTCAAGTGCGATGGACGGGAAACCAGACAAGTAATGAAATGAATGAGCCAGCCAGGGGGTGTCCACGCTGACTTGGCCAGCACTTGGATCTTCTCAGTGAGACCACCTCCATGTGGCTCAGGTGGTCGATGCTTTTAAAGAGGTTCAAAGGTTTTCAGGAGAAGCCAAACCTCTGGTTTTGGCAACTTTATCAGAGTTCTTGGTTGAAGGCAACAGAATCCAGTGGAGCCGGTTTAGACTGAAATGAATTTATTATAGGAGCTCAGATAGTGTAGAGCACTTCCAGGAAGGCCAGAGGGTCAAGCCCGAAGCCACGCAGCCAGGGCAATGCCGTCAGGGGGAGGATACAACCACCTAGGGGCTGTGGCAACATCGTGCTGCCAGGGCACCTGAGTGCCCTGTGACACCAGGGACTGGACACAGAATGTCAACCGCAGCCCCAGCTGTGCTCTCTTCTGTCCTCCAGGACTTGGAGAGTGTCTGCTTACTCACCTGCAGTGCTAGCTATAGA
The DNA here is from genome assembly GCF_037783145.1 of Equus przewalskii. NCBI lineage: Eukaryota > Metazoa > Chordata > Mammalia > Perissodactyla > Equidae > Equus > Equus przewalskii. The sequence goes on from NC_091851.1 coordinate 46,815,201, forward strand.
AGAGTCTGGAAAATGTACACTATTTTAGCTTTCCAGGCTCTGTTGTAGGTTAGAAAGAGGCTGAAGTCGGCTTGAGTGAACAACCAATGTCCAGTATTTGTCTCAGCAACTAAACAAAAAACAAAAAACAATCCCGTGCAGATGAAACAATATGCCCCCATGGGCCACAGCCAGCTGCGGTTGCTGCCTGTGCATTGAATTCTTTGCAAGCAGACGTCTTCCTTCACGCGTCCTGGCACCCTTCACAGCACCTAGCCCGAGGCCCGGCACTCGGCAGGCCTGCAGCAGCCGTGAAGCGAAGCAAAGGAAGCCTGGAGGAGACAGGTGCCTTCTCCCAGCTCATCTCGGCAGACCCTGAGTCCGCCCCTCACCCCGGGCAAACTGAGCTGCTGCTGGCTGTTCTTGTCCTCAGCCTTATGTTTGCACAGACATTGCCTCTGCAACATACCAACACTCTCAGAAATATTTTTTATCCTAAAAGAACAAGTTTAAATTGAACCTTATCATTTTAGGAGCTGTTTAGAAAAGAACTTTGCTTTTATTGATTATCAATTTTTTAGCAATTGGAACCAGGGATGGCTCACATTGCCTGGTGTCCAGTCAGGAGAGGAGCCTTCTAGCATCCAGAAGTTTCCTGTGACTCCAACCTGGCCCGGTTTTTGTTCATGTCTGTAACACCAGGAAGGATGCCAGCGTCTTGAAAATGCCAGGTGCTGAGTCAGTGTTTGACAAGTGAAGGAAGAAATGAATGAAGCAGAACTAAGTGAATTAATGAATGAAGCTAGTTGGCCCTATCATGGTTCCAGAGCCTTCCCTGGTAGATTTCTTATTCCCTCTTCTTGTTCTCAGGTTTATTCAAAAAAGAATGCTACAAGTTGAATTCCAGTCCACAATACTCAGGGGTACAAGAAAGGCACCTTGCCTTGTGTCTAATTGACTCAGTTTCTGTGTCAAGGTCCCATTTTTGCAAGAGGAAGAAAGCAAAGCTCAGCTGGTTCAAGGTCTCCCATTCTCCGCCGGCCGGGGTCTCATCTGGGTTTTACAGGGAGCCACTGCATCAAGGGAGACGGGAACTTGTTCTCCTTGCCATCGCTCCACCCTCCCATCCCATGAGCTCCAAGGCCCAGCCCCCCGTATGCCTCTCAGGGACACCCTCCCAGGGTGCACTGAGACCCCAGTGTGGAGGCCTGTCAGGGTATGATGTCCTCAGATATCCAGGAACAGGTCCGCTGCTTCCTACAACACACTGGAGACACACAGGCACGTGAGCAGCTGCCCGGAGTACACCTGCCTCACCCTGTCCAAGGCCAGGTCTGGGCCACTGGCAAATGGTGGGTCCTCTGTGGCCACATCAATTTCCTAAATCCTGCCTCGAGTTGGTGCAGGTCCCTTCCTAGAATCGTTTTGCAATTCCTGTCATCCTCAGCCCAGGCCTTCACACCCTTAGGAAACCTGCCTCTCTCCCTTCCTGGCTTCCTCTCCACCTCTCCCCTCCTCATCCCAAATGGGGTCTCTCAATTATTGGGAGGTGGGAAAGCCCGGCTCTGGCTACTGATAAATCCTACATGGTCTGAATCATCTCAGTGATTCATTCAACAGCCAGGAATGGAGAGGCCACTCCAGATGCACCAGGTGTTGGGGACCCAGAGGTGATGGTGATGAAATAGACCAGTAAAGTTTGAGACTGAAGTGTGACATAGCTTGAATTACTTAAAATCAACTTTATTGAGATATCTTTGCACAAAATGAAATGCATATATCTTCAGAGTCCAGTTTAATGAGTTTTGACAAATGTATGCGCTGCTGTAACTACCACTCGGATCAAGATAAAGAGACATCATCACTCTGAATATTTCCTCCCGCCCCTTTGCAGTGACCATCTGCCCACACAGCCTAGGCGCCCCCACCTGCTTGTATCGCCACAGACTCGTTTTGCCTGCTCTTGAGCTTTGTATGGATGGAGTCTCACAGTCTGTACTTTCATGAGCCCGGCTTCTTCCTCTCTACAGCAGGGTCCTGGTTTTCGCTCGCGTCCTTCCACGTGTCAGTAGTTCATTCTTTTCACAGCTGAGGAGAATTCCACTGGATGAATACACCATGAGTTGTTCATCTAACACCTGTGGTTGGACCTTCTTTTCAATTTTTGGCCATTATGAATAGAACCATAAATATTTGCATACAAGTTTTTGTATAGTTACGTACTTTTAAGTACCTCAGGTAAATACCTAGGAATGAAATTGCTGAGGCCAAGAATAGGATATGTTTAATTTAGGAAATGACCAACCAGTTTTCCCAAGTGGTTGTACCGCCGTATCCATCCACCAGCAACAGTGAGAGCGCCAGGGACCCCCACGCTCGCCAGATTCTTGGTGCTCGGCTGCCAGATTCTGGGGCTGCTGGATCGATTCACAGAGTGATGGGAGACCACTGCAGAGGGGTTTACACCCAGCCCACTCCATCAGCACTTTTGAGTCCTCCTGCACCAGCGTCTCCTGAAGTGTCTCCATGAACAACTGCCGTTTGCTGAAATGATCTCTTTTGGCACAGAAAGGGCATGGAATACACGGAATCGCGCTGTGAGGAAGGTCTCCCCTTTCAGTTCTTTGCAAATGCTCCTGACGCAGTGTGGACTCTGTGCTGCTCGCTAACATCTCTGTAACACTTCTAATCTCCGTTTTATAAGTTAGACTCTTTATAGAGGTGGTTATAGATTCATACACAGTTGTAAGAAACAATACAGAGGGATCCCTTGTACCCATCACGCAGCTCCCCCCACGGTAACATCTTGCAGACCATAGCGCATGTTCACTGCCCGATCTCCTCTTGTGACAAAGAGGGAGTCCAGCCTCGAGCTCAGGGCCTCCCCGACGGAGACAGGATTGAACAAGTGTTTTATTTTACTACATTTAGTTTCAAGTGTTATGTCTTATTTATAACAAATGATACTATTTTTCCATTTACAATAATGATAAAAGTTTTATTACTAAGTAAATTAATTTAGCTTTAAAATTGAATTATTTTAAAGAATCTATTACCCAAATCATAGTGCTAGCAGTAGGCAGATATAGAAAATCATGAAACTGAATGATACATAATTGAATTGAGGGAAACACTAAAACTCTACTATCAAACAGCATTTTCCCCAGACTCTACGTTTTTTGCATTGAGCAACTGCTATGAATCTAAGGCATCCTGATCAAACCCATTCATTCACTCATTTCATTCATGCAACAAATATTTGTTGCAAACCTTTCGATGTGAAGATTTTACTAGGCCTTCTGGGTGACACAAAGTTCAGATGAATCAGACAGATGGCCTAGATTCAAATAATTGATAACATCCCAGGGAGACATTCACTCATGCGTGAATATTTATGAGCACCCATCAGGGGACAGGTGGTGTTCTAAAAATGATTGAGTAGCAAAAAAGACCAGAGGGGGTCTCTGCCTTTTTGGAGTTCACTCCTAGCTGCTAAGAAGACAAGGAGCAGTATTAGTGGCACATTCTGTCAGGGGGGTTACACTTCATAGAAGAGAGAGTACTTGGGGCTGGGGGAGGGTATATAAGAGGCAGATCAGAGACGGTCCACAGGAGAAGGGGGCGCTGGGCCTGAGGCTGAAATAATAAGAAGGAGCCAGGGGCCGGCCCCGTGGCCGAGTGGTTGAGTTCGCACACTCCACGTTGGCAGCCCAGGGTTTCGCCGGTTTGGATCCTGGGTGAAGACACAGCACCACTCAGCAGGCCATATTGAGGTGGTGTCCCACATGCCACAACTAGAAAGACCGCAACTAAAATATACAACTATGTACTGGTGGATTTGGGGAGACAAAGCAAAAAAAAAGAAGAAGAAGGTTGGCAACAGCTGTTAGCTCAGGTGCCAATCTTTAAAAAAACAAAAAAAAAAACAAAAAAAATTTAAGAAAAGAAGGAGCCGAACATGCAAAGGAATAGGGAAAGTGTTCCAGGCAGAGGAGACAGCAAGTGGAAAGGCCGTGAGGAGGGAAGGGAAAGTGTGTAATCATTGCACAGCAGTTGTTCACGGAGGGAGGAAGGACCAAGAGTCTGGATGGTTCAGAGGTTGGAGGCAGTCATGAGGAAGGCCGGAAGCCCTGTGAGCTGACGGAGGCTGCACATGGGCAGTGCAGCCAGCCAGGGGCTGGGGGCGCTGGGACAAAAGCTCAGGGGAAAGGCAGGTTCTGCCCTGAGCTTGGGAAACAGAGAGGACATTGAAAAACCTATTTTCCAAATGCCTCAGGCACAAGTGCCATTTCCCTGTGGTAGGTTGAACAGCATCCCCCCAAAAAGATGTGTTCAGATCCCGACCCCGGGACTTGCGAATGCGACCTTGTTTGGAAACAGGCTCTTTGCAGATAGAATCAAGTTCAGATGAGCTCATCCTGGATTAGACTGGTGGGCAGGCTCTGCGATGGTCTCGATGATCCTGCCTCCTGGGACTCTCACCCCAAGATTCTCTCCCCCAAATGTGGGCTGCACCTTGTAGCTTGGTCCTGATAATAGAATATGGCAGAAGGGCTGGGTGCTGCTACTGAGACCAGGGCGTAAAAGCCAGGGGCTGTTGTCTTGGGCACCCTCGTGCTCTCTGGGGGATGCCACGTCCTGAGACAACCTCGTGGCCAGGCTCACATGGCCAGGACCTGTGGCCTGCCCACAGCCATGTGAGCAAGCTTGCAGACAGATCCCAGGAGAGCCTTGAGATGACCACAGGCCCGTGGATACCTGGGTGCAGCCCCGTGAGAGACTCTGAGCCGGAACCACCCAGCTCAGCCAGGCCTGGATTCCCAGCCTGTGGAAACTGTAAGATAAGACGTTTTCAGCTGCTGTATTTGGATAATTGGTCGTTCAGCAGTAGATAACCAATGTACTCACCATGGAGCTGTAGAGTGCTTCCAACACCAAAGAGTTTGTTAAAGAGGAAAGTTATCTCAGATGAGCAGATCAGATAGAGTTAGACAGAGTGACACATTTCATTCATTCATGCAGTTAGCCAGTCAGCCGCACTCATTCCTTTATTCACACCACCATGTGTCAAGTGTCGTGCCAGACACTCAGGATATAAAACTAAATAACAGCCCCTGTCCACGATGAAGACGTAGCCTAAAGAAGACACTGTGGAGATACTTAATAATTGTACTCGTTGAGATAAGTGCTGAAACGTGTTCATTCGTTCAACAAACATCTTCTGAGTACCTGCCACTGTGCCCAGCTTTGTGCTGAAGGCCGGGCACAATGCAGTGGGCAAGGTAATGGGGGTCCTGTCCTCGTGGAGGCTGCAGTCTGACGCAAAGGCGTCACATACTGAGGCGCACAGAGAGAGAACGTCTGCTGAGCCTGCGCCTCAGGAGGGCTTGAGAGAGCAAGTTCTTGTCGGAGGTGAGGCTTGAAAGAAGAGTAGAAATGCTCTGAGCAAAGAAGAAGGAGGAAGGAATTCCAAGGGACAGAGGTGCACCGTGCGGAGCATGTGACAATGTGGCAGGTCTGGGGTTCAATGAGGAGCTTGATCTGGCCTGAATACCCGGCTTCTGACATCTCACAAAAACGTGTTCTGGATCCCCAGCACAGCATGACCTTGCAGTGAACACTTAGAAACCACCTGGATGTTCACCAGAGCCTGGCTAATTTGCTTCCACACCAGAGGGTACCACTGCCACCGAGGGGTGTCTCTGCTCAGCACTGCCGACCCTGGGGGCCAGGTGAGTCTCTGTGGTGGGCCGTCCTGGGCACTGCAGGAGGCTGAGCAACATCCCTGACCTCCACCCACTAGGTGCCAATAGCAACCCCCCACTTTGTGACAACCAAAATGTCCCAGACGTTGCCAAATTCCCGCAACTGGGGGGAGGTGGGGAGCAGAATTACACCAAGGTGAGGGTCGCTGATCTTTAGTACCAACATGCTATTACAAAACCAGAGAAAGACATTATCTTACTTCCTAATCACATATAAAAAAGGGAAGCATCTGCATGTGTCTACCCTTAACTATGGCTACACTCTGTGAAGACTGAAGACTTCATGACTCCCTCTGTGAAGACAGACTCTACCCTCTTCAAGGTTAGAGATTCCCCCGAGGAGGAGAGGGTCATGAGGGAGATGTTCAAAGGGGGCTTTTCCTCTTTCTACTCAGTATATTCCTGCAATGTTTAATTTTCATAATGAGAGTGTTTACATCTATTAGATGTGTAATTAAAGAAGTTTGCATATGCACGGCTGTATGGCCAATGCTGTTGACGATCCCTTCATGCCACAGATGACTGTTTTAGGTATTGGCAGCAAGAACTTCAAATGTAGAAACCTATGTGTGAGTTCCCCAAGATGAAGAGAGAAAAATAATACTACAAGCTAGGAAAATCAGCTGAGAGGTTAGGAAGCAAAAGTATTAGTCAATATATAAATTAAAAAACGAGATGGGAAATTACTTTGGGAAAATATTCTGTTGTTTTCCAAATGTGCTTGTTGAAGCTCTCAAGGTATAAGGTCCTTCAACGCAAAACATGACAAAATGAAGACAAACAAAAGAAAAGAGCATTACTTTAATCCATCCGTCATAAATTCCAAGGGGAAAGGGTCAAGACTCAGACCCCGGACAGGTTCGAGGCCAGACTCTGCCTCTAACTGGCTCGGTGTCCCTGTCTCCCTGTCTCCCTGGACCTCCATTTCCAAATGAAGAGGTTGTCGCTCCGGGTCTCCAGGGCGCCTTCCTAGAGTCTTGATATTGGACAAGTCTGAGTCCATAGCAACCAATTCCCCAGCCAAACCTGGCTTCTCGGTGTAATTTAGAGAAGCCTGTCACTGTCCCCAGGGGCATTTGTACCAACAGGCCATGCCAGACTGAGGAATTCAGGTTTGAGGATGGACCCAGAGTGGGGCTGGGAACAACGAGACATTCACGCTAGAACAACCAGGAATCAGCCTCAAGAAAGAAACCACAGCCTCCCCGGCTGAGTCTCTTCTCATAGTGGACATCACCTTCAGGAGTGCAGCCCAGAGTCCTCAGGGCCAATTCCACAGCCCCAAAGGAGGTGACCCTCATTTTCTTGCTCTCATGTTCATGCTTTCCCTCCCTTGGAACTTAATTTCCCAATAGACCACTGGCTTCTGGAGGGCAGACCCGGGTCTCATCCATCACTGTGTCCTCAGATGGCCCTTCCTGACAGGCGCTGTCATGGACTGCATGTCTGGATCCCCCCAGATTCATGTGTTGAAGCTCTAACCCCACTGGGATGGTATCAGGAGGTGGGACCTTTGGGAGGTAATTAGGTTTAGACGAGATCATGAGGGTAGAGCTCCCATACTAGGATTAGCATCCTTATAGGAAGAAGAAGAGACACCAGGGTTTCCTTTCTCCCCCACGTGAGGACACAGACAAAAGGAGGCCACCTTCAGGCCAGGAAGCGGGTCCTCAGCCAGAACTGAATCTGCTGGTACCTTGATCTCAGACTTCCAGCCTCCAGAACTTTGAAAAATAAATGTCTGTGGTTTAAGCCCCTCATTCTGCGGCATTTTGTTAGAGCAGCCTGAGCTGTCTAAGACGGGAGCTCAGCAACGGAATGCAGGGTGGGGATCCGGGGCCATGTACCCCTGTGCACAGACAGAACCAGAGACCATCTGCAAACGAGGGCAGAGAGAAAGGCTCTCAAACCCCCTGGTCTTTCTTGTGCCACAGAACCATCAAGTTACACTATTCCTGATTCCTAAGCATTTCACCGACCCGGGGGATGTTTCAGTGGGTGCTAGCAAGCCTTCCAGAAGCTGATGATTTCTTTGTTCTCGAGAATGTAAAATATACGAACATATTCCGGGTTAAATCTACAAGGTTAGAACAACGCTGAAACCAAAGCAGAATAATGGTAGAGCAAGAAAAAAAATACCCAAATCTCACTGATGAACGAAGATGCAAAACGCATTCATAAAATATCCATGGTCCCATTAAGTATTAAAATGTGTAAAATACACACTGACCAACAGACTTCATTCCAGAAGTGGATCATTTCTACTAGGCATCTACAAGAATCATACCGATATAACTCATATCAACAGACTAAAGGAGAGTAGAGCTATAATCGCCGTGATAGATGCCAAAAAGGACTTGATGAAATCAGAAGAAATTAGGTATCCATTCCTGATGCTGCTTTAGTAAAAGAGCAGTGAAAGCAAACTTCTTTAATATGTTAAAAAAAAAAAAGCTATCTCAAAACATCATCCAGACTTAAACCCAGCTACTAGAGAGAGTCCCAGTAATCAATGCTGGGAAAAACAGTCAGCATGGTACATCACCTTTTCCTGGTGATGTTAGTTAATGCATTAAACAAGAAAAATGTCAGGTTGCTGTCCTCGGGCCTGAAACCCACCTCCCCAGATCTCTAGATGAAGGTTTCCTCTTTATCATTTAGATATCAGCTTAAAGCTTCCCCTCACATCATGTTTCCTAGCCACCTTCTCTAGTCATCTCTCTGACACCACCACCATACCAAGCTCTTTCCTAACTCTTCTTCTGTGTCCTTTGTAGACCGTACCCTCTCTGACACAGCAACATCTACTCCAGCCACCCCTTCCTTCCTGACCGCTCCATCACAGCCTGGACCACAGACTCCATCACATCTGAGGAGAACCAGTTTGTATCCACGGCACCTAGGAGAATGCCGGCATGTGTAGGCAGTCTGCAAATAATGCTTAACAATACACAAAGTATGGATGTGTCAATTCTGTTCAGCATCGTGCTGGGAAATTTAAGGAACATATAGAACCAATTAGAAGGTTCTTTAGAAGATCTTATTAGAAATCCATACAGCTATAAAAGCAAAAATTCAACCTTTAACTAAAGTGCAAACCTTAACCGTAAAGCTCCCATTCTTCACGGTGCCTCTTTCTTCAACCAGAAGACTCTACTTGATGCCCTTTGGTGTAACTGGAAAAGTATGCAGGCGTATATTACAGCCATGAGCCCCATAATGAGGTTTTGATCAACCACAGGCCACGTATACCACGGCGGTCCCATAAGATTAGTGCCATAGAACTAGGTGGGCAGAGTAGGCTGTACCATCCAGGTTTGTGTAAGTGCACCCTACGATGTTTGTACAATGACAAAATCGCCTCACAACGTAGCTTTCAGAAGATAGCCCTGTTGTTAAGTGACACATGACTATATTAGCATTTACTGGTAGGACAATTTCTTTCCATACAGACATGGAAATGTGTATCAAATTCTGATGTTTAAGACTTAGTAGGGTGTGCTTCTTGGGACAAATAACTGAAAATGTAATCAAGTAAAATCATTTTATAAAAGATAAAGTGAGAAGTTTCTCATATCTCTTGACCATCAACCTGTAGAGAATTATAGAATCTTTAAAGAAATAAATCAAAACAGCAAATGAAAGCCCCACACTCTAGTGATTACAACAACAATGATTAGTAGCTGTCACTCCTCAGTACTTATTGTACGCCAAGCACAGTCCTAAGCCACTTGCAGGTATTAATTCATTTAATTTTGATAATAACCGAGTGAGGTCCATTCTGTTAATAACCACACTTTACAGATGAGGACATTAGAACCCTGGCATGTTACATGGCCCTGCTCAGGCTCCACCATTGGTAAGATGCGCAGATCTGAAACTCACCCCAGACACTCTGGCTCCAGAGCCACCTCTGGCAATAAAACACGTCAGAGACTTCCAGAACGATGCAGACAAAGAAAGTAACATGGACTATTTTGAGAGCAGAAAAGTTTCTCAGAAAAAACTGAGCAGCTATTTTTTTTTTATTGCCAAAACACCTGGGTGAAAAGGAAAAATGAAAAAAGGAGTCTGCCATCTGGACAGGACATTGATGTTTGCCATAACACCTGTATCTTATGCAGATGTGCACGGCTATCGGGTGCCATGGAGACAGCTCCCAACTGGAAAGATAGACGAGCCCCTCCTCTCCCTCACTCGGATCCTAAACAGCCCCAGTGTTAGCAGCATGCCAAATCCACCACCGCCAGGACATCAGCAGAAGCAGTTTGGACATGCAATTAGGTATTATTTGTAACGTTTAAGGTGGTTCTTGGCTTTCTAAGCTGAAAATGAATTAAACTCTCAGTTTTACAGACATTTAAAAAAAATTCTGGAAAGTCAGGTGCAGGGCTTGAAAGAAATAAAACTTGTATGTGTGGGAGCTGAATGAGAAATCGGTTATTCTAACCAGGGAAATGGGAGGCCGGATATGTCTCAGCGTTACTGGCTATGATGTGATATTTTTACACACGTAGGATCTAAAAGCTGGAAGGAGTTTGAACACTGAACTATTCATCTAGGAAGATCAAGCTGATTTCTTTTGACTTTTCACTAAGGTGCCGCTGAAATGTGATTTATCAGGCTGTCAGCTTTGTTATTTCTGGAAGGCATTTCAAAACATCCTACAAGGATCTGAATTAATTTTGTAATAATGAGATCATATCAGAATATCTATCTGATATTTTAGATAACACTGCCCAATGCTTTTGGTTATGTAGTCAGTTTCGGCTGGATATTAGCACGCGTTAGTAAGATCATAATGTCAGTACATTTCACAGAAACACACATTCTCAGCCATGCTCCTCCACCTTGGAATAATTTTCATCTCAGTGGGACGTTGGCCATGACTTTGATTCCAAAACAAGTAGTAAAATTGAAACCTATTTCTCTTTTACCCCAATTCTTTATTTCTTTTTTCTTTGCTGGAAAACTGCTTGTCTTTTTTTTGAAATACTTTTCCCAAGAGGTCTCATTTACTACTAAGAAAATTTAACTTAGTTTCAGAGCTGAAGGAAATGTCAACACAAGCAAGATTTTCATGATCACCTGGTTGCATTTAACTTTCACAGAAAAAAGTCTCTTGTTTGGGAAACTCACAATAATTGAAAATATATAGTTTTTAAATTACGTGTGTGCTTCTGACACTGGTGCTGTGATAAAAAGCACCCTCTGAAATGCTTTTCTTCCCATGTTGAAGTTGGAGACGTTTGAATTTCTAAAGATCACAGAACCATCATATAGTCCATGTGTGTAAGCCTCTGGTGGGTGGGGTGGCCCCTGGGGTGGTGGCCGAGCTCATGAACACTGAGTGTGACCACCAGAGGAAGAGAGGGTTTGGCTCCATTCTATTAGCATCGGGAGGGTCACCTTGTCTGCTTAACATCAGAGACATTTGCTCATCCTTCTAGCAGGACCAGAAAATTCAGTACAAACGCAGGGACCATTCAAAACCATCTCGAACAATGCTTGCAAGACAGGACCACTGTGCACATTTCAAAACAGACTTGTGATCCTCACTCTTGGCTTCAAGTGTCATCCCTGGTTCCTGCCTTGTGCTCAAGCTCCACGAACCTAGGACTCTTCCAAGTAACATGGACACAACAGCTAATTCACTGAGCCATGAGGACTAGTGAGATTTCGTACTTTAGCCAATTGTAAAGCATTCTATGATAATCTTAATTATTGTTATTATAGTTATTGTAACTATTAAAAACAATAAAGAATAACTATGAGTATTATTGACATTTACTCTGTGCCATTGTCTCAGTCAGTTTGGGCTGCTGTGACAAAATACCGAACCTTGGTGGTTACAGACATGTACTTTGCACTGTCCCGGAGGTGGGAGGTCTGTGGTCAGGGTGCCACCACACCTGGGTTCTAGTGAGGCTCCCTTCTGGGTTGCAGACAGCTGCCTGCTCCTTTTATCCTCAAGTGGTGGAAAGAGAGAGAGCTAGCTCGCTGGCTCTTTCTACAAGGGCACTGGTCCCATTCATGGGGGCTCCACCCTCATGACCTCCCACCTCTAAAAACCGTCATATTGGAGATTCAATTTTAACATATGACTTTTAGGGGGACACAAACGTTCAGTCCATATAACAGCCATTCTGCTGAGTGATTTATCTGGAGTCTCCCATTCAATCCCTCAGGGCCCCAAAGAGGCGGAAATATTATCTCCATCTTACAGATGAGAAATGGAAGCAAGGCGAACCTGGGCTGGCACGGACTGAGCTGTCCAGACTGCATTTCCCAACAGCTGCTGGGGTGCTGTGGGCAGGCGACCTTGGTCATCAGCCCTCAGGACTGCCTCGGAGGCTGAGAGCTTCCTCGCCCGAGGTCATACCCCTCCCCACACAGTGCAATCTAATGACTGACAGGCAGAAGCATAAGGACCAGGCCATCTCAGTCCCACGCAGGGGAGCTTTAATGGGCTGCTTTAGCTCCAGAGCTCTTGAAAGGTCGGCTGGGGCTGCCCGTCAGGACTCCATCACAGCATGACTCCCCCTTCTTCCTGCTGCACAGGGTGGATTCTAAGGGCACGCCCTAACAATCCTCCCACTGCATGCCAAACTCCATCTCAGCATCCGGAACTTAATCCATGAACCTGGTTGAGCAACGTGACCTGGCTCACATTGACTAGCCAAGATCCACACCCGCTCTACCTGGTTCCCACGCCTTTACTGGCAATCTTCATGCTTTTCCCCTCCCTCTTCCTCCTCTTCCTCCCTAAAACCTTCAGAGAAATAGAAGTTCGTCTTCATGTCCATCCTGTTCACTACTGCTAGGGCTTTTTCCAGAATCCCTCTGCCACTGCAAGTCTAAATAAAGGAATAGAAATCTCTGAAGAAAAGTATTCATGCAATAAAACTTCATTAAATTAGGAGAAGATCCGTGTTAGCTAGAGAAAACCCCAGATCATAAAATGCTTTTAGATGTATGTTATTTTATTCATTTTTAGTAAATATGTCAAGAAACTAGCAACTAAGGGGAGGAACTCAAAATAGACTTCTTACTTGTTCTCTTCCAATCGGTCTGTTTGTGACCACAATAACCTTGAAAGCAATTTGCTCTTCTGCAGAAGTCAACATACACCTTCTGCAATCAGCCCTGATTCACGATTCATTTGCTGAACAAGTTTTAACAAGGAAAAAAGAACCTTCCTTCTGACCCACGTCTCAATGTTCGCAAATTTCAGGTCACCAGACTTAGAGTTAATGAGCTTTTTCTGACTCTCCTTCACTCGCTGTATTTCTCTTACTTTCAGGTTCTTCTTTCCTCCACACTAAAAAATAATAATACACTTTTGGTGATGTGTGTAACCATCATTTCATCTCAAAGCCCTGGAGATCCCCAATCAATCCGGGAAAAGCACAAGTCTTGTCCCAGCCTGAGCTATTTTAGTGACAGCGTGTCTGACTGTTTGAAGATCGACACCATCAGATCCAACATAATGTCGTCAGTTCTTCATTCAAACACTTCATCTTCTGAATGTCATCTGGATGCCTCAGGGAAAAGCCCACATGTTCCTAGGGGCACAGATAGTCCCTCTGGGAGACGCCTCTTCTAGGAAGGAGCTCAAACCCTCGGTGGGGTTCTCAGACCTCTTCTCAGGTGTAGCCCTGCCCGTAACTCCAGCTCTGCTGTGTGGTTCTAACTGACCTCTTTTGCATGTTAATTTTAATGGGATGAAGAGAAGTTGTAACTCATTATAATGGCATATGTTATTTTAAATGAATGTGGACTCCCGCTGTGGACCAGTCTGGGCCAGTGAGAAACAAAAAAGCAGATGCGTCCTGATCTCTGGCCCGGGGAACTCACAGTGAAGTGGACAGAAGTTTGCCCCGGGCCAAGATGAGTCTAAGTGTCCTTCACATACCGTCTCAACAATAGCCCCTCCCTGATTCTGTAGGTAGGTACCATTATGGTGCCCAGTTTATAGATTAGGGGAGGAATTGCACACGCATTACAAATAACTAATACAGCCAACAGTAGATGCTCAGTGGGCTGTCAATGAGTGAATCAAGGAGCGAGTTTGCTTGTGAAGAAGGCCCAGAGTCTGCCTTAGTCCCCTGCTGGCTGGAGCAGCTCTTGGAGCTCTCTGAGCTTTATCACCCTTCGCAGGTGCAGCGGGGATTTTGTCCTTCAAAGTTGCTACAGGAAACAGATACAATCTACGGGAGCATTTCCTGGAATTCATGCCTTCCCTCCACAGATTGTATTGAGCGCTGACTATGACGCTGGATTCGAGGCAGGAACTGGGAGCACCGAGGTCCCTGCTCTTGCAGGCTTTCAGGAGTCTGCAGGTGAGAGGAGCACAGAAGATGCTCCATGAGGGCACCGCGTCAGAAGCTGCCTCAGGCGCTGTAGGAGGATGTTCCTCTGTGACTGGGGGATGTGGGAGACACAGAATGTGAGCTTGACCTTCAAACTGGGCAGCGCTTTTGACTGGTGGAAACCAGTGGTAAAAGCTTGCCAGGCAGAAGGAACGTGGGGAAAGGCAAAACGTGAGCAGGCTTTTAAGATGCTGCCTCTATAGAAGGATAATGGGAAATAAGGCCTGGTTCCCTGGGGAGTGACCGCAGCTGCCGTGTGAGCTCTGAGGAGGCTGGAGGCGCCTCAGCGGGTGAGGACGCTCCTGAAGGCGCCTGTGGGTCGAAGTTCCTCTTGTCCTCTTTCGCCTCTGCTTTCCTCAGCCCGGCTTCCCTTTCTCCTTTCCTCGGATGGTGACGTCACCCGCTCCGAGCTCAGCTCGCACGAGCCCCGCGGGCCAGCGGGAAGAGCGCCTTCACCAACTGCTCCGGCGGAAGCTGCAGCTGAGCCAAGGAGGGTGCAGCCTGCCCGACCCCAGGCCAAGGGGACGCAGTGGCCTGTTTGCTCAAGTGAGTCACCTGTCCACCCTTGAGCTAGAAATGGGTTCAACCAGCTCTATCTCATAGGCTGAGGGTATGGAAGGGTGTCCTGGAGAGGCGAGAGTGTGGAAGGGTGTTCCCGAGAGTGTGGAAGGGTGTTCCTGAGAGTGTGGAAGGGTGTTCCCAAGAGTGTGGAAGGGTGTTCCCGAGAGTGTGGAAGGGTGTTCCCGAGAGTGTGGAAGGGTGTTCCCCAGAGTGTGGAAGGGTGTCCCTGAGAGTGTGGAAGGGTGTCCCTGAGAGTGTGGAAGGGTGTCCTGAGAGTGTGGAAGGATGTCCCTGAGAGTGTGGAAGGATGTCCCTGAGAGTGTGGAAGGGTGTTCCCGAGAGTGTGGAAGGGTGTTCCCGAGAGTGTGGAAGGGTGTCCTGGAGAGTGTGGAAGGGTGTCCCTGAGAGTGTGGAAGGGTGTCCTGAGAGTGTGGAAGGATGTCCCTGAGAGTGTGGAAGGATGTCCCTGAGAGTGTGGAAGGGTGTTCCCGAGAGTGTGGAAGGTGTTCCCGAGAGTGTGGAAGGGTGTCCTGGAGAGTGTGGAAGGATGTCCCTGAGAGTGTGGAAGGCTGTCCCTGAAAGTGTGGAAGGGTGTCCTTCAGAGTGTGGAATTGTGTCCTGGAGAGTGTGGAAGGGTGTCCCTGAGAGTGTGGAAGGGTGTTCCCGAGAGTGTGGAAGGGTGTCCTGGAGAGTGTGGAAGGGTGTTCCCGAGAGTGTGGAAGGGTGTCCCTGAGAGTGTGCAAGGCTGTCCCTGAGAGTGTGGAAGGGTGTCCCTGACAGTGTGGAAGGGTGTTCCCGAGAGTGTGGAAGGGTGTCCTGGAGAGTGTGGAAGGGTGTTCCCGAGAGTGTGGAAGGGTGTCCCTGAGAGTGTGGAAGGGTGTCCCTGAGAGTGTGGAAGGATGTCCCTGAGAGTGTGGAAGGGTATCCCTGAGAGTGTGGAAGGGTGTCCCTGAGAGTGCCGAAGGGTGTCCTGAGAGTGTGGAATCGTGTCCTGGAGAGTGTGGCAGGGTGTCCCTGAGAACATGGAAGGGTCTTGCTGAGAGTCTGGAAGGGTGTTTCTGAGAGTATGGAAGGGTGTTATTACTGAGAGCATGGAGAGGTGTGTTACTGGAAGGAAAAACTGTTGTCAGGAGGGAGAAGAATGGCTTCTGAGAACTGCACAATGGTAGCCGAAATAATAAAAATAACAGACCCCGTTTCTTCTCTGTGCCCAGCCAGTGTTCTCCCTTCTCTCACCTACGGAAGCGTGGCTCTCCACCTTTTATTTATTTTTTTCGTGAGGTCCTTATGCTGAACCCCAAAACCATAAAAGGGTGGAAGAGTTGACACGCAGTGACGAAGAAGTTCTCGGCATAGTCTCGTTTGCACAGGAGCAGGCTGGGGAGTGAGAGTATCTCGCTAGGGTGATATCAGAGCCAAGGGAAAGAAGCTCCCCCACTGCCATAAGGGCAGCAAAACTTGGTTTCCATCGGCCTAGGATTTGGGGGGCTCCTTCTCTCCACAAGGGCCCTTTGGACAGTGGGGAGAAACACACCTGACAGAGGGAGGGGCCTGACACCCCGTAAGACCCTGGATCTAGCTTGACCACAAGTCAGGCCTCCTCATCCTCCCTCTTAGATCCTCTTTCCCTTTTGAGCTGTTCATCACTGCAAATGTCCTGACCGAAGGCATCTCTATTTGTGAAATACGAAAACTCTCGTTGATGCCCGCCTTTTCTAAACAGCAGGGCCATCTGCGGAAATTCAGTGTACGACACCTGCAGAGGGTCGACTTTCACTGGCCCGGGGAGTGGTGACTTGAAAATCTTGATCCACTGTAGCCTGGTCCTGGGACACCTCTTCATACACAGCAGGTGCTCAGCGACTCGCTAGTCAGTTAAGCTCTGTGATGGGCGTCCCAGCGCTGGCTGCCACGTCGCTCGGACCTCCGCAAGGCTCTGAAGGACGCGGCTGGGAGGCTGACAGTGGGGGCTCTTCCCTCCATGCTTCAACACAGCTGCTTCTGTGGAGCCCTGCTCTAGTCCTTCTTTTGACTTTATTTAACTTTTCCGGAGGAGCCTCCTTTCCTCTGCATGAGGTTAGACCAGACTCCCGTGCGACACGGCACAGCCCCCAGCCCAGGGTAGGAATCCCCGCAGACACTAAACATGTGGGTTATTGAGCAAAGTGATAACAGGACTTAATTTTACCAGGTGACTCTCCTCCTCAGCATTATCCCGATGATGATCTTCCCCACAGCCCCGTGGTCCTCTGCATGTGGATGACAGGAAACGTGTGCCCACCACCAGGCACCCCGTTGCAGGGAGAGCAGGCACTCAAACCTAGTTCTCTGCCCTGCGTGTCTTATATTCGTTGAACAACAAATGTAAGAAACACTTCCTGTACTAGAGCGTGTCCGTCCATTTCCTCACCCGCTTCACATAAGTGTGTCGAAAAAGTGAGTGTACCCCTTTCCTGTCGCTGCTGTAACAAACACCGCAAACTCAGTGGCATCGAGCACCGCAAATTCATGACCTTACAGTTCTGGAGGGCAAAGTCTGAAACAGGTGTCACCGAGCTGAAAATGAAGGCGTAGGCAGGATTGCCTTCATTCTGGAGTGTGGCGGTGACTGTGTGTCAGCTTGACCGGGCCAAGGGGTGCCGAGACAGCTGGTACAACATGATTTCTGGGTGCGTCTGTGACGGCGACGTCTCAGAAGAGATTAGCACTTGAATCAGTAGACGGAGTGGAGAAGATGGCGTCCCCAGTGGTGGGCGGCTTCCAATCCCCTGAGGGCCTAAATAGAAGAAAATAGTGGAGGAGAGCTGATTCATTCTCTCTTCTTCAGCTGGGACACCCATCTTCTCTTGTCTTGGGACATCAGAGCTCTTGGTTCTTGGGCTTTTGGACTCCTACCAGGACTTATACCATTGGCCGCCTGGTTCTCAGGCCCTTGGACTCAGGCTGAATGGCACCACTGGCTTTCCTGGGTCTCCAGCTTGCAGCTGGCAGATCGTGGGGCTGCTCAGCCTCCATAATCGTATGAGACAATTCCTATAATAAATCTCTTCTGATACATATCTGTCACCCCTATACATGGACATGGACATAGAAAAAGACAGATATAGGTATCCTATTGGTTCTGTTTATCTGAGGGCCCCTGACTGGTACATGGAGGTGCAAGGAAGAATCCAGTTCTTTGCCTTTCCTGGCTTCTGGAGGCTGCCACATTTCTTGGACCATGGCCCCTTCCATCTCAAAGCCAGCAATGGCCTGTCGAGTCTCTTTCATGCTACGTCTCTGACCCTCCTGCCTCCCTCTTTTAAGGACCCACTTGAGCCCATGTGGATAACCCAGGATAACCGCCCATCTCAAAATCCTTCACGTAATCACTCCTGCAAATTCCTTTCTCCATGTAAGGTGACACATGCACACGCTCTGGGAATTAGGATGTTGCATCTTTAGGCGGCCCTTATTCTGTCTACCTCAGTGGGCGACTAGTCTTTTGCCCACTTAAAGGGAAATGACCATCCCATTATCGTGGTAAGATAGAAAATAGCCCCATGCTGATTTGGCATCATGGTGCAGACGTGATGAGGTACATCAAATGAAGTCCCACACTGGGAAAGAACTCTGACCCTCCTGGCTGTGGTGCTCAAAGAACGCCAAAGGTTACAGACTGAGTCATTCTCGCGGCTCTCGTCCACCCCTGGCCAGCCTCCATCACGTGCCGCCCGTCCTTGCCTTGGCATCAGTCAGTAACCCTTGGCTGGAGCGGGAAGACAAGCCGGCACACACAGGGAAGCAGCTTCCTCTTGCCTTCAGCATCTCACGCATCTTGAGCACATTATAAGCACTTCTTGACTCCTTGGAACTCACTTTCTTTATCAATCCTGATGATAAAGAGCATTGCTAAAGGGTAAGAACGTTCTGGTTTAATTTTTCATGAGGGCAAACATAAAAAATTCAAGCTAATACAACCCAAAGTGAGCACTCAGGATGCCAACAAGCCCTGACACTTGCCTCTCAGAACAAACACCAGTGCTTCCTGTGTCCGCCCCCAAAAGCTGCTGCAGCTCTAATTGGAGCCAGGACTGCTTCTGGTCAGCTAACCCGGGACCACCGGGGTGAGACACGTGTCCCCTGCTTGGGGGCTGGCAGCTCTAGGCGTTTGTTTATCAGAAGGTCACTGCTAATAGTTTTAACTTAAATTTTTTATGTTTTTCTTCATGAAAAAATTTAAAAACTTTGTATTCCCTAATACAATGTATTCACATTAAAGAAATTCAGATGGAAGAACAGCCCGTCCTGCCTTGAAAGCCCAGGCATTGTTGGCCACATTTGTCGTGCATGATAGGGCCTGACTAGAGATGTGCTGTTCTGTCTCACCTGCTGGGAATCCCCCCGGGATGCTTGACCAGGGACTCCCGACCCTCGTGAGCTGCCGAGAACAGTGAGGGTGGACTGCTCTGCGTTGCATCCTCCACAGATCTTGCCAAATGCAATTATTTCTTATTTTCCTCCCAGAAAGCCCCTGTCCTGTGTGCCACCACATGCTCTGAGTTTCTGGGGTTGGCAGAATCTCCCTGAGCAGATGGAAGTCTCTATGGGACACTCACCAGGGAGTAGGGTGGCCTGTGTAAGTCACAAGGCCAATCAGCGTGTTGGTTCCACACAAGGAGGCTAAAGTGAAAGTAAACCAAGAGCTTGAGCGGGATGGTGTTTGAGATGCGTTTTCAGAGAATGGGGTGGGGCACGCTGATGTCTCAAGATCAGAACTCCCAGCAAGGCACCAAGGCAGCCTTCAGAGTAACAGTCACTGGGTCAGGAAGGCTACGAGGGCCTGGAGCAGGGCTGAGGTCAAGAGAATGTAGGCGTAGCTTACCCTTCAGCTAATGAACTCACAGACACTGCATCACTGCGTTGACTCATTCTTTGAACAAGTAACCGTTGACCATGACACGGGGTCACGCACTGTGCTAGGCTCTAGAGACACAACCATGAGAAGGACACGGCCCCACGCTCTCAGGGCTCCTGTCCATCAGGCAGCCATCCAGAACTGCTGCCTATGGAGCGAGGGAAGGATTTGGTGCCACAGAAGCACCTCGCTCAGTCTCGGGGGCTCGGGTGAGAGGCAGCTTCCCGGAGGATGGGAAATCTCAGCAGAAAATTGTCCAGGCAGAGGGTAACCTGAGCAAAGGCAGTGAGGGAAAGCCAGGGGTGTTCTGGGGATTTTCTGTGCTAGGAAGAAAATGAGGAGACACAAGGGAAGCACCTAGGTATCAGGGCAGGGACCAGGTAGTGGAGCCATGCAAGCTTATTAAAGAATTTTATTTTAAGAGGAATGGGGAGCCCTAGAGGTTGTTTGCTTTTTTCACATTCAATAAAAGACATCCATTTTAATTGTACACTTCACTAAATTTTGACAAATGTGCACACCTGTGTAACCATCACCACCATCACACCCAAGGCATTTCCATTGCCCTAAGAAGTGCCCCATCCCACTCAGTTTCACCCTTCCCCTCCCAGGCAACTGCTCATCTGCTTCTGTCTCTATAGATCATATTTATTTTTTCTAGAACTTCGAACATGGCATTTATACACTCTTCTGTGACAGTCTCAACACAATAATCCAGATTCCTCCATACGCGGTACTCGTTCACCCCTTTGCATTGCTGAGCAGTATTCCATAGTGTGGACATGCCCCAGCTTTTTGTCCGTTCACCCTTTGGTGGACACATGGATTCTTTTTGTTTTGGGGCTACCACGAATAAGGCTGCTAGGAACACTTGTGTATAAGCCTTTGTATGGGCCCGTGTGCTTTTTCCCTGTTGGGTGAGAACTCTAGGACTGGAAGGGCTGGATCCTTTGGTAGATGCATTTTCAACTTTGTAAGAAATCAACATGCTGCCTAGAGGCATTTAAGCAGGGGTATGAGATTATATTTCTGAAGTTTTCTGACTTCTGCGCTGAGAAAGGACTGGTGAGGATCAGATGGTGCAGCTAGGAGGTGAGAACATACTGCCAAGGAGCAATGGTGTGGACCCGGCAGACGGGAAGACACTGGAAGAGCAGAGAGGAGCCAGAGCTGACAGAACTTGGTCATTGATGGGGGGCGGAGGTTGGAGGGTTGGAGCAAGGATGTTTCTGACGGTGGTTAGCCTGGAGAGGGTTGGGTCCTTCACCAACTGAGAGAGAGCAGGAAGAGTGTGCTTGGGAAGATGAGGAGTTCAGCTTTTGACATGGTGAACATGAGATGATCATGGGAAATCCAAGAATAACTGGCTGAACCCATGGGGACGCGGAGGACAGCTCTGGAAGGAGGGACGCATGTCTGAGTCACCAACGCTTAGTATCAAAGCTGCTGAAGAATCGTACACCCCATCTATCCTTGGTGGAACAGCTGCCTGAGAGTTCCAGGAGACACAAGAGTGTGACTATCAAATCTGCAATGAGTTCTAGTCCCTAGAGATGTGACAGGAACATGGATGGAATTTGAGAATGACCCTGAGAAGTAAGTTAACTGGTGTACAACTATCAATTAGAGAAGAGAGGCCACTCGCGTACATTGATGTCTGATGGAATTAATTTAAACACCATACATAACCCAAATGTGGCTCCAATTTTCCTCATTATCAGTTACTGACAGTTGCTGGGGGGTTGACACTAATGAACAGCTGACTATGAAGAAAAATGTGCCCTGCATCCCAGGAATGGAGAACACACAGGGGCTTTCTTCACTCTGCTCGGTCCGTTTCTTGGTAACTAGAGTTTTGCTTTTTTCTTGGCGTTGTGGTTCAGCTCATAGAGTGAGCATCTCAGTCTATGTTACTTATCCAAGTTCCTGAGGGAGGAAGTAATCTGCCCGAGTGCTGAACATTACCCCCCACAAAATAGAACTACACAGTTCTCCACAGCCCTGGGGTGAGTGAGAGCCCTGGGTGGGTGCTCCTGTGCGGGGACAGAGTGAATAATGCATATGCTTTATTGATTTTAAGGTATCTGAGAAAGCGTGTGGCTGAGATGAAAGAAGCAAGACACACACACACACTTCAAAGAGGGGAACTTCCAGGGCCAAGTGTGGAAATAGTGATCAACAATGACAGGAACACATGTATCCACTGAGACGGGCTCCTCCAGGGGACTGAGAAATTGCCCAACGAGATAAAGCACGAAAAAGTGAGTGAGAGCTATACGTAGTAAAACATCATTTGTGCATATGTTCTGAAACACGTAAGGCATAAACAAAGAGTGTGAAGAACACTACAGCAAATATTTATGTACCCACACTCAACTCACAATTAAAACTTTATACAATGCATTTGAAGATACTCTCTGTTGCTATGTTTGTAATAGTCGTTAAGGAGAAGTTAAGTGAGTATTGAGTAATTGGTAAATTTGGAATTTGTCCTCACTTTCCCTCCTCCTTTTGCATTTTTCTTTATAGTGCTCATTTCCCTGCTTCTCCTCCAGATCCCGGCATGCGTCCTGGGCAGCCACACAGGGGTCCACACTTAGAGGGACCCTGCTCTTGACTTACTGCTTTGCTGGTACCATCTTGAAATTCTTAATGAGCTTCAGACAAAGGGCCCCTTATTTTTGTTTTGCCATGAGTCCATAAATTATGTAGCTTGTCCTGTCTGGATCCACATCTAAATGTCTCCCCCACCAACCCAGTTGTTACCAGTGGATGCCAAGGATGCTGCCTGTTAGGAGTTGAATTGTGTCCCTCAAAATTTATCATTCTGAGACTGCTGTACGTGTGTACTGGAGTCAAACAAGTAAAGAGATGGTGGACAGTGGGAATCTGCTTTCTCGCTGTCAGAGTGGAAGTTTACAGACCAGCAAGCGGAAGAGGCCAGTTGGAGACGTCAGCATGAATTCATGTTTAGAGTAATATAAATAAAGATGGTTACCTATAGAATTATTTATAGATATGTGTGTATACAGGGCTAGTATACACGCGTGTATTCCCTTGCTCTGTCAAGTGACAATGATACCCAGTAACAACGAGCAAGAGGACTAGCTCTTGGTTTCTAAAACCATTCTCCAATAAAAAATGTTGAATGAATGAATGAACAAATAAGAATAGACATATCTCTCATGCAGAAGAATCCCAGATAGTTTGTGTAGCCTCTCCCCTTTTCAGGAAGCGGAGCATACTCCCTACTCCTTATGTGCGGGCTGCAAGTAGTTACTTTTTCCCAGAGACTACAGAATGTAAAGAGGGAAAAAAATAACTTTACAATGCGGGAATCTGACAGACACGACCTCAGCCAGGCGATCAAGGTCAACAGCACAATAAGTCACGTTGATAGTATGTACTCTTGATAAGAGACGATGAAAATGGCGCCGTTGCCTCTGTGACCTTCCTCCCCGAAACCCAGGACCCCAGTCTAACCATGAGAAAAACATGGTTTTTCAAACAAATCCCAATTGAGAGACATTCTACAAAAAACCTGATCAGTCCTCCTCAAAATTTTCAAGGTCACCAAAAACAAGGAAAGTCCGAACATTCTCCTGGCCAGGAGGAGCCTCAGGAGATACGACATCGGCTAGAGATTGAATCCTGTTTCCCCAAGAACCGGCGGCTGAAGCCCTAACCCCAATGGGACTGCATCTGGAGATGAGACCTTTATGGAAGTAACGAAGGTTAAGCAAGATCCCAAGGGTGGGGCCCTGATGGGACAGGATTCATATCCTTGTGAGAAGAGACATCAGAGAGCTGGCTTCCGCTAACGCGTGAGAACACAGCGAGAAGGTGGCCATCTGCAAACCGGGAAGCAAACACTCGCCAGAAGCCAGCCCTGCAGGACCTTGATCTCGGACTTCCAGCCTCTGGGTCTGTGAGAAATAAATGTCTGTGGCTCAGCCCCCCAGCCTGCAGTATTTTGTTATGGCGGCCGGAGCAGACAAATACAACATCTAAATGTGATGTGTGTCCTGGATGGCACGCTGGGACAGAAAACAGAGCATTAAGTAACAAAGAAGGAAATCTAAAAATGTAAAGACCAGTTAATAATAATTTCCCAGTATTGATTCTGGTTTGTGACGAACACGCCATATTTAATACAGGATGTTAATAATGGGGGAGACTGCTTGGAGGATGTGAGAACTTTCTGTACTATCTTCCTAATTTTTCTGCAAATTTAAAACTGCTCTAAGATGAAAATGTTCATTAAAACAGATTTGTTGCTGAGATAGGAATAAAGACATATAAAAAGTCATATTTTGCCAGGAGGTTTAAATAGAGCTAAAAAAAAAAAAACTTAGATAACGGCATTTAAAGCAATAAGTCCTTTCACCATTTGATAGATCTGGATACTTATTTTAATGAGACTGAGTCAGGGACTGGAAAGCCCTCATCTCTGGATGTCTTGGAGCGTCCACAGCAGGACTCACAGAAAGAGCCCCAGGTAAGCTTTTGTCCTGGGCCGCTCCCCCTAGGCCACGTGGATCACTGAAGCTGCGTTGGGCAGAAATCAGTCCAAGGCTCCCATTTTTCCTGCGTCGGTGCCCGTCTAAAGCAGAGCTTCTGAGGCTCCACAGCTTCTTGCTGAGAGATCCAGTTGTCACCTTCATATGGTTATCTCCAACTTTCTGGGAGTGTTCTTGATGCCTGAGGGAACTCCTCAAATATTAGAATTTCAGATTAGAATTTTCTAGAACAGACAATCTATCTTTTGTATTCCTCCTTGCTAGTTTATTCCAGGGCTCCTGCCCTCAATCCCTCCTGACTTTCAGTAAGAACATGCATTTTACCTGATATGGTGCGGGCACTCAGCTGGGTTAGAGACAAGAGATCAACAAGGAAATGTGCTGCCCTCAGGGACCTCGCAATCTGCTTGGGAAAACTCATGGACAGGTGGTTAACCATCATGAAATAGGACATGCAGAAAATCCAGGATTTCACAAGTGCTACAGGAATGAGCAGAATGGAGAGATTAGCCTAGAAGAGTGGGAACTTGGCGGCTGGGTGCTGGCCTCTAACTACAGCGCTGGGGGAATTGTCTCTTGCTGGTTTCATGTAATTCCTCTGGGGACTTGCTTCTACCATCAGGGTCATCCCACCCTCCACCAGCCAATCAAAGCACCCCCACCCTTTGGACACAGTGACTGGTCCAGGGATGGACACGTAGTAAACAGGGTTGATCCCATCTAAGCAGGTCACTTAGGGGATTGATATAGATCCTGGGAAAGAGAAACATCACCGCTTCCTGCACTGTCAGCACTGAGCTGCATGGAAGCCCAGAGCAGCAAGGCCCATCTTTGCTTCCATTTGGAAACTATCTACTACAGAGTGAAGCCAACAGAGAGGGAAGCAGGACCAAGAGAGGGAGAGACCAATGCCTGCACAGTGTTTGAGCTCCTGGATTCAACCATGCCTGAAGTGAGCCCTGTTTCTTAGCATTCCCAATTAGATAAGTCAAAACCACCTTCCTTGCTTAAGCAACTGCGATGAAGCAAAAGTCTGGGCTAGTCCTCCTAGCCTATGGGACAGACTTCTGGCTGGACGTTGTTCTCCTAGCCATTTTACTATAGTCAGCTACTAAACAATCATATAATTCATTAGCCTGAGGAAACACTCAGATTATTGTCACAAAAAGTCAGAAAAGTTTTAAGCTTACTGAATAAAATCTAACCTCCTTAGCCTGATAGTCAAGGCTTCTAGGAACTAATTAAGACTTCTCCTTTCACATGTTTTACGATCCCATGGAAACGGAAGTACACCTCATTCCTCTGAACATGCCCCATTCTTCCTTATCCATTAGCCGTTGCTCCTGCCATCCCCACATTTAGATCCACCCATCCCATCTGCTCCTGCGTGGCCCACACCAACCTCACTCCCAGGCGAAGCAGTGCTCCCCACATTCCAGAAGCGTTTCCTCCATTTCTCACGTCGCGGCTCTGCCCACCTCATGTTCTGTTTGTTCCTGTGTTCTGAAACGAGGCAGGTGCTGTGTTTCCTCCCACTGAACTGTGATCTTCTTGAGAATGGGGTTTCAACGCAAGCCTGAGTCACCGTTGTATTCTCGGAAAAATCTGGAGCACTGCCTTGTATACCGTAGAAACTCAATAAGTGCCTGGTGGATGGAGTGAATAAATGAACAAAAGGATGATCATTTTGGGTGCAGATCAATGATATTAATTGGCCCAATAAGGACGAGAACTCGAAAGAGCTCCCTGTTCCCTCTTCCTCTGTCTGCCATCGTGCAGCAGAATAACCATAAGGAGCACAAGGACGTTCTTCACGTCTATTTTTTTTGGAGCTGAAGTTGTTAAAACTTCAGCAGCAATTTCAGCCCAGGTTGCCAGGGAAAAGGCAACATAATCTTTTCAGCGTGATGGCAGACACAGTTGGCTTATCCTGCAGTTTATGCCGAACCCAGATGTTTACGTGATGCTTGGTGATTATTTTGTGTTCTGGATCCAAACCTTGCTTAGTGACTCTAGAGCCTGGCGTGGGCAGAGATGCACGCTTGGGCAGTTCCGAGTCCAGGACAAGATTTGGGTCTTTGCCATGAAACTTTCCACCAGGTTGAATGGGTTATTTTTAAAACTAGCCATTCCTGCTCAGTGTCTTTATGCTTACTTGTCTTGTCTCTTGTTTTCCGCCAGGTGTTGGGCCAATCACTGCAAGCCTCCGGCCCACAGTTTTTTCCTCTGTAAAATGGGGCGTAGCGACAGTTACCACTCCATAGGATGCTGAGGATCAAATGAGTTAATACATAGAAAGACTTTGAACAGTGGCCAACAGTCAGCAAGCGTACAAAAGCGGCTGAACAGGATGATGCTAATTATCACCAACATCTGAGTGAGGGCACAGGACGGCGCTGTGGTAGACACTCAATACTGCTTATCGGAGGAGAGGACGTTTGCTGGCTAAGAGGAGTGGGTTCTGCAGAGAACATGGTGTGGGTGGTGGTGGTGGTGGTTGAGGTAGTGGCTGAGGGAGGGCATGGAGGGCAGGTGGACACACTGCTCCTGGGTCACATTCCTGCCTGTCTGAAGCACGGTCTGCCCACAGTTTTCTGGCATCTACCAAGACCCTGAACCACGACCAGGCTGGTGGGATTGCCACAGGGTGAAAGAGCCACCAGGGACCCTCCTGGCTCCCAAGCCCCTTCGAGCTCTCTGTGGGTGGCGCTGCCTTCATTCATCTTCCCTCTTCGGGACAACAGTCCATGAACTTGCTTTGGGAGACGATCCCCTAACTCTTACGCTGTGTGCTTGGTGTTTGCCAATTCCAAGCCCCAAACCAGAGAAGGTTGCTTTAGACGCACAGCGTGGAGGGGTCTTGGGGAGCAGATCCCATCAGAGGCAGCAAAAAGGGGGATGTAGCATGAGCACTTGGCATGTCTCATGGATCCCAAGTGCCTGGACACAGCAGGGCGAGGCCTCTGGAAAAGGCGAGAACCAGCCCCAAAAGGACCTTTCTCCTCCCTGCTTCTCTCCATACGGTAACTTCTTTCTTTCCCTGGGCACTGGTTCCGGCTAGTATGTCATTTCCTCTGAGGCTCAAAGGCCAGCTCTTCATCTCCCACTCCGCATTCCAAATTCCTGAAGGGCGAGAATGTGATTCACCCGCTTGAGTTTATGTATCTTCACTGATTCGACCCTCCAGGGCCTCTGAGGGTCCATCCTGGGGGCCACCAAGGAAGATGAGTCGTTTTGCTAAGCCAAAATTCCCGCAAAATATTGGTTCCCCCGTCAATGGAAGACAAAAGATGGAAAACCAGTGATGCTGTGGGACTTTGAAGTCCTGCTTGTCCCTCAGCTTCATCCTCATCTCCGGTCACCATGGCTGGGATTTCACTTCTCAGCAGCATCTAGGAGTGGTAAGGCAGAGATAAATTCACCCCCACCACAAGTCAGGACAAACCACCGAAGACAAATGATTCCTGGGGAAAGGAGGCTGTTTTGCTGGCTAATTTATATGACACCTAGAGGAGAAAGGGGAGCAGAGGAGGTAAAACTCCCAGCTCTGCCCCTCCCCTCTGCGCAGGCTGATCGGAACAGACAGCGCTGTCGGATGGAATTTATTGTTTTGCACCCTTGGACCTAAAACTTTGTTTTGTACTTGCAAATCTAGACCCCACTGTCACATTGCACAACTCTCCCCCTGAGATCTTGAATGTCAACAGGATTGATTAAAAGACGGCACCAGCTCACTCCCTTTTGCATTTTCATCCTGCTCTGAGGAGAATGTGGCTCTCAAGATTTGGAAATGGATTCACACAGCTTTGGCCACAGTCTCCTTTTGGGCTCACGGTCCTGGGTTGAGAGACGGATGGCCATGGTCGAGCCTGAAGCCACAGAATTATTTCACTTTAACTGGACTAAATCTATAAATTTGGCATTGGTGCTTCTCTGACATTAGGAAATACGGTGTCGTGGCGGGGGTTGGGGGAGGTGTTACAGGTGCACTGACTTAAATAATTGAAACTTGGAGCTCTGTAGGACTCTAGGATGAGCCGTCATTTATTTTCTAAGGTAAGAGATGTGTCTGTTTTCTCTGCTAAGCGCCGCCTGGATTCCTTTACTGAGCTGGCAGATTTGCCCACACCTCACACCCGCGTGCACTGGGCTGAGTCAAAACCCCAAGCTGGGAGGAGAAATGCATAAAGGAAGAGGTTGCTCAGGACGCTTTTTGTAGTTTTCTGGGGGTAAAACAAATTGCATTGCCGTAGAAACTTCATTTTCTGTATATTTTTCAAGAAGTTTCTCAGCAGATTTAGAAACTGCACAAAGCTAGGATCTGACACGGTAGCACAATTTAAACCAAGTTAGATAGACTCTGATTTATAGTCCTGGTCCCGTGGACGAGAGCATGTATTAATAAACCGTCTCCAGGGGGAACCTAATTAACATTCCAAAACTTATCCCTGGTTGAATCACTTATCATATATCACTGGACATTCAAATTCCCCACAGCACTTGGAACTGCAAATTTGCTTTGCTGGGAGTCAGATAACATCAAGTCTGCTGGTTCATTTCTCAGTGGGTGAAGCTGAAGACACCACAAGATGTCTCTGTGCTGAAATACAGCGAGATGTGCTGCTGGTTTCCATGCTGGTGTCGGCTCGAGAAGTGGCGGGCTTATCTTGCTTCTTCCCCCCGGCAGCATCCGGGAATGGTCGTCTCTGACAACCCGTGTGTATGTGCTCAGGCGTGTCACTTCACGCAGCCTTCTCTCCCGCACATAGATTTTGGAGACCTTGTACGCAGTAATTACTGGAATTGTTCTATACTGTCATTCCCAGGTATTCAATCTATTTTTTAAGAACTCAGTAAGACGGAACATAAAAAACAATGTTCCGTTCTGCACGGTCATACAGTCGGTTTCCACACGCTCTGTAATTGACTCGTGGCCATGCAACCTGGTGTGATTTTCCAGTCTTACCTGCTGCGGTGGAAGAGGGCGAGACGTGCTTCACAGCAGAGGCCAAAACACGTTTGAAGAGGAGGAAGTATTTTTATTTTCTCTTTAAATAATTTCTTCCTCACTCTTTTCATCAGAGATGATTATTTTATTATCATTATTATTTTTTTTTTGAGGAAGATCAGCCCTGAGCTAACGTCTGTGTCCATCTTCCTCTATTTTATACCTGGGACCCTGGCCACAGCATGGCTTGATAAGCAGTACATAGGTCTGTGCCCAGGATCCAAGCTGGCAAACTCTGGGCCACCAAAGCAGAGCACGTGAACTTAACTGCCACTCCAGCGAGCCGGCCCCAAGAGGTGATTATTTTAATCCAAATGATCTTGTAGTCAACAGTGCATGTAGAATCGACAGGTTTTCGCACATAGCAGGAAGGGGGCCTTGAACTTCGCACTTGACCTTTGCAAGCTTCAGTCTTGTCATCTGTCATGTAGAGATCGTCATCATAAAAACTTTCAAGAGGGAAGGCTGCCGGCACCTAACCTTAACAGTCAATAAAAGTCATCCTCCCAGCTCCCCTTCCTCCCCAAAATGGGCATGATCTCAAAGTAAAAGGCGGGCATTTAATGCGAATATATTTCTACGAGAATAATCTAATGACATTGTTCGAAACTTTTCATGTTGTGTTTTTAAAAATTAACTTCTAATTTTAGAATGGTTTTAGGTTTGTAGAAATATTACGAGGATAGTGCAAAGAATTCCCATATACCACATGTCTAATTTCCATTATTACTAACACCTTACATGAGTATGGTACGTTAGTCAATGATCCAATGCCAACACATCGTTATTAACTAAAGCCCGTACTTTATTCAGACTTCCTTAGTATTCACCTAATGTCTTCTTGTTCCAGGATCTCATCCAGGACATTGAAACACGTTTAGTTGTCATGTCTCCTTATGTACCTCTTGCTGCAAAAGTGTCCTTGTTTTTGATGAGCTTGACACTTGTGAGGAGTACCAGTTGGATATTTTGTGGAACGTCCCTCAGATGGGTTCGTCTGATGTTTTTGTGGTGGTTAGGCTAAGGTTGCAGGAGGAAGACCATGGAGGTAAAGCCCCCTTCTCATCACAGTGTATCAAGGGTCCATGTGATCTGTATGACTCACCACTGTTGATGTTGACCTTGAATACCTGGCTTAAGACCGAGTCTGTCAGATTTCTCCACTGTTGTTACCCACTTGTTCCCTTTTCCATACTGTGCTCTTTGCCCACTCTTAGAGTCGGGAGTTACGCTCCATCTCCTTGAGAACAGTTTATGTGAATAAATTACTCAGAATTCTGTACAAGACACTTGTCTCTCCTCTCCTGCTTAGTCATTTATTCAACGTCTATTTATATTAGTACTAACTCATGGACATTTGTTCTATATTTTGGATCATAATCCCATGCTACCTTACTATTTTATTTATTTTCTTGTTCAAATTGTTCCAGCTTTCACCACCAGGTGATCTTTCGCTTGGCTCCTGTGTCTCCTTGGCATGCCCCCGTCATTGAAGGATTGTTTCTGTTTGGGTGGTTTTTGAGTTTTTAGTACTTTCTCACTTTTTGACCTTTCGAGATGCTCCAGGTTCATCTTGTAGATTTCTCGGCCCAGTCCCGGAAGCAGCCGCTTCTCTAAGGATCCCCGGCGAAGGATAGTAGGAAGGATCGGAGAATGACATTGGAATCCAGCTTGCATTTTGCTCTGGGGAAAACTCACAATTTCCAGCCCGTCACCCACATAATATTTTGGTTAATTCTCACTAAAAGTTTGGGAGGCACTTTCATTAACCCCGGGTTATAGATGAAACCCTGTTGAGTGGTCTGGTTAGGATCTAATGGAGGCAGGAACAAGATCCAGATTCACTACACTCCAAAACCCACACTCCTCATCACTCTCCCACCCCTGGGACAATTCCATTCATCTCTGTTGCATTGCACTTCGTTGTGTCACATGCATTCCTCTGTGCATGTGGACATTCGGACTGGAAAATGCATGCATACGTCTATGTGGCCAGTGTCCGTGTGGCTATGAGTACCGCTGGACATTGTGGTTTGCACTTTGTCATGAAGGTCAAGGGTCACTGTGAACCGAAACATACTGTGACACACCACCTCCATTTGATATGTTCTTTAAGGACACTCTGTCACAGCAAGAGTTTTCACAATCAAGAGTCTAACCCGTCTGCCCGGGCATCCCTGCACACCTTCACAGCTGCTGGTAGAATGGCCCCTGCACAGGCCCTCGCTCTGATTCGTGCCTTTTCTCCAATGTTCACTTAAATTAAGCACTGATCACAGAGGGCTGGAGCCTTGTACTCCAGGGAGGTCGGATTAGAGTCGTTTCCATTAGCTCTAAATGAGGCCCTAAGGGGAAATGTAATTCACATCCCGAACACCGCCAGGCTCTGGACTCAGAGGTGTGACTCAGGAGGAAAGTGAGATGCAGCAGTTTAAAAATAAGTCCATCTCCTACTGAGACAAGAGATGGGTCTCAGCCTGTCAACGTGAAGCCATTCTACCAACACCTTTGTGTGGGAGTAGTTGTTTCAACTTAAAAATATATATATGTATAAAGTTTAAAAATAATCCCTGAAGCCCCGAAACTTATATTGAGGCCCCACTTGCACTGACTCCTTCCTTGGAAGTACAGAGCCACGCTCTCTGCCCAGGCAGCCTCCGTGCCTGGGTCGTATGGTCTCTCGCTTACTTAGAAAGTGCTTTGTACGGATGCTTTGTCATAACCACACAGCACAGGCGGGTGGGGATGTCCCCTGCACCTCACACAGTTAACTAAAGAGAGGAGCTGCCCAATGACACGCTGTTGGGGAAAATAGCTAAAATATGCTTTGGAATACCGACTTTATTGTGAAATGGAGCTACTTCTCTCTTCTCTTCTTCTGTTGAAATAAAGGAAAATGGGGCCCTTGGAATTGCTGACGGAGGTGCAGAGCAAGCCGCGGGAGCGCTTCACGTATAAATAGCTTCCCTGTGACACGTGTGCTGTTGGGGATTTCTAAGACAATAAAAGGCAGTTAATCATTGTTTTTCCGCAGTTTGCTCATTTTGAAACAAAAGCTTAGAATTGAGAAAGGAGAATAGAAAGACAAATAGAAAGAATATGTAGCCAAACATGAAAAAGAGACAAAATACACCAAAATCATTATGTCTTCCTGACAAAGCAATATGGCAGCCAAATAAGATTTGAGGTGTGAAGAGTGAACCAGGATTATAAAATCTCAAAAACTGGGCGGTCAACACAGAAGCAGGAAGACCTTTAATACATAGTTACATAGATACAGACGTACATGGATAATGGGTTTCTACTTATTAGTCTCCCCAAGTGTGAAAGGGCAAAGAAGATGGAACTGATGGTTGGTCAACAGGAAAAGCCCAAGCAGGCAAGTTTCTCAAACATGGTCTAAACACCTAATTCTTTTCATACTTAGTTCTTACCATGTGAAGTTCCCAGTGGGATAGCTTACAGGCCCCTAATGAAGACATCCCAAAAGGTGGGACCTTCCCATGAAAGCCAGGGATGCCAGGTCTCCAGAGGAGACCCACAGCCAGAGTGGGATGAGGTAGGGGTCAATTTCTGTGCCGCTGAGATGGAAAGGCCTTCAGCCACCACGCTGCTGTCTAACATAAAGTGAGCACCTCCGCAGTAGCTGTCTATGGTCTGTAACAAGTTGCCACAAACCTGGTGGCTTCAAACAATACTCATTTATTACTACGGTTTGTGTGGCTCAGAAATTTGAGCATTGTTTAGCTGGATCTTCTGTTCAGAGTCTCACTGGCTGAACTCAAGATGTTCGCTGGCACTGGGCTCTCACTGGAGTCGCAGGGTTCACCTCAAGCTCAGGTGCTAGTTGGCAGGATTCACTTCCTTCCAGCTACAGACAGCAGGGCGGCTTGCGTCTTCAAGGACAGCAGGAGAGAGTCGCTGATGCTTCGAATCTCTGATTTCTTCCCTCTCTGACTTCTAGACTGCTTCTAAAGGCTCATCTGATTATACCAGGCCCACCCAGGATAGATGCTTTTATTAACACAAAGTCACTTTATTAGGCACCTTAATTCCGTCACCTGCAAAATTCTTTCACCTCTGCCCTGACATGTAACCTAATCACCGGAGTGACATCTCATCATATTAACAGGCCCCACCCTGACTCAAAAGGAGGAACTACATAAGGCACACACACCAGGGGCGGGAATCTTTTGAGCAGTCTTAGAATTCTGCCTACCATGGCCACCTAAGCAAGACCAGCTTCTAAGGTTAGTACTGAAAGCCTAATTATTCATCTCTCAAAAGAAAGCACAAATGGCGCAGCTATCACGTAAGGATGAAGACTGCAGTAATTTGTGCGTGAGGTATTACAAATGGGGCCTCTATCGCAGGCCAGTTCTCTTCACCTGAAAATCCCCAGTTGCTAAAGGGCCATCAGTCACTGGGGAAGGCGAGGACGGCTCTCCAGGAGCAAGAGGAAAGTGCATTATGGCACATTCTCTCCAGGCTCTTTGTCTCCTAGAATTCCCTTTGTAATTTTTTTTTCCTTTTTAAACACAGAATGCATATTAAACACCCTTGACAGTTTTCAGGTGTCCTGGTGGGAGTTTAAAAGGCGGCCTTACTGAGATGCTATTGTCCCCTCCCTGTGCTGTGAAGAAAGCCGTGTCAGGGTACCCTGGACAGCTCCGTGCGGCTGTTGGGCAGTGAACACAATGCGACAAGGATCAGAACTCGGAACCTCCCAAGCCCAGACAGACCTCTCCTTACTGACAGAGTAGGACGGCACGGATGCTTAAACTTGTCGCAACCCAAAACTCCACCTAAAAAAATCCTCAATTAAAGTGTTTCTCCCACTGTATCCCACATGTGGGAGAGTCCTGGTGCCCGGGCATCACAGACACAGAGCTTCAACAAGAATTTCTAAATCAGTGGCGGAAACTGGCTCTCGCTGTGGAGGGTCCCGTATAAACCGTCAACTTGTTGTAATAGACACCCAGAAAGGAGCGGCTGCCCCCACTTTTAAAGGGCCGCTTCCCGTTGACCCTCAGAGGAAGAGATGCGCTAGTCCATTTCACTACGTTCAAGATTTTTACATTTTATCCATCTTTATTTCAGATGAAGTAGAACATGCATATATGCAAAAAGAAAATCACGCACAGTCGGATGTGCAGATGTAACCACGGTCACACACCTGAGTCTCTCCCTTGGAGACCATTTTCCATGTTTCTACATGCGTGCATGCAGGTGTGTAGGGGTGTGTGTGTGTGTGTGTGTGTGTGTGTAGTAGAGAGACAGCGTGTTTTACAATAATGAGATACACATTGTTTTGTAATCTATTTTTTATTCCACCAGGAAGTTTTCAGAACTTTGACCTGTGTTTCCAGGACAAACCGGATTGCTGACACATAGCAATAGCTGAGGAATAAACTTCTCCCTGTTCATTAACACAGAACTACAGCCTCATGTCTATGATTGCAGTGATGCACTGGATGGCGTCTAAGTCAGGGTTTCTCAAAACATGATCGTTCACCACTGGTCATTTCCAAAGGAACCTCAAGTAGGACCTGGATTAAAATGTCTATATCTTAATCACTATGCATTTTAATTTGTACTCGAAAAAATATATAAGTATCAGAACAAGTCAATGATTTCACTGAATTTTTGCTTTAGGATTAGGATTTTTTAAGGATTTTTAAGGATTATTTAAGTTAAAAGAAGAAGATTTAAAGAAAAAGTCCTAAGTCAATAAGAACGCAGGAGATTCTCAGATTCCACAAAAATGCTAAAGAAAATAATATTTCAAATGATGGATCTTTCAAATGCAGAAATATAATGTATTTAACTATCTACCTCTTAGTAGACTTCTTGATCACTTTGTTTCCTTTCTGTTATAAAAACACTGTGAGGAATATGTCCCTACATATGCCTTTATATACGCAGCTGATTATTTCCCAAGGGAAAAACTGCTGAAATGGAAATGTTGTGTCAAATGGTTTGAATGTTTTAAAGCTGTTGGTTTATAATGCCAAAAATTGTCCCTGGAATGTGAGCTCGCGCCCATGTGCACCCGAAGCTCATGCGAGACGAGGTATGGCAATCTGCATTTTTAGAAGGTCGCTGTAGCGTGGAAGAGGAAAAGCCTGGCAGTTCTGCACAGGGAGAAATGAGCAGCCCTCTGGGGTCTGTGCTCTGCTCGGAGCCTCTCCCACAGGTCACAGGTCCTCTTGCCCCCATTCGTCTCTGTCCCTCTTCTGCCCCTCTCACCCCTCCCAGGGAACTTCCCCCGATCTCTTTCTCTGGAATTCTCTTCCCTTCCTTTCTACCCCTAGAGAGCAGTGTGTAAAATTTGAATTTAGAAAACAATGCAGTGTTTGATAGTTTGACATTTATCATTCAAATTAAAAGAGATGTGAGCTGATATTTATATTACTGATGAGGCATTTCAAAGTGTTTGCTTTTTAGTTTAGAAATTGCCACTAAGAAGGAGGCTGCTGCTTACATCTTGGACTCGTGGCCCTCGCTGAACGTTCCCTCCAGGAGACCCCATGGCCATCCCTCGGCAACCGGCCCTTACTCCTTCAATCGCTCTGCTCTCTGGCAGGAGACACTGGTCTGCATCTCTGCCTGGCCCCTTGTCCCTTGTGGACAGTGCCACCCTCACCTCCCCACACCCTGTCCACCTGAGCAGCGGCCAGGACACTTGTCCCATGTCATTTGGGACCTCTGGAACAGGATTGAAACAAGACTGGAAACAATGAGTGACCTCCACATCAGGTATCGTATCCACAAACCATGCCACTATTTACTTAACTCTTTCTGAGTCACTATTATCACTTACATTTTAAAAGAAAAATGCATAAGTCTACTATAAATGAAAACCGCTATCACTTGTAATAAGAAGGTAGCCATACATAATAAAAATGAAGTGATGTTCTTACAATCTGGCTGGATGGGAAGGCCTGTGGGAGACCCCAGGCTGCAGCCCTTCTCTCCGCCTCAAAGGAGACCAGCAGCAGACGGGGTGCTGTGCAAGATCTGAAGCCCTCAGCCTCCCCACCATCAATCCTGCTCCAGCCCAGCAGCCGACTGCACCCCCCCCAGACCACCCTTCACGGGCCCAACTCAGCCACATCTGCTTCTCCCATGAGTTCCCAAGTTCTGCCAACTCCTCTCTGACATCGTTCTTCCTCCCCACTGCACTGCCTGAGTTCAGATTTCTCTCGCCTAATTTCTATCTACTGTCCCAATCTCCACTTCTTGATGACAGCCTGTTCCAGCTTTAACCCAGCACCAGGCTCAGAGCAGATGCTCCGTACAGACACACCGAATAAATGAGTGAACAAAGTCACATCCATTGATTTAGGTATACAGCAAGTGTACATAGACCTTGCAACTGTGAGAGACACTAACATTGGTGATCTTTTGGCTTTTTCTTCCTATAGCAGAATATGAGACAGAGAGAGGGAAACGGCCAGGTTTAAGCAAATTGAGTGGTACTCATACATTAATTGCTAATTTTGGCTACACTCAGTGTCATGCGATGTCCAGGCTGCCCACAGTCCAATTTCTGGGTAGCCAGCCAACTCTCCCAGTGTGTACTGGGATGCTGCAACACCGTGTCTGCCTGGATCTCTTTTAACGATTTGCGTGAGCTCCCAGCAGACATGGCAGCTATCCAAGCAAGAGACTCAGCACCCAGAGTTGGGAGAAAGGGACATATATGTATTTCTGTCCATGGATCATGGCTCAAGCTAGAGAACAATAAACTCATTTTTAATCTACCTCAGGGCGTGCAGTCCTGATACATCCAAGATCATCCTGCAAGGCATGATTATTAAAATCAGATTCGGCTCATTCGTGTCATTTTTCCTTAAAGTTTGCTGGGAAGAAGCATCGTAGCCCCCAATGGTCACATTACCTGATCTGTGCTCTTCAGCTGTATTAAAATGTCCTTCTCTTCCATCAGCTCATTTTGCTCTGGAGAGCAGTACAAGGGAGAAAGAATATCCTGAAAAACAAAGAAATCCACTGCAACCAGTGAAAACATAGAGTTTTTTTTTAAAAGAAAAAAATTATATTTAAAGATATAGAATGTATGTGTTTCAGTGTTTGCAATTTTCCTTCGTAAGTAAAGCCATTACTACATGGGGGGTAATGAGGAAAATGAAAAACAAAAACAAAAATGGTGGAGTAATTTCCTTTTCCCTTTTGTCCTCATGGGTATAAATTTCTCCTCTTGATCAAGAGAGAAATAGTTAGGCAAGATCTCAGGAGACCTGAGTCCTAAGCCTGGTTGTCTCTCTCAGTAGCTGTTTGGCACGAAGTCAGTCACTTAATTGTTCCAAATTTTTGTTAAGTAAGTACAGAACAACTTTTAATGAATGGACCAAAATAGACTTGTTACTGTTTAGCTTAGAATGAAAATATGTTTATTGATTCATACGAAAAAATTGTTTTATTACATTCTCACATTACCACTTTAATAATAGAAAATTTAACAAGAAAATAAGAACTACTCTCTGGACCCTAAAACGTTAATATCTAGTCAACATTAGAAAACAGCACAAAAGATTTCTAACATCTTTTCCTGAAAATGGACTTCGAGCCTCGGTGTGGTTCAGAGGCGGCCTGCGCCCCCGGGGCCCACGAACGGATCCTGGATGATCCTCAGGCCCCTCCCGCTTTAATTTTATGCGTCTGATTTATCATGTGTGGGTCTGTCTGGGAATGTGACCGCCTGTCTATCGCTGAATGTTAGAAATAGTCTTTTGCTGTTGATAACGATTGTCAACTTCAACTTAACCGCACTTAAATTCGGAACCTGATTCTGGAGAATAATGGGTCTGAAATTGAAAGCAGACAAGTCAAAGCATTATTAATGTACAGTCTTTGCCGCACACACACTCAAACGGGCAGATGAAAGATTCCAACCCTCTCCAGTCTTCCAAACAGAAACCACTGCCTTCCTCCTCTGTGGTCCTGAGATTTTTCATTTATTCATCATCAAACATCAGGTAAGGGAGTCTCTCTCCCAAACAATTGTTTGTTTTCAAGACCCGCTAGAACGCTGATGCACACTACTGGTGTTTGCTTTCCACGGCAGTGAGCTGGAATGAAAGCAAGAGAAAGCAGCAGCGAGATCTTGCTGGGATCTTTATACCCTTAGAGATAACCTCAAGACTCTTGAAAACCCCAGGACGTGACCCACCCTCCACCCCTGCTTCCGAAAAGGAAAGTGATAAGGCGTGCTTCTGTGGTTGGTGCTGGGCTCAGACCAGCGCGACAGAGGAGCTTCAGTGCCCTGCCTCAGAAGGCAGCGCGTCCCTCCCCCATGCTGCCTCCCTCCAGGCTGAAGCCTTCAAATTGAAAATTCTGTTTCTTGTTTGATTCCAGGGAAACAGAGCAAAATCTGCAGTATCTCACTGGCTTTTCCCATGTTTTTTGCAATTTTACAAGATACAGAATAGGGCATGCAAAATCCTGGAACCATAATTTCCACTTGTGAGAGGAACAAAAGAAACAAGCTATAAAATCTCCCTCAAGCTGGTCTCTACCTTTTTTAAAAAACACATTTACAGAAAAGCATTTACTCTGTTCCCTGTCTGCTTGTTAATCTGAAAGGAAGTCACTTTTCTAACGTCCCCCTGGAATATCAACCTCCTATTTATTATTTTTAGAGCCAAGTTGTGAAAGTTTCCCACATGTTTCCAGGAATTGTTGCTCCCCAGGGGAGGTGTGCTATTTCAGCAGGTGGTCACCCTGGGTGGCTGATTAAGTTTCTCCCATTTACGGAGGTTGTTCTAGCCCAGGAAATGTGTGATCTGTGATCAGGAAGAGGGGAGGGACCATAGCTATGCTGATGGCCTGAGCTGTCCCTTGTTTAGAACTTGATGGTGTCACCCAGGTTCAAATGCTTGGACAGGTACAGAGGCACCTTGAGTCCACCCAGAAACCGTCTCCTGCCCAAACTGGGACTCCCACTCCCACCTCTGCTTCTCCTCGTTCTATTCATTTGGCATTTATTCCATCAGCATCTGTTGGGTGTCTCCTGTGTGCAAGGCACTGAGTGAGGCCCTGGGACACACATGGTGGGTATCACATGGGCCTTGCTCTCCAGAGACTCACAGGTGGATAGAGAAGACAGACAAGAGAACAGGGATTAAAAATGTAGAGATTCAGAGTCATAACAATGAGGAAGACCACGACAGCAGCCAGGAGGCCTGAGCGTCACCTTCCATGCCAGGCCTGGACTTCGCCTGTGTTTGCTCACCTGGGACTCACAACCACCCTGAAGGCAGGGCTGTGTCTGCCCCTCATAAACTAGAGGATGCCCAGAACAGGGAGGTTAAGAGGCTTTCACAAACCCACCCAAACACCAGGTGGGAAAGCCGTTCCTAAGACCTGATTTGCTTGAGTTTAGAGTCAAAATGCTTTCCCTGGGGCTGCTCTTCACTGGATAGCGTGCTGCATTGGGAGGAAATCGAGGAAGCACTGGTGTTAACCCATCCCATCTATGTTTTCCCCTCTATTAGCCACATGACTTTACCCTGTTCTTTTTTTTTCCTAGAAAAAAATAGCAATGAAGAGGCTGCCAAGAGACAGGCTGCTAATGAGCAAGGATGCACACGTGTGCAGACTCCAACAGACGTGCGAGGACTCCAGCGGGGAGAACACCCCAACTGTGTCCACGAACACTACTGACTAAAGGAAAGTGGGCGACACACAGTCATATTTCAACATGGTTTTTATTGTTATCTTGATAAATTAACTATTTTCAGTAACATGTGGACAAAGTATAATTCTGTGGTCTAGACCAGTGATTCTCAACCAATGGGGGCAACCTGGGCTATTTCTTGAGCTATTTCTCAAAGTGTGCAGACATTTTTGGTTGTCATGACTGGGTGGGGGAAGTGCTCCTGGCGTCTAGTGAGTAGAGACCAGGGGTGCTGCTAAAACATGCAGAACAGCCCCCACAACAGAGAATCATCCAGCCCGCAATGGCAATAGCGCTGAGCCTGAGAACCCACCTTAGACATGCATCAACCACATAGGAATTTAGTTGTTCGTTTCTTTTGGATGGACGCCTTTGGATATTGTCATAATGTATCAGAACCATGTTGCAAACATACCTCTGTGCTGTGTGTAAGTACACATTGCCCAGGCTTGCCTGGTCTTTCCAGTTTTGCATAAGATTTTTCCCTCATCAAACTTGAGATTGAATGAGCACATAGACTGTTTGTACCCTCACATTTTAAAATTTAGTTCTTCAACTTATGATTCTTCATCCTTGCACCCAGCCCCTAAACTCCAGGTCCCCTGTGCATTGGCCCGGAGCTAAACAGATACATTCTCCAATGCACAATTAAAGAGATTGACTGCCTAGTATTAGAAGGCACCCTGGTATCAGCTAATCTGAAATTAAGCAGGAGATATTTTGTTAGGGCTGTGTTTTGTTAAGCAAGCAAAATGTAAAACCCTCACATCTTTAGTGATTGATTAATGACCTTTTAAAGGACCCTGCTAAATGGAACAATTGAAGAATGTGGGAGCAATTAAGGAGTTTTTGCAAGGCAGTTCACTTATCAATATGACTTAGACAAGATTTCCGCTGGATCATTGCCCCTTATACCTTAACTACTGTCACATCGCATCCAATAGCCCCAAGAAGCCTATTTTAGGCACATCAGCAAAATGCCACCCTGAACTTTTAGCAGCAATTATAGGCGTAGCAGATATTGGCCACATGGAGATTCAGACTGAACTTCTCCACAAGCTTCGATCTGCACACCCTGGATGCCCAGCGGACCCCTTTCTTGCCTTGTGTTGCAGGTATTTGCTGTTATTAGCATTTTCCAGAGAAAAGTCACTCTCTGGAAAGGGTAAGAGTGAGGCTAGCTCAAGCTCTGTGGCACTTCGTTGCAGGAAGGTTTCCTTTGAAACAGCAATTACTATGTGCACCAGGTCATTTAGGAAAGTGGAGCCAAAACCACCCCAGCGCTGTGCACAGAAATCTCGTCCCAGGCGTTTAGTTGTCTTTACTTTTCTCCCTCTGGCTTTTCTCTTGGGTGAAAATGCACTGGCTTCTTCCGAGACCAACCGGCCTTTTCTGTTGTTTGTGGAGAAGGACTCTCAACAGTGGAAAACATCAGGGATGTTTGCTGCCTGTCGTCCAGGCAGAGCAGGTGTCCCGTGCTCCGGGCTCTTCTAGGACAGAACTAATTCTATTCCTTTCTGAACCCATCCCTGGCTCCCTGGCCCACAGTGGGAGAAAGAGAAGATTAAGCATTCACTTAAACATATTTGCCTTAGAGGGCTGTTTTTAAAAGCACCACATGCCAAGGACATCACCGAATTTGATCTCTCCCCTCGGTATGATAAAAGTGAGTGAACTGACTTCTGATTGCTTGCCATGGCAAGATTTTCATTTTTTAAATTCATGGACCACTTGGGAGGTTGAGGATCAGTCTGTATTCCAGTATTTATCTTCACTGATGGCCTCTGAGTCTGTATCAGTCAGACAGGAACTGTAAACGCCGGTGCCCCTCCTTCCGCCCCCAGTGCAGGGCCGTCCTCTGTTCTAGATGAAGCAGAGGGAGTCTTCCATTGGCACACCACTTCCTTTCACAGGAACTTGTCAAGAGCAAATGCAAACGGTGGGACTCAGCTCCCTCAGCTCCCATAGCCATCTGCTTTCCACTTCTCCCATCCAGAGCCTGCTGACTCCACGTGACCCTTCCCCCACACGTTGCAGTGTTCCAGGTGCTTTGGATAACCGGGATCTTTAAAAAGTGAGAGGAAAAGCTTCTCGACATTGGTCTTGGCAACGACTTTATGGGTATGACACCGAAGGCATAAGCAACAAAAGCAAAAATAGATGTGGGCCTAGATCAAACTGAAAAGCTTCTGCGCAGCAAAGGACTCCATCAACAGAGTGAAAAGGCAACCTAGGGAATGCGAGAACATGTTTGTAAACCACGTATCAGATAAGTTAATTTCTGAAGTAGATAAGCAACTTCTACAACTCAAGAGCACAAGTAATAATAAGAACAGGCTAAGGTTTTGAATAGAGATTACCCCAAAGAAGGCATCCAAATGGCCTGAACAGGTGCATGAAAAGATGCTCAGTGTCACTAATCATCTGGGAAACGCAAATCAGCACCACAGTGAGCTGTCCCCTCACACCTGTCAGGATGGCTATTATCAAAAAACAAAAGGCAACAAGGCTTGGCGAGGATGTGGAGACAGTGGAAACGTGCGCGCTGTTGGTCTAAATATAAAATGGTGCAGTCACTATGAAAACAGTATGGAGGTGCCTCAAAAAATTAAAACTAGAACGAACTTACGATCCAGCAATTCCACATCCAGGTATTTATCCAAGAGGGTTGAAATCAGGATCTCAGAGAAGTACTAGCACTCCCACGCTCACTGCAGCGCTGTTCACGATCGCTAACATGGAAACAACCTCAGTGTTTACCAATGGACGAATGGCTAAAGAAAATGTGGTGCGTACAGAGTGTTATTCAGCCTTAAAGAGAAAGGAAATCCTGCAACATTATGACAACGCGGATGATCCTTGAAGACGTTATGCTAAGCAAAATAAGCCCGTCACACAAGGACAAACACTGCATGATTCCACTTACGTGAGGTATCTACAATAGTCAAACTCACAGGATCAGAGAGTAGAATGGGGGTTTCTGGGAGCTGAGGGGGAGGGAAAAATAGGAAATTGCCAATCAATGGGCATAAATTCTCAATTATGCAAAATAAAGGAATTCTAGAGACGTGCTGTACAATATTGTGTCTATAGTTAATGAAACTGTAAAATTGGTAAGACTAGGTCTCATGTTAAGTGTTCTTACCACAATCAAATAAAATAAATTTTTTTAAGTGGTCTTGGCTTCCTCATTTGTATGACAGAGATAGTAATGTCTAGTTCATGTAATTGTGAGAATTAAGATAAAGCTTCAAAGCTCTTGCCAATGGCTCTGGAATTTCATGCATGAATTTGGAGACAGGAATCTGCATGGAGGGAGGAAAGAGGGTGCCAAAGAGGATTTGCCAGCAAGTGGCACTTGTAGAGTAAGTATATTATTTTACAAGAGTTAAGCTTAACGTTTGTTAGGATGGTATTGTGTTCTAAAGATGCTTTAATGTATACTCTGTGTAAGACTGAAAAAATGCCATCATACATATCAGAGACTATTATTACTATTAATTTTATTTGGAGTAACCAGGAAATAGATGATGAAAAT
Organism: Equus przewalskii; assembly: GCF_037783145.1. Taxonomy (NCBI): domain Eukaryota; kingdom Metazoa; phylum Chordata; class Mammalia; order Perissodactyla; family Equidae; genus Equus; species Equus przewalskii. The sequence goes on from NC_091851.1 coordinate 46,858,540, forward strand.
TATGAGAGGTCCAGCGATGCCACACTCCACCCATCGTTCCTTGCAGCTGCCTCTGAAAACGACTTAGTTTCTTCTGTTGCTGTTTTAACTTTCTAGTTTGAAATCAGGTGGGACTTACAGAAGAGCTGCAATGACAGTACAGAACGTACTTCACCGTGTCCACTTAGTCCAGAGCCCCGTAACGGGGATATCTCATACAACCGCAGTACGTTTCACAAAACTAAGGAATTAACATTGATACAACACTCTTAACTAAGCTACAAATGCTATTGAATTGTGTCAGCTTTTTCATTAACTCCCTCTTTCTGTTCCAGATTCCCATCCAGGGTAAGGCTTTGCGTTTAGTCATCATGTCTTCTTAAGCCATCTCTGGCCTGTGATACCTTCCCAGACTTCCCTTGTTTTTTCTGTATCTCATGTTAGGTTTACCTGATGTTTTCTTGCAATGAGACCGAGGTTATAAATCTGAGGGAGGGAGACTCCAGAGATGAAGTGCCTCTCCCATTACTGCATGGAAGGGTACAACTGGAGATGCTAAGTTAGCTAGCGGGTAGAGGGGTGTCTACCAAGTTTCTTCACTGTAAATTTCCTACGTTCCCCTTGCCAAATTCTATTCCAGCGTATGCAGACTTTTTCTTAAAGGGCCAGACAGTAAACTTTTCAGGCTTTACAGATCAAGAGGCAAAATTGAAATTACGTATCATTTAAAACGTAACCATTTGAAAATGTAAAAAAAATCTTAGCTCTTAGTTTGCAGGCAGTAAAAAAAAAGAGCCCCGCTGGTTCTGGGGCTGGTTTTGACCCATCGATCATCGCTCGCCAACCCCTGCTCTCTTCATAACAGGTGAGGCACTAAGTCCAGCAGGTACTCAAGGTGCGTGGATTTCACATCCCTTTCCTGGAGGGACGACTAACAAAGAATTTGTTAAAACCACCAAGGAAATTAATATGCATTTTGAGGAAAAAAGCTTTGAAGCTATGCAAATACCTGTTTCTCCTCAAATTTCTCCCACTAACTTCAGCATTTCTCAGTGGATATTTCCTGCAATAATTGTGACTGTTTTGGTCTAATGGTGATTTTTCTATTTCCTGAATTCCACCTACGTTTATTATTTGGAATTATTCTCTGAGGAAGATTTGTCCCATCTCCTCTTTGTATTTATTCATCCAATCACTTATTTATATTGGTATGGATTAATGGAGAAGAAGTGTATTTTTGAGGTTAGAATCCCATAGTGTTGTTATTTATTTTATGGCTCAAATGGTTCCACCTTTGTCCATTGAGAGCTCTTTCCAATTCTCCTTTGACCTTGTGACATGTCCCATCTTGGGGCGGGGCATTATCTCAATTTCTGCCACTACAAGATGCTCCAGGCTCATCTTGTATTTTCCTTGATTGAACCCTTAGAATCAGCCATTTATCCAAGAAACTGTGATTCTTTTACTTGGAGAATGGTATTTAGAAACCAAGATTTACAGGCTGGGTGTGTTCATCACTTTTGAGATGTAACTGCTCTGGAGACAGAGATGGGAAATATGTATAATGTATGCACGTGTATACATATATACATATACATGTGTATCTATGTATGTATGGTATATACATATGTATACACTAACATAGTATACGCTATATTTTAGATGCAAATCCTTTATCAAATAGATGTTTTGCGAATACTTTTCTCCCAGGTTGTGGTATTTTTTTTTTTTTTTAATTCTCTTAACAGTGTCTTTCAAAGACTAGAAACTTTGAATTTTAGTGAAGTCCATCTTATCAAAACTTTCTTTCATGGATTATGCTTTTTAGTATTGTATCTGAAACCTCATCATCAAACCAAAGGTAACCTACATTTTCTCCTATGGGTTCTTCTAGAAATTTTAGAGTTTTACATTGGGCATTTAGGTCTATGGTCCATTTTGAATTAATTTTTGTGTGTGAGTGTGAGGAAGATTAACCCTGAGCTAACATCTGCTGCCAATTTTCCTTTTTTTGCTTGAGGAAAATTGGCCCTGAGCTAGCATCCGTACCCATCTTCCTCTATTTTATATGTGGTATATATTTTATATCAAGACACAGCATGGCTTGGTAAGCAGTGTGTAGGTCCGAGCCCAGGATCCAAACTGGGGAACCCGGGGCCACCAAAGCTGAGCGCATGAACTTAACCACTATGCAACCAGGCCAGCCCTCATTTTGAGTTAATTTTTATGAAAGGTATAAGATCTGTATCCAGATTCATTATTTTCCAATGGATGCCAATTATTCCAGCAACTTTTGTTGAAAAGACTACCCTTTCGTGCCTCTGTTAAAGATCAGTCAATTCTATTCACGTGGGTCTCTTTCTGACCACTGCTTTCTGTTCCTTGAGCTATGTGTCTGTGCTTTCATCAACGCCATGTGTCCTGATTACTGCAGCTTTACAGTAAGACTCGAAATCGAGCACTGTGCGTCCTCCAATTTTGCTCCTCTTCCTGAGTCACATGGGCTGTTCCAGACCTTCAGCCTCTCCGTATACACTTTAAAAGAAATGTGTCAATATCTACGAAGTATTTGTTGCCCTGTTCCACGACTGTGGCCACACTTGAGGCAGTGCTAGGAGAGATGTGAGGAAAGGAAAAGGAGTAATTCATCTCACGCTCTCTGCCTAGCTGAGGCTCCTTTTCACGGTTCTGTGACCAGAACGATGGGTTCTCTTCAGCTTTTTTGTGCTCATGTGTGCTGTGCAGTGTAGCAACTCGGGCCATCCTGAAATCAGTGCCGGGAAGTAAAACGTGAGAAAACAACAGCAAGAAACTCACTCTGCAAGGGTCACTTTTCGTGGTTTGAATCCCCTTCCTCAGTGTGCCTGTTCTTGGTTACTTTTCGGACTCCTCAGGAAGCTGTTGTTTGTACTGTTTCTAGAGTTTTAATGTAAGCAGTGAGAGACAGTGGCTGTAACGGGTTTACTTTGTGAAGCTCTTTCCTTCTTAACTGAAGTCTTCTAAAATGTGATATAGAGTTATTTTAACACCCCAAGATCTACACCATTAGTATGCTAGGGATCTGCTTCCAGGGTTAAAAGTGATAAAGAAAATCTGATTAATGCAATTGAGTGCTAGCTGAGTTTTTTATTGCAAACAGTGAAAGAGAGCCATTAGCTGCCTGTACCTTTTCTGAGGGATACCAATATCCAGATCATGTCTGCTTAGGAAACCAGAAGAAAATACCCATGCCTAAATTTGTTTTCAAAGATGATCACTTGGTCGCTAGGCATTCCACTCAGCTAGCGATACAACGTGTAAACATCCTTAACATGTAAGACGCAGCTTGTTTACTGCCAAAATAGCTCTCAGTTTAAAATATCTCTTCAAAGGGACAAAATTGCCATGAAGATATGTAAAAGCTAATGTTATAAGAAAACAAAGTCAATGTGGAAACGTAGAGAAGGTCATTGGGTTTTGGCCTGGAAAAATGGATGCTCCCAATCCCCAAATTTGTGATGCTTACTTGTTGGCAACAGATCAATTACTGCTAGATATAGCCACACCCACAGACATACACACACACAATCATTCATAAAACCCATTCAATTCAACACATTTCTAAAGAAAATGTTAACAAAAAGCAGAATTTGGTGGAATGTGTACATAATTATTCCATACAACAGATGATAAAAAGCAATTAACCAACAGAGATAAATAAGCCAATAAAGAACAAGGGATCTTGCCTCGAGTTCCAGTTTCAAAGCTGGGGCTGGAAAGGGCGGATGGGAAAACAGAACAGACCTCGGCAAATCTAACACCAAGTGACTTAAGCTGTTTCTACCCCTGTGGATTCTCCTTAGCCCCCGGGCATAGATCCCCTAACCTCATGGAAAGCTATTGCAATGGCTGTGCTCTGGAGGCCAAATGACTAAAGAATTTAAATATTTTCTTGAGACACTTGAAACATACAAACATAGCACACACATATACCACACACAGTTTAAATCATCATTTCACAACAAAAATTAAAAATAAGCTGCCAGTCGTTAAGAAATAAATTTCTCACTTTCTTCTTTCTGAGATTTTAAATCTATATTTACTAAATTGTTTTATTTAAATAAGGCGTACCATCAAAAATATCAGATGAGTTTCAGGAAAATAGACCCTGACATCTGAGAGTGAGACTTGCCTGCCCTCTTCATCTAGACTTTGGAAAACTTTTCCTATGTTAACTCAAAGGGGCCCACTAATAAGCTTCCGCTTGAATGTGCTAATGAGGGTCAAGGACTGGCCCGCAAACTGAAACCCATAGAGAGTCAGGTCAGAGCTATGGTTTCAACTCTCTGCCCTTTTAAAGCCTTCTACTCAAGCTGCTCAAAAGAAAAATTATCTAATTCTCATTTTTCCTTTATTCAAAGAACTCATTATTCTAGCAATAAAATTTATAAATTGCATATTAGGTGTCTGGCACCAGAAATTCAATAACATCAGAAAGAATCTCTGGGCTCAGGGATCTAACAGGAGAGACAGATATGAAAAAATAATTAGACAATAATTATCTAATTATAGTAGTGAGAGGTCACCAGCAAAAGAATACATAATGGGAAAAGAAAATAGTGAACAGGGGACATAACCTAGCGCAGACGTCTGGGAAGTTTTCTTGAAGAAGTGACAGTTAAGTCAAGAACCAAAGGGTGTGTGGACATCATCCAGGTCAAGGGGTCGGGGAAGGTGAGCAGAACTCGCCAAGTGTGGAACATTGCTCATGGCACGGCAGCCAGCACGGGTGCATGTAAGAAAGCCAAAGGCTGGAAAGGCTTGGAGGACCGTATCCCGACTTGAAGGACACATGCATAAGAAAAATATTTACTTTTCTCATTCATTTATACTATTAATTTTTAAAAATGTTGACTGAGTAACTTCTATTTTCCAAGCCCTGTTCTGGATCCTCTATCACAGCTGTCCACGGACAGCCACGGTCCTGCTAGCAGGGAGTTCACATTCTGGTTCCAAGCTTTTCAGTGACAAAGTCCTGGACGGGTAGGGTTCCTGGCCAAGTAGAATCTTAAAATTAAAAGATATTTGTGTGAGGAGTACTGAATCAATCATAACGTATGCACATTATTTCAACATGCCTTTTGTCTCCCTCTTTCCACCCACCTCACTCCCGTTCCCTCCCCGACTCAGAGGGCAGCCATCTTCCATTCAATGAGTATCTTTTTGCTCGCAAGTGTTCTTGCAAAACGTACATTGTTATTTTGTCACGGCTGCTTTTCTGACATTATTTACTCTGGGTTACATTTACAGGTCTATCCAGGCAGCAAGATGTGCATCTCATCTTTAACTGAGGGCTAATCCCATGGTGTGCGTCCACCACATCTTACCTGTCCATCCTAGTGCCTGTCTTGTTATGAACCTGAGTGAGGATTTTGTTGGCATACGCAACCATGAATGGTGTTGCTGGTTCTGAGCATATTTATATAATTAGTTTGACCAAGTAACGATCGGCTGCTTATCAGAATCTTCATGTCAGTAGTTCTTGATTGATGATGGCTATAGCCCCAACATCCTTGTCAACACTTGGTATTACCAGCTTTTTCATTTTCTCTCTCTAATGCTGCACTCCCTCATTTTGTTCTTCATTGCTCTAATTCCTAATGACGTGACCTCTTCATATGCTCAGATGACTGGGATTCCTCTTAGTATATCATCTTCTCGTATCTTTGGACCATTTTCCTGTAGAATTGCTTTTTATTTCGCTTTGTTTTGCAGGAGCTTCTGTTTATTCTACCTAAAAATCTTTTGTTAGTTTTAGACACTGCGAATGTCTTCTATCACTCTTCTGTTAACTTTATCTGGGATGTCTTTATTCAACAGACAAAGATTCTTTTCTGTATTTTATATAACATCCCTCATTTCTTTGTTTTGTCTTACAGCTTGTGGTTTTAAGTTTTGTTTAAAGTCCTTTTCTTTCCCTAAATCACCAAGATATTATCCAACGTTGCTTCTATAACATTACAGTTGACTTTTCACACTTAGGGCTTTAATCCATCTGTTGTCACCCTTGTGATGGTATATAGGGATTCGTTTTGTTTGTTTTTTCTGTTTTCTCTTTAATGTGAGCTACTTTTCTGAACACCCTCTACTAAATAAAGCATCCATTCTCCACTGATTCATGTCATCTTCATTGTATGCTAAGTTTCCATACGCACACAGACCTATCTTTGAGCTCCAAGCTTGCTTCTGAATATTCAAAATGCACTCCGTGCAGCTTCCCTTTCCAGATGTTCAACTGTTGGTCAGCCACTACCTCCAGTACTGGGCACTGTGGGGCACGTTCTTATTATAAATGACCTTTGGTCCTGCCCCTCGGACAGACACTGAGCGAGTGGGCCTGGAGGGAGAGGAGTGCTCCTGGAAGCCATGTCTACACCGGAGGCCCAGCAGCAACTTAACTCCACCTGGGAGTGGTTTGATCATCTATCTTCCACTGAAGTTGTTCTCCCTGAAGCTAGATCCCCAGATGGCCCAGGACTCTGCTCAAACATCATCAAAAGGATGGACGCATGTCAGAGCAAAGTCAAAACGGGAAGAAACTAGAGTCTTAACCAATTGTGGTTCAAATATCTTCCTTTTGCAAATTTCATAAAAATGCATGAACACGTGATTAGGGTCCCTTTCCTAGCCCTGAAAGGAGCCGTGCCTTTGAAGGGCCTTGGTGCTTACAGTGAGATTCTTGGAGACCCTGCTGTGCCCACCACTCCACACAAACACCGCATGGCTGCTGTCCCTGTGCTGCCCACAATCATGGTGCTCTGGTCACAGGCCTCATCTGGCTCTCGGCACACGCTGGGCAGTGGCTGGTCCCGTCGTAACGATTTCACTCGCCATTCTCACACTTCTCCTTCTATCCCACTACTCCTTCTCAGTATCGACTGCTCTATCCTCTTAACATGGGGGTGCCTCTCGGCTCAATTCTTTTCTCTCATTGGAGAGACAGTTACATTGGCTCCCCAACAAATGTCCAGGCATGCGTCTTTAAATACCATCCTATTGTGATAACTCCTAAAGCTTTGTTTCCTGCCTGGGCCTGCCCCTGACTCCATGGTGCCACATCCAAGAATCTGAGTGATCTCTTCACTTGAAGACTGATCAGCATTTGGAACCTACCATGCCCCACATCAGATTCCTGTCTTTTGCCCCCAAACCTGTTACTCCTCTACGCTCTGTCCTCAGGACACAAAAGCCTCTACTTCCGGATGCAAAGGCCAAGAATGTTGGCATCTCCTTGCCTCCTCCCTTTCCACCAGCAAATCTTCCAACTCTTTAAAAACCACCCAGAATCCAGCTAATTCTCTCATGTCTCTGCTACAACCATGGTCTGTGTCTCCACAATGCCCTCGCCATGGACAGCTGCGCAGGTCTCCCTGCTTCCCTCTGGCTCCCTGGGGTCTACTTCCCAACCCCAGTAGAGGGACCCTGTTAGGACAAAAGTCAGACCAATCCCTCGTTTACGTGACTCCTCCAGCTTTCCAGCTTCCTCAGAGGAAGAGCCAAGATCCCCTTAGTGTGCTGCAAGGCCCTGCAACGTCTGTCCATATACCCATCCTCTCTCTGACTCTCCTCCGATCACTTTCTCCCTTGCCCACTTCATCCCAGGCACCTATTGTCTGTTTCCCTAAAATGTAGGTTCCATGGGGATGGAGGCCAGCGTTCGCCACTCCATGAGCAGCCGCCACCATGTCCTGCATATGGCAGCACTCATCTTCATGAAGCGAACGAGGGCAAAGCTCTGGTGCATCTGTGGCGCAGGGAAAGCACTCAATCGACGCTTCTTCATATTATTATTTTTATTTTTCCCATCATCATTGGCAAGAAAGAGATTTGAGAAGAGAAAGGAAAGAGTGCCATTGGCTCTGTAGGGGACTGCCTCCCTGCCTTCCTACCCTCCACACAGCGTGGAAATGATATGATATTAATAACCATTGTGCCTTTTCCACAAAGGAGATTCAGATGGGCGATGTGAAAAGAAAATTTTGAACTAAAGACTCCATGGGTGTCAAGCCACAGTTGCTTAGCCGGCTACTGACTAAATAATATGTTGGCCCTTAGGCAAATATCCAAACTAAAAATCCTCCAGCAGGGTGCCCTTGTGTTCCCAATCTCATCTTATCTCCAAAGAAGGAATGTTACAATTAGCAATTCAGAAACTCTTTTATGTCTTAGTAACCATGCATAAAAATTAATTCAAGCAAAACCTAATTTAGAATAATAATAACACGCTTTCCTAATGTTTCCTACATTAATCATGGTTCAGACAGTTACTATAGCAGCACTGTTGGAATTTATTGAAAATAATGTAATTCGCTGTAGTGTGAGTTCTCTTCTAAGAATGCTACTATTTGTTTAAGCAAGAGGGAACGAAATAAGGAAGTCTCTTCTGTTCCCTTTGAACTAAGCTGTGGTTCGATAGCGGACACAGACGAAAGTAATAAAGTGCTGTTTGCTCTGAGGGGAGGTGGTGGTGACCTCTGTTTTCCACGATTAGATTAATTTTAAATTTGTTCTCCCGGTCTCATCTTTTTGCTCAAACACAGGAAAAAAATATGGGATGATGGAGTGGAATGGAGAGGGAGGGAAATGCCACATATTGTGGGTGAGCCTCTCCTTTGTAGGGGCCAGAATGATGTCAGCCTCCCTTCTGTGCCTTGGGGTCTCCCAAGGATCCAAAGCCAGACTTTAAGATCACAGTGAAGGGTCAAGGTCGGATGTTGGGAAAAGTCTGCAAAGGGTAAACAGCAGGTGACTATGTAAGAGCTTCTTCCTGCGGCCAACGCAAAGCCCCTGGGTTCTGGTACGCACGGTAACAGCATCTGGACCCTGCTCCTCTGCTATCCAGGTGTTCTCCGGGCGGCCAGCTGTTTAGGATTTTCATCAAAGTTGCTGATACTTTTAGGGGTCCCAGGTGGTGGAACTTAGCGAGTCAGAGCGGTGAGACAGACCTGGGGTCAAATCTCAGCTGTGCCGCAGCCCAGCTGGCTCCTCTCCAGCAAACAACTTGACTTCTCAGCAGCTGTTTCTTCTAAGCAACAGAGCTTCTCAGTCGTAGCATGAGTGACGTTGCATGCTGGGTCATCCTCTGCTGTGGGGCTGGACTCTGCCCACTCGATGCAGGAGGCACTCCTACAGTTGGGACAACCAAAAATGTCTCCAGACATGGCCACGTGTCCCCAGGAGGACAGAATCACTCACAGTTGAGAACCCCTGGAGTATAGCACAGAGATAATCAGAGCAGCTCCTTGTGGAAATGAAGGGAAGCCAGCTGCCCTGAGGGACTGTGAGCCCAGGAGGGCAGACTACCTCCCACTCTATAGATTTGTGGAGGGAGCAAATTTAGGGAAAGCCCTCGGGCATTCCGTAAATGCTTTGATATGATTATTACAAAAGTTAATTAGAGAAAATTGATTTTTTTCCCCAAAAGTACTTAAACAACAAGATGTCTTCATTAATAAAATAAAGAAGCTTTGTCTCAGAACACTCACCGCCGTGTTCACAATAAAGGAAAGAACTTTGGTCCAGATGATATGGAGAGCTAGAGTGTGGTTTTTTCTTTTTTTTTGAGGAAGATTAACCCCGAGCTAACATCTGCTGCCAATCCTCCTCTTTTTTGCTGAGGAAGACTGGCCCTGAGCTAACATCCGTGCCCATCTTCCTCTATTTTGTATGTGGGACGCCTACCACAGCATGGCTTCACAAGCAGTGCCATGTCCACACCCGGGATCCAAACCGGCAAACCCCGGGCCGCCAAAGCGGAACGTGCACACTTAACTGCTGCGCCACTGGGCCGGGCCCCAGAGCTAGATTTTAAGTCAAACTTTCTCAATATAAGCCAGACAAATGAGGTTTACTCATTTCTAGCAAACACACGAGGATCAACAGCTTCTAAGAGTCCTTTTTCCACAAGATATTTTTTGTTTCACTTTTATGCTTATTTGGTAGATAGTTCTTTTCAATTTCTTGCACTTCCTTTTTCTTTTTGGTAAGTCCCAGGACAATTTCAAAGACAGAATTTGCATTCTCCAGTTCACTGAAGGCACATTTTTTTGGCCCAGCCAGGAAGCATATTTCAAATATTGACTGGTCACGTGCAAAAGCCAAATTTGATTTCTTCTTGGGTTATGTTACCGAAAACCCTCTGTCTTCACTTAATCCAAATGAGGTTGGAGTTCAGAAATGCTTTTAATATCAGGTATTTAAAAACCAATTATATCAGTGAATTTTTTAAGAATTAGATATTTTATTTTGAAATAATTGTCGATTCACATGCAGTTGTAAGAAATAACACAGATTCCTTGTAATCTTTGCGGAGTTTCTCACAATGGTAGCATCTTGCAAAACTATAACACAATCTCACAGCCAGGAGACCGACCTTGATTAAATGCCAGAGCACCCCCGTGGCCACGAGAATCCCTCACGTTGTCCTTTTATAGGCACACCATCTTTTCACTGCCGCTAATCCCTCATTAACCCCTGGCAACTGCTAATCTGATCTCCATTTGTGTAACTTTTTGTCATTTCAAAAAGCTTATATAAATAGGATGATTTCCTATGTACATTTGGGATTTTTTCTTCAGCGTAGTTCTCCGGCGGTGCAACTATGTTATTACGTATTCAATAGCTCATTACTTGTATTGCTAAACGGTATTCCATGTTTGTTTAACCATTCAGTTGTTAAAGCACATGTGGGTTTGTTCCAGTTTGGGGCTGTTGTGAATAAACCTGTTACGAACATTCACACACAGGATCTGTGTGAACATAAGTTCTTATTTCTCTGGGATAAATGCCCAATAGTGCAACTGCTGGGGCACATGCTAACTCCGTGTTTAGTTTGATAGAAAACTGCTGAGCGGCTTTTCAGAGTGACTCTATCACTGATATTCCCACCAGCAGCGCATGAGGGGGCCCATTTCTCTGCATTTGGCGTTGTCCCTATTTTTTAAATTAACCACTCTAATCGGTGTTTGCCGTATGCCGTTGGTGTGATCTTGTGGTGGTTTCAATTCGCAGTTTCCTAATGGCTGAGGATGTAAAATTCTTCCTCACGTGCTGTATGTTCTCTTTGCTGAAATGTCTCTTCATGACTTTTGCCGATTTTCTCATTGGGTTGTTTGGTTTTTTGCAGTTGAGTTATGAGAGTTCTTTGAACAATCTAGATACTAATCCTGTGTCAGCTATGTGGTTTGGACGTATTTTCCCAGCCTCTGAAATTTTCCTACTCTTTAAAGGGTCATTTCAGAGCAAAAGTTTTATTTTGATGAAGTTCAGTTCTCTCCTTTAAATGTTTTTGCGTCTGTCAGAAACCGGCCAGGCACGTCTGTGACGGTCTATTCCCGAGGTCTTGATTCTGTTCTATTGACCTATGGCAGATTTATAATACGTTTTGAAATCAAGGAGACTGATTCCTCCTACTTTATTGTTTTCAAAGTTGTTTTAGTTATTCTGTTCCCTTTGCCTTTCCACGTGAATTTTGGAATAATCTTGTCTAGAGCCACAAAAATCTCGCTATGGTTTTCACAGGAATTGTGCGAGGCCTGCCTGTTGTTAGGGAAGAATTGACCTCTCCACAATGTTGAGTCTTCCCACACGTGAACTCGACATACGTCTCCATTTAGTCAGATCTTTTCTGATTTATTTCAATAGTGTTTACCGTTTTCAGCGTGTGAGTCCTAGATGTGTATTGCTGCATTTATACCTAGTTATTTGCAAATGATATCGTCCCTTAATTTTGATGTCCAAGTGTGCATTGCTGGTATTGTATTTTGTATCATATATAGAAATAAAATTAATTTTTGTACGTTTATCACTTACCCTACAATCTCAATGAACTCGCTAATTAGTTTTAAGAGATTTTTTGTAGATTCCTTTGGGATTTTTTAAGTAAACAATCATGTTTTCTGCAAAAAGGGCAGTTTAATTTTTTTGTTTCATATCTGTATGTATTTTCTATTTTCTTTCTTGCCTTATCACATTGGGTACAACTTCAGCAATATGCTGAATAAGAGTGGTGAGAGCACATATGTTTGCCATGTTCCAAATATTAGGTAAAAAGCATTCAGTCTTTCACTACCAAGTATAATGTTTACTGTGGGTTTTTTTTAATAGATTATCATCTTCATGTTGAAGAAGTTTCCTTCTATTTCTATACTTTGGAGGGTTTTTTTTTAATCAGAATTGGGCGTCGAATTTTTCCCAATGTTTTTTCCGTGTCACCTGTTATTATAAGTGGTTTTTTCTCCTTTAGCCTGTCTATATGATAGATTACACGGAGTGATTTTCAAATGTTGAGCCAGTGTTGGGGTGCCTCCTTCTAGCCCGTTGAGGACAAAAGTCTAGCCTCCATCAGCCGTTGCTGGTGTGGGTAGAGGTGCCCTCAAAGGTTTTCGGTGGCCTGCAGCTGAGCAATTACTGTCTAAAGGTTTCCTGCCCGGCTAGCTTTCCACTTTCCTGAGCCTCTGGTTAGAGAGAGCAGACCTGGAGGGAGGATTTTGGTTTGCACCTGTTAGTGTTTCCAGGTTTCTGGCTTCTCGAGTGCCCCCAGTCTGGGATATATGAGACCCCAAAACAACCCAGAGAATCATTCATCACTATGTTGTTCTTGGCGGTCCCTGGGAGGTCTGCCTCTGCTCGCCACCTTTCAGGGTCTTCTGGTTTTTGATATACATATATAGACATAAATCTGTATCGAGAGAGAGAGGTCTTGGAGTTCTTACTGGACTCAGAGGAGGAATGGGAGCTGTGCACCGGCTCCATCTTCCCAGAAGCAGAAGTCTCACTACATCTTGTCACCTTCAGTGAGGCAATGCAGCCAGGCATGCTCCCTCCAAGGACCAGCTCAGCCGTGAGCTTGCAAGACACTTAACTCCCCTTAACCTCAGTTTTCCACATCAGTAAAAGGGGATTCTCGTAGAGCCTCGCTCTTGGAATCACGCATAGAGACAACCCACCTGGTACCAAGAATTAGGTCCATCGTGTTGGCCATGTTCATCACGACAGATTCTGTCAAACACAGGAAGCGGTTTCCCTCCGCTGAGTAAGTTGTTGTTTTCCTAAGTGCTCCTGGGCAAGAAAGTAAGAAGCATGGGGTGGGAGACGCTCATAGCCAGGAGGCCTGTTTTGTTCCTACTTGGTATCAGGACAATCAAGGTAGTGGATTCAAAGTGCAGTTGAGGACAGCAGCCACAGCATCGCCTAGTAAGAAATGCAGAAACTCAGGGTAGGGGAGGCACCCCAGGTCTGCTGCAGCAGCGTCTGCATTTTGACAAGATCCCCAAGCCTTTTGGTGTGCACAGTGTGTTTTGAAAAGCGCTGGTTTAGCGTTTCTAGGCGACTTTGGGGAGCGGAGCAGGATTGGAGCTCCCAGGGCTTCATGGCAGCCTCAGTCCTCCCTCAGAACGCAAGGCAGCTCGTGGGCGCATCTTTATTTTTGGCCACTGGGAAGGTGAAACAGCAGAAGCAGAGGCCAAGGAAACCCGGCACAGGCAGAAGTGGGAGAGGTAGCTATCTAGGCTAAGAGTTCTCCGTGAGTCATAGAAAGGAGGTTGAAGGCCAGGGTGCATCACCCTAGTTGACGAGGGCCAATTTCCCGGCAGTCTGTCTCTCGTCTGCTCTACCCCTGGAGTCCCCACTCCTCAGACTCAAGGACCGTCTGCATCCACTCTCGGTTCTACCTACTGCCTAAAGTGGGTTTGTTTGGCAGTGAGTACAGATCCATTTTCCACAGCGAAAGCTCACGAGTGACCGTTAGGGTCGCCCCATGTTTGCTCGTGGCTTTGATATGAGTGTGAGATAAGCGTGCACAGGAAGTGGCTGCTCCATTGAGGAGGCGGGAGCGTCCCTCTGAACAACGCCGTTGGCGTGGCAAACCCCAAAGACTGAGCATGGTGACCCAACGGGTCTGCCAACCTTGAGAACAGAGGTGGGAAAACAACCAAGGAGGCAGAGAATCCTCTCTGGCAAGCATCTTAAATAAATAAAACGGAACACAGTGCCCTCTGCCCCACTCCAGAGTGTGGCGGCTCGCGTCATCGTTCAGAAAGCCGAGCACAGACTCTGATGGTTGCAGGAGGCAGGCACGCCTATCGCTTTGAACAGAGAAGACGGCTGGGAACCACCCAGTGAGAAAGGAAATGTTCCTTCCTTCCTTTGTGTGAGGAGGTGTCTGAGGCTCATTAGACTGGAGAACAGCAAGCTCGGTGTGGCTGACAGTCAGAGGACCCCTGAGCCAGGCCTGATAAATGGTACCTCCGAGCTGATGGTGACGGTGGTGGCAGAGGGGAAAAAAGGGGTGTAGCCGACTTTCTTGCCTGGCTTAAAACCAGCCATCTATGCAAAGAATGGGATGCAGTGACTAGACACGTGTTAGCTTAAACATGAGGATGTGTTTTCCTTTGTTATAAGGAACGTCAATACCCTGGCTGTAAAATATGAAAATAAGACATGAAAGAAAGAGCATGAGCCGAGGAGAGGTCTTATAGTAAATACAACGTTGACATCCAGGAGATCCCCCAGATTTCCTGTTCCAGTTACTCACCAGGCCTTGCATCTGACGATTTTGTGCAACCAAATGCACCAGTGACTGACCGCACCCTCGGTAGCGCTAGGGTCCGGGCTCATGTTCCCTTCGTGTTGTTGAGAAGCAGGTGTCCAGTGAGCCTCCTTTGGTTTGCAAACTCCACCTGCCCAATAATGTCATATTTGCCTTGAATCATTTGGAAGTGTGAGCTGCAACTAAATTGGTCAATCAATTATTCATAACACAGAAAGTTAATATTGAGGGAAATAAATTGGAAGTGTATGGTTAAGGAAAGGAATCCCTGAGCTGGTGTGTCCCATGACTGCGCTCAATGTTGGGCTCTTTCAAAGGTTCTAAGTTCCAAAGGAAACAAAGAACATACACAACAAAGGAACTTGAACCGGGAGGAAGATCTAGGAGGAAGAAGAGGAAGCGCGTCTCAAAGCTCTCTCTTTCCTGGGCTTATGTCTTGAGCTGATTTTCCTGGTTGTCTCCAATCCCCAAAATGTAGGTGTTTCTAAATTAATGATTAAAGATGAAAATGCGGTGTGGGGAACTTCTCTAAACATTTTCCTCTGAAAGAGGAGGTGGGCTCCCTTTTGAAATGTATACATTTTCCAGTGGGAACTCTTTTTCTTTCCTTTCTCTTCTTTTTCTCTTTGAGGAGTGCCTCTTCCATTATTCTCCATGTTTGGGTTTGTGAGAAGAAACAGCTAATTGTGATGGAGTTCCGGTCATGCTCTTCCTTCTCCCGCGCTCTGGCCAAATGGCAGACATGTCAGGAAGCCTTCCTTACGACACCCTCGACACGGGCTGGTATACTTGTGAATTTGAGAGCAATTTATTCAGAATCTCGGGAAATGGCTTTTCTCCTCTCTGTGGCTTGGCAATCCATCCGCTTTCTCCCTCTCTGTTCTTACCATTGCTGTGTCTTCAGAGTATTAAAGAGATAGTATGACAACATTGCATGAATTATTTTCTGTGGCAAAAAAAAAAAAGCTATTTAACCAAGAGAAAAGAAAACATACAGGAATTTCCCGAACTCTGAAGGAAAATATGACGGTCTCAACTGACAGAGACGGAGGCGGGAGAAGGGGTGAGCCCACTCCTGGACAAGGCCCGTAAACCACCCTGGGTCCTTGCCCACTTCCAGAAGTGCTGGGGATGAAGCTGGGGCTTTGATCCGAAGGCTAAGCTTTCATCTGTGGCCTCACCCCAGGACACCACACACATGATTAGAAGCTGGAGTTTCCTCGAATGTTCCAGCTGTGCTGCGAATAGCTACCTCTTTGTACCTCAGCCTTATCTGAGCTATGGCCAAATGGAATAAACAAAAACTCTCTCAAGAAGTGTATTACCCACCTCACTCCCATTAGGGATGGCCACTATCAAAAAGATAGAAAATAGGTTTTGGTGAGGATCAAAGAAATTGGAACTCTCATGCACTGTTGGTGGGAATTGAAAATGGTGCAGCCACTATGGAAAGAAGTATGGAGGTTCCACAAAGGTTAAAAATAGAATTATCATATGATCCAGCCACCCCACTTCTGTATATACACCCAGAAGAAGTGAAAGAAGCTATTCAAAGAGGTGTCTGCACCCATGTTCATAGCAGCATTATTCGTAACAGCCACCAGGTGGAAGCAACGCAAGGGTCCACTGACAGATGAGTAGATAGAGAATGTGTTATATGCAATGGAATATTCTGCAGCCTTAAAAAAGAAGGGAATTCTGTCACATGCTACAACACGGACGAAGCTTGAGAACATTAGGCTCAGTGAAATAAGCTAGACACAAAAAGATAAATACTGTATGATTCCACTCATATGAAGTATGTAAAATCATCAAAATCATAGAAACGGAAAGTAGAATGGTGATTGCCAAGCACTGAGAGGAAGGTAAGGAGGGTTAGTGTTTAATGGGGACAGAGCTTCAGTGTTACAAGACGAAAAAGTTCTAGAGATCTGTTGCACAATGAGAATCTAGTGAACACTACTGAACAATATGGTTGAGATGGTGGGTTTAATTTCTGTGTTTTGTATCACAATAAAAAAAGTAGATCACAAGTTTTACAACATGATCTTTGTGCTCAGTCACACCTAGGTCCAAGTTCTGGCTCCCAGATATGTGAATGTGAGTGAATGTGGGCAAGCCAGCCTTTAAACCCTTTTCCCCATCCATTAAATGATGTAGTGCGAAATTTAGTCTGTCCAGCATCCTGTCCCTTTTCCTCTGATAGAAACACGCTTCTGGTTAAGAAACCACCACCCCAACTCCACGTGATCCTGACAGGCCATCGATGGAGGCTCCGAGCCACCATGCCCCAGTCTTAAGGGGAAGTGTGTGTTCCAGGCTGGTGGCGGCGTAATTCCCCTCCTAGCCACCTAGGATTCAGGAGCAGGCGTTTGCTACAATGCGTGGTCATCGCCTTCCTTGGCATTTTACACTGGAATCTGGGAGAGAGAAGTCCTCTATCCTCTGGAATCAGAGCAAACTGGAGAATGTAGGCCTGGAGCTAACTGCAAAACAAAGTCGACAAATGTGGGTCAGCTGAGCCAGAGACAACAGGGAGGCCCAGCCCGGGTGGTGGAGACATCCTAGGCAGCCAATCGGCAGAGCCCCCTCTTTGCATTTTGGTTCTTCTTGTTGATGTTGTGGTTGTTCTGCTTTGTTTTGTTTTGTCGGAGTTAGTTTACAATGGGATTCTGTCATTTGTAATCAAAGGATCCCTCCCCAACAAGATAAGGCTCTGGTGGAAATCAAGTGAAAAACTTCAGGAGAAATTTTTAGCACCAAGCAAGTACATGTTATTTGGTTATTCTAATTTTTGCTTTGTCATTGAACTAAATTTTGTTAGAAAAAGCGGTAATTGGGGAATTGAGAAGAAAGAAAGCAATGAAAGTGGAACCAGAGGAGATGTTTCTGTATTGCAGAATTAAATAACTGGGGAGAAAAAGAAGCAATTAAAATCTGGGCTATGGTAGAGAAAAGGCTCTACAGTGTGGGCAGGGGAGGTGAGCCCGATCCGGGCCTCCCGCTGGGATGTGCTAAGTTCTGGCAGGTTCGACCATGGGCATCAAAGATCTGGAAAAGCAGCCCTCATCTTCATTGGCCCTTGTTAATGTTCTCCTGAGCAGAGAAAAGCATCACTCGAAAACACCCACTTCTTTGCTCTGTCTCCTGCCTCTCCTCTCTGGCCCATCGGCCTCCACAGCCTCCATGACCCCACGGGATGGTCTGCAGCTTCTGCCAATCGGAAGAGGAAAAGAAAGTGGCGAGAAGCCACTCTCATGCTTTCTCTGGAACTCCCTTTCTCGTGACACGCATGTTTTCATATTTACACTGTATAGATATATCTCTCTATAGATTTCACAGAGCTGTTCAGCATGCTTTTAATTTGTGTATAAATGAGATCACACCGCATATTCTTCTGCTGCTTGCTTTCGTCATTCATCATGATGTTCTCAAGACTGATCCATGTTGCCACATGCGGTTTAAGTCTGTCCGTTTTAATTGCTCCTTGCTATTTCATTGCGTGAGCATGCTACAATTTAGTCCCCATTCTCTGGTTGATGAACTCCCCCCCCAATATTTTGTCATCACAAACAATGCACAATGAGCATTCTGTTATTGTCTCCTTTGCACGTGTGGACAAGTTCCTCCTGGCTAGAGAACCCAGGAGTGGAGTGTCTGAGTCACAGATGTGCACGATCTCACCTTCAGTAGACGAGGATGACGAGCCCTCTACAGCGTGGCGCACAGTTCGACTCCAAGCTGATGGTACGAGAGGTTTTCTCGCTCTTCAACCTCACGAGGATTTGATGTCATCGGACTCAATAATTTATTTTATAAATTAGGTGGGTAGGAAATGTGATCTATTTATTATTTTAATTGTTTTAATTTACTTCTGACTGATTACTTATGGGTTTGAACATCTTTTTACATCTCTATTGGTCATCTGGAAATTTGTACACTTTAATCACTTTATGTTGGGTTGTTTTATATATTCTGGATATTATTCAGTTTTTTCTGCATGTACACTGAAATCAAGACCTTCTGTCAGTTTGGGCTTGCCTTTTATTTTGCTTATTATTATTGTTTTCCTTTTTTTTTTGCACACAAGTTTTATGTTTTAATTTCTCCATCTTTTACACTATATAATGTGATTTTTTTCATCTTGTTTAAGAAATTTTTCCCTACCCCCAAGGACAAAAGCATCCCATTTGCAACAACATGGATGGACCCTGAGGGTATGATGTTAAGCAAAATAAGCCACAGAAAGACAAACCCTGGATAATTTCACTCATATGTGGAAGATAAACCCACAAACAAAGAGAACAGACTAGAGGTTACCAGAGGGGAAGGCGGCTGAGGGGTGGGCAAAAGGGGTAAAGGGGCATATATATGTAATGATATAAAAATTAGATAAAATTAGATAAAAATTAGACTAGTGGTCGTGAGCATGATGCAGTCTATACATAAACTGATAAATAATCATGTACACCTGAAATTACACAATGCTATAAACCATTACGATCTCAATAAAATAATTGAAAAAATGTATTTCTGTATATTTTCCTCTAATAATTTAAAGTTTCTTCCCCATAATTAGGTCTTCAATCCACCTGAACTTATTTCAGTGTAGAACGTGAGGTAGGGATCACAGACGTCTGTTCACATGTGCAACCAGTTGTCCCAGAGCCACTCATTGAATAGTCTCTCCCTGCCTCTGACTTGTGCTGCCACCACCGTCCTCCTTCAAACTTCTGTAAAGATAAGCATCACTTTCCAGACCATGTCTGGATGCGGATTTATACTTTCCATCCAGCTCAGGACTGGCTCTGAGGGTTTGTTTCTTAGACGGGAGATAAAACGGCAGGTGTTTGCTGATCATCCCAGATATGGGACTAGATCGAAGAGGCAGGAAAGAAAGTGCATAATTACATTAACAATATTCTCATGCAGCCAAGAGGAGATGGGAGCCCACGCCAGGTCTTTCCAGAGCTGGAGTTAGAGAGGCGGGCTCGTGGTGGGAAGATGACGCAGTTCCCGTCTGTCCACTTCTACTTTTTCCTTGAGAAAGAAACAAGGTCATCAGTTTTAAGCACAGAGAGGGTTTTGGAAATTGGAAGAGAGATAGCAGCAGTCATGAAGAAAGTGGTAGTTTTGAATAATGGTGTTGCCCTCACCCAAGAGTTGTGAGCCTTACGTTTTTCATACCCACTTAGAATCACAGAGCTGGCAGAAATCCTGAGGCTTCTGCCGTCTATGCCAAGTCACCTGATCATTCACAGAGTTTCTTCATTCAGCCAAATTCTTGGTTGACCCATCAGTGACCCTTTGTGGAATCCCATTCACGGGTCTAAAACCTCCCTGATGTTCACGACTTGATCTTTTTTTTTTTCTTTTTCATGTAAACCAAGTGGGGTTAGCAGATGGTGGTGGCTTTCTGACATCCTTGGCCATCAAGATGCAGTTGTACTTTTCTCAGAAATACAGAAAGCGATACGGACCAAACACCTGCGCCTCTTCAGGGATCACGTGGTCTCGGCAGAAGGTCTGTCTTCCATGCAGCTCTTACCGGAACAGGAAGAACAAGCCAATCTTTGCTACTTGTGTCCAGGAGATAAGAAATCATGGTAGGGCCCCTATTTCTGTGCTTATACAGTGACGACAGTGTTCCCGGCCCCTCCTCCCTTCGTTAGAGTCCCCAGGTCGTGCCCATGGAGCTTGGTGTTGGGTGACCAGAAAGCCCTCTGTGTCTGCCCTACAACTAGGTGCTAGGTAGGCTCAGAATCACACTTTCGGGGCCGCAATCATGGCCGAGTGCTTAAGGTCACATGCTCCTCTTCAGCGGCCCAGGGTTCACCAGTTCGGATCGTGGGTGCGGACCTAGCACCAGTCATCAAGCCATGCTGTGGCGCCATCTCACAGAGAAGAAGTAGAATGACTTACGACGAGGATATATAGCTATGTGCTGGGGCTTTGGGGAGGGGAAAAAAAATGAAGAAGATTGGCAACAGATGTTAACTCAGGGCCGATCTTCCTCATCAAAAAAGAAAACCCAAAACCACAGGAATTGTCAGGAGAATGGAGTTTAAAAAATAAAAGCATCGCACTTTGGCAGGCAGCCGAGAAGCAGTGGAGACAATATTGAGGGCTGCTCAGCCTGGAGAGGAAATTAAGGGCCAATGTCATCTCTGAGTGGTCTTGGGCTCTGAAACTCCCTTTCATCAGCATTAACAGAATCAGCATAGGTTTGGCCCAGAATGCCGTCTTCCTTAGCTGTTGTATGTCTTAAAAGACCCAAATAATTCCAGCAGACCTCACGGATTTCAGCACAGTGAGATTCAGTGCTGGTAACGGCCCAAATCAAACGAGGTCTATTCCTTCTCAGATGGTGACTTTGGAGCCCTGCCCCTTCCACTGAGCCTAAAACAAACAGTCACTTACGGCTTCACGGGTCGGCAGGCTTGGGTCTGGAATACACCCGGCCCTCAGGATAAGAGTTTCCGCTCACTGTGAGAGAAAGTTACGTGCACGGTAGCCAGCTCCCTTCTGTGATCACGTGCCGTATGTTTCAAGTTCTGGCAAATGCTGCGTTAAAGGTGACACGTTTGTTATCACACCTTTACGTACATGCTAAAGAAATATTTTGCTGCTCCTCAGTCTTCAAAATAACTGCCTTTCAGATGTTTGCTAAAAAGGTGAATAATCTGAGATTTATTCTGAGCATGATATGCAACAATTTTGTCTCATCTGCCAAATCGTCACTTTCTGTTGACAAACTATAATCAGCCTTCAGAATAAATAAGGGCACACCTGGAACAATGAAGTGGAATGCAAAGCCTCAATTTCCCACAGCTAGTGGGGAATAAAGCCCCTCTCAGGTACGAATAGGTAAACAGCAGGGCCATTTCCATCGATATTTTTAGCTCAGAGGAACTGGAAAAATTTCCGTGCAAGACAGCCACCCTTCTCTTTCATTTCCCACCTGCATTTGTGAGCACCTTTTCCATTAGTGGTGAAGAAAAAACATTAATAAATAACTATGTTTCTACAATCTATATGTAAAGTTCTGAAGTCCTCAAAGCTCGCTTACAGTGCGCACCATCAGAGAAACGTAAGCATGAGAAGGAACGGAATAACAGCCGCACTGTCCGATGGAGACCAGGAGCAGAGCCAGTTATGTGGACAAAGAGCAAGTGGAGGGGACTGGGAGATTCGAAGATGCTGCTGCCCTGCTCTATTTAGCTTTGAGCCAAAATGCAGGCTGGACCTAGGGGGAACTCCTTGCTGCTATTCTCCATCTTTCCCTTCCTTTGGGTCATTCTGATTAAGACCAAATCCTCTCTGAAGAAGCTCATCTTCCAGGACCTGCCATTCTCATAGGAATTTATCAAGGATTGCAAGCGCTCTGCAAATCATCACGGTTTAAAGACGCTAACGTTGAATCAGGTGAGCCCTGCAGCTGGAAATGTCGCTTCCGTTCCCTTGCTCTGTGGAGCCTGGTAGGGCAAGTGGGGACGTTATGCAACATTGCTGGAAAATTGGACCATATTCAGATTTAACAATAGTGTCACAGCAGGGTTGAACTGACAAATGCGCAAAAATCCCTCTGCCCAATTCACGGTGCACGGTAGGTGCTTCGTGACACAGTAGGTGTCACACTCAGTGCCATTTGCCATTTCTCCATGTGCAAGAGGCCATCAGATTTGGGAGGATTTATTTCTCCAGAAAACACTGCCTTCCTTTCCAAAGCAAGACCTCAAATCAGGATAGACCACTTCCATGCTCGTCAAAGTGACCATCGGCAGGCCCTTTTATGCATTTATTCTGTAACATACACAAGTTTTGTTTCCAAGAAGGAAAGGTCACTTGCACATAAACACATAAACAGTTTATGTTCAGCATATAATGGAATGAAGGATACAGTCAAGAGGAAGATGGACTTCTCGCTGCCGCTTCCCTGAGAGGTAACGAGAAGCATTAAAAATGCATTGGGCCCTGATAGGTTGAATTCATTTTAGCTGGCATAAATAGGACAGATGAGCTATTCAAATGTCTGAAGAGCCCCATATAATGAAATATTGATCATTTTCTCATGGCTCCAGCAGGAGGGGCCGATAATTTGTTTTCTCTTTGCATTGGTACTTTGTGGCACCGATCATGAATTATGTATTGCAAGCTCATATCTTGGACCTAGTTTTGTTTACCCATCCAGTCCAAAGTCTCATTTATCAAAGTTCAGAGGGGGAAAAGATATAGTTTTAAAATCATAATCTTTAATGAGTTGATAATGTACATTATCGATATGTGCATTCTATGAATATTGGCAATTAAGAACCTACTTTTAAAAGTCATCAAGGATTACTCAATTGTAATAACTGTTTATTAGTAATACGTTTTGTTTTTAAAATCAGAAGTATATGGAGACTGGCTGCTCTTACCATTTACCTTTAAAATAAAATGTGGAGAGTTTAACCCAACTCAGCTGGGGTTGAGCTGTGGGCAAACCCCCACTGGAGAAAAATTCAGCACCCCTTCCTTTGGAGAAGACTGTTGGTGTGGATTTCATTTCATCAAGTTTCTTTAGAAATACAAATTTGGCAGGTTTTTCTTTTACTTCAAACTAAAGAAAACTCGTCCTCAGATGATCGATGCTCCAGATCTCCAAGATGTAATCTGTGGATGTGCTTGGATTTTTGTTATTTTCCTCTCTGGAGAACTTTGAGGCTCCTTCTCGGACACTCTGAATTTTCAATTCACGTAACAGTGAATTCCCCAGTAAAAGGATTGAAATCTGCCCAAGGCACCGTATTCTCTGCTGCTCTGCTGGCTCCCTTCTGCAGATGTCCTCCTCGAATTCTCCAGGCACCCCTCAGAGGTTCCCTCAGGGGTCCTGTCCCCTCAGCCGTGTGCGCTTCACATTGGGGTCCTGTATTGACAGCAGGTCACAAGTCATGCATGTATTCAGCTTTGGGACTTGCCTTCCACGCTGAGGGGAGAAGACTTAGATGTTGCTGTAATGGCCTCTTTCGACTGCACAGGTATCATGTAGAACTCGACATGGCCAACAGGGCACAATGCCAACTTCCCAGTCAGCTCTCCTCCTAGCAATTATTCTGGAAAGAAACACCAGCGTTTACCTGAAAGCATAAGAAATAGCTTTCTCTCACCATTCATGCCTACACCCACCTACAATCTACCAATTACTGAGAACTTCAGATTTTCTCCTCCTGGGAATCCCTTGAATGCATCCTCTTTTTCTGCATGCCACTGTCACTGCCAGGCCACCTCACTCCTCGTGGCCCCCTTCGTCTCCAACGTCAACCACTGCACAGAGCCTTATTGAGATCCTTGCATCATTCTTGGCTCCTCCAACCCATTCTCGATCCTAACCAGATCTTCTTTCACAAAGGTCGATCTGACAAAGACATTGCCCTATAATTCCCCTTAATGGCTTCCCAATGTTTGAAATCCTTGCTGTGGCATGCAGGCCTGCCTGTCCACCTGTCCTGGGCTCATGTGACACTCTCCTTTGTGGACATACTCCTCTTCCTCCAACTCCTCCAACAGGCCATGTGAATGCGATCCCTTCTGCCAGACACGCTATTCCCTGGACTCTTCCATCCCACTCGCCCTTCACATCCCAGCATAGCCCTCACCTCCTCAGTGAGGTAAGTCTCCTCACAAACACTTAGCATCCCCTGTCCTAAGCTTCTAGAGGTCCCTGAACACTCTGAATGACATTTCTCCCACCTGATCAATATTGATTCTCCCCTCTTCATTGGAAATTCCATGACGTCAGGAACAGAGCCTGGCCTGCTCAGAGCTGGATTGTCCATCCCTGAATTGTCCAGAGCAATGCCTGCAACCTGCTCAGGGCACTTTCGACAAATGTAATAAATATACTCACTTTAAACTGACCTCTGCCTCTTCCAGCACTTGTGAAACATCCTGGAAAGACTCTAAATGGGCATAAACACCTTATTAGACTTCTGTTAAAATTCTATTCTTGGCCCAAATGTTTTAAAGGACTTAAAATCCACCAAGAATGATTTTTCTCCAAAGAATTATATAAACAACAGGTCATCAGTTGAAGAGAGAGTGAGCACACAATAAAGAGAAGAATAAAAGATGTTTTCTCACCTAGCACTAGCCTACAGATATTTAGAGAAATATACTAATTTACAAACAGGGCGCACCAAGGGTGGTCGAAACTGCAGCAAAGACCCCTGATGTCAGCTCTCAGCCGTCACGTTAGCATCCCTCCAAAGTCCTTGAGTGAAACCATTTTGAATGATTTCCATTCAGCTTGCTGAAATCTTTTAAGTCTTCAGCCTGAAAATGCTCCCAGGCTCCTCCTTCACACAGAGGTGTAGAGTTTGTCTCATGATTTTGTGGCTCGTTGTCTACCTGGGTGCTCTCTGGTTGAGTAGTATTTTATCATCTCTGTTCAGAGTCAGTAGCTTGCCCCATCATCTGATGCTAAGGGGTCAACACTGGGAATCCACGGGGCAGCCTGCAGGGAGACCCTCAACACCATGAGTTCCAGAAGGGCCAAGTGTGGGGGTAGGGGGACAGGTTGCAGCAAAGGGAATATTCTAGGCAAACAGTCTGATGCATAAGGAAGTGAAGACCTTTGGAGGAAGTGAAGTGCAGGAGAGAAGAGAGAGCCCAAGAGCCCACTGGGAGAGTCACCTGGAGATGCAGGCGAGGACCAGAGCCTGCAGAGCCCAAGGCCATAGAAAGACATTGAGGTTTTATACTGAGATCAATGGGGCCCATGAAGAGTGTGAGTAAAAAGAGTAACAGGATTGCAGATATGTTTCAAAAAGATGATTTTGATCAAAATATGAAGAAAGGACTTTGATAAATGAGAATAAGTGAGTGACAACCAGTGCAGAGGCCCTTGCCATCATTTACAAAATGTTAGGATGTTAAGATGTTGGACTAGGGAGGTGGTATGGTAATCGAGGTGTAAGAAAACAGCCCATTCGGTCTGAGATGGCCCAAGCAGGGATGACAAGGATAATAAAATCATCACCATCGTCATCCATAGCTAATATTTCTTGAGTGCTCACCCAGTGCCAGGCACTATTCCACATTCTAGATGATTTCCAGATTTCTAGTTTTCACACATAAGTGCATAGCAATAGCAGGACTGTGTGGGGAGGGAAAATATTGGGGGTGGACATTAAGCTTGGTTGGGGGACATTAATGAATATACCGGGCTACTGGTGAATATTTCAGAGTCATTGGTGTATGGAGGGAAGTTGAATCTATGAGTAGGAGAGATGCAGATGATGATCCTGGCCTCAGAGATGCATCGTGTGTCATAACAAGGAGCCATGTGGCATCATAAGAGGGGTACGGTGGCCTTGAACGAGGAGAAAGTTGGAGTCAGACCACCCTGGCTCAAATCCCAGGCCTCCTACTAACTTTTCTATGTGACCTTGGAGAGCCTATGTCCCTTTTCTGAGCCAAAGACATTTTCTATCTGTGAAATGAGAGAGGCATTGTCACAGCACGAGCACCTGCTGACATGAAGTCTTCCGGAGGACTTTCTACACGTTAAATTGTTTCAATCCCCCGCTAACTCTGAGCACTAGGTATTAATATCCCCAATATACAGATGAGGAAACCAAGGCTCAAGACTGGACTGGAGCAGAAACTTAAATTAAGTCTGTTGCCAACTGAAGCCCCCGCTTTCAGCCCCTATGTCATCCTCTCTCAGTGATTCAGCTGAAGGAAGGTAGGACCCAACAACGCACACGGAACGACACTGCCTCCATGGGAACCCCTACTGTGTAGGGCTGCTGAGAGGTTTAGAGATAACAATGCCGAGCGCCGAGCCTGGTATACAGTGGGTGTCTCACAACTGAAAATGGTCGTCGTCATTACCAAAATCAAGGGTTTTAAAGACAAGCCTGGTCAAATGCAGTGGTTTAATGGAGAGGGCTGAATCAGGACAGGAATTCATCATTCCCTATATTGGTGGGAAAAGTCAGGATGGAATAAGTGTTTTCAGCAGACAAGATCTTTCCAAATGGAAGTTTTCAGCAGCCAGAGCGTCCTGTTCCTGTGGTCCAGAATCCAGTCTCAACATAGAGGAAAGGAGGATGTGGGGGTGACCCTAGAGACCAGCCTGCATGGGGCACACTCTCTGGACAGTCAGCACTAAACGCAGAGGGTTCTGCCTGTCGATGTGAATGTGGATATTCTGGCCGTCATAATAGAAAAAGGACTTCCAGGCCTTGAAAAGATGCAGGCCAGATGAAAACAACCCATGCCTCACGGGAAGCTTACCTTTGCAAGAAAGATGGCTTGTTAATAAAAAGTGCAAGTTGGTCTTTCCTTCTATTTGTGGAACCAAATCCACCCCGTCCTTCCGTAATAACTGGGGCAAACTCCTCCCATCCCCAAGATGCTCAAACAGAAAAGTGACCTTTTTCCTCCCCCAGGTCACCGGCTCCCCTGTGGGGGGTGCCTTTTGTGGAGTATCATTACCTTCCAACTCAGAAGCAGCCAGCAGTGAGTTCTCTGGGCTCAGCCAGGCTAGCCTGGGCACAAAGTTGGGCGAAAGAGACTTTCAGCTCTTCATTCCCTTCTCCTGGAATGACAGGACGATCAGAGGCCACATTTGTGTCAGAAGGTCGAGCGTCTGTTTTTCATTATTGAGATAAGAAGCTTAGTTACCCGTGGAGAAGCTCCCAAGTCAGTCATCACAATGTGGGTTTTTTTTCATGTTTTACTCGGGCCATGTGGGAGAAGATGAAAGTTGGAGATGGCTGTTTGACATCTTGATAGAAGGACTGAATGCACATACTCGTGTCATTTCTGTCTTGTTTATGTAAACTGTAAGTGCACAACCGTTAATAAGACATGTAACAAATGAATGGCTGACAAAGAACATGGTTCGTTTGTTGTAAGACAAGAGGCAAACTCCTACTTTCGCTTAAACTGGAGCTCTAAAAGAACCTCATGTCTTTTGTTCTTTCTTTATAAAGGGGTTTACATCAGGTGGGGGAGGGGCTCTCAGCTGTTTATTTAAAAATCAAAGTGTGTCCTTTAAAGGAAAACACGTACCATCCCATTCTTTGACTCGAAGTTGAGAGCTAGGTCTCCAAGGCAGGGAGTTTTGTGACAACCTGCTGCCCTATGACACATCCCTCCCTTGTCACCTGCTCTCTTAGTGAGCTTTCCAGGATGATCCCTTGTGAGAGGGCAAACGTCGACTGGTATTCAGCCAGAGGCCCAGCAGATGGCACTGTTCCCTCTGGCTGGTACCAGACCAGAAGAGGGGTACCTGGGTGGGAGGGAAGCTGACTTCCGGGGGTCCACCAGGGATGGGGCGGCCCTGGCTCAGCCAGGAGAAGGAGGGAGGCGTGCAGACTGCAGCCGAGCAGAGAGCTGGGGCGTAGGATCCACTCGCTGCCATGGTTCTGGCAGGTGGGACAACTTGACGGTATCTGGCTTATATTGCCAAAAAATAAGATCAGAAATTTTGCCCAAGGGCAAACAGAGAAGTTTCAGCAAAGCCTTTATTTAAGTCTGTGATGTTCTGGAAGATCATGCAGAGTACAAATTATGAATGGAGCCCACCTCTTACACTGACTGTGCAGATTGAATGAGACAGCATCCCAGGAAAACGCAGATGGCAGCCACCTAACAACCGCGCTTGCCTCATTCCTGTCATTGTTATGATTATTACATCCCTTCATGCAAATGCCACTTGATTTGTCACCAGGGGCCAGTCTGTAATTGGCACGGGGTCCCAGATATTTATGACATAGTCTCTCATTTCAGGAAACATGCAAATGATTTTTGGAAAAGACAAGGAAACATAACAAAAGTATCAAAATGACACAAAGAGGGTGTGAATAAATACCAAAGGAAGGATGCCAGCAAGATTCCCACAGGGGCAAGGGCAGGGGGCTGGGTGAGGCAAAGTGAGGAATGTGTGTGTGGGGGGGATTCACCTAAAATGCGAGGAGAGGAATAATACACTGGCAAGGACAAAGTGGTGAGGGCAAGCCAAGGGGAGGTAGGTGGAACAGCACTTTGGACCTGGTCAAGGGGAATTTGAACCACCCCAGGACTATGAGTTCTTCGGGGCAGGAGACTCCTCATGAACCAGGGCATCCCCAGCGCCATCCTGTGTAGGCTTGAAAGAAATACAACTGCCCTCATCTAGACTGTGTCCCCATCTTTCAGATCATTTCTAAGTCCACCAGAGAAGGCCAATTTCTCCACAGTGTCGCACCAATCCTGCTGGAGAGGAAGAGGCAGGGAGGGAGGGTCCCATTCCACAAGTGGGAAAGGGGCTCATCTCAGGATGGACCACAGTAGGGGCAGAGTTGAGGGTGCAACCCAGGAGCCTCTTCTCTGCCTGCACCTCTCCTGGTGAGCCACTTTACGCTTAATTCTCTTGTAGGAGGGCTTGGCTCGGGAATGAGGAGATGTGTAGACAGGCAGGATGGGAAACAGGAAATAGCCAGGGAGAGGATGCGGTCATGCAGGGCAGGCTGGCCATAGGTGAGAGCAGCCAGATGGGGCAGAAGACAGACACTGGGGAGGTACAAACAAGGTACAAGTGGACTCTGGTCACCGACTGGTGCAGAGTCAAAGATGCAAAGTTCAAAGTTCAAAGATGACTCAACCAGGCCCTTCATGGTGGCATCTGCTCATTAAGACCTACTTATTGCTTAGATTTCATCCCCAAACGCTGGCCTCTAAAGGCAGAGAGGCAGGCGATGATGATGCACCTTGTGGTTCTGCCACTTATAGAGATGACTGTGTGTACTGTTGTGTTTCAGATGCCAGCACATCCTGGACTGTTACAGCTCTGTTTTTCTCATTGGCCTCCTCATCCCCAGGCCTCCTCCAGCTGCATTCTTCAGACACCCCAGATCTGGAGTGTGCCTCGCTGAATCAGGGCAGCACACGACTTCTGTTGCCTAGAGCGCCGGAGGTCCACAGTGTGGAGAAGGGCATTGTCAGCCAGAAGAGAAACAGACTTTCTGAGTCCCTACCTGAGGTCCCATCCCAAGGCAGCCAACGCCCACTCTTTCCTGTTACCCTGAGGGTAAGAGCCTTCCTTCAAAAGAGAAATATTTTAAAAATAGCATTTGTAGGTAGAATCTTCAGGCTGTGAGGAAACAAGGACCATCTCCAACAGGGCTTCGTTTTACTTTTGCAAGAGCTGAGCCCAGAGTGGGCTCTCACAGCTCACTGCACGTTGAAAACGTTTGTTCCCAAACGCTGTACTGAAGTCATTTTAATTCTAAACAACTGAATTTAAAGCTATTAGTTTAAAAATAGCTTATATTAAAAAAAAACTAAGGTGGTACTCCCCAGTGCTATGAAGGTTGCAATGAAATGAGTTTACTCCTTTGTGTTAAACATAGAATAAGCCCTTTGGAAAGAAATGGATGCTTCCGACCAACGACTCTCAAGATTACTAAAACCTCTGATGCGGAAATCGCACTCCTTGATATTTATGCTCAATAAATAATTCAACAGAACAACATAAAATATATTTACACAAAATTATTAATGGCAGCATTGTCTTTAAAAATAAAAATTGTAAGCAACTGAAATTATTAGGGGAATACCTTCAGAAATAATACCAGTCAAAATGAGAGAATGTTGCCGACGATTATGAAAACTATAAAAAATAAAAAACGTAAGATGGCGCGCCTATGGTGACTGCAGCTCTGAAGAGCGTGCACCTGCGCTTTGCAGTAGAGTCAGAACTGGAAGCAACAAGGGTTCAGGAGCCGAGGCTGCATTCAACGCATTGTGCTCCGTCAGTCAGAAGGGCGAGCGGGCGACCTTAGGAAAGAAGGGCCATATTGACTGGGGAATAGTTTTACCACATTTCACTAATGAAATAAAACAGGCCACAAAACAGCCTTGTAAGATGTGCGCACACACACACAAACACAGCATACTACTAACTCCCAGGGACAAGGGGTGTTAATATGTTGTTGAGCACTTTTCTTTTTTTCTCATGTGTGTGTTCTTTTCTGTGTTCCATCATCCCTGAGTCAAGCCTAGGATTGCAAAAATCTTATAAAATATAAACTGCCATGAGAAAATTTTGATAGCTATTTACCCTTTAAAATATGTGTGCACAGATTGGAAATGAAAATATTTGTGCTAACAGAATTTTTTTTAAATTGGGAATAGATTTAATATTGCTTTTTAACTTATATTTTTAGTTAAACATAAAAAATGGATTATATACATTTTCTTCCCTCTTAAAAAAAAGCCTTCCTAGGAGTTCAGATTATGCATAAACAGTATATGTGTGTACACGTGAAATGCAGATAATTTTATCTGAATTAATGTAGTTAGCAAGCTTCTTTCACAAACAGCTATCACACCATAGTGAAAACATTTAGAGCATAAACAGCATAAATAAGCAAAATGAAAAAAATATTACTGTACTGTTTACCAACAGATCTATAATTACAAAATAAATTAACCATGAAATGAAACACTGAGTTTTCTGCAATATTGTTATGAGAGATTGTGTGTGTGTGTGTGTTTCAAATTTATTCTGGAAAAGCTTAACGTGAAATATTGTAAAGAGCATTAAGATTTTTTTTAACATGTCAGCATGTATCAGTGCTATTCAGAGATGCACATTTTCATTTGCAAAGTCAAGGTTGCAAACCATGCAGTCAATTTGAAGAAGAGGCTGGGAGCGCACGAAAGGGAAGATTTCCAGGAATGGAAAGTCTCAGCTGTCTGCAGATGACAGATCTAGGTTTGAAGAGCAATGCTTTCTTTATTTTCCTGTGAAGCCAGAACCCTGAAACTGGCTCCATGGAAACAAGAAGACAGGCTGACCTGCTCCCCTTTCAAACAGAGAGTTCCAGCATCCAGCCAACTGACATCAAGATGGACTTAGAGGGGCGGATGCCTTTGGGTGAGTTCGGATGACGTGGAGCAAAGGTGTCTCACCAGAGCTCTCTAGGTGCCGGGACAGCCTGCACACACCTCCATCAGTGTGGGAGTGGGCAGTCTGCCCCAGCAGCAAACTGTGTGCTTAGGATAGAAATGTCCCCACGGAAAAATGTCGCTCCTGGTTCTTTGCTTCTAGGAAGGAAGTACACAAAGACAAAATTTCATGGGAAACAAAATCCAGACTCCTCTGAAAACTTAGAACGCATGCCACACAATCTATCAGTTAATTTTCTTCAGTTGTCAGCCTTTTTTCCCTCTTCGCTTACTTAGGTTTCACTTTTTATTTGGTGTTAAGCTTTTGGCTTTAGTATGGATGTGCTTTTTATTGTACACAGAATGTGCATGAAACCCGATTGCACACACTGTTGGAAAGAGAGTCAATCAGTGAGAGATGCTCTTATTTACCCAGGAGGCAGGAAGCCCACACCTGCGGCTCGCCCCCTAGGAAGCCCCATCCCTTTCAGAAGGGTGTTGAAGGAGCTCGCTGCAGACAAGCAGAAGCCTGCGGGGAAACAGCAACATCATCATCATCGCTGTTTCTTAACTGCTCCTCCCCGCCAGGCCCTGAGCTAAGTGCTCTGCGAACATGATCTTATTTAATTCTCCCGAAAGCTCAGAGGAGGAGGTAATCTCCGGCACTCACCCTCTTATCCGACTCTATAGGAAACAGTTGCAAGTGCGTTAATTGGAAGAGTCAGCTAAAAGGAGAACTCATTAAAAATTACACAATCCAAAAATATTTACTTTAACTTGGAACAGGCAAATGCACATTTATTAGCCAATCATTTGAAATTAAAACCAAAGTCTTTTCTTCAAGTATGGTACTCCTGATTATGGTTCTTAAGTGGTTTTCTTCCATAAACCTCTAGCCACCATTGTAATGCACCTTAATGTTGTAACTTCCAGCTTTTTTATAGTAGAGAAATGACTTAAAATCACATGCAAATCAACAAGAGTGCACAATCCTTCTTCTTAACGGCATGGACCCCCATCCTTGACAGCTTTTGCTTCCATGCCTGACTTGACAGCACTTTCTCCTTGGCAACTCACTTTTCAAAACATTTAACATAGTTTTCATAAAAACAACCCATTCTTACACTCTCATTTCATTGGCTCACCCAGTATTTAGTCAAATTACATAATTACAATAAAATGTACAATTGCACAAATTGATTTGGGAAAACAAAAACGAATCTCATTGAACAGATGCTTTTGCTTGAAACAGCAGAAGTGCCTGGGCAGCCAGAGTGTGGGCTTCGGGCTCCGGGCATTCAGGTGTGCACAGGCCTCTGGCCACGTGTGTACAGAGAGGAGAGTGTGGTCACCTGGTAAATCAGTTCAGTGAAGAGCAGCTTCACGGAGGCATCTCAGTTTACTGCTTCTCTGTCGACTGCATCTCTGTTTTTCAAGTGCATCTTCATATACGATCAGCATCACTGGGGGTGAAACCTAAAGAACCCAAAGCCCACTGGTATCCACTCCACTAGGCTTGCTGCGTGCTGGCCATTGCTCATCTTGCATTTATTCCAGGTTACCTGAATCGTCCCTCCAACTGCATGGTCAGTTCTTGCGGCCCCATTTCTCTCATCACCACACCATGAAGAGCATCTTTGGGGGCAGTAAGAGATTCTGAATAACAAATTCCGGCCTCTCATTTGTTGCCTCAGCCTGATCCTTATCTATGGGCTAAACTATGTCCCCCCCAAATTCCTATGTTGAAGCACTGACCCCCAGGGCCTCAGAATGTGACTGTATTTGGAGAGAGGGCCTTTAAAGAGGTGATCAAGTTAAATGAGGCCATTAGGGTGGCCCCTAGGCCAACTGAACTGGTGTCCTTGTAAGAAGACGCAGATAGGGCACACAGACACCAAGGATGGGAAAGGCCATGTGAGGGCATAGTGAGCTGACAGCCATCTGGATAGGAAGGAGAGAGACCCCAGAGGAAATCAGACCTACCAACACCTTGATCTTGGACTTCCAGCCTCCAGACTGTGAGAAAGTAAATTTTTTTCTTGTAGCCCTCAAACTATGACATTTTGATACGGTGGCCCAAGCAGCCTCATACACGCTTCTGACCTGCATTCAAACCAGGCCTCTGGGGCTCTCCCCTGGATTCCAGAGCCCCATCTCCCAGCTGAATTTGAGAAACAAGGTTGCTGAGAAAATAGCCCTCAGGAGCTCCTCAGTGAGAGTCATCTGCAGATTCCTAGGCTCCACCCTGACCTCCTGACCTCTGGGAGAGATGTTCAGGGACAGCCACTGCTGAGAAGCTTCCTGGGTGATTGCTGTGAACATGAAGTGTGAGAACTGAATCAACATCCTCAACACCTGCTCATTCTGCTTCCAGCTGGTCC
The DNA here is from genome assembly GCF_037783145.1 of Equus przewalskii. Lineage (NCBI taxonomy): Eukaryota > Metazoa > Chordata > Mammalia > Perissodactyla > Equidae > Equus > Equus przewalskii. The sequence continues at coordinate 46,892,407 of NC_091851.1, forward strand.
CTGGAGGTGGATCCATCAGCTGCATGGACCTCAGTCGCCGTTTCCAGGGAGCCGCTGGGAGCTGTCTGTTAACGGCAGCACTCACCTGTCTAAGGAAACTAAAGCTGCACTAATAAAGTGTTTTTGGGACCTGAAGTGCCCCCACTAATTCCACTTAGTGACAATAGTGAAGGAGGCACAAACATGATGGTTACAATCTTGGCTGGAGTGGGTCTCAGCTGCACTTGGACATCATTTCTGAGACTTACCAGCCAGGTGACCTTTGAGAGCTTTGTAACTTTTCTCAGTCTCATTTTTCTAATTAAAAAAAAAGATAATATCAACCTGATGGAAGATTGAAAACGTAACACATGGAAAGCACCTAGCAGAATGCCTGGCACTTAAAAGATGCCTGATAAATAACAGACGTGATTAGAATGTATATCACAAAAATACAGTGATGGCCACAGTTGACACTGGCTTAAGGAGAATAGCGTAAAATACAAATAGTTTACGAATAAACCCCAGTATACATAAGAAATCTTTTTGATAACAGTAACTGCGAATCTGTAGAGAAAATCTGGAACAAAGGCTAACAGGGGACAAATTCAGCACATCTGCATTTTCACCAAAAATATCCTGCGTGGAGTTGAAGGTAAAGGCAGGGAACCGTTAGACAACTTAGAAAGTAGGAGGAATACATGTCTGCTTAGGCTATCACAAGACATCTCAGAGCAGATGAACCCTCTCCCTGGGAGCAACTGGAAATGCTGGAGGCAAGTTTATAAAAGGAAGGGATGGAGAGAGAGAGGGAAGGAGGGAGGGAGGGAGGGAGGAGATAGAGAAGGAAGGAAAGGAGGAAGGAAGGAGGAGAAAACTCTTTGAAGGCAACAGAGAGCAACCAAGACAACCAAGTCTCAAAACATGAAGAAGGTGGGAAGTGCCCTGGAGGGAGCCCCGCACTGGCCTCTGTTGCTTCCTTGGAGTATTTGCTAGCATGGTTTGGGGAAATCGTGGGCGCAGTGGCCTGGGACCGCAGCCTCATCGGGTTGGGGAGTAGAGGCTGAGGTTTGATGTTTCCAAGTCAGCTGAAACTCAAGGGGCTAAGACTCTGGAGAAGAAGGAACCACGGAGAAGTGAGCCTGGAGAATTCAGCACACAATTTTCCCTCAAGACGTTTACCAGTTTCTTCTAGACACGTGAGCTGACATAACTGGAAGACAAACAGAAAGCAGCAGTTGAGAAGCTAAGGAACTGGCAGAGTTTCTGATGGTCTCACAGCTCTGGGAAGACAGAGGTGGAAGGGCAGGTTCCCCATGGTTCGGAGAACCTGCTAAACTGTACCAAGCTCATACATAAGACATATATGTGGCATGTCTACATGTGTATATGCGATATGTGCATATATGTACACACACACACAGAGGCAGACCAAGGCCCAAGTAATTTGTCTGGTCAAGATGCAGCAAACCACTTGTGGATTTAGGCAACTTGTTACTTATACAACAGAGGGAAGATTAGCCTGCGGTCTCCATCCCACACACCAAAATATATGCCACCAAGAGAGGAAGGGCCAGAGATTGCAAAGGGAGTGTGAGATATCCCAATGCTGCTGAAAACTAAGCTAAAAATCAATACAAACAGATAACTAGAAAATGCCCAAATATTTGGAAAAAACCCACAATTTTTCCAAATAATTCCAATAAGTCATGGGTTCTAGAAGATATCACAATGGAAATTATAAAATATTTTGACCTGAATAATAATGAAAATACAGCATACCAAATCTGAAATGCAACAGAAGCCATGTATAGAGGAAAATTTGTAGCCTTAGATAGATGTATTAGAGAAGACAAAAGACTGAAAATTAAGAATTTAAGTTTCTATCTGAAGAAGCTGGAAAAAATACCCCACCAACTTCACGTAAGATAGAAAAAGAAAAAGTGAAAATAGGAGTCACTACCAATGGAACAGAAACAAGTTAGAGAAAATCGAAAGAGTCAAAAGCTGGTTATTTGAAAAGAATAATAAAACTGATGTATCGTTACTGGTTCAAGAAAAAGTAGGTTAATCAGAATTGAAGAATGGAACATCATTAGGACATCCATAGACTTTAATAAAGACGGCAAGAGTGTTTGAACGACTTCTTGATAATAAATTTGAAAATGTATGTAAAAAAATCCTTAAAAACACAACTTATCAAAATTGATGCAAGAAGAAATAGAAAATCCACGTAGTCCTTAATGTATTAAATAAATACATCTACAATTTAAAACCCTCCCTATAAGAACACTTCAGAACCAATGCCTTTATGAGTTAATTCCTCCAAATATTTAAGGGAGAAATAGCACCAGTCATAGACAAATTCTTCATAATTCATCACGAGCCAGTGTAAACTGGGTACAAAACCTGACAAGAACGTTGCAACAAAGGAAAATCACAGACCAAGGAAAATTAGTTAATTTCATGGGCATAAAGACAACATTCTGAACAAATCATTAGCTGACTAAATCTATAATTTATTTAAGGAATAAAAAGATTGACTTTACACTCAAAAATCAATTACTGGAAGAATAAGGTGATAAGGTTATCATCTCAATAGATGCAAAAAAACTCATTCAAAAAAATTCATCACTCTTTCATAATGAAAACTTCAGTGAACTAGGAAAAGAAGTGAACTTCCTGAATCTGATAAAGGGTATCTTACAAAACGACATAAAAGTCATACTTGGTGGTGAAATACTAAAATCAGGAACAAGGTGAGAACATCCATTAATGTCATTACTACTCACGTTTCACGTTGCATTGAAGTTTCCATTGGTGCAATAATGTAACAGTATAAATTGATACAATGACTTTGAAAACTGTTTGGAAGTATCTACGAAAGTTGAACAAAGGCATGGCGTTCTGAGTCCTAACCACCATAAATAAGTGTTTGTACAGAAATAATGCCAAGTCAGAATTGCAGTCAAAAACTGGAAACAATGTCAGTAACTGTCACAGTGAAGTTCACACAGTGCAAAGCATTCGTATCATACAATTCTACAGAGCAGGGTCAACAAGCTTCCTCTCTAAATGGCCACATAGTCAATATTTTAGGTTTTGTGAACCAAGAGGCAAAACCAAGGACAATAGAGGTACTAAAATAATCACTTAATGATATAAAAAACATTCTTAGCTCACGGGCTGTACAGAAACAGGTGTTGGTCCAGATGTGGTCCCTGGGTGGCAGTTTGCCAAGGCTTGCTACAAAGTAATGACACACACACACACATACAGCATGGATACATTCCACAGCATGATCTGGATGGGAAGATGCCACATGCAAAAGGGGGCCGTATGACTCCAGGTAGCTGAAGCTCAAAGCAGGCAGCACATGCCTCTGGTGATAGAATAGGAAGAGGGGCCACTTTGAGGGGTCGGCGATTATCAGGGGCACAAGATAGGCTTCCAGGGTGACAAAAATAGCTTCTACTCTGATCTGAGAGGTGGTTACACCGGTGTATTCATTTGTACAAATTCATCAAAGGGTAAATACAAAGTTCGTGCATTTTACTGCGTGCATATTTAACTTCAATTTAAAGGTTCACCAAAGAAATTACAGATGAATATTTTTTAGTTTGTTGATTAGGAGCAGACTTCCTAAGCCCAGAAGAAAAGAAAGAAATTACAAAGGAAAAGACCCCTCTGTTCTGTTACCAGGCGACCGTCACGGAGACGTAATCAAAGGGTCTCACCAGGCCTTCTCTAAACAGATGATTATTCCAACGCCAAATAAAGCAGCAAAGATTGGAAGCAAATTAAATGTCCTAAAACTTGAGCATTAGCAAACAAATTGTGGTATATACGTATGCTAAGATATAATGCTTTTATTCGAAACAACGTTATTAAGAAGATTGAACCATATGGGAAAATTCCTAACTGTAACATTAAGTAAAAGAACCGGTATATAAACAAAAACACACACACAGAGGTGCACACGCACACACACACAAAAACACCAAAATGTCGATGATGATTATTTCTGAGTTATAGAATTCAAGATAATCTCTCTTTGCTTTTTCTTTTTAAACTCCCCTGTGTTTTTTCCCTAATTTCTGCAATTATATTGCATCAAAAATCAGGAAAAATAAAAATATTTTTAAAAAGACTAGATTAGGATGAAGAAAACTTCTAAAATTATTTTTACGATGCATGGGCTTTATGTTGGGAAATAAGTCATCTTTTCATAACCTGAAAGAAGTATGCAACCATCCTAAGTTCTTTTTACAGAAATGAATTTTGAAAATAAACTTTAAACAGCGTTGCATACAGAGCAACACTGCTTATCACCATCCCACGACAGGACAACAAATGTGAGCTGAGAATATCAGTACAGACATTTATGGTGAATATGATAATTCTGCCGACAGAGTTTATGATAGATATCCTTTCAATAGATATTCACTCAGCACCTATTCTGTGCCTGGCACTTACAGGCAGCAGGTGTGCAGGGTGAATAAAAGCAGATACTCGGGCTCCAGAGGATGGTACAGACTAGCGGGGACTATAAACGTCATCTGATACTCACATAAATAAAAATAAAACTCTTACTCTGATACATGCTGCAAATGAGAAGAAAATAGTTCTGAGAGAATAACAGGCTTCCAGTCATTTACCTAAATCCGCAAAGCCGCCTTTCAAGTGCCACATGCACCTGCCGCCTTTGCAGTAAATCTGACGCATGTGTTTACAACTGGCCAATTCCGTATTTCTATTGTGTTGGGTTGGGGGATGGCCTTGATCACTTATGCTTTAGAACCATTGGAATCCAGACCAGCACTCTGCACCCTTTACTAGAGGAAAATGAGGCCCAGGGCCAGAATTCAAGTAACTATCTCCTCCTGCGTGGGCGGGGTCACCAGGGTTAAGGCACTGGGCAGAGGAAGTTGATGGCATTAAAACCCAGTGTCGGAGGACAGCCAGGCCAACCAACAGTTATTGACACCAATTCTGGGTCAAGTAAGTAAACAGATATATACGTTTGATTTCATTAATTCATTAGTTACAAAATGCCAGGCATAGTGCCAATGCATTTGCTCCCTATGGATCTCACAGGATAGAGGGACAGGACTTCAAGAGCCAGTGTGATGGCCATGATGAGTAGGTAAGAGTGTGTGTCTACATTGTAGGGACACCTGGAGAGCCACTCCTGTGTGGCTGGCAGAGCCAGGTCAGAGCCGAGGGGCCGTGGGGTGGCCCCATCAGTCACCACTCCCCGAGCATACTGGACGCATGCCATGAAGCCCTGAAACCAGGCTTGGCCACAGTCCCCTGGGTTTCAGGGAAGGACAGTTAATTGTGTCCTATTGTCAGAAGTTTGTGGCATAGCTTCAAGGAGAAAGAACTCTGAGTAGCAAGGAGCTTCAGACACCGGTGGAGGTGGTGAAGAAGTTGAGAGCCCATCCCTCACCAGGACAGAGCACAGGGACGGGAGAGGTGGGTGTGGACTCCATGGATGTCATGCTTTCTTAGGGGCCTGGACTGGCCCCAGTCACAGGTACACTTGCTCACACCAAGGTGAGGGTTGCAGCGAGAGACACGGCCTCGCTAGGCATCTCCTCCTGACTTTCTCTGCCATTTGCAAGAGAACTTTCATCGCCCTCTCCCTGCAGGGGCCCAGAGTGCTTTCTTTAATCAGGTCGTCTTTTGTGACTTTAGGTAGACCACGCAGGCCATCAGCCTGCACTGCATGTCCAGGTGCGTGTGACTCTATCGTCCCATGAAGCAGGGCGAGAGAGAGCCCCAGGATGGGTTGCCTTGGTTAGATAACTTCCATGCCAGCGATTCTGGACCTCGGCGTGAACTGAAAAGGAAGTCTGCGACATGCCACATTCCCGGGATTCATCCCCTTTGGTAACAGAGAACAGAAGGTGACAAAATTGGAGGTAAATTATTCAGTTTCTTCTCTCGGCCTTGGAGAGGAATTCTGTGCTCCTGGGAGCTCACTGCATTTGTCCTGGATCACTCGCCCGAGGCTGCCACCTCAGGCTGACTGACAGCCGTCTGACAGAGCCCTGATCTGGAGGAACAGGCGGCACTGAGCCTGTGTCGACAAGCGGACTTTGATTCCGACTCAGCTAATGTATTCTGAGCCTCCTCCAGGTGTCAGGCCGGTGAGCGTTCTGGCAGGCTTATGGAACCTGTGATCCTGCAGCGGGGAGAGGGGGGACGAGTGGGAAGGCCGCAGGTTTGCGCCAGCATAGCCAGTGCTATTTGCCAAGGAATCAGATGGGGATGCCCCTGAAAGTGTGGGCTCGGGAAACCCATAAAACCCATAAATGTCAGCTTAATAGGGTAGCTTCCAACCCTCTGAGAGGCTGGCTGCTGAGTTAACCATGACGAGGTGGTTTTCCCTGGTTCATGGAGATGGACGTACAGGCCTTCTCCAGAACAGCTTCCCGCTGGGGAAACTGGTGGGCAGGTAGGGGTGCAGCCCATCACATATGGGGCATATTCCATCCCCATGAGAACGGACACAGATCGAGGGTGGAGTGGGGAGAGGCAGAATCTCCAAATGAGGGGTTGGGCAGGTGGAAGGGAGGTGAGGGGAGATCAACAATGACCACGTGGCTGAGCTCAGAGCCCTCTATTAGGGAGCAACCCTAGTCACGGTTTATGGGGCCCTGTGGGAAATTGGAATGAGGGGATAGGAAAGAGACTGATTGTGTGTTTATGTGCATCTGTGTGTGTGTCCTGACAGCAGGTGGGTTCTTCTTGCCCCTCCAAATGGACTTAAAATTGGCTTACCTCAACTTCTGTACCCAACGGACGCCCGTGCCCAGCGCTGGACTCTGCAGAGCCTGATGGCACCAGGGCCCACGGGCAGCTCCATCCTCTGTTATCAGCTCAAGGTCCTGCAGGGATGTCCTCCCCTAAGAGGCCCTGAGGGGAAACAGCCCCACACTCAGTCTCTCTCTCTCTCTCTCTCTCTCACACACACACACACACACGCAATGTTTGTGAGGCACCAGACTCCCTGGAAGTGGTGAGCGGAGGCAGGTTACATACAGAAAATAAATAACTTAAATGGTATTACTTTGAATATTCCACTTTGCTGTTGTCAAGAGACCACTGCAGGGCGGCCAGCGCTGGGCGCCATGAGGAGGAAGACGTCTGCGTTGTCCTCAGGCCCAGGGACTCCTCAGGTACTGGCAACAACCAAGAGCGAGGGGCGGGGGCGGGAGAGAGAGACAGGAATCTCTTCAGCCGTATCTGGTCTCGGCCTTAGGACAATTGCAAGAGACAGAGCCCCCTGAGGTCTCAGGGACTCCAGCTGAAGGCCTGGCTTGCTCAGAAGCTGCCTGAACACACAGGGGTCCTTAAATAAAACGTCTCCAACTCTGACCAGTGCGCCCTTAGCATCTGCGCGTTGAACACTAAACTTCCGGTGGGGGGCTCACCACGCGGGCATCTTCCTGTCTCTCCATCACCCACGGATTCTTCAGATGGCGAGCTCATCTCAGCCTGAAAACAGGAAGACATGGCCAGTGAAGACAGTACCTTCCTAGAGAACAAAACTCCCACCACGAGTCTCCACCTCTCTTCTGGTGACTTTATCGTCTCCTGTGCTGAAGACAAGGACACACACTCCTCTGTCAGGGACCAAGAGGCCTCCTGGGATTTGTAAGCACCCAGGTTCAGAGAGCAGGGGTGAAAAGTCTGTCCTAGTTAAGATGTTGAAATTGCTGCCGAGATCCTCATTTGGGAGATTCTGTTACGTAAAAACTGCTGAATTCAATGGAAGGCGGAAACAGACTCGGGACGCTTGAATGATGCTGCAGACTCTCAGACCAACTGTCATTGCACTCGTGCGTGGACAAGCAGAAGAAACGCAGAGCCCTCTGCCTCGGAGGGTACCAGTGGGGAGGCCACGTTTCTCTGTACTCATCCTAAGACGCTGACGGCAGCCCAGGAGGGCCAGGAGGCTCCTGACAAGCACAGTTCGCAGGCTGCTGCTACGTGAGCCTTGTTTTTAAAAATATTCCATTTTTTCCCTGTGTGACCTCTGCATAAAAACATAAAGGTCCTTGTGGTTAACCTGCAGGCCTTTCTGCTGGTCCTGGCTTTGTGTCTTGTTCACTCCAGCCACAGTCAGGAGCTCATTTTCTCTAGAGGGGTCGCTATAGAAACCTCAGGAAAAAGTAACTCAGAAGGATTTTCAGAGCATGGTGAGTCACTTTATTTTCCCCCCTCAACTGGGCTCTTGTATTTTCCGAATAGCCCTTGAGTAAAAGCCCCAATTTGTTTCCTTAGGAAGAATAGCTTCCAGAGACAGAAGTGGAATGCGAATCTGATGGACAGAATGGCAAGGCTCCAGGTGGCTCCACCTACCTGAAAGTTTCCCCCCTGGGCCTCTTAGAGACCCTCAACATCCCTCTTAGCTTTGCCCATCCTCACCACCGCACCTGACAAAAAACAAATGTAGATCCAGGCAAAATACCCTGAGTTTGTTGCCACGTTCACAGAAAACAGGGCTTTTGAAGGACAGGTGAGCTTGTCAGGAGCAGCTGTAGAGGACAGGGCTGTCCTAGACAGAGGACAGCCAACCTGGAGACGAGCATCAAAAAGTCACTGGATGCTTGGTGGAAGAGAAGTCTCTGGAAAACCAATAAGATCAACGTCCATGACAGCCATGCTCCCTATGTGTCGAGTACTGTGCTGGTGCTTGGCGTTTATTAACGCGTCTAATTGCACTTTTAGCTACATGTCAGTACTCTCACAGCATCTCAATTGTCTAGATAAGGAAACTAAGGCCTGGAGAGATTCTTGACCTTGGCCAAGGTCACAGCCAGGAAGGTTGAGCCAGGTGCACTTGACATCAAAGCCCAGGGTCACACAATCATAGGGCCTCTGAAGGCGAGCAGAGCATACGCAGCATTTACAATAAATTTTGTCAACCTCAAATTATGCAAAGCAACGGTGAGTTACGGATCGCACAGGGCGGCTCTGCAGTAAAGTGTTCCGTGCCATTGTCGAACCAGGTGTTCTGAAGTTTGGTCTGAAAAACACGAGCGACATAAAACTGTGCCTTCGACCAGTCATGACTGAATCCAAGAAACTCAGTGCTAACAGCAGGGAGCAGAAGGGCTGCATGTAATCTGAGGTCCTAGAGACGTCGTTTCAGACATTTTAGCCTATGTGTCTCCCACTCTATTATGACAGCTTTATTCTTTTGAGGCTTGAAGACATTCTGGTCTAAATCTTCCCTATAAAATTATAAATGTCCCATAGAAGGACCCCAGTTTATGTCCCTACAGTTAATAAGATCGGTTAAATCTTTTAGGGAGAAGGACAAACCCAGACACTCATATGTCATTGGTGTGTCCTCAGTGGATACAGCAATCATCCTTGAGGCAGCCTTCATCCTGCTCCTCGTGTAACCCACTGAAGTGTTGTCTTCGGTGGGCCCCGAGCAAAGGCTCAGAGCCATTTGGCTACCTTCTTTCTGAGGGCATGTGTTAGTTTCCTGTGGCTGCTGTAACAAATTACCGCAAACCTAGTGGCTTAAGCAATGCAAGTTTATCACCTCTCAGTTTTGGAGGTCCAAAGTCTGAAACGGGCCTCAGCGGACTAAGACCCAGCCTTCAGCAGGGCTGTGTTCCTCTGGACACTCTAGACAAGAGTCCATTTCCTGACGTTTTCAAGCTCTAGAAGTGCCCTGGCATTCCTTGGCTCATGGCCTCTTCCTCCATCTTCAAAGCCAGCAAGGATGGGCTGAGTCCTTCTCACACCACGTCACCTAACCTCTTCTCTGTCTCCTTCTTGCAAGGACACTTGTGATGACTTTGGACCCACCTGGATAATCCAGTGTCATCTCCTATCTCAAGGTTCTTAACTTTGTCACATCTGAGGTTCCCTGTTGCCACACAAGATAACATACTCACAGGTTCTCCAGATGAGGGTGAGGACATCCTCGGGAGTCCATTATCCTGCCTACCACAGAGTGTTTTATAATTGTGTGTGCATGTGTGTCTATGTGTGTGATATCGAGGCAGTCAAAGCTGACATTCTTGACCCTCTGCTTGTTTATTACTAGGGTTTTTATAATTTTGGATTTAGTTGATCTCCTGGTACTGGACATTGAGAAAAATTCTTGTGTTCTGAATCACAAACGTTGGGCCAACAAGTTGGGAGACGCCAGCCCAGAAGGAGACTTCCAGCTTCTTATTAGCTGGATGCTGATACATTCCCATAGCAAAGGCCTGAGAGATCACTGGATGGCATCAGCTGTGAATTCAATGTGAGACCTGCATTTGCAGACTTAAATCTCCAATTAACTTTACTAGATTAAGACTCTGCTATTGCTTATTACAGAGGGGGGCTAAACCTGGAGAGGGCGGTAAGAACTTTCCCAGCATTTGTTTTAGGAGATGTGCCCGAGATATTGTATTAAAGACCCCTGTGTCATGTGGGCATTGGCTGAGGTCAGAGCATCTCCTAGATTCTAAACCCAATATGGTGGACTCCCGTCCTTAGGAGGCCATCTTGGAGATCCAGCCAGACCAATGGAGGCCATTCTGGTTCTTCTAAAATCACCCTGACATTTAGCAAGAACTAGCAAGGATAGAACATAGAATTGGCCCAGGGAGCCAACAGGAGGGAGGCAGAAGGATAGTGGAGGAAGAGAGAAAGGAAGGTAGTTGCATGGGGGAGACCTCCATTCATTAATTGTGCCAAGACCCCATCCTGGTAAATCTATCAGGGTGCACCCAGCACCTGAGCAGCCCCCAGCTTAGTCTTCTCTCTGGGAAGCAGACAGCAGCGTCTAGGAGGCTCTCCGCTCCCTTTGGTTGTTGGTAAGTTGATTGACACGATTCTTCTAAGCTCTTGGTTCTTCAACAACCTGTCATTCTAGGCCTAGGCTCTGCATTGTTTGGGGAAGATGCTCGGTGCATCTCTGCACACTTCATCCAGCCAGCCAACCCCTTATTCACTCAACAAACACTTATTGAATAACTTCTAGAGACAGAAATTTTGCCAGTTGCCATGGAAATAAATATACACAACAGTCACAGCTCTCCAGGCCCTTGGGGCGATTTCCACTCCTGATCTCATTGAACGTCTCTCTCTTTTGTATTTTCATGACACTTATTTGTGACTTAAGGAGTTTCTTTTGTGCTCATTTCCCACAATTGTTTGGGGTATTGTATTGCTTTTACAGTTAAGCATATTCTTTAATGTTTCCGGTTAGAATGATTGTTTAGATCATTGTGGACTGAGGCAAACAGTAATAAAAGAGTTTCTGGCCCTCGTTCTTTTTAAAACTTTCTTCCTTATAAGAATGCATTGTCGTAGTCTCAAAGGCTTAAATAAAAACCATTTTATGTGGTTAGAAAATTCACATTTAAATCTTAAAATGGAGGTTGTTAATAACCCCAAGGCCTTGAGGATACCGTAGAAATAGATTGTTTAATTATAAGACGATGAAGAGGAGAGAAGAAGAGCTTGTTTTCTTCAGGGTAATCATCCAAAAGATTTTACCAGGCCATAGATTCCTACAAGTTCCACAATGAAATAGTAAAAATATTGCTGATTCAATACAAATTCCAATCAACCAATATCCAACTGCATAATTTCACTAAAATACTTGTTTAAAACAACTCTTTAGCAATAGGAATTCTGATATGCAATTTGTGTCCAGCTGGTCCAGTTTGAACCTACAACCGTCTGTGCAAGGTGCTGGGGGCTGCTGGTGTGGGCACCACAGACAGGAATGAGCAGGTGGTGTTGACTCCAGTATACAAGATCTCTAGAAGGATGTCTGAATTATTTGGCATCAGCAAGCCTGGCTGGAAGCTAAAGGATCCATTTATACCTTCCCCCCTCAATTTTAGAAGTAAGATCTGTGCACAACAAGATGTGACAGCTTCTAATCTTCACAATTACTTTTCTAAAACCAACAGTGTTCTCCACTTTCATCATATATACATTTTTCACTGTTTCTGAAAATGAATCTCCAAATTCCAGAAATACATTTAAATAGCCAGTTTAAATATTTCAACAATGAAATTAAGTCAAATGGTGGGGATGGGCCTGGAGAAAGAATCACTTGCTGATTTACATTCTGGAAGGAACAAACGGACCCCTTCAAAGATCAGGGCTTTTGAGCTGTAATCTCTTTCTCGGGGGTCAGAAATGACCCTCCCCTTGTCCTGGGCCTGTGCTTGTTACAAGCTCGCCCTTCAGGCCCCAGCTGCCGGGCAGATCACAGCCTTAACTCAGCACTGCTCACAGCCCACACGCCTCGCTGCCGTCTGGGGCCCTGTGAGCAGCTACACGCTCTGCCAGTCCCATGATACCCTCACACTTTTCTTCTCTCACACTGGCTCCCCATCCTCAGGACTAGGTAAACCCCACCATCGTGGTCCCAGGGCTCTGACACTGCTGGAGAAAGTGATGTAACACACCCAGTTAACTTAACGACATATCTACGCAGTCTGACGTCAGCTTAGAGCCTGTGGGTGTCCTCAGCCACTCTTGCAAATACTTCCGTTTACATTCACTGGAAGCCACCGCCGGCCTGGCCATCCTCCGAGCAGGCCTGTGCTGCAGTGTGCATAAGAACCACCAGACAACCTTGCTCTGGATTCCGGGGCCCCAAGCATCTCCAAGATTCAGAGATTCTGCTTTTCTAGATCTGGGTGGGGCCTGAGAATTTGATTTCTAACAAGCTGCCAGGTGATGATGTTTTTGCTAGCAAACACCACACTTAGAAGAACACTGATGTAGAGGCCTCCTGGCCTGTTTCTCCAACTTTAAGGCCAGAAGAGCCACCGAGGGGCCTTGTAAAATGCAGATTCTGTTTCTGGAAGTTGGGGTGAGCCTGAAATCCTGCATTTATGCCAACGTCTCAGGTGCTGCTGCTGCTGCTTCTAAGACCTCACTTCGGATATTAAGAGGCTGGATGGCTTCAGCTTTCTGGCAAAACCCCGTTCCTTTTCTCTCTTCCATCTCTACATTTCAATCTACTTATACCAAGCCCTTTCGTCTTCGTCTCAAACCTGATTCTCTTATCCTATTGGCTTAGCACAGCGTGAGCATGGCGACAACGGGACATGCTCTTCCCCTTCCCACATCCACGGAGGACGTTGCTAAGCCATCCTAGCGCTGTCTTGTGCTGAGCCCAGACAGAGACACAGTGCTCCTCACTGTAATGTTCCCGCAGGCCCCCTCCGATCTCAGCACCTGTTGCATGCTTTCCCTCTGGGTGGGGTGGCACTTGGGCCATTGTGATCTCTCCATGGCCTTATGCTGCCTAGCAGGCCACATTGCTGGTGAAGCTAGACAATGTGCTGTATTAGAATGCCACATCATGCACCCAACTTCTACCAACTGTGATGGTTAAAACCCTGATTAATATGCCAACCCTTCCATCTGCCATGTTTCCTGTGTTTGGGTAACACTTTGTGTGTGCGACAACTAAATGCATCACATCCTGGGTTGTGTTACAGTGTGTGTGTGTGTGTGCACATGTACAGGTTGATACTACAGTATTATATTCACTACATAAATATAACTCGATGTCAGCAAAAAGTGCCCCAATCACTTTTCTGTCCCTTGTCCTGCCCAGCACAGCAGCTGGAACATGGCACAAGAATGCCGTATCACCATCAGGGGCAGCCTCTTCAGCCCGGTCTCAGAACGAGAAAACACGTAGATTAGAGCTGCAGCCAAACCACAGCTGCCAGCATGTAACTTGATAGAGAAATAATGTGGTTATTGTTTCAGGACTATTTGTTACTGCAACAAATTAATACAGTCCTTATTCTCCTCAGGACTCAGAAAGGATCAAGAAAAGCGTCAAAGCTTTCCACTGCCCGTAAGTAGGTCACAGATTGCCTGGGGAGACCTATGAAGCCAAAGGAGCTTGGCAGTTGGCGTGTGGAGGATGCACAGCGACCTGGAAGGAAAGCCACATGCAATGGGGCAGAAGGGACAGAGGCCAGAGGACACCGAGAACCAAGACGGTGAGCGAAGTTTGGGACACAAGTGGCAGAGGGCAGACACAGAACAAGCCCAAGAAGCCACATGCAATCCACTAGGGGACATCCCATAGTCCCCAGGGAAAATAAGTTAACCCTAGAGGTGAGGAAGAGAGAAAAACCTGGGGCGGGGGGGGCGGTAATAACCTTGACTGTGACTACATTTTAAACCTGAATTAACCGAGATGTCACGTTAGACAGAACCCACTTACAAGTGACCCCATTAATTTTCTGTTGTTAGAGGAAAATGTGGACTTAGGCTCAAATCGAGGTACAGAAAATGTAATAAAGTCACACTTTTGCACGCCCATGTTTTATAAAGTTTTTTGGCTGTGAGTAAAATTCGTATCCACGACACACATAGACTGGCATATTTTCACAAGCCCTTGGTCTGAGGCATTTGAAAATTCAAGGGCTACAGAGAAGTGAAGAATTCCCCCTGGGAAATTGACACAACATATTAGAGATAAAAATCAAAGCAATTCTTCTTTTAAACCGAGTCTCCCCATGAAATAGGAGCGAGCGCTTCACCTCAGAGGGAGCTTGCTGCCAAGTAGTTGAAGGTGCTGAATCTCCTTTTTCTAGGAGTTACACTGATGCTGACAAATGCTCTTTTCAAATGATTGATTCCCCAACATGTGAGAATCTGAGTTAAATCTGAACCTCAGAGCATGAGTTCAGAGCCCGAGATAAAAAGCTTACATTCACGCCCTGCCTGGCCTTCTGCCCAGGTTTGAGAGGGTTCTAGTCTCTGGAGCTGACTTTGTGGACACAGGGAAGCAGAGGATGGTCTTTTTGGCAGTTCTCACAGTGGCAGTGGGCCCCGTACCATTAAGATAAATGATGTTTACAAGCTATTTTAGCCTCATAGTGCAAGTTTCAACATGGCAACCCGTCCATTCAAGAACAACCCACTTGGAGGTAGCGATTGGCTCACAGCCCTAACCAAAGGCACCACCTTACCCAAAATGAAGGGGGAAGTCTGCAAAGAACCACTTGATTGTCTTAGATCCAAATATTTTCAATAAAATTTTGTGATTTTAAATTTTTTATTTCTTATTTCAGTGATGGTGAATGTTTCCCAGCTTAAGTGTTGAAGGGAATCATTCTCTTTTTTATTGTATTGACATACAATATCCTGTTGGTTTCGGGTGTACATCATAGTTATTCGGTATTTATATACCTTACAAAACGATCACCACGGTAAGTCCAGTTACCATCTGTCACCATAGGAAGTTGCTACAATGTTATTGACTACATTCCCTATGCTGTACATTACATCCCAGTGACTTATTAATTTTATAACTAGAAGTTTGTGCCTCGTAATCTCCTTCCCCTATTTGGCCTGCCCCTTACCCCTCTCCCCTGTGGTGACCACCAGTTTGTTTCCTGTACCTATGAGCCTGTTTCTGTTTTGTTTTCTCTTTTAGATTCCACATATAAGTGAAATCGTACAGTATTTGTCTTTGTCTGACTTAGTTCACTTTCCCTCTGGTTCACAATACCCTCAGATCACAATACCCTCTAGTTGCCTCCATGTTGTTTCAAATGGCAAGATTTCGTTCTTTTCCACGGCTGAGTAATATCCCATTGTATATTTATATACTACATCTTCTTTAGCCATCATCTATCAATGGACACTTAGGTTCTTTCCATATTTTGGCTATAGCAAATAACGCTGCAGTGAACATAGATGTGCATATATCTTTTCCAGTTAGTGTTTTTATTTTCTTCAAATAAAAACCCGGAAGTGAAATTGCTGGATCATGTGATAGCTCTGTTTTTTAATTTTTTGGGGTCCTCCATACTGTTTTCCATAGTGGCTGCACTGACTTAGATTTCCACCAACAGTGCACAAGGGTTCCCTTTTCTCCACATTCTCTCCAACACATTATTTTTTGCCCTTTTGATGATAGCCACGCTGATAAGTGTGAGAAGGTATCTCCCGGTAGCCTTGATTTGCATTTCCCTGATGGTTAGTGATGTTGAGCATCTTTTCATATACCTGTTGGCCATCCGGATGTCTTCTTTGGACGTGAATAGACATTTAAGTCCTCTGCTCATGTTTTGATTGGGTCGTTTATTTTCTGGATAATAAGTTGTGTGATTTCTTTATATATTTTGGATATTAACCCATTATCAGATATATTATTTGCAAATATTGTCTCCCATTCACTAGGTTGCCTTCTCATTTTCTTTTTTTGATAGTTTCTTTTGCTGTGCAAAAGCTTTTTAGTTTGACGTAGTCCCTTTTGTTTATTTTTGCTTTTGTTGCCCTTGCCTGAGGAGACATAGCCAAAAAAATACTGCCAAGACCAACGTCAGAGCTTTTACTACTTATGTTTTCTTCTAGGAATTTTATGGTTTCAAGTCTTACATTCAAGTCTTTAATCCATTTTGAATTTATTTTTGTGCATGGTATAAGAAAATGATCCAGTTTCATTCTTTTTTACGTGGCTATTCAGTTTTCCCAAAACCATTCTTTGAAGAGACTTTCCTTTCTCCTTGGTATGTTCTTGCATCCTTTGTCATGGATTAATTGACCACATATGTGTGGGTTTGTTTCTGGGCTCTAGATTCTAGTCCATTGATCTATGTGTATGTTTTCGTGCCACTACCACACTGTTTTGATTACGATGCTTATCATTCTAAATCTGGCTGTGTGAAGGCAACTGCAGGTCTCCCTTAAGAACCTAGATGTGGCAAAGTTGTCACAACTGCAGCCACTCTGTGACCAGAGTTGAAATGATCTGGCCAAATTCTCCATCTCTCCACTTCTCCTTATTTCATTTGGATTCTCTGTTTTAGAAACTAAGCGCACAAAGCTTTAGCAAAAGGAGAAGAAATATTAAATTGAACTATCAAAGAAGGAGAAAAGGGCATGAGCATGCAGGGATGGGAGAAATATTTCTGGGCCTGACTCACAAACACCATTGTGAAGTTTTTCTAACGTTGATGATACATCGTAAAGGGTCCGAACTGGAAGAGCCCCTTTAAAGTCTTGGAGGGAATTTTTGCGACATCAGATGGCTCTCACTGGGCTCACTAAGTTCTATAGACTGACACAGAATCAACCAAGACATATTTGGGGTTTTATCCCCTATGAATGTCACAGGGTGCCGTGTCCAATCACTTGGAACTTTTCTCAGGGAGTGAGCAGGCTCTGGGGAAGCACCATCCATGGAGGAAAATACTGGATCATCGTTGACCTACTTGTCATTGACCACAGGGAACAATTTGTGTTGATTCCTCTCCATCTTGGCCAATATTCCCCACATGTATCTTCCAAGATTTTGAGAGTTAGAGAACACTTAGCCTATAACCTTGAGATCATGGGAATTAACTGAGAGGTTAATCCATAAATCTGGGAGTCAGCAGTCCCCTGCTCTAACCAGCTCGGATGACCTCACGGAGGACACACCTCCCCCTCTGTGTGCATACGGCTAGAAACAAAGCTATGCTCTACCCTGCTGGGGACTAGAGAGCAGGGGAGGAGGCAGCAACATGTGTCTTGAGGAAGTGATATATCTCCCGCAGAGAAGGACACGTTCCCACGCCCGTGGTGGCTTCCCAGAGTTGCATGGATTTGGAGCAGGGCCTCCAACACAGAGGAGTGAGGCTCCAGTTTATTTCAGTGAGTGGACCCAACCGAGAATGGAAAGGCAGGGGAAGTTCTGTGGCACCATCATAACCGCATAGTAATCATGCCGCTCAGATAGCGGGATTGGCCTAAGGGAAGACATTGGCAGGATAAGTTCGAAAGTGTTCGTTCTCAAGACTGGCTACACAATAAAATCATCTGGAATCTCTTTCCGTACCCATGCGAAGGACTCATTCCAGAACAATTAAGCTAGCATCTCTGCAGGCAGGGTCTGGGCATCTGTGTGCTTAACAGTTTCTCAGGCAACCGAGGGATAGTCAGAGAACCACTGAGACACACTCTTCTAGCAGAAGAAAGCTCTGGGGAGGTTGCCAGGAAATCACGTCTCCAGCACTGCCCTTCTTTGCTTTGCGGGAAACGATGGAAGAGATGAAGGACCGGAAGTTCACTCAGCTGGAGAGCAAGGGCCTCACCCTCTCTGCTGATACCCTGCAACATGGGTGAGCCACATCTGCACAGGCTCAGGACCACTCGTAGAGTTGAAGTTTCCACCGTCAGACGGAGCGCAGAGGCAATGGGGGTAGAATATAAATATTATCAGATGTCCATTTAAAAGGGATACTTTTTTACATCTTTAATTCTTGATGCCTTGACATTTTTATTTTATTGTGTTTAAAATAGTTAGAGAATGTTCTAAAGAACAGGGTGGGGTTCATCTTGCTTTGGGTAGATCTCAAAACTCAACTGAAAATCACAATGTCCACCAATGTTCTCACAGGATCCTATCCAACCTGCTTCTCCTGAACTCGCTCTCTCAGCAATTGGGCCCTTGATGCTCCTCTCAGTCATAGAAGCCGAAACCTGCTCCCCACCCCTCCCAATCGCTCACCACTTCCCACTGAATTTAGCTGCTGCCTCCTCCTCAGATCAGCCTCCTTTCTGCCTCCCTCCCACCATACTCTGCTTCAGGAATATCCATCAGCTTCTTGTCTTGCCTCCTTGCTCCCTTTTCTGCCCCCAAGACCATGACTCACATTAGCTAAAAACATGTCAGCCTCTGTTACTGCAGCTGAAAACACTTCCAAACTTTCTAGGCAATGAAAATCCCCCGGTGTGCTCATTACAGTTCTGATTCTTCGGTCTCAACATGGACCTAGTGAATGAGAATCTCCAGGGAAGGTGTCTGGAAACCTGATTTTTTGTTTTTACCCTGCCTTTGGTAATTCTCATGACCGTGCATTTTGAGAAACTACGCTGTACCCTACAGGATGGAGCACAGAGGGAGCTCCAGCCCACGCTCGCCTCTGCTTCCCTGCATCAGCTCTCTCTCCTCCCTGGACTCCCCACCTACAGCAGGTGTTCACACAGATGCTGTGCAACGAATGGGTTAATGAATCACGATTTATGGTCCAGCAACACTGATCTATTTATACTTCTCCACAAAGATCACGCTGTTCTTTTATCTCCACTCTTACTATTTTTTGTCTGTATTCCACTCATTCCTGTGATTCCTGTCAACCACACTTGGATTCCTCCTCCTCTGTGCTCTGGTGATACGCTCGGCCACTGAGCTGCTTCGCTACTTTCCAGGTCTATGTTTCTGCTTATGTGACGTCTCCCATTAGAATGAGCTTCCTCAGGACGCCAACCGTCTCCCTCACCTGTCCATCCTCAGTAACTAGCGCAGTACCCAGCACACAATAGATGCTCAGTAAATATGTGTCATTGATGTGAAGCTATCCAGGCTGACACTCAGCCAGCTCAGCCCCATGCCCAAGCTTTCCAGGGGAAACTGTAACTCAGACTGGGTAAGTGACCTGCGTAGACGACACAGCCAAAGAAAGAACAACCAGCGTTCAAAACGAAGAGCGGAATTTGTGCTTTCAAGAATGCCCCAGAATTCTCAGCAGAAAACAATGAGGAGACTAGTGTACACACCTGATGACAAGATGGCGGAGCGCCTACTGTGGCGCCAGGTACCAGGAACAAACACCAGCCAAGGCCCGGAGGGGCTCACTCTTGCCGAAGTGGGAGGCTGTGCCAGCAAGCCTTGACCGCCCTGAACCTGCACTTGATAACGTGCTCATGTCACCTTCGCCGGAGGCCAGCCCTCCAGAGTCACAAAGCCAGTGTCCACTGCCAATGGCTCACACTGGCTGGCCCTGCCTGGAGCCTAATCAAGCAAGAGGGGAAACCCACAAGAAAGGAAAAGGAGACCAAGGATTTCCAGAATGTCTCCATAGCAATAATAGTAAAAGAGGCTTATAAGAACGAGGCTTAGCAGTCTAAAAACGTGATCATAAAAGCAGTTTAGAACACACACATACATGTGTGCATATATACATGTGTGTGCATGTAATATATATTACTTGTTGAGCTTACCAATAATATTATACTTAATTTATATTAACTGATATAGAATATATATTATGTATTAGTGTATTAAATAACATTATTAATATAATGTTATTATGTATTATTATATTATATATTATTTATTAAGCACTTCCATGCACCTTGTACTGTGATTGGCACGGAAGGGTCATTATTTAATTTAATCATAATCAGCCCCATCAGGAAGGTGCTATATGCTACTCTAATGGAGACACTGCAGGTCAGAGAGATCAAATGACTCGCCTAAGACCCCCGATCTAGTATATTGTGAACCTGAGGTTTAAACCAGAATCTGTGAGAGTTCAAAGCCCAAAGTCTTAACCACACCCTCATCAGTATGATGGCGATGATGATGATAATGATAGTGATGGTGATGATGATAGTGACGACGATGATGATGGTGATGGGATGATGATAATGGTGATACTGCTGCTGCTGCTGACGATGATAGTGATGGTGATGACAGTGATGCTGAGGTGATGCTGCTGCTGCTGATGGTGATGCTGCTGCTGCTGATGGCAATGATAATTATTATACCTAACACATATTAAGTACTTTCTATGTACTGAGTACTGTTTTCAGCACTTTAAAAGTAGTAACTCATTCAGGCCTCTCAGTGACCTATTTTTGTTCCTATATTGGCGATGAGGAAACTGAGGCACAGAGTATTTAGAGCCTCCTAAGCCTACACAGCTGGTGAGTGGCAGAGCAGGCATTCAGATCTAGAGTGTCTAGCTCCAATGCCTGGTTCAAATGTTGTGCTGCGCTCCCTCTCATAATATGCATATAAACTAACCAGTGACAGGAAAAAGAAAGTAAACTTAAAAATCCTGATGGAAGAAAACGTAGTGAGGAAGCTCCTTCACATTGGTCTTGGCAATGATTTTTGGACATGACACCAAAAGCACAAGCAACAAAAGCAAAAATCAATAAGTGAGTGTACATCAAACTAACGTGCTTATGCAGAGGAAAAGAAACCATAAACAAAATGAAAAGGAAACCTACAAAGTGAGAGAAAACATCTGCAAACCATATCTGAGAAGGGGTTAATACCCAAAATATATAGGAACTCATACAACTCAATAGCAAGAAACCAAACAATTCAATCTAAAAATGGGCACAGGAACTTGATAGACATTTTTCATAGAAGACATCCAAGGGACCAACAGTGCATGAAAAGATGCTCAACATCACTAATCTTCAGGGAAATGCAAATCAACGCCACAGTGAGATATCACTGCTCACCTGTTAGGATGGCTCTCATCAAGAAGACAAGAGATAAGTGTTGGCGAGGATGTGGAGAAATGGGAACCCATGTGCACTGTTGGCAGGAATGTAAATTGATGTAAATTGATGGAAAACAGTATGGAGTTTCCTCAAAAAATTAGCAATAAAACTATCATATGATCCAGCAATCCCAATTCTGGGTACATACCCAAAGGAAATGAAAACAGGATATTGAAAAGACATCTACATTCCTATGTTTACTGCAGCATTATTTACATTAGCCAAGATATGGAAGCAACCTAAGAGTCCATCAGTGGATGAATGGATAAAGAAGACGTGGCATGTATATACAACAAAATATTATTCTGCCATGAGAAAGAGGGAAATCCTGCCATTTGTGACAACATGCATAGACCATGAGGGCATTGTGATAAGTGAGATAAATCAGACAGAGAAAGACAAATACTGAATGGTGTCTCTTAGGTGTGGAACCTATGAAAGCTGAACTCTTAGAGCAGACAGCAGGGTGGTGGTTACCATGGGCTGGGAGTGGAGGAACGGGGGAGATGTGGTTTGAGGGTAGAATCCTGGAACAAGAAGATGAATAAGTTCTAGAAATCCAATGCCCAGCCTAGGGATTATAGTGAACAATACTGTATTACAAACTCCAAAGAGAGGACAATGTTCCATTCCACTGCTCCTTCAGAAGCGTCTCTTGTGCCCAGGCTTTGGCATTTTCCACACAGGGCTTTGCACCCAGGCCAACACATGCTCTGCTTTAGGGTTAGGCAGTGACCACGCTGTCCCTGTGACACCAGAGGCAGCAGGAACCCTTAAGGGTCCAGTCTAGTGGCTGTCTGTTCCCTGTGCCTCTGGAACCCCGGTCCCCTCACCCCTGTGGGAAGAGAGAGAGCACACGCTCTGGCCCAAGGGATGAGCAGCACGGCCCGAAAGGAGGGACAGCAGGTGGAGCCAGAGGGAGGAACAGGGTCACAGCAACAGCCTCATCGCAGTGCTGAGCAAGGCTGACAGGACAGACCTGGGCGCCTGCCTGGGCAATTCTCCAGGTGACAACTTGGTGCCTACGAGGCTTGAAACACTGGTGTGTGTGTGTGTGCTGTGTGAGTGCAGCATGCCCTGGCACATGCATGAGCAACTTCTCAAATGGGGCTCTAGGTAGGGAGCTTTCACGAGGCCTCCAGCTTTGCAAAAGGTCAACAAAATTCCAATTATATCCCTGCTTAACTTGGAGTTTGAAGGACAGGATGTGGAATTTTCTGGATAAAGAATTGCCTTAAAAATGTTTTACATACTATTGAAAGTTTTCCAGGTTTTTATGGTGTTTTAAACAAAGTAAAGTAATATATGGTTAATAAACATATTTCAGAAGAATGAAAGAGGAAGAAGACAACAACGTAGAAGGAAGAACAGACGAGGAAGGGACGCAAGGCAAAGAGAAACACATTCCCAGCAGCGTGCGGCTCGATGTGACGGGCGTTTGGGGGTTTTCCTTTCCTGTCTGTTGTTCATTTAGTTGGGTTAAGCAAAAATTGTAATCAGAATGGATATGCAACAGGTTTCTTTCATTAACATATTGCAAGCACTTTCTAAGTTGTTATATGCTCCATAAATATTATTTTCGTACATTCTATCTTTTCATTATTATGCCCATAATTGTATATTAACTCTAGAGAAAGCAGGCAAATGTTACGCAAAAGGAAAAAATAAAATTGAATTATAATCTCAACACTTAAAAATAAGTGTTATTATCATTTTTGCGTGTATTCATTTAGTATGCTTGGAAGAGGAGCTAATCTACAGATATATACACGTCCATAGAGATAGATATGGGTTTTACCCATTGCGTATATTTGATATATAGGCAAAATGAATTCATAAGTCATACACTATCTTTATCCTATTAAAATGCCATTAAATGTTGATTTTTGTTTAATAGCTAAGTTCACTTCCATTTCTATCAGGGAAAGACAAGAAATAAATGAGTAATTAGGGAGGAGCTCATTTGCTTTCTCTATCTAAATTCTTTCAGGCTCCAGTGTTTTTATTTTAAATGTGGGTTTTCTTCCATCTTGTGCTAGAGGGGGAGGAAGGCAAAAGCCCCACCTGCTGTTTAGAAGCTCCCCAGTGTCTGGCATATCAACCCTTTGCTTCAAGGTGTCCCCAGCCCACACCCGTCTGCGAGACAGTTGTGAAGATGAGTTCAGCACAGGTGAGGAACCTGCTCTGGGTCACATGACTGGGCAGTGGCCAAGCTAGAAGTGAGTTTTTTTAACAGGCCCATTTGGCTTCAAACCTTGCTTTCACCATGAATCCACTCTGCCTCTCCGTTTATTTTTGTATTTACTGGGTTTGCTCTCTGAAGGAAAGATGGAGAGTTTGTTCTGTGTGGCACACTCGGAAGTTGTAATAAAAGGTACCTGAACTTCAAGCCTCACCTACAAGTTATTTTTATCTTATCTTCTGATAAATAAATACTTGATTTTGAAATTTACAATGTAAATGACAAAATATTAATAACTAGAATACAGAGGAAAGTAGCAAATCTGGAAGCAAAAGGAAAGAAGGCCAATAAGGAAACGGGTAAACATTAGGCGTAGACACTTCAGTGCAGAATAAATCACGGTTAATAAGAACTAAAGAGCTGTGCAGACACACCTCCAGAAGAACGAAAATTCCAGCAGCACGAGATGCCATTTACACCCAATCGGCAGACATGAAAGGTCACGTGACGACGGGGGCTGTGGAGGAACCCTCACCAGCATAGGGGAGAGTGGAAATTGTTGCAGCTCTCGTGGAGAACAACTGAGGAGTTTCCAGTGACAAAGAGAATGTCCCTTCCTTATGACCTAGAATTTCTCTCCCACGCTTGATTTCACAGAGAAAGAAAAACTTTCACAGAGATACAAACAAAAAATAAATACAAGGACGTCAATTGCAACATTGGTTTGATGAGTTAGCAATAATCTGAGTGACCATTAGGAGAGGAGTGGGCAAATTAACTGTGGAATATGCAGTCGTATACTCACTATGATTAAAAAGAATGCCTGTGGTGTGTGGATCAATGCAGTGGATCTCCAAGACACCGGGAGGAAGACAGGAGAAGCCCAACGAAATACATGGCAAGATTCACTTGGGATTTCAACCCACAAGAAAGGCGCCTCTTGGGAAGAAGTTGGGATTGGGGGCAGAAGATACAGAAGTAAAAATAAATAAAAGCTCGTCCTTGCATGATGGCAGTATTGCACTGCAAATTGAAAATTATAACCCATCCAGGTGTGCATATCTGTGGATCAAGGGCAGGGGGTAAGTATTTGATATGAATTTGTTGCCTCTAGCTACACAAGTCCCCGTGCGCTTGCGAGGGGGCGGGGTGTCCAATCCATTGCACATTCCTGGGTGATGAATTCTGCTCAACTGACATTTTTCTGCTTTTCTTAACAATCACATTTGAAGTTTTGACTTAACCTATTATGTTTCCATAAGAACAAAAAAGAATAATAAATGGCAGACCAAATTGCAAGCAGCTCCCTCAACTTCCGTCTGGGGGCTGGCTGTGAAGATTCTCGAGGCATCAATTTGGAAAGAGGACCAGGAGCTGATGACTATGATTTGATGCTGCCATTGCAGGGCCTTGTTATTGGAAGGATTCATCAAGCATAGAAATTATTTGTGCTTTAGCTGGAGGCCAAACGCTCTGCACTCAGCCCAGGGCCGCCATCTCTATTCACTTACCCAGGAAATAAATGACAGCGTTACTGGGACAGCTGAACTCTCTTTGCTGGCTTCCATCTGGTTTTTAAATCACTCAAAGAAAGCTCTAAAGACGTGTTTTTATGCTGCATAAAATACACAGAGGAGGACACGGGCTTGGGCTTCAGACATTTGTTATTTCATTATTTGTGTTGCCTTTATAAAAGAAAAATCATGAAGTCATTTCCCCAATTCCTCTGACCTCTGAACACTCATTGTTACCTCTTAAATTTGATGTCTTCTTCCTAAATGTCCTCTCGGAAATTGCCTGATAATTCACTCTTCATGCAGTGCTGACAGCGAATGGGAACATTTCAGCTCCAAACCGCTCGGGGCGGCGGAGGAGGGAACTCACGAAACATGCACTGAATCAATTTTGAGAAGGAAATGCAGGGTCCTGGCTCTCACCACGCAGTCCACAGTGACTCTCTCCTCCGACCAAGAGCTGAGAAGTGACCGTGCACCCCAGTGCTGAGGACCCAGCTCTGAACAAAAGATCCTTCCAGGGCTCTACTCTCACAGGGCTGACCTTTTCTAGGGGGTAAGAGACAGCAGAACCAAACATATTAGCAAACAAGATAATCATCCCTAATAACAAATGCTGTGAAGAGAATAAGGAAGGCTACACCCCACACAGTGACAGCTGAAAGAAAAGAAGCAAGAAATTAATGAAGACATTTTTGATCAGGTGGTCAAGCAGGGTTTCTCTCAGAAGAAATATTTGAATTGGAACGCCAAAGATGACAAGAAGACAGACTTGTAAAAACATGGGGAAAGTAGATTCAGGCAGAGTAAACAGCAAGTGCAAAGGCCCTGAGGTCGATCCAGCTTGCCATGTTCAAGAAGCAAGAAGGCCAGAATGACCAGGGTGCCCTGCACGCAGCAGCTCAGTCCTGTTCCCTTCACTGGTCCTCTGATGTTCCTAGCCACCCTAGTCACACTCCCAAGGTGTGGTGTGTTGAGAATAATAAAAATCACTAAAACTATGCAGCAGTTACCACGTGCCAGACACCCCGCCCTTAACACCATTTTCTGATTTAACCCTTGCTATCACCATTCTGCTGAAGAGGAGCGGAAGTCAGAAAAACTAAGTAATTGGCCCAAGGCCACGCAGTTAGTAAGAACCGGAGTCTGGGTGTGAACCCAAGTTTTCCTGAGCCCTCAGTCCATGTGCCAAACTCCTAGCCCACATGCTTGAAAGCATCCCAGTGCCTCAGTGTGCGGAGAAGATCAGACGGCCAGAGTGGGGAGGCCAGGAAACATCCACAGCCAACTGGATGGGGGAGAAGACAGACCCAGAACTTGCTTCTCAGGGTCTGTATTCAGCTCCCTTGAGCTCAGCGCCTGGTCCCAAGGGCCCGTGTCCTGTGCGCGGTCAACACCGAGAAACGCTGAGCCCAGGTCCCGGGCCCCTCGGGTGAACTGGGGCAGCCCTGCAGGGAGAGCTGGATGCCTCTCGCAGGAGACCAGACGAGTTTGTCTTGCTAATAAGGGCTATTTCTCTCCGTGCTTGAGGGCTCTGCTTTCAAAGATGTTCAGCAAGACATTCAACCACCTAAAATCAACTTCTTCATCGTCCTTCTGTTCCCTCTGCCCTC
Organism: Equus przewalskii; assembly: GCF_037783145.1. NCBI lineage: Eukaryota > Metazoa > Chordata > Mammalia > Perissodactyla > Equidae > Equus > Equus przewalskii. Next base: position 46,919,001 of record NC_091851.1, read on the forward strand.
TTCTCGCTCTCCATCCCTCCTCATCCCCCTCCGCCCCCAGTCTGGCCAGTGGAGGACAGGCCCACTTGGTCTTCAACTTCCACACTTGACCCATCACAGCTGGCTGCCTCTCTTGTTCTGTCTTCCCCCAGATTCCCGCTGGCGACTCTGAGGCCGGAGCGCAGGGTCTCTTGTTTTGGTTGTGCTGTAAAGGGCCAGATAGCAAACATTTCTGGCTCTGCAGCACATCATGTGCTGTTGTCACATGAAAGCAGCTGGAGACAGGACGTGGACGAATGCACATGCGCATGTCGGCAACACGGGCTAGTGCACGTGCTGTGAGCTGAATGTGGCCCGCAGGTGGGAGTGTCGAGCCCCGGCCCCACAAATGGTGCAGCCCTGGTTCAGAAGGGGACGCAAGGACACCTGAGTCACCTTGTGGAACACCACCATCCACACACCTGCACTGTAAGAATGACTTTCGTGGGGTTAAAAGGCTGAGAGTCATTATGGCACACAGACCACCCGGACTACAAGGGTTATTCTTTGACGTCGCTTTGTTCTATTTTGTAGCTTTTTGTTTTCTTCCGCATATACGCTTTTATTAACTTCATTCCTTGAGATCGGGTTGTTTGCTACAAGAGTGGTTTCCGTTTTGTATGGCTGCCTTATTAGAGAACCTTCAATTCCCAGACATTTTTGAAACTTAGAAGATGAGTTTCTACATTCCTCCTGCATCAGCCAGTGCCGTCCCGCATGCTCCCTCCCCTCAAACTCCGCATGCTTTTCAGTGATATCATTTGCAGTGACGTTATTATAATTAGGACCAAAGAGTGAAAAACATTGCTCCAACTTTAATTAAATGTGAATTCCGTAAGTTTGGTTTGTGCTGAACTGTTCGTCCTGCCAAGGGTGGGGGAGCTTCGGATACACGAAACTAATGAGCGCCCAGAGAGTTGGCAGGAAAGATCCTCTGTGAGGTGGGACCACTTCCACCAGCCATAGACGTACCTCCTGGCTTCAGAAGGAACTGACAGTCCTCAGGGGACCCCAGTAAGCCTTAGGTAGGAAATGTGACTCCATAAGCAAAAATTGACCAAACTTCAGAGGATCTATCATTTCCTTCCTTCTCCAGCTCAAGCCCCAGAAGATAACCATGCAATTTGCATCCGCTCAAGCGCTGGGGCACAGGGGGACCCTGGAGAGAATGAGAAGCTGGGGAGAGCGAAGCAACGTGGGGCTCCCAGGGCCTTATTCACATGTCCTGCCTTCATGGCTTGGTCTCAGTGAGGCTCTGACCCTAGGACTGCAGAGCTCACTTGTTTCCAAGCCCCTCCCAACTCCTCCCTGCTAAACCACGCGGGTACAGAGTGAGCCCAGCAGCAGCACTCATGCAGTCAAAGCCCTGCCGCTCCTTATTTTAAGGTATTTTCAGTCTTTTACAAAGCATAGGTCTGCGGGCTCAGAGTCTCTTTCTTGCCGGTTTTTCACTGCCACCTATAGTGGGTTGAAAGACAGCCCTCAAAACAGATGTGCCCACATCCTAAACCCCGGCACCTGTGAGCATCGACTTCTATGGCAAAAGACGTAATTAAGTTAAAGATATAGAATGGAGGCTATCATCCTGGATTATGTGGGTGGACCGTAAATGCAATCGTATGTGTCCTCATAAGAGAGACACACAGGAGAAGACAGTGTGAAGACAGAAGCAGAGGTGGGAGTGACGCAACCACAAACCAGTGAGCACCTGCAGCCACCGGAGGTGGAAGAGACGAGGAAGGATCCTCTCCCAGAGTCTTCAGAAGGAGGGTTGCCCTACTGACCTTGATGTGAGACTTCTGGCCTCCAGAACACTGAGAGAATAAAGTTCTGTCATTTTGAGCCACCCAATTTGTGAGAATTGGTCATGTCAGCCCCAGGAAATGAAGGCACTCCATCTCCAAAAATAGATAAAAACTTACTGCCGTTCCGTCAATAAACATATTGTGGACATTCTCCCGTCCTCTGTGCCGAGCACAGCCCTAAGCACCCTCATGCAGGATTGCATTTCTCTCCCTCACTATAACAACTGCTACCACGTCCCTTGCACAGTTGAGGAAATTGAAGCTCAGACAAGTTGGATAATTTGCTCAAGGTCACATAGCCAGTGGCAGAATTAGAACTCAGATCCAAGTTGGCCTCTCTCCAAAACCCCCATCTTAACCACTTCTCTGGAGCTCCATGTCCTCGCTTGGCTCTAGTGGTCTCCAGCATGGGGTTAGGAGACCCTGTGCCCTGGCTGGAGCCCCATCCAGGTCACCCCTTGGTCCTGTCCCTTAATCTCCAGTATCCTACTTGGTTCAAAGAGCTAATATGGAGCCAAATGAGACAAGAATGCTCTAGGAATGCCTATCATGGAAATGGAAGAGGCGGATGGGAGGGATGGTCTGCAGCTATCAACCCTTCCTCCCTCCTTAGCAGCTGTCTTCTGTCTCTTGGATTCTTTTCTTGCCTGGTCAAGAGTCATTTTAGAGAAAAAGACTCAGCAATTGCTTCACCTATATTGTAGGTGTCTGGGGACACTGTCGGGGTGAAAATTCAAACGGGTTCTGGAGGTTACTAGTCCCTAGCCCCTTCCTGTGAGCCAGCGTCCCCTTGGGACATGGGGAAGAAAGGAAGCATGGCACAGAGCGGGAGCATGGGTTCTGGGGTAAGGAGAACAGCATGATTCCCAGCTCCACCCCCGCTACTTGGCTGTGCGAACTGCTTAACCTCCAACAGCCTCGACAAAATTGGAAAACAATAACATCGTGTGCACCAAACCACAGTGTGCATTTCATGAGAAAATGTGTGAAAATACTCCACACAATTTCAGACTGTAGCTAGTTAAGAAACAGCCATTTCTTTTCTCTCCTGGGCTTCCAGAGAATCTAATTAATGTTATTTACACTTTTTACTGAATTTTAAGAGACCTGTATCCATTAAAAAGTGAGTAGTCTGATTCACAAACTCGTGTGTGGGTGATGGGGAAAACCCGTGGGAGCAAAGATCCAATAATTCCCTGATCATTGATTCTCATCCAGTTGCTATAGCAACCTAGAGTACCATGGTTCCCTCCATAGATGCACTAGCAATCTTTGTTAAACGTGTAAAATTAACCACATGCACCTTTTCAAAGCAATATCCATTGGAGCAGTATTGAGCTGACGGGTCAGGCCATATCTGCATAGAGATGCTCAAACTGCTGTGAACAAGGGGTAATTACAAGAGAGAAGTTAAGCAGGCATCACAGAAAGATCGAATGTGAAAAAGTTTGCCTGGTGAGTATATAAAAGAGCACAGTCAGGGAAGTTAGGAATTCTGTTAAAACAGCAGTAATTCTGAAGGGCCGTCGATCCAGTGCTCAGTGCTGCTACAGACAACATGAGGCGTTAGATCAGGGCGGAGATCCCATTTAATGCTTGTTGACTTCTTTAGTGATGCTTTGAGACTTCAATTTCTTCAACTGATGATACCAAATGCTTCTAGCTCTAAAACATTATTCCTGAGAGGAAACCCTTTGAAAACTTCTAGCCTAGATTGTATATCGTCTGGGCTGAAGGATGGTTTACTCCAGCCACTGGCTGGCAAGTGACATAAAAATAATCAGACCTGCTGTCTGAGATGCGGACTCAGGTAGCTGATCCATCTGGAAATACTAAATGTGCTACTTCAAAAAATGGTAGATTATTGAATTTAACTTTCATTTGTCCATTCAAAAATAAGAACGAGACAACTCCTGGCATGGGATGGAGTCTGACGCTGGAGTTTACAAATAGAGGCAAGATGACCATGCTCAGGGAGCCCCTCCAAACCCCTGACTAGAAGGACTCTGACATGCAGAGTCAGAGCACACTCTACATGATGACATGGGTAAAATCTTGTTAAGAGTTTTGTGTCAGATCAATCTGGGTTTCCCATATTAAATCTCATGGCCTTGAAGAGGATCTTCTCATCTACTCAGAGAGGCTGACTAAGATGAGCAGTGAAGGCAAAAAATTTAAATACCATAAAAGAGAAGACGGCAACATTCCAAAGGAGCTAGAGAAGTGTCCCAAGCAAGCAGAGGAGCACTGAGCTCTAGGAGCATGCTAACTCGTCTGCTGCTGTGGCTGGTACTGAACAGAGTGACGACAATTGTAGACGGTGATGATGGCATGATGATGATGTGATGGTGATGGTGGTGATGATGATGATGGTGATGATGTGGTGATGATGATGGTGATGATGTGGTGATGATGATGGTGATGATGATGGTGATGATGTGGTGATGATGATGGTGATGATGATGGTGATGATGTGCTGATGATGTGGTGATGATGATGGTGATGATGGTGGTGATGATGGTGATGATGTGGTGATGATGATGGTGATGATGTGGTGAGGATGATGGTGATGATGTGGTGATGATGATGGTGATGATGATGGTGATGATGTGCTGATGATGTGGTGATGATGGTGAGGATGAGTGGTGATGATGATGGTGATGGTGGTGAGGATGTGGTGATGATGGTGATGATGGTGATGGTGGTGAGGGATGTGGTGATGATGATGGTGATGATGTGGTGATGATGTGGTGAGGATGGTGATGATGTGGTGATGGTGGTGAGGATGTGGTGATGATGGTGATGATGATGGTGATGATGGTGATGATGATGGTGATGATGTGGTGATGATGGTGGTGATGATGATGGTGATGATGTGGTGAGGATGATGGTGATGATGATGGTGATGATGTGGTGATGATGATGGTGATGATGGTGGTGATGATGGTGATGATGTGGTGATGATGATGGTGATGATGTGGTGAGGATGTGGTGATGATGTGGTGATGATGATGGTGATGATGATGGTGGTGATGGTGGTGATGATGGTGATGATGTGGTGATGATGATGGTGATGATGATGGTGATGATGGTGATGATGATGATGGTGATGATGGTGATGATGTGGTGAGGATGTGGTGATGATGTGATGGTGATGGTGGTGATGATGATGGTGATGATGTGGTGATGATGGTGATGATGATGGTGATGATGATGGTGATGATGATGGTGATGATGGTGATGATGATGATGGTGATGGTGGTGATGATGTGGTGATGATGATGATGGTGATGATGTGGTGATGATGGTGATGATGATGGTGATGATGATGGTGATGATGTGGTGATGATGATGGTGATGATGATGGTGATGATGGTGATGATGGTGATGATGTGGTGATGATGGTGATGATGATGGTGATGATGATGGTGATGATGATGGTGATGATGGTGATGATGATGGTGATGATGATGGTGATGATGTGGTGATGATGATGGTGATGATGGTGGTGATGATGGTGAGGATGTGGTGATGATGTGGTGATGATGATGGTGATGATGATGGTGGTGATGGTGGTGATGATGGTGATGATGATGGTGATGATGATGGTGATGATGGTGATGATGATGATGGTGATGATGGTGATGATGTGGTGAGGATGTGGTGATGATGTGATGGTGATGGTGGTGATGATGATGGTGATGATGTGGTGATGATGTGGTGATGATGATGATGGTGATGATGTGGTGATGATGGTGATGATGATGATGGTGATGGTGGTGATGATGGTGATGATGATGGTGATGATGATGGTGATGATGTGGTGATGATGGTGATGATGATGGTGATGATGGTGGTGATGATGGTGATGATGATGGTGATGATGATGGTGATGATGATGGTGATGATGGTGATGATGATGGTGATGATGTGGTGATGATGGTGATGATGATGGTGATGATGTGGTGATGATGGTGATGATGATGGTGATGATGTGGTGATGATGGTGATGATGATGGTGATGATGGTGATGATGATGATGGTGATGGTGGTGATGATGTGGTGATGATGATGATGGTGATGATGTGGTGATGATGGTGATGATGATGGTGATGATGATGGTGATGATGTGGTGATGATGGTGATGATGATGGTGATGATGTGGTGATGATGTGGTGATGATGATGATGGTGATGATGTGGTGATGATGGTGATGATGTGGTGATGATGATGGTGATGATGTGGTGATGATGGTGATGATGATGGTGATGATGTGGTGATGATGGTGATGATGATGGTGATGGTGGTGATGATGGTGATGATGATGGTGATGATGGTGGTGATGATGGTGATGATGTGGTGATGATGATGGTGATGATGATGGTGATGATGGTGATGATGATGTGGTGATGGTGGTGATGATGTGGTGATGATGATGATGGTGATGATGTGGTGATGATGGTGATGATGATGGTGATGATGATGGTGATGATGTGGTGATGATGGTGATGATGATGGTGATGATGTGGTGATGATGGTGATGATGATGGTGATGATGATGGTGATGATGTGGTGATGATGATGATGGTGATGATGTGGTGATGATGGTGATGATGATGGTGATGATGATGGTGATGATGTGGTGATGATGGTGATGATGATGGTGATGATGTGGTGATGATGGTGATGATGATGGTGATGATGTGGTGATGATGGTGATGATGATGGTGATGATGGTGGTGATGATGGTGATGATGATGGTGATGATGATGGTGATGATGATGGTGATGATGGTGATGATGATGTGGTGATGGTGGTGATGATGTGGTGATGATGATGATGGTGATGATGTGGTGATGATGGTGATGATGATGGTGATGATGATGGTGATGATGTGGTGATGATGGTGATGATGATGGTGATGATGTGGTGATGATGGTGATGATGATGGTGATGATGATGGTGATGATGTGGTGATGATGTGGTGATGATGGTGATGATGGTGATGATGTGGTGATGATGGTGATGATGGTGATGATGTGGTGATGATGTGGTGATGATGTGGTGATGATGGTGGTGATGACATGAAGCTAAAGTCCATGGGAGGCTGCCTATACAGCAGGTGTTAGCAACCCATGGCCCGTGGACCAAATCTGGTTCTCTTCCTGTTTTTGTAAATAAGGTTTATCAGTACACTGCCATGCCCATTTGCTTACAGACTGTCCTCTGCTGCCTTCACACTACAACAACAAAGTTAAGTAATTGAAGTAGAGACTGCATGGCCCATAAAACCTAAAATATTTACTATTTGATCCTTTACAGAAGATGTACGACAACTCCTGCTCAGAGGAAGGAAGGTTAGGCTCCGTGTGCCCACCAGCCCGGTGTTCCTCAGGCTTCAGTGCATGCAAGAACCACGTCGGTGCGTCTGAGGATCAGACTGCTGGGCAGGTGGTTTGCGGACTGTTCGTTGATGAGCACCTCACAGAGTCCATACACGCATCTTTCGAAACCACACATGTGGTTTCAGGGCAGCTTTCAGTGCTTCTAATCCTCTGGTCTATTAAATGTGGATTATATTTGATCTATGGTGTTGGGAAACGAAACTGATGCAAGTTTGAAAGTTCAACATTACACAAATTAGAGCAGAATTAAGCCGGTTCAATCCTCCTTAACAAATAAACATCTTCAAGCTTCCTGCACAGACGGGGATATGGTCTTTTAAGTTTGTCAGTTGTTAAGTAGACCCACTGGAGAAAATTCGCCGCCGCCTTTGAATGATTTATTGCTGTGATTTTGAGCATAGCTTAAGTCCTCACGATTGTCTCAGGGCAGTTAATGCTCCAAGTCTGAACTCATTCTCTCAAGGAATCACTGTTTTCAGTTTGGGATTTTTTTCTGGGATTTTTCTAAGAAGATAAAGCTAAATTAAATTCTTCTTCATACCATCCAACATGAGTTATAATCTCAGTCTCATTTAGCAACTTTCCCAATTTATCACTGTTAAAAATGGTCTAAAAGGGCGTAATTTAGGTAATAGATTCCTTTGCTTCAGAATCTGCTCCCTCGTGATTTGAACTTCTTATGAAGCCACAGAAAGACATAGGCTGTCTCCGAAACAGATATTACTGATTCCCAAGTAATGTTCCTGAAGTCTGAGCTGACTTTTCATGAAGTGAGACAGATGCGCAGAGCTAACCCCAGCCCCCTGCGACGGCTTCAGACAGGCATTTTAAACACAAGAGGGAAGGCTTTAGGCAGGAATCTCTAGCCATTCTCTGAGAAAGAGGAATTTTGGCCAAGAAGGCTATACCAATTCTCTCTTTTTGGGCTTCTGTTACCACTAAATTCACAGGCAAACGGGAGATATCATTCTTGGCTTTGTTGGCTGTAAATGCAGAAATAATGAGACGTGCATAAGACCAGAAAAGGTTGGTTTGGGTACTTATACCAGAGGTGACAGGTGCTGAAACATGGCAGACATGCTTGGGGAAAACATACCTTGGTCTGATGAAGAGCCTTCTGGAAAACAACTTTAGTTTTGAGAAAGGAGACAACACAGTTTGAAGCAACAGGATTCCCACATGTTCACTTGCTGTTTCCTGATAAAACACCCATCTGAGTGTCTTGGTGCCCCACTCTTTCTACTAATATTTGGAGATTTATTTTCATTTAAAAGATGTGCCATTTCTGTATATAAAACTACCGTGTGTTTATCGTGGGGTGTGGGTGTGTTTGTGTGTGTGTGTGTGTGTGTTTATTCAGAGAATACAGAAAGTCATAAAGAAGAAAGTAAATAGACCCCAAAGCCTGAAACAGATACAATCACATGAACATTTCACTGTTTACTCCATGTTACCTGATAGACAGCGATGTCCACGGAACACAAAATTAGATCCTGTGCTTCTCAGCAACTCCCTTTTTATCTGAACGACATTTCAAGGAAACGTTTTCAAATCACTATGTATAGACTTTCGTGATCCTTTTTGAATGGTGATATGACGTCCTAGTGTATGAATGAATCCTAATTTACATAATCAGTTGCTTCTTTGGGACATTTAAGATATTTCCAATGTTTTGTTTTTACAAGTAAAGCATGGATGAGCCTCCTGATACGCTCCGCTGGGAGCCTGGTCCAAGCCTTCTCTTACTGTAAACACGCGTCCGAGTGAGGTTAGTGCTGTCTCCACGCGCTCCCCTTCCAGCCCGACCCCCACGCAGTCTCGCGGCTTCTGTACAACGAGGCAAAACCCACAGCAGCTCCATCCCTGTGTCCCTTCCAGCTTGCGCGTGTCTTCAGCGTACACCCCTCCACTTCGAGGCGTGTTAGCAGGTTTCTCCCTCTTCCTCCATTTACCTCCTGTGTCGCTCTGTTGACTCCCAAATCCTCCTCCTTCCGTTTGATCCTGTCTGTACGTTTCGGGAGAAATGTCTCAGACTTGCGCAAGATTACTGCCTGCAACTCTGTGAGACACACAGGGCTCGCCTTTCTGCAGGAGAAGGATCACTCAGCTCCCGACAGTCACACCTTTACCAGGTGAAAGTGCAATCAGGGTGTGCAAGCTCGTTCCTCAGCTCCCAACTGCCAGCCACGGTGCATCTCGTGAACTCCCCGTGAAGGAGAGCGCACACTGCCTGCTGCGGACCAGGAGCCTGAGCCAGCGAGGCATCCGGGACCGTCCTCTCCTGACCCCCAGACCCCGTTCCCTCTGACTAGTTCACTGTTCTCCGGGGAGATGCCATGGATGACTCCAGGGTGGTGACTTTCCTCTGGTTTTCAGCTTTAGAGACGAATGTGAGAATCACCATTGATGATTTAGGCTTTAGACCAGGTGTGAGCTTGTGTTTAGGGAAAATGTACCATCTCTCAGCAGAACAGGTCTGCAGTGCTGTTTGACCTGATTTTAGAAGGCAAACTGAGAGCTTTAAAATTAAATTCTTTAAAAGTGATCCAAATACAATCCTGGAAGCTGGGTAACGGGGACATGGAGTTCATTCAACTGTTCTCTCTCCTTTCTTGTATAGAGTCATGCACCGCACAACAACGTTTCACAGAAGGACTGCATACACAATGGCGGTCCGATAATAGAAATACCATGTAGCCTTTGTGCGTCGTAGGCCATACCATCTAGGTTTGTGTCAGTGCTATAAGGGAGGAGACACTTTCCTCTACTCCTCCAGGTTCTGTGGGCTGGTCTAAGAATTAAATTGACATGAAGCAGATTAAAAGGAGAAAAGCAAACAAAAGTTTAATAATATGTTTACATGGGGGAAACCGAGGAAAACAATAACTCACCAAAATGGCTGAAGTCCTCACCTTAAATACCATCCTCAGCGAAAGACAGAAGGAAATGCTGGGGCTGGGGAGGGTCAGAGACTTCAAAGGGAAGAAAGGCAAGTCACAGGCAGGTGAGAAGGAGAAAACATTTGGAAAACAAGTGTGTGTTTGGCCACAGAAACAGAAGAACAGAGAGGGGAGCCCAGCAAACAGGCTTTTCTAGGTTCCTCCCTGTCCACCTTCCTGTTCATGTGATGGTGAGGTGACAGCTCGCTTCCTCAGACGGGTTTTCTTGTCTGAGTTCTTTTAGGCAGTGAAGGGGGAGGTAACAAGAAAGACTTTGAGCCTTTTGTTTCCTAAAAATGAGCAGCCTGAAACAATCCTCATGTTAAAGAGACACACTTGGGGGTGATGTACTTTGTCCTCCTTTCATACACTCTCTGATGCTCACATAACGATGACGCTGCCTGACGACACATTTCTCAGAAGCCACCCCTGGGCTTAAGTGACACATGACTGTGTTTGAAAATTTCCATGGTACAAAGTTAACTGAAAGCAATCCAAATAAACTTAGCTATGAGAATGTAAGTGCCCTATCGATTGAGAACAACTGTACTTAAACACACACACACACATTGAGTTTCAAATTGCATCTTAAAACACGTGAACATTAATTTTTGTTCCCCATTCCATCACAAATTATTTAAAAGTTTGCTTTGTAAGTTCCATTCTCCTTTTCCTTCTGAGGATTGTCACTCTGGGGAAAAACCCATTCAGCCATCAGTCCAGGGGACTGAGAATTCTCCAGTCAGGTGCTTTCTTGGAGGGGGAGAGAGAATACATTTCACTTTCATATCTCAGACAAGGCCAGGAAGAGAGAGAGAAGGATGGAGAGGGAGAGAAGGAAGGCCGACGTGGGCCAGAAGCACAGGTGTCCCCTCCTCGCGATGCCCCAGCAGACTCAGCTGGCGCATTTCTCCGCTCTTGCAAACTGTTCTGGCATCGAGGTCATTAAAAGGCTCCTGATTTACAGCAAGTCCATGGTACCTTCACTGGGGCTCTCACAAAAAGTTATCGTTGTGATGGTTTGAGCAAAACGAGTACAGGGGAACCACATGACTGGGCCTCCCACAAGCTGCTGCCTCACCCCTGGTTCTGCAACTTCCTGAAAGATGGATTAGAGTGGAGACCGCTGTGGTTTCACAGCAGGAGCAGGAGTGGGTCGTGGCCAAGGCGGCTGCATTCCAGAGCCACACTATGAAATAACGTCCACACATCAGGCAACTCTCATCTTAATTCAGCTGAAAACCAGGAAGGTAGAGGCTGAGGGGGTTGGCTGATGGCTCCCAGGCATCTATCCCCTTCCGGGCTTATCAACAGCCTCAGCACTGTTGGTCTCTGACTTTGCTGAGGTGTGCAGTGTTTTTCTCTCACTTCACAGAGAATCCTTTCACAGATTCCATGCTGGAAATACACCACTGAGCCCTGTTGTTCCAAAGCTGGTCTTCAAATATGCACCTGCATTATTTGGAGGGAAGGTAGGAAAGAGATGTGCATGGGAGGAGGGGGGCAGCCCTCCCCCACACATTATGTGATAAGCATTTTCATCCAAAAGAAAGATGGATTGTTAACCAGGCACCAGCATCTGACATGCAATTATGTCTGTGCACCTGCAGCTCACCCCATATGCAAAATCCACAGGTGCAAACCTTGAGTGCAAAGACAGCCCTTTAAATCATTCAGCTCCATATAGGCCAGGGGTTCTTGTGGGGGCAGGGAGGCTGCTGAGAGGAGGAACTGCCTAAGAAGCTAATTCACGACTTTTTCCTCACACTTTGTTGTGCTTTCTTCACCCAGGGAAGACCTTTCAGTGCTGAGAAATTACAAGTCCTTCTCTGGATCATTTCTGTGGCTGGTGTCCTTCTCTCCTGCCCAGCATACATGAGGGGAGTGATGTTTGTTTTGTGGGAGTTGTTTTGAACATTTAACTCCAAAGAGAGAAGCTGTGCTGGTTCGTCAGTCTTCTCTGAGCATCTCACTTCTGACACTCTACCTCCCGCCATTTCAGCATTCATTCTGCATCTCCTTTCTCATGCATTGCCAAAAGCTGCCTTTAAAAACACAGACACCTTCCATTTGTCCCCACCAGTATCTTCACTGTTGCCATTCTTTCCATCTTCCAGGGGCCAGCTCACATGCAAGCTTGCCCTAGAAGACCTCCTGCCACTCTTTCCAGCTGTGTTCTCTCTCTATCCCGCTCACACACTCTCTTGCTCTCTCTGTCTCTCTCTCCCATCTTTGAGCCCCAATTGTACTTTATCCCTCGTTGTCACTTTTCTCATTTTACCTTATATTAGGGTTAATTGTGAACTTCTCTTGGCCTCATTAATAACAATGAAATGGGTAGATGGAGCCCTCAATATGAGTTGCTGTGCCAACAGTCTTGCATGTCTTGCCTAACTTAATTCTCAAGAAAACTCCAAGTGGCAAGTGCTATTATTAATTCTGCAGATGAGGAAACTAAGGCTCAGAAAGACTCATTCATTCATTTAACAAATATTTCTTGACTTCCCAAGATAAGCCAGATTCTGTCTCAGGTGCTGGAGGCACAAAGAATGACCAAAACAGACAGAAATGCCCCCTCATGGAACATGTGGTCTGGTTGGAAGAGAAATGCTGTCAACAAGGAAACAAATGGCTAAGATGATTTCAGATGATAGTAAGTGCTATAAAGGTAAGAAAATACTTGAACACAGTAAATGGAGAGAATGATGGTGAAGATGCTGGTGCCGCATCTGGGGGAGGGAAGGGAAAGGACAACATTTGAGCTGAGATCCTAATGCTGAGGATCTTTAGGAAGAAGCCTCCAGGGCCAGGGAGGAGCGAATGTGAAGGATCTGAAGATCAGAGGACATGGAAGTTCAGGGCACGTGGAGCAGAGCAAGCCAGAGAGAGGTAGGAGATGACAGAAAGTGAGAGGGAGGAGCAGGGGCAGATCCTGAAGATCCTTTTGTGACGTCCATGCTCACACACGTGACCAGCAGAAAGTGGCGGGCCTGACCTGCCAGCCCTGTCCTCCTGACGCCCCAGGGTGGGGAGCACCTCCTCATTATCTCCCACGGCTTAATGAAGCCAGACAACTAAGGTAGCCAACTCCACTGGGCGCTTATGTGAGCTCTGCATGGGCTGTCTCCTGGAGTCCTCATGACAACACTACAAGTTATTTATTCTTATTATCTGAATTTTGCAGACAAGAATCCAGGGCACAGTAAGGTCACCAGGCAGTCACCGGGATTTGAACACGTGCAGTCTGGCTCCTAACCATGCCTGCCTCTACAGGGTTGGAGGTGGTGGGGGTGCAGTTAACTCTGTCTTGAGTGATATGGAGGTGGAATCACCCACCCAGAGCCAAGGCCCTGGGAACGTACGGCAGCAGTAGCTGCCACACTCCACCCACAGTTATGGTTCTGGAGTGGTATTTCAGGAAAGTCACTTGTGAAGGGGATGCTATTTTGAGAACTGGAGTAGGGAGCACAAGTGGCCCAAGAACGGAATGCCCTGACCAAGTGCATTATTTCTTCCCAGAGCTCAACAACTGTGCCCTAGAAACAAGCAAGGGGAAAACAGCCCCAGCTGAGGCCCAGGCGACCAGACTCCCAGGCAATGTGCTTAGCACTTAAGAACTTCATAATGACACCGTGTCACCCCTGCATTAGCATCACCCATCTCCAAAGGGTCCCAGCTATCGCCAGTAATGAGTATCACAGCATTAGGAGGGGCAAGGGGTGGGACCTCTGAATGTGTTCTAAAGATTTTGTTTTCCTGAGACTCTTCACAAACGAGATGCCCTAGTCACTCCCTACAGCATGAAGACCGAGTGTTACACAATTATTAGATTTTATTTGTAAGAGAAGCATCTGAGTTTTCTGAAAGCTGTCATTGTGTGGGTGTAAACTGACAGAGGTGTCTAACCATGCCCACCCTGGAGATGCTGGCCTGAAAAATTAGAGTGACAAAGCTTCCATCGAGAATGTAAACATCATGGTGAAGTGCTAGACAGAGAGGATTCTTCCAGGTTCTAACTCTTAGATCTGCTTTAAATGTTTGAAAGAATATAATTTTATGCATAAAAGGAGCTAGGAGGATGTATACACAACTGTGTTAATATTAGCAATGGGGCATTAGAGGTGGTTTTTTCCTTTTTAAAAAACAATCTGTGTATATTAAAATTGGACATTGTAGTTTCTGCAGAATTGGTGATGGGAGTATAAACATGTACATATATAAAGAGAGGTCCGTGGAGCATGTCCAGTAGGGCGGAATCCCCTCTGTCTCCTCTCCAGGGCGTCCTCATGTCCAGGAGGGGCTGTGGGCACACGAGACGCTGCCCCATGCAGAAGCTCAGTCATTCCATTGGCAGCTGTTCCATGGGTACATAATGGTCTGTGTTCTTATTTGGCTGTCTACCGAGTTGTGGTGACAACATCTGCAAATTCTTTTGAAGACCTCCTGAATTCAGTCCAGTGGGACGATTACCCAGATATTTTGCCCTCTCTGGCCGCAGGTCCAGCAGGTCAGCACTGGGGTAATCACATGCTCCCAGCCTAGATCTGAGTTACAAGCAGAGAAATGAAATGACAGAAAAGGTTGGAGCACGTTCGTTCTAGCAGGGGATCCTAGACAGGGCTGTTAATGAGCTTCTGCCAGCAAGACCCCCAGAAGAGAAGGTTGTTGCCCTTTCCCTGACCGTTCTGAATTTTCCTTGGCTCTTGCAAGTTCTTCTGCATCTTCCAAAAGATTCACTTCCTTGTTTGATTTGGCTAGAATGAGGTGTGTTGTTTACAAGCAAAGGTCCCAACATGATACCATCGCCTATGTGTGATTTCAGGATCACAGGAAGTTGCAAAATTGTGCAAGGAGCCCCTTGAAGTCTTTCCCCAGTGGTGGCTTCTTATGTAATTGTAGCATACCATCAAAACTGACTTAAAACTTAAAAATTGACACTAGTACAAGACTATTCACTATATTACAGACCTTACTCTATTCTATTGTCACCAGTTGTCTCATGAACTCTGACTGATGTTTTAGTCCTTGCCATGATCCTATAATGAAGACAGACTCCATTCTGTTATCCTAATTTATGCACGAAGAATACAAGGTCCCAAAGAGCCCAACAAACAGAGCTGAAGATCAGTTTCCCTCGATGCAGGTAAAAGATTCAGTGTGTCAATGCAGGCACAACTGCACAGAGGAGGAAGCAGGCCAGCAAGCTTGCAGTCTTGAGGGGAGCCAGCTGGAGATGGCCCTTCCGCTGGGGTGAGGCTGTGGTTAGGTCCTGCAGGTGCTCATTCTCAACTCCAGTTCCCGGAAAAGTTTCACCCTCCAGCCCTCTATGCTGTCCTGGAGACACTGGCTCTGTGCCGCTTTGCTTTCCAATGCAAACAATTGATAATACACCCCCCAATACACTTTGAATATTGTCGATAAGATCAAGACAGTGGAAGGTCAGTCTCATATGATGCCCCAACCCCCTGTAGGACCAAGCCACAGGCCAGTTGCACATCTGCGTCTGCACAAGAACAAAGTGGTATGCACTGTACAGTGCTTCTCAAACTTCAGTGTGCTCTCAAATCACCTGGGCGTCTTGTTAAAACACAGATTCTGATTCTGCAGGTCTGAAATGGGACCTGAGATTCAGTATTTACACTAAGCTCTCAGATGGTTCATGGACTACACTTTGAGTACGAAGAGCCTAGATCATTTCCAAATGAGATGAAGATATTCAAACTAAGTCATGAACTAAACAAATTCATTCCTTATCCAATGGATTTAAGGTAATGAGAATCAAGAAACTGAGGTCCTCATAGAACCTTGAACAAGTTACTTCACCTTGCTGTGCCTTAGTTTCTTCATGTATAAAATGAGGACAATAATAGCATTTACCTTCTACCATAATTATGAGGTTTAAATGACATAATACATGTAAGCTCTGAGCAGAATGTCATACTCAGAACAAGCACACAGTAATTAGAATGATGATGGTGCTGATGGTGGCACTGATGGTCATGATGATGATGGTGATGATGGCGGTGATGATGATGACAATAATGATGGTAATTGTGGTGATGGTGGTGATGTTGATGGTTACGATGGTGGTGAGAATGATGGTGATGGTGATGATGATGATGACGGCGATGATGATGATGATGGTGATGGTGATGATGGTGATAAGGATGATCTTGGTATGGCCATGGTAATAACAGTGATTTTCTATCTATTCAGTCAAAAGTGGTGTGTGACCAGAGAGGAGTGAATAATTCCATCACCTGCATCAAAGAAAATGCAGTAGGTGGACTCGGCCTGGAAGGAGATGTAGAGCACACCAGGCAAAGAAATGGAATATACGAATCAGACATGGCAGAGAGGAGAGTGCTGCAGCCTTATAGATTTCCAAAAGGCCAGTGTTCGCTCGTAGCCTGGAGCTTGCAAGTCTTAAGGATACACTGTTGCAGATCCCTGCACCATCAGTTGGCTGATTGGACAGGATGAAGACTGACCTTTCATTTCAGCCAGGTCTATAGTTGGCGTCCTTGTTAGAGCCACCATGAAAAGAAGCGTGCCACCAGAGCCTTGGAGGAAGAGGAGGACAAGCCTGAGATTTCTCTCTAAAGCTGTTGAGCTTAATTCATTGGTTTGGCTCTTTGCATACATTTCCTGGGGCTGATTTATTGAAGGTTATTTGTTCTCCTTTGTCCCAGAAGTCACCTCACAGCAAGTCTTCCTTCCAAGTCAAGTGGGACATTCCAGGCTTGCCTGCCACATGTGCCCCTGCAGAAATGATCTTCCTAGAAATCCAGGCATTAAATAGCATGTGTGAGGCTGTTTTTCGAGTTCAGCTCCTTTGTGTTCCAACTAAGTATACTGTTGAATTAAAAAAAGAAATGCATCTCTTTTATGGAAATGAAAGTAAAAGGAATTGCATAAAAATCACTACAAGATAAAAAAAAAACCCTCTCACTTGAGGATTACAGCAAAGTGAGGTTAATATGCATTACAACTATTTAGTCACAATGAGGGCTAAATATTGCTTGAAACATACACATCGTTGTTTGGAGAGGTGGAAATAATGAGAGAAAGTCTGTCGATAGGAAAATGACTGAATTAAAACTGGTCTATTTTTTTAGTGGAAGACCACATGTGATTCAAAATGAAAGAACAACATCTGTCTGTTGAACTTCGTAGATCTCTAAACAGATGTATAGTAGAATGGGTGGTTTTCAGATTGATTCATATTGATTAAAGCATGTATTTTTCAATAGGAATATATAGATGTATATAAAAGTATTTTTTAAAGCTTAGAAAAATACAGAGAGACTTTAGTTTTATTTGGAGGTTTCTCTCTCACTCTCTTTTTCTTTTGCATCAGAATTTATTTATCTCTTACTTGTGTAATTAATTTTTTTAAGTAGTAAGCTTGAAGCTGCGAGAAATATCTTAGAAAATGATCCTCTTCCATGAGTTGGTTCCTCCTTACCAGTAGTAAGGAGATGTCTTGCCAATTCAAGCAGATGATGTGGCTTAGTCCCTTGGGAACTTGTGTGAGATGACCAGACACATTTAGGAGAGAAGACAGCGTTCAGGGAGGAGAAGAAAGCTAATGAGCTGATCTTGAGCAGAACAGAGAAGATGGAAAAATGTCCCCTCACTGCCTTCCAACCCATGCAGAGCCCACTAGTCTCTGAGTCTCTCCTCCCAGCTCTGCTGTTGCCCCTCCATTCTTTCTAAAGGAACCTTTCCAATTTTCAATTCTCCAAAAACTTTGTCGGTGAAAGCACTAACTATATCATTACCTAATCCAGGACCCTTTTCAGACATATCTTTGCATTTGATGGATGGTGCATTTTGATGAATTGTACCCACCACCCCCCACCCCCCACCCCAAGCCAACAAATTCCTATGTTGAAGCCCTAACCCCCAGTGTGACTGTCTTTGAAGACAGGGCCTTTAAGGAGGTTATTAAGGTTAAAGGTACCTATAAAGGTGAGGCCCTAATCTGATAGGACTGACGTCCTTAGAAGAAAAGAGAGAGACACCAAGGAGGCATGTTCACAGAGAAAAGACATGTGAGGACACATCAAGGACATGGCCATCTGCAAACCAACGAGAGATGCCACAGGACAAACCCAACCTGCCTCTGTCGGATAAGGCTGCCATAACAAAGTACCACAGTCTAGGTGGCTTTGCGGGCTCACAGTCCTGGTGGTTGGAAGTCCAAGATCGAGGTGTAAGCAGCATGGGTTCCTTCCGAGAGCTGTGAGAAAGAATGTGTTCTACGTCTCTCTCCTAGCTTCTGGTGGTTTCTGGCAGTCCTTGGAGTTCCTCGGCTTGTTCATCGACCTTCATCTTCACATGGCGCTCTCCCTGTGTGCATGCCCATCTCCAAATGTCCCCTTTTTATAAGGACACTAGTCATATTGGATCAGGGGCATGCTCCACTCCAGTGAGACCTCATCCTAACTAATTACATCTGCAATGACCCTGCTCCCAAATAATGCCACATTCTGAGGTCCTGGAGGCTAGGACTTCAACCTATGAACTTCAGGGGGACATAATTCAACCCACAACAGATGGCCTTTCAGAACTCTAAACGTCCAGTGGAATATAATCTCCATTAAAACATGCTTCATTCATAGTAATACCAATATATTACAACAAAAAATAGCTCAATAAATATCCATTGAATAAAATAAGTAGAAATTATACATAAAAATACGTCATCTGTCGTTCGTTAATATTAGGTATTAGGCATCTATTGAGTTCTTATAATATGCCAGCCGGAACCAGTTGCTGGGAGCGAAACAAAGAACCTCATGGGTGCATTTGACATCCTGTGGGAGCGTTCAGCAAACGGAGAAAATAATCATTAAATGTATACGACAAAATGTTATCAATGACCTGCCACGGAAAATTTTAGGATACCAGATCTTGGAATGGGAATGCCAAATATTTTTGAAATGCAAATTCTACTCAATAGGCTATTTCCAGCCAAAAGCCTAAGACAAGCTTTTTTGAGGGAAAAGCTAACAAATTGTTTCTAAATTTCTTTGGGAAGAATAACCATCAGAAATGGAAATGCTGAAAAAGAAAAATAATACACGTCTTATCAGATATATTCTAATGTAATGTAAAAGCTGTGGCAAAGGCTTTGCTGATGAAAGAGTA
The DNA here is from genome assembly GCF_037783145.1 of Equus przewalskii. Taxonomy (NCBI): domain Eukaryota; kingdom Metazoa; phylum Chordata; class Mammalia; order Perissodactyla; family Equidae; genus Equus; species Equus przewalskii. The sequence continues at coordinate 46,938,324 of NC_091851.1, forward strand.
CTGGAGACCCATGCTGGGAAGTGCATGGTGGGAATGAACGCACAATGTGAATGTGCTTAATGCCACTGAACTGTACATTTTAAAACGGTTAAGATGGTAAATTTTATGTTATATCTATTTTACCACAATAAAAATATAATTGTGGCAAACATATCAAAATATATAGATCAATGGAACAAGAATCTACTCCAGCATATTAGAATTTAGTATACAGCTTAGCAGTCATGTTAACAAAGGAGGCATCCTTGTATAAATGGGGGTGGGATTAATCAAGCATATGAGAAAAAAGAAAATTACTTCAAAATCTCGTTCTTTACATCAAATACATCCAGATACATTAAAACTTAAATGTAAAAGGAATTATCAAAGTGCTGGAAGAAGTTTAGTTGCAGAGCGTGCAATCTTGCTTGAAAAGGGACGTTATCGATATTTTATATTTAGAAATGCCAAATATAAAATATCCATAGATTTGACAAAATAAAAGCGTTGTACCACACACATACACATGGAAAATTATGCAAGTTAAAAGACAAATGTGGGACATATTTGCATATACGACAAGGGGTTAATTGTTCTTCGCATAGAAATATCCTTAACTTACATTGTCCAAGAGAAAAACAGGCCTTGAACTCAAATAGTAGTTTTACAAAAAAGGAAATAAATGTAACCTATCAATCAAAATTAATTAAGGAAAAGGAACTTTAAACAAGGCAAGGAAACCCTGTTCACTCATCAGATTGGAAAAATTAAAAATGAATGAGGATGACAAGCTGGCGATCGTCCTTGAATGTGATTTTTGTAAAACATTATCAAAATTTAAAACATGCATTTATTTAAATAATTACACTGTCCACAGTCATGGATAGGTAAAAAAATGAGAGAGATTGAAAGTGACAAAGGGCAACAATCCAAAAGAACATAGGGCATTTTGATCCAAAGACTCTGCTGTCCCTGAAGCATTTTTGCCGAGAAAATTCCTTTTCTGACATGTGGCGTGTCTCCACAAACAAGCTTGTTCTCTCAACACGTGCATGAAAGAAACAGCCAGAATCTCTTTCGTGCTTCTTTTTGTAGTGACTTCCTTTGAGCCCTGCAGCATCTCTGAAAGCTTCCCTGTGTACACACACCCTCTCCTACCACACTCTCAAAGACGGATTTCCATGAAACAAACCTAAATTGTACATTGCACCGTCACTGTAGGGTTTTCGGAGTCATCTTCCAATTTTGCTTCTGTTGATTTTCTCTATTGTTCTCTATTCTCTCTTTCATTTATTTCCATTCTCATCTTTATTATCTCCTTCCTCCTGCTGGCTTTGGGGTTAGCTTGCGCTGTGTTTTCTAGTTTTTTAAGGTGGGAGGTTAGGTTATTGATTGAAGATCTTTCTCTTGAGAAAACTTCTAACAACTGCACTAGCCGTATCCTATAATTTGGGCACACTGCTTTTGTTTTCACTCATTCCACAGTATTTTCTAATTAGTCCTGTAATTTCTTCTTTGACCCACTGCTTATATAGAAGCATGTGGTTTAATTTCCACATATTTGTGAACTTCCCAAATTTCCTGTCGTTATTAATTTTCATTAACTTCATTGTGGTCAGAGAACCTACTTTGAACAATTTCAGTCCTTTTAAATTTTTGGAATCTTGCCTTATGGCTCGCCACGTGGTCTCTCCTGGAGAAGGTTCCACAAGAGCTTGAAAAGAATGCATACTCCGCCGCTGTTGGGTGCAGTGCTCTGTAGATTTACGTGAGGTCTACTTGGTTTATAATATTGAAAAGTCTTCTATTTCCTTCCTGATCTTCTGCCTACTTGGTCCCCCCGTTATCGAGAGGGGGGTCCTGAAATCTCCAACTATTGTTGAAATGTCTATTTCTCATGTCAGTTCTGTCTGCCCTTCATGTATCTCGAAGCTTCATTGTTAAGCGGACGTTTGTAAACTTTCTGGTGCATTGACCCTTTCAGCATTATAAAATAGATCTTTTTGTCTCTAAGAACAATTTTGTGCATTAACGTGCATTTTGTCTGATATTAGTATAGCCACTCCAGCTCTCTTTCAGTGACCGTTTGCATGTTATGTAACCTGCCACCCTTTTACTTTCAATCTGTTTATGTCTTTGAATCTAAAGTTTCTCTCGTAGACAGCATGTATTGGATCATATTTGTTTATAGATTTTATCTACTCAGCCTTTTGATTTGGAGCATTTAACTCATTTAAATTTCACCTAATTACTGGTAAGAAAGAATTTACATCTGCTATTTTGTTATTTATTTTCTACGTGTCTTATGCCTTTTATTCATCTGTTCTGTCATTACTGCCTTCTTTAGAGCTAAGGATGTATTTCCTAATGTAATATGTGAATTCCTTCATTATTTCTTCTACTATATTTTTTAGTTATTTTCTTAGTGGTTTCCCTGGGAATTATAATTAACATCTTAATTTAAAATACTCTGGTTTGGATTAATATCAAGTTAATTTTGATCATACACGGAAACTGCTCCAGTGTGGCCTTATTCTTTCCCTGCTTTGTGTTGCTATTGTCACACAAACTACATTTTATACTTTATACCTCTCAATATAGTTTTATAATATTGCTTTTTTCAGTTGTCTTTAAATCAGATGGTAGAAGAAAAATACTTACCAAAAAAATGCATTTACACTGTCTCATATTTACTTATTTCCCTGATAATTAGTGAGTGATGTTGAGCATTTGTATATCCCCTTTGGAGAAATGTCTAATCAAGTCCTTTGTTTCTGAATAGGGTTGTGTGTTCGTTGCTGAGTTTTAGGGGTTCTCTATATATTCTGGATATTAACCTCCTATCAGGTATGTGATTTGCAATTATTTTCTCCTATTCTGTGGGTTGCCTTTTTACTCAGTTGGTAGCATCTTTTGACGCAGTTTTTAAAAATTTTCAAGAAGTCTAATTTGTCTAGTTTTTCTTTTGTTATCTGTGCCTTTCACGTCCTAGCCGAGAAACCATTGCCAAATCCAATGTCGTGAAGATTTTGTTCTGTTTTCTTCTAAGAGTTTTACAGTTTTAGGCCTTACATTTAGGTCCTTGATCCATTTTGGGTTAGTTCTTGTTTATGGTGTTACATAAGGGTCCAGCTTCATTCCTTGGCATGTGGGTTTCCAACTTTCCCATCACCATTTTTGAAGACTGCCCTTTCCGCATTGAACGGTCTTGGCACCCTTGTCGAAAATCATCTGACCCTATGTGCCTAGGTTTACTTCTGGGCTCTCTATTCTATTTTGTGGTCGATACGTCTGTCTTTATGAGAGTACAACACTATTTTGATTACTGTAGCTTTGTAGTAAGTTTTCAAATCAGGATATGTGCACACTCCAGTTTAGTTTTTCTTTTTCAAAATTGTTTTGGCTATTCAGTTCCCTAAATTTTAGGATAGGTTTTTCTATTTCTGCAGAAAAATCAATGGGATCTTGGCAGGGATTACAGTGAATCTGCATATCACTTTGGGTAGTCGTGACATTTTAACAATGTTAAGTCTTCCCATCTTTGAACATAGGATGTCTCCATTTATTTATGTCTTCTTTAACTTCTTTCAGCAATGTTTGTAGTTGTCGTTGTACAAGACTTTCACCTCCTTGGTTGAGTTAATTCCTAAGTATTTTATTCTTTTTGATGCTCTTGGAAATAGAATTGCTTTTGTAATTTCCTTTCAGATTGTTCATGTATAGAAATAACACTGATTTTTGAGTATTGACTTTGTATCTAACTGCTTTGCTGAATTCATTTATTAGTTTTAACAGTTTTTTGGGGGGGAAATATTTATCTTTAGGATTTTCTACATAAAAGATTATATCATCTGCAAACAGAGATAATTTGACTTCTTCCTTTCCAATTTGGATGCCTTTTCTTTTTCTTGCCTAATTACTCTGGCTAGAATTTCCACTACAATGTTAAATAGAAGAGGTGAGAGTGGGCACACTTACCTTGTTCCTGATTTCAATGGAAAATCTTCCAGTCTTTGACCATTTAGTATGATGTTTGCTGTGGGTTTTTCATATATAACTTTTATTATGTTGAGGTAATTTCCTTCTCATCTTAGTTTGGTGTTTGTTGTCATGAAAGGGTGTTGAGTTTTTGTGAAGTGCTTTTCTGCATCAATTTTGATGACCGTGTAGGGTTTTCTATTCACTTTTTGGTATGGTGTATTACACTGATTAATTTTCATATGTTGAACTATCCTTCGATTCTAGGAATATATCCCACTTGGCCATATTGTATAATGCTTTTATATGCTACTGAATTAGGTTTGACAGTGTTTTGTTGAATATTTTTACATCAATGTCCATAAGGGACATTGGTCTGTAGTTTTCTTTTCTTGTAGTATCTTTGCCTGACTTTGATAACAGGGTAATGCTGGTCTCTCATAGAATGAGTTAGAAAGTATTCTCTCCTTTTCAATTTTTTAGAAAAGTTTGAGAAGGCTAAATAATGATTCTTTAAATACTTGGTAGAATTCACCAGTGAAGGTATCCAGGGATTTTTTTCTTGGGAGATTTTTGATTACTGATTCAATCTACTTACTAGTTATAGTCTATTCAGATTTTCTATTTCATCATGGTTTAGTTTGGATAGGTCTTGTGTTCCCAAGACTTTATCTGTTTCATCTAGGGTATCCAAATTTTTAGCATACCATCGTTCATAGTACTCTTTTATAATACATTTTATTTCTGTAAAGTCAACAGTAATGTCTCCACTTTTATTTCTGATTATAGTAATTTGAATCTTCTTTCTTTTTATCTTAGTCCATCTAGCTAGGGCTTGTCAATTTTGTTGATCTTTTCAAAAAACCAATTTTTGTTTGTATTAATTTTCTCTTCTGTTTCTTTGTTCTTTCTTTTATTTACCTCTTGTCTAATGTTTATTAGTTCCTTCCTTCTGCTAGCTTTGGATTTAGTTTATTCTTTTTCTAGGTCCTTAAGCTGCAAAATTAGATTGGTGATTTGAGATCTTTATTGTTTTTTAATGTAAACATTTATAGCTATAAATTTCCCCCTTAACACTGATTTTGTTCCATCCCATAATTTTCAGTATGTTGTGTTTTCATTTCATTTTTTTCTAGGTACTTTTAAATTACTCTTGTGATTTCTTTCTGATCGATTGGTTATTTAAGAATATTTTGTTTAATTTCCACTAATTTTTCAATTTTCCAGTTTTACTTCTGTTGATGATTTCTAACTTCATCCTGTTGTGGTCAGAGAAGATACTTTGTATGATATCTATGTTTTCAAATATACTTAAATTTAATTTGTGACCTAACATATGATCTATCCCAGAAAGTGCCCCATGTGCACATAAGAAAAATGTGAATTTTGTTGTTATTGGGTAGAGTGTTCTGTATATGTCTGTTAGATCTATTTGGTTTATGTGTTAAATCCTCTATTTCCTCACTTATCTTCTTCCTGGTTGTTCTATCTATTGTGAGAGTGGAGTATTGATGTCTCCAACTGTCATTGTAGAACTGTCTATTTCTCCCTGCAATTCTGTCAGTTCTTGCTTCGTATATGTTAATGGTCTGTTATTAGGGGCATACATGTTTGTAATTGTTATATCTTCTGCTTAATTGAGATGCACCTCACCTGGGTCCCACCTAGACTTGACCTCCCTTGCCTGTGTCCTTTCAGACAGGCCACCTGGCTCAGGGAAGTCGGTTACCCAAGGGGATTTGACCACCACCACCCAGGACCTCCCTTTTGGATTTTAAGGGATGAGTCCTGGTTCTAGAGCTCTACAGGAAGTGGAGGCAAAAGCTCAGGAATCTGCTGGGAACCATGGGATTGTTTCCACCAAGAAAAGATCAGCCTACAACTATTAAAAATGGCTTGTTCACAAAACATTACAAAATAGCTCTTCATCTACAAAATCGCCATGGCAAATATCACCCCAGTGAATTAGGTGTTCCTGTGTTTTGCTGAAAAATGGTATCTTTTCTAAAAGATTGCTACCTAAATAAGAATGCTCTAGAGATCCTAATACGGAAATGAAAGATGATTCTGTCAACTTTGGTGTCTCTTTTAAGGAAGAGAAATGTGATGCTCTGTGCTGCCTGCCCTCCTCCCACCTCTCTCTTGGCTTCTTCCCTTCCTCTCCCTCTCCCCCTCCCTATCTCTCTCTCCCTCATTGTTTCCAGTGTTCAAACTGTCAGAATGTCCTCAAATCTGAGCAATCAGCAAGGAGAGCTCCAGGCTGTGCATTTTACACAGAGGCTGTGACACATTTACATATTTTAAAGAGAAGGAGCCACAAGTGTTCTCAATGGGGACGTGGTGGGGCTTTTAGCTTTCTAAGGCAACATCACCTATTCCTGGAAACAATTAGAGTACTTCACAATAGCCCCATGCAAACTCAACAGTGACAGGAAAATGAAAGGAAACAGAATAGTGGCTTTATAGAATGCAGCCTCTTACTCACTGCTGACAGTGAGGAAAGGTGGAGTAACCACCACATGAACACCTCCAAGGCTCTCACCACAGGGAAGCTGCCAGACTCTGCATTTACTAAGATGGACAGAGCCCTAGGAAGGCAATGTTGTGTGATGGGATTTGTATATTAATTATGTGGTGTTGACAAGGCAGGCCAGCTTGACCTGCCGCTTCCTGCATGGGGGCTACACTGAGTTCAATGTAGCAAGTTAGGAAGCAATGGGTGTTTTGTTTTGTGTTTGGAGGCACATTCTTTAGCCACTACCCATGCAATAAAATCAAACTAATATTTCCCTTTTGTGCAGTGCCCAGAGAGTTTGACATATGTGGTGGTTTCAGCAAGATGGGCTGGAGGTTTATGGAAGCTGATAACCCCTCCCCAGTTCTCATGCTCACACGCTTACTGGGTGCATCTGGGTGCCAAGCACTGTGCTAGATCCTTCATGAGCCATATTACTTGCCCTTTCCACAACACAGCAATTTAGATGGATGATGAACTTGAAAGTAGAGGAGTTATTTTCTTTAATTGTGTGTTTTTATTAACTATTATTTTATTTTTGTCTCAAAGCCATTTAGCTTGTGAGTGGCAGAGCTGGGAGATGAGCCCAAGTCCCCCTGCCTCTAGGAGCTATTTCCACAGTGAAATGGTATCTCAAGGAGAACCCACCTGCACCAACTCTGCAGGATGCCCAGCAACCCACTGCAGACACAGGCAGCCTGTGGAGCCTTGCCTCATGCAAGAGTGCCCCTGGTCCGTTAACAGGCTCTCAAGTAATGTGTACTGGGTGAATGGATAAATGGTTTTACCTGTGTCAGAAACCAAGCGCTCAGAGTGGGCTGGAGGTTGCTACTCCTTGAGTCTGCATTTCATCCCACAAGTGGACGCTACATCTTTAGAAGTGGAGAGAGCAGTCCTTTCCCAGCTGACCGGGCTGTCCGCTCTGAGGAGCTGTCCAAGGTGCTAAGCGGAGGCTGCTGTTAGGAGTTCCCCGGAGGTCAAAGAACAGTTCCTCCCCCTGAGCATCTGCTTGCCTTGAACGCTGCCCTTCCGGCTTCACCTCCACAAATCCAGCCACCTGTCCGCCCCTCTGCTCTGTCTACTCCTGGCTAGTTGCGTAGACGACAGTCTGGGTCCAGCTATCTACCTCTTCTCTGGTCCTGACTAAGAATTGCTGTCCTTGCACCACTTTTCTGGCCCCATTCAGTGCCATATTCAGGCTTCAGAAAATGCAAACCCCACAGAAGTTGGTGCAAATAATTAATCCACACAATAGTTCTAATATACTTGTAAATGCCTCAGTGCTACAGCCACAAGTGTACTCAGCTCACTGCTGGGGTGGCAGTGTGACCAGAAACCTGGATTTCTCACCTCCAAAGCAAAGAGGATTCAATGCCTACATGGAGATTAGCAGAGAAGCCTTCACCAAAGAAGCACTATTTAATCCAACAATGAAAGAGTGAGAAGGAGCCAGGGTGGTGAAAGGGATTCCAGGCAGAGTGGACTCAACAGAGAAGACATCGAGGTGAGAGGAGGGGCGGCTTGGCATGTTCAAGATGGAGAAAGAGCCATGCTGGGGTTAGACCCCAGTGGAAAGATGGAAGAGTGGGTGGAGACAAGGATAAAAGACAACCAGGGACATATAGTGACCATCAAGGGAAGAGGATACATAGAACGAGCAATTAATTTAGTCAAAGACGTCAAGTTAGTAGTCACAGGAAGATGCCTGATATTATTATTAACATATATAACTGTTTTTAAAATACTCATTTCTTTGCATATTTGTTCTTTTTCTGTCTTTCCCAGTAGACTGTAACCTCCATGAAGTCGGGGACACGTCCCTAATTGGTCCACCACCCCTAAATCAGGACTGGCATATGAGCCGCTTCAGAAAATATTTATCAAATGAGGAAATGAAAAAAGTGAATTATATGAATATATACTGAAGACAAAATGATTTCTGGTAGACAGGTCAGTCACAAAATTAAGGTAAGTGGGCTGATTAAGGGGAAGAATGGGGAGGCTTCACACTGGAATAAAACTTCCCATTCAGCTACAGCTCTTTCCTGACTCAGAGGAGCAGAAAAACGTTCATTTGTGGGATTTCTCCTCCCCTTTCTGTTTCTATGAGCATCTTCAATAATTCAGTGCAATCATTTTTCTGATTGGTCCAAGTTGTATATAACAACGTCATTATCCAAACAACTCCCTACATTTGGGGGCATTGCCAGCACTGAATGCCTAATTCTCCCTCCAAGGAAGTCATCTGCATACATATCATCACTGAGGCAGTGGGCCCAAAGCCGCTCATGCTCTTTATAACTCTTGCTGGTTATCATAATTACTCATGGGTTGTTTTCATATATGCATGTTGTCCCATAGGAGGAATTTGGTGCTATCTTCAATATCTTCTGGCCTTGAGTTCTGACCTAGGCATAGTGATCAGTGCAGAATAGACGTTTAATGAACATTTGATAAATGAGAGAAGGAATTTGTTAGTCACATGTTTTTTACCAGACACTTTTCTAGGCAGTGAGACTTTGGGGCTGAATATGACCAGTCAAAGTCCTCAAGATGGGTAATACATGAGTCAGAGAGGGTAAAACAGAGCTGGGGAAAGTGTGTGTCACGTTACAGGCCTTCAATAATGCAGTTACATGAATAATAATCAAATTGTACATTTATCTGAAGAATCTACCTGGCATTTGAGCAATGTCTATCTTGACTATTTCAAATGGAGAAGACTTTTTTACATAATTGACTTTATTTTTCAGAATAGTTTTAGATTTACAGAAAAATTGAGAAGATCATGCAGAGAGGTCCCACATCCAGTTTTCTCTATTATTATCTTACATTGGTATGGTACATTTGTCACAATTAGTGAACCAATATTGATGCATCATTAACTAAAGTTTATGCTTTATTCAGATTTCCTTAGTTTTTACTTAATATCCTTTTTTTCTGTTCCAGGATCCCATTCAGAAACCACACTGCATTTAGTTGTCACATCTGCTTAGGGTCCTCTGGGCTGTGACAGTGTCTCCAGCTTTCCTTGTTTTTGATGACCTTCACAGTTTTGAGCAGTATTGGTCAGGTGTGTCATAAGATGCCGGTCTACTGGAATTTGTCTGATGTCTTTCTCTTGGTTTTACTGGGGTTTTGGGTTTTTGGAAGATCACAGAATTGAAGTGCCATTCTCATCATATCCTACGAAAGGTACCTAATATCAACATGACATATTACTGTCTATGTTGACCTTGATCACCTGGCTGATGTCATGTGTGTTAGGTTTCTCTGCTGTAAAGTCCCTCTCTTTTCCTCCTTTCTGAACTGTGCTCCTTGGAAGGAAGCAAACACCTAAGGAGTGGGGGTTTGCTCCTACTCATTAGGGCCGAAGAGCTACATGGAAGATTTGGAATTCTTCTGCTTAAGAGACCTGTCTCCACTCCTTTATTTATTTATACATTTGTTTATTTAACCATTAACTTATTGATACAGACTGATAGATATTTATTTTATAACCTGTGTGATAATCCATACTCCCTTATTTATTTTGTTGCTCATATTACTCCAGCTTTGGCCACTGGGAGCTTTGGTTGGCTCCTGAGCTCTTTGACATACTTCCATCAATATGGGGCGTTTTCGAGTACTTCCTTACTTTCTGCCACAACAAGATGCTCCAGGCACGTCTTGCACCTGCTCCATTCCCAGAATAAGCCATCTTCCCTAAGAGAACAGTATTGGAGAGAGAACTGAGCACTAGGTATGCTCATTTCTACTAGGGTGCCATTGTTTCCAGGCCCCCTCAGCTGATGGAGCAAGGAAATATCTGTATGTATACCAACTCGTGTGTATGCATATATCTGTAAATATTTCTAAATGTATTCCTCTGTGTCTATATTAAGCCAAACATGAGTTCACACTGGTGTCTCTAACTCTAATCTATCACTACATGGATCATTCTGGCCTCCCCCCCTTCTTTATCAGTAATCTCCCACCACAACAGTAAGCAACCTGGCTCCCAAGATCTGACATTCAGTTATTTAGGTTGTTAAATTTCAGTATGGATGTATAGTGGTATCAAATTATGATCCTGTACAACCATGGGAAATAACCTAATCAATGAGACTATGCTGCTGGCGTCCAAACCCTTTGCGTTTAGTCTTATAGACGCCAGTTATTAGGTCGGCACCTGTACTCCACAGTGAGGTGGATTCATGCAGCTGCAACACAGTTAGATTCCCTTGTGACAGTCTGCATTCCTTCCTGGGATCCTTCAACCCCTCAAATGATTTTTAAAACATTTGCACATTAAGCTTTACTCTTTGTTAAGTTCTATGGCTTTTGAGAAAGTCATAATGTCAGTATCCAACATTACAGTATCCCACAGAATCATTTTATTCTGCTAAAGTACTCTGACTTCATCTATTCACTGCCCCTCCTTTTGAACCCCTGGCAATCACTGATCGATAGACTATCAATACAGTTTTGCCTTTTTTCAAAATGTCATGTAACTGGAATCATACAGTATGTAGCCTTTTCAGACTGGTTCCTTCCACTTAGCATTTGTATTTGAGTTTCCTCCCTGACTTTTCATGGCTTGATGGCCTATTTCTTTTTATCACTGTATAAATTCCATTGAAGGTCACAGTTTGTTTATCCATTGACCTATTGAGGGACATCTTGGTTGCTTCCGGTTTTCAATGACTATGCATAAAGCTGCTATAAACACTCATGTGCAGGTTTTTCTGTGGACATACATTTCCAAAGAATTGGGTGAATACCTAGGAGTACAATTGCTTAAGAGTATGGTAAGACTTTCTTTGGCTGCTAAACTGTCTCCCAAAGTGGCTGGACCATTTTGCATTCTGACTAGGAATGAATGTGGGTTGTGTTGCTTTGCATCATCACCAGCATTTGTTGTTGTCAGTTATTTGGGGGTTTAGTTATTTTAATAGGTGTGTGGTTAGATCTCACTGTTTTAACTTGTAATTCTCTGATGAAAAATGATGAGAAGCATGATATCTCTATAAACTTATTTTCTGTCTGGTTATCTTTACTTGTGACATGTCTGTTACAATCTTTTACTTATCTTTTGTCCTTTAAGTTGTCTTTTTTCTTGGCCAAAGATCAGCTGACCGTATTTTTGTGGCTCTGTGTTCTGTTGCATTGATCTAAGCATCTGTTCTTTCATCAGTACTGTTCTGGCTTGGTTAATGTAGCTTGATGGTAAGTCTTGAAGTTGAGTGGTGTCAGTCCTCCAACTTTGCTCTTCCTCAGTAGTGCATTGGTTATTATAGGTCTTTTGCTTTCTATATAAACTCTAAAATCAGTTTGTCATGTTTTATAAAATACACAAATCTAAATTAATGGTTGAATAAGGAAAGAAAGCCAGATGAAAGAAAGAAAATGAAAGAAAGAAAGACAAATTTCTTGTGCAGAAGAATTCAAAAATATACGTATGTAGATATTCCGCGCTCGAGGAGGAGGAACATAACGAGCTGCGCCTCAGGTGGGAGCTGTGCTCAGTGACTCTCTTCCAAAGACCATGCAAAGTTGGAGGAAAGACAGTTTGACGGTGGAGAAACCTACAAACACAACCTCAGCCAGGTTGTCAAGGTCAACACAGACAATAAGCAGGGTGATGGCACGTACACTTGATAGGATGTGATGAGAATGGCTCTTTACCTCTGTGGTATCTTTCCAAAAACCCGTAACCCTAGTCTAACCCTGTGGAAACAAAAGCAGCAGACAGAGTCAAATTGAAGGACATCCTATAAAATACCTGATGAGTACTTCCCCAAACTGTCAAGTTAATCAAAAATAAGATAAATCTGAGAAACGATCTGTCTAGAGGAGTCTAAGAGGCATGATGACTAAATGCAATGTGTTATCCTGGATGAGATCTTGAGACAGAAAGAAAGACACTGGTTAAAAAGGAAGGACATCTGAATAAAATGTGGACTTTAGTTAATAACAATGCATCAGTACTGATCCATTAGTTGTTACAAATGCAACCTAGGTGTGGACACATGGGAACTTTCTACTATCTTTGTCACTTTTCTGTAAATATAAACATATCCTAAAATGAGGAGTTTACTTAAAAATAAATGTGTGAGCAGCTGGGACTCAATTCCATTGCCAACTCTAGGAGGCAGAGAGAGCACACCTCAGGGTGCCCTCTCATCTGAGGGGCTAGGAGGCTGGGATTTTTATCCTCCAAGTCACCCCTGTCCTTAGCCGAGGGCTGCCCAGCACCTCCAGCCTGCTGCACACGGGCGCAAGAGAACCCAGTCCGCGTGGACGGAGCAGCCAGTGCCGGGGGATGTGGGCAGTGATCAGCATCTCAGCACACGCTTGCCAGGAAGATGCCTGGGTTCTCTGAGTTTCTTCACCGCCCTATCCCTTAAAGGGGCAACTCTGCCATTTTTGAAATCTCTACAAGGAAGAACTTTCTTAAAATGATGTCCCTTTTTTTTTCCAAACCAGCACACGCCTGAGAAAAGGGGACCCAAATCACATCTAGGTTTACGCCTTGTAGGAACATTATTGTCATGTTATTTCAAACCTGCACTATTCAACTTTCTCCTAGAAATTTGAAATAACTCTAGTGCCCCGCTAGCAGATGATCGGCCCTCCCCACCAGCTCAGGGCTCGCAAAGGGAGAGACTTCCAGCAAGTTGGTGCTTCCAAAGAGGAGCTGGGTTCTCTGCCCCTGGGGCCACCTGGTGTATTTACCTGCCCAGGCAAGACAGGCTCCAGGGCTCAGCACACTAATTATCACCTGATTCTCCAGCAGGCACATAACAACATGTCGAACAGGCGATGTGTCATTCCTGCTGTTCTTACACGGGGAGGACTGACTGGCTTGTTTCAGAGCAAATTGTAGCAACACTGTGGTTAAAAGGGCACCTTTCAGCTCTTTAGGGAACATCGTTGTGGAGGGAAGAGCAGCCTCAGTCTCAGGAAATGTCAAGTGACTGTTTTGAAAAAAAAAAAAATGGAAGCAAACATTAATTCTCCGGAAAATGAGAAATTCGGATGGAAGTGCCATGTTCTTGAGAGTAGTCAAGTCTCCCCCTCTGTCCTACTTGATCCGTGTGTGAAAGCAACATGACACAAACGTGGCTCCAGCCACCCAAACCAACTTCCTCCTCAACTCTCTTTCTGACCCCTTTCAGTCTTTCCAACTTTTTCTCTCTTCTCTCAAATTTTCTCATAATTCATGCTCCAAGGTCCCCAGATCTGCTCATCTAGCCCCTCCTTCAACTTACCCTTTGTCTCCAAATTGTATTTTGTTGCTCAAATCATTCCAGCTTTGGTTCTCGGGGGCTCTTTCAATTGGTGCCTGGGTCGCTTTGATATATCCCCATCAATGTGGGATTTGGGTTTTTTGTTTTTTTTTTTTTGAACATTTCCTTAGTTTCCAGCACTACAAGATGCTCCAGGCTCATCTTGAATATTCCCTGTCCTAGTCCTGGTACCAACCCATTCTCCCAAGGGATCCTGGTTCCCTTTATGGGAGAATGGTATTAGAAACCAATAATGGGCACCAGATGAGCTCATGTTACTGAGATGTCACTGCATCCAGGCCCCCTCAGCTGACAGAGCAAGGAGATTTTCCTGTGAATACGAATCTGTGTATATTCACTTATCTATAAATATTTCTGTCTACAACCATCTACCTCTATACTAAGCTAAGCATGAGTTCACACTGACGTCTCCAATTCTAATCCATCACCATGTGCATCATTCTATCCTCCTCCTCTTGCTTATCTGCAACCTCCCACCTCAACAGTAAGCAACCTGGCTCCCACCATCTGCCAACCATTTAGATAATTATTCTATCCCATTGAAGATGAGTAATGGTCTCAGAATCGCTAACCCCTACCCACACATCTTGTTGACTGCCTTCCTTCCCTTTCTCACTTCTCCGCTCTCCTGTCAGTCCTTCCTAGGATCACCTCCATCTCCTCTCAAGTAACTCACTTACCTTCAATCCTCATCTCAGGGTCTTCTTCTAGAGGAACCCATCTGAAGACAGTATCTCTGTAGACCTGGGATAATTTCTAGGCCATATCCCATTCTTGAGGATGCTCTGAAGTTCTCCATCCAGACCCTGTGCCTGACCTCACTCTCAGGCCTTCTCTGCTGCTGAGGCTGATTGGGGCAGAGCTTCGGGAAGGCGCCTAGGTCCCTTCAGGTTGTGACTTGGCAGCTGTCTCTTTGGCCTCCTTTGCTTATGTTGCAGGTTCACAGCAGCATCTTTCAGTGATGCATTTTCTTCCCTTGGACATAAATCCTCCAAAACACCACCAGCATCACATCAGCACCATATTCAATTACCCAAAAGAGGCCCCTGATATCATCACTGTGTCGTAATTCTTCTGCTGAACTCCCCAATTGTCCCTTATAAAGTCCCACTTCACAGGTCATCTCACTGAATGGCACAATCCATGACACGTTGTAATTCTTCTCTGCTGGGTCCTGAGTGCCATTTTTCCTTCCTGCTTTTCTCACTTTGCTCACGTTAGTCCTCCCTACAGAAAACCCCTCCCTCTCCACCATCCAAATCTGCCTGCTGTGCCTCCAGATTCAGTTCCAACCTTCTGTAACCGACTCTCCTCCCCAAGGTGATTCTTAGCCTCCAAGCTTCTACAGAGTCTGCGCCAAAAGTCTTGATACCTAAGAATCCTCTAATTCATGAAGGTGACTTTGATCCAGTGGAGGTAACTATGTTGAGAATTCTGAGATTGCCTTTGAGTTTGCTGGCATCGGTTAGAGGTGTCTGCTACTTGGTGAGCAGTAGCCTAAATGGCAGCTGTTATTGGCATCCCTGCTCAAACTGTTCCAGATGCCACTTACTCTTGACTCTCATTAAATTACGAGCTCCTTAGGTTGGTCATTCTGTGGTACCTATCTTCTCCTCCTTTGTGTCTATCTGACTCACCAATCTAAACTTAGATTCATTAATCTGAACTTAAAGCTGAATTATGAGGTTCAAATTTGTGCATATTTTGGGAGCTCATGAACCAACACCACTAAGCACACCTGATCAGCTGAAAATGTGCCTGTGCCGGCTGGGGACTTACAGATCATGATGTATGTGGTCAATATACAGGACTTTAAGCCATTTTCCGTTCTGGTCTTTGAACACTCTGCTATATAAACCTTCCTCTTGTGCCATATCACATTTTATTATCAACCTTCTAGCCAATTTTCTTTAAAATCACAAAATAAATCACGAAGGAATGAGCATGTGCACTTGATTCTTTTGGGATATGATTTCAGCAGTTCTGGTAATATATGAGTTGAAGCTGTCCTTTGTGCATTGGACTAAATCCAGCCACATCAGTGGTCAATGACATTTGATTTTGTGTTTTTTATATAGTATAATAAATGTGGCTGATTCCATGCTTTATTTAAAGGAAGATTTTAGTGGAAGAAAATAATAATAATCATCATCATCATCCAACACACTCTTAAAGCCTTTCCTGGACTTCTCTTGTGGTTTGTGAAAATGTGATTCATGATTATATATTAAATATTAAAACCAATGTAAGATTTAATCCAAATTTATAGGGCAGCTTTGCTTAATTTACTGTCCACGGTGCAATTTCCTTTACAGATAACATTTAGCATGCTGCATAAATAATAAAACAGTGCCCACATCCCTCAATTGTTTTACCTAGCCAGGCATTAAAATTGACCTTGCTGACACTTAATTCTCTCCAGAATTTGTGTCCCTTTCTCTTCTTTCTTCCTCCCTCAACTGGACTGCCTGGTAATTCTGTCATGACTTTATGGGTTCAGTTTGGAAGCTGCAGGCATTTTTCAAGTCAGCATCTGTGTTGGACTTGACCTTGAACACTTTCTTGGTTGCAAAAGGGTAAGTCCTCATCAAGGCATGTTCCTAAGAGCACTCAAATTAAAGATGTCAGAGAAATGAGAATTTAACCCCTTTCCTGAGGCTTCTTCAAGACTCTTGCCTCTAAAAATGAACTGTTTGCTACTAAATTCAGTTTCATTTCGAATTTTCCCTATAGCGGGTCCATCCATTGTGTTCCCAGGTAGGTGGAAGAGAGAGGCACAGTCGGAAGGTTCTCTCCGTCGGGGAATCTGAAGACAATGTTCACGTGAAATTTTCCTCTCATTAGGAAGGTTGTAAAGCACTGGAAGCCAGGGAGTCTCCCTGGCTGGGTTTTCCAGTCGAGGAGACATTCTTATTGGCTTGGATGACTTGACAGCAGCTCCTGGGGAGGAGTCCTAGGAGCTGCTGACCGGGGCCAGGGGTTTGCACAACTTGCCTCCTTGGCAAGCCCTCGATGAGCACATCTTCAGGAAACTGCTGGGTGAAAGGAGACACTTCCAGCCAGCCAGGGAGGGGCTGCTGGAGCGTGAGTGCGGAGGATGTGGAGGATGGTGCTCTGTCTCCTTCATCCCTGCATCCTCAGTGCTCAGCGGAGTATCTGGAAAATGCCAGCCACTAGGTGTTCTTTGCTGAGTGGATAAAGAGAAGACCAAAGGAGAGATGGAAGAAGAGCAATTCCCTCCTTCTTCTGCAGGTCCCAGTAGAAGTCGGTACAAAGACAGGGAGGAGGGGAGGAGGCTGGTGAAATGAGAGGCAGTGAGACCCCGTGGACCCCAGCTCTGCCTGCAGCGCACGGCAGGCCTCAGCCTGGCTCACGAGGATCACCTGCGGACTTTAAGAAACTGTCGTACCTGA
Source organism: Equus przewalskii (assembly GCF_037783145.1). Taxonomy (NCBI): domain Eukaryota; kingdom Metazoa; phylum Chordata; class Mammalia; order Perissodactyla; family Equidae; genus Equus; species Equus przewalskii. The sequence continues at coordinate 46,955,501 of NC_091851.1, forward strand.
GTCCACCCCGGACCAACCAAAGCAGACTCTCAGAAGGGGTGAGACAGCAAAGATGGAAAGACAGAAGGAGAGCAATGTCAATGCCCAGAGGACGCCGGAGAATGAGGAAGAGGAGGCAAGGCTTCCTTCAGGAACTGGAACCAGGGGAAACAAGCAGAAGGGAATCACCGCCTCCTTGGGCTTTGTGCTGCTGGCACCTGGGATCCCCAGGCCCTCCCCAGATCTGAAGCACAGGCCAAGGCCTGGAAGGTCGCACTTCCCACCAGGTCCCCCCCAGAGGATGCACAGAGCAGACTGGCTGGTTCTGATTGGCGTGTGTTGCCAGGTCCTCCCCTCATTTGTCCATTCTCTCCCTCAAACCTGGCATCATTTATTGAGCACCTCCTGCATCCTGCCTCTGAGGGAGACCCTGGGATGTCAGTGAATAGCACTGCCCCTCTTTCTTGGAGCTGACCATCCTGTAAGGGAAACAGATATCAAATAATTAATGACACATTTGATGAGTGTTTCCAGAGAGTGTAAGAGGGGCTCATCCTCCAGGTAAACTTGGCCAGACCCCAAGGGAAGAGAGGGTGGCAGGGTCAGTAGGAGAGTTCTAGAGAGACAGAGAAGGCCCCGGGCCAGCCTTGAGTGAGGGCACACCATGCTCTGGAAGAATGAAAGGAGCCAGTCCCACCACGGCTGGACCCAGAGGGGGCCAAGGTCGAAGTAAGGCTGCGGGGTTGGTGGGGACGGTCCCGGCAGGAACTTGGCTGACCTGCGGGCTGTGGGAGAGGCCCCATTAGGTCCCTCTGGTGCAGTGGAGAAGGAGCAGCATGAGGGGTATGGGCGGCCACAGGAATGGAGCAGAAGGGAGAAGGGCCGGGGGCAGACTGAGTCTCTCCTCACGCCTGCACAGGAGTGAGGCTTGGCCCACCCCAGAAGCCAGCCCCTCCATCACCTCTACCTCTGCGTCCACTCAGCACTCCCAAGGCCCACTGGGCTTTAGATCCCTCCTCTGCCTGCTTGTCGGTACCCATCCTCTCTGACGTGTCTCAGATGCTCTCACTGTTTCTTCGAAAGCAGGAGGGACCTGCCCGGCTCAGCGTGTCAAGGACAGGACCAGGTGGGGTGCAGAGGAGTAAGTGGCTCCCTTCCAGGAGCCTGAAAATGCCACTTGTTTGTGTTTTGGTTTGTTTCCCTTCCTGTTAAGGAAGTGCTGCTGTTCTGGGAATCCTTCTCTTTCTTTCTCCAGTTCCAGTGCAGCTCAGCCGCTGCAGGCACAGCCTCTGGAGCAACTTAGGTCTAAGGCCTCAGTCAGCTTTGCCCTTAGCTGTGACCTGGCCCAAGGGACTCAGTCGTGGTTTTCCCAGTCACCTGCAGAGTTTGGGGAGTCACAGCGCTTCCTGCTTCATAAGGGTCTCCCGAGAGTTAAGGAGTGAACCTGTGTACAACTTACAGCAGCGCCTCTCGTGCACTCAGTGGTGCAGGAGTGAATGCAATTGTTTTTGTGAGCGTGATGGACCCAGCTCTGAGCCTCTGTGTCACCCACACCAAACACGGCGCCGTGAGGGACCTCGCCGACCAAGGCACACCTGCTGCTCCGTGCAGCATGTGTGCAAGACAAAGCAGAGCTGAGACAGCAAGACCCTCCAGCGAGGCACTCCTGTTAGAGGAGGTGCTGCCTCGGGTGTCTGGAGGTGGTGGCAGCCCTGTCGTCTCGGCTGCGTGCTAACGGAGGGCGCTGGGGGAGTGAATCCGGTGAAGATGCCGGTGTCGTTCATAACGCAGACTGCGGCCAGACCTCTCTTTCCTTCCCCAGATCTGCTTCTCCACAAAGCCCTCTTGTCTTCTTCTCAGGACTCACAAATCTTTCTGTGGTGATAAGATATTCAAGGGCGTGGGGGCAGCGCTGGGGTGGCCTTCTCCACGTTTCAGTACACGTCTGGGGCCACCTGCAAACCAACTGCTTGAAGAAGATGTTGCTTTGGTCTCCTGTCTTTAATCAGATTGTACTTCTCGTCCATATTTCCAAAAGGACTGTGAATCAGGAGCTTTCTGAAGGAAAGGACAGTCCTTCAGTGTCGATACCAAGCAGGAAAACACGGAATGGAGGAGTTCTAACACCCGAGTCAGAGAAGTCAAAGGAAGAAAGAGGCAGTCGGTGCCAGGAGGATGTTCGGGGTCATTGCTTTGCATTCCCTGTTACGTCTTCCTCACTTCTGCACCCCAACTACAGGCCCAGTTCAAGCTTCATCACCCTTCCAAGAATGACTCACAGGAATAACAATTTATTCCATCACTAGACCCCCCCCCCGGGCGTCTACGTCCTCACCGCACGATCCAGGAAACGCTTTCCCTGGATGGCTGCCCAGATTTCAGGTTCTTCAGGAGAGTGACAAGGACTTCTTTTATATGGTCATAAGCAGACATAACATATGGATTTTCATGGAGATGGCCCTTCCAAGACCTTTCTCTAATTTTGTATTATTTTTCTTAAGTAATGTGCCCAAATTTGTGTATGACTCGAGTCTCGCAAAATTGAGATCTTCCTCTGAGCATCTCAAAGGGGATCCCATATCCAGAATGGCAGCACCAGGGTCATCTGAGGAGCTGTGGAAAAATAGAGATTCCGAGTCCCAACCCCTCACCCCACCTTCAGGAGGTCTGGAGCAGAATCATCTGAACGTCGCCCATGGAGCTCGAATGCTGACTACCTACCGCCCTCTGCGCAGGGTGAGGAACCCACGGGATCTCGCGTTTGCTGGCATCATATAGACAAGGACAGAACAGGTAACGATACCTTCAAATGGTACCGGCATCATTTTGAAAAGTTGGTTGCATGGAATTGGGGAGGGGAACAGAGAAGATAACCTCACTGGCTTTTAGGCCCTTCTCCACTTAATAGATTTTTCACTGGTGAATCCCCTGGCTGAGGCACAGTGTTGGGTACTCGATACAGACTGGGGGAAAGGGCATGTTATTCCCCCTTCTCTGACTCTTTCAACAACTCTGTTTGCCCTGCTGTACACAAGCACTTTTGAAATTCCACCTGCCCATGATCCCACTACTGTGGCTGTCCCACCCTGGTCACCACCTGGGCTTGCCTCCTGTCACTCAGTGGGTTCTCTCATTCTTTGGTGACAGTGAAGGCTGTGGTCAGAGGTGAGCTTGGGACCCCTACTATGCCTAGATCGCACCCCCACTTTGTCACTCCCCAGCTGTATGGTCACGGGAAAGCCACATAACATCATGGAGTCTCAGATTGCTCATCTGTGAAACAGAGACAATAAAACCTCTCACATCGTGGGGTGGCGATAGATATCAAATGGCCTCAAACAGCATGCAGAGCTTGGAATGAGCAGCACGGAGTGAGAAGGTCAGCAAGTGTCAGTCATCACTACCATCCTGTGACATTTGCTGCATCCCCCAGGCCTGAGGCACTGGGCAGTAGGTTTGGGGTCTGGAAACATAGATGGGAACAAGCTGGGTCCCTGCCTTCCAGGTGCTATCACCCCTGGGGAAGAGACGCCCACAGGTAATTAGGATGTGGAGCCAAGATGAAGAGTGGGGATCCCACCCTGGGGCCAGGAGTAGATGTTGCGATTAAGAGCCTCGAGAGGTGGAGAGGAGAGAGAGCCAGGCTAAGGACAACCAGGTGGGGCTCATGGGCCATTAGGTCACTTGTGCAAAGGCACGGCAAGGACAAGGACAGGAAGCATTTGGGGATCTCACTACCCATGCATGGCCTGGGCATAGGGTGCAAATAGGGTGTTTTGAAGGAGGAGAGAGGCATCTGGAGAAACAGGCAGGGAGCTGACCATGAAGATGTGCGTAATGGTGGGCAAAGGGTTTAAACTTTATCCCAAAAGCTCTCCTACATAAGGTGTTAGCTATGAATTGTATCTTCCCCAAAATTCATGTGTTGAAGCCCTAGCACCCAATAAGACTATAGTTGGAGATGGTGTCTTTAAAGAGGAAATTAAGGTAAAATGAGGTCATGACGGCAGGGCCCTAATCCATCAGGACTGGTGTGCATATAAGAAGAGGAAGAGCCCCCAGCGATGTGTGCGGACAGAAGAAAGGCCACTTGAGGGTACAGCAAGAAGGCTGCCATCTGCAAGCCAAGGAGAGAGGCCTCGGGAGAAACCAGCCCTGCGACACCTTGATTTTGGACTTCCAGCCTCCAGAACTGGGAGAAAAACTTCTGTTGTTTAAGCTGCCCAGAGGTATTTCGTGAGGGCAGCCTGAGCTGAGTAACACATACCGGGACCCCGAAGGGTTTTATGCAGAGAAGTGACAGCATGAGATGTACACTGTAGGATTCTCCATCTGGTGCTTGTAGGGGGAGTGGGTTTTACGGAGGAAGAACAAAGGCAGGAGGGCAGCTTAGGAAGCTTTTGTGGTGATTCAGGTGAGAAATGGTGAAGACCTTGGTGAAACTGGGCCATGGAGTGTGAGTTAGATGGACCCCATCTGGGAGATGGTCAGATAGGCTGCAGAATGGGCTGAATGCCAGCTGGGTGATCTCAGGAAGTGACATAACCTCTGTCTGCTTCCCTTTGCACATCTGGGGAATGGGGGTGGTAATGAGAGCGCCAGCTACAGAGAGCTGCCGTGCTATCACACGTGTCCACATGGCATCACCCAGTGAGGACCACCATAAGGGCTCCATGACCACTCGTCACTATCACAGGTGGGAACAGGACTCAATCAGCTGGCCAAGTGGCTGTGGGGTCTGAGGAAGAGAAGCACAGACAGGGGCGGCTTGCTGTGCTCAGGACAGCAGTGGCTTTCACCAAGCGAGGCTGCACAAGACCAGCGGTGTGCTGGAGGCCGACTTGAAGGATGGTCGAGGGTGTGGAAGGAGCCAGATATGGCTCCACACTCTCCTCTGCACAAGACAGACTTCAGTCAAGGAGGGGATGGCACGCAGGGTAAACGGCTCTGTCTCTTCTCACCATGAATCACCATTTAGTAAATGGATGATTAGACACTGTGTGAAATGTTACACAGCGTATAGTTTATGTTTCTGTTGCGTGTTATGGTGAAAAATAATTCAGGTGTGTAGGGAATGCTGTCAGTGCCCACCCAGGCCTCTTCAGCGGGCTCCTGCACACACCCCTCGCTGTTGGAGCTGATGGCTGAGAATGGCCCCAGATGCCCCCTCCTCTGGGGAATCGGCCGTGGCAAATGGCATCTGCCTTAGAGGGTCTCCTGGCCTCCTGACAGTGAAGGTAACAGACTGACACAAAGAGCCTCACAATGGGGCCAGCTCGGTGGCACATCTCCCGCTCCAGAGCTCCCGTGGGATCAGGCTGAGCCGTCTCCAGCTGAGACCACGTCCACGCTCAGTGCCTTCTCCTGCGCCATCCTGCTTCCCCACACTTGTCCTCCTGAGAGCTCTGGGGAACAGGGTCAGAGATAACAGACCTGGAACCTGGACCTGTTTCTAGCTCTGCACAGCTCTGTGAGCTTTAGACCTGTCAAACTAGGATGATGTTCTTATTTCATATTTGCACAATATTTTGTAGTCTCCAAACTGTCTGCACGTATCCTGGCTCTCCTGATTATCACAACCACCCCGGGGGGGTAGAGAAAGCTGGTGTTGCAACCCCCACATGCAGAGCCGTCCCACGACCACGGGCTGGGGACCTGCAGACCGGCAGACCCAGGATAGAACTCAGCCCTCGGACCGTGAGTCCAGGGTCTGCCCACCCTCCCGTCTGTCCTGCCTCTGGGGTGCCTATGAGTGTCGTGGATGGCCAACCTCAATACATGAAAGCACAATATGTATCAAGGACACTGGTGTGAAATTTCGAATAGATAGTAACAAGGGCAGAGACAAAAATGCAAACCATGACGACAATGCTTTAAAGAAACCTTTGGACTGAAGAGAACAGCCAGGGGCCACACTCTCTGCACGTCTCCCCTCACAAAGTGCCTTCGTTCCCCTCCCCCACAGAAATCTCCTCTCTCTTGCAGAGGAGTGCTGCTGGAAATTACATAAACCATCGGCTTTGCAGTGATAGAAACGTCTTGGCACCTGCTTCCTCCTGAGCTCCCTGAAAAAAACCTTAAAGCAAGGAGATCCAAATTTGGGTAATGATCCAAGAAGTCAATGGGCATCTTCCTGCACATCCACCTCCCACTTTTAGGAGAGGCCAAGGAGGAGTCAGTCAGGACTTCCTGTGCCCTCATAAGCTCTCCTCTCTGGGCGCTTTCATATTGCTGTATTTCTTGTTGTTTCTGTCAGATCCGGTCCTAACTCAGTTCATTAAGAATGAGCCTCTAATGAGGCCACAGACAGACATCTCATTCCTGGGCTTGAGGGTTAGCTCCTGAGTGAGCAAAACCTTGCTGCAGGGTCGTCACTCCTCCCCGTTCCCTTCCTTCTCCTTGTGCATCCCCTCCCCTCCCCCCACTTCTGCTGCAGCATCACCATTTTCTTCAGCATCCTCATCACCACCGTCCTCTGTGACTATATTTTAACTAAGGGCCATATACGGTCATCCCAATAACCCTTTATTGTTGACTTAATTATATCTATTGTGCAGACGACCCACTGTTCAGGTCACACAACTACCAAGTGGATTAGTCTTAATGCAAACCTGGTCCCCAAACCTACCCAGGTTTTTGGGTAATTTTGCAACTGCTAGAATCCACCCCTCGTGACAGGGACAGCGTGGCCCCAGGCTGGTCCAAGGAAAGGGAAAAAGTGCACAACCCAGCCGGGCTGGAGAAAGGCTGGGGAGACCAGTGGGCAGGTGAGAAAACTGCCCATGTCCAGCCCTCTGCACAGACTTTGCCAAGAGTTCTGAACGTTCTTCGTTGCTATGAGTTTCCCAGTCTGAGCGCCAGGACCGAGAGGGCTGCACATGTCCTGTCCTGGGTGCGTTTACAACGCTAATCCACACAAATCCTTTGATCCAGCCATCCCCTTGCGAGGACTGTATCCTGGCGACAGTCCACGGGGGAAGTTCCGACAGCATTGCTTGAGTGAGTAGCAGGACGCCGCATCACACTGCAGCCCTCATCAGTGGGGGATCGGAGAACTCAGCGCCGGTGCAGGCCGGGGACTCCCGAGGACCTTGCAGAGTGAGGCGTCAACAAGGCACTCTCCCCAGGCAAGGTTCAGAACTGTGGGTACAGGATGAACCTTTGGAATAAACTAAAAATACAAATAGGGAAATAGATACAGAGACTAACAAACATTTCTAATATACATCACTAACCCAAACAAAGGTCCCGCTCTAGCTAACGAGAGCTTCCTTCAGGGAGAAGGGCTGTTAGGGAGGAGGGGCAGCAGCTTTGGCGTGTTTTTCGTTGTGCGCATTTGTCTTTTCTGGCCATGCATTTTCTTTACTGTTTTGCACTTGTGACAAGAAGGGCCATGGGATTATGAACTATTTATTGCGTGCTTTCTTCTTTCACAATAAAGCAACAGTAAAATACCCAAATAAAGTTATTTTCTCCAGTTTGGTTTTTCACCATTGCTCATTCTCATTTCTAGGCTGTTGGCTTCCGCCTGGAGCTGCAGGCTCGGGTGGGCTCACTCCCTGCACCCCCCACGCTCCCCCTTCTGTGTGTCTCTCCTGTGCTCCAGCCCCCTCCCTCACTTCAGGACCTTTGCACGTGCTCACTTTTCCATCTTGGATGCTCCTCAATCCCTGGCTTCTTCCCAACCTTCAGAGATGCCCTGGTGACCTCAGAAAGGCCTTCCCCATCTATCGAACCTAACACTCGGTCTCTATTCCCATCGGCATCCTTCTCTAAGGCCATGTCTGCTCCCTTTATGATTCTGACCTAATTAGTCATTTTATAGGTACCTGTTTGCTGACTTTTTACTAAATTTTTTCTCCACTAAATCTGTGCTTCACGAGGGCAGAAACCACCTTTGTTTCCTGCATCATCATTCAGCCAGCACCTGGCTCTGCGCCTGGCACCAGGAGGCGAGCCTCAAGTATCCCTTAAATTAATGAATTAAGGGACAAAAGAAGGAATTTCAAGCACAAACCTGGATGCTTCTTAAATATTCAGCTCTGTAGCTTCTCACTTTTCTTAGCTTTCTGACTTTTCGTTGCCTTGATTTTGAATTCTAGCAAAAGGACAGACAGAAGGCAAGGCTTAAATTTAACACTGGGGGCCACACGGTTGAGCAGAAGGAGGTCATGGGCTTCATACTATGGCAAGTCTGTGTTCCAATCCCGGTGCTGCCACTTGCCAGCATCCATGCTACTCCTCCACACATCACTGAACTCTGGACTCCAGCTTTTCCACTGGCAAAGGAGATCACGGTGCACTTTCCTGACTGTTACAAATGTAAGGGAAGCAGAGCTCAGAGCCCAGTCCGGCCACATCGTAGGAGCAGGGGAGAAAGACAGACAACACATTCATATGCTCAAATCCACAGTACTTTACAAATAAGATTGAACTAGCTGATGGGGAACATCTTTACCTAAAGAGAAAACAAGATCTTAGGAAAATAGATCGTTAGCTTTACATTCATGGGAAAAGACAAAAGGAATAAATATCTGGGTTTTGCATGCTTGTGATCACAAATGTGTACGCGGAACGCTTGAGAGGACATCCTCGGCAAGCTTGGGGTCTAGAAGGTTACCACAAAGGGAGGACTGGGCCACCGAGAGCATGTAGGACCACGATGGTCACGGAGGGACAGGATTGTGTCCAGATGGCAGGTCGGCGAGACGACAGCACCCCCCACCTCACAGGCGGACTGAAGCCACAAGAACAAAGGAAGGGGTGGGAAGATGCTGCTGGTGCCCCGCCCACTTCTCCTGGGCTCAGTTCCTGGACACACCCAAAGTCAGTGCCCTCAGAGGCAGTCCTCAACCACCAAGGGCAGACACCGGTGGATAAATGTCCCCAGCTCCTCCCCCTTCCTGAGGCCAGGCTGAGACATTCTTCAGTCTCTGGAGCTCTTCAGGGGGACGGATGCCAGGCAGCACCCAGCTCATCCACTCCCTTAACCCCCTGACCTCCTTTCCTTCCTGCCTCTCTTCCCTGGGCCCACCTGCTGCCCCTGGGAGTCACCGCCCACAGCACCAAGAGCCCTGAACCTTTATCCCAGAGGAGGCTTTAGGAAGAGACCAGCCACCAGCGCTTAGGACCTGCTTATCTGCCAAGGAAGTGGCCGTGGCAATGACCCCGTAGCTTCTACATCCCCTCTCCGCCCGAGGGACATGGGCACCACTGCAGGGACTGAGCGTGGACTAGCCCCGGGTGAGGCGGCCTGAACGGGAGTGAGAAGGCAGTCTGCTGCTCGTAGGGTGGACCACGGTTCCAACCACTTCTCTTGCCCAGGATGATTGCATCTTCTCAGAGAGGGAGGGGATGTCTGGGGAGACCATTAGGCCCCCCCGTGATGTTAAGCTCTAGCAGCAACCGGGTCGGTCGGTGGGTCTCCTGGGCGTGACCAGGGCTCCCTGAGCCTGACTCAAAACCGTGCCCAGTCGGGAGAACTCAGAGCAAGCTGCTGGTGTGTTAAAGCCCAGATACTGACTTCATTGCTTTGTACAAGTCACATCTCCAAATGATTCCCATTTTAACAGCGTCCGGGAGTTCGATATAAACCCATTTTTATATTTATCTTGATGCTCAAGATAATTTTTCAAAGAACTTCAGTGCCAATTGCCGAATGGAGGCCTCACAAAGGTGAAATGAGAAAAAAAACCTTTAATGGAAAAGAAGGGTTTAGAGATGAGCAAAGAGAGGCATGTTACCCAGGAAAATGAGTTCGCTAATTCTCCATTTATCACGTCCAGAGAGTGCCTTCCAAGGAGCAACTCAGCCCTGGAGTTCTCCAGAACACCTCGGCATGCACAGCAGTTGCCGTCACTGTGTGTTAAATCCCACCTGCAGAAAGCCGGGGAATTTGCAAAGGCGAGGGAGCGTTCCTGAGCAGTAATGTGCGTGTGCCATCGCAACGGCCTTTCATCACTTAATTTACACCTTAAAATTTAGCCCCCAAATTAAATATGCTTTGCAGCCTGGAGACATTGATTAAAAGACTTTTCATAATTGAAAATTGACTGGATGGCGCCGTGTCGAGTATAGCTTCGTTTAATAATTTGAGGCGACAGAGTGGGCCTCGGCTCCTGCGATGATCTCGCCGTGAGGAGAAAGATTTCCTTACCTCGGATGAAGGTTGCACATCAGGGTAACACTTGTCAGGGTCCTGAAATTCTGAAAGGCTCAGTGTGAAGAGACGAGGGATTTTGTGCTCAAATTCACAAAGACCACAGAAGGACGGATAAGGAACAGGGGTCTGGTTTTGCAGGTTTGGGGCGTTCAGATATTTTGGAAAAATAAATATAATTGTAGGTGTTTTTCTACTCTGAAGATAAGCTGATATCCTGCAGAACTAGTCCCATTACTTCTCTGTGTAAGGCCTCACTCAGCAGACAGCCCCGATTCTCATCAGGTGACCCGACTCCTCCTGGCGTCACTAGCCCTTCTGGGCTCCAGTGACAGCAGCCTTTGCAGGTCTGCAGGACACAAACGTTTCTCTTCCCCAGGGCCTTCCAACGCCCTGCCCAGGGGCTCCACCGCCCAGCACCTGTGCCAGGTCTACCCCTTTGCCCTGTCTCAGCTCCCATGTCCCCACTCTAGACCTCTTCCCTGACACCCCAGAGTAGGTCAGGCCCCTATGCTTCTCCTCTGTGGCACCCAAGAGGATTGTGATCAGATAATCATCAGAACATTGAACATTAAATGTCTGACTTCCTGGAGGCCTGTAAGCTCCAGGACATCAGGAACCTTTCCAACTTGCAGAGGGGGATCCCCACTGCCTGGCACATAGGTGCTTACTTACAAATAGATAGATATAGATATGGGTATGGGTATGATATAAATATATATATATATATGGATATAGACATACATATTGATAGAGACACAGATGCTGATATGAGTACAGATACTGATATCAATATTGACTGGAGATACAGAAATGGGTATGGATACAGACATGGAGATGTTGATATGCACTCAGATATAGATGTCACAGCTGGAATGGATGAGTGAGTGAGGGAGTGGACGCTCCTCAGAAGGCACCTGCTTCCACACTTCCTCTCAGGTCCATCCAAGCAAGGACATCTTTCACAAGTGACCCTCTCAGAAGCCCCCATTTCCTCCTCTTGGAAATGGGGGTGCTGCCACATACTCAGAGGGTAGATGGGCAGCCGAATGAGGCAAGCACAGGAAATATGTCAGCTGTTATTATCATTCACTTGTGGACAAACTCATTGGTTTCCAAACCTGCCAAATTGTAAAAGTTCCCAGAAATGCCAAATAAAATGCAGGTTCTAGGCCCCATCCCAGACCCACTGAGTCAGAATCTCCAGAGAGGGCCCCAAAGGCATGCATGTTTCACCTGCATCCCAAGCGATTCTTATGAAAAGGCAAGTTGGGGATACACTGGCCTGGCTCTTCACAGCTCAAAACCACTAGGATTCGGATTCAGGACCAAGAAAGTGCCGTGATCTGGGTGGTTCAAGAGTCTTCCCCATCGGCGTGACTTCACTTACCTCCATGGGACCAGGGAAAGGAAATAGCCAGGTTGAACAAGAAGGAGGGCTGCCTTTGCAATAGAAATGTGTTACTCAAAACCTCCTCTTTCTTTCCCAGTTAAGCATCCCTATGTGGAGGCTGCCAGATCACCAGGCACTAGAACAAGAAGGAGCGGAAGCAGGCTGCCCAGTAAATTGCTGCCTCACCAAGGTGACTGTACATTCCCTCCAGCTCTAGCTGGCTTAACTGCAAAAATCATTAAATTCAGAATCACTACATCCATATAAATACATATACTATACCTCCTGACCACTGAGGCAGAGCTAATCAAATGCACTGCCCATTTCATGCAACTTCACACAATTATGAATCTCACAAGGGTGTAAATCAAGAGAAAGCCAGGAGCCTAGGGGGTGAGCTCTGGGGAAGGCATCAGAGGGCCAAGAGGTCTCTGGTTCTTCCTAAGCTCCCTGGAACCACAGGGACCTGCCAAAGGCCCTCACTGTCACTCTACCCAGACACGGGAGAAATCACTGAGGTGTTGAGAACTGAGTGATCCAGCGTCAAGAGGCATCTCGGAGATGAGATGGAGCAAAATCCCACCTGATTCTCAGAGCCCCTCCAAGTGGCCCTTCTTCCCTTCCCCCCACCCACCACAAGCATTTACTGAACACAGAAGGGTCCGCCAAGGGGAGAGCAGGTGAGCATTCATTGTGAGCCACTCAACGCCGTCTCAGTCAGGGTCAGCAGGCTGTTTCTGCAAAGGGCCAGAGAGTAAACGCTTCAGGCTTTGTTGGCCAGACGTCTCCGTCACAACTACTCAATGCTGCCGTTGCAGCCAAGGATGACACGTAAACGAATGGGTGTGGCTGTGTCCCCATAAAACTTTGTCTACAAAATCAGGTGTTGGGCAGATTTGGTGAGGACCATAGTTTGCCCACCCCTGGTCTAGGGGAGCATTGGGACTGTGCTTTAGAAATTCTTGGCCATGTTAATTGAGGGAATGAGGAGTCAAAATTAAAAAAAAGTGATGTCCCAAAGATGACCTCAGCAGATCCATCTGGCCAGTTAAGGCAGTCACTTCTCAGACGAGTGTCTGAGACAAGGCCCACCTTGTAAGGGCTGGACATGGGGATGGCCAGCCAGCTCTGAAGTGACCGCGCAACAAGTACAGAGGCCACAGCAGCTGGTGATGCAGCAGTTGGTGGGCCATTCCTTTGAGTGTAAATGCTAGATGCTCTCCTCCAGGGAGAGGGTCAAGAGACCCATCCCTGCCCCCAGCAGCTGCACTCCATGCTTGGGGTTGGCAGCGAGCCTCCTGGATGTCTGTTCTTTAATTGCAGGACACAGAACCATTAAGCGACTGCAGGACCGTCTCTGCAAGCCAGCATCAACAAAGTCATCCAGACCCGTATCTTCCTCTTGCCTCTACAGATCTCAGTAAGCACAGCTTTCATGGTAACATCAGAGTGGGAGCCGTGGGCCTGCACAGAGGCTGGGAGCCTGATGAGCACGCAGAGGGCAAACACTGCTGTGACCTCATGGTGAGACACCCTCTGGATCACATGAGCCACAGGACAGGGGAATGAGGCTCCAGCCCTTTCACTGGTGGAGCTGAGAGCAAGGGTCAGTGTTTTGCTTCATTTATGGCCTACTGTTATGTGTTTCCTGACTGCGCAGTCTGGGAAATGATAGGAGACACGTAGGCCTTGAGGGACAAAACCCAGCCACATCTGTGCCCACAGCCTCCCACACCGGGGACTCCCGGGAGACTTGGTCGTTGGCAAGACCATGGATTTAGTCTTGCTAAATAGATTTCATTTCCACAACCAGCTGAAAGAAGCCTTGTGTCTGTTGCAGTCTAATCAATGCACATATGGATTGCTTTTTCAATGAAAGAAACTAAGTAGGAGATATTTAAGGAACTTGAGAAGTGGCCAAAAATATAAAGCACAAATGATTTAACTGCCACACACTGGTATGTAGTTCTTGAGGCTTGCGATTAAGGGAAAATTCCACAATAAGGATGTCAATTAATGAGAGTTCCTTTTTGAGCCTCTTCACTGGTTAAGCCTAAAGGTTTTCCTTCTTTTCTCGTCCAGGATCACAAAATTATTGGTTTGAGCTGATTAGATCTGAAGAAACGTTAGAAATTTCTTGCTGGAGTGATGTCTGCCTATCAGTAGACACTTGACAGGTAAGCATTGCATTCTGCAGGTGTATTTGCCAGCTGACCCCAGTGACGTCAGCCAGCCTATCACTGAAATGGGTAGGACTTGGAGAATATAGAACCCGGTCAAGCCAAGATCAGCTCTCTGCTTCACCAGACAGGGTCCCTCCCTCCGTCATGCTGCCTTCCCCTCCCTTGCCTCTGTAACTTTGGGTCCTCACCGCCCCCACCACATGCCACTTTTGGTGTGAGCCTTCTGCTCTGGTGGCCTGGTTTCTCCCACCCAGCACATCCAACATGCCTTGCTCACACCTGTCCTTCTCAACCTGGATTCTCTTTCATGTTTTCTCTGCCAGTCTCCCTTCTGTCCCCAACTCAAGTCCCACCTTTCCTAGGCAGACCTTCCTAACCTCCGTGAAACGCTGCCTCCCACCCAACTTCTTATTGGTGCCCATTTTCAATAGTCAGTGTCATTGATTATGTTTTCAATTCTCTCTGTGAATACAGAGATCTTGGCTTTCCAAACCAAATATAGGACCTAATGGGCAGGAACTGAATTTCATATTTATTCAACAAGTGTTCATCAAGTAACTAGCATGAATTATTAATTATTTGATAAAGTAAATAATATGAAATCAGTTGGAATGATTAAAGCACTATCTTGTGCACTAATAGCAACGATCAGATACTAATTGCTCACTCTTAATCCAGCATGGAGAATGGAGTTGAAAGCAGCCCCTGTCAGGGTCTTCGTTTGGGGAGGTACCTGCCACACCATTGCCATTATCCTAAAATAAAGTGGATGTAGACTTTAATCTGGAATTTTGGAAAAAGTACTAGACACAGCGTTGCAAGGCTACATTTCTACCTGTACTCCCATATGTTTTATCAACTTGTGAAATTTTTCTTCTACTCTCTCTTTCTCCCTGTAATAAAGTCTTTGAAGACACTTCAATACATAAGACAAAAAAAGTCAAAACGAAACAAAAGTTTAAATGAATACTTCACGGAAGAATATCAACAAGTGGAAAATAAGCACATGAAAGATGCCCACACCATCAGTCACCAGGCAAATGCCAATTAAAGTCACAAGGAGATTCCACAATATCCTATTAGAACGGTCAAATTAAGAAAAAAGAAAAACCCAACAATACTAAATTCCGGCAAGAAAGCGGAGCAACAGGAACTCTCACTCATCGCGAGTGAGGGAGATGAAAACAGGCACAGCCGATCTGGACAACAGTTGAGAGTTTCTTATCTATGTAAACTTACTGTACAACAGGAAATCACAACCCCAGAAACTTACAGAGTGAAAACGAAAATCTTTGTTCAGTGAAAACCTGCGTGCAAATATTGATGGAGCTTTATTAAAAATCACCCAAAATTGGAAATAACCCAAATGTCCCTTAACTAGAGAACTGATAGACAAACTGATGGAATATTGGTCAACAACAAAAAGAACGAACTCTTGGTAAACAGCAACCTGGATGAATCTCAAATGCATTATGCTTTTCGAGAACCAGCCTCAAAAAACCACATACTGTATGATTCAATTTATATGACATTCTGGAAAAGGTAAAACTGTAGAGACAGAAAATAGATCAGTGGTTGCCAGGGGGCTGGAAGAAAGGGATGGAATGTTCTGTATCTTGATTGTGGTGGTTACATGACTGTGTGCATTTGTCAAAACTCACAGAACTGCATACTAAAAAGGTTGAATTTTATTGTATCTAAATTACATCTTAAGGAAGAAAATCTTTTAAGGCAGCAGCTCTAATTCCATCGGCTTTGGAACTCATCCTGTTCAGACGTTCCGGGCTGCTCCAGGCTGGTGTGAGCCGCCACCGGGGAAGCTCAGATCCCTCAGAACACAGATTGGAGGGCACAAGCTGGACCCCCGCGGGGCTCCTCCTGGCTCCCCGATCCTCTGTCATCTCTCGGACACTCACAGCAGGTGGATGGAGCAGAGTCTGTGAAATCCTGCTCTCGAATGCTGTTATTTTCATCAAGAAACCCGTTTCCCAACAGCCTCTGTATCCACCACCCAACCCCCTAGCTGGGGCCGGACACTCTCCAGGGGGAGAGCCCATGTCAGCTGACCTGCTGGACCACTGTCAGCTGCCAGTCTGAAGGGAAGGATGTGCATGGGCTTGTCCTGCCTCTTGTCCAGACACCGGCTCCCTGTTGGAGGCAGGGACAGCATTTCCCCTACATGGCCCCGATCCCACACCTTCCTTGGAAGTCGGAGCTCAGATAGTTTACTCCGCAATAGAGATGCCTTAAAATAAAAATTAATCCTAAGCACAAAACAAAAAGGCAATGAGCACGATACCTCAGAATATGTATCTTAAAAGGTTTTCTTTTCTGTCTAATAAAGGACAGCTTTGTCTTTAAAGACATCAGCTGATAGAGCTGAGTCTGTTTTCCAGGCAGCCCACAGAAATCTCCCTACCTGGGGGGGCGCAGTATCTATGGTAACGTGTGCAGAGGTCTTCAGCACCTGTGCACTGACGGCCTGAATAGGAGCTGTGGCCATCGCTTGTTCCAAAGAGCTGCCTAATTGGAGAGCTTGTGGCCGACTCTGGGTCCCTGAAGCACAGTTAGCTGGGAACTTGCTCGTCTCCAGAAGGAATACAGTGGAGTGGCGGTGGTCCTGGGATCCTGGGTCTTGTAGCAAGATGCCTGGACTTGGGTCCTCACTCTCTGTTTGTTTGTAGCTGTGGGATGCCGGGCAAGCGCTTAACTCCTTTGAGCTCTTCTCCGTAAAATGCGGACTGTAGCACCTACCACTTAAATGTGTGGAGATGATTCCACAAGATGTGAGGACAGACTCGGTACCCTGCCAGCCCCATGGTGAGAACTCAGTCAATGATAGCTATGACCAGTCCTACATCAGTGTCCACCGGGTCCATCCAAGTCACTGCCCCCACTGGCAGAGGTGGGCTGCACGTGTCCTCTGCCTCCCCAACACACAGATGGATACCCAGGTGGGTGGGAGAAGGGACCCTGGAAAAGGCACCTTAAGGAAGGTAGCAAGTGGACATAAGGAGCCTGGTGGGTGTGCTGCCAGGGCATCTTGGCAGGGACCTTGGTGGTTCCCAGGATTCACTCTTCTTGCAGGAAAGAGGTAACCCAGAGGGGCCCATGGTGGGGTCACCCTAGGGAGAAGCAAAGGTCCACAGGGGGGAAGAGCAATCAGTCCCAGCCCTGGGAGTCACCCAATGTGCATTTATTGAATGAATGAATGAATGACCTGTAGGGTGCCCATAGCTCTCCTCCTTCATTGGCTGGTTGACACCAGATCCAGACAGTTCAGACACAGGAGGTAAGTGGGCAGATGGCTTGCTGGTAGGGCTCAGCATAGGGCCATGCAGGTTGGACACCGCACAACCCCCAGGGGACACCATTCCACATAAACACCTCAGTTTATGTTTATGTTTATGTCTTGCCCTTCCACGGGCCTAACTACCAAGTCTGTGCTCACTGGCTTCCTTTGGCTCCATGGACTTCAGGCCATGGTTCAGGCCTTAGCTGCTATGGCACCTGAGCAGAGCGGCCACTCACCTAGTGCTGTATGGTACCACATTGCTTCACTTTATCACACTAGTCACTTCCTGAATCACCTTGTTTATAGTCTACTTGTATGTTATCTGTCTTCTCCAACTAGAATGAAAGTCCCATGAAGGTAGGACTTTAATAGTTGGATTCGTCACTGACTCCCCAGTACTCAGAACATGCCTGAGACATAGCAAGAATATATGTTGGATAGAAGGAAGGAAGGAGAGAGGGTAGGAGGGAGGGAAGGAGAGAAGGAGGGAAGGAGGCATGGATGTTTGGATGGATGGATGGATAGGTGGGTAGATGGATGGGTGGATGGATGGATGGATAGGTGGGTAGATGGATGGATGAATGAATGGATGGGTGGGTGGGTGGGGAGGATGGATGGATAGGTGGGTGGATGCGTGGATAAGTGAGTGGATGGATGGATGGATAGATGGATGGATGGCTAGGTGGGTAGGTGGATGGATGGATGGGTGGCTGGATGGATGGATGGATGGATAGGTGGGTGGATGGATGGATAGATGGATGGATGGCTAGGTGGGTAGATGGATGGATGGATGGGTGGGTGGATGGATGGATGGGTGGGTGGGTGGATGGGTGGGTGGATGGATGGATGGATAATTGTGTGTATGGATGGATAGGTGGGTGGATGCGCAGATAGGTGAGTGGATGGATGGATGGATAGATGGATAGGTGAGTGGGTGGGTGAATGGATGAGTCGATGAATTGGTGGATAGGTTGATGGATGGATTAATGGTTGGATTGATGGCTTAGTCAGTCAGAAGGAGGCAGATGCAGCTCATTTTTATCTTCCAGGTAAAATGCCTCAAAGTTGCTGTGCTGTCAGTCATCACGGTGAATGCAAATTCATTTTATACCATGTAAAGGACATCAGCTTGTGAGGGAAAAGAGCCATCCTTGGTTTCACTAACAAAGATCCTCAAGACAGGTTGCCCAGGACCTGGTTCCACGCCTTCAGTTCAATCAGGCACTTGGAGCTGAGCAGTGAGAGCAGCCCTGAGCAATGTGGTTATTTCTAATGTCTGCTCTCCCTGCCTGTGCTCACTGAGCTTTTATCTTCGTAATTACACCGGGACACATTTCTCATTACAGGCACCAGGAGAAACTACAAGCGAGCAAGCGGCTGGTTAAGCAAGAAAGAGAAGAGCAAAGATTGACCTAGTTTGGATAAAATGGGATCTTACCTGAACCTTTTCCAGATGGAAATCTCCCTAAACCAGAGCTCTCTATGGCTTGGCACAGATACATTGTTTTCCTCCACTCTTTCTTTATTATAACGATTTTTGTGAGCCTTGTTCTTTTTTGAATTGGGTAGAATTACAAAGGATGAAAATTACTGTGCAAATCTGAGTGTTCAGCGTGAACAGAGCCTAAGGCGATCAGTGTTCTTGGAACCTCTGCTCATGAGGTGAAGCTTCAACCGAACAAGTGAGCACATTTAGAAGAGGTGAGATTAATGTGTGCAAAAGATGCACGATGGAACCACAGATTCATGACGACTGAGAAGCTACAGGGAAGGTGAGCACATAGCCAGACGGCGCTTCTGGCTCAAGTGCCTGGAGCTGTGGTGACGGTGACTAGTTCAGGGTCCCCAGTTTGGCGGGGAGCAACTAGGGTCATGAGGAGCTCAAAACACTGGCAGGAAATACTGAAAGGACTGAAAATGATTAGCTCACAGAAAAAGACTCACGTGGTAGGAATGTGTGTTCCTTTACGTGAAGAGCAGTGGCGTGGAGGACAATATTTCTATGCAACTTCAAAGGCTAGAACTCAGGCTAACGGATAAATGTTCCCTGGAGGAACACGTGCACACATTCAAAATAAAATCCGAACTGGTCATGGCACCCGCATGGCCCTGTGTCGTACGGCCCGCCTCTGTCTCTGACCTCTTCTCCTACCACCCTCCTCTCTGCTCGCTCTGCCCCGTGCTTGCAGAACGTCCTCCAACATGCCATGCTCTTTAGCACCACAGGACACTTTCACTCACTGTCTCTCTTTCTGAAATGAAATGCCCTCTTTCTTACTGGGCTGGATCCAGTTTAAATATCATTTACTCAGAGAAGTCTTCCCTGACCTCCCAGAGTCACTCTCTGATGTAATAATCATCCGGTTTTATTTAATTCTTGGTGCTTCTCACTCTCTAAAATTACCTATTTGTCTGAGGACAGGGCTGCGTCTCTCACAGTAGCCGGCTATGCCTTGCTCCTCGGACAGCGTCTGATGCAGAGAAGGGGCTCAACGGTTACGTATGAGATGAAGGAATGAATGTGCAATGGACAAGATGCTCCGCTGGGTCAGAGCAACTCTGTCCCCACCACTGGGAAATTGAAGGGCCAGTTGCGTTAGCTGCATGGGAAAGAGAACACGTCTCAACACACAAACCAGGCAGCACAGCCGCCGCCACACTTCAAGCCTGCGCCCGCTCTCCAGCCGGCAGGGACGGCCTCAGAACCCGGTGGGGTTCATCTCCATCACAGCTTTTGTTTTTGAAAATCCTGAGATTTCTGGCAATTTTGTTATTATTTGATGTATCAAATAATAATCAATATTTCTCTTTAGGGGAGTTTTAGCCATGACTACATTTTTATCTATTTTCTTTAAACACACATTTTCTCTGGACTGAAAATCCATAGTTTCTAAAGGCAGCTCTGCCTGTTTCCGTGTTCCAACTCTGCAAAGTCTAATTCACCACAAGTTTATAAAGTGATAATTGTCTGGCACATCTTGGGAGGGTCCTAGAAAGCGCTCCTCCAAGCGGTTTAACTCGTGCCCTGCACTCAAGGCCACCGAATGGACAAGGACGGCCGCAGTCTCAGTCCAGTACTGGAGAGAGGAAGAAAAAACTTGATTAATTGGTAAGTACTTAAAATATTATTTTCATAGTAAGAAAAATACAGACTCACAGAGTAAATTCACCAGATTTTTTTAAGACAAAGCTTCAATATTCAAGGTGTTTCACCGTGAGGCAGGGCACTTGTATGCTAGATTTCAGCTCTCCCATGCAGTGTGGCCACGTGACATAAATCTTGCCACAGAGTTTTGCCCAGAAGTCTGTTGGAAGGATGTCGCTTCTTGAATAAAATAACAAGGCCGTCGTCTCCTGCCTGGAATGCAGAGCTGATGTCCACAGATGAGGGTCAGACACCAGACAGGAGAAGCAGGAAGACCGAGGACCCTGGGTCCTTGATGACGTCATTGGCGCAACACCACCGGCCCAAGACCTTCCAGCAGTGACCTGTAACTCGAGAGAAGCAAACTCTTTACTTGGTTGGAAGGTGTAGTAGGATTTTTCATCTCTGAGGCCGGTGTGTGATCCTAAACGTGCACTCCTCTGGCCTCCAGAGGAGAAGGTGCCGTCTTCATCCTGTAAGTCGGCATTAGCACCAGTTCTTCCTGGGATTTTCGGGGCTCAGGACAGTTGGGGGTTTGCCTCTGGAAGCCCCCACGGGGCAGAGTTTGGAGCAGATTTTGGCTTTGAGGAGACAACGTTAGATTTCACCAGAGCCCTGTGCCCCTGGGAAACAGCAAGAGTTAGAGAAATCCCGCAGCCTTTGTGTTCCAGGAAGCAGCTTACTGCAACAGCGCTTCAAGACCCACGGATGCCCCGTGCACACCTGTGAGCAGGTCAGACACAGACCCTCCAAGTGCCCATTCTTTACCTCGTCAAAGATTAGATGAACTGGTTGTCCCCACTGGTCAGTCAGGACAAAGTGCCAACTAACTTGTCCACAGAGTGGTTGAGCCTCTCTCTTCCCCCAGGGCCCTGAGCTCTGGCCGGCCCTCAGCCTGACACAGCCAGGCTGACCCTGCCTCAGGAAAGAAATCCGCTCCTGAGCCTGCCTTACTGCACCCTGGGAAAGAAAAGCCCTTTTCTGCTAAACTTTGAGATTCTTGCAGATGTTAGGGTCAAAGCACCCCCCCATTTCAGCCACCCCTCCCCCTATTTCAGTAGCCCCTCCCCCATTGCAGGAGCCCCTCCCCCATTGCAGGAGCCCCTCCCCCATTGCAGGAGCCCCACCCCCATTGCAGGAGCCCCTCCCCCATTGCAGGAGCCCCCTCCCCCATTGCAGGAGCCCCTCCCCCATTGCAGGAGCCCCTCCCCCATTGCTGCAGCCCCTCCCCCATTGCAGGAGCCCCACCCCCATTGCAGGAGCCCCACCCCCATTGCAGGAGGCCCTCCCCCATTGCAGGAGCCCCTCCCCCATTGCAGCAGCCCCTCCCCCATTTCGATAGTTTTTTTCAAATAAAATCTCTCCTAACCTAAATCTAGATTTGCTTTTGTTTGACAAAGAAACAAACACACCAGGGAGACGCAGGGGACCCTGAGTCTCTGAGCTGTAACGGTTATCAGAGGTCATCAGAAGTCTTAGATGTGGCCCGTCTGTTTGGGTGTGAGTAAATTCAGCTCAGGGGAGGTGAAGTGATTTTCCCAAGTCTATGCAGTCATAAGTGGGGGTTCCAGGCCAGATCTGAGCCCTACTTTCGTGAACTTGGAGCACATCCCACCCCTCAGAGCAATCACGGATGAGTCCTGTGCTCCCTCACCTTTGCAGACACAGCCCACGGTGTACACAGCGTCACACATATGCACATGGGAGCGTGCACACACATGTCTACGTCTCCTGGTCAACCTGAGGGGCTGTGAGCTTTGCTTCGCTCACACCACCTGTAGTTAAGTTGACAGATCAAAATGAAAACTCATCAGGAGGCCACAGCGGTGGGTGTGCTGGGCCTGGCGCACACTCAGGCTCTGCGGAGAGCTGCCTTTCTCCCTCTCCTGTCCCTACTGCTCCCTCCCCACGGCCTCTCCCGCCAGAGGATGGCTCTGCTCTGCCCTGTGCTGCCAACAGCGATGGCAATGCCAGAACCGCTGGCCGTGACCACAGAGGGTGCAGTCAAAGCGCCGACTCTTCTGGTCGGAAGGGAGGAAAGCAGCTTGATTCTCAGAATATATACTTTTTTTAGTGTACCTAAAGAAACTCTTCTCCTACTACCATTTAAATTAACAAACGTTTACTGCAGACTCACTTTGGGCCAGGCCATGTGCCAGGCACCTAAGACAGAGTTCCACCTTCTAGAAGCTCAGGGTGAAGTCGTACAGGAATAATAATAACCAGAGTATAAATGTCAATGTGTAATATACACACATAAAAACATACTACATATAAATATTTACATAAAAATGTAAACACATTTAATATCAATTAATATTTTCATTACATTACCATATATTTATTATAATAATTAATAATATATTAATATATAAATTTATATGGATATGTTATGTATTTATAGGCTTTATTGCACAGAAAATTTGGAACAGGACTTTGTGGTCAGTTGTACCACATCCTCTTTTTACAAATGAAGAAACTGAGGCTACTAGAGAGTAAGTCAAGCCAGGCGAACAGGAAACAGACCTCACAACTGAACACCTCCACGTGCAACTCCAGCTATCTTATTCCAGAGCCAAAAACACTACTCACCTCCCTGCGGTGGAGACAGACACATCAGCTGGCAATTCCAATAGAACAGAAATTGTTATGAAGGAGGTGTGCACAGGTCCTAAGTCTATCCTGAGGAGTTTACTCTGAAATTAGGGTGTTAAAGTTGAATGACTCCAAAATGTGGGCCCGTCGGACTCCCCACAGAGCTGGAACAGCGTGAATTTTGCACTCCCCAGGTGTGAAAGTGACTGATGATAAACTCTTGCTCGGTCTCCCTCACACTTTGGAAATCTGATGATATCTCTTCTAAACGATTAAGCCATAGGTAGAAAACGTCATGTGTGGGAATGGCTTGACTGCTGTTCCTGGTTTTTGAAGAGGTCACACCAGAAAGAGACAAGCCGTGGTCTCAATTGGCCCAACTCAAAGGCCAAGAGAGAGGGGAAGGCAGCTTTGGAAGATAGGCCATCCAAGAGCTGGTTCTTGCAGCTGCTTCGGCGAGCTGTTTGTTGTGCGAGGTTGCTTTGGTGGAAATGTGTGGGAAAAAATGCCACTTCACACAGATATTTAGCGGGAAAAGGGAGACGTATTTTACTTGTCTTTTTAGATAACTGTGCACATTCTTTGTTGATACTACACCAAAAGTCAAATGGTAGTTTCTTAAAAGTTAGCTGCAGTGCGAGTCCGAAGTTACAGCAACGAATGAACTTTTCATTCTCCAGTAAAATAAGCTCTACTGGTCTGTCTCGAGTCTAAGTGAATCCGTTACCATGCAGATTTGGTAACACCATACAGGTCATTTGGCAAACAACGGTTACAAATGTTACGACGAGTTTCCATTACATGCTATCAAGGAAAAAAATAGCATTCGCTAATATCACCAGATCTCCTCAGAAAAGTCTTCAAGGTTTGGGAGCTGCCAAGCTCATGCATGTAGATCCAAGTTTCCCAAAATTCTAATTTGAACTTGGAAGCTCAAATTTTATCATTGGCAACAAATATTGTTGGTTATTTTCCTTAAAGTGATAGGCTCACTAGTTCATATTTTTGAGTAAACTTTTTATTTTAGAGGAGTTTTAGATTTACATAAAAATCATAGAGAGTGCAGAATCCCCATACACCCCACACACAGTTTCCCGTTGTTAACATCTTGCGCTGTGCGGTACGTTTGTTACAGTTAATGAGCCAGTATTGGTACCTCATTATTAACTGGAGCCCCCATACTTTATTTAATGCCTTTAGTTTTTACCTAATGCCCTTCTTCTGTCCCAGAATGCCTTCCAGGACACCACATCACATTTAGTTGTCCCGTCTCCTTAGGCTCCGCTCGGCCGTGACAGTTCCTCAGCTCTTCCTCGTTTTGATGACCTTGACAGTTTTGAGGAGCACTGATCAGCTGTTTGGTGGAACGGTCATCAATTGGGATTTCTTTGTTTTTTGTCTCATGATTAGACTGGAGTTATGAGTCCTTGGAAGGAAGACTGTAGAGCTAGAGTACCGTTTTCATCACACCCTCCAGGGCACGTCACGTCACCTGTGGATGCTGACCTTGGTCGCCTGACTGCAGGAGCTTCTGTCCGCCTCCTCCACTGTAAAGTTACTATTTTCTCCCCCAGCCCACTGTACCCTTGGGAAAGAACTCCCTCTGCATGGTCCACACTTAAAGAGTGGAGAGTTAGCTCTGCCTCCTTGAGGCTGGAAAGTCTATGTCATTATCTGGAATTCTCCTGCCAGGAGATTTGACTTAGTCATTTGGGGGAAGATTTCTGCAAAATACCCCAGTCGAGTAACCCTAATCCATCTCTTAGACACTCTCTCAAGTAAGAATGCTGTTTCTTGAAAAAAGAGGATAGTTCGGCTTGCAACTCAAACAGCCTCACTGAGCTTTTCCTCGAGACAACCTCACACTCTGGTCTGTAGCAGAAGTCATCACACTTAAAGGAGCACTCACGTGTCAAGATTTAATAAAACTAACACTTTTTACTCCTTTGGCAAGGAAATTCTTAAGTGGAATAGGCATTGCTCCATTTCACTGAAGAACGTAGAGATGAAGGATGCGATAACCATCGGCACTGTGCGGAGACACCGCCTCCATCCATGCCCAGGCACTGGCAGTTCACCCGCCATTGCTTTGACATCAGAACAAATGTCAACCCAGTGAAAAAGACAAATAATATGTTAGCATGATTATGAAAATCGTTTTGACTTTGTAGACACGTCAAAAGAGACTAGGTTTACGGAGTACACTTTGAGAACTGCTGTTGTAAGGTACAAACATGGCTTCCTCCTCACCAAGTTAACCTCGACTCCCCAGCTCTCAGAGAGAATCAGGATCTACGTGCTGCAGCCCATGGCTCCTCCCCATCTTCCCACGGAGCCTCATCTCCTTGGCTTCGCTCCGGCTGCTCCCAGACCCGTTGCCCTCCTGTCCTGGAACAATGGGTCAGTACTGAGAGTCCCTGTGAGAGCCCACTGCCACCTCCCCACATCCCAAGACAGGAAAGCCCACTGTCTTCCTCTTGGTTTCTTCTTTTATTAATCGCTGCCATATTTTGAAGATTCATCTACCTTCCTATCATTATTCCGTGAAACATCATTGAAGCACCCTGACTTGCTAGTCCCTGGACCACTGACCTCGGAGGCCTCTTCTTCAGAACACAGAAGATGCACCCAGCCTTCCCAGGCTGGCAAAACGTTAACCCTTTTCCCTGAGTCTCAACAATTGTATTTTAAGCCAGAGTTCATTTATTAGCAAATACAAGCCTAGTTGTTAATCATATTATGTCTAATTAAGGAATTTTCCAGCGTCAAGTTTCCAACTGAAGTTTCTAGGCAGTTTGCCCAAGTAAGTACTTCATTAAGAACCAAAATCAAAAGAATGCAGAGAGCTCAGCAGGGAGAAGCAATTTCCTGGAGAAGCTGCAGTAGCCGGGTTTTCTTCACTCACTCTCTCGCCCGTGACTCCCTCTTTCACCCTCTTACACCTGGTTACTGTGGACGGACAGGGGCCAGCTCTGGAGGAATCTCAATCGTATTTCTCTGGCTCTAAACATAGAAGTAATTCCAGGGGATAAAGGAGAAAGGGCAGCCCTGGTTACTAAGACTAGTTTGTGTGATTCTGGCTGTTAGGATATTTGCAGTGGCAAGAAACAGAATCACTAGCTAAGAGCTCATCAAACACAAAAGATATGTAATTATTTCCTGTAGCAAGGAGTCAGGAAGGAGAGAGTCTCAGGAAGGAGAGAGTGGTCCATCAAGGACCCAGGCTCTTCCTCTACTCTCTCTCTGACATCTTCAGCATGTTGACAGTTAGTCTTAGGGCTTGTTGCCCCGTGCTTGCACAGCTTCAAGCGTCCAATTCACCCATAACCATTCAAGCCAGAAAGAAGGAAGGATCAGCTTCTCATTCTGTCTTTCAATCAAGGGGCAAACTCCTTTTGAGCCTCCCCAGAAGACTCTTCCTGTGTGCCATTGGATAGAAATGGTTTCATGCCTCCATTGCCGCTTGGAGGTCAGTAGGAATGATGATATCAAGATGAAAATGCTTGTCCAATCAAGGGCTCAGCTTCCCTGAGCATGTAGCTGCCTGAAGAAGAGTGGGGTTTTCTGAAGTGGGAAGGGAAGTGACAATGGCCGTAGGAAAGCAACCAACAGGGTATGACGCTGTTAGTCAAGGAGGCCATTTGTCAGGGCAGCACGGGGCTCCCACTGAGCTGACTCATGAGTTGCACCTTGGGGTCAACAGTCATCATGTTCCCTGGGCATGAAGGACTGCCTTCAGCTCCATCTAACAGAGGAAGGAGTCCCAGAGAAACAGAGTGACTTCCCTCCAGAGCAAGCCAAGAGTCAACCCCAGGTCTTCCAACACCCACACTCTCAGCCCTTCTTTCTCACCGAGAATGTTATGAAGAAAGTGAGAGGCTCAACTCCATGGCCATTAATCTAGAGGTCGCTTAAATGGACCCATCCCATCCCTGAAATTTGGTTACTTTAATCAGCCTCCATGAAATAAAAATAGAACACATTTCTTCACAGCCATTATTGGGTTACGCAACTGGATATGTAGATACAGAGGGCACAGAATATTTTGAAAAGAAATACAACAGACAGCAAAGAAGTAAAGATCCTTTACTTACAGGATAGAGTGGTTTAAACGAATTCACAGCATTGTTGGGGTGAAAGGAGAGCACGGCTCGCTGCCTAGAAGTGGCCATCTCTGAACAACCTTAGGTAAGGCATGAAATCTCCCCAACAAGGAGAAAATTTCTCACCAAGGACATCTTTATAGGGGAACGAAATGTTTTGTGAGTTGAAAAGGCTTATTGGTGATAGATTAGACTCGATGGAGAGAGAGACAGAGGGACAGATTGACAGATAGAGATGGATAGAACACTGACATCACTGCATATTTACCCCACAAGACTGGATACCGTGAACAGCGTCCAGATGGAAACCATGCTGTCAGGAAACCTGAGCCTATCAGAACCTTCCTGAGGCCCCGAAGCCACTCACTGCCAGGGGTGTTCTTAGGTCAGCCCTGCAGTAAGGTTCTTGGTCACTTCCCATAGCCGCCAAGCAGGTTTGAAAGACCGAGAACAATGAGACCGAACATGAGTGAGCACTTTCATCTGAATTTGCTAACACAACTGAGCCCTCCGCTGGGAAACCGCGCCCCCTGAGGATACCGCATCCAGATGGGGTGCCACAAGAATGTCCCCAGAGGACCCGCGCCCGAGACAACCTGCATTTCACTACCTTCCTATCATTTGTCCCCACAAATCGGGACCTCCAACCAAGGAAGGGCAGAGACAAAGAAAGTAAAATCTGCTGGTTCGTTCCTTTGGCTTCAGAAATCACGTGGGACACGGGCAACGCTCCTGGCTTGTTAGATGATTAATAATTCCTGGGGTCGTTTGTGTAGAAACGAGAGGACAGAAAGAGAAGCAGGGTGCATCATATGTCATGTTAATCTTTTTTCCCACCCATCGCATGTTCCTTATCAAGCATTCACACTTCGCCTCGAGTGAAGAATCATCTGAAAAATCGGTCTTTTGTTTTGTTTTCCTTGTAGCACAGCCTCACCCGGCAGAGCCCGTGGCTCCGGGCCCCACTCCTCACTCGGAGCGCTCGCCTGTGGATTCTGTCACTGGTGCAGTCAAAGCAGACTCCAAGCTCACAGTGGCTCTGATTCAGCAGGTCTGGGGTGGGGCCTGAGAATTTGCATTTCTCACAAGTTTCCAGGTGCTGCTGGTCTGAGGACCACACTCTGGGAACTGCCGCCCTGATCCCTCGGATCTTCCACGGCTGTTGGGAGGGTTAGAGGAGACGGCGTTTGTTATCCACCACACTTGAGGGAAGGGCCTGACACATGGGTTCTCTGAAGAGCGGTGCCCCCGGGCTCTGCTCTGGAAGTGTCACCCTCTCTGGGCACAAGGCCACCAGACTCCTTGTCTGCAAGGGTGATGGATAATTTCCTGTGTCAGCTTGACTGGGCCACTGGTGCCCAGAGAGCTCATTAGACATTATTTCTGGGGGTGTCTGTGAGGACGGCTGCAGAAGAGATTACCATTTGAATTTGTAGACTGAGGCAAGCAGATGGCCCCCCTAATGTGGGTGGGCCTCACCTAATCCATTGAAGGCCGGAATAGAACAAAAAGGGGGACGAGGGAGGGATCCGCCCCTTCTGCCTGATTGTTTGAGCTGGGACTTCCGTCCATCTTCTCCCGCCCTGGGGCTGAGACCCACCCCATGAGCTGCTGGTTCTCAGGCCTTGACCTCAGACTGGATCACACCACAGGCGTCCTGGGCCTCCAGCTTGCAGAGGGCCGTGCTGGAGGCACCCCAGAGGGACTCCCCAGCCTCCGTGATTGCATGAGGCGATTCCTCACAATAGATTTCTTTATATATAAATCTTACATACAGTATATATAATAAATCTCATAGATGTAAAATACATATTTACATATAAAATATAAATATCTTTATATAAATATAAAAATGCATGTGTTTCCTATTGCTTCTGTTTCTCTGGAGAACCAGACTATACAGCAAGCGAGGGCAGTCATTCTGCTCTCCCCAAGTGCCCCACAAGAAGGTGAGGTCCCCTCCGGCGCCCCACCCCCGCTGTCTGTGCTGGCCTCCCCTTTCCTGGACACCCAACCCTCAGGGTAATTCTATCATCAACCTAATGAACGTCAGCAGCCCCTGTCATTTGCTGGGGTTTTCACACAACTAAGAGTGCCCCAAGGACTTTACAGAGGCCCCTGCGGTAAGCAGAGCTCTGAGATGACCCCCATGCGTCAGGCCCTTCCTTCGAGAATGGTCGATAACAAACACTGACTCCTCTAACCCTCCCAACAGCCGTGGAAGATCCGAGGGATCAGGGCGGCCGTTCCCAGAGTGTGGTCCTCAGACCAGCAGCACCTGGAAACTTGTGAGAAATGCAAATTCTCAGGCCCCACCCCAGACCTGCTGAATCAGAGCCACTGGGTGTGGAACCTGTGACCTGTGTTTAAGCAAGCCCTCCAGGTGACCCTGAGACACGGTCAAGTTTGAGAACCACTCTTTAAAGTTGCAGGTGACGAGAACCAAACCCAAATCCACTTGGGCACAAGATAGGGAGTTCATTGGTTCAACTAATAGAAAAATGCAGACGGCGCCTGGCTTCAGGATCAGCTGGATCCAGGAGCTCAGTGCCCTTCATTGACTCTGATTGGCCAGACGAAGGTCAAGTGCTTACCAGGAGTCATGTGGACCAAGAGTGGTGTGAGGTGGGACACATCAGAGGAAAACTCCGGCCAGGAAGAAGAGTGGCTAGCAACAGGAAGCACACGAAGAAGCAGAAATTTCAGGCACTGCCTCCACAGCTAACAGTGTTTGTCTCACATCTCAGATGAGCAAACTGAGGACTGGAGACATTAGGAAACGTGCCTGGCTCTCCAGCAGCTGTGTGCGAGCAGGGGCTCAAACGTACTCCACCTGCTCCGGTTGATTCTGAATCTCCTGCACTTAGTTACAAAGGATATCCTCTAGAATAACAAAGCATATGTATGTGTGCAGGGAGGAGAGGCTTCCCTTTGCCCTGGTCCAGCCCCCTTGTCATTTAAATGAAAAGAAATAAAGAAAAAAGAAATCAAGAAATAAAGTGTCTGCTCTCCCAACTCTCACCCAATAAGGAGATTTCAGGCCAAATATCTTTCGTATTCAGCCAACCCCGTGTAGCTTTGGGGCCCTCAAGGACATCTTTCTCACCGGACATCACTGCGTGCTGTCCAGGTTGCCCACGCCCTCACTAGAGCCAAAGAGCTCCTCCCTCTGGACCCTGCCGAGCCTGGGTAGAGAATCCAGGTGGCGCCCCCTCTGGCCATGGTGGGGATAGTGGCGTCCCTTCCCAGAGCAGCTGGTGGAAGTGACCCCAGCCTGGAAACCAACTTTTCTTCAGAGTTCGTCATGTCCCTGTCTCACCCCAGCGCCCATCCCTCACAGGAGATCACGGGAGGACCCCTAACGAAGGCAGTGAGTTTCATAACAGAGAGGTCCTTGGCCGAGCTTGAGGAGGGCTGGCCAAGGGAAAGGGCAGCAAGGAGATTTGGGTAAAGTAACTGCAGGCTCACTTCGGGACCGGAGGCCAACTGAGGCCCGAAGCCAATCACTGCGGTCACAGCTCAGAGGCTAGCACGGGCCCCAAACTGAACCATCAGCAAATTCTGCATCGCTTGTTGAGATAAAGGATCTAATTTAAGGCTAGAGAAGACTTTTTCCTCTCTTGGGCTCAGATTCTCTGCAGATACAATCATTTCCTAAAACCCAGTAACAAGAAAAAATTATTTCCTAGGAGCTCCCATCCCAGAAATGCATCCAGCGACTCAATGGAAAAAAAGACACATTCACGATGCAAGCAGGAGCTCCAAATATTTTTAGATATCATGCAACGCTGGAGCCGTGGGAGTGTTGGGAAAAGCAACCATCTCGTGACGAACCCAATAAACACACCCTTAAAATAAGAAGCCCAGCAGGCTCTGCTATGAGCACAGAGGCATTAAACACCTTCAGAAAATTGAATTAAACTTCTTTTCTAAGAGGCACATCTGAATTTCATTACAAAAGTTACTAAGTGTCTGATTCAAATGCTTGTGTTTGAACTTTTCTGGAAAAGACAGAATCGGTTTTCTCCATTTTCTTCTCCCCCTAAATCTGTTGAGAGAGTGAAGATCGTCTACCTACTTCTGCTGATTTGTTTGCATTCTGCTCCTCGGAAGAGAGAGAAAATTACCCTTTATTGAGGAATTCTCTCTGGTGAAGATATTTATTACAGAATTAAAATAGGCCCACCGTATTTTCCACGCGGAGCAGTGCACACGGGTTCCCAAGTACTGTTTACATCGCTGACAATCGGTTGCATGATTTCGAGGTATGTTGTGGTCTGCTTTGTGTATGTGGGAGGCGGCTGTTGTGATTTTTAAATGGCAGAAAATTTCATAAGAAAAGGCAGTTCTTCTCAACCCAGTTTCAAAACACACTCGCGCACACAATGGAGCAGTATGAGGAGCTTCTTCCTCTTTCATGATTCTGATTTATATACGATATGATGTGTAGACACTAACGTCTCCAATATCTTAGGAGTGGTTTTGAAAGTTGCATTCTATTTCAAACAAAAATTACGAAATGCTCACTTGGCTCAGTTTTCTGCACAGCAGTTAATTATCAGCAGAGGAAACCTGGAGAAAACCCTCGTCATCTTTTCCCTGGTTCTGGTGGAAGGAAAGAAAACGCGTTCACTCCTGCAGCTCCCAGCAATGATTTGGCACGACCTCTCATTACCGCGGTCGGGAAAAACTCGCTCTGGGGAGGCTCGGAAAAACTCGCTCTGGGGAGGCGCGGCCGGGGCTTCTGCACGCATATCACACCAGAAGGTTAAACCGACGAGGCTGATTTCCTTTAAAGATGAATTTACCTTTTACTGATGCAGAGATGCAATTGAGTATTGGGGATTTAGAATAATCTTCCTCAGAAACAAAGGCAAACACTGTACAAACAGAGACGGTGACATTAGCACTCTGCAGGCCCACTCCTCGCTGCGTGGTTTCTCCCGACTCCTTTTCATCCTGCGAACAGCTGTCGCCGGATTCCACAGCCCGTTTTAATGTGGCGATGATGTTTCCACTCCAAGCCGGTGACAGCAGCTCTTTTGTCTTCTTGTCATTCTCTCTGCGTTAAAATATTAATACACATTCTCTGAAGGAATAGTCAATGATGTATAGATTCTGGAATGAAATGGGTATTCCTTATAACTTCGAAAGTAATTGACTGAGCCTAGATCATATCTACCGCTTGATTGATTTGTGCAGCTTTTGTGAAAATAAATATTAAGGTTAATTGGTAATGAGGATGAAAATACGGCCCAAGGAAAGCATGACTACAAATCACCAAACAAAATCAAAATGGGAGTTTTCAGTGTAGCCAGGTAGTTGTATTTGAAAGGTGCCGGGGGAGGGAGGGCGTCTGTGCTAGGAGAGGTTCAGGGCAGGAAGCTTTTGTTCAAAGGTCTAAATCTGCATATCCTAGTATTCTTTATTTCAGTAGAAGATTCTTTGTAATGCTGCTACTGGTTAACTCCTTTCGTTGCAGACAGAAACTGAAGGAACCCTTGGCTAGTATAGCTCTAAGTCTAGGGATGGATCCACCTTCAGGTATGACTGGATCCAGGAACTGCAATGATGGCATGCTCTCCCTTCTGCATCTCTCAGCTTGTCTCACCCCAGCTTGCTGTCATCACACCTGCAGTCTCCCAGGCTTCCTATGATGGGAAACAACGTGAACTAGAGCAGTGCAAGCCACGCAACACCCCTTGTTGGCCCCAGCAGGAAGTGCAGCCTCCACGTCCAACTGAGGGAAAGTGCTCACTCACTGGTCCTCAGCAGGGTCGCAAGGCTCCCAGTGGCATTTTGCATCTTTGGTGTCCCAATAACAGGGTGCATGACTGGCATTGGCAAGGGGTGTGGGGTCTCAGGGATGCTGGTCATCCTGCAATGTGCAGGGGTGCTGGACCACCCTGCACAGTGAAAACCCATGCCCAGCCTCCACGATGTTCAAACAGCCAGCCAGACACTCGGATAGGAAAGAGGCTTGTTCACGATTACCCGGGCCTGGTGTCCTAATGCTGGTTTGCAAGTAACACGAAGCGTTTGTAATACCCGCTGAATTTTCTGGGAACATAACTTCCATGTGATTCCAAGGAAGGCCGCAGTCTGGGGGGAGGGCGGGAACTTCACGACTTCCTCTCCAGTCCAGAGTCGCGTCTCCGACGGCAGCGCCTCTGGTGGGTTTGAGATGCTGAAGAACATTTTCTATCAGTTCTGCCGGTCCAGGTGCCACATGCACCCAGAGGCAGGTCCAGCTGACAGTTCACTGCGTCTCCCAGGGTGGCCTCTCCTGAACATTTACAGGATACATATAAATGTCTTCCCTGTCCGTGGACCTCTATATCACAATTAAGGCATAAAATTGATTTCTTATTAAATTATCTGCGTAGGTATGTTCTATTATTTCATTTCAGAAGCGACACATATATCCTTGAGTGATCGCCCTGGGAGGATGCAGACGGGACGAGGCAGGTGGCAGATGCTTGAGCCCCCTCCCCAAACCGCAGTGGGTGGAGGGCAATCGGGTTCCCATGGTCGGCATGCTGGCTGTCAAAAACAAACACAGACACCACGTCCACTGCCCGTGGTCAGAGGGAAGCTGCAATGAAAAAAAATGAAGCACCTGCAGAAATGAACGTGGATTCAGAAATCAGTGCATGTGTATTAGTCAGGATTCTCCAGAGAAACAGAACTAACAGGATGTGAACATAGAGAGGAAGAGATTTGTTATAATATACAGAGAAGGAGATTTGTTATCAGAAATTGGCTCCCATGATGATGGAGGCCCAGAAGTCCCAAGAATGGCAGTTGGCAAGCTGAAGACCCAGGGGAGCCAATGGTATGGTTCCAGTCTGAGAACCGGCTGGCTTGACACCCAAGAAAAACTGATATTTCTGTTGGAGACCAAAGGCAGGAAATGACTGGTGTTGTAGTTTGAAGGCCGTCAGGTAGGAGGAATTTCCTCTTTCTAGATGAAAAATCAGCCTTTATGTTCTACTCAGGTCTTCAACTGATTAGACGAGGCCCACCCACGTTAGGGCCAGGGATCTGCTTTCCTCAGTCTACTGAGTCAAATGTTAATCTCATGCAGAAACACCCTCACACACACATCCAGAACGACGTATGACCAAATGTGACCCAGTCAAGTCGACACATAAAATGTACCATCGCTACCTATAAAGGTAAAGTCACAGACTGTGTGGCTAGGGGAGGAAAGCCTCTCATTGTAAGAGTGTGTGCCACTTCACAACAGGACCTGCTGCGGCATCAGCTAGGAACACAGTTCTCAAATTAGACTTCACACGAAATTTTCCTGGGGTTTAGTTTTTAGGTATGAAGAGTGCAAAAGAAACTTTTCTTAATGAAGTAATTCCAAAGCCTGATTTTGCCAATCAGGATGGACATTTTCAGAATCACGTCTGTTCCATTCAAAGCTAGTGAATTACTATAAGCCGGGGTTTCTCCACCTTGGCACTACTGACATTTTGGAACAGATAATTCTTGGTTGTGGGGCTGCCCTGCATATTGTAGGGTGTTTAGCAGAGTCCCTGGGCTCCACCCACTCCATGCCGGCAGCGCCCCCCAGCTGTGACAACCAAAAATGTCTCCAGACAGTGACACATGCCCCTTGAGGGACAAACTGCTCCCTCCCCGGTCGAGACCAACTGCTATGCCGGGAGCGAGCCAAGCCACCCAGTAGCTTCTGATTCTTTTTTAAATTTAATGGGGACCGTGGGCCACATGTGCATTAGAGACAAGCGATGACACCACGGATAATCTGCCTGAGACCCCCCCCCCCCAAGTTCCACATTGGGAAGGTGTTTAAGCATCTAGGTGCGGAGACCCAGCCTGAAGCATTCAGCCTGTTCATCTTCATGTGGGTGCCAGGATAACATCAGCTGATCCCTCCCACAGAGGCAGGTGCTGGCCAGGTGTGTAAGAATGCGTGCGTGTCACAGTGCGCCAGCTCGGTGCCACGTGAATGGGGGAAGGAAGAAAGCCGGCTGACAAGTTCAGCTCCTCGGAGCATGAAGAAGCACATCTCTCTAAACCCACCTAAAGATGCGTCAGAGGAGGGTTGATGGATGCGCACACACCCAATGTGAGAGATTTAGGACTCATGAGTGAATCGGATCATATTAAAAGATTAACGTAAAATTAGATTCAAAAATAGCTCTCAAGGACCTTTACATTCAAGAGAGTTACGCAGAGATTTAGAAGTGAGATTTGCTCCCAGGCACAGTCGCAGCTCTCCTTTTGTTTCTTCTTGGACATGACGTTCTCACCACAGGCTAAAGGACCATCTGCCGGAGGAGGGATGTTTCCTCCAAGACGAGCCAGGGGGATAAAGGGAAGATTTAGTGGACAGGGCAAAACGAAGCAGTGGCGTTTCCCGAGTGTGGTTGGGAGGCTCCCCATTACAAGATCCATTCTCTTCGCTGGCCAAGGACCCTGCAGGCTGCAGGGCATCTGGGTCTCCCTTTGTCTTCTCATTTTCTTCTGCGTCACGTCGGGAAGCTTGCTTAGACAGGAGGCCCTTACAATTCATGCTATTGCTTCTTGAAGGCTCGCTGTGTGCTGGGTGCTCAGCTCAAAGCTTCCAGATGATTTCAGTTAATCCTCAGAAGAACCCTGCAAGGAGAGCTCCTTTCTTAACCCGATGCTCCAGATGAGGGGACAGTGAGAGGATGCACACCCATCCCGAGGTGACCCGGCCAGTGACCGCAGGGCTGGGCCTCAGAGAAAGCACCTCGACGCCAGACGCCCATGAGCAGACCGTTATGACCTGCCAGACCAACCCACAGGGGGCTGCGTTTCTCCCTCCTTCTCACAAGGCACGCTTCTCGTCCAAAAGTCTCCCTGGTGTCAGGAGGCTCACTCGGCCTCCTAAATTTGCACGAGGAAGGACAGTCACCCTAAGACCAACCCTCAAATCTTGCCGCCAGGGAGCCCCCATCGCCTCCTGGGCAGATGCAGTGCTGGCCTTGTAAATTCCTCAGCTCTAGGCCTTACCTCTGTCTCAGAATAACCCCCAGACCACACCACGCTCTGCTCAGAGCTGTCCCGAAGCTAAAATCAAACTCCAGCACAGGGTGGAACCCCTGAGCTCATCTACTTTGCAAACTAGAAAACGAACAAATTAAGCCCAAAGTAATTAGAAAAAAGGAAATTACAAACGTAAGAGTGGAACTCAAGGAAACAAACAGTAAAAACATCAAAAAAGGCGAACAATTTGTGTGTGTGTGTGTGTGAAGGAGATTGGCCCTGAGCTAACATCTGTTGCCAATCCTCCTCCTTTCGGCCGAGGAAGACTGTCAGAAAGCTAACATTTGTGCCAATTCCCCTCTGTTTACGTGGGCGCTGCCACAGCGCGGTTTGACAAGTGGTGCTAGGTCTGCCCCCAGGATCCGAACCTGCAAATCCAGGGCCAAAGCAGAGCGGACGAACATAACTACAACGTCACTGGGCCGGCCCCCGGAAAAGGCAAACAATTTTATAAAAGGCTAAAAAAATTAATAAACTCCTAGCTACAATAGAGAAAAGAAAGAGAGAAATTTTAAATTGCCAATATTGGGAATAAAAGGAGGGCCATCACTAAAAGTCCACAGTCATGAAATGCTCAGAGAATATTATGAACTAATTAAGGCCAATACATTTTAAAAATAGATGAAATTACAAATTCTTCAAACATATAATTCATCAAAACTTATGCTTGAAGAAACATTAAAACCGACTTGGGAAGGAATATATAATCTTAATGTCCTATATCTTTTAAAGAAATTGAATCTGTCACCAAAAACTTTCCCACAAAGGAAACTCCATTCTGGGGTGGTCCCTCCCCTCCCTGATCACCCACTATTGTCTTCCCTTCCACTGGTGAAAATCTTACAAATGTAGAGTCGAACATATCAGGGACCGTCAATGCTGGATCCACCATCAATGATGCTCTCTCATAGCAGCCAGACAGCTGATGACCGAGCTTCAGAATCCTATTTTAGAGTCTACTTGCTGGATCATTCCTACTGTCAATTGTCACAGCTAGGTGTCCCTACATAGGAGACAGGCAGGGGGTGTATTGGGAGGTCCTCTCAGAATTAACAGCTGCAGGAGAGTAACAGAAGCAGGATTAGACAAAGGGAGAATCTGAGCTGGGACGCAGTCACAGCTGAGTCGCAGTCAAGCTGTGCAAAGCCCGCCCAGGTGACTGCAAGGAGATTGTAATCCCACAATGACTGGCCCCTGGGGGAGGCTGCCCAAGGAAGGAGCTGGACCCAAGGGACTCAGCTGAAAGCTGCAGGCCACACACACTCAAAGCTCCCGAGGGCATTGCCTCCTTCCAACAGGGCAGATCTCGGCGGCTGCCTCAGCCTCCGCTACCGCCAATAGACAGAAATCAATTGTGCTTCTGTATCCTAGCAACAAATCATGCATTACAAAATACTTAAAAATACCATTTATAATAGCATCAGAAAACATAAAATACTTAGGCATAAATTTAATTAAAGTGCAAGATCTTTACCCCCAAAACTAGAAAACGCTGTGGGGAGAAATTACAGTAGATTTAAATAAGTGGAGAAATATGTCATGTTTACGGAAAGGACTCAATACCGTTAAGATGTCAGTTTCCCTCTAAATTGTTTTATACAGGCAGTGCAATCTCTATAAAAACCATACCAGGCCTTTTTGTAGAAATTGATAAGCCAATTCTAAAATGTACGTGGAAATGCGAAGAACCTAGAATATCCAAAGCAATCTTAAAAGAAGAAAAAAAATTGGAGGTCTTAGTCTGTCCAGCTTCAAGGTATACTGTCCTGTAGTTTTCAGGACGGTGTGGTATCTGCATGAAAATAAACAGATTGATCAATCGAAGAGAATAGAGACCAGAAGCAGGCCCACACATATACGGTCACATGGACCTTAATGATGGAAAGACTCTCAGAGAAATGTGTCTTTGGGCGATGTCCTCGTTGTGCAAACATCACAGAGCGTACTTGCCCAGACCTAGGTGGTGTAGCCTCTTACACACCTAGGCTATTTGGCACTAATTTTGTGGGACGACTGTCATACATTCAGTCTGTCATTGACCAAAATATCATTACGCAGCACGTGACTGCATAGGTTACTGATGATTTTTACAAAGATGTCAAGATAATTTATTGGGGAAAAGCTATCTTTTCCACTACGAGTGCCACAATAATTAGATGTACAAACTGACAATCATCATCATCATCTCAGCTCCTGCTTCACACTATACACAAAAATAAATATGAGATGGAGCATACACTCATCGCAGGAGCTAAAACTATGAAACTTCTAGGAGAAAACAGAGAGTAGCTTCGTGAACTTGGAATAAGTGAAGATTTCCTAAACAACACCAGGAAGCATTAAAATAATTAATAAATTGGACTTCCTCAAGATTAAAAACTTCTTCTCTTCAAAAGACGTCAATAAGAAAATGAAAAGACAAGCTACAGACCAGTTCAGAAATATTCACAGTACGCATATCTGCCAAAAAGTCAATACAGAAAAAAATTTTCTATAAAAAAACTTCTATAAATCACTAATAAGAAGACAAACCACTCAATTTTTAAAAATAGGTAAAGACTTGAGTAGCATTTTATAAAAGAATATCT
Organism: Equus przewalskii; assembly: GCF_037783145.1. Taxonomy (NCBI): domain Eukaryota; kingdom Metazoa; phylum Chordata; class Mammalia; order Perissodactyla; family Equidae; genus Equus; species Equus przewalskii. The sequence goes on from NC_091851.1 coordinate 46,993,983, forward strand.
ACAAATATCCAATGAATCCATGATGCAGTGCTGAATGGCCTCAAGAGTCAGGAAAATACATGTTAAATCCACAAAGAAAGCCCACTTCACACCCACTGGAATGGCTCTTTGTGTGGCAAACATATGGACCAACTGGAACTCTCACACACTGTGGATGGAAATATAAAATAGTAAAGCCACTTGGAAAACAATTTGGCAGTTTCTTACGAGCTTAAAAAGACCATACTATCATTCAACAATTCAACTCTTTGATTTTACCCAAGAGAAACGAAAGCATATGCCTACAAAAGGATTTGTTTTATTCATCATCAAAAACTGGAAACAATCCAAATGTCATCAACAGGTGAGTGTACGGCAAATGGAAGAGGACTCGTCAACAGCGGGACCAGTCCTCTGGTATCGGCAGCCAAAGGATGAGATCAATCACACGCTGTGCAGAAGACGCCGGGCACAAGGGAGCGCCTGCCGTCTGCTTCCATTACTATGAGGCTCCGGAGAAGAGAACACCAAGCTGTGACAATACAAAGCAGACCCGGCTTCTAATGCGGTTGGGGGGATTGCTTGCCAAGGAGCCTGAGGGAAATTCTGAACTGATGGAAAAGTTCTGTATCTTGCTTAGGGTGTACCTGTTTGACAAAACTCATAAAACTGCCCACTTGAAATCTGAGTGTAAATTGTACCTCACTAAAGTTGATTACAGTATCAATACTTTAAGGCAAGCATTAATCACAAGTCACACATGGTGTGTCCTAGTAATTGAGGAGGTAAACTCTGGAGCCTAGGTTCTTTCCCCTGCTTTACCATCAGCAGCTGAGCAGCTGTGGGTAAGCCACTCAGCTTCTCTCTCTCTCAGTTTCCTCATCTGTCGAATGGGTGTGATGATAACACCCAGGCCCCAGAGGCTGCCCGAAGGCTTTGCTGAGTCAGTGCACGGAAAGCACATTCAGGAGCACCACCGAACGGCCTCTGTGTTCCTGTTCACTGCCAGCTCTTCCACAGGTTGTCGTTCTGATAGAACATTGGCAGGACGCAAAGGAATAGCAATGACCTCGGGGTCAGGTGACCCGGCCTGTAGCTTCAGTTCTGCGGGCAGCCCATCATGTGGGCTCCTGGAGGCTGCACGCCTTGGCTCTTGTCTTCCCCATCTACCAACTGAGGTCTCAGGCTGGATCAGCATTTTCAAATACCAACCCTTCATGGACCGCTTTCTCCATTTCTGCCTTGTCCATGAAACATTTTATTATTTATCTACTGAATATTTTCCTTTAAATCAACTCACTTTTTAAAAGTTGAAAATATCTAGCCTCATCCTAAGCTATAATACGAATGAAATTAAGGGTTTAATTTGTTGATTAAATATTTTTTTAACATAGGTTTCAGGAATGTTTGATTATTAGAAAAATAAAACAGGCATCTGGTCATGGACTCCCTGAAATCATCTTGCGTGCCACCAGCTGTATGCACTTCGAGAGAGAGAATGACGCGGGAGCTCCCCTGCTCTGGAGCTCACAGGGCCTCTGCAACACTGTGAACAGACCCACAGCTTTGGCTGCGCTGGGAAAGAGAAACTACCCATGCAACACCACAAGGTGGCCATGGTCAGGATGCCCGGCGTCTGCGTGGTGATAAGGATGGGGTTTCCACAGGAGACGGCTATGGAGACGAGAGGGGGGAAGAAAACCAATCTGCACTAATTTCCTCTTCAGGACACAGTGTTTTCTCCACCAAGATGTCACCTGGTATTGCTCAACATTTCAGCTGGGAAAAACACTCTAGGAATCTCAGTTTGGGACCTGACTTTGTACATCAAAGCAGTCACAGCCCATAGCTATCAAGGAAGCTACAACAACACTGATGTCAAGACCACTAATTGGAAGGCCCCTGAAACGTATATGGCGTAGCTCTTGCTTTGTCTTCGTTTAACAAACGGGCTTCATTTTCTCAGAAGGCAGAAGCACTGAGTGACCATGTTTACCATGATGGGCAAAGCGCTCCTTCCAGATGAAACACCCTTGCCCAGAGAAATGCACCCCCCCGGTTCCAACCCGATGGGATTTCTCTTGCAGTGTACAATCTCTCAGGTGTGGCTGAGAGTGAGGAGAATGACGCAATGCAAGTTTAGAGTGGGAACTGGCAAACTTTTTCTGTAAAGAGCCAGAAAGTAAATATTTTCGCCTTTGCGGGCCACATGGTCTATGTCACAACTACTCAGCTCTGTGCCACAGTGCAGGAGAGCAGCCACGGATAGTGCGTAAACGGATGGCAAAACTCCAGTTACACGGCTCACCAAAGCCATCTCCGGCATAGTGGGCAAGGCCTGGCGATGACATTCCTTAGTGATCTTGGCGCACCCTGAGGGAGAGGGCTCCCCCGACGGACCCACGCTCACTGTTGAGGAAGCTGGTCCTTGACGGAGGTGTAGGAATGGATCCCTGAACTGAGAGCGGGAACCCTCACCTGTCTATGCTGCTGGTAACGTTGATTTCCAACACACGCAGCTGGACCTAATTCTAGCCTGTGAAAGCCGTTTTCCACCCCTAAACAAGAGCTCCCGGGACATGGCGGCTGCGTCCTACGTTACCTTTGTATCACCCACCCCCCGGTGTTTGTAGTCCAGCACCCCACGGAATTCTGTCAGCTCTTGATGAGATATGATACCCTTTTCCATCCTGAGGGCAAACAGTCAAGTGACAATTTCTTTTTGCTCTTCCATGGCCCCCAAATGTAACACTGGTCACAGCCTCTGTGAACACTGCCGGTCCCAGGCAGCAGTGCCACCCTGCCAAGGGATTTCTCCAGTAAGGGCTGCCCATGGTTACAACTGTGCCAGGGGTAAGTTCACTTTAAACCTGATTTCCTCAGCTAACAAACTGGGCTGTGTCACAGGTGACTGCCAAGCCCCCTCGCCCCTGAAACCGTGATGATGTGGAACACGGACACGGATGCCAAAGGAATGTGGGGCCCCGAGGCCCATGGCGACTTGTCTGAGCAAAAGACCGTCAAACTATCCTCCTTTGAATCTTTGATTCGTAGCTTTTCAAAGGGTAATTGAAGTGTAGAACACTGCTTCCGTTGAAGCGCTGGCAGAAACAGGAGGATGCTTCCCAGTGTGAGCTGCCTTCTCCCGCACAATCGGGATCAGACGGTGGCGTCACCAGATCTTTTAAAATAAAATGAAGAAAACGGTGAGGAGCGAGCTGACAAAAGACACTGCTCTTTGCCATGAGTTCCCTGTTGAAACAAATGCCCTGAAAAAATGTACCCCCCCAACCCTTTTCAGAGTCAGAAAAGTTCAGACTCACAGAGGATGCGGGAGGCTCTCTGTCCTGCATCGCGCTTGCCTTTCTCTGTGTCAGCGCAGCCTGGGAGTTCTCACTTGCCTTCTGCTTCGTGATGGAAATGCACGCTCATGGGTCTGTCTCTTCCAGGGAGAGCATCTCTCACATGGACAGCGCGTCAGTGGGGAGACCAGCGATGAGCTGACTCTGTGCATTGGGCTCATGGACAATGGGGCAGGGCCCCAAGTGTGCTCACACCCAAGATGGGGAGAGAACACGGGTCACATTGAACAGCTGTTAGGACTCAGAGCAGTGTCCAATCCCAGACATTTAGTTGCAGATCTCGGGATGGCTCTGGGTCCTGGGTAGTTCAGGGCAGCAGGGCAGTGATGTGGGCATGTGGGGGTCTCAGGGAAGAGACCACTTGCTGGCCAGTATGAAGGTGTTCAGATCCCAGGAGTTGGCATAGAGTTGGCCAGGAAGTGGTGGAATTGGGTGGAAACAGAAGGATAGGGACAGAGCCACGGTATCTGTTGTATTCCTCTTTGCTTTCTGGTCCAGGAGAACAGACTGCTGGCTTGATTGCCACACGATAGACATTTTCAGACATGCTTGAGCAGCCACCGGTATTATGCTCCCTGGGGGATTGAATCTTTCTGATCTGTGAGCTCATCTCCCTGGCTAATGTAGACCCTGACATGCATGTGGGGGCTGGGGGAGAAATGCCGCCTTGGTTTGGGGGGAGTAGCAGCCTCAGTACTCTGTGGACAGGCCCCAGATGAATCCTCATGCTTGTCCATGGTGGACGGCTGCATGTGGGTTGGTGACACTGGACTGTCCAGGACCTGATCCACAGTAAGAGCTGCCCCCCTGCCTCGCTTGGTCTCCCTCATTCTGGTGGAGTCTAGCAACCCTTACCATTGCTCCTCCAGCTCCGAGGGTGGGCCCCCATGAAAGCTCAGCCCTCTGGACCCCTGCAGCCCCCCCTGGTTCAAAGAGAGGCCCTCCTGGGACTTTTACTGGAAGTAAATCTCAGAGGGAAGAGTCCCCCTCCTTCCACACTTCCTAACACTATGAATTACGTCAGCCTGCTGCCCTGGGGGTCACCTTTGTCACCCCGAGCAGACAACCTGCATGAGGATGAAGCCACTGATAGGACTCAGAGCTTAGAGGCAGGGTGACATCTTCGAGCCCCTGGGCGCAGTGCAGCCAATGCTCTTCGATTTGGACTTTTCAGCTACATGAGCCTACAAATGCCTGTAATTCTCTCCTCGTCACCACTGTCACTCGCAACTGAAAGAGTCCTGTCTGGTTCAATCATCGGGAACACCTACATCTTCGGGCCTGGCTGTCCCACAGCTTCGTGTTAAATGGTGTCACCATAGTGACCCGCCAGCTGTCTGCCCCGGAGAGAAGAAGACATGAATTTCAGCAGTCTGGACACTTCCTATGAGGGGACAGGATCAAGTCGACGGAGCAGCAGCCCTCCCAGTCGATGTCCACAAACTGGAGGAGGCCGACCGCGCTCCACTGCCATTCCCAGCCGCAGGGGCCGCTGGACCCTTGGAGAGCGGGCCACGGATCCGAGGGGAGGAGAAAGACAGCTGCTGCACTCACTTCACCAAATGAAATTTGATTGCTTCCCGATTCGCCCTTCCCCAGCTATTTCAGGTGCCCATCTGGGAACCCAGTGACAAGCAGACACGGTTTAGCCAGATCCTGCTGCAAATCAAGTGCCTCCATCATTTTATAAACAATCTGAGGCTCAGTCTAGAAAGCAGAAACTCAGACAGAAACTCAGTGCAAACGCTGCGCCCGATCACCCAGCCCGGGGCTGACACTTCCTGACACATCTCGACAGGAACGAGTGTGGAGATTGGAGAAGCGAGCACCCCAGCTTGCCCTGTCCTCACCCACTCCCATCCTTCCTTCTGCCGGGCCGTCTTGTCATGTGGGTCTTTCTAGCACTCCGCTTCCCAGGAAATGTCATAAGAGAACACCATATGAAAGGAACACTATGTTTTATGCATTTTCTGGAACATTCTCTGAATTATCAGTGAATAGCCAATAGCTACCACATCTCATTTTTGAATGAGGAGAGAGAATCACCCAATACAACAAAACAGGGTTGCTTTTTATTTTCCCAAAACTATTTTATTGAGGTATATTTTACATATCATAACATTTACCCATTTCAAGTGTAAACTCGATGATTTTTAGTGACTTTACCAAGTGGTGCGGCCATCACCATGAACCAGTTTCTGACGTTTTCATCCCCGCAGGAAGACCCTTGTGCCTCTTTGCTGTCAACCCCACTCCACCCCTAGCTCCAGGCAAGCACTAGTCTACTTTCTGTCTCTACAAATTTGCCTTTTCTGGACATTTTATATAAACTGACTCGTGCAATATGCGGTCCTTTGTGTCCGGCCCCTTTCTCTTACCGTAGCGTTTCCACGGTTCATCCACGTTGTAGCGTGTGTTAGTGCTTCATTCCCGTTTGTGGAAAAATAACATCCCTTGTACCGTGTGCCACATTTTGGCTCCCCATTCACCAGTTCATGGACATGTGGGTGAGCAAGTCTTTGCGGAGACATATGCTTTTGTTTCTCTTGAGCAGACACCAAGGAGTGGGATTTGCAAGGACATGCCACATAAGGTTGCTTTGCCAACAGCACAGCTGGTGTATCTAGGTCTAAAACTTCACACACTGATCACAGTTCTGAGCACGGGCTCTGAGTGTGAATCCTGGCTTGGCCACTTTCAAGCGAGTGTCAGCTCAAGCAAGTTATTTAAGCTTCTCGACCCTCAGAGTCCTCATCTGTAAAATGGGGTGATAACAGGGCCCTTGGCTTGGGTTCGGTATGGAGAGTAAGAGTGACAACGCCAGCAGCGGGTGCCAGACCCCACAGCAAGCCCCGGTGCCTGGTACCTGTTGTGATAACCAGCCAGCTCAGGGAGAGAAGATGGGGCGAGAAGGAGAGGAAAGAAGGGAGGAAGGTGGTGCCCACCACCTCCTCTTCCACACTGTGGAACCACTTCGAAACTCTGCAGTCTCACAGCCACGTGTGCAAACGCACCTCGCCCACTGAGTCAGGACCTCCGAGTAAGAGCTCAGGTCCCTGCTTTGCTTGTCATTGATCTGGAGGGTCCTGTCCCTTCCTTATTGCTTGCATCTTTGGAAGCCCCCCATGCGCTCAGCCCTGGCCAGCCCCACTCTGCCGGCTCCCTCACCCGCCTCGCTCTGATTGCAGCTGCTGTGGGCTTGAGACTCTTCCTTGGCTCCTCCATCAGGAGCTGTTTTGTCGGTTGTCACATCATTGTCACTTTCCATTAATTCCTTTCCTTTGCTAATATCCACCTTGCGTTCTATATGATGCATTGAAAAGAAACCTGGATCCCTCTGCAGCCGTCTTTCCTGCTGTTGTGCCTTTTGCTAGAGAATTCCTGGCTTTCTTTTCTTCTTTGTTTTTCGTATTTTATGTAACTGAATTTCAGCCTCTATCTAGTGTCAAAAACATTACTTCATAAAAGAGATAAATATACTTAGATCTTAAAATTTAACTTTCCAAATGTGTTTGATGGGACTGACCCACGGACAGTAGAAACAATGAGCTGATCAATGGGATCGTTGACTTGAGAAATTTTCTTTGACCCTAAAACCCTGAATTCTTAGACACACAAAAAAATTGTTTCCAGCCTGGGGTAAATCAGAAGCTGCTCAGATAAACAGCACTGTCCACAGTAACAACTATGTCTGAGCCTGTCCTGTGTGCCACACTTCCCTGAGCCCTGCATCCAATGTTCACACTCATCCTACATCAGCCCTATGAGATAGGGACTGTCATCATTCCCACTTTAAAGATGAACAAACAGAGGCCCAGAGAGATTAGGGAATTTGCCCAAAGTCACACGGCTTCACAGTGGTGAAACCAGGGTCCAAAGACCAGCCATCCTGGCCTGACACTCCGCTGGGTCCCTGCTCCCAGGTATCCGGCGCACACACGGAAGACTGCAGGTCCCCCCACCAACTGGAGTCCTGCCAACACTCCCCAATCTGCAGGCTGGTGTTCTCATTCCTACAAAATGGGAACTGTTAGCTTTTACTGGAAAACCGTTTATTTTACAACTGTTTTTCTCTCAAATTCTTTTCTAATCTTGATTAAAAGCACACATATAAAACAATATGTGTGTGTTCGCTCAGAAAATATAATTTCATACATAAATTACTTTCAGAACACTTAGAGCATCACCGGCAACTCCAGCGCCGATCTGACTCACACGCCTTTCCCCTCACTTGTCGCGTCCACTCTTCCCCGGAATTGACGTTCACTGGCATTACTGTTGATGTTCTGTGTGCCAGGAGCTGCAGTCTTTCTCCTGTCAGCCCGCTGAAGTCACCTCCTTTTGTAAGGAGAAAAGTGAAACTCAGTGGTAAGTGGGCGACCCAGGATTTGACCCAGGAACTGTGCATCAGCCGCGAGGCGCTCAGGCACTTCATTAAACACAGAGTCTCTCCATGGGAACGTGGAACCTCTTTTACCAACATTTGTTCATTCAACGCCTGTTTCTCAGTCACCCATAAGAACTGGGCCTGTTGCTGGGGATCCAGCGGCAGACAGGCCGGCCCCATCCACACCCTCGTGGACTCTAAAGCCTAGCAGGGAAAACACGATGAAAAAACTTTATCACGATGCCATGCAATGAGAGCCACAGGGGACCCTGGTGCTATGAGGACACAGGACAGGAGTCACAGGTGACGTGTCTATGAGCGCCTCCCAGCTGAGAGCTGATGTCCGGAGAGGAAGGAAGAGAAGAGTATTCCAAGCAGAGGGAAGAGTGCCTGCACAGTGCCAGAAACAAGGCAGAGCTCAGCACGTGAAAGGAACAAAAAGCTATCAGGAAGATGGGTGAGATAGCAGTTATGCCAAAGAGGGGACAGTGGGGAAACTCACGTGGCTTGAGCCCGGGCGTCACACTGACTGCCTTGCAGAGGATGAATCTGCGAGGAGCGAGAACAGCGAGAGAGGGGCCAATGGGGAGGCAGCCTGTGGCCTGGATGAGAGAAGATGGTGGCAGAGGGGTCCTGGGAGGAGAGAAATGGTGAAGTCAAGGACAGTTGGGAAATCGAGTTGGCAGGAATTGGGGACTGGCTGGGTAAACAGGAGCAGGTGAGGAGAGTTAGGCTTGGACAGCTTTGGAGACTTGCAAAAAGGAAAAAAACAACCATTCCTTTTCCAATTAAGCTCAAGTTTAATTTCTGCCATCTTGGATTCCCAACTGGTCTTCCAAATCCAACCCATATGACAGCCCAGCCTGAAGTCCTGGGATGGCACTGCATTGACCCCCAAAGTCGATGCTCCCTAACACAGGCTTCCAGATCCTCCACACACTGCACCCTTGCCATCTGTCGTTCACCCATCCATCCGTCCCTCCATCCATCCCTCCATCCTGCTGAATGTACGTACTCTTTGTCACATATTCTGCTAAGTGCTGGACACAAATGACTGGCACGGACAGACACAGTCCTGCCCTATTAATCACAAAAACTGATGCACAATCTCAATAGCTGAGAACAAGGGGGCGGGTGCCGTGGCAGTGGGTGCAGGAAGGCAGGTCTGACCTGTCAGAAAGGCCGCTCGCATCGCCTGCCTCCTCACACCCTGGCCCCAGAGAGACCAGCTCCACTGCCGCCACGCCTTGCATTTTCTCCGCCCTGTTCTGTGAGGGACAGCTGCCTTCCAGGCTGTCTGCTGTTTCCATTGCATGCCAGCTCCTCACCCTCCAGTCTGCAAACCCATCCTGACGGATAGTGTCCACCTAGGAAGCCCAGGGATGTCGCGATCACATGGCGCTGAGATGGGTGACCTTGGACTAGGAATAGCCTCCCCTCTCGAACACAGCTTCCTTATCTATAAAATGGAAAAATAACCGAAACCACCTCTCTGAGTTGCTGTGACACAAATGTAAAAGGATAATGAACATCACTTGCTGGCACCTTAGTTTATTGTGTATTCATCGCCTCTTACACGGTGCGTGTTCAGGGCTGACTCCTTCAAAGGTGTGTTTCCTCTTGAAAGCACATGGGGCTGAGTGGCAGGTGCAGCGAGGAGATCCTATTCAGGAAGGAGGGTTAGAGAGGAGCCGGGCCCTGAGCTCTGGAAGCCGCCAGTGGGCGGTTTTCCCACCCAATTGAGGTGAGCGATCGTGGGCCTGCAGGCGCCACGTGACGGGGCGTCCCGGTGCTCTTCTCCCGACCCGGGCTCCACTTACGGAAGCAGAATTAAACACTTTGATTTATGGACTCGATTTTAATTACGTTTTCTTGTCCTCAGCTGGAGTTGGGACGCTTTCTACGTTGACAGCCTAGGGTGACTCCTGGGAAAGTGCATCACAGTTTTCCTCCTGACTCTGTGGACCTGCCCGGAACAGCGAGGAGGGGATGGGTGCCTCCCCGTCCCCAGCCACCCTCAGGAAGCTCACTCCTGGAGGCTGCCCATCGCTCAGTGCACCGGGAGCCTGTGGTCAGGGGTGCAGGTCTGTGGCCTGATTAGTGGGCAGGGCTTGTGAGGTGCAGGAACTGAGGAGAAACTGCAGATGCCGCACCCTGTGGGCTGTGGGCAATTCCCACAAAGTACACCCTCCACCAGACCACCAGCTGCAAGGATGCGTGTACTCAGTTACCGCGTTCTCCGTGCTGTCAGTCAGCGCTCAGGGTGACACTAAGACGTTTAATGCTGTTCACATTCCTAGCTTCACAGACTAGCAGAACACTTCATAATCCACCCCTCGGATGGTTAATTTTCTGAGTCAATCTGACTGGCCACGGGGTGCCCAGATTAAGCGTTCTCCTGGGTGTGCCTGTGAGGGTGTTTCCCAGTGAGATTAGCACTTGAATTGGTGGATTTAGTGAAGTGGATGCCCTCCCCAGTGTGGGTGGGCCCCATGCAATCAGCTGAGGGCCTGAACAGAACAGAAGGCTGAGGCAGGCAGAATCTGTCTCTCTGCCTAAGTGAGGAGCTGGAACATTGGTCTTCTCTTGCCCTCAGCCTGGAATTGACACCATCTGCTCTCCTGGGTCTCAGACCTTCAGACCCAGGCTAGAATCCACCCCTGGCTCTCCTGGGACTCCAGTTTGCAAACAGCAGAGCGTGGGATTTCTCAGCCTCCATAATCATGGGAGCCAATTCCTCAGAATAAATCTCTTTAGACAGATAGATAGATAGATAGACAGATAGATAGACAGATAGATAGATGGATAGATAGATAGATAGATAGATAGTTAGACAGATAGATGATTGATCAATCTATATCCCATTGGTTCTGTTTCTCTGGAGAACCCTGACCAGTACAATCCTCAGCTCACATTCAGCTTTCTGTCTCTCCATCCATCCAGCCTCTCATTCAACAGGTAGTCATGGGTGCCTGCCATGTGCTCAGCTCCGCAAGGAGATGCAGTTGAAATAGTGAAGAAAATCCAGCCTGAAATCCTGCCTTTATAGAGCAGACCATCTGGACATGGGGAGAAAGGCCCGAGTTCAGCAAAGACAGAGCGACTGTGACAAGAGCTACCAAGGAGAGGGACGGGGGACTCTGGGGACACATAACAGGGACTTGACATAGTCAGGGAGGCCAGGAAGGGCTTCCTGGGGGAAGTGGCATTTGAGCTGAGATTTGAAGAACAAGTAGGCCTGAACAAAGTGAAGAAAAGAAGGAAGAATGTTCCTACTTGAGGCAACAGCTTATTCAAAGGCCTCCTGGCAGCAGTAAAGGAGGGACTGACCAAGGCCGTGACAGAAGGTGAGCTTCCTTCTGGAGCAACAGGCCAGAGACCCAGACGCTGCAGGCACCTTCCTTTGCTCCTTCCGTTCCTTCCCATTGGCCGAGCTAGTAGTCGTTTTAGGACATCCCCCCAAACCCCTGAGTTGTTCTTACTGTGGTTCTGCACAGCGTCCTGTAATGGGCTCCCTGCTCCCACTTTCTGTGCTCCCTGGGGTCGCGACTGCCTAGGGAACCAGGTCCCGCTGGCCCATTCGCTCAGTCAGTCAACTGCTCATTCCTTCAGCAATACTTATCATGCTCCTACTATGTGTTAGGCTCTGTCCTAGGCACCAAAGATGAAGTCAGCGAGCCTAATAAAAATTCCTGTCCTCTTGGAACTTGTGGTTTCACGGGAGGTGACAGCAAGAAAACAAGTCAAATACGTGGTATACAGGATGACTAGGACTCCAGCACAGGAAACTCAGCATGGGGGCGGGTGGGGAGTGCAGGTGGGGAGGGAAGGCCTCGTTATGAAGGTGAGTGTGCATCTGATGTGTTTTCTTCCGACAGAAGACAACGTCCAACAAGAGTCATACTCAGTCCATTGGGGGAGGGCAAAGTATTAAAAATGCTGAATGTTCATTCGTCCAACTATTTCTTGAGTGTCTGCTTTGTCTTGGGCACTTAAGATCCATCGGTGAAGAAACTGAAGATGCCTAAGCCTTGGAGCTTCCGTTCCAGGGCAGCGGGACAGCCAGGAGGCAACGGGCACAATCAGTGACCTCCCTGGGATGGACGTGAGGAGATGCACGTGGTGGGGAAGGCCAGAGCAGAGCACGGCGAGGAGCAGGAGGGCTGGGGGGTGGGTTGACATTTTCTTAAAGGGTGGGCAGGAGGCCTCTTTCAGAATGAGAAAGCTGAGATGAAGGATGTTCTGGGCAGAGGAAACAGCCAATGAAAGATTGGGCTTGTGCCTGGTGTTGTGGAGAATGAGGGAGCCAGAGAGATGGGGAGAGTGAGGAGGACGAGCAAGATGGAGAGCAGGTCCAGCCGGGTCTGCTCAGCAGACACACCAGATGCTGAAACTGCATCCGGTGACCTTCAGCGAATCCTTCCTGTGCAGCAGGGACCAAGGCCAGAGGTGGCCCCGCTTAAACCATCCAAAGAGCAGACTGATGCACGTCATGGCGACTAAAATTAACGATACTGCACAGTATGTTGGAAAGTGGCTTAGAGAACAGATCTTAAAAGTTCTCATCACAAGAAAAAAAATGTGTAACTATGTAAGGTGATGGATGTTAACTAAACTTATTGTGGTCGTCATTTCAAAATATACACATATATCAAATCATCATGTTGTACACTTAAAACTATTACAATGTTGTATGTCAATTATATCTCAATAAAACTGGGGAGGGGAAGTAGATTCATTATTGGACCCCTTTTACAGATGAGGAAAATGAGACTCAGGTCAAGTAAGCAACCTGTCCAAAGTTTCACAGATAGCATGCAGCCGACTCCAGCACAAAGGAAGGTCCCCAGTCACAGGGTGGGTGCCCCAAGCACTCCGCAAGACCACATTCCTGAGGGCCAATACAGTGGAGAAAGGAGAGAGGATGCTTCTTTTCGTGGGCTCCCAGGGCAGCTGAGGCAGCAAAGACGGGTGGAAAAGAGTGACAGGGAGTTGGGCACATTTCCATGGGTGAATGGCGTGTCCCTTGGGTCCCAGAGAGCTGGGCTGAGACTGAGCTAAGCACATAATGACCATGGGTGGTTGGGTTTGGCTCATCTTTTCTTCACTTCCTCGGGAAGCTGCCGCGCCTGCCTGGAAGGCGTTCCTGCTGACATCAGTCCCTCCCTGGCGGGAGGCAGGAAGAGGTGGTGGGTGAGGACCCTCCGAGGAGAGGCCTGTGGATTAGCCCACTGCCTGCTGGAGGATTTTTATCTCTAAAATATAGTGTTCCTGTTAGAAGGTACACATTTTCACATCTATTAAATTGCTTTGCGTGAAAGTGTACTTTCCTGGTAGCATAGCAACCGTGCTTCCTAATCTGATTTGAATTTTTTACCTTGCGCTGCAGAAGCTGATGCCACGCTTTCTGAAGTCAGTGGCTATGTCGTGCATATGTTGTACAATTGTTAGGAAAGAAAAACAGTCTTAGGCTAAAAATTATCCCCCTCTGCTCCATCGGTGGATGTTCCATGCTAACGGTTACAGATTCAGGTACCAGCATCTTCACCACTGCCTAGCGGGGTGATTCTGAGCAGTTTATTGAAGCTTTCTGAACCTCAGTTTCTTCATCTGGAAATCAGAACTTATACTGTTCCATCTCACGGAGCTGTTGGAGGAATTCAATGACATAAAGCCTACAGAGAGCTTAGCGCTGTCTCTGACATTTATTAAGTGCTAACTAAGGAAACATTAACTAGTGCTCTTGTCTTGCACAATCCCACAGCTTTATTGGTAGCAGCAATTGACCACTGATGACATTACAGCCTGACTCTGGAATCCGTTCTTCCCGGAGCTGCTGCCGAGCGGTCCTCCACTTATTGCTCACCTTCCTGCCCATAATATTCCGAGGACGTGCACGGCCGTCATTGGAAGAAGGGATGAAAGGCGAGACGGCACCCCCGGTGGCTGCATGCTGCTTCTGCGTCAGGCAGGGTTTCCTATCTCCAAAGCCCCCCACCACGGCTTGGTCCAGCTTCCTCTCAACAACACCGGGCTGAATACGGAGGCCGTGGGGAGATGCACACTGTGGGCCTCACTCCCAGGGGAGCAGCCCAGTCTGAAACCCTTGGAAACGTGTTAATGAAAGGGAGTTACTGGAAGGACTGGGAGCACCAGATGCCCGTCGTGCCCCATCTCACAGCTGAGAGTTACATCCCTCGGACTAGGAAAAGACTAGCAGCTGGGAGCCACAGCGCTGTGCAGAGCTGGCCTCCCCTCTGCCCAGGGGAGAAGGAGCAGTGCAGACGGGAGCATGTCGGTGTTCTTCTGGGGACCAGGACCTGACAGTGCATGATGCTACTTTCTCTACTCTGGTACATTTGAAATTTTTCATAGTAAAAAGAGCTTTTTAAATGCTACTCAAGACCTAAGAAACTTGCGCATCCCTCTAATTCTTCCCAGGCTTCAGCTTCAGCCAGAACACCTGGGGTATTTAAATATTGGTGTTCACCTTCTTTGATACATGAAGAAAATTCGGTTTCTAAGAAGCCTCACTTTTCCAATCTAGAGCAGTCATGGAATGATTTGTTTTTCTCCTCTTTCTTTCTTTTCTGGCTTGCACAGTGGGTAGCTCCACCACCCGGGGAATGCCCTCGTAATGAAATTGGACAGATGCAACCCGACACCACATGCCCTGAGGTGATTCTGCAGCTGAAAGTCTAAGGGGTTTGTTTTTTCCCTTCTCTTGCTGTAAGTTGTGGTTTCTGTCACCTCAGGGGGAGCTGGGAAGGAGGAAAGGGACTATCTCTAACTGGCCTGGAGATGCAGCTGCAAACCCCACGCAGTACACTGGACCCCGCTCCCTCCTGCACGGGCTCCAGGGGACGCCCTTGGCATGAGGCCTCCCGACAGTTGGGGCCACAGGGCCGCCTCCACTGCAGAATCCGAGGCATGGGAGGGAGGTAGTAATGATGGGTCCCGGTCTCCTGGTGACCCAAGAGCTGCCACACACAGTGACCAGGCCCCTTCGTAAGGTTCCCGAGAATGGAAAGGAAGCATGATTAGGTCTGAGTTCAGTTCATTCAAATATTCTGACGCCTAGAGATTTAAGGACCAAAGAGGGAGGCACAGTGCCGAGAGGTGCAGGCTGCAAATGGCCCGGATCCAGCACTGGCTCCACCACTGACTCTCTGCGGAAGAGGCTCCTTCCTATATTTAAACCTCAGTTTCCCCATTTGTAAAATGGGGGTGAGAATTTTAGGGACACTTTGGGAGACGGAATGAGAAAATCCATGTGAAGCATTGACCTGGTATATCATTAGCATCCGACAAACGTCTTAATTATTCTGTATATTCATACACACGCACACACAAACCCATAGCATAGAAGGACCTTCAGACCCCCCTCCCCGCCCTTGCACACATCTTTGGTGATGCAATCCTCTTTGCACAAATCCAGGGAACAGCTCAGAGCCATTCAGCACTCAGTGAAATAGTCAATGCATTCATGGAAAAGAAGAGCGTAGAATTTTAGAGCTGAGAGGAACCCTTGGGACACTAGATGCCTACACACACATGCACACACATACACACATGCAAATGTGCGCACACATATATACATGCATGCACACACATACACACACATGCACACTCCTACACCCATTTCTTACAAGCCTCCCGAGGCTTCCTGCTGCACTTGGCATAAATCCAAACTCCCCACAAAGCCGGCGAGCATCCGCCCCTCCCGCCTGCTCTCCCACAGGTACCCCATTTCACTCCTTCACCACGTTCCGGCCACACTGGTCTCCTAGCTCCTCCAATGAGACCAGCGAGGCCTGGACCCTTGCAGATGCTGGCTCCCTGCCCCGCCCCAGTGCCCCGTGAGCCCCAGGTCACAAGGCCCCCTCCCCTCTCAGGTCCCCTCCTCTGCCAGTTCTTCCTGCCCCGCCCTGTCCAGAAGCAGGCCCCCTCGAGTTCTAACCCCATCCTCCTCCTGGCGCCTGCTCCTGGGCCGCCTCGCGTTCACTCATTTGCCGGCTCAGTGTCTATTAGACTTGTCTCCTGGCTGTGAGCCCGTGGGGTTGACTGCTCCCTCGTCTCGTCCCGGGACACGGTCATCTGTCACCAAATACGGGGTGAATGAAGGGATAACTGCCAGCTGGACAGAGAGACAGAAGCCCCGAGCATCCTACAATTTGCCCAAGATCACCCAGAGGTGGGTGCGGGGGAAGAAGTTCCACCACCTGACTCTGCCCAGCGCCCCTCAAGCTTCTCCTGTCTGCAAGGACGAGGCAAATTAGACTTAGCTCCACCAGGGAGAAGTCCAAACACAGAATCAGGGATTCGAGGGGGCTCGCTCGTGTGCAAAGTTGGCCACGATGCATGGCTTTAGCAGAAGGATGAGTCTGTTGTCTTGGTCTAAATATCTCCCCCGCTGGCCTCTCGGGGTGCCGAGATTCTGCATTTGCTCCTTGGAGGAGGAAAAGCTCTGCTCTGAGGGGCTGCGATTGAGACCACATTCAGACCATTGCACAACCAAGGCACACCATTGCACCGGGCCTCCGTGCGTGCACGGGTGTGCTGCGGGGTGCCTGCTCCCTAACACTGCCCTTCCCTCGCAGTCGCTGCACCACTTGCCCACAGGCTGGCTTCTTTCTCAGGCACCTGAGTACCTGCTTCGGCAAGATGGCCACCGGCAGAGCTGGCCCTGGCGGCTTAGCATCCATCGGAAGTCCAGCGGAAATCCCCCGGTGATTTTAGTCAGGCCGGCGAGGGTCACGCCCCCACACCAAACCCGTCCCTGTGCTGGGACCACCCTGGGGTCAGGGCTTGGATCTGCCCCCATGCAAACAATGCACGTGGGTCTGAGGAGGTTTTCCATGGGACATGTGGGTACTGTTGCCAAAGGACAGGAGAGGAGCTGCGGGAACGGCGCTCACAACAGACTTCCACCACGAAGGGGGAGCCCCAAAACGACTCCTAGGGGGCACTGTATTTCCAGGGCCATTTCCTCCCAGGAGCAGCAGGCATTTGTCACTGAGCGAGGCCTTTGTCCGCAGGGAGGAGACATCTGGATCCTGGAGACAGCCCAGGCTTGTCCACTGCTGGGGCGCTGCCGCTGGGCGGAGGCTTGTGCTCGGGTTGTTTCGTGCTGTCACATTCCCCTCGAAAAGGACTCGGCCTCCACCCCCCCCAAAAGCGAGCCGGGGAAAGTGGGGTTTCACCCAGGTCGTTGCAAGGAAGGCAAAAAGTCCTGCAGAGGTAAAACTACCCTTCAAAGTCCCCCAGCCACTCATAACATGCAAGCGGTGTGGACGGCCCCTGCACAGGTGTTCTGATGCCGTGCCCAGTTTTAAGAACCACCCACCCAGATCCAAGGAAGGAAAAAGGAATGGCGACAAGAAGAGGCCAGGGCGATCGAGTCACCCAGCCGGGAGCCCTAGCGGAGAGCTCACAGCCATCCCCGCCCTGCAAATTCCTCGCCTTTCTGTTTGATTGTGTCTTTATCCCTAGGACCACACTCCATGCGTTTGTTATGAAGACAGTAGCTATTCGTATGAAGAAGCGAAGTTCACCACCTCCTGGAGCCAGTTACCCGTTGTTAATAACCTGCTGGAAACTCAGAGGCTTCAACTAAAGCATGAATTTGGCTGAGGTGCCGTGGAGCTGGCCAGCAGCCGATAGAGGCCGGCTTCAGCTTCGGGCGGGACGGCTGGGCGGTGGCGGTCCTCCCCACGCATCTCCTGCTACAGCAGGTCGGACCCGGCGTGTCGTCCGGCAGGGGAATCTCAGCAAACACACCCGATCCAGCTTCAGCTTGGGTCGTGCTCACTCCCATCCAGTGGCCGAAGCAAATCACATGATCTGAGTGCAGGTTGGGCACAGCAAAGCCACCTGTTCCAGGTGGGGAGTCAGCTCACGAGAGGGCCGAGGAGTTGGGACCACTCTGTCCTCCACCCTGCCGCGCAGCGGGCACTCAGTAAAAACTGGATGGACTTCAAGTCTAAGTCTTGTGTGATCAGACCCACATACACTCTGCTTTTTGGAAAACTGTACAGAATTTAGCCACAGAATGGAGTCCTTCCTTTTTTTAATTGCAACATGAACACCTGCCTTGCCCACAAGAGCAACTCCTGGGAGGCCTGGACCACGTCCATCTTGTTCATTTTCCTTTCTTCAGTAAGGAGAAGAGAGATCAATAAGTATCTACTGATTGGCAAAAGAACGACAGGACACTGCTGTGCCCAGAGCAACTACAATGTCCTAGGTCCATGCTAGGGTCTTTGTATGTTATAGCGTTTTTAAACTTTCATTGGGAACATCTTAGCAAAGACTACGGAAGAGGGAATAGCATAATAATCCTCCATATACAACTTTGATTTAATGATCGTTACTATTTGGCCTGGTGGTCTAGTGGTTAAGATTCTGTGCTCTCACCACCACGGCCCGGGTTGGTGTCCAAGTCAGGCAACCACACCCATCTGTTGGGTGTCATACTGCGGTGGCTACATGTTGCTGTGATGCTGAAAGTTTAGACCCTAACATTTCAAATACCACCAGGATCACTCACGCTTGATAGGTGTCAGTGGAGCTTCCAGACTAAGACGGACTAGGAAGAAGGAACTGGCCACTCACTTCTGAGAAATTAGCCATGAAAACCCTGTGCATGGCAGCAGAGCATAATCTGATGGAACACTGGAAGGCGAGAGAATGGCCAAAAAAACTGGGCAGGGCTCCACTCTGCTATCCACAGGGTCGCTAGGAGTCGGAATCAACTCGACAGCACTAACAACACAAACTATTTAGCCATATTTCAACTGTTTTTTGCTTAAGCATTTAAAAAATGAATTACTGACAGTGTGACATTCCATCTCTAGTTTAATACTTCAGTACATGTATCTTAAAAAAAGATATTTACTTGTAAACCGGAATACCATTATTAGACATAACAAAATAAACATCTTCCCTTACTGTCACCCAGTAGCACATCCATATTCAAATTTCCCCAATTGCTGTGAAAAGGTCTTGCTATAATTGGTTTGTTCAATCAAATCCAGACCCCAGGCACAAATCACGTTTTGTTGTTATGTCACTTAAGTATCTTTTAATCTAAAGAAGTCCACGCCTTTTTATCCATGCTGTTGACTTGTCGGGGGACTATATCTCATTTTAAGCTGCACAGTAGCCCCACAATGTAATTGTAGTTAATCCCTATTTTCCAGTGACAAGACTGAGGCTCCGGGAGCTCACAGAGCTCAAAGCCGCTGCTGATGGACACTGAGTCATTGACATGAAAAATGAGATTTATTTTCATCTCAAGACCATGCTCTTTCGACCATGTCATCTATGTGATTGAGGAGGAGTAAAGGTACTAAAGCTTTTTCTTTCCATTTTAAAAAGCACCGTAATATTGATTTCAACACATTTTGACAGAGCTCGGTTATTTCTGCAGAAGAAAGTGGATTGGCAAGGGAAACGGTGACAACTCTACCCTGAGGGATAAGGGGGGCTGTTTTCACAGCTCCCTTTTGTGCCAGGCAGAAACTATCTAGTAAATGAGTAAATAAAACGGAGGTTTTTATCTTCAAAAGTATAGGGGTATTCAGGGGCTGGCCCCGTGGCCGAGTGGTTAAGTTCGCGCGCTCCGCTGCAGGCGGCCCAGTGTTTCGTTAGTTCGAATCCTGGGCGCGGACATGGCACTGCTCATCAGACCACATTGAGGCAGCGTCCCACATGCCACAACTAGAAGAACCCACAACGAAGAATACACAACTATGTACCAGGGGGCTTTGGGGAGAAAAAGGAAAAAATAAAAATCTTTAAAAAAAAAAAAAAAAAAAAAGTATAGGGGTATTCAGACTATTCGAACAACCAAAATCAAAGGCCAGACTGTCTTCGCTATTTACAAACTGAGCATCTAATAAACGATTTGCAAAAATGACAGAACTTCCCACGGTCCCCTTTGATATGCAAATGTGCCTTTCTGCTTCTCTCCCACCCACTCCTTCAAAGGGGCGTGTGCTGAAGAACTCCTTAATAACCTGGGAAAAAATCCTGGAAATTGCCACCAGGGGAATGAAGGTTTCCAAGGGCTCTTCCTTCCCTCAGGTTCTTTTAGGCCAGCTTGCTTTGCAGAGAGATTTGTAGAGCAGTTTCTCTAAAAGCGAAAGCCGGCTGGTGAAAGCTCAGTAGCTCTGAGAATTGAGTTACTGGCTCTCTCCGTCTGCACGCACCGAGAGTGTGATTGAGTTTCAAAATTCCATTTCTTCCCTATTGCCACAACTTAGGAATTCACATCGGAAGCCCTGATGCCTGATGAATGAATTTCTAAAATATATGTTCCCAGAATATCCTGTGGGTATTTAATAGTAGATATGAAAAATTCCAAATATCTGAACATTCTCTTTTACATCTGGCAGCCTCTCCTAGCACACTCAGCTAGATCACCCACAAAGAGACTCCACAGATGGACCTCTCAGAAAGGCAGGACAGAAGGGGTGTGGCCAAGGAGCAGAGGCTGCCTTAGGAACCTTGGACAGCTGAAGCAGGTCACGTGGAAACATGGAGTCCCAGGCTAGCTGAGAAATCAGGCGTAAAATCCCAAAATCTTCCTGCTCAAAAGACTTAATTCAATCAATTCAATTCTTAGTTCAATCAATTCAAATCCTTCAACAATTCAATCCTAAACAATTCAATCCTTAGTTCAAATTTTCAAAATTCTTCCAGTGAACAAAGTTTTCTTTTATAAGTAGAAACTAGAAAATGGCATGAGAATTTGTTTAAGAAAAACATAGGAGACAGACAAACATTTGTTGGAAACCAATGCGAGTCTAATAAACAAGACCGTTGTGAGGGGAAGGGTCTGATGAGCAGAGCCAGCAAGAGCTGCCAGGTTGATTTTCGCTGTAAAAGGGGTGGTTCCTTTTGACTGATGATGTTGTAACCACGCGCCTGCAAGTCGTAAGATGAAACGCACTTTCAACATTTAAGTCTCCAGGTCTTTCATTCTCCTCCAATATCACAACACAACTCACTTCCAGACAGGATCCAGATACTATCACGTGACGGTTGTCAAGAATTCCAACTAGGGTATTCTCCAAGGTCAGATTTTAATCCTAGGAAAGCTTACTCTAGCCTTTCTATTTCCTGGGGCTATTCTAGTTTTTCTCCTACCCACAATCCACGTCCTATGGGCTGTTGATATGTTGAAACTTTTCAGTAATGGGACTTTGGTTCGAAATAGGATAAGTTTAGGCAAAATCAATAAGAGCTGTGAATAATCTGGAAGGAGCTTTGTGGATACTATCTTTCATCCGTGTCCACAGACCCAACATCACAGTCAAGTATGACCTTGCTCTTGAACACGCCAGACTTCTCCACTCCCCCACACACTGCCTCGGCTCCTCCTTTGCACCAGTCAGTTGCACCAACACAATTCGGTCACCTCTGAGAGTGAGTTTCTGTCATGAAGAAGGAGTGAGCCCTCGAGTCTCCCAGTATTGGAAAGCATTTCCTCTGCCTTGCCTTCCCACTCTGAAGACCCATCACTGAAAACGCAGCTTCAGATCCATCCGTGGGGAAATCAATAACAAATCGAGCAGCTATTCACTCAGATTTATTGGCATAACCAGGTGAGGCAGCCAAAACTCTCCAAGAGTGGGTTGTTGATTACGAGTCAGGCGGTAGGAAATCAGCTACGGCTGGATTTCATGCTGATGTGATAAATCCACCTGCAGCCATGGGTCGGACAAGTGGTAACTCAAATGGATGGCTCCTCAAGATGCAAAAGCATATTTCACTCCACTTACAGCTTGATACAGCTAATCAGTCTTAATCTCAGCATAACTCACGACTCCAGGAGAGCCTTCTGGAAAGGACAGGTATGATGCTCTTTTTGAACAGGCTCGTAATTTCTGTGCACTAAAATCCTTTGGGGAACTTTCTTTGAGTTATGGATTTGAGAAGTGGTTCATTTCCGGGATATTTTTATGGAATCTCCTAATGATACTCCAGCACTTGGTATCCAGGTTGCTATCACCAGCACTTTGGCTGCTTATTGGAGGTGAATGACTCCATAGAGTGGCTCTGGGGTTTAGACTCTGGAAATTTCTGGAATTGGAAAAAGGGATTTCATGGGAGCTGACAATATGGCACCTTTACAGCTGCTAACGTTATTTTAAAATTCAAATGTTGTGATTTCAAAAAAAGAATCCATGGAGATAATGACAGTTAAGTCACTTTCTTCTCTTTCGTTAAGATTCTGAATTCTCCAGCTGCAGTATCACAGTGCCACTTTGGGTTTTATCATCTAATTTTAAGCAAACGTCGCCTGCTACGTGGACATTACCTTTCAATGCCCACTGTGTCACTGGGAAAGGACTATCTTGCTTCTCCAGCATTTCACCTCTCCCACTGCTTTGACAGCTGCATTTATGTATTGAAAATTATTTGAATGTGACTGACGCGGGTCAAGCTTAATGCTGATGCCGCTCTGTGGACCCTCCTGTCAAATGCTGCGAATCACACACAGGTGCGCAGTTCTGGGTAATGTCCAAATTCTGTCAACACAATGCACTTTTCAGAGAGCAATCTGAGGAACCTGAATTGTCCTTGATTCTGAGAAAAATAGGTTATAATTCCAAACACCTGCTTCTTATAAATAATGCCACTTAAATGAGAAGTACAGAGTTCATATTCTGAAGAGAAAGTCTAGTGTTTTTTCCTAAAACAGTTACTCTACACAGACAGTGGCCATCCGTGTGGGTGGTCATTAGTCTGCAGCTCTTGAGAGAAGAACAGGGCTGAGACCTGGAGTGGACCATGGAGGGGCCAGTGTGACAGTGGCAGAGAGTGAAGCCAGTGCTAGACATTTTGCAAAAATGGCTCCACTTGGTGCTGTAATGACACTCTGCAGTGTGACTTTGCAGCCCCTCTCATCATGAGGTGAAGTCATGTCCTCAGCCCTTGAAAGTGGACTGGACTCGTGACTGGCTGGGCCAATAGCAGTTCCACTCTGAAGACTCCAGAAGCCTTTAGAGGCTGCTCACTCTTCTGGAAAGCTGCCCTTGTGGTGAGAGCAAACTTGGCTGGCCTGCTGGAGGAGGAAAGATTGTGTGGAGGAAAGCGGAGGTACATGGCCAACATCAGCCAACTCCCAGAGACACAGTTGTCTTGGCAACCACAGTGGACTTCAGAGAGAAGAGAGAGTCCAGCCGAGACCACACAATCCATCCAACTTAGCCCAGCCCTAATGGCCCAGCCTCAGAATCGAGAGTTAGACAGGTTTAAGCCTCTGAGGCAATAGTTTTAGCCATGAAGTTTTAGTGGTTTGTTACACAGGAAGAGTTAACTATAACCATACAAACCTCTCTCTTTCTTTCTCTCCTCTCTGTGTATAAGTCTCTCATCTCCATATCCTGTCTCTATATTATCTCTCTCTGTCTCTCATCACTGTCTCTATCTCCGTCTCTCTCCTCTCTCTCTCTCTCTATAACTCTCTCTGTCTCCATCTCTCTCTCTCTCCGCACAGTCTCCTAAACCCAGCCACGGAGCCGCTGGTCTGCTGCTACACCTCCAGGGGACAGAATGGGTCATATCTGGGCGTGAAGGGGAAGGATAGAACTTAGACCAAGTTCATCAAACCCCATCGTCTCAGGATCTTTCACCCTTAAAATTAGTGAGAACCCCAAAGAGCTTCCACTCACGTCGATGAGTATTTACAATATTAGAAATTAAAACTGAGAAAACTTTAAAACTCCAGAAATTGCAAGCATGCCTGCCCCTAATCATCAAAGCGATGATGTCATACCGGTCAGCATGGCCCCTGGGAAACTCCACTGTACCCTCAGAAAAAAGGGAGTAAGAAGGGCAGGTGATCTTTAACGTTGCTATGAAAATGAGTCTGTCCTCCAAGACCCCCGGGAGCCTGTGGCCTAGGCTGAAATAGGGAGCAGCTGGACCGTTGTCGCAGATATTCCCAAGGTCTCACACTGTTCCCAGCACAGTCTGCAAGATCTTGCTTACGAAGATAATCATCAGAGTAGAAGCATTAAAACCCTTGCTCATTAGAAGGCTTGGGGATTTGCTCACCACGGTAAATGTATATGGTTAATAAGCATTCACATAGAGTAAACACTCTCAAAATTATTACAATCGTTGCATCTCCATGGTAATATTTATTTATAATGAATTGTATGCTTACAGGGGAATTTATTGAGCTAAGTGGAGAACGAATTATGGGAAGCATATTCAGATCTGAAATAAAGCCGCTCCTGCTCCTTCTAAGGGATCGTTGTTTGAAGAGCTTCAGCTCTTTCTTTAAGTAAGGGTTCAATGCCCGTCCTTTCCTCCAGGAAGGCCGAGAGCTCCTTCCCTGTTCATCCAGCACTTTGTGCCTCTCTGTCGCCGATCAAGCCTGCCCCCGCCACCGCCTTCTCAAGTTCAGATCACATCCATCGAGTGCATCCTCTGTTCTACGTGCTCATCCGTGGATCATGGCGTTGACTTCACCAAACCCATGATTTAGGCGTTATTACCGCTATAGCTGCCAATCAAAGCCATTGAACAACTTTCTCAAAGTCACGCAGTTAAAAAGAAGAAAAAGAAACTGTGTTCCACTCATCAATTCAAGTATTCATTCAAGGATCAAAAATGTTTTGTTTAGCTGTTCTGTCAGGTACAGTGCTTGTAAGTGGGGATTTAGAGACGAACTAGTTATCCGCAAAGCCTGAGCAAAGCGGCTTACAGTCTGGGAGCGGGGACGGCACAAGGGTGAGAAGCAATCCATGGAGATCATTTCATTGGCATGTGGAGGATGTCACACAAAGATGCGCACTAGGTCTCCTGGGAGCCCAGAGAAGGTGCGGTCATCCAGTTGTGCAGGTGGATGAGGCTTCCTGGAGGAGAGCGGCAGACGGCACTTGCCAAACAGGACTACAGCGATGTTTCCACACACTCTTCTTATGAGGTGATGTTAAGGCTCCTCCCAGCAGGTAGGACGGTCTGTGTTTGCCTCCCTCTGAATCTGGGCAGATGGGTGACAACAGAGGAAGGGATGCTATGTGACTTCAAAGGCTAGGTTATAGAAGGCAGCTTCCACCCTGTTCTCCTGAGATGCCCATCTTGGAATATAGGCACCACACTGTGAGAAAGCCCAAGTCATCCTGTGGAGAGCCAAATGGTGAGGATCCTAGAACATGACATTTATGAGCACCTGCTTTGTGACCTCTGACCACCATTGTCCAGGTGCTGGGGATGAAACACCCAGAACATGACATTCATTGAACACCTGCTTTGTGACCGCCATTGCTCAGGTGCTGGGGATGAAGCAATGACAAAAGCAGGCAAAGAGGGGTGCCCTCGCAGAGTTGTCACACAAGTGCACAGTTTGTTGGAAGTGCTGAGGGCTATGAAGACAAAACATAGTAAGGGGATAACAAGGTCCCGGACAGTGTGGGGTGAGGCAGCCTGCTTAGATTGGCTGGTAGAGGAGGGAGCCAGCTGGGAGGGAACTTTAGAAGGAGTGTTCTCAGAGGAGGGGAGGGTAGACTCAAACGCCTTAGTGGGAGCCATCGTGCCTGCCCATGTGGGAAATAGCCAGGAGGCCATGGGTGCTGTGTGGAGGAGGGAGGGGGGAGCCAAGGGGCACAGGAAAGTAGCAGGGGTCAGACCCATTAGGGCCTGCAAGCTATTGTCAGGACTCCAGTTCTGACTCTGAATGAGTTGGGGGGGCCACTGGAGGGTTTGGAGAACAGAGGTGACAACCTACCTTTTAGGAGTCTCCCTCTGGCAGCTGTGGAGAGAGACCCACAGAAGCAGGAATGGACCACAGGAGACCTGTTAGGAAGCCCACACAACAATCTGGGAGGGAGCAGATGGTGCCGCCATGACAGCAAAGGTGCAAAAACTGGCCAGTTCAATATGTAACATAATATATTTACAGATTAAATGTCAGTGTGAGAAAAAGAACACCTCTAGATTTCAAATTTTCCATGGAATTTTTATCCAGTAGATGAACTTAGGATTTTTCTGTGTGAGGAAGAATGGCCCTGAGCTAACATCTGTGCCAATCTTCCTCTATTTTGTATGTGGGACGCTGTCACAGCATGGCTTGATGAGCAGTGTGTAGGTCTGCACCCAGGATCTGAACCCACAAACCCCAGGCCGCCAAAGCACAGCATGCAAACCCAAGCACTATGACACCGGGCCAGCCCCTGGCATATTATTTTAACATCAGTTAAAGATATGGTAATGGTCAAACAATCTTGAATTAGTCTCTGGATTAATTACACTAACAGAATAGAGGCAAGTGCCATAATAATTAAAAACTAGGACTAAGGTGTTTGATGGACACGGGTAAGAAGTGTAGCATTACCACTTGCCAACCAGTGACTTTGGAAAATACTTAACCTTGCTGTGCCTCAGTTTCCTGCACTGTAAGATTGTCTTGACAGTCCATGAGATTCCTTATGTGAACCACTTAGTGCTTAATGAGTAGTTAATAAAGGAAAAGTCAATCATCTTCATCATCATCGTCATTTATATTTTGCTTCTGGTAAAACATATTGTATACTTAGAATTATGTCTACAGAGAAAAAGTAGTATTGTTCTTGAAATAATAGGAACTGAATGGCTCTTGCTTCCTCTGAGTCCCTGAGACTTTGTGGACATTAATGACTTTGTTAAGACAACAAATTTGGGCACTAATCCTTGCTGTGAAGAGAATCCATTTTCATGGTGGCTCTATATCCAGGACGAAAGGTTCACAGTTCCACGGCTCACTTAATTATAGCTCTAAATAATTTGGATGTTAGAGATCCATTTATACCATTAGCTTTTATGGTGGATTTTTATATTTTTTCCTCCGGTCCCCATTTCAATTAAGAAATTTCAGGCGTTACAATAGATCTATGGGTGGGTACCACATCATTAATTTAATGGGAAAGTTTATACGAGCTTGCAATTTCTTTGTCAATTCCCTTTCTTTTAATTTGTAAAATTATTAGAAAAAAGTAAAATTCAAATAGAGATAGAACATTTAAAAATATAAAGAATAAAACTGTTTAGAATTAAATACACGTGCATAAATGATTGAGTACAGTACACGTAGAACTTGGGAAATCTGAATAAAATTGCTGGGCTATACCCATGTTGGACCTTGGTTGTGATCGTGGACTATGGTAGTTTATATCCATATTGAAAGCTTGATGGGAAATTTGGTCTAGAGTTGAGCAAAATGGTACCATTGGGGGAAATTGGGTGAAGGGTATATGGGATCTCTCAGTGTTATTTCTTACAACTGCATATGAATACACTTTTTTAAAAAAGAATGTAAAGGACTGCACATTTTTTGGCAAAACGTCAGCTTTTCAATGAGATAGAACAAACCACAATTCTAAAAATTGGGGGGAAATGTAGACTTTTTTCTCAAATTAGCTTAATTAGATGGCCACACGTTTAATTTCCCTCTATCCTCCAGCTCTCCTTGATCGTGTGCATTGTGTTCTCGTATTTTCCTCCAAATCTGGTCCTCTGTGCATGTGAAAGGCATCACGCCCGGTTCTACAAGCCAGAAGCCCAAAGGTCACCCCCCTAGCCTTTCCCTTACTCAACCCCAATGCAAGTCTCGAATAAATCCTCAATACACTTGCCTCCTGTGCATCCCCGAAACTGGTCCACGTCTGTCCTCTCCACAGGGTCCAGGCATCATCCATCAGCTCTCACGGGGGCAGCTCCTGGAACCACCTCCCCCACGATGTGTCTCCAGCTTCCCCTAGACTCTCCCCATGCCCCGTCTCCTCTCAGCAGCCAGGACGATCTTTTAAAATGACAAATCTGACCACATCCACTCTGTGCCAGAAGCCCTTTATGCCCTCTCCCTGCTCTTAAGAACAGAATCTTCACCAAAACCCCGGATGGTCAAAGCCAGCCAGGCTGGCATCTCTTCTCTCCCCAAAGCATACTAAAGCTTCCCTGAACAGGACTTCTGCTACTCCCTCTGCGTGGACAGCCCCTCAGCCCACTCCACTTCTCCGAATTAGTGCCTAACCTTCCTCCACAGCTCAGGACAAACATCATTTGCTCTGGGAACAAAGGACCAGATTCCTCTGCTACAGACTCCCCCCGAGTCACAGGCCTTTCCTGCAGAAACCTGCAAGCGTGCCTCCAACTGTGTGACTAACTTTTTCATCCAGAGATAATTTAATTGCATTAAAATGCACACATCTTAGGTGGCCCATTCGATAAGTTTTAACAGTTGTATACACCCATAAAGCCGCCACCCCTGATAAGTCTCAGAATACTTTGACCACCCAGAAAGTTTCCTCAGGCCTCTTACCAGACAAGCCCCACCCCTAGAAGCAGCTACTATTCTGATTTCTACCACCATGGGCCAGTTTTATCTATTCTTATGTTTCATATAGGTGGAACCACGCAGCACGTGTTCTTTTGTGTCTAGCTTTATCGACGATGTTGCATGTACTAGTCGATTCTTTTTCTCGTGAGTGGTATTCCACTGTGCGAATACAGCAGAACTCATGTATCCATTCTCCAACTGATGAACACTCCATTGTACCTAGTTCCTGGCTATTATGAACAAGACTGCCACGGATATTGTTGTAAAAGTCATTTTGTGGACATATGGTTTCACTCCTCTTGTGAATATCTAAATGTAGAATTGCTGGGTCGTTGGGTTGCCATATATTTAACTTTACAAGAAACTGCCCAGCTGTTCTCCAAGGGGCTGTTATTTTGCATCCTACTAGCAGTGGGGGGAGCTGCATTTGCTCCACACTCTCTCCAGCATCTGGCATTATCAGTTTTGTTTTGTCTTTGATGTTAACCATTCTGATGAATGTGAAATGGTATCTCATTGTGGCTTTACTTTGCATTTTCCTGATGACTAGTGATGAATACCTTTCCCTGTGCTTATTGGCCATTTATATAGCTTCTTACATGAAGTGGTTGTTAAACTGTTTGGCCCATTTTTGTTGGGTTGTTTTTCTTTTGATTGTTGATTTGCAAGAATTCTATGTGTAGTCTCCATACGAGTCCTTTGGCAGGTGTATGTGTTGCAAATGCTTTTTTCTCTATTTGTGACTTGCCTATTTATGCTCTTGAGAGTATCTTTTGATAGGCAAATTTTTTCACATTGATGAAATTTTTAAAAATCAAGTTTTTCTTTTATGGTCCATGCTTTTTGTGTCTTGCTTAAAGAATCTTTGCCTACTCAATGTTCTAAAGATATTCTCCCATGTTTTCTCCTAGAACTGTGCTATCCAACATGGTGGCCACTACCCAAATTCAGCACTAGTGTCCCAAATCTAGGGGCTTACAACAATCATTGCATTTCACTCACATTTTTGTACATCACAAATTCAGGAATGGCTTAATTGGGTGATTCATCTCTGATCTACATGGTATCAGCTCAGGCCTCCTCACTCATATGGCATCTGAGGGCCCCTTGGCATCCCTTCTCCTCTCTTTCTTGCTCTCCATAGCATCTCATCCTCTAGTGCCTTTCCATATGGCCTTTCCATATGGCAGCATTTCTGACAGCATGGCAGTCTTAGAGAACTTGGACTTTTTACATGGTGGCTGGACCCCTCCCAGAAAGCGTGTTCTTCTTATGACCTAGTCCCAGGATGTCACTTCTACCTCATCATATTGGTCAAGTAAATCACTATGGCTGGCCCAAATTCAAGGGCTGGGGAGCAATAGACTCTATGTCTCAATGGGACCATGCCCTGCACATACAGGGAGGAAGGAAATTGATAGTAGCTATCCCAGAACAAATCTCCACATTGACCTTGTATCCTGGGGCCATGTAAATTTCACTTATTAGTTCTAGTCGCTATTTTTGTAGATGCTGTACTGTTCTGGCTGTATGCAATCATGTCAACTGCTAGTAGCAACAGTTTTACTTGTTCATTTTCACTCTGTGTGCCTTGCATTTCTTTTTCTTGCTTTATTGCACTGGCTAGGACTTCTAGGATAATGTTGAATAGAAGTGGTGGGACTTACGCTCGTCTTCACAGGTAGGCACCACAGGAAGCGAGACCTCTCCTTTCAGCTGCTTGAAGCATAGCTCTCCCCCAGTTCACTTGGGCCCAGTAGCCAAACCAGTATTCTTTTGGAGGATAGTAGAGTACTATGCCTTTTCTGATCACTTTTTTTTTATGCATTAAAGGGCTGAAGATGTGAAAATTACAAGCCAGGCTGTAGACCCTGCGATTCCTGTAAAGTGGGCACAAGGCACTCTCGCCCTGGCAGTGCTGGGCCTCTAGCCCTGAGCTCTCTATTCATGAAGCGCAGCTGGAGGGAGCAGCAAAGTGTGGGAAGGACATGAGATATGCCCCGCTAAAGATCTGAGTTTGAATCTCCGATTCAACACTTCCTGGTTATGTGACCTTGTGCAAGTTAATGAACCTCCCTGAGCTTCAGTTCCTTATCTTAAAACGAGGATATTTATTCCTACTTCAGTGGATTAAATGACATTACCTCTGCAAAAGAACAGAAAACCACTATCACATAGCACACAGAGCAGGTACTCAATAAATGGTAGTTTTGCTGTTATTGTCATTATTATTGTAAATTACTGCTAGGAGATCCTGAAGTCCCCCACTAGGATTACAGTTCTTTCCTTCTACTCCCACCATCCCCGGGATCGGGACCTATGGGTGGTCTGCACTTGGGAGGTGCCTGTTGGTACTCTTATCTGACCGGAACTTTATGCACCTGATCGAATTGTTCAAGATGTTTCACGTCCACTATCTAATTTGCCCTTCACAGCATCTGTGATGGACAGGACCGGTGGCACTGATTACTGGAGGACAAGGCTTTCACACCTACCGGGTGAAGAACCAGGGACTTGTCGCTGAAGCCCAGAGCTCTTGATTCCACTTCCAGCCTATTAGCCCTGCAGGGACCTGTAATTAGCTGACTTCCTTCCTATCTACACCTGGGCTTCTTTCTTGCTACTGTTTCCATGAAATTTTCTGCCTTCTCCAGAGAGCCTGGCTCCCAATTGTAAAATATGGGATCAATACACGGAGAGCACACATCCGAAACTCAAGCATATTTTAATTGACTGGCCATCTGCGGTCAAGGCAACAGCCTTCCCTCTGCGAGCTCTCGGGACTGCTGGAAGCTCAGCGAAGCCAGGGAATGGGGCTCACATTTCTCCTCTGCTCTCAATGCTTTCCGGTGGGGGCACTGGGGGGGACAGTTCTCCCTTGGGTGCATTGCAGGACACAGTGTCCTTGCTGTCACCAGCCAGGACTTAACAGTACCACCCCAAGCCACCGTGATGATATTTCCAAATATCCTCTAGTAAGCAAGTGCCAACCCAGGGTGAGAACGTGGGGCCATATTGGTCCCTACTGAGTGCTAAGATGTTTTTGTTTTTGACAAATATTCCTCATCTTTACTATGCTGTTTTTGTCTCAGTCTTATCTTTTGTCTTTTGAAGCAATAGCTGACTAATTATGCTATGTGTGCTCTGAAAATATGACAAGCCAGCTTCCAAATACCATGGCAAATCGTTTCCTTGCCCCTAAAACACTCTCAAGCAGCGGCTGCCTTCTTTGGGAAAAACAATGGGGCCCCCAGGCCTCCTGGCCAGCCTGGCAAACAAGGCCAATACAAGCTCCCATCAAGGCCCTAGCAGCCAGGGGGTAATGGCCTTCCTTCCAAAATCAGGTGACAATGCAGGAGAGGCGGCATTGTAAATACCTGCGTGGAATGCGCTCACCTTCCCACGTGGTGCACACCAAGGCCTCCATGTGTGGACGTTTGCCCACCTCCTGGCAAAACCTGTGAAGCTGATCCCCAGAGGCCCGCGGGCAGCAGTCTCCCTGTTATGGGCACCCGCCCTTGTGAGGACACCTGCGTGAGAGGAGCAGGCGCAGTCTACCAAAAAGAGAATTCTCCGGAGGGACTGCGAGTGGCCCAGTGGGAACCCAGCCCCCAAACTGAGTTTCTCCCCCTTGGTAACAGGCAGTGCAGCCCCCTGCAACCCCAGGCCCCACCGCCCCGCTCCCTGCAGCCCCCCGCCCCACCACCCAGCCCCGTCATGGTGCCCTCAAGATGCCGGGCGCCCAGTCAGCTAAGCAGGAACAAAAGATGCCCCGTCCGCCAGCTGAGTCATTTTTATGAATATTCAGTGATTTGTGTCTTCTGTGAGCTGCGTTCCTTATCAAAGAGATAACCTTGGACAGCATCTACCTTTGAAATATTTTACCACCCTGAGAGCCACCCAGTAAGATCCTCACAGACCTTTCTACCAGCCTCCGTGCCCACAGCTCGCTGGCGGACACTGCCCCTAAAAGATCTGTTGGAAGAGAGATCTCAGTCAAAGGGATTGCTCATTGGCCACCGGGCAGCTGGCAAATCAGCCCAACGGTGACATGTCAGCCCTTTTCTTTGAGGCTGTAACCTATTTATACCAGATCTGGCATCCCGAGGGCAGTCACCTGCACTGTGTGGGAACATCAGGCTGGGGTGGGGTCACCTTTTGGAGAAAGTGGCAGAAGCGCCTCCCCACCCTGCCGTCTGCTTCTCGGAGCCGCATAAACCCCCTTCTCGCGAAGCTTGCCCGATTAGCAAATTGAAACGCAGGACGCCCAGTTACATCTGAATCTCAGGTGGACAACAAAGACCTCTTCAGGGACAGCCTGTCCCAGGTGCAGGCCTACTGGTGCAGAGGCCCAAGCATCCTCGTGCAAATTTGGAGCATCCGTCGGAGCTGTTCCTGCCTCCCCACCCTGCCAGCATCTCCACTGAGGAGAGGGAAGGTTTTATTTCTTCTTAATCTCCAAGGGTGTGAGTAATAAATAACAGTAATAACAATAATAAAACACCCATGGGCACCCCAGGCCCCTTAGGAGAGCGAGTGTGACTCGAAACTCCCTACGTGCCGGGCTCTGCTCTCAACCCCCTCCTCCCAGAAGGAACCACCAGTCTAACATCTTTTTTTCATTCTCTTCTTTCTCTTTTTAGCTTTCCTGCGTCTACATGGATCTCCCAATGTCAAGTTAGCCTTGGGTGTTATGCAACTTTTGTTGAAAAAGCAGACTGTCGGTTTCTCCTGTGACTTATTTGTGGCACTCGGCCGTCCCCTTCTGACGGCCCGCCATGTTGCTGGCTGTAGCTGTGGTCCACTCGTTTGCACTTTGATACCACAGTTCCACTGCTGACGAAGGTTTCAGTCGGCCCCAGATTTTTACTGTTACCAGCAATGCGACTCCAAGGTTGTGGAACCGCTCCTGTCACATGTGAGCAAGTGTTTCTCTAAGTGTTCATCTAGGAGCAGAGATAGTAAGCCATGGATGGACGCCACGTGGGACGTCTGCTTTACCAAATAGTGCTAAATGGTTGTCCCACTTTACACTCCCACCAGGACTGGGTGAGAAAACCAGCTGCTGCCCACAGCCAGAACGACCAGTTGCCACCCTGCCGGTCGGGGAAGAGGGTGTGAAATGAGATTTCCCTGCAGTCTAACTTTGCATTTCTTTCTGACTTATTTTTTAATTAGAGGTATTCTTAAAGGCAGTTGTCCATTTTTTAAGATTCAAAAAAGATAGAATCAAAAAGTCTCTGTTCTATGGAAAAGAGCAAGATTGATAAAGAAAAAGGGAATGCAATAAAATCGTTAATATTAAAAATTAAACAGGAGATAGAATGAGAACTGCAATATCTGTAAAAAGATAATAAGATAACAGCACAGAGACCCCACACAGCACAGCTGAGCCCCGTGCGCCCGGTGATGGAGCTGTGGCCAGCGTCCTGGGGGCTCCCTCTCCTTGGAGCCCCTCTGTGGAATGCCCAGGCCTGCACAAGCAGCTCGCTCTCTTCAGCAAGTCTTCATCCCCTTTCCTCTGAGGAGGCTGTCTTCCAGGGTCTGACTTTAGGCTGAATCTCCATGCCGTGGCCCCAACATTGGCATGTGTTCCCTCCGTCACAGCCCCTCTTATCAGGGCTCTGGGCCACCGGGGGCTACTGTGGTTCCAGCTCGAGCTCACTTAGCTCTCAGCATTAACTTGTTATTGCACTTTCTAGCACCCAAGGATTGCCCTAATTTCCTGCCATCACCACGACACACTGAAGACTTATTTTTGAATATAGAAGTACTTTCTTTGATTTTTTTAATAACACCTTTTTCATGCTGACAAAGGCTTTTCATCATTTAATAAACATGAAATGAAGAACCTAGACGAGCTAAAAACAATCTTGAAAAAATGTCTAGGGGCTGGCCCCATGGACGAGCAGTTAAGTTGGTGCACTCCCCTTTGCTGGCCCAGGGTTTCACTGGTTCGGATCCTGGGCACAGACCTAGCACCACGCATCAGGCCATGCTGCGGAGGCGTCCCACATGCCACAACCAGAAGGTCCTACAACTAGAATATACAGCTCTGTACTGGGGCTCCGGGGAGAAGAAGGAGAGAAGAAAAGAAGTATAAAGTGGGAGAATGACTCCCTGCATATTAAGACACCGTAAAGCTATAGAAATCAAGACCATGTGGTTTGGGCAGAGAAAGAGACTCACGCAGATCAACGGGACAGGAAAGGGAGCCCAAGGATAGAGCCACGTAAATATCCCCAACAAGGTGTTGAAAAAGACGCAGAAACAATTCCCTGGAGGAAGGTGAGCTTCCCATCAAATGCCGCCACCACAAATGCACTCGACAGGCCAAAACCGAACCTCAAGCTAAACCTCACAGCGGACACAAGAATTAATTCAAACCAAACATGGACTTAAATTTAAAACATTAAACTACGAAACTTTTAGAAAAAAGGAAAAATATGGGAGAAAATCTTCAGGACCTAAGGCTAGGTGAAGCATTTTCAGACTTGACACCAAAAGCACATTCCAGCAGAGAACAAATTGATAAATTGGACCTCAACAAACTTTAAAACTTTGCTCTGAGAAAGACGCTGTCAAGAGGATGAAATGACAAACTACAGATGGGGGAAAATATTTGCCTACCACGTATCTGACATGAGAATTGTATCTAGAATACAACAACTCTCAAAATTCAGTAGGAAAAAAATAAACAACCCAATTAGAAAATGGACAGATGACAAGAAGGGACGTTTCACC
Source organism: Equus przewalskii (assembly GCF_037783145.1). Taxonomy (NCBI): domain Eukaryota; kingdom Metazoa; phylum Chordata; class Mammalia; order Perissodactyla; family Equidae; genus Equus; species Equus przewalskii. The sequence continues at coordinate 47,028,787 of NC_091851.1, forward strand.
GAGGAGGACATTCAGGTAGAGATGAGCAGCCAAAACAACGCTCCACATCAGCGGCCTTTAGGGAAATGCAGATTAAAACCACAAGGAGGTTTTACTACGTATCTTTCAGAGGCTAAAATTTTAAAAATAATGATGATAACATCAACTGCTGATGAGCATATGAAGAAGCTGGATCTCTCATCCCTTGCTGGTGGGAATGTAAAATGGTACAGCCTCTCTGGAAAAGCTTATTTTATTTTTTGCAAAACTAAACATGAGTTTACCATATGATCCAACAGTTGCACTCTTGGGCATTTATCCCAGAGAAATGAAGATTTCAGCGCACACAAAAATCTGTACAGCAATTTTTAAAGGAGCTCTAGCCATAAATGTCCTTCAGTGGGTGAATGGTTGAACCAACTGTGAGTACATACATCTGTAGCATGGAATACTACTTATCAGTAAAAAAGAATGAACTATTGATGTGTGCAACAACATGGATGGATCGCAAGGGAATTACACTAAGTGGGAAAATGTCAGTCTCAAATGGTTACGTAGTGTTTGATTCTATTCAAAAAGCACTCTTGAAATGTCAAAATTACAGAGATGGAGAACACATTAGTGGTTGCCAGGGAATGTGGAAGAGCAAGGGCAGGAGGTGGGAGTGGCTATAAAGGAGTAGCAGGAGGGATGCTTGCGAGGGGCTGTTCTGTGTCTTGACTACATGTGGTCAAAGGGATTTACACACGTGGTAAAAGTGCATAGACATAAACACACACACACACACACGAGTGCACGCAAAACTGGTGAAATCTGGATAAAGTCAACAGTTTCTTCAATGTCAATATCCTGGTGTGATTTAACTCTGCAAGATGTTCCCCTTGGGGAAACTGAGTGTAGGGCATATGGGATCTCTTTATATTATTTTTTATAGTTACGTGTAAATCTACAATTTCAAAATTAAGTTAAATTAAAACTTGAAACGTCACCCAGAAGATTATCATTGTTAGCATCTTGTGTGCTTCCTTCCCATCTCTCCGCTAGATAGATGCATATATTTTTTTAAAATAAAATAAGGCGTCACACAGTACTTTGGGGTCATGGAGCCAGAACGTCCTCCCCTTACCCAGTCCTCCTTTTTCCTGTCTGTCTCCATTACAAGTGGTGCTGTGATGAAGACCTTCCTAGATAAATCTTCCAGCACTTCCACGAGGCCCCCATTCAGATGAAGCCACTGGTTGATTTCTGACCCATGCTTGTTCTCAATGAGGAGCGTGTTCTAAAGAAGCAAAGTTTAAAGAAGACGACACAAAGATGGAGCGTTGAGGATGGACCACTCTGCAGGACGTCTGGGCTGCTTCCTCTCAGATGGGAGACAGTGCTTTTTAGTTAGGTCTTTCTTGCAAAGACCCACAGGCCATTTCGATTGATATGCTCCTTGGGTGGGGCCTGCTCTGATGGATGGGCCTCCAGTGGGCTCCATCTTCGTCCAATTTCCACTATATATTTGTAGGCTCTGGAGAGGTACACACAGGAGAAAATAAAACATAGAATTAGCATGAAATGTATAGTTTATTTTTAAAAAATGATGGAGCGCTTGACTGTACATCCAGGTATGGGGAATGAGGAGGCCAAACGATGCCCCTTCTCACACTGGCCCAGGAGCACAGAGACCAGCTGCAGAGAGATGGTCACCAGAGACTGCAGTCTCCTCCCCCCGCTGCATGAGGGTTCAGAGACCAAGGGAGAAAAGAAGAGGAGGGAAGAAGGATTGGAAGAACAAAGGGATGCCACCCGTGTCTAACCTCGTCATTGTCTCACGATGGTTTTCCATGGAAATTATAAAACATTTAACAATTTATAACTCGCTTTACTCATTCATATAGTCTTTATTTCAGAGTTTATCATGATGAACTGACTTTTTTAACAAAATGAAAATTAAAATAGGATAATTTTGCAAGCAACTGATAGCTTAATTCTCTGATCTGTCTGGAGCATTATAATTGGTCAAAATCTGGGTCAAAATTATTGAAAACACACACACACAGAAGATCCCACCTACCCTCAAACTTACTTGACCTGTGTTTTCCTTTAACCTGAGCTAGATTGATCTCAGTTAATGCTCAAAACAAAGCTAGAAGGTTCTCTTAGCATCCCCGTTCAGAGACAGAGAAATAGCTAGAAAAGTACCTTGGAGAGAAGATTAGTGAAAAGCAAACACTTTGCTGGGAGGAGAGTGGACAGCCCGGCTCCTTGACCCCTCGGGGCAGCTTTTCCAGATCCACATGTGCAGCTGCAGGTGCCCTGGACTCAGCCCAGGCAGTGGGTAATAAAGGAGGGCATTTACAGCCACAAATTTGGGACCTCTCCTGGCAGAGAGGAGGAGGCTGAGTTTTAATTGAAGCGTGGTTTGATGACAGTTTTCTCAGTTCTCAGATCAGACCAAATTTGCGGGAGCCAGCACCTGAATTGACATAAAGTTCCCACCATGACACCTGAGCCCAGCCGGGACACCGACTGCAGGGCCCACGTCCCAGGCACAGGACTCAGGGTGTGCAGAAAGCCGAGGCCCATGTGCATCAGCAAGCAAGGCCCATGGGAGGGGAGATGAGAACCCAGGGCTTTGATATGCCCATCTCACTGGCTCTCTTGTTGGTGGATGTTGAGCCACGTGGCCGGTGGAGGATGGGCAGTGACGTCAAGGTGAAGTTGATCACCCACACAAGAGCAAGATTCCGTTTCCACTTGGCATCTCTCTGCACCAGTTCCCCGTGCAGAGGTCCCAGCATCCAGGCATCTGGGGGATGCTGGGTATTGCCAGGTTTCCCCCACTCTGTCAGCGAGTGCTCTAAAGCGGGATATTTCACAGGAGAATCCTGTGGAATTTCATACCCTCTGCCCAGGGTGAAGCAGAATCTCTCCGTGTTCAGCCTGAACGCTGTCCCTGGCTTTGCTTTAAAAACCGGGAAAACATCATCACAGGACAGCACCTATTCTCAGAGGCCGCGGATTTATTTACTGGCGTACCTACACCATCTATTTCTTTCTTTTTCTTTTCCTCTCCTTTTCCGTTTTTTAAAAAATTTAACCTTGTGCTCTTCATCTCTCTGCAAAATCCCGTAACGAAGAATTACAGCCATGTTTCATCTTTTATCTACACTTAAGTGCTTTTGATCTGTTACCTTGGAGGGGCTATTTATCCGCCACAGCAGCCTCCTCGCGGGAAAACAGGCCAAGGAGGCTGACCTAGAATGGCCTGTGCCTTCTGCAGGAGGCCTGCTCCCACGCCACTGCCCGCAGGACAATTTGCATTTTCTTTATTTTTCACTCTGCAGCCAAATGCTATTTCATAAAAATGTTAGCTTTTCACGTTTTATCTTCTGAGGGACCCCTCATCTTCTGGGCATTCGGGTACCTTCCGTCTCCCAGCTTTGGGATGCACAGGATTTAATTTCTTTCCTAGTGGCACCAGGGGCCACCTGCTACCCCCAAGGGATGAAGAAGAGGACAAGGTGGTCTTAGTGTCCCCAGGGACCTTGTTAAACAGAATCTCCTGGGCCCCATCCCCAAGTCGAGGCAGGCTGCTCCCTCAAGTCCAGGGTGGGCCCGGAACCGGCATTGTTCTCCAGCTCCCCAGGGCACCTGATGGCGGCAGTGCAGGTGGTCAGATGGTCAGTGAATCCCTCTGAGTGACTCTGGTGTAAGCCCCTCTCACAGGCACTTATCTGGTCTACTTATGTCACCAAAGGAATTCTTTTTCACCTGCCACTCACTGAATTGTCACTGGCAAGTCATCACTCAGTGCCTTTTGGGCATCAAACCCTGGAGAGAACCACGTGGGCATGACATACAAAAGCTTCATACATTAACACAAACTTCGTGAAGCCTCCGTGTGTGGGTAATGATCACAGCCAACATAGATTTGAATCTGAGGCCTCCACCTGCCAGCTGTGAAATACTCTGAGGGGTGCCTTCACCTCCCCGAGCCTCAGTTTCTTCATTTGTGCAATGAGCATCATGACAGCAACTGCCTATGGGGCTGCAGTAAAGAGAATGAAATGAGACAGGCATCATTGGGCACTTGGCACAGCACAATTGTTGGCGCTGGTTGGTGTGTTGGTCTCACAGCTTCACAGCACAGATGGAGCTGGGAAATAGGGAGTTCAAAGTCACGGGGTCCTGTAAACGCCCTGAATGCTTTCTGGTACACAGTGGTACTCACCCCCAGAAGGAGCCCCTCCCAGGCAGAGAGAAGATGCTTGGGTTTGCTCTGAAATTCTGGGGCCCTTTGCAGGCTCCAGGCTGGAAGCTTGAGATGGTCGAGAAGACTGCACCCCAGAGTCACAAACGGGCTTCTGACGTGGGACAAGCGCTGAGCTCCTCTGCCCAGGCAGGGAGTTGCTCCACCCGGGGGGGACGTCCACCTGCTGTAGCCTCAGCTGGGAGCTGCGAGATAAGGTGTGAAGCTAGAGAAATGCCCCTTTGTGCTTTTCCCCATCTCCCATCTCTCTGATCTCCCAAACGTTTCCGATCCAAGGAGCATAGCCTTTCAGAATGAAGACGACAGGATCGCAGAAATCATAGGACGCAATAACGTCGCTACAAGTGCAAAAGTAAACCACTCTTTTCTCCCTCCCCGCCCAGCCCAGGTCCACCAGACACGCAGGACGACAGCCGGGAGGAGGCTGGCAGCCCGTGCATGCTCTGCAGAAGGAGAGTGCGGAGGCCCGGCAGTCCTGCCCATAGAAGCAACAGCGAGGAGATGGGTTCCACGCTGGGTAAGGGCATCCCAGGTGGACTCGGATGGGCCAGGCGGGTCCCACCTATGCAGGAAGGAGGACAGGGCCTGGGGCTTTACTTGCTAACCTGGTACCTCTGGGGGTGGTTGGTCTCCAAGAGTTGCTGAACCAAAATACCACAAACGGAATGGCTTCAAGAAGTGGAAAGTTATCCTCTCACCATCTAGAGGGCAGAAGTCTGAATCAAGGTGCTGGCAGGGCCATACCCCTTCGAAAGCTCTAGGAGAGGCCCCTTCCTGCCTCTTCCAGCAGCTGGGGGCTGCCAGTGTTCGTTGGCCTGGGGTTAACCGCATCACTCCAATCTCTGCCTCTGTCTTCATGCGCCCCCCAACCTGTGTGTCTTCTCTTCTGTCTTCTGTAAGGACACTAGTCGTGATTTAGGATCCACCTGGTTAATCCAGAAAGATCTCATCTTGAGATTCGTAACCTACTTACATCTACAAAGACATCTTTCCATATAAGGTCACATTCACAGGTTCAAGGGGAAAGCGTCTGTGAGGGGCGGGTCACCATTCAACCCCCAGCAAAGGAATAGTGCACCATTCTGAGCCTCAGTTTCTGCATATGGAAAGCAGGAGCAATAACGGCACCCTTCTCACGGAGTCTAATGAGGCACAAGAGACCCTGCCAGTGAAGCCCCAGGAGTCTGCTCTCCCGTGAGGTTCGCAGACAAGCAGGGTCTGCATCACCTGGGAGCTTGCTAGGCTGGGCGCCCTCCGCCGGTCCCAGACGTGCTGGATCAGAACCTGCCTTTTAACAAGACTCCTGGGGATTCCTCTCTGAAGCGCGAGAATCCCCCCTCAGGAGGGTTAGCCCGGTTCCTGTTAGCACTCAAGTCAGTAGCTTCTGTCCTTCTGACAGCTCTGTACAGGATTCCAGAGTCTTCCCTGAGCTCAACTTGGCAAAATCAAAGAGCCACATTCCACCATCCCAATACGAAGCTCCAAGAATGGATTCCTCTACAATTTTCATTTATTTCTGTGGTAACAAACTCAACTACTTTAAAAAAAAAAATTCCCTTAAAAAAGGTTCGGCCAGCCAGGTGGCCGAGTGGTTAAAGTTCCGGGCACTCCACTTCAGTGGCCCAGCTTCGCAGGTTTGACGCAAGCACAGACCTACTCCACTCATCAGCCTTGCTGTGGAGGCAGCCCGCATCCAAAATCAAGGAAGAGTGGCCCGGATGTGAGCTCAGGGCAAATATTCCTCACCAAGAAAAAAAATGTGTTGATTCTGGGTTATTGCTTTATGAGAATTAAAAAGTTATACTTTATGTGCTTTTACTTTTTACCAAATACTATCCAGATTGAAAGCATCTTTTCAGTAATGGCGCTGTGCTTGGCACTCTGTCCCATTTGCACAGGGGAATTATTTTCCGTGAAGAAAACCACACCTTCCCTGAAGCGAGTTCCAGGTCTGGGCAGAATTATGCGGGTGAGAGGCACCCTGAGCCCAGGAGTCCAGCGACCTGAGACACCTCTGCTCCAAAAGGCCTGGAGCAAAATGGATGGACACAGCCTTAGACTGAGAGCTGACCATCTGGTCAATCTGATTAAATAAATCAGAAAGCTTTAAAATATCACTTGATTACATCCAACCCTCCAATTACTTCCATCGTTAAATATGTTATACTCACACCTTATGTTATTCAAGTATTTTGGTTCCTGGTGGAGGGTTTTAGACCTTCAGTAATAAAAACGCTGAGATTTTTCACTACCGACATCATTTGTCTCTCGATAAAAATTTCCAGCACTTATCTCCTTCTCAAAGGAACATAATTTAAATATGAATAATGAAAAATACTTCCAGAAGCATAAGCCCAATAATGCTTTCTGGAGTGCAAACTATTTAATGTGAAACTTGGATGCAATGCAAAAGAATGGAGTGTTAGCAATTTATGCTTTCTACCTCTCCCCGGGCCTGGCATCCCGTGGCAAGAAGGACAGTGGGGACAAGGGAGAGCGTGTCTTCTAGGCTACTGCTGAGGGTGCGCACAGGCCAGATCTTCTGGTAAAGCTTTGAAATTAAAACAGCAATACTAAGTACCTTTTGATGACGTGTTCAATATTATACACATCCTTACTCTCTTATGGAGATGAATTTTCTGAGGGAACCAATGCGTTAAAAAGACAAAGTGTGAATTTATTCCTTTGCTATTAAAAAAGTTAACTTTCCTCTAAGTTATTTACGGGGAAATTAGGAAATTCTAATCTAAGTAAGACCTTTGGATCCCGGCAGAACCCCGCCTGCCTCGCCCTCCTCTCCCGTGCCCTTGGAACAATCAGCACACGCGCACTTTAAGTCTACTTGGAGCTGAACAGTGGAAGCTTTCTCAGGTCTTGTCCTCGTTGGTTTGGCCAGTGTTTCAAAGCACCTGTGATAGAGACCTCTCCGGTCTTTTGCGTCTGTTGGCACGGACAGCACCTCCTGTGGCACGTGGGACGTCTCTCAAATCCACCATGATACGCCCGGATTCCCGTGCCCTTTCTCGTTCTCACACGAAAGGCAAAGGAAGCTTAGATTGGACCCTTGTACATTCACCTATCCGAATACGAGGATGACGGCCGGAGGACACATGGCCGAGCAGAAACGGCAAGCGCTTTGCGTTCACAGAGCCCACGTTCCCGCCTCGGCTGCTCTGCAGTCGTTTATAAGTGCCTGGTTCTATTTAATCCCACTGTTTATGTCACAGTTGTGAGACAGAGGCTTTGTTTAGTGCTAAGTGTTTCACACCTTGGGTAAGGCAGTTCATGCTCAAACTCTATTTTGGGTTTTGTTTATGAATTTGCAGCTTTCCAAGGGTTTGAGGGTATGAGAGCCAGCTGTGTACCTCTTTTTAAAATGGCAAGCCTCTCGTTGATGAGAAAGCTTTATTGAGCACACACTGATTGACTGTTTTCCTTTTGTGTTAGGAGGAGCGCAATAGCCAGGCTACAGATGTGTGATTCCTGCTCCGAGCAACACAAACACTCTCAGCCTGTACAAAACACTTGCTCAGAAGATGGATTAATTGTGAGATTTAATGATTGAGTCAAAACACTTTCAACCAGTTCGGAAAACAGTCCAATCTTTCCCACTTTGCAGAAGAAAGCCCGGCTTTCTGTTCCGAGAGACGCCGGCTATCTGGATGGCTGAGTCCCTCAGCTATTAAAACTGCTCTGCAAGGCACGACTTCAGGCAGATCTGACGCTCTGCAATTGCCAACTCAGATGCGCACAAAATTTAATCAAATTAAAGCTCAGCCATTTCCAGGCTTCTCTCCAGTCCCCAGGGTCCTGCAAAGAACCCAGGGATCTTACAAGAAGCAAAGTAATTAGAGAGACCCCCTTGGTCTTCGGTTTTTGCTGGCCACGGCTGATGTGCTCTCTGTCCAAGCGAGTAGATGAAATCCTGGGTTCCAGTGTTTCTGCACCACACAGGGGCGGTGGGAGCATTGGCCCAGGATGAGAGCCACGATGGCAGGGACCTCCCACATCCCCAGGGGTCCAGCTGCCCCTACTTCCTGAGCTACTGCCCAGGACCCTCAGGTCCCCCTCTCTGTGTCTCTCTCTCATCTTCCTCTGCCTCCCTCTCTTCTTTCTGCCTTCCTTCCCCTCGCCCTTCAAATCATCTCCTCCTCTCCCCTCCTCTCTGGGCCACCCCCACAGAACCTCATTGAGCTGCTCAGACTCTCACGCTAAATCAGAACTAAAACTGTCCTCAGACTGTTTCTGCTCTCAGCCACGCAAATGTCCCCGCATAAGGAGCCACATCCCCCCGACTATCTTCTTAGGCCTGTGATGTGAGGTCCCTGTGACACTGATGTCCAACCAGCCAAAGACCCTGGAACACGCCCGCAGAGAACACATTGCTTTACTGACTGCTGCAGCGAGGGACACCGCACACCCCGGGGGTCCAGGCATCTCCGTAAGAGGGCCGCGAAAAGAACTGGTTGTGGGCTGGGGGTTTGAGGCGGGCCCAAGGCAGAGGTCTCTATCAGGCTTGGGTGCTGTCAGAAAGGGGGCCGACTCTACGACCGGGGTCTCCAGCAGTCGTGTTTCTGTGGAGAGAAGACCAGAGCTAGGGTAGAGCTGTCCTTGCAGAGGCAGCCGCTCCTCCAGCCGGGACGCCTGCAGGCACCGCGAGCTGTTGGCAGCAGGTCTTCTCCGAGATGGCTTATGTCCATGCTCGACAGGAGAACAACGTGGCTCAGCCGTGAGCATCACGCCAGTTTGTCACGACACTGAGGTCAGATCAGTTCCAGGACCTCAGGGTTGCTGTCTTTTAGACGCAAGAAGGGAAAATTCCAAAACCAAAATCACTCCTTGACATCCCCCCGAGATCTCCTGCCGCGTTAACTCTATTAGCCGCTTGCATGTTGAAGGCAGGCAACTGTCCTGTGAAGTCCCCATTCTTGTATTTATGCAGCAATGTTTTAGGAGCAGAAAAAAACAACCATAAAGTAGCTCCTTGGCTGAAGTGCAGGGTAGCCTGGGAGAGGAGGGCGCCAGGCCCCTCCCGGGTGCATCCTGCTCTGCCTGTGCCCCCACCTCAGATTCACGTCCCTTGGCCCCTTTGCAATGGGGCCATGAAAACTGGCCGGTGGTCCACTCCCAGATCCATCTCCGTGTTCTGTCCCTCTGCCCCTGGGCCTTCACATCTTCAGGAAAAACTTCAGACAAAGCATCAAGGGCTGGCTGTGCATACCTCTCCTGCATCCCTGGTCCCCCAGTCTCTGTTTTACCTCGGTGTCCTAGCTGCCCAGAGGAGCTTCCCCTTTCTTCACGCAGTTGACTCCTGCTCTTCTGTCAAGTATAAGTTCAGGCATCACCTCCTCCAGGAAACCCTCCACTATCCCCAACTCTCATAACTTCTTGTGGTCAGGGGAACCGATCCCAGGAGAGCAGAGCTGTGTCCTCACTTTCCTCTCCACCAGCAGTGCTCCCCAAGGGAACAAGCTCCTTAGCTGAAATACGAGGACCCCATCATCACTGTACCAGACGAAACTTCCCCTCCCCCTCCCTCTGCTCCTGTCCCTTCCATTTCAAAAACAGAGACACAGGATGTGGGAAAATGAAGTCAAATGAACAGCCAGTGAAAACCACACAAATGAGCCCCTTAAGAGGCACATGGATGCATCCCGGGCTAGTTCCGCTGTGACAAAGAAGATGGCTTCTGTGTGTCTGCCCAGGACCATGGCACCTGCACCGAGACTGTAGCCCAGGGCCTTGTCTCCTGGCCCTCAAGCCATCCCCACCTGCTTGTCTAACTCAGAACCTCCTGTGGAGGTCCACCTGTTCTAGCAACAGATCCCCACGTCCCCCCGGGGAACGGCCACCTGGTGGGCCCGTCCTTCATATGACCTTCCTGCCCCCACACGTGGGGTGAGCCTGGGCCCCATTCAGAACCCTGCTTCCTGCACTGCCATCGCCACCTTCACTCTGAGACGTCAGGGACCCAGGACCGCATCAGCTGGCAGTGGCAGCAGAGAGAGGAAGGCCGAGCCGCAACGTGGAGGAAGCCAACAGCCAGAGACCCTTGCTGGCGACCTCTGCTGACTCCTTTGTCTCTAGACTTGTCTGTGGAAAATGCCAAAAAGTGCTGAGGAAGAGGGAGATAGAGAAAGAAAGAGAGAAGGGATTAAAGAAAGAGAGAGAAAGAGAGAGAGCCTGAAAGAGAGGGAGGGACAGAGAGGGAAGGAGGAGAAAGAGGCAGAGAGGCAGAGACAGGGAGAGAGAAGGAGTGGTTTCAGCCAACGAGATCAACTGGAGGTGGTCTTGAGGAAGCTTCCTCTGACTTCCAATTGTTACGTGCACATGGGAAGGGCAGGGAGATCTCTGCTCAGTCCCAAGTGTCCCAGCCGCTGTGTCCCGATGGGCCAGGCCTGACTGCCCCGGACAGATCCAGTCCAGGCGTGGACGGACCATCTGCAGCAGCCCATCCCAGGGTGCACTGTCCTTGCCCTGGCTCCGGGGGCCATCCTTCTGAGCTCAGGAGGAAGCACGCTCCTCTGTCTGAACGTCAAAGGCGCCAGGATTCTGTGTGTCTCCAAACAACAGGCCTGGGAAATTCCCAACGAAGGCCTGTGCTCCTGTGTTTAATTCCATCCCCGTTTTGCTTTGCTTCCATCATAGGGACGAATAGTAATAACCATTGTAATAACACGTAATGGTACATAGTTACTATCGTCATCATTTGGTTAATCAATGCAGGTTGACGTCTTCCTCATTTTTGTCCCCACTCACAGAGGGCATCATGAGCACCGACGGCATTTAATAAACGTTTAAGAATCAAAGGTTTGGAATAACACTTCGTAGAAGATATTTCAGATGATCGGATGATCTATGGACACCTGCGATGTTACTGTGTTGTTCCATCCATGTGATGCTTGAATACAGATGCGCCTGAGACCCTGCGTTTGAGGTCACAGGGGACGAGTTTTGAGAACCTGCTTTTGATTTTGATTTCCTATCTCAGACCCACAGACTTTTGTTTTGATGCCGCTGCAAAGACACTTTCTTTCTTCTTTGGGTCTTTAGTCCCAACTCTAAGTGTTTGTAGTCCCGACTTAATTCCCTCCACGTGCCTCGAGAACGTGAGTGAGTGGTGGTAAGAAAGGCCGGTCCCCTGAGCGAAAGGCACGTTCCCGCCCACCCCACACCCAGCACATCAGAGTCTAGGATGGGGCCCAGGAATGTGTACCGTCACCACCCTCTCCTCTCTCTCTGGCGTTGCAGCGTGTTCCCTGATGCAATGGGAAGCAACAACTCTGACAGCAAACTGCTCATCTCACGGTGGACTTTCAAACCCGCAAATAAGAGCTGGGTAGATTCTCGAGGGAATTTTATGATCTAACTGGCCATGTACTTACCGTTGAAAATCACAACCCTAAACGGTAACTGAGTGACTATTCCAGGGCAGGCTTTGTTTATCTTGATTGGGTGTTGAATTTTCTCAAAAGCTTTTTCTGCACGTAGTCATACGATCTTATGATTTCTTTTCCAGCCTGCTGATGTGATGGATCGCATTAATTGATTTCGAATGTTGAACCAGCCTTGCGTACCTAGAATAAATCCCACTTGGTTATGTATATAATGCTTTTTATACATTGTTGGATGCAGTTTGCTACCATTTTGTTGAGGATGGTTGCATCTATGTTCATGAGAGATATTCGTCTGTAGGTTTCCTTTCTTGTACCGTCTTTATCTGGTTTTGGTATTGAAGTGACGCTGGTCACGTAGAATGAGTTAAGTGTTCTCTCTGCTTCTAGACACACTTGTGGAGGACTGGTATCGTTTCTTTCTTAAATGCTTGGTAGCACTCACCAGTGACCCTGCCTGGGCGTGCTGCTTACTTTTGTGGCAAGTTGTTAATTATTGATTCATTTCTTTTGTAAATATATTCATATTATCTATCTATCCTTATGCGAGTTTTGGCAGTTTGTGTCTCTCAAGGAATTGGTCCATTTCATTGAAGTTATCCAATTTGTGGGCATAGAGCTGCTCACAGTACTCCTTTACTATCTTCTTAGTGTCTGTGGGCTCAGTAATGATGGGCCTCTTTTCATTTTTATCAGTATTAGTAATTTATTAGTATTAGGTATTAGTAATTTGTGATTTCTCCGTTTTTATCATGGTTAGCCTGGCTAGAGACTTATCCATTTTATTAATGTTTTCAACGAAACAGCTTTGGATTGTGTTAATTGTCTCTATTGTTCTCCTTTTTAAAATTTTACTACTATCTGCTCTAATTTTTATTATTTATTTCTTCTACTTGCTTTAGGCTTAAATTGTTCTTTCTCTTGTTTTATAAGATAGAAGCTTAGATTATTGATTTGAAATCCTTCTTCTTTTCCAACCTCTGCCTTCACTGCTACACATTTCTCTCCAAGCCCTGCTTTCTGTGCATTACACAAATATTGATGTTATATTTTCATTTTCATTTTGCTTAAAATTTTTTTTTAAATTTCTCTTGAGACTTCTTCTTTGACCCACGTGTTCTTTAGAAACGTGTTGTTTAGTCTCCAAACACTCAGGATTTTTCCAGGTGATCCTCTATGGGGCCACAGGTTGCTAGCACCCATCTGAGGACACTGGCCGCTCCATCCAGGAGAGTGGATAGGCCACGGCTCTCCCAGAACCCACGTCCTCAGGGGGCCAGCCCTGCCCCCACCTTGGCTGCAGTTCTTAGACTGAACCTTGACCCTGATGGCTCAGGGACAATCCCTACCATGTCTGCATAGATCCTAGTCCCCTCTCTGGTCAGAGAAAATAGCAGATTCTTGCTTGGACCGTGTACATTTCTCACATGACTTGCATGCTTTGCTCTTTTAAAAAGTAGAACAGAGGGTTCCGGGCCCAGGGTCAGGGAGACGCAGGCCGTGGGCTTGTCTCCTCTCCGTCTCTCCCCTGCCCCGGGACCCTGCTTTATAGACTCTACCTCTGACCTTCAGGGTCTTGCAGGGTAAACCCAGCCCCTCTGCCCAGGGGTGCCCCAGCCCCACTCCACGCAGACCCCGCCTCCTCCGAGGGAGGCACCTCCATTTCCTGGGAGTTCTGGGCCCACTATCCTTTCCCAGTGGTGACAGGACAATTCCAGACTCTAGTGTCCATTATCCAAAGAGACCATGGCAGCTGAGGCCTCTTCAGGACACTGTGACCCCCAGGTGTGGGAGCATCCACCAGCGTCAGTTTGAAGTCATCTGTCACAAGTGCTGGGATCGAACCATGAGGTTGTGTGTTTAAACCTGGCCGGGAAAAAGGCCAAATCAGAGTTGATTTATTCTCTGACAACAAGAGACTTCATCGAGCCAGCGCATTTATATGTACATATTCCTCCCTGCTTGGCAAGCTCCAAGTCAATAAAGCAAACCGGGAATCTGAAAAGAGAGGATGTATACACAGAGGCTTATATGGAGGAGAGACAACACCTGCCTCTGGGTGGTTCCATCCGAGCTCCTCCCCCAAGGCGGAACAAGCTGGTCTCTGCATCTCTGACTCAGACTTCCCTGCAGAGCCCGTCGCAGTGCTGGGTGGGCTGCAGCCTCTACACATCTGGAAAGGGGTCCCTCTTGGCCGCCCACCCAGGCTACAGCCTTCCGTGCAAGACCCACCAGGAGCCCAGACCCACAGTTCCGCAGCAGGCCATGTTGGCTGGAGTCTGGGAAGGCACAGCCACCTCCCCAAGCAGCACAGCCCACCACTGTCTCCATGGACTACCTGTCCTAAAGGTCAGGACGCAGAGATGCAGAGAGGGAAGAGGAAGGGATGGTCCTATTGCTGCAAATGGACTGATCCGTTCAACACACATGTATTGCACATCTAATGCAACTGAGCTCTGCACATTTGATTTTGAGCCTCGCTAGGCCACTGTTCTGTGTGACTCAGGACAGCGACACCCCCCAGGTGCATACGCACACCTTAGCTCCATCACTCATAGCAGGACCTACCTCTGAGTGTTGGAGGGAGGGCCAAATGGGATGACTGACACAGGGTGTGGCTATGAGCTGATTTATGCCCCCTAAATCCATATGTTGAAGTCCTATCCCCCAGGACCACAGGATGAAGCTATATTTGGAAATAGCATCTTTAAAGAGGTAATTAAGACTAAATGAAGCCACTAGCGTGGGCCCAAATCCTCTGTGACTGTGCCCTTATCAGAAGAGGAGATCAGGACATAGGGAGGCCCCAGAGGAGCCGGCACACAGAGGAAAGACCAGGCGAGGACATGGCCAGAAGACGGCCGTCCACACACCAGAGGAGAGAGGCCCCAGAAGACACCAGCCCTGCAGACAGGACAACTTGATCTCAGACTTCCAGCCTCCAGAACTGTGAGAAATCAACGTCTGCTGCTGAAGCCACCCCATTGGTGCTCGTTAGGCAGCCCCAGCCAACCAACGCAGGCGCTTACTAGTCCAACACAGTGCCGAGTGCAGAGTATTCACTCCACGGAACACGGCCGTTCGTATCCTCCCATATTTATTGACCATCCCCTGTGGACAAAGTCACATGGTCTGTTCTCAAAGTCACAGACCCTCCGCTGGGATGGGTGCGATCATTTTATTCATTCAAGAAACGTTGACGGAGCACCTAGCTAGTGCCGAGCAGTGTTCTAGACCCGGGCTGCCCAGTGCTGAGCAGACACGGACAAGCTGTGCACGGAAGGGACCGAGCCCTGCTGGACGCTGTGCAGCCACGTGGGGCTGGAAGGGTCGTTTCTGACGTGTCGTCCTGCAGCTGAGCCCTCTGCCTGGCCACCGGCTCTCCAGCTCCACTAACCCTGCACAAACAGGAGAAGCTCTTCCCTTCGCGTTTGGTCCCAGGAACACTTCTCCACAGATGCTTCCTCTTGTTTGAAAACAGAGACTGTGCACTGTAGCTGCAGGGAAGCTCAGGGACATTTGTTCTCTCGACACGTCGTCTGTGCGGCCCCTCTGCCTCCCGGGAGCAGCTCTGTTCTGTGCCCCGTTTATCTGCTTTGAGTTCAGTTATCCTCTGTTCAAGGCCTTTGAGATGGATGGGGAGTGAATTGCATGCGAATCACACCCTTGGTCATGGGGCCGTGTCAGGGGTGGAGGTGAATGCCCATCATACAAAGTGACCGCAGCTCAGGGGCTCTGTGGGGGTGGACCGGCGTGAGCAGGGACGAGATGTTCGGGATCTGTGGAAGCCCAGAGCAGGGCCCCCACGCAGTTTTGGGCATCAGGAAGCACCACCTGGAGAAACTGATGATCCCGCTAAGATTCGAGGGGCAGAGGGCAGGCGGAGGTGGATGCCAACCGTAAACCTGATGGTAAAACAGTTCTGAGAAGCTGGCTGCGGGAGGCCCTGTAGATGTTTGCTGGGAGATTGCGTGTTAGATCACCCCAGAATGAGAAAGACGCCCCAGACAGCACATTCCACTTCTTTTCAGGGGCTCACTGCAGGATCTTCCAAGACAGAGATTCAAATCGAATTCATGCTCTGTCCCAACGGAGCGCCGAGGTCTGGAGCACACAGGGGGCTCCTCCTTGCTTCTGTGCGAAACTTGAACTCGTTCGGATCAAAAAACTTGCTCGTGAAAGGCCTATGGAGAGACGGGCAGCGAGGTGGGGGCCGGGAGGGTGGTGAGGAGCCCAGAACCGTCACAGCCCCTGGTTCCTGGTGAAGGGAAACTGAGGGCCTGGGAGCAGCCCTGCCCCCGCGCAGGCACAGGCCACCCCCGAGCCTCGCAGGTGCTGCCGCGTGCCCTGAACCCCACGGCGCTTCTCTGCTCTTCTAAATCACACAGATCCTGCCTGATCTAAGGGGTTCCATTGCTCAGCCCTGGATTCCTAGGCATCATGAAGGACGTGGCGTGCAGCCCTGCTGGCTCGCAGGTGACCACGGCAGGTGGAAGCGGATGTGCACAGACAGCAAGAAGCTCCCGTGAGCCCCTGTGCCATCTGTCCACTGTCTGGGCTGGTGTGCAGTCAGCATAGTCATCGAGGACTGAAAGTCAGTGTCCCAGCCCCTGGTGCTGTCCTCTGGCAGCTAGACCTCCCTGGGTCCCCCAGGCTCCAGCACCAGAGGTTAGCCTCCTGCCCAGTCCTGGTCCTGCCCGAGAGCCCCATCTGTCCATTGGCCAGGCCCCACCCGCTGTGCTGCCCCTGCCCTGGTCCCCCCGCCACCTCTCCCACCACCCGCCCAGGCTCTCGGCCACTGGCCACACTGAACTTCGTCAGGGTTCCCAGGGTAGCGCAGATGGAGGACCCCCACAGGCCTCTGCAGCAGCCTCCCTTCACCTCAGCACTGTCAACATTTGGGGGAAGAGAGTTCCTCGTTGTGGGGCTGTCCTGGGCACCGTGCAACATTTAGCAGCAGCCCTGGCTAGAAGCCAGTAGCGCTCCCCAGCTGTGACAACTAAAAACGTCTCCAGACATTTCCAGACATCTCCTGGGGACACAGTTGTCCTGGTGAGAACTCCTGCCCTGTGGAGCCGTTGATCAGGATGCCCTTTCTAGAACACGTGCGGTTAAGTGGTGGGGACAGGGTCCTCCGGACCCACCCGGGAACCATCTGCCTATGCAGGTGCCGCTGCCTTGATCTGTGGAACCAGGTCTCCAGGTGGAGTTCATCAGGTGCATCTTGAAAAGGCCCCACAGGTGAACACACTGAGGGCAGCAAAGCTTAGGGAGGTGGGGGTGGGGGTGGGGAGGGGAGCAGCGTCGTGGGCACGGAGGTGGGGCCAGCCTAGAGGATGGGCAGCGTGGACAGGGCAGAGAGGCCTGGGAGGGGCAGCAGCCATGAGAAAGGCTGCTTGTTGGAGGGACTCCTCTGGATTTAACAGTGAGAGACACCACTCGGTCCCACGAGAAACTATTATCTATGATGCTCCCATGCCACTCCCACCCACAGACAACTTGTACCAGGTGCAAATTTTCTCAGAAATATTGGCTCGAGTCATTCGCACTGCAGGGCCCAGGCCCGACACCCCACGACTGACTGCGGGCTGCACCAGAGCTGTGTTTGTCTCAACAGACCGGCTCTGTCTAGACTCTGGTCCTTTATGCTGGGGTGAGACTAAGGGACCTCAAGACACAGCAAGGCAGGGCCTTCACGATGCTGAGGTTACCTGTGCCCATCGGCTCTGAACTGCCCAGGGCTGCCCCCACCCGAGGGACGCGTGTGCTTCCCTCTAGCCTCGTGGCCTCTTGAGCACCAAGTAATCACTTTAATGTCACTGCCTGTGGACACTGGGTAGAACACTGAAATCACTCTTGTCACAGAATCTCAGGATAACCCAGTCCTACCTCTCCTTCAGGGACGGGTCTCAGCAGGGACAACATGCCCTGACAAAACGGAGCTGTCACTGTGGCCCACTGAAAATGTGTGACACTATTGATGCCATCCTGTGCCCTACCTGCCCCACCTCACAGGGCGGAAGTGTGTCAGGGGCTTGTGAGCATCGGTTAGCTCTGGGCCCCTGGTCGATAAGGAGCTAACCCAGTGGGGTAAGCAGGGAGAGGGCTGAGCGGTGCCCAGCTTTGTCTACAGCGTCCACTCACCACGGTGGAAGACAGCTGCTGCTCCACCGCCCGGCATCCATTGCCCAGTCTGGTGGCAACACCCTGAGTCTTCGCTAAGACCCCATATGGCCCCTATCCTCAGTCCCTGTCATTCCTAGAGGGCTGACTCCGGCAGTCCCTAGGCAGGGGTGGGCACCCGACCCAGGCCAAGCCAAAAAGGGGGTGTCTCCCTTACCACAGTAATGGTTCTGAGACAAGCATGTGGCCAGGGAAAGCCTAAGAGAGACGATTACAGAGCTGCTGGAGGAGGGGTAGAGACCCAGGAGCTGCTGTCAGCCATCCGGCCCAAACTGAGAGAAGAACCTGCTCGAGAATCCAGCTACACCGAGGAGGCCCACAGGAGAGCCCTCGAACAGGAACCGACTCCTCAGCTCAACGTGAGCGCCTGGATCCTGCCGTGCCTGAACACAGAAGTTACATGAGCAACGCATTGCGTTTATGAGGCAAGAACTTTGAGTTGGGTTTTTTGAGTCCAGACTTAAGCACCATTCTTGTATCAAAGGAAAATCTCTTCTCCAAGTTCGCCCTGTACTATAGTCTCCCAACAGCTTTACAGGGAGAAAGCAAACACAACAGCCTGAAATTAACAGCTTGGAGACATAGTTAGAAACTTAAACTCCAGCCTGGAGCAGCGATGATATGTGTCCTGTCGGGGTGGGTGGGGAGCCGTCTAACCCACCGGGAAACATGCTCTAAGACGGATGAGGGTGGACTGTTCCCTGAAGACAGTCGGAAAATCTGCAGGGAGCGGCCCTGAGGACAGGCGTCACGTCGGCTCCGCTGGCTCCGTGAGCACCCGGCAAATGTGTACTCGACAGCTGAGTGAGTGAAGGAGGGATGAGCCAGGCTCTGGCACTGTCCTCCACTCTCGGAGTGTTGTCCTGATGCCGCTCCTCAGCTCCACATCAGCACCCCGAATCTGAGAGCAAATAATTGTTGAATAAATGATGGGCGTGTCTTAGAATGCGTTGACTGGGCTTCCACTCAGACTCGCGGGAACTCAAACCCGTCCTCTCACAAGGGCTTTCTGGAGCATGACGTGAACGGACTTTCCCAACAGGGAAGCAGCTCCTTGCCTCCTGGAAAGTGAGTCTGGAAGGTCTTCACTATCATTGAGCGCCCTGCACGGGGCTTGGCCTAGAGGAGGCTGCTAGTAAACAGCCCCTTTGTGCAGAACCTGGATTTCCCCTGGGGATGTGGCGACCCCCTGGGATGGCCTTGCTCACGAGGACCACAGGTGGTGTCACACATGGGTTATTACTCGGTCTTTCCAGAGTGACCCACAGATCGGGACAGGGCCAGGCACTGCCTTCATATGCATATTCCCTGTAGGACAGCAGCTGCATTCGGTGGGGTCACGGCGAGAAAAACACAGGTGCCCACAAGGGCTTAGCGGCCTTTCCAGAAGGCTGTCTGCAGAGCACACTTCCGGGCTGCCCCCAGCCATGTCCTGGTCTGTCACTTGCCTGGGTGTGGACTCTGACGGAGTGCGCGTCAAATTCGTGAGCAAAGCAAGCATGGGAGGGACGGAGTCTCAACAACCACATCATCCAGCAAGTCGAGGATGAACAGAAACAGGTGTGGGTGTCCGAGTTTAAGCCTGAAAATCCGCCAGCTGCAATGAAAAAGGAACTCGTAGGGATGGATTGGTGTTTGGGAAGCATCTTCAGAGCTTTATTCAGGTCACCAATATGATGCAGCCACCAGAAAATTATTTAATGGATGCTTGGCTGCATTAACAGAAGCATAAGCTTGGGAAAGCTGGAGGTGATGGGCCACAGGATGGGGTGCTTGCTATGACCCCCTGGAACACGCCACAAATGTCTGTGCAAAACAATTCCTGTGATGGAACGGACTGGGCAGTGTCCAAAGGGGCATGACCAGGGCAGAGAGGGCCTTGGTCACATGCTCTGAGGGACAGTAGAAGGAACTGGATGTGCTCTGCCCGATGCGGGAAAGTGTCTGCAGGAAAAACAAGATGGTTTTTCACAGGCCCGGGAGGCAGAGGCGGGCTGGGTGCAAGACGCCTCAGGGAAACGGTGTTCAGGTTGACGCAGGAAAAAAGCACATTGGAAGGTATGTGGCCCAGGGTGATGTGGCAAATGGTGCATTCCCTGTCACCAGAGGTGCTCACCCAGAACTGGCGGTCCCCCGGCAGGATGCAGTAAAAGGAGCGTTTACTCTCACTCGTTTGTCCAATGACTGCCAGTCACAGAGGGCTTTGGGAACCCACGTGAGAACAGAGCTGCTTGGCAAGTGACGTCCCTTGGGAAACACTCTGTCCTCTGCCCTCCCTGGAAGATCTACATTGCACATGTCAGTTTGAGAAAAGCTCTGAGAAGTCCTGCAATGGACATGCCTGGTTTCCTTGGGTTAATCTCCCAAATATATTTGACCAAAACACTTTTTTTAGGACGGAAAGTCTTTCGGTCTCACAGCTCAGGTGACAGCAGATTCTGTTTGGGATGCATTATGTGCAGGGATCGAGCGTGACGTTAGGACTAGGAGGAGAGCAGGATGCCGCCCTCAGGCCCAGCACCTTCCAGTGCACCAGGCCCGCCTGCCACCAAGGGGGGCGTCCCAGCCCCCTCTCCATCTGCGCATCCAAGGACCGCGAGTCTCTCTCCTGCTCGACTGTGAACTACACGAGATCGGTGGTCACAGCGAGCCCTCCAGCAGCAAGCTGAGTGTAAAATTAAAAAGTATTTGTTTAAGAAAGAATGGAAAGAAGAGAGGGCAGGAGACTGGGTGCAGAGCTTGGCCCGGTGCCCGAACGGCTGCACGAGAGTCAGTCCCACTCGTGCCTCTGCTTACTCCGAGCTCAGTGGGAACGCGTGAGAGATTTCCAGAGCCAGCCTCTGCGTAGAGCAGAACATCCCAGAAGGGCCAGCTCCATGCACGGTTTCCAGCAGAGCTCGGGCAGGCAGCTTCCGTCCCCGGAGACCTTGGCAATTTAAAGAGGCAATTGCTTCTTGGGCTCGCTCTGCAAAATTGGAACTAATAGAACCCCGTCTCCACCGTGGGATCTCAGGGGAACTGGCTACAATCCAAGAAAGACTTACTCTGAACAACATCAATATTTGTCCCATTAAAAAGTGTGGTATAAAAATCAGTTACATTGTTGACAAAGCCGCTCAGGTCCTCCCGGGCTAATCCAGTCATGGAACCCGGGCACTCTCTCCGGCGAACCCCGGGCTGCAGAGGGCTCGGGAAGGAGTGGGGCCTGGCCCGTGGTCCTCTCCCTGAGCTGCATTTAGATGCCCCGAAATCACCCCCTCCCACCCTTCTCTCCCCCGACATTTAACCCTTCCCGGCACCCTCGCCAGTGCAAATCATCCTCTTATGTTCTCACACAAAATCCAATTGCCAATTTGTCTTTTTATTTCTTACACTTAAAGTGATTTGCCTTCGAAGAATCCACGATGAATTGTTCATTTTACTGCCGCAGGAAGCCACTGGTTCGTCCAGGGAGCCACTAGGTCTGCAACCCTTGCCAAAGACCTGGCACTTTCCCTGCGCAACTGCAGCAGCCAGGAGAGTCCTCAGGGGCCGCTCGGCCGGGCGGGGCAGTGGTTACCCCAGAGCCTGGGCCGCTGTGAGGGTGGGAGCGGCCAGCTCTTCCCCGGCCTCAGGATGGGGCTGAAGCGAGACCCTGTGCTGGCTCTGCAGGTGCCGTGGGGAGCTCGTGGGGGCTCCTCTCCAGGAAGTCATTATTTAGGTGTAATTGCCTCACTGGCCCTGGCGTTCTGCCCTAATGGAGATGGATTTGGGCTTGTGATCCCTCCTGGTGGATGGAAGGAGTTCCAGAGGAAGCAGGGTGGCTGAGGAAAGAAAAGCTGTCCTGTCCAGTTCGAGATGTTCCTCCCCATCCACCTCCACTCCCCCATCACCCCACCCCTTCTGCTGCTGGGAAATCGCTTCCTGCCTGGGCGTGGAGACCGCATAGACAGCGGGTGGGCCCAGCTCCCACAGAGCATCTCCCCGGACCTAGGGCCTCTACTTCTGCCTGCACGAGAGACACACATGTCGGTTTTCCAGGCCTCGGCAGCCAGAGGAGCTCCCAGCTCCAGGAAGTGGCAGGAACCCCGTGCTCAGCCTGAGTTGGTCTGCGCAGGCTCTGCGAGCAGGGATGCCCTCGTTCATTCCAGAGCAGCCACCCGGGCCGGGACACGGCCGGCACCTGCAGCAGGCCCTTCTGTCATCTGCTTAGTGGTACTTTCTCTTTTCAGAAAACTGGTGGGGTGCTACTTGCCTTCCATCAACCGTAGCTTCCCCTTTTGGGGGACATAGGAGACAGGAGGAAGGGAGGGGTTTTGAGGGAGAAATAGTGCAAACTTCTGGTCAAACCTTGGCTACTCATTCAACCACCAACAGAGATCTTTAAGCTGCGAACAGATACAGTAAAAAAAAGCACACAGTGGAATTTAATTGGCAATTAGAGATGGCAGTCTCCAGCTGGCCATCTCGATATCATCTTTCAGAAAAAGAAAATTGCCCATAACTCTGGAACTGTGTGACTCTGAGGAGCCAGGCCTGCCAGGCCCTGTGAGGCCAGGAGCCAGTGCGGACCCCACGTGGACACAGCAATGCTCGAGAAGCACGATGCGTTATTTATTGTCATAAAAGGCAAGACTGATGTTTTATCATAAAACGTATGTCTGCATAAAAGAACCTGACAGGGCAAATCAATAAACAAGGGGATTGCTTGTCTGGAATGGCCTTTTTTTATTGGTTTTGGTTTTTAATCAAAATAATGCTCAGAAAAAGAATGATGACCTTTGAGAAGGCAGGTCAGGGAAGGCGGCCTCACGTGCTGAGGGAGGCACAGAACGTGGGTACGGCCAGTCCACACTGGAAAATAAAAATGAAGCGCCTACTTCCCCTCAGCTGCAGGGAGAGAGCGAGCAAGAGCAGAAGGGTCTGTGTTCTTGTTTCTGCGGTGGGTGCCGGCCGGCTGCATCCGGGAGGTTTGTCTCAGCCTGCGGACGTGCTGCGGACCAGGGACCTGCACCCTCAGAGGTTTGCAAACACAAAAACAAAAAGAATCAGTGCTTTCTTAAGCAGCCACCCTGGCCCATGTCCTTGGTTCCGTTCCTGGAACCTTCACATCAGCATTATGTAATCGAATCTTCAGAGAAACTCTGTGAGATGATAGCATAACAGTGGTTTGACAAATAGGAAAACTGAGACCACATGTCCACCCAGGAAAACCTCCCTTGCCCCGGCCTGTGGACACACCGCAGGAGCAACCCATTTCTTCACCCAGGACGTCACAGGACAGGGCACTTTTGATGAGAAACAGGCCAGGCCCCGTGGTCACCCCGAGCACAGAGTTCAGAATGAGGCGGTCTTGCTCGGGACCGTCCTCCTCCAGCGGCCAGGCGGCTTCTGCAACTTCTCCAGCTTCTGCTTCCTGAGGCAAAGAAGGGAGAGAGTGACATGAGACAAAGCAACAAGGACTTCATACGGCACAGGCACATAGGGATTACCGAGGAAATCACGGTGCTGTTCTGGTCTCGCCAGGTCCTCAAGTATTTTCTGAGCATCTTTCAGCTGGGTCTAGTCCACTGCTCAGACAGGTCTCTACTGACCGGCCTAGTGAAGTACCCAGGCCCCAGCCCTTAGCTGTGCCCCAGGGCCACGGCCCCATTCTTCTATTTTATGGTGCTTCTCACAAACGTACTTACTTTCCACTGTCCATTGTCTATCACCCTGCTCGATTTCAATTTCATGAATGAAGGAACCTGGCAGATCCATGATAGGTGTGTTCAAAAGCATTCTCTGAATGAATGAATGAATGAAGGCCTGCCCTGTATCAAAGCACATGCTGGGGACACAGTTGGAAGGAAAACACTCAAACCTATAAATATGGTGTATGTGACAAAGGGGAATTTCAAGCTCTGATCAAGGACACGGGAGCAGAGCAGGAGCAACGCAGCCTGGAGCCTCAGAACGTCGAGCTGGTTTTGGAGAAGCAGCAGGAGAGTGTGGGGCAGCGAGGCCAGCGCCACTGAGCCAGGGGCTTCCCCACGTCTGCTCTGCAGAGAGGAGTGATGGGGTCTCTTCAACACCTTTTTCCAGGCTGCCTTCACACCAGCCTGGGTGGATGGCCCTCTCCCACCCCATCGCTCCAATTCACGGCCAGCAATGACTTCAGCACTGCCTCCCAGCTCCAGAAGCAGGGCGAACCAGCATGAGGATGGGTGCCCAGTATTTTGACGGTTCGGCAGCGTCTTCGGCCTGCAGACGCCCCCGCCCAAAAGCCACATTGGCCTGTCACTAACGATGGTTTAATAGTGTTTGCTATCCGTTGTGTGTACATACTCCCAGAGTGAATTGCATGTGGGTGTTTACACTGAAGGAGAGTCTCTATGTTATAATTGATAGAACTTTAATTTCCATGTGGTTTCAACAGTAAACATGCAAATGGCTCTTTTTAGCGTTACCAAGCCTTGGTTATTTTTAGGGAAGCAAAATGTTTTACTTTGGCCCCCAGACTGGAATGGCTTAAAATGCAAATCCAGCTGGGACCAGGACTGGAGGAGCCGTGCGCCAGGGGAGCAGGCATGCGCCCGTCTGCCCGCGCCTGCTGGCAGGAGTCAGACCCCACGGCCAGGGCTGATGTGCGGGAGCCTGCGCTGGCCATCCTCCGTGCCTTGGGGTGAGTGTGAGTGTCTGTGCTGAGTGACAGTGAGCAGGGATCCCTCCAGGGAAACACTAGGACTTGTCTCCCATGGGGGAGGATCTCAGACACCCTCTATGGGCAGAAGAGGAGGCAGCGGTCTCCCCAGGCCACTGCGTCTGCCCATGAGGGAGGTGGGGGTGGGATGAGAGCACAGCTCAGCACATGCAGCCTGAACTCAGGGTCCCCGAGCTCTGGGCAGTGTGCTTCCCCTGCTGGGTCCCCGTTCCATCGGGTAGAGGGAGGGGGAACCTCCGGGCATGACTGGCTGTCAGAGTCGGGGAGGTGGTGCCTGGAAGCCACTCAGACGCATGGTTCTCTCCAGGGGATCTTGCCCCCAGGGGACATGCGGCACCATCCAGGACATTTTCGCTTGTCACAGCTGGATGGGAACTACTGGGTGGAGGCAAGGAAGCTGCTACACATCCTACAATGCACAGGCAGGATAGCCCCCAAAACAAAGAATTACCTGGCCCCCAACGTCAGTCATGCTATGTAAATCACGCTGAGGTGCAGAAACGCTGCCCCCAAGTCCGGCACGGGGCCAGGCCCCCGATGGCTGACCAGAGGCCCACGTGGGAGCCACTGGGCCCTCAGCGTCAGCCAGATGGGGCTGGGGCAGCAGGAGCCCCTGGGGTCCCAGCAGCCTCATGCGTTCAACTCACTGAGCCACAAACGTGCTCAGGGTCTGTGGGTGCCGCGACGTGGGAAAGTGAGGAAGTGGTGCTCTGCAACACGGAAGCAGTCAAAAGCATAGTTACCTACTCTGAGGAGTCATGTTTTATTGTTATTATAGTGGTGTGGTCCTTCCGTGAACTCTCTGATAACAAGGACAGCAGTGGTGACTATAGCCCGGCCTGCACACACGGAGGCCTCTGTGCTGAGCTGTTGGCATCACCATCTACCCCTCGCTGCGTCCCTGTGGAGTGAGGACAGTCGCCAGCCCCACCCCACAGTGGAAACCCAGGCCCCCAGCCCACCACTTGTCCAGGATCAGGCAGGCGCTCAGGGCCCAGGAACTGGGATCTCAGCCTTCTTGCACGGCGGGAGCTCGTGGGCTCAGCCGCTCTGCAGTGCGGCTCCATACATCTCGTGTACATATGTTCCCTGACCCCTGGACAAACCCCCTGCTTCTTTCAGATGGAGACACAAGTACAAAGCCAAACCACTGTCCCAACCAAAGGACCTCTTCCCCTGGCTTTGCACACTCCCAGACTCCCACTGGGAGAGATCTCCAAACCCCAGCATCGCTGGAGCTGTGAGCATGTTAGCAACCGCTCTCCCGTCCTTATCTGAGCACAGCTGAGCGGTGCTGAGGGGACCAGGCAGCAGGGATGGGTGCTGACCCCGCCCCAGGGCTGAGAGCAGCTGTCTCCGGTAGAACTGCCATGCAGTGTGAGACGGTCCGGCAGCCACATTAAAACAGGTAAGAAGAAACAGGTGGTATTAATTTTAACAATGTATTTAACCCAATATGTCCTGAAT
This sequence comes from Equus przewalskii, assembly GCF_037783145.1. Lineage (NCBI taxonomy): Eukaryota > Metazoa > Chordata > Mammalia > Perissodactyla > Equidae > Equus > Equus przewalskii. The sequence continues at coordinate 47,054,753 of NC_091851.1, forward strand.
ACCATCATGTCAACATGTAATCAATATAAAAAATACTAATGCGATACTTTGCATGTTTATTTCTGTACTGTCTTCAAAACATGGTGTGTGCTTTACACTTACAGCACCTCTCGATTCAGACAAGCCATCTCCAGTGTCCCATGGTCACCTGTGGCCGTTGGACCCCATACTGGGCAGACAGGTGAACACAGAGCCCTGGACCCTGCCTGCCCGCAAGTCGTGTAAAGGGTGCGGGCTGAGCTCGGGGCTGGGTGGCAGAGGCCTGAGGAGCCAGGCTCCTGAAGAATCGTCAGTTCCTGCGGCGTCCGCCTCGTGGAGGGTCACAGGATCCCTCCACTGGCCTCAGTCTCTGCTCTGATCTCAGTTTCAGAGGATGGAGGAGCGTTCCAGTGCCCTTGTTCTACACAGCAAAAGTCACACAAAGTGGTTAAAACTTCCTGTAAAATGGTTAACGTTTTCAACACATCTGCAGTGAACTTTAACGGGATTCCATAAAAATTGAACAGACCTCAGAACTAACTGGAACAGTCCGTGAATGACCCTGGTGTTTTCAGTTAAGTCCAAAGTGAAATTCAAGAATGTGAGAGTTTTATGTGGCCGCCTACTCAAAAGGAATCAGGAGCACACAGGATGGGACGAGAGGATGAATAGACCCCTCTTCCTGCCCAGCTGATTCTGGGTTGATCTGGACCAGCTCCTTCCCAGGTGTGGGGTCACGTAACCCTTCAGTGTGTCATACCGTAACAGCTGAAGACTTTTCCAGAACGGCAGAAAGTCCTTCTCGTGGATGACTCACACTCCATCTTCAGGTCTCACCTCAGAGATCTTTCCTTGTCTATGATGGCAAAGCCCGAATGCACTATTATAATACTTTGTTAAGCCAGCTGTATTTCCTGTGGAATGATGCTCTCAGGGAAGCGAGAGATGTGGGGGGAGAGAGGAAGAGGGTGGATGCGCAGCACGAGGACCACTGGTAGTCAGTTGTCAATCAAATTGGTGAATGGCCTATTTAATTACAGAACCAACCTGGTTATAAAAGGTCACAAACCGGTTCACTTATTTACTCCTGTAGCAAATCTAGCTCACCGTTGCCCCCTCCCAGGAAACCTCTATGACTTGTTGAATGCTAATCAGAACAACTGTGCATCAACCAGACGTAGCTCCCACCCTGCCCCCTCGGGGAGCCCTCCGCGGCCCCAGGCAGGGGCGTGCCCACAGTCCTTTAGATCTGCTGGTCACCTCTTCCCAATTGTCTTCAGCCGCTTCACAAATACTACACATTATAATTTTGTGTATACTTGTATTATCTCTCCTACTAGAAGATTTTTAAACACAAGGCCTGGTTCATTATCTTTCTATCTCCCAGAAGTGCCCCGCATAGAGCCTAAAGCAGAGAAGAAATTCAAAAACATTTGTTGAAAGGATTAACCTGGGCACTTGACTTCCCATCACCCCTGGCATGGCTCCCACCTCATGGTCTCTTCAGTCTGATTCTCTCAAGCTGGGTGGTCTCCTGGTTCCCATTTCTAGTTTCACTTTCTTTTCTTGCTTTGCAAGGACCACAGTGCAAAGTGTCAATTAACTGCCAGGCTTGGGAAAGATGTTCTAGTTCACTAAATGAATGACCGATTAAAGTCAACTGAAGAGTAATCAGCAAACATTTTTCTGGTTGCTATGAATCCACATTGTTGAGCATATTTCTAAAGAGAGAGGTGCCCGTCTGTCTTAGGAACAGTCATACAAAAAACATAACTGAACTTCTCCTTGTTGGTTACAGGTGGTTACACGATCATCCTTTCTCAGGACAGGTGGTTCTTCAGGCTGTCCCTGTCCCCCTCCATGTCACCAGCTCTTCCCGTCTGCCAACTCCTACTGAAGGATTGCCCGGCACTCGAGCCCTTCCAATCCTAAGTGTCAGTCAGCAGTCACTTTCCCATTTTAATCCAAAGCTTTATGAGAGTGTGCCAAATTAACAGCCAAAAACTTCTATGAAATTCACTTTGTAAAAAACACAAAAGAGGGCCAGCCCCAGGGGCCTAGTGGTTAGGTTCTGTTCACTCTGCTTTAGCGGCCCAGGTTCGGTTCCCTGGCTCGGACCTACACCACTCATCTGTCAGTGGCCATACTGTGACAGCGGCTCACATACAAAATAGAGGAAGACTGGCAACAGACGTTAGCTCAGGGCAAATCTCCCTCAGCAAAAAAAACAAAAACAAAAAACAAAAGAAGTTTGCAGATACTCTGGTTGCAAACCTGCTCTCCTCTTCCTCAGAGAGCAAAACCTATTTTATTCATGCCCTGTAATTTAGAGGAGCTGGGGGCCGCTCTCCAGCCCCAGGAGAGGACTAAACCTTGATTAAACCAACCCTCATGACAGTGATCAGCTCAGAAGTTCCTAAACAATTGGCGTGAGATCACACAAACTGAGATTAAAGCACGAAGGGCAGTGTGCTGGGGGCTCCTGGAGACAGTTTTCTACCTCTTAAAAGGAGGCACAAGGGGCCGGCCCTGTGGCTGAGTGGTTCAGCTCATGCACTCCGCTTCAAGGGCCCGGGCTTCACTGGTTCAGATCCTGGGCACAGACCCACACACTGCTCATCAAGCCAGGCTGTGGCAGTGACCCACAGAGAAGAACTAGGATGACCTACAACTAAGACATACAACTATGTGCTGGGGCTTTGGGGAGAAGAAAAAAAAGAAAAGGAAGTTCCTGCTTTGGGGCGATGTTCTCTAAGGATGTGATGCTCAGTGCTATAACAGCCACGCTGTGACCATGAGGGCAGGTCTGGGAACCAAGGCCAACAGGGTGGCAGAATAGAAAGGTGAAGGAGTCTTGTCCTTAAGTACGTCACTGGTCACTAGGTCACCCATCCTGGAATCTCCAGAATTTTCCATTTTGGTTTAGGTCAAGTTAGACGTTCTGTGACTTAGAGCTGAAATCTTAACTGATACACAAAACTCTTATCTCTTCTAGTCTCCAAGTAGAGGGCAGTGGAAAATAAAGAGGAAAACACAATCTGGTTAATTCAATGTTCTAAATGGCCTGGTTCTGGCTAATCATAATTTTGATTTATATTTTTATCATTTTTTGTTTTCTAGAGGAATTTTGCCACCGTGGTTTCTAGCCCGCAGGAACTCTTCCGCTCTGCCCTCGGCATCTGTCTTAGCTGTTTCCCCATCCTAGAAGCTCCACATTGAAGCTTCATCTCAGGGCCGCAGCCCCGGGTCCATGCGAGCACGTCTGGCTGCCCAGGTCTCTGCTTTCATCGGCAGGTGGTGACTGCTCACCCACCGTAAACGTGTGAACCGTCCCAGAGCCCCCAGGACACAGGCCAGGACGGCTGCAGCTGGAGCACGGGGAGGTGCCTGCCCGAGCGAGAAGGTCTTTCCCGGTCACTTTACTTAAACGAAAGGGGTTGGGGTCCAACCAACCATAAGAAATACTTCTTTCCCTTTTGTCCTCCAGTTTTACATTTTTTAAAAATTTACCTACAATAACATTTTCTCACCTTTTTGGGGGTCCCATTCAACGAGCTTTTCCATATGCATAGCTTCCCGTGACCACCCTTGCAGTCAGGACTCAGATCAGTTCCAACTCTCTCGTGCTCCCATTCGCACTCAGACCCACCCTCTCCTAGTCTATAGCAGCTCTGATCTACTCTCCATGCCTATAGTTTTGCTCTCTAAGAATGCCGTGTGTTATACAGCACAGAGCCTCTGGTGTCTGGCATCCTTCAATTAGCAAAACGCATTTGAGATTCACCCACTGTGCTGTGTGCATCCGTGGTCCAATCCTTTTCATTGCTGAGTAGTTCTTCATTGTGTGGTTGTACCGGTGTGTTCATCCAGTCACTCACTCACTGAAGGATATCTGGGCTGTCTCTAGTTTGGGGTGATCATGAATAACACTGCGATCAACATTCACGTGCAGATTTTATATGAACATTAATTTTATTTCTCTAGGGCAACACCAAGAAGTAGGCGTCCTGGATCACACGGTATTGTACGTGTAACTTTTTATGAAACTGCTTTCCCGAGCTGCTGCACCATCTGCATTTCCACCAGCAGCAGACGAGTGTTCCTGGTGCCCTCCATCCTCACCAGCGCTTGGCATCGTGAGCATTTCTCATTGTCTGTTCTGACAGGTGTTATCAATGGTCTCTCATCATGGTTTGACCTGTATTTCCCCACTGGCTTACGACATCGAGCATAAGACTCAAAAGCATCATGTCTTATGTTTTTACCTTCTGTGGATCTCAGCTGAAGTGTCTGCTCAAATGTCCTGCAGAGATTTTAGCCTTCTTCCCATGCTGGAACACCCTTCATTACCTCACTGAAACTAAGATCCCTCGTGGGGACCTGAACTCTCTCTTATCCCAGAGTTTAGCCTTCAGATTTTACCAAATGCATGTGTAGCATTTCTGTAAATTTCCCATTCATCTGTTGGGTGGTTTGGCGCTGGAGATGACACCTGTAGATCCCAATGATAAACTCTGGTTCAGTGGAAAGGACCTCTGGACGATTCTGCAGAGCTGTGGCGGGTGCTGTAATGGGGAAGACATCAAGAGACCACAGGAGAGAGTGAGATCACGGGTGAGACCAAGAGAGGCAGAGATCCCAAATCCCAGGTGAAGGTTCGTGGGCAGGCTCCACCTCCTGACGGTGCACCCACCGCTGGTGATGGAATATGGACTTGCTGTTGTCATGGTGATGGGAAGAACCGCCCTAGGAGGCCAGTGTGAAAGGTTGCTGCGGGATAAGTTGTTTTTTTTTTCCAACCTGCACAAGAGTTTGCCCAATTGCTTTGGCTTGAAAAGAGCTATTGCCTGCATGATGGGGGAAAAAATTAATAAAACTGATTACATCTACTTAGTCATTTTAGGAAAGTAGATGAATTCATCTCTGCTGTAGATCTTTTTTAATTTAGGAAAAACTGTGAATGGACCTTTTAGCTGTGAAAAGAAAGGACCCAGGATGGGCTCAATGGGAGAGGTTGAGGCAAAGGGGAGTCCAATTGCTCTGCCTAAAAAGTCATGCAAGTGTTCAGGGACTGTGGGCAGCCTACAGGGAATGGTGCGGGGCGGGGGGCTGGTTACCAGAACTCAAGTCAAGAGAAGGGTCTCCTAAATGGAAAGCGTGAAGACCAGTCCCAACAACATGGTGACAGGGAGCCTGGAGGGAGGGAGTTTGGCAGGGGCGATGGGTGGAGTCAATGCCCAAGAAACGTGAGGAACAGTGATGCGTGGAGCACTGACTGCATGTTCCATGCTGTGGGCTGCAGTCTCCCAAATTAACATGCAGTGTATGCTCGGGTGTGGATGTGTGTGTGCTTCTGTTCGTGTACGTGCATGCATGTGTATGAGTTTGTGTGCCTGTGCATGGGCACAGGCACCATAATCACTCTGTCCTCTCAGAGTGCTTGAAACAGCCTCATCTCTCTGTCCTCGCTACACCCCCAAGTCTCTCTAGGAAGCACTAGCTTTGTCCACACCAGGACTCCTTTGTGAACGAAAGCACTGTTCACGATTATGCACAATCCGAGCCTAGCCCAGGCAATGCCTCCTTCTCAGGGGCCGAGTGGTGCTTGGCCCATCACCAGACAAGCACTTCTCCCCCGGCCTCTCTGAAGTCCTCACTGGCCTCTGGGAAGCCGGCAGGACCCCGAGCTCCGTGTCACACAAGAAAACTAAGGAACAGGTAGATCAAGCCCTTGTCCCACCTCACAGACCTGGAGATGGCAATGCCAGGACACCAGATCAATTGGCCTGGCTCCAAGTCCCTTGTTCTTTTCACCGTGCCAGGAGGACACTGGCTGGCACAGTGGTGGGGTCTCGGAGTTCAGAGGAAGCAGCCGGGCATCCAGGAGGTCACGAATTAGTCCTGGAGCCCACAGGCATTTGGACTGCCCTGTACAGGCACTAACACACTGCCCAGCCCCCACCACAGAGACACACACACACGTACATGACCATGCACAGACACACAAACTCACACACATGCCTGCGTGTGCACACACACAAGCATACACAAACTCACACAAGGACACCCACGTGTGCATTGCACACACACCACACACATACAAACTCACAAGTGCGTGTGCATGTAAACACACATACACATTCATGAATGCGCGCACATGCATATACCTTCACGTGAACACACAGGTGCACACACACGCATTCACACAGTGCACATGCACCCTGCACTTGCTCACAGGGCCATGGCCCAAGGCCATGCTTCCATGTGAATGAAAAGGGACTGTATTCCCCAGCAGCCATCCACAATCCTGCAGATTCGGCATGATTTATGGCATGTGCTAGCACAATATCTGTGTACATCGCTGGAGGAGCCTTAATTGATGAGAGAATTGTCAGAAATGATTCCCGGTGTGCAGTGGGTCTATTTGAAAGGCAGATCAAAAGGAAGAAGCATTTCTTTGAAATAAAATGCTCTCGCATTGTAATTTATAATATTTCCCCATGAAATAATCTCCCTAATTTTTCCAACTGAGATTTTACAAATAAATCTCAGTTAGGTGACCAGGCAGTTCTAGAAAATAAGATGTACAAAGAGTAGATATTTCTAACACCCGAAGACAAGAAGGCAATTTGAAGCCTCCCTAGAGGGCGGGCCCTAAGTCGCAGTGCATTCCAGTTTTCGGAAGGCAGCTGTGTTGGCAAGGGGCTCAGTCATGCCCCACGGGGTTGATGTGCTGGAGGCCGGGGCTGGGGGCAGCTGAGCACTGACGACCTCAGACCCGCTGTCTGGACGTTCACATAGACGAGGCCTGGCTGCAGAGCCCACCTGACGCTGTTCTTCCTCCAGCCCAGATAAACACTCCTGGAGCCCGGCCACCGGTCTGGAGAAGGTGGAGGCTGGGGGCTCCACGGAGACCCGAGGAGCACCTCGGTTCAGGAGGCCTGCACACACAGGCTGCTCCACACAAGGAGCAGGCATCTCGGGGCTCCCTGAGCCCACACCCTGAGCCATACAGAGGTCTGAGATCTGACACAAGTCAAACGCTGGGGAGGCCCTTCAGTTACCACCAGATCTCCCCTCGCCCAGGCGTGAGCAGGGTGGGCCTCCCAGAACTCCAGCAAGCCTGCCGGTGCTCACGCACATGTGGAGATGATGGCCCGTCAGCCCAAGTCTGCTGTTGGTAACACCTGCGCTGTTCCTTGATGTCCAGCGTCCAGGCTCCCCAGTGCACAGGAGCTCGGCTAAGCCTGGGCCCTGGGGTCTAGGATCCAGCTCCCTTTGGGGCCCCCAAGTCTTCCCTCCCCTCTCCCTGGCCCTGGGAGGGGGCTTCCATCAGCCCTCTCCAAGGACGTGCAGACCTTACTGAGAGGAGAGCTCGCCCCCTGGCCTCAGACATGTCCCTGCACTGGCCAGCTGACCCTAAAGGGCGAGGGGCACCAGTGGTGATGGCAAAGTCATCACAGCGACTCAGCACATCACACCTAATGACACAGATGTCTTAGAAAACAGCAAGAACAGCACTGTGTAAAAAGTGGCAGCAGTACTCCTGAGGGACGATGGCAATAGTTTGTCAAATGCTCAGCCCAGATGGGATCCTGCAGTCCAGGGAGCGATGAGGCATTCCCGTGGACACAGCCAGCCCCTGAGCTGTTCGGCGGCAGGCTCTCCATGGGACTCCGAGGACCCCAGCTCCCCAGCTACACGAGCAAGTGTGGGTCCGAGCCAGGTGGCCTGGCCAAGTCCAGCCCTAACGCCAGTCTCCACCGACCTCACACCCGGCAGGCTGTGCCTGAATCCTCTGTGAACTCTTGCTCCTGGTGCACGAGAATCCCGAGCCTCGGTGGCCTGGGACAGCCTCCTGAGTCTGCTGCTCCTCAGAGCTTGGCAGACTTCGGCTGTGCCAGGAATGGCTTGCCTGCCAGAGACGAGAAAACCTCAGCCCCGCTGGCTCCAGTTAAAGGAAGCCCGCGGGAGGTTGAGGACTGCGGCTTCGTTAAGGAAGGGGTTCCAGGGACGGCTGCTCAGCTCAGAGTGGCCGGGCCGGGCATCTCCGAGCTCCACCTCCTCACAGGAGACCTTCTTCCTCAGTACCTGGTGGCCCGGCAGCTCCAGGCTCGCTTGCCCTGGGGGAGATCCACCTAAGAAAACGCAAAGGCGAGCGGCTGTCCTTCGAGATTCAAGCAGACCTCTGTCTTGCTGGCTCAGGGAGTCGCACGATCACCCCTGACCAATCACAGCGCCAGGGGATGTCCTGATCACCCAGCCCAAGAGACACACATGCTCCTTCCCTGGAGAGGGTGTGGCGTCAACTCCCTAAGGAAATTGACTCCTGCAAGATCAGGAATGGGGGTGGAGGAGAAACAGCAGGGTGTTTCCTCTCCGCGTCTCTCCTCCTCTCAGTAGTCTGCTTCTGCTCCCAGTGGCCTGACTGCACAGGGTCGAGGTCAGAGGGGAGCAAGAGAGCAGTGGCAACCCTCTCAGGCACCCACCCAGGCTGCTCAGGGAGAAGCAGCCTTCTCCACCTCGAGGTCTAGTTCAGCTGAGCAGCTCCGTCTCACAGGAGACAGCAGAGGCAGGACCACAGGTGGGACCCGCTGGCCTGTGGGGTTACTCCAGGCAGGCAAAGCCCTCTGGCTGTTTCAGGGCTGAGCCATGAGCCACACCTCTGCCTCCCCAGCAGTCTTGTCTGCACAGGACTGCTCCCTCCTGACTGAGCTGTGCACCCGAGGAAGCACATTCCCTGGCTCTTGGCAAAGGGCTCGTTTCACATGCACAAGTAGGGTGCTTTTGGAGTGTGGCTAATCCGTGAATATTAAAAATGAAAACGTTGGATCAACGAGGAATGTGTTTGCAGAACAGTGCTGGGCTCAGGCAGACCAACTCTCACGGCTCAATTACTGTCATCAGAGTGGTTTCATGAGGATAAGGGTATTTTGACACGTATTGATCTGCCATCATGGTCCCAGGCATCCAGAGATGAATATCCGCCCTCTGCCTTTCTAGTCTGTATCGGGAACACGTCAGAACCATCGACGTTAAACCACCTAATATTGATAAGCTGGCGAGCTAAAAATGCCCGTGATGGCATGATTGATCATCGCATCTCAGCTCAGGTTATTACAAAAGGAAAGTAGGATGCTCTCATCACCTCCTCACAGGGCAGTTTAACTGTCTCAGGGTCCCCTGGGCTACTTCTTTCTCTGGGCCCATTTTTTTCCCCAATTAATTACAGTCAATTAGACGATGAACAAAATAACTTTCACAGTGTACCTAAGGAGACCTCCTCTTGTGTGGAGCTGTTTCAGTGCAAAACTGGAGCAAATTCGCACTGGAAGGTTTTGTTTCTGCTGGCAGAGACCTCGGAGAACCAGGGGAACCAGGAGCGGCCACAAGCCCTGTCCCCAGGGAATTGAAGCCCACCGTGGCACTCTCTCTGATTCAGTTTCTGGACATGGGTGTCCTTTGTGTACACTTGGTTTTAGCAAAGAGAGAAAGGTCTTGTAGCGGGTTGCATGTTCTGCACATTTCTCTCCATCTGTGGGATGGGGTTTCCTGGGCCCTGGAGCAGGGACACGAGTCAGTCTCAACCGCCGGGTAGGCAGAGGACGAGAGAGATGGGGGTTTGGATATTCCCCAATCATTTCTGTTGTGTTGTATGGTCCGTGTTCCATTTCCCTTGGATGTAGCTCCATCAAATAGGGGAACTCCACTGTAACCTCACGTAGGATTCCTTCTTTCTCCCAGTGAGCATTTAGTGAGCACCTGCTATGTGCACAGGTCTGCAGAAGGGGCTGTGGGGCCTGGGGACAGGGGGGGACCCAGGGGACCTGTTCCCGTGACAGAGCAGTGGATACAGGAGCAGACACTGGGATGAGACTCACTGTCCTTCATCAAGGCGGGTGACCCAAGCCTCTGTTCCCTCATCTATAAAGTGGGAACAGGGACAGTCTGTGCCTGTCCTGGTTGTGCGAATTCCATGAGATTTCCTGCACGTGGAAAGCCCAGTACTGCACTTGCCCATAGCCGGTGCTCAGAAATGCTGGCTGCTAAAATTAGGGAGGAGAGGACAGGCCGCAGAGATGATCACAGCCCAGAGTAGGAACGCATTCGAGCCACAGGGAGACGTTGTGAGTATGCGGTTCTCAAGGGTGACCAGCAGCATCAGCATCACCGGGAACGTGTTAGAAATGCAGATTCTCGCCTCCCCTGCTGACCTGCTGACTCTGACCCCGGGGTGGGGCTGGACCCGGGGTGCTCACAGCCCTCGAGGGACTCTGATGCTTGGTCCAGCTTGGCATCCTCTGAGACCGAGTGCTGCTGGGGACTGGATGCAGAGACCTGCAGCCGGGGTGGTGGCAAGGAGAAGCGTCACAGGAGAAGGGGCCTGCAGGCCCAGGGAGAGAGAAAACGTACCAGGTCTGTGTCTGAGTTTCCAAGGTTTCCAGTGGGAAGATGTTTAGCCTCAGGGCCCCCCTGAGCCCTACCGTCTCACCTGAGACACTCTGCGGGATGCACTTGTCTGTCTCGCCTGCGGGACATGAGTCTTTGGGGACAGCGTCGGGGGCTATATCAGTTCCCCACGGCAGCTGCTACCAACACTTTAGTGTAAACATCACACATTCATTCTCTCCCAGTTCTGAAGGATAAAAGTCTGAAATAGGGGATCGGCAGGGCTGTGCTCCCTCCACCCTAGGGAAGATCCTTGCTGCCTCCTCCAGCCTCTGGTGGCTCCAGATGTGCTTTGGCTTGTGGCCGCATCCCTCCAGTCTCTGCCTCACGTGGCCTTCCTGTCTTCTCGTCCTCTCTCCACTGTGTGGCACTTATAAAGACACTTGTTATTGGATTTAGGGTCCACCTGGATAATCCAGGATCTCATCTCAAGATCCTTAATTACTTCTGCAAAGATCTTTTTTCCAAAAAAGGTCAAGTTCACAAGCTCTGGGGGTTAGAATGTGGACATGCCTTTCGGGGTCACTGCCGACTGTGTTCTACTGTGTAATTAATAAAATTGCTGAAGTCCAGTAGACACCGATGGTGTGCCCAGCCCGGAGCCATGCACTTTACTTTAATTTGCTCATTTAATCTGACGACCTCCTACCTTCTCCTCCGACAGGGGGCGACACTGACTTACAAAAGGAAAGGGAAGTGGCTTTATCCTCATCTCACAGAGAAGCAAAACGAGGGTCAGAGATTGTACAACCAGCGTGTGGCCAATCCGAGGATGCAGATCCGAGTCTGGGTGGCTCCCATGGCCGTGTTCCTGAAGACGCTGCCAGAGCTGCTTTTGCAGATGAAGGTGCGAGGCTCAGCGGCTGGGAAGTGACAGGCACAGAGCTGAAACCCCATCACTTCCCATCCAGGCTCCTCCAGCTCTGAGCTGCTGTCTCCTCAGGGGCCCAAAGCATGTGGAGCAGCCTCAGGCTCGATGGTACCACACGCTGGGTTACAGTTCAGCAAATATCCCCTCCCCTCTCGCTTGGGGCCAGCATATTGCCCAGCTCCACTGGACATGTGCTTGTTTAGGCTTAAGGAACAGAAACAGAGACGACGTGCCATCCTGAGCCAAGCCTTGGAGGCGGTTCCTCATGGCCTGTTGTGCTTCCACCGTTGCCCCTGGTAACCACCAGCTCAAGGATGCTAAAGAGGCTTCCGGAGCAGAACTGAACCCAAGCTGCAGCCTGGAGCCTGGAGCCAGGAGCTGGGAGATGAGTCCAGCCTCACGCAGCAGAGGAGCTGTGCTGCTGACCCACTTACCCATGACTGAGAGAGAACCACTGTGGTTGGTAGCCCCTGGGTTTGAGGGAGGTTGTTACTCAGCATTATTAGAGCAGCTACTGACCGACACAGATGGGTCTAAGCTTGGATGGTTACAAATAGGGAATAGACCTCAAGAAGAACATTAATGGAGCGTAGTGTGATCCAGAAAGAAAGCACAATGTGAAATCCAAAATACACAGCTGCACGCCACCTGGAAACCAGTACTCAAGCTATCTCTTCACTATGTAAAGGGAAATCTGAATTCGAGATCCCACAGAAGATGGAGCAGAATGTTTGTGTGGGGTCTTGCATGGTGTGTATCACCAGGGCATCCACAAACACACTTACTTCTCGACTTTACAGAACTTTGTAAAGGTTTTTATGTCTAATGCTTAAATCATGTTAGATCATTCGTATGAATCGATAACCCGAAGGTCACGAAGAATATTCACCTTACATGTAAACCGACTTACAAACACGGTCCTTCTATTCAAGTCTGTCTCTACTGAAAACTTTCTTCCCAAAATTAGCTCTAATGTGTGGATTAATTTTGTTTGTGGGTGACAGCTAATCTGCTTTCTCCTTGTAATAAAATAATTAAAATATTTTTCCTCTCCCAGTTGTGTTTTTTTCACAGTAATCCTTTCATTAAAAACCATTTAATGTTTTTCTGCTCTATCTGCTATATTTCAAATTTTGTATTTTCTCTGCTCTTCTGTCATGTTTCTCATTAAATTTCTCCTTTTTGTTCTTTTGTTGCGATGGCTTATTTTTTTCCCCTAACACAAGCTTTGAACTTAAAACCTGGGAACCATGTTATTTGGAATAAAAGAATCTGTAGTGTCACACATTCGCCGGCTAATGTTACTTTTTATGTTTTGTTTTAATTTTTCGGAACGATTGTTTATCAACAAGCTCTTTTGTTTCTTCAAGGTTGGTCTGGTCTCCGGACCAGTTCTTCACACAAAATGATAATCCTCTGATAACATAATCATCACCAAGGAAACCGGAGACGATGTCACAAACAGGATTATGACTTCAAGGACCCAGATTTGCATCTTTCACCCACTAAAGCTCCCAGCGTGCACCTCTGTGGGCCCCACTCCACAGCATCATGGTGAGAGGCACTGGAGAGCTGTGTGATGGGTTCCCAAGCTGAGAACAAGGAGCCAGGAAAAATTGTTGTGAAATCTGAACCCAATGATGTTTTATTAGCATTAGACACACACACATAGCCAAGTGGACTGCTTTTCTTTTTTGTTTTTGGTGGGGAAAATTGGCCCTGAGCTAACATCTGTTGCCAATCTTCTTCTTTTGCTTGAGGGAGATTGTCACTGAGCTAACATCTGTGCCAATCTTCCTCTATTTTGTATGAGGGATGCAGCCACAGTGTGGCTTGACAAGTAGTGTGTAGGTCTGCCCCCAGGATACGAACCTGCGAACCCTGGGCCACTGAAGTGGAGCGTGCGAACTTAACCACTATGCCACTGGGCCGACCCCGTGGACTGCTTTTCAATTTTGTTTAGCTGTGTTTGGTTGTGTTGTCCTGTCCCACCCCTTCCCCTAATGAGAAATGGTATTTAGAACACAGGTGAGGGTTTCCCAGGTGACTTGGGGGCAGGAGGAAGATTCCCAGAGCCATTAGGGCCCTCTTCTCACTCTGGGTTAGTTAGCCTATCAGAAGCCAGGGAAGAACTGACAAGCAGACAGATATGTTTCTAGGGTGAGAAGAAGGGCAACATTGCCCAGCCGGGCTCGGGGACCTTGGTGTGGGAATGGAAGCCTGCGTTAAGGGCCCGAACTCTGGCATTTGGTCGACTGGGTCTCAGCCTCTGCTTTTCACCTTTGATACGTTACTGAGCTGAGGAGAGCCTACGTTTAGGCCACAGCAAAAGAACGATTGTACCTTATTCTTTTTTTTTCCCGATAGAACTACTTAGCATTGTCAGGAGGTCGGCAAAGGGAGCCCCAGGGCAGGGGAGGCGGTATGGGCTGACACCGATGGGCATACACGCTCCCAGAGGCCACAGATACCCTCCGTGTTCTCAGGGCCGCCATCTGAGTCTTCCAGGCATCACCAGTGGGTTAAGCAGCGTGATGCCCATTTCACAGGGGTGGACACTGAGGCTTAAGAAGTTTCCACGAAGCTCCAGATTGCTCAGCTGGAAGCAGCGGGGTAACGGCACAGACACACACCTCCCAACCCAAGCACTGTGCCCTGGCCAGAGCGTCAGCTGACCCCGAAGGACAGCGCCGCTGGGTGGGGCCAGGACTGACCAACCATCCTGGAAGGCTCGTGAGCTGAGAGAAAGAGGGAACAGGGGAGATCACTTCCTTCTATCCATCCCCCTGGTTGCACTTAAACTCTCTTATGCCCCCCTTGTCCTCTTTTTCTTCTCCTTGGAACCACAGCCACACGGACCGGGGGGCTGGCAGCAGTGGGAGGCTGTGTCACCGCCGCTCACAGCAACAGCTGGGGACGAATTCCCTCGGCTCCACGCGGAAGTCAAGGACTATAATTGGGTGTGCTTCAAAACAGTAATCCCCACAGCTTTCAAACAGCACAATAAAAATAAATTAATCACCCCGTCAGCATCTCATTGTACGTTTATAATTTTTTATTTTACTGTTTAATATCATAAAAGTGTGGCACGCAGAGGAAACTGTTGATTTCATCACAGAAATTGCTCTCTTTTAAGCAAAAGTAAATACTAGTTAGGGCATCCCCACAGGAGACAGAGATGAAGGCAGCAGGTCCCAAGCTGGCCAAACCGGGCTGTGATTCTCTCCAAGGAGTCGACACGTCACAATAAAGCCTGACCATTGCCTGAAGTGACCAGTGGGACTGATTTATGGACAAAAGTAAACACAATGTCCCAAAAAATGACCCGAATGTTAGTGGCTCCCTGGGAGGGGAGGAGAGGAAAGAGGGCGGAGGGAGGGAGGCCCAGGGGTCCAGACCAGCCCTGAGAAGACCCTGCCCCTCTCCTCAGGGTCCTGCTCATTTCAGGTGGGATCTCGAACCACCTCAGCCTCTGTGCTCTAATCAGCGTCAGTTCCTGGGAGGGATGGGCAGCAGAAAACCCATCGTTCAGACTCTGCAATGAAAGAAAGAGAAGCAATTAACACCTTGGCAGTGGCAGAATTAATCGTACATGACCACTTTTATTTAACTTCTCCCCCAAATGCTAGACTGAAAGACATTTATTAGTTCACGCAAAATGCATCTCTGAACAGCAAACATTCGATTATTTTGATGCTTACTGCTGAGAAAACTGCAAAAGAAAATGCACATTCGACAGACTCGTTCTGAAAGGTCTTATAGAAACGAGGCTTTTCTGCCATTTCTAAGGCATGTCCTATATTGTTTTTGGTTTTTAATCATTGCACCCTACTGGATCCCATAGGAGATTCGTGTTCCCATCTCTCCACAGTCTCCCAGTAGGCAGCCTTCTGGTCCAGGTGGTCATTTTACAGCCAGTGTCACAACGTCTTGCCTCCACTGTTACCAAATTAGATACCATAATGCCTTAGGTCAGGAGAAGGAGAAATGGCATGAAATTTGTAGAATGTCTTCCAACTGGCAGTCCTCTCTCCCATGCGTGCCACGGTAAAGTGGGTGACTTAATAGCCCAATTAGTGCTCTCCTTGCTGCCCCATCCCATCCTCTGTCCATTATTTTGTGTCTCCTCCCACTGACTCTGGGCTCAGCCAGGTGACGCACTTTGGCCAGTGGGATGTTAGCAAATGCAAATGCGGCTCAAGCTGGGACTTGAAAAGGCACTCCGGCAGTTCCCCTCACTCTCGACCCCTGCCACCACCTTGAGAACGTAGTCAAGGTGGACTGCCAGAAAAAAATATGTGAGAGACACCTGGAGGAGAATGGAGACTGGTCCCCAGAAGCCGTCTGGACCAGCAGCTCCCAGCTACCCTGCAGCTGACTGCAGAAAGAAGGAGCGAACTCCGCCGAGTCAGCTGAGCCTGGCTCAGATGAGCAGAACAGCCCAACCCACCCATGCACTTACGGGAAAGCAATGCAGAGCAGCGCCCTCGAGCCTCTAGGCATTGGGATGGTTTGTTCACAGTGTTGAGGCAGCAGGTAGCTGATTTACCAGGCATTAAGCATATTGTGTGTCAGCCATGGTGCCTGGTCCTTACAGGCTCAGCTCTGGTCTGCCCAGTGATGCCAAGATGCAGTTGCCATTACTCCTGTTTTCATAGATCAGGGTATGTTCCTTTTGCAGTAGAGTCAGCAAGCGGGAGGAGCTGGTTTGAACCCAGAGCAGTCTGTTACTGAAGTCGCTCCTCTTCCCCCACCATCTCCCTCCACACTGCCAGGTGCTCCCTCTGAGCAGAACAGGTCATCGGCCTCCATCCATCTGACTCCACAGGCTCCGAATTGTCAGCACATCACGTCATGTCTTGGCAGATGCTAGAAGAACGAAACACACTCTGAGTGTCTAAAAGTAAACACACGCGCTAGGCATTCTATTTGCAGCCAGCTGACCACGGGTGTTCTATCACCCCGGCTCATCCCCCCATTACAGTGTGTAATGCGGTCACTCCAAACAACCCCACGCATCGGAGGCCGAATCCGCTGCAACATCCTCAGGATAACAGGATTCCCGACTACAGCGGAGCGGCTGTCGCTCACCACTGCAACTCTCCCAGCTGCAATCACTCACCTTGTGGCGTAAATGGAACGTACCTGTGACGGGTCAAATTCATCCAGCTCCTCTTGTTCCAAATAGCCTGGAAGGCAGGGGCCGGCCACTTGTAGCTGAATAGGAAAGTGGATAATTCTGCCATGTTCTCAGATGTGCTGCTGTCCTGGAAGCCAGGCCAGGGCAGACAGCTTGTCGGTTTTCTTCGTCGCCATATAGAGTGTAGCAATAAATATGATGAGTAAATATTTGTTGATGAATGAATAACAAAGTGTACACACAGGGTGATTTTCAAGCACAGCCTTCTTTGGGTATATCAGTGCTTCTTGATTTTGCCTGCATGTTAGAATCATCTGGAGTGTTCTCAAAAATACAAATGATCGAGGGCCAGCACGGTGGTACAGCGGTTCAGTTCGCACTTTCCGCTTCAGCGGCCCGGGGTTCATCAGTTCAGATCCCGGGTGTGGACCGATGCACCACTTGGCAAGCCATGCTGTGGTAGCAGTCCCACTTATAAAGCAGAGGAAGATGGGCACGGACGTTAGCTGAGGGTCAGTCCTCCTCAGAAACAAAAAACATACAAATGGTCGGGCTGCAGCCTGAACCCATTAAACAGAGACTCCGGTGTACCCTCCAGCAGGGTTTGTTTTAATGCTCTGGGTGAACGGAATGTGCAGCCAGAGTTGACACCCACCCCCTCACCACAATTGCAGTTTAAACGCTGAGTTCTAACCAACTCCTGTCTGATCTTGTGATGTGATGTCATTTCCCCAGGGAGGTCTTGTACGTGTCCCCGGAAGAGAGCCCAGCGGAACTTCCTGTGAGTGGGAGTGAAAACCTCACCCTCTCTCCACACCTGCGACCAGAGGCAGTCTCGCTTCCCTGCAGCAGTTCTCACGTGTAATGACTTTCTGGGTGACGTGTGAGCTGGAACCTCTTAGAGGCGGCTCGAGGAAGGGGCTTCCTGACTCACCTCCCAGCTGGGAAACATTCCTCCCAAGGCGTCATCCATTGACTTAGCTTCTCATCAGCCCCAAAGAGCCCGCTCCAGGTGCTGGACTGTGGACGCCCAAACAGCAGGGCCACCCAGCCCCATCCTGCTGTTCCAGGGGCCTTGCAGACCTGCCAGTCCGAGAGCAGAGTTGCAGCCAGCAGGACTTACCTGCTTCCAACAGCACGTTGGTTATGAATATTGTCCCTTTCAACCTAGTTAAGGAAGCATCCAGGTCTCACCAGCTTTCATCTGCCTGATAAGCACCAGCAAGCAGGTTGAGAGATCAAGCCAAACCCTGTTCTGAAGTATGAACTTCATGTAAATCAGGAAACAGGAATCGGTGGGTTTCTCTGATGCAGACTCATAATGTGAAATCAGCTGACTCTCGAGCTGAGCTTCGGGGACGTTTGTATCAGATCTAGGGCCATCTAGGCAGAGGTAGAGGCCTGGGTGTGTCCCTAACCAAGAAGCCACAGACATCTGTGGATGCTGGATAGCCGGCCCCACCTAGGCCCAGGTTACAGGCTGCAGGTGGGAGCCTGTCTCCCACACCATGTGAACATATCAACATGCAACCATCTTAAACGACTACACAGCAATTTCCCATGTTTCCCATGTTACTGGAAACATCTCCCTTAGGGTATAATGGAAAGATAGTTGGGAACCAAGAGACCTGGCCTAAGGGCCCACCTTCACCACCCACAGCCAGACGACCATTCGACTACTGAAAACCTGAGTCACGTTAGCCAGCTGACCCAGTTTCCTCATCCAGGAAAAGAGGGCATTGCATTGCAAAATGAAAATAGCCCACAATTTTGAGTATTCACCATGTTCTGAGCAAATACTAAAAGCTAAGTGCTTAATTATTTAAACAACATTTAACAATTATAAGTGATTATCAACGCGTGAGAAGCCCGGAAGGTAGAGACCAGCCTTCCCCATTTGTCAGATTAGGGCTCTGAGGTCAGAGAGACGAGCTCCGTGAGGCAAAGCGGAGACTCCAGGATGAAAGGAGGGGCCGGGTGCTCACGGCTGTGTTGCTGACTCCCTTACTCGGCCTCCCTTCCACAAGCAGACTCCTTCCAGCGGTGACTCCACTGTTGACAACCTGTCACTTTACATCCTGCTCGCTATAGACAGCTCCTCTTCAGTGGCATTTGTATAAAGTAGCATCTGAGCTGCCTTCCAGCCCACAAAGACTTGCTTGTCATCAGACATACATGTAGGGACGGCCACTGCTTTATTATATCCAGAGTCTTCCTTGTTTTCCTGTCTGTGTTTTAATTTCCTCTTGGCCACTGGATGTGGTCAGCTGGCACTTAGCATCCATTCGCATCACCTTCTTGAGTGCCTCCTGTCCTGCCCAGGTTCACAAGCTGAAATCTGCATGTTCTAGAATCCCTCGTGCAGTGAGCCAATGCTAAGGGGGCCCCAGCGATCCCTCGAGGATGGCCCCAGCCAGCGGCCTGCAAGAGCGAGGCCTCAGTCCAACGATCCTCAAGGAATAACCTCCACCAACAATTAAGTGAGTTTGGGAACAGGCTCTTTCCGGTTGAGACCCCAGTCCTGGCCAACACCTTGATCGTAGCCTTGTAAGAAACTGAAGCAGAGAACCAAGCCAAGCCCACTGGACTCCCGACCCACAGAAGCTGTGGAACAATTAATGTGTCCCTCTAGTTTGTGGGAGCTTGTTAAACAGCAAGAGCTAACTAATACACGTCCATCCAGAGTTGCAGATGAGATTTAGTTCTGCTCATCAGATGCTCTCATCAAGATGTGGAAGACAGAGGGAGGCTATCTTCTGGTTCCTTTGTCTGACTTCTGCAAGTGTCTGTGTCAGGTCACCAGCTTGCCATTGCAGCAACGGTGGTGGCCAGGATGCAGCCTGAGCATCTGCACGGTTAGGACAGTGGCAGAAGATTCCTGAGCCCAGTTGCCCAACCGAGGGGTCACAGTTTCCACGTGTTGCTGGGATCAATATTTCTGTGGCGGTCTCCTGACGTCCCACCTTCTTGAGGGTGGGACGGGTGGTGGCTGGCTATGGGGTCAGCTCTGAAGAACGCACTGTCTCTGCAAGCTGGCAGGTCTTTGAATCTCTAGCGTCCACTCCTCCTAGCCACCCAGAGATTCCACGAGCACCTAATTCCCAACATTAAGTCACTTTCTACTTTCACCTCCTCAAGCAGTTTCTGTTTCCTGCACTGAGCCCCAACAGATCCACCTGGAGTCTGGATTGTTTCCTGGAAAGCGGAGAAAGCCCTTCAATTTTCTCGCCATGTACCTGAGTGCTTTTTCTCCGTGTTAATTCAAGATACTTTGAGTCTTGGCCAAACATGAATTAGACAACATAATCCTTCCTCAAGTACACATGGGACGTTGTGGTTTACCAAGCTATGCTACAGAAACCACCCCCTTTGCACCTCACAACACTCTGAAGTGGGTGTACTCCCCCCACCCATTTTGTAGACAAGGAAACCATGATTCTGAGACAGCCAACATGCTGGCTCCAGTTCGCAGTGACAGGGCCAGAACTCCATCCAGATCCACCACCGGCTTTCCTCTTTTCCTCCATACAATGGCATTTCCTATGATTTGTTGTTCTCATGACTCCCAAATTATGCCACACTTTAATCTCCCAGTTTCTACAAACACGAATCAACCACAAGGTAAAAATGGCCATTGGCCATGATTCTCTCAAATCCATTCCCAGGATGCTTGCTTACTCGTGCAATGACTAAAATGCTGCTACATGAGATCCAGCTCATGCATTTGTTAACTTCCAAGAACACGAGTGCCTACTATTGGCAAGATCAGGGCACTGTCCGATGACACTGACCGGCGAGGTGAAGATGAAGGGGGTTGAAAGGTACCCAGGCTCCCTCGGTCCCTTCTTCCTCAAACAGAAATGCTGTCCTTTAGCTCAGCCCTATGCCCAAGGGCTGTGCTCAGCCGCGGGAAGGGCCCTCCCTCAGTCATCCTCCCAGTTGGGTGTTTTTCTCTACTTTGCACAGAGGCACTCTACCCGCCAGTGAGTCCTGTACAAGCTGGGGACACAGGTGTGAACAGGATCTTCTGGAGGTCCTAGGGGTGTGCGGCCAGCAGCAAGACTTCCCAAGGTCATGGAGTCACTTTCAAGTACTTTAAACACTCTCCGTCTGGTGGACAGTTTATTCTGAGACTGCGTGTTGTAGAGACCAGGGTGAGGAACAGTGAGTGGAAGTGTCTGAGAGAGAGACGGGGGATGCCCGCTTACTCAAGCGCTCTGCAAAGTTCTTTCTCTAAATCAATAGCGCCCATGTCTCTGAAGGTGGTGGGACAGAGCCTGGATGACCACGGGACAATTCGGTAGAGAACGGTGTGGCCTCTGTAAGAGGCAGGCTCTTAGCAGGCAACGTTGTGGGAACTCCTGTAAACCCCACGTCTTCGACCCCAAGATCACCTTTCAGTGCAGTTCAAGTGACCGCTGGGCAGAGAATCTTTCTAAGATAATTTTCCTCATCTCTGGTCTCATTTCCTTGTTCAAATGTGCAATGAAGATACTGAACTGGACGGCCTCACCTTGTGGCAGGAGACAGGTGGGCCAGGAAACATCTTTTTCTTATAACCAAGCAAATGCTCAATAGCTAAAAGGGGAAAGAGATTCATTTTTAAATTAAATGGTAATAAATCACGTTAGAACATATTGTGAACATTTTGGAGGCTAGTGGAAGATAATTGGGTTTCTAAACACCTTACCTTCTGACTCAGACTTGGGAGAAGCGACACAAAATGGACCTGAAATAAAAATTTCCAATTGTGTCCCAGAGCCCAAACCCATGGCCAGCAAAGAAGCCTAATTACCTGCTGGAGCTAATTGCTCCCATTCGAACCAGCTGCTAGAGTTCTGCACAAAAGGCCAGGAAATGAGATGCATCTCAGAGTTGCAGGCCAGAGCCAGGAGCCCAGGAAAGCAAGATGTGCTCGCAGAAGCAGTGCACAAGTGAGAAAGCTTTTTAAGTGACTTCTCTTTGAGCTGCTCCGTACCGCGCCAGCTGGAGCCAGAGGGCTGCTTCCTCTGAAGGTGCCCGGAAGGACTCAGAAACCTCATTGAAAGTGGCAGGAAGGAAACAGGCTCTGGATAACACGATGCGCACGCAGACTTTGATCTCAATCAAGGCGCTCTGCAAGGAGAGCCCTGGTGTCAATGCTCCCGAGAAGCTGACATGAGGCAAGTAACCTCTGCTCCAGAATGGGAGCCCCTCCCCACTCCCCTCCTGCTCGTGAGTCCTGCAGAGAGCTGATGTCCAAAAGGCCACATCTGCACGTTAGCAGCATGCAGGGGTGACAGTCTGCATCCCCAGGGGACACTCGAATTGGGACAGCTCATCTTAGAGACGTGGGCAGCTTGCCCTGCTTGGTTCGGGTCCGCAGCAAATCTCTGGGCCTGGGCCTCCGTCGCCCTTGGCCAGCCAGCCATGGTCAGGGTGCAGTTAGACTCCCTGGGCCCCAGTCAATCACCTTTGCCCTTATAGCCCATTTATGAATATATCTGTAAATGTATATGTAAATTATTTCACAACTGCATTTTGTATGACTGTAAAATATTTTGATGACTGTGTTTCATGTATACGATATAGATTGTGATTATATATGTACAATTTTTAACGACTGTATTGGTATAAAGACCAATATGTTTCTCCTGATTTTAAAGAAAATCAAAGGATTTCCGAGGGTCCCTGGGTGCTGTCCTGCTGTGGCTAAGGGAGAAGCCAGCCTGACTGCTGGGCGCCTTCCCCGCCTCCCAGTTCCGCCACGTGGCCATGTGGGAGTGTAGTCTCCATTTGAAGCACCTGTGGTCCTTTGGAAGCATAACACCTTTGCTCAAGCGTGTTATTACTCTGCTCAAAACCTGCCGCAGCTCCCAGTATGCTCAGAATTGAATCAGTCTTCCCCGTCCTGGGAGGCCCTGGTCTGGTCTCAGTGATGTTCTGGCTCTATTCCCCAACTCTCTCTCCATAAAGCTCATTCTGATCTGGCCACACTCACCTCCTTGCTGCTTCCCAAGCACACCCCCCACCCCTGTTCTCTCACCCCAGGGCCTTTGCACATGTGACTCCCTCCACCTCGCTGTAGTCATGTGTCCACTCAGACATTTCCTTCTCAAAGGAGCTTCTCCTGAACAACTGATCCAAGAGCTCCCGAGTCACCATCACCCTGGGGCCTTAACCTGCTGTTTCTTCAAGGCACTTTGGCCACTTTGTTCAGTGTCTATTTCCCCCAACTTGAATGTCGGTCAAGACTTAATCTTGTATCCCAAGTGCCTGGCATGTCAATAGAGTCCTGGAAATCACTCGCTGACTCCATTTTTAAGTACATGAATGCACCACTAGTGGTAAGGAAGATGGTAAATGGAGAAATGTTTTGATAGTAGGAATCAATTCTACTGTGTACCAGAAAAGCCACACATAGCTCTTTGACAAGTCACTGACAAGCCTCCAGTTCCTCTTCTGAGGCCTGCTGCTGACCCTACAAGTAATGATTTTACGGGGAAAAAAATAATGGAATTGACAAACTCAGACAGTCTCCGCCTGCCTGCAGTGGGCCCGTGAGAATGGGTGTCACGTGAGACACGGAGCTAAGCGAGGAGCGCCCGCAGGGCTCCTCAAGAGGTCCGTCTGGGCCCCAAACGCAGCCCACGGTGGCCTGTTGGGTCTCACTGTGCTAGTATAAACTGAGGGTGTTCACTTGGGATTCTCTGTTTCTGCACCTCATTTTTGCCCCAAGGAAGGGCCCACACCTTCATCCTTTGCAGCAACTCTCTGGGTCTGGTAGCCTTTAAAAAGGCACCCAAACCACTCGGACATTTGAGAAACGAACTTCATCAGGCAGGAAGCTGAAATCAGTGTGGGGAACAGCTGAAGAGCGATTGGCCCAAGCTATTTGAGGTAGAAAGTAGCAGGACAACAGAACCAGCCTTTGACCCATTTAGGTCTCAAGAAAGTTCTGCCGTGGTGTTCTTTCAAAAGCAACAAAACTAGTCCTAGCCTAGAGAAGGGGATCTCTGACTCTGGCAAGGGCCTAAACCAAATTATTGTATTTGTACACAAATGACACTGGTCCTCCTTATTTTTTTTTAAATTGAGGAATAACTGACAAGGATACAGTGCCTAGATCTTAAGAGATGAATGAACTGCTAATTCCTTACCCCTGGAACCGCCACCCAGATATAGATGGAGCATTGCCAACGCCCTGCAGGCTGCCCCGAGCTCCTTCTCAGTCTACACCCCGAGGCGGCCACTGCTCCGACTTCCATCCCACAGGCCAGCGTTGCCCGTTCTTGAGCTTCCGAGGCACAGAATCACACAGGACATGCTCTTCAGTGTGTGTCTGCTAAACACGTCCACGTGGTTGCACACCTAGAGATTCTTTCTCTTTCATTCCGTGTAGTTGGCTTCATTTATGCCATATTTATATGTTTGAGTTTCTGGAAGTTAATCGATGTGTTTTAAAGTAGCGTTGGCTGCGTCATGTGGATCTGGGGAAAACCACGAAGGCTGTAGACAAGTAATTCAAGTCAGAGGGGAAAATTGCTCCAGAAGAAGGTACCCAGTGGCCAAGAATCAAACCCGCACAGTCTCTAAATCAGAGCAGAATTTCACGCTGGAAAGAGTTATGACTGTGCGAAACGATAGAAAGCAGCCCATAAGCCTCCCAAAACTGACGCCAGTCTGAACAGGAGATGGATCACACCTCCTGGGACCTTCAGGGTACAGAGAAGGTCCAGTCCAACCAGGGTTGAGAGGAGGACAAGTTGGTGTTGATGGGACCTTATCGATTTACGTTCCAGACACCATTAAGGGAGATTCAGGGGGGTCAAGCCTGGGGGTTTGGCTCCGCCATGTTCGAATGCCTGGTAGAGTCCCACGCTGGGACTTCTCCGTCGCTTCTGGTGGCCAAGACTGAAATGCACGCAACTTTCCAGAGAAGGAGATAAACATCCACCCTTCCATGCCATCATTTTTCAGCAAAAAGTCAGACCCATGAAGTGCTCCTCTGCAGTGTGCGAGAACACACCTGTACACCTATTTGTTTTTAATTCGTGGCCTCCCCCCATCCTGAGCACCATGCCTGCTCCTCGCCAGCCTGAGCGGCTGACATCACGTAGCATTTGCAGAGCTGGCGCAACAGTGGCAGCCTCTGGCTGGAATGTCCCCACGTCAGTCACTCCCTAATTCTCACCATTCAAGGCTGCTTTGTTGCTTGGTAACAATTTTCACGGCTGCATTAAAGGGAGAGTTCTGAAAAGAGAATTGCTTAAAACCTGACAGCAATCACAGGGAAGGCAGACTACTTCGTTCATTTCAGAAACCAAGACAGAAATGGCTCTTCCCATTCAGTTAGCATTTTATTATTATTTAAACAGGCTTCCCATTCTACTTGAAGCCAGCTTTGTGTCAACACGAATTCCACACCCCTCCCTTCCGAGTCTCTTCAGTCACTAAAGAGAGAAGATTCTTTCTAACAGGCTTTTGACTTCCTCTTGGCTTTGGGGTTTGTGGTGAACAGGGAAGGCGGTAATTCCACGCTCGGGTCACAGCCCCAGGAGAAAGAGTGGGCTCAAGCCCTGCTTCCTCCAAAAAGCAGCTCCCACAGCCATAGCTCCTTTTCCATCGCAGTTAAACACAAGCGAACGCTAACCTGCTGATTGACTGAGTCCTGCCTGAGTGAAGGTCCCGGGCTGAACCGTGACGATTCCTTAAAGACGCCAACAGTAGGTGGGCTATTTGCTTCACCAGTGAAGTCCCCAGGCCCATAAAGAATTCCCAATACAACCTCCCCTAGTTCATGACCGGCTAGTTCTTACACATAGATGGAAGGCATAACTTTTGTTGATTTCAACCTGTAAAACAGGATGTTTTGACAATGTAATCAAGCTTGCAGAGCGACCTGGGCATGCCCAGTTTGATATTAAAAAATTCCCCACCCCATTCCCATTTTTTTCCCCTCCATTAAACCGAGCTCTATCAGGCTCTCACAGAACTACTGACAGATAAAAATGGCAAGTAATAGGATATATTGGAATATATGAGGAAGCCATTTGGTATAAACCTAATTTGGCCTGACCTTGTCTTTCCAAAAGGGCCTGACCGAGGCTGTTGAGCATGCATTGTATATCCGCTTTAGAGATTCCCTATGGCAAGAGCAAAAGGCCCTTGAGATAAAGGTGCAACTTCTCTCCCCCTCCCAAGGTTGGCATCTCCTTAAAGATTAAACATCTTTCTTTAGGCTGGGAACCGATTGCAGCACTCATCTGTGACCCCCCAGCCCGAGGCAACACACCTGCCACCCCGCAGCGTTCACTGAGACAGCAGACCTATCTGCCGTTTCCGTCAATCGCTGTGCTGACAGAGCAGCCTTGTGACTATTGTAAAAGGGACATTTCAATCATATGTGAAACATATTCTTTGAGGGTATATAACCACCCTGTGTACCCCCACTTCTTTGGAGTGCTCTGTTCCTTTGTGGAAAGACTCTCCCGGGTTATAATCCTAAGATTTAAGCTCAGAATAAACTCACCCAAATTTTCATTTATAGATTGGTTATGGATTATTTTCGTTGACAGTTCTTGGCGTAGTCGGCAGGATTTCAGAGAAACCCACCAGAGGCCACCTGGAATCTACACTGAACCGGCATTCGGTACCAATAAGGGCCCATTGAGCCCCCCAGACACTGCATTCTTCAGGTGACCTTGTTGAGTTCTCCTGAAACTCGGACCCCCTTATTTTAAGTTGATGGTCCAAGAGTTTATATGAGCTGAGTAAGGTCTTACGACTAGAGGTTTTGAGGGGTACCGGTACATTTTCTAGGTGGAGAAAAACCTAGAGAGAATTCCTAAGCCTCAGGAGCTTAGAGGAGCTTGGAGTGAGCTGGGTTGGTTGTCCTTTTAATTTGGCTTTGAATTGGAAAGAATTGTATTTATAAAGTCTGAACAACCTGCTTGATAGAGAAATGAGAGACTGACCATGTTCAGCTCCAAAGAAAAGGGACACTTGCTCCTCCAGGCCTTTACCAAAAGGCACCCTTAGGTGACTAAGGACCTCATCGGGAGTGTCAGAGGATCAATCCTCGCAACATGCAGCGGTCCCATAGGGAACTCCACTCTCATTCACGGTAATTAATTACAGGCTCCTCCGGGGATGCACACATAAGGGCTGGTCACCCCCGTGCTCTGAGCTCCCACAGCAGTATTAGGCGGCCAGAGGGAAAAACCGAGGCACATAAGAGAGTGTTTACGACCTTTCTATAGGGAGTAACACTCATAAGCAGCACACTTTTGACCCACTACACTGTCCTTAGAAGTTGTTCAGACTTTATTTTTAAAAAAAAAAACAGACAAGCAAAAAGAAAATGGGAAAACTGTGCTTTTAAAGCCGGCCAGCTCCCGGATGGACGACCTCCCAATGGAACTCCAGCTGGTTTCCTGTAAGGAAACAATGCTTGCAAGTATCTAACAAAATGGGAAGGATTAACTAAGAATGACTTAAGTGGCCAAAGTGGGGAACACTCGATATCTCAAAGCTACTGTATTTGCGCGCACAAGTAGAAAGAGCCAGCTCTAAAACTAAAGCGAAAGAATGGGAAGCTTATTATGATTGGCATTTAGAGGCTTCAAAACATAGTAATGATAAAGTGAATTCTTTACAGGAGACTAACCGTAAATTGGCAGAGACTGTATCTGAATTAAAAAAAGGATAAGAAGTCAGAAACCGTCCCAGCCCGCTTATCCCTTCCATTTCCTCTGCAGCTGCCTTTGGAATCTCAGAGCTCATCTCCTTCTTCTTTTCTAAAGAGCTCTATTCCATTGACTTAAAGTAAGCGCTTACAAAACGTTTTTCTGAATAGAACTAACCCAAATGTCTTCATCTCTCTTAAAGTTACAATGGCCATTTTTGTCTCCTTTTGAGCTTTGCAACCGGGAAACAAAGAAATCTTTAAAGAGTCAAAGGCTCCACCCCTGGGAGCCTCAACTTTGGGTTTCTGGGCCTGATCACCCTGGCGACCCCAAGTGGGGTGCCCCCTCTTGGTGGTTGACTCAGTGAGTATTTTAGTCACCTACCGAGTTGGCTATGAGGGTAGGAGACCTGTGATTTATTCTGTGAACTGTCGTGCTAGGGTAGTGTGCCCCAGCACGGGAACTGTTGTGTGACTCTTATCTTGATAACCCTCTGGAAGAGACCATGAGGGTCAGGTCTGATCTCTTCTTTTACTTTCTTTGTCTGTTTTGTTCATCATCTCCTCTGTTGTCATCAAGTCGAGGTTAAGTTCAGGCTGGACCTGACCAGAACCTGGACCTTCTGTAAAATCGAAAACTTGAGGGGTTTCTCGGTGCCTTTATGATGCAGTTGGACAGGTAGATCAACCTAGAACGTCATTCAAGTTACAATCCAGTCTCTGGGAAATCAAGAGAAACTGTCCTTAGAAAATCCTTGCAAGACTAGAAATACAGCTCTAGAGGCAGTTCAGATTCCACCCAGTTCCTTTATCTAGGAAAGGATTATCATCTCCCCTCTCCAGGAACTACTACCTAGCCCATCACTAATTCCTAAGACTGAAGGAAAAAAAAAGGGAGGGGGGAGGAAAAAAACAGCTTCCAAATTCTTTTTGATCGCAATCTTGAGTTCTGCTAAGTTAAGTGATAAAAATCTGAGTAACCGGGTAATTTTTGGATTGGATAGAACAAACATTGCTAAACATCTAAGTTTATCTACTTTTGGTTTTTATTGCAGAGATGCTGAAAGCGTTTGGGTCTTTTACTGTAAAGTGTGGTGTGTTTCTAGAAATTATGAAGTATTTAGAATGCTGATATAAAAGACAATTTGTAATTGCTTACCTCTTAGTGTTTACTAGGGTCTGTTAATGGTTAAAAGTTCTAATTAACATATATAATTTAAGCTACTGGAAATTAATAAGGAAAACAGCTCTGTATTCAAGGAAAGTTAAAATGTATGTTTTCAGTAAAGAGGGTATAAAGAATGGAAATATTTTGTTTGGTGGGTTAAGAAAGATAAATTTGTCCTAATGTACTAGAAAGGAAAAAAAGAAAGACTTTGGGACAAATTCTGAAGGCAAAAAGAAAGTTGTAGAAGGTTTGTGAAGGAGAAATTCTGAAAGGAGTTTTATGCCTGGTCAAGTAGACTAAGATTAAAGTAAATCCAATTAAGTGAATGAGTTTTAATGTTATAAAACAAGCTGGTGCAGAAATTAAAATTTGGTTTTCTCTCTCAAAAGGATGATTATCTTGAACTTTTCGGCCTGCTCTAAGTCTACCTGAAAGACAGAAAATCTGTTTTGTTAAAACTATTTTCCCATCTTCAGAAAGAGGTCTCTGAAGATTTTGACCATTTCAGCTATTTACCCTTGACTATTTGTTGTCATTTTGAGTATATACCTGAGCATTGTTTCACAGTGAGTGTTGTTTCCTATTTGAACAAGTGTTTAAAAACTTTCGATATTTTTTGACAAGCTTCTCCCTCAAAAATATTCAAATCCTGAATAAAGGCTTTCTTTTGACCTGGATGAAGGAAGAGAATTTCTCTGAGGATTTTCAGAGGGCCCCTGGGACTTCACGGAGAAATTTGCTCTCTCTTCCTATAAGGTGGAAGATTCTAAACTAATTAGGGTTATTTGGTCTGTTAAATTACATTGGAAGCATTGTCAGATAAGTGATGATAATCTTTCTTAGTTGGTATTATGTGGGTAAATGTTACTGATATAAGTGTTTTGAAAATTACATAACATTCCTAAAATTCTGATCTGTCCTGGTTATCAGTCATAATTCTAGTTATTAGTTTAAGGTGCTGTATATCACAGGAATAATAAGTTTCTTTGTCAATTGCCATTTTTAAGTCTTTTGTTGTTTACAGTCAGTTGTTTTACTCTGCTTTTTGCTTTTGCAAATATGTCTCATCTTCAGAGGAATTCATGGAAAGGACTCTGACGCTTACTCTGGAATACAGGTTTCTGACAAACTTTCAGATCATAGAACTGAACTGGGTAAGAAATTACAGAAATCTAATGGAAAAACTGATGACCTCATAAAACTGCTAACAGAAGATTAAGATCAAGAACCTGTTATACAGGACTGAATAAATTGAGGATGATTATAATTTTTTTTTACAACTTTTGTTTGAAATATTGTTTTTGATGTTTTGCTTTGTTTTCTCAGATTCAAGAAAATCTTTTTCTCTTTTCTCTTGTGCTAACTATGACTTAGCAATTTGGTGAAGTTATACCTTTGTGAGCAAAACTGAAACATTTATCTTTTTCTCCCTACCTGATCCCTCCAGAATTTTGAAACTCTTTGTGAGTGAGTATGGTTATTTCGTGGCAATATAGCTATTTGCGTAAGTTCAATAAGAATCTGTTCTGCTTATAACAGGACACATTTGTTATCTTACCAAAGCTTTGACTGGAATGTCATGTTTGAGAGACACACACAGACTCAGATATGACAATACTGCCTTTGAGGAATAAGGTTGACTTTCTGGAAATAAAGCCACTTGGAAATATGGGCCTGGTACCTTGCTTTACAGAGAGAGATTCCAGCAATCTTACCCGGTAAGTAAGGAAGCTTGCTTATCTGGCAGGTGCAATGAACCTCGAAATATTCTGGGGAATCTCAAGAAAGGAGAGAAATTCACCCAAATCTAAGGTATTGCAGGCAAGGCCTGATGGCACAAATCCTTGGCTTGGCTTTTCTGGCCTCGAGAAGTCTTTAAAGTTCAATCTGAGATTCCTCATAAAAAATTCCAGCAAAAGCAGACTTAAGAGACTATATGGTCAATTGCTATTCTTGCTGCACTTATGTAAATAATTGGGCCAAGTTTCTTGAAACTAAACTTATATTGCAAATCAATTAGTCTTAATTTGACTATCCTTGGTAAAAATGAGGGTGATTTTAGAGAGAAGAATTATGTTTCAGTGAAAAAACTATAACGCACATTTGTAGATATTAGACCCTAGTTCTGTTAATTGTCTTTGAGGCTTTTTCTACCTGTGAGCTGGACTGGATCTTGAATTCTTGCTACTGAAATATCTGGCTACAAACCTCCAAACTAATGTTTTCAATTTTTCCCTCATTTTCATTTGGAATCATTGAGAATTGAACATGCTCTTTTTCCTGAAACCTTGCAAACTGAAGCTGAACAACTTGATAGAAACTTAAGAGAGATTCCTGTCTGTTGCTGTGTAAGCTGTAAGCCACTCAGAAAGATACCTGAATGCCCGATGACATCATCAGAGACCTTTCATGCTGCAAAAAGATGCTTTGACTCTGACATCTAGAAGTCTTCTTGACTGCCTGCTGCCTGGACGCAGGAACTAATTTATAATTTGCTCCAACCATTAACCTTGTTACCTTGCTTCCAACATCACAAGGGAGAGAAGACCACGACTGCATTCTATTGTTTAATTTGGTTTACAAATGAGTCTTACTTAAATGATAAGTGAGGATGTTACACTGTCTAGCCTCAAGAATGCCTGCTACTTTCTGTGAACTCTGCTAACCCGGTAAAAGATTTCCTTCTACAGGCTCAAGAAATTGCCACGGCACAAGAGAAACAGATATGGCAGTCAAAAGGGGGAATTTTTGACACCCCCTCGCAGATGTGGTTCGGGTCCAATAAGAAACCCACTCCATGGGTCACAAGGCCACTTTCCCCTTCCTAAGGGACCCTTTGAGGTATGACAATTGGACTTTGTCCAAATGCCACCATCTCAAGGATAAATATGTCTTGTAATGATCTGCATGTTCTCACATTGTTTTGAGGCTTTTCCTTGCAGAAGAGCGATGGCTTTAGGTAAATTATTATTGAAAAGAATAAATTCCTGTTTGAGGAATTCCTCCCGAGTTACACAGTGACTGGGGAACTCAAATCTGTTTGTATTGTTTGGCCAATATTTCAGCATTTCCACTGCGCTTACCATCCTCGATCCTCAGGACTGGTAAAACTAACGGCACAACTAGAACTTAATTGGCAAGCTTTCAGAAGCGTTTACTCTCTCACAGCCAAAAGCTCTTGTGCTAGTGCTCCTTAATCTTAGATCTAAAATTTTTGTAAACATTGGCTGTCTCATTTTGAAATAATAATAAAACAGCCTATGCAATTGGATGAAGAAATATATGAACCAGCTTTCCTTAAGGGATATATTACATTGTTGTCATGGTCTTATTGAGGTACTTAAAGTAAAATGAAAGGTTGGTAGCTGATTCTTTCACAGAGCTCCCAGAACTTAACGATCTTGGACTGTAACCTGAAGAATTTATTTATTGAAAGAGACATCAAATAAGACTGTTTGCAGCCCTGTCGAAAAGGACCAAACCAGGAGGAGAAGAAGACGACATCTGTTGTAGACAGCTGTCCCAAGACTCCGGACCAGCCCTGTATTCCAACCTTATATCTCCTCATTTAAACATTTGTTATGCTTAAACTGTATACCTATTTTATAATTTGTTTGGAATACTATCATACTTAAAGTGATTAATTTGGAACAGACTGGTCTTGAAGGCCAGGAATTTATCGAGTGACTCCTAATGGAACTCAGTGGTTATGTGGAACAAATCTTTGGCCTTGGCTACTGCCTGGATGGCTAAAACACTGTACCTTGAGTTTCCTTTAAAAGCAGGGAAGGAGTCAGGCTGAGTTAAAACCTGTTGCCAATCTCCCTCTCTTTAAGGCCGGATGGGCTTGTTCAGTGTTCCACTGGTATGGCTGTATTTGCAACTATATGTGCTTCTTCTTTGGGGCTAAAAGATGTCATTATTACATATGGAAGATCTGACTAAATTTACTCAAGAAGCCCTTAATGATAGTCAAGCAGGAATAGTCTTATTAAATACTGAAATGCCTTTAATGAGAAGGGCTGTCCTTCAAAACAGAATGGCTTTAGATATTCTTACTGCATCCCAGGGTGGTACATATACAGTCATTCAGACTGGATGCTGTGCTTTTATACCTGCTGAGTCTTCCAATGTGTCATCTCTGCTAAAGCACATGAAGAAGCAAGTGGATGCCTCGTGCGATCCGACACCCAGTCCTGAATTATTTGGTTGGCTCCCTTTTCAGTATCAGTTCCCTTTTTCGATCCAGAATGGAATTCCTATTTCTATTATTTATTGGAATCCTTGTACTGGTCATAATATTCAAACTAACTGTTGTTTTCTTTACTTAGTGTTGTAAGAGTAGCATACAAACTAGAGTAATGATTGCTCGACGGCTTGAGATGGTTGATCTGTCTTATAACCCTGGACAAATTTCCTTTTCTGATAGGGACTATGACTAAGAATTCATTTCAGACTAATCCTTTTAAAAATGCTGAGTTATTATTGTTACTGTACTTGTTCTATAATCATATACAATGTAAATGTGAAGTGTCATAAAAAAGCACATGTACAATGTTTGCGCAACAATCTAAAATTAACTGGAAATTACATGACATATGAAATGCTTCCTCTGTTAATATATATATAACTCTATGCTTGTCCACTATTTCCCCCAACATGGACAACTAGGCAAATAAATGAAATAAAAGCCTAGCACCGAGGGACAAGATGGACCCAGGGCAGGCAGCAACCACCCTGGTGCCAAGGGACAATATTTTGATCATCAATGCTTTCTATTGAAAGATTAGAGATCAAAAGGGGAAAATGACAAATAAAAATGGCAAGTAATAGGATATATTGGAGTATATAGAAAGCCATTTGGTGTAAACCTAATTTGGCCTGACCTTGTCTTTCCAAAAGGGCCTGATGGAGGCCGTTGAGCATGCATTGTATATCTGCTTTAGAGATTCCCTGTGGCAAGAGCAAAAGGCCCTTGAGATAAAGGTGCAACTTCTCTCCCCCTCCCAAGGTTGGCATCTCCTTAAAGATTAAACATCTTTCTTTAGGCTGGGAACCAACTGCAACACTCATCTGTGACCCCCCCAGCCCGAGGCAACACACCTGCCACCCCGCAGCGTTCACTGAGACAGCAGACCTATCTGCCGTTTCCGTCAATCACTGTGCTGACAGAGCAGTCTCGTGACTATTGTAAAAGGGACATTTCAATCATATGTGAAACATACTCTTTGAGGGTATATAACCACCCTGTGTACCCCCACTTCTTTGGAGTGCTCTGTTCCTTTGTGGAAAGACTCTCCCGGGTTATAATCCTAAGATTTAAGCTCAGAATAAACTCACCCAAATTTTCATTTATAGATTGGTTATGGATTATTTTCATTGACACTACACTGAAGCCAACGTCATGCCTGACACAAAAGGTTAGAGTGCCGAGGTCACTGGGAGGTTCTCTCCCTAGTCTTTCCACCTGGGCACCACTGACATTTTGGACCAGATCATTCTCCGTGGTGGGGGCAGTCATGTACATTGTCGGATGTTTAGCAGCTTCCCTGGCCTCTACTCCATAGCTGCCAGTAGCACCCACCTAGTTATGACAACCAAAAACGCCTCCAGGCGCTGTCACATGTCCCAGGGGTGGAGAGACAAAATTGCCCTGGTTGAGAATCACTATCTAGCTCAGATGCTACCTGCACAGGGGGTTCTGGGTGCCGGTCATGTCCCCATCAGTCTGTCCGTTACTGTTTTCTCTTTAGTCTTTATCACTATCTGAACTATTCTAACTTATTTTGCATGTATCATCTGTCTCCCACTAGAAAAAGCTCTGGTGAGAACAAACGCTTTGTCCATCTTCGTCACAGCTATAACCACAGGGCCAAAAGCAGCTCTTGCACATAATAGGTGGTCAGGAAACTTTTGTTAGCTGATGGATACACTCTCAGTGCCACTGCTCTAAGAGGCAGTGTGTTACGTAAGCAGTAACTGACTCTAAGGAAGTTTTCCACGGCCCAGCGATGTACAGAAAGCATCAATATCATATGACGCTGACAGCAGTTAGAGACAGACTTGTGAGCGGGTAGCCGACACGAGGTTCCAGCTTCTTCCAGGGAATGAGATTCAGGGAGAGGCGCAGCTTCCAGTCTAGCCACCTCAGAGTGACAGGTATTGGGCTCACCTCCACCTGTTTTCAGTCACTGAGTGATAGGCACAACCTGAAGGAGAGAAACAGATGAGTTGAGGTCTACATTTGCCTGGGCATTCTTTCCGACAGCACTTCACAAAATGCCTCAGAGGGAACTAGCACCAAGATGGAGAACAGCGGTTTGACTAACGGGGGAAACAGAGATCAGAGTTTGGGGCCCTCAAGTGGCTGGAATTTGTGGGTACCAGAGGGGAGGGAAGGAGTTGTGCAGAGAAAGCGCTTCAGTATCTATTTGGATCCCACTGAGGATTTAGCTGACTACTAAGCTGTGATTGTGCAGGGAAAGAGTCTGCCAAGCCTAGTACAGAACGGCTCCTGGAGGGCTGTGGGGTAAACAGAGTGGGACGCCTCACTGAGCAGTGCAGACAGTTGAGACCCAGCATGGCAGCACTTAAGACTGGAGATACTCCATCCCCAGACCCACCCTAACAAAGACTACAGGCAAGCCTCAACAGGACAGAACTGATCTGCCTGCAGAGCAAGGCTCACCAGTCTTTAAGGGAAGACCACACAGTCTAGATTCACTATGCTGGATCACCCACGGTGTCCAGCATACAGTAAAAACTTAGTAGACCTGAAAAGAAACAGAAAATTGTGACCATACACAGGATAAATGCAGTCAATAGTCAAAGATGATGCAATGTTGGAATTATCAGATGAGGACTTTGAAACATGTCATAAGTATGTCTAAGTGTTTAAAGTAAAAGATGGACATAATGAGCATACAGGTGGGGAATCTCACTGGAAGAATGGAAGCTATAAAAAGGAAAAATATGACAATTTTATAACTTAAAATACAATGTCTGACATGAAAAAGCCACTGGCTGTACTTAACACAGAATGGGAACTGAGGAAGGGAAAAAATCAGTGATTTTTAAGAGAAAGAAATTAAAACTATGCAAACAAAACACAGAGGGGGAAAAAGACCTGAAAAAAGTAAACAGAGATTTACTGACTTGTGGAGAATAAGAAATAGTCCATCAGAGATGGAATCGGAATCCCAAAAAGGGAGAGAAGACGTAAAGAAATGGTGGACAAGATTTTTCCAAATTTGAGGAAAACTAACAATCTTTAGATTCTAGAAGCTCAGTATACCCCAAGCAGGATAAACACACACATACCCACATGCAACACCCAGTGAGGCAGATCAAAGTCAAATTAGTGAAGACCAAAGGTAAAGAGGAACTTTTAGAAGTGGTCAGAAGAATAACTGGCAGGTTTAGATGCAGCACTGGGTTCTCACCACACGCAAGACAAGACAGAAGACAGTAGAAAGACATCTTTAACAAAAAAGGAACTATTATCCTAGGTTTCTATACCCAGCAACATATCCTTGAAAAATGAAGGTAAAATATTTAAAGACGTTTTGAGGTACCCCATGATGAGGAATTTATTTCCAGAAGGAATGCACTCCAGGAAATGCTCAAGGCTGTTCTTCAGGCTGGAGATAAATAATAAGATGGAATCTAAAAAAGGAATGAAGAGCATCAGAGCTGGTAAACACACAGACAAATGAATGAGACTTTTGTTTTCATGTCTTGACATTTTGACTAGACAATTAACAACTTAAAAATAGAGTTTATAATGGATAAAAGGTAAAATGTACGACAATGTCGCAAAGGATGGGGGTGTGTCGAAATGTACTTTTTAAATTTCTTACATTATGCTTGATGTGCTATAACATTCATTCAAGGTAACTGTGATAAGTTATGATGAATGTTGTAATTCATAACAAAATAAAATAAAAGCACGATTTATAGTTAAAAAGCCAACAGATGAGATCAAATTGAGTATTAAAAAAATCCTAAGCTAAAGGAAGGCAGAGAAGGAGAGAAAAGAACAAGAACAGAAATAGAAAATAGGAGCCAGCGCCATTCCTGAGTGGTTAACGTTCCAGGCTCTCCACTTTCGTGGCCCGGGTTTATGGATTTGAATCCCGGGCATGGACCTACTCCACTCATCAGCCATGCTGTGGAGAGATCCCACATGCAGAATAGAGGAAGACTGGCACGGATGTTAGCTCAGGGCTACTCTTCCTCAAACAAAAGAAAAAAAAAGAGGAAGATTGGTAACAGATTTTAGCTCAGGGTGAATCTTCCTCACCAAAAAAAAAAGAACGAAAGAAATCATAACAACAATAATATTACATGTAAACAAACTAAACTTTTCGAATTAAAAGCCAGAGGTTGTCAGACTGGAGTAAAAATAATGAAACTCAATTCTGCTGTCTCTAAGAGATTCACTTTAATTTTAAGATATAAACAGGTTAAAACCAGAAGGACAGAAAAAGACATACCTTCCTTTGTTCCTTCCTTCCTTTCTTCCTTTATTTTGTTAATTAGTTAACTTCAATTTTTTAATAAAATAAACCATTACAAATATGTTGAAGTTCATTTCTTTTTATTCCAACACAGCATTTTCCTTCCTTTCACCCTCCCTCTGCAGGGGAAACTCTGTAACAATTTTGATATGTAGCCCCTGGCTTTTATATAGTAGTGTGTATGTGTGTGTGTGTGTTGTCATTTGCACAACGTGCACTGTGCTGCACGAATCTGTCTGTATCTGCCCCCACTCAGTAGACTACTAAGTTTTTACATCTGTCCACGCTGCCATACATAGCCTAGTCTGTTCGTAACCACTCCTGTCTAGTGGTCCCGACTTTCTCCCCTCCCCTCACCATGAATGTTTGTTTCTCCCACTCTTTCCCTGACTAAAGAAGTTACGGTGGACCACCTTAGACATTCCCTGGCGGGACCAGCATCAAATTTTCCTCTAGCCTAGGTACTAGTGTTACCGAACACAAACACAGTTTCATTTACCCACCAAACAGGAGCGCCAATAACTGGAAGGCCAGACTTGTGGCAAGGAAAGAGGTTTATTATCAAAAGGCAGCCAGACGAGGGAGTTAAAACTCAGATCCACTTCCTCGAAGGGAAAAAGGCAGGGGTTTTAGGTGGTAGAGGGGGAGCATGTGGCCCTGGGGCTGAGTTCTAGGAGTCCTCTGCGCAGACGACTGTCTTTCGTATTTCTTTGTGGGCTGCATCTGCAAATTCAGGGGCTTCTATGTGTTGTATGCAGTGGAGTTTTATTCTGTGGCGTCTAAAGCTGACAATGGGTCATTGTAGCTTCTCAGTGCTCCTGCTTGGTCCGGCGGGGGCAGGGGGCTGTCAGCAAGCCACTCTCTTACTCTCTTATCAGCCGTCCTCCTGCTGTTCTGCAGGGCGAGCTCAGAAACGTCAGTTACTTTGTTTCCCACAGCAACCTTGTGGGCACAGGCACGGTTTCACCCTAATCCAGGGAAACTTGAACTCCTCCATCCTCGGTCTCACCAGGTGTGGAACTGCTGATTATAGACCCCTGCCTCTCCTGTTTCACTTGACGTCCTCGAACTGCAAATTGCTCTCCTAGGACTGACACCCCACCCACTGGCTGGCTTTCTGCCTCCCCACGTCCTTGCATTCTCAGACTTTTTTTTCTCTTTGCAAGTCTGATTGGTGTGAACTGGTGTCTGTTTTTGTTATGTTGCATCTCCCTAAATTCCAGTGCGGCACAGTGTCCTTCTGTTCATTCCCAGGGCTTTAAAAGCTGCTGTAAGCCCCCAAAAGATGCATTTGACAACTGGGTTTTTTCTCCCCTCACAGCATATTTGAAGGTAAAATAATCTTTACTGATGTTTATTTTACACATTAATCTTTGTGTTTAAAATGGGGGTGATTTACAAAGATGCAAGTCTGGAAACTGAGCAAATCCGTTACAGTGAGCTGTTTCACTTACCGTTTGGTTCCCTGTTCTTTTGTCCCGTGAAAAGAAAAGTACCAAGCCAGCAAAGTTTTAGGAAAAAAATGAAAGAAGAAAGAAAAAATGAGCAAAGAAAGGAAACAAAGGGAAAAAAAGGCAAGAAGCAAATGCCGTCCCCTACAGGGAACTGCCAAGGGAGTGGCCCACTGCTTGGTGAGCTCAGCTTCCCCACCCCGCCTCCTGACACGCCCCAGCCTGCCGTTTACTCACATTTTCTTGAACGTCCAGCCATGGGGGCTTTCTTCTTTTGTTTTCCCCTTCTTTCAGTCTCCTGTAGGGGTCTAACTATTCTTTACACAGCTCAAGGTGCCACTTCTGATTTGAAGCTCGTCCCCAGGCCCTGGTCCTCCCCTCACTGGGGGCCAAGAGGATTCCAACTGGTCATTCCTTGCCCATGATCCCCTGGCATTTGTTTATCAGTGGGCCCCAGGTGGAGAAGGATGCAGAGCAGAGGGTCTCCCTGCTGAGGGAGCATCCGCATCACCAGGAGGGCTTCCCAAACATAGGCGCTGGGGGGCTCCTCCCTAGAGCTTCTGACTCAGTAGATCTGGGGTGCGGTCTGATAACTTGCATTTCTAAGAAAGTCCCTGGCGGTGCTGGCCCACTTTGAGAACCACTGACAAATCGTATCGAATGCTATTCTGCCTCCTAGAGACGGAGAGGGTGTTAAAGCCAGGTGGTGGAGAGTGGCAGGGCATCTCTGTGTCCTCCACCCATCTGCACGCTCACCAGGACTGGCCTCCATTTCCTGCAGTACTGGCTTCTCACACCTCACAGCTCCTGTGTGTGTGTATGAGGCCAAGAAATAATAATTACTAATAACCGTAACGTCTGACATTGACTAAGGGCTCACTCCCTGCTAAGAACTGGAATGCACGGGTAATAATGATCGTCATAATAACACAAATAACAATAATGATTCAAACCAGGTATTCGGCACCGCTTTTGGGTCAAGGCCGTGCTCAGCAAGTTGCCTGTGTCTTCTGATTCTCACACTGGCCCTGGGCGGCGGGCTCCCCATTTATCACACGAGACGAGGAAGGCTCAGAGAGTTTAAATAACTGGCCCAAAGCCATGCTGCTGATAACACTCAGAGATGAACCTCACGTCCAGGGTTACCTGCAGGTGGAACCAGAGCACAAACAGGAGGAGTGGACCCCGGGTGAGGCTCGGTGCCCTGATGCCCGTTCTCACTGGCCGCGAACCAGCACCATCCTGCCTCGCCTTCTCCCCAGAGGCCACGGCTCCATGGGAACACAAATGGAGAAACTCCTGCTGCTCCAGGGAAAGCAGATCCAGGCTTCCCGCCAGTCCCACCTCATTTCCCTCTGGACTCCAACACCCCACAAAATTGTACTTATCTCACTAAGTATGCAGAATTTTGAGCTAGCAAAGAAACGGAAGATAAAACAGAGCCTGCCTGTTACATCGTCGTGGGCAGCTGCGGGTGCCCCGGCAGGAAGGTGCCTCCTTCCCTCACTGCGGCACGAAGGGGCCGGCACAGGGGGCAGTAAGCGGGGCTTCCCTCTCCTGCTCTCTCCAAGTTCTCGGCGGAGTGCAAGAAAAGGAGGCCCCCAATCCAATGAAATGTTCCAGAAGGAGGATAAATTAACTTCCTCTCCCACTTGTCCAAACTATTTACTGTAAACTACTCAGTCAATTGGAACTGATTTGAGCAGCTCAGCAGGGGCTCGCAGCCTCAAGTGTCTGGAGGAAAGTGCTAGAAAAAAGTCCCCTGAAACTCTGCCCAGTGGTGTTTCTCCCCTTCTCTTCTTATTTTGAAAGGAAAATGTTTCTCCCAGGAACTCGGTAACATTCCTTCGTTTGGGGGTCCCAATTGCTCCAAATCTGCATGTCCAAATTGCTAAAGCAGCATCTAGTTATGACCAGTGCCTTCTGGAAGTCCTGAGCAAGAGGGGCGAGCACGTGAAGTCGTCATACAGTGACGTAGAGACATGGCCAGGGTGAGAGTGAGGAAGGGCAGGGCCAGGGTGCCAAACACAGGGAGGCGCTCAGTCTCAGGGCATCAAAGTGCAGGTGGCCTTCATCAGGAGCATCTCCTGACCCATAGTCATGTAAGCCCCAAGCGGTGGGGTGACAAAGCTGTGGGACGACCTGTGGGTGGACCCAGCACAAGCTGTTGGTTTGCAGCCGTCTTGACCGATTCACAGGCGCGGAGCCAGTTCTCAAACGCTGGTGCAAATCTGTGTCGTCCGGGGCTCTTGAAACCGTGCACACCCAGCTGCACATCTGGGCGTCTGCTCAGTGAGGCAGGGCGGGTGCAGGAAACCAAGAGTCAGAAAAACACACTGGTGGTCCCTGCACATCTGGAGAAATGCTCAGTGAAGCTGGAATGGCCAGTATTATTTTTCCTCAAATTATTTTTAATAGCTGTATTGGGGTACAGTTTACATCCCATACAATTCGCCATTTTGAGTGAGTGGCTCAATGACTTTTAACACACTTGCAGAGTTGTGCAACCACAATTCCAGTCCAATTTAGTGCGGTTCCATCACCCCAGACAGATCCCTGTGCCCCTTCACAACCAGTCCCCATTCCAATCCCCAGTTCCAGGCACCGCCTCAAATTCCTGCGATGGAAGAATCAGAGTTCGTACGTACCTATTTGGGGA
Source organism: Equus przewalskii (assembly GCF_037783145.1). NCBI lineage: Eukaryota > Metazoa > Chordata > Mammalia > Perissodactyla > Equidae > Equus > Equus przewalskii. The sequence goes on from NC_091851.1 coordinate 47,095,655, forward strand.
TGAGCAGATGGTCCCTGGTTTTTATGCCCAATCAAGAATTGCTGCCGTTTCCTAAACCAGGAACAGCGACGACCTGCTTTTCTTTGTTTGGTCCTGTCTCCATCCCAGGAGAAACAACGGGCCGGGTGTGGCTGAAGCCCAGACCTCCTGCCCACTTCCTTCCCAGTGCCGTTACCATCCAAGGAGAGTGGACTTCCTCTGAATCTGGTGGAGCTGAAACGTTCAGGACTCTCGCTTGCACGGGCGCCTCCCGGGGCCCTACGAGGAACCCCAACAATATGTTCACATAGTCGAACATTTTTGTAAAATTTGCAAAAATAAGATATTTTGACTGGTGCTGGTCCACACTGTTGTGTTTCTCCCCTCCAGGTAAGTTGCTGCTGGCCAGTCCAGGATAGGGCTGCTTCCAGGAATGTGTCTGTCCCGCCCCCCGTAGCAACGCACTCAACATTTTGACCCAGGATGGCAAATCCAGGAGTTCTATTGTGATGTGAACAATTGCTCAGAAGCCAGACACCAGAAGCATAGGGACCGTCAAGGAGAAACTCGAGGGGCCAGAAGCTCGTCTGCAGAAACTGCTTCCAAATCTTATCTTTCACACGTGAAGTAAACTTGACAAGAGATTTCTCAAATTTGAAAGTGACCACAATTTGTATCTGACATTAATAGGAACATTTTGTGATATTTAAGGAACCTCCCAACTATTAATAATAGAATATCAATTTTTGATCAATAATGATAAAGACCGAATCACCTTCAGCAAATCATTCCATTCCCTCACCACTAAGATGGTGTCCTCCACCAGTTACAGTGACCAAAGGATGCATGGGACACGGGGTGCTTTGGACACGAAATGGCCCTACATCAATGGTGGTTGTTACCATCTTCATCACTATCAACAACTTAAAATAATACTTTCTAACTTCCAGTTTCTGGACCATTGCGATCACCCAGCAGAGCATGGAGATTGTGTAACTCAACCTGAGTCCCAGATGTCGCTGTGAGTGGGAAGGTGTTCTGAAATAAAGGTTTATAAATTTAGGAAGTTCTAATTTTCTTTTTTCTCTTTCTTTCATCAGGGTGTATGAAGTCCTGGTTATGGTCTGCTAAGCCCATTTGTCCACTAGAATTCTGCTCGCAGACTAGGAGGGCCCTGCTGGCTGCTGACACTTTCTGGGTTCCATCCAGTCCCACGCCTTTCCAGGCAGAGGTCACCTGGACCACTGTGAGGCTTAGAGACCCCCTCCCCGGTTCCTCCAGCCGCGTCCCCGAGAACAGAAAAAAGGGGTAAACCTTTGAGGGCCCTTCCATTTGTCCCGATAACAATGTTCCCCAAACCAGACAGACTGCAAACTTTCTCGAGCGACCGACCGGCCGCACTTTTATCCGTCTCCCCATCCTTCTCCGTGTATCGCTCTTTTCTGTTTCAGAGAATTCATTATCTGGAATTCTCTGAAATAGCCTCAAATCTCACCGCAGTTACCCCTCCCCATCAGTGAGAAAGTGGCTGCAACCTCCCTTTCTGCAATTATTTGTGCTAAGAGGTCAAGGACGGCACAAGAATTGAAAAGCCATTTGCTTTACCACCATTAGTACACTTTGTAGATAATTGTACAATTTTCCAAGTATTCCTGGGGATTCACTCCAGTGCCCAATCTTATGAGTGAACTTTGACAAAAGAAAATTCTGAGTAATTTCTGTTCGTTTGGGTACCGTTTCTATAGTAATGAGTAATTATTAATAAAGGAAGAAAGTTGTGCTAAGGATTTCAGCCAATAAATAGCCTTATTTAAAAAAAAAAATACTACAATAGAGATCTAAAGCAGAAAGGAACAAGGAAAGAACATCTCACAGTTTCGCTTTTTTTGGTGGGGGCCTCATCTTGCCAGTGAGGTACCATTCCCAGCTTCATCAAAGCCGTCAGGAACACCTGGCTGCACATGCGTCTTTCTAGCAGGGGTCCCAAACGCCGAGGAGCTTGTGAATTTCTCTAGCAAGAAAAGGGTAAAGATCACTCGTGTGCTTTAAAGACAAGCGTCCACTCACCCCCAGCACTTGGGAAGTCCCGTGAAAGGCCGACTGCATCACACACAGCCTTAAAGGAAGAGAAAGTAAGGCAGCAAGGCCCGCCACTGTTTCTCCTACCTCAAACCATCGGGCACCATTGGGCCCCAAGCCAGACGCCAACCAACATCCTTCCATTTTCTGGTGGGCTGAGCAATGAGCTGAGCAAGCATGCCTGCCTGCTTTCATTCAATACACGTTTACTGCAGCCTTGCCCTGTGCCAGGCAGTGTGCCCTAGACGGGGGCTACAATATTCAAGATGTGGGCAAGACTCGTCATGGAGCCTCACGGAGCTCACCCATCCAATGAGGCTTAGAGCGGGAGCTATACAGCATGATGAGGGTCCCTACCTTCCTTTAGGTTCCCCCAGAAGCAGAACCTGAGACAAGGATTCAAATGCAAGTTTATTTGGGAGGAAGTCCCAGGAACCCCAGCAGGGGAGTGAAGAAGTGAGATGGGGAAGGGAAGGAAGACAATAAGGTGTGTCATTAAGCCAGCTGCCACCACGAGACGCTGGAGTTAATCCCACTGGAGACCTCTGGGAGCCAACAAAAAACCTGCACCTCAGAGTCGTCCCACGTGAGGGTGGAGGGAGCTGGGGTACTTCTATACAATCTCCCGAGATCAGCTAACTGAGGGCTGCGCCTGGGCAGCATTAATTCTCTGGTCCTTCTGGCCTGCTGGGCACAGAGGTGGGCGCTGCGCAAGGCAGAGAGGGCTGTGTAGCCAGAGAAGGCCCTGGTCAAAGAGATGCAGATGCTGGTAGAAGCAGGTCATGCTACAAGCGGGGAGGAGACGTGGGTGCAGCAGCAACAGCATCTGTTATGTCTCCAAGGTGCATCAGGAGGTGGGGCTCCTCCCCCGGCCTCGGGGAACAGGGGAACACATCCTAGTAAAGGGAAGGGACATCTGAGCTGAGCCCGGAAAGGTGGGAAGGGGCTCTCCAGAGGAGATAGGAAGGCATGCTGCCTTTGTCAGGGCCCAGAAGGAATATAAAGAAGGGTGATGTCAGCAACCTACAAGGAAGTTTAGTCTCACTGGGGCCACGGTTGAGAGAGGGAGGGAGGGTAGGGAGGAGATGATGCTGGGAGGGTACCAAGGCCAGATACTGGGAGGGCCCTATAACTACAGGGGGCATCAGGAGGAATTTTAAGAAAGGGAGTGACATGGGCCAGTTCCACGCTTTGACAGAACCTTCTGTGTGTTGTGTGAAGAGCAGTTTGGAGTCAAGGATGCCCGACGGGTAGCTGTTGCCACAGCTTGGGAGAGAGCTGGGCAACGGCAGTGGGCTGCTGAGAGGTGGTTGGTTAGGAGGGGAATCAACCAAATCCAGTAGCAGAGCTGTTTACAGAGCTGGGGAGACACCAGCTTAGGCTTTTAAAAGATGGAATCCCAGCACCATTTGGGGGTAGATGAGAGATAAGGCGACTGACCAAGATGATCCATTTGGCCATAGAGTTGGGAATCTCCAGGAAAATCAAATGGACCTGCCTTCTCTGGATTCAAACTCTGTCCTGTAAGAGAGGAGCAGAGCTGACACCACAAGATGCGACAGAAAGGCCTCACGTCCACCCCTTCTTTGAAAAACAGCCATCAGATGCCAAGGCCTAACTGCTAACCCTTCCCCCGGCATGTTCTCTTCTCAAAGGCAGCTGCCAGCTTGGTCTCAGCCAAGCTCACCTCCCAGACATCAATTTTATTTTTGAAATGACAGTTGGAATAGGATCCAGCCTACCACCTTTGTTCTGAACATCATGTTGCTTCTTTTCTCCATTCTTCGCTGCAGAAATTCAAACCACCAGTCGTTCTGTGAAACAAGTCTCACTAGACTCTGTGAGACTTCCTTCTCAATGCATCTGTTAGAGAATTATCCCAATGCACTCCCTGGAAACGAGTTGGCCAGAAATGCACGCTTGGTTTACAAGTTGCAAGAAGTGATCCCTGAAGTGGCCAATGGGAATGAAAAGGTGCACGGCTGGAGTCGGCAAGCCTGTGAGATGCCACCAGCCCTTTCACCATGGAAGTCACACTGCGGTGTTCATTTTCTACCGGGAGATACAATAAAAAGGCAACAACACGGTATACGACATTCAGGGAGCTATGGGTTTGGGATCGTCATTTGTACTGACTTTTCCTGCCCCTTATAATGCTTATTTAATACCCATCAGTCACTGGGAAGGAATTGAGTGAGTAACTATTATGTGTTTAGTGCAGCTTGGAAGGAAGATCTGTGACGCTGGTCCTTTATTCCAGGTGGGGTTCTCTGGTAGTGATGGAAACTACAGAAACGAAAGCTGCCTGCTAGAATCCAAAAATATAGAAAGAGGGATGGAATTTATGAGGCACTGTGGTTACTCAGAGAGACAGAAACAGAGGGAAAACTGAACAGCCAGGTCCCGAGAACAGAAAGCCTCACGGAGCCGGCGATAGAGAGCTGGAAGCAGTGGACATCCCTGTGTTCTGCAGCCCACCGGGTGGGGGACTCGGCGTTCTCAGGGAGAGCAAGCTCACTGATGTGGACATCTTCTGCAGTCACCAGCCGCATCTTCACCCCATCCCAGCTCCTGCCTGCATGTCCTCTTGCCCTTTATCCTCAGCACCCCGCACAGCGCGCTGCACAGGCTGGGCACTAAGTAGACATTTGCTGAATAAATGATTGAAAAGGTCCTAGTCGATTGTCTAAATCAGAGGAGACTTCGCCTCCAGCAACACTGACTTTCGTATTCAGTGGAAGGGGGAGGAAATTTCGAAAGAAAATTGTTTACAAGTCCCTTGTTTTCCTTCAACATGGAGAAACAGAAACTTCATTGAGCTCCATGGATGCAATGAATGTGTTTGAGTTTTGTGCCCTACGTTATTGTCTAACACAGGATTCCGTAATCCAAGGCCTGCAGGCAAAATTTGGCCTGCCTTTTTTTTTTTTTGCAAGTAAAAACTCTTTCTTGGAACATGGCCGCACCTGTTTGTTTACCTCTGTGGCTGCTCTCACTCCGTGATAGCAGAGTGGAGTAGTCACGACAGAGACCTACAACTTCAAAACTGAAAATACGTGCTCTCTGGCCCTTTACACAAGAGGTTTGCCGTAGACGACCATCGACAGACAAGGAACATCGATGGACAAGGTTACTGGGTTTTAGCTTCTCCATGATGAGCATCCAGGCCCAACTGTGAGCAGGTGGGGACAAGGGGAGAGCCACTCTCTTTAGAGCCCGGGGCCTGAGGTTCTGGGTGGCACCCCAGCACAGAGGAGGCGCAGCTCAAAGGTGCCCTCAAGGACGCGTGCACACGATCCACGCTCCACGGGGAGCCCAGCACCAGGACCCCATGTAAACCTTAGTTTAAACCCTGACTCTTCCTGCCTGCCGCCCGGCAGCTCTCCCAGCCCCTCTGAACCTCAGCGTCCTCATCTGGACAGTGGGACATGAATGGCCGTCTCCCAGACGGAAGCCTTCGTTGAGATTAAAGGTAACAACTTGGGAAGTGCAAACACGGGGTCTGCCTGAGGAAGATTCCTGAAAATATTGGTTTTGTGCCTCACTGCGTCTCTGCAATCAGTGGTGCGTCGGGAAATGTTTAACAAGCAGATTTCTGGGGGGCGAGGGGTGAGCTCCGATTTGCAGCTTTTGCCAATTGCCATGGTGTAAATACTCCCTCACCGTGGCGGATTTGCAGCCATCAGCATGACCCCCGACCCCGGAGCAGAGAAGAGGCGCTGATAGCCAGGTGATGAGCGATTTCAGCCAGCCTCCACCCACGCGACACTGTCACCCCGACACAACGCTCCACCAGGGGTGCAGTTTGCAGTTCTGAGTGTCCTTCCCCCACGTAACAGACTGGAGTCTGCACCCTCACAGTCCACGACCTTCTGGACTCTAAAGCCGTCAGAGATAAAATATCGAAGTTCTCCACAAAGGGAGGCCAGCGTGCTGGCTTGTTGCTGTTCCACGCGTCTTGGAATGAGGCAGTAACTTAAGTTAATCTCTGTGGTATCAAGGGACATCTAACATGATTTCAAGGCATGCGACGTCCTGCTTGTGCTCTCCGATGGGCGTGAGGGAGAGAGGCCGACGCCTCACCTGTCGCCCGCTGCTCTGCAGGCCCAGGTCAGCAGTCAGTCCTGGCACGCCACCGTCAGAGGGCAGCAGAGTCGTAATCCATCACCTCGGTCAGCCTGACGTGAATCCTCCTCGTCTCCCTTTAGAACCACGTGTTGCCCTTTGGGGCACACCTGAGCCAAGAACAACTCCCTCATAGGCCGTGTGGCTTTGACTCTAACACCTCAGAAGAGAGAAGGACACTCCCCTTGTTTTTCCTCCCTTTTGCTGGCCCAGCATCCCCACGCAGGGGGAGAGAGCAGAGCCCCTGAAGGGGAGCGCCAATGCACGCAATCTGGTCACATGCAGAACTGCGGGCCCGGCTTCGCTGATAATTGCCGTTCTGTCCAATCGCTGAGGCGATCTCATCATCTACATTTCTGGGCCCGACTTGGCTTATTTTCTGTAGATCTGGAAGGAGAGAACATTAAGAAGTAATTTTCTCCATAAATATTTTACGGCAGCCCAGCTCTGGTCGTCAGGGCGTCTTGTCCTCTGGTGTTCTGTCCGGCATCTCCCGCTCGGCCTCATCGGCCCCCACGTCATCAGAGCTGCTCCCAGGGCCTCAGCGCCCATCTCAGGCGGTCGTGACTCCTGGGTTTTCAGGGGAGCCGAGTGTGATCCCATCTGTGCAGCTCCTTCCATATGAGAGCATGCTACCTCTGTGAACAGGAACGGATAATTTCCCAGTTGGTTTTAATTTTTTTAAGGAATAATAATACCCGGTACGATGTGAATGACACTGTTCTTTTTTCCCTCTACAATCTGAATTTGCAGCATTTTGCATCAATTCAAAGCATTCAAATAAAGATCATCTAGCATACCTGGGATAATTATGTCTATCAAAGAACCCTCACCAGTGTGCAAAGCCAGGGGACGCTGTGCCAACGATTTGTGCTGAAGAGCAACCAAGGAAAGGGGTATCTATAGTAACAGCACGCAGGTGTGCGAGCGCCACTGGATTCCCTGATAATGGGTCTATTAATGAAATAGCAGTTTGATTTTCAATCACACTTAATGATACCTTTTGTGTAGCCACCATCCATATACGCCGCTATGTTCAAATGGGCCATTACCAGGGAGGGACGAAGGAGGGCGGGGGCTCCAGGCTGGGGGCAGTGTTTCCAGGCACAGTCTGAAGAAGAGCAGCACCCTCTCAGCTACAGCCGCACCTCGAAGGGCTGGACACTTGCTGCGGCCGCAGCGGCTCAGCTGTGTGGGTTCTGAGAAGCTAGGGTGGTCCAGGTCTGCGCTTTCTGCTCTTGTAGAAGGTTTGGGGAGAGTGAAACAAGCCCCAGTGGGAAACGGAGGCCAACATGCCAGCAGGTTACTCCCGTGCATCAGGCCTTCTAGAACTCTGGAGCATGGAGATTTAAAGAGGCAAAGAGGAGTGTGAGGAGCCATGTCTGTGGCCGCCGCCACAGGGTATGGAAGCACAGTGGTCACTGGTCCACCCTGAGCCATCTGCGCATCCCTCTGTAGAACACAAAATTGAGCCAGAAAGGAGGCAGTCCATCCCTGCCCGTGGCTTAATCCAATGGCAGGTAAAGAAGAGGACTTCGAGGGAGCCAGGTTTGGCCCCATACACATGGAGAAGCAAAGAAAAACATTGGAGCGGGGGGAGGTTCCTGCCAGATTCCTGCTAGATTCCCCTCCTAGTTGCATTCCTTCACAAGATGCTATATCTTCCTATCCCTGGATTTCAGAGCATCTCCTTGGGTCCTTATCATAAATTCACCTTTCTCTTGAGCCACTTGCAAACCACAGACCCCAAAGAGAAGGACCTGTCCTTGTGACGTCAGCCGCTTCCTGCCAGCCCCTCACTCCTGGGGAATCACTCTTTCAAAGTTTAGTCCCAAGAAACACAGTCTTCCAGAAATGGCACTTCTATCAAGATGCTCTGTCCTTGAGCTCTGGGGTCACATTCTGCCCAAATAGTTGTGTTATCTGACCCCAAACGGCCCGTGTTCCTCCAGCAGTTCTGGCAGGCCCGGGACACCCACGTCACACAGCTGAGCCAGACGGACTGGCCCTGGACCCATAGCTGGGCAGCCCTGAGAGCCTGCCTTTTCCTAATGGATTTTAAGTGATTTTGCTGTGTCCTCATCCTCTGTCCTGAAGTCTCTCAGTCTCATCAGCAGCACAAACCACAAAGCTGGAAGAGAAAACAGAACATTTTAAATGACGTAGGTTTTATTTGGGATCATTATTTTTCCTTTCAGTTAGAAATTGATGGTGCCAGTTTCCAGCCTATTTTTTGTGCTGTTACACATCTGGAATCCAGCACCATGCTGCTGGGACTGTCTGAAACCAAAGGCAGCGTGGGCATTTCAGAAATCCTTCTCTCTCTCCAGCATCATTTGTGGGCTGAGCCACAGTCCCAGCCCTTCAGGCAGGAACGAGGCCCCCTTATAGGGTGAGTAACATCTGCCTAAGCAGGGAGTTCAGGCCACGTTTCCCTGTGTCCAGTCCCTGAGCCCCGAGGGGCGGTCAATGTCACTCCATCTAAAGCGTCATTGGATTTACCCAAAGGGCATGGCCAGAGACTTATGTACAAGGATGTGCCTTACAACGTGGTTGCCACAATGAAAATTTTCATACAGCTGAAATCATCTACAGTAAGAGACCAGTTGTAATAAATTATGCAACAGCCACATGATGAGGTATGAAACGATTAACAAATTCTCAAAAAATACTTTGAGAATGTGGGAAATGCTCATGCTCTACGAAAACAAGGGAAAAAGCAATCTAGAAATGGGTGAATGAAGGATTGTCTCAGTCTTGTGTTGTGCACACACGGACACGAGCGAGCAGCCCAAGTGCTGGGGGAGGGGCCGAGAGGAGGCACGGAGGAAGGAGTACCAGAGACTTCAATTTTCTTCTTAATAATCCCTGCATTTTCCAAAATGTATGTAAAAATGTGTTTCCTTTAAAATTAGAAAAAAGTCATATAAGTACATAAATAAAAGAAAATATTGGAAATTCAGTATGAAAGGCTGTGCAATCAAGAGTTTCAGACATGTGTTAGAGCTCAGAGCAGACGCCATCTTTAGCCCAAGGGCACCAGAATCAGTTCTTGGAAATCCATGTGCATAATTAACACATTTCCAGCTCAGATAAAACCTCTGTTCACTGATCATTCTGCAAACAAGCTTCTCGCTCTCCTGCTGTATGTGGTTCCCAGCCCCAGGCACCCTTTCCCCCAAGACGGGGCTGGTCCATCAGGGGATGGGTGCCGGGTGTCCACTCTGCCACTCCCAGAGGAGCTGGGTAGCCTCAGTCTCCCCACCCTGCCAAGCAGAGGGCAGAGGTCAGAGCGCCTCCAGCACAGTGCGGGAACACGCTCTCAATGGCTGTGACCTATCCATGCCCTCCGCCCAGAGGGCCACCCTGGGAATGAGGGCCTTCACCCTGCGGGCAGAAGAAAGGAGCAGGGGTCAGAGGTATTCTAAACACATAAACGCTGCTACTGCCATTTTCCTGCAGCATGCGGTATTTCCTTGTTATGCCAAACGGATGAGATAGATGAAAACCAAGAAGGGAGTGGGTTTGGGGAAAACATTTTTAAAAATGTCATATTGCCACAATTTAAAATGTTTCTATGACTCTGACTTAAGAGACACATTTCTTTTTTCTTAATGGAGCCACCATCTCACACAAAATCAGGTTCTCCTTGGATTAATATCTTTGAAAATTAAGTTGATTTATAACCAATTTTCTCCTCATTTAAACAGCGACCCGCAAGGGCTCCTCTGGGGACCCCATAGGATCCGAGAAGTGATGGGTTGCCAGGAAAGCTCAGTGAAGCGGAATCTTTGCAAACATGTACATATGGCGGGGGGTGCTTAAGGGAGCGAAATAATGTATTTCCTTGTTTTACATTCCTGCCTTAATTTTGGAGTTATACATGCACTTTGCCGGGGATGAGGAAACACTAATTGGATAATTATAAAACAGCTCCGTCTGAGTTCCCATCTCCAGAAGTCACCGTTTGCCTTCATCTCCCATCCTCAGTGCTCACCGGCTGGGTTGGATGCCGGTCGGCATGTTCAGAATATTGGGCAGACCCCCCTCAACATCAGGGAGCCTGAGATACAAGTGACCCCCCCACCCGAAGCTTTGGAATAACGGAAGTGGGTCCTTTCACTGTACTCAACGTTGAGAGGTGGGAATATTTGGAAGGCCCACCAGATGCCACCGACAGATGCAAGAAAACAAAAATTGGTCGAGTGGCGCAGCCATCCCTCCTGCTGAGAAAGCCCTGTGCTTCAGTAGTCCATGATCATTCGGGGTAAAGCACATTGCCTGTGTGTGTGCTTATGTGTCTTTGCGGCAGGGACAGAAAACGGGAGAGGTGGCTGTTCTTACAACTAGATAAAAACCAGCTTCGGGTGTGAGCGTCCACTGTGTGCCAGGCCCCAGCTGAACCGGGGCATCCCACTAACCCGCCTGGCAACTGCCTGAGGCCGTCACTTCATTACCCCCGTGTTTGTGGAGAAGGAAGTGGAGTGAAGCAACCTGCCATGGGGCCACAAGCTAAGGGGCTCCCTGGTTGCTTTCTGGCTTTTCTTTTCCCCAGAGCGTTGTTTTCAATGCGACATCCAACACAATCTGAATTTTATTGTTTACTCTGCTCATTGTCCGTAAGTCTGTCGAGGCACAGGAATTTCTCTTGTTCACTGGGTGTCGTGGTCCCTGATTCAGAGCAGTGCTCCATACATACTTGCTTAGTGGATGAATGCTTGCACGCTCTTCGTTACCTTATGCCACCTAATCTAGATTATTCCAGCCCCACAAACTCTTCCTAAACCAAGACCACTTTCCAGAAGTATTTTAATCCAGGCTGCCGGCTTCCACTGGCAAAACGTTTTTGGCAGTCAGCCGTGCTGCCCTTCAGTTTCCTGCCCTCCCAGACGTCCCTGGACCCCTCCGTCGCCCCGGCCTCTTCTTGCAGAGCCATCCGGCAGTTGGTCCTGCAGCTGCACCTCTGCAGTGCAATGGCCTGGGCTCCTAATTGCCCTGGGCTCCCCAGAGAACAGGACGCCTGCCTGCCCAAGGAGCTCTGGCGAGTGTGGCACAGCCTGAGAGCAGCCTGGAGCCAGACGGCTGGACCCTCGGCTATCGACGGACGCTTCCGCAGGACAACCCGTCAGCACAATTCCCCCAGCCTCCCCGGCTCCGGGCCGGCAATCAGAAGGAAACAGCACTTTGGAGACAACTTTGATCCATGGGATTTTATTTCTCCTGCAGCTCAAATTCCAGAGACCTTGTCTTAACACTCATTTTAACAATAATAAGAGCAATTAAAAATTAATATTAATACCATTATTTGTCGAGCGCCTGGTCTACGCAGGGGCTTTTCCGAGAGCGTCCCCTGCACGATTGCAGCGAATCCTAACGACTCCTTACGAAGGGGCTCCTGTTTTTAGTCTCCTTTTAAAGGGAAGGAAACTGCGGCTGTGAGAGTAAGAGAGCTCCATTTTTCTCCCCAAATGTGCTCAAGAAATGGCTGGTCCTGGATTCCTCTAGTTGGCCCCTCGGAGGCTCCCCTGCTCTCATCTCCAGCAGGACTTTGCCCCAGGGCGGCCCTGAGGGCGTTTTTCGGCTCATCCAGTTGTAGCACCCTGACGCTGGTGTCTCCTCCCCGAGCAAATTCGGACGGTAATCTCAGTGCACACTCTGGCTGAAGAGCCAGCATTTTAGGAAACAGAGCAGAGACTAAGGAACGGGACCTGAATGCTCGCACTAAACATAAGCTCCTCTCGGGCGGCCAGAGGGCCCGGGCTCCGCTCCTCCCAGGGCTGCAGGGCTCTGGGCCCCGCCTGTGCACCTGCGCAGCCCTGTGCCTGACCTCCTGATGCGCCCCTGCCCTTGGAAACCCTCTGGGAAGTGACACAGCAGCAGCTGTTTGCTGAGAGGCTGCCTTCTTTGTGGGCCCTCCTTGAGTTCAAGGGTGGCTTTGAAGAAAGAACTGACCATCTATGCGCCTTTGATTTCCCAGGGACAGACGGTGGATGGTCACGCCTGCCCCACCTGGCTGATGCGAGGAAGAGTCGGATACGGCCTGCAACCCTCTGGCGCAGTGCCTGGCAGCAGTCACTACTGAAAGGAGGTGAGACTATTGTTCTGGGTCTTGCCCACAGTCATGGGGGTCTGTCCTCATCCATGGTGCTCCGTGAGCCGAATGACATTCACCCTCCCTGGTTCCCCACCTGGATACCCACAGGCATGGGTGCCCCTGATAATATAAGACCAGGATGGCCCAGGCCCTAGGGGGTCCACCAGCCCTTCCACGCACAGTACAGTCAGCTGCTCTGGGTGACACTCTCCTTCGGGCTTGTCTCCCATGCCAGGCAGGGCTGCAGCAACCTGCTTAAGTTCTGGCTGGTCTGGAGCCCACCTCCTTGAGTCAGGCCACTGACTCCAGCCAGCAGGGTGCTAGCAAATGCTTAACAACCAGCTCTCAAAATATGAAAGAAAACTCTGATTGTTAATGTCTGCCGATTTCCACGGTATAAGCACACTGTGGTCAGTCTCCAGTCATCAGTGTGACTTTACTAAAGGTTGGGAAGTGTCGCCGGGTAGAACGCTGTTACACAGAACACTGTATTTTACCCTACAGAGTAAGTATTTAAGAAGTTACGCATTTTGAGCACTTGCAACCTTTCCTTTTCATACATTAATTGTAATTTTATATAAGCTAATCTTTACAATGGCTGTATTTAATGCCTAGTTCTCACAATTCCCAAAGATGTCCCCTCTGGCTCCTGTCAGCTGTGTGAGCGGCCCCAGGACACCCGGGAGCCTGGCACGGTGGCAGCCCCTGTCTCAGGGACACACCTGCTCCTGGCCTCTTCACAGCCACGTGCCTCCCCGAATCCACTCTCTCCTTTTTATCAGCGAAACCCAGCGTTAGTAGAATTAGACAACAGCCCCAGGATGAGGACAATGAAGAGAGTTCAGCACCTGTGACGAAGGAAACATCCAGTTCCTGCATCATCAAAGTTCAAGAGTTGAATTAGCAGACAAATATTGCATGAAACTCAAAAGATGGACACCCAGTGGAAAGAAAACAGGGAGCAGAATGAAAATGACAACATGGACGTGAAGGTCAATTTATGGGAATTAACATCATCAGGTTCTCTTTTTCCACGTGTCAGATTAACAAAGATCCAAAGTACAAGGCTGGCAAGAGGGGGCGCCGAACAGCACGGTACTGGGGCACGTTCCGGTGAGGTGTAAGGGACCATTTAAGATGGACCAAACCAAGGTCTATTTACAGAAAAAGACACCGAGGCGTCCTAAAGGAAAGTGACCCTGGGGAGGGAAGGAAGCAAATGGTGACTTAAGCCCCGGGAGGGGCTGGAGGCAGGAGCCTCCGCAGAGGCAGCGGCTGCCCTGAAGGAAGGTTTGGGTGTTCGGGCCTGGGGCTGGCTGTGCAGAGAATCAGGTGGTTGCAGGTGTGTTTGTCAGTCTGCACAACCAGGCCAGCATCCTTCCTAATGTGACTTTCTGTTTCTGAGTAAATCCCTGGGGGTCTTAGACGGTTTAATGGGTGAGGCCTAGAAACACCTGAGGCAAACATCCTCCTATGTTCCCTGAGCTGGAGAAGCAGGTCCAAGCAGTTACAAACCCAGAGGCTCAGAAAGGCCCGGGACTTGCACAGAGAGTAGGTGGTGACTCCGGAGCCATAATGGAACCTGCTGCGTCTGGGTGTGAAGCTCCGAGGAGATGTCTTGCTCGCGTGGTCCCCACACACTTGGAAGTCCCTGGGCTCCGTGATTGCTTGCGCAGCTGAGCGTGTGGCCTTGGGCACGGAGGACTGCGGGCCAGGCCGGCTTTCTCTCCCCTTGGGGTGGGGTGGTGCTCATTCCAGGACCACCCAGTAAAGGAAGCGTAGACAGCCCCACTGAGGCCCTGGGCATCCCTGGCCTTTCATCCTCCAGAACTAGGAGCTGTAAGACGGGCCTTACAGAGGAACCTGAAAGAGGAGGGCTGGGATGGGCTGGGGCGGGCTCTCATCTCGGCCGTGGGTCCCTGGAAATGCCCCTGGTGGGCTTGGAGTCCTCAATCGACGCCTGGCAAGGCTGGTTCTGCATCCTCAGTGACCGACCATCCTCTAAGTCAGTGCAAGCTCCAGGTCCCGAGGGGCAGAAAAGACCCGGAGGTTTTGCTACGGAGGCGGTTTGGTTCCAAAGGTGGGGCTGGGTTTTGGTGAGGAAATAAATGAGGGCGTGAGTTTTTATCAAGAAGGAGTTTTCCAAACCTGTAGATCAGAGAAGTCAGGGCCCTGGAAGGAGGGAGGGGTGGTGTAGACATCTCAGATGCAGGAGGAAGGAGCTAAGGGTAGGGGCCTTGCATGGGGAGACCCCTCCTTCCAGGTCCCAGGACGACTCAGAGAGGAAGCACGTGGCTGTGAGCTTCCCCTGGTGTGGACAAGCTGCTGGGTGTGCTCTCCCCTCTCACCTGCTTCCTCACACAGCTCACACCTTCATTTCTCCCCATTCACGCCATCCACACTACAAGTCCCAGGCCTTTCTGAGCCTCAGTTTCCTCGCTGAGGACAGAGAGAACAAAAGTGACACCTACTCTGCGACCTCACAGAGCTGCCATGAGGATCAAGGAGACAGTGAGTGTGACAGTCTTCAGTGAAGTTGAAGGCACTGCACACACTCAGGGAGTTTTCAGAGAAGTCAGAAAAGTAGCCGGGGGATCCCAAAAGCAAGCTTAATCTACACCACAGTTTTTCCATAAGACACTCACTCTTTTTCTACTGAGAGCCTGTCCCTGACTCAGATTACAGAAAATCAAAACACAGACTCCAAGTGAAGGGCACCTGCTTCCTTTTACCCCCTCCTTGAATGCCTCCATGGACCTGGAACTCACTACCTAACAGGGTATGCTATTTGATCTGTGGCAATTCTTCCTTATGTTAAGTTCATGTTTGTAAATTCTGTGGTGACACACAGGAGGAAGAGGCATAGTTAGGGTTGGGACCTTAACTCTAGCATCAGCCTGCGAGGTCAAAATTGTGCTGGCCACTTGTTAGCTAGTCTTTGGGAAAGACACTTGATGGCCCTCAGTTTCCACTTCCTTACTGTAAAGTAGAGAAGCTGATGTCATAAATGTCACACTATTTTAGATACTTTATACTGGATAGAATAAAAGCAAAGTCTTGGCTCATAACACGTAGTGTTGGTTTCAGGTATGGTTTGATCCAGGACACAAATGATGTCACCAGGGCTCTGCCTCTATTTCCTGGCATTCCCTCAGCACTATGCCCACTCACATGCTGGCCATATCTTTCAGTTGGTGTCACTTATGGCAGCAAAATGATCACAGCCCACTTGGACCTCACCTTCTTCTGGGGACCTGGTATGCATGTTTTCTGACTTCTCAGGGCCTACTTTTGAAACAAGGAGGGGCCAATTAGGCTGACCACTGGCTGAGAATTGGGGAGGCAGCACCCTCCCCCGACCAGAAGAATCAGGATCTAAGTGAAGAATACACACGATCTTGCTTATGGCCCAGCAAGAGGAGCTAGCCAGCCCTCGACAATGCACATTAACACACTCCCTCACCATTTTCCTAGTCATCTGATGGCTAGATCCAGACCATTGTCCCTGGGAATTGGGACAGCTGCTACCACAGCAAAATCTACACCATCAAGAAGGAGAGCGAGAGTATGGATGCCACTGCCGTTGAGCAAAGTCCTCACCCCCCGGGCAGGTCGCTGTCCCTTGCATCACGGCAGGCCGCCGGCTCCTCCTGAGTGACAGCCCTGGAGGATTCCAGATAGCCCAGCTCTCTCCGAGTGCCTGGAGTGATTTGAATTGCGATCCCGCACGCCCAGGTGTTAACCACAGCAATTCACTCCCCACAGCCCGGCACTTGCTACCCAGGGAGATAATATGCACCTTACAGAAGGCCCTTAATAATGAAAGTGTTCAGGATGCTGGATTCAGCCAGGGATGGCAGGAAAGCACTTCCCCTCCAGCAGCACATCCCACTGTCCTGGGCTGCGGGAGGAAAGCGCCTGGTGAGAACGGGGCGGGCTGGAGCCTGGCTTCCCGAGCAGTTGGTGGGGGTGTGGGCACACAGGCCCAGGGGAGACGTTTTACCTCATTCACTCTATTTCTTTCTGACCTGGATGCAAACAAAATTACTGACCCAATATTAGAGACTTTGGTCTCGTTAGCAGGGCGCCAGCACTCAATCATCAAACACTGACTGAGAGGCTACTACGTGCCAGCAGATGCACATGGGGGCAGAGGGGGCAGCCACAGACAAAGTCGCCACTCTGTGGAGCCTCTGTGCTTCTGGGAAAGAGACAGCCCTGTGAAACGCCTAGGCTGGCCCGTGGTAACATGTGCGACAGGGAGCACTGGAGCCGGAGCAGGAAAGGATGCTGTCAGACAGGAGCCACGACCGCCCTGCGGCTCTGCTGCCTGCCATCCGCCTCCTTGCCCTCAGCCATAACCCTTTCTCATCATCTTTCCAGAGGGAAGAGTACAGAGGCCTGGAGAGAAGTGTGTGCAAGATACGCTGGACTCTATATGCCAACTGTGCTTGTTTCCTATGCCAACAAATTCCCACAAATTTAGTGCTTTCAAACTACACAGACTTATTCTCTCCCAGTCCTGGAGGTCAAAAGTGCAAACTCGAGGTGCCAGCAGGGTTTCTTGAGGCTCCAGGAGAGAATGTCTTGCCTTGGCTTTTCCAGTTTCCAGGGGCCACCTGCATTCCTTGGCTCCTGGCCTCT
This sequence comes from Equus przewalskii, assembly GCF_037783145.1. NCBI lineage: Eukaryota > Metazoa > Chordata > Mammalia > Perissodactyla > Equidae > Equus > Equus przewalskii. The sequence goes on from NC_091851.1 coordinate 47,112,576, forward strand.
TCATCTTCAAAGACAGCACGTAGCATCTTCCCGTCCCTCTCTGACTCTCACCCTTCTGCCTCCCTCTTATAAAGACCCTGTGATTATGGCAAGCCCACTAGGTAATACAGGAACATCTCCCATCTCAGAGTCCCCTTGGCTATGGAAGGTGACGTACTCACAGGCTCCATGGGTTAGGACATGGATGTCTTTGGGGGACCCTTATCCAGCCGACCACACTAACAGAGAAGATCCTCTCTCTGGTTAACTGAGATTCCACATCTGGAAATATCATGATGTGCACACATTTCTGCTCCCCCTGTGGCAGGGAGAAACACATTATTCAGGGAATTTATTGCTCTCCTTGCTAAAAAGTTAAAAAAAAAAACGAATGCAATGATTCAGGGTTCATTCGTTTTAACAACAAGGAGAAGGAATTCTTAACGTGGTGGTACTTATTTCTGTTTTTTAGAAATTGGAGAATCCTTTTGGGTTTAGAACTTTCTAGAGTCTTCTCTCCAGCAAGGCTTCTGAAACAGAAAGTCTTGTTGGTAAGATGCTTAGGGCCATCTCGATGGGTCGGGGAGGATGGACATGAGTTTACTCCGTGCATCCCGCTGCAGAACTGCTTGACCGCCTCAGAGAGAGTGTCACTGATCAGAATGACCCCCAGGAAAGCCCACCTTGTTTACACCGTGTCCATGGGAACAGCCTCTGTGACGGGGTCTTTGAGTCTCAGGAATGTGAAACATTTTCACAAAGCATCATTAACCTGCTCACCGCTTGATGTGCTGCCAGGAGGGGACAAACAGAGGCTGTGAGTTGAAGGGACAACAAGAAGGAGGCAGGGCGGCGGGAGAAGGGGACGATTTCTCTCACGGAAATGGAGTCGCTGGGTCCTGGCCGGGAAGGAGAAGAGACGATAGGGAAAGGCCTGTTGTGTATCTGTGGGTCCCTCGTATGTCACTCCCACCCAGGTGTCCCAAGTGACAAGTTTTGAAAATAAAAGCTCATAGAGGCCACAGGGGCCAGAGTGGTGCCTCTCTGACCAGTGTCCTCGCCAGAGCGGCCGTAGCCAGCCAGAGCAGGCGTCTCTCTTTGGCCGGATGCAGAGCAGAACCCACCGGGAACGTGCTTGACAATGACATGATGACACAGAGACCTCAGGAGACCCTGCAGTGCTGGAGGCGACAGCTCCCGTCAAGACTGGTGCGGAGCACACCGGCCGCACCCCCCGACCCCAATGGGGAGACGGTTCGCAGGACCGTGGCGACGCTGAGCTTCGTCTCTCCGGTTTGTCAGCCAGGAGTCTCAGGCCAAGGGCGTTGACCCAAGAGGCCGTGCCTTCTGCTCCAACCTCAGGCTGGCGAGTGCCCACTGTGGTCCTGCCCCTGCGGTACCTGAAGGAGACACCCCCCCCCCCGGCGCTAGCCGGCCCTCCTCCCTGGCCGTCTCATCCCGTGGACTCTCAAAATCCCACCTGAGCTGGGGGCTGGCTCCTCCTGCATCATCCCTGTGGATGCCCTAAACTTAGAAAGGATGGATGGTTAATCCAACCAGACGAAATTGAAATGCGTCCTCGGACAAGAAGAGCAGGCCCGGCCCAGAGCCCAGAGGACGGGCAGAAGGGTTTTGTCCTTGGTGTTTCTCTCTGGTCACCAGGTGATCGGGGGTAAGCTTCTCCCTGCTCTCCATTGCCTCACGTCCCAAGACCTCCAGAGGTGACCTCTGTTTGTCCCCTGGGGTCCTGGTTCCTATTCTTTTGGGGCCTAGACCGTCCTTTGTTGGTTAGATGTCAGGGATTCAGTTCTGACTGTGAGGGTGACCTTTGGGCCCAGTGGAAATGGGGTGCCCTGGAAGAAACAACAACTGAGAACTCGCAGCGGGATCTTGCTCTGTGGCCCTCTGCAGAACCCTGCACACACACGTATGAGTCAGCTCGGGCGGCTGTGACAGGATCACAGACTGGCGGCTTGAGCAACAGAAGTTGATTCTCTCACAGTCTGGAGGCTGGAAGTCGAGATCAAGCGTAGGCAGGGCTGGTTCCTTCCCAGGGCCAAGAGGGAGACTCTGTTCCAGGCCCCTCCTCAAGATTCTAACGCTTTGCCAGCAATCTTCGATTTTCCTTGACTTGTAGATGCATCTCCTGGGTCCACTTCCACCTTCATGGCATTCTCCCTGTGTGCATGTCTGTGCCCAAATCCCCCGTTTTGATCAGGATGGATTGATTTAGGGTCTACCCTAGTGACCTTATTTTAACTCGATGGCGTCTGTGAAAAATCTGCCTCCAAATACAATCACAATCTGTGGTCCTGGGGGTAAGGACTCCAACGTGTGAGTCAGGGGGACACAATTCAACTCACAATGGTAGATAACCTCATTTCATCCTCAAAGCCAGATAGTATTATTTCCCCCTATTTACAGAAGTGTAAAGTGAGGCTTAAAAAGATGCAATAGTGTGCCCGAGGCCACATACCTTGTAAATGACAGAGCTGAGACTCAAGACTCAGAGCTCAGCCAGCTGGGAGCCCAGACTCAGAGCTGAGCAAGCTGGGAGCCGACGCATCTTAAGTGCTCGCTCAGCTCTCCCTCAGCATCAGAACTCGGAGTCCTAATCAGCCTGCATCTCTGAAAAGTAGCAAGAGACGCCCATCTTTGGTGAGATGGAGAGTGTGTCATCTCACCCGGGGCCTCTGGCAGGGAGGCCCGGGAAGATGTGTCAGATAACGGGAAATGGAAGTGGACTAATCTGGATTTCTGAGAGCCCTGAAGGGCAGTGGCGTAGAGGCTGCGAGGCCAGGATTTAAGATTCAAAGGACTGTTGAAAACAGAGACTCCAATATTCAAGTCCCCTGGGAGAAGTCAGGAGATGGAAATGTGTTTCTGAATGTGCTCCAATAACAAAAGGGGATTAATTAGGATGTTTCCGTGGCAGGAAATATGAAACAACTTAAGCTAGCATAAGCCAGGAGACTTTGGACTCCTTATGAGGACCCCCAGGTCTCTCGGGGCTCAGGTCGGAGGTGCAGGCCAGCCCAGGAACAGGTACCACCCCTGGCTTCTCTGGGCTTCTGCACACCATGCTAAGCCCCCTGTGGCTCTCTCTGCTACCCACGCCAAGAGCAGTGCACACAGCTGCCCCTGGGCCCCAGTTTATATCTTTTTGCATTAGAGAGACCCGCCCACAAGAATCTCTCAGACCCAGGTACAAAATACCAGGAAACAGAATTTCATTGTCCCAATTCAGATCACATGTCCATGCCATGGCCCACCCAATGGTGGCCAGGTGTGAGGTCATGAGATGCAGATATGGCGGCCGGGTCCACCCTGGCAGTGAGGGAAGGGTGAAGGATGGCCATGTACCCTGAGCAAAGACCCCCCAAGAGCCTTTCTCACCATGGGCTAACAAAGAATGTGTGGACTCACATCCTTTTTCCCAGGACTGGGACTAGAAACCAGGGCACCATGATAAGAAATTGGAGATATCTTTCTTGGTTTAAAAAATAAACTGGAGGCTGGGGAGAGGAGCTGTGTTCTCCACAAACCAAGTGTTTCAGGCTCGGCGGTGTGCGGCACTTCCGCGAGCTGCTCTGAACGGGGCTGCCTGCTTCTCTACTGGTTTCTTAGCAACTAAATACCTGACTAATATTCAGTTTTTTCCAGGGCTTTAAGAGAGGCAAGATATTAATTCCAAACAAGACATCTAAATTGTTACTCTGGAAACTTGCGTACGCAGCCCTTCATGGATTAGACGATGAAATGCCACATTAAAAATGTCCTTGATTATTTCACTCTAGCCTTCCCCAGAAGCAGGATCATAAACCCCTGTTCCAGGGCCACTGAGCTGGCTGCTGGTGGCTGTGAGCCCCCCATGCCCCTCCCCATGGCCACTGCAGAAAAGGGGGCTGTCAGAGCTCTGGGTCCTCGGCTCAGGCTGTGGACTCACCCAGAGCCTGGCTTGAACTCCAGGTGATGGCTTGTTGTCTCGGTGACCACGAGGAGTCCCCGACCTTCTCTGAGGCTCAGTTTGCTCCTCTGGAAGCTGAGAATGCAATAGGGCACTCACAGGGTGAGGCCCAAGGGCGACTCTAGATGTTTCCCACAGCACGGAGAGCAGAGGAAGCCAGTGAGGGTGAGAGATGGAGGAGATGCCTACTCACGTCAACGGTAACTGACAAAGGGAACACGGCCCAGCCAGGATGCAGGAATTCCTCCAAATGGTGCCCGGGGTCAAAGGCACAGCTTTCCACACGCTTACTGGAAAAACAATATTGAAAAGCAAAGAACCGGCCAGTTTCCATTTGCATGTAAGGACTTTGGAAGTCATCGCTCCATCTTAACAACAAGTGAAAAGCTGAGCAGACAGAGACATCCACAAGTCTTCTTGGTTCCATAGGAGAGGGGAGGACACAGGACAAACCACTGTCCCCAAGATTGGAGAGACAGATAGGTGAATACAAGGATGAAAGGAAGGAATGGGGATCATTCTGCTATTGTGGGCACACCATCCACGAAGGAGCATAGTGTTATTAGAAAGGGGACTTGGATTAGTTGTAAATGTACATTACAAACTCCAGGGCAATGACTAAGAAGGGTTAAAAAAAACGAGTATAACTGATATGCTAAGGAAGGAGAGAAGATGGAATCACATAAAATGCTCAATTAAACCACCATAAAGGCAGAAAAAGGATGGAAGGCAAAAGCAGGAAAAACAACCAGGGCAACAAATGGAAAACAGTAATGAATGTGGAAGATGTTACTCCAACCATATCAATCAATAATCACTTTGATTGCCAACGGTCTAGATGCACCAATTAAAAGACATAGCTTATCAGAGTGCATCAAAAAACAAGATCCAACTATATGTTGTCTACAAGAATCCGCTTTAAAGAAACGTATATATTAAAAGTAAATACATGGAGAAAAATATCCCCTGCTAACACTAATCAAAAGAAAGCAGGAGTAGCTATAGTAATTTCAGACACAGCAGACTTCAAAATAAGGAAAGTTACCAGGGATAAAGAAAGATATTACATAATGATAAAGGGGTCAGTTCTCTCGGAAGACATAACAATTTTTAACAAGTATGTGCCTAGCAACAGAGTGTCAAGCTACATGAGGCGAAAACCGATGTGACTGCAAGGAGAAGTAGAGGAATGCACCATCACAGGGGGAGCCTCCAATGCCCCGCTCTCAGAAACGGGCAGATCCAGCAGCCAGAAAATCAGTTCAGCACAGAGTGGAACTCAACTACACCATCCACCCACTGGCTAGAACGGACAGCATCTGTAGGCCACTTCATGCAGCAACAGCGGAGGATACGCTCTTCTCGAGCTCACATGGAACGTTAACCGAGACGGACCACATTCCGGGCCGTCACACACTCCTTACAAACTTAAGAGTAGAAATCATAAATGGCCGCTGTCAGACCACAGCACAACTAAACTAAAAGTCAATAGCAGAAAGATAACTGGAAAATCCCAAAGTACATGGAAATTAAACAGCACACTTCTAAGTAACACATGGGTCAGAGAAGACATATTAAGAGAAATTTTAAAATATTTTTAACTAAAAGAAAATATAAACACAACAAATCAGAATGGGTGGGACACAAGGACAGCAGTGCTTGGAGGGAAATTTGTAGCTCTGAAGGCTTATGCTAGAAAAGAAGGATGGTCTAAAACTAATAATCAAAGATCGACTTTAGGAAACTAGAAAAGAAGCAAAAATTAAATCTAAAGTAAGCAGAAGAAAAGAAATAATAAGAATTAGAGCAGAAATCGATAAAACTGAAAACAGAAAATCACTAGAGAAAATCAATGAAACCAAAAGCTGACACTTTGAAAAGATCAATAAGATCAATAAGCCTCTAGCCAGGTTTACTAAGAAAAAGAAAGAGAGAACACAAATTACTGTATCAGAAAAGAAAGGACATCACTACAGATACCATGGAAATTAAAAGCATAATAAAGGAATACTATGAAGAAGTCTGTGCCCGCAAATCGGATAACCTAGATAAAGCGGACCACTTCCTTGAAAGGCACAATCTGCCAAAACTCACACAAGAAGAAACAGACTATCTGAACAGGCCTGTATCTGTTAAAGAAGAATCAAAACTTAACAACTTTTTAAACAGAAAGCACTAAGCCCAGATGGGCTCACTGGTGGATGCCACTCAACTTCTAAGGAAGAAACGATACCAATTCTCTACAATCTCTTTCAGAAGATAGAAGCAGAGAGGCTACTTCCTAACTGATTCTATGAGACCAGCATTACCCTAACACCAAAACCAGACAAGGACCTTATCAAAATACTTCTATGTAACAAAATAACAACAATAATAACAATCAAAGGAAAAATACACACTAAACTATAGACCAATCTCTCTCATGAACATAGACGTAATAATCCTCAGCAAAATATCAGCGTGCACATTAAATCCAAAGAAGAATTGCATAGTATGGCCAAGTGGAATTTATCCTGTGTGTGCAGGGCTGGTTCAACATTCAAAAATCAATTAACGTAATCCATCACATTAAAATGCTAAAGAAGGAAAGTCACAGAATCATATCAATAGATGCAGAAAAAGCATTTGACAAAATCCAACATCCATTCATGATAAAAACTCTCAGCAAACTACAAACAGAAGGAAATTTTCTCAAATTAACAAAGAAGATCTAAAAAAGCCCTAGCGCTAACATCATACTTAATGGTGAGAAACTGGAAGTTTTCCTGCTGAGATCAGATACACAGCAAAGATGTCCCCTCACTCCACTCCTCTTCAACATCATACCGGAAGTTCTTGCTAATGTGATTTAAAGAATTTTAAAGAAAAGGAAATAAAATGTATACAGATTGAGAAGGAAGACATAAACTGTCTTTGTTCACAGATGACATGATCATCTATAAAGAAAATCCAAAAGAACCGACCAAAATAAATTTTCCAGGAACTAATAAGCAATTACAACAAGGTTGCAGGATACAAGACTAATATGTGAAAGTCTCTTGTTTTCCTATATACCAACAATGAATGAGTGGAATTTGAAATTAAAAACACAATACCATTTACATTAGCACCCCAAAAATGAAATAGGTATAAATCTAACAAAATATGTGAAAGATCTATAAGTAGAAAACTACAAAATCATGGTTCGTGAAATCAAAGAACTAAAGAAATCGAGCGAGTTCTCATGTTCATGGATAGAAGACTCAAGACGTCAGCTCTTCCAAACTTTACAGATTTATTGCAATCCCAATCAAAATCCCAGCAGGTTACTTTACGGATATCAACAAACTAATTCTAAAGTTTACATGGAGAGACAAAAGACCCAGAATAGCCAACTAAATAATGAAGGAGCAGAGCAGAGCTGGAGGGCTGACGCTGACTTCAAGACTTACTGTACAGCTACAGGAATCGAGACAGTGCGGTATAGTCAAAGGAATAGAAAGAGGTCTATAAAACAGAATAGAGAGCACGGAACAGACCCCCGTAAATACAGTCAACTGATCTTTGACAAAGGAGCAAAGGCAATTCAGTGGAGAAAGGACAGTCTCTTCAACAATTGGTGCTGGTACAACTGAACACCACATGCAAAAAAAATGAATCTAGACACAGGCCTTAGAGCCTTCATGAAAATTAACTCAAAATAGATCACAGACCTAAATGTAAAATGCCAAAACTATAAAACTCCTAGAATATAACATAGGAAGAAATCTAGGTGGCTGTGGGAATGGCGATGACTTTTTAGCTACAACGCCAAAGGCACAATCCATGAAAGAAAGAATTGATAAGCTGGACTTCATTAAAACGAAAAACTTCTGCTCTGTGAAAGGCAATATTAAAAGAATGAGAAGACAAGCCACAGACTGGGAGAAAATATTTGCCAAAGATACATCTGATAAAAGACACTAATCCAAAATATTTAAAGAACTCTTGAAACTGAACAATAAGCAAACTAACAACCCAATTAAAAAAGGGACCAAAGGTCTTAACAGATACCTCACCGGAAGAGATATACAGATGGCAAATAAGCGTACGAAAGGATGCTCCACATCATGTCTTCAGGGAAATACAAATTAAAACAATGAGATAACATTACGCACCTACTAGAATGTCCAAAATCCACAACACTGACGACACCAAATGCTGGGGAGGACGTGGAGCAGCAGGAGCTCTCGCACATTGCTTGTGGAAATGCAAAATGGTGCAAGCACCTTGGAAGACAGTTGGGCAGTTTTTCACAAAACTAAACACACTTGTACTGTGCCATCCTACAATCACGCTCCTTTGTGTTTATCCAGAGGAGGCGAAAACTTCGGTCCACACAAAAACTTGTATACAGATGTTCATAGCAGCTTTATTCAAAATCACCAAAACTTGGAAGCAGCCGGGATGTCCTTGAGTAGGTAAATGAAGAAATAAACTGCGGTCCGTCCAGACAATGGGGTATTATTCAATGGTAAAAAGAAATGAGCTATCAAGCCATGAAGAGACATGGAAGAAATATAAATGCCTATCACTAAGTGAAAGAAGCCAATCTGAAACGTCTACACACTGTATGATCCCAACTATACGACATTCCGGAAAAGGTAAAACTATGGAAACAGTAAAAGGTAAAACTACGGAAACAGTAAAAGTCGGTGGTTGCCAAAAGTGAAACACGGGAGGTGAGTAGGTGGAGCAGAGAGGATTTCTAGGGCAGTGAAATGAGTCTGTCTGATTCTATAATAGTGGACACATGTCGTTACACATTTATCCAAACCCGGAGGACGCACACCACCAAGAGTGAGCTCTAGCAGAAACTGTGGACTTCGGGAGATACGATGTTTCAGTGTAGGTTCGTCTGTTGTAACAAATGTACCACTCTGGTGAGTGATGTTGGTAATGGGGGGGGGCGACCCAAGTGTGGGACAGCCGGGAAACCTCAGTGCCTCTCTCTCAATTTTGTTGTAGACCTAAAACTGATCTAAAAAATAAAGTTCTTTTCAAAAAAGCAGAGAATTAAGCTTCTATCTCAAAAAGTTCAGAAAAATCAGTCCTAAATGCTTTGTGTTCTTACTGGTGGCCAGACATGTCTGGCATCATTTCCTTAAACCCTCTCACTGACTGTCTGAGGCAGGAATCAGTCACCTCCATTTTTACAGATGGGAAATGGAGAATCAGGATGGACAAGTGGCTTCCCCAGGACCCTCTGCCTGAGAGTGAGGGAGCAGGGATTCCAGCCAGGCCAGCGTGTCCTCAGAAACTTGTTCCACCCGCCTCCCCAGCAGAACACCTAGCAAAGCCCAGACACTGTGGAAGAATTAATGATAAAAAAAAAAAAAAGAAAGAAAGAATAAAATAGAAAAGCAAGCGTTGATCAACACAATGGCAATTTTTCTGCAGGGTGGTCCAGGCTCCAGACTTCCCTTCCCTGTCCCGGCTCTCGCTGTGGGAGCCCGCCGCTCAGACCTCCCCAGGCGCGCAGGGGGCCCACACGGCCTTCTCACCCTTCGCCGTAACAGCCACCGTTTCCTTTCCATCTCAGGTTGCCAGAACTGTCCTCCAGGAAAACAGGTCCCTCTCCCAACCCTGGAAGAAATAATGAAAAGAAATAATGAAGTAGAAATGCCAGGTTAGAGCTGCTAGAAAAAATCACACAACGTTGGTTTTTTAAAAACAAAATGAAGATACAAGGCTTAGGAACATACCAAAATAAAAGAGCTCAATTTACAGCTCAGGACCTTGGCCATGAAAACTCTGGGCAGGTGAACCAGCCAGGGGGCTCTATGTCACCCCTCGGTCTGTGCCATGAATGGCGATTGGCCCCAGGGATGTCCTGGAGGTCACCCACGGAGGGCCAGGTCCCATGAGCTCAGGTGTTGCGGACGTCCATGGATGTGGACAGCTCTGCAGCTTCCTCACTCAGCATTGACTTAGCAGATGAAAGGTTTATGCTCTGGCCGGGCCTGGGGAGCCCGGCCGCTTCAGGAGCAAACTTGCTTCCAGCCGAGAAATGTCACATAGAGGGGCACACAGAGCCTCCCCAAGCCCACCCAGGCTGTAGGGGAGAGCCTGGCTTCTGCCTGCTGAGTGCTTTGGGCAAGTCCCCAACCACTGCCTATGTCTCGCCTCCTCGGTGGGCTCTTTTCAGTAAAGAGGTGCTGCATATGTAAAACAGGAGTCACAAAGCTCGGGCTTCTGACGGCTCATACTGAGTGCCTCGCAAGCATCAGCCAATGCTATGACCTAATCTTAGTTTGTTATCCCAGCCGCCTTTGTCAGGTGGGCTGCCAGCATCTGACTTACTCACCAATGGGAAGAGTGAGGCCCAGGGAAGGGGGTGGGGCGGTGTTTGCCCAGCATCCCACAGCAGAGTTTGCGGCAGCCCTCAGCTGTTCTCCACTGCTCTTCCGAGTAAAGCACGTGGCATGCTAGCCTTTCAGAGTGGCCCGCACTGAGTGCCTTAAAGCCGCTTAATTAGCCCTTCTATCCGCTGGAAACCCTTCTTAACTAGTGATCACACCATACAGCGATAATTGATATTCATAAGAACTTAATTGAAATTAAATCTAAAATAGGTTCAGTGTTAAGTGCATTTTATTCTAATTCTTTGAAAATTGGTCATCCATGTACAGTAGATGAGGTAACAAGAAAACATGCTTCATAAAACCGCTCAGTCCCGGCTTGCCCAGATGCCGAAGCTCCCTGTGAAAGGAGAGAAGCGTCTGTGCTGACCCCACAGCCGCCCACAACGCATCAGGCTGGACCACTTGCTTTCAGATTTCTCCACCGCAGGCCCTGGTGGGCACACCATTCTCCCTGAGCACACCACATCACCCCAGCCACCAGCCTCACCCATTTAGGGGCCTAGAGTGGCCCTCAAAAAGATACGTCCAAGTCTTAACCCCCAGAACCTGTGACTGTGACCTTACTTGGAAATAAGGTCTTTGCAGATGTGATCAAGTTGAGGATCTTAAGAGGAGACCATCCTGGATTTAGGATGGCCCTAAACCCAGGGATTTGTAAGAAGTCAGAAGAGGGGATGACAACAGGGGAGAGGCCACGTCAAGATGGAGGCAGAAACAGGAGCGATGCAGCCACAAGCCAAGGACGCCTGGAGCCCCCAAAAGCTCAGAGAGGTGGGAAGGATCCTCCCATAGTGCCCCCTGCCCACACCTGGATTTTGGACTTGTGTTCTCCAGGACCCGGAGAGGATTTCTGCAAAGCCGTCCAGTTTGTGGTACCTGTCACAGCAGCCACAGGAGGCCGCTAGATGGTCTAACTCCTAACCTGCCTTAGGTCTCAGTGTGGATGTCACTTCCTTGTCCTACCCAAGTCCAAGTTAGATGTCGGTCTTCTGAGTGCAAGGCTCCCTGTCCCATTCATTTGATCACTTATTCGTTTGTCCATTCACTCATTCAGAACCCCTGCAGGGCACACTCAGTGTCACCTGTTGGGCCCGACTCTGGGTGCATGGAGTGAACATGGCAGGGCTGATTCAGGCCCCAAGGACCCTCCTGGATGGAGCTCCTGGTGGAGGCAGACCGTAAACAGCCCTGGGTGCTAATGGCACAGGGAGGGGCGAGCTGGAGTCCTCTAAGTTGCCCCTGCAGTCTCCCTCAGTACTGCCAGCTCCTGGCTGCACCTACACCCCTCTGACGGTGACCTCCCACACGTGCTTGAAGGCAGAGGTGGAATGGGGAGTCCGTGGGCTTGGAGCCAGAGAGAGACACTTTGTAGTGTTGAGCTCAGGCTGCTTCACTCGCAGGTGAGCGAAGTCCACAATCCTGGGCGCCCGGCTGCCGGCCTCCTCCAGAGCCGGCGCCCACCACAATCCCGCACCACAGGCAGAGACCCGCCTCTGCTCTGTATTTTCTCCAGGGCTGAGAATGTCGTGGGAGCTGAGGAACGAAAACGTGGCCATCAGAGATGAGCCCTACATCTTTAGAAACACATGTATGACAATGAGGCCACCACACAAACCCCAACCAAGAACACCCCCTGGAAGAACAGCCCTTCTGTGACCTTCACAGGGCAGCAGAGGTTCCGAAATTTGCAAAGGACAAGCTGCCCCAGGCACGTGCTCCCCACCCCACTCCTGTCTCCCAGCCCCGTAGCCCAGCCCTGCCGAGGTGAACCCTGCCTCATCGAGGATGGTGCAGGCAGATCCCAAACCCTGTCCATCTAATTATCTTGGAAGCACATGTTGAAACCCAATCTGCGTATTGAAAATACCGCAGGACGGGAAGAGAGCGTGCCGGCATTTCTCGAGTCAGCCAGAGTGGTCTTCCACCAGCATCATAAGACATTCTCCTAATGAAGTAATAAAAACCATGTGGAATTTAAAACCACCCAAGGACATCTTCAAATGGCACCAACTCCCCTTCCTGCAATGATATTAAAGGAATGGCTTGGATGCTGTGGACCACAAAGTGTCCCCCGGGACCCCCACCACAGTCCAGATGAGAGAGATACATATTCATATGATGTCTTATTTACTACCCAGTCACCACCCCAAATGGAACCTGAGATGTGCCCACCGATAATACTTCACATTCTAACCACTTCCAGGACCCGGTTAACCTCTATCTGTTCTATTTCCCCAAGCAAACGTGCAGATTACCGATATAAAATCTGCTGCGTGTGCTCATTCCATCTTCAAAACAGTGTTTAATTAAAATACGTACAACTGTGAAAACAGCCGGGTTCTAGAGGGAGACTTTCCTTTAAACAAAGATACATCTTCCAGCTAATGTTCTAGTTACTGCATGCCTGTGTGTGCGCGCGCGCGCGTGTGTGTGTGTGTGTGTGTGTGTGTGCGTGTGCACGCGCACCACATGGCTCTCTGTAGGAAATAACACTGTATCTAAAGAAAACTCCGTGTGGAAGACAACATGGAACAGTCTAGGAAACCAGTTCACAAGGCTCTTCAGAGCCCAACGCCCTTGCTCACAGCCGTCTCTCAGGAGGGTCCCCAGAGCTGGCCTTGTGTGGGAGAGTTTCCCAACCCTGTGCCTCCTGCCTCGTCCAGCAAGAGCCCCCACCACCCAGGGGCTGTGGGCGCCAGCCCCTCAGCTCAGAATCCTCCCCTCCGTCACACACCTGTTCTTGGCTCCAGGCTCAGAGTGCTGTAGGGACAGACAGGCTGACACACAGTCACCCCCGGAAGCAAATGCACATGGGAGGGACAGGATTTGGGGTGGCTCCCCATCACGTCCACCCGAAAAATCGCATCTTAAGATACAATGTAATGCTTTGTCTTGAAGGTCCCACAGGTTCTGCCCTTGCCCAGCTTTGTAACTGTCTCAGCTCCACTCTCCTCCTTGCTCACCCCAGGTTTGCTTGGCTGGTTCCTCTCAGCCTGGACATGCACCCCAAGGTCAGTAGCCCAGAGCTGCCTCAGTAGGCGCCCGCGATAGCAGCTGCCCCTCAAGGGAGTCACACACAGACCCTCGACCCTACTTTGTTTCTTTGTTTTTGGTTTTTCCCAAAGCACTTCTCTAACAGAATCTCATCTAGACCCCTCACCAACACTGCGATGTTGGGTCCACACAGGGAGGGACCGTGACAGTCTCGCTCCCTGGCCCCTCACCCAGCACAGGGCTGAGCCCGTAGAGGTCTCCCTAAACATGCCTTGAATGAACAAATGGATGTGGCCACCCTGTGGGAACCCAGTGCGAGAGAAAGAGGAGGCGCCCTCGGGACCACGAGTCCCTTGGAACCTGGCATCCACACAGCAGTTTGTAGCGAGCATATTCAACGTCACACATGAGAACAGTGTCCTGGGCTCACAGGGGGATGACAGACTCTGAGTGGAAGGGGCATTTTATATCCCATCAAGACACAGATGGATTTAGGGGACTTAGGGCAGAGTCCATACATGGGGTTCTCTTACACAGAGGCTCATGCCCAGCCATGGCGAATGGATCAAGAGACTGGGCATTGTCCCAGATCCAGAAACAACAATAAACTAAAGCATAAGGCTGGACCTGAAGTTCGATTCAATTTCACAAGTCGTTCCAACTACCGACGGTTCCGGGTTCTGGGTTGAGCTGCAGGGTTGAGGTGGGGAACACACTTGCCCTGCAGGAGGTCACCTATGATGACAAAGATACATCCTGCTTTTCTTAACTGAGGCATCTCATCCATGTCCAGCACAGGCCATGCACTGTGACCTGGACACCAAGGCCAGCACAGGCTGGGACCTCATGGATCTCACAGCCTCCTGGGGGGCAAATCCAATCCATTAGCCGATGTCCCAGAAAAGGCTATAATTACAGCCTGCAGTAGGCTAGGAACGACACTGGAGGGCAATGTGAAAATTACCGCCGGAGGTCTGGGGGTGACACAGAAGGCCCCCGAGTCTAGAAAGTGATGCTGAGCTGAGGAGTGATGGACAAGTGGGAATAAAGCTCGGTTGAGTGGGGAAGAGTGTTCTAGAAAGAGGGAAAGCTCTGTCATATCAGAGGGAGGGTGGCAGGTCTGAAGAATGGGACGTGTGTCTGGATTGCAGGGAGTCAGGGGGCGTTGGGGAGCCATGGCAGAGGACATGGGCAAAGGCCACACCCCCGCAGGCTTTCTCGTGGTGTTAAAGCTGCAGTGGGACCCGCACTTTAACCCCATAAGCTCCCTCTCAGGTCTTTGCTCTACTGTCCCTTCTCAGTGACACTTTTTCTGCACACGTGCCTTAAAATTAAACCCCACCTGGCCCTCTCTACCCCCGATGCCACTTCCTCATTCGCTCCCTGCCTCCCTCCACTAGAACACGCGCTCCAGGGGGCAGGAGGTGACCTTGTTTCTTGGTCTGATTTCTTCCGGCTGCTTCTTCAGTGCATGGAGAGTTTGCCTCTAACAGCTTCTATCTTTCTCTCTTGCATTTAAAAGGTAAGGCCAGCCGCAGAAATCAAGAAGGTTTGAATGTCACTGGAGCAAACAGAAGAGGGTGTTTTGGAAACATCCAAGGAAATTTAGAAACATCACTGCGTCATGCAGAGGGCCCAGGGAGAAGCTGGGAATTAATGGTGATATCCGTCTGCGTGGCTGTGGGTTTCCCCAGAAATCCCCAGCAGCCTGGGTTGTGGGTGTGGGCAATGCAGAGCATTCAGTTGGCCCAGACACATTCTACAAGTGAAACAGGCCAATGGAGAGACCCCAGCAGAGGGGGTTGTGTCAAGGAAGAAACAACTACAGTGGCATCAGTCCACAGGTGCAGCAGAACAGAGATGATGGGAGGGACTTTTATCTTGGGACAGCTGGGAAGATAAGGACAGTAGGCAGAGGGTGCTTAACCAGCAAAAGAGTGAGTGGCAGCATCCCCTGATGAACTTCCCTGGGCACAGACTCAGTGCTCAGGGGAGCAGAAGCGAGCCGGATGCACGGATCACCTTTCTGGGAGAGCGCTGGTCTTGTCTCAGGGTCCCAGCATCAGCCATGTCTGTCCATTGTTCCAGGAGCAAGACCGCAGGCCCCCAGAGTGTGTGCTGACCCAGAGATCAAGGCTCAGGCAGTCAAGAGGCTGGCCTGTTCTCCAGACTATACATTAGCCCTGCAGGATTCATGTGACCAGCCTTGTTTTAAAGATAGGGTGACATGATGCCTCCAAGTGATGAATGGCAGGTTTTATTTAATATCCTGTGAGGAGCAAATGTGTAGCATGGAAGATTCATAACAATCTTGAAGACAGAAGACCCTGGATGGTGTTGCTGAGCATCCAGCTGAAGGAAGGAAAGCACAAACACGGGCTGAGTTTTCATCGTGTGCTGGGCACTTTGACGCACATCCCACTTGATTCTCAGGATCATCCACTACAATAAGCACGTGCTTTCCAATGGTGAAACATTTTCTCAGGCTTGATCTCCAGGCTGGAAGTCATCCCCTTCTCTTCATTCTAAGAATTAAATCCATGAACTAAGAGAAGCTAGAAAGTCCCGATGAAAAATGCATTGGGAGGGGGAATCCTCCCAACCATTTACAGCGTGTACATCCATGACATGCACCATGCCTAAAACTCAAAATACCCAAGATGTCCTTATTCTCCCAAGTCACTTGGAAGTATCCTCAAAGGCTGTTGAAACTAGTAACAACTGGAATTGCTACATATTTTATTAGCAGTTAGTAGAAACACATTCAGCACACAGGTGATTCGCCCAATTGATACATTTGCAAATTGAATTCAGCGGCTGGAAATGTGCTAGATGCCAGGGCTTCGGTTCTGCAGCAAAGCCTTCCTTTGGCAAATTGATTGACCGCGAGTTAGTTCTGCCAATCAATGCTTTGGGTCCAGAGCTCAGCTACCCATCCAGCTGCAGACCCTCCCGACCGTTCAGTTCTCCAGGGAGCTTGCCTTCTGCTGTCTGCAGACTGTATGTTCCATTCTGAACCTCATTCCACTGGTTTGACTTCACCAGGGTGTGGGCTGACCACATGAATGATTCTGCTAGGCACTGTTTCCACCACCCCAGGGTTTAGAAAGACATGGTCAAGGAGTCAATTCCTCCTGCTTTCCCAGTGAAGTGTGAAATGCACTGGTTCTGTCCTCGCCCACCACAGACCACAATGCGATGCTGCTTTGCATCCCATGCTGTATAAACTTGGATCAGTGTCTGGCTGCTGACAGATGTTTTTCTGCCAGAGTTCACAGTCCATGCACCCTCCATCCCCATACAGATGTGATTTAGGGCATAATGAACCAATCACCATTTTTGGAATTTCAGCTAACAGATGTCCTCTTTAGAGATTCTAACGCAAACTGTTAACCCACAGATTTCTTTGTTTTGTTTTTTTTTTAAAGTGCCAATTTTCTGTGAAGATGCCAAATGGCACGAACGTTATTTGGACATTGGACTTACAGACAGGTCTTCCTCAAATAAAATAAATGCATCTTGTGGAACAAACACAGTGGGGAGTGCGCAGGCAGAGCTCACTGCGCAGATGCCAGCTTGAGCCGGAGATGTCATCAGGCAGCAGACAGACGCACTGCACAGCATCCGAAATTAATCACTGCTGTTGGCATTTAATAAACAGCTGCTTTTGAAAATGCTTTGGAATGAACACAATCGTGGCCACCACATCTTTCAGAAGAAGACTGGGGATTATGAAGCTGCCCGTTTGAAAGCAAGGAGAGAACAAACTTGAAAGTCATTCTTAATCAGACTCCCTCAGGATTGGACCCTAGTGAAGTGACCGTAAGTGACTTGTCACGAGATCAGGCTCAGACGGAAGCACAAAGCAGTGAGAAGTGTGCAGGCTCTGCGCCCAGGGCTACCTTGACCTGCCGTGTGAGCTTGAAGGAGTGTCTCACCTGGCTGGGACTCAGTTTCCTCCTCCACAAGGTGGGGGTATGGCAGCTCTCCCCAGCTATAGGCTTTGGAAAATTGCTGATGAGATCATGGGTGTGACCATCCTTTGAGTGGAGAAACAGGCCTCAGATGTAAGCCAGCATCTGTCCTGCCATCACTCACATCCTCCAAAATTGGATGTGGAAGCAGCTCCACTGGTGGAAGAAAGAGAATTCTCATAAAAGTCAAATCCTTATTTCTGTGCCTGGTTACCCAGGGTGGGCCTCCCGGCCTTCTTTGCCAAACTCCCACATGATAAAGAGAAGGTTGGAAATAATTCAAAAATTATATTGTAACCAAAATATCAAGCGGTTTGCCTTCCGCGTGCTTCCTCTGGTTGGGGAAGTACGTGGATGGATGGACAAGGGCGGTGCCCTGGGGAGCAAGAATGCGAGCCGGCCTCCCCCCTGCCACCGCTTCTCTCCAATAGCTGCGCTTTTCCCAGTAAAGATCAGCTTCTCTTCCTTGAGACCACCATTGCTCCCCCTAGACGGGAAAGAAAAAGAAAACCTTCACCCAGAAGGAAACACAGTCCCTGAGATAACCCCTCCCAAGTCCAAACCAGACCCAGCCCGGAAACCGGAGCGTAGGCGTGGAGGAGTCCTGAACGATGGAGGTGAGGACGGGGAGTCTGCGGGACGTGAGACAGGCCAGAGGTTACCCCTGCACTCCGTGCTGCTAAGGAGCTTCCCAGCAATGGATGTGGAAGTAATCCCATGGCAGACGCCTCACAGGCTTAGAGACAGAAGGGAGACGCTGTGAACGCCGGGCTCCAGGAGAGCCTGCACACCAGCGAGCCTCGGTGCGCTCGGCTGGGGCCTCACCTCCCCTGGCGCTGGGCTTTCCCTCCCAGCCTAGGGTGGGTGTGGCCGTGCTTGCCTGGTTCATCACACACAGGCAGAAAGACCACCGTGTCCATGGGCTTGCTACCCCCTCGGCTGGTGAAAGTAGCTCAGGCCTCGCTCAAGACACCACAACCTCTGCCTGACATCTGGGGCTACGTGTCCCGTGTCAGCTGCCCGAGCCCCCTGAACCACGTTGTCCGGAGACAGGAGACGTGAGTGGGGACAGCTGTGCCACCTGGATGGAGGACAAAGCCCCCTTATAAGGAGTGAACAGCTGACTAATCAGGGGACACTTGGTCTAAATGTACCAACATTTCAGACAACGCTCCCTTCCCTTGTGTCAACATTCATTCCCACAGAGAAGCTAGCCGTGCCCCCTAAAGAGAACATAAACCAGGACCGATTAATTAGCTTAAATATGAGTTTTAAACTATAATGTTAAGCAGGTTGAATTCAAAAACTGAGAAGCCAAAGAGAAAATAATGTCCTCTATTTCTCTGAGGCTAAAATGTAGATGTTTGTAAAAGTCAAAACCCAATGCCTGAGATTGGCTTTAAACTAATCTAGGGAGGGGTGGGCGGTGGAGGAGGGAGCAGGACAAGATGGGCCCCATGCGGATCCATATGGAATCTGGGGATGAACGTGGGGCATTCGTTTTACTGTTCTCTCCACTTGTGTTTATGTTATAAATGTTCAGTAATTAAGTTTTTTTTCAATCTAAACAAATACCATACTCCTAGCTTTTTGTATTTCTAAAAGTGGAGTGTTGAAGAGCACGTGGATTCACTAGGAGGAGAGTAGGGATGGATGCGGCTGTGGCTCTTAGAGCCATCCTCCGTTATCACTGAGACTAACGTCCAATCGGGCCGATTCTCAAAGGGGTGGGAGGGGGCTGCCAGCTTCCCAGCCTCGCTGCCAGGACAAAGGTCCCAGAGTTCATACGGCGGAGAGACATCGTTGGTCTCCGTCCCTCCCTCCCTCCCAACAGGCCTAGAACTTCAAATCCTTGTGACGTGAATGCTGTAGACCCTTCCCCAAGTTCTAAGTATAGTCACAATTGGCCTGAACCCATCAGCCTCACGTCGTGTGCCTGCCACAATTGGTCGAGGTTAGGGCACGTGACCCGGAGAATTCGAGGGTGGGAGGGACTAGATTACTAATTAGCCCAGGACAACTAGCAATGTTCCAGGCAGACCAGGCCATGGGGGGTGGGGGACCCTGCCCATCATCTGAGCTGGCCTAAGCGAGGAGGACCCCAGGAACCTGGTTCAATGAGCATTAGTCAGGCCCTTCCCAGGTGTGAACAGGAGACTGGCCGGTGCTATGGCAGCCATCTTGTGTCCAGTAGGGGAGCCAGCTGGAGGAGGAGCCCAGAGGCCCACTCACGCCACGACTGAATCCCTCTCAACTCCTGAATTTTCCAGTTATGTCAGCGGACACGCCTCCTTTACTCCTCAGGCCGTCTGTGGCTGCGTCAGCAGTTCTTGATCCGACGTCGACTGGAGGTGGGCCCCTCCCCCGCATGCCTCTGCGACAGGTGTTGCTTCAGCCTCTTCGAAGTCACTCTTCTGCAGGTTAAGCCTATTTTCTCCTGAATGACACAGTAGTCGCTGGTACACTCTCGTGCGATGATCCCCATGAATTTGTCCCGTGAGTATCAATTTTGTTCCTCAAGTGGCTGGTGGGTTCTAAGGTCGGCCACTACCCTTCCACATCCTCTTTGTCCCCAGGGCTTCCCCATGCGCTCTGTGCTGCCCCGACTAACTTTAATCACCCTGCAGGTGTGCCCTGCACGCCCGCTGAATGCACACCCCGTGCACAGCGCTCCGGGGCGGCGTGACAAGACCCAGCATCTCTCGGTGTCAGGAATCAGCACCTATTCTCAGGCTCTTGTTTCCAAAGACCTGCTGTAATAATTTGGGGGTTCTGATAATACATTTCTGAGCAAAAATATAAAGAATCTCGTCAACCTGTAAACGAGAGGGCTCACCTTCTCCTGGACGTGGCGCATCCCAGCTGTGTCCTCAGAGCCTGGAGAAGGCGTCACGGCCTTGGGAGTTCTGCACGCCCAGGAGGACTCCATGACGAGACACGCGTGCCCTTCGCAGCTGCCCACTGTCAGGAACGCCATCTTTTTTCCTCTTCTACTTGCTTGATTTTCATTCTTTGGGCTCACTCTCTCTTGCCCTTGCTTTCTCTCTCTCTCTCATTTAACGTGGGTTTTGAAGTTTTAAACTTGGCGACTATCACGTGGGGCTTCATTGAGTCTGCAGGCGAACAAGGCTGAACGTTTGCACGGAGACCACGGCTGTGTCGATTGACGGGTCAGTCAGCCTGTTAACCAGGACCAAGGGAGCAGTAGCTGGTTAACTTGCATACACACGCGGACACTTGAAGCCTGCTTATTTGCTTAACGTGAACCGTGGTTGTCTATTTAAATTCTCTCCCCAAACCATCCCCGCCAATGAAATTAAAAACTAGCATAACTTACTGCATAATCGGCATTCCACAGCAATCCACACACGTATGGCTGAGCTGGCAAGAGGAAACGGGCCACAAATGTGGCTTCTGATTTGCCAGCAAAGAGGGGCCCCAGGCCTGGTTCTTCTCCCTCTGAGACCTTCGCCTTACCTGAGAGCCCTATGCAGGCACCTTTGAGGTTTCATTAGCCACCTTAAGACAGAACCAACCTCTTTTGTTACTCATTGGACATTCATACCCAATAACAGAGCCCTCTGCAAAATGAGCAGTGTTGGTGCTCACTCTGAACCCAGTTATTAACACAGCCAGGCCACGCCATCAAAGGTGTGATTCGGCGCTGCCTTGGATGAAAAGGAATTTCAAAGGCGGCTTTTTCTCTCTGACTTCTTTGAATCCGCTTATAAAAAAAATCAGGATTTGATTCCAAGCTTGTTCTGGGAGATGGCAAGTTAATGAACTGTCCTCCTGTCACTAAAGACTCCGCTCAGAACTCAGGTTACCGGGTGGATGGGTTTTTCTTAGTTGCCTTAATCTGGGCTCTTTGCAATTTCAGCCTTTCATTGTTGCGTCAGAGGGTGTTGTATGAAGCTGACGAGTGTTTGCTGTGGAAAGCTGAAGTAGAATCAGAGATTAAGTGGCTCGTTTCTCCCCATTCCTCTCTTATTTTTCCACAGTCAAAGGAATCAGGAAAGCAGATTCAAGTGAAAACCAAGCAGTGTGTAATTTGTAAATGCAATAGTTAAACGCCCATAATAAGCACACGGCTATTAGACCGGGCTTCTCACAAAAGCCTCGGATGCTTGTCTCGCCTTTGAAAGGAGCTGCTCCTTGAAATCTGACTTAGGGGATATTCAGCCGGCATGAATATCTCCGAGGCACTTTCACCGTAAGATAGCTGTCAACTCTTTGGAACAAAGCAAGGCGTTTACAATATATTTACACGGGAGTCCACGTGGAGAGGGCCTGAATATGCTCATTGTGTTCCCTTCAAAGTGGAGTGATGAGGAATCAGAAGACGCTTTATGCAACGGGAAGAAGGCAATTTGGCTTCATGTGACACCTTTTATGCTCTAAGAATCCCCACAGTGAAATACTTGGGGAGAATGAAGTGCTTACACTTTGCAAGCGAGATGGTGGTGTTAGAGCAGCGAGGCTGGAAATGAAGAAAATCTCAGACCTAGAATGAGTTTGAGCCGAACTTTGATGGGTCTCTGGGCAAAGTGAGAGCCCAGCGTGAGGTGGCAACTGAGATGAGTAGATTCTGTTCAGATATTTCTCATGGCCCGAGTGAAGCCCTTCCAGAGCCACACTGAGTGGCAAGAACCCTGCATCCAAATGCTCCCGTGGGGTGCGATGTCCAGATCCGTCTCTTGGCTGTATTTGCTTAGTAGGTCTTTTTCCCTCTCGTTTACTTACTCTTTAAATTCATAAGTCAAACAAGATTAAGACAATATTAACTTACTCCTTTCATTTTTAGTCGCTGATGGTTTCCCCACTGCTATCCTTTTTGGGCTCCCTTTTGATCCTAATTGGTAGGGATAAATGGTTATGCACAGCCGTGCTCCTAGCTCAGACAGGATTTGGGGTTCTGTTCTCTCAGTTGACTCCACATTGTCACTTCTCTCTCTCGCCTGTGTCTGGGGAGCAAGGCAGCCGTGGGGAGGCCTGGGTTGTAATTGGTCCTCTGGCCACTGCATGGAGAATGGACTGTGGGAGAGTTCCTAACGGGTGTTAGTCTTCCAACTTCTTCCTTGGGGCAGTTTCCTGGGAGCTAAATTTATTGTGTCTCAGGTTATTTATATCTTTATGGTCATTTTTATATACAATCAAATTATTTTCCCAAGGAACTGTACCAATTTAGACTGCCATCAGCAATTGATGATTATAGTACACAATACCCCAACAGTATGAAAGATTATGGTTTTTTAAATATGTTAATTTAACAGCTTTTAATACAGCTCCTTATTATTATCTTGCTCTACGTTCGGGAGGTTGAGCATTTTTCCATCGTTACCCACATCATGGGAGCATGTGACTCATCCATTCATAATTCCTCCCCTTTCCCTTCAACAGTCATCTACTCATTTATTTAAAAGAGCGTTGCCAGATTTAGCAAATGAAAATACTAGGCACCCAATTAAAGTGGAATTTCAGATAAACAACAAATAATTTTTAGTGTAGTTACGTCCCGTGCAATATTTGGGACACACTTATTCTAAAAAGTTGTTTGTTGCTTTTCTGAAATTCCTGTATTTCATTTGGCAACCCTAATTTACAGAGAATCTGCTAAGGATTGCTATGCACAGAGGCTGTCTCAGGCCCAGGCACAGGAAAGGGCCACAGCCTTTGTACTGATCTCATTCGTCTGTTCAGACTCAGTCAGCATTGTGGTTTTTAACTTACTGCTTTCCACATTTGTCACAAATGTTTTCCAGCATGTTTCTTTACCTTCTGCTTCAGATACTTCTTATTGTATGTAAAATTTAACTTGTAACTGGCCTTTTTTTCTTTTCAGTTTCTTTTATCTCAAAATTAGGCAGCGGCGATGCCTCTGACTATGTGACTCTCAGACCTACTGTCCACGTGTTTAGTGACGGTTGGAGGGGGATTACTGAACTGCATGCTCAGTTCTCCATAAACACCATTCCCACTTCTGAGCAGCACAGGTTGTCAAATGGACTTAAATCCTTTAGGCTAAGTGAGAATGGTTCCTCTGAAAACCCACCGTATGCCCCGTGTAACCCCGTTTCAGACGCAGCCATTGAAGAGAGGAAGGTGGTGGTTGTTAAGTGATACATGGTGCTCACCTGTGGAGCTCCTCCTGGGCTGAGAACCGGGACTGTGGGAGGCGCTCCACATGGAGTGATGACCACCCCATTCTTGCCTCTTGATAGCCCCACGAGGAAGGCGTTATGTGCATCACATGAGGCTCAGAGAGGTTACAAAACTGAAAGAAAAACGGAAGTGAAAACACGTGTCAGTCCTAGAACCAGGCTTGGAGATGAGGGTCTCTGAGCTTGGACTGGAGTTCTGAACCCAACAAAATAATGTGGACACTGTGGATCTGATCTGAGCGTGCAATACACTAACAGCCGTGACAACTTCCCTGATGGCAGCGCCCCTAACTGAAGGGATTTAAGAGGAATGAAAAAGCACGCCCCCTGGGAAGCTTTACTGATGGATACACATGGCTATTTTGCACTTAGGAAATGAAGTGTGTGGATGGACAAAGGTTTAAACTCCTTTTTGAAAGGCACTTGGTACAGGACCAGGTGGTCTGCAATGTGTGTGTGTGTGTTGCTGACTCCCTTTAGAAAACATAAACCATAATTATGTAAAAATTTTCTCCCTGTTCTCTATCATCCATTGACACGGCCCCTACAGAAAATGTGCCCATCGAAAAACTCCCTTCCTTGATTAAAGGATGTGTATGCTAATGAGAAAGCTGGGCCTGCAATTAACTTTCACAACAGTGCAAGATGTAAAGGATGGCTGATAACAGTGAGGTGTGTGGGCGGGGGAAGGCCCCACGAGGACAGCGTGTGCGGTGCCACAAGGGTCTGAGGTGAACTGGAGACAGAGTTAAGTCTTTTGCCCATAAAATGGCTACTTAATTGCAGTGACAAATAAGCATCATTGCAAAAGTGCACAGCACATCTTCAACAAATGATTCTGGGAAAGAATGACGCCAGACCCCTACCTCACACCACACACAAAAAATTAATTCAAAATAGGTCAAGGACCTAAATGTAAGAACTACAATCATAAAACTCTTAGAAACAGAGTTTTTTTCTATGGGTAAATCTTGATGACCCAAGATTTGGCAATGGTATCTTTGATATGACACCAAAAGCATAAGCAACAAAATAAAAAATAGGAAAATTGGAGTAAATCAAAAATTAAAATTTTTTGTTTATCAAAGGACATTATCAAGAAAGCAATATTTTACAAATCATTTTTTGGATCCAGTATGAGTAAAGAACCACTACAGTTCAACAACAAAAAGACAAACAACCCAATTAGAAAATGGGCAAAGGACTTGAACAGACATTTACCAAAAGAAGACTTACCAGTGTCCAACAAGCACATGCAAAGATGCTCAGCATCACTAGTCTTCAGGCAAGTGCAAATCAAAACACAATGAGATACCACTTCACATGCACTGGGATGGCTACAATTTTAAAAAATTGGAAAATAACAACTGTTGGCAAGGACATGGAGAAATCAGTACTCTTGTGCATTGCTGGTGGAAATGTAAAATGGTTCAGCCAGGGTGGAAAACAGGGTGGTGGTTCCTGAAAAAGTTTCACACATAATTACATATGATCCAGAAATTCCCCTCCTAGCTATACACCCAAAAGAATTAAAAACAGGGATTTAAACAAATATATGACCCTGCATCATCATAGCAGCACTATTCACCACAGCTGAAAGGCAGGAAGAGCCCAAATGCCCAACAACAGATGAATGGATAAACAAATGGAGTATAAACATGCAATGGGCTATTAGCCACAAAAAAGAGTGAAGTTCTGACACATGCTACAATGAGGATGAACATCAAAAACATTATGCTAAATGAAAGAAGCCAGACAAGAAAGATAACGTTATATAATTCTATTTATGTAAACTATCCCAAATAGGTAAATCCATAGAGACAGAAAGATTAGTGGTGCCCAGGGGCTGGGTGAAGACTGAATGGGAGTGACTGCTTAATGGGCACGGGGCTTCTTTTGGGGTGGTGGAAAGGTTTGGAACTAGATAGAGGTGATGGTTGCATAGTATTTGGAGTATACTAAATGCCACTGCATTGTTTTCTGAAAAAAGGTCAATTTTTGCTATGTGAATTTCACCTAAATTTTGTTAAAGAATATATAGCCCACTAAACCATTGACAAATTGTGCGAGGAAGAATGACCCAAAAACAGCACATTAAATTCACCTAGGATTTTACATTTTTGTTGATTTTCAAAAATGTGTTTTAAAATACTTCAAGAAAAAGTAAAGTTGAAAGCACAGGAGGCATTCGGTTGAAAGCGGTGAGCACCAACCGGGCTGTGCAGTGAAGGGAGGCACAGGATACCAGGTTGTCCTCTGATGGGCCACGACCACACCGGGAACCAGGTCCTCCACTCCCTGGAGGCCTCAGGGCTCACCTGGCGAGGGAAGGGAATGCACTGAGGCGTCAGCAATGCCACAGCTTGGCCAGCTCCCCCGCGGCGTTCCGAGTGAGCCTTCCCATCCTCCTATTTGATCCACAGGTGACCTCCAGGCCCTCCCAGTCAGGGGCTTTAGGCAGCCTTATCATTTATTGGAACTTTGCACAAAACTGGGAAAAATTCCTGCTCTCCTGGCACCAGAGCTGGTTTCTTCCGGTTCTAAAATGCTGCGACCTTAAGTAAGATTTACTATTGCGATCCACGCACTGTCTAAAACCATGAACTTTTACTCTGACAGGTCTGTGCCATTCAACAACTTTACCATGCACCCACCATGTGCCGGGATGTCTGCTGTCCTCTGGGAGTTTCCCCCTGAGCACTGTGGGCCTGGAGCAGCCATTCGGGAAGGAAGCAAGTGAAATAAACAAGAGAATTGTGGACATGAAGCACAGTCTGCAGGAGACGAGAAGGAAGCTGAGCAGTCGTCCTGGCGAGGCTCCGTTAGACGGGGCTGGGAGACAGGACTCTGGAGGAGGACAGGAGGGACCGAGGGGCTGGGAGCAGAGAGTGGCATGAGGCACAGCTGGAAACGCTGACAGTCCCACAGGGCACTGTAGACCACGGCAAGCTGTTTCGAATTCAGTTGAAGAGCAATGGTTTAAATAACTAAAATGTTTTAAACAAAGGAAAGATATGATCCAAATGATACTCAAAGTAGAAAGTTTATAAGTATTTAATGTCACCAATAATCAACTAAATTCAAATTAAAATGAGATTCCTTTTTGTTTTCTTTGCCTATCACGTTGGCAAATATTCAATAACAGATTACATCAGTTAGGAAGAAACAAGAGAAAGGGGCATTTTCTTGCACTAGTCTTAGGAGTGTAAATTGGTAAAGACTTCCTGACAGAATTTGTCAGTGTGGATATAAATCTTTAAAAATATTTAAAACCTCCGAAGCTCTTCTGGGAATTTATTCACAGGAAATGATCAAAGAGTCACACAAAAATTTGTTTCTAAGGAAGCCCATCACAGCATGACCTACAATCTCAAAATATTTTCCATAACTTAAATATCAATACTTGGCTAAGTAAATTATGGTGCATTAATATGATAGAATAACATCTAGCTATTTGAAAGTACATTTTTAAGAGAGCATTTAATAATTAATATAACAAAACTTTGATGAATGAAAAGCAGGGTATAAAGCACAGTATTGAAATAATGTAATACCATTGTTGTAAAAAAAGAAAAGTAAAAAAATTATGACTTAAGAAACATCCCCTAAAGCAGCTTTTACCACGTATCAGCACAGCGCACCCTCTCCTTGAGATTTTTGGTTTCATGGTTGGGACCTTTTCCCACAAAGGAAGCAGAAGCCCAGTAAAAACTGACAGGTTGAAAGGGAATAATTCAGAGCGTGAATGTGGAGCATTCTAGACCAGATCTGGTTTCAGGCGCAGCTTGGTGTGGGGCGCAGTGATGTCACGGGGGCCTGGCTTTCTCCATCCTCTGGCTGGGTACCACTCTCCACCAGGTGCTGACATCCTGTGGGACCGTCTGTTCCTTAAGCCACCCAGCCTGTGATATTTTGTTATAGCAACCCAAATGAACTAATGCATTCCCCTTTAAGTGAAATTTTTTTTAATCAAAAATACATGAGTAGGTGATTAGATGAAGACGTGCGGCCGAGAGCATGCAACCAAAGGTTCCTCCCGTAGCTGTAACCCCAGCCTCTCTCCAAGGCCTGGCTCATCGTGATGCCTCACTCAACAAACGTCTGTTGACTGTATTAATGATTAAAGGAAACCTTTAAGTGTTAGCATATCAAAGAAAACTTCTTTAATAAAGTCGCCTACAAAGTGTGTTATATCTCTGCCTTTCCCTCCAGGGCATGTCTGTGACCAAAAGTTAAGTATATTTTACAACATGGCCTATTTGACAAGTTAAATCTGATCTTACAAACCGACTGATTTGTGGTGGAAATTGCTGGGCAAAACGGTTCTCCCAGGAACTGGAGGTTGCCCAGGGCCACGCGTGCTTCGTGCACTTGTCAAACCCCTTGTTCTCAGCCAGCCCCCTTCCCGACTCATCTTCACCCAGACAGGGCCTGGGTCCCCGCCAGGTCTCCCAGGCGCCCACGCAGCCAGCGATGCCGGGTACGAAGAGGCCACATGCAGCCGAGCCAGAGAATCAGGGGTGCCAAGAACTGCCTGGTCCTCACTCCTCCAGACACAGCTCCATGTATTCACCCTGCCTACTGGAAACCTGAGACTTGCCTGTCTCCTCCGTGAGCACGCTGTCTGCAAAAGGAAGCATCATTTATCTGTGTTGGGGGCGGAGTGTTCCTTTCAGCAGCACACGAATAAGTTCAGCTTGTCCTTCGTTCTGCGAATGAAATCAGCATGAAATGATGATTCTAAGGATCCATATAAAAATACTTTTAAAGATCTGTCTCCTTTTCTTGGGTGTCAAATCTAAAACACTTGGATTCTGGTTCTACCTAGTTTGTGTGTGTGTGTGTATGTGAGAGAGAGAGAGAGAGAGATTTTTAGCCTACATTTTAAAGAATCAGCTTCTGCTGCAAGAACAAAGTGTCATTATGATGAGCAAGGCCAGTCTTCCCAGGAGGCCTTTTATCAGTTGATTCCTGGAAATCCTGGGCCAAAGGGTCTGCTCCTAGGTGAGGGGAAATGTGGGGTGGCCAAGAACCCACGGATTCCCTCCGCGGGGTGATGTCCCCCAGCTCCACTGGTGGTACCCTTGGTGATTCCAAGGTGTGAGTCTAGACTCCACCAGACTTGTAATTCTCAGCACCTTTTACATGGAAACATCCATCCTCAGAAGATGGGAGACCCATAAACCCCAAGACTGAGGGAGGTTTTTAGGGCTTGCCCCCCCCCATCCCACTGGGAGCATCTCACAGCACAGTCACTTCCACCTAGTCCCTACCATATGCCAGAACTGGGCTTGTCTGAGTCAAGGTGGGGATATAAGCACACCAGAGCCACTGGCCTGGGCAGCCTCTCGATGCCAGGTGACCTGGCTGCATGCTGAGAATCTGGCAGCAGGTGAAATTTGTGAGGGTGCGATCCGGTCAGATAGATCTTTGAACAGACGCCTGTGGAAATAGACGGGAAAGGAGGGTGGGTGTGCACAGACTTTTGGAGCCTGCTGCAATGGTCCAGGTAGAAGCAACGTTGGAGATGAGAAGGGCATTCTAGAAGAGAGAAGAGGTCTGCATTGCATCAGGGATCGGCGTGCACAGCCAGAGTAGAAAACCTAGACGGAGGGACGTCTGTCCGCACATCGTCTACAGCTGGAGAGATGCAGGGCTTTGGTCCTATGGCCATACGTCCCTTAGCTTAAAGCCCTTGGACTCTGCCCTGAAGGTGATGGGAATCCATTACCAGATCATAAGGAAGACAATTGACATGATCAAATTTAATGCTTAGAAAAGTCACCCTCTAGCCTGGGGGGGGCGGTGGGCTGGGAGGAGAATGTTTCTCGAGGCTTCTGTAAAAACGAATGTGTCAAATCAGTTTCTTCATCTTTAAAATGATGTTAAAAATAACTCATCTGGGGCTTGGGGAGCATATAAAATAACTATCATAACATCTATCATTCATGGTTTGCTTAGGCATCACGCCAAAGGCTTCACCTACAAAATCGCCTTTAATTTAATCTTCAAAGCAACTCACAAGATAGCTGTGATGGCCTGCCTTTCACAGATGAGGATATTCAGAATCAGAGAGTTTGAACATTTGCCTAAGATCATCCAGCTCTTATGGTACCGCAGGATTTAGAATCCACAATGGTGGAACTGAGAACGTTAGCCTCTTGACCATCTCGCGCCCCAAGACACTGACCTCGGAGTGTGAGCAGGACTCGCTTACGTCTCACACATGAGGAACTGAGGCTCAGAGAAATTAAGCCATTTTCCCGGCCCCAGAAGAGTTTCTCCTGGCACTGTGCTTGTATAGATCAGAAGGTAAGGCAGAGATGATTTTTATGGCATTATCCCTACTAATATCCCAGGTCTAGCGAGTTTCTTCAAATTCATGCTTTCACATGGGCAAGACCTAGAGCAATCTGAAAGAGGGCAGGACATTTTTATCACGGAATGAAAGGAAGACTGGCCACAGAATTCCGTCAGAGAGGCCAGGTCCCATGTCAGAGGGCAGAGGACCGAGGGCAGATCTGGGAGAGCCCAGAGAGCAAGACGGGCAGAGTGTGCCGCTGGGCTGCGGGGACAGTGAGAAGGAGGGGCGACCAGCTTTGGAAGCTGGGTAGACCTTCACGTCCCACGTCGGCCCTGCTTGCATCCTCTGTGGCGCTGTTGAGGCTTTCGGTCCTCAGTGATGAGAAGTGATGCAGGAGGCGGCCGCCCCCCATCCCTCCGCCAAGGGCAAGGACACAAATGGAAAGAGGACCCACGCCTCTTAAAGTGAGTCTTCACAGGCAGCTTCCCTCCGACAACCTCCTTGTTCTTGCGATTAAGCTATTTTGTACAATTGCTGCTAACATCTGTGCTTCCCGAAAAGCCGAAGCAATTTATTTGAGAGATGAATTCAAGCCCTTGAACAAACCACATAGAAAATTGTGACTGAGGCTAAAATTCGAGAAGAATTGAAATGACTGATGGAGTTCCCTGAGTCTGGAGCTCTTGGCGATACCTGCAGGCAAGGGAACTGTGCCCCAGCCTCTGGGATCAGACCCACGCACGTCACAGCCCGCTCACATCACGCCTCTCGCTTACAGATGAAGGCAACAGGAGGCCCTGGTCTCGCCAGAAACAGTGAGTACCCCGGGTTATTTAATCCCTCATTTCGATTTAAGCTCTTACTCAGGTAATTTCAAATGGTAGCCCATGAACAGTGCCCCTGCTGGCCGAAGGTCATGATGAGAATGCTTTCCAACCATTTTGTTAAATCCTTGAGGCAAGAGAGAGCTGTCCCTACTTCCCCAACTCTGACACAGCTAATTGCAAACTAGACACCCTAAATTCAAAGCAACTTTCTGAGGGGGAAAACTCCACTATATTTATTGGACTTCTTTATTTTATGGCACTGCCTAATTTCAGTAAAATATGAGAAAGAAAAATGTGGATCTTTGAGTCCAACCACAAGAAATTTGCCTAAAAGAGCATCGCTTCGACATTTTTCACTAACATCTTGGAGAAGCTTTAAACTGCCTCAAAGCTTTTTCTTGAGTTTACCTTAATTTAGCTTCAGAAAACTTTTTGCAGTGGGAGGAGACGAGACGGTGCTGCTTCTGTTTCACGTGTGGCCGAGAAAAGGCGAGAGGCTTGCGGAAAGTGACAGAGCGCACAGACTGTAGGACCGGAGCCCGCACACATTCTTCTCTCCAATGATTCCTTCACGGTTTCTCTCCCACGACCATCAAACCCAAAAAGATAAGGAAACCCACATCCAAGGCAGTGACCTCTGGGTACAGACTTTCAGAAAAAGAAATTGTTATGAGTTAAAGGTGAGTTAGTTTCCTGTGGCCGCAATAACAAATTATCACAAATTTAGTGGCTTAAAACAACTGACGTGTTCTCTTACTGCTCTGGAGGCCGGAAAATCAAAACCAGTGTCACTGGCTCAAATTCAGGTGTCAGCAGGGTCAGTTCCTTCTGAGGCTCCCATTTTCGTGCCAGACCGTAGCCTTGGGCAGTGTGGTTCCAGCCGGGCAGGTGCCCCAGTCGCAAGCAGACGCATCCTCTCTGTAGACGAGAGCGATGCTTTTCAAACTACTATCCAGAAGCCAAGCTGTCCGCCCCACGATCACCTGGGGAATGTTTCAGCGCATGATATCCAGGCCTCTTTCCCAGGAAGGCTGGCTCACTGCGGGGCTGGAGGAGACCAGGACTCTGCGGTTTTCTTAATGCTCAGACAAGAGATTCTGATGTTCCACTGGGTTGAGAAAACATTAGAGAAAGTTTAACTTTCCCCAAAATAGCTATCTTAGCTTTTGTAGAAAATCACAATTTCTACAGTTTTTATGAATAACTTAATGACATCGCCAGTGCAAGAAAAGCCATCTTACTGAGACCGTGGAGAGAAAAATATTTTGACTTTTGTTAATTTATTAGGTTTGAAGTTCTAGGCCATTTTGCCAAGGATGAATGTTATGTTCATTTCCAAATTGGGTAATTCGCTGTGAAGACTAATGGCTTAGTCCCATACTTGTACTTGACACTGTGGTTGATAGGATCTCAAAATTTGCGATAAAAGTAATGAGTGCAGGGGCTGGCCCCGTGGCCGAGTGGTTAAGTCCACGCGCTCCGCTACAGGCGGCCCAGTGTTTCGTTGGTTCGGATCCTGGGCGCGGACATGACACTGCTCATCAAGCTACGCTGAGGCAGCGTCCCACATGCCACAACTAGAGGGACCCACAACGAAGAATATACAGCTATGTACCGGGGAGCTTTGGGGAGAAAAAGGAAAAAAAATAAAATCTTTAAAAAAAAAAAAAAAACGTAATGAGTGCAAAAGTAACACACAAGTAGAGAATGGGGAAAGCAAAAGTGAACAAATAGAGGAAAACTAAGTCACTTGTAACCTCTCCATGCAGGGATGACCACACTCACATTTTGGCCTATACTCTCACAGTCTCTCTTCTCTGTGTTAATATACACATGTGCAGACACTAACGTACAAATGGAGCATTGATGTTCCCCCTACACCAACAAAGGGGGCCATTCTGAGCACAGCAAACTGCTGCGTTACAAAAACCAACACAACCTCTGGTTAACTTAAGCAGAAAGATATTGCAGAAGACAGACTCATTGCTCCCCAAAGCTGTCCACGTTTTAATGCCCAGAACCTGTGAACACATCACTTTATGTGGTAAAAGGAACTTTGCAGATGGGATTATGTTAAGGATCTTAAGGTGGGAGAAGATCCTGGATTATCACGAGGCCCAATGTCATCACACAGGTCCTTGTAAGAGCAAGGCAGCAGAGTCAGAGTCAGAGAGGGAGACCTGAGCACAGAAGCAGAGGTAGGAGTGATGCGGGTCCACAAACCAACAAACCCAGGCATCTCTAGAAGCTGGAAAAGACCAGGAAATGGGTCCCCCCACCCAGAACAGTGGGAAGGAACCAGCCCTGCCAGCACCTCAACTTTAGGCCCATACAATCCATTTTGGACTTCTGACCTCCATAACTGTAAGATTATAAATTTACGTTGTTTTAAGACACTACATTATGATAATTTGTTACAGCAGCCATAGAAAACTAATATAGGCATGTTACTGGAAGGGCTCACAGAACCAGCTGGAAGGCTCCAGAATCAGCCTCGTGCAGACAAAGAAAGCAAGGCACAGCCAGTCTTGCTACCAGGGTGATCTGCAAGGCCCCCTGGACACCTGTCACTGACCTCACCACCGGAACTGCCACCTGGACACCTGTCACTGACCTCACCACCGGAACTGCCACCTGGACACCTGTCACTGACCTCACCACCGGAACTGCCACCTGGACACCTGTCACTGACCTCACCACCGGAACTGCCACCTGGACACCTGTCACTGACCTCACCACCGGAACTGCCACCTGGACACCTGTCACTGACCTCACCACCGGAACTGCCCCCTGGACACCTGTCACTGACCTCACCACCGGAACTGCCACCTGGACACCTGTCACTGACCTCACCACCGGAACTGCCACCTGGACACCTGTCACTGACCTCACCACCGGAACTGCCACCTGGACACCTGTCACTGACCTCACCACCGGAACTGCCACCTGGACACCTGTCACTGACCTCACCACCGGAACTGCCACCTGGACACCTGTCACTGACCTCACCACCGGAACTGCCCCCTGGACACCTGTCACTGACCTCACCACCGGAACTGCCACCTGGACACCTGTCACTGACCTCACCACCGGAACTGCCACCTGGACACCTGTCACTGACCTCACCACCGGAACTGCCACCTGGACACCTGTCACTGACCTCACCACCGGAACTGCCACCTGGACACCTGTCACTGACCTCACCACCGGAACTGCCACCTGGACACCTGTCACTGACCTCACCACCGGAACTGCCACCTGGACACCTGTCACTGACCTCACCACCGGAACTGCCACCTGGACACCTGTCACTGACCTCACCACCGGAACTGCCACCTGGACACCTGTCACTGACCTCACCACCGGAACTGCCCCCTGGACACCTGTCACTGACCTCACCACCGGAACTGCCACCTGGACACCTGTCACTGACCTCACCACCGGAACTGCCACCTGGACACCTGTCACTGACCTCACCACCGGAACTGCCACCTGGACACCTGTCACTGACCTCACCACCGGAACTGCCACCTGGACACCTGTCACTGACCTCACCACCGGAACTGCCACCTGGACACCTGTCACTGACCTCACCACCGGAACTGCCCCCTGGACACCTGTCACTGACCTCACCACCGGAACTGCCACCTGGACACCTGTCACTGACCTCACCACCGGAACTGCCACCTGGACACCTGTCACTGACCTCACCACCGGAACTGCCCCCTGGACACCTGTCACTGACCTCACCACCGGAACTGCCACCTCCAGTGGGAGGATTCCATCCCTCACCACCAGACAACTGTCCTTTGAGGTGGCTTCCACCCCACAGCTGCCCCAAATCACTTCCGACCCCAGAACTCGGCATTCTGGGCAGAAGCATCTCGCTTGTTCCCTCTAGCTCTGGGCCCAGCTCCTTCAGCCAGGCAGGGGGAAGGAGTCTCTTTCTCACTCCGGTCTCACCCCTCTATAGGCTGAGACCCCTGGCCTCCACCCACTCAGGATTCCAAAAACAGTTAGGTCTTCCACGCGCTTGGAAGCCAAAATGGCGGCTTCACCAGCTGGGTTCCACCGAACGTTTTCCCCAGGTTTTCTACAACTTAGTTTTTTATGAGTTCCTTGGTACAGATGAAACATTTAGGTTGTTTCTATTTTTTCACTGTTGTTATTTCAGACAACGCTGCAGCGAACATGTGTATAGTTAAATCTTTCAGCACACTCATGGTTATTTTTTTAGGATGAAATTCTCAGAGTTAAATTTCTGTACCGATCGTCTTACAAAACCTAAAGGCTTTGGTTCTAGATTGCAAACCCTGCATCACTGACCTGCAGACAGCAGCCAACATTCTTGTAGCCTAGATACATTCGTATGAAAAGTGTACATTTACGATTTTACGTGCAGCAGCAAAAGTTTAATAAAACCTCACTTATTGAACCCAGCGTTTCTCGTGGCTGCGTGGTGGCGTCTGCGGCTCTGTGTCCTTTCTTCGTTTTAGAGACACGGAGGGCAGGAAATTGAAATAGTTCCACTCTTTGGTGTTGGTATCAACAAAGGTTATTATTGCAGTGATAAATACTAAATGTTCAATCATTTCTTACGTGCAGCCAATGCATTTGCCTGTACTTTGATTGGTCTTAGAGCTGTTGTTGGAAGCACGTGGTGGAAAGATGATTACTCACGTTTTTCATTAGCTTTCCTATGTGGAATACCACAGTCTGAGTGCTATCTTTTCCACACACACACATACACAGATGTACATATGAATAGCAAAGAGATTAAAGTTTCAAGTGGACCTACTCCCAATTAAAAGATTTCAGATTGATAAAGAAATGCGAACAGACAGATGTCCTATGCCCGCCCTACAGATGTTGGAAGTGGTCAAGCATTCATGCAATTTCTTTACCATAAAAAAATTATTTTTCCTGGTCCATTAATACAGTCTGGTTGCCTGTCGATAGCATCTGCATCCTTTTGCCTGACTTTTCGAAGCTTACACAGGATCTTTTTCTAATTAATAAGAGGGCACGGAGCAATACAGCTGACACACAGGGACCTCCACGGGGGGGTTTTGTAATCGATTAAAAAACTCGACCTGAATTAGTATTAGATTTTTCCTTATGTTTAATTAAGTCTAATTAAACAATGCTGACATCTTCCTGGCACCTGTGGTGCGATTACGTTAAATATTTAATGCTCGTGAAGGATTAGACTGCGCTTCTAATCTATAGCTAACAATCTGTTCCCTCTCTGGTGTATTTTTTATTTAGTTCTGCTTTCGTATAATGAGTTACGTTTCAAAGGAAATTGCGAAACACTCCAGCACAAACGGGCCAAGTTGTTGCCCAGCGAGTTGGAGAGAAAGGCTCCCCGCCAATGCAACTTCTACGTGCAGCGCGCAGGCATCGCTGGACCACGCACGGTGACTCCCCGCGAGGAGGGAAGGGAGCAGGTGGGGGCGCCGTGGAGGCTTCCGGAGGTTTTTCAGCCCCATGCTGCTCCTGGTTAAGGACTCGGAACATGCGGACACCAAGTTCACATTGAAACACTCCCGGACACTCTGCACATATCTCACGGCTGCCCGTTCTCCATCCTCCATTTCCCAAAGGGCTGTCAGCCGTGCAATGAAAAAGTGTATTTGTATATTTTTAAACTCCGCACTGCCCCCCTCCCCCAATACACACATCCATCCTCCTCTGGAAAAAAAAGCCACTCTACAGAGCTGAGCACCTATTTCAAAGAACTCACTTCAAAGAAAAGGCCACGGTTATTTCTGGAATCAACCCTATAAACGCTGAGCAAGGATGTTTGTAGAAAGCTGTGCTTCTCCTGCAAAGGAAAATAGGTCCCTCATTATTCATCTCGGCCTGAAAGGCTCCTTGTAGGAGAAATTCAGAGTGTTCTATGCACAGGTAACAATTGGTACAGAGATTCTGGCAACTTGAAGCTTTGTTTCATTTCTCTAATGATTCCTAATATTTCAGCATATTTAGGAACAAGAGACAGGTTTATGTAATTAGTTTTCAATTGGCTGAATCTGTGTAATCAATTTCCCAGGGCTTTTAAAGATCCTCCGTCCTCCGCAGAGCGTGGCAGCTGGTAGATGTTTCTTCCTTACAAGATGGAAAGAAGACCCAGGAGCCCCATTTCTTAGAGCAAGTGGACTTTTTAAAAATTAAATTAGCACAGCTGATGCGAGTTCTGATGGTGAACGGATTGTCGTCAACGTTCGAGGGCAGAGATGAACGTCAACTCTGCTCCTCGCAATTAAGCTCCGAGGCTTCTGAGAGACCCGAAGAACGACCCCTGAAAGGATGGCTGCCCCTCGAGACCTGCGGGTCCTGCCCCAAGTCCCTCCCAGTACAGAATGAGAGGGAATGACACAGCTGGAAGGCCGGGCGTACTCAGAAACCAGCTTTGTTCTCTGGGTACCATGTTGTGGTTGGACAGCGTAGCTTTTGCCATCTGCGCATCAGTCCATATATGGGTGACGTGCCAAAGTGGCATTCTATTCTGGAGCGGGGGACACGGTGGACACGGTGGATTTTCAGTGTCTCTCCATGGAAAGCCTCCACTCTTGTCAGAGTGCACGCCCAAATGAAGACACAGCTGTGCCCGGTCGTGCCAGTGGCAACAATCAGGCAGTAGCTCTTGCCACCTGTTGAGAGGCCAAGTCATGTATATTCAGGAGCATAACTGGATTTTCAAAAGTAACTTTACACTTATGTAAAATTAATAGGGTGTTCATTATACAACCCATGCGGCATCTTATTAAATGTTTCCCTCACTGGAAGCAGAAGGAGGCGGCTCCTTAAGCTGGGGTTGTGTTGCCCCCTAGTGAAAGAGGTCAGCATTATGCATGCAAAATTATTTTGATCATTGCATAATTAATGTTTATGGAGGGAGGGAGAAGAGAACCAAGCCCCAGCCTGTTCAGGAGTGCGTGTGTGTGTGTGTGTGTGTGTGTGTCTTATATGTGTGTGTGCATATATATACACATATATGTAATTTGTGTGTGTGTGTGTCCATCCCCCTTAGCCCCCACCCCCACCCTCTAACTGGACCTAGTTAGCATATGGAAGCCATTTCTTCTTTCCTGTCACTTTCATTTTTT
Source organism: Equus przewalskii (assembly GCF_037783145.1). Lineage (NCBI taxonomy): Eukaryota > Metazoa > Chordata > Mammalia > Perissodactyla > Equidae > Equus > Equus przewalskii. The sequence goes on from NC_091851.1 coordinate 47,150,277, forward strand.
GGCATGGAAGTTTAGTTTTATATGGCTATCAACAGGCAAAGATACAAGCATAAAGTATAAATCAACAGAGCTGATCTGAGACACGCAGCTTTAATGCATAAGTATATATTTAATGTGTCTGCTGAAAGAATACCTAATTACCCTGTCATTGAACAAAGCTCATGTTCAACTGTGATAAATTATGCCATCCTTTACTTCTGCAAAACAGACTGAGACTTAGGAAAGCACCAGCAAAATCACTAAGCCTTCTACCCAGCAGAACGAGCCGCACCCGGCGGTAGGGAGCAGAGGACCGAGCAGCAAGGAGGAATGGGGCGACATCCCAAATGCTTCGTTTTTAAACCCAGCCCACCGCATGGCCAGGAGCGAGCCCTCTCTGAGTGGGTCTCCTTGAGTGAGCGCCGCTCCTTCGTTGCTCTCTCATTGTCCCCAGATCACGGTGTCAATAGTCTGCCATTCTGAATTCCACTTTTCCAGAGGCTGGATTCCAACATCCAAAAAGAAACCAGCGTACATTTCAGAAACGTGAAAAGGGAAGCCCACATCCAGGGCACCTCAGCCTCTGGTCGTAGGAATAAGGTCATTAGCACCTTCCTAGGGCTCGTTTATAGCAGCGCCTCTTTCCATGTGAGGCTTCAAGATCCAGACGCTGGGAGCTGAGTCCCTAGGAATTTAGCCCCCAAAGGGTAATCAACAGAAGATGGCGACATGCCCCATTGAACCGCACAGGGTAGATTAATTTGGGGAGGGGATAAAGTGGGGGTAATTGTGAGTCATAAGAAACTAAGTGAAGTGAACTCACTGATGTATCCAGATCCTGGTGGGCAGGGCTGAGGCCCAGGCAGCGACCTTTGAGCAGAGCTCCGGAAACCAGTGATTCAGCGGCTGTGCTGGGGCAGTGCTGCCTGATGATGCTCCTCCAGCACAGACTCACTTCCCTGAGCGGATCACGGCCCTGTGCTCATGGGCCCTCATCGCCCTCCACCTCCCATCGCTCTCCTTCCCCCAGTCTTGGTACTGCTGTCTCCTTGCCAGGCTGCTGGTCATCGCCAGTCCCTGGACTCTCCGAGAGCCGGAGAGGGAGGTCTGAAGAAGAGTCTCAGAACTCAGCGTTTTTATTATGCGGTGGAAGAGCAGAAACCCCGCTGTGCTGTGAGATCTGTGCAGCACGCGGTCCCAGGGACACAGAAGCACAGGTTTCTATTTATGTCGGCAAGAGGCATAACAAACCAGGAGAGAAAATGTGAATTCCCCCTGCCCTGGTACCTACTCCTTTCCTGAGAGAACGCCCAGAGCACCCGTCTGTTTCCTCAATGGTGATTGTATTTCTTATTTCTCTGATTACCGCTAGTAATAGTATTCTTTTATTCACCGACATATAACAGAAGGCTTTACCCTGATGTCTCCATCGTGTGTAAAATACAGAGCCAGGAACATCAGTTTTTTTATTCGCTTTACTGAATTGTGATCTATAGACTGAAGGGCACATGAAAAATAGAGATAAAAAATCTATTTCTGATACCATATTGGCTCTAAAATGTCAAAGTTTTCTTTACTGCTTTAGGAGATTTGTGTCCTTATTTATCTTTCTCGGCTTATTTTCAAAGGCTGCTGTCTCCACGCTGTTTGGCTGGATGCTGTTTTCATGCACCATCGGGGCTCTCCCTTGCTGCTTGTTTCATCAAGGCCTCCCAAGGCAGCTGAGAGAGAAAAGCCAAGGCGCCCCGGCCAGCACAAGACGACATGGCCCACAGCCACGTGGGCCCTTCTCACGCAGGTTCAGCTCCTTTTAGTCATTAGCGAGAACCTGTAGGCTCTCCGATCCTTAGAATACTGAAAAAATGACAGACACACTGACCCCTGTGCTCCCGAAGGAACGTGGAGAGCCCAAGTGACTCGGCAGAACTGAGTAGCCCAAGCTGTGCTCCACGGTCACCTGAAATGGAAAAGCTCTGGCTTAGTCAAGACTCATCTGCTCCTGGAAGCAAAATGCACCTTCAGAACGAGGCTCTGCTCCAGGATAATTGACAAATGGAGAATCTAGGAAACAGTACTTGCGGTGAAGGACGGGGGTTGGACCAGAGACGCTCACTCTCTCCTCTTGACTCTGGTCTCCAAAACGCACCGACGGCCTCAGCTTCAATCGGCAAGGGAAGAGGGCGTCCAGGAAGCCCCCCGCCTGGAGCCTGCGACAAGCCTGCAAATCCACCTGTTCTGTGTTAAATCGTGCTCCCTGGTGGGAAATCGATCTCTCCCCGTGTGAGTTATTGTGTGGGTTCTGAGACCCCCTCTAACAGCCAGGCTTGGATCATTTCACTTGAAGAAGCCAGACAGGGGCCTGCCGTCCCATGGGTCCGATGCTCATGGAAAGACGGGCCCCACCCATGCCACAGGCGAGGATGCCATGCAGAGTCCCACACGGTGGTGTTGGCTGTCACCATGAGCTGCAATTTGAGACACTCCCTTCATCCCGTGATGGATGAATTGAGACGTAGAAAAATGATACAAGAATGACTCTGGAAAAGCCCCAGTGTGCTGTCCGGTCGCTTCACCACAGCTCCCAGTGCTGAACCGGAAGTTTCGCCCTCTCCATCCTGGCCATCAAGGGAGGGGACCCGTCCATAACAGCAGACTGAGTGCAGAGATCACGGGGGACCATGAATACCTCCTTTCCTCACGTCCTTTGACATTTCCCAGAATGTCATCCCCCAAATACCAGCCCATCAGCTCCCCAGAACCTCCCGCTAATTCCCCCCGTGACAAATGTCCTCCCACACCTGCCATCTGCTCACCGCTGCGCCTGGCATAGGGGGAGACCCTGGGGGTCTTCACATCGGTGTCGGGGTGAGTCTTCCTGAAGAACGAGAAGGCACCTGCAGGGGGAGAGCAGAGAGACGAGAACACACACAAAGGCCCGGAGAGAAAGAGCCTGGCTTGTCTCTGAAACAGACGGGAACCGAAAGAAGAGAGGAACCTAATATTGGGGGAATACTGGACGGTTTTCTGGCTTGGCCCATGAGTCAGAGCTGTGGTACTGACTGGGGGTGATTTTGGCCCCCTGGGGACATCTGGAGACATTTTTGGTTATCACAACTAGGAAAGAGGGTGGTGGTCCTGGCATCAAGTGGGCAGAGGCCAGGGCTGCCACTTGACATCCTGGAGGGCACAGGACGGCCCACCACAGAGCCTGATCTAGCCCAAATGTCAGTCATCAACGTCAGAGAGATCGCCCTACAGATCAGAAGCAAGCTGCTCTTAGTTATTTCTTGGGCCATGATTTTGTTTTCTTCACCAGGCAATTAGCTCCTTGAGTCTGCTCCATCACTCAGGACACTATTTCATCTCCTGAGTCTGCTCCATCGCTCAGGACAATGTTTCATCTCCTGAGCACCCTGCACGATGACGGACACCCTCCACAAAGACCAGCATTGCTGGTGGAGCAGTGTCAGAAGCCCAGAGACCACTCACTGACTGGTAAGGCGGGGTTAGGACTCTGGCGGGCAGAGGAATTTAGAACAGCCAAGACGCCCACCTCGATGCATTTAGAGAGGCTTTTCCTGAAGTCACTTCTCCCACAATGCCACTTCCCTCTACCCGGTCTGTGCTGGCACCTCTGGGATCCAGGGAACAGGAGGCCGCCAGGTCGAAGTTGCAGAAGCCAAACCCCAGGGACACGGGCTCAAACGGGGCCTCTGCCACCTCTGTCCCCGTGGGCAAGTGGGTCATCTCTCAGGTCCTCAGAGTCCACGTTGGAAAAATGGAGCTGATGATGATGAGAATCACCTCTTGGAAGAGGGCTTCAGCTCCAGATCAACTTAACATGTGTTTAAACCCACCCAGCACATTCTGGGCGCCACACTAATGGGTACCTGACCCTCCACGCTGCATCTGCTTCAGTCCCTGACTTGGGAGCTGTGATGTCAGACCAATGGTTCCAAGTTTTTAAAACAGTTTTTTTCTGACTTTTCCTGCCAGCCATTTCTGGGAATGCCCAGGAACAGAGCGGCGGTTGTATTTGTGCTTGTGGTGATGCGTCACAAGTCCCCAAAACCTGTGCACAGAGTGACCCTCTGCTGCACAGACAGGGTTGTCTTTTTCTTCCTTTCTTTCTCTCTCTTTTTTTTTTTTTTTTTTTTTTGCTGAGGAAGATTCTCCCTGAGCTAACATCTGTGTCAATCTTCCTCTGTTTTGTATGTGGGATACTGCCACAGCATGGCCTTCAATTAATGGGATAGGTCCACACCTGGAAACTGAACCTGGGCCACCAAAGCAGAGCATGCTGAACTTAACCTCTAGGCCATAGGGACTGCCCCTCTTTCATTCATTTTTTATCTTTACTCTTGTGCAAAACACACCAGTTCTGGTTGACTTATCTAGCCCGTTCCATGATAATTCACTGATGGGGTAGATGCTGCTGCAGCTGCAGGAAGGGCTGGAGCCCAATCCTCAGCATCCAACAGGGACACCAGCCCAGACACGGACCTTCAGGCATCCCACAATATTAGCATCACGAAACCCGCCACATAGGTAAACCTCCATGATTATGATGGAGCTTTGGCGAGGCGCTCAACATTTTATTATAATCGGCACCACCTTAGCAATCATTTGCCCAAAAAACCATTCAGCCAAGCAATCTTAGCCCTCCCATTGGCAATCAAATACACAAACACGACCCTCTCCTCTCACCTCTCGCAGAGACAGAATGAAGCGTCCAGCATTCTTCAGGAGCAGGATGTCACATAAAGCTCTGAGCAACCAGTCTATTGACAGAACAACTGGACAGGATTTTTAGCCTAGAATAACCGCAATAAACACCCTGGGCATTTTTCACTCATTGAGTAATATTCATAGGATCGCGTTTACATTTTCTGTGTAATAAATCAAAACGAGATGCCATTGTTCCTAATTTATCTTGTAGACGGCTCTAGTGATATCTTGCCGCTGTGAATATTTCTAATATTTCTTAAAAATCGTAAGATAAACGGGTCCTGAATGTTGGATGTGGTGGTTATCTGCATCTCCTAAAACTTCATTTCAGGACGCGGACTCCCCTTTCTCTCCCGTTTCTAATGAAAGTAATATACAAATGATGTCAAGCCAGCGCTAGCTGTCGACATGCAAATATTGAGTCTGCTCCAACCCTGTCTTCCAAAGAGAAAACATTAACCACTGAGGCCATAAGTAGCCTTCATGTGCCGGCATATGAATTATGAATCAAAAGACGAAAATGCGGGCTTTTCTCCCTTTCTGCATAGACATAGAACAGGGTATCATAAGCCTAAGGGAAAATAAATGTTTGTGCTCTCGAAGTGTTTCACCCGTTTCTTCAGTGAAAGAAACACCCCCCCCCCAACATTTGTTCTTCTCCTAGATGTGTAGCACAGAGAACACGGCAGCAAACAGTGATGCCTTGGTTGACCGAAGACGACTCTAATTGTAGGAAATTGTCATTAACTTGGACTCTGCTACTGCAGAATTTGTGATGCACACAGGCTTTGGCTTACAAAGTATCTTTATAATTTTTAGGAGGGAAATCAGATTTCGCAGACAAACCTTAGTACAAACACCCTTACTGGGGACACGCAAACCACGCTTAAGGGCACAGGCTGTTTCTAAGCAGGTTTGGGGCATTTATTTCCTGCTAAATTCCTATTATATGCTAATTATAAACCACATTAACCTGTGCTTAATTTTTGTAATGAAATAATATGGCTTCTTGTAATAAGAAACTAGTTCCAAAGTATGTAAAGTAAAACATGAAATTTTCTTTCCTCGTGCTCCTCGAGCGATGAAGATCACTCGCCACTTCCCCACCTGCTTTTACTAAGTGGCTCCTGTCAGGCACTTTCCTGTTGGCTGAATTCAAGTTGAGGTCCACATGGAAGTAACAAAGATGTTTTAAATAAGCAATCATTAATTCAAAACGTCCAATAAAAGTGGAAGCTGGCCGTCCATCTGGATGTGGTCTTTTAGAGTCGTCCCTCATCTCGGCCGTGTCACGGGAGTCCCGCACTCCTAGGAAAGGACAAGATTTGGAGAGGTTACTCCGAGGTTTCTTCCCGCCCTCTGAGAATGCCTGTGTGCCCCTTGCCAGAAGGGCAGGCCAAACGGAGGAGCTGTCCGGAGAGGACTGAGCCTGGATTGAGGAGACCTCGGATTCCCAGGGGTCCCCAGGGGATGAGGAAGACATGATGCCTTTGAAAGTGAGGAGGCAGAGGCAGCCCAAAGGCAGGGATGGAGACCTGCTGATTCCTGGGCAGTCGGGAGGGTCCAGGTGCTGCCCTCGCAGGAGACGTGGCCCGGCGATGCCCCTGGGAGGCTGGAGCCCAGAGGGTAGGGCCCCGATGCTGGCAGAGAGTCACACACCTGAGCTCGGGATGGAGGTTCAGCGAGCACCCCTTGAAGGGACGCTGGACAAGAGGGGATCTACAGTGACCAACGAAGGTCAACGTTGGGAGGTGGCTCCCCAGGTTTGGGGCCCTGCAAGCTCTTTTCCTGCCCCCCCACCCCCACCCCAGCACTACCTGACACCTTAGCACTGACCTGGCATGGGGGTGGAGCCTCTGCGATGACGCCATTGGATTTCCCACCATGGGGGCTTGTGCTCCTCACTGTTGTCCAGAGAAACAGAACCGGTAACCAACAGGATGTATAGAGAGAGAGAAAGAGATCTACCACAGGGAACTGGCTCACATGAGTGTGAAGCTGAGAAGTCCCAAGATCTGCAGTTGGCCAGCTGGACACGCAGGATGCTGACGATGCAGTTCCCGTCCGAAGGCAGGAAAAGAGCAGCGTCCTAGCGCAGCAGGAGGCGTTCATCCTGCTCAGCCTCTCTGTTCTATTCAGGCATTCAACTAATGGGATGATGCCCACCCACCCATTGTCAGTCCACTGATTTAAATGCTCCTCTCACCCAGCAACACTTTACAGACACACCCAGAATAACGTTTGACCAAATGTCTGGGCACCCCGTGGCCCGTCAAGTTGACCTGTAAGTTAACCAGCACAGAGCTCATTAGTGACTTCAGGCGTCTCAAGGTAGAGGACGTGCTGCATCCTACCCGCCCTCCTTTGGGGAGTAGGAGCAGCCCTTACGCGGCCACAAACAGGTGTTGTGGGTACAATGGCCGAGCTCCTCACACGCTGGCGAATGTGGAAGTTGCATCATTCCTGTGGCCCTCTGTCTCCTCTTTCTGCTGTCTGTTCTTTGTGGAATCAACTTGCCGGGATCTGCCTTGTTGTACACAAAGCAAACTCTAACAATACACCCTCTCTTTTGTGAGCCACCAAGCTGAGGATGCTACGCAGTGTTAGCCCACAGCTAGAGAAACAGTGATAATAAATCACTTGCTCTTTCGAAGAGTCAGGACCATAAGAAGGGGCTGCTTGCGGAATGAGCCGGAACTGCCGCCTGAGTTCCAGATCGCAGCCTATTGATGATCACCATCAGCAGGGTGCTGAGCTGGCTGATGAAGGGCCCGAGGCCTCTAGTTCATTTGCAGATGCTCTCTGCAGGGCCCAGGAGCGGGCCCAGGAAGGGGGAGTCCGAGGAGCCTTATGCCATCATGTCCATCCGCCCACAAATTCAATCATTCGCGTATTCAGTGACTGTTTGCTGATAGACGTGCTCCTAGGCGTGCCTGGCCCTGGGAGCCAAAGGATGGTGGACCCTGAGTTCTGTCGCCTGCCAGTGTGTCTCCTGCTACAACTGGGAGGTCCTCCAAGGCCAGATGCAAGTTCAGTCCTGCCTCCTTACAACACCAGGGTCCCTCCTCAACTCATCTAAGCAGCCCCCAGGGTCTCACTTGTGTCCACAGGACTCATGTGGAGTTGGGGGAGCAACGGGCTCTCCACGGTGCCTTCTGAGCCGAAACTTCTCCCTCCAAAGTGGGGACCCGGGGTCACAGTTGGAAATCCAGATCACCAGAAGAAACGGCTGGAGTTGGTTCTTGCTGCCAGCACCCCTGGGACTGCCGTGTCACCAGCCTGCACGGACCTGGGGCTAAACCTGCAGCACAAGAATCTGTCTCAGAGGCCGAGGGGCACGCAGTCCTGAGAACTTCGCCCTGTTGTGTTTGGCCAAGGAAGGCCATGCTGCCCATGACCCAGGCCCCCCAGCACAGACTCCTGCTCGGTCCACACCTGCCGCCAGAAGGGTGTGGTCGTAAGAAATCCTGACTGGCAGCCAGGCCGGCCCTTGGTCCACCAATTGGCTGCAGGGAGGGACTGCCGGCCTTTTGACTTTCTACCCCCCACAGGTTCTAACTTAGGGGCCTCACCGTCCCTGCAGGCGACTGGCTTGGGTCAGTCGACACAAACCCTTTTGGTAACTAGGAACCCCAGACTTTGGGGTCATCCTTCCCAGCGGATACCCAGGGACCACTGTTTCACGAGATTAAGGCTCCACCAAAGCTGAGTCGGGTGGACAACCACTGTCCCCACGCCCGCCGCCCGGGAGTCATGCAGCCTGGGGAGCACTAGACCCGCTCTGAGCAGTGAGCGGCTTCCAATTACACCCCATAGGTGCCAAGTCCTTGGGGATGCCTCCAATGCAGCCATCCATGCAAGCAAATACCCACATTAATGACTTTTCCGCTAAAAGTCACCTCAGCTTACTCGCCAAACTGTCAGGCATCAAGTTTTTGAGCAGCATGCAGTAAAAGGGAACCAGGCCACACCTAAATACACACTTTTTCCGAAGCTACTGCATCCTCTACACAAGCTTGGGACCCAGGCTCCTGCCCAGTCTGCACTTGGTCCTGACACACTGGAGCCAGGGTAGACTCTGCGGCTGGTGGGATGTGACAGCCTTTTCTCTGTTTGGCCGAAAGCACAGGCCGTAGACTAGTGCTTGGACTGGTGTAGCCCTTAATCGGACGCGTTCACATAGGGGTTCACGCAGGCTCACGCTCGCTCACCTGAGTGCACACCTGGGCTCCAGGCAGCGCCCTTGTGTCTGCACAGTTGCTCTGCATCCCAGCACAAAACCTCCACATCTCCTGAGAGGGAGGAAATGAAGCTGTCTCCTTCATAAACATTGTTTCCCCAGTAATTAAAATGAGGAAGTGGCCCAGCTGCCGTCGCCCTGCATCGGCTGTCAGAGCGGGCTAATCAGGAGCCCAGGCCCCTGAACAGCCATCAGTCACAAGGCTGGTGATGATGACTGCGATTAACGGAGAGGGATCCTAATTAAACGGGCACTTTGGCCAGACCAGCATCCACAGTGTCTTAAAATAGCCTGCACGTCAATGGCAGAGATGTTCTCGGCCACTGGCCAGCAGGTAGAAGGGGTACTCCCAGCTCCAGCTCTGTCCACCCTGGGTACCGTGCCCCTGGGGGAGCCAAGGTGGGGCCCTCTCAGAGGGGAAGCTCCAGAGCTGAAATGGCCCACAGGCCAGGAGCCCATTTGGCCTGATGGGCACCCTGTCCTTCTCTGCTCTAGTGGCATCTGCTCTGCCACCTGCCTCGTGCTTGGGACAGTGGCACCTGGTTCTCCCTTGGGAAACTGCCTTCCTCTTTCTCAGTCCCTGTGGTTCAGGCTGGGCTCACCTACCATAAGCCCCGCCCTGCACACCCACACACAGATGTACACACTCACACACTCTCATACACACACCTGCTCAGATGCTCACTATCCCACACGTGTACATGCAGCCACAATGTACATGCACTCACAGTGCTGTCACACACTTACACTCACACACACTCACTTTCAATACATAAATTCACACTCACACATAAACATTGTCACACACTTGTGCACACATGCACACACATTCTCTCACACTCGTACACACACACCATTACACACTCACTCACAGTTACCTGCTTGCACTCTCTCTTCCTCACCTCAGGATCAGCCCCATATGAGGTCTGATAAAGGACCATCCTTGGCCCCCAGCAGGGGTTGGAGGCTCCAAGCAGAGCAGAGCAGAGCGGCTGTGCTGGAAAGATCAAGACAGAGGGGTCCCATCGCTCTGCCCCTCACAGGGGCTCTGCCTCAGAGTGAGGTCGACAACTGGGTGGGCAAGGGAAGGCGAGTCTGGGCGTGGCTGAGCCCCTGAATATGTCATCTGGGCGGACTCTCCTTTCCACGGGCACCTGCTGGAGCTGGGTTCCTGTCAGTTCATTGGCCAGAGTCCTGAGCATTCCGCAGACTCCCCAGGGAGCCAGGTGGGTCCCTCAGCAGGGACTCAGAGCAGCTAGACAAAGCCAGCCTCAGGTGCAGCTGGCCTGACAACACCTGTTGGCTGTTTCAGGACCTGGCCACTCCCTCTGTGCTCCATCTCTTCCAACACCCGTGTCCCTGAGCTCAGGCCAGAGAGCCAGGCAATCCAGAGCAGCCATGACCCTCTGAGACACGTTCAGCATGGTGGCTGGTAAATAATAGACTTGTGAGCATGTTGTGATAGATGCAAAGGCCCCTCTTGGGCTCTGATTTTCTTTCTCAAGTGAGTAGAGAAGCCAGAAGCACACGGACTGGTCACTTGTGGGACCGCTGCCTATGTGGGTGTCCAGTGCAAGAGACGGGACACGCAGCACTGTCCTTCTGTGTCTTATGTACAGACACAAGCACCGGCGTGTCACCGTCGGGCACCCGGTCCCCTGCACCGAACTCCCCTCCGAGTGCAGGCCTCCGGGCATCCCAGGCTGAGCCTGCCCTTCTTGGGCCTCCCAGCCCCTGGGGCCTGGCCAAGTCAGGTGTCTGCCATGGTTAAGGGTGTGGCTTCTGGAATCAGACCTCTGGGGAGCCACTGTCTTCTCCACCACTGCCCAAGGTCTGTTACTCAGCGTCTCGGTTCCTCAGTTTCCTCATGGGCACACTGGGGGATAATTGTACCTACCCTTGTAGGTAATAATTGTGTACTTATAACTGTATAATCATGATAATAATTGTATCCCTTTGAAAATGGCAGTCAAGGCTTATGACTGGGTGCCTAAAACCATCTAGTGGCTTCTCCCAGTGCGTGGGGCTAGCCCTGCGTGTCTGACCCGCCCCCTCCCCCTCCTGCTTTCTCAGGACCTCATGTTCCTCGTTGCCTCCTCCCCCCTGGGAGCTCTGACACCCACCTTTCCCTCTGTCCCAGAACTATTCTTTGTTTTTGGCTTAAAACAACAGAAATTCATTCTCTCACAGTCTAGAAGCCAGAAATCCGGATGGAGGTGTTGGCGTGCCTGCTCCCTCCAGAGGCTCTGGGAGAGTCCACTGCAGCTCTGGTGGCCCGCAGCAGCCTCACTCCAGCCTCTGCCCCCCGGTCACACGGCCTCCCCTCCTCTGCCTGTCTGACCTCTCTGCCTCCCTCTTACAAGGACACTTGTTGGGTTTAGGGCCAACGGGGGCAATCCAGGATGATCCCCCGACTCAGTTTCCTTCACTTAATCGTGTCTGCAAAGTTTTCAAATAAGGCCACATTCTCGGGGTCCAGGGATGTGACCCCTTGTGGGCTTGTCTTTCAGGGCCACCGTTCCACCCACCACAAAGACTTTATCTTTCCTTGATTCCATCTTGTGTTCTTGCTCTGCTTTAGCAGACCCAGAGACAGCAGGGCAAGTTCTTTCCCACCTCTGGTTGTGAAGGACTTTCATGTATGTTGATATACATACATGAAATGAATATATACACACGGAACATTAAATGTACATTTATATGTTATATATAATATTACATACAATTATATATTATATAAACAGTGGTAAAATACAGATAACATTAAATTTGCCATTTTGACCTTTTCTGAAGTGTGCGATTCAGGCATCAAGCGCCTTCACGACACTGTGCATCCATCACCATCATCCATTTCCATTTCCAAGATCTCCCCCGGTCTTCAGCTTTCCGATTCCTCCTCAGCATGTCACCCTCAGCTGAAACCCTTCCTAAAGCTGTCCCGCTCTTCCTCGACCCTCCATCCCTTTGTCCCACGTCCCTGACCTGACAGCCAGCACTATGGAGGAGCATCTTGCCTATTTGGGTGTTTGTGCCGCGTCCGCCTCTGTAAATGCTCGCTCCCCAGGGCGGATGGTTTTTGCCTCGCTGACCACGGGTCCCCAGTGCCTGGAGCTGTGTGTAGCCTCAGTAAGATGCCAAAAAGCATGTGATGTGTGAACGAATGTGTGTTCATGAGTCGATTCGTGTAAAGATTCTAGCCCAGTGCTCCGCACTTGTAAGAACTCAGTAACGTTTCTTTATTATGACTAGGCACTTAAAAGCATCATGTTTTCCTTTAGCTTTCTGGTTGTGAGCGTCAGAGGCTCCACTCAAGCTCCCTGAAGGGTCTTCAGAGAAAGGTTGCACAGGAAGCCACCCGAGGAATCCCAAGGAGACGGGGTGCCGAGGCTGTGGGGCCGGCCCTCCCAGGGCCCTCGGGAGGCTGGTCTTGAATCTGCAGCTCTTCTCGGTGGGCAGCTCCAGACCCACTCAGCTGTGGGCCGGCCCTGTCCACTGCTTCCTGCTGCATCTACACTGGCAAATCATTTCCACGTTTCTGGCTCAAATGCATACACTGGAGCTTCGCTGGCCCTGCTGAAGCCAGCCTGCAGGGTGTGACGTCTCTGACTCAGCCAGGGATTGGAGCTCCTGAGTCAGGGGCTCACTAGTCAGCCTGCTAGGAGGGGAGGGCCAACGCCCCTGCTGTGCCCTCAGCTCAGTGCACGCGGGGCAGGCATTGCAGACGCTCCTTTAAACGCGAGCAGGACTGTTGTTCCCTCATGGGACATCCTCCGGACTGCGGATATCACATAAACAGAGCCTCGGTGCTGGGCTGGAGCAGCCATCTGCCGGGTTTCCAGGAGAGAAGACGATGCAGGCCAGAGTCCCGGGCGGATGTGCATTCTCCCTGAGTCAGACGAGGCAGGTGCAGCCTCGCTACAATTCCTGGGCCCTGGGAGGCCTTGATAGATGAGGAGGGCCCCTGCACGCTGAGCCCAGCCCTCCCCGCGGGTCTCAGGAGCCAGAAGAGCGGATCTTGCAGCTGCAGGCCCAGGAGGACAACCCAGCTTTGCTTTAAAATGTGTTGAATCTGCAAAGTGAAGAGAAACAGACAGAGAGTGTTGGGGAGTCATGCCTGGGCCCTCTGCAGCGTGCTGGAAAACAGTATCTGCTTCCTGGGGGTCTGCACTTTCTCCCTTTCCTATCCAGCTGCTTAGCTAGGACACAAAAGGAAGTCAAAGAGAGGGATGCTGATGATGGTGATGATTGTTATTCCTTCTGTTAATGCCACAATGGGCACTGGCTTCCTCGTCAGCAGAAGCATCTTCAAACTCCAGATGTTACCGAGGCAGACCCCTCCAGCACGGGGTGCCCCCAGAAAGAAGCAGATCAGCGCTCTCCAGAACCCCAATGGTGCTATCTTCCTGGAGGGACCTCAAGGTTTCTGACACCTTTGGAAAGGTCAAAATTTCCACAATCCCTATCTGTCCACTGATTTCGACCTTCAGTTTCCTCCACGCTTGCCCTCCAAGGGGGTTTGCACCAGCATGGACCTGGCATCTTGATGTCCAACTGGAGGTGCTGAACGATGTCGACAGGTCCCACATTTTGTCAGCCGTCTGGGTCAGCACCATTCGCTATAACCCAAGGGAGAAGTCAGAGGCGAGGCTCCTGAGGAGCAAACCACGGCTGCAGAACCCACTCACTGGGGGGCCCAGGGGGAGGCCTCCTCAGCCACACGTGGTGCAGCGGGAGGGCTGTGAATGTGGACAGCACAGTGCCCTGGGCATGGGAAACCTTAAGGTGATGGTGTACACTCATATTTGTTTCACAGAATCTGTCAAGGAAAGTAACTAGAGGCAATTATCTTTAGGATAAAGCAGAGCTGTGCAGAGGACCAAGGTGTATGTCCTGGAAATGCAAGAAGGGGTCCCCTGCGGGAGCTGCAGGAAAACCGAACACCATATGAACCCTGTACCCCAAGGCTGTCTGTCCAGAAGTTCTAGCTGTGTCTGCCGTGTTTACAGCAATGCAGGTAGCATTGCCTACTTGGTTTCACAGAAGGGAAAGTGACCCCAATTAAAAGTTAAACTGCGCCTGCCCTTCCATGGAGCCGTTCTCTTTCTCCATTCCCATTTCCGGGAGATGCGCACTTGCGGGGCACGAGGCAGACCTGGGAAGGGTGCTCGTCGCAGGATTCATGGCATTAGCAATAACATCAAAGTTCAACTAGAGTCCCACTCCTGGGGACATATGCAAAAGAATTGAAACCAGAAAGTGAGGTAGTTGTTCACGGCAGCATCACTCACAATAGCCCAGCAGTGGCAATAATCCAACATCCGTCCACAGGGGAACGGGTCAGCAGCATGGGGCTTATCCACCCAGCAGAATAGTATGCAGCCTTAGAGGGAAGGAGATTCTGACACCTGCTACAACATGGATGAACCTCGAAGACATCAAGCTCAGTGAAACACGACTGGCACAAAAGGACAAATACTGTCTGATTCCACTCACGTGAAGCACCCAGAACAGGGAAATTCAGAGACCGAGCGTAGGACAGAGGCTACCAGGGGCTGGGGGAGGGGTGCTGGATGTCAAGTTACTGCTTGGAGGGTCCACAGTTTATGTCTGGGATGATGGAAAAGTTCCGGAAGCAGTGCTGAGGGCTACACAACATTGTGAGTGTCCTGCATACCACTGATGTGCGCACTCAGAAGTGGTTAAAACGCAAAGTTTCCATCTCGTGTACTTTACCACAATAAAGACATTGAACCAGAAACAGCCTGCACGTCCGCCAGCAGGGAATTGCTAGTAAGTCCTGATCCGTCCACACCAGGGGTCTGTGCGCACTTTCTGTGAAGGGCCAGATCATAAATACGTTAGACTCCGTGGGCCATTTGGTTTCTGTCTCATACTCTTCTTTGCACTTTTTTACAACCTTTTAAAATGTGAAAGCATGCTCAGTCTGAGGCTGTGCAAAAACAGGCCATGGGCCAGGTTCAGCCTTCAGGCTGTAGTTTGCCAACCCCCTGGTCTATACCACAAAAAAATATGTAAATTACAAACAATTCAGCACTTTTATATGTGTTAAGATTGAGAGATTTCAAAACATATTGCAATAAAAACAATTTGCGAAGGGACATAGGGTGACTCAGTCATATTTATGGGAAAACAAAACCATGTATTTCTCCGTGTGCGCATCTGCGTGTAAAACCAGAGACGTCGGAGAGACGCTCACAAGGCCAGCAACAGCAGCGACCTCTGAAGCAGGCTCGGGTGACGGTCAGGGAAATTTGTACATTACCTTTAGTTTCTGAATTTTTTACAAGCGTATTGTTACTTGTGAATCTAAAACTCATTTTTGTAAATAGTACAAAAGAAGGGATTGTTTGTCATATCCAAAATTTGCATTATAATCGTGGTTCTTCTGCCTGAGAAGACACCGTAAGTCTCTGAATGTGCCCTAAGACCCTGACATTCTCCAGGACGAATCTTGCCACCCAAGGGAAACGTGGTACCAGGGGTAGAAGGGAAGTGACGCCAAGGCTCCAAGACCTTGAGAAATTCCCCTAACGCCCAGCTTCCTCTTGCCTCCTCTCACAGAAAAAAGATGCAGGGTATCTGGGTTTGTCCTTGAGATACCCCGGAGCGCTGAAGTTGCTGGCCCGTCACTCTCCCACACTGCGTCTCTCCCAAGGCGGAGGGCGGCACAAATGGTCTCCTTCAATTCCACGACCTGGGGCCAGGGTGTCAGGCAAACTGTTTTACACCTGACCTAACAGAAGGGACAGATGTCTTACTGAGGCTTCCCCCAGCACAGGGGCTTTCCCACCTCCCCTTCCCCGGGGCCACAGGGGGGCTGAGCTCATCTGACCTCAGCCCCAGGTTAGCAGGCTGCAGCTTCGGTGGCACACAGGACAGGCTCAGGCCATTTGTCCTTGGAGGGTGGGAGTGGAGAGTACCTCTCTGGCCTGCCCCTGGCCCGGCTCCCTCAGCCTCTGGGAGGACATGTCTGCCCATGGGAACAGGCTGTGGGCCCTGCTGCCAGGCCCCCTTACCGAGCTGTGTCCTCTGGGCTCCTGGCCTCCCAGCGGGCCCGTCCTCAGCTCACGCCCATGCCCGTAACATTCTCTGCAGGGAGCTGTGATGCACAGAGACCAGAGACTACTGCAGTGGGCCCAGCAGAGAGCCCAGAGAGCCCGGCTCTGAACGCCCGATCCCTGCACAAAGCCACTTACGAGAAGACAAGCCATGATCCTGGCCCGAGTGCTGTGCTGGTTACCACGTGGACTCAGATAATAATCACCAGCCTTAGGGAACATGGCCTTTTCCAGCGTTTTAAGCATTTTCACGTTTCCATTCTCAACTCCTCACAGCTACCCTGACAGATTATGCGATGAGAGTCTTTGTCCCCACTTAACGGACTGGAAAGCCAAGGTCAGGGAGTGGGCAGAGCCGAGACCCCAGGAAGGGCCTCCTTCAGGCTGGTCAGCGTCTCCCCCACCGGAGCTCCCTTACAGGAAGCAGACAGGGAAACATCTGCAGACGTCCACGCTCATTGACTGCTCCAAAAGCACCCACACGTGAACTAGTTTTCATTAACAATTAGGTCTTTGCAGCTAAGCTTGGTATTTTTGTTACCAATTTAACTTCCCTCTGGTGGAACTTGAACCCACGCTCAGGGGGACCCAAGGAAGAGCCCAGGGGCCCGTGGGCCTCGAACTCACAATCAGCCCTTTTCCTCCTGGGAGGGTTCTCTCTCTGTTCAGGGTCACAGCTTTGAAACGAGACCAAAGCTGAGCGTTCACCAGCACAAGCTTTGTTCAATGGCCAAAGAATGGAGAACCGGGGGCAAAGTTCACAAATCAACTCTTCTCAGCTCTTGGGGCCATGAAGCAACTGTTATAAGGGGTCAAAGTAGTAAAGGGGAGGCCTATTTATAGCAATGTGGGGAACTGGGGAAGCTTTTCTGTGAAATGGGGTGCCGCCCCTTTTCTTCCCTTACTTGGTCTGGACTTTCCTGTCACGGCCACCGGTAGGTGCGTTATGTAGCATGGTGATGTGTTATGATGTAAGGATAATGAGCTGGGGGGTCTATGTCGGGTCGAGTCGGACTGCCATGTTGACTTCAACTGGTTTTAACTGGTTTAGACCACGTGTCTCAGCCATCCTCTCCTTCCTCTCTCTGTGGTTTCCTGTAAGCAAAAGATAATACATTAGGCCTGTTCTGAGCAGGGCTGTGGTTGATGTCTTATGGGGTCAGTGGGCTGGGCAACATCTTCATTCACAAAATTCATAATAATAACAATACCTCCCTCTAAACCGTTGTTTTGAAGATTAGTGAAATAATACTTGGAGAGTAGTTAGCAAAAAGCAATAACTGTTGTTAACTAAATGATAGTGACTATTATTATACTATTACACTGTCTGAATTCCTGCATCTTTTGCAAATCAAAGGGAAGAGAACATTTAGGCAATCGTGGCCACCCATTGTCCTCTTGGGTCCTGTGCCTGCAGAGCATTGCATACAAAAGAGCAGAGTCATTCCCCACGGGAGTCCAGCAAAACACTGCAACTTCCTTCTAGAAAGAGCCAAGAGCACTCCCCTCAGGGTGGCGTGGCCGGTGCATCTCACGATGGACCTGGATTTAGTGTTTACTATCAAGTTACTCACTTTCCCTCCCAGAGAGAGTTGTCAGTGTTGCCTGCACCCTGGAAGGACCATGCATTTTCTTGTCCTGGTGTTTACATTTTCAATTGTTTGCATTTATTACAAAATAATCCATGTCTGCTATAACAAATGCAGGTTATACAGACATATTTACAGTAAAACCCCCCCTGCATGCAATACTATCTTCAGAGATAACAGCAGAAAATTGATACATGTGTGGTCTTCTGGACATATTCTGTGATGTGAGCACACATGTGTGGACACACATGCACAAACAGGCACAAACATGTACACACAGAGAGACACACACTCACACAAACATAGGAAAACGTTTGGTTGTTCCACTGTCTTTTTAACAAAGTTAGGAGTCTGCGATGCACGTCATCCTACAATTTGCTTTCTACACGTCAATATACTATGACCCTTTCCACGTCAGAGTGTAGGACGGACCAGTCTTCTCAGGGCTGCATCATATTCCATTTATGAATGCACCTCAACATAGTCAGCTGTTCCTCTGCTCCTGCACGTTGAGATAGAGACTCTCAATGATTTCCTGATACAAAGGATGCTGCAAAGAACCTTCTTTTTATTCCATCACTGCACACTCATGCGGACATTTCTGTGGAATAGGACCGACCCATGAACCTAAGGAACAGACTGCCCAGGTAAGAATGAGCATCAAAAATCATACCATGGGAGAAACGAAGTGTTTGCCTCACTCTAAATTAAATTCTTCTGAGGAGATGGTCATGGGATGTCAACGCAACCATCTGTATAAATCTCTTCCAAATGCCAGCCCTCTGAAGGTTCCATTTACCTGAAATATTCCCATAGGCTGTCAACATTAATCAGCCTCAAAGGATAATTGTTTGACGAGCCACATGTTGTCGTAATTTCCTCGATACTTTGGGATGAGGTGACATAATATTGTGACAATGTACTGTAACACTTATGAAATCTTAATAACCAATGCATGGTGAAGGTCATGAATTCCCAGCCAAGCCGAAGCCCCACACACCACAGCATCTTCGCCAGAGATAAATTGCCTCTGCTTACGTGGGGCTGCGGTTTTAGGGAAGACACTAAACCACGTAACTTCTCACCTTGCTCAATTTGTGAACAGGCGATGACATGTCTTGCCTTTGAAATATCCAATTAGAAACATGGAAAGAGGGGGATTAACGTTAGATTTCCCAGAAGCTCCACGTCTCTCCCTCCTCTCTTAGAAGAATAAAATATTCCAATTAAGGCTTGGTAACTAAATAGCCTTGCCTAAGGAGCTATATATGAAGTCAAAATGTTCTCCCACTCACCCTTTACAACAAGAAAATGTGCTCTTAACCTTAACAATAGGAGTCGCAGAGACTCTCAAAGACAGGGTTGCATTTTTTTCCTTCCAACCTGCAAGGCCAGATACATGCTTGGGAAGTTTGATTTATTTTGCAAAGTGAGTGTCATCCACAGCCTCAAGTGTTTAAAAATCACTCATTCCATCTAATTATATCTCTCAGTAGCTCTGAAAGTTAATATCACGCCAATTTTGACACTAATGAGCACCATGATCTTGGCATGATAGAGACGGGAGGCTTCACAGGCACCTTGGGATCTGGACACGCGTGTGGTTTTAGCACACAGTATTGCCTCAGCCTAAATTTTGTGACTTAATTCAGGAGCAAGTAGCCCATTTTGAAAAGATTACATGGCATCTGAGTGTGTTGGCTATTTAGCTTGCTACATTTGGGGAGAAAAAGGAAAAAATATATAGCCAACCAGGATTGAACAGAACTGACATGCCATTTATTCAACTTTTTTCAAAACCCTATGTTTGCAGCATTGACCTCATTAAAAAGCCTCTAAGCAGGATGACGGTCTGGGTCCTGTATGTATTAATAAAATCATCGCTTTTCACTGAGCCAACTTTTCACTGGCATCAGGAAACCAACCAAAACTGTATAGAAACACTGCTCATGTCATTTTCCAGTGTATCACTGTTAATATCCAATTTTGAGAGCACATCTTTTATTTGTAAAAGCAAATTGCTAGAAAAAGTGATTGCCACTGGCATTCTATGTTTCTAGTTCCAGCATGTTTCTTCATGGAAAATTTATAGGAAATAGTTTGTAAATGTCTCCACGTCCCATGTAGCATGGGTGTTTATCACTCATTTAGATATGCATGTGACTTGATTATTTTTTCAAATGACAACACATATGAATTTAAAATGAGATTACGTTAGGGTGTATAAATTAAATAGTTTGCATTGAAGGGTTGAAAATGTAAGGCGAAAAGAGTAGAAACTATAGACCTACTCAAAAACACGAGCTTGGATTATCTTTAGCACTTGGTTGGAGTCCCTCTTGGCCAGCAGCCGAGAGCTGCAAACCTGTGACCTCACTAGACTGGGGAGTTAATATGAATGACTCTGGGGATTAAAGCAAGGAAATTAAGAACATTCGTGGGAGAGTTCAGGAAAACCAATTGTTCTCTGGAATTACTGACTGAGCGATAAGTCAAGTAATGTTAGCATCAAGTGGAGAGCGCAGAGCCGACCAGTAAAGAAAAGCACGATACATTTTAAATGCTGTTGTTGCAAAGGGCACGGAGCAATCACTGTATTAAATAAATTGCCGGATGCTGAATGCAGTTGAAGCTCCCGATATGTCTTTGTGTGTATATAAAGTAGAGCAAAACAGAAAAAAACAAGTAGAATATTAATGTGAGCATAACTGAGGCAACCTGTCAAGTCAGTCTGCTGATAATAATAATTTGGGTGACAACAGATCATGAGGCAAAGCCATCAACCGGATAACTGGAAGTATTAATAAAAACAATGGGAAAGGTGTGAGCATAAAAGCCGTGATGTCCAGAACAGGTGCCCAGAGTAATGAACCTGCCGGGGGTGAGGTTCAGGGGACTGTTTGGGTCCCAGCTGACCTCAAGCAGGCAGCGGGCACAGGCGCACTGTGTCGGCGTGGATGGCCACTGGTCTGTTTGTTTGGCTTTCGCGGTGCTTTTCATTTTGCTTTTTTACTGGCCTGCCAATATTTAGGACTTGGGACACTTCACATAAAAAGTCTGATTCCCGGCTTTTGTGGACCATTAAGACCTGACAGCACTGCGGCCACCTTCCCACGTGACCGGAATTTGCTAGAGCTACGGGGAATGGGGAAAAAGGGAGGTTCTCTCCCTATTCTGCACGCCCAGTGCATTCTATTAACTTACACCCCCACCTGACCGGAGCGACATCTGACTTTGAGACGTCTTATGCAAGAGCCCTGGTGCGTGTGAGCTGAGTCCTCTTCCCCAGCAGACCGGCTGGACGTTTCAGTATCATTCGGTCCAGGGGCGGAGAACTCAGGCTGCCCTGGCCTCCGCAGGTTTCTCTGCCATGGGGGCCTCCTTAATCCATCTCTCTAAAGATCATATAAAGATTATAAGAGTTGGCGTGCTCTGTGCCGCAAGGGAAGAAATCAATTTCCCATCCTTCTAAAAAGCTCACATTGCGACTGGAATTTTACCTGAACCAACTAAACAAAATTGTCATCTAACTTGAAAGAGAAAAACACATATTAGAAAGTCTTTATCATTTTATTTTCAGCTCTTCTATGCGGGGACGGGATTGTCATGGGGTAACTTCAAGATGGATGCTGCAGAAACCATGCATGGGGGTTTATAACAGAAACGTTTTAAAATTTAAATCACCGGTGAAAGACTGAAGCCATGCAGTTGGGAAGAAGTGATTTTTTTTCCATTTGTTTTCTGTGAAAAGTGCAGCCGATGCAGCCTGCTCCTCAGCCTGACAGTCTAATTGCATGGCGGGTGAAGCAACTGAGAAGTGAGCGAGCGACCTTGGACTTGCCAAGGTCATGGTGACAAGTTGTCTGTCTCCTGGCTGTTGACCTAGGGCACCACACTGAGGGTGTTCCTGGAAGGAAGGAGCAAGCTCCTTACATCTGAGGAGGAGGAGAGTGTTCTAAGGTGGCCCAGAGCCCGTCTCTGTTACAACGAGACCCCCTCAGAGGGCTTGTCTACACATTTGGGAGAAAACAGCTGGCGATGATCTCTCTGGGTTATTGACGTGCAATGGATGTGCTATGTCCTACTGACGTGCAACGTCATCTGGAACATTCAGGAGTGTGATGAGGACACACACAACCTGCTTAACACGGCGCCTGGCACACGGCAGACAGACACGTGCTGGCTCTCAGAGCTGAGAGGCTGCGTGTAACCTAACAATTAAGGGGTGAGGAGTTCAAATCCTGGTGTCCCCATTTTTGGCCTGGGAAAGTTATTCAATTGCTAAACCTCATCTGTAAAATTAGAATAATAATGCCTACTTTGCAGGAATTCCACAAGGTAACATGAAAAATGTAGCTCAGAGCAAGCGAATAATATGTTATTATTATTAATTATTACATGTGACCTATGTTTTCCTAGGACCCATCTTTCAGGAACTGCTTGGATGTGGCCAAATAAATTAGACGGCTCTTGGCTCTTGCCCCAATAACTTAGAATAGCATTTCTCAAGCAACGATTTAGGAAACGGGAAGCATGCAAAATAGCATCCATTGCTTGTCTCCTGCGTTGACTGGTTCTGAATGTCCACGGGGGTGTGCGTGCAAGAAAGAGGAGCATGAAACCCAATCCTAGCCCAGCGTACACCTGCCACATGTTTAGGAGACAAAATGGTTCATTGCACCTTCTTAGTAGACGTGGGCCAGTGAAGCTTTTCGTGATTCACACGGTATTGTCAACTTTTATTTTCTTTACATAGACTCAGCTGTTATCGTCATTCCTAGTCTTGAGGAAGGTAATATGGATTTAACTAAGTTAATAAAGCCACTTGGAAATAATGTCCCCAGGACCCGGGATGCACCAGGACACAATTAAAGCATTTGTTGCCTGGTGTTTCCCATCAAGACCCACGGTTCCCGTTGTCTGTCACTGCATCTGTTTCATGGCATTCACGTGACTTTGCACACTATTTCAGGCAGGCCAGCGGTCGCAGTGGAACCACTATTAGAGCTCTGGGGATTATCTTTGGAACGAACTACAGGCCATTAATAGAAATAACAACTGCACAAATAATCAGAATGTCGGGGGAACTCAGGGGACACCGAGCACTGAAGCGACGTGCTTGGCTTTGCTCAGGCACAAAGCTTAGGGGCTCACAGGTAACTCCTGAGAGGAGGGCCAGCTCTGTTTTTCTGTTTGGGATTCAAGGCACAGGCCATCCGGAAGGAAGCCGGGGTACGTCTCTTAGTGAATGACCTACATGATCCATGGACACCCCATTTTTGTACGCTCAATACATCAAACACGCTGAGAAGCAAGGCTTCACGGCACAGAGCAGCAGACCCAGGGACTCGCCACTCACCTCTCCAGCAAAAAGCCGCCTGCCCAAGCTTGGCACAATCGCCAGAGCGCATTTTGTCCTCATAATTCCCATCTTATGCGCCAGAATCCAGGACCCCTCTGGTTCTTTGGTATGACGGGGTTCTGCTCCGACCTTCCAGCTGATGACTTCATTCTTCAAGAGTGAGCGCCAACCACTATGAGCTTTTCTGGAAGTTGCTTGAAGAGGAAAGTAAGAACCTCTATGTTATAACAACAAAAGTCCATGTAATGAGTTATTCCTTCCTCAGTGTATTCAAAGGAAATAGCCTTTCATTTGAGCTCCAGAAGTTTCTCCTGATCACCAAAGACTTGGCTTCAGCTTCTCCGTGAACAGCGTTCTGCTAAGTTGAACGCTCCCAGGCCCACTCCCCTAAGCTCTCTTGCGCTTTTTCTTTATTTTTATAAAGACACACCATCTGCTTTCAGACACTCGAAAGAGATCGTCCATGTCTTATGGGGTGTCGATCATATGTTAGCCACTTCTGTGAGTGCAGAAATATTTTGAAAGCTGCCAAGTCTGCCTTCCTTACTCTGCATGTAGGGAAAACCCATTGAGGTGGCTATTTGTCAAGGGATGGCCAGCATCTCCTGTCATTTGTCTCAATTCCTGCTTGGATTTCAACACCCATCTCAGAAAGCCACAGCCTCCATCCATTGCTTTAAGGCCTGCGTCCTCTGTCCCTTTCCTCTCAAAACAAAACCATCTATCGTTTATTTTCTAAGGATAGAAAAGATGTCACTGCATTTGGTTCTCAGCCTGTACAATTAAATTGTGTGACTTAGGGGAGGGCAGCACAACTTTTGCCAGAGGAAGTTTCTTGTGGTGTGCCATCTGTAGTCTCGAAAGGATGAAATGTTGTCTGCTACTCAGGATGCTGTTGATGTCTTCAGAATACCCATTTGGACACTGAATTGTTATAATGGCAGTGTAAATCTTGACCCTGTCTGGGGATGTTTGTCCCAATAAAGGATCTGAGTACTCTCGTTACACCATGGCCAGGCAGCAGAGAGGGAAATTGAATAACTGCTTCAAGTATTCATTTAGTGTAGAGAGCCGGACCTAAAACCCACATGTTCATTTTTTTCCTGTTTAGTGTTTTATTTTTTTAACTCATTATCATTTTTCATTTTGTTTCCCAACTGGCTAGAAAACT
The DNA here is from genome assembly GCF_037783145.1 of Equus przewalskii. Lineage (NCBI taxonomy): Eukaryota > Metazoa > Chordata > Mammalia > Perissodactyla > Equidae > Equus > Equus przewalskii. The sequence continues at coordinate 47,174,425 of NC_091851.1, forward strand.
CTGTCTTCAGGTCCATCACAGTTGCCTTAAATCCACCCTCTTTGATAAACAGCGAGCGAGAATTTAACTGCAGCAAGGCAGGCGTCAGAGCAGCTTCTTTCCAGATCGCTCCAAGTCTCCTTGTCACTGAAATCTCAAACTCTATCACTGTGAAGAAGGAAAATGGAAAGGAAACCGGCGTATCCATTTCCATCTGTCCCATCCTTTCATCATCCCTTGTTATTAAGGGAGCATGATCCAGCCACGTGACTCGTACCTGACAGTGATACTGCAGAAGTTAAGCCCCTACCAGCAGCTTGAACAAAGAGGATTATTCCTATTAAGGTATCAAATTGTATCAGTAAACCTGCGCGGTTCTTAGGTGTCACTAACAGATTTAAACGAGTGATTAAGGGTTAAGCAGGATCCACCCCATTAGTGACATCCATCGCCAGCAGAAGGGAGCCCGGGCCGTGATGGGGGGCCCGTCCCTCCCAGGTCAGGCTACCCCTGTCTGTCAGACAAATACAATAGGAATTACTTCATTTAACACCGTTCCACTTCTAATGGAATTCAATTTTCTAAATCCTGAATAAATACATTACAACTGCCACTTTGGTCAGACGGAGAGGAAGAACCATCCAGTAACGACTCCACTGTGGACTGAACGCCCATTCCACCCATGAGGACGATTCCGACAGCCCTGGACACACTGAACGGGATGATGGCGATTTAAACACGCCAAGTCTTTATGGGGCAGATAAGCATTTTAATTTGCATTTATGAAAATCAGAAAGTGAACACAGGAAACGGGTGCCAGTTTGCCTACTCCCCAAGTCATGGAGACCACCAGTGGCAGAATCAAGAAGTGACAGGAGAGGAAAAGCCATTGGTCGAGCCGCCATCGGCCGGCCTGTCCCCTCCATAGCATTCTGGCCTCTGGTCTTGAAATCAGCACATCTGACCCCATGCCTGCCTGGCTTTATGCCTTCAGTGGCTTCCCATTGCTCCACCTCCAAGACCAAAAGAACAGACATCGTTGCCATGGCCCTGCTTGACCTTGGGCCTTTTCACCACATCCTTGGCATTCTGAGATTTCCAGCCCTTCCTACTTACTGTTCCTTGTACCTCAGGACCTTTGAACATGCTATATATACTCTGTCTATAAAGCTCACGTGCACGCATGCCACGATTTGTAATCATCTAATTATTTACATTGTTATTGGATTGATATTTGTCTCCTGAAAGACAGTAAATTAGAGGTCTTATCTATTTTATTCAATAGCATAGCCCGAGCATATTTTGCCTAGCACACAGTATGCTCTCAATAAGTTTCTGATTGAATAAATGAGTGAATCTAATCAATTGATGCCCAACTTTGCAAATGCTGTTGACCCTAAAAATAAATAAGCAATTAAGTCAAGCTATTTCTTGACTTCTCTCATAATCCCTCTTATATTCAGAATTTCTTCATGTTCATTAATTTCCATCTTCCTTCCTCTAATCTCCTTTATTCCAAATGGGTTAAACCGTCACAAGTGACCCAGGGGACGCTGGGCCCCCTCCCGGTGCTCAGGCCGACTCCCCTTCATCTTCTGCTTCCCTCCCAGGGTGCTTTGCCTGCACTGCAGCTGTGTCTCCCTCTCGCGTCCTGCGTGCAGCCCAGGCGAGGGTTTGCCTCACGCTGCTCAGGTGCCCCTCCCCCTGCAGGTGCGCCTCAGTCCTCCCCCGCTGGCTCTGCCTGAGCGGTGTCTGGGATCTCCCTTTTGCTCTTTGAAAATGTGGCTGTGGGGATACCCACGTGTCTGAGCTCCAGTAGACACGGGGGGAGACAGCCCATCGCCTCCACACAGGGAAGCCAGACTCCCCCCCAGCCAGCTGTCAGCTCCAGCAGGTGGAGGCTTCAGGGACCAGTAAGGCCACTTGGGGGCTGGTCAGTGTTTAGCAACCAGCCTTCTGGAGAAAACGGTGCGAAGTCCTGATTTATAGTGTTGGACGACTTCCATGGTGTAAATGTGCTCACTGAGGCCAATTGCCATCCACCAGTGTGATGTCCTGAGCGTGGAGTTGAAGAGGTGTGCATAGTCGACTCTCACAGGCCACAGGAGCACTTCAAATGCGACAAGAACTGCGGGTCCTGATCACAGGTATGAGGGCCTGACCACGGGAACCATGGGGCCTGACCACGGGAACCATGGCGCCTGACCATGGGAACTATTGGGCCTGACCACGGGAACTATTGGGCCTGACCACGGGAACTATGGGGCCTGACCACAGGCACCATGGCGCCTGACCACGGGAACCATGGGGCCTGACCACGGGAACCATGGGGCCTGACCACGGGAACTATTGGGCCTGACCATGGGAACGACAGGGCCTGACCACGGATGTGAGGGCCCGACCACGGGACCTATGGGGCTACCGGAGGGGATAAAGGAGGAGCAAGACCTCCCTCCCCTTTTGCCCAGCGCGGGGTCTGGTTCCCGCACACACTCCCTGTATCATATTCTTTGTAACACCTGTTCCACCTTCTGCAAGGACCCCGTTTGTTTGTTCGTTTGTTTGTTTCCTGGCCAATGCCTCGTGGACACCATGGGCTCCAGGAGACAGCGGCCTTGCCCGTCCAACTCGAAGAAGCTGGAGCAGCTGCTCCGCATGGCATGTTGACTTGTCCCCTTGACCCTGATGCCCTCTCTGAGTAGACGTTGGCTCCCACCTCTGTGACCGGAACCTGCAGGAAGGGGCCGGGCTCGTCCCAGTTCCAGGTGCTCAGGAGCCGCCTGTCTTCCGGAGGCCTCAGCAAGTATTCGGAAACACTTACCTGACTAACGAATGAAGTGGATTTTAAAAGACCACCCACCGAATTCAGATATTTCCTAGAATACCCCTGCAGCCCTAAAATCTTCCGTTCTAAAGGTAAGCAAAATTCTAGACCACTGGGTGAAATAATATCCTCAAAATAAGAATAATGGCGAAACGTACAAAAGTAGAAGCGAGATCTAAACGGGAGAGACCTCCAATGGAAGTACCTTCCACCTGGAACCAGAGCTCGGCACGGCGCCCTGCCAGCCTGCCTCTCATATTTCAGGTTCCAGCCTCTCCCCCCGACCCTGCCTCCTTCTGACAGCCAAGGAGACACGTCTTACAGTAGAAACCCAGCATTTACATCCTGTGACGGGTGTCAGGAATAAGAGCCCAGGGCCCGGGGCCCTGGCAAAGCCGTGTTATTCCACCTTCAAGCACAGGGAGCCAGGGTCACCGTGTACCTCGGGTTCTGCGTCGAAGAGCAGAAGGAAAGGGCTTGGTTGATGGTGGAAGGGAGAGGATCCTGGCTTGCAAAGTCCACCAGTAAGTCACTTTCAGTTTGTTTTGTGTTTTGTTTTGGGATGTGTGCACGTCAGAGAGAGAGAGGAGGGGAGGAGAAATAACAGAAAGACAGAAAGAGAGACAGAGAGAGAGAAAGGAGAGAGAGAGAACAGAAAAAGAGATGAGACAGACACAGAGAAAGTGACAGGGAAGACAAGACAAAAAGAGACAGAGAGACAGAGAGAGAGAAAGTCCTGGTCACAGATGAGGAAGGCGGCCCCTTTGCCTAATGAGCTATAATCCAAATGTGGACCACAGCAAGGGTCCAGCACAGCTGGTTATGCAAACTTACATCTCAACAGATTGAGTCAAAGGTCAGGTACGGCCAGCAGAGCCATGTACAACACAGACAAAACAGCCCCCTGGCCAAGAGCCGGAATCTGTGCACTGGGGCAGCGGAGGACCAGCCCACTTCTGCTCTACAGCTGAGCATCTCCATCCACCAGCAGCTGTGACGCTTGGCAGGTGAGCCCCTGTGAACACGGCGGTGATGGTGAAGCAGACGCAGGGCCTGAGCCTGACGGTGTGCTCAGTGGTCTACAAATAGAACTCTTCTTGCCAGTGGAAATTCCTACTCATCCCTTTACAAATTGAGCTACATTTTAAATGCCTGCTATTTCTACCCTCCCCTTCTATTCATGGATCCCCTCTGGGATCCGTCCACATGGCAGCTTGCTGCAACCATGCCACTGCCCTCAAGATGACAGAGTCAACCATCCCATTATCTGATCGGAAATAGCGGGGTTGTCAGCCCTGTTGTCTGGTGGTGGCCATGCGGCTGAGGGTGTGGGGAAAAGAGCTCTCTTGCTCGCTGTTGATGACAGAGTATATCTACAGAACACTTTTACATTGTTTTTTGCTTAGTTTGATTTTTTTTTAATTTTGCAGGGCAGTTGGATAATATCATTAAGAAATTGAAATGTGCATGCCCACTGACCCAATTCCATTTCCAAATCTGTCTACAGAAATAATGGCACAAATGAGCAAAGACACATATGGATGGATAATCATCATGAATAATGGTGGAAAATTGGAAACAACATAAACATTTATCAAGAGGAGTCCGATTAATTTGGGAGCATCCGTATAATGACATACTCTGTGCAGCTAATGCAGTGCTGCAGGCCTAAATACAAGGATGGAAAGATACCCGCCCAGGACATGTTAAAAATCAGCTCTGTTGAGGTATAATTGACGTATAATAAACTGTACATATTTAAAGTGTGTAATTTGATACATTTTAACATATGATACACTCATCAAACCATCACTAAAATCAAAATAGGACCATATCCCCTTCCAAAACTTTCCTCCTGCCTCTCTGCACCCCTCCCCCACCCCAGCAACCACTGATCTGCTTTTTGTGACTATAGATTAATTTTCATTTTCTAGAGTTTGATATAAGTGGAAGCGCACTATACATATTCAATTTTTCTGGCTTCTTTAACTGAGCATAATTCTGTTCAGATCCATCCGTGTTGTTGCTGCATCCACAGCCCATCCCTTTTCTCTCCAAGTAGTCTTCCGTCATGCGGAGGGACCACAGTTTATTTGCCGATGTTCTGTTGATGGGCATTTGGGTTGTTTTCAGTTTGGGGCTAATAGGAATAAAACAGCTACAAATAGTCACATACAAGTTTTTTGTACAGACATATGCTTTCTTTTCTGAGAAACACCTAGGAGTGGAATGTGTGGGTCATATGGTAGGTGCAGCCTTAACTTGTTAAGAAACGGCCCAACTGCTTTCCACAGTGGTCACCACGGCTTACATTCCCACCAGAAGCCCCAGCAGCAGGGACATGTTTGTAAGAGAAGATAATAAAAGGAAATACCTTAACTATATTTATATATACATACATATTTATATATGCATCCATTTATATTATATATTTATATATAAAATACTATATAAATTTGTACATGAATGCATGTAAGGTGTGTGTATGTGTGTATACGTATACTCACAATATGGAAGAATTCACATCAAACAACGCTTATCTCCACAAGGTACAATTGAGACTTGAATTTTTACTGGAGTTTTGGAATAGTTTTCCAGCATATGCTACTTCTATATGTTTGAAAAACTATTTTATAGTTAATAGAGTGTGTTCAAGATTTAAAATCTGAAGCCATCTCAGTCTTAATCCGGTGAATTTGTCTAACGTGTGAGTTTTGACCCATCTGGGTCTTCGTCTCCACGTCCCCGGGCGTCTGTCTCTAACTTACCATCTGTGAAATGACTGTGGAACGTCCGTCCAGGGGAGGTTGTGCTGTGCAGCCAAGTTTGGAGATCTCCTGGCTTCAGGGAAACAGCACCGCCACCCAAGCACCCTAGCTTCTGCGCCACCAGCCCCAGCACTGGGTAAACCGTGTCGCCCTCACAGCCGCTGTTGCCCTTCTATAAATGTGGGGTATGCCTAAGGGGGTCTTAGATTTCTATTCCAGTTATCAAAATAATTTGCCATATTTTTTCTTTCAAATGATAATCTTGTATTTTATGTACATGCTATTTACATGAGCTTGTTTTATTAATGTTTGTTAGGGCACCTAACCAGCCTTTCAGAAGATTGAAAAGTAAAAGGAAGACTATTTTGCAGATGTTATATTGCAACTGTGTCTTCAACAATGGCCTGAGAGTGCCTTTTCTAAATGGCCTCATCTCCCTTCTCCTGAACTAATAGCAAACTTTCTTGCATTTTTGAAAGACCAAATTTTGAGCAAATGCTGTAGAAACCCCAGGGAAAGCTTAACAGACATGGCTCTCCACAGGTGAACGGTAGGAGGAGTGCTTATTTTGGAGGCCACACCCCAACTCCTGACGCACCACGTGGCTGACTGGTCAAGAGGCTTGGAGGCAAGAGGACACACTGGAAGGAAGCAAGAGGAACCAGAGTAATCATGCACAAAGGTCCAGGCAGCCCCAGGCACTTTCCAGCCCAGACGGTCCAGGAGTCTGGGAACGTGTGTTGGCATTCGTCACAACTCTCAGGAAAGACACACCCCTCCAAGAAGTAGGATGCTGCTCAGGGAGGGGCCAGACACTCGTTTTGGAAGCCACCAGTTATGGTTGAGGGTCCCTGCACCAGGCTGAAGCATAGGGGGGTTACCAAGATGATCTTCGGGACCGCTCACGTATTTGGTTAAATATAAGGCTTCAGAGTAGCACTGACTGAACGTTACGGCTAATTTTAAAAAATTTATTGCCCCCACTTGTAACAGAAAATTGAAATATAATTTTAAATCCTTTTGGTGGATTTCCTTAAGTGGACACACAACTTACTTCAGACTTTTGTAAATTAGCGAGTATCCTGGGCCTCGGTTTTCTCATCTGTAAAATGGAGACAATAGCACCTGCCTCTTAGTGTTGCGTGTGTTAAACCCTGAATAAGAAGCAGAGCTGAGCACGTGGCCACAGCAAGGTCGGCTATGAGAGTGCTTGTTATTTCTCTCTAAAGTTTGCTTCCCTTTTCTACATCATAAGTCTCCCACTATTACTCACTCTTTCATTCATTTATGTCACCCGTATTGACTGAGTATCCACTCTAAGCCGATGGCAGGGTCTCAGCGAGTTTTAGCGAACAAAGTAGAGCTTAAAGTCAGGGAGCAGAGGGAGACGCGGAGTGGAAGTGTGGATGCTGTGGGCACATCAAGGCAATCCCCCCAGGCACGGCGCTGGGAAATGCCAAGGATGGGGAGCTAGCCAAGGCTGGAAGCAGTGGAGCGCTGTGACTCCTTTTGAGAAAGAGCCCTCAGCAGAAGAGTGGAGAACAGCCGGAGGGAAAATCAGTTCACGGGTGGCTGCACAGCTCTAATGGAAGGACGATGGCAGTTTTGGAAGAGAGGGCAGTAAATGTAGGAGACAGCCAGGAAGACAAAGTTTGGAGATGGACTGAATAGGAGGGTGAAAGAGAAAGAAGTATTAGGAATGGTTCCTAGATTTTGAGCTTCAACCTCTGGGTAGATAGTGGAGACGTTGACTGGAGCATGGAAGTGGACGAGGAGAAGTTGAGTGCGTGGGAAAAGGTTGCAGGTGATGAGGTTCTGGCCATTCTGGAATAAGAAAGGATTTGGTACTACATGAATGTCCTCCACAGAATACTTCCTGAAGAAACAAGTGGGCTTGTGGCTTTTACTGAGTTATTCAAATATTGATTATTTAATGGGAGTAACCATATAAGATAAAACAAAATGTTGGCTGCAAGGTTGCTATGTATATGAAAGGATGCATGTGTAATCACTTATACATCATGATCACCCCCATTCAAGAAGACTTAGAGAGAAAGTTGAATGATTTTGTCATTCAACTAGAAGTGGTAGAACATGAATTTGAACCCAGATTTGCCTGATTCTAGGCATTATTGTCATTCTAAGGGCATCTTGCAGAATTCTTAAGAATTCCTCAGTGGAAATTAAAAGAAAGAAATCTTGAAAGTAATGGAAAAGTGAGATAACATCTTGCAGATTTCTAGTGGGAGATACAATTGGTAGGTGTTCTCAAACCTTGGCAGGCACTCTGGCAGTTTCTTAGGAGATGCACCAGCCAGATAGCCAGATAAAATCAAGTTTCTATAATGGAATTTTTGTTCACTGAGAGAGAGTAAAATAAAATTCAAGCAAAATGGAGTCAGAGACTTCAGATTTTACCTCCGTAATGGAGAGACTGGGGAAGATTACTGCTTCCACCTTTATAAGTAGAGAACTAGAAAAACTGCCAGCCACAGACTGTCCTTGAACCCATCAGAGAACCTAGGTTGCAGAGCAAACAAAAAACCCAAAACCTGGGGAGGGACAGACGCTTGGAGGGAAAAAGAAGCCTCATCCTCTTGCTCACGAAGGGAAGAGGCTGCCTGACAGCACATACATTGGTGAGAGAATTCAGCTTTAAACTGTTGACTAATTGATAAAGGCCAAGTGTGTGCAGGCCTGAGAGTGTAAACCACATGGGGACTACACACACAGATAGGGGTTTTCATCCTCTTATAAATGCACCAAGTAGTGCATGTCTACAGCACGTGTGAAAGTGAAATATCTGACAAGAATGGCATGGAGGATGAGAGGGAAGAGTTAGGGACACGCTGTTAGAAGGCCCTTACACTCCACATGAAGTGCTATCATATTATTTCAAGCTGAACTTAGATTTTTTTAATGTATATTGTAAATACTAGGGCAAATATTTAAAAATTAAAAGGTATAAATAATTACTGGAATAAATAAAATGGAATCATAAAATTGTCAGTTAAAACCAGAGAAGGCAGAAAGGGGTAAATTTCAAAAAATTAAACAAATAGCAAACAGCTAACAAAATGATAGGTTTTCCTCCAATTACACCAAGAATCATTTTAAATGTGAATCGTCTAACTACAACAGTTAAAGGACAGAGATTGTCGCATTAAAAGGAAGACTCAATTATACGTTATCTAGAAGACGTTCATTTAAAATGTTAAGACATAGATACGCTATAAGTAAAAGGATGGCAAATGAGATACCATGAAACGAAAAAACAATAGAAAGCTGGAATAGCTATATTAATTTAATACAAGGCAGAATTTAGAACAAGGAATATTATCAGAGATAAAGAGGGATATTATATGATGATGAAGAAGTCAATTCTCCAAAAGGAGATAATACTCTTACTTGTGTATGCAACTAACACCACAGCTTCAAAATGCTGGAAGCAAAAAACTGATTGATCTGAAAGGAGACAGAAAAATCTATAATTATAGCTGGAGACTACAACACCTCTCTCTCAGAAACAAATATAAACAGTAGGCAAAAATCAATTAGGATATGAATAACTTAAACAACACCATCAATCATTTTGACCTGATTGACATTTACGGATCACTCCACCCAATAACAGCAAAATATGCACTTTCTTCTAACGTGCAAATGTAGCATTCACCAGGAGAGACTATATTCTAGACCATAAAATAAACCTTAATAAAGTCAAAAGAATGGAAATCATATAAAATACATTCTGTGATAAAGATTGAATTAAACTAGAAAATCAATAACAGAAATATATCTGGAAAATCACTAGATATTTGGAAATTAAATAATATACTTCTCAATAAGACGTGGATAAAAAAAGAATTCTCTGGGGAAATTAAAACAATCCTGAACTGAATGACAATAAAAATACAACATATAAAATGTGTGGTATGCAGTTAAAGCAGTGCTTAGAGGACAATTTGTAACATCACATGCTTATATTTAAAAAAAAAAAAAAGATTTAAAATCAATAACCTAAGCTTCCATTTTGAGAAATTAGAGGAAGAATGCTAATTAACCCCAAGGCAAGCAGAAGGAAGGAAATAATAAAATTTAGGAGCGAAATCAATAAAATTGAAAACAGAAAAACAATAGAGAAAAATCAAAGAAACCAAAAGCTGGTTCTTAGAAAAGTTGAGTAAAATTTATAAACTTCTAGTCAGGCAGACCAAAAACAAAGTGAATTACAAATTATCAATATTAAGAATAAGAGAGGGTCATCACTACTCATCCCCTAGATATTAAGGATAATAAAAAATATTACAAATAATGTTATGCTGATAAATTGAACAACTTAGATGACATGCACCGATTCCTTGAAAGACGCAAACTACCAAAACTTACTCAAGAAGAAATAGATAACCTGAATAGTCCCACATACATTAAAGAAATTAAATTAGTTAAAAACCTTCCAAAAAAGATAACTTCACTGGAAAATTCTATGAGACATGTAAGAACTAATACCAAATCTGCATAGTATCTTCTAGAAAATAAAGGAAAAGGGACTATTTCTCAATTAATTTCATGAGGCCAGGTTTACTCTGATACCAATACTAGACAAAGATATTACCAAAAAACGAAAACTACACACTACTGTCCCTCATAAACATAAATGCAAAAATTCTCAACAAAAGAAAGCAGTTTGAATCCGGCAATATACAAGAAAGAGAATACGTCACCATTAAATGGGGTTACCCAAGGAATGCAAGGCTAGTTCAATAGTCAAAGGTAAAATAAGAGGCCAACCTGGTGGCATAGTGGTTAGGTTCATGTGCTCTGCTTTGGTGGCTCAGGGTTCACGGGTTCAGATCCCAGGTGCAGACACAGCACCTATCATCAAGCCACACTGTGGCAGCATTTCACATAAGATAGATGAAGATTGGCACAGATGTTAGCTCAGAGACAATCTTCCTCAAGCAAAAAAAGAGGAAGATTGTCAACAGATGTTAGCTCAAGGTCAATCTTCCTCACACACAAAAGAAGTAAAATAATATAATTCACCACAATAAGAATATAAATAAGAAAAGAAGATCATTTTAATAGACGTAGAAAAATTAATCAGACAAAATTCAACACTGATTCATAATAAGATGTCTCGGCAAACTAGGAGATAGAAGAAAGCTTCTTTGACCAAATAAAGGGCATCTGCAGACAGACGTACAAAAACAACCTACAGCTAACAGCATACTTCATCACGAGAGACTTAATGCTTTTCCCCTAAGACTTGGAACAAGGCGAGGATGTGCCCTGTGATCGCTTCTACCCAGCACCATGCTGGAAGGTGTAGCCAGTGAAATAAGGAAAGAAAAAGAGATAAAAAGCTCAAAGGCATGCGGTTGTAAAAGGGACAGATATAACTGTCTCTATTAGCAGATGGCATGATTCTTGACGTGGAAAATCACAAGGCATCCACAAAAACGTTTCCAGAACTAAGATGTGAGTTTATCAAGGTCCCTCATCGCACTTAGCGCAGCCCTGCGGCCCTTCTTGGCCTTTCTCTTCCTTACGAAGCCAGCTTGTTCCTGGAGGGGATACTGAACAGAAATGCTCCCAGACACACACTCACATGCAAACTCACACCTGCTCACGTGCACGCACACTCATGCACACACAGAGACACACTACTCATGCACTCATTCACACATCCACATACAAACACACACACTGACACACAGCCCCCCACACACAAACTGACACACACTGGAGCTTCTTCTGCACGACCCGGGAGGAAGAGTTTATCGCTCTGTCTAGGACACTGAGCTTCTCCACACTTACTCTAGTGCACACACTCATTCACACCCTGACACCCCATTCCCTCACACGGACTCACACTCATGCACACATGGACACACACAACTCACACACACTCGCTTATACACATTCATACCTGGACATACACATGTGCACACTCATTCACACACTGACACACTTGTTCACACACTGACACTCCCTCCCTCACAGCCCCCGTGGCTCCCTCAGTTTTATTTCTTCCCGGCGCCCACAGCTAGGATGAGCTCATGGCCTTGGTCCGCTCGTTGGCTCGTCCACTGCCTGGGGCCGTCGCTGTTGGGCCAGCTCTGGGAAGGACGCTCAGCAGCATCTCCCTCTCCCTAATGTCTGCTTCCCCAGCACCCAGCACAGCCTGGCACAGCGTCGGGACTCCATAAATATTTGTGTTTGAATAGGAAAGAGAGAGAGCACAGGATCAGGATGGAAAGGGAAAGATAAAGAGAGACAAGGGGACGGAGAGGAAAGGGCCCATCTCTGCTGACACTGGGCTGTCTGACACCTCTGACCGAGACCTGCGACTTCTTTCTCCCGCACGCAGGACCACAGCTTCCCCGGCAGGCTGCCTTATTAAGATGAAACTCCACAACTTCGATTTAATAGACAGAATACGCATCTGTCTTCCCACCAGTTACAATCTCGGTAACTAGCCAACGCGGGTTCTGCTCTCGAGTTAGGAATGTGTTTCCATGGTGACCTGGTAATTGACTCCTTGGAAGGTATCCAAGACAGGCCAGCATTCTCCAGAATTTGGCACCACCAGGGGTCCTTCCCGCCGAGGGCCACTTGTTTTGGAAAATGAACTGCATGTTCAAGTTGTGGGAACGGACACTGGTTCCCCTCTGAACCTGGAGGAGCTCACTGTCCCAGGCAGAAGTTACCAGCTCTTCCTCTGGTGTTGTGCAGAAGAAGCTCCAGGTCCAATGGGTCCCCATGAGCTGATAATGGCCTCCCATCTTTTGTGAGAACCTGGAGAGAGACCCAGAGGAAGGGATGGGGTGGGCGGGGTTCTAAATTCATCACTGTTGGCCTGGCTTTGGAAATGATGAACAGCTCCTTCCAAGAGGCCGTGAAGAGGAACATGAGTGCCAGGTAGAGGCCGGCAGCCAGGCATATTTGTCTCTTATCATATGTTCTTAGAGGGGTGTTTCTTGCCAACCTTTTGAAATTCATTGTTTAGCTTCTCTATGCTTGAGGCAAAACACAGGAGACAGTGACAGCACGTTGTGGAAACAATGGTGATAAATTCTAAGTAGATATAATTACCCGGTGGCCTGAAAAGGGAGCTGCACACAATTAATATTGAAATTTGGCAAGTGCATGATCTGACGACACATATAATTTACCAAGTATGGAAAGGTGGGGGATGCCCCATTATGTAGCACTGTGGACAGGACCCGGAATCCCCTGTGGATAGAATGCAGGGTTGTAAAGCACCGGCGAGTACAAATCACATGGTCAGATTCCCACCTTTCTATCCCCACCTTTCTATCCCCAGCTCTGTGTGACAATGAAAAGAATTCTAAAGAATCGGCTGGGATTGCGTGTGCTCCAGGACGCAAGCCTACCTGCAGCACTGAGCCCAACAAGCTGTTGCAGAGTTGCAGGCAGCCCCGTGAAGTAAGGAAATCCAGTTCTCCAGAAGATCTGGCAAAGATCTTCTTCTCCTCCTCCTCCTCTTCCTCCTGCTTCTTCTCCTTCTCCCCGGAGCCCCCCAGGCCATAGTTGTATATTCTTGTTGAATTGCCTCTAGTTGTGGCATGTGGGACGCCACCTCAGCACTGCCTAATGAGCGGTGCCATGTCTGCGGCCAGGATCCAAACCAGTGAAACCCTGGGCCGCCGAAGCAGAGTGCGCGGACTTAACCACTTGGCCACGGGGCCAGCCCTTGGCACAGATCTTTTTTATCTGGAGAGAAATCTGGGCTGAGTCCTAGCATGCTGAGCAAGTTGACTGACATAGAGGGAACGGTGGGCATAATCCGGAGACATCGGCTGACTGTGAGCCAATCCTCTCCCGCCCAGGCCGTTTCAGGGGAGTGTTCAGGACGCTAGGGAGCTTGGGAGTCAGGAAGATGACTCCACATTAGACCCTCTTGCTCCATCCCTCCACGCTGCCACTGACTTGCTTTGAGTCTTCACAATTCCCTAACCTTTCTGAGCCCCGATCTCCTCATCCCCCGTAATATGGATAGCTACCTCCCGGGGTTAAAGATAAAATGCAGTTTGCAAAGTGTCAGGCACTCAATAGACATCAGCTCTGCTTCTCTGCGGGAACATTGGGTGCCAAGATTGTCAGATGCCATCAAGCCCTCAGGTCCTCTGGAATGAAGCAGAAATAAAATTAGTTGCTCACCTTCAATCAAAACAGAAGGCATTCAGTGGGATCTAGCTTTGCGTAACAAGATTTAAAAAAAGCACCCAGCAGTTCGAGCTGCCTGGGATCGTATTCCCGAGAGGAGCATCCAAAAGGGACTCCAGGGCGGCCACGGAGAAGCTTTAAATGTTTGCACTTAGACTTAACAAGCTTTAAGGAAATTTACTTCCCAGAGACAGCTGTCTCTCCAGAAGGATGGAGAGGGAAGTCACAGCCTGGCAGTTCTGGGGTCCTCCCCTGGAGTGTGGTCAGGTGTCTGGGTCCCAGCAATGCCTGCACCCACCCAGTCACAGCACCTGGCTGACCCCTAGCTGCTTCTGCTCTTCTCTGGTCCTCTCCCGGAAATTCGAGTTACTCCAGGAGGCAACAACGCCCCATTAAAAGCAGCTGTTTTATTTCTGATTGACTCTTTTTTGAGAAAATCCTCCAGAATCAAGTTGCTGGAAGGGTAATTGTTCCTGACAAATATCTTGTTTTTCTCTCTGTGCAGCTGTGGTTATTCAATCACTGTAACACCATCTATTGACTGGCATATTTATTGCTTGACTTTTTCCCTTCCTTTTATTGTGGTTCTGTGTTTGGTTCTCTTAGTTTTGGGAGATTTTGTTCTTTAGGTTTTGGGAGGGGTTATTTTTTGCTTTAGTATATTCCTAATATATAGCATAAGACATTTTTATTTTTAAATTAAACTATTTAAAAATTAAATATCTCAATAAAACACCCTAAAAATTTGACAGAAGTCATGCCATGACATGGCATGACACCCTAAAAATTTAACGAGTCTATTAACTGATAAGATCTATGGTTCAAGGAGAAAGTGATCAGTCTCAGATGTGCACAGATCACCTTTAAAAACTGTGGAACCATGTGTCAATCAGTTACATGGAATCCCCTGTAGGTAACAGGTTTCATACTCACATACATATTTAATCCAGCACCAAATGTGTCTAGGAGGTATCCGTTATCCTCTCGAAATTGTCTCGGGACACAAATTTCCAGCTCTCACGTGAGTCATAACAACACTGCGGCTTGCCTCTTGTCTTCTGACTTCTAAAACATCCCTGTGGGAGAACAGCACCTTATGAAGGGAAGGGTCTGCCATGGGGAGTCAGGGCACAGGTCCTAACAGAATCAGGGGTCTGGGATCAGGACCGAGGCAAGGGAATGGGGTGGCCAATGGGTACCAGGGAGGCCCAGAGAGAAAAGCATTGTCAACCTTCCTGAGTGCCTGTGGCTGCAGACCACCACGTCTCTGGTGGGGTGACTTTGGAGGTGTCAACCATCCGTCCCCCAACCACAGTGTTGGCTTAGACAACCCGCCCCGACTCAACTTTGAAGGGCCACCCACATAATGCTGAACCCTCACTCCAGACACAGATGATGGATGGGGTCAGGGGTTCAGAAAGAAGTACGTGTGGGTAAGAGGATAGTGAACGGCCTGAGAGCTAGGGCATGGGGCCACATCCACAGGGAAAGAGGGAAAGAGGAGAGAGAACAGAGAGGGGAGAAGAGTCCTTGAGAGACTGAGGAAATGGCCGTGTTTCCTGACCTCCTAGCTCTGCTCAGAGCCTGGGGTCCAGCCACACGTCACTCACATGGTACTCAATTCACTGTGAGCACGTTTTTGTGTGTCCTCCTGACTCATAAATTCTGTGAAGTCTAGCTCTTGTGTCTGTCTTGTTCAGCACTGATTCCTAGGACACAGCTCCACGCCTGGCACAAAGCAGCTTCCAGAAGAAATGAAGAGTGAGCTTTGGGTCAAGAAAGGAGTAGACCAGGTCAACAAGGTGACCACAGCATGGTGCTCAATGGTAAGTGTAAGAATTATAATTATAGTTACAGTGGAACATTTAGGCAAACATATTAGACGGCAAATAATCCCTTTTTTAATATTAGAATAAAATGTGTTTAATAAATCTAGTGATATGATTATTAAATTATGGACTCATGTTTTAAACAATAAGTACTTTCCCCATGTCTGTCAGCAAAGGAGCCATGGGGATTCATGCAGGATGCTCTGATGTGTGCAAGTTTTGATCTTGAATACTAGTCTTCTGAAAGAGGAATCAGAGTTCCTTGGAGTATAATTGATTTGATGTCCTGTGGAAGAGGAAAGTCAAGATGATTCTGGAACATCTTGTTGCTGGAAAGTGACAATCATTTCTAAAATGTCAGGGAATAGTATCAAAAGGGTAAAAGAAGCTAACACAAGAGGCTCCCAGTGGACACACTAGGATGATGTACCATCACCAAGAAAGTGAATTACAGGTAAGGAGAACTAGTTAATTCAGTGAAAAGCTGTGGGTCCTTAATGATACTCAAGATGGGGAAATTTGGTATAAAGCTTGCAGTGCTGGGGCCGGCTGCGCTGCCGAGTGGTTCACATGCTCCACTTTGGTGGCTCAGGATTTCACCGGTTCAGATCCTGGGCACGGACGTGGCACTGCTCATCAACCATGCTAAGATGGCATCCCACACAGCACAACCAGAAGGACCTACAACTAGAATATACAACTATGTACTGGGGGCTTTGGGGAGAAGAAGGAGGAGAAAAAAAAAAGAAGTTTGGCTACAGACGTTAGCTCAGGTGCCAATCTTAAAAAGAAAAGTTTGCAGCGCCTTCAGTGAAGGGCTGTGGTGGAGATGCAGAGGCATTGATGCCAGATTGTAGCCCCACAGATTACTTACTGGTTAAAAGGAAAAGCTATAATTACACAATGGAGGGATCTGACAGCCCTCATTCAACCCAATGATAAAACTTATCATCACTGATGGTGAAGTAGCCAGACACGCATGTGTCCATGGTGGGGCTCAGTATGAAGTAGACGGCATCGCTGCAGAGCTCCACAGACAAGTCTACTGCAAGGCAGCCCCTCGTGCAGACTCTCACTTATAAGAGCCAATATGTTCCCTTTGTGGTTTAACCAATTTGAGTTGGATGTTTAGTATGAATCAGATGAGAAGAAGCAAGTAACGAAGGAGCCCAATAGAGAACCTGGGACTCCTCGGGGAGCTCATCTCCTTTCTTCCTGGTCAATGAGGGAGGCTCTGAGACCCTTGAGTCTCCTGTTATTTGGATTAAAATCTGCCTAATGGAGCTGGATAGCCCACGATTTTTATGACACGGAGTGGCTTCACCCTCCCCTCCCCTCTCCAGTAGCTTGACCCACAAAGAGTAGGAAGGGGATGCACCCATTTTGGTCTGTGGCAAAGAGACACTGTTTGGCCCTTCCTTTTATTTTGACTGATCCTCCAGACAGACTTCCCATTCTGTGAAATTCTTTGGAGATATGTCCAGGACCTCAGTGTCTGAGTCCTAAAGGCATCTGTTTCTAACTCCCATTGACTCTGGTTCTCAGGGTGTCACTTCACTTTTCAAATCTTAAAAGTGATGCCCCATTGGGAATGAAAGCAATTTGCAGGGTCAGGGGTATCCGTAATTATCCTGATGGTATCTGTGATGAATTCCAGTGGACTTCCATTGGCATCGTTAGTGGAAACCATGGTGTCACATATCTCAATGATGAAAAGGCTTTTCCTCTGAGAGGGAGTTAGGAGGTGGCAGTCTTCCCATTACTTCCTTAACCTCCAAAAATACATCCAGGTGTGTGATGCTAAATTTGTAGTGACGGGATAGGGAAGTTGGCACTAAAGTTGTTCTGCATTGGTTACTTCACACCCTTTTCTTCTTGCCTTCGAGCAGCCTGTTCAGTGTTTCTCAAAAGCTGAGTTTCTAACAAAGATTTCTTTCCACAACCTCCACAGTATTCAGGGGACTGAGACATTCATGTCAAATATTTTAAGTCACTTACAAAAGTGTTGAGATTTCCTAATGCTAAATGAGCAGAGTGAGGCTGGGATGGCAAAATTACCCGTTGCATGCGGTAATTCAGCGGTTGTCTATCACCCATTCGAGACACAGCGGAGAGGAGGCCCGGCTGATTTAGCTACTCAATGGATGCATCCAAAAATACCACTTAGAACTTAGTACTCATTTTCCGTAGAAAGAATAGCTGCACTGTTTCCCACTGGGAAATTTACCACGCCTTTATTCTGTTTAACCAATAATATCTTAGGGGCTCTTGAAAATTATATTCACTTAAAGACCAAGCCGTCATTTTCATTTGTCCTGAGGGAAAGGCGTAAATTGCAGTTGGGTCTACAGAGCCCAGGTTCCATCAATGTTTTGCTAGAATAGCAGTGGTTACAACCAAACTCACTGTCACTCAAACTTGCCTTTCCCTTGACTAGTGCTGTGACTAATACTGTGCTCAGGCCCCTGCCCTCACATGGGAAGCGATCCCTGGACAAACCCTTTCCTCAAGGTCCTGTCTTAGGCTTCTCTCTCCATGGATTTCTTTCCAGAGACATCTGCACTGACCCCTGTCTCTCTGTGGACCTCCATGGGAGGTGGACTCGCCCTCCTTTCCCCTCTCCCAAATCCATGCCCTTGCCATGTAGCTTCTCAGCTCCTCTTATGAAACAGAGCCAGCCAGCACACACCTAGGCTTTGGCTTTGGCTGCACTGTTTGTTTTGGCCACTGGAATGAGGGTCGAGGGATGGATGTGTGCTAGTTCTAAGCCGAGGACAGTAGTTGAAAACTGCCAAGCAGAGCCCAGACAAGACCAGCAAAACTGCCCTAGCCAATGCATAGGCATGAGAATAAATGCTTGTTTCTACACACAACTGAGATGTTGTGGTTGTTTGTTATGCAGCAACACCTGACTGATACAATCTCCTACAGCATTTTTTCATGTAGTAAAATTAGTGTGGCAGGTGTGACATGGCCACCTGATACACATATTTAATATGTGAAATTTTCTTAATTTCTCCAAAACTCAACCTAATCCCTGGGTTCCATTCCACCGAGGTAGAAGAAATTCAATCTCAATCTGTTTAATTCTACACATCCCCTTTTCCCTGCAGATGTAGCTAAGTTCTAGAAGTTTACAAAGCGAAAACACAGAGAGAGTAGAGGTCTGTATGATTCTTGATGTCATCCGTCTAGACAGCCAACTACTGAGATATGCATCAGTCACAGACAATTTAGACTGCTGTGGACACATCTTCACTCATACTGGCCCTTCTGGCTTAGAGTCCCTCTCTGTCACATCCGTCACGTGGGAACATTCTGTTATTCAACCACATGCTAGGATCTGAGACACCCTATGGGGTTCCCTTGTACGTTCTTTCACTCATCAGAGCAGCCACATACTCTCTAGACCATCCCCGGAAGAAAGGCATTGTTTCCCTCTCTTCTGGGACCAAACGAGTCTCTCTGGACTTGAGCTTCTTTCCTGGTGCTTCATCCAGGAAGCAAGACATGAGCCCCATTTCTGCAGTGCCCGCTAGTGACTGTCCCCCTGAGATCCTCCAACCTCCCCGTCTTTCCAAGGATGCTCATCTTGTCTGAGGGCAGGAAAGTCTGTTCTTTGTTTCCTCCCAAATCTACTGACCATTCCTTGAGGCTTTTTGTTTGCCTAGGGACACAGACTTTTGAAATTCAAAACCCAGGAAGAGACTCCGTGTTTCTGTACATCCTCATGTCACTATTCTCCTTTCAGTCAAGAACCACAGACAACCTTAATAAGTGCCTGTTGATTTCAAGGCAATGTAACATTTTGGAGGGGGCAAAAGGATCAGTATGTGTGTTCGTTTGTTTACAGAGATTATGATTCAGTTCAACAACAGAACGAATAAAAGCAGCCATTAGTTAGTTTAATTAGCCAAATTTCACTACGGCTAATCTCCCAATCTCAGATGAAGACTTTTATTAAGGATGCTTTGTGCTGTTGTTTCTGTAGAGCTCTCTTTAATGAACAGTTTATAAGATTGGTGTTTGGGGCATTGGCTTGTTTCACTTGTCCATCTGAATGTCATTCAACAATCACAGCAGAACTCTTGACAGATAAATCTTCAGTTCACTGAAAGTTAAAGAAGCACAGGAAATGCAGTGATGCTGTGCAAAGGAAAGGATGAACCCCACTGTACGGCCGTTTCTAATCCAGGACACCAGGGCTGTGCTATCAGCCTTGGCTTCACTTTAGACAAATTGAGAGGACATTCACAGAGAGAGCATCCTAGAACTCTGCCGAGGGTCCCCCTGGGATATCCATCTGAGTACTGATCTGGACATCCAGGTGAGGGACCTACCTGCGACCCTGGAGGGGACCGTCTGAAGGGGTTAGAGGGAACAGAGGCAGCTGTCTACACGGGGCAAGGACGAGTACCTCTGATCCCCAACAAAGCTGAAAAAACTCATAATTCATGGGATATTTGACAAAGAACTCAGGAAGGTTTTGCATCAATAGAAGTAAAGAATCAGCCTTAGACTAAGAAAGGCTCTGGAGCCACCTAAAACATCATAAAGGACCTAAAAGGATTAAATTGTCTTGAAGTAACCATTGCATTTTAAGAATATTAAGAATACAAGACTATTAAGTTTTAAGAAAAAAATATCCTGCACTTAAAAAAGTGAAAACTGCTCAATGTCTGACATGTGATCAAAGATTACCAGGCATACAAATAGGTGAAACCCACTACCCGCAACGAGAATAACTGATTGAAACAAACCCAGAACTGATGATAGAATTAGCAGAAAAAGATGTCAATACAGTAATTATAACCACATTACGTATGTTCAAAACATTACATAGAGAAACTGATAATGTGAAAGAGAGCTGGGAAGCTTTTGAAAATACCACCCTGGACAACCAAATCAAAATCTTCAGGAATGGGGCCCCTGCATGAGTATATTTTTGAAAGCTACTCTGGTGAGTTGCCCTGAGAACGACAGCACTGACAAAAATCTAACACGCCCCGAAGGCTCCCGGATTTGAAGATCTCCTCGTTTGCCTTCAGGAAGCCACAGAACACTCACCAGCGACTAATCCACTGGCCGAGATTCCACTACAGGAGGAAGGAAGACTCGTGGCCTGTGTGAGTCCTCCCCACACAGCACCTGACGCATGAGAAGAATGCTTAATAAAATGACATCCCCTACGCAGCAAAATAAACCATGAAAATAAAAATCAAACTCCAGGTCCTGGAGAAACGTGGGCAATGACGGTGGCCTGTTTCTGTACCGCATGTACATTTAGTAATTTCCGTAAAACCTGCCATGATTTTTCAGGTTTCAAAGCATCCTAAGTTCCATCTCTCTTCAGTTCTTGATGGAGAGCTGCTTCTCTCATCTTCTGAGCACGTGGTGGGACTCAGAGCTGTGTTTCTAGTATGCACTTGAGGAACCCTTGCTGTGGATTTAAATGGGGTAATGCATGGTGGGTTCTCTTGTAAACTGAGCTCGTTGCTATTACCATGACATACGTACACAAAATCACCGGCATTGATGGGTTCCCAGAAGATGTCTAGTCAGTCCGGAGCTTTGAAAACATCTGCTGCTTGGGCGTCACCCCACACCAATGAGCTCAGAATGCCTGGGAATGGCCTCTAGGCGCAGGTATTTTTTAGAAATACTGTGAGTGGTTTTGGCAAGCAGCTAAACTTGCACAGGTGGTACGGGGCTAATCTTCGTACTACAGGTATGGGTGTTAAATAATAATGACTCATTCAGTCCTTTCACTACTCAGGCAGAAAGCCTCAGTTCATTCTCAGTAAGTTTTTTACCTCTTTAATAGATTGTTGTTTCCTTGGGGTTTTTTTAATTGAAATACACTCGATGTATAACATTGTGTAAATTTAAGGTGTACAACATGTTAATTTGATACATTTAAATATTGTAATATGATCCTCATTGTGGCAATAATTAGCACCTTTTTCGAGTCACCTAAGTATCATTTCTTTTTAGTGGTTGGAGTAATTAAGATCTAGTCTCTCAGCAAGTTTGACGTTAATAATACGATATTGCTGTCTACATTCACTGTACTGTGCATTACATCTCCAGGACTTATTTACTACTCAGTGCAAGTTTCTACCCTTAGACAACATCTGTCCTGTCCCCCTACCCCCATCCCTGGTGACCATCACTTTACTCTCAGCTTTTACAAGTTTGGCTTTTTTAGATTCTATATATAAATGAAGTCATACAGTATTTGTCCTTGTCTAACTTATTTCACTCAGCATGATGCCCTCAGGTTCCATCCATATTGTTGCACAGGACATATATATATTCACAGCTGAATAATATTCCAGTGTGTGTGTGTGCATGTGCCTCATCTTCTTTCTCCATTCACTTACTGATGGACACTTAGAGTGTTTCTGTATCTTGGATATTGTGACAATGCTGCAGTAAACATGGGAGTGAAGATTTCTCTTCAATATCCTGTCCTCCTTTCCTTCAGATACATACCTAGAAATAGGATTCCTGGATCATATGGTGCTTCTGTTTTTAATTTTTTGAGGAACCTCCACGCTGTTTCTCATAGTGGCTGCACCAAATTACATTCCACCAACAGTGCACAATGGCTCCCTTTTTTCCACATCCTTGCCAACACTTACCTCTTGTCTTCTTAACTCTTGTTAATGTGCCCCTTTGACTCATGGATCTCCAACACAGAGCCTGGGAAGACAACGGTTTCTTTTTCCAACTGTAATCACGCTTTTCCAGTTCACTCAGGTTCCTAGTGGCTGCCAGACTCACAAAGTTGGAAGAGGCAGAGCTGAGATGAAGCCTTGGCCTGTCTGGCACCAAAGATATGATCATACAGATGTCTTTCCAGAAGTGAAAAATTAAAGAGGCTGGCATGGTGACATAGTGTTTGCGTTCCCACGTTCCACTTTCGAGGCCCAAGGTTCGCAGGTTCAGATGCCGAGTGCAGACCTACACAGAGCTCCTCAGCCATGCCGGGGTGGCATCCCATGTACAAAACAGAGGAAGATTGGCACAGATGTTAGCTCAGGGCCAATATCCTCACCCCCCCAAAAAAATTTTTACAATGACATTACTTACAAGGATTTATGGGATACACATTGTAAAGCCTGAATAAGTGAGGAAGGTTTCATGGAGAAGACATATTGGAGGTGAATCTTGATGCTGGAGTCTTGGGGGGCAAGGAACATATATTTCAAGCAGAATAATCAGAGAGTAAAATTTCAAAGGATATTGGGGGAGGGACGTGGCAGGGCTGGAATGCAGAGTAGAGGGACATGTCCTGGCAAGAGGTGAGATGGGTGAGTGACGGACAGAGTTTTAGATAAATGGTGAGGAACCATTGGATTTTCCTGCATGAAAAAATAATTATACCTCTAACTCACATGATATGCAGAATAAATGTGAAAGGCAATGCTCTTTGTAGATTGCAGGAAGCTGTAGAGAAGAACTCGTGCAGCCATGATTGATAAGCCACACCAGACAACTGCTTATCCGATTGTCATAACCTTGAGAGCAATCTGTCTTTTCTCTCTGGTTGCTTGAAGCTTGTGCCTTGTCTTTAGTTTTCTGCAGTTTTACCAAAATGTGTCTAGATGTGTGAGGTGTTTTTTTCATTTATTTATCCTGCTTAAGACTAATTGCACTTCCTGAATCTGTGAGTTGGTATCCTTCATCAGTTCTGGAAAATTCTAGCTATTATATATTTGCATATTGTCCTTGGCTTATTACCTCTTTGCCTTGATTTGGAATTCTGAATAGATGCATATTGTGCTTTTTTGGTCCGTGTTTCATGTCAGTTTTCCTCTCATATATTTTTCCATTTCTTTATCTATCTGGGCTGTATTTTGGATAATGCTTTCAGATATACATTTCAATAAACTAATGATCTTTTTGTCTGTATATAGTCTGCTGTTAAACCCATCTGTTGAGTTTTAATTCTATTCTTATCTTTTTTTTTTACATTTGTAATTGGTTCTTCCTCAAGTTTGAGCATCTTACATTCTCTCACATTTTCCTCATATTTGCAATCCTTTTGTTTATCTCCATAAACAAACTAAACACACTTACTTTATATTCTGTACTGATAATGTCAATATCTAACATTTTACATAGTTATTACAATGTCCATTGATTTTAGTCCCCGTTCACGGTGCCTGGTGTCCCCACAGGTTTACAATTTTTGAACGAACTTATATTTACTTGCAACTTCATCTATGGGAATTCCTTGTGATCTGGGATGAAGGCGAGATTACTTCCTTTTGCTTCTGCAGGTTTCTGAGAGCATTACCAACAAGGCCTGCTTTAAACTACATTCTCAGTCTGAGGTTTGACAGACTGGGCCGTAATGTAAGTTCAGCCCGCAAAGCTGAACGCTCGAGCTATCAACTTCGGGGTAGATTTTCCCTCTCTCAAATCCGCCTCAAGGTTTGAGAGGACAGTGGCTGTGCAGCCCTGAGGTGGACTCGTTTCCATGTTCCCTTCTATTGGGGGGCAGCACTTTGGGGGCCCACTTTGCTTGGAGGAACTCCTGGCAGACTTAGCACCTTGGACAGGTCCTGACGTCGCCTGCTCTCCCCGTACCCAGGAGGCTCTACCGCTGAAGCTCGAAGTACCCGGCCGCGAGATGCCCTCCAGGTAGAACCAGCTTAGCTTCTCTTATCGCCTCTCTGGGTGCCCAGTAATCATCAGTTGCTGGTCTCCAAGTGTAATTTACTTTCAGCCGGCAAATCATGCATTTTAAAGGGTTTTTTTTTTTTAATCCAGCATTTTTGGTTGGTTTCAGTGAGAAAGTTTGTCATATCTGGCCCACCATTCTGCCAGAGGCATTCTTTTTAATAGCTGCATAAAATTCCACATTATGAATGTCCTACTTCTTAATCATTGATGGGTGAATAGTTAGTTTCTAGATTTCTTGTTTGCTTTTAATGCAAAAAGAGTCCATAAGCCAGCCTCTGTATGAGTATGTGTGCTTATTTCTGCAGGACCAGTTCAAATTATCAGAACGGCTATGTCCATATGTGTGTTGTGTTTGCGTGTTGTGTGTTGTGCTTGTATGCTGTGCTTGTGTGTTGTTGGTATGTACATGGATAGATAGACTCACAGCCATAGCTGCCATGTCTCACAGTGTGCTTGTTTGTCCCTTCTTTTTCCCCAAATTTTTATTTTAAAAAATAAATAATTGTAAGACTAGTACAATGAGTGCGCATGCACACACACGCTGACATTGCCCGCGTACTTACAGTATGCAGTGTTTTATTGAACAATTTGAATCATATAGCCATCAGGACACCTCATTACTAAACATATTAGCACGTATTTTTTAAAAACAATGACATTCTCCTACATACCTACAATATCGTTATCATACGCAGGAAATGCAACATTAGTAAAATTTTATCTAAAATTCTGTCCATATTCAAATTTCTCCAATTGTCTCAAAAATACCTTTTACAGACGTTTTATTTTTTAATCTAGGAAAAAATCCAGGATCAATTAAAGATCACAAATTGCCTTTAGTTGCAAAATTCCCTTAATCCCTTTTGAATCTGGAACAGTACCCCTGACATTATTTTTATTTTTGTCTTTCTTGGCATTGATCTTTTGATAAGTCGACGGCAGTTATTTTACAGAATACCCCCCAAATGTGTTTATCTGACCGTTTCTTCATGATAGGATTCAGCAGCATCGTTTTTGGTCAGAATGCTCCGTAGGAAATGCTTCCTTCCCAGTGCACCCCATCACGGGTCCATGAAGTCACTTGTTCCCATTGTTCATCGTGTTGAGTGTGAGCATTTGGTCAGGGTGCATCTTATTCACTTATCCTTTGTCCCTGGTAATTAATAGGTAATTCACGAGACCAGATTTTGAGACTGTCTGGATACACTCTTCCCCAACATCTTTCATCCAGTGATTTTAGCATCCATTGATGATTCTCGCCTGAGTCGGTAATTCTTATGGTGGCAGTAAAGCGGTAATTTCCTATTTCTTTTATTCCTCCATATTTAGTAAGTAGTATTTTTCTGTAAAGAAGAGCTTTCCCATGTACCCTAACTTTTAAAAATGTTTATTCGTTCATTTATATGAGTAGGGACTCATGGATTCTTTTTTTTTCTTATTTGATTTGTTATAACCTTTCCTGTCATTTTTACTTTGACACTAAAATTTCCCTAGACTTGGCCAGTGGGAGCACCCTCAAGCTGGCTCTGGTGTCCTTTTACTCTGTTTACAACAATTTTTGAGCACTTCCTTAATTTGGTCACAAAAGGATGTTCCCATCCCATCTTATTCTTTCCAGTCCCAGCCCTTGAATCCTTGGAGGCCCACTGGCCCTGGTTCCTTGTGTTGGGGATGTTATTTAGAAACCAGCATCTTGCCCTTTGTTTCTGAAACTCTCCCCCTTGACATTTACAGCTGCCGTCTCACCAGCCCGCTGCTGCCTGCGTGCAGTTTGCCAGCTTATCTTGGACTTGCCTCTTTGGCGTTGGCCTTTCCATGACGCCAACACACTCTTCTTCCAGTCTCGCCTTGCATGACTTCACCCACTCCCACGGTTTCGATAATAATTTATCCATTGTCAATTCCCGACTCACCACCTCTCATTCTAGACTGTGTCCTGAGCATCAGTCCACTATTTACAACTACGTACTCCACCGCCCCCTCCATGCCCTGAAGACATTTCAGAATCACTCACTTCACTTTCAAGACGTCACCACCCACCCAGTCTCCCAGACTTAAATATGTCACCTTCTTTCTCTGTCACCCAATTTCTCTATTTAGTCACCAAATTCTGCCAAATCTGCTCCAGAAATGTCTTGTGCACTACATTTTCCTCTCCAAACTCACTACGACATAAATACCAATTCTCATTTGGTGACTGTCTCTTGTTCTGCAATTCTTGCCACTCGTTTGACTTCTTACACTGGAATTACCGCCTCCGAAGTCCATGAGATGACGTGTGAGGCATGCATTCTTCAGCCATTCTCCCCTTCCTTCTTGGGAAGAAATCATGATGTTGATCAGCACACACAGATTCCTAGCCATCTGGCTATGTTCTCTCTAATGAGACACAAGTAAAGTGCAATGTGGGACTTTGATGAAGCTGAAAGACACAACTGGGCACCCCTTTGTGTCTTTTTTCTTTCTTCCATCCCACCAGCTGGGATGTGAAGGCTGCACTCTAGCAGTCATCCTAGACAATGAGCTGATCTGGAAGACGAAAATCACGTACTGGGTTGGTGAGCGGAAAGATGGGACCCAGAACCCCAGAGGACACTGTGGAACTATTTTCCACCATGTCCTGGATGGCTCCCTCCCTGCAAGATATCAACTTTGATGTTTTTGGAGCCATGATTTTAGGAAGGAGGAGGGTATCTCTCTTATCGCAGCCACCCCTAATCTTGGCTGACATTGCGTGCCATAGTGGTAGAGTGCATCACCTTGGGCATTAGCCACACTGCCCTTAGAACTAGCTGCAAGGCCTTCATTGAGTTACATAACTGCTTTAAGATTCTTTTTCTTCTCCACTAGGCATGCCCCTTTCCATTTTTCTTCAAGAGCTGATTTTTATTCATGCTCCAATATCCAAGTCAAATGTCACCTCAAGAGAAGGGAGACTTCCGGGTGCTAGCCCTATTCTGCATCTGGATATGGATATGGTTACAAGTAGGTATTCATTTCAGAAAGTCTTATCTTTAAGATCTGTAGACTTTGATATCGATCTACCTGCAAATAGACGATGTAGATGCAGAAGCAGGTGTAGGCGTGGATGCAGCTGTAGATGCAGAAGGGGCTGTCGGTGCAGGGTGGGTGTAGACGTAACCTCAGTCAGCGTCGGGAAGCTGTCCTCAGCCATCTAAGGCAGAATCAGCGCTTTGTTCCTATCTCTGACCTTTGATGTCTTCCTTCCCAAACTGTGACTTACAGGTCTCCCCACCTGGCCAGGGAACTCCTGCAGCCCCAGGACCAGTCACACCGGGGCACTCACACAGCACTCAGCAAATGTTCATAAACACACTAGCGAACTGAAATTCTTTATGCACAGTGTGTATTTGGGGCCTTTAAGAAATGACTTCCACATGCCTGATTCCAAATGCATGAAATCATCCTTCCTCTATTTAGTCTAAGACAATTTTCTTTACATTGCACAAAAATATCTCCTGAATTTGGGAATTGGGATTTTGAAAACAAACTCTTCTCCATCTCTTGCCCCGCTTCCTGACCGAATGTGTTTAATTCACATCTTCTTGGCCTTTCTATTGGGAAAGTGACTCATCCTTTGGGCCTCTCTTCTGGGGAAGCCACTTGCTCCGCTCCAGCTCAGAATGACCGCTTTGTGGGTCCCAGCACCGCCGACCGCTTCCGGGTGTAGGGACCGCCACCTTCCTGGCCACTTGGAGAAGAAAGAAGACAAAGACTCAACATGCATAAGGGTGAATGTGTTGATCTTATGTACTGATCACGGTAAGGCTGCCAGATTTAGCCAAAAAAAAAAGACATCTACTTAAATTTGAATGTCAGATAAACAAATAATTTTTTAGTATACGTAGGTCGCATACAGCAAATAATTTTTTAAGTATTAGTATGTCCCAAATAGCACGGAACATACTTACAGTAGAAAATCAGCCATTGTTTATCTGAAATTCAAATGTAATTGAGTGCTTTGTGTTTATGGGGCCCCCAGAGAACACAGGTCCTCAGCTGTGCTCTGCAGGGACAAAATGCTGTCTTGGACAAGACCATCCTACCCGCTCCTCACAAAAGCCCAGGGAGGCTGGCAGAGCAAACAGCACTGGCTGCACTGAAAGGCAGACATTTAACAAAAATCACAACAGTATCAGGTGGCAAAGCTTTTACCAAACTCAGGCCTTCTGCCTTTCCTGTACCCATCTCCATGGTTTTACTGGGGCGACAGGTGACCCTTCCCACAGAAGAAGGCTACTTGTGCCAGCTGTCCCTAGTTTATCATCAGGGCACCATTTTCCTGGAGAAAGGCACCTTGCCCCATCCTCAGTCCATGTGTCCGGGCGAGACTGATCTCAGACCCACGCACATGCAGAGCCCTTGGCCACAGTTATTAGCTCATTGCACACAACTAAGACAGACCAATGAGCACAATCACAGGACTTTGGCCGGAAATTATCAGGAAAGAGGACTCTTTTTGGAGGGGTTTCAACTTGGTAAGCCATCATAAAGGAAAGGAAAAAAAGAGAGAATGCTGACAAGTAATCTGAGCACTTAGATCCAGCTGTACCTGAAGTCTAATCGCCATGGACTTCTCACTTGCATAGGAGCCAGTGCATTTTCTGTTTTACTGAATCCAGGTTTACCTGGATCTCTGCCACTTGCCAACAAAAGGGCCATGAACACTTACTTCCACATTTAAATGCCAGTCTTTTGAAATCTGTCCTGGCCAGAAATTTGACAATTTGTTGAGCACTCGCCATGTTCTAGGCACTGTGACCAGCACAGAGACCCAGCACGAGCAAGGTGAGCATGCCCTCTGCTCCCACGAGGCTAATTTTCATGGCCATGCTGTGCTGCTCAGTGTGAGAGAAGCTTTGCAGAGCTGTACTCTGGTCCAGTTGTGCTCCTACCAAATGTCCAAAGCCCAAAGAGCCAATTCTTCAGGTGACATCAGTGCCTCTCTCGCCAGAGAGCAGAGCACACAGCACGTGGCTTGTTAGAGAGCACCCCACTGTGTTTCTCCTGTGCTCCAGCTAAAGCATGTGCCGTCTTCCAGCATCTGCCCATTCTTTAGCTGCCCACTGAACGAATAAACCGTCTCACGAAAATACATAAATGCCAGAGCTAAGTCCCCAGAGGATGATGAGTCCACCTAGTCCCAAGATTTACGTTCTGAATGTGAAAGTCAATAAAAACTAATTAGATGTTGACCTCATTTCCTTGGTAATGACCCTTACACGCTGCTGATTGTCAAACCGGATCTGCATGCAGGCCCTGCCTGTCCCGGGGTCAGGGCTAATCTCCCACACACAGAAGCCTCGGTGCGGTTATTTACACCTGGGCTGGCATGTTCTGTGCAGATGCCTGCAAGCTCATTTCCATAGGAGGAGGAGCTGGAGCCAAGATTTTAACGCACTGAGCTGGGAATTAGGTCTGCAACAGCCATGAACAATAATGAGAGCTATGCACCCAATTCCCCAGCATCATTTTAAAATTTGTTTTATTAAATAATGCTGTAATGTTATGTTAAGTAACATTGACTTCAGCCTCATTAAATAATCTCCTTAACTATCATCCTGGAAAACTAGTATCATTAAACAAATGCAATTTGTCACTGACCATGATGTAATTGTTACAGAAGGTTCTGTGCTAAGGGATTAATTAATAAACAAGGTACCGCACATGGAATGCCAACAAAGGGATACAAAATCGAAAGTGAACAGGTCTGAAAAGTACCTTAGGAGGGAGAGAATGCAGAGCCCTCCCTGGTCATTAACTCAGAAAGCAGAGAAAACCATAACCACCCACTCTGGTCTCGTGCCTTTGTGCTTGGCTGAAGGACTTGAATTCCGGGAGAGGCATTATTTTGACGTATTGTTGGGGAAAGAAGGCAAGAGAACGTGACTCAATAGGTTTACTTGCCAACCTTCCTCCTTAATAGTAGGAAACTGGAAAACACAACGGAACACCTCAACAATTCCACCTTCCCAAGTCAGGACAGACCATTTTACAATTAAACCTACAATACTGTCCAGTGAAATACTGAGAGTTTTTGCTTGCCTTTTATTACCCACTTCTCAGTGGTGATCAGCAGAATAATGCCCCCCCCAAACATGTCCATGCCCTGATTCCCCGAACTTGTGAATATGTTAGTTTGCACGGCAAAGAGAAATGAAGGTTACAAACGGAGTTAAGGTTGCTAATGAGCTGACCTTGAGATAGGAAGGTTGTCCTGGATTATCTGCGTGGCCCCAGTGTAATCACAAGGGTCCTTAGCAGCGAAAGAGGGAGGTCTCTGTCAGAGAAAGAGATGTGACAGCGGAAGGAGGGTCTGAGCGACACTCTGTGAGGGCTCAACCCTTCATTGCTGGCTTTGAAGACGGAGGAAGGGGCCACGTGCCGAGGAATGCAGGCAGCTTCTGGAAACTGGAAAAGGCAAGAAAACTGATCTTTACCAAGAGCCTCCGGAAGGGAATGCAGCCGTTTCAACACCCAGATTTTAGCCCAGGAGACCCGCGTCAGACTTCAGGCCTGCAGAACTACGCAATAATAAACAGGCTTTGGAAGCCACTAAGTCTGTGGTCATTTGTTACAGCAGCAGAAGAAAACAAGTGCATCAGTTCTCTGGAACAGCTTCCTGCATGTCACAGGTGCCCTTAGGCAGTTAATGCGCCACCAAGGGAGGACGCCCCCTCCTTGAGACAGCGCCTTCGACGGCTTAATGAGCCTCAGCTGCTTCCACACAGATATTTCAGTGTCGGAGGAGAGATAGAGATTCTGGAAAGAGAAGCAGGCTGACAGACAAACGGCTCATGTCCACCACTGCATAGGGACTAAGGAGAGGCCGACAGATCCGGGTGCTGGGCACGTCCCTGGGTCCTCCCCTCTCGGAGACAAGCGCCCTCTCCTCCCCCAGCCTTGATTTTGAGGAATGATTTGCTTGACTTCAGCGCTCAGTAAACGGATACTTACCTGGTTAAACACAAGTTGAGAGCCCCTCCCAGGGAGGATCTCTGGAGCGGGGTTTGACCCTCACTGAGTTCTAACTCCCCAAGCCCCGGCCTGCCCGCTCTCCCGCAGAGCTGGGGTCCCACTGAGTTCTAATGAGTTTCCACCAGTTAGAGATAAGTGAGAGAGAGTCTTCTGGACGGGAAACATCGACTTCACCTTGTCGTTTTCTCCTCGCATTGTCCCTGTTAGGAGATCTTACCAAAAGGGATCTTGAATTTACATCAAGAATTGGTCTCTGGAACAGAGGAATAAACACGGGACCCCTTGATCACTTTGCCAGACACACGGTTGTGAAGGGTTAGTAATGACGTGGGCTCAGAGGGCCTCTCGGTCGTTAAACCAGCCTTTAGCGCGCACACAGAAGGGCCAGCCACTGACTGCCCAGTGACCACGGACGGCTGTTCGTCAGGAGCCTGGGCCAAGCCTCGTGTATACACGAGTGTGCACCCCAGACTAAAAAGGCAGCAGTGGTATTCATGCGTGAGAAATGCTCCCCTGCATTGGCAATTGTCCATTTTACTACACTCGTGGAAGATAGAAGTGCAAAGATTCAGGGGCTGGCCCCGTGGCCGAGTGGTTAAGTTCGTGCGCTCCGCAGCAGGCAGCCCAGTGTTTCGTTGGTTCGAATCCTGGGCACGGACATGGCACTGCTCATCAGACCACACTGAGGCAGCGTCCCACATGCCACAACTAGAAGGACCCACAACGAAGAATATACAACTATGTACCGGGGGGCTTTGGGGGAGAAAAAGGAAAAAAATAAAATCTTTAAAAACAAAAGTGCAAAGATTCGAAGAGGAGATAAATGGTCATGAGCGAGAAGGTTCACTCTGACAGTCCCATGGAACTTTCTGTGATACTGGAGATGCTTATGTCTGCCCTGTCCAATACGGCACCTTCTAGTAACGTGCAGTTATTGAGCACTTGTAATGGGCTAGTACAACTGAGGAACTGAATATTTCAGTTTAGTTCGTTTTAATTAAAATTTAAATGCGCACATCTGGCTAGTGCCTCTTGTATTGGACGGCATAGAATTAAAGAAACATTTGCAAACTTAAAATGAGTCCATGACACTCTGATGGCCATTAGCTTTGGAATGGTCAGCTTTGTGGACAGACTCCACCCAGCCTCCAGAATCTAGAAACATAATCCTTCCGTGGAAAGGCGTGCTCACTCATCCATCATCCTGTCATTTTTTTAAACAGACCTTTAGTCTGCACGTCTTGTATCTATCTCTTTGGTTACTTTACTTGTCAATTTGCATTACACATTGCACCTCAACTGAAATACATGCCCTGGGGTGGCCTGCTCCTGGTGCCTTTTTATTGCACATGCAGAATTAATGCAAGGGCTAATTATAGCCATCAATTAAAAATGCAGCTCATGATAAAAAATACCCTTGAACCTTTTGGAGTTCACAGAACCACTCACGGACAGATGGCTTGTGGAGTGAGGACGGTCCTGGCTGCTCTGTCCAGCATCTCCTCCCTGGGGGGCTTTCCCCAAGTCTTTCTCTCAGAATCCGGTGAAGATGGAGCCTCATAGCCACTGTCACTTTGGTGTGATAAAGACCATTCAAGACTCACATTTTTCAACTTCACTTTCGCAGTCACAAATATTTCCTGATGCATCGGAGCACCCAGACCATAATCCACATTGAATGACATTTTTAAACGAGGAAAACGAGATTTATAGATTTACTTGCCAGTTTCAGCGTTTTGATCCTCACACTAAGAACCGCACGTTTGACAAGCGTTATTTAGGATGCTGTCTGATTGGGCTTCCCAGGGAGACGAGGCCTGAGGTTCCCCAGCCCGGCTACAGGATCGCCAAAATCGCCATCCGCACCCCCATCAGCCTCAATAGGAGACCATTGTCTTCTCTCCTCAGAAGCCCATCTCCTCATCCACGCACATGCTGTGAAGTTATTTTACGGATCTCTGAGGATCGGAGGTCCTGTTGAAATGGGATCTCTCAGAGCCAGCCCTGCGCGAGCGGAACGCAGCTCTTAAATATTTGTTCAGCTAAGGCTGCTCTTAAGCCAGTTAAAGGGCACAGGATAAACACCACCGGCCCGTCACAGCCGCTCCCAGAGGATCCGGAAGACGCTCTGGGGCCGCTGCACAGGAAAGGGGTAGATGCCCTGTGAATTCTGGGCACGAGCAAGACGACGTCCACCACGCCCAGGGAAAGACAAGGAAGCACTACCAGCCAGCACTTTCCCCAGCTGCATGTTTAGATACCGTCCTGGTTCCCAATGGAGGTTCCTAGGCACGCTGCTGGGTCTTTGTTGATGCATCAAGAGACTGATTCCAACCACATTAAAGAAAAAAAAAAATGGGAACTTTTTGGAGCAGTAGCCTGCAGTCTGGCTGTATATGAGAATCACCCAGGGAGCTTTTTAAAAATGCCAATGCCTAGATCACAGGAAGCAGTCAAATAACACTGTCTGGGGCGGGGCTGTGGGAGTCACTATATATTCTTTAATCTTCCTGTGGGTTTTAATATGCAGCAGGGTTGGACCCCACTGACTGGGAGTCTGGACAGTTCCCTGTGGGGAAGGCTGGAGAAGCAGGCTGAGACAGGAAGCCCCCCAAAGCTGTGGGGAGGTCCCACAGACGGGGCCCACCGCAGGGATGAACGAGTGCCCGCGTCTCTGCCGCCCTCCAGGGGCGCGCTCAAAGGTCAGAATTCCCAGAGGGCCGGTTGACCGTGCTCAGCCTGTGGCCAGGCCCTCTGAAGGCCCGCAGGCAGAGAGGAGGCAGCTCTCGCTTGTCCCTGCAGCTTCCTGAATGGGAGGAAGGCGCTGGATCCTCTTCCTGCCGTGGATCCACACCAAGGGGGCAAGGCTAGTTCCCCAGGAGGACACTGGAGGAAGGCCAGAAAGGGAGTGGACGCTGGGCCCCCAAACGACCTGACAGCCAGCTTCTCAGGATATCAATAGGTGTGTGTTATGGGGAGAAAATAATGTGTATTAGCCAAAAGTTTATGGGTTAAAAAAATATTATACAACCTCTTTGAATGCAGGAAAGGGATAAAGCACTTTTTTCCCAAAGTATTTCTTTATCATCACAAAGCCTTCCTCCCCACCATTTTTTTTTAATTTACCATTTCAATCATTTTAAAGAGCACAGTTCAGTGGCATCAAGGACAGCATGACGCTATGCATCACCTCTAACCAGTTCTAGAGTTTGTTCACCCCCTAAAAGGAAATCTCGAACCCCTTAAGCAGTCACGCCCCGTCCCTCAGGCCCCACCCCCGGCAGCTCCTAGTCCACTGTCTGTCTCCAAGGATTTCCCTGGTCTGGACGTTTCACACCTATGGGATCATACAACACGTGGTCTTTAGTGTCTGGCTTCTTTCACTCAGGTGTGCTCCAGGTGCATCCACCTTGTAGCATGGATCAGCGCCCCGTTCCTTTTATGGATAAACAAAATGTGGTACGTCCATACAGCAGAATATTCTTCACTCGTCTTTTCTTAAGAGGAGCATCTTGCAGGATTTGTGCATCATGACACCCATTCTCACAAAGCTGGAGATAGGAAAACAGCAAGCACATTTTACACAACCACACACAGAGGCAGGGTCCTGTGTTCCCCTCATCCCTGTGGCCCCGAGGGTCACTAACAGTTCCCTGGTGGTCAATGGCCCAGCCTGGGCCATGCACTCTCCTGGAACCAGGTGGGGGTCCTCAGCCCACCGACCTCACCACATAGACTGGGTGAGGGCTGGTTTCCCAGAGGAAAATCCCGTGTGGAGCCAGGAGAAAGGCCTGCAGATGCAGGTCAGGCAGAGAAGAAGAGGTTCACTCAGACGGAAGCACCTCTACCGGGTCCCAGAGCTCAGGGCCTCTGTCCACGGCGAGTGGCCACACGGACATTTTGGTAACCATGACAATAATGATAGCAACACGCAATTGTGCATACTCCCGGGTGCCAGATGCTCTTCAAAGCACATCCATGGATTAATTCACTTCACCCTGTGGGAACAGAGCAGGATGCATCTCAGGGCAGCCTACCTCGGCACCTGTGCAGATCAGGAGACCCTGCGCCCTGTCCTGCACACAGACCCGGGTGAACTCCTGAAACGGGGCTGGTCCCAACCCGGCTGGGCTGGACCTGCAAGACACACACCGGGTTTCAAAGATTTCGTGTGAGAAAAAGCACATAAAATGCCTACTTGATAATATTTATATTGATTACTTGTTAAAATGATAATATTTTGCATATATTGGGTTAAATAAAATATATTATTAAAGTCAATTTCACCTGTTTTTTTAAATGCATCTGCTAGAAAGTTTTAAGTTGCATGCGTGACTCTCATTACGTTTCAATTGGGCGGCGCTGGTCTGAAATGTGGAATTCGCACACAGAATGAGCACGACAGCGCACAGCTCAGAGGTGGGATCGGGTCTCAGCCCTGGGTCCAGCGTGGCTTTCCCACTTACAAGCTGTGCATCCTGAGATAAGTCACTTGACCACTCTGAGCTTCATTTTCCTCATCTTAAATGGGACAAAAATGCTTCCCAGGACCCTGGTGTGATTCAACAGTCAACGCCTGGAGGGACTGAGCCTGGAGAGTGGCACACAGTTAAGCACCTGGGTCGCCCCTGTGGCTGCTGTTATTCCTACTGTCTTTCCTCGTGCAGAGGAGCCAGGAGTGACCGAGAGAAGGAAAGACAAACTCCGCGATGTGCCTGCCCAGAGTCCCAGCAGGATTCTCTCCTTCACAAGGAGAATGCGAATCCCTCCATTTGATTATTCTTTACAGAGCTTGTGCCGTGTGCCAAGCCTCACGTGAGATGCCAGGAGCCCAGGACAGTCCACCCAAGCTGGACGGGGGCGTCACGGAGCATCCTGTCTGTTTTCCCAGGGCTGTGGCCGGGACAATGGCCATCCCAACCCCAACTCCTTTGTCTCTTGAAGTCGGCAGGTGACCCGTCTAAATTCAGAAGTTACAGCCCCACGTTTGGGCCACAGCCAAGCTTAGGGCAGGATGTGGGGGACTCCTGTGCCCTGTGCCCCGTGATGGGCTAGGAGGGGTGAAGGGGGTGTCTGGCTGGCCTGGGTTCTAGCTCTCCTCACTCACACCCCTGTCGCCTGGCTACGGACCAATCTCGGCCGGACTGCCTGCCACCAGCATCCTGCCCACAACTTCTGCTCCCTCCCCGGCCCCGCAGCAGCGTTTTGCACCATTTCTCTGTTCAGTCTCCACCTTCAAAGGCAGACTCAGGTCTCAGTTGAAGTGGGTTGATTTTTGCATCACCGGCATCCCTTCTGCCCGCCACTCACAGACCCCTGCTGTTTACTGCGGGGAACGTGCTCAGGATCCACGCATCAATTTCAGTTTAAAAATCTCTCTCACACACACTCAGAGCAAATTAAATCAGATCAAGCAGAAATTGCCTTAAAGGGAGTTAATATTCTGACTAAATTCCTGCTTAAAGCAGCCACGCTAACCAGCTCTGTCACACTTAACCTATTATCTGGGTCAGATAAATGAGCACGTCGGTGGTCCCTTGGGTGTCTTTTTCTGAGCTGGCCCTGGGAAGTCCCATTCACCTCATCGCTCTGGATTTCAATTTATGGCAGAGGTTAGCTGCCCCCCCAAACAGCGGAACTACGGCAAGCGGCTTTGAATGGGTGGCTGGCTTTAGGACATTGTCTATTCAGGATGTGAAAAATGTATACAGTGTTTGGGGAGCATTTAAAGTGGAGGCAACAATTTTTATGGCTAGAAATTGGAAAACAGTCAAAGCAAGGGGAGGGGACGGAGAGGCGGGTGACGGGAAGTGGAATGGAAGTGGAACCGCCATTGGAAACAGCGGCTGCAAGGCCTGTGCAGACAACTCCAGGCAGCTACGGGCTCTTGTGGTCAGCAGAATAATGCCCCCCAGTGTCCACCTCCTAATGCCCAAACCTGGGAACATGCTGCCTTACCTGGCAAAAGGGACTCTGCAGATGAGATTAAGGTTATGAACCTGGAGACGGGACCCGCTCCTGGATTATCCAGGGGAGCCCAATGTAATCATGTGAGTCCTTAAAAGCAGAGCCCTTCCCAGGTGCGGTCCCGGAGATATGGAAAGATGGAAGGAGCGTCAGAGAGACGGATGTGAGGAAGGCCGGACCCGCTGAGGCTGGCTTGGAAGATGGCGGAAGGGGCCATGAGCCAAGGAATGCAGGCTCTCCAGAAGCCGGAAAAGGCCAGCAGACGGATTCTCCCTGGATCCTCTAGAAGGAGCCAGCCCTGCCTTGACCTCAGCCCAGGGAGACCCCTTTCAGACTTCTGACGCCACCGTGAGCTGACACGTTTATATTGTTTAAGCCTCCTTAACACTGTTTAAATTTATGGTAGTTTGTTACAGCAGCCACAGAAAACTAGTTCAGCTCTGGGATCAGGCTACCTGAGTCCACACTTCTCTTACTGACTCCCTGCACCACCCCACCACTCCTGCTGCTGGAGGCCACCAGCTCAGCCACACCACAGGAGGGTTTTCGGGGTAAAGTGAGTATTGCGTGGAGAAGCCCTTGCCCCCAGCAAGCGCTCAACGTATGCAAGCCATAATGAGAGGGAAAGACAGAAGGAGCTGTGCGCCACAAAATGCAAAACTTAGAATTCACGGTGAGTCATGATGGTGGAGATATTAGGCTTAATGCAGAGCTTTTAACAGTCACAGATTTGCAGGTTAGTGTTACTCCACTTGCTACTGGGGCCAATGACACCGGACGCCACCCTCACCCCTCCACTCACTTGGTGAGCACTGGAGCCCCTGGGGGCTCTGCTCTGGGTGGACCCTGGGGATGCTCAGACCTCGCTGCACTCCACACAGTTCACAGGTGGGAGCTCAGCTGATGGAGCAGACACTAAATACAAAGAGGAACGGAGCAGAAAACAGGCCAGGGCCTCTGATCTGAGGGCAGCCCTCTGCAGTCTCAGCAACGCTGGGAAAGGCAGCGTTGTTCTGTAACACGAGGGGAAAGATGTTCCGTGCCCACAGCCTCGGCTTTTTGAATGAGAACTATTCTATTTTCTTCTTACTTCCTGGAGATAAAACCAAAGACCTTTTATTAACGCCGCACAATCTCAATACTTCATCGCCCTTCACTGCTTGTGCAAGTAAATTCTCCCTCCACTCAGCCTCCCGGTAGCCCCCGCCCTGCGCGTCTCAGTGCCTTCATTTCCTGTGGGAGAGCATT
Source organism: Equus przewalskii (assembly GCF_037783145.1). NCBI lineage: Eukaryota > Metazoa > Chordata > Mammalia > Perissodactyla > Equidae > Equus > Equus przewalskii. The sequence goes on from NC_091851.1 coordinate 47,212,926, forward strand.
CCTCTTTCTTCCTCCTTGCTGGCCCAGCCTGGGGAGGGACCGATCAGTCCCCAAGGGTCCAATTATAATGCCCCAACCTCTAAGGCCCCTGCCGGGCTGGCCACCCCTCCAAACCAAGCAGGCTGGGGTGCCGAGCTGTAGACAGCGCCACTTAGCGGCTGAGAGCCACAGCGCGCCCTGCGGCCAGGGCTTCTGGTGAGTTTTGGTGATTGGGGAAAAAAGGGGGTTTTCTACAGTCACCTCTTCCCTTTGTCCCTAGAGTGCTCTGTGGATCTGAGAGCTATGTCGGAATTCATGGACAGTGGCAAACTATGGATTTATAATAAAGAGCATCTATAAAGAGAATTAAAGGGTGCATCTATGTGTGTTGACGAATTTAACAGGCCCGCACGAAATGATGACATGGCTCAACGGGTCAGCCTACTATGTGTATATGGGAAGTGGTGAGACAAAATCAGGTCGATCTATCTATCTTCATCTATCTATGTCTATCTACCTACCTATTCTATCTTACCATCTATATATCTATATACATATGTACATACACACACGTGTACATACACACACACACACACACCCCATCCAGGGAAAGACGGACGACGTGTTTAAGAAAAAGTAACAGCGCTGTGCTCTCCTGAACTTAGAGATGAAGCTCTGGACATGGGATCCCAGAATATTCATTGTATTCAGAGCTTATTTACATGGATTTTTGCACGAAAGCTGCTTTTGCAGGGCGTGTGTGAGAGCCTGAATGTTTGAAGAGAACCCTGGTCACCGAAGGCTGCCCTTTGGGTGGGGGTCGGGACAGGAACCCCCCCTTTGCCATCCAGCGGCTTTGGAGCCTTTGGCTCATGGTGCTGTGACTGGCCTGGCAGCGGTCGATTGGAGCGTCTGGCTGACAGCGGCCATCACCCTTCTAACGAGAGCCTGGAGCACTGTCTTGTCTTCAGTGTCTGGTGTGACCATCACGCTCGCTGGCTTTTTTTATGGCAAAGTCTCGTTTCTCATAAACGTCAAGCTCCCACTCTCTCGCTGGCTCACATCTGCTTCTGTCTTAGCTGACCCCTTGTCCAGACAGGAGGGGGACTGACTGCCCCACGCACACCACGTGTCCACCTGGTTTCCCAGCCCCTGGCCACTGACTCTGGCCTGGCCTCAAGTCCAGACCCTGAAGGGAGATGGTGATTGGCTGCTTCTAGGCAATGGGAGCGTCCCTGCAGGTCACATGTCCACGGTGATCCACTCAGCTGAGGCCAGGGAGGGCTGGCCCCCTTCTCCTCCCCAGGCCGTGCAGACCCCTCCCGAGCTTGGGCCTGGCTACCCTCTGCCTGAGATGCTCTGGAGTCACCTCCTGGTTGGGGGGTGCTTCCAGAGCCCCCCAGCGAGTGTTGGCTCCCCACGTCCAGGAGTTTTGTCCCGTCCTCGCTGCGGGTGTCCCCACTGGAAGTCTTGTGGTCTATCCGTCCCGCGTCAGTTTGTCTATCCTCTACTCGGATGGAAGCTCCATGGGAGCTGGGCCCTGGTCCTGTCTGCTGTTCCCACACGTTGTAGGCACAGCCAGAGTGTGTTAAACTAGGGAAAGACAACTCTTACGAGGGTGCACTTCTGCCTGTCAAAGGCCTGGAGGGGAACGCAGTTTCAGGGGTCACGAAGGAATGCTGCTTCCCTCTGGACAGGTGTCCCATCACCCTCGGCTTTAGCTGGAGGTTAGGAAGTCATTCCAGCCCTAGTCACCACTGCCCACTGTGGGCGACACCCTGAATGTGGGTGCTGGTCACCAGTGTCCCAACCTGGCCACTATCAGCACTTGGGGCCCAATGAGTCTCTGAGGTGGGGCTGTTCTGAGCACTGTAGGATGTTTAGCAGCATCCCTGGCCTTTACCCATGAGATATCAATGGACTCCTCCTTCCCTACCCCTACCCCTGCCCACTTGTGACAACAAAAATGTCTCCACACATTTCCCAGTGTTCCTGGGGGCAAACGCACCACTGCCTTATATGTACAAACTCCCCATTCCTCGCCATCTGCCTGCACGGGAAGCATCATTATTTCTTTACAGAACAGAAGTTGAGCTCAGAGAGGTTTGCTCACTTGCTCAAGGTCACACAGCCAGTAAGCCAAGGAGTAGGGAATTGAACCCATGCCTTAGCCTCTCTGGAAATCTCCAGAATGGCACCTACTTTCCTCCAGCCCTGTGGACAACACGTGCATTGAGGCCCTCGGTGTCACAACTGCAAGAACTTGGATTGCCTCGTCCAACCTACATGGACCAAGTCTAGACGGGAAGCTATCCCTCTGATGCTGAGAGTAACTGGCTCTGTGGGCACCCCACCAAGTGAGCAGGTGAGCACAGCGGTCTCTGGTGAGCAGGGTTATAGCTCGGCTCCTGCCCGCACCCAGAACCTCCTCGCCTCATGAGAGGGCAACAGCGTGGGGGGCGGAGGAGCTGCACATCCTGCTGGCCCCTTGGGGAGACCCTCCCCCTCCCCACTAGCTCTCAGTCAGGTGTCAGCAGGCTGGAGCAAGCCAGGCGCGTAAGGATGCACCCCTCTCAGCGGCCGTCCCTGCACTTGCAGGGCCCCGAGAGGGAAGGCTGCCTCACATTTGCACCCTGGGCTCCGCCTAGGCCTCCCCCAGACTCACTCCTGACTCTTAGCCTTGCACTCACGGCCCTTGGATTCACATTCATCCCAATCGCCCTGCTGGAGCCCCTGACATCTCCCATGCCCACCCCAGAAGCTGTTCCAGGTGTGTTCAGAGAAGGGTGTGTAGCCCCAAGGCAACCCTTCCGGGGAGAAGGGCTCATCTTCCAAGAGGCCTCCTCAAGGGAGGCTGGACCTGGGGTGAACAGCCAAACTCAGGCCAAACACAGGCCAACCCAGGTCAACCCAGGCAAGAGCAGATCAACAGAGGTCAACCCAGGTCCATAGAGACCAACCAGGCCAAGCCAGGCCAAACCAAGTCCAAGCCAGGCCAAGGCAGGTCAACAGACATCAACCCAGGTCCAAAGAGATCAACCAGGCCAACCCAAGCCAAACCTGGGCCAACCCAGCCAGGCAAGGCTGCACCAGGTCCGCTCACTGTGACTGGGCCTCAGCAACTTTGTCACCAGGTGAATAGGTCACTGCGTTCCAAAGAGGAACCTGAAAGTCGGGCCCAGTTCCACCCAGTCCAAGGGTCTTTGAATGCTCGTAAAAGGCACATCGTTCCCAATTAGATGCTGCCCCTTAACTGGTCTGACAGAGATCAGCTTCCAGTAGCTGCCAACACAGAGGCCCCGCAGGGACGGCACCCACAGCTCAATTGTTTGAGAGCCCACCGTGCCGCCGAGTCATTACGCTGCCAGCTACTTGACATCACTTTCAAACCGTTGCTTTATTTCAATAATTATGAAGCCCTGGCCCCCAACAAATACACGGGAAAGAGAGCCGGGCCTGGGCCTCCCGTGTGCTTTCTGTTCTTCCTAATTTGTGTTTGCCCAGAGCGATGGGAAATCCAGAGGCTGGCAGACCCGCTACTCACGTTCCACCCCTGTCAATCTCGGTGAGCTTTTACGTTATTGGATATGAGCTTGGGGTGAATTATTCAGGTTTCATATTTTGATGATTGGGGAGAAAACACCTGTAGAGAACACAGAACAGTGTGTGTGTGTTTGTGAGTTTCGGGAAAGCAAGCGTCACCCTTGCCAGTGCCCACTCTCCTCCCTGTGAAGAATTTTCTGCAAATCTTCTGAGCGCGGTGAGCACAGAGTGTCAGGCGGGGGGAGCCCCAGCTGCCATGAGCTGGCCGGAGAGACCTGCCCGTCTCCCCAGGTGTCACTGGCTGCATCTGTGAGGGGCAGTGATAGTCACGATGACACCCACTGCCCTGAGTTGTGGGATGATTATTTACAAATGTCTAAGGAAGGATCTGTGTGCTGCCAAGGAAGGACAGACAATGACACACCTTCATCCAGTCACGGAGCGAGTACCAACCACAGAGCTGTCTGCAATGATGAACGACTGGGGACAGGTCTGCAACAATGCATGAGACTGAAGCGGGTCCCACATCTCAGGACGCTCACCAGCTGCGGTGGACCAAGGTCTGAGCACCTTTCGTAACTGCTGCCAGAAGCATAGGAGGTGGCTTTGTCATGACTGTCGCCTGAGACTGAGCATCACCAACTGGTCTCGTCATCAACTCCGACAAACGGGGCATCTGCCTAATGAGATTGCACCTCGGTTTCCTCATCTGTAAATAAAGGGCCACCTCCTGGTCTTGTGCCAGCTTCCTTGGCCAGAAGGCTGGGCAGCGAGGACCCTCAGAAGCCCTGCGATGGACGGATGCGATTTTGTTTTACAATCTTCCTTTCCCTGGGGATTTATTTATGAGCTAATCTCTGTGCAAGACAGCACCTCTTCCTCCTGTTTAGACAGCCGGCGGGGTGTCTGGGTCAGTCACGCTGCGCCGCAGTGGTGAGAGTACTCCCCCACTTGCAGGCTGGTTGCTGGTCCCCGAGCTCGGCTGGCTTCAGTGAGGCGTTATCACCACACCTCCTCCACCTCACATTATTAATTTCATTTATAGCAGAACCAATAGCTCATACGTTCAAGGCCGTTTGTCATGCATACCTGTAAAGAGATTGAAAGTTTACTGAAGCATGCTGGGTAAACGAATCCTGTGCCTGCTCGACCCCGGACCCGCACCAAGCTCTTCAGATTCCGCGATACTTTTTGTAACGCATATGAATCTATGCCACAAAGGCCACCTCGTCACCCTCAGCAGCCGCCACCGTCACCCCTGAAATTCCATTTAGTTTCAATTTTGCTGCTCACCCTGGCTCTGTGGGAGCTGCACCCTGTGAAGGTGAAACGTCGCCGCCGTCATTCGCGTATTGATTTAGAAGTGTCGCTGCGTCGCGCCGCCTCCTGCAGGTTCTGTCCAGTGGCCGGAACAGAAGGCACCTCACTCTGCACAAGGTGAGGAGATGGAGGCAGGGCCGCCCCAGAGCAGGGCCGGGGGCTGAGGCACACCTCCACGCTGCCCTGGTGGTCTGGAGTCGCCCAAAGGGCCCTCGGTGCAGCCGGCCCAAATAATTCGAGAGGTTCCGGCCAGAGACACAAGCTGCCCGCTTAGAGCAAACCTTTTATTTTTTGATTTCTTTTAAGGCTGCATCTAAAAAAAGCAAAATGGACATGAAGGAATATTACAAATATATGGACCTTTTGACAACAGCCCCATTTCAGGAAACCCCTCCGAGAGGCACACGCCCAGATGACACACCTCAAAGTAAAGAGGGCCCTGGCCTAGGAGGGCCGGACACCAGGCCCCGGCCGGAGACCTAGACTCATGCGACTGTTTCAGGATCTACGAGGTTTCCGTCTTGCCAGCTTCCACCCCCTTGCTCTGGGAACAGCCCCTCAGTCTTCACCAGAGGATTCCACTCTCTCATCAGGGAGGTCCAGGTTGATCCACTCCACGCCTGTCTCCACTGTGGTCATGTGACCCTGACCCGGCCAGCCAGCATTGAGCCTCCTGACACAGTGACAGCTCAGAAATCTGCAACAACCAGGTTGGTCCAATGAGACTCATTCCAGGACTGTTGCTGAGACGACTAAATAAGGTCGTTTCTGCTGCCACTGAGGTCACCGAGAAGGCAGCCGTGAACGCCGAGCTGCTAGTGGCCCTCTTCCTATGCGGAGGAGGAAGATGCATTCAGAATGAAGCTAGTATGTGCCATATGGAAGGGGACAAAGTCCAGAGGTCAGGAGAAATCAACTCAGCACCTGGATTCAGCCATGCCTGAAGCCAATGTATGTCAGCTTTTGGGTTACCTGAGCAAATATATATTCTTCTATTTTTTTTTTAAACATAAGCCAGTATGAGTTGGGATTCACCCTCTTCTGATTGAAAAACAATATCCTGATAATACAACTTAGAACCCAAGTCCCAAGAATTGGTCTCCCCACCCCTTCCTGCCATTGTTTAAATTTCCTTGCAGCCCCGAGAGTCTGATTCTTTTAGATTCCTTCAAGTGCTATCCTTTGTAAACTGATCTCTCAGGTTGTCAGAATGCAGAGAGATCCGATTATGTGGGAGAAATGCATCATTTTTAAATGAAAAGGGGAATGCAGTTTTTCTCCGTGGACTTTTCTTTGCAACTGTGTGTCACCTCTTGGTCCCAGCATTTTCAGCAAACCACCCCCCACACCACCACCATCACCACCAAGACACCTTTTCCTGCTTTAGAGGCAACCAGATATTCCTCCAGCTGATCTTTATTCCCAGCTCTCCCAGCTCCTGCGCTGGATTCAGAGAGCAGGACAGACGGCTGAGCCCTTGGCCCAGCTGGCTGCCACTGACTCCCCTCTCTCAATGGCCCTGAATAATGTGCATGAATACACTTGACTTACGTTGAACTATTAATTTTACTTTATTTTACATAGCCAGAGTCAATGGCATTTTGAACACAACAGGAAAATCTATGTAAATGAATACACAATTATGTAGAAAGCTGTGCAAACACGTGCCCCTGGAGGTGGCAGGGCTGCCATTGAATTTCGTAACATGGGTGGCCCGGGTCCTGACTTTGTTCTAGACCTGAGGAAAACAGTCGAAGCTCAGAAAATACTTGGGTTTCCGATTACAGGGAAAAAGGCCCGCTGGGTTGGAGGCCCCGTGTCTTCCTTTGCATGAAGCTTTCCCTGATTCAGATAATGCTGGAAGATAAAAAGCCCAAAGTCAGTTGCGTGGTTTGAAAACCAGACTTGGTTTTCATCTTCTAGAGATGTGTTTAAAACTTTCTGCTCACCCTCTGCCCAAATCCTGTACTTTCAGTGACTTTCAGGGCAGACAGAGCACGTGGCTTTGCAGAGTTTAGTGCTGTGTTTGGGCAAGACACAGGGCCAGGCTCTCCTGCTGCAGGGGAGCTTCCAGGAAGAGATCCCGCCTGAAAATCCACGTGGACCGTGTCTCGGGTCCTCTGGACTTGGCTGGATTCTCTGAAAGCAGAGCCCGAGCCAGGACCGGGATGCAGACAGTTGATTGAAAGACGACCTCAACTGCCTTCTGTATGGTGAGTTTTCATCCTGTACGTTACTGAATTATTAATTCTAACAGGGTTTTTTGTGGAGTCTTTAGGGTTTTCTACATATGAAATCATGTCATCTGCCAACAGAGATAATTTTCCTTTCCAATTTGGACACCTTTAGTCTGTTTTTCTTGCCTGGTTGCTCTGGTATCAGGGTCATGATGGCCTCATAAAATGAACTTGGAAGTGTCCTGTGTTCTTCAATTTTTTGGAAAAGTTTGAGAAGGACTCACGTTGATTCTTCCCTAACTGTTTGGTAGAATTCACCAGTGGAGCCATCTGGTCCTGGGCTTTTCTTTGCTGGGAGATTTTTGATTCCTGATTCAATGCCCTTAATCATTATTGGTCTGTTCAAGTTTTCTGTTTCTTCCTGATTCAGTCCTGGTGAGTTGTGTGTTTCTAGGAATTCACTCGTCTCCTAGGTTGTCCAGTTTGTTGATGTGCAATTGTTCATAGTCATCTCTTATGACCCACTGTATTTCTTGGAATCAGTTGTAATGTCTCCTCTTTCATTTCTAATTTTATTTACTTGAGACTTCTCTATTTTTCTTAGCTTTTTCTTAGTTGGTCTAGCTAAAGTTTTGTCAATTTTGTTTATCTTTCCAAAAAAACAACTCTCAGTTTTGTTGATTTTTTTAATTCTCTATTTCATTTATTTCTGCTCTAATCTTTACTATTTCCTTCCGTCTGCTAACTTTGGGCTTAGTTTGTCCCATTTCTAGTTCCTGGAGGTGTACGGTCAGGTGTTTATTGCGATCTTTCTCCTTTTTAATGCAGGTATTTAATATAAACTTCCCTCTCAGGACTGCTTTGGCTTCATCCCATAAACTTTATGTTGTGCTGTTTTCATTTCCCTCAAGACATTTCTAAAACCCTTTTTGATTTCTTCTTGGACCCCTTGGTTGCTCAAGAGTGTGTTGCTTAATTTCCACATATTTGTGAATTTCCCAATATTCTTTCTGCTATTTTATTTCTAGTTTCATTCAGTTATGATCAGAAAACATACTTGATATGATCTCAATCTTCTTAAATTTGTTGAGACTTGTTTTGTGACCTAACATGTGGTCTATCTTGGAGAAGGTTCCGTGTGCACTTGAGAAGAATGTGCATGCACGACCACGTTCATCGCAGCACTATCCACAACAGCCACAAGGTGGAAACAACCCAAACGCCCATCAATGGATGGATGGATAAACAAAATGTGGTATATACAAACAATGGAATATTATTCAGCCTTAAAAAGGAAGGAAAGCCTGCTGTTTGCAATAGCACAGATGAGTCTGGAGGGCACTAGGCTGAGTGAAACAAGCTGGTCGCAGAAGGACCAACACTTCACGATTCCACTTACGTGAGGAATCTAAAATAGTCAAACGCACAGAAATAGAGAATCGAAGGGTGGTTCCCAGGGCCTGGGGGAGGGGGGAATGGGGATTTCTTGTTCAACGGTATAAAGTTTGAATAAGTTCTGTAGATCTGCTGTACGACACGGTGCCCATAGCTAACAATACTGTATTGTGCACTTAAAAACTGGTTTAGAGGACAGATCTCATGTTAACTGTTTTTTACCACAATAAAAAAAAAATAAATGAATGAATTTGCATTCATTAAAAAAACAAAGATGCTCTCAGGAGTAGAGAGATGGCGAAGATGGGGAGTCCACTATTGACCTGGTTACTGACTGGGCACCTGGAGCCCCGGCTCACGGGGCCTCTCAGACCACATGGAACATGCTCAGAAAGGTGCCACTTCCTGTTCGTGTTTAAAGGATACATTTGCCCCCAAAATCACACCACTGTGTCCTCTGACAACTCGAGAGATTTGTTTTACTGAGGGTAGGAGCCAGGGGTACATACCCACCAACTCCTGCCCACTGCTGGTTGTAGGTGGGCCCCAGGGAGTGGTCTGTACCCCCCAAACCCCCTTCCACACAGACACCGTGGGTTCAGCCTGTGCAGGGCTGAGGGGTGTCCTGGAGGCAGAAGGAGGCACCTCCAGGCTTGAGGTGGGCAGCTGCCGGCTCACATGGGAACAGCCCACCCCGGCTGCACCTGAGACCAGAGGGCGGTCTAGACAATGGACCATGGGACTCCAAGGTGTCCACTGCCATGGAGACAGCCCTCCTCAACCATCCTTTCGAAAGCAGCCCCTGCACCTTCCCGCCTCCTGGACAAGCAGCGTGTCCCCTACAGCCATGCCGCTCCTCTGGCTCTCCACCACTTGCTGCACTTTTAGGATGTGACCTGGCTGGGGTGACACACTCAGTGCAGAGCCCACTTGGGGCCACCACTTACCCTGGCCTGGACTCTAGTGACGTCTCAGCTGTTTCAGGCTCTGGGCCTGCATGTAGCCAACCCCCGTCCCAAATACCATTTGCAGGACGAGCTCATGGAGCAGGGCCAGCCTGGGCGGGGCACCCTGCCCGCTGCTCAGGGGATAAACGCCCTCCCCGAGCGCGAGCTGTGGAGGGTTGTTTTTCCTTGGCTGTGCTCTCGCTCCTCGGTCTTGCTTTGTGGGTCCTCTGTGCAACCAACTCTCAGAGAGCGAGCCTCACAGAGGCCGCCCTCCCATGCAGTCGTCCCTCAGCAGATGCTCCAGTCTGGGAACCAGGGAGTTTTAGATGACAGAGACCCATCCCTGGCTCGGTTCCCACATTTACCATTTCAGAGACGGTTTATACCCTTTTTTCCCCAACATCCTTTCCTCTCGGGGTGCTCTGTCTATGCTGGGAGCAATGACGGGCACAAATGTCCCCCTGTTGCCTTCGCTCAATCATACCAGCCCAACACATGCGCAGCCGACCCACATCTCCCAGGACCCCTGCGCCTCATCCAGGCCTGCTCAGTCTTCAGGAAAACACAGGGCAGAGTCCCCAGGAAGGACACTTAACCTGTATTTAGTCTCTTGAAATGGACGGTTTCACTCTTTTTTTTTTTTTTTTTTTTTTTGGTCTTTTCCCCGTCCCCCTCGCCCTGCCTCCTTCTGGGGTTGGAGAAAACAAGAGATGAGAGACACGATTCCTGTCTTGCTCGTCTCCTGCAAACAAGGGTGTGAGCAGAACAGCACATTCCATGTGTGAAAGGGGCGTGGAAAGGGCTGGCACGCTGAGCGGGGCCTCCTGGGGAGGGCAACGTCCTTGCAGCTGCGTGAGAGAAGCAAACCTCACTAGGGTCGTGGCTGGGGTTTCCAGGGTCTAACTTCTGTGTTTACAGCTAAATCAACTAGATTTTGAGCAAATCAGTTGCCTTGGAAAGTGTGTTCCCTGTGGGCACTGGGACAAACAGGCACCTCCTCCCATCCCACAGCACCAATGGCTGCCCAGGACAGCTGTGAGCTCAGCAGCATCCAGGGCACCATGGAGGCAAGAATGAGTTTCCCTCCTGTGACTTTAACATGGTAGCTGAGTGAGCAGGCTTGACAAGTAGTTGGGTCTGCGTCCACTCTGCCTCTGAAGCCGGGCAGTGTAACAGGTAGCTATCTGTTGCTGTATAACAAATCACCCCATCACTTAGTGTCTGAAACTCCGCCCCCCCTCTGATTGTATCTCTCAGTTTCGTGGGTTAGGAATTCGGACAGGATCCAGCTGGATGATGCTTCTGCTCCACGTGATGTCAGTGGAGGTCACCCCGTGGTACTCAGCTGGTGGTCAGGCTGGTCTGGAGGGGCCTGGACAGCTTCATTCACAAGGTGGGTGCTGTGGTCAGCACAGCTGGAAGGGGCCCTACATGTGGCCACTCCAGCATGGCAGCCTCAGGGGGGTTGGACATCGTATATGGCAGCTCGGGGTCCCAGAGACTGTGTTCCAAGAAGCCCTGTGGGAGCTGCAAGGCTTCTCATGACCTAGTCTTGGAGGACCCAAAACTCAGTTCTCTCACATTTGGCCAAGCAGGTTGTGAGGGCCAGCCCGGATTCAGGGGAGGGGATCCAGCTTCAGCTCTCAGGGGGAAGAATCTGCTGCCATCTTTAACCTCCCCCAGGGAGGGCCACTGCTTCTCCTATAAGTTTCGTCTCCTCCGAGCAAATGGAGATGACAACGGACCCCACCTCAGACAACGGGCGTGAGAGTAGACAGACCAGGCATCGAAAGCGCTCAGTCTCCAGTCCTGGAACAGGGTCCGTAGGGAAGGGGGCTCTTCTTTCCTTGGTTCAATCTGCACCAGAAGCTTCCTGACTGTGAGAGTCGGAGCGGCCCACCAGCGACACCAACCCTCTCCTAGCTGCGTTATCTCTCCGGCACTTTCACAATATTCCTCTGAACACTGAATTTCAAGTGCAGTAAATTGGCTCCTGGGTAGGGAAGGCCATGGCGGGAAGATCATTATCTCTTAAGAGCAATGAGTATTTGTTGAGAATGTGCCTTCCCCAGCAATAATTTATAAATGAAAGAGAGGACAATCATAATAGTCATTGAAATCCCAAAAAGAAGGAGACTATTTATAAATGCAGAGTGCTTCATCCTTGCCAGTTCCCGAATCCTAAGTATTTAAGTGGGAGAGAGTGAAGACAACTTTGTTAACTGGCATCTAAAAGTCTGTGCTGTGGAAGGTGTCAGGAGACAATGGGTGTCACCAGCAGGCTCCAGGGCAGTGTGGCTCACCCAGGGCAGGCAGGTTATTGTCATGGAGGTAGCAGCGATGGGATGGGGGTGTCATGAGCACACCACCTCCCAGCCTCACCCCCAAGCTCATGGCCAAAAGCCGGAGGTAGTAATGCAACCCATCTGATAAAGCTGGGAGCAGAGGCTGCGCAGTTGGGATCATAGGACCACATAAATCCAGACAGAAACCACTGGGACATCTGAGATTCATTTAGGGGGATGGTGGGAAAGGAGGACCTTCAGTCTTTGCTACTTAAAAACCCAGAGAGATTGGAAGCAAGTAAGATGTCCTTAACTGGGTGAATGGATAAATAAACTGTGGTCCATCCAGACAATGGAGTATTACTCAGTGATAAAAAGACACGGAGGAAACGTAAATGCATACTGTTCAGTGAAAGAAGGCAATCTGAAAAGTCTACACACTGTATGATTCCAACTGCATGACATTCTAGAAAAGGCAAAACTATACAGACAGTAAAAAGATCAGTGGTTGCCAGGGGCAGACGGCAGGGCAAAGGCCAAGGGATGAACGGGTGGAGCACAAGGGATTTCTAGGGCAGTGACTGTATGCAGTATGACCCTGTGATAGTGGATACGTTTGTCAAAACCCACAGAAGCTCACAACACAGAGGAACCGGAACATAAATTACGGACTTTCCTTAATAATAATGTATCAGCATTGATTGGTCGATTGTAACAATGTAGCACACTAACCGCTGCGTCAGTAACAGGGCAGCTGCAGGTTGGGCAGGAGGATCGGAAGCAATGGGTATCTGGGAACTCTCCGCACTGTCTGCTCAATCGTTCCTCAAACTTAAAACGGCTCTAAAATATAAAGTCTAATTTTTTTTAAGTGGAATAACCCGCCCCCACCCCCACCCCCCAGGGACATCTATATTCACAGTAAACAGAGACTGCAGACTTCGGATGGGAGCTGACGGGCAGCCTGGCTGAGCAGGCGGCTCCAGCCTAGAACAACAGACACCCCACAGGCCCCTGGAATCCTGAATCCAGGTGTTCTGGGAAGAGAGCGGCACCTGTTTCCTAGTCCTGGAGCTGAAAGTGTGTGCATTTTCTCACCTGTAAATTGAGGCTGACACTGCAAGTCCCACTTTTCTAACAGGGAGGTTGTGAGGAGCACTTGAAACACCAGGTGTGAAAGTATAAGGCGTTGTTGCCACGCACGCCTCGCTGAGCTTCCCACTTCCTCGCCCAGGGTCTGTATTCTAACTCCCCTCTGGATGGTGTGGTCCACGGAGACAGGGGCCAGTCTCTTGTCCCCAGCGGCACCCCTGGACATCGTGTAGCACCTGTGCATCATCGGAGTCCTGAGGGGTCAATGAATTCGGAGGAGCCAGCCCCGACGGACACATGGGCCTGGACGGGGCGCAATTTCTCCCAGCCAAAGCCCTGCCATCTCGTCCACCTGTGCACACCAGCCCAAGCTCGCTAAGGGAAGACACTGGTTGGTGGATCAAACAGGCCCTCCTCCTCTTTGGTTTAGAAGGCGGGCATCCGTGGTCCTGGGTCCTGAGACCGTAGAGTCCGTGGAAAACAACCGTGATCTAGGTTAGCTCTCCAGTTTCTGCTCTTCTTCTTCTTAGTTTGGGAATACTCCAGAAGAAGCCACTTTCTGCGTTATAGCTGTGGAGCTAAAATGCCTCCCTGGGGAGGACCCCTGGGCTATGAGCAGACTTCTGTGGTCTCCCTGTTCTGTTTCCAATGAGCTGCCTAACTCCCACTGGGCCGTTTCCCGTGTCTGAGCCTTAGTTTCCTCATCTGCGAAATGAGGTGGCAGCAAGTGGATGGGGTGATGCCTGAGAAAGGGCTCAGGAAATGACAGAGCTGCCCGGATGTCAGAGATGCTGCTCATTCTCACCCGGCCTGCCCGGCAACGCAGCCATCAGCTGCTGCACAGCACTCGGCCTTCTGCTGGCGCCCTGCACGGGACCCTGGGGGCCCCTCCTTTCTGCAGTTGTTGGGGCAGAGAAGGGTCTTGACCTACTGGTTTACTTTGCACCTCCCATCGCATCCTCTGATGCCCCAGCACCCGTCTCCACACCACCCAGCGCTCACCTCTGCTGTGTGCAGCCTGAGATCCAGTTCTGGTCCATTTCCTGTGGGAGGAATCTTGCTCTGAGGGATCGGCTCTAGGAATTTGGGCTGAGAGCTGGTCGCCTGCGGAGTAGGTGGGTGACCACATCTGCATGTCCCTCACTTCCTTCCATCAGAGCTCTTCCCCGTTTCACACATATTGCCCAGCGGCCTTGAGGCCCCTGCAGCCATCCCCAGAATCCCTCTGTCGTACCCCACCCAGACAGGTGAAATCAGTCACCTCTGGAGCCCCTGCCACCTTTCCTTCCATCAATCAAGTGTTCACTTTCCCAACCCATGGAAGCCCCTTTACTAGAAAAATATCAAAAATTAAGTCACACTAAGGCATTGAGATAGAAACACTCAGAAGGGGTTTAATGCCCAACCACCGGTGTGCATTTAAGTTCATCTGGGGAACGTCAAGAACAGAGTTGCTGGACGTGACCCTATGGGGCTGGTCTGAGGTCCAAGCACTCATGTTTTTAAAATGCTTGTCAGGTGACCCTGTTGCTCAACTGAAGTGTGAGGGCCCTGCCTTCTCCCAAAGAAGCGGCTCCCAGGGGGGTTGTGTCCTTAAGCAGGCGGCTTCGTCCGTCTGCCTCTGCAGCTTCTTCTCTGTGAAGCTTCAACCACAGACCCAGAAAGCAAAGTGGGGCCCCAGCTCGTGAAGGTGAACAGAGGGCTTGCTTCTTGAGGACAGGACACTTGTCTTGGCTGCACTTGAGCAGACTGGGGCTGGGCAGGGAACCCTGCCCCACCCCCAAGGAGTCCAGCCGGCAGGGGCTTGTGCTCTGGAGGTGACCAGCAGCAATCCCCCAAAATTCGATGATCAAACCGGGTTAAATGGAATTTGAAAGCATCCAACCAGTGAGCCTACAGGTGAAACCCGATTCCTCCGGGATGCCTGAGCGGCTGAGCCAAAGGGGCATCCCGGCTGCGCAGTCTCCAGGCCCAGGCGGATGCTTTAACTCAGAAAGTCCATTTCTACTTTTTCCCCATTTTCTTGGTCTCTCTCCTGTTTTATTGCCACTCAGTCTACTCATATTTCCAACATCTCCATTTTCTCCCTCCTCTAAATCTAATATTATCTAGTTGACTGTTTAATTGGTTCCTCTTCCCCGACATGCATTTTATCATCCTCCTTCCTCTCCCCCCTGATGTCTTCCTAACCCCTTGTTGTTGCCACATTCAGCTGAACCACCCTCCCCCCGGCCCTGGCTCTCATTCTGCCCCGGAGTTCACAGAAGAAAGAAGAAAAACCACCGGTATTCCTTCTTCCCAGGCGTGGGGCAGGAGTTCAGGCAGCGTGGCATCACGGACCCCTCCCCACTCCCCCAAGGTTAAGTCCCAGGAGACTGCACCTTCTCTCCCAGCTTTCCCAGTCATCCACTCAGACATTCATTTATTCAGATGTTTGCTGAGCCTGGGCCGGCACCATCCGGGAGCTGGGGAGAGGGCAGGGGGCCGGGCAGAGAGGCCCCTGCTGCACTGCAGACATCAGACAGACAGAACCAGAGGGATGTGATAGGTGTGAAAGGTCCTGGCTGAGGAGAGGTGGGCGAGCAGCCTTGCTGGGGGCCCTGCAGGGCATCTCTGAGCAGCAGTCGGCCTTGCCTAGACCTGGGGCAGAATGCTCCAGATAGCAAGGGCAGAGCGAGGGGGAGGGGGCGGAGGGGCCAGATGGCACAGGACCTGTGGGCCATGGAGAGAGCATCGAGGTTCCGAGAGGGTCCAGCCTGAGGGCTTGAAGCAGGGCATCACGTGATGTTCTCTGATGCAAGTTTCAGTGGTCCCCGTGGGGCCGGGTTTGCAGGGAGAGGAGTGAGGCTGCGCAGGGATCCAGGTGAGAGATGATGGGGCTCCGATGGGTAGCTGGAGGGGAGGGGATGGACTTGAGAGATGCTTTGGGGGGAGA
Organism: Equus przewalskii; assembly: GCF_037783145.1. Taxonomy (NCBI): domain Eukaryota; kingdom Metazoa; phylum Chordata; class Mammalia; order Perissodactyla; family Equidae; genus Equus; species Equus przewalskii. The sequence continues at coordinate 47,228,599 of NC_091851.1, forward strand.
ACAACAAGAAAAAAGAAAGTAAAAGGAAAATAATCAATTCTCTGCTCCCATCCTGATGGCACCGGGATACGGGGCATCCCAGACATGGATGGGCAGAGCTCCATCCCACATTAGGAGGACCCAGGGAGCAGGGGTGTGGGCAGTGCTGTGCTCCTGGGAGTCAGGGGTCCTCGCCGTCCAGGGGATGAGGGGGTAACGGTGCACTGTGTGTGCTCCCTGACGTGCACTAGTCTGCCCACGTCAGCCGAGGTCACCCTGACCTCCTTTTCTCCTCTTGTCAAGCTGCTTCTAAAAACCAGCAAATGACAAGTCAGACACCACGCAAGGTCGTGAATGAGGCTCTGTTACTGGCATCCTGTGACACGTCTCCCCACTCCCACCACTGCAGCCCCGCTTCCTAAGGGCAGACAGGAAACACATGAGCAGGCACCAGCACAGAATGGAACCCCCGGCCCCTGAGAGGTCCCTCCCCACCGCTGCTGCCAGGACACGGCTTCCCTCACTAGCAGAGCCCAGGCCGTGGGTCACACCGCCGAGTGCCTGGCCACACACCAGCTCATGCCCCGGGCAGGCTGTTCCACATCTCCAGGTCCGTTTTCTGTCTGTGGAACGTGCAGACATCACCTCTTTTGTGTGTGAGGATTATGGGAGATGATGACTCGCAGACCTTCCACACAGCGCCTGGCACACACCAGATATCAATAGATGTTAAAGACAAAGCTGATGCTGGTGAAAACGAAGACAGTGGCACTAACGCCACTCTCCTCTTGCTCCTCAGGGTCCATCCGCTTTGTGGGTGAGCATCGCTGGACCTGAGCACAGAGCGACCTGTGCCAGCCTGTCTTACCTCTCTCCTGCTTTCTCCTGTGAGATTGCTCTTCTCTGTTCCACGCTGGGAGGTCTCCTTGAGCTGGAGGGCAGGAGGATTTCATCCATTTCTGCAGGACTTTGAATACCTTCATTTGCCCACAAAGATTCTGTTTGATTCTATGAACACACCTTTTGCTAACATCCCCCTGCTTTCTTTACAAAACAGCTTTTTGTCTAACACTGAAGTGTCGAAAATAATAATGATAAATGGAGAAAAACAGATTAAATCAGAGGAAGGCAAGGAAATGCAGCCCCAATACAATCATTCAATTTCCTACTAGAGAAGAACCCCTCCCCAGACTCCCCTCCACGGCCGGAGGAGAGAAAGCTATCAGGCTCAGGGAACATCTGTGGTCCAATTACAGTCAACAGTTTACAGGTGTCGAGAGCAAACAGCCACTCATAGGCTACCCTCCCAAATGCATTTTCTTAATCTCTCCTAGAAACAAAAGCACACTTTTCTCTAGGGCTCTTGATCCAGGGGCGGAGATCACAGCTCCTCCTCCCAGTGGGCATAGCCCCAGGATGCTGGGCAGAGCAGAGCTGGCTGGAGTCCCGCCTCAGGGCAGCTGTGTCCGTTTCACCATCATCCTCGTGCTGATTCCCAGGCTCGGCCCCTAGACGCCCAGACTCAGTAGATCCAGGGGCGGCCCAGGAAGTAGCATTTTTAGGAGGCTCCCGGGAGCTGCTTGTTGCCTGTGGGACAGGCCAGTGGTTCTCAAACGCTAGTGTGCGTGAACGTCACCCCAAGACATTGTTACAAGGCCAGGTCCCAGGCCCCATTCTCCAAGCTCCACGTCAGCAGGCCTCAGGCAGAAACCAGGACTCTGCATCGTTCAGGAGCCTCCCTAGGATTCTGAGGCAGATGCCCCGAGGACAGAGGTGGAGCGAAGGGGGAGTCGGTCAAGATGCAGGTGCCCACACGTAAGGTAGGCGTGGGGTGTGCTCTGAGGCTCTGCATTTTTAACAAGCTCCTTAGGGGTGTCGATGCTGCTGGTCTGGGGACCACACTCCGAGTGACAAGGCTGCAGACTATCCTTTGAAATCTACTGCCTTGTGTTTTAGATCACATTTTCCCCTCCTCTCAATGTATGCTCACCGCTCCATTCACAGCAAGTCTGATAAACCAATGCTCTCTGCTGGGCTCGCATCAGTCACTGCAGTGCTGCTGAAACCATCTTCCTGAAAACGGGAGTTCCTGTAAGACGCTGTGTGCTGCGTAAAGGGCTTCCTCCGTCAGACAAGTTCGGGGAATGCTACACAGGTGGGGGCGCAGGGCCTGGGCGGAATGCTGTGCCACAGCTCCCACCTGTGCCTGACCCTGCACACCACTCCCCCCCACTCCCTGTAGGGGCGTGAAAACTGAACCACCGACGGAGTGAGGATGATTCTGAGTTAGCCGACACAGAGCTCCCACGTCAGGGTCCGACTCAAGACTGGTTACTGCCGGGAGGTACATACCCTGTTGGAGGTCACAGCGCACTTCAGGGCTGTCCAGACATGGGACATTCAGTGGCAGGACACAGGGAGATGTGTCTCCTCCAGTGCCTGGGCCTCAGGACCCACCCGACACGATCTTGTTTTCACATGGGCATGCCCGCTTGCACTCCCGCCGTTTCACAGAGCACCTGGGATGCCCATCCTAAGAAATGATTCGCATCATGCTGGGGCCTTCTGAGGACAAAGGCAGGTCCCAGTGATGGGTGGATGGACATTTCAGGACAACAGTGAGCAGCCTTGGCTGGCCTGTGTGAGCCCTCTCGGGGCGAGGAAGTGCCTTGAGTAAGGGAAGCAGACGGGGTCCTTCAGAGGGTGAGCACATGGCCGAGGAATGGAGTTCCCCACCCTGTGGATTCCAGATGGGTTTGTACATGAAACCTCACCGGCTACGCAAGCCCCCTGTGGGCATCTGAACAGAATGACAAGCCTGGCACACTTGGCCAGGTAAATCGGTCTCCTGTTTCTCTCCCACCAGGTGGGGCCGGGCAGGCCGGTACAGGTGGCTATTCCACTGGCTGGTCACACAGTTAAAAGGTGAGAAACTGCAGATGGCCTCCTGCTCTTGGATATAGCACCTAACCTGCCTCTCTAGACTAATCTAAAATCTGAAGTCTAACGCATCGCGCTAACCAGCAGACTGCCCTGCTCAGGTGTGAGGTTCCCGGGGGACGAGTAGGGGTTGGTCGGCAGCACTTCTGCTCTCCTGCCCAGGTTGACTCTGACCTTGGAGCTAAAGCTTCACTCCATTTTGCTCCCCCTCCTTTGCAGCGTACCCTTAAACCAGAACTAACGTATTCTGGACAGAGAGCTCCTCCAAACCAAGACCAGGAAAACTTGAAATATCTGAGCAAATAAAACCATTTTTCTTCAAATCTCCAAGCCAAAAGGAAACATGCAGAAACATTTACTCACTTTCCAAGCTGTACGTGTTTTTCACCTGATGATCCCTTAAAGAAGGGTCCCCCAGCTCAGAAATCACCCAAGCGGAGCCCGTGGAGCCAGGCCTGCTGCGCTGACTTTCCTGACAGCTCCTCTGCCGGGAGTTTCCTCCTTTCCCTTCCTGGGGCCTCTACTTCTTTCTTGGCTTCTCAGGCCTAACAGTGTTCTGATGCACAAACAGGCATGAGTCCCGTCCAGACCCTGAAGGGTGCTCAGGAGCCAGGGCCCAGACTTGGAGCTTTCCGACGCGCTGGCGGGTCTGCACAGCCCGCCAGCTGAAACACAGCCTGTTCCTCTCGGATCCTGTCTCTAGGTCCAAATTCGGGCGCAAGGCCTGAGGGGGGCCCGGGTGGAGGGAGGTAGTGAGAAGACAAGGGAAACAACCGGCGGAAGAGGAGCGCCCACTCCCACCGTGGGCCAAGCAGGAATTGGGACTACGGCAGCAGGGGCTCCGCATCCAGAAGGGGTGCTCAGGGTTGGGGGGCGGGGACCCTCGTGCCTTCTCCAGTCTTCACAGTCCCCTCCTTTTCCCTGTGGACCGAGGGTCCGCCGCCCCTCCGGCAGACACCCGCTCTGGACGCCCTGCCCACGCCGGGCCCAGCGGGGCGGGGCGGCGCGGCGGAGCGGGCGCGCGGGGGGCGCGGCGCGGCGCGGGGGGCGCGGCGCCTTTAAGGCCCGCGTCAGGCCGAGCGAGCGCAGGGCCGGGCGGCGGGCGGGGCGTCGGCGGGGCGGCCGCGCGGCTTCACCTGCAGTTCCGAGCGCGCGGAACAGAGGCGCGGGCGGCTGCGAGGCCGGGGACGCACCGGCCCGGGGGAGCGCGCGCCGGCCGACTTGGCCTCGCTCCCGGAGCCCGGCGGCGATCGCGGCGGCGCAGCCGGGCTGGAGGCGCGGGCCCGCTCGAGCGGCAGCGGCGGCGGCGGCGGCGGCGGCGATCGGAGCGGCGGGATCGGAGGCGGCGATCCGGGCGCCGGGCACCGGGCGGGAGCCGGGCGCGGCGTGGCGGGGAAGATGACCGCGGGCTCGGGCGTGCTTCTCGTCCTGCTCTGGCTCTCCGGCGCGCTCCGGGTAAGTTGCCGCCTCCTGCCCCTGCCGCTCGGAAGCCCCGGGCAGCGCGGGGCCGCCTCCGGAGCCGGCGGGGCGCGCACTCGCCCGGCGGGGCTCTCCCGGGCTTCCCCGGCCCGCGCTGGGCGCCCTGCCACGCGCACCGCTGCATCCAGCCGGCTCCCGCGCTCCGCGAAGCCGCCTGCGGTCGGCTGGAGCGGGGAGCCGCCGGGGCAGCAGGGAACGGCGGTGCGGAGCCGGATGGGAGTGTGGGTGGGTGGGGGACCCAGGGAGCTCTGCCCGAAGCCGGACCCGCCGACCATCCCTCGGCCGCCCAGGTCCGCGGCCGCTGCCCGGAGCTCGGCTCGCCCGCGCCCGGGCAGGCTGCCCGCTGGCGGAGCCGGCGCGCCCTCCATCGCCCGGGAGCCGCGCGTCTCCGGAGTTGGCAAGCCCAGCCCCGGCGAGAGCTGCAGGCGAAGGGAGCCTGGCGGCAGCGGACCGGGCATCAGGGTGCTCGGAGTACCGGGTCTGGCAGCCCCTGCCCGGCGGCTGGGGGCTCCCGGCGCGGCGCCGCCTCTGTCCTGTGGGTGCCGGCAGTCGGGTGGGCGGCCGATGTGGACCGCGGGGCATCCTCGCTACGGACTCTCCGCGGCGCGGGCTGGATCCCGTGTCCGGCGGGGCCCCGGCTGCTCGGAACGGGGCCGGGGAGCCGGGCGCCGAGCGGGCGCAGAGCGAGGTGCCCCGGGAGCGCGATCCAGGCGGCCGCCTTCTTCCTGCGGAACCCGGAGCGCAGTCGCCCGCCCTGCTCTGCGCTGCTGGGTACAGGGCCGCGGGGGCAGCGTGCGGGCTGCGCCGGGTGGCGCCCCTGGGGGGAGGCGGCGAGGCCGCGGGAGTTGCAGGAACCCCCTCTCGTGGCCGATCGGCCTTGCTGCTCCTCCCGGGCCGCGCTGTTGTACCTCGGAAACAAACGAGTGCCCGCCGCCGAGACCTGCTCGGAGGCTGTGGCCGTCGGGGTGCGCTCCACACACACCACGGCGGGTGGAAACTTTCCTGGGCGCCGTGGTTTGCAGCTTCTCCCGAGCACTGACCCCGCGCCCCGCTCTGCTTCCTTGGATGCTTTCGGATGCGGGGCGCCCGCGTCCGGAGCCGGGAGGTCGGGCTCCGGCGGCCTCTAGAGCCCCGGGCGGGCGGCGGCGGCGGGCGGGGCTGGAGGCGGTGGCCGGCGGTGAGGAGGCGCGTTCCGCTCCGGCAGCCCCGGCAAAGGCGCCACTGTGGGGCGCGGGCTGCGCCCCTGCCCCGTGCTCGCCAGAGAGCGGGCATCGCTGCGCTCCTTCTCCCGTCGCGGGGCTGGCGTCCCCGTGGCACACACTGTCTGTCCTCCATTCCCCACGCCGAGCGCAGCGCGGCTGACCTGTGGCTGCTGCTCCCTGCAGCCTGGGAGGGGCCCACCGCCCACCGCCCACCGCCCACCCCCAGCCTCGCCCTGCTCCTCGTGCCGTGGGCTCTGGATCTCCCACTGGGCGGGAAAGCAGAGAGCGCTCCGAGGCCAGGACACCCACCCTTTCCGCTCAGTTAGGGAAGCTCTCTCGCCAGGATGGGCTGGAGAGGGGGGCTCCAAAGGTGGACAAATGTCCAGGGAATGAAATGGGGGGAGAGGATGAAGGGGTGAACCCGCCCCCCTCCTCGTCACCCTGCGTTCTTGCAGCCTTCCTCAGAGGCAGGCTCTCAGCCCGGTCTTGAAGAATCTCCTTTCTGGCCCTGCCCCCCTCCTCCCTCCCTGGTGGCCACAGGGAGGAGGCAGCCCGCCAGTCCACCGCTCCCAGCGCCCCCCATTGGGCCCTCAGGGTGAAAGGTCTCTACTGGAGTGATGACCTCCCCACCCGGCGGCTTCCTTGGCTAACTCCTTGCTCTCCCGCCTGCTGCTCCTCAGGCGTTCCCCTCGTCAAGTGCCGCTGAGGCCCTGGCAAGCGCAGCCCTCCCCCCACAACACACGCCCCTATCCCCAGGCTAATGTTCATTAAGGCCACAGAAGCAGACACCACGTTACCCCTGCGTGGAGGCTGTGGTTTGTGGCATTCCTGTCATAGCCCCAGACCTTGCCACTCAGGCCCCTGATAAACGTGGGTGGGGTTGAATTTCCACAGACTATGCCTATTCTCTCTTCTTTCCTTCTCAGGCCCATAATGGGGATCTTACAGCCAGGGAGACCTGCAAGGCTGGATTCTCTGAAGAAGATTACACGGCATTAATCTCCCAAAACATTCTGGAAGGAGAGAAGCTCCTCAAAGGTAAGGTGGGGTGGAGGGCGGAAATGGATCGCAGCGACGCTCAGCATTGGGGAACATGTCGGTGGAAGAGGCAAGGCTGAGCTCTTTGAACCAGGCTCTTTGCAAAATGGTGGTTGTGAGGTCACTGAGGTGCAGACTGGTCAACCTAAAGGGCATTTGGTGTCACAGGCGGATGATGCAGAGTCCCTGTCGTTTTTGAGGGAGGTGAATCATTTCCTGGGCAACAAATTGGAGTTCGGATGTAAAGTCACCCAAATAATGAGCAGAGAGAGACTTTCTTACTAAGTATTTTTATGTATGAAATTCTGGATTCTTAAATTATCCCTGCTTTGAAATGCATGCTAAGGCAGACGATGTTGTTGGAAATGCAGTAAATAAGCCCACAGACGTTCTGTTCACAAATGCGGCATTCATTTTCATTACTGCCCCACTGACAACACGAAAACACACATGCAGGAGGGAACGACCAATTAGCCTTATCGTAACTGCAGGATTATATCCACATTTGTGACGGGGAAGTCAGAGACGGCTTCAAAACTCAAATGACAATAGATCATTCTGCACATTGATCTGTTTTCCCTTTCAAGACAAACTAATTAAACTTTATATTTGCATGGGAGGGGAAATGAATCAGTTCTTCCTTCCCTGAGGTTTCAAAGTCAAACCACCAGCACCTTGCTGATGCCTTCGCTCCCGGCATCGCCGTCCCAGAGTGGCAGCTTGTAGCTCATTTCAAAGCAATGGGGGGAGCGAACTTTAGATAAACCGGCAAAGCTGGGTTTCAGCATTCACGACTAAATAATCCTCCGACTGCTGCCTTTCTCCCCAGTTTTGTGTTTCAGGGAATAGAGAATTTCCCCCCAAGAACTGACAGCACTTCCTTTGTGTGTGTGAACACAGAACGAGGTGGCTTTTCAGATCCTCTCCCTTGGAGACAGAGCTTCTTGGCTTTCCTTGTTTGTTTCTGATTATATGAATCAGGAGTTTTATTTTGCACTGCATCCAACCTTTCCTGCTTGCTTGTTGTTATCTGAGTGGATTGCGGAAGCAGGGCTGTGATCTTATTGACTCTTCCACGGATTACCAAAAGAGATGAACCAGAACCGAAACACATGTGCACGGCTGTGGTAGGAGCTTTCGAGAGACCCTGTAGATTGCGCTGTGTATGTCATTTAGAGGTAGGAAGGGTAGACCGTCTTTCAGGATCGGTTGGTTTACTGAGCATCCCTGTGTGCCTGCAGAGAAGGCCCGGAAGATTGCGTCACACTCACTGCCCTGTACTGTTGAGCATAACGGGAGCCACTTGGTGTGATACCGCTGTTTGCACGTCCTGAGTTCTGGCGTCCTGTCCTGATGCCTCCCTGGGTGTGGAGCTAAACTTGATGAGATCTTGGAGTATCAGTTTTATTCAGGAATTTAAGAAAAAAAAATGCCTCTCTTTTAGTAACGACAAATGCTGTCGACTACAGAAGAGAATGACAGATTCTCATACTCTTTGTGATAAATGTGAGATTTCACACAAGCGCCTCCTCTTGCTCCGGGTGGGCTGTGCGGGTCCAGGCTGAGCCGGCCTGGGTGGTGGGAAGCCCTGATGGCTGGCGGGATGTTGGCCTAGCCCGTGAGCCCAGGTGGTTTCGCGAGTGGAGGATGAAGAGCTCATCATCCGAGGTGAACCTGGTCCAGCTTGTGGGGTTTGTGGATGCGCGACTCGCATTCTGAGCACCTGCTCCTGCCCACGATGAGGCCCAGTGCCACCCTGGTTGAGGGGAGAGTGGCATTGTCTCCCAGGCATTGGGGACCTTGCCCCTCCCCTTCTCTGGGGTGGGCGAGGGTCCCATTGCTTCTTCCACACCTGTGTGTGCCCCCCTCTCCTTGTTCTCAGGAACAAAGAGACGTTTTATATCTTAGAAATAAGTTTACGCATAAGGAGGCGAAAGCTAATGCTGACATACACTCGAGCCAGGGCAGATAAAAATTTCTCTATTTATGTAGAAAACTTTGCGAACTACGAGACGACCTTCAAGACGCGTGCGCCACAAATAAATAAATAAAAGGGACAATATTTCTGTTATTCTGGTAGGAGTCAAGTTAAATGGATAATGACTACTTCTAATTGAGTTATTCCAACAGAGAGAGCTTAACCTTAATTTGACAAGCGAAGCTGCACAGTCACCGTTTTGTTAGAACTGTGCCATAAGCCATTAACGACTGGCTGGTGGCTCCTTCTCTTTGCCTGAGTCAGCTCCCCAGCAGCCCCCAACATCCCGATTCCAGAAGGAGCGATTTGTTACACAGTAATTAACTTGTTTATGATAAATGGATGGAAGAAATGTCGTGGCATTTTGCTGTATGTCTAAATGAAAAGCATTTGCATTCTAAAATTTTCATGCTAATTAGGCTTAAAATAGTTTTCCCCAATAGGGCAGCAACTACTATGGTGTCGTGAACCTTTCGAAGGGCGGAGCTGCTGAGCTTGGCTCTCGCGTTTGTTCAGCTGGTTTGCGGGGCCCTGGCTCCCCGCTGTCTGGTTCCCGCCTGCGCTGCTTCTGGCGAGCGCGTGGATGGAGCTGCGTTTGCGCTGTCCTTTTGTTTCCAGGAGAATTCGCTGATGGTTTTGATGACGGGCTCATGGCATACCTAAAGTACATGGTTCGCCGTTTTTGTTAGGTGGAAGTCGAACCTTCTCTAAGCCGTGCGTTGTTAGTGCGGGGCAGTTGCTGAGCTGGTGTCTTTTTCTCTGCTTTGTTAATAATTCAGGCCAGCCTGGCCCGAGGCTGCGCGGAGGTGGTGACCTGCATTGCTCTTCCGTGGCGGGCAGAGTTCTAGAAAAACCCAGACTAGCTTCTCTGGGAAAACCCCGCGAAGATGGGAGAGGGATGGGTGCGTGGTGGGCCGGGGCTCAGGGGAGGTACCTCCCCTAGCTCCTGGAGACGACGGCGACAGGTGAGTAGCCGTGTGGTCTGGTGGACACAGGAGGGAGTGGGGTCTTGACGTCACCTGAGAAGGTGGGCAAACCGTGAGCTCCAGTGGTGGGGAAAGAGGAGCTCTCTTCCTGATGACTTCACGTGGTGCGGCTTCCTCAGAGAAGCCCTCGCCTCCCAGCCCTCGATTAGTGAGGACCAGCCTGTGCGCCCTCAGCCACACTCTGCGTCCACCTTGGAGGACTGATAGCATCTGGTCAGTCCTCTCTCACTTAAAACTCCAAGGTTCCTGAGGGCAGCAGCTGTCACTCTGGTTACCATTCAGATCGTCTCAGAATGGTCTTGGCCAACAGGATAAAATCCAATTAAGAGAATCTTAAATAAATGGGGGTTAATTTTGCTCCCGTAACAGTGAAGAGATAGGTGGTCAAGGGCTGGAGTGGCAGATCAGTGGCACATCACATGCCTGATCTTCTTTATTCTTACCGTTCTACCATCTTTAGCTTGTCATTGTCTTGCCTCATTTTTGCAAACTGGCTGCCGTGGCTCCAGGCGTTGCATTTGAGTGAAGAGCAGGAAGAAGGAGGGAGTAGTAGCACCATCTGCCTTTCTTTGCTATCAGGAGAGCAAACACTTTCTCAGAACCTCTCCAGAAGTGCTCACTGTTTAGAACTAGGTCATGTGCTCTCCCAGCCATAAGGGGTAGGGAGGCTGGGAAGCAAAGAATTGGACCCGACATCTGGTAGGTGAGCAGTTGGCTACTTGGAGCAGAATCTTGGTTCTGTCTCAGGAAGGAGGAGGGAGGAGATGGTGCCAGGTTGCGGCAGCAGCCTCCACCCCTAGGGCTCCCCAGCCGGGCCGAGTCTCCCACAGTGGCTGTTGAATGAATGACTTGTCTGCACCCTGGGCCATGGCCAGGGCTGGGCAGAGGGGCTCAGAGGCAGGTGCCTGGGACCCGCATCGGAGGACCTGCCCCAGTGGACCCGCGTGGCCCGAGGCCCCAGTGCCTGTCCTTACAAGTGGTTTAAAAACACCCGCTCTGCCCGCAGTGTGGCCGGACCTGCATGTGTGGCGGTGACTCTGGCTGCGGCGAGAGGCTGGGCAGGTCCCCCACCCCAGCGCCCTGCCTGCCTTGCGGCCTGGCGGGCGGGCGTCAGTGCTGCCGAGGAAATAACGAATGGGTCCGAAGGTGCTGACACCGGGACGTTGCTGGGTCCTGGTCACTCGCAGGGCGGGCACCACAAGTGACGCTAACGAGAGACTAGCCGCGGCTGCAGGCTGCCTGCCTGATGCCTCTCCTCTCTGCTTCCTTACAACACACCCTCTACTGTGCCGACCACCCGGCTCCCACTGAGCCCTGTGAAGAGACTACACCTCCTGTTGACTCTCTTACACCAAGGTGGCAGGGTAGCTCCTTGCTGGTCAGTGAGATCTAATTAGGTTGTTCTACTAGATGAGGCTTCTGGGAAAGCTGTTTTTTTTCCTGATGAAGAGACACAGACTCAGTGGCCATTCCTCCTGCCTTTTGCCCTTACCTTTTCCTTTTTCATGGAGTACAGATGTGATTGTTGGGGCCCAGCAGCTATCTTGTGACTATGAGGATGGTGGAGCAGGAAATGGGTCCCAGGTGGCAACCTTGAACAACTACAACTCTGGACATATTGTCCCTGGAGAGGTGAGAAAAACAAGGTTAAAATACCACAGTTGAGCTTCTTGTGGCATGCAGCCAAATGCAGTCACTGACGTTAGGAAAGCAAGAGCTGTGCATTCTAGCAAGTGCCTATCTTTCCCTCTGGAAGCTCAGAGCACATTGCATCCTCTGCCCTGAGCCTCCCCGCCCTTTGGGCCTTGGGCCTTGGCCTCTCCCTCTGCTCCTTGGTGAATTAGTATCTGTGTCCAGCACGCTGGATGGCAGAGAGCATGTCATGGGCACTTGGTAAATGTTTGTTGAGTAGATGAAACAAAGTCACCACTTGAAACTCTCTCTGAGGCTGGGTTATGAATGAATCACTCCCTGTATTAAGCAGGGCTGTCTGATGCGCCCATCAGAGAATGTGAAATCCACTGGATCTCTTAGCCCCCTCTTCCAGGAAGCCAGGAGATGATGCCTTGGGACTTTGTCCACAGTATCGACTGGCTTCCGGGAGCCTTGGTCCTGCCTGAGACGTGGAGACGCATGACGGGTAAGCAGGCCCAGCCCTGGCAGGCGGCTCTGGCGGCTCCAGGCCTGGATGTTCCTACTTCTTCCAGCCCTGGGCCCCCTCTGCCTCAGTCGGCGTGGCCTCGGGTCCCTGGGAAGGAGCCTCCACGGCCCGTGCTGGAGGCCGCGACGCCCCCGGCGGTCCTGGGAGGCCATGCCTTTGCAGCGGCCAGCGTTGCTCTGGGTTTCCCAGCGCCTCTCCCGCTATAATTTTGCTTGGCCACAGAGCTATGAGGTTTAGGAAGGGGAGTGTGTGCTTAGAAAGTGGCCACTCAGATGAGAAGTGAGGCTGACACCATGAGGGAGCATGAAGAGCCAGCTTCCCGTGTTGCCCCAGGCCAGAGCCCACGCATGCAGATGGAGGCCCTGAGAGCCACAATCAGAAACAAAACGAGGCAAAGACTGTGCCCCTTGCAGTCAGCCATCAGGCGCCCCATGTGCCCATCACAACCCCCGTGTGCCCATTATGTGCCCCTGTGCCCATCAGGCACCCTGTGTGGCCATCACGTGCCCCGTGTGCCCATCAGGTGCCCTGTGTGCCCATCATGCACCCCATGTGCCCATTAGGTGCCCCGTGTGCCCATCAGGCGCCCCGTGTACCCATCATGTGCCCTGTGTTCCCATCTCACGCTCTGTTTGGCCATCACACTCCCCATGTGCCCATCACATACCCCGTGTGCCCATCAGGTGCCCCTGTGCCCATCACGTGCCCTGTGTGCCCATCAGGTGCCCCTGTGCCCATCAGGCGCCCTATGTGGCCATCACGTGCCCTGTGTGCCCATCACGTGCCCCCTGTGCCCATCAGGTGCCCCGTGTGCCCATCATGGGCCCCGTGTGCCCATCATGTGCCCCTGTGCCCATCAGGCACCCTATGTGGCCATCACGTGCCCTGTGTGCCCATCACGTGCCCCGTGTGCCCATCACGTGCCCCTGTGCCCATCAGGTGCCCCGTGTGCCCATCACGTGCCCTGTGTGCCCATCAGGTGCCCCCTGTGCCCATCAAGTGACCATCAGGTGCCCCGTGTGCCTGTCAGACACCCCGTGTGCCACTGCTTCCATCACTCCCCCTGCAGCCCCGAGAGGGAGGTGCTAGGGTGTGGCCACTCCACACCGCGTCCCCAAGGTGATGGATCAGGGGCTTCCTGGGCATCTTTTACCCTCTGCCCCCTCCATAATCACCTGTCATTAAATGAAAATTCTCGCTGGAGAAGAAGCTGCACACACAGACGTGAGGTTGACGGACTCATTGACGCTGTGGCTTAAAGATTAAGATTTTTGCGTTTCTGAAATATGGATCTTCCTGGAGTCATGGGATGAGGGGATGCGAGACTGTGTGTGGCTGTGATATTATGATAACGTCGAGTCTGGCCAGATTCTGTGCCGGCTTCTGCGTCCGCTGTCGCCTGTCGTCCTCAAGAACACCCTTCTGGGGAGATGAAGCTGTTCCTGTCGTGTGGGTCGGAAACTGATGGCCGGGAGGTTGGGAGGCTGGCCTAAATGCGTGCCCTTCCCTGTGTCTCCCGTCTTTGTCCAGACCTGCATGTTCAGCGCGTTCGCACCTCCCATGTGATGTGAACGAAGATGGCTTTAGAGCCTGAGCTTTTATGCAGCCCGGAGGGTAGCCCAGGTGTTCCGGGGGCACCGTGATAAAATTAGCAATTATCAGCAGTCAGACGTGCTAATTGTTTCTCATCTCGGACACTGGCAACAAGCTAGAAGCCCGGTGCGTCTCGGTGCTTGATCGCCACCCCCGACGTGTGAGGGCTCCCCGGAAGTGGGTCCAGACTCTGCGGACACGGTGGTCTGCAGAACGGGCCCTGGACTGGAAGAGCCAGAGTCTGTGATGCTCAGGGAGTTTTCCCTTCTAGGCCTGTAGCAGACAGCCCCGGAGCAGTGTCCTTACCGGCTTTCAGCCTCTGCCGGCGTCGGGGAGACGGCCAAGAGAGACCCCGGCAAGGCATCCAGCTGGCTCTGGAATCCTGGGACACATTTGGGCTGTGCTGGGTGTCGGCACAGAACCACGGTCCCGAGCCGCTCCCACTGTGGCTGGGAGCTCTGGGGACGTTGACGAGGCCTGTGATGGCGGATCGTGAGAGCAGCCGGGGACGCTGGTCTGGGGGAGCCACCCGCCCGGCTCTCCTGCACCAGCTCGGGGTTGGGGGCACCCAGTAACGGCCTCCTCTGCCTGGGTCAGGGGTCCTGGGTGTTTGCAGGGGCCTCCGACTCTAGGTTTCTGGTCCTCTCGCTCGCTCGCTCTATCTTTTCTCGGAGGCACAGTGAAGAAGATGCCAGAACTAATCAGGAGCTGAGAGCCAGCGAGCCAGCAGGCACTCGTCCTTTCAGAGAACATAGCTGTTATTCTGACTTTTTAAAGAAGCAGTCTTTCCTCCGGCGAATCCTGCCGTAAGAAACCCCGTGAGCTGGGTGAGCTCCTTTCTGTCAAGCGTGCTAAAGTTCTCCCGCGTGTGTCCTTGTAAAACCTCGTGGCCCTTCGCTCCTTCTTTCAAGCTTCGTCCTCAGAGCAGACTATGGTGTGTTGTAAACTGGGCTGAGAAGATTGTTTTTTGTCGAAAGGCTCAGAATGGTGGCGACTTTTTGCCCGAGCTCTAGGCTGCCCTCTCCTGGTGGCCTCCAGTATTGTGCCACGCTGCCCGGCTTCTTAAACCAGAGAGCAAAACAAAACCACAAAAGATGACATGGTTATCTTTGACCCGGGTGTGCCGCCGAAGGCCGCTTCCCTCCCGGCCTCCATCAGGGGCAGCTGGTGTCTTTCGAGGACTCTCCACATGCCAACATGTCCTCCCATTTGATGCCTTTGGGACACCTGCGGGCCCAGGGCAGTGGGTTGCCGGGCCCCGTCGCCTGGGTGTGTGTTGAGGTCACTATGATTCACGTGACTTTCCGTCGTGCACTCTGTGCCTTTTCCAGGGCGGAATTTGCTAAGATTATGGATTGCATTCATTTCTTAGTGTGGCACAAATGACCACAAATTTATCGGCTTGAAAGACACAGATTTATCATCTTTCAGTTCTGGAGGTCAGAAGTCCAACACGGGTTCCCCTGGGCTGGAGTCCAGGTGTAGACAGGGCTGGTCCTTCTGGGGGCTCCAGGAGGGGTCCATTTCTTGCCTTTACAGCTTCTAGAGGCCTCACCACTTTCCTTGGCGGGCGGGCCCTCCTCCATCTCCACAGCCAGCACATCGCGTCCCTCCCTGCCTTCCTCCGTGGTCCCGTCTCCTCCTCTCGCTCCCTCTCCTGCCACCCCTTTGACTCATAAGGACCCTGTGATGACACTGGGCCTCCTGGGTCAGCCAGGATCGTCTCCAGTCTCAAGGTCCTCACCTTGCCCATAGCTGCGGAGGCCCTTTGGCCACATCAGGTGACATACTCCCAGGTTTGGGGATTAAGACGTGGATGTCCTTGGGGCTTCCGCGTGCCGTGTGATGAGGGAGCACGCCTCGTGGGTGTGCACGCTGGTTTCTGGCTACCACGTGCTGAGGGTTTGCTGGGTCCCGGGCACCGTGCTCTGTTCTTCAGTCTGTTCCTCTGGACCCTCAGCGGTTTGTGTGGGCACCCCCACTTCACCGTGGAGGAAACTGAGGCCCACACTGATTGAGTAACCCACTGGGAGTCACAGGTTAGGAGGGCCCGTCTGATCCCAGGCTCCAGCCCTCGGCAGCTCCCGCCTCCTTCCAGGAGCTCCCGCCTGCTGTGCCCTGTGTCTGAAATTAGGCCGCTGACGGGCAGCTTCCTCGTGGGCCTGAGACGGAGAGCTGCCACCTTGGAGGCTCCGGAGGGTGGACTGTGGCTGCAGAGCGTGCGGCCGCCTCCCATCCAGCTGCTCGCAACGTCTCCTTGTTTGGCTTCCCGGCGTTTTCTTGCTGATGGCGTGTGGGGATCTAGGAAGGATTAAAGTAAGCCGCCAGCAGCAGATAAATATCCACAGGGCGGGAGAGTGCCGCCCCTGCCTTGCCAACAGGAGGACGGTCCTGGTGGAGGGTGGAGGGGACCGGCTTAGGCGAGAGGCCCCTCGGAAGCACAGGTCCTGAGAGAGGCATCCTCGGCCTGGTGTGGGTGCGTTTTCCACTTGAAATACAGTTTAATTAGGTTCCAGCCCTGGGGTCAGGGGACCCCATCTCTGTGTGGGAAGGACTTTGCTCTGTGTCTCTGAGCAAGACGGAGGAGGACGGCTCGCCCTGCAGGTCTTCCCTCAGGAGTGTGCGCCTGTGTGTGTGCGTCTGACTTGGAGAAATGTCGGAGTTTCTTTTTGTGTTGGTTTGTCCTGCCACGATGTCAGTTTGAACACTGGCTGGCAACGTTGATCTGCCTGGAAGGCCGAGAGGGACCCTGGGTGTATGGCTTTGTGAAGCGTGCGGTCCTAGCACCTGCTTCCAGTGGGGCCAAGGGCGGATGCAGGCTGAGACTCACGCGGGCGGGGAGTGCGCCTGGCTGGGAGCAGGGCGCTGTGGGAGACTGCCTGAATCGGGGGCGCCCTCCCCTCTCGGGGCCTTGGTTACCAGAGTCCAAAGCAGAGAGGCAGGGTGTCCAGTTGTGGTCCAGGAACCGTCTGCCTGGGGGATGCTGTTAAACCCAGCAGACCCCTGGGTCCCCTCCCAGACCTACTGTAGTGGGTTGGATGGTGGCCCCAAAACATACATCTACCTGGAGCCTGGGAGTATGACCTTGTTTGGAGAGAGGGTCTTTGCAGGTATGGTTAAATTAAGGATCTTGAAATGAGATTGTCCTGGATTATCTGGGTGGGCCCTAAATCCGATGACAAGTGTCCTTTTAAGAGACAAAGAGGAGAGACACAGACACAGAGGAGACGCCATGTGGATATGGAGGCAGAGACTAGAGGGATGTGGCCACAGCCCAGGAACTCCTGGCGCTGCCAGAGGCTGGGAGAGGCAGGAAGGCTCCTCCCCTGGAGCCCTCAGGGAGCTCGGCCCTGCCCACACCTCCATTTCACAGTGTGGCCTCTAGAAACTCAAGAGAATAATTTTTTTTTTAAGGTATGCTTTTTGGTGAGGAAGATTGGCCCTGAGCTCACGTCTGTTGCCAACTTTCCTCTTTTTTTCCCCTCCCCAAAGCTCCAGTACACAGTTGTATATCCTAGTTATAAGTCTTATATGTGGGACGCCACCCCACAGCATGGCCTGATGAGCAGTGTAGGTCCACACATGGGATCTGAATCCCGGGCCGCTGAAGCGGAGCACACGAGCTTAACCACTTGGCCACGGGGCCGGCCCCTGCATTTTTGTTAGTTTAAGCCACCAAGTTAGTGGCCGTTTATTAGAGTGGCCTCAGGAAACTCACATACCCACTGCTTCAGAGATCCTGGGAGTGCGGCCTGGGCAGCTGGTTAACCCCTCTCCCAGGGAAGCTGATGCTCCCTAAAGCCGCAGGGCCTCAGGTGTCGAAGGTCTTTAGCTCAGAAGGGTCGGCATCCCTCATGAGAAACGGTGTCATCCGTGGGTGCCTGCCGGGTGGTGACCACATCTTGGAGTGCAGCTCAGGTGGGCGGTTGGAAGGATGCTGTGTGTTTCCGTCTGGCCAGAACTGCAAACGAGGCACTTCAGTGTAGCAATATAGTATTTTATGTTGTAAAGCGTGACACAGAACAATCTCATTGGAATTAAAATGTATACAGAACATTTGTTCTCCCATTATCTTCCCCTGTCAAATGGGATCTTAACCAGCATTATGGCTCAGATAATATCACATAGATACATTGTAAATATTTTGTTCATCTACAGATCTGCGTCTGTCCGGGTCCGCATTGTTTGGCAGCGGCTGCTGGAGAGGGAGAGGCACACTCCCCCTGCCGCCGAGACGTGGAGGCGCTCCTGGGAGCAGGCAGTCTCTGCCAGGGAAGCATTTGCAGAACTTGTGTCTCCCCTCCCCAAAACTGCTTTCCTGTGCGGATGCAGAAATGCATTCTTCTGGCTCTGAGCACGTGATTCCCGTGTCTCGGACAGCCGTGTATTCCTGCCTGATGCGTAGCTCCGTGAAAGCAGAGGGTCGCATGCGCGCTCAGGAAAGCGGCTGCCGAGCCTCGTTTCCACGCCCCATCCCTGTCACTTCTCGACAGCTGTGATGCGGGTAGCCTCATGCACACTGGGGGACAGTCGCACACTGCCCTGCCTGCTGGGTCTCTGGTTGACGGGGAGCCCTGGGTGCCCCACAGGGAGCGAGCTGCCGTCGTGTCTCCCAGCCCGGCCACCCTGTCTCTCTCTCTGGCTTGGGATGGGCAGCCCCAAGGGCCAGTGTCCGGGATGGGAGTGGGCCTGTTCTTTCGAGAGATTGACCAGGGCAGCTGGATGCCTGGGTGTCCCAGGCCCCGTCCCCTGCTCCAGCTGGGCACTGGGGCAGCAATTCCATTCCCCGCTTGTGCCCCGGAGTGGCCAGAGCAGAGTGGGGAGGGCCCTCTCGTTGGAAGGCGCCAAGTAAGCTGCTCTGTGGCTTTGTCCTGATGTTCCCTGGTGGGTACTCCATGAGGATTTGAAGGGGAAAGACACCTTTTTCCTTTCTTCCCTTCTTTCTTCAGTGAGATTTTTACAGAGGGCCCTGACTGCCTCCTTGGCGGGGACACCCGTGGGCATTCGGTTTGTGAGCTCTGTAGATAGGATGAGCTGCATCCTGCAGACGCCTTTGGCAGCACCAGAATCCTACAGGGAGCCCCATGCCTGTCCCGGCCCCCTCTGGGACACGGGTCAGACGGTGGTTCTGTTGTTCCAGCCCACTGATCGAGTCCCCCTTGTGCCAGACCCCCCAGTAGGTGCCTCACCTGTGCCGACCGGATTATCTGCACAACCACCCTATGAGGCGGTGCATTATTAACCCCCTTTATGAAGCAGGGTCGCTGGTGCACAATGACTTGGGGTGAATCCTGCAGCTGATTCTGGAGGAGCTGGGATTTAAGCGGGGCACCTGCTGCCTGAGGCCAGCCCTCCATCCCCTCTGTCACCTCAGACCTGGGTTCCCCCAGTGGAAATCGGGCACCCCGAGGTCCAGGGTCTCATCAGCCTCTGGGTTCTGGTCCCAATGCCCCCCGTCACCAGCTGTGTGACACTAAGCGTGTGCTGAGACCAGTGAGCGTGATCTTCTCTGGCACCTTCCACAGGAGGAGATCACCATTCTCATTGCACAGGCCAGTGTCAAGCATCCAGCAAGATGATCGACGTGAGGTGCGTGGAGCAGGGCCTGGCCAGCTCGTGCTGTGGTCCCTGGTGCTATGTATTCATGCGAGTACGGCAGGCCCCACTCCCTCCTGTCCTTCCTCTCTCCTTGCCTGAGCTTGGGGAATCGAGGTGGCATCCCGGCCCAGCAGGACATGGTCTCTCAGAGAAAACGCCACATTCCTGATGCGTGACGGGACCCCAGGGCTGTGGGCTGTCCCTGGATGACCCTAGACTCTCATCTTCTGGGTCTGGTCCCTGAGCTGCAGTGAGCTGGCATCTGCGGCCGCCCATGTTCCGTTAGAGCAACCGCAGGTTCTGTGGTTCTGTTTGGGGACTTTTTGCTTCTTGGCCTTTACGTGCTTACGTGTGGGCAGAGGACTTTTGGCAAAAGGCATGTCTTTAAAATTGAATAAATAAATTATGGAGCAGCTTATTATGGAGCTCTGTGGGCTCCTGGGAGGCAGGGCGGCACATGAACATAAGTTATTTGCTGCCGTTATTCGTGAGTAGGGTCGGTTTGACTGGGTTACGCCGTATCCTGGTCAATGCTGGCGCCGTGATGAGCGAGGGGTGGGGAAGGCGAGTCTTCCAGCGGCTCCTGACCGTTCAGAGCCGGACGCTTTCATCCTAAGCCTGCCTGTCCACCTGCCCTCAGATACAGCAGAGATGTTCTACAGCTTGTCTTATCCAGTTCTTATATGTTAAGACGAAAACAGAATACCGGCGAAGGGCTGAAGGCAATAAAATTGTGATCAGAAGTCCGTAAAATTATAGAACTTATGTTTTCTTGAGAACTGAGAAGCTTTGCGATGACTTTTTTCTTGAAGGAGCTGGAGAGCTTAAGGATTGACTGGCAGGGAAGTGTGAGTTCACTTCCACGTGGAAGAGAAAAAAAAAGAGTTCCCTGCTTGAAAGGCTAATGGCTGGTAAACGTCAATTTTCTACAATCCTGGCTAATAAAAATAGCTTCTAAGACATAAAATGTCATGCTGCCGAAATTACAGGGGCCTTTGGAATCCGTTGTGAAGTCTCGGATCCTTTGAAGATGGTGGGGGTGGGGGATGGGGAATGGAGTGTGAGCTTTAAGTGTTTTTCCTTCCTGGTTGAGTGATGGCACCTTTGCGAGAAGGTAGGAGCATCTTCAAAGTGGTGGATTGTTTCTCTGGGTATTTTTGGTTTAAACATTTACCAAATGCTCTGGAGTCACAGTCCTGGAAGCGGCAGGTGCATCTTTGTTACAGTAGATCTGTCCACCTTGATAAACGAACTGTTTCCGTGAGTCCCGGATACGGCCCTACTGGGGGGATTTGCATTTGGAATACTATAACCAGAGTGTTCTCTAAAAATCTCCCATTTTTAAATATGATGACAGTGATAGACTGGCTGCAGCCCCTGAAGTTAGAATGGGGTTGTCTCTACTTTTTAGATTGGAATTCCAGCACACAGGGATTCTGGAACTTTCTAGAGTTTCACAGGCTAGACTGGGGGATTGGAGAATAAGAACCTCCTCGTCTTAGCGCCTCCACCTGTCTCCCAGTCTTCTTTGCTTTACTTGGGATGCAAGTTTGAGAGGGCAGAGCAGGTGCCCGTGCGGTTAGGGAAAAGCCATGTAGAACCCGGCTTGAAAAATAACCACTCGTGGTGTGTTAGTTTCCAGGTGCCCTTGGGTCTGGCATTGTCCACTGTATTAAACTGAGCCCAGTGGCAATGGCACTCCTTCTTCCTCATGTCCAGCCTCACGTCCAGCCTCGCTGAGTCAGCACAGTAGAGGGGCTGGCAGCCTCTTTCTGAGTTCTTTGTGAGCGGGATTGCATCCCCCGTGGGCAGGTGTGGAGCCACAGGCCTCGGCTCTAGCATCTTATAGACGAGGCTCCTGGCTGGAGGCTCACGCATCTGCATTTCCATCCTGAAACCTTCCACACTCCCCTGATGGTGTGTCAGTGGTTCTCACCTGTCATCCTCATTCGGTGTGTGAGGCCACGTGAGCCTAAAATAGGATTTTGATTTTTCAGCACTATCTGCCTGGGGGTTGTACCTTTCCCCCGGAACAGGAGAAAAGGTGCCACTAACGAGACAGTTCTGTCACGATGTGAGAAATTCTTGGTTTTGCCTTTTCCCAATTGAAAATAAAAATGAAGAGCAGCTGGGGTCTCCCCTCAACTGCCATGGCAGGGCTTGGGGGCAGGTTGGGCTCAGGGGCTGACCCACTGGGTTTGCAGTGCTGTGTTTAAATCAGGCAGCTGCCTGGGGGAGGGGAGTGGGGGCAGGGCCATGGAGACTGGCCAGGGGCCTGGGGAGCAGGACGCTGCTGGTGCACTTGGTTACTTCCTTCTTTCACTTAACATTGTGTCATTAATGGCTTTTCCTCCCTTTACAAAAGAAGCTCCTAGAAGAGAATCCCTTTCAAGCCAGGCCCCGTCCTCTTGGCAGCCCTGGCTCTGAGCTGGCGCTCAGGATTGTAGGAGACATGCCCCATTGTTGGGTTCTAAAAGGAGGATTCTGGAAGGATATCATTCTGTGACATGCAAATAAAAAGTCCCCCAGTGGCTTTCTAAGGTTACAGCTTCAAGGAGGCACTAATTAATCACTTCCTCTAGCCCCAGGGGAGCAGAGGGGCGCTCCCAAGATAAGGAGGCTGCAGTCCGCCCTCCCTCCCTCTGCTCCTCTCCATAGGCAGAAAATCACATTGTTTTTTCCACTTTGAAAGGAGGTTATTTTATCAAGAAGGCATCCCCTCCATGCTGTTATCTAGGAATTGTCTTATTGCATTTCTCCCTTATCAGTTTTGAAATAATAGGATTTCCTTCTTGCTTAAATGCCACGCGGGTTAAAACTTCTGTCGTTGGAAAATGGCATCTTCCATGAGTGCATTGTTTATTGCAGAATCTCCTGGTCACTCTCGAGGATGGTGAATGCCAATGCCGAGACCGAGTCTGTGCTTTTCTGAAGGAGTCCCGAGTTCTGAGTGTCAGCCAGGAGCTGTGGAGGCAGACCCTTATCTGTTTATTTGCTAACATATGGCACTGTTAATCTCAGCTCGCCGTCTCCCAGTGAACCTGCTCTTGGGGAGACTGTAGCCTCTCTCCAGGAAGTTATTTGATTTTTGATGTAAGGAAAAGGATTAATGCAGGTGCATTTTGATAAGGCTGGCCGTCTAGCGTGGCACAGACACGCTCGTCCTGCCCGTATCACTGACAGTCGGTTCGTTATGCAGGAGTGCTGCAGAGCGGTGATACGGGACACGCAGAGATAATTGTAGTTTTGCAGTTGAAAAAAATAAGTCTAGTGCTTTACAATGTTAATATGATAACCTGTTTAGGAAAACTCACACTGCCTGTCTTTTGGCACTGGAAGACCTCTTCTCACGGCTTGACTTGGATCCTGTTAATTTATTTTTATTTTCCTGGGCATAAATTACAGTCTTACTTCTGTTTGAATTCTTAAGCTAGAACGTGGGACCGGCTGTGCACGTCTGCGGTTTTGGACTGAACATATTTCCGGAGACTTTGCCCCAACGGCGTGTTTATCCCTTGCTTTCAAACGGTCTCAAGTGTTGTGATGAGATGCACTCGCTCAGGCTCAGTGTGAGTAGCTTGATCTGCGGGGGATGCTCTTGATCCAGGTGCTAATCTCGGTGTTTTACCTGGGGATTGGGGAAGAGAGGATTAGAAGGCACACTTGAGCAGTGGATCAGCGTAACCCCGTATTCCTGTCATCTCCCTGTCCCACCAGGAAAATGACAAGGCTGTGCCTGAGATCCCTGAGCCAGGCTGGGGCTGGTGTTCAGACCTGCTCACGCACATTGCTGTTTCCGCTGAGGCCAAGGCAGATGTTTTGATGGGGTGAATGTGGAGGCCCAGGATGGTGGTCCTGGATGATAGAGATGGGGCCTGTTACTGTGTCACAGCAGCTCTAACAAGGTCGCAGGGTCAAGGGCTACTGGACAGAGGAAGGCGTGGGGGCCAGCAAGATGTGACACTTTTCATTAAATCGCCCGTTGTTCGTCTTGCTGTTGGTGGTGGCGCTTTACTTCATAAGCTCTTGTGGATCTTGGGTTCCTGGACGTCAAAGTCGCTGTAGCCATCTCTGGCCCCTTAACCACGGATGCTGGAGAATCCTAGCCTTCCATGCCACATCTCCCACGCTCTATCCCTTTTCCTCCATGCCACACCCACCCTTCCGGGCACCACTGCTGAGTCACCTGCCCAGGCAGCTGGAACTTGCTAGCCCTTCTTGCTTTGTTCTTCGTTTTGGCTGCCCCCCTTCCTGCCTGCCCTTTCACTGGTGGGCATCTTCCGGGGCCTCCTGATTCAGATGCCGTTTCTCCATTGAACCCTCTTTTGCTGTCTTCTCTTTTCTCTGCTCCCTGAGCTGAGTCAAATTAATTATTTCCACCTCCACTGTCTCATAGTTTTATTAAAATTTGCGGTGATGTAATGTTTATGGCACTCTCCTCCGTGTCTGCCCCAGTTGTGGTCTTATTGTGAGTGTGTGTGTGCATGTGTGTCTGCACTGGGTAATGGCTAGAGGAGTGAGGGGCGGGTATGTGTGATGGAGCCGGAGAGAGAGACAGACGCCCCAGTGCACAGACATGGAACCTCCATCCCAGGAAGGAATCTTTGCAAGAGAAAGGAGATGAGCTTTCTCCCACCTCCCGGAGGGGCAGAGGCTGGAACTGACAAGCAGGAAAATATGAAAGCATGATAATTAGAGAAGGATGAACATAAAATGGAAAAACCCAAGTATTTTTCATTTTGCACCTCTGTCTTAGGGCTTTCTCAGTTTATTTATTAAGCCGTTATCAAAGCAAAGTAAGACAAGTGGGTCCTAGTCTAATGAAATTGCCCCTCTGTGGGCTGTGTTAGCTCCAGGTACCCGGGGCATAATTGGATAACAATGACAATTATTGCATTGGGAGTTTTAGTGCGGACAGCCTCTCCCTTTGTGCGCTGTCTGCACAGCACAGCTCACGAGCGTTCAGAGGAAGGACGGACAGGGCTGACTTTCCAGCTCCGGTTCTGACTTGGAACTGCAGAGTGGGGGCAGGGCAAGCCTGGTGGAGCCCTCCCATTTCACCCACTAGCACTTTTCTCTGGTTCAAGGCCTGCCTTATGACCCGGGTGAAAAGCTCGTCTGCTGCCGTTTGGTAACTCCCACTGGTCGGCGGGTCTCGGCGTCTGCAAGGCAGGCAGTTGCTTTTCGGGGGTCAGGGGTGGAGGAGGCCCACCTATCGACTTCTGCTTTATTTTTAAATGGTTTGACTTGTCCCCCCTCCCTGCCGTTCCCGCCCTTCCCTGGTGGCCCATCTGCCGCTGTCATTTCACTGCTGAGAATGAGGTATCTCTGACCTGAGGGAACGGAGACCTGGAAGTGCCCCGTGCGCTTAACTGTGCAGGAGTCAAACTGCTCAGCTGACAACAGTTCATCAACTCCCCCCCTTTCCCTGCTCTGCTGGGCCAGAGGCCTCCCCGGATGAGGCCGTGGTGCTGTGGTGGTGTGGCTGCAGCTGGAAGTTCTCATTCTGGTTCTTGAAACGATGGGGGCCGAGGACGCGATGGTTGTCGAGGCTCATGGTGACGTCAGGCAGCAACCCCCCGGCTGCGGGCAGGAGCTGCCCCTTCTGCTGGCCCACCTGGCCCGGTCAACAGCTCAGGGCTCACACCTGGCCCGGTCAACAGCTCAGGGCTCACGATAAGTGTTCCAAGGGGAGAACATGCAAAACGCAAGAGAGGTAGAGGCGACGGGGGAGGGAATGGAGGCTGGTCTCCCCTCTGGCTCCTCTGAATGATGAGCCTGAGGGATGCCCCATGGCTCTGAGGAATGTCGCCCCTGGAGGGGGGGTGTCTCACTTGCATGGGGGACTGATTCAGCTGTTTCAATGATCTGGAAGGTGTTAATTTGATGAACTTCACCTCTTAAGGGCTGGCTTTAGATTCCAGTGGCAAAGACCCTGATGTCGAGAGGTTGAAGATTAACTTGCAGAGTCTCTGCCATGCCAGGTTTCTGGATGCGCAACGAAGGCCATGGAGAAAAGATGAGCTGCAAGAGTCCAGGGCTGAGGCCTGGTTCTGCTCTGGGTTCCCCACCTCTCTTACTCTGAGGGCCGCCCCACATTCCTTTGTTTGTAGGGCTGGGAAGCCATGTGGCCATGACTGCCCTTCCTAAGAGCCGTCCCCTCTGTCTCGACTACAGCAGAGGCGCATTCTAGTAAGTGTGCATCTGGAACGTTCTAGAAGGTGGGCAGGCGGCTGTGCACAGGTGGTCACAACGAGGCGGCTCATCTTCCCTGTCCAGCTGATGGCTCAGGCCTCACCCCGGCCTTGTTGCCTCTCAGCTCTCACTTTCAAATCTGCCCTTTTCTGAAATACCAGAAGGAGCCTCAGAGGCAGAGCTCCTGCACCCCGATGTGCGCTCCTTGCCCAGCAGCTGGCTTAACACATGCCCTTTGCTTTCTGGTTTCCCTCTCTTCACACTCGACCTTGGCTGGGGACCATCTCCTGTGCTCCTGGCTGTGCTTCTTGTCACCAAGACTTGGCTCGTGTCCTCTCGCCAGGGAGGCCGTCCTGTCCTTCTGTCTCCCTCCTTGTCACTCTGTCCCATCTGCCTGTGGAGCACGCCTGGCCTCTGGGCCGCCTGCCATTACTCCCTCGCTCGTGACCCCTCCCTCCACAGCATCCTGGGCTCCAGGAGCACAGACCCTGCTTCTTGCTCCGCCCCAGGGCCTGGAGCAGGCGGGGCTCAGAGGGACACTCAGGCAGGGCCGATGGCCGAGCGGGTGACGGATCGTGTCCCTGCTCTGCTCCAGTCCTCCCCAGAGCCATCCAGAGGCCCCCCCCTCAGCAGGCACCCCGGGACTGTCACAGCTCCCCTCCTCCCCCAGTGCACTTCTTGGACCCCCTCCCACCCCTGGGCTGGAATTCCTCAGCCCTTCAGTCCCTGTCTCTACTCTCTTTCCTTGGGTTGTTCCTACCTCTCCTCATCTCAGGTGATAAGTCTTCTCTGGAGGCCCCCTGTCCCACCCTGAGAGGCGAGGCCCCCCACCGCTCCCCTGCCCTGCTGGTGGGGCGCTTCTCCAGGAATCATCATACAGCTCTTCCCCGGGGAAGTCAGCGACCAAACCTCCGTCTCCCGCAGCACGCTTGCTGGGGCCGGTCACCCGGGTGCCACTTCCTGAGTGGGAGGCGGGACCTGCCCCGAGGCCACAGCTGGGTGTCCTCGGTGCCTCCAGGGGCCGGCAGCAGAGACCATAGGAGTGGTGAAGACTGGGAGCTGGGGGGCTTGCCCTCCTCTGGGGGGTGCTCCATGGGAGTGCAGACTTGGCCTGCGCTTCTGGTTCCCAAGGGACGTGGGCAGTGGACCTTGATGTGAACATCCCCGATTCTGTAAGGTCTGTGAGCCGAGCTCGCAGGCAGGTCTCTGGCTGGATTTCTAACAGCTGGTTTGTGACCACAGGTTGGACTCTGTTTGTTTTAAGTGACAAGGCGACTGCGTGGAAGCCAGCAGTGCGGGGGGCTTTGACACTCTTCTAAAAGATAGATAATTGGAAAGAAGGGGATATTGTCATCAGGGACCCCCGAGTTGCAAGGAAGAACACCTCCTCCTCAAGGCGTGATCGCCGGCCTGGGCGTGGTGGCCGTGGGACACCTCACCTGCGTGCTGACCGGCAGCCATAGGAGGGCCCAGTGCGCCAGGGACACCCTTGCACTCCCGCTGGCTGTCAGCCTGGACCCTGGGCCGTGGCTGGGAGGCTGGTGGTCCCCTCGGGGCTCAGCCCCCCCGGGGTGGGCATGGGAAGCGGGGAGGGAGGAGGCAGGGGTGTGGGAGAGCAGGGCGGGAAGGAAAGCTTGTTTGACCTGGAATTCCCACAAAGCTGCACAAGTGGATTTTGACTGCCTTTGGCTCAGACACAGGCTATCAGAGCCTGGAGCCTCCCGGAGTGTGGGGTCTGTGACACGTCTGGAGGACTTCCGGGGGTTCCCGTGGCGCGCGCAGGGCTGTTCCTGGACAGTGAGTTGTAGAGTGAGAAGGCGGCTCCCTTTTATTCTCTCCCAACATCCAGGCCTCAGGTCGCCGCCAGGATGTCCTTGCTCTTGCGAATCTCGCTTTTTCACGAAGAAAGCCAGCGCCAGGTGTGAAGCAAGGATTTAATGGCATAATTTTGCTTTTACTGTGCTTATTTATAAGCGCGAGGTTAGGCAGTGATATAAATTTCCCTCTTAAATAGGTGTCCTTCTGTAAAATAAAAGAGTCACCCAAAACAAAAGCAGAATTGTGAGGGGCTCTGGGGTGCCCACAGTCCAGGCGGCCCTGGGCTCGCGCACGCCGTGGGTCCATGTGTGGAGTGTGCGCTCGCCCCCTGCCGTGAGTTGGGGCCAGGATGTCTTAGCAGCTCTCTTGTCCTGCTGCTCGCCCTTCCCCTGAGCACCAGGTAAGCAGGCCGCGGGGGCCAGGTGAAACCCTCGGAGCGTGGTTCTGGTTCCATCATTCTCGGTAGGTACTTTCTCTGTTGAGAATTACCTTTCTCTATCTCTCTTATCTATGTCAGCACTGCTGGCTTCCTGCTTCCCACAGTGATGGGATGTTTCCATGTAAGTCGTGAGTTTTAAGGAGACGTAGGAGGGATGATGGGCCTGTTGGTGTGTGGATGGGGCACAAGCCTGGGCTGGGCCAGGTGGGGTCAGAGCTGCTCTGGAACCTAGGACAGCCCAGCGCGTGGACCACTCTTGTCTCCTCTGGGACACGTGGCTCAGAGCCGACAGCAGGTTCTGAGCCAGAGTCTGTGGGAGTCGGGGGTCTCCCTCACACCCCTGGTTTCAGGCAGCGACGTGTGGCCCTCTGTGCACCTGTCACCCCCTCCAGGATGGCGCCAGAAATCATCAGGGGTGGAGGTGTCCACACTGCCAACACTGAAGCCGAAGGGGACACTGGCCTCTAACCCACTTCAGGGGACAGACCCCAGAACTGTGCATTCTTCACTGGGGACCCCATCATCTCTTTGTCACCCAACCTTACTGCTAACGTTTAACACAAAATAAAACTCCCTGGGTCTGCAAATTTAGCAAGTTCTGTCCACACTTCTGAATCTATTTGAATGTTTTCTTGAAAATTCCAGCTGCTCTGGAGGGAGCCACCCGGAGGAAAAGAAAGGCAGTTGAGTGGAGGCCAATCTCAGGCATCAGTAACGAGGAAATAAAGCGGAATTAGCCTTTGGGAGCACACTTCAGACAAGGTGGTTTCTTTAAAAAAAAAAAGTCCACCTTTCATCTATTCCTGTTGTTTTAATAGAACGTTTATATTTTAAAAATGTCAAAAATTATTTTTGAAAATACAAAGAAAATATACAAAGAAAATACAAATAAAAATATCAGCCAAACCACCTTTAATCGTTTGGCATGTCATTTTGTGTGTGTAGCAGTGTGTGCACACAAATTACTGTGTCACAAGCATCATGTAGGTGTGATGTGTTATGTGGGTACACGTGCTGTGTGTATGTGTGCAGGTGTGCATGTGACTGGTGTGTGTTCACGTTTGTATGTGCAGTGTGTGCACCAACGTGTGTAGGGTGATGTGATAATGCATGCACACATGATGTGTTTATATGTACATGCATGTGCTATGTGTAAGTGTACAAGTGTGGTACACATATGAGAGCATGTTGGTGTGTGCAAGGATGTGTGTGGTGTGCATAAGTATCTACACAAGTGTGACATGACCATGTGTGCACACATGTGACACATGCCACCTGCAAGTGTGTGCAATTGTGCATGCATGCAAGCAAGCATGTGAGTGTGGTGTGTGCATGTGTGTGTACATCTGACATGTGTGCATATGCACGCGCATGTGGTATGTGTGTGGTGTGGTGGGATAGAAGCATATTTCCAGTTCTTTGCTGCTGGAAATGATGTGGTGATGAAAATCTGTGTAAACGCATCTTTGGACACGTCTCTCGTTATTTCTTTGTGGTGGATCATGAGACGTAGAATTCCGAATGTCTGGTTCAGAGACTTTGTTCATGATGGGGCCCTGGATCCACACGTCTGAAGGATGTTTCAGAGAAGTGGTGCCACTTTATGTTCACGGTGAAGACGCTGGGGATGCTTGTGTCCCCATGCGTCCCTGGCCTGGATGCCTCTCCTATGGCCATTGTTTTAAAAATGCTTTGCAGTGTGACACGTGTAAGATGGCATCATTTAATCTACACATATTTAATTAGTTGAGACATTGGGCATTTAAACAATGTTTCTCCCCCTTTCTCCTTTACAAATTGTGTGTTCACCTGTTTTTCTGTTGGGGGTGACGGGAATGGCCTTGAACGAATGTAGAGATTCATTTGGGGGAAATCCGACATCTGTCTTCACCCTGCAGACACGGCTTGAGTTCTGTTAGCCCAGTCACCACTGAAATCCCTCAGGCTGGTTTTGTGATGTTTTCAAGTAGTTTTGGTGCGTTCTTAGAGTTCGTCCTTCGGTGTTTAATATGTGCTTAATGTGTACACAGGATGGAGGTACTGGTGCTGTGTGGTTGACAGAATCTTTTTTATCCAGGGACCATTGTTTATATTAACAAGTAAGCAAAACCCATCCAAACTGGCTGAAGACCCCAACAAAGATTCTTTGAAAGGCAGTGGGGCTTTCTGAGCCAGACTGAGGGTTAAAACAGCTGCCGGGACAAGGGCAGCCACCTGTAGGTGAAGGTGTTCTCTGTGGAGGGCCTGACAGTAATTATTTTAGGTTTCTCAGGCCAGAGGCTGGTGGGACCCACCTGACTCGGCTGGTGTGTCACGAAAGCACCATAGACACTTCGGGATGAATGGGGTGGCTTTGTGCCAATAACTTTATTCACAGTAGCAGGCCGTGGGCCGGAGTGGACCCGACACCAGAGCCCCTCCTTTCTGCTTCTCTCCCAGGTTCTCCCCTTCGCACTTCTCTTCTTCCTGTGCAGCTGGAGGAGAATGGCCCCCAGCTGAGAACCATTGCTCCAAATACCTTATTCTTTAGTCCTCGTAGCAAGCCTGTGAAGCTTGGTGTTATCGGCCCCATTTGACAGTTGCGGAAATGGAGGCCAGCAAGCTTAGATGACATTGTCGAGGCCACGTAGTTCTTAAGTGGCAGAGCTGGGCTGTAAACCCGTGGCTGCCTGACAGTCGTTGTGGCCGCCTAAGTGCCGTTCAGAGCAGGTCAGGCATGCGGGTCTGAGGCCACACGGCAGTCTCCCACCTCCTGAGTCGCTTCAAAGGGGAGGCAGAGGGAGCAAGGTCGCAGAACGCCACAGAGGGGCCCGGCCTGGCCCTTCCTGCCTGGCCAAGAAGCGTTTTCTGCTGGGCAGATAATCATGACAGCCATAACGATGGCTGTAATAATGAAAGATAAAGGAAATGAAACATTATTAACCATTGATGGATAGTGTGTTCAGTTTTCAATTTAATGATCTGCAACTGCAAATCTAGAGTCAAGAATGAACCAATTTCTCACTTCCTTTTTGCTCTGTTCATCCCAGATAAGGAAATGAAAGGATTACTCTGCAGACACGGAATCCAAATGTCAATGTTCTGCCTCATTAGAGAAACTGGCACCGAGTCCCCTGAAAAGCGCGTGCTGTTCTGGCGATGGCGCCAACTTACCTGCCCAGGAGGCCCTGGAAGCAGAACCAGCTCTGCACAAATGTGGGGGCCTTGGCAGGGAGGCCCGGGCTTGCAGGCTGTCCCTCCTGAGCTGGGCGCTGCTCTGTCTCCAGCCGGCATGCTCGGGCCACGTTCTTTCCCGTCCTCCTTCCTCTGGGCGTTCCCTTCCCTTCCCTCCATCCTGGGTCAAGCCAAGGTCAGGCCAGGGTCACCCGTGCCTTGCAGCCAGGAGACGGCAGGCGTTTAGATCCCGTGGGAGGGCTTCCCAGTGGTCAATGTTGAGTCCGGAACCTTCCCGCCCGTCCTGTGAGGGGTTGAAAGGTTGGAAGGGAGATGAAGCGTTCCAACTGATGGCAAGCTGACTGCATGCAGTTGGGCCGTCTCCTCTCTGCTGCGCTTGTGTGGGAAGCCGAGGTCGGAAGCTGTTCGGGCTCTCAGGTTCCATCAGACTGCCTTTGACTGACCGCCTGTGAGTGCACGGGGCTCACATGTTCTGTCAATGCCGGGCCTGACTGCAAAGCCCAGGGGTGGAGAGATGAGGGATGACGCGGAAACCGTCGCCACCAGGCACCACTCAGACTTGGGGAACTGGTACATGGTGCTTTCTGGACGTGGTGCTTTATGAAGCCACTTTTTTCAGGCATTCTGCACAGGTGACTCAATAGAACCTTCCAGATCAAGTGACTGCTACTGCTGCTGTGGGCTCTAAGCAGGCGTGTTCTTTTCACCTGATTTGGAGTCGGGGGGTATGCTGGTTGCCGTTCAGAAGCCAAGAGTGGTAGCTGATGCTTTTACTCAAGGAGAGAAATTATGAGCAAACGCGTCTGCTCAGTAACTTCGTGAAAACAAACATATGACAGTGGAGAAGCTTTTAACAGCCCTGCATGTTGGTCTGGTTCACAAGACATTGAAAACTGAAAATAAAACAATGAGAAAGGATGTGCGTGCCAGCTTGCAGGGGAGGGTCCTGAGAGGCTGGCTGGTTCCTTTTCACTTGTTTATGGGGCAGATTTCAGAGTCGCATCTGTCATCTCTTTGTGAACACTCAGACGTCCTCTGAGAGTGTATTTTGGACTCTGTGTGACTAACATTTGCCCAGGGTTTAATGTCAAGTAGACCAGTTGGAAGGACGAACAGTTAGCGCCAGAAAAGGCGACCGACCTCGTGTTAAATGCCTCTGACATCAGATCTCCGGATGGCGCTTCTTGAAACACTGGGTTTGTTGTAAAACACTCGTTTAGATTGGACGCGGAATGCCCACACGTGCTGAAGAGTAAACGTGTTGTGGGCCGCAGTCCCCCCGCCCCCGCTGCTTGGCCCCGATGTCGGTACCCTCTTGAGGCTCAGTCTTCTCATCTGCAGACTGGGGAGGAGAATCGCAGGGGCCTTGTAGTGTCCTGATGTGAGAGGAGAGTGTGCGTGTCGGGGAGCTCGCAGGGCGCCAGGGGCCGTCAGTCATCACTCAGGCACGGCAGCTCTGCTTGGAAAAGCACCGTTGAGGGCACCGACGGGGATGCTTGAGCCCTGCAGATTTCCCCTAACCCGTGGCATTGACGGGGGATGCTCAGGTGCCTCCTGCTCCCTCACGGGGCATACGAGTGGGTGGCGGAGCCTGAAGTCAGGTGCACCGTCACAGGCGTTGTTCCCAGGCAGCTTAAGAACCTGTGCTGCCTGCGTGGCCTCCCTGGGCTCCCAAGGGCGGCTGGCTGGGGCAGTGCATTGGGTCCAGGGGTGTGACTCTGGGCCCACGTGTCTGTGGCCTTGTGTCTAGGTGGCTCCCCGGCAGGTAAGGCTTGTGGGGTAAATCCCACTCCACAGCGTCCTGTGTGGGAAGCATGCCGTGGCCCGGGCCCTGGTTTCTGGGGTTTCTGTGAAAGACAGTCCAGAAGCTGGGATGTGCTGAGACACAGGTGCCCAGGCAGCGCCGAGCTGTCTCTGCTGGGAAGTGGAGGCTTTGCTGCACCCCTGGGTGTGGGGAGAATCCACGTGGGGGCCGGGTTTTCAATGGCGTTGAGTTTCCCAGAATGAAAGAAAATTACAGTCACTAGGCTTTGAAGGGACAATGATCAGCCTTTTAAAAACTCATATTTATCCAAATCCATTCAGCGATGGAAGCCCCTGGCGTGGCGTTTCTCTCGTGCTCTTATTTTCTGGAATAGAGTTGCAGTAGAGCTCTTGGTTACCTGTTCCTGGGAAAATCCCCTTTCGTGGAATGGCCACATCTCCTGGCTGACCCGTAACAATGGGACTTCCGTATCTTAGGTTCAGCCCCTAAAGTTGAGCTGTGCCACCTACTTTAGCTGAAAAGATCGCATTTGTCACTCTCAACTGACTGACCCACCAGTGTGTGAGGCTGTGGCCGTGGGTTGTGGGCTGACCAGGGTGCCCAGTGGGCACCCTTAGGGGGTCTCCGTGGGGCCTGGGTCTGGGGAGGGCGGACAGGCAGGGGGCTCGCTCATTCATCGCATCATCCCCTTGGAGCCCTCGAGAGCCCCTGGAAAGGCACTGGACACTGGGCAGCTGCTGATTAACAAGCCTGTGTGTCCAGCAGGCCCTGTGCCTGCGGCCGCAGCTGTCAAGAGGAGCTGCCGTTACCATGGGCCCAGGTGGCCACGTGCTGCAAGGAGAGGTGACACGTCCTTGGAAGCACCGCTCTGAGAGGCAGTGGTGGCGGCTGCAGACCGCGCCGTGTTGGAAGGGGCTGCGACTTGAGCTGGCCTGGCCATCTGTGTGGACGGTACAGGGGCTGCTCCGCGTGGGAAGCAGTGGGGCCCAGCAATAAAAGTACAGGCGGTTTAGGCTTTTATCTGTGTCACAGGTTCAGGCGCATTTGTGGTCTTCAGGCAGTAATAAAATCATCGTGTTCCCAGGCGAAGGTCACAGACTCGGGCTCCTTGCAAGTAACTGAGGCTTCAAAGGAAAGTGGCCTATGGAGATGCTATTAGGAAAGGACAAAAACATTTAAAAAGCCAGGAATTCATTCTTTCTCTCCAGCAACTATAGTGGAAAGTGGTTTATGACACGGCTCCTTCCCTGGAAGGGGGCAGTTGCTTTTGCTCCCAGGCCAAGTTGAAAATTCACAGATGCTCCCACCCACGGTTCTGGGGGCAGGGAGGAGAGGGGACTGGCTCCCTTGCACCCCGCCCTGCTTGGTGGGCCTGGTCGGGTCCCAGTGGTGGTCTTTGCGTGTGGAGCCACGGGCTCTGGGCTGCCTTCTCACGGAGCTGGGGGCGTGGATCCCACGCCATGGTGTGGACGCCAAGGGGCGCAGTGACGGGCCAGAGGGACCCCAGGCTGAGCTCTCTGTGCCCCGCGCCCTCTCTCCTCCAGGGCAGGCTGATTCTGAAGCTCCCCGCCTGCTTCTGCCCCATGGCTCCCATGGGCGGGGCACAGGGGCCTCACCAGCTGGCAGCACTTGGGAGCCTTTCCTGGTGTTGGTGCCGCAGGTGCTGGGGGCAGAGCTGGAGGGGGTGGCCATAGGCCAGCTGCATGCCCTGCCTTTGCCTGAAACAGGCATCTGAGGCTTACTTGGTGACATCTTGTGAATCAGAAAGGGACACCAGAATATCTCTGGAACCAGCAGGACTCACTGGGTTTAGCACTGCAGAAACCCTGTTCCACGGAAATCGATGATACGGCAGACAGTGCTGTGCACTGGCCACACGTCTTGATCCTCGCGATGGCTCGGGTGCAAAGGGAACGTGGCATTCAGGAGCGGGGACCTTCTCCAGGTTTCTCTTCCACTCTCCTG
Source organism: Equus przewalskii (assembly GCF_037783145.1). NCBI lineage: Eukaryota > Metazoa > Chordata > Mammalia > Perissodactyla > Equidae > Equus > Equus przewalskii. The sequence continues at coordinate 47,262,909 of NC_091851.1, forward strand.
ATGGACAGATGACCGAGTTGGGAGATAGAGACAGCCAGTTGCTGTGTCACAGGAGGGAGAAGAGCCGGCAGCCCACCGTGGGCTGGGACTCGGGCTGAAGGACGGGCTGACGGTCTTCGTGGAGGGCTCTGGGGCTCTTGGGAGGTGGGCACGCAGGATTTGTTATCTGTCTGCCCCGACCTGTCCGCAGCCTTCCCTGATCCAGGAGGGCGACAGCGCCTCCCTCCCTGGCATGCGGTAGACACTTACCAAGCACCTGTCCGTGGAAAGAGGACCCAGGTCTGCCCCACCCACCGCGCAGGCTGCACTCCCCGAAGCCCCCGTCTCGTGTGATGGGGTCACACACATTAGTGCGTGTCAGACCCTTTGCGGAGACCCCGTGGTTCAGCGGGTTCCTTTAACCTAACAGGCAGCAGCCTTGGCTGAAAGTTCACGGAGCTGTGGGGAGGCCAGAGTGAATGTGTTTCTGGGCTGTGGTCTGAATGATGATCGGGAGGCGCTCCTCGTGGCTGTGGAGGCGTCTTCCCCGGTGCAGAGTGCTCCACCTTCCTCTGGGTTTTGGGGTTTCGGCTCCGGGGTGCGTTATCCCACTTCGGGGATGCCGGCACAGGAGCCCCAGAAGGCTGTGGCTGTCGGGGTGGCTGCTGTGGGGTGATTTCAGTAAGTCTGGTGTTTGCTGGGGCGCCCTTTGCTGGTGCTTGGGGAAACGGAAGCCGGTGACCCAGCGTTGGGGTGACCCATCATCGGGGTGACCCAGTGTCGGGGTGATCTGTCCAAGAGGGGTCTTCATGGCCTGACCTTGGACACCAGCACTCACTCTCTGCCCGCCCCTTCCTCTTTGCCTTCCCCACCTTCCCCTCTCCCGGATTCTATTTCCGGAATGTTCTCATTGGCCAGGCCCTGTGCACATGTCGTGCAGACTGCACGAGGAGCCTCCCTGTGTGCGATGGCTGCAGGTATGGGTCCCAGTGTTTACCTGTGGGCGCCGCTTCTCCTTTGAAACATAGCACGTTATTTCTGACAGACACTCTGAGCCTTCTGGCGACCACGCGTCCCTCTAATTCTACTGTAATCATACCCTTTTCTCTGGCCAAAAATAGATAAATTAAAAATAAATTTAAAAGAACATGGACTACAGAAAATAATTTCCAAGCCAAGCTGCAAAGGAGCCTGAAATTAATAACTGCTCAGACTCCTTCTCTTCACCCCAGCCACAGAGGCCGGTGCAGTGTGTGTGTGTGTCTTTGGTCAACAGAATGGTTTGCCTGAATTCAGGAACTAAAATGCTCTGAAAGGATAGTGGTTTCTGAAAATAGCAAAGTGAGAGCCCTGGTGGGAGAACTCTGAATAAGAATGTCCCTGAGTGTTGTGGGCTGAATTGTGTCTCCTAAAATGATGTGTTGATGTCCTAACCACCCCCCTACCCCCCCGCCCTAGGAGTATGGCATTATTTGGGAGAAAAAAGGGTCTTTGCAAATTTAATCCAGTTAGGACGACACCATACTGGACTAGGGTGGGCTCCAGATCCCTCGACTGGTGTCCTTAAAGGGCAGGAAGACGGCGCTTAATCCAGTTGATTCCGTGTTGGACAGAGACCCACAGGGGAAGGACGGGTGATGGAGGCAGCGACTGGAGGGACCACACAGGCCTGGAGGAGGCGGGAAGGGCCCTCGCTCACAGGTTTCAGAGGGAGTTCGGCCCTGTGGGCACCCCCATGTCCACTGCCGCCTCCAGCACTGTGAGAGAGTCACGTTCTATTGTTTCAAGCCCCCCGTTTGTGGTCCTTTGTTGTGGGAGTTTGGGGTCAGAATATGGCAGTTCAGGAAAGCCAAGAAGAAAAATGTGGTGGGACAAAAATGTTGGTCCAAATGCATGTTGATAACCTAACCTTCTTCGTAACTCCCGGAAGTGCCTTTTTAAAGAGGAACTCTGCTCCGGGTGAGTTTTCCGTCGCCAGCTCGCTGTGTTGAAGAAGCCTCACTCCAGAAATGCAGGGATAACGTTAGGAATCTGGGTGCTGTTTCAGTGAGTCTCAACGTTATGTGACTTGTCCGGAAAGTGGCCTCAAACCCTCAGGGCTCCCCATCCCGGGCTCCCGCGGGCATCCGTCTTGACCCTGTGCTGCGGAAGGTTCATAAAACCGTGTTCTACATGCCAACGAGGATGAGGACCAAAGCCAAGAAGGCAACCTATGAAAGGGTTAGGGGCCCTTTTAAATCAGCTGTAAAAGTCGGCCAGCGTCTTCCCTTTGGGGTACAATGCTTGCAGCAAGTGTCCGGGCCTGGGTGTTTTGCCGTTATGCCCGTTTGAGGGGGAACTTTAGAAGGACTGGATTTGGGACTGATTCTTAAAAAGGATTATTAAAAATGATTTTTTAGGGAAGCATGTGTGTATTTATTCATTCAACAATCAAGCCTGGCCTCTCTAGGTACTGACGAATTATTGGTGCATAAATAGAGACGTTCTGTTCCTGCCTGCTCAGGGCTTAAGTCTAATGGGGAGGGCAGGATTGGCAATTACACGAATCAGTCAGATCCCAGGGAGACAGGCCCCTGCTCCAAAACTAGACAATGGGTGAGGCTGGAGGCAGGGGGGACCTATCAGGTAAATTGATGTTAAGGGGACACCTGAATAATGAAGAGGGAAGGTGCCAGCCACGTGAGGATCTAAGGAGACAGTGTTCTGGGCTGAGGGAGAATCGTGTGCAAAGGCCCTGAGGCAGGGCCTGTTCCAAGAACAGAAAGAAGCCCAGTGTGGCTGGGGCAAAGAGAGTCAGGGCAGTCAGAGCCTGTTACTGCAGACCTCTGCATGTGATGAAGGTCTGAGCCCAGGGCCTCCTGTCGGGACCAGCTCTCCCTCATTCCACACCTGGGGGCCCTCGTTGTGTTCCTAAAAGCCTGGGGGGTCTTGGCTGAATGGGCCATAGCTGGGCTGTGGCCCCTGGGGTTCTCAGCGATGCCTCCCCTGGGTGGGGAGGAGGATGCCCAGCTCTCACCCTGGTGCAGGGCTCCCTGGCCTCCAGCGGCCCTCTCCCCCGTGCTCACGGGTGCCCTGCAGGGCCCGAGGCAGACTCTCTTCCGCTTCCCAGGGCGCCATTTTGTTTAGATGGGAAAGTGCTGGTTTCCTGGCGGGACCCCAGGAGGGCAGGTGCCCAGGGAAGCAAACCAGTCCCCGTGTCCTTCACATTGGAGCAATGTCCTGGCTGACTATGGTGGGGCCTCCCGCCTGCTTCTGTGACCTGCTGGGAGGCCACAGACCCCCAACTCTGACCCCGGTGACCCTCCCAGGAGGTTTCCACAGGGAGGAGAGAGACAGAGCAGGGGACCACCGGGGCTGTGTCGTGTTCGCAGTGCTTCATTGAAGGGTCGAGCCCACTGCCGCCAGCCCACTTCACAGATGGGGGAGTGGGGACTTGGCTGTGGCCCCTCGAAAGGGAAGGAGCGACCCCAGATCCTGCCTGGCTGGGTCGTGGATGCTGGGACCACCCTCGAGTCTCTGTTGGGGGGGGCGCCCGGGGGAGGCAGGGCCTGTGTGTGGACATCAGCGCGGACGCACCTGAAATGCACTGACTGCCCCGGAGAACAGCGGCCAGGCTGGAGGTGCCTGTCGGGGGGTGCCCTGCCCGGTGGGCCCACTGCCGAGGGTCGGCACAGACCTGGGCGCTGAGCTCTCGCTGCTTCCGAGGCCCGAGCCTGGCCCCAGGACTCCGGAGAGTTTTGTGGACTCTTCTGTTCTTTCCAGGCATTATTCTCAGGCAAGAAACTTCATCTCTAAAAATAGGTCACATAAAGGCCTCGACTTTTTTCTAATTAGTGTAAGAATTTATTGAATATACATCATACGTATAGATCACAATATTATTAAAATTACTATTAAGACTTCACACATCAAAATCTTTCAGGCGGCGGGACGCGGCTGCCGGCTGCTCCCCCAGAATCGTATCTGCGTTGGCAAGATAAAGGACAATTTAGGACGATTACAAAAGCAGTGATTTAGTGTACAACATAAAACTCTGCTGAGAACTAATTCGTAATGCCAGCTGTCGCTAAGCTTCTTAATCTTTATCTAGTTCAATTAAAATCTGAGTGTTTGGGATTTCATTAACAACCAGGGGTTTGGAAATTACATGCTCCTGTCCCAGTCCCACCGCTGACATACAAGGTTGGAAGTTTCCCAGAGCGTCCTCAGGTAGACTTAGGTATAATTAAAACGTACGTACTTAAAGGATAATGCAGAGGTAAGGGGAGATTAGCTTAATTTTCCTGTCAGATCCAATTGACAAAAGTGGGAAACCCCACCAGAAACAGGGAGAGAGGTGCTGCGAGCACAGCTCTGTGCAGTGAGGGGCCCTGGGGCCGTCTGTGCCCCTCAGCCACGGGAGGACGGGTGTCAGTTTAAGGACGGGGACCTGTTCTGGGTGACCCCTGATCTCAGGGCGCCTTCCATGTTCTGCACGTGCAGGTCACGCCTGATGTGCGTGTGGGTGCAGACATGTTGCTATCTGTCAACTCATTATGCCTTTTCCAGACTTTGCAAGCAGGTCTTTCTCAAAGTAAACTAACCAAGGCGATGAACCAGCCTAACGTGTAACTTTGGAGTAAAGACTGAAAGCAGAGGGGGGCCTTGTGCACGTGCTGTCCCGTGACCACGGTGCCAGGGTCTGTCTGTCCTTATGAACTTAGTCCTTCTCCCCAGAATGGCAGGGTCCCTCCCTCCCCGCTCCCAAGGGTCAAAGCGGGGCGGGGCAGGGCCAGGGAATCTGAGTTATTAACTGATGGGCCCCTGTCCTCCGAGGCAGGTGGTCCCCTTGCCGTGCCCCGCACCCCTGAGGGAGAGCTTCAGATCTGGGCTCCCTGTGACAGGCATCTGCTCTCTGGACTCAACCTGGGTGCCTGTGGGGGCGCTGGTGATGGCCCCCAAAGATGTGCACGTCATGATCTCCAGAACCTGTGAATACATCACCTTCCGCAGCAAAAGGGACTTTGCAGAGGGATTCAGTTAAGGACGCTGAGATGGGAGGTAATCCCCAGGGCCCCTCTAAAAGGGAGCAGAGGCCAGAGCTGGTAGGAGAGGTGACAGTGGAAGCAGAGGTAGAAGTGGTGGGAGGGAGGAGCCGAGAGCCAAGGATGTGGGCGCCTCCAGAAGCTGAAAAGATGGGGAGACAGACCCTCTCCTGGAGCTTCTGGAAGGTCACAGCCCTGCCAACCCCCTGATTTTAGCCCCGTGAGACCACGTCAGGCTTCTGACCTCCAGAGCTAGGGGATAATCCGTGTATGTGACCATAAGCCACAGAGTTTGTCACAGCAGCTGCAGGGAACGCACACGCTGTGTGGCCCAGAGCGAACCGCTCCACCTTCTGTGAGTGGGCCTGGGGGGCCAGGGAGCTCAGGGGCTGTTGTACGGGTCGGGTGGGATAGTGAACGCTTAGCCGAGACCCGCACACAGCAAGGGGTCCTTCTCTGTGATCTGGTGCTGTTACGAGGCCCCTGGGCGAGCCAGGGGAGGGGGCTCAGAGCCCCCGGGAGCCAGGCGGGGTCTTGGCACAGCCCACGTTCAGGGGTCTTTCCTCGTGCTTTCTCTCAGCCCCTGTGGCTGCCTCTTCCCTCCTTCCTCTGGCTGCGTCCTCACCCTGCTTGTTCTCCCTGAGTTCCAGGGAGGTGCCTGGAGCGGGAGCAGAAGTGGGTCCAGGTGTGGCCCCAGCCAGCTGCCCTGTGACCTGGGGTCGGCCCCTCCTCCCTGTCTCTCTGGGCAGCTGCGGGAATGGCTGAGCCAGCTCTGAAGTGCCCACTCACTCAAGTTCTTCCCTTTTCCTCGCTGGCCTTCTCCCTGTGTCCTCTCTCTCCTTGGCCCTCCCTGCTTCCAGTGCCACGGCCTAATCCCCAGTGGCTGTTGTCAGGGGAGCAGGGCGAGGTCGGGGAGCCGGGCGGAGGTCCTCAGCAGCACCACCGTGCATCCCTGGGCCCACCCGAGACAGGAGGCCCTGGGATGGAGATCTCAGTCCCGCGAGCCAGCTAGAAGGAGGACTTAGGGCGGTCCTGAGTCCCTGGAGCTCAGGTGGACATGTCGCAGTTTCTGAGTTGTTGCTGTGGGCAGCAGGTTAAGCTGCTCTTCAATAAGAAAGAGGCCACTTTGGAATCAAGTTGACTTGGTGCGCCCTCTGAATTTCAAGAGAATCCCAGCTCTCTCACTGATACAGTGGCAGCATCCTAGGTGGGCATCTGCCGAGGACTGCTCCTCGGCTTTTGAGGCCGGCGGCGTGTCCCCGGCTGTATGGGACTCTCGAGGAACTCACGTCCTGTGGCACAGGAAGCAGAAGCTGACGCTCTGCTTTTCTCAGCTGCAGATGAGAAATCGTCTTACCAGCCCCCCACTTCCCTCACGCGGTGGTTTGACTTCTTTCCCCAGTAATCCTCGGAACCCTTTTCTTGAAGGCAGTGTTTTAGCCAGAATATGGCGTACAGCTCCGCTGTTCTCCAGTGTGGGTGCTCATGTGAATGCTTCCCTGGGCAATAACCCATCGGCTCCATACGGGTTATTTTAAATCATCATACGGGTTATTTTAAATCATTCTGAAACTGTGGGTTTCTGTGCCCTCATTTTATCATCTTACATTTGCATCTTACTACTTCATTGTCTTCTCTCTAAACTGTGAGCTCCCGGAGGGCAGGAGGCCCGTGTGTGTGTGTGTGTGTGTGTGTGTGTGTGTGTGTTGTGTATATTATATGTGTGTTGGTTATGTTTGTGTGTGTTGTGTATGTTGTGTGTGCATGTGTTGTGTATGTTATATGTGGGTTGTGTATGTGTGTGTGTGTGTGTGTGTGTGTGTGTAGGAGCATCTGACATGGAGCCTGACAGTCCGTGAGTATATATTTCATGTTTTGCATGTAGACTTGTCTTTTTGTTTTGTGACTTTTCCCCGCTTTGTCCCAAGGGGAGCAAAGGAAGCGTTATATCCAATATCCAATATAGCCTGTAAGATGCAGAGTGTTGGGTGTAGCCAGACAGCTAATCTCACTGTTTGCAGGCTTCTCAAATTTAACATGTTCCCAGATCACACTGGAATCCTGTTAAAATGCTGACTCTGAATCCTTGGGTTTGGGCTTGGGCCTGAGGGTTCGCACCTCTGCAAGCTCCCAGCTGACACTGATGCTGCTGGGCTGGGGTCCACGCTTTATGCAGGAAGGACCTCGAAGGCCACTCCCACACACCTGAAGTTTCTTGCATCATTCCGAGTCCTTGTGGCAATTCCTGAGAGATTCTAAACAAACCCCTTGACTCCTTCCGGCTCTCCTGCCCACTTGCCTTTGGTCAGAGGGTGTCCCAGAGTGCCGATGGACAAGATTCGCACAGGCTTAGAACGTCCTCTTGTGGCTCACGTGTGGTGGGTGTTACAGCAAGATTAGAGTGAGCTGCCACGATCTGGTACTTGTCATTTCCACTTGTAAAGAAGGAGGCAGACATAAAGGGATGAAGGATGCCTCCACGTCCCAAATGGATTCGAGACCGTCCCACTGGGGAGTGGGCATTCAGAGCTCAGCGTAACTGCAGCTGTGATGTGTGTCTGTACATTCGGCTTCAGATGTGGAAATCTGGGCCACAGTTGATCCAAGAGGGGCCATAAATACCTGTCGCCTGTAATTGCACTTGAACTGTATAAAGCTTTGAATAGCATTCCTCCTATTGTTTCTTCTCGGGGCCTTTTGACATTTTTACGGCACAGCAGCCTCTCTATACAGCGAGTCCAGGCTCGGAGAAGGCTGTGCGTGTGTTCACTTCCTGGCTGTCACTCTTGAAAAGTTTGAAAGTTTCCATATTTCTCTTGCTCGTTGCTTAGGATTTCATTTTCATCTGTTGATTCTGAGTCTTTCAGAGTTTGTTGGAAAGGATGATTACTGTGAATCTTGACTCAACAAATTACTTTAGAAAGTTGTAGGCAGAACATCCTGGGTTCCTGGAAAAGTCCGGTTTACTCTGTAGGAAGCGGTTGATTTGCTCTGCTGTGATGCCATGAAGTTTTTGAAAACTTTTGATTGACATGTAACTACATGCAAAGAAAGTGCACCGGCCTTATCGAGGTGCAGGGCAGGACCTGTCCTTTAGGTAGTCACTCCCTTCCCAGGGGTCTGCTCCACAGCCGCCTCGCCCCGTCAGTGGAATCCCAGCATTTAGTCCTGCATCTGGCGTCTTTGGTCCGTCGCTATGAGTCAGCCAGGTTGCGGCTTCTCTGTGACTATGGTTTCCTCCCCCTCCTCACTGTGGACCGTTCCTCCCTATGACTATGCCTAGCTTTATTTGCCCAGTCTGCACTGATGGGCATTTGGCTTTTTCTGACGGTGCCACAGTAGGTGATGTCACATGGGGCCCATGGAACAGCTGTGGCCTTTTGGAACACAACTGTCCTCATGTTAATGAAATAACCAGAATTTTAGGAATACAACGAAAGTTTGAAACAAGACTGGACTTCAATGCCCGGGGGAGAAATGCAAATATCCTTTTCTTCTTTTAGTTGGTTCCACATGAGCCTCTTGGTTTTAAATGTATGTAGCATCTTTTCACACAGGTTTGTACCATGCCAGGATTTTCAAGAGTTCTGCAGATGAGTCCTTTAATATTAGATACTGTGTGTGTGCACACACTTAACCAAAGCTGTTGCAAACCTGCCCTGGGCCGCACGGTTGGGCGGGTGGAACTAGTTTGGTGCAGATGGAATTAGTGGGATCCGGTGTCCTTTGTGGGGAAGGGGAGGTGGGGAGCCGTGAAGTCAGTGACAGCCTCCTTGGCACTGCGTTGTGCGGGAAGGCTGCATAGACAGTTAATCTTTGTCCACCTGCAAATCCTGGCAAAAGGCAGATGTGCCAGCAGTCTGAGATTTTTCTGCTGAAATGGCTGCTGCCTTTTCTTCATTGGAACACTCGCCTGTGTGGGGGGCCGGGAGGACGGGGAGAGCCAGGCTGAGCGTTTGGCACGGTACAGACACACTGCACTGCACTCAGTTATCCAGAGTGTGCTTTTCGTCTGCGAATGTGAACCTGTTCAGGCAGCTCCTCGAGGTTTCGCATTAAAAGTGCATTTGATGAGGGCAGGTGAAAGAGAGGCTGGGCACCAGGGTTTCTGGAGGTTAGACTTTGCTGCCAGAAACTTGTCTCAGTTCCTGAAATAGCCCCCCTTCCTGTACGTCTGAAGCTGCTCAGAGCCTGGTCAAAGGCTGGGCTGTGGGAGCAGGGTGTGCAGCCTGGGGCTGGCAGGAGAACTGATGCCTGCTGGATCTGGTTCCAGCAGGTGAGCCTGCGCCCAGACCCCTCCCTTCACAGTAGCCCTTGGCCGGGGCAGGACTAGCTGCAGATTTGTGTCCCGGTGCAAATTGAAAATGCGGGGCCCCTGGTTCGAAAATCATGAGGACTTTTAAGATGGCGGCAGCAACAGAGCACAGAACCCAGCACAGGCCCTTCTGAGTACAGGGCCCTGGGTGACCCTGAGGGTCACACGCCCTGAGGACAGCCTGCACAGGGGCTAGCTGGGGCCCAGAAGATCCTGTGATCTCCTTGGAGCTGGGTCCTGGGATCTTCGGGCTGAGTGCTAGAGATGTGGGGCTGGTGGGACGTGCCACGTTTGGGGCTTTTGGGGCTCAGGTGCAGGCATCAGCTAGCTCTTCTCTGGAACCCCCCGAGAGGTGGGGAGGCGCCCCCAGCTGGAGCACACAGCACAGAGCTGTGCTTTCCCCTCCAGCGGCCCTGGGGTACGCCCTCCCTCACAGGCTCACCTCTGCATGTTTATTTAAGGTGCGTGATGTGGGGGGATGGGCTGTTGTGAATAAGACGTCAATCTGGAAGCAAAGTTAAGAAAGGAAAAAAACCTTACAGAGAGGAAAGGAAGGGAAATGGTTTGTAGACATCGTGAAACTTCCAGAACCATTTCCCAGAATGGTCAGGACCTTTCCTGCTACTGTTTGAAGGAAACACATAACCTTAACTATAATATTTAGTAAAATGGTTTGAAGAATAAAAGGATTAATTTGTGGTTTGCCTTGTTCATTCATTCAACAAATATTTCTCAAATTTGTGTGACGTGCTGGGCCCTGGCTGCAGCAGTGGACACAGCAAAGTCCAGGAAAGATGAAGGGCTTTTGTCATGAGGAGCACACTACATAGGCCGCTCGGGGTGGGACACGGCCAGCTCCAAAGCAGGGTTCAGAAGTCCATCAGAAAGAAGCGGCCATAGCGGAAGCACGATAGGAGGAGTCCTGAAGGGCTGGCCCAGTGTGGACAGCCGCTGCTTGGCCTCTCGGCCAACCTTTAGGCTCTGATGGCCCCGCAGGATGACAGTGTGTGCGGGATGACTTTCCCGCTGGTCTGAGAGACGGCCACAGTCATTGCCCAGGGGCAGCCCAGCAAAGATCCCGAGGCTCCTGCCAATGGGACGACTTGGGTCACTGCCCACCTCCAAACCTCAGCTGTGCCCACGGAGTGCCGCCTGCAGGACAGCTCCGGCCTCGAACCAGCCCAGGGGCCAGGGTGACGGGGTCTCCAGCTGGTTGTGGCTCTTCACTCCAGTGGGGCTAGTGCATCTCTTACCAGCCAGCGGGGAGGGAGAGGCCTCCTGTCTTCCTCTGCTCAGGCTGCCGTGACAAAGGACCACAGTCTGGGTGGCTTAAGCAAAAGAATTTATTTCTCACAGTTCTGGAGAGTGAACGTCCAAGATCAAGGTGTCATGGGGCTGGGTTCCCTCTCCTTGGCAAGTAGATGGCCGTCTTCTTGCTGTGTCCTCTCGTGGTTGCCCCTCTGCATGTCTGTGCCCTAATCTCCTCTTCTTATAGGGAAACTGGTCATGTTGGATTAGAGCCCACCCGAATGGCCTCATTTCATATAAATTACTTCTTCAAAGGCCTATTTCCACATACAGTCACATTCTGAGGTCCGGGGGGCGAGGGCTTCAACAGACGAGTTCATCCCATAACACCTCTTCCCAAGGTGCCCCTCCTAGAGTGGAAAGAGACTTCCCACTTGGTGGCTGGGGTGTGGCCTGTCCTCATCCATCTCCTTGTGTCCACCAGTTTCCCACAGCAAAGTGACCGTCCAGCAGCTCAGGACTGGAGGCTCTGGGTGAGACGAATGGTCAGTTGAATCCCAGATGCGTTGGTCAGACACTTAAAGTTAGCCCACTAAAAAACAAAAAACAAAAACCATGAGGGCTGAATGTTTATCTGAAGTCTGAGGGGGGATGGGAAAGTGCCTGCTGAAGAGAAGAGCCAGAGGTGAAATCAAAAAGGAAAAGACAGCTGGATCTGCAAAAATAAAGATTCTTTAAAAACTCTTATAAGAAATACGGGGCTGGCCCAGTGGTGTAGTGGTTAAGTTTGCATGTTCTGCTTCAGTGGCCCGGGGTTCGCAGGTTCGGATCCCAGGTGTGGACCTACACACCACTCATCAGCCGTGCTATGGAGGTGTCCCACATACAAAATAGAGGAAGATGGGCACAGATGTTAGCTCAGGGCCAGTCTTCCTCAGCAAAAAATAAAAAATGAAAATAAAATGTTTTCACATTAAAAGGCAAACAGATTGGGAAAAATAATTGTGACAAATATGACGGAAATTTCTCACCTTTAAATATAAAGAGGCAATACAGATTGGTGAGAACAATGCAAATTAGGTAAACAAACAAAACAGGAAAAGTTACAGAACAGCAGATATTTACGAAACAGAGGGGGAAAAAAGTACAGTTTCACTTGTAACCAAGGAAATGACCTGAAACAGTGTGTTTCTACTTTCATCCCAGCAATTTAACAGTTTTTTTTTTTAAGTGATATTGCTCAAAACTGGCCAACATCTGTTGAATTGGCATTTTTACATTGCATCGAGGAATGCGGCCCCCTCCTTGGGAGTTGGGGCAGGCCCTCTTTCCACCGCTGAGCCCCCTACCACTCTGGGGCTGTCCCCCTGGGGCCTTCCAGAATGAGACGTGGCATCCTGCACAGCAGACGCGATTCTCCTAACGAGGGGAGGCATTCCTATTACACGCTGGCCCGACTCCAACACGACTTTCATGTTGCGGCTTATTGAGGCCTAGTTGTGTTTAAAATCTATTTATTCCTTCCTCCTTAATCCCGTGTACTACACGGGGCCTGGTTTAGCCCGAGCGTCCGATAAGGGGCCTGCTAAGGCAGCATCCTTACTGGTGCTTCTCCGTGAATCTCACCAGCCCCACCCCAGGCTGGAAGCACCAGCAGAGGTCCAGGGCACAGCGGGAGCCGGGATGGGAGGTGGGTTCAAGCGGGAGTCCTGGGCGGTTGGCACGGACGCTGCCTGAGCAGCTGCGGGGTTTCCTTCATCGGAGGGGGGGGGGCCCTTCTGTCTGATTCCTAGCTCGAGTCTGGGTTGCCCTCGGCACACCCTGTTTTCAGTGCAGACAGGCCCTGTCAGGAGGGCATCAGGCACTTCTCACAGTGCAGGAAGCTCTGTGTAAATATGTTTTTAGAACCAAACGGAGGGAGCTGTTGATTTCATGCTCAAATTAAGGCCGCCTCGTTGCAGTCGGTGTGAATGAGGGCGCACTGACCGCCCACCGGGCAGTGGGACGTCTGGGAAGGGGCTCTGTCTCGGGGTTTGTTGACGTAGATGGCCCCTTTCCTTCCAGATATGATGGGTCGGAGGGGAACCTGGGTGATGAGTGGCAGCTGACCTGTAGTGGGGGAGAAGGGGCCTTGGTTCGGGGGGCCCTGAAGAAGCCCTGCATCAGCCTAACAATCTCCCCGTGACCTCTGGCTGATCTGAAGGACCTCAGAGGGAGGGAACTGAGGGTTCGGATGCCCGGTGCCCGGGGCACAGGTGGCTCTGCCTCTGGGAGTGCAGCGAACTGCCCTCTGGGACCTGAGGGAACCCGGGGGTTCCCTGGGAGCAGGAGGGGGCTGTTTGTCTGTCCATCCCTCACCCATTGGCCGTTCATTGGAAACAGAGCCTTGTTTAATATCTGAGGTAAATCCCCTCACAGCCTGCGGGCTCCACGGAGGGCCCCCGGGCTCGGGGACATGGGGGCCGATGGGACGCAGCCTTACGCAGCGGCACCTCTTGTTTCTGGGGCCGCGGTGATCGCAGGGTGCTGGGCTTGTGATCGGGAGACCCCCACGGCTTTCTGGATTCCTGGGCAAGAAACTCCTCCTTGTCTGGACTTGAGATCGGGGGTGCTGGCCAGGACACTGGAGTCCAGGAGAGAGGCCCCTGGAGGGGGTGCTTCTGGGGAGCAGGGAGCTCAGCGCAGAGAAAGCTGGCCCTGGGGATGGGTGGTCACAACCGACGGGAGCCAGCCGCACTCTGGCGTCTCAGCTACAACAGCCCACCAGCCCCGTGTTGGCTTCAGCTACTTGGACTGAGCTTGTCTGTCTCGTACTGAAGAAAGAGAACTAGCAGGTTCAAGGGCGTCAGAAATGAATGATACCGAACACTGCCGGGAGCCAGGCCGTGGGAGCAGGGGTGAGAGGAGAAGTGTGCCCGACATTAGGATGCCCTGGGTCCTCGGGGTGGGTGGAGCAGGTCCAGGGAAGGGCGGGTTTCTGTGAGGGCCTCTGGAGGTGACCCTGGGATGCGGGCGGTGAGGGGTGATGGTCGGGGGGCGGGAGGCATAGCACCTTCCTCGCCCCGACATCCCCGCAGCCCTGTCCTCACCTCCCGGGCGCTGGCAGGTCTCGGCGAGGATGGACTGGTCAAGGGGGAGCCTGTGAAAGGAGAAATGGATGTCCACTTCCCAAATGGCAGGGTGTTTTCAACGGGCATTTGATGGATCTGCATTTTTCAAAATCCATTCCGTCAGAAGTTAGGAAAGGAAAATCTAATTTTCTGCAGCGTCGGAGCTGGAGGAGTCACTGCTCCTCGCACGTGGAGACCGTGCTGAACGAGGCTTTCTCATTCGAAGGCTCTAACGAGTTTCAAAAGGCCCGCTTGTCGCCCCAAATCAGTTTCGGGCCGCAGAACAAAAGCATTATTCCAGAGAAGGTAGAATAAACCTTTGGCTGGAAGGAGGAATGAGGCCCCCTCTCATCAGGGTTCCGCGTCTGGCCCTCGCCCCGTCCACCACAGGCCGTGTCTTCTGAGCAGGAGTCGCTCTGCCTGTTAAAGGAGAAGTGGTTGCTTTTCAGCGCAATTAATTTAGTAGGCCGCGAATGTTGCTGACGGCTGGGAGTAAGTTTTGATCAAACAGATTGGTTAATTGGCAGCGAAGAAATGTTGACCATGTGAAAAAGGATAAAAGAGAAGCTGGACTCAGCTGTCATTAGCACGGCCTTGCTCCACTTTGCAGGAGGAGGTGGGGGGGGGGCGGGGAGGGTCTGTGTGTTGTTGCCCAGACCTGGAAACCATCCCCCCCTCAGTCAAACCTGAGAAGCCAGGCCAGGTGGGGAGGCACCTGGACCTGGGCCCTGGGGCCCCCCTCGGGTGGGCGTGGCCACCTCCCTGCACATTTTACCCCACCCTTTAAAGAGCCAGCCTTGGAGCACAGCTGTAATTCTTCCACATAACCCGTTATTTCTTTTTTTTTTTTTTTTAAAGATTTTATTTTTTCCTTTTTCTCCCCAAAGCCCCCCGCGGTACATAGTTGTATATTCTTCGTTGTGGGTCCTTCTAGTTGTGGTATGTGGGACGCCACCTCAGCGTGGTTTGATGAGCAGTGTCATGTCCGCGCCCAGGATTCAAACCAACGAAATACTGGGCCGCCTGCAGCGGAGCGCGCGAACTTAACCACTCGGCCACAGGGCCAGCCCCAACCCGTTATTTCTAATGCTGGATAAATTCGGGTGCCTGAGCAGCCAGGTGTCCCGGCGCCTGTACTGCGACTTCTGCCAAATCCTGCTTGAATGAAAGTGTTTATTAGCAAGCCCCGACCACATGGCGCGACTGGAAGGTGGGGCTGCGGCTGTGGCACGTTCTGCTGAGGTGGGTGGACGGCTGAAGCCCCCTGCACCTTGGCTCTGGACCAGGTTTCTGGACCTGGGTGCTCTCAGATGACTCTGCTCTGGGGTCTGTCCTGTGCGCTGTAGGATGTCCAGCAGCATCCCTGGCCTCCACCCACTCCATGCCAGTAGCACGCCCCCCCCCCAGGATGTGACCACCAAAATGCCTCCAGATGTCGCCCGGTGTCCCCTGGGGACAGGATCCCCCCTGGTCAGGAGCCACGGCTCTAGATACAGGGCCTATGTTGGTTCAGAACAGGGCAAGGGGCAATGAAGAAAGAGGCAGCCGCTCCAGACTGGCAGGCAGCAGGTGTAATAAGAGGGAACTTACTTAGGAGGCGTGTCTTGGGCGCCACAAGACAGTGGTTCTGTCCCAGCCCCCCAGAATCTTGAAGTTTACAGAGAAGCCTTAAGGGAGTTCAGTCACATGTGCTGTCCGGATGGTTTCGACACCTTGCTCTGCCAAGGCTGCATCCTCGAACACAGTCCCACTGCGGGAACGTGGATGGAACGCCTGTGCCAAGGACAGATGAGGGGTGGGAGCCTCTGATGGCCCTGGGTCCAGCTTCTGGTCACATTCTCTTGGTGACCTCCTCCAACAGCCAACCAGGGAGGGCCCCTTTCCGTGTCCACTTGTGGGGGCCTGTTCAGCCAGGGGTGTGCGAGTTTTCTTGGTCTCTGAGAAGGGACATGGCAGAAAGCAGGGTAAAAGAGGAGTGCCCGTGCCATTTGGGGAAAACAGAGCGAGGCACCCATTCTTGCAGGGGTGGCGTTGCGAGCACTTCGCTGGAGGAGGGTATGAGTGGGTCGTTCGTTCCCAGGAAGCCTGCACCGGCCGGGGCTGTATGAATGGAGGTCCTGCTCGCCTTAGCCACCGACACCGTGTGTCAAACTTGCAGGTGGATGGGCGCCTCTCCACCTGCGCGGTCCTGACTGCAGAATGTCTTTGCAAAATGAGCGCTTGCTGCCCCAGCCAAAGCTCAAACACCGACTCCTGTTCACACAGCAGGTCTCTCCATGCTAGCGGCCTCGGCACGCGCCCCTCTCTGTCTGCGGTGAAGTTCCCTGACGGCGCGGCCCCTCCTGAGTCACCAGCCAGGATATGCAGCTCCTGACCGAGCCTCGCTCCCCACAGTGTATGCAGCCCAGGCTCGTGTGTGATTTTGTCCAGGATTTCTGCTTTGGACGGTAAAAACCTGAGCGTGTGAGAATTACTCACACCCGCGCTCTTTCCCCCGCCCCTTTCCATGGCTGATCTCTTAGAATCAGATTTGGTGACGATTAAGTCAGGAGACAGGCTCAGCGTGTAGCACCTGATTAGAAAATCCTCAGTTCTATGAGGGCAGGACATGTGTACCCCTTGTTTGGCTTTAGGACACCACTTGCTAGCGTGTGTCTGGCATTGAGAAGGAAATGTTGGATATTCGTTGATTGCATTGATGACATAATGTACTCCTTTCCCCATGTAATGTTTCTTATCCTTCATTCATTCGTTCAGCAAACATCTGCTTGCCTCTGGGTACTTGCCACTGCACAGGCTCTGGGGGTGGTGGGCTGAGCAGAGGACCCCTCTGTGGCCTCAGGCTGTGGTCCTTGGCCTTAGTCACGGCTGGTACTGGGTACAGGTGTGGACGTGTGTAGTCAACAGGACCCGTCGACACTCTTATACTTCCCAAGTTGAAGAATTCAGCTGTTAAAGATTTCCCTCCATACCCGCCCAGGAGGTAGGGCTAGATTGCATTTTCAGGATTGTGTCATGCTGGCAGATTTAAAATTGCCCGGATCCATTCATCCATTGACAGACACTTAGGTTGTTCCCACATCTTGGCTGTTGTGAGTAATGCTGTGGTAGACATGGGAGTGCAGATAGCTTTTTTTGTTTTTGAGGAAGATTAGCCCTGCACTAACATCTGCTTCCAATCCCCCTCTTTTTGCTGAGTAAGACTGGCCCTGAGCTAACATCGGTGCTCATCTTCCTCTACTTTGTATGTGGGACGCCTGCCACAGCGTGGCTTGACAAGTGGTGTGTAGATCCACACCCAGAATCCAAACCGGTGAACCCTGGCCTGCCGAAGTGGAGCACGTGAACCCAACCGCCGTGCCACCGGGCCCACCCCAGGAGTAGCTCTTGAGATCCTGATTTCAGTTCTTTTGGATAAATACCCAGAAGTGGGATTTCTGGATCTTATGGAAGGTGGTTGCCAGGGGCTGGGGCAGGGGTGGGTTGCTATCCAATGGGTGTAAGTTTCAGGCATGCAGGATAACTACGTTCTAGAACTCTGCTGCACGGCGTCGTGCCCGTCAACAATCCTGCCCCTGTGAAAATTTGTAGGAGAGTGGATCTCATGTTAAATGTTCTTACCACGGTTTTAAAGTGCTCCTCTTTGCTCTGCGTTTGTGTGGTCATTTGTTTACTGGTTCATCTGCCAGATCAGCCCGTGCTCGGCACAGGGACTCACTCGGTGGCTCTTGTCCCTGGGGGCGCACAGCGTGGTAGGCCACACAAGCTCCCATCTGACTAGGCAGGCGAAGGTAGAACCTGAGCCGGGAGGTGCAGCTGTGGAGCCTGGACAGCGCGGGAGGAAGAGCGCCCTGGGGTGCAGCCGCTTCCAGGTCCTCAGCCGGGGCTGGCTTGCCCCCAGAGGACACTTGGCAATGCCTCAGGACATTTATGTCTGTCACGATGTGGGGAAGGGGTCGCTATTGGCTCCTGGTGGGTAGCGGCCAGGGATGCTGACAAATGTCCTCCATGCACAGCAGGCCCCAGGACAGAATTATCCAGCCCAAAATGTTCCCAGTGCTGAGGTTGAGAAAACCTGGCTTACCTGAGATCTGAAGGATGAATAGGAGCCAACCAGGTGAAGAGGGAACCTAATGCCTGGCCAAGGGAGCAGCGTGTGCAAAGGCCCCGTGGTGGGAGGAAACATGGTTGAACAAGGAGTTGGAAAAGTGGCCAGGTGCCTGGAGGGGGGGGCAGGACTGTGAAGGGGAGGGGCAGATTACCAGGGCCTTGCTGCCTGGGCAGGGGTGGGGGCACTTCTTGCTGCCTGGGCAGGGGTGGGGGCACTTCTTGCTGCCTGGGCTTGGGGGAAGCGGCCTGTGGTCTGGCTAGCACGCTTGCCTTGTCTGGCTCCAGCCCCTTTACCACCCAGGTCCTCAAGGTCCCTGGCACCGGGTCCTCCATGGGGTAGCGCTGGCCCAGCTAGTCTTTCCTTTGGCCAGTGGTCAGAAATACAACTGGCCACACTTTGTATTCCCAGAGAGAGACGGAGGGGGCACTCCGTGGGTCTCGTTTGTGGCTGATTGAGGTCAGAGAGTGCGGGCGTTTATTTAACTCTGCAAATGAGACCAGTTAATTTCCTGGGAAATGAATCTGGTCTGCTCATTGATCTGGAGAACTGTGGGCTCACCTTGGGAGCACAGAGGGAGGAGGCCCGGCAGGCTTTGCAAATTCTGTAGGTGAGGTCACCTTTTAACAAAAATCGCCTTAGTGATTTTTTTTCTTTTTTCTATGTCTCTTAAAATGTGGGCCTTGGAATGCTAATGCTGTTTAGAGTCTCTCTAAGAAATTTGAGTAGCTGGAGCTGGTCCCATGGCCTAGTGGCTAAGTTTGGCACACTCCACTTCACCAGCCAAGATTTGGTTCCTGGGCACGGACCTACACCACTCGTCTATCAGTGGCCATGCTGTGGCAGTGACTCACATACAAAATAGAGGAAGATTATCACAGTGGTTAGCTCAGGATGAATTTTCCTCAGCAAAAAAAAAAAAAAAGAGTTTTTGCGTGTGTGTGTGTGTGTGTGTGTATAGGGATTTCCCCCAAGGGTGAGGATACCTGGGAGGCACTGTGTAACCTCATTGCCCTCCTAGGCATTGGGTGTGGTGCACACCAGCACCTCTGGGGAAAGCTCTGTATTGAGCAAAGGACTCTGGGCTTCATTGCTCCAGCCATGGCCATTATTTGATGGCAGAGCACCCTCCCTCCCCCACCACTGGAGTCATCCTACAGAGTTGCTGCTGCTCAGGACCCGCCTGGCACATGCGGGTCCACATTAAATGTCACGTGATGCTGTGATGAACAGGGGACTTCCTTGCGATAACCTTCAAGTGGCAGCTGTTGAGCGCCCGCTCTGTGCCAGGCACAGATGCTAGCCCCGTGTCACTCAGTCCTCTCCATAACCAATGAGGGCTGTGTTAGCGGCAGCAGCAGCATTAATCTCCCTGTTTTACAGATGGGGAAACTGAGGCACGGAGAAGTCAAGTCACTTGCTTGAGATTACATGGCCAGTCAGAGGTTGAGCCTGGATAGGAACCCAAGATTCTGGTCCAGACACTCTGCAGGCCTTAGACCTTACCTTTCCCATTTTACTGATTAAAAAAATACACAGGAGTGAGAAGGGCTGGGTGTTTATCCCACAGGTGAGATTTCACCTGGCTCTGTGCGCGCGGTATGACCCTCACTTCTCTACAGTGGTCCTGGGAGGGGTGGGGGCATCAGCATCCTCAGCCCGGAGCTAAGGCTGGGCCGGCAGAGACCTGAGCTTCTCCTGCATCTCTCCTCCTCTTCCTCCTCCATCCCCCCACCTCCTCCTTCCCCTCCTCCTCCCCCCTTCTCCCCCCTCCTGCTCCTCCTCCTCTTCCCCCTCCCCTTTGCCTGGAGAGAGAAAGAAGTGGGGATTCTTTCTTCTCCTTCACAGTCTCAGAATGAGTCCTGGGGCGCATGCCCAGCCCCCCTCCTCCACGCCTGAGCGCCCCTCCTGTGTATCCCCATGGTAGTTAAGATCCTGTGTGTGGGGAGGCAATATGATGCTGTGCACGGAGCAGCTTTTGTCCCCAAGCCCCTTCCAGGCGAGGCATCGTGCCAGCCGCACAGTATGCTCCCTTCATCCGCTGATGAGAAGCGGCCACCCCGGGTGGGATCCCAGAACAGAGCACTCACTCTCAGAGAGAGAGGTGACAGCGTCAGGGGACTGACCCCAGCTGAGTTCCCGCTGGCCCTGCAGAGAGGAGGCTGGGAAGGCTGTTGGCAGGCCACGCGTGCCCCTGAGGCTCCTCCACGCGTGCCCCTGAGGCTCCTCCACACGTGCCCCTGAGGTTCCTCCACGCGTGCCCCTAAGGCTCCTCCACGCGTGCCCCTGAGGCTCCTCCACGCGTGCCCCTGAGGCTTCTCCACGCGTGCCCCTGAGGCTTCTCCCGCAGACGAGCGCATATGCACAAGCCTTATTGGGTGCTCTCCGTGCACGGGGAAGGTGCTACGAGTTCATGTACATTGTCCCTCATGACCCCAGCCAGGCCCTCAGGGGGTCTTAGCATCTATTCTTCCAGGTGGGGAAACTGAGCTCCAGAACACTGGGGGCCCTCACGGTCATCTTGCAGGTACAGCTTGGGGAGCCTGAGCTTGTCTGCCCACACCACGTTGCCCGACATGCCCTTTGCCTCCCAGATTCGAATGTTCATAATAACGGTGGCAAGAGGGTGCCAAGAATGGGTGGGGATTCCCTTGCAACGTTGGGTCGTCTGAGAATTGACTGGAATTCCCCACATGTCTCATGCAGGTCCCCAAAACTTTTTTCCCTTGGGATGACCACTGGCTTTGTAGACTGCTGGCGGGAGTGGACGGCAGGGTCAGCCCTCCCGCCTCGTCTCGGCCTCCGCTGGAGCTCATTGACATTCATTCGTCAGCCTGAGGTCTCCTCCCCACACCCTCACTGCTCGCCTGGAGTTTGACTGGAAAGTTCTATTCAGTGGGCGAATCCATGTACCAGGAAAAAACGATCAAATACGAAATAATATGCACACATACCCGTGAAGCTACCTGAAGTCACAGCCACTGACACTTGGCTTCTGTTGCCTTTCTGTCCTGTTGTGGGGGCCCCTGCTGCCCCATGTGCCCCGATGGCAATAGTCTACTGAACTAGTCCACGATGCAGGTGGGTCACGTCACCAGCTTCAGTAAAGCGATCTGAGCTCATGTGGACCCCTGAGCTGGTCCTCGGGGTCACTTGGACGGCACTGGGGGTCCAGTCTCTGAGGGAGGTTCTCGGTGGAGAGGGGGGTCCACTCAGCACGTGAGGGAGGTGGCCTTTAGGACATGTGGACCGTGTTTGTCGTGGATCTCTGGGGCATCTCGAGGAGGCTTATTGCAATTGACGCTTCCCTGCTGGGGAAATGATGGCCTCAAGGTCCTGAGGTGGTAGGAGGGGGACAGAGGTGATCCTTGCGACTTAACCATGACGCAGCCTTTATTCTGGAAATTCCAGGAAAATCTTAGCTCTGGTGTCAGTGCTTTGAGGGGAGATCACAGACGTGTTTCCAGCAAGCTGGAAGTTTACATAGCAATTATTCCATTTACCTGTGATAAAATCCGTCTGTCTGTCCTCGTCGGCTGCCAGGTGCCTGTGAGAACTTGTGAGGTGCTGCGTAGGATTCTGGGATGTCCCTCCCGATGTGATCCTAGCCTTCAGGGGTGTCCTGAGTGCCCACGCTAAGGGACAGACTCGGAGAGGGGCCCTGCACACCGTGCCGTCGGGGAACCCGATGCGGGGGTTCTGCGGGCTGCAGGCCCAGGAAGGCTTCCTAGAGGAGTTTGACGCTAAACTGAAACTGATGGTATTCGAGTCCTAGGGCTGCCACACCAAGTCCCACAAACCCGGTGGCTTAAGACAGCGCATGTTTGCTCTCCCACAGTTCTGTGGGCCACACGGCTGGAATCCAGGCGTGGGCAGGGCCACACGCTCTCCGGAGGTCTGGGGAGGATCCTTGCGGCCTCTCCCAGCTTTTCTGATGGCTCCAGAAGACTGGCGTTCCTGGGTTTGTGGGCTCATCACTCGGCTGTCTGCCTCTGTCCTCACCTGGGCTTCTCCCTGTGCGCCACGTTTCCCTCCTCTTACAGGGCGCCAGTCACTGGATGGGGGCGCACCCTAATCTGTATGACTTCATCGTGACTTGATGACATCCATGAACACCCCATTTCCAAATAAGGGTGCATTTGGAGTGTCCAGGTGGATGTGACTCTGGGGGTGCTGTTTAACCCAGCGCCCTGCTCCACAGTGAATATGAAGGAGGAGCCGTGGGGAGTTCCGAGCTCCCAGGAAGAGTTCCGTTCCTCCATCCTCAGGGTTGCCAGCCGTGAGCCACTCAAGCTGCTTGTCGGTCTGCACGGCTGCCATTTACAGGTGAGAAGAATTCCTGGACGTGGAGCTCTCTGGGGGGCCGTTGGCGAAGGAGATGCGAGAGCAGCCTCTTAGACTGTCGTTGAGCTTTCCTTGTAAACTTGGAGGAAACACTTACAGTCACACCCGTGTGATCCTGGCCCCCACTGCTTGTCATCTGCAATGCCAGGCTGGAGATGTCGCTGCCGGAGCCTCAGCATGCTCAGCCGTGGGTGCACCTTTCTCGCTAGGCTCTCGCGGAAGTTAGGAGAGATAATGCACATCAGGTGCTTCACATGACGCCTGGTACGGGGTCACCCGTCAGCAGAGACAGGATAGTATTTTCATTGGCTCTTGTGACATCATTCTTGACTATCCCATGTGGGTCATAAGGAAGTGGTTGCTGCAAAAGAAAGTCTTAGCTTTTACACTCTTTCACGTAGAAAATCTCTTGAAGCTGTTCAGAGGAGCCCCACACCCCCGAATTTTGTCTCGCGTAGCCCTGAGGCAGATCCAGGGCTGTCCTTTCCTTTCTGGTGTGAAGTTGCTGTTTTAAATTCTGTCAATGTTCTCTTACCTGGAGATAGAAGAGCCTCAAAATTTCTCATTTTTCTGACAAAGGGTAAAAAGAGAAGACTATGTGTCTTTCTTGAGAGGAGTCAGAAAGGGAGGCACGTGTTTTGGGAGTGAGAGGAAATTCCAGGCAAGAAATGGCCTTTGTGAGGGTTGGGGCTGGAGGATGGGGATGGGGGAGGGGGAGAGTGTGGAGGGATGGAGCGTGAGTGCCTTGGAGGAGATGAAGAGCTCCCAGGAGCTCTGGTTCCAGTGGGGTGACTGGTGAGCGCCCTAGGAAGGCTGGATCATGTGCTCTGCCTACAGACATGTTGTGGGCTTATTAAAATGTTCTTTGAGGGGTTCTTTCTGTGATGTGTTCTGTGGCCGTAGACTTTGGGGGGCCGCCTGCAATGATGTCAGCAGTCTTGGCTGGGAAATGTATGAAAACCTGGATGCAATTTGTGCTGCTCATCACAGCTGCTGAATGCAATGGGTTTGGTCTCCTTGTCCTGCTGGAACCCACCCAGTTGGCCTCGTCGATGCAGTGCCCGTTCCCACCCTTCTCTCTCCCAGATGATGGTGGCGCCGTTCCAGACCCATCAGGAAATGAGGAATTGCCGTTCCCGATATACAGGCAGGTCCTAGAGAGAAACTAAGTTGAGGGGAACTAGTTGTGATTCTGTTTTCCCTTCTGTTTTCAGACACTGACTTTAGGTGACAAATTTAGTGAAGGAATGAGGTCACTCCTTGAGTTTGCCTCACAGAATCTTTATTCAGGCAAGTAATTAAGCATTGCTTTCCACAGACTTCTCCACGCAAGTGAGTTGTTTTAGAAAGGGTTTAGCCCAAAGTGAGCTCGTGGAAGGTTTCCATGAATATATATTGAATGAACGAATGAATGAGTGACATGTTTTGAACTGTATTGGCTCACTGATCCAAAATTGCATGCATAACAGGAAGCTTGCTTCGAAAAAAATGGCTTCTTCCGATGAAGTATGCGATTCTCTCTTAAATGAGCTGTGTGGCTTCAGCAGCTCCTGGAAACGCATATCATGTTGTCGTCTGGCCGGTTTGGAGGATATGGGATTTTTGGCTAATCAAATGGGGTGGGGGCATGAGGGTGTCACGATATATAAAGTAGATGCCCATTTTTCCAAGAGTCAGTGTAAGAAAATGTACTTAGCATGAAACTTACACCATGCAGAATTAGATTCCTCCTTGACCCGGAAGGCTCCCAGGCGTTCTGGGAGACCCCCCACCATTGCTGCCTGTGGGGTGTGACTCCACAGGACGGAGCCCTGGCTACACTGGGTCACATCACTTGGCAGCACAAAATGAGTTGTTGTTCATTTCCTTGGAGGAAAGATTGATTTGGATTTGGGTGGTGAGCAGGCTCAGGTAAATGCAAGGCATGTTCCTTCTTAGGACTTTTTATCTTGGGAACCCGTAAGCCTCTGAAGGACCGAGAAGCAGCGGCTGTGAGATGTATGAAACCGCTGTTTCCGGGATTGCCTTCCCCGTGTCACTTCCAGACAACTTCTTGTTGGGTGCCTTCACTGGTGTGAGTTTAGATTGCCTTTACCAGGCACGAGCAGGCTGTCTCGTCCTTTCTCCCCCAGCAGTTCCGCGGTGCAGGAGGCGGAGGCACAGCCCTGGGTTCCGTGGGCACCGCCTGGAGTGGCCTGCAGGCAGGACATAATTGCTTTGAAGTCTCCTACTTTATCTGAAAAATTCATGTGCCCAGAAGCCATATAAGAAAAGACAGTTACGTTTGATTATATAAAAATTAGAGCTCCTGACTGCCAAAAGCATACCATTTAAATTTTATGGAAAAAAATAGAAACCTAGGGAAAATGTCTTTAATATATTTGACAGTTTTCCTTAATAAATAAAGAGCTCTTTAAAATCAATGAGAGGAAGACCAAGAGCTCAAATTGGTGGGGAAGGGCGAGGTGTTGAGCTAAATTATGTGAATTCATGGCTAAATTATGTGAACAAGCAGTTAATGGAGAAAGGATTTTAGATGGTTGAGAAACATTTTGAAAGGTACTCACATTCACTTAAATGCAAAATACAACTGACCTGCCATTTCACCAATTAGATTGGCAAAGGTTAAAAAGCTGGTACCCAGGGTTGGGAGGCTGTGGGGAAGTCGGCCTTCATGCAGCCGGTTGGTGAGAGACTTATAGTCAGCGTTTCGGATGGTCATTTGACAACACCCACCAAGATGTAAAATGGACACCCCCTTTGACGCAGCAATTCCACTTCTAGAGACTTATTCTCTCTCTCTCTCTATATATATGGTGTGTGGGTGATTCACTGAAGGATTATTTATAATAGGAAACTGGAAACAACACCAGTCTTTATCAGTCGAGAACTGTTTCAACCAAGTCCAACACAGGAAACCTCTACAGCCTTTGGAAAGGATGGGGTGCAACTCTGCGAAGAGTCGTGGAACTTTGATTGATAAGTAATCTTACATGAAAAAAGCCAATTCGTGAAACGATGCGTGTTAGGACCCGGCTTGTGGGAAGTAGGGGACTTGGTGGTACCTTTGTGCTTTGTGTGTGGTAGAGCTTCTTTAGAAGGCTAGAACGAAAGGTCACAGGGTCCCGTGGGGAGCCGGGCGGGGAGCAGGGGTGGGGCTTCACTTGCATGACTTGTTATAAAATGGCTCATTCCAACAGCAGTTTGCTCAGGGAGGACAGCAGTCTCTTCTGTGACGTGCAGGTGAGGATCGCATTTCCGCTGTACTTTCTAAGTAACAGAATGTTCACGTGCCTTTTGCATCTGGTTCACTCAGCATCTGTATGTGTTGCAGTGTGCTGTTCCCCAAACTCTGTGCGTAGGTGGAGCTGGGGGAGTAGATGCTCTGGTTCCCTGGCTCCCCATTCACACAGCCCTCCTTGTGCCCTGGGGCCATTCGCAGGTGGCAGTTGGTTCTGGGCCCCTTGCTGCAGGATTTAATCATGAGAAGTGAGTCCACGCTTTCTCTGTCCTGCTCTCGGCTCTTGGCCTCTCATCCACTCTCTCTCTTTTTTCTTTTTGGTAAGGAAGATTCACTCTGAGCTAACGTCTCTGCCAGTCTTCCTCTGTTTTGTACATGGGTCGCTGCCACAGCATGGCCTAATGAGCGGCGTGGGCCTGCACCCAGGATCAGAACCTGCGAACCTGGGCCTCTGAAGTGCAAGGCGCTGAGCTCAACCAGTACACCACAGGGCAGGCCCCTTCCACTCTCTCTTCTAACGATAGTTCTTCCTAAGGCATCAGAAGGTCAAGCGTGTGCTCGCCTCCTGGAAATTATCTACTCACATTCCACAGACCCTGGCTGGTCACTTTTGACTGATTGTCCCCAGAGCGAGCTGTGCTCGGTTGAATCAGATTCAAGCCTTAGCTGCAGGCCCTTCAGGAGGAATGCCCGGATGGCTCAGCCTCGCCCGCCTGCCTTCTGCACAGCAGCACCTGCCAGTCCTGGGATCCGTGAGGTTGCACTGCAGCCCTGCTGGAGTGGCACAAATGTGCTCTAGCAGCATGCCCCCCATTCCCACAAACGGGGCCGTAACATATGCACCATCTTGTGAATCTTTTACTTTTTTCACGTAAGATTAGTTATTGATCGAAGTTCCCTGGCCATTCATAGAATTACGTCTTACTCTTCTTAAAAGCCGCCTGGTTTCCTATTCCATGGATGTTCTGTACGTGGTTGGAACAGTTCCCGAGAGAGAGAGAGTGGAGTTATTTCCAGTTTCCAGTAGAAATAACCCTCCAGAGTCACCTGCACGTGCGAGCATATCTGTAGCGTGAGTTCCCCAGGTGGAGTCACAGGGTCAGAGGGTGCATCTGTCTGACCTCTTGGTGGACGTTGTCAGATGATGCATGATTGTCCTCTCACCAACACCAGCATGAGGACCGATTTCCCTGTAGCCTCCCAACCCTTGCAGTGGGAGAGACCTCTGCCAGAGTGGCCGTGGGGAGGGCTCTGTCCGGGGGCTCACTGTACCCACCATCTCCTCCCACACTTAGTCCTTGGCAGGTCCTGCTGGGGCCACTTCTGCACCATCTCCATGGCCATCCTCCTCTTCGTCTTCCTCTCCCCTGGGATGACCACACTCCGCTCAGCATGTCCCTTTTTGTCCCCCAAGTTCATTCTCTGTAGTGGTCAGAGGGTATTTTAGAAAGCGTGGATCAAATCATGTTACTCTGGGCTCTGCCCAGCCCCGCTGTGCTTAGCAAACACTCCAGAATCTTCACCATCTGGCCTGGCCCTGGCATGCTTCCCTGCAGTCTTTGTGTGCCAGCCACATCATCCTGTCTGTTCCTCACACTTGTCCAGCTTGTGCCTGTCAGGGCTGTGCGTCGGCTCCTCCCTGTGCCTGATCTGGCCCTGGCTGGCCCTCATCATTCGTGTCTCAGCCCATGCCCATCCCCCGTCCCAACCACCTGACCCACACGAGACCAGGTCCTCTCGTCACCCGTTTTAGTTTCTTGTAGCACTAATCCCCGCCTGAGTTCTCTCGCCTAATTATTTCCCTCCTCCCCTGAGACTGTAAGCCCTTGCTATCGCCCTTGGCACTGGACGGGGCGTGGCACCGGGAGCTCTCTACGAGCCTTCGTTGAGAGCGTGAATAAACCCTTCCAAGAGAGGTGAGGCTGTGGGCCCCACAGGGAAGGGGCTGCTATCTGCCCGATCTCCTGCAGCGTCTCTGCAGTGCCAAGAACGGGGCCAGGCACAAGTTGGCCCCGAAAAGCTCTTTCCTAATGGGGGAGAGGCTGGTCCTGGATGATAACACAGAGCCTGTGGGGCATAGGCTTGTCTTAGGGTTCACTGAGAAAGCCCAGAAGATGTAAATCTGCTGTCAGATGGTGGCGGAGAAAGACACCAGACTTCCTGGGCAAAACAGCTTTTCCTTCTGGATGTCAAGATGCCCCCGGTGATGGGTTCAGAGCCTGCCAGGTCCCGCTGGGTCCCTAAAGAATCCAGGAAACCTCTGTGATGCTGGCCCACGGGGCAGGGTTCCACCCACAGCCATGCTCCCTCCTCTGCCTTGGGCAAGTGTGAGAGTCCAGAGCCACCCAGGCTACCGCATGGGGTCACACGCTCCCATAGCAGTGAGAGCTGCCCGTCCCGAGCCATGCGCGTGGTGGGTACCACCCATGGGGCCTCCTTCCCGCTTCCCATTGGCGGTGAGGGATGCTTGGTGAGTCCCGTCACCCTCCCCTGTGTCCCAGCTTCACCCACCCGGGCTGCAGACCCTCCAGGCCCGAGCAGCGAATGCTACCAGCCCTGCTTCCCTGTGCCAGGGGTGGGCTGGGGGTCAGTCTCGGTTCTTTTAACGGCACAGGACCCCGGCCTCAGCTAATTTAGAGACTTGAACTTGCCACCACCCTTGGGTGGGAGCACCTGGCTCTGGGCCTTCACATCTTGTGGTAAGAAATCCACCTTCTTCCTGGGTGTTACTCTCCCCGCCCACGGTGGCCCCTGGGCTTCCTGGGCCTCGCCCTGTGTTCTCAGTCTGCCCAACTATTTTGGGACAAGGCTGCAATCTTCATGCCCATTGCTGTGGCTTCTCCTGAGCCCCCTTTGAGGTCTGAGGCGGTCCTCTTAGAGTGTTAGCCTCAAACAAAGCCTCAGCCTCCCCCACCCCCACCCCACCCTGGCACGGGGTGGGGGGGGGGGGCGGAGTCTGTATTTTTGGACCAAACCAGACGTTTGTTTGTTTGTGCAGGACGGTGCTCCTCGCTCCAAGGAGTCCCACCTGGCGTTGGCTGCCTGGAGAGCAGGGAACTATTTTTAGAGGCGTTTCAGCAACTCTGAGAGAGAAGGAAACAGACATCGGTGTGCTGAAGCTTCGGTCACTCTCGCACGTTTGCGTGCACACACCTGGGGGGTGGCGAGGTCCTCTTTCCTGAGCATTGGGCAAATCCAGGGTGTCAACCCTCCGTTTCCACATTGCAGGGTTGCGGCTGTAAGGACAGCTCCCAGGCTCCGGCTTAGAGAGACCCCGCAGCCGCCGTTTCCACACACAGGTCTCCAGATAAACACACGAGCGGGTGGGACACGGCGCCTGCAGCTCTCAGCTGGCTAAAGGGGGAGAGCAGCGCGTCACGGCTGTGAGGAGGATCCTGTGCAGGGGCCGCCCCGGTGGCCGGTGCCTGTCGGCCCATGTGTGGATGGAGGAGGCCTGGGGAACAGGGGCAGCTGCTCCGGGCCGCATGGCCAGCGGAGCCTCCTTCTGTGGCTTCCAGATCCCCTGCACACTTCTGCCCGCGCCCAGGTGGATGTTTCAGGTGGAGTGCGGAATGATGTAAAGTTTACTGCCCCTGGTCAGAGTGGCTCAAAATTAAACTCTGGGCTGCCTGGGAGACCTGCTGTGAAAACGCATTCCATGTAGCTCCAGTGCCACCTTTTAGCACATGTGCCTCTGCAGCCTGAGGGACTTGGTGATGGGGGGGGAGGGGAGGCACATCCTGGGGGAGGGGGAGGTGATGGATGGGAGGGACATCTGGCTAAGAGGAACAGGAGGGATGATGAGCAAGCCTGACCCTTGGGGGATGGGAAGGCAGCCCAGGGCATCCTGGCCCGGCTCCTCCCTCTGCAGGAGACCTGTCTGCTGCCAACCAGTGGGGTTTGGGTTCAGCTCACCGCATGGGGCCTCGCTCTGCTGGGGCTCAATCCATGATTTCAGTGCGGGGGAGAATTAAAGGGGGCAGGCCTCCCAAACATCCCTTGCATTGGAATGTTCTGGTGTCTCCTATTGTTAAGACCCATACCGAGTCCTCGTTCCCTCCTCCTGGAACTCCCTCCACAGCCATCTGCCCTCCAGCTGGCCCTTTCTCATCCCTGGGAGGGGGGCTTGCTGGACCCTTGCACCTTCCCCACTGGAGCAGTCGCCGTGGTTACTGTCTCCTGGAGGGTAAGCACCAGGGGCAGGCACCTTGCCTGCTGTATTCTGCGGGTGCTCCCAGATCCCAGAGGCCTCCTGGGCGGGGGTTCAGTAATGAGTGGATGAATGCAGGGGTCCCGGGAGGGTGGGACAGCGGCCTGCTCCATTGTTTCCCCAGGCACAGGTTGGGGGGCCCTTCCCCAGGATGCAGGCTGCCAGACTGGGCCAGGGGTTGGGGCTTAGGGGGTGGTGCAGGCCACAGTCAGGGCAGAGGTGGGCTCGCAAGGGAGGGGAGGGCGAGGTGGGGGGGCAAGAAGCCCTTCAGGCCGCGCCCTCCCAGAGCCCCTCTGAGCCATTCTCCAGCCAGCCCAGCATCCCCTCCCTCCCACTGCTACCACTTCTGCACACCGCATCCCTTTCCTTATGAAAGCTCCTCTGAGCTGACAGCAAGGCCTGTGCAGCCCCCGCCGTGGTGGGCTGTGCCCCACATAAATCCCAGGTAAGTCTCACCAGCCTGCGAGGCAGGCCCAGCTGTTAGCCCCACTTTCCATGTGTGGACCAGGCTCAGAGAGGTTGAATCCCCACCCAGGGTCACACAGTGATGGGTGGTGGAACTGGACCGGGGCGGAAGTCTGTGTTCCTCACCTTCCGTGGGCAAAGCACAGCTCAGGGTCTCTGCTCAGTCTGTAGGGGATGTTGGCGTTCATTTCTCCTAACCTCAGACTCCCTGCCTTGAGCTCCCCCGGAGGCCCTGGAACTGATGGGTTTGGATTTTCTGAGAAACTCCAGTCTTGCCTCCCTCTTTCGCTTTACGGCCTGAGTCTCCTGCATGGGTGCTTGAAACCTTCCTCTTTCCAGGCTGGAGAGCACCACTCTGCGGGAAGGCTGCCCAGCACGGGGCCGTGGGCCGCTGGTCAGCACAGGGACCCGGTGCGTGCACACTGGACTTGCAAGACTCTGTATGAAAAAGGAATGTACAACATCCTTTAATAACATTTTGCATAGAGCCAGTGTGTAAAGGATCATATTTTGCCTGTGTTGGGTTAACTAAAACATATTAGTAAAATTAGTTTCACCTATTTATTTCTTCTTTTCCTGACGTGACACCCACCCGGGTGGTTAGGATGGCACATGTGGCTCACATTCTCTCTCACTGGATGGAGCTCCCTTCCAGCTGGTTCCACCTGACAGGTCAGGCCTCCAGGTCACTTCTGCCATGGTCAGCTCCGTGCTGGGGGGTACCGCCCACTGGCCACTCGGTTCTTGAACGTCACAGTGGATTCCCACGGCAGGGGAAGAGCGGCCTCAGGTTGTGAGCGGGAGACAGCTGGGGGCCTCAGGCAGACGATCCCCAGAGCTCCCTTTCCCCTCTCCCCCTTTCAGTACCCCCTCCTGCCTTGGGATGCCACATGCCCTTACGCCTGCTCCGCCCTCCCTGCCCGGCAACCTGCACTGAGTTCCCTCAGCCTGCACCTGCCACTGCAGGCAGTGTCCTAAATGTCATGGTTACTTAGGTTACTCATGAGTCTGTAACTTGTTCACCCAGCACGTTACAGGGACGGAGGTGGCTCTGTGATTTGGCGACACTCCGTGGCCCGAGAACATCAGTTTCCTCACTTGAAAGAGGACAGGGTCTGATGACATGTGGCTCCCACATCTGGCTGAGCTTCATGAGCCAAAGAACATGGACTCCAGGACCCCCACAGACCCACAGGGTCGGAACTCAGCAGGGGCAGATCTGGGGCTATGTGTGTATGTGTGTGTGTATGTGTGTGTGTATGCACATATGTATGTGTATGCTCATGTGCGGGTACACACACTCTCTCTCTCTCAGTCCCCCTCGTAGATGAGGCTCTGGAGTGGAGATCCAGTGGGCATGTCTCCAGGTTCCAGCTGGCACTCACATGAGGACCCGGTTGTCCTCACGCCCTCCCTTTCCCTCACACCACAGCAAACCCCATCACCTCCAAGTGCATTTGAAATCCACACCCTTGGCTCCTCGCCACTCTGGACCAAAACTCAGTCATCTCCCGGGGGCCTCTGGGTGGGGGTCTGACCCTCCTGCCCACCGCCCACATGGGAGAGCTGGTCTCCACGGGGCAGCCAGAGGTCATTCTAAAGCTTCATAAGGGTGAACCTGGAGCCACCGTGCGACAGTGGCCCCACTCCTCATACCCACCCAAGAGAATGAAGCGCATGTCCGCGCAAACGCTGGTCCGCGAGTGTCCTAACAGCAGGATTCATGACAGTCAACCAGGGGAAACTGCCCGAGCGCCTGTCCGCAGAGGCACGGGTGAGCAACGTGTGGGAAAGCCCCGCCAGGGAGTATGATTTGCTCATAAGAAGGAGTGGAGTCCTGACATGTGCTACAACGCGGTTAGACCTGAAAACATGATGCTGGGTGGAAGAAGGCAGCCACAGTGGACCCTACAGTACACGATTCCATCCATACGAAACGCCCAGAACAGGCAGATCCGTAGAGACAGAAGGTGGATTAGTGGTGGCCGTGACTAGGGTATGGGGAGATGGGGAGAGACTGAAAATGGGGCTGGGGTTTCTTTATGGGGTGATGAAAATGTTCTGAAATCGAGAGTGGTGATGGTTGCACAGCTCTGTAAATGTACTAAAGACGTTGTATATTTGAGACGAGTGAACTTTGGTATATAAATTACGATTTGGTTAAGCCATTAGAAAAAGCCTGGTGTCACCATCCAAGCCCCCCGTGGCTTCTCGTTGCTCTGGGGTGGGACCCGCGTCCCTCCTCCCGGGGGCACAGCCCTGCCATCTCACACCTTCCCCACCTCCCCTTGCCCCTCTCAGAGAGTCCCCAGCTCTGGCCACTCTGCCTGTCCCCCTGTGGCCCCAGCTCGTGCAACACCTCGCAGCCTTTGTCCTGCGCTGTTGCCTGGGCCTGGAGGGGCCTTCCCCTGACCTCCCCCAGCTGGTGTCTTCTCAGGTGTCACCTCCTCGGTATCAATTGTCTGAACGGGTTCGTCCTTAGCCTGGTCACTCCCTTCTGCTCTCTCCATGGCCTGTGTTTCCTGGGGATTTGTGGCGCTCCCCAGGCTCAGAAACTCCCCTCTTTGTATATCTGTTGGTTTTCCTCCACGAGAAAGGACGCTCCGTGGCACAGGGCATCCGTTTCCTTGCTCCTCTGTGCCAGTGCCTGGCGCACAGTAGGTGCTCAGACAGCTGCTGGATGCACAGGCCCTGAGCGGGAGCATCACCCTCTGGGCCCCATGCAGTCCCGTCCGGTGCTCTGAGGCTCCAAACAGTTATGAGGGACGCTGCCCACAGGTGCTGCCTTGGTGTGGAAATGAGACCTGCCTTGCCCATGAAAGGCAAGAGACCCTGCAGTCCCCAGGAAAGCACTCCCAGGATGAAAAGGAGGACTTTCTGTGTCACCTGCCTGAACGAAGCCCCCAGATGACCCTCCCCGGTTGAAGCAACTGCGTAGGAACTGGCTGAGCCTTCAGTCACCGTTAAAATCGCAGAGACCTCCAACAGAGGCAAGAGGCATTCCGTGTCTTATTAATAAGCGCGATGACAGCGATAATGCTGCTACAGGGAGCTAATGAGATCAAACGTATCTGACAATTCCCTGTAACGCTGGGGTTCTGTTGTTTCGGGGCCCACCTCCACAAAGGCGGCGAGCAGAGGACACGGGGCCACGGACAGACGCCGGTTTATTTATATTGATTCTCTCCTTAATGGCCCAGCGATTTGGGAGGAGTGAGCGGGGCCTAAGTCAGCATTTTATCGATGCTCCATGTAACCGGTTAGAGTTGCAGTGTATCTGGCCCAAGGGAGATCAAAGGTAATTATATTCCTATTGTTCAAAAACTTGGGAATAAGCCGCACATGAAGCGTTTAAGGATTCTAGGCAAGTGGGTTTGATATTTTAAAGATTTAATTGCCCCTTTTTTTGTGGTGCACAAAGTGTGGCTTTTGTGAATACATCACACCTGGTTGGGATGTCTGCTTGCCAGTTACTCTGCCGGGCCTTCCATGGGCAAGATGGTCTGTCCGCCCAGAGTTGGCCCCAGTGAGACCCTCATTGCACCTGCAGTTGTTCATAATAAGAGAATTAACAAAGTCCTTTGAATGCATAACTCAGGTTTCAATCAAGGCACGTGATGAAAATTCAAACCAAGACGGGATCGCTAAGTCGTGCAGACTGTCAAGAGTTTCCTGAGTGCAGAGAGAGGCTCAGAGTTCAGCTTTCGGAGAGAGAGCGCACAGCGGGTGTCGCCTGAGCCTCACAGGCCAGGAGCCAGAGGGCAGGTCCCGGCAGCCATTTGCAGTAAATTGTCAAGAATTGTGGCCTCAGGTCTCGGCTGTGGTGGCTGTTTGAAGAGCGACCTTTGGGAGAGCTGGTTGCCCCCCATGACTGTCTCACTTCTCTGGTCCAATTAGAATCGCTGAGGTCAATGCAAGCGTCTGTTGACAAATGGCTCTGATTTACTTGGTTTTATGATGAAAACAGAAACACTATCCCCACCCCCACCATGGTTACCCCTTAATCCACTTCCCAGCCGGTGAGCATCTCAGCCTTTTCCTCGTGATCCAGCTCATTTTTGACATCGTCACAGAAGAAGCATTCTTGTAAACTCAGCTTGCTGGGAGCTTCTCCTTTTTAGGGTGCCTTTCCCCCGTCTCTGTCTGAATCCACGCAACGCTGACTGCCCACCTTCTGCTGTGCGGACCCAGCGAGTCACATCCGCCCGCTCAGCCTCGCTTTTCTTATCTGTACGATGGCAGCAGAACCTGCCTCACTCACAGGGTATTTTGAGAATGAAGTGAGATGTGTGTGTAAAACATGGCATTGTGCCTAGCACGTGGTAGGTATGTTTCCTCCTCTTCCTCCTCCACCAACAACAACATTGTCATTAAATCTGATTATTGCGCCAATTTTCCCCAGTGGCCTATTGCCTCCTAGAGCCTGTTCCCCAGCACAGCACGTGGTCTTCTTCAGATTCTTTTGTCCCCTTCCGGGAAGGTCTTTTCCTGGGCCTCTTTCAGTCTCCTTCAGTCAGTGCCAATCCTTTGTGCACAGTAGGTCCTCACTAAGTGTTTGATGGAGGGAGCCAGTGCCTCCCACATCCAGTTTTCTGTGCTTATAGGGACCCGCTACTTTTTAACCCAAAGTGGGGGAGGTCGTGAGTGTAGAATCTCCAGGTCATGCTGCAGAGACCGCCCTGCAAGCCTTGCCCAAGTCACTGAGAATGGGCTGAGAGCCCCTGAGGTCCTGGGGCCTGTCTGCCCTGCTCTCGCCACTGGCCCTTACAGGAAAGGATCTCTCTTCCCTTCCTGTCTCTCTTCTGTGCAAACAGCAGCCAGTAGAGGCACATCCACTCACATGCAGAGTGGTGGGGACAGGCAGTCTGGGTGGGTAGACAGTCAGATTTTGGCCTCAGTCTGGCTGATCAGGAACAGCCACACTTCTTTCCATGGGGCTCACAGCAAGGCTTGAGAAAGACAGGCCTGACTTCTCTCTTTTCGGCCGGGATGGCCCTGAACAAGTTGCCGTTTCTCTCTGAGTGGCTGGGTCTTCACTGTAAAGTAGGGTAGTGCAGGCGATCACATCAGGGATGCCTGAGAGCCTAAAGAGTTATTTTCTTGAGTGTGGCTCATGGAGTACATTGTCAGGGGATGGTGATGAAGAGGTCGGTGATGATGAAGATGATATTGATGATGATGATGATGAAAATAATGGTAATGATGATGGTGATGAAGATGATGATGATAGTGGTGGTGATGATAAATAAGATGATAAAGATGATGTTGAAGATGATGATGAAGATGATGCTGATG
The DNA here is from genome assembly GCF_037783145.1 of Equus przewalskii. Classification (NCBI taxonomy): domain Eukaryota; kingdom Metazoa; phylum Chordata; class Mammalia; order Perissodactyla; family Equidae; genus Equus; species Equus przewalskii. The sequence continues at coordinate 47,298,248 of NC_091851.1, forward strand.
GTGATGATGAAGAAAATGATGATGAACATGATGCTGATGATGCTGATGGTGATAATGGTGAAGTTGATAATGATGGTGATGATCATGATACTGATGATGATGATGATGATGATGATGTACAGATAGTCCCTGGGTCTAGTCCTGAAATTCCTTCAATGTTTGTAATCAAGAGTCTGGCACGTGCCCATTTTCTAAGCCCTCTCCTGGAGGGCGTCCCCTTACGCTACCAGGTTGCATCATCCTCCCTGTTTGGGAAGGTTGCCGTCCCGTTCAGTGACCTTAGTGATCTTTGAGATTTCTGTGTCTTTGAGCTATGATTTTTCCTTTACTGTGTGTACTTTTTTCTACTTTCTAAACTCGTTCCGCACCAATGATTTGAACTGCTGTGAAGATAGAAATGGCGCTTCCTTCCTTCCTTCCTCTGGTGATTTTGAAATGTGTGACTTTCTGCCCTGGAGTTTTTAGTTTTCTCAAGCTGCAGGAGGTTAATTAGTTTGGTTATTTCGCAGTAGCGTTTACAGTTTCTTATTAACTGGGCAGATACCCGAGGACTCCTGATCCTCACTGGGAACTTCCACAAGGTTTCCATTGCAGGGTTGGGCGGGAGGTGATGGGCTTGCAGAGAAGCCAGGGACAAGCAGAGATTTGAATTGTTGGGATTGCCTCTAGCTGTCCGCAAGAAAAGGACGGGTGAGCTTTGCCTTTTTGGCTTGACCAACGAGAGAAATATCAGCCATTTTGTAGCCCAACTGTTCAAGTATTCATTTTCTACAGACTTGGCTTCAAACACTTTTAAAAGCTCAAGCTATCAAGATACTTTAAGGAAGGAGATTGGGAAAAGGTTGAGGAGAAGAAAATCAAGGGTTTAAAACCAGCAAAACTGCTTTTCTTACACCTAAAAACCTCAAAGGAGCACATTGTCTTGACAGAGTAGGGGGTGGTAAATAAGACTGGAGCAAAAGTGAAGTGGGAGAATGAGGAGGTTGGTTTTCTTGCCATGAAGACAGAAGAATGGGAACCAGAGAATGGGCCAGGCCGCTGCTGGGCTCCAGGACCTGCTCTTGCTGTTTCTTTGACCCAAACGCCTGCCCCTCCCCCACTTGGCCCTGTCCTCTGACCCGGGTTTAACTACCCTTTTTCGTGGAGTCATTCATTGCCTTCCAGACTCTGTTGCTCCCTGATTGACCATTACTGTTTATTTTTAATGATAATATCCAGCACTTGTCCAACGCAAAGATTTAAGTTGGATTGAAAGGAGACGTTAATTATACTAATGGTTCTCCAAAAAAGTGTTTATTCTTCAATCTTTAGACTATCTTTAGGGCCAAGTGAACATCGTAGGAAGACTAAGAATCTTGGGGAAAATCCCATCCTTCATTTTCTGTGCACGGAAGTCCTAAGTAAGTTTGCATTTCCAGGCATTTCCCCTGGAGACGTTCTTGTACTCTTCCCCAAGGAGAATGCACAGGACAGTGATGGCTGTGTTGTTTGGCAAAAACAAACAAACAAAAGAAAACCAAAATGTCCAATGATAAGAGAATAAATATGTAAATTGTGGCATATTCAAACAGTGTGATTCTGTGATAAACTGTTCACGCATACATATCCCCGTGGATAAATCTTTAACATAATTGTGTCTAAAACTGTAGAGTGATATTGACTAAATGGTACCATTTATATGATGTTTAAAAATACCCTCAAATACTGTATTTTGTTTATGTGTTCATACAGAATAAAAACATAAACCTGAAGAGAGAGGACACACAAACCCATTTCCAGATAGTGGCTAAAGCTGTGAATGGAGGAGGGTGGGCAAAGCCGGCTTCCTCTGTAACTGTGACTGTTCCTGAAGGTCTAGAGCCATTAGGGTGGGTGTCCTCGTTTGTTAGATTTAGATGGAGTGTGTGCGTGTACGATTATTTCTTGTACTTCTTTGTAGGTTTGAAATATTTCATAGTTAAATAAATATTGTTGGTCTTGTTATGGACTTGATGAAAAGATTTTACATGATTGTTTTTAAACATCAGAATCTCTGAGAAGAGGTGGAACTCTTGGATCTAGATAAAAATCGGGCCGTGCTGAACTTGCGAGAGAGATTACAGGACTTTGCAGAGGATCCAAACCAAAGCCTGGCACGTGCGTTCTGCCTGCTCCTGGCCTTTCCCCACATCTGTGACAGGGCCATTCTGGTTTTTCCTCAAGCTCAGGTCTCTCCCAGGCATTGCTGGGCATCATGTCGCTTAGAAGGGTTTATTGTCTGATGGAGAATTTGAGAAGGGCCCCTCCGTGTGCTGGATCAGAGCAATGAGTTCAGTACCCCGTATAGAGCAACCAGTCTAGAGTATTGGGAGGGAAGAGCCCTCTGAATCAGTTGCACCTTTAAAGAGTCATTTGATTTAAGATTTTAAATGCCGTCTCATTGCTTCCGAGTTCATTTTATGAATATAAAGAGTATTACAGAGTTTAAGAAGATGAGTTAATTAAGAAATCATAATTCCCAGAAAGCCTCTTTGACATAATTAAATAACCCAGGTAAGCGTAATCCCATCATTTAAAACCTTAAATAGAACGGGAGACTAAAATATACCACTCGACTGGACGATGCAAGTAATCCCGACATGCGGCTCTGGGGGAAAGAAAGGGAGCCAGCGTAGGAAGGGGGCCAACCATTTGGAGGATGGCAAGGGGATAGGGAAGGAGACTCATTCTGGCCCAGAGGTCACAGAAACCAGCAGGGGTGACATCCAGGAGGTGGCTTTATGTGAACACATAGATGAGTTGCCCACAACTAGAGCCTTCCAGTCGTAGACCGCCTGCCAACACTCCCCTGTTTGCTACATAAGGAAGTCGCCATCTTGAATGAATAAAGAGAGGCTCGGGGTCCATCTGTCAGGTCTCTCCATGGGATGGTATTTTGGATTTTCTAGATCTGGTTCTGTGATGACTTGTATTGTTATTCATCATAAAGTACTTGCTGGACCAAGAATTTAGAGGATGCCTTGAAACAAATGATAGTTTCTGGGCCCTTTTGGTTGACGTCTAATTCTGTTTACTTATGAAGTGCTGCATTTTGAGGTACAAATTGTCTTATTTAATGTTTGGCCCAGTCAGGAGCACATTGGCCAAAGCTGCGTGATGACAGTTTTAGAGTGTGAACCCTAAGGTGCCTCGTTACGTCTTCCATGGAACAGACAGTAACGTGTCCATCAGATGGCAGCAGCAGGTGGCAGCAGCCTGGTGCCCTCTGCTGTGAGGAGCCTTGAGATAAAACCCAGGTACATCCGTCTCCACCTGGAGGACACCATCCCGTGCTCCACCGTGGGCTCGCTCGCTAGCTTAGCATGATGGAGGATGAGCACTAGACACATGCAGGCCAGTGAGTGACTGTCGCTGCAGGGCTGTTCTGGTCATTTTACCACTATTTCTAAGGAATAAATCTCGGTGCTGGGAAGTATCACAGTTGGTTGCAATTTCACAGAGGTGAAGTGAGTGCTCAGCACAAAATGCGGCAATGAGCTTGATCCCAATCAACGCTAGTCATTGTGATTACTTTCATTGAACTTTTCTGCAGCTGTGTAGGCTCAGGGGAGAGATAAATGACTCCAGTGACAAAGAAAACAATTTTATGGCCTAATATTGACCAACATGGGGAGTTGTGAAGTAGCCAAAAAATGAGATTCCCTTTGTTTGACAAAACTGTCAGGAAAAGATTACTTGGTTTCATTCACTTATGTGCCTATTTATTTATTCAAGATAAACTGGAGCTGGGGAAGGATGTCGGATTGCGAATCTTAGAAACTGGCTTGGAAGCCGGCAAATGAGAAGGTGGGTGAATAACCTCATTCCACAGCAGAAGCTCCTTCTTCCGAGATGAGAAACACCTTTGTTGATTCCTTGCCCTGTGCTAGGAGTGGGAAGCTGAGAAACTGGAAGTAGCTGGTGGAAGGTCTTGTAGACCCATCTGTTTGCTGCCTTTTTATGACCACTTGTGGTGCAGGACATCTTCAAGGTGAGAAGGAGAAGCTTGAATCCTGACGGACCAGAGACTCAGCGTGTGGGGCTCTGAGCTGCCAGCCCTCGCTTGAGAGGACTCCCGGATGAGCTGTTTCTCAAGGGCTAGTGGCTCCTTTTCTTGCCCAGGGCTGTAGTGGAGGGCGGGGTGCATGCTGAACCCTGGGCACTTAATCCAAAGGTCTGGAGCTCATAAAACTCCTATTTCAAAGGGCCTAGCCCACCGTCTGTGAGTGTGCTGGCAATGGTGACATTGTGACAGGATTATGGGTTACTGCCAGTCCTGGGTTCTGGGCCTGAAGAATGGTGAGCTGTAACTTCCCGGGAGAGCCATCAGTGTGAAGACTTGCTGGTCTGATTTAGACCACCTGCTCTGCTCCGGCCGGGAAGATGGGCTGGGAGGGCACGTGACACATACGGCCCCTTCTCTGGTCCCCTTCTCGGCTCGGAAGGGACTTCCTCCAAATCACCCAGGCAGTGGCAGCCAGACTGGGGACAGCAGTTGAATTCATGAATGAAAGGTCTCTATTTTAAAATTCTGCATGGCAGTTCTGGCCACATGTGAAGGTGGCATCTTAAATGAAATTTACCCAGTTGTACATTTAGCCTTTTTTAAAAAAACCAAAGTAGCACAAGGAATTAAAGAATCCTAAATATTTGAGATCATCCAACTGTGGCCTAATGCCGTCGGATTTACTCCTCTGCTGACTGTCAAAAATGACCCCATCGATTATTAAGAAAATGGCACGTGAAGGTGCTGTTCTGCCTGCCCTCTCTGGGACCCATATTTGTTGGCTCATCGGACTTTGAGTGTCTCACGGTATCATCTCAAAACTCTGCATTGAGTGTGGAGCAGCCGGGAAGTGAGCATTTATTTGTGCTTCTAGGGGAATTGGTTATGCGCCTGAAGGCTTTTTCACTCAGCAAATGAAATGTGGATAAGTAGATGAATATCCGTTCTAGGTTGGAAAATGAGACACAGAATGATTATGAATTAAGGTAAAAGAAACTTCAGGTTAGTAGGCCTTGCCAAAAAATAATTTTTGTTCAGATTATATCAAGAAATCGGCCGGGAGCCAAGAACATAAAAAGAACAATATTTAACTAGAATTCTTAAATAATTATGTGGGAAAACGCCTGTGCGGGCTTGTGTGTGTGCGTTGATTGTGTATCCATGTGAGAACCCAGACAGATCTCAACCAGCAGCTCCAGTGCGTTCCAGAAGCTAGTTCTGTGTGTATGTACAGGATCTGCAGGAGGAACTGGCACAATTATTCCCCTGTCTTCCTGCCCCACGTTCTGGCATAGAGACCCTCAGCGATTCTGGTGTCAGTCAGCATAGACAAGTTAGGCTGCAGTGACAGAAGACCCCAGACTCTCCGTGGCATCTGAAAGCTTTAGGTGTTGCTCACAAGCATGCTATGGCCTGACTTCAAGTCTTCTTTATTCTGGAGTCCTGACCAAAGATGTTAGCTGTTTTTCTGGTCCCTGTGTCTTTTCTCTTTTTTTGGTGAGGAAGATTAGTCCTGAGCTAACATCTGTGCCAGTCTTCCTCTATTTTGTCAGTGGGATGCCCCCATAGCGTGGCTTGATGAGTAGTATGTAGGTCTGCTCCTGGGAACTGAACCCGCAAACCCGGGCCACTGAAGCAGAGTATGTGGACTTAACCACTACACCACAGGGCCAGCCCCCTGTATCTTATCTTTACAGCACTTTTCAAGTTCATGTTATAACTGGACTGATTTTTGACGCATGGTTATGAGGCTCTCAGCTCCAAGAAGGTCGGGGCCATTGTGTGCGCATGCTATAGCGGAGTGGACAGTCGGTCCCGTCAGTCGGAGGAATGGGGTTTGCTGAAGCTGGACACTACAGGGACAGAGAGAAAAAATAAACAGCAAGAGGCTCCCCGAGAAGCTGACTTGACTTGGATTTCAAGGATCGTATCTACGTGGAGAATGCAGAGGGCATTGCAGGATGAAGAACCCTGGACGAAGCCACAGAGATGGGACAAGTCTTGGCGTGTGGCAAGGACTTCCCAGAAGTTCTATGACAGCGTGCAGTGTGGGGCCCAGAGAGGGCCCGATGGAGAGAGGGGAGGGTCATCCGGCCCCTGGGGCCAGGGGCCAGGTCCTGTGCGGGCCAATTGGCATGGCTGCCTCACTCCGTGTGTATATTGTCGTGCTCCCACGGAAGGGTCTCCTCTGAGGCTTCCCTCCCTGGGGTCACCTAAGGGGGAGCACGTTGATTATGCCCCTAATTTACATGTTTGCTCTGGGACTACCTCAGGGTTAGGAATGACTTTGCTAGTCTGTTGGGTTGTCTCTATTTGTGTATTTATAATTATTCTTCTGTCCACATTCAAAAAGAACTGAGGTAATTTGCAATAAAATACCATAGACATTAAGGCTGTTAGAATGGAGAGTGAGAGAGAAGCGGCGTTGAAATTTCAGGTCTGCTCTTTGCTCATGGATGTCCCTGAGGACTTTTGTTTTCTAGGTTTTCCATTTTTACCAGTGACAAGGTAGCCAGGGGCCAAACGACCTATTCACTGAGAAGGAAGGAGTTGTCTTTCTCTGTTGCTCATCAGTTATAAAGTTCCAAACATTTGCCAGTTCCTGTATTAATTTCTCTTTGTTTTCTTTGGCCAAACTTTAATATTTTAATTTTGGGGGATATCTGTAATGCTATCGCCCTACGCACACATTCAAAATAAGGTTTTCCTAAGTTTAAAATGGATAATATGAAGTCACCTTATGGGGGACAAAATGGACAGAGCTATTTAACACTTAATCACTAGATTTCAAGATACAGGGTATATCTCCTTTGAAACAAAGCAATTTTGTACTCTAGCCATTTATCGGTAGAGTTGGGTCCAGATACATCTTGGTGCTCAGTTCTGCTGTGTGGTGAGTAAGGGACAGTAAGCGTCTAGGGTGGAGCTACTTATGCTCAGATAATATGGGGGCCAGAAATGTTCTCTGTGTCATTTTGATTCTTAGCTGTCTCTTTTGGTAAATAATCAAGTTCTACCAAGAGTCCACATTCTCCTAATGAGAAACGTAAATCGTGTGTGCATTTTGTGCCAGTCTCAATTTGTTCCTTTCATTGTTGACGTATTTGTCAATTGGCTCAACTATCAAAGTGATATTTCTACCCCAGTGAAGTGGAGATGGACAACGTGCCATTTTCTTCTTTAATTTCTTCCCTGGAGGAGCTTTGAAACCTCAAGTGACGCCATCCAGCAATTATTAGCCTCGTGAAATCCAAACTCTCCAGTTTTTAAAAGCAATGTTTGTCCCTGTAATTCACAAGCCATGTTTCATTGGGCATATAATGTTTCGTTGGACATTTCACTCAGCGTAATGCAGTAGGGCTCAAAGAAGCCTGCGTCAACGGAGTCAGTGTGCCTCTGTGGAATACCTGGGTGTCGATCTGTAGTCACAATGGGAGGCGTCCTAACTGGGACACTGCTAATAATTTACTCATCTCATTAGACTGAAAGTGTTGAGTAAACCCTGTCCGGTTTACTTCACCCGTAACTACAAGTACAAGGAGAGTTTGAGAAGTCGTCCGTATGCTTGGGACTTAAATGGAGAGTAAGAAAAGTGGCCGTCAGGAGCCGTGGTATTGGGGTCTCAAGCTCTGAGAGGAGCCTGTGCGCCTGAGTTCCCGGGCATGTACTGGAAAGGTGGACCACCTGCTGGCTCGGAAGACCTGGGAGATGCCGGGGTGCCCTCCAGGGTACTTGATTCTTCAGGGTCCCTGTTTAAGCTCCGTTTGTTCTTCCAGTCAACAAATATTTAACCCAGCACTTTTCTAGGCATTCAGCTGTCCGTTCTCCTTCCTTTGTGGGGATCACATTCTAGGGGGAGAGGCAAAAACACAGAGTAAGTGCATAAACGAGGTGATTTCATGTAGGAGAGCCCTAGGAAGAAAACGAAGCAGCACATCATGGTGGGGACGGCTTGCTCAGACTGAGTGCTCAGGGCAGGTCTGTCCCTCCGAGGGGGCCGGAGCGGGCGTTTGATTCAGTCAAGCCTCCGGGCTGAGTGCTGGCAGAGGGAACAGCAGAGGCAGAGAAACTGAAACAAGGATGGACCGGAAGCCCTGGAGGGACAGAAGGTCCTGGTGGCTGGGACACAGCGGGTCAGAGGAAGGAGGCGTTTGCCACGGGCGAGGTTGGGGACCACAGCAAGAAGTTTGGCTTTCATTCTAAGTGCTATGTCAAGGCTTTGGAGGGTCCTGAGCAGGAGCATGGCTTCTGATTTGTGCTTTATAACAACCCCTCCGCTGCACTTGAGAGGGGATTATAGGGCAAGAAGGGAGCAGGGAGCCAGGACGGTGACTGTGTGTCACGTGGGTGACAGGCCCTGGCGAGTTGCCTCGGGATGAGATGTAAGGCCTGTTGATTCCATATCCAGGTGGCCGGCTGGTCTGTCCCCTCCCCCCCATCACACTCCATCCCCCAAACCAGAGTGATTCGCCACTCCTCTTGTCCTCCTGCAGATTGGCACATGCACCTAATAAACCACAGATTGCATTGTCTGGTACTCTGGTTTTGTGCCTCTCCCTCGCCAGCCTGTGCGCTCTTTCAGGTCAGTAGCCGTGTTTGACTTATGTTTCATCCAGGACCCCATGTGGGTCCTGACCTCACAGTAGGAACCCATAGCACCCCTGACTCGCTGGCTCCACTTACTGGACCCTGACATTCGTGAGGCCAGCCTCGTAGCTTCACCCCTGCGTGGTCCTGAGACCCTACCTTTAATGTAAAAGAACCATTTACTGCCCCATTCTTGGTCTGGCAGGACCCTCAGTGCACACGTCCGACTCGTGCGGACGGAGTTTGCGTGTGGTAGCTGACCTATTTCTGGCAATATACATCTGATTAGGTTAGACAAGCCTTCTGTTTTAGATTGTTCTCAATGTTCTGACTTGGATTTTGCTTAAAGGAAAAAAAAAACTATCAACACCTTTTTCCTTCTTCATACTTTACCAAAAAAAAAAAAGAAATGTAACAGGATATCAACTCCCACGATTCTTCCTGAGGCGACTAAATATAAACATTGATGACAAATCTCAGAGGGAATCGTTAACGGCAGCTGTCCATGTTATTTAAAATGAAATAGACCTTTCTGGTTCTCCCTCTAATAATGAACGCTGAGAGGGACATCGAAGGTTCCTCCCATCCATCATCCACCTGGAAGTACACTGTTCAGCTAGGTCAGGAGCGCAGGAGCTTACACAGCAAAAGAAACCCAGCTTGAGTGTTTGTGAAATGTCAGCTCCCTCCCTTTGTCTCACTGCAGTTGGCGGGCTGTGTTTTCTTGGTTGGAACAAGACATTGGTGTCTTCAGCTTCAGCTGATGTGGCCGATTGGGAGTAGGAACCGTAGCTGTCTCGGGTCTGTGCGCACGGGCATCGAGTCACACACAGGAGCATCAGGTTTTCCTGTAGCTGTCAAGTCGTACCCACCAGAGCGACATCGCTTCTGTAAAATTAGGGATAGCCCCTTACCTGATTAAAGAGAAGTCTGGAAACCCACGTGTGCGTCTATCAGGGAAACTTTCTTCTGTGCACAGGGGCGCCTGTAGCGTGATGACTTCCATTGGGCTATTTTCCCATCGTAATGGTAAATATTTCTGCATTTGAAGTGAAGGAGTCAGGAGAGAGTCGAAAACTAGCTGTTCTCTTCCCAAGGGAATTATTGCCAACAGTTCCTTAGCAAAAAGTAGGAGGACTGAATTCTTCTCAAACTTTCTCTCACCGTAAAACTGAACTTCCAGTCAGAACATTGTTTTCTTTCTCTTTAATTTCCTTTTACTTCCTGTGTTTAAATAATCCTGGATCAGTTGGCCCTGCATGGTGCCTTTTAAAGATTTGGCCGACTCTCTCCAAATGGCTTGGAGATTATGGCTCCCCAGGCAGGATGGACTAGGGAGGCCAGCCAGAGTGAGACTTTGGGAAATACAAAAGGACTTGTCATTTCAGAAGTGACTCTTGCTGGCTTTGAAAGAAGCGATGAGATGACAGCCAACAACTGCTTCTGCTTTCCTGTGTGGAAGAGAAAACCCTTTGAATTTTTTAATATAATTGACACAGGGTCTCTAAAAGCTCCTGTTTTTTGCTCTTGTTTTTGTTTTCAAACTGCATTTTTGGAAAAAAGGCACAGAGATGCCCACCTGCTTCCACCTCCCTGCGAAGACGTAGCCGCTGTCCTTTCTTGGCCTTCCGGGCCTCTGTGAGTGATGAGGTGGCAGGGGGGGACAAGCTGTGTCACCATCACTCCATCCTGCATTCAGCTTCGTGTTTTGCTTTATGCTGTGTTGCCTGGCACCCAGGATTCCGTGCTGGAGAAATCATACTATCATGGGATAGAGGCTTCTCTATGTAGAACATGGACCAAATCTCTGGAACCGACCTTTGATCTGGAGGAAGAGATGGTTGTCATCAGGAATGGATGGTGGGGAGCCCACTGCTCTCCTCCAGAGGCCCCTCCCCCGACCGTCAGCTGCTTTGTAAGAGGCGGAGTTGGTGGTTCTAGGGAGGAGGGAGAATGGACCCCGATCCATGCCACCCTCCTGAGAGCCGGGCTCTGGCGGGCTCCCTGCCTTGGGTGGGATGGACCGAATCTGCTCCGGGAGTTTTCATCTTGAGCACTGGCTGATGTTCACTGTGAACTGAATCACGGGAAGAAAGCACACGCTCAAGGTGTGAGCCAGTTAATTTACAGGGTCAGTGAGGAAAAATCCCGCCGGGCACCTCAGAGGGCAAGCAGAGTGATTTTCCGCTGCTTCCACCTCCTTCACTGGTGATTCCAAGAACCCAGGCATTGGCTGACGCCTGACCATAGCTGGCGCTGGGCTGGGGCGTGTGCAGACTCGGGGTGCAGACACACCTTCGCTGGGAGGCTTGTGGGGTAAGGGGTTCTCCAGAGTTCCTTTTGGTTTCTGGAGCTCAGCCTGTTGTCCCCTGATAGTGATCACGCCCCATTGCTTTGAAGAATGGCACGCAATTCCATCCATAAAGAGCTCACTGGGAAAAGTCGTACTGATTCATTTGTAAAATAAGACCCCTCTGAAACCAAGCCTGTGCTGAAGAGAGGGAGGCCACAGAGACACTGTGCCAAGAGAGGAAACACCAAGTTCAGATGGGGGCTGCCTCAGTGTTCAGGGCCCTCCGAGCCCGGAGCAGCTCATGCTGCAGGCCGCGTGGGCAGCTGCTGGCGACAGAGCCCCTTTCTCAGATCCTGTGTCAGACGGTCCCCGTGTTGTGAGTCGGGGGAGCCCCTCACCCTGACTGTGACCAGGCCCCTTTGGGGATAGTCACTAAGAAGGGAAATGGAGATGGCCCCGCCCGCTAGTGCAGCCAGGACCCTAAGCCAGGATGTCGCCTCTGACCCAGCCTGGCCATCTGTGGCCTGGTTCTCTCCCCACCCCAGGTCAGCGGAGCCCTGTGCCCAGGGCAGATGCGTCCCTGCCCTCAAGTGGCCTCGAGAAAGGCTGTGTTTTGAGGGAGGAAACCTTGTGCTTCTCGTAAGAAGGATGTGGAAATGGGAGCCCAAGTTTAACTTGGAATTACCATTCCACAGGCTTGTTGCGTGTTGCTTTTCTTTACTTCCTAGAAATAATTTTGAAAGGAAACATTGTACAAATTGGGGAGTGACTCATGAAGACAGAGAATACGCTGCTGCACGCTGAACATCTCTGAGGTGTGACGGGCGTTAGCTGCATCCTGAGTGTGGACACACGGTGTTGCAACAGGGGCTCCAGGGCTGGGTGGAGGTCCAGTGTGGGGCTCTGCTGGAGGAGGGGCTCCCGTGAGCCCGGCGCCGGGGAGCGTGTGGCGTCCCACTCGGTCCTCAGGGAAGCCCTGCGTCGGGACTGTGCTTGTCTCTGTTTCCCGCTGCTGGAGGGGTCAGGGCACACGCCGCCGTGGGACCTGCACGCGGACTGTCCAGTCCGACTCACTGGGTCGCCTGTGCCCTTCCAGCCGCATGACCTGGGGAAGCCGCCTCCCAGGCCTCAGCCTCTGTCCTCCTCATGGGGAGCGAGCCGCACAGCCATACCCGTGATGGGTTGAAGTAAGACCCGCAATCATTTTAAATGCTGAAGAAATGATAAACGCAAAAAAAGTCAAAAGTGTCTGGACATTCTTAGAAACGACATCGCCTCCATTTCATTTAATGGATGACTAAAATTTCTTTAAAAAGGGAAAAAAAACCCCTGTACAATTTAAAATATGAGAACTGAGAAGGGCACAGATCAGCCATTTCTCCCTTGAGGTCTGTGACTCCTCCCCGGCCGGTGTCAGGATCCAGTTAAGTGTCCTTTCCTGGAGGGCACGATGACTGCACCAGCTTCCAGCCTGGGAGGGGGCACCAGTCCCAGAAGGACCGAGTGTGATCCCCTGGGGAAGATCAATGCCACGCGGGCGGCGAGTGGGCGCTTTGTGCCACCACAATCCCCACCTCAGTCTAACTGTGGCTGAGAATGGCCTGGGTGTCATTTGAATGGGGCTTTGGGGCAAGGAAGTAAAACGGAGTGAAAAACACATTGTTCTGCATATTCTCTTTCTACCCATGATCTTAAATTTTTGAAAACTATAAAATATAAAATTATTACATGAGCAAATTCTAAATATCATAGTTTTGCTCTCTCACTCTCTGTCTTCCACCCCACAAGTAATACATGAATAGGTTGTCATTGTCAAAAATTCAGTGGGCATCAAGCAAACCCTAAGAGCCCCCGTTTATCCCCGCCTCTCACTCCCGTTGGCAGAGACCGCCATTGGCACCTTTCCGATGCGTTTACATAGATACATAAACATATATATACATATTACTTTAGCATAAATGGAATTTATTATATGTATGTTTCTGCATCCTGCTTCTTAAATTTCATATGTATTGGAGGACATGGCATGTCAGAACATAGAGTTTTACCTCATTCTTAAAAAATTGCAGAGTATCCCATAGATTGGATCTTCTAGTAATTTACTTAACTATTATTGATGAACATTTGGATTGTTGCCAGTGGTTGTCCCTGATTACAACCAACGTCCCTCTATATTGTGGTAAACGCATCTAAAAATGTGAGAAACACTGTTAAATTGCCTTTAAAAATGACTTCACTCATTTAAATGCCCACCAGGAATACATGAGTGTGCTCCTTCTGGGGCAGCCTCCACAGCACTTGATATTTTTCAGCCCTTTTATTTTCTGGGTAATAAGAGCATTGTATTTTGTTTCAATTTCTATTTCCCTGATAACTAATAGGGTTGAACATTTCATGTTTTATATTGACCATTTATATTTCTACTTGGATGAATATATTCTTTGGGGATGGTTTGACTTTTTCTTATTGATTTGTAGGAGCTCTTTACATATTCTGACATTAATGTCTTATTTGTCACACGTTACATTCACTTTCTGGCAGTCTATTGCCTGTCTCCTTTTGCTCTTCTCCATTCTTCCCAACAGCACAGCAAGTAACCTGACACCCTGTCAATGTGTGAAATGCTGAGGGTGAGAAGTGGGCCAGTTTTCCATTCTCACCTCTCCGAACAGAAGGTCAGAGGGCTCTGGAAACCTCAAAGTGCAACAGGCCAAGGAGATCAATTGATTCTGCCTGTGTCCTGCTGGGCTGACAGGGCCTCCAGCTGGAATCAGGCCCCTGGGGACCCCGAGAGTGCCTTTCTTGCTCTCCCACTGCTTCGGGGTTGAAACACTGCCTTTCCTCCCCTCCAGCTCTGAATCAATGAAGAATGAGCTTGTTCTTAGCTCCCCAGGCTTCTGGTGCCCAACGGGGGCCCTCCCCTCCCTGTGTTTCTCTACTTCTCTTGGCCCCTGGCTCCACTTCCTGAGTTTGCCCCGATGCCTCACAGGTGTCTGCAGCTGTAAGTGACAAATCCGCTTCTTCCTCCACTGGCGGCAAAGCTTGGTTAGAAGGAGGGGTGTCGAGGTTCAGGACGTGGTGCCTGGGGGTGCCAGGGCACCAGGGCCTGGAGCCAAATGGTCGCCGGGCCTCTCTGAAGCAGCCTGTCTCCGGACTAACATTGCCTCTTCCATTAAAATTAATTTCAGACTCTGCGGCGGCGTGCCGAGTCATCGCAGATTGCATAATGCCTGCGACTTTGGCCTGTAAATTCATTTCACCACCGTTATCTAACTCATTACCTTGTAAACGGCCTTAATATGCTGCCGCTCCGTGGAGTATAGTGTTCACAGAAAGCCAGATTTTATCCCACAGCATTCAGAGTGGACACCGTCCAAATTAATCACTCCTCCTGCAGCCTGGCTTTTAATTCAGGATAATTCCGCCGCTTTCTTATTCTTTTTTTTTTTTTTTTTGATTTGCCTGTAAAAGTTGATGAAAGTGCAATATTTATGATTCGTCCTGGTTCACCTTCCAATAGACGGGCAGCACTATAAATCGGAGCCTGGAATGTGCCACTTTAGAAACATCTGAAAATGAAAATTGCTTTTTAGCTTGGCTGCTTTCATGAAATTTATCTTTGAGCACAACAGAGAAGGCCGGTCTTGCGCCCCACAGTCCTGCCTGTGTCTAGAGGACTCAGCTTTGGTTTCGGGTTGGAAGACTTGTTTTCCTGCTTTTAGCTGTCGGGGGTACATGGCTCATGGCTGTGGCAATAGTTGTGCAGAGTCTGTGGCACTGTTTACATCTGGGAGTGGTTTTGCCCTCAAGGGACACTTGGCCGTGTCTGGGGATCCTTTGGTTGCCGCGACTGGGGAGGGTGTTACTAGTGTCCAGTGGGTAGAGGTCAGGGATGCTACTCAACAGCCTCCCATGCCCAGGATGTCCCCCAACAGAGGCCGCAGTGTCCACAGTACCAAGGTTGAGCTCACCGCTCCTGGAACCGGAAGGTCCTTCAGGCAGCACGTGGGAGGGAAGATCACAGATCTTGAAGGAAGGCACTCCCGTGGACTTGGGGGTCACAGACATATCCTTTGAGTCCAAGCCCTACCTCTTATCAGCAACTTAGTCTCTCTGAACCTGTTTCCTGATAAGTTAACTGGAGATGACTAACTACCCACTATGATGGGTCTCTATGAAGATCTGTAGGAGAATTCATACTTAGAATTTAGCAAAATATCTGCAAATGGCAGGGATCCAGATGGCATTGGCTGCTCCATCGTTGTTGAGATAAATCAAAGATAACAATCCAGGGGGAAGAGAGAGAGAGGCTTTCCGATCTTCCCCTGCCCCAGACTCTGGATGGGACGGGCCAGCCTGTCACATCCCTGATGCTGTGATCTAGACTTTCTGCCTGGCCTGGCTGCATGTGGGCGAGCAGCACCGCACTGCCCCGACACAGCGCTTTGTCCCACGCCAGCGCTGGGCTCTGCTGGCCTCAGTCAGCTCATTGTCCCAGATTTGATGACTACGCTCCTTGTCAAACTTCTGTGTTGGTGAAGCTGGCCAGGGGTCTACTGGGTGGAGGTTGAGGAGGCGGTCTTTGAGGGGATGGCACAGCCCAGAGAGCCCCTCACTGGCCGTCCACAGGCCGGCTCCATGCCTAAGACTGCCCTGTTCATAGGCATTGCCAGCAACACTGGGAGTCACGCGTTCATGTTTAATGGGCCATTTTCTCCTAAAGAGAAGCAGAGCTGACTTAATTCTTGCCGGCTGTGGGTTTTCGGCCTCACACTCAGCACTCTGATGCAGCTGCCGTGGGAATAAAAGTCGTCAAATGTGGCCGTGTTCATCAAGTAGAGAGGGAAACACTCTGTTTCAGTTCCTTTAGCCAAGACCCTCCAATCCTTTAATGTCCAGGCAATAAACACTGAATGAACCTTTCCTGAAGAACGCAGACCCCGAAATGAGCCCACGTCCGGAGGTGGCCAAGAGAGCAGAAGCTTAGCAAGGCCGGAACAGGGGACCTGCCTCTCGCTCCACCCTCAACGACATAAAAACACACGTCTAGAGGGAAGCGAGGCGCCATCAGTCATCAGAGGGTTTTAAATGTCCTCGGGGCTCAGAGGGGACCTTGGCAGGACCCAGGAGAGGCTGGGGCGGGGTACAGATGGGTCTTCCTCTGTGGAGACTTTTAGATTTAAGACGAACACCAAAAATGAAGCAAGAGAACCCATGCATCCAATTGGAAGCCACAAAGTCCATCCTGAGCTCCGGCACGGGCCTTACCGAGGGACTGCTCTGCTGTGCACGTGTTCAGCCATCTGGTCTTCTGGTTTCAGAGAAGGAACGTGGGGGCTGCTGAAGACAGGCACATGGAGAACACTGAGAAATAGTAGCTGATGGCTAAGACAGAGGGAAGTCGTGTAGATATGTGTAGATGTGTGTGAGTGCATACACCATCTATGCATCTATCCATCCACGTATCAATCTGTCTGTCTATTAATACACACACGTGCATGCACACAGCATCATAAGAACTGAAAAGCACTAGGAAATTTGGAAAATCTACTACCTTCTTCACAGCCTGTAAGGACATCAGCATTTATGAACAAGATGCTAATAGATTGTTCTGCAAACGATCAGGTTGTCAGGAGAGCATTCTGGTGTTTCAGAAGGTACGAAGCTTATCATGCACTTGGTAAAGGTTTGTTTCCAGAAAGGTTAAACTTTCTTTTTTCTTAATATTTTTCACTTCGAGAATTTGTCTTCCTTTATCTGGGCGCTCCGCTGAGGTGGAATAATAACATATAGCAACGAGATTTGCAGGGCATTTATTGTGTGTGTTCGTGAGCTACGACACGCGGTCTCTCATGAGGAATTTTCTTATTCCCACTGAAGAGGTGAGGGATCCACCCATGCAGAGGGTTAGACCCCTGCCCCAGGCCCCACAGCTGGACGGCAACACGGCTGGACACAGCTGGACTGTGACCAAATCTGTCCTGTTACGGCAGCTATAGTCTCCCCCCTGGAAATCCTGGGTGAACGAGGTCTTTGGCGTTCACCCCTCCCCAGTTCACCAGGAGCCCCAAGAGTCGGGACCACCAGTTGTTTATGAGGTCAGCCAAGCGGAGGGACGCTGTGTGCCTTACTGGCTTTAATCCCTCACCATTAATTGTCGGACTCCCTTTTCTTCAAGAGGCAACGAAGAGTAGAAGCCATCAGTTGCTTTCCCGTTTAGCAGGTTGTAAATATTCATCCAGAATTTGACTGACAGCGCAATATTATGTTCCCCAAAGCCTGTGCTGTATGTGAATATTTTAATTAGGATTGTAACAAGCTATTGAGAAAGTTTGAGCTAAATTGGTTCAGCTGTTTTTTCATTAGTGAAGCATGAAAAGGAATTTTTTTCATCTATTGGAAAATATCCCTTTAAAAAAAGAATGAAGCCAAAGCAACTGAAAATCAGCCAGTTTGGGATACTTATTTATAGTCAGCAGATTGGACCTAGGTTGGGATTAACTGGACAGTTTGAAAAATGTGAGATAAAGTTCAAAGGGGTTACTCATGTCTAGCCTCGTCCCCTTGGCAGCTGTTTGGAAGGGAGAGATGGTTTTTACAAGGAACACGTTCTAAGAAAGGGATCTCTAGCAGTGTCGGATTCCTCAGTGTGTCTCAGGGTTGGGATCAATCGTAAAGGTGATCTGCTTCCTGCAAGTCACTTGCTGGGGTGCCCTCAACACAGGACCCCCACCTCCACCAGGTGGCTCCCTCCGGGTGGCGCACCTGCAGTGGCTGGGGCATGGCCGAGACCGCCATCTTAGAACACTCTTAGAAATTCTTTCCTGTGTTGAGTGGAAACCTGACTCCTTGCCTCTTCCTCTCGCACGTTTGCTCTTGTTCGTGCCTCGCCTTGGACAGGACATTGCGTATCTCTCTTGGCTTTCTTGGAGAGGCCGAGAGAGACAGGAAGACAAAGACGTGGCTGAGCAAGATCTGTTGCTGAGTCTTGCCTGTTGCCGCTGCCTGGACTGCTGGGAAACCTCTGGGTTTCTCTGACCTCTGGAAGCCATCCTTTCCCTCTGTTTTGTCTCACGTGTGAGGAGTGTTATCCACTCTGGTGGTGGTGACCTCTTTGTGTCTGTTCTTACCCTTTTGTCATGGTCCCATATTCCCATTCCTGCAGGGTCCAGACAGTCCCCTGCGGGGAACCTGAGAGACTGGGCAGCTCATGACCCATGGTAGGGGACAAACACATGGTCATAGCAGCACAGGATGTGGGCCCAGCATTACCAGATCTTCACATTTTCTGGAAGAAGCCAGAAATATGAAATTAAATATGATATCTCCCATTTTCAACTATTGGCAGTAAGTCAGAAGTTTTTAAAGCACTGCGCAGGGCACACAAAGCAGACCCCTCTCCAGCAAGGACTGCAAGCCAGGTAGTCATCTCTGACCTTGATTTTATGATCCCAAGAGCGAGAACTAAGTTCTTTGTTGTTTTCATTTTTTCCCCCGGTACCCTCTGCAACACCTACACCACTGACCACTTGGGAGTTGTTCATAAATAATTTTTTTAAAGTCTATTTATTTTTGTTGTGTTTAACATTTAGAAAAGTTTTACTTAGTGCTCGGTTTTTACAAATGTTTGTGCTTTAACTGCTAGTTCCAGTAAGACACGTTGATAATAATAAACATGAATTGTCCTCATTGTCTTTTGCTTGGATGTGAGAACTTTGAGAGAGAACCGTGAGTGAGGCCACAAAGAGTGTTTCCTGCGCAGACGCCTCTGCGCAGAAAATCCCTGGCTGGAAATCCCTCCTTCGGGTTGTTAGTCTGGGATGATCCATGGTGGTGGCTGCCGCCCTCTCCCCCAGCCACCAGACTGAGCTCAGCGGGGTCTTTCTCCTGCTGCCCCGCACATCCCACAGCACCAAGCCCTGAGCCCAGCACATGGGGCCTCGGTCAAGCTTTATTCCCACAGCGCAGGGGTATTTCCCGTTGACTTCTGCTGCAGGAGGGCAGGACCATGCCTGGCCGTCTCCCCGCACATCCCCAATGCCTACTAAGGGCCCACGGGGAGTAAACGCTCCCTAACTGTTGGCCGAATAAACTATGGGTTTCCCAGAGCTCCCTTCCACTTTCTTCACTGCCTTAACGAGGACATTTTAAATCATCAGCTGTTAATCATTATACTGTTAATTAGTAAAACCTAAAATCCAGCCCCTCGTGAACAGATGCTCCTGTATGTCTCTAGGTGAGGGGCAGGTGCGTGGTCCTTCCCTGATCCCCATCGCACTCCTAGGGCTGACTTGGTGTTGAGAACACATTTGCTTCTGTCTTAAGGGCTGGGTGCTAGAGGCTTAGGGCAACAGTGAATCTGGCCTGCCGCCGAAGACAGTAATTCTGACCAAATGGAACAATCCCATTAATGCAGGAGCTGAAGGAGGGGAAGCCGCATAAAACCATCTAAAACCATTCGCCCCGCGGGGAGTCATCCTGCCAAGTGCTCTCAGTAAATTTCAGCCCAGAGTCGGGTGATGGGGAGGCTTTACTCCGTGTGCACCCAGCTTCTGACTGCAGGACACCCACGTGAGCACATGGGGAGGGGCGCTGCTAATCAGGTCCACCACACTGACGTCCTTAAACCTGTCAAGGTCAGGCGAGGAAGTGGGGATGTGGAGAGAGCGAGGCAGAGGGGCCCAGAAATCAGCCAGCAAAGAAACAGGCCCATATTTTACTTCCTGGCAGCCGAGTTCATTAATTCCCAGGGAAGTTTCTGGGTCAGTGACTTCTCAGCTGGGCTTTCTTTTCATGAAGAAACAATGAGCTCACACATCACCACTGGGGAAGGTCCTTTTAAACCTGGCGAGTTATTTACTCCATGTCTTGTGCTCACTTTCATCCATGGTAAAGGGGGGGGCTCATTATGAGGGTCATTCTGTTAGTCCTGCTGTCCTGCACATCCCCCCAAAATTCTGTGTGCCTGTGCTTGTGTGTGCACCTGAGTCCATGCACGTGCGTGTGTGTATCCATGTCTGTGCGTGTGTCTGTATGCGTGTGCGTGTGTATCCGTGTCTTGCATGTGTGTATCTGTGTCTGTGCATGTGTGTATCCGTGTCTGTGCGTGTGTGTGTCTGTATGCGTGTGTGTGTGTCCGTGTCTGTGCTTGTGTGTCTGTGTGCATGTGTGTATGTATCCATGTCCGTGTGAGTGTGTATCCATGTCTGTGAGTGTGTGTGCTCCCCACCTTTCCTTTCCTGGGAAAACCTGCAGTAAAATGCACACGGGTCCAAGTGCCAGGCTTGCTCTAGATAATTCGCCGTTAAAACTCTTTAATTCCCAGCACACGGATGCCTGGGCCAGTAGGCTGGTTTGTTCTCACCGCCCCCAGCGTGGTGAGTTCAGAGGGCTCTGGAGGGCTGGGCTGAGATCTTTGTTCAGCCCCATAAAGCGGTCAATGAAGCGTGCAGCCCGTGTCCGTCCCGGCAGCGGCAGGCCCTTGGGGCCTTTCTTTGGGCCTGAGGGATTTGGGGCCATCGTCTCCTTTCCCACGTGCTTCGTCCTCCAGCTTTGGAGAAAGAGGCAAAAGGGAAGGAGGAAATCTAAAGGCTTCGTTTTGCACTAACTGCTCCCATCAGAGTCTGTGGCACGTCTTGATGAAAGCCGGGCTGTGATGGAGGGAAATCAAAAGAGGGAGCCGGCGACTTCACCCCGCGAGATGACGCTTCAGAGGGAAAGGCCTTGGGAAGAAGTTCTCTATTGAGTAATTAGCCATAATAAGCTCAGATGAGACAACAGATCAAACCAACCCTCTGGAAGGAAAGTGAACAGAGATGACAACTTTGAAAGGAACAACAAATAACATCCAAAAGCTGAAATCTGGAACTCTTGGCAAGATCCTGGTTCTAAACAGAAGCTGCTGCATACAGCTCTCTTTCTCACTGAACCCAAATTGTCACCAGAGTCATTGAAAGCCAAGCAAGGCCACCTTTGAGACAGTCTCTCTGCAGCTTCAGTGTCTTGGGGAAGCTCTAGGTTTGTTAGGAAGAATGAAGGAGACTGAAGTGTCCCCCGAGTGTCCAGACCTGTGCCAGGCGCACCTGGAGTCGTACGATAGTGACTGAAGGGCTCCTTACCCCTGAGGAGCTTTCGGAGTGATGGAGGGTACGGGTGGGAGGGGGGAAAGCCCGTCGCTGGAAGGAAGCAGAAGAGATGCCAGTTGGGGCTGCGCGCGCCTGCGGAGGGAGGGAGGGTGGAGCGAGCTGCAGTCAGGAGTCCCTCCTCCCATCACTCATTCATTCCTGGGTGCTTGTCATTTATTCATAGTTGCTGAGAGCCAGGCCCTCCCTGCCAGGAGCTCAGGGTCAAGGGCTGTGCCAAGGTCAAACCACGGGGTGATAAACATGCTGATGAAAGTCCGGTCTGGATGTCACCAGGGCAGAAGGAGGCCACCTGGGGGAGGTTCTGGGAGGAGGGAAGTCAGAGCACAAAGATTCTCCTTAGTGCTCAGCTCTGGACCTGATGCTGGAGCCCATGAGTCCTGGGGGTTTCTGCATTTAACACAAAATAGAAAAACAAACTTACAGAATCTGTTGAAAAATGACCAGAATGATCAAAGGCATATAAACTCAACTTGAGGAAGACTGTTTTGATAAATACGGGCTGTACACATGTGAACAGATGATTTTAAACCTGTCACCCAAGAAGAACACGGACTGGCCATTCCCATCTCAACAGAGTTTACAACAGAAGGGATGGAATTAAAGGCAGCAAGAGGAACTGGATGGAGCTATGGGGGAGGTTAGATTCCAGGAACGGGGCATCTCGGGAGCTCTGGTCTAGGTCAGTAGATCGGAGACTCAGGGAATGTAGCCAGCGCCGCAGAGTTAGGAAGCAGTGATGTTAAGGCTGAACTGTGCCTGGGGCCTGGGGGTGTCTGTCCTGCTGAGATTTAGAGAGGAGGCCACCAAGAGCTCACCTCTCCATCTGCGTGGAGACTGGGCCTGACTGATGCTCTGGGGGCCTTGTGAGCCCTTCTAGACTCTTCTAGAGTCACAGGAGTAGACGCCTCCCTTTGCTAAGAGACTTGTGCACACACGATCTTATGAGTGGGTTGGCGGGGGAGGCGAAGAAGAAATCATTTCTTAGCTTTCATGACTGTATGTGTCAAAAGAGAGAAGAGCGGACTTGGGAAAATGGGCAGATGAGAGAAGCACTTGGCAGGTTGGTGAGTATTTGTAAATCGCTGCAAGTTGCAATGTTCTGGGGGAAGGTGCACGCAGCTCCAGTGATCAAAGCAGAGGAGTCAGACACATTGCTTGGAGCTCCTGCTTCTAATTTGCACAGTGTCTGTCTGTCCGCTTTCGTTTGGGTAAGGAAAAGCTCCATTTTAACTTGGTTTCTGACAATCATGCGTGAAGGAGGCTGGCCATCCTTCTTTCCTTGAACGGACATGTGCTAAACAGCAGGTGACAGAACTAACACGAGCATAAGGTGTAAGGAGAGAGCCGACGTCCAAGTCAGGAGAATGGTGCGGTGTGAGCGCAGGGCAGAAGGAGCTCTGCGTCCGTCCATTCCGCCATGTACCGAGGCATGGGCACCCCAAGTTCCGGGCACCGTACTCAGGGCATATGGTATGGAGCGGGTGCCATGGTGTAACTGGTGGCGTCTGCCCTCAAGAAGGTGAGCCCACCATCTGCCTAGCCCTCACATCCCGGGCTCTGTTCCGGGCGTGGGGGATTCCTACACACACAAGGAGGCCTCCTGCCTTCATGGAGGTCGTAGGCCACAGGGGACAGAGGGGTGACCAGCAAGTAAGTGTCTCACCCAATCAAAGCAGCTTGGAGAGTGGTAGGAGATGCTGCTGAAGCAAATTCAGCAAGGCTGCTGGGCATCCTTCAGCCAGCAGGTCAGGGAAGACCTTTGGAGCTGAGTCCTGAGAAGCAAGGAAGAGCCAGGCAGGCAGCATCTTGGAGAAGAGAGGTCTGGATGAGGTCAGCCAGTGCAGGGGCCTGAGAGGGACGGCTCTGGCACACTGGGCTGTGTGGCCGTGGGAAGGGTTTGGGGTTTGGGGTTTGTGAAAGTGTGTTGTCAGCAGGGGAGGAAGCGTGCAGACGTGGCCGGGCTGGGGCAGTGGAAGTGGAGGGGCCTGGCTGGGCGCGGTTCTGGACGGTGGAGCACAGGGGCATGAGGCAAAGACTCAGCTCAGCCCTGGATGGCCTCGGGAGGGGCGCGCCCTGAGGGGTGCCTGGGATAGCTTCAGGGAAGGGGGGCGGGGGATCACAAGGTTTGTGTTGGGTCCCAGGAGATGATCAAGCAGCTGCGAGTAGGAGAAAGTTACAGACCATGTGGGCCGTTAGCCGACAGAATTGAGTCCAACCATCTCACCTTTAATTTTTCAAAAATGTGAGCAAGAAGACTTCTTACCAACCTCACGAAACCTGGGTCCTTTCACTGGTCACATACGAGAGATGTGGCCTCGGTGAGTGGAGGAGTGGCTTAGGGCCCCGTGTTCTGGTTGGTGAGATGAAGACGGAGCGCGCTTGCTCCCGTCCCTCCAGACCCCTCCCGTGCTGGGCGTGCTGCCTCTGTGCTGCAGGATCCTCCTGGGCTCCCGGACAGCAGTGGGCAGGGTCGAGGGTGCCCGCTGGACGTGGATCTGACCTGCATTTGTGAGCTGACCGTTTTCTCCTCCACCCACCAGCTTGTGCATTCATTAACTCACTTGTGCGTTCATTCCTTCAGCAGTCTTGCTGAGCATCTGTTAATTTGCCGAGGGCTGAGCTGGCTGCTGGGGATGCAACAGCCAAGGAGACAAATGGGTCCTTCTCCCTCGTGGACGTTCAGTCTTTTGAGAAGCAGCAAAGAATCTCTGTCTCTCTTTCTCTCTTTCTGTCTCTGTCTCTCTCTCACACACACGCACACAAATAAAATTATTACAAATGTTATGAAGAAGTCCTGGGCCTACAAAAGTGGTAAATAGGGGGCATCTGGCCAAGCCTGGGGGTTGGTGAAGGCTTCCAGAGGCAGCAAAAGTTGCTGATGCCAAGGGATGAAGGGCAGGCGGAGCTGGAGGGGAGAGGAGCTCAGTGTTCATGCCCGGGGCAGCTCCAGAGTGGGGAGAAGAGAACCCACGTGGCTGGAGCTCCGAGCACGTCAGGAAAAGGGTGATCCGTGAGCAGAGGCAGCCAGCTGACTGTTTCTCCAAGGGGGTCGATTGGGAGAAGCAGACCCAGAAACCATCACTTCTCAATTGCCTGCAGCCAGCATTTCCATGTGTCTTCTGTACAATCACCTGACTTAACCAACAGGCCGCTACCCCATCTGAGAAAGGGCTTGAAAAGAAGAGGCCTCTGGATCAGCAGAGGCCTGGTTCTGATTGTCCTCACTCCACCTCATCCACTGCAGGTTTCTGATCAGTGGCAGGGCACCCCGGAAGTGGCGTCTCCCAGGGAAGCCACGTGAAGCTCCTAGTGCCACAACCTGTGAGCGTGGGGCAGGGTGGAGTCTGAGGCCTTGCTAGGGTTGAGGGACCCCTGCCCTGGGCTGCTGGTACCCAGCCGGCCCCATCGTCGCTGTCGGCTGGGGTGCTTCTTCATGCACTTCCCAGGGCTGCAGCCCACGGGGAGCAGGGTCCAGGGTGGCAGCCTTTCTCCTTCAATTTGTTGTGTTTTTTTGTTTTTACTTTATTTTTTTCTCTGAGATAATTTCTAAGCAATATATAAAATATTTAATAGAAACAATAGCATATAGGTGTGTTTTAAAGAATAGAAAAATAAGCTCCCATCCTAAAGACGGAACCTTCACAGTCCAGTAGAAGCCACTGTATAGCTCACCCCATAGCAGCCCCCGCCCGCCCCTCGGAGGGGGGCACTCCGAATTTTACATTTATCGTTTCCATAACGCACATTGTTTCGTTTTGCTTGTTGGTTGGGCTTTATAAAAATGGAAGATCATACTGAATGTACTCTGAACGGGCTTTTTTCACTGAGAACTGAGAACCAGCGCAGAAAAAGCATTGCCGGTGTTGACTCTGGGGCCACCTGTGGGATCCGACTGCCAGCTCTGTCCCTGTGGTCTGGAGCAAGCCCATTAAGCTCTTTGTGTCTCAGCTTGCTCGCAGGTAAAACGTAATTCCCTGGTATGTTTCCAAAGTGCTGAGAACAGTAATGTGCATCCAGTTGCAGTTTTTAAAACTAAAAAAATACAATGTATCAGTGTGACTCATTCACGTGGCTGCTTATAGCTGTAATTTATTCATTTTCGCTGGGGCATAGGGTTCTGTTGGCTGAATGTTGTGTAACTGATTCACCCACTTACTGATGGACATGTGATTTGTTTCCAGTTCTCCCTTTTGTGCGAGGTGCTTCTGTGAACTTCCTTATCCGTGTTTCTGGTGAGGATCTCTAAGAGTTTCCCTAGTTGATAGACTCACGGTGAATTGCTGGCTTGTAGAATGGGATCTGCTCATGTTCAACTTTAATAGAAAACATCACATTGTTTTCCAAAGTGCTTGGAAAAACTGACACTCCCACCGCAGTGTACGGGAATTCAGTTGCTCCAGATGTTTGTCAAAGTTTTTGGTCAGATTTTTGAAAGTCTTTTGCCTTGTTGTTGGGTGTTTGCATTTCCACTTCCAAAATCCTTAAAGGTGGAATGTCTTTTCATGTTTTTGCTTGAACATTTTCCTTTTATTTCTGTTATGAAACTTCAGTTTGGGTCTTTCACTCATTTTTCTGTTGCGCTGTCATTTTCTTACTGATCTATGGAAGTTATTTATATTCTCTAGATATGAATTCCTTACTAGATTTGTGTGTGGCAAAGATTCTCTCCCCATTAGCATCTTGTCCTCCAACTTTCTCTATGCTGCATTTTGGTAAACACAAGTTCTTCACTGGGTACTGGGGAAGTTACCAGTCGTTTTCTGTATATATTGATTTTTGGGGTGTCTTACATAAGAAATCCTTCCTTAACCCAAGGTTATATAAATATTCTGCTACAGTGGCTTCTAAAATTTTTCTAAAAGTTCACATTTAAGCCTTCAACCTTTGGGAATTGATTTTGTAAATGATGTGAGAGAAGAATCCAATTTCACTTCATTCCATGTGGATAGGTGATGTTGCAGACAATAGATTGGGTGACTATTCCATTCTCTGCTAGTTTCCAACACCAGTCCTTCATACAGAAACTTGTCTTATGTGTGGGGATGTGTTTCTGGGTTTTCTGTTTGTTGACACCTACACCGTGTTAACGCAGCCTCATCCCAGTCTTAGCAGTAGGTCGGGCATTTTCCTGTCTTGGTCTCACCAAGACTCTCTTGCCTATTCTTTTTTTTTTTTTTTAAGGATTGGCACCTGGGCTAACAACTGTTGCCAATCTTTTTTTTTCTGCTTTATTTCCCCAAACCCCCCCTGTACACAGTTGTATATCTTAGTTGCAGGTCCTTCTAGTTGTGGGATGTGGGACGCCGCCTCAATGTGACCTGACGAGCAGTGCCATGTCCGCGCCCAGGATCCGAACCCTGGGCCGCTACAGCGGAGCGCGCAAACTTAACCACTCGGCCACGGAGCCAGGCCCTCTCTTGCCTATTCTTGATCTTTTGCTCTTCCAGATAAGTTTGGAATCACTTTCCACAAACTTTTGATCAGAATTTCTTTGAACCTGTAGCCCAATTAGGTGAGAACTGATATATTTACTCTAGAGATTTATTTCTCCATTATGCAAATATTCTAATTTTTCTGTAATATTGTGTAATTTTCTCCATAAATTTCTTGCACATTTCTTGTTAGAGTCACTCATAGGTACTTGATATTATTTATGTGATTAGAAACACCATCTTTTATTAAATTACATGTTCTACCCACTCTGGAGTATTGCAATACGATGGACACTTGTAAATTTGTCTTATATCTAGCAATCTGTTCAGTTTCTTATTTCTAATAAATTGTAGATTCTTCAGGGTTTTTTAGTGTAGATAATCATATCATCTATGAATAATGTTATTTCTAATTATTTCTTTCCATTATTTGTACTTTTGTTTCTTCTCTCTTGTTAATCAATGTTAAATAGAGACATTGGCAGCAGATAACTTTGTCCTGTTCCTGATTTCTAAGGCAGTGGCTCTAATGATCCATTGTTAAATATGGTGTTTGCTGTAGGTTTCAGAGATGTTCTTTGTGAGCGTGAGAAAGTTCCCTCTCATTCCCAGTTTTCTGTGACTTTTTATCGTAATTTTTTTCTTCTGTTGAGATAATTGTGAAATTTTTTCTTTAATCTCTTAACATAAAAAATTGTGTTAATAAACAGTCTCTTACTGAATCAAACTTGCATTACTGAGATAAACTCTGCTTGGTCATGAGGGGTGACTTTATTGCCCTGTTGGGTTTAGTTTACTAATTTTTATATCTGTGTTCAAGAATAAGGTTACCTGAATGTTTTCCTTGTACTTTTCTGGCTCGCTTTTGGTATTAAAGGTTATATGAACTTTGAAAAACAAAATGAGGACTGTTCCTCTTCTTCTGTTTTCTGGGAGAAATTAGGTGTCTGATTACAATCTTCTCTTGACTGTTTGGTAGAATTTGCCTGTAAATCTCCTAGGCTGCGCGTGTGTGTGCGTGTGCATACATATGTGTGCCCATGTGTGCATGCATGCGCGTGTACATACAAGCATGTGTGCATGAACATTATTGATGACTGACTTGCTTTCCTTAAACGGTTAGAGGACTCGCAGGGTGGCCTCCTTATTATGCAGTCAATTTTGATGATATGCCTGCTTTTCTGAAGAGAGGTCTTCACTCTGTACAAGTGTTCTGGGTGATCTGTATCATGGGGTACGTTTTGGTTCTTTCCCTGGACATCCCATTTCTTGGGTGACATTTGTGACTTTGGTGATCTGATAATGCCCTTCCATGCTGAGATTCAAAGGTTAGCTAAGAAACAGCCCTTGTCCTTGGGGCTTTCCCCTTGTCTTGGATTGCGACAAGGGAGGGCAAGGAGTGGTTTTCACCATTTTCGAGACTATTAAACACTATGACAACCCAGGAAGTTATTCTAATCTACCTGACTGGGGCTATGACTAAAGAATCCTAAATTTCTACTTCTTTTTCCAGCAACTTAGACAAATCCACGACCCGGAACCCCAAATATCAAGGAGTTAGACCTTAGCAGTTGCAGTCACTTCTTAACTGTTCCCAGGTTCTCCTTGCTCACTCACCAGCCAGAGAGATGCTGAAAAAATGCAAGCCAGGTCATGACTACTCAAAACTGGGCCTTTCCTATGAACCCAAGGCTGGAGGAGGGCCTGGCCTCCCCTGGTAACAGTGCCCACCAAGCGCCAACTTCAGTCTTTTTAACTTTTAAATCCATGGACCCCTTCCTGCCTCAGGACCTTTGCATGTGCAATTTTCACTGCCCAGGACATTGTCCCCTCCTTACATCCCTCAGTTGTGGTAAAAACGTCACTTCTTCACACAGACCTGCACTGACCACCTGCCCATTGTAGGTCCCTTGTCCCTCCCCCCAGGGTCTCTGCTTCTGCATTTGCTTGTTTCCATCTTAGCACGGTCACAGTCGACAACAACTTCATTCCTTCTTTGTCTTCCCCACCGGAGTGTATCTGTGGATAGTAGGACTCATTGGCCTTGCTCACTCTTGCGTTCCTGGCACCCATCCCAGTCCTGACACATAGTAGGTCCTCAGTAAATACTTCTAGGAGCAAAGGAATGTCTTGGAGGCACCTGTTCTGCAGAGTGAGTGTCTGCCTTAAGATCTCCCAGCCACCCCGGAAGCTTGACGTCCTGGGCACAGTGGGCCCCGGATGTGGTTTGTGAAGAGATGCCGCGGCTCTCTCTTCCCTCTCGCATTTTTCCTATTCTAGAACACCCTTTCCTGCCCCCTCCACCTGGCAAATCCCTTTCATTCCTCCATGTTGTAGCTCATTAAGACTTTGATAAGCCTCCCAGGGTGGGCTCCCACGCATCCTAAAAGGCAGGGATGTCTGGGGGGCTGACAGTCCTGGCTGGGATCCTGACACGGCCACGTGTGGGCCCTGGGGTCCCGTCTGCAGAAAGGTGTTGCCAGGAGGCAACAGGAGATGCTTGTGGGTGGACGGGGGGACCTGGGCCTCCTCAACACTCTGTGGGGGCCCCGGGGGCCGTGGCAATGGGCTTTGTGGTCCCAGCTCTGGCTGGGGGTTAGGAGCGTCCTTCTCATCCACGCTGCCTCCCTCTGCATGACAGCGTCCTCCAGCCTGGGGCCAGTTCTCCACCTCCGCCCTTTGGGCAGGACTCACAGTCTTCCCATAGATTTTCTCAGATAACCCCCGTCCGCTCTGAGTTCTTCCCGGGCTCGGCTTCTCTCTGTAAAGTGCTCGCATCTGTTGGGAAGCATTCAAGAGCAGGGTGTGATGGGTCCAGCCAGGAAGTGGACTGTCCCTGCTCGCAAGTCACTCTCGAGGCAGATGGTGAAGAGCGTTGAGACATGGAGGAGCTGGAGGGACCAGGGACCACAGAGGACAGCACCCGGCCAGGCCCAGAGCACCCCATGGCTTCCTGGCTGGAGCTGGGGGATGGGGGCCGAGTTGTGTCTTGCGGGCAGGCTGGGTGGGGAGCAGGAGGAGCTGTGGCTGGGGAGGGAGGCGGCCTGGCCCCGTCAGGCCTATGTGTGGGTGAAGGTGAGCTCCGGCCCATGTGGCAGCGCTCAAAGGGGTGGAGAGAGACTCAGGCTCGTCGCCTGTGCTGCGTTAAGGGCATCACTTGTCCTGCATCTCCTTAGGGAAAAACGATTGCCGGGCCCGTGGGTGTGGCTTCTGAGCCCTCAGGTCAGAATGCAGCCATGGGATTTGCCGGTAGCCCTCCTCGCCTGCCCCCGGCATCCGACAGACCCTCTCTCCTCAACCAGAATTCGGCCAGGCTCCTTCGGCCCTTTGTGGCCTAGGCCCCGTCCCTAGGCCTGGGCATCGAGAGCAAGAATCCTGCTCAGTCAGTTCAGAGAGAATCCCCTGATACCTGACCAAGTTCCTTGTGCCCCCCGCCCAGGTGATGTCTGAGCCCCAGCCTGCCCTCAGCAAGAGCCTGCTCAGTCGGTTTAGCCCGAGACCCCTCAGCCCCGATGTGTCCTCCTAGTGATTTTGCATCCACAGACACGCCCCCCCACTCCTTGGCTACAAGGCCCCCTTGTCCTTCAAAATGAACACCACCCGTAATGGAACAAGGCGACACCAGGTGCCTCCTGACGCGAGGCCCTGAGGAAGACTCAGCGTCATTTTGTGAGATCCCCGAATACGCTAACTCTCTTCCTGGGGAACATGAGACAAACCCAGACGGAAGGAGGTTCCACAGCAGCTGGCCTGCGTGCTTCAGACATGCCGAGTCAGGGAGCACGAACACTGATTAAAGTTCTAGGGTAAAGAAAACCTGAGTGGAGACCACAGGGGTCCGTGCCTGATCTGGGATTTTCTTTTGCTGAAAGACAGTCTCGGGACAGTTAGCGGAATCTGGGAGAGGTCTGGAGTTAGATGACAGCACTGTGTCTGTGTTACCATCCTGATCTTGGTATTGGAACAGGGATACGTAAGAGAATGCACGTGGTATTAGAAAATATGCACTGGAGTGTCTATTAGAGGTGGAGCAGATGTGGCTAAGGCCATCTACATGAAGGGAATGTGGGAATTATTTGTCATATTCTTGCAACTTTTCTGTAAGTCTGATGTTATATTAAAATAAGAGTAAAAACGGAAGCAAGCCATGGCAAGTCGGGAAAGATGGGAGTTTAGGGAGCACTTTAGATCAGATGGTCAGAGAAGACCCCTGCAGAGGGGACACTAAAGTTGGGATGTGAATGAAGAGAAGGCCCTGGCCATGCAGTGATCGGAGAGAGCAGTCGTGGGAAGGTTTTCAGAGTCCTGGGGACCCCAAGAGGCTGGTGCCATGGGTCTGTAGCTCAGGAGGAGCAGGGTAGTGGACAAGGAGAGGGGCCAGGGCAGGTGGGGCCTTGCAGACCACAGGATCGGCTGTGGGCTCTGTTCTCGGTGTTGGGGAGCCTGAGGGAAGGTTCCTAAGCAGGGCGGTACCACAGCCCGCTCTGTGTGCTGGTGCATCTCTTGTCCACTGCTGACTGGAGAATTGATCGGGGTGGGGCGGGGGAGGCCTTCCAGCCAAGAAGGCCACTGCTGCCATCCAGACGGAGCTGCCGTCCCTAGAGGAGTCCACAGCAGGGGTGGGGGCGTGGGGGGGCATGGAGGGTCCGGCCGGATTCTGCAGGTGGAGCTGGTGGACCCAGGAGGAAGAGAGGCTCAAAGGTACCCCTGTTCTTTCACCTTGAGCCCCTGGGTGGAGGTGGGTGTCATTATTTCCGTGAAGGTGGAGAGCTGAGCACACGCCTCTGTGCCTTCAAGGAGCTCATGGCTCTGAGATAAATGCATATAATGTGACGCGCACAGGATAGGAACGAGCTGGTGGCGAGCATGGGGCGCGTTCTCCAAGGCCGGGGCCTCCGGGGGGCTTCACCCCCATTGCTGGGTCTCCTCCCTTTGACTGTCAGGCCTCTAGCCTCATATGGATCATTGTTTACACCAAGACCAGGCATTTTCTCCTCAAAGCACAGAGACCATCAGCTGGCTCCAAGTCCTGGAAAAGGATTCGAACAGACGCTGCCAGCCAGGCTTGCAACGTGACTATGTTAAGGAAAGACGAATCATTCCAGCCAGTGTTTAAATACTGATTACATCTCTTGGTTTGTAAATAACTCAATGGTGAAGTTTTACAATATTGTTTTTACAGAGGCTGTAATGAGAAGGCAGTTTTTTCCCTGTCGCTTGGATCTTAAGCTCTTTAATGTGAACGTACAAAATGACTCTGTAAGTCGCACGGAGTGGGCTGTGGAGGGCTCAGCGCTGTGTTAAAGATGGGAGGGTTCCAGTAGCTGACGCACGGCCCTCTTGTCATTGTGAGAGACAGAATAGTGCCTGCCCTGGGTCCTTTCTCCCTCTTTCCTCTGTCCGTCTATCCGCCTGAGGGTGCAAGCTGCGCTGGGCAGCGTTCACTTAGGGGGCCTCCTGGGAAAGGGTGGGAATGCCGGGCTGCGGAGTGTTTTATTTGGGAGACTGCCTACTTTTTAATTGGCCTTGGTGTTAATGAATGGATTCGTTCTGTTTGCAGCGAGCAGGCTGGGCGCTGGAGCATGTAATCTGATTGCAGCCCGGTGCTCTGAGCCCCGCGGAGGCCTCGGAGCTGCCCTGATTGGTTTGGCCCCAGGCTGCACAGAGCTTGGCAGAAATGGGGCAGGAGAGGGTGGGAAAGCTGGCGAGAGGGCGGGAGCCCTCAACACCACGGGCCTCCGCTCTGTTTGGAGGTCATGGGGCCATCTGTCATCTCATGGCATCTCCCTGGGAGACCGCCTGGGGGCCCGGGGTCGTGGGGTCAGATGGAGAGACAGAAATTCTTTTCCTGGGACAGCCCCTGGCATCCAGTAGGCATCAATAAACACTACCTCTCTCCCACTTAGGAACTGGGAGGCACTGGGTGTATTTTCATCCTGCTGGCTCTCAGTCCAGTTGGGAAAGACCATCAAATGGGTGGTCGTGTGGGCAGACCATCTGCTTATTCTCCAGACTCCTCATGTTTCCTTTCTGTGGCTTCTCAGCTCTTTGGCTCAGTCTGCAGTTGAACAACACCCCCCCCACCAAGAGGCTGGGCGGGCATGTGTCCCAGCCCCATGCCTCCTGCAATGGAATGTGTGTGCCTCCAGCTTTGTCACTGGATCCAGCCCTGGAGAAGCAGCCCGCTGTGTCCCTGTGGGGCCCCAGGGTCCCGCCCAGAGCAGCACTGAGCTGAGCCGTGCTGAATATTCGGGAGTGCAGGAAACGGGCTTCACCCGTATGTGGGGACACATCTTGGAGGCAGATTTTGAATCTGAAATCTTCTCCTTCAGGGACGTGAGCCCCGCCCCCTCACACATCCCTCTACCTCCCACTCCGCCTAACATTTGTTGTTGTCGCTTGGGGAGCACATACCAAGCCCGTCTCGTGAGGATGACTCAGAAGTGGCGTTTGATCTGACGATGGGCAGGCAGCCCGCGTTGCAGACACACTGCCCGTTTCAGGTTAAAGAAATGCTCTCTCAGTGAATCCACGTTTTGGGAATTGGTCTTTCTTGTTTGAATCCAGGGCTTTTGTCCCACTTCTGTGACCCCATCTCCCCCTACACCGCTTCTTGCTGGGTGGGCGTTTTGGCTCCATGGTAGCACGTGACCACTTTGGCTGCCTGATGGTCCCTGGAGGGCCAAACACCACGTCCTCCCATGTCCCGTCCCTCGTGTGTGACTCGGCTGCCTGTCCTGAAGTCACTCGGTGGTAATGTGGCCTGAGTCACGCGCAGACACAGGGGCAGCTGCATAAGTCCCGGATGCCCACCCCTTCCTGCTCCGTGTTTGTCTCCAGAGGAACCCCAAGGCCTGCATTTCAGTGCACACATGGTGCTGGTCTGTCTTACTCAGCATGTCCTTGCCAGGCTGCTGTGCTTGCAGTTGCCACCACCTGTAGTTTCCGTAAATCCATTTGCAGATGCACCACAGTGGCTCGACTAGGACCAGGAGTTTCAGATTCCTCTCTCAATGAAGAGTGGCATCCAGGAGCAGTCCCCAAGCCTGGCTGGACCTCTGCCACCTTGGGGTGCTCCTGGGTCACTCCAGACATGGGGCGGCAGAGGGGGTCCTGCAGAGATCTCGGTCATCCTGCATCGCTCTTCAGGACCCCCAGGCCAGGCCTGCCCCAGCCCAGCACCAGGTCAGCCAGGCATCCATTTGTCTGACATGAACAGGAACAACATCACCTCCAGGTGGAGCACGTCCACCAGGTGGACTCTCTCCTTCCGCGTCTACCGGCAAGGCCAAGAAGCGCACTCTGGGGCTGGAAACGTGACCAAAAGTGGCAAACAGCAGCAGAAAGCCGACCACAGCCCTCCTGCCAGAGCCGTCCCTGTGCCTTCTGATTGTCTTGTGCAATGGTTCAGATTTGTGTTTTTTCAATTAGATGTCAATATGATCATTTTTTCACAAAAGTCGTGCTGTCTGGATTGTTTTCTAACAAATTGGAAGGTGTGGCTACTCCAATGTTCCTGTTGGCAGCGATGGCTGATGTGGCTGGGGGTGCCCTTAGTCAGGGTGTGTTCCTTGTGTCGCCTCCACTCCCACCCAGGCCCTCTGCTGCTGCCCGGACCCCCTGCACCCATGTGTCTGCTGTCCGGCCCTGAAGCCCGGACGAAAGTCGTGTACCTCTGTGCATGTGACCGTCAACGCCAGCCAAGTCCAGGGCCCAGGGCAGCCCACAGCTCCGTGTCGACAGCCAGAGAAGCTGGGCGGGCAGGAGGTGGGCCGCCCGTCCTGCAGGGCTGAGCGAGGTGGGCTGTCCCCCTTGGCCGCGCGCCTTGAGTTGTGGAGGACTTATTCAAAGGCTCCTCCTGTTGCTCTACAAGCAGCAACGATACTCTTTGTTCTTCGCAGATAGTGGAGCGAGGTTCTCCTCTGACATTTCTTGTGATGAATGTTGTCCTGGGCCTCTCAGCACCATTTGCACTTAATGGAGAAGAAGCGGCAGATCAAACTATAGAAATCCGTTGCTGGATGTGAGTTCCCTGCACAACAGGCTTCGCAGCCGGGGCCTCTCAGTTCCCACAGCTGGCTCACTCCTGAATCGGCGGGCAACCTCGGGCCAATGGCATGGGATAGCCGGGGCTCTTTTGTCGACTGTGAAATCGCAACAGTAATCCTTCCCTTCTGGATGCTTTTGGGTTGACTGTTGAATACACTGAAAAGTGACTTAAAAACGTCAGGGGCCACATAAATGCTAAGTGTGATTTACTCAAATGCATGGTGACTTTACAGAAGACGCAGAAATATGTGCGGAGCTGCGTGAACTCGTTGGCCTCCCATTAAACCCCGTTAAACGGGGTGCGCTGTTCTCTTCAGCACCTGATGGAAATGGGCGCGGGGGCCGCTACTCAGAGCAGGAGGGTCCTGGGGTGTGGGTGCAGGCGTGTGCGTGCTGGGGTGCATGTGGCGGGTTGGGCAGAGTTTCAAACTAAAAGATCAGGAAGCTTCTTGATGGTAGTCAGTCAACAGGCTTTGACAGATCAGCCACACGAGTTTTTAAACATTTGCCGAGTACCCATCATGGATCCGGCGGGGTGTTGGTGCCGCTAGTCTGACAGCAGAAAATCGTGGTCCCTGCTCCGGGGCTCACTGTTAATAGGAGAGGAGGACGTAGAAAACGGACAGCAGTTCGGTGGCACGCAGAAGTACGACCCTCCACACACAGGATCCAGGAAGGCTGCACAGAGGAGGTGATAGCCAGGGCGAGGAGGGGGTGAGATATGAGGTCAACTGGGGCATCCCTCCAGGCAGCATGACACGTTGTGGCCAGCCGGGGCAGCCCGGGGAGCCCTGAGAGGGGTGTCGGGGGCATCTGCAGTTGTGGTTGAGTGTGGACTCGAGTTGGACTGCCTGGGCTCAGTTCTGGCTCGCCGCTTACTTCCCCTGTGGCCTTGAGCAGGTGACTTAAGTTGTCTGTGCCTCATTTTCTCAGCTGTGAAATGAGATAATAACAATACCCACCTCACAGGCTTTTTATAAGGTGGTACTTAGAAGACTGCTTGGCCCCTACTGAATGCACAGTAAAGTTAGATGGTGATAGTGGTGGTGGTGATGGCAGTGACAGTACTGGTAGGACGGAGGTGGTACTCATAGAGTGGGGGATGATGGTGGTGATAGAGATGGTGGTGACGGAGATGATGGTGATAAGAGTGGAGGTGGTAGCGGCAGTAATTGTGGTAGAGATGGTGGAAGTGATGGTGGTGTGCCGGTAGTGGTTGTGTGCTGGTGGTGGTAAATGCAGTAGGGATGGTAGTTGTGATGGCAGCATCAGCAGTGACATCTGCAGCGTTGATGGTATGGACAGTGGTGATGTTCTGTTGTCTATGCCCCATTGGTGTTGGTGAGATGAGCATAGAATCCATGAGAAAGTGGCCACGAGAGTGAATCTCCCTGGAGTTCTGTGGTGTATAATGTGAGTGCTATTGGACAGGAGGGTGGGAGTCGCTGGGATCATCTTCTTTGAGAAAGCTAGGCTTGGACCAGGCCTAGGAAGGGAGGCCAGCTTTCCCAGGTTGGAGGAATGGCAGCCGCAGAGAAGTGGAGGTAGGACAAGCCTGGGGCGAGGCCAGAGGCGAGAGCGGGAGACTAGAGTGGAGGCGGGCCTTGGAGCACGGCGGTCCTGGAAGAGCCCACCCGGGGCAGAGTTCAGGTTAGCTGTGGGGGAAAGGTGGACCTTGGAACATGCCAGATCCCACACGTTCCCCCCCCCCCCGGCGTGTGGTGGCCGTGAGTACTTCCTTCCCGCCCCTTCTAGGTGACCAGCACCGCTGTCTCAGCGCAGACCCTCAGCAGGCCCTGGGGGAGCTGCTGAGGTTTCAATTTCACTGGCGAGAGACACAGGCTCAGGGATGTGGCAAGACTCCTCAGGCCCCAGCTGAGGGCCCCGAAGCCAAGGTCACAGGCAGCATGAGGCACCACCCACACAGTCTCTCCTCTCTGGCAGTTGTTTAGCAAATATCCTGTCCCACAGCCTTCCTGGGTGGTTCCGACACGGATGCGCATATTCTCGAGTGGAGAGCCTACTTTGCGCACCTGTAGGGCCATCTCTTCCATCCCCACTGGTGAGCGTAGTTAGGCGAGCTTGAAGCCGGAGGACGGTTCAAACGCCACCGCGCACCCGCCACCCATGCATTATGGGAGGCTGCTGTCCTTCACGTCTGTGTTGCCAAGGTAACTGGGGATTTGGAAGGGACGGCCAAGTGGCATATTCTGCAGGCAGTGCTCTGCAGTTACTGAAGACCGTGTGGCTCCATCAGAACCCCAGCAGGCTGGGAGCTTGTGGAAGCGCCGAGGAACGTGGCTGCCTTTCGTGGCTGGCTTGGTGGGTAGCTCTGGGCCGGCTCCTTCTGCTTTTTCTGCATCCCTTGGAAAGTGCCACAGCTGGGGGTCCCAGTCTCTGACAAATCCAGAGGGTCTTGCCCAGCGTCTGAGCATCTGTCAGGGGCTGAGTTGTCATGTGGACGAGGGATTCCAGTTCCAGTCCATCCTCACCTCCTGATCTCTACCCTTCCATCATTTTCTCTCCCACGTCCATCCCCAGCCTGAGTGGAAACCCCCCAGTGCCAAGACTTTGGTACTCGTGACTTGGGTGAGGAGAGGTGACTGTCAAGGTGACTTTCAAGTGTCACTGAGATGACGGGGTGTTTGGGACACTCAGGATGGTACTCGGCCCAGGGGGCCTCGTGCTTGCTGGGCCTGGAGGCCTGGATGCTTGAGCTTCTCCATCCACGCAGGGCCGGATCCATCTCCATCCCGAAGCCCGTTGAGTAAAGCCGGCCGCACATGAATTCTCAGAGGGGCCTAAACGCTTCTGCCTGGAGTGAGGGGAGGCTGTTCTTTGGCCGCTCGACTCAGATACGAAGCAAGACCACCTGCCTGGTGGCTTTCTCTAGTCAGCTAACGGCTTTAACTTTGAAACAAACTTAGCGTCTTTAATCTGGTCCGAAGAGCGTGAACTGGATTCCAGAAAGAGCATCAGGGCTAAGCTCATTGCAAGTCCCTTTCAGAACCAGCAGTGTCCCAGGCTGCTGTGATGTGGGAATCGCATTTACAGCAACTCTTCAGCTCCGTGAAAATGGCGCTTTCCATCTGTTCCCTGTTTTCACTTCTTGGGATGGCCCCTCACGCGTGTGTGGACCTCACGGGATCAGCTTCTGCGGCTTTGGCTGGTCGCAGGTTGACGCAGCCCTTGTGAGGGGGTAGGCAGCTCAAACATCCCTTCACATGTCCCCATTTATAAGGGAGAATGTGACACTTTGTCCTTCCCGGTTTCTTCTTTTTTTGCTGAGGAAGATTTGCCCTGAGCTTACATTGTGCCAGTCTTCCTCTGTTTTCTGTGTGGGTCATCACCACAGCATGGCTGCTGACAAGGACTATAGGTCCGCGACCAGGACCTGAACCCAGGTCACCAAAGTGCAGTGTGCTGAACCTAGCCAATAGGCCATGGGCCCAGCCCCTCAGATTTCTTAACATTGTGTCAATTTTGCTTGATTTGAATAAGCAT
Source organism: Equus przewalskii (assembly GCF_037783145.1). NCBI lineage: Eukaryota > Metazoa > Chordata > Mammalia > Perissodactyla > Equidae > Equus > Equus przewalskii. Next base: position 47,336,282 of record NC_091851.1, read on the forward strand.
GTTCAGGAAAAATGGTTCTAAAGGTTTCACTGGGATACAGAGTCTCTTCTGTTAAAAGTTGAAAAGTATCTTACTTAGGTTCCTGTGGCTACTGTAACAAATTACCAGGAACTGGGTCTGAAAGCCAGGTGTGGGTGGGGCCATGCCCTTCTGGAGGCTCTGGGATCCTCGCGGCCTCTTCCAGCTCCTGGCAGCTGCTGGCGTTCGTTGGCTCGGGGCCGCATCGCTCCCATCTCTGCCTCCATCTTCACAACATCTTTTCCCCGTGCCTCCCCTCTGTGTGTCTCTTACAAGGACACTTGTCGTTGGATTTAGGGCCCAACCCGATGATTCCGGGTGACCTCTGTATCTCAAGATCCCCAGTTACATCTGCAAACATTCCTTTTCCACATAAGATGACATACACGGGTTCCAGGGGTATGAGATGGGCTTCCCTTTTGGGGGACCACCATTCGACCCACTATGTCTAGTTCTGGGTAGAGGGATAAAAAGCTGGTTTAGCATAATTTATAAACTTTTTAGTCTGAAAAAATTACAGATTTACAGAGAAGTTGTAAAGATGGTACAGGAAGTTCCCTCAGACCAATTTCCCCACCGTAACCTGCTGTGTAGCTCAAGTACAAATCACAACTGGGACATTGACATTGATAAGATCCACAGATTTTAGGCATAATTTTCTTTTTAGGGCTTAATTTGAGGTCAGAGAGATCTATGTTAAATCCCAGGACCCTTTCGTAGCTGTGTGGCTTTAAGCAAGTTTTTCACTGTCCTGAGCCAGGGATTTTTGTCTTCCACTTGCGGAAAGGGGAGCTTGTGGACGGCTGGTCGAGCGGCTGTGGGAATTGAGAGGTTAGGCAGATGCAGTGCTGGAGGACTCTGCCTGCCCGTGGCCCTGCGAGCCACCTTCATTCTAATGGATTACAGCTGCAACTTGGCATAAGGCTCAAGATCTGCTCCTTGGAAGGGTCTGGAGATCCGATAAGGAATATGCCACTGGTTCTGGAGGGAGCGCCTCGGCTGGTCTCAGTGGGGTCCGGGAAGAGCTCTGCTCTCGGTTGATGATAGGCGAGCCTGCAGCGTGGAGCACCGTGATTGGTAGTCGGCCTTGCAAAGTAACCCTGTACCTCTCGCGGCAGACACCGCACGGGATGGAGTCCTTAGAGCCGGGATGTTCGTAGTTGCTGAAGTTAATCGACGTTTGGATCTGGGTAGGAAAATACTGGGTGGTGACTCATCTTCCTGATTGAGAAGGCAGTGGGGATGCTGCTTTTAGCACTGGTGTTTAAATGTCCAGTCCCCTACACACTTTCTACAGTGTAACTGTCTCACTTTTTGCAACCTAAAAGTAGGGATGCTCCTACTTCGGAAAAAAAAAAACCTCTATCAGCACGCCTCATTTAAAGGCGCTGATCGATGAAGAATCCTGAGGAGCAACAGGATGAGGGCGGCCACAGTCTTTCCTGTTCCCACTGTTTCACCAGCTCTCCGCGCTGCCCTGCCCGTGCTGGAACACTCTTTGTTTAAATTCCCATTGCAAGTTTTGGAAGTGAAGTGTCAACTTCAAGAATATGAAACCAAAACAAAGATCACTTAAGTAGGTAGCATTTCTTGGAGCAGGGGCAAATCGCCCCAAGAAAATCAGAGGATAATTGGCCTTTGTTTAAAGCCAGTGATGCAGGTAAGGGTTGTGTAGATAACGTTGCTGCAGACTTTTTTTATTACGCAGACTAATTTGATATTGTCCTGGGAAGTTGTCCCTTTGAATATTCAACAAAAGCAACAATGCACAGGGAGAGATGGTTTTAAGGGTATTATTTTTGCATAATTTATGCTCAGTGACAGCCATCACTTGCTTCACTTCATCACACGTTTACTGGGAGACTGCTCCATGCTTCCAATCTCATTAAGCTATTTATTCATTGTAATGAATGATTTTAATGTACTGCATTAAGGTTACGCCACACTGAACTGCTAAAAAAATCCATCTTACTGTACACAGTTTAATACTTGCAGCTAAATTAATCCCTTTATTACCTCCTCACTGGATGAACGGACACCGTGTGGCTTAATCACACTTGTCTCCATTTCATCCCAGTTCCAGGCCGCTTCCTGATGGAGCTGTGATGGTCCCACTGACTCGGTGTCGCAGACAGACGCATTGCCCCTTCTGCATAAACTCACGCGATTCAGGGGCTCCTGTGCCCCGACCCCTCCTTCCTTCACCAACAACTGCCGTGCAGCCCGCACACCCTCTGGCGCTGCCTCCTCCCCGTTCACGCCCCTCCCTGGGTCCCTCAAGATGTTGTTGGCAAGTTGCAAAGACAGGAAGATAATGTCTTTCCGGAGGATGGAAGGCAGTTCTAATAAAAAGCTGTCATTCACAAATCCAGGTCCCCTGTCACACCATATGCATTTTAAAGACCATATGAACTGTTAAATGGCTCAATATGGGCAGCCCGAATGGTTATTACAGCTTGGAGATTTTTAAGTCAGAGGTGGGGTGTGGGGCCTACTGCCGCTTTGGCAAAGGAAAAGTTTGGAGTTCTGCAAAGAAATACGGCATCTGTGCCCCATCACATCGGAATCATCTCTCCCGCACCTGCTTAAGAAGCCACCAACTGCTCCCCCTGAGGAGGGAAGGCTGTGGGTAAACGCGTATGTAGGGAGAACACTGGAGCGCCATCCTTTCTAATCTAGCAAATATTTGAAAACTACAAGCCGCACCCAGTGACACAGTCACCATCTGAGCGTGGCAGATGAGAATTCAGAATGGTACTTGGAGGGGAAGGTGAGGCAGCCTTGAGGATGGAGCATCTTAGTTCAGAGAGGGCAGGGAGAAGGAAGAGAGTTCTGCTCGCTCACGCCGCCTCCACCTGGCAGCGAACAGGATGAGGTCGGGGTGCCTGAGCCCACCCCAATTTTTCTTTCACAGAAGCCACAAGTGTTCTGCCAGGAAAAATCACTGGGATGTTTGTGACTGACACTCAGTCTGAGTTGCTGCTCATTTTATAGGTGATATCACCAGGATCCAATCAGGGACTTGGGCTCTGAAATTTAAGGGAGAAAAATACATTCTCTCAGAGAAAGCAAATGCAGAAAATTGTAGACAATCATTCTGGGCCTGTTTTAGACTGTGAAGAGATAATTAGTCCATCACACACAACCCAGCAGTTTACAGTAAACAAAAACATCCACTTAGAAGATTTTTTAGTTTTAGAAGAGGCAGAATAAGAGGAAGAAAAAGTGTGCTACTCTGCCCCCTCCTGCTGTGTGCCTTGTCCCTTTGCTGGATGGCTTGAAGCTCAGGACAAAAGGTGCATGTGTTACTAAGGATGGATCCAACAGAATAAGGTGGATCTTGACCTTGGAAAGTCCCACTTTGAAAATCTGAGGCATCCGTCCACCTCTTCATCCATCCATCCATCTACCCATCAATCCATCCATCCATCCACCCAATCATCCATCCATCCACCCATCTGTTCATCCATCCCTCTATCATTCATCCACCCATCTATCCATCTATCCGTCCACCCACCTATCTATCCATCCACCCACCTATCCATCCATCCATCTGCCTATCTATCAATCTATCCATCCACACACCTATCCATCCATCCACCCATCCACCCACCTGTTCATCCATCCATCCATTTACTCATCTACCCATCTATCCATCCACACACCTATCCATCCATCCATCACCTGTCTGTCTGTCCATCCATCCACAGGAATGTGAGTTATTTCCTTTTTTCCCCCCAGTTTGGCTTTTACATAATCGAGTAACAAGGGAAAACTTCAATCAGATAATGGCTCTCAGCGAGCTATTTAAAAATATCACTGTTATGAGCAGAAATGTCTAATAGAAGGGATATCTGATACCTGTGGCCAAATCATTTCATTACATGTGAAAACCAAGGATGAAAACTAGAAACAGATTTTACTGGATGCTTATTAACTCTCTAGATGCCCAGTGGAATTTTTAAACCCAGTGACTCTTCCTTTGTAAATCTCGGGGTGGGAGGTGGGGTCCCTCTTTCATCTGGATGATAGGAGGGACGAGTGAGCCACGCTCTGGGAGGAAATGCAGGAAAGCAGACAATCGAAGCCCCTGGTATAGGAGGAAGGCAGCCACTTGGGCGTGGACGTCCCCGCGAGCAGGTTACATGGTCTTCATTGCCACCCCCTGAAGTGGCAAATGAAGTGACAGTGCTATGGTTTCCTGGGCCACCATAATGAATTACCGCAACTGGGTGGCTTACAAAAAACATTTATTCCCTCACGGGTCTGGAGACCAAAAGTCTGAAATGAAGATGTGAGCAGGGCTGTGCTCCTTCTGAAGGCTCTCGGGGAGGATGCCTCCTGCCTCTCACAGCCTCTGGGGATCCCAGGCGTCCTTGGCTTGTGGCCACACCACCCCAATCTCTGCCTCAGTCTTCACATGGCTTCCCTGTGTCTCTCTTCTCTTCTCGCCTAAGGACACTTGTCGCCCTAATCTGGGATGATCTCATCTCAAGTTCCTTGACCGATTTACATCTGCAAAGACACTTTTTCCAGATAAGGTCACATTCACGGGATTAGGACATGACTTACCTTCTGAGGGGACACAATTCATCCCATGACATAACCCACAGTAGGGACAGTGGGCACGATGGGGGTTGTTGGGACTGACCCTGGGGAGGAAACGTGGGGCTGGAGGCAGGGTCACTGCTCAGAGCGTGGAAGCTGGGTCAGGCTGAACCCCAAGTGGCCCTGCTGGGGCTGCAGAAGAGCTGGCCTCTCACCCAGGCCCAGGGTGGAGGGGCACCATGCCCACAGAGGGACTGGCGGTCACCGTGCTGCCCAAGCCCTGGGAGCTGGAGGGTGAGCTGGGAACGTGTGGGTCTTCTCTGACCGTCTGTCGAGACATCCCACAATTTCTCCGTATCTCCAGCCTCCACACCTCCTAACTTCATCTCCAATCCTTTGCCTCTCTGAATGTACCACACTCTAAAGGTTTCCCCCGACCTGCCTTCCAGCTAACCCCTCCTGCCCACCAGCCCTCCCTGCTGAGGTCCCAGCGGTGTGCCGATCCTACTGCTATGTGCTTGTTCCTTTTGGAGGAACAAGGAGCGATGGAGGGTCTGGCGATCTTTGACGAGCAGAGGAGACAGGATGGCGTCTGGGGTGGGAGGGGTCTGGGCGTACCCGGCTGTGCCCTCACTGCAGTTGGATAGATCCTTCCACCTCGGAAAGGTCTTATTTCCCGGGGATGATGGCGTGCGCTCCCGGGATTGCTGCTGGGAGTGAGTGCTCAACCGCTCAGCAGGGCCCGGCACATGACGGAGACTCTCATAAATAAACGGCAGCTGGCGTCTTCAGTATTTTGTGTCTCAGGAAACAGACGAGGAACTGCAGGCGCCAGCAGGGCTTCTTGAAAGAGGACAAAGTTGGACCTTAAGGGAGACCAGGTGTGGCCCATGGCACACGGGGGGGGGAATGTGCATGGAGCATTACAGCCTCACCTATGAACATGTGACCTGGGCGTGGGCAGGGCCCCCCAATCCTCCTGTTACCGATTTTCCGTGGCTCTGATTTGGGTTGACATTACTGGTGGGATTCTTCGTAAATTTTGCTATTTTGTTAAAAAAATTATAAAGGTAAAATATACCCATGGTTCGAAGAGAAAGGAAAATTTGCAGTTCAGTGTGATTGACGGTAAGGGTACAGGTCCCTCCTCTCATCTCCAGCCTCCTAGCGTGCTCCTCTAACAGAACGCACACCCCGTTTTAGTTGGTATATAAATTAAATTACGTATGTATTTACGTTAATCATAACTCTTGGCTTGTGGCACGTTCTCGTCACTGGTCCATATGAACCTCTCTTTTATACATTTATTTTTGGTAATAACCCCCAAAATGAGAGCACGGACAAGCACTGGCACCTGCCTTCGTGGCCCCTCCCCTGCACTTTTCCTGTCCCACCTCCGCACAGCCCGACCCAGGGAACTGCCCTCCTAAATCGTGCGTCTTTGTTCCCAGCTTTGCTTTCTAATATAGTTTCATCACATCTGTGTGTTTCACTGAAAAGTATATATTCGTTGGTTTTAGTTGTTTTAATTTTAATAAATGAGTATCTTTGTATGTAATCTTTGGGCACTTACTGTTTTCCAATCAAAATTAAATGCGTAAGAGTCATACAGTTTACCTTTTGCCCACTATGTAAGGCTCCATTGTATGAGTTCCACAGTATGTGGCCATCAGGCTCTGTCCACATCTTGACAGTTTTGAACCGTGGTCCTCATTTCCGTGGGTGTGGAGGCGGGTGTGGAGGTGGGTGTGGAGGCGGGTGTGGAGGCGGGTGTGGAGGCGAGTTTCTCTCGCTTGGGTAGATGCTGAGGAAGGCAAATGTCCCACACATCGTGATTTTGCCCAATGACTCTCCGAAATGGAGGTAACAAATATCCTCCCACTGGCTGTGGCCGAGAGTGCCTGGTGTGCATCCTTTCCCACTCGGGGTGATATCGGGCTGTTCATTTGTGCACTGCAAGGGGGACGCAATAATCTTTTGACTCTCGATTGCGTGTCGCTGATGGCCAATGCGGTCTGCCAGCTCATCACGTCTGACCCTCATGTTCCCTGTGGCATTCCCATTCGTGTCTTCTGCACAGTTTTCTATCTTGTTATTATTATTTTTTTTCAAAGATTTGTGTATTTTTAGTTGTGGGTCCTTCTAGTTGTGCGATGTGGGACGCCGCCTCAGCATGCCCTGATGAGCGGTGCCATGTCCACGCCCAGGATTTGAACCAGCGAAACCCTGGACCGCTGAAGCGGAGCGTGCAACCTTAACCACTCAGCCATGGGGCTGGCCCCTTGTCATTATTTTTAACACAAATAGATTTACTACAAATTGTGCTACAACTTGATTTTTAAATACATCATGGACAATTGATGGATGTTTAAACATATCATGACAATTGACGGATGTTGTGTGTGTACACACAGACACACACATTTTACACTTTTATCGTCTGCTTTTTTAATTAACAGCATCTCCTGAAGCAGTCTCATGAAAACAAAATATATCCAAACGTAACTTTAATTATGCTATTGTGTGAGTACACATGCTATATTTAACTAAGCCTTTATATTTGGACGGGAAAGTTGTTTCAATTTTTCACAATTATGAACAGCTTTGGGATAAACAGCCTTGAAGTTAAGTCTTTCCATGTTTGCATTTCTCTCCCCTTAGGAGATATTTTAAGTAGTAGAAGTGTGGTGTCAAGGGACATGCTTTAAAAGCTCTGATAAGTATGGCTAAACTGATTGGGGGTTTTTGGAGTTGGTGTTTGTTTTCATTTTCTGAGAGAGAAATTAGCCAGAAGTTATTCCGGGGAGGGCAGAAGGGTTCGGCCTGTGGTCCCCACGCCCAGGCTGTGATCGTGCACGGAGAGTGGCATCCAGCGAGGCAGACGGAGGGTGGAGGGGGCCAGGCCTTCTCCCTTCCCTCTGCTCCGGCTGGCTCATTCTCGTTGTGCAGCCTTGGCTTTTCCACTGGGCTCGCTGGGTGTTCTGTCCTACATACTCACCTCCACATGGCCCCCTCTGTGTCCGAGCGAGCACTTCTTAGCACTTTGCACAACTTGTAAAAACCTGTCCATTCCCTTGAAAACATGAACTTGTCCTGCTTATTCACCACAGCATCGCTCACATCTAATTCCAACACCAGGCACACAGTAGCTACTTCACAAGTATCTATTGAATGATGATTTGATTTGATGGGTTGACTGGAGAAGACCAGAAGAGTGTCCACCACCACGTTACAAGGGGACTGTGGGTCAGGACTCTCAGCTGGGCCCTGGGGACCCTTGGCAATGTTTGGAGATGTTTTTGCTGTCACAAATTGGTTGGGAGGGGGAGCTGTTGCTATTGGCATCTCGTGGTTGGAGGCCAAAGGTGCAGCTAAACATCTTGTAGACACCTAGGATGGTCCCACGGCAGGGAATGGTCTGACCCAAAATGTCCATAGTGCAAGTGTGAGACTCCCACCTAGACGGTGGGATCGTAAGTGATTTTTTTTCCTTTTCATTGTATCAATTTTCCAAGTTCCTTGAAATAATTTTGTAATTAAAAATTACTTATTAAAGAGGTATTATTAATTAATATGACTGAGAGTAAAGAAGCAGTAGCTCTCAGAAATGGTGTCACCGGACCCAACGTGAGTCCCCTTCTTGGTGAGTTAAATCAGATGACACCAGAAGTAGTTGGCACGCAAAGCAGAAATTTTATTTGTGGCATGCAGCATAGAAAATGGAGCCGGTAGGGAATAATTTCACAAAGCTATGGCTCCCCGAGCATGGGGAGCAGGTGCCTTTGATTTGGGGTAGAGAACGAATATGTACAAGGGAAGTTTTGTCAGTCTGTGTGGAGACAGGCACAGGCTGGCACGTGCGCAGTTCAGACACACGCCTCCACATGCATCGCGTGTGATGTTAACAGGATTTTAGCTCCTCCTAGCGCGGTATTTCTAATATTATAACTAGGTAAAGGTTACTCTAGTGCATTTCTCCATTCTTCTGCACAGGCGTCAGTACTGCAGTGTGGTTGGCACTGGTCTGAGTTGGTTCAAGGCTGTGGGTACCCACTCATCCTCTTGAAAAACAACTTTGAGGAACCATTGACTGCTGATGGCACTTGTTAAGCAGCTCTTTAAGCTACTAAGCAACAAGCAACTCTTTAAGCCTAAGTAACTCTTTAAATGACTTGGGGCAGTGGCTGGTGACAATGGTCTCAGAAGTGGCCTGGCCACAGCACGCTACTCCTGCCTGCTAGTTTTTGTCCTGTGGGAGATAGTTCTGGTGCCAGTTGAATGTCTGCGCATTCCCTCAGGCCTCAGAGCACTTGGAAGCTCAAAGAATGTTCTAGAAAACACTCTTAAGATATGCCCACTCTGTGATCTACCAAGTAAGTGAACCCAGGAAGGCAGTAATTTACCAAAATGTATAGAATCAGCATCATTTAGGGAGAGAGGGGCTAAGCTGCTGTATCTCTGTGTCGTGAGGCCCGGAAACAGTTGGCAGGACTGGGCTGGGAGCAGGCAGAATGGCTGGTTTTCACTGGTGACCAATCAGCCAGGACAAGAGTGACCACCTCCTGGACCCCACACACCCTGCTGAACCGCTGCTTTGAGCCAAGGGACGTCGTCAGGGCTGGGCTGGAGTCCCCGCCATCTAAACCCCATTCCTAAGCCTTTGGGGAAAATCCCTCTTTGTGGGAGGCTCAGGGTGTCTGAGCAGAGGCGCTTTCTTAGCAGAAAGCAGGGTGTTTAAGCTCTGTCCTCGGTATTTCCTGTGGGGACGTTTCCTGGTCCCGACGTGTGCTGCTTGTGTAGTAAGACTAGTTGACCCAGCCGTCTTCCTCTCCCCCTTGGGGAATGTAAGCAGAACAGTCCTCAGGTTAGAAAACGGGGAAACAATATTTTTGCGCTGGTGGACTGTCCTCCAAGCTGGTGGACAAGTGTCACCATGAGGCCACTGGCCGTCCCACGTCGCCGGCCCTGTGTCCCATTGGCCTGTGGGGCTTTCCTGAGAAGGGCCCCTGGGTACGCCAGCTGGCGGGAGGGACGAGGCCCGGAAGCTGCAGGGTTTGGGGACTTGATCTCAGCCGGGCACCCCTCCCTCTCTGTGCATCAGCACAGAAAGGGACTGAGGGCAAGTGGAGGGAAACAGCCCTTAGTGACCAGCGGAAATGCCAGCTTGGGGAGAGCTGGCCACTCCTCGGCTGTTTCTGGGGGCGCACAGGGGAGCCTGGAACTTGGGGTGTGCAAGCCGAGCGAGAGCTGAGCGCAGCTCTGTACTCCCCCGGGGGCTCTTGAAGAGCAAGTTTACTTGGGGTGGGGACCAGCTGGGGCCGCAGGCCGGGAGCCGGGGTTGTGACAGCAGACAGCTCTCGGTCCCAGCGCTCCCTGCGTTGGTTCTCATGGAGTTAGTCGCACGTCCAAAGAACAAGGCCGCGCATGCGCCCCTCGGCTGGCGGGCAAGCTGACCCGTCTGTGGGGTGGGCGTTCTGCTCCCGGATAGCCCTCTCCGGGAAGCGGATGCTCAGCCTGCGCTCCTCGCTGGAGCCCTGCCCGCTCAGTATGCGCCATCACGGGGAGCCACCGGGTCAGAACACACGAGACCCACGTTATTTTCCAGGGAACTGAGTTCCTTGAATATGAAAATTAACCTTTTTTAATAACAAAAATGATATAGTCCATTGAAGGAGGACTGGATTTATCTCGTGACAGTGCTTGTCATAGCCTTGAGTATTTATTGAGTAGTTTTAAAAGTTCATTAAACTCAGGAGATTAAATATCGCCCTGAGCAGCGTCCCATAAAGGGGAAATATGGTCCTATTACTTGGTAAAATGTTGTGCTCTGTTGTTAATTCAACTCCCCTGAGTTCTCATCTTCTGATTCGAAACACATTTTCCCGAGCTGTTAAATTTGACATTTTCAAAGAACTGCGGACTGTTTCTCACGGCATTCACCAGAAACTCCGGATTGCACCTTTATTTCACAGTGGGGGTGGGGTGGGGCACACAGCCCCACGGTTCTCTGGAAATGTCTGTGGCATTAGCCCTCCACTTTCCCGGCTCACCTGACTTAGTACTAACCAGTTGACGGGCACAAAGGCTCGTCATGGGGAGGAAGGCGCAGAGGACCCCACGCTCCCCGGGGACAGCCACTCCTGTGCCACCTGCTGGGCCGTCCGCCATTAGCGCCGTTTATGTTGCTTCTGATTTCTTTCCCAGTCGGTTCCCGCTGACGCTCTGTGGGAACATCCTCTTGCTACCTTGTTTGCTGCAGGCCTCTCACCTTCCACAGGACGTCACGTCCTGGGGACGTGGACAGCACTGTCCATTGGTCTGCACCTGGGCTGGCCTGGGGCCGCGGGACCATGTCTGCCCTTACTGTGAAGAGGGCGGACGGGGACCCCGTGTTCCTGGAGAGAAAAGCAAGCCCAGCGCTTGGTCTTCCCTCTGCATGGGGGCCGTGGGGTCTCCCTGACCGTGTGTCCGATGCAGGGAGAAACGCCCGCCGGCCTCTGAGGTTGAGGACCCCCAGGCATCGGAAGCTTTGACTGGCAGCAGAAAGGGACGTCCTGGAATGGATGTTCTCGTACCAGTGACTCTGAGCCCAGCCCTGCCCGGAGTCTTTCCCGAGCACGTCCGTCACCGTGCAGACGTCTGGTGCGCGACCCCCGTGGCCCAGCCCTGAGTGAGGCGTCGACACGGCAGCTGTCAGGTAACGAAGACCCAGAGCGGTGGCAGCACGGATTTTGGAGGGACCTCCTGGCTGTGTGCCCCGATCCCTCTGGGCCTCTGACTCCTCCGTCATTTCAGGAGAATAAGAGTGTGTAGCTCGCTGGGTTCTTGTGAGGATTGAATGAAATAATGCATGTGCCGAGCTGAGCATCCTGCCGGAGATAAGTGCTCAATAATTAATCATGATGATCAACACCCCTCCAACAACAACCCATGCCAACATCCATTAAGGACGATCAACACCTCCCCAAGAACAACCGATGCCAACATCCATTAAGTCCTTGCATGTGCCAGGCAGTGGTCCAAGCAACACGTTATGGTGTTGTAGCTGCTCTTAGAGCAAACATAATAGGGCAGTGTGGGGCCCAGAGAGGTTAAGTAACTTGCCCAAGTTCACGCAGCCAGATAAAGACCAAGGCTGTCTGACCTGGAGGTTGTGCAGTTAACCGTTATTGACAATGTCAGCTGCTTCTTCCCTTAGTACCAAGACAGACGTGGGCTTCGCCTTTCTGGAGTTCTCATCTCCTGTGAAATGGATCTGTGACGAGCCCGGCAGAGAGTGCGCACTCAGCGAGGGTTAGCCACCATTGTCTACACCGTCGGCCCCGTGATGATGGCGATCGTTGCCATTTTATTGTATTAAAGTAGTCTGATAACGTTGGTCTGTGTGCGTATATCACAAGCATATTGTAATGTAAAATGCCCGTGTAAGATACTGCATTGTTATGATTGCCGTTGTTATTAGTCTAGAACTGTGCTCTGTGTTTTGAGGTCTGTGAGAAAGAGACTGAGCCATCCCCAAACCCGAGGGAGGGGTTCGTAGGTAATGCCGGTTTGCATCTCAGGTGAGCCCGCGAATCCTGCAGAAGGGCCTCCCTCTGGAGCCCTGCCCCCTGCCCTTTGACCTCAGTCCCCCTCCATCTCAGATGTGTCCTTTCTCCCCTGACATCTTCCTTTTCGCTTGTCAAGACTCAAGTGAGCCCTTCCCGTCATAGGCGGCCCCCGCCTTGCCTGCCCTCTCCGCGAGCCGGGAAGCGGCTCACTTCTGGGGACGGCTTCGTTTCCACAGAGAAGACCCTGCACCTGTCGTCCTGCAGAGATGCAGCTGTCTTAAGTGTTTTCGTGCTTCTACTGTGATAGAGACACAAAGATACAAACGTGCGGATGGCCCTTTCCTCTGAACATTCCTGTAGGAAGATGCAGAGTGGCAGGTGGCTCCTCAGTCTGAGGGAGCATCAGGGAGGGGTGAGGACTGCGGCGAAGTGGCAGATGTCTGCTCCACCTGAGTCCTCAGCCTCTGCCCCTCCCAGCGGGTTTTTGAACTGCCACGTCTCCTAACTTCTCAAAAGGAGTGAAACCCAAATTTTTATGTGAAATCTTTCAATTTTTAAAATGTTGCAAGCTTCATATTAAACAGCAAAGCACAACAGCCACCATAGGGGCCAATTCAAACACTTGTGTCATTTGGAAGGCCCAGCAGCTGCTAGACGTGAGAGCCCTGGAGCCCCTCACCTGGGGCTCCCACGCCCACCATGATTCTAGAAGCTCTCTAGAGCGCGACAGGAAACTCCCCCGGGGCCTCGAGATGCCTGCCCAGTGCGCCAGCCACAGAGCCCCAGCCTGGAGGTCACACTCCCCCGGACAGCTGGGAATGGAAACCTGGGTCTGAAGCTGGGCTCTGCTCCCCTGGAGGGCAGCAACGCCGGCAGGGCTGGGCCTGGGGAGCCCCTTGGCGTCCACTTTCAGGTTCTCAGGCCCTCGCTCCTTCCAAGGCCTGAAATCTCAAGGCTTTGTGAAAAGATGTGCTGGAGAACTGGCCACTGGATCAGCGAGTCTCACACCCCAGAGAAGAAGATGTGACCACTTAGTCCCCAAATGCAGACACTTGTGACTTTGTAAATTACACACCCTGTGTAACTGATGTGTTACTGTTATTGAGTAAGACCACGCAACATAAATTGATACATTAAAGGATGAGAAAAAATAAATGTTTCCTGAATTTATTAACAGTACAAGAAAACTTTTGCTCATATATATGGCATTATTAATGCATATCGGGCATTAGTTAATAATGTTACTAATCTTCTAAACCCTTAACTTTTTAAAGGTCTTGCTCACTCTGCTATCATCGTGTTGTCTCAAGGCGCAGTGAAGCTTAGGGTGAGCTCCATCACTAATGAGGTGGGGATCAGTCCATATTTCAGATCTTTTTGTTCCGACTGCCACGCCCCTGTGGACAGCAGAGTGGAGGCCAGCCTGGTCTTTCTACGCCATCCTCTCACCTTCCAGCTCTACGTCAGACGACGCCCCGCTGCAATTCACAGGGTTTTCTTGGTGAATTTTTCAGAAGTGGGTGGCCAGGTCCTTCTTTCTAGTCGTTGCTGAAACCTGTCCACCATGGGTGACCCTGCTGGTGTGAAATCCTGGGGGCAGAGCTTTCAGCATCACAGCAGCACCCAGCCACCACCGTGTGACAGCTGACAGCCGGGTGGTGTGGTTCCCAGACCGGGAAACAAACGCAGGCCACGGCAGTGAGAGCACCAAATCGTAACCACTAGACCCAGGGGGCTGCTATATTTCAGAGACTTACTTTCAAGTGTTTAGATGATTTCATCACATCTTCTTGGATCCCCCGTGGCCTTTAACCTCGCAGTGTGGCTGACAGCTTGGAATAGGACTAAAAGTAGGACTGCCATATCGGCCCTTTGCCTGTCTTTGTAAATAAAGTTTTATTGGCACACAGCCACACTATTTGTTAGGTATCGTCTGTGGCTGCTTTCGCACAACAGCAGAGGTGAATAGTTGTGACAAAGATCATGTGGCCCTCAAAGCCTGAAATATTTACTAGCTGGCCCTTTCCAGAAAGAGTAATGATTCCAGGGTCACCATCTCAGAACCACCGGGGACCCTTGTGGAAGGTCCGGATCCTGACGCCTCCTCTGGAGATCCGGTCCGCAGCGGGGCGGGGTGTTATTTTAATGAGCTCCTCAGATCATTGTGACGAGCAAGAGCAGGCCTAGGAAGAATCTAGAATGCTCTCTGGTCTCTAGATGACGTCCCACGAGGGGCATGGCTGGTGAGCACAGGCCTGCGAGGCCACGGCTGAGAGCCCATTTCTCCAGCCCACCTGTCCAGTGTCTCTCCAGGTCCATCTGTCCAACTTTTTAATACTGCTTAAACTTTTAAGTTATGTGAAAGTTATCCTGATAAAAATATTTATTTAAGCAAAGAACAACTGGGGAGTCTGTAAGAATGGAGCCCCTTTGGGGGTTTGGTTTGGTCCGAGACCATCCTGGTTGGAACAGTCCAGCTCGCCTGGAGTGCTCGCCACAGGTGTGCACCTGCCCCCACCCCCACCCCCACCGACCTGCAGGGTGGTCTGTTGTTTAGCACCATCTGAGCCACGGACCAGCTTTGGGGGAGCATCCTCACCTCATGCAGACTTGGGGCCGTACTTCTGAGCTAGCTGTCTCCCCAGCCTCAGCCCTTCCAGGGTTCTCAGGCTCAGAGCCCTGGGGCCGGCTGAGCCGAGGCACCAAAGGGGTGGCCTGTCCCCTGTTATCTCAGTGGCTGCTCCACTTGTAACCTCATGTCAGCCCCGGGGCGCGGGCGGATGCCCCACGGACTGGGGAGGGGGTGACGGAGGTCCCGTGGTCTTTGTAATAGACTTTTTAATACTTCTTAGACCTTTACGTTATGTGAAAATTATCTTGATAGAAATATTTATTTAAGCAAAGAACAACTGGGACGTCTGTAAAAACGGAGCCCCTTCGGGCGGTTGCTTTGGGAAGAGGGAGCTGGGCCCATCCAGCAGGCTCGCGGGAGCCTTCCTGACCCGCAAGGAGGTTTCGACAGTGCGTTCGCTGCGTGAACACTCATGACTGCGGGGCTCTTCTGTGTGTATGATACGCTTTTCTGAACTCATATTTTTTAAAGTATCGGCTTTTGAGGGTAGGCCCAGGGTGGCCTACAGTCACCTTGATTTGCTGACGAGATTGAACTTGAAACCTGTGTGGGGTTTGGGCCAGGCCCCCGTGCTGCCCTGGGAATTGGGACTGTTTCTGGATCCTCTCACTTTCTTCAGAATAGGGTAGTCACATTGCGTTGTATTTTCTGTTTAAAGTGTTGATTATCAAATATAAACCTTTAAATTACACTACAGTTTTTGTTAGAAAAATAAGTAATTTCCAGCGGAGCAGGGACCCCGTGTCTCATTGGCGTCTGTGTCAGTGCCTGGCGGGTGCCTGCACGTGCCTCGGGAAGAGGCTGTGCTGGATGGACGACGGGATGGAGTGAATGGAGGAGACTCCCGCGTGTGGTGAAGTTGAAGAACCTTGTTTCTAAGGCTGCCCAAACTCCCGGCTGTATGTGAGTTACTATTTTTGTAAGCACACGCAGTCCACGGAATGGGTTATTTTTGTTTGTTGGTGCACGGGGCGTACTTGTGTGATGGAGAACCAGGTGTTGAACCATGAGCAGGATGCCTGCATAGTAAGCCTTGCACACCATGTGCACAGAGGCTGAAGCAAGACGGTCATGAGTGCGAGCCTAACCGTTTGTCTTTCCCCCAGATGCACCTGCTGCTTTCACTGAGAGAGACCTGTATTCTCGCTTGGCGTCGAATGAGCATTCAAGCATCTCAGTCTTGGGTCCTTATCTTGGAATTGGTGAGGTACCTCGAAAGACTTTCGGCTCTAAATATTTACGGAGACTTGATTTTGCATTACGATAGATTTGCATTCTAGATTTTCACAATTTAGGAAGAGAAGAGAGGATGATTTTCCTGAGTGCTATTTATGGAAAAAAAAGAAGATAGTCGTGTTATTTGAGACCCATCACCTGTAGTGTAAAGGAACAGGATAGACTTGCCTTAATGAGGGAGCTCCAGAGAAAGAGAACCGATGGGATGTGCTTATGGAGAGAGGGAATTACTTTAAGGAATGGGCTCACGTGACGTGGGGGCCAGGAAGTCTGAAGTCCGCAGAGAAGGTGGCAGGCTGGAGACCCAGGGAAGAGTCGATGC
Organism: Equus przewalskii; assembly: GCF_037783145.1. NCBI lineage: Eukaryota > Metazoa > Chordata > Mammalia > Perissodactyla > Equidae > Equus > Equus przewalskii. Next base: position 47,352,588 of record NC_091851.1, read on the forward strand.
TGCAGCGGACTCAGAAGGCAGTCTGCTTGCAGGATTCTCTCTTCTCCAGGGACCTCATTCTTTTTTTCTGTTAAGGCTTCTACTGATTAGATGAGGCCCACCCACATTAAGAAGGGCCATCTGCTTTATTCAAAGTCTACTGATTCAAATGTTTATCTCATCCCCAAAATACCTTCAGCCGTGTGTAGACTAGTGTTTGATCAAATTTCTGGGTCCCGTGGCCTATCTGAGTTGGCACTTAACATTAAGCATCACTGACTCAGTCTCCTTTCATGGGTTCACTGATGGCCACCGTTGGAGGAACCACCTGCCTCTTGTTCTCCATGAGCCCCTGAACCCTGATTTTGTAGCGTGAGTCTTACCCGCTGAATGGGGGGCAGTTGTCCTCGCCATCATTGCCGTCAGCTTGGTTACTTCTCCGTGCAGAAGAAACAAGAGCTGTGAGTCGGGCAGCATGACCTTCCTCCTCTGGTCCTGCATGCCTTGTGACAGATGCACTTTGAACCCCCCGAACAGCCCCAGGTATGGCACCAAGCCCACTGCCCGTGGTGACCCCCAGGGCCTTCTACATAAACAGGAGAAACATGCCTGCCCAGACTGGACTCCCAGCCTTGGCCCAGTGGAACCCAGCCAAGCGAGGGTTTATTTGCACACATTTCTTGGGCAGCGTACGTTCTGTCCTGATGTATTCAGATGCAGGTTCCAGAAAAACACTGGATTTGGACATGTTCCAGACTGCCTTTCTGATTGAGATTCTGGCCGGATGACATCCCGCTCTTGGAAAAGTTGGGAAGTGTCCATTTTCTTGTTTGGTTTTCTTGTCATAAACTCGTTGCACGTACTTTGTTTACAAGTGAGCCATGGAGCTGTGGCCGTGGCCCCTGAGCGCAATGGGTTTGGTGGATGAAGCCAACTCCTTTGGTCACGTGGTGACGGCGGCTGAGGTGCCTTCTCACCCACTCTTGGTCGCAACCAGACGGCCTCAGCTCAGCCGTGGGCCCCTGACCCTAGAGCTGCAGGACACCCCGTGGCCACTCCACCCACTGTTGGACCTTGGGCTAAAATCGCTTCCCCTTCCTTCTCCCCACCCACTGGCCTTTTCCTAGGACAAGACGGGCAGCACTGGCATCCTTGTCGGGATAGCCTTGTGCACACGGGCAGAAAGTTTCCCCTCCCCTCCATGGCTCCCTCATTTCTTGGAAAAATATTTTACTTGCATTAGCCGTTGGGCGTCCCTTTAATCTTACCAACAGGTGCAGGCAGAGTACCCGGAACAGAACACCCACCTTCAGACCCCAGAATAGAACACCCACCTGTAGACCCTGGAACCAAACGCCCACCTGCAGACCGGGAGCAGAACGCCCACCCTCAGGCTCTGGCTGAGCAGGGCCCCGTCCCAGAGTGGCTGCCTCCTGTAGGCGGCGCGCACGTCCCTTCCAGCATTTCTAGGCTGTGCAGCCTCTTGTAGTAAAGACACCATACTGGGGTTGACTGGGGTTAAATTTGTTGTAAACTGAACCCCAAATCTTATTCCTACTAACTTCTTCAAAGACTGAGCCCTCCAAACAGGATCCTCCAATGTTAATTAAAAAAAAAAAAAAGGAAAAAGAAAGGAACCACTTATTTTTCCGTTTTTACAAAAGATTTTTAATGGAAAATTTCAGAGGTATTCAGAAGTAGAGAGAACAGTCTCCTGAGCCCCCCCGGGCGCCCAGCTTCCGTTTACCAGCCTGGGTTCGTCTTCTGTATCTGTGCTGCCCTCCCGCCCCCGCCCCGAATAGCCTCTCCTCCTTCATGGAGGCAGCGCCGAGGCCCTCAGATGGATCCGCCGTTGTGGGGCCCTCAGATGGATCCGCCGTTGTGGGGCCCTCAGATGGATCCGCCGTTGTGGGGCCCTCAGAGGGATCCGCCGTGTGGGGCCCTCAGATGGATCCGCCGTGTGAGGCCCTCAGATGGATCCGCCGTGTGGGGCCCTCAGGTGGATCCGCCGTGTGGGGCCCTCAGATGGATCCGCCGTTGTGGGGCCCTCAGATGGATCCGCCGTTGTGGAGCCCTCAGAGGGATCCGCCGTTGTGGGGCCCTCAGATGGATCCGCCGTTGTGGAGCCCTCAGGTGGATCCGCCGTTGTGGGGCCCTCAGGTGGATCCGCCGTTGTGGGGCCCTCAGGTGGATCCGCCGTTGTGGGGCCCTCAGAGGGATCCGCCGTTGTGGGGCCCTCAGATGGATCCGCCGTTGTGGAGCCCTCAGAGGGATCCGCCGTTGTGGGGCCCTCAGATGGATCCGCCGTTGTGGAGCCCTCAGAGGGATCCGCCGTTGTGGGGCCCTCAGATGGATCCGCCGTTGTGGAGCCCTCAGGTGGATCCGCCGTTGTGGGGCCCTCAGATGGATCCGCCGTTGTGGGGCCCTCAGGTGGATCCGCCGTTGTGGGGCCCTCAGAGGGATCCGCCGTTGTGGGGCCCTCAGATGGATCCGCCGTTGTGGGGCCCTCAGAGGGATCCGCCGTTGTGGGGCCCTCAGGTGGATCCGCCGTGTGGGGCCCTCAGGTGGATCCGCCGTTGTGGGGCTCGCTCTGGGACCCGGCGGGGAGGACCGGTGCACACCCTCGCTCGCATCTGACATCCCTGGCTCGGCCCCAGCATCGCCTGTTTGTAATTCGCTGCTTCTTTAATGGATCCTTTTAGTGCCTGCTTACGTGTGTGACACTGGGCCTTAGAGAGACGCAGGTGACACTCGCTCAGAACCTGCCCCCAGGGGCTCACGGACAAGCATGCCTTCCAGGGGCTGAGAGTCAGGGGTCGCCGGGTGACATGTGCCGCCTAGGGTGCAGGAGCAGCGAACGCACGGGGGCCGACCCCTGAGCCCAGTGGTTCTCACACGGCTCCCACTCTGGGGACCCCCAGACAGTGGTGTTCCTGACACACAGGGTGGAGTGAGGGTTTGCTGGCTGGGCCCCTCTCACCTGAACCCCTTCCTGTCCTCTTTAGACCAGGTCCGGTTGCAGCCAGGGAGTGCATTTGGGGGCAACTCTTCCAGAGGCAGGTCTCGGCCTAACCCTACTCTCGGAGAACAGTGACGTCGAGGGCGGTTCACGCTGATTCTCACGGCTCCAAGGGCAAGACAGAGCCACCCCCGGTCTTGGAGGGGCTTCTCCAGATGGGTTAGCTCCCTTCAATTTGCAGAGACCCTTGGAGGCCAGAACATTTTTATGTTTGTCCAACGCAATCCGCTGGGATAAGGGCCGCTGGAACCTGGCTTGTAGTTGACAGCATCTGTCAGAAGTTGTGGCTGTGGCCACAGGAGAATCTGCTAAAAGGACGGAGCCCGTTAGGGCTGACACTGGGTGGCGGGGGGTGATGCCACCTCAGCGGCTGAGCTGTGGCATCTCAGGGAAAGGGGTGCAATCCCTCTGGCAGCCTGGACTAGCCAAGGAAGCCGGGGTCCACTTGGGGGACAGAGCCCTGAGCCTCAGGACTAACATCAGGGTTGTGTCTCGCTCTTCCTCCCCATTCCCACGAGTCTACAGGGCTCTGCTCCACACAGCCGGAGTCACACGGGGACCCAGGCCCCGCCCTCTTGTCTCTGCGCTGTCTGGAGCGTGTGGACTCCTCAGTCACTGAGGAGTGCGGTAAACATCACTTCCACCCCCCGTCCGTTGGCCAGAACTGGATTCGTGGCCACAACTGACTTCAGGGGGCCTTGGAACGTTCCGGGCACAGGGGATGCCCACTGAGCACCACTGGCATGCCCTTCCCGATCAAATGCGACATTGCCAGAGAAGTGGGAGCCACGGAATATGGTGCTAGTGGCGGCGCTGGTGGGGATGTGGGGAGATCTTTAGGTCTATTGGTGGGACAGGGGTGGCTCCTGCGTCAGTACCCAAGCCCCGCCTCACGGACGGATCGTGGGGGCCAGCCAACGGGTGTCAGATGTGGTTTGCTCAGCTGGAAACCTCCTCTAACGCCTGTCCTAGTTGTCTAACCCTTTAGTGCAGAGTAGATTTTTATAATAACGAAGATTTGCTCAGAGCTCTAGTCTTCAGGCACATACTTGTCTTACCTGAAATAAGTATTGGACCAATTTACAGGGGAAGAAACAGGAAGTTTAAGCCGTGTTCCTGCCGGTCGCCATGTGGAGTCTATTGAAGAAAATCCTTTCCCTCTTCTTTCGTATTCACAGATCCGTAAGTTTACTCAGGACAAAGCATCTACCCAGCAAAAATACTCATTTCCAAGGCTCCCTTGCAGCTAGATGTCACCATGTGACTAAGTTCTGACCAACACAATTAAGCAGAAATATTTTGTGGGACTTCTGGAAAGTTGTGGGGGTTTTTTGGCAACTTTTGCCTTCTGCCTCCCCCTCAACCTTCTTCCTTCCTGCTTTTTCCTGTGTGGAACCTAGAAGTGATGGCTGGAGGTCCAGCTGCCACCTTGGGCCATAAGGTGAGCTTGAAAATGAAACCACACTTACACAGAGCAGAGAAATGGGAGGAGGCTGGGTCTGCACCATCGTGCTGGCCACTGTAATGCTCCCGGGCTGCCAGCCTCTGAGCTCATGTCCACGAGCAAATATGCCCTTATGGGCTTAAGGGAGTGTCTGTGGGCACAGCTGAACCTCAGCCTGAGGCAGCTTTTCATACTGTGTAACTTATTTTTTCTGGACATGATGAGCATATGTGTGTACGGGGGTGGGGAGGGGTGGTACTGGCCCCTAGTTGTTACTTCACTCATCTCAGGTTGATGTCATGCTCTGTGGAATGTGGTCACCTCTCTAGAAGTCAGGACACTCTGAAGAGTGACCACTTTGCACCTTCCCCCCACCCTGCAGGCGCAGTAGCTCCAATCAGATAATCTCATGGAAAATGCATAAACCCTATTTGGAGAGAGGGAATGAGTCCTTTTCCACATCCCAAAGTTCTGCCCAGACCTCAGGGTGTGTCACTCTTGAATTATTCTCCAGGTGGCCGTGCGCTCACAAGGCCTGTATTCATCTCACATGTTCCCATGCCTGCATCTTCCCCCCAGCCACTTCCACTTGGGCCCTGGATTTTGCATGGGCCATTTTTCCTGCAAGATAATAGACCTCAGATTGTCTTTATCCCTTAAGTCCAAAGGGCACATGGAAAGGAGACATCTGTGACTGAGAAAGCTTCCCCCTTCATCTAAATACACAACAAAATGTCTGGCAGGACACTTTTATCAGAAAAATCTAGAAACCAGTGTGCAATCTCCAGCTCATGTAAATATCTTCACGTTACTCTTGATTAATTATGTTTTATTGAAGCAATTAGGAGACTGACAACCTCAGTTAAGTACTAATGAGAGGACCATGTCTTTTCACATGCTACTGATCAGAAAGTGCAATCAGAGTCCCAGGGGCTGGGCGCCAGGCAGGGGACCATGGGCAGGTGCTGCTGGTGAAGCTGGGCGGGCAGGGGCCTGGCCGTGAGCTCCCATCGCTGTCCCACGCACGTTTCTCCTCCCTGCTGAGGAAAAGAGGCCCCTGCGTGTTCCCCTCATTCCTCTGTTCTTTCTCTGTTTGTTTTAATTTCCAAAAAAATGAGGACAGCTGTTGAAGTCCTAAACAATGGGCTCCTCTGGAAAGTCAGGTTAATTTGTCTAATTTTCACACCTTTCATTCTCCTGCACGATGGTGGAGCGGTTTTGCGTCACGGCGTCAGATGAGTTTCATGCTTCTTGCCTTTTCTGAAATATCTGGTGGCACCCTGCACACCTGGCTCAGACCTGGGGCTTCGAGACTTAACGTGACGATGACAGTCAGGGGAGGAGACACGCATGTTCTCGACGTCGCTTAGATTGAGGAACGGAAACCACGTGGGCCGGGGGTTTGGGCAGAAACGCACTCTGTTTTCTTAAGGCCAAATTTCCCATTGATCTCAGTCCTTTCTTAAGGGAAATGCCAAACATCTGGGGGCTTCAGTGATTTGTGGGCGGGGGGGGGGTGTGGATATTTTGTTCTTTCTAGGAAGAACATCGTTAAGAACACCATGCATGATTTTTACTTATATTGTTAATACGTTATTCTAAATGCTTTTTCCTGGCTGATTTTGTTCAGGAGGCCTCGCGGTTACATTAAAGCTGCCTGTTGCCCCGTCTCACCACACCTGCCCTCCCCAGGTACGCAGGAGCTCTAGTTTCACTTCTCAGAAGCCACGGCCCCCTCCCCTCCACTGTCCTCCTCACCCAGCACTTTCTCTCCCACTCTGTCGTGTGAAATACTGTGCTGCTTCCATGCTGAGCACATAGGAGACACACATCCTTTCTCAGGCGTTCTAGAAGTCATCCATGCCCCTGGCACTGAGGTTTCATGGTGTGGCCACCGTCCCATGCCTTAGAGATGATCCAGGTGCCCATTTATGATCTCAGGGCCGGGACTCTCTTCCCTCCTTTAAAGTAAAGAGAAACCAGAAAAACGCTCACAGAATTGCGATGATAGAACCATAGACGCTTTGGCCACGGCCCTGATCCCCCGTGCTCGTGTTATTAAACTAGTTAATATTCTCGCATCTGTGACAGAGGGAGAAAGAAATCTGAGGCTGCAATATAAATTCAATCCAAGGGTCTCAACGCCCTCTCTAGCTCTTTTCTGTAATAAATATTTATACTAGGTCCAGCAAAATAGGAAATTACCATCATTGAGCAATTGAATCCCACACTTCTCTCCATGGATCGTGTGTCATGTGTCACATAAATCCAGCCCCTGGGTTTGCACCAAATCTTCTAAATCTTCATTTGGAGAAAAGACCTTGCACTTTCCTTCTAGGGCTTCCAGTTCTCCGTGAGGATTTTAGGATTCTTCAGATATTGGGATATGGTTATTCTTGGCAGTGGAGCATACACAGGAGATGGATTGATTCGTGGGTTCATTCATCGGCAACTATTCACTGGGTCCAGCAGGAGCTGAGCCGGGAGCCCCGTGGTGCTGAGGCTGAAGAGGGGGCTGCCCTTGGGGGGCCGGCGTCCAAGGGGGCACACACTTTGTTTACTGCTAGAAGACAAGTGTCGTGCATTGGGAGAAGCTCTGAAGACAGTACCACAGGAGGGGTAGTACGGGGTGTCATTGCTCTGTGCTGGGGGTCGTGACCAGCCTCTCTGATGAGGGGAGATTGGAACTGAGACTGGGAGCTGTCGAGCAACCAGCCTGCAGGAAATGGCAAAAGAACATTTCAGCAAAGAGACCGGAAAGGAAACTGAAAGGCTAGCATCTTAGCCAGCCCGGGCTGCTGTAACAAAATACGGCAGACCGGGGGCCTAAACTACAGGCGTTTCTTTCTCACAGTTCTGGAGGCTGGAAGTCCAAGACCAAGGTGCCAGCCAGTGAGGTTCCTGCTGAGGACCTGCTGCCTGGCTTGTGGACGACCGCCTCTGGCTGTGTCCTCACCTGTGGAAGAGAGAGAGAGCTCTGCAGTCTCTTCCTCTTCTTGTAAGGGCACTAAATCCATCCTGGGGGCCCCAGCCTCATGCCTTCATCCAACCCTAATCACCTCCCAGAGGACTCACCTCCAAATATCATCACCTGAGGATGGGGGCTTCAACAGATGGATTTGAGGACACACACATGTGTGGTCCGTCTCAGCCAGGAGGAAAATGATGGCCTGCTTTGCCAACATCCTTTTAAACCCTGGGCCCTCATCCCTTCTGCGTGGATATAGCATCAAATAAGACAGACATTCCACTGCCCTCTCTGACAAAGGGGCGCCCGCCCTCCCATGGTTACTGTGAGATCCTTGTGAAGACACCTGGAGAGCAAGTTAGTTGCCATCACCCACTGCTTCTCCCTCTTTCTAGAAAGTTCTCCCCCCAGTTGCAGACATGGCTGGTTCTTTCTCATTATCGGGACTCCATTGGATTGCCAGCTCCCTAGAGAGGCCATCCCTGCCACCCACGTGAATGCACCTCCTTTGCCCGAGGGCCCTGCCGTGCGATGGCCTTCTCCTCTCTTCCTGTGCTGATCGGCACCTGGAGTCGTGTGGCCAGTGTTTCCTTTGCGTGGTTTCTGTGGAACCCCAGGAGAGCAGGGCCTGAGCTGCCCCAGCTCCCCACCCAATCCCAGCACCTGGGCCCCTGGGAGTTGTTCAAATAAATCACTGTCAGTGAACAAGTGGTAACATTGTGATTAGAAGTCATGCTCAAGATGTGGAGTCACTGAACTCAAGCTGTGACCCTTATTCATGGCTCCTGGAGGCAGAGATTGGTACCACCACTTTGGAGAATGGTTTGTCAGCATTTCTAAAGCTAAATATAAACTTCTTTACGAAGTTTCTCCAGAAATTCTACTCGTAGGTATGTTCCCAGGAGAAATGGGTGCATATATCAGGAATGTTCATACAGTCTTTATTCGTGGTTGCTCAAAATTGGGAGCTACTCAACTGAGCATTCATAGGAGAATGGATAAAAAGACCAGGGCGTGTTCCTACAGTGGATGCAGCACAGTGGTGGAGGGAAGGAACTACCCGCCATGACATAGACGGCCGTCACAGACACTATGTTAAGCAAAAGAAGAAGCCAGACTCAGCAGGATACATACGGTATCATCCCATTTACTTGAAATTTAAGAACAAGCACAGCTGTTTGTGTTAGTTTCCTGTGGCTGCTGGAACAAAGTAACACAAACGTGGTGGCGTAACGTAACTGTATTGTCTTGCAGTTCTGGAGGTTAGATGTCTAAGGTGGGTCGGCAGGGTCGTGTTCCTTTGAAGGCTCTGGGAGAATCCCTTTGCTCACCTTTGCCAGCTTCCAGAGGCCGCCCACATTCCTTGGCTCACAGTCCCACATCATTTCATCCTGTGCTTCTGTCATCAGGTGTCCTTCTCTGACTCATGTCTGTGTCCTCTTTCCTCCCTCTTAGAAGGACCAAAGGACCCTTATGATGACATCGGGCCACCCAGATTCCTGGATAATCTCCAACCTCAGGATCCTTAGCTCGATGGCATCTGCAGAGTCGCTTCAATAGTCACATCTTTGCAGGTTCTGGGAATGAGGATGTGGGTGTCCCTGGGGGCCGTTATTCTGCCCACCACCCTCATTGATGGCAACTGACTAGGGCGGCGCTGCCCGTGAATGGACACGAGGGAGTGTTCCGGGGTGCAGGCAGGTCTGGATCTGGATGTCGGTCTGTTTACATGGGTGTGTACATACGTGGAAATTGATATGGCTGTAAACCAGTGCGTTTTACTTTATGGACGTTACATATCCGTTCGGATTTTAAAAAGAAGGAAAAAGTTAACCTTCCTACAGATCCTGCACTTTCTGTGTGAGCTAACAGCCCCGTGCTTGGCCAGGTGAACAGAGAAATAACCAGGTTCTGGTGTTGGTTCGCAGCGTGGTGACATCTCAGGGCCTTGATGGAGCTGGGGGTCTGGAGCACAGGGGCGTGGCTGTCTTCCTGTTTCATAGCCCCTCCTCGGTTCCGTTTCCTTTTGCATACGATGCCCATGGAAGTAGCATGCTTTTGGAGAGCGCAGTCACATTTTTTTAATGAGGCCCCTGACAGTCTACAGGGCGGGTCTTTTACAAATGTCTGTGGAACGGAAGCTCTTTGTGCTCATTCCTAGCTCAGCCCCTCACTTGTCTTCAGTGAGCCTGGCCAGATGGCTACCAGGGTAATGGGGCCCCCTGGGACCTGGGTATCACACACAGAATTGCGTTGTTTCAAACACTCTGATGCTCGCGGCCTTCTTCACTCTTTAATGTGGCATTTAAGGTTCTGGAAATGGAGCACTTTAGAAAACTGCCGGGTGTTTTGTCAAAAGGAAAGCACCATGGGCATTTTCAAGATGTTTTTGCCTTCCAAGGCCCAGCTTCGGCTGGCACAGATGCAAAGGATGGCGCAACTGCATCCCTTGGCGAGAAACGGCCCGTGCCGCCATGGGAAGCAGTGTCCCTGACCTTGAGCTTCTCCCTCATTTGGTACCAGAGTCAGAACTGTCAAATAAACATCAAAACAGCTGGGACTCAGAGACACACTCCGCCCCTGTAAGGCTCTTGAAATAACTTCAACATTGAGAGGGGTTCCCTCCTTCTCCATAAGGGACTAAAATGTGTTCTTCACAGATAAATATTTCAGAGCAGACCAACTCGTCTGGATCAAATGGTACTGTTTTAAAGATGCAAATTGAAAATTAGGCATCAGAACACGAGGGGTCACTGGGGCCAGCCGGAGGGGCCTGGATGTCATCAGAGCCGGTGCCCGCTGGCACCTGGCCCCCAGCCCCTGCTGCCTGCTCTGTGTCTCACTGGGTACTGTCGTTTCACTTTGTGTGTTTTAGAATAATTTTAAAGAGGAAATAGGATAAGAACAACTAAGCATATCTCAAGCAGGCGAAAGCTGCTGTGCCTGAGAGGAGTAAGTACCTGAAATCATTCTAGAAACATTTTGGCAATAATTCTTTAACATTGCAACTTCTCTGTGGCCCTGAAGTGTCATTTATTTTTTAATATTCCCAATTTGGAAACTTTGAAAGAGGATCAATCAAAGTTACCAAAGATACCTAACATTAGATAGTTAGAAATATTCAGTGTTTTAGAAAACTAGTAATTACAACACCAAAGGCCATCCGTATGTGGACCTCATGGTGGTTGTAATTGCAGCCCCTCTTCCCGGATGAGAACTAGGAAATCAGAGGAGTGAAATGATCTGCTTAAGGGCACACAGCTCAGGGCTGAGCAGAGATCTGAACCCATCAGTCCAAGTCCTGAGAATAGGAAGCTTCACCTCAGGAGTATTGGCTCTTACACTGAGACTGCACAGGCTGGAGTTGCAGAGAAGCCCAGTGGCAGTTTAATGCCTCTTCTATAAGTTATTAGGGAAAAGAGGAATACCCTGTGACCATCTATCCATACACCCACTGAGCTACCCGTCTGTTTACCTACCCATGCATCCATCCATCCCTCCATCCACTCACCCATCCATCCATCCATTCATCCACTCACCCACCCATCCATCCATTCATCCACTCACCCACCCATCCATCCATCCATCCATTCACTCACCCATCCATCCACCCATCCATCCACCCATCCATCCATCCATCCATCCATCTATCCTCATCCATCCATCCATCCATCCATCTACTCACCCATCCATCCATCCATCCACTCACCCATCCCTCCATCCATCCACCCACCTTCCCATCATCCGTGCATCCATCCATTCTAGATATTAGGGATTCCACAATCAATGAGCCTGACAAGATCCTACTTTCATGGATCTAATGTTCGTATTGTTCATTCTTCACCATCCTGTACCATCATCAAAATGGGGAACCGAGTAGTGTTCTGCCAAGGTGCCACTGAGCATCCACCTTCGGGCTCACTAGTATGAGTCTGCCTCCAAACCCACTTTAGCCACTCCCCCATGCAAGGAAAAGCTGCATTTTTAGATGTAAAAACCTCAGCAGAGACTGCGCCTCGATAATTGCCTTGGCACAACCTCAAGTGAGACTCTCTCGTCTTCTTTATTTTAGTTTTCAAATGGGCAGCATTCCCACAGGGTCAGACAGCCTGGCTTCAACATGAGGCTCAACTGCCGGCTGGGCTGCTCTGTGTCACCTGCTTCAAAGATGCCGGCAGCAGCAGCATCTCAGACATGGCCTGCCATATGTTCTGCGTCGACGTTGAGCAGCTCATTTCATTGCGCTCTCTCTGATGCAGAGCAAATTTTGAGCTCAGAAAAATAAAAATAGAATGAGCAGTATTGGGCCTGGAAGGGAAGGAAGGTGGGGATGTTGGGGGACGTGTCGGGGCCAGGATGTGTCAACGCCACGGGCAGACATAGCGGGCAGCCAGCTGGCATGGGCAGGCTGGACAGAAGCCTCAGATGAGGCACTCATCAGTGCCTGCAGGATGTCTGGCTGCCAGCATGCTCACTCCTCGGCATAGTCCAGCAGGGGAACTGTGGATGGCACCACATCTCAGTATGTGACCACGGGTATGTCGCTTCACCTCTCTGAGCCCGCTACCTCCTCTGGAAGGTGGTGAATAAGATTCCCCTGTCCTTGACGCAGAGGTGCCTGGCTAGGGCAGCCCCTTGGTGGGCATCTCCCTCCCCACCACTCTACCAGCAGAGCGGATGAAAGATGCTTTTTGGTCACTGATGTAATTGACCCTCCCCTGTAGGCAACAGCCACTGCAGGCTGCCCCCTCCCTGGTTCATTACCAAGTCCTGGTAGGCAGGTGAGTGTCTCTGTCTTTGTTCTAGTCCATACTAAGACAAACCAAGGGGAATTTCGGTGAATGTTCTGACAAGAAAATCTTGGCCCCTGAGCATGAGCCAGCGGTGACGGGAACTGGCTCCTGACAGCTCCCAGAACCAGCTAGGCAGTCTCTCCCCAACTCTGTGGTCAGTAATGGCAGTTTGGGGCTTGAAATTGGCCACAGAGGGAGTAGTTACACCTTGGAAATTGACAAGTGCTACAAGTCATCCTCCTCCCCAGAGAGACGGTTGTTAGTGTTTACCAGCACCCCCCTGGCTTGGACTCCTGAAGTCTAGATCCCTTAGCGTGGCATTCAAGGGCCCTTCTGTTTTTCTAACTCAGCTCGAAGTGACTTAAAAATAAGAGAGAGAGAAGGGAGGTGTGGACGGGATCTGTTGGTTCCCATAATTGGAATTTCCATGGTGTTTTGGCAAGGCTAGATCCAGGGGCTCCCACTGTGTCCTCGGGACTGGACCAGCTCCACCTCCAGGCTCTGCTTTCTCCACTTGGTGGCTGTCAGCTTCAGTGACATTGTTCATAGAGTCAGCAAACCCAACAAAACGAGCTTTTCTTTACCAGGAGCTCTAGCAAAAGCTTTGGGATTGCATCTCGTTGGCCTTTTCTTCCTCTAGTTTTTCCCCTGAACCAGTTGGTCTAAATGGAATGTTCTGGTCTGTCAGGCCTGGGTCATGTAGTCACCCTTTGATTTGGAGGGTCAGAGTCAGCCCCAGCAAACTTCAGGGGCCAAGTCAGAGGGACGCTGAGGGGCTGATTCCCTAGGAAGGGGCACGGGTGCTGGGCAGACCAGATGCTGGGTCTGTTGCGTTTCTCCTCTCTGCCTCTGGAAATACTGCGTTGAACCGTCACTTTACATTTTCACGTTCCTGATTGTTTGTCCATGATGTGACTTCCATGCAGAATGCCCTTCCACCCTCACGGTGGTTTTACACCATCCCTCTCTACACCAAGCAGCACCTCCCCATCCATCCCCTTTCAGCTGAGCCCCGAGCCCCCAACTCTCAGAGCCTGCCAGGCACCTCCGCCGCCTGCATCCTTCTCCTGCCTCAGCTTCCTCCTCGCCTTCCTTCTACCCAACTGCAAGCTCCTCCAGAGTTCGCTCCCCTTGTCCCTTTACCTCCTTTGGCTCTCATGCCTTGTCCCAGGGCGAGACTGAGAAGGGGAAAGGGCATGTGGCACGTGCTCTCCATGCCGTGTGGCAGGGTGACTGGCCAGGGCCTGGACTTGGGAGGGAGAGGCTTCTCCCCTCACCCCCAGTGGCCACTCCCAGCCAGGACCTGAGTCTGTAAGGAGTAAGCCACGGATGCTGACGGCACAGCAGTGAGGACTGCATGGAACCTAACGTCCACCGCACAGCCCCAGCTCCCGGGCTGTTGCTGTCATCGCCTGGTGAGGTGATTCCTGTTTGATGGCAGCCTGGCACAATAGGTGCTCAGATCACAGGTTCTCGCCGATGTCACTCATTTGTGACAGGCTGTTGCCTGGTCTCATTGATGCTCCCGCCATACTTGCTCTCAGGGGCAGCTCTCAGTGGGTGTTTAGGGCACCCTTCCTGTGCTGACCAGTCAGCCAGCATTCCCTATCCCCCAGCCTGGGGCTCAGACAACAGACATTTATGGTCCCCCAGTCCTGGAGGCTGGACGTCCGAGATCAAGGTGCTGGCAAGTTGGTTTCTCTGAGGCCTCTCTCCCTGGCGGGTAGACTGCCGTCTTCTCTCTGTGTCCCACCTGGTCATCCCTCTGGGTGTCTGTGTGCTGATCTCCTCTTCTTGTAATGACCCCGGGCATATTGGATTAGAGCCCCCCCATACATCCTCATCTAACGTTAGTCACTCGCCTTCTGCGGTCCTGGGGTGAGAACTTCAGCATGTGAAATCTGAAGGACACGGTTCAGCCCGTAACACTTTCCATCAGGCTGCTTGACGTGCTCATGTCACATGGGTCACCTGGTGTGAAGGCACCGTGCCCCTGGAGTGGGCACACCCCCAAGGCCAGCAGGCAGCGGGCAGCCAGAGGTGAGAGGAACAGACCAAATGCATTTCTGCACTCAGTCAGCTCAGCGGCTGCTGCTTCAGCTGCCAAGTGAGACCATCTTGGGCGGAGGAAGGAACCCTGGGTCCCTGGTGGCCCACAGCTCTGAAGCAGAGGCCCATCCAGCCCTTTCGTGCCGGCTCCGTATGCATGCTGCTCGTCAAACAAGCTCCCAGCTCCTGGCAAAGGCGTCTTCTGGCATGACCATGTGACTCGATGGTCCTCCTGGCTGTAGTATTGACAATGCCCCTCATCTTGCATGTGCAGCAGCAGGCAGCCTTGTGATGGTAGAGGGTGGAATCGCTCCGCAAACAGGGCCTGGTCTGGCCCAGGGGCTCATCTCGTCCACAGTGCAGAAATGAGGGTCACTTCTCAGAATCAGAATTCCAATTAGAGCCACAGTCGAGACGTTTCCCCAGGTGGGAGAGGCCTTTGGAGCCCTTAGAAAAGCCGATTGCTGTCATCTGGAGCCAGCTTCTCTCCTGTAAATCAGGGTGGGCCACCGCACTGGACCAGCCCTCCCGTCAGTAAAGGCCTGTGAGGAGAAGAGAGGAAACACCCACTGCAGCATGCTCCTGGGCACCCAAGGGCCTCTCGCCAGCCGGGCTCAGGGGTGCTTGATGGCCTGTGACCCTTGTAGTGGCTCTGCGGGCTCAGCCAGAGAGGGGCTGGGCCTCTCTGCCAACTGGAAGGTTCAGAACTGACTCTGTCAACCCCCAGCTCCGAAGTGGACGGTATTCAAAATCCACTATAGCAGTGGTTGCAAAGCAGGGTCCCCAGGCCAGTGGCACCAGCATCACCCCAGAAAATGTTGGGGACTCACCTTCTCAGCCCCGCCCCAGACCTGCTGATGAGAACCAGGGGGCAAGGCTCAGAATCTGCCTGTAAACCAGCCCTGCAGGGCTGCCAGACCGGAAATGACGCCAGCCAGGGTGATTTTAAATATTCCAGTAGCCGCATTTTGAGAAAGAAAAGGGAAAGAGTTGAAACTAGCTTTTTATCGTGGTAGATGTGCACAGCATGAGGTTTACCTTCCTCACTATTTCTGAGTGCACGGTTCTGTGGCTTTAAGCACATTCACAGTGTTGTGCACCCGTCACCACCATCCATCTCCAGAACTTTCTCACCTTCCGGACTGAAACTCTGGTTCCTTGAACAGTTACTCCCTACGCCCCCTCTCCCCCCAGCGCCTGGCACCACCGTCCTGCTTTCTGTCTCGATGAATGTGACTCTCTAGAGACCACATACGAGTGGATTCATACAGCATTTGTCCTTCTGCGACTGCCTTATTTCACTGCGCATGCTGTCCTCAGGGTTCATCCGTTTGTAGCAAGTGTCGTGATCCCCTTCCTTCTGAAAGCTGAATGATATCCCATGGTCTGGATGGACCACACTTTGCTTATCTGCTCCTCTGTGGATGGACTCTTGGGTTGCTTCCCCCTCTCGGCTGCTGTAAACAGCGCTGCGGTGAACCTGAGTGTACAAGCATCTCTTTGAGAACTTGCTTTCGATTCTTTCAGATACGTACCCAGAAATGGAGCTGCAGGGCCCTGTGGTAGTTCTGTTTAATTTCTGGAGGAACTGCCATAGTTTTCCACAGTGGCTGTGCCATTCTACATCCCACCAGCAAGGCACGAGAGCTCCAATTTCTCCACATCCTCACCAACACTTACTATTTTCTGTTTTCTGATAATGCCATCCTAAAGGGTGCAAAGTGGTATGAAATTAGTTTTTAAATGTGTTCATTTAAGGCAGTATATCCAGAACACTATAATATCAGCGTGTAGAAAGTACGTGAGTGTTAATTAGATATTCTACAATCTTTTTCATTTTGGAGGAGGCCTTTGGAATTAGTGTACGCTCCTGCTTCCAGCCCGTCTCCGTTCAGAGCAGCCCCGGTGAAAGTGCCAGCTGCTCCTGTGGCCCTAGGGGCAGACAGTGCAGCTCTGGTGACTCTGGAGCCTCCTGCAGTTCCAGAACCCCAGCCAAACCTTCAGGCAAAAGGGAGGTCAGACATGGTTGTCTTTGTTGTTTTCATTTTTTTTAGATTCCACCTCTAAGAGATCTCGCACAGTATTTATCTTTCTCTGGCTTATCTTGCTTAGCATAATGCCCGCAAAGTCCATCCATGTTGTTGCAAATAGCAAGATTTTCTTCTTTCTCCTGGCTGAATAATATTCCACTGTGTATATATACCGCATCTTCTCTCCACCTTCATCCGTTGGTGGACTCTTAGGTGATTTCTGTATTTCACTGTCGTGAATATTTGTATTTGGCTGTAGTGAATAAAGCTGCAGTGAACATGGGTGCAGATGTCTTCTCAATATTCTGTTTTCATTTCCTTTGAAGTGGAATTGCTGGGTGACGTGGTAGTTCTATTTTTAATTTTTTTGAGGAAGCTGTATACTGTTTTCCATAGTGGCTGCATCAATTTACATTCCCACCAGCAGTGCACAAGGGTTCCCTTTTCTCCCCATCCTCGCCAACACTTGTTAACTCTTGTCTTTTTGATGATAGCCATTCTAACAGGTTTGAGGTGATATTTCATTGTGGTTTTGATTTACGTTTCTCTGATGGTGAGTGATTTGAGCACCTTTTCATGTACACGTTGGCCATTTGTATGTCTTCTTTGGGAAAATGTCTGTTTAGTTCCTCTGCTTATTTATTAATCAGATTTATTTTTTGCTGTTGAGTTGTCTAAGTTCTTAATATATTTTGGACATTAGCACCTTGTCAGATGTACGATTTGCAAATATTTTCTCCCATTCCTAGGTTGTCTTTTCATTTTGTTGATGGTTTCCTTTGCTGTGCAGAAGGTTTTTAGTTTGATGTGGTCCCACTTGTTTATTTTTGCTTTTGTTGCCTTTGCTTTTGGTGTCAAATGTAAGAAATATCGCCAAAACCTGTCTCAAGGAGCTTACCACCTATGCTTTTTTCTAGGAGTTTTATGGTTTCAGGTCTTACATTCAAGTCTTTAGTCCATTTTGAGTTAATTTTTGTACATGGTGTAAGATAGTAGTCCAGTATGATTCTTTTGCATGTGGCTGTCCAGTTTTCCCAAAACCATTTATTGAAGAGACTGTCCTTTCCCCTTTGTATATTCTTGGCTCCTTTGTTATAGATTAATCAGCCATATATGCATGGGTTTATTTCTGGGCTCTCTATTTTGTTCCACTGGTCTATGTGTCTGTTTTTATGCCAATATCATACTGTTTTTATGCCTCTAGCTTTGTAGTATTGTTTGAAATCAGGGAGTATGATGCCTCCAGCTTTGTTTTTCTTTCTCAGGATCACTTTGGCTATTCAGGTCTTTTGTGGTTTCATATAAATTTTAGGATTGTTTATTCTATTTCTGTGAAAAATGCCATTGGGATTTTGATAGAGAATGCATTGAATCTATAGATTGCTTTGGGTAGTATGGACATTTTAACAATATTAATTCATCCACTCCATGAGCGTGGACTATCTTTCCACTTATTCGTGTCATCTTTAGTTTCTCTCATTGGTGTCTTACAGTTTTCAGTGTAAAGGTCTCTTACCTCTTTGGTTAATTTATCCCCAGGTAATTTTTTTTTTATGGAATTGTAAATGGGATTGTTTTCTTAATATCTCTTTATTTATTGTTTATTGTTAGTGTATAGAAACAAAATTGAGTCTTTCATATTGATTTTTGTATCCTGCAACTTTACTGAATCCATTTATTAGTTTTAACAGTTTTTTGATGGAGTCTTTAGGGTTTTCTGTATATAATGTCATGTCATCTGCAAACAGAGACAGTTTTAGTCCTTCCTTTCCCATTTGGATGCCTTTCTTTTTCATGCCTGATTGCTCTGGCTGGGACTTCCAGTGCTATGTGGAATAAAAGTGGTGAGAGTGGGCATCCTTGTCTTGTTCCCGATCTCAGAGGAAAAGCTTTTAGCCGTTTCACCACTGAGAATGATGTTAGCTGTGGGCTTGTCATATACGGCCTTTATTATGTTGAGGTTCATGCCCTCTATACCCACTTTGCTGAGAGTTTTTATCGTGAGTGGCTGTTGGACGCCAAGTTTACCGAGTGTGATTTTGGGGACTGTGGGACTCTAATAAAAGGCAGTTTTCTGAGGGGGTAAAAATCTTTGGACAATGTTTTCCTGGCTCATTGCCCTTGGGGAGAATTGGATGTCTATACCCAGATGTGAGGTGCATGTTTTAGGAGCTGGGCTAATTCTTGGATGGAAGGAGAGGCAAATTGTGGGGGTTTGGAAACATTTGTTCAGAACGCAGCAAGACCAGCCCAGCCTGGCATTACCGCTCAATAGAATATTATGTGGCCACAGAGCTGACCATGAGCGCTCTGGATGAGACCCAGATCCTGTGGCCTGTTTCCTTCTTCTTAAGAAAAGGCCTCTGCTGGGGGCTGTGCAATCCAGGCCTCCAAGAGACGTGCTCACTCTCTCAGTCTGTGTTCTCCCTCTGCTTCCCCCTCCCTCCCTCCTCTCTCTCTCCCCCTCCTCCTCCTGCGTCCCTCTCTCCCCCTGTACCAGCAAACCTGCTGAGGTAGCCTCTTCTACCTTGAGCCAGCTGTGGGGTGTGGGACACACGCTGAAGCGCCAGCTGTTTCCTCTAAAAATATCACCAGTGTGCGCAAGCACCATCAGGTGTAAGGAGTCAAGTCATCAGAACATTTCCCCTTCTGAGTTGGTTATTATCAACAACTGTCAACACCCCCAGCCCCATTTCCGGCTGGAATACGTTTATATATTGATATCTCACAGTGCTGTAAATTAGCACCATGGATCTGGGGCAGCTCCTCCCGCTGTAGGGAGACCTGGGGGCATCTGGTAGGCCCTGTGGGTGGGAGGGGACGTGTCAGGACCAGGACCCAGTGGGTCTGGAGCTAAAAAGGGATGAAAGAGCCAGAGGAGAGAGAGGCCGCTTGCTGGTGCCCCTCACTCTGGAGGCATGATCTCATGACCAAAACACACAGCACCGAAGAAGGAGAGGTCTCAGCAGGGAAAAATGTCATCTCTGTCCTGTGGGCACCAGAGTGTAGGGCAGCGTCCCTACATTGGGAATGTGAGAAGGTCCCCAGGGGCTAGGAAGGGCTCACTGCAACTTCCATTTACATTTATTTTTTTGTCATTAAAAAGAAAATAAATGGTCCAACCATTTTGGAAAACCACATGGCAGGTCTTTTAAAGCTGAACATATGCATTTCCAGTAGCTCAGCTACTCCCTTCTTAAGATTATGCCCAACAGAAATGCATACACATGTGCTGCATAATTCATGTTCTAGAAGGTTCATATAGCACTCTTCAAAACCGTCCAAAGTTGGGGACTAGCCAGATGCCCATCTGCAGTGGGATGGGTAAATAAACTGGGGCATATCCACACAATGGAATAATGTAGACAATGATGAAGAAGAGTGTCTTGCTCCTGCAGCCAACGGTGTGGATGGATCCCGCAGACATGATGGCGACGACAGTAGCCAGCTACAGGAGTACATCTTCCGTGAGTCCATGTACGTGGAGCTCAAAAAGAGGCAACACCAGTTCATGGTGTTGAAGGTCATTGCATTCTTATTTTTGTGGGAGGGTTAACTGGGAAGGGACATGAGGGAGGTCCTGAGGTGCCAGAAATCCTCTCTTGACTGTCAGGTGGTCACATGGGCTTGTATGTTTGTGAAAATTCATCATTAAGAGCCTATTCTTTACTCCAAGTATGTTATACTTCAGTTTCGGAAAATTACCAGGAAGTCTTTCTTCAATCCAATAATAGGAGGAGACTTCATAATTCTAGACAAATTGGAAGGCACCAAAAGGGACGCTGATGAAGCACATAGACATTCTTTTGATTAAAAGGAGCCAGGCACTGCAGGGACCGTTCTGGATGCTCCCGTTGAGGTGAAATTCTGAACGAGGCGGGACTCATCTGCGCTGTTAGAAGTCAGGGTGGTGGTTTCTCTTTGAGGTGGAAGGTGTTTCATGACTAAAGGGAATCCAGGGGGCTTTTGGGGTGCTGGTTCCACAAGAGAGTCAGTTGAGAAAATCCGTCGAGCTGCACACTTATGATGTGTATCCTTTCCCTGGAGATTTTCTCAAGAATAAAACAGAACGAAGACCCAGGTAAGAGGCGTGCACAGCACCCACAGGTGCTGCCTTAGATCCCTCTCTAAATCACGCTCAGTCTCTTGTTGCCAGCCCTGCCCTGGACCCGGACAGCGAAGGGTGTTCCCCATCGTTGCTGAATTGGCACATTGCAGAGCTTCCAGAGTCCAAAACAGACGGGATGTGGCTGAGCCCCAGTCTCTCCCTCTGTGAACTTGATGTTGTTTGGTATCACAAACGGATGCAAATGACCTTAGCATTGACTCTTGAGTGCCGCACTGAGAGACTGCAGTGGTGGGAGCCGTGGCATGGGATCTTCTCTGCTCGCGACTTGTATTACGTCCCGTCTTTTACTTGGCAGGTACATTTGTCATTTGCTTTTTTTTTTTTCATCTTGAGATCTACACACTTAAACTCTCAGATTTCTGCATCATTAATAGTGCTTTACTTGGTCCTAATGAAATATGTCGTTACCTCTGTCTGCATCCAAGCAAACAGTCAAAAATGGAGGTCCCGTCACAGCACAGGGCAGCATCCTTCTGTAGCTTCTGGAGCCTTCCACCACCTGGCCTCTGACTGCTGCCTCAGCCTCGTACCTCATCAGTCCCTGCACACATACACACGTGCACACACACAGGAGTGTGCACACAGGAGTGTAAACACAAATGAACACTCATGTGCATTCACATCCACACACCACACATATCCATATACACATATACATGTGTGAGCACACAGACACATGCACCCATACATATACACGTGCACATACACAGGAATGTGCAAACACAGATGAACACCCATGTGCATTCCCATGCACACATCACACATACCCATATGCACACATGCATGTGTGAGCACACATGAACACCTGCACCGACACATGAACACACATGCACACACATGTATATACAAACCACCTTCAGACGCTGCACGGCAGTGCCTCTCCCTGCTCCTCACATGGTCTCCTCCTCCTCCCTGGGTCTTTCTGTGGTTCGTTCCTAGGCCAGGGATGTCCTCAGTCTCCGACTCTTCCTTCTGTATGTCCAGTCTGGCCGGCTCCATCTCACCCTCTTCTAGAGTTCAGCATCAAGCCACTTCTTCTCAAGCCCTTCCTCTGACTCCCGTTCTCTAGGGCATGGGCCCCAGACATCCCTGTGCTGTGAGCGTTCACCTCCCAGTGTCCCCCCACCAAGGAAAGCCCCAAGTCTGCCCTCGCTGTGTGCAGGCACCGGGCCCAACACGCCCTTGCAGGTGGGGAGGACACGGCACGGGCGCCTGTGGTCCAGGCCACCTGGGGCTCAGCTGAAGCTTGACCCACTGCCTGAAGCCTGTGGGGCTCGCTGCTCACTCAGGCTCTTGTGTGTGCTGGCCCCTCCAGGGGGTCTGCGGAGGTCCAGCTCTGGGCCAGGCCCTGGGGCACCAGGATCAGACACCCCTCCTCCCAGGGAAGGAGCGGTGCAGGACGCAGACACTCAAAGAGTCACAAAGTGGGCCAAGCCCCGTGCAGGGGTGCAGAACCGCCTTGGGGCTGAGGCAGCCCAGAACAGAGGCCTGGAGGCCCAGTGGCTGCTCTGGGAAATGGGCCTCAAGTGAACGGTGGGGCAAGGGAGATGGTGAGGCAGGCAAGGGGGCAGAGCAGAGGTTTGCAGTCAAGAAACTCCAAGGGAGGACCCTGGACAGTCCCTCTGTCTCTTGAGTTTATTGCTGCTGCTGCTCTGCCCGCCTCCGAGGTGAGCAGCCAGGCCCAGCCAGCACACCGCTCAGCCGGGCACGTGCAGTCTCTCACTGGACCCTCAGGCCACCCGCACCGTGCTGGGAGCCTCCCTGTCTTACAGTTAAGTCTGTGCCTGTCCCCGCTGTGCACAGCTCTGTTGGTAGACGGTTGGTGACAAAGGCAGCCCGAGGGCGGCCCCGCCCCTTCACATGGAGCACTGCGACCAGGGAGGGGAGTCTGCTGATGGGGGGGCGGAGTGGCGGAGCCTGGGCAGAATAGGCAGAACGGAGGCAGGGGCAGAGCAGGGCTCAGGGCAGGGATGGCGGGTGACCGGGGGGACACTGCAGTGACCGCCCATGAGGCACGAGTCAGCGCCTGCCAGAAAGACAGTCCTGATGAAAACCGAGGGAGGCAGTGGCACAAAAACCTCGTAACCCTTCAGCACGGGGCAAACTGTTCCTGTTGGCACTGCCCAGGACGGGAGGGTCAGCTGCCCATGCTGTCTGGCCTTGGACTGTTTATAAAACCCAACGCACATTCACACCCTCCGTTTGATAATTCAGGGAAGTCACACAACAGGTGATCAGCAGTGCATCCGTCTGGGGTGACACCGCCAGGGAGCTTACTCATTGATAACTCCTTGCTGCTAAAAAGATTATGGGGAGGCATTTGTTTCATGAAAAAAAGCAATAAAATAAACAGGATAGAGGAATGCATGCTGTTCAATGGAGGATGCCAGTGCTGTAAGAAAATCTGACCGTTAAAGGAATAATCTAATTTTTCAACAGAGCCAAGTGTTTTAATCTAGCTGATTGTGATAGAAGTTCTGCTTGGAAAATACTCTGGCTTAACAGAGTCAAGGTGAGAAATATAAGAAAATTTAGGTATATCCAAAATAGTGTCACGTCCTATGAAATGTTATCTGAAGCTCCTATATCCACGTCATGTGATGGAAGTTCAGTGAATCTGCATTTCCATCTCGGGGACAGGGCTGTGGGCTGCGAGGACTCTGATGTTCCGGGCGGAGCTGGGGTCTTGGCATGGTCCCTGGTTCTGAGCTTCAGATACTGCAGAGGACTCCTGGCTGTTTGCTGATTCTTGCTCACACCTGCATTTCTGTTTTGTGTGTCAGTGACTCATAAAGATCCCAATTATGATTCCACGAAAACTGTCAATGACAGTGGATTGTGCAGTGCACGCTTGGTCCTCCCAGAGTCTTTGAGATTGCAGTGTCACCTTGCTCTCAAAGGTGACCTGGGTTGTTGACAGCAGTGAAGGCGGCAGAGGGCTTTGGCCAGGGAATTTCCCGGAGAGGACGAGGCAGGAGGCAGTGTCTGCTGCCATGTCTTCTTTCGGGATGGTCTGAGAAGCAGTGGGCATGTGCAGAGATGTGTTTGGGCGTTTGGGATTTCAAAGTAAAGGTATTCTTTTAAATGAAGATCTCGCTTTTATGTAAACCCAGCTGTAGAGACCTGCCTAATTGTCAGTAATTTCTCTGTTATTGATTACCACGATCCCTGGTGGTGTTTTCTTTACCAATGTTCATGTCACTCATCTATAACCTAAGTGAGCACTGCGTGTGTGACAGCAACCCCAGGTCTAATTAGGGAGGAGGAAATCAGGAAAGTAAGTGCTTCCTGGGCTCGCATCTTTGGAACAAACAATTAAAAACAACCTAAAGCCAATTGTGTAGCTTCCTGCTACATGTTCAAAGACTGAGATGGAAACACCGGTGTCTGTTCAGCTCTTCTTGTCGGCTCCATGCTCCCCACACTGCAGAGAGGACCTCTTGCTCTGCGTTGTGTAAGGAGCGCCGGTGCTTGTGGTGACAGCTGACCCTGTTTACCCAGCTCTGTCTGTTTCGCACGGCTTCACCGACGGGCCTCAGTGGTTTGTTTCCCAGCGGGCCAGGCTGGAGGACGTGTCTTTCTCCCAGCACACACAGACCCAAAGCCCAAGGCAGCGGGGCTTTTAGGGACCCTTGCATGAAGCCAGAACATCGTCTGCTCTGATTCTCAATTTACACAGCGTCCTGAATTAATCAGATCTGTTTCCCACTGGAGGTTGTTTTTGGACCACCTGGCCTCTTCCAACTCACTCAGCTGCATCTCCTGTCCCTCTCCTGTCCACCCCCCTTGCATATCATTCTCTACCTCAACAAGCTGCTTCTTAACAAGCTGTTCAGTTTCCTGAATAGGATCATCTGCAAGGAGCCTCTAGGGTGTGCAGCCCCTGCTCTGTCGTCTGCCTGGAATGCCAACTCCAGACCCCCAATTTTCATGACAGACAAATGCCTATCCAGTTGTTATTTACTTCTCTACTAGCAGCTCTCTCCTCTCTCATCCTCCACGCCACACAGTCAGTCCATACATACTGACTGGGAGCTCCAGTTCCAATGTGGCAGAGAGGCTGGTGTGAGACTAACCCACCAAAAATCAAAGGCTGCATTCGGCAGGGAGAAAGGCATGATGGGAGGAAGGGAGGAGGGAAGGGAGGAGACAAGGACAGGAGGAGGGAGGGAAGGAGACAAGGACAGGAGGAGGGAGGGAAGGAGACAAGGACAGGAGGAGGGAGGGGAGGAGAGAAGGACAGGAGGAGGGAGGGGAGGAGGGAAGGACAGGAGGAAGAAGAGGAGGAGGGAAGGACGGACTTAAAAGCATCAGAAAACAACCAAGGCAGCTAGAACTTGAGGGGCCAAAATCCGAAAGAAAAGAGAACCGAGGCCATTATTCTGCACGGCATTTTCCCCGAGTGGTTGCTGACTTAGGCTGCACGTTCTCAGTCGAGACAGACACCAGGCAGAAAGCAACTGCTCAGCGGCTGAAAAATGGGGCAGAGTGGGAAGGCCTGTGGTTCCGTGGTTGTCAGCAGTGGGAAGATGGGTTCATTCGAAGTCCATCTGAAGGGGAACCTCTGACTCTGCCAACTGTTGGCAGAGATGCGCAGCATCCGGAATTCTGACATGCTGCTGGTGGGAATGTAAACTGGTCCAGCCATTGGGAAAACTGTTGGCAGCTGCTACTAAAGCTGAATGTATGCACATCCTATGCCCCAGGAATTCCACTCTGAGGTGATCCCTAATGACAAATACAAGAAGATTCTTAGCAAACATCATTTGTGACGTCCCCAAACTAGAAACCATCCAATCATCCATCAATAGTAGAACGGATAAGTAAATCGTGGGATGTGCTGTGAAGAAATGAACTGCTGCCTTCGCAACGGGGATGACTCTCAGAGTCTCTGTCAACAGCATGTTGACAGAAGACAGAGGAGTGGTCACCCTTGGAAGTGGGCACTGATGTGCGGCATGAGGGGACTTCTGTGGTTCTCCTCTTGATCTGGATGCTGGTAACATGGTGTGTGTGTTCACATTGAAAATCCATTGAGCTGTATGCTTTTGATTTGTGCACTTTACCATATCTATAATCTAAAATTCAGCTAAATAGATAGATGATGGGTAGGTAGGTAGGTGGGTGGAGAGAGAGGGAGATGATGATTGTTTACTGTGTCCCAGGGACCACTGTGCACAGGCAGATCTATTTCTCCCGTGTTCTCAGTTCATTTGTATTCTCCTGCCTCTTCTATAGAAATTATCTTATAGTATACTTGTCTGCATTTTCCAGACTGTGGATGGATGACAATAAAATGATGACAATCATGGCGGCTTATATTTGACTGCTTACTCTTTCCAGATACGGTCTCCATTTATTAATTCATTTAAACTTCACAAACAACCCTTGTGGTGGAGTCTGTTATTATCTTCATCTCACAGATCCAACAAATTTGAGCCTCAGAGAGTTTGCTCAGCTTGCCCAGAGTGGCACAGCTGGTCAGTGGCAGAGGCGGCATTCCGAGCCTCACCGGCAGCCTCCAGCGCCCTCATGGGCTCCGGCCCTCAGGCTCTCTCACCTCTCCTAGTGATGAGGATGTCAGTTTGTTTAAGGCCAACTGTATGCTAGATACATGGGGAGCACAGCACCCAGAGAGACTTCTCATCCCTGTGTCTCCACTACCAGGCAGGACATCAGTGCCCAGTATCTTTGTAGGATGAATAGATGGACGGATGGGCAGATGGATGGATGGGTTTGGATTGGTGGATAGATGGGGTGAATGAGTGGAGCAGGTGGGTGGATAGACAGATGGATTGGATTGGGTTGGTAGGTAGATGGGTGGGTGAGTGGGGTGGGTGGATGG
Organism: Equus przewalskii; assembly: GCF_037783145.1. Classification (NCBI taxonomy): domain Eukaryota; kingdom Metazoa; phylum Chordata; class Mammalia; order Perissodactyla; family Equidae; genus Equus; species Equus przewalskii. The sequence continues at coordinate 47,378,844 of NC_091851.1, forward strand.
ATGGATGGCTGGATGGATGGATAGATGAGTGAGTGGTGTTGGTAGGTGGGTAAGTGGATGGATGGATGGGTGAGTGGTGTGGGTAGGTGGGTGAGTGAGTGGCTGGATGCAGGATGGATGGATGGATGGATAGATGGATAGATGAGTGAGTGGTGTCACTAGGTGGATAAGTGGATGGATGGATGGGTGAGTGGTGTAGGTAGGTGGGTGAGTGAGTGGGTAGATGCATGGATGGATGGATGGATGGATGGGTGAGTGGTGTGGGTAGGTGGGTGAGTGAGTGCATGGATGCATGGATGCATGGATGGAATTTTCAAGAAGCATTCCCTCTGAAGCCTCGCTCTGAGCCTGTCTGGCATCTGGGTCTGCAGGTAAGTGATTCCTGAGAGAAGCCCCAGAGGTGCAGGCATCCTTGACTGCCGAGAGGATGGCTTGGAGCTATGCTTCTACCTAGAGGCGCCCATTAAAACAGATTCCTGGTCCCACCCCAAGATTCTGGTTCAGCAGGTCCCAGAGGGGTCTTGGGACCCTGAATTTCTAACAAGCTCCCAGGAGATGCTGCTCTGCCTGGCCGTGGACCACACTGGGGAGGCACAGGCAGAGCGTGCTTTCCAGTGCCTTTGGTGCCGTGTCTCTTGCAATGACACTTAATAATGTTTCCCTAAACCCTCTGTTAATTGGACTAAACAGAGATAATGAGAGAATGATTTCTAGGGCATGTCTTAAGGGCTCTGCAGAGTGGGCGTGTGCATGCAGAGACGGGGGGGGGGGGTGATACGGTTTTTTAGCAGCCTCCCCAAATCTGAGTCTGCACTCAGCTTTGAAGCCCGCTCATCAGTGTGCCAGGCGGCCTTCTGCCTCGAGGCCATTTATAGTGCCGAAGCTTGTGAAGCTAAAACAGTTTGATGTGTAATTGCGGGAGGAAATGGGAAACCTGCTGAGCATGGCAGGATATAGTGCCTTATCACCCTTTATGTGCAGCGGCTGCTTGCCGGAATTGCCAGCAGATCCGCACCATCGACAGAACGGTGACATTTTTCATGCGCCGCCGTGTTCTGAATCAACACTGCAGTGGCGCGATTAGAGGAGGGAAAGGAGGAAACAATCACAGCAACGCTGGTGACAGATCAGTCGCGAGCCCTGCCTCCCTTCTTATTGCCTGCTGTCTGGTGTGATATGCAAAGCAGCTCCTCCAGACGCATCACACCTTCACATCACCTGAAAATTGAATTTTATTTGGTGGCCTGCATATAATTTATAGCGCTCCTCCAATACACTTCAGTTCTCATTTAGCTAAAAGTGTATTCTTTATTCTCTACCGGCCAAGAGACAGAGAAAGAAGCTTGAGTCTTGCTTTGTGCTTACAACCCCAGGCCCCAGGGTCCCCGTGGAACTGGGTTTTAAGCTGCCTTGGATGCTCATTGGCAAGAGTCACCCACACTCCAAAATGCCGAGAGATGCTTCTTGTAAAGAGGTGCTGCCATCAGCGTTCATCGAGGGGTGTCCCTGAGCTGTGTTTTTCTGCCAGGCTGTCCCATGCCACGTCCTATACTGAAACGGTACTGGACACAAGGCAGGCTGGCCACTCCAGGGCAGCACAGCAGTGCAGGATGGGCTGGATTCTGACTTGAAGGGTTCACTGAAATACTTTTCTTTTAAGCAAATAAACAAAGCTCCCCTCCCCCCACTATTTCAAATCATAAAATACTAAATGGGGAAGACCTATTTGACAAATCTTGGCTTCTGAAGCTCCAAGGCAGGAGAAAATCTTGCTTGGTCAAAATTACTGTATTTTTTTTTAAATCAAGTTTATCAAGGTAAAATTTACGTACAATAAACTGAAGGTGTACATTTCCGTGGGTTTTGACAGATGAGTGCACTCAGGAAGCCACCGCCATAACCAGGATGTAGAGCTCTCCATCTCCCCAGACCTCTGCCTCTTTTCAGTCACCCATCCGCTGGAGCCACTAGGCAGCTTGCTGTCGCTTCAGATCAATGGGCACTTTCTACAGTTTTAGAGAAATGGGATCAGAGGGTAGACACTCTTTTGCGCGTGGCCTCTTCCCCCAGTTTAATGATTCTGAGCTCCGTCCCGTGGTCGTGTGTGTCTGTTGTGCCTCTCTGTGCTGAGTCGTGTTCCACGGTGTGGAGAGAGCATTGTGCTGAGTTCTCCTGCTGATGGACCTTCTGGGTTGTTTGTAGGTTTTTGCTGCTGTGAATAAAGCTGCCATAAACGTTTGGACACAGGTCCTTTAGGCCTCACCTCTCTGGGGTGAGCTCCAGGAGAGGAATGCCATCTGTTAAGAGTATGTTTAACTTTATAAGAAATTGCCTGATACTTTTCCTAAGTGGTTGAACCATCTTCTGTTCCCACCAGCAGCATGAGAATTCCACATCCTCTCTGCAGGTGGTGTGGTCTGTCCTTTAAATTATGGCCATTCTGGGATGTGTGAAGTGGGGTCTCAGGTGGTTTAATTTTTATTTCCCTGGAGACTAAAGATGTTAGGCACCTTTTCATGTTCTCATTTCTCATTTATGTGTCTTCTTTTGTAAAATGTTCCTTTAAATCTTTTCTCCATTCTTAGATTGCATCGTTTATCTTACTGTCATTGAGTTGTAAGTGATCTTTATATATCCTGGATGGAATTTTTTGTCTATCTATATATGTATTGAAAATATTCTTTGCCATTCAGTGGCTGGTCTAGTTTTCTTGGGAGAGTCTTTCAAGGAGCAAAAGTTCTGATTTTGATAAAATCCAATTTGTCAATTTTTCCTTCCATGGTTCATGCTTTTTATGTTCTAAGAAATGTTTTCCTACCCCAAAGTTACTACATTTTTTCTCCTATGTTTTCTTCTACAGGTTCTAGAGTTTTAGCTTTTACGTTCAGACCTGTGATCTGTTTTGAGTTAAACATCATGTCTGGAGCGAGTTAAGGGTCAGTGTATCTTCTCCATCGCGACGGCCAATTGTTGAGGTACCATTTGTTGAAAAGACGTTCCTTTTCCTATTAAATTATCTTGGCAGTTTTGTCAAATATCAGCTGGCCTTCTGTGTGTGGCTCTGCCTCTCGACGTTGCATTGTGTGCATCGTCCTAGATGCCGTCCTTCTGCCAATGCCACCCCTGCTTACTGTTCTTATAGTGAATCTTGAAGTCTGCCAGTGTAAGGCGTCTGACTTGACTCCTTTCAAAATTGCTTTGGCTCTTCCTAGGAGTGACCAGCATCCCTGCAGGGCCACTGTCTTCTTAGCCAGCGTCTTCAACTCTAATACATGGGAACAGTTGTTTACTGTTGAGAGGATTGAATACAGTATGGCATCTGCCAGGTGAACTGTGAATGCTTGTGGATTTAAATCTACATCTAGTTTGCGCAAACCCGCCCAACCGCCTAAGTTGGTCTTTCTTGAAGTGGCTTGGCTTTCTTGTGTCCCAGCCATCAGTCACCTGGCCCCTGGGAGGTGTGATATCTCCTGGAGAGTTAGGCTGTACCCTCTAGACCATGCCACTCTCCAGTGACGTCTGTCCCGGGGCTGATGCTACATAACTAGTCTCTGGTTACTTCCACCTCCAATGTCAGAGGTCAAATCAGCCAGTAGCTCATGGAATTCACCCACCAGTGACGTCTGACCCCTGCGTCACTGCCCAGTATGCGTTGGCGCACAGCTCATACCGCCACAGTGCCAGCATTTTTCTGAATGATCCTGTTAAATTTGGGTGATCTAATTTAGCCCATCTCTGTGACAGCACTATGTAAGCCTGTCCCCTCTCTCTCCGCTATTTGAGAGAATAATAAATCCATAGGAGAATTCATTTGTAACCCTGAGCCCCCAGTTAAAGACGTTTCAGGAAAAACGTGGGTGATTTGCAGAGCATCTCCGCACGCTGAGGAGCTAGAGCGCACGTGTGCGGCGCACAGTGAGCCAGATCAGGTCACGTTGGAGCAGGCACGCCCCCCACCCCGCCCCCACCCCCACCCCCACCCCCACCCCCCCCCACAACCCGGCTCTGGGTCTCCGTCGGGGAGAAGCAAGCTTTGCGGAGCACTAAGGATGAAATGCCACAGTGGGGATCGCTTCTGTGGCCGTGGTCCTGGGAGCGAGGACCGCTTCTCACTCATTGGAGTGCGCTGGGGGACTTCATGAGCACTTAAGTGCCTAGCTCCCCGGATGCTTAATTTCCAAGCCCACCCCACCTCCTCCGCTGTCACCTGGAGGCCACCAGAAAGCGCAACGTTCTGGGTGGCGGGGCGGATGGGCAGCGCCAGGCTCACGGTGGCTTTGGACAAACTGCGATGTCGGTTGCTCCGTCCTCAGCTGCCTGGCCCGTTGCGTCCTCGGTTTCTCTTCCTGCTCCTTCCACGCCTTTCTTTCTAAGCTTGTCTCAGTGACTCAGTTAGTTCATCCGTCTCCTTTATTCGGACCCGGCCATGAGGTAAAGCAGATGATACAACGAGTTCCCTTTCTTTTCCTCCTCTTGGTGCATGGGTGCTACGCAGCCCTCACCGCAGCCCCCGCCCCACACGTGAAAGTGTAATTAATTGGCTCTCTGCTCAAGCCAGATTGTGTAGCTAAACATAGTTTTTCTTCTGAAACCCTAATGCTACGGGAGTCTCAACGATCAGGTTTGTTAGTAACTACGACCTACTGCGTCTGCAGCATCTCTGCGTCTCCAGAATCCCAGGTTTGGGTCCCATTTTGTGCCCATTACAGAACTGAGGCTCTGAGGGGTGGCTCCACCTGCCCCCGACAGGCAGGCAGAGGCCGAGGAAGGAGGATTCGAACCTGCATCTGCGAGACCACAGGCCTGTCCCCTGCCCCGAGCACAGCCCCAGGGACTTCATTTCTGAGGCTCTAACCGGGGGCTGAGATCCCTGGGAAGGGCTCTGCTGGGCCTCAGGCTCTCCAAGGATGTCCAGCCCAGCCTCATGCCGTACCCCTACCTGGGTGCAGAGAGGGGTGAAGGGTGGAGGACGGACAGAAAGTGATGTTTCAAGACAGGGAGCAGAAAGGGGACAGGGAGACAGAGGGACCAGGGAGAAGGGGTAGGAGAAATGCCAGGAATTGCTTGCAGCCGACACAGGGCCAGCTCTACCTGTACGGTGACTCTCTGAGTCATCTCCCCTCCATCAGGCCTGGGCTGCTCTTACCTCCAATTGTCAGGTGAGGCCCGACACCCTGACAGGTGATGTTCTGTGGTTCAGCTCACAGGGCGCACAGGCATCTGGTCCGCAGTGGCCTCCCCCGGCCTCGCTCTCTGCCTGGCCCCGAAAGGCTCATCCTCATTATCCTGGTGACTGATGGCTTCCTTGCCCCTGGCAGGGCCTGTCTGCTGAGCCCAGTCATTTAAATGAATTTGCCAATTTCCTTCTAGAGGTTTCCACCCAACGACGAATTTGCAACCCTCAACAGCCACTACATTTGAGAGATCACAGGGATTGTGGGACCATAGGAGGAACCCCACCCTACGCTTTCTGATTAGTCACAAGGACTGGCTGCAGAAGTTACAGGTTTTAATAGTGGAGGTGAGGACACCAGGGGCACTCATTTGGGTGCTGGGGAGAGTCTTTCTGGGCCCATGGTGCTGGCAAAGGGGCTCCCAGTTCACACCTCCTCTGTGATCTCTGAGGCCAGCCTGGTGGGGCTTCCCCTTGGTTGCCCCACACTGACCACACTCCTCTTCTCTCAGTCCCACCACAGGGACTTTGCACATGCTGTTCCTTCTTTCTGGAGCACCCTTTCTCAGCCTGCTTGGCCCTTCGGATCCTCGAGGAAGCTGCCCCTGACCTCTCCAGCTGGGTCAGGCCCTCCTAGTCTCAGCTCTGACTCGCCTCTTTGACTCACCTTCTTCCTCTCTTAAACGTTGTCACAATCACCACTACATTCAACAGGTCAGTGTGGATTCCGTTTAACTAAACTGGTCCAACACCAACCAGGTGTTCTGCAATTCAACTCTGATGCCATCCACCAAGAGTTAGCTCAGACCCCACAGGTTAAAGGTGAATTCCTCCAAAAGACTGCCCCCTTCAGATATCAGCCACAGGTCAGAGGAGTCCCCAGGCCACCTGCACTTCTGGCCAATGGGTTACTGATGACAGCATTCCCAAGACTCCTCAGATTCAGTAGAAAGACTCTCAGGACTCAGGAAGTCAGTACTTCTGATCACAGCTTTATTATGAAGGAAACACGCGTGACAAGGTCTGGAAGGCAGGGGGGAGCTTCCATCCCTCTGCTGGTGGAGGCAGGGCGTCCCCTCCCCGTACATCAATGTGTTCAACCAGGAAGCTCCACTGACCTTCTGGGTCCCGAGTTTTTAGTGGGGTTTCATCATTAAGCATGTTTGATTGCATCATTGGCCCTGTGACTGCCGCCCCGCCCCAGAGGCCAGGCGGGCTCCAAGTCCCCAACTCTCCAGGCATGTGGTCCGTCTTTCTGGTGAGCAGAACTCGCCTGAAAACCAGGGACCCACAGTGAGTCACCTCATTAACATAACAAAGACATTCCCATCACTCAGGAAATCCCAAGGGTTTTTAGAAGCTCCATGCCAGGGACCAGGGACAAAGACCCAATTCTTATTATACAGCAGTGTGGTTGTTCCATCCTTGTCTGCCTTCCCTGCCCTCGGCTCAGAAAGGGCAGGGCCTTGCCTGTTTCTGCTCTCTGCTGTGTCTGAGCACCCAGCACAGTACCACAGGGGTGCTCCCAAAATATTGACATTCAAAGGAGGAACTCAGTCTCAGCGATGGTAGTGGGGCCAGCAGCAGACTTGTGAGGAGACAGGAGAAAACCCGCTCACCAAGGTGCTTCTGCATCTTTGAAGACCAGAGTTCGGGGCCAAACCCCCAAGCCCCTCCCAGCCCCCCGTTCATCTCTTGGTCTTTTTAACTACTTTTCATCCAGAGAAATGGCTCCTCCAGCCGGCCCTGGGCCCAGGGGAGGAATCTGTCTGTTTATCTTGATGTAAATTTTTCTTCGTGTTTGGTGTGTGTTATTTTCCTCTGGCAAGATCCCTGTTTTCTTTGGAACGGTGCTTAAAATGATAGCATTTAGCCGATGAAATAGCAGCCCTTGTGCCATCTCTCCGTGACACAGCAAAAACGCTGTGAAGAGCGAAAACGCCTGTTCCTTATTGGCACTCAGATCGCGGTGCCGGGCGCTGATTGCTAAGTAAGGTTTCTGGGCTCCACTCTTTCATCCGAAGAGCCGTTGTAATGAGAGTTTCAGCAGCCTGGACCACGCTGCGGGCGGAGAATGCTGGCTGGGCTGAGTTTCCAAAGTCGCTCTTCAGCGTGTTTGGGTAACAAGGAAATGAGAGGGTTTTCTTTGCTCCCGGGTGTCCCTGCCTGGTGTGCAGTGTGCCGTCCAGGGCCACGTGCTCCACTGAAGGGGAATTAAGTTGCTGGCGAGCCTGTAACGACAGCTCTAATGTAGATGGTCCCACCGTGTCGTCACATCCTACGGACGAGACTGATGGGAACATGCCTCTGGGTCTGCGCAGGTCCCCTTAGAAAGCAGAAGTCACATGGACAATTCCAGAGGCACTGGTCATTCTTAGTTAGTCCAGAAGTCAGCAGACTTCTTCTACTAAGGGCCAGACAGGATGTGTTTCAGCTCTGTGGTCCATTCTTCCGTCACACTGCTCATCTCTGCCATCGCTGCGGGGAAGCGGCCGTAAAGGGATGGCCCGGATTGCGGTGCCTTTTCTTTTCGCAGACGGTGCAGGCCAGATGGGGCCTGTGGGCAGTGGTCTGCCAACACCTCAGCTGGTCTCTTCTACATTCTGATTCCAGGTCCAAAACTAGGCGAAATGTGCCCGCATTTCTCTAATTTATGAGTCAAATTTTACCAATTACTCCTTGAATGAAAGGCTCAGCACTTGAGAATTTTTACTGTTTTTTAAAAAAATTTATACTATGATAAAAATAAACATACCCGCCAGTAGGAAAATGCAGCTTCCATGAAGAATTCACATAAGAAAATATGAAAATCCATACCCCGTGTGATTTGAGTGTGTTTCTTTTGAGGAAGCCAGGAGACCTTTCTGTAAGTTTCTGTTTTATTGTGTGTGTTTTGTTCTCCTTGAGAGGACCTCATAAATCAATTGGACTCATTTTGCTATAAAAGAAATATTTTACGTGTGAAGTCCTTTCTTCCAGATTTTCTCTTTAACAGGAGTTTGTAAAAGTGGAAAGTGATACATGGATGGAATTGGGTGGCCAGAGTCCTTAACTGTCGGCATCGTCTATCTCTGCTGATGCAGAATTTATTTGAGTGTCAGAACTTAGTCAAGGGGATAAGGTGGGGAGAGCCGCCCTGAACACGTTATGTATGAAAAGGAAGGCTCTGTGCTTCAGAAAGCTTTTGGCGAAATTTTGAAACCCTGAATTGATAGAATTCTGAAGTCAGCTACCCACAGAAAGCACTCCGAGAGTGTCCTGAAATATGTTCTTGGCAAAAATAAATCCTGACATCTTATTAAAACATTAATATCCCCAGAAACATGAGAAAAGAAGCCCAATTCATTTTCAGTGCCCAAACAAAAAGTAAAAAGACTTAACTCACTTAAAAACATCAAGAAAACAAAATTCCGTTATTATTTACACAATGAAAACACACTGGGCGAAGTGTTTCAATGCTTCTTTTATTTTTCCTCTCAGCACGGCATATGTCTTCTGTGTTGACTGTTCTGACTGAATATATTTTTAACTTTTAAAAGACTTGTCTCTTAACTGAAAAATAGTTTGACTTTTTGTCAAAATGGTCAAAACAATCTCAGTGCTTGAAGTGGTGTTATTTGAAGACGCCGGCCTGTCTTTTAAAAAGGAGGGTGGAGAAGAGTGTTGATGTGGACGATTCCGTTGTTTATTACTGGATAACAAACCTCCCCCAGCTCAGAGGCGTAAGACAAAATCTATCACTCCCTCCTTGGCTCTGGGGAGCCATTGCTGGGCTCAGCTGGACGGCTCGTCTCGGGGTTTCCCAGGCACTTGCCATCTGATGATGGTTGAGGCTGGAGTCATCCCAAGCCATGATGGCGTCCAAGATGGCGCATGTACACAGCCGGTGGTGGATGCTGGCCGTCAGTTGGGAGATTGGCTGAGACTGTAGACTGGACGTAGCTCAGGCTTCTCACAGCCTGAGGACTAGGTTCTGAGGGGTGTGCCCCAAAAGAGAGTATTGCAAGAGTCCCAGCTGGAGACTCGCTCCTGTGTCTCTGCCGAGGACCTATAGGAGCATCTCTCCCGCTGCGTTCTTCCGTCAGAGTGGTCACTGACCCGCCCAGATTCAGCGGGAGGGGATTAGCATTGCTCCTGGGTAGAAGAGCAGCCTGCAAGGATGGAGAAGGAAAGATCCATGACGCCATCATTGGAGACCACCTGCCACAGCCCCAGGGGCAGGTCCTCCGACCCCAGCTCTCTCTCACTGTCCCTGTCATTATAAGGCTATCTGGAAAAGAAAGGCATTCTTGTGCAGACTGCACCTACATTGCGTTCCGTCTCCAACATGCCCTTGCTGGCAGCTGCGGTCGTTGCTGCCTCATACCCCTTGACTTCTTAGGTCAGTCTTAGCTGATTGTCCAGTGTTGAAAATGGCCCGTAATAAGCCCCAAATGCAATGTAAATTGATTGGAAAGCGACAACGCAAATAACGCAGAAATAATGCAGAAATATAGGATTTCATGAAGATGACGAGAGGGTTGTTGGAGAGCTGCAGGAGTTACGCACACAATTATTGATAAGTGGAGAGAGGTGAGTTCAGCCAGATGACCATCAAAGACGCAAAAGTCCATTTTTGCCAATGATATATGTTCATCAAAAGAGAATTATTGAAACATTAAATAACTGAAATTTTATTAAATATAAAATAAATCTATTTCCAATAAATTTTAGTTTTGTTTTTTGATGTAAAGTGGTAATCAGATATTTGATTTGACCGTTTACTGTAAGCGTTTCAGTGATTCACTTTAAATGTCTCTCCAAGAGTTTGCACTGTCTCCTGAGATTTAAATCCAGGCGACTAGGGTGGGGATTCCAGCTTTCCACTCACGGGATGTCAAGCTCTTCAGAGCACGTGCTGTGGCTGGTACCTCCAGCAGGTGTCCTGGGGTCCCCAGCTGCTGTGGTGCTTTGCTGACACAGGGGGTGGGACGAGAGGGTCTGGAATCTGTGACAGGCGACTGAGTGCTGCTCCTCGCCAGGACACGGTTACCGGGAAGGGCCCGGCGAGCAGATCTGTGGGCAGGCTGCCTGCAGAAAAAGGTGTCAGAGCAGTCAGCACAGTGACTGGGAGCTGAGACAGACGCTTCTGGTGAGTTCAGATAGAACTTCAAAGACATTTCCTTTCTCTAGCTTCGGTCTTGGGTGAAAAGATATGGTTCTTCATATATTTCGGAGCAGGGAGTGCCTTCTTTGGGTCTGCAGGCCCGGCTCTGGGGCGAGCCTCCACAGGGCTCTCCACATCCTCAGACTTGAAATGCAGCGTCGACGCATCAGCCCCACTGTTGCCCTGCCCGTCACAGGAGCCACCATGTCCACTCCCTTGGAAAAGTAAAAAGAGACAGGACTAAGTTTTAGAATCGGGGATTTTAGAAGGAAAGGAGGACAGAGGGAGCATCCACAGCAGCCTCTGGATTTCAGAGTGGGAGCGGGGCAGCGTGGCTGGTCTGGGACCACACAGCCAGCTGGGCAGAAGTGGGCAAGGCTCCCGGGCTCTGATGCCTGGTCGATGGCACCAGTCATTCTACACAAATTGGGAGAAGAGCATCCGTCTTCGCACTGCCGTTTACCCCTGTTGGGTCCATTCAGGAGAGGGAGTCACGTGGAGTGGTTCCTTTTGCAAGGTGTGTTAATTCAGGTTCCCTTGCATCCTTCTTAATTAATAAAATACGGCTTCAGAAAAGCTCAAGCCCTGTTCAGATACCACATTTGTGTGTCTGTGTGTCCTTCCGAATGACAATAATGAGCATGAATCTGACCCCTGTATCAGGACCACCCAGAAGCAAACGCAGCCCAGCTTCCGGAAACAGTTATTACTGCTCCCACTGCCGCTAGTTAGCAGGATGGATTTTTATCAGTCTTTGCTAAATTGAGCAAGTAAACGAGGATTTATTCAATAGGTGCTAAAAGGACTGTTAATGGCCTTTTCTCAAAAACCACACGCAGGGAAGCTGGTCTGCGCTGGTGTTGAAAGCTGGTGTGGGCACAGCCGAAGATCTTGGTCACGCTGACTTTGACCCTCCCTGACGCAGAGGTCCGCCCAGCTCTTTACCTTCAGAACATATTTTTAAACAAACATCATCATTGTCAGATCGATGAAACATCTCTGATTTCTTCATGCTTATCATCCTGCTGTGAAAATATTTATGGTAAAAAATAAAATAGCGGATTGTGAGAACTCCAGTGAAATTACTGCAGAACTAACTACCATCGTGAGTCAACGTGGCATTTCCGACGCGCTTACTTAGACTTCTCAGGGCTTCGCTTTGGGGTCAGACATTAGACTCCATCCGTGCTGCCTGCGACCATGAGCAGAAGTGCGCATTCCAGGGAATAAGACACAAAATACTGGACGTGAACCGCACTCATGAGAGCCTCAGGCACTGCCAGTGACTTTGGGACAGAAGTAAGTGTGTTAGGCTGGCTCCAGGGAGGTCCAGATGCAGCTCCTTGGATAAAATAACTAGCAAAGGAGATTTTTAACGCTCTTTTTTTCTGGTTAAAAAAATACACCTTTGTGAGAATACACTTCTTGAGTTGAGGCCTGCTCCCCAGAATCACAGAACTTTTTAGGGCAGAGTTTCTCAGCCTCAGCACTGTTGACATTGGGGCCGAACCATTCTCTGTGGTGGGGCTGTCCCGTGCACTGTAGGATGTCCAACAGCATTTCTGACCCCCACCCGCTAGATGCAAGGAGCACCCCGCCTTCCCCCAGTTGTGACAGTCAACAGTGTCTCCTGGAGACTAAACAGCCCTGATTGAGAACCACTGTCTTAGTGAGATGCCTCTTGTAAAACTACACTTTAAGTTGTGACTCATGCTTGCGATGCCCAAGCCCCACCTATGTGCAAAGCACCTCCGTTTACCTGGAAGGCTTGGTGCATTTAAATATCACTGCCTGCAACGTGCAGTTGCCACAAGAGTTGTTTATGCTCCCTAATTGGTACAGTAAATATTCCAGAGTCTTCCTTGTTATGCCGGAGTCATTTGGAAATCAGCTTTGAAATGTGGCTGCTATTTTTGGGATCATCACACATCATCTGCTGTTTGGTGTCAAACCCAGAGCCGCCGTTATTTAACACTGATTAATAAATGGCAGGTTGTCAGTACCGGTTGTAGAGACACTTCAAGGCGCCATTGTTCTTTTAAATTAAAACATTTAAACATTTAAATCCAGGGCTGGTTCTGGTGGCTCATTTTAATTATCCCTTTTGTCTTAGCATACCTTTCTTCTTCTGATCACACAGCTGTCAAGCCAGCAGTACCTGGAGTTGAGCGCATGACAGCCGCTCCCTATTAACTGCCATTATTTTTACAAGGAAAGCTGGAAGCCGCTGGAGCAGATATTAATTTTGAGAAGACTGCTGGCTAAGTTATTAAAGTGAACGGATCTGAAGGCTACAACTCATTTCATTTGTGTTGCAGGCCAGGCTTGCAGGACTGGGCTGTGTGTGTGCGTGTCCGTGCATGTTTGTGTGTGTGTATGTGTGCATGCATGTGTGTGTGTTGGGGAAGCCCTTGTCATTCCCCTATTGGCCTAGGAATGCTTCTCCTTGTTCTTTCCTCTCTTCTCCTTCCCTGCTCCTAATTGCGACAATCAAACCCAACTCTGGCCATCTCTAGCAAACAGGATGTATGCAGAGGCCATCGGGGAGCTCCCACATCGATAGAGCTGGAGGACCCGGTTGGACCACAGGCAGGGATCAGCCTGGCCCATCTGGAGCCTCATGTTGTGCCTCCAACCCTCCCATGCGGGGACCAGCATTAGTGTTCAAGATTCCATCTCCAAGGAAGGGTCCAGTTAGCCAAGCCCACACTGAGCTCTGCCTGGTGGCCCCAGGGCTGGCCCCGTCAGAGTGGGTGGCAAGAGTACCCCATACCAAGACTGAACCTAATGAGGGGTCCCTAAAAGGCAGACAGGAGAAGAAGAGCCTAGAATGGATGAATCCCCTCCTCCTACAAGGCTAAGGGCCACGGCGATGTTTCTTTTAGCTACAATGATGCAGTTTTCGCACCACCTTCAAATCACCTGGTTCGTGTTATGTTTAGCTGTGCTCTCGATTTAAAACGGGGGAGAAAGAAAGACACACTGCAGAACTAAACTACTGCAAAATGCAGGACATTCCCTGAGCACTAGGTTAGGGTCCCTGGGTCCACGCTGAAGTCAGTAATTCCTGGGTCCTTCACACTTTCCGGATGTGAGGTGGGGGTGGGGTGGCACCCCTGATGGAGGGAGTCTGGGCATCTGGGCATCTTTCTCCTCCAGAAGAACCCTCACCCTGGGCACCTCATTCCCACTGGCAGCCGGCGATTGGTTACGACATAGCAGACAGACAGTAAGATGGAAACCAGAGGGAACCTAGTGGCTTGTTCAGAAGTGCTGAGTCCTAGGTCCACTTTAACAAAGACCGTTGACACTTTAAATATATGCAATTATATTTGTCAATCATTCCCAATTATTCCTCAATAATATTTTTAATAAAATGTAACAAAAATAATAAAAGCAGTGATATCTATGTCTAAATAAAAAATAAAATAAAAAAGAGACAATAAAATACAAATAAATTTAACAAAGTTTTGCTACTGCATACTGGACTACAAAAAGAGGAAAAAAGAAAGACTTAAAAAAGAAAGATAAACTCTCAGACTTTTTAAGGGAAATGATACTGTTCATATTCCTCACTTCAGTATGATTACGGTGTAAAGGTTTTTTAAGTTGGGACAGTAAGTTTCAGAGGCAAAACAATGAATCAGAAACAATGAATCAGATACTCAATTAAAGAGCATGGAAGCTTGCGATCTTGGGCACACTCCCGAGGTCAGGCGGTGCAGGGGCCACTTGGGAAGGGCCATGTACCGGGCTTACCTCGAAACCCAGACACTGGCAATCTAACCGGAAAGATGGAAGACACTTCCACACGTCGGCACCACTGGGCAAAGAGTTCATTTAAAATACATTTATCAGACCAATGGCCAACTGCTATTTTTCTACAAACTTATTTCCACAAATTTCCCTTGGTTTCAATTATATACTTAAGAAGAAGCAGGAGAGCAGCTTTAATGTTACGTAAGTAAATATTTGATTAATTGTTTTTGTCTACAAAAGTTGCTTTTCTGATAAAAAAAAATTCACACTTTGATCATACCCATATTTTAAATTCAAACAATTTTAACCCAAATCTTAAACAAACATTTCCTTTCTGCTCGTCTCGTTTACACTGTTCCATGTCATCAGACATTCATAGCTGCATAAATATTCCACCATACGGGTTGCTGGTGTTTAACCACTCCACCTCGTGTTAAGAAGTTAGCCTGTTTCCATTTTTCATGATGGATAATGCTGCCGAAGTGAGCGTTCTTGTGCATATGTTTTCATGCACTTCTGGTCATTTCCTTGAAGTTGAGTCAGAGGGCTGAAGATTTAGAACATTTTAAGGCTTTTGTACACGCGTTGCCAAGCTGCCTTCCAGAAAGCCAGGCAGGTTTTTATATCCACTAACTTATAGGGATCCAGAGGGGCTGCCCCACCTGAACCCCGGGGAGGGGGGGGTGGGGCGTTTACACATACATGTTAATAATATATCCGTTTCTGCCAACTTGGGGAAAACCTGTGGTTGCTTACTTACATTTTTATGTGTCATTATTACTGAAGCTGAACTTTTCTTGCCACTAATGTATTGACCATTTGCTTTTTCTTTGCAAATTAGTTATCTTTTTGGATTTGTTTGCTTGTTTTTTTCCACTGAAATACTTCTCTCTCCCTTTTTGATTTGTGAGAATCCTTTTGTGCACCTTTTCGCCCGTCCTACCCACTGCAGGCATTGCCCCTGTCTGTCTTTGCTCTTTCGGGTTTATTCACGGTATTCTCTGACTTAAAGAGGTTTGCTGTGTTTTGTCGTCACGTCTGTCTATCTTTTCCCCACGTGCACTTCCGTCCCTTCCCTTTGTGGTCCAGTGACTTCAGTGTGCCCTCCCTTTCTCCCAACCCGCTTTCTTCCCATTCTTCTTATTCTCTCCTTCTGTTTTCCTGCGAGTTTCCTCTTCCTGTGTTTTTCTTCTTCCCTTGTCTTGCTGACACGGAAGAGCAGACTCACTTTTTTGGTCTCGCTGGCCTCACCAGGTTCCTGTCATCAGCTCCATGTCCATCTCCCTTCCCTTCCCAGGGGCACTGATCTCCAAACACAAGCAAGGTAGAAATAGACCTAAAGGATCTTAAAAACGGCTTGGCCCCGGCCGTGCTGGCCTGTCCCAGTCCATGCTCGGGAGAAGCCAGGGCCACACAGACGGTCACGCGCAGTCCCTCTGTGTCCCAGGAGGCGCGGGCACACAGTGCCTTGTTTTACCTTCTGCGGACTGTAAAGCAGGTGCTTTTATAAATTTCCATGAGAGATTTTATTAAACAAACCTGCACTATTCCAGACCGGAGAAGTAGTATGTGAATGTTTTATGAGCAGAATGTCGAAATTAATGGAGAAAAGAATCCTGGGAAGGGGCTAGTTCAACGCGGTCGGCTGCTCGCGCTGCTGCAACGCGGTTCAGCGCACATCACGTCGCAGGTTCCTCTCATCTCCTCCATAATGGGTCTTTTATTTCCATTTGTGTTGGGGGTTTTGTAAAATAAACACATATTGTGTTCTGGTGGGAAGATAATGGGTGCTTGCAAAGGACAAAGACGGCTCCGATCCCGCCCGGCTGGCTGGGCTGGGAGCAGGAGCTGATGCGTTGTATTGTTGCGGCTCTGGTGGTAGGAAATGACTTAAATAGACCGAGCCTCCGAAACTGTAATTGGGTTAAACCTCGTTATGCTGAACTTCTCCTTGCGTGGATGTGCAGTTGTGTATAATGAATGTACGAATAGGCACCTGCACATCCGAGCTTTTGTTTCTGATACTCTGAAAAGGCTGTTCTGTCTTTTTTTAGGCCAATCTTCGAGTTTTGTGATAGAGAAATAGCAATAATAATAATAACAACAGCACACACAAAAAAGCAAATCGAAAGGCCCTGAGACATTTAAATTTTCGCTGGGACACAGCTGCGGCGACTTGATTATGTGGTCAGGCGGGCATGTTGGGGGTGGCCGGATCCTGAATGTGCAACGCTTTTCTCTACCATTTTTAAAGCCTGGGTCTCATTAACTCCTGGCACTTAACGCTCAGCCTCCGGGGGAGTGACTGGGGACTGGGGTGCATCTGCCCGCCCCAGGGCCAGGGACGTCCTGGCTTATCTTTGCTGCCTTGAGGGCACGAGCACCAGCCCTGCCAGCGTGTTTAACCCCAGCCACGGCTGTCTTTGGAGGCCTGCAGCTCGGCGCATCCATCTCCACTGCGGAGAGGACCTGGCAGCGAGGGTCAGTGTAGACGGCGGGCCGAGACCAGGGAAAGGGGAAATTAAAGCCATTCATTTTCATGTTCTTGAATCCTCCTGTTTTCTCCCGTGCTCTGCAGAGGGCTGGTCTTTACTCTGCCTGCTCCCCGAGTCCCTCTGCTAATAAGCATCGTCCATCCGTGCACTTGGTCTCACACTCCACCTCATGCGACGTGGGGGGTGTCTTTTAGCTGAACGTATAGCCCATCGGGCTGAAATGATAATTTTGCACAGTCTCCTAATAGGGGGGAAAGAAGGGATTTCAACAACTTTTATTACATCCTAAAAATTATTTTAATATTAGTGTGTGTTGATGGTAGGAAACCGTAATAAAAATGGATAAGAATTAAGAACGCAAAATCACCGCTGTTGATATTTTGATCTGCACATATCCTTTCTAGCCTTTTTTGTTAAACTTACAGAAGTGAAATTGTACCAAATAATTTTGATTTACCCTCACCTTACCATGTACTGTGGTTGTTTTCCATGTTCTGCGTAGTTTTCTTCACTGTTTTTAAGAATTGGGTCAGCTCCATAGTACTTCATGGTAGTTTGTATGGTGATTTCCATAACCAGCTCTGAGTAGGCTTTATTTTCATTTTCCTGCCATTAAAGGGAAAACACTTCCAGCAGGAGCTGTTTAGGTCTTGTTTTGGGGGAGTGGGCAGTTTGTAGCAGGGCTGGTCTTCCCACCTATGACTCATCTGCACCCTTATCCAGATGGAGAAATCAGGATGTGCTCACTTCTACAGTGTTGACAATGATGCCATTATGATAAAAACTATCCTAGTGGATTCTTGAAAGTCTTCTTGAATGATCCTCTGTGGGCCACATGCGTGAATGTTAAACCCTAGTCTGTGAGTCAGGCCATCTCCTCTGAGCCCCCTTCCTGGGTCATCCCCCAGGCCTGGGCCTTGGTGGGACCCCAAGCTGCAAGCTTCTGGGCCATTGGGGATGGAGGGAAATGGTGCTAACAGGGAAGGCTAAGCAAGACCCAGACAGGAGGCGCACCCCCCAACCACGCCTGGGCCACGCCCTCCCCCGCATCCCCTGCAGAGGAGCGAGGGCTGGGTCTTCTCCTATACTGCCCTCGGTGCTCATTTAAGGCACTTTTCCCTGCAATGGGAGCAGGGATGCAACGTGGCTTACACCAACCCCTAACTTCTGGAAATGTGATTTCTATCCACGAAGCCTGGGGCTGATTCTTTACTTGACAGAAGATTTATTAGGAAGACTTCAGACACAAAAGGCTGCTTTTATATTGAAATATGCTTTCGATTTTGGAAATGCGGTTTGGAGTGTGTCTACCTCTATTACTGTTAATTTCTCAATTCTGTTATCATGGTCCCAGACCAAGCAGGGGTCTGAGTGGCTTTGATGGGAGGACGTTCGGATGCTCTTGTTCTGAACAGTGGCCGCTGGGCGGCAGGAGCACCTCCCTCCGTTCTAGACGACTCCCCAGGTGTAACTGCCTCCTTCCTGGCCCAAGGCTGGAGGCCCTGGAGCGGAGTTCTCTCCGGCATCACCCCAGTGTGCTGACAGCAGGGGCCGCCCAGCAGTTCTGGAGGAATCCTGGAGCTGTGGACTCAGCCCCTGAGGAGCGCTCACCGTTGCAGAACACCGCGGATTCCTACTGAGTCCAGCACAGCCCATTTAGGAGAAATTCCACAGAGGGTGACGAGCCCCACGGAGGGGCCCGGATGGGCAGAGGAGAGCGAGGGTGGCAGAGTTCTGCGTAAAGAGACTCTGGCACACCTTCTGAGACTCCTTCTAGCCCCCTCTGCCTTCCTCCTTCCCTCTCTCCCACTGCCTTTTCGTGTTCCTTCTGTACACTTGCGAGCATCCCTCCATGTAGAGAGAGTGCTGTGCTCAGCGCTGTGGAAGGGACAGTGCCAGCACCTGCCTGGGAGGCAGGCCAGTGCAGGGCGGGAGCTGTCTGTGGAGGGGGCGCCTCTTTGTCACGTCGGAGACACCCACCTTCTTTGCCCCAGACACACTGGCCTGTGAATCCCAGTGTGGCCACTTTGTAGGAGCCAAACGGCGTAATCTCTTTCCTGATCTGCAGAACAGGTGTAATAGTAACTTCTAGAACGCAGGTGAGCTAAAAGGTTTGCGAGAGGATGCATCTGTGACAAGGCTGCAGCGATGGGTTTCTCTCTCCAGCTTTCTGAGGGGGATCCTGCTTGCCCAGAGGGAGAAGCCAGGGCTTCGTGGCTTGAGCTGTGTGTTGAGAAGAGGGAAGATCGCCTGGAGCCCTGAGAGGCTGTGCGGACTTCCACTACAGCTGGGGGCTCCCTGAGGAAGGATCTGGAAGGTGGGAGAGAGGAGGGCTCTATGGGGGTGGGGAGAGAGTGGGAGGGTGGTGTCCAGGCATCCCAGGCATGCTAGGGGGCTGGGCCCCTTCATCCCTCCCAGCTCTTTGCTGCCCCTTCGGCAGAGATTGTCATCGGGGCTCAAGGCCTCTGAGTCCAACCTCTGGCAGTCCGATGGGACGCTCTGCTGAGAGTGGCCTGGCCTTGGCAGGAGGGCAGCAAGGCTGGGGAGCTGGGGTGAGGCAGGGGCGCAGGCAGCCCCCGGCCCAGAGACTGTGTGTCGTTGCTGCTGTTGGTAACATTTATTATAAAGCAGCACTGAGACAAACCTCGTTTCCCCCTCACAGACAGAGTTACAGACAGGCTCAGAGTTAAACCACTCGGTCAGGGTCCATGTAGCCAATGAGGCGAGAGGCTGGGATCTGGCTTCCCCTGTCTGGGGACAAGAGGCCGTGAAAAGAGTCTTGGGAGGTTGGCTCAGGGCCTGGGCGGCTGTGGAGGTGGCGATGCCTGGCCTGGACCTTTACGGACAGCTGTGCATCCTCTACCTACACCTGTCCCCCTGGACAGGTGAGGTGACAGGTGGGAGGTGAAGGACATGGGCTGGGGAGGTGGGTGACAGAGCAGGAGCCTGCTAGGCCTCGGCACAGGTCTGAGCCAGGCTGCCTGAGCCGCCCACCTTTAACAGCTAGGAGACTTGACGTCAACGTCTGGTTCCCCCCACCAAGTGGAAGTTTAGGGGGTCTGGGCTCTCACATAGCAGACGCCCCTGCTGAGGAGTGGGTGCCCCTTGGAGAGGGCGTGAGCACCGCTTCCTGCTGGCCCCCACCCTGAGGCCCAGCATCCCCACCACTTGTCCTGCCTGTGTCGTTGGGGTTCTTATAGGCCCCAGCTCCGCGGCTGCTCATCCTCCCCACACCTGCCTGGCCTCTGCCCTCAGGCATAGGGGTTGAGGCCTGCAGGAGACGGGGAGGTTGTCAGGACCCGATCACCCCAAGCACGTGGCGAGGATAGCAAGTGAAGGGGAGCTGCCCCTCAGCCCCACAGGCCTGTGATGGGCTGAGGCAGAGGCACGGGGGCCGGCAGCCCTCTGAGCGATGTTGTTCTGCTCCCTCAGTGCAAATAGCGGGAACTAACCTGGAAAGAGTGCTTTCCCATCTACTCAGTCCTATTCCCCGTGCTCGGGCGGCGCGGCAGCCGTATGAGGCCTCAGCATTCGCATCCCCCATCTGCAGACGGAGAATGAGGGGCAGAGAGAGGGGAGTCTGCTGGCCCAGATCCTGCAGCTAGGACGAGCCACAGGCACGGTCTGGCCCAGAGCCGCCCCTTCACCTGCCAAGCCAGGTCTGCCCCTGGCACTCAGTGGTGACAGTGAGCACCCCCGCCCCAGCCCAGCCAGCAGGAGCCATCAACAGGACAGCTGCTGTTGAGTATGAAACCCTTCTGGCCACGTGCACCTTGACATTCGACTCACCCGTGGTAAACTGACCTCCCGTTCTAGTTTGTTTCCAGAGAACCGAGTCTGCCCAGCTCCCACTCGGAGGGAATTCAGACCCTTCCTCCTGCCTCTCCCTCGTTTATGGGCCCTTGGATGATTTAGGCAGAAACCATTTGAAAATTAACTAGCCAGATAATTGCCTAACACTTAACTTCACTTTATAAAATGTAAACTTGATTGTCAGCCTGACATACACTCACTCTGTGTCCTTCAGAAAATCGCTTGGGCCCTGAGAGCCGGGCGTGTCGTACATGTCCTTTCATTTCTTTGTTTCTCTGTTGATCACGAGCGTCAGCCGGCACGCACTCCGGCCCCACTGTCGAGTTCTGTGGCTGCTGATCTGTTGTGCTCAGGTTGTAATCAAATAATAGCATTTCATCCTCCCAGTTTGGGCCCGAAAACAGGCAGGGGGATTTACATGTCGAGTTCCAGGCGTCTTTGGAATTAATCTCATGTGTCAGAAAATTATTCGAGATGATGTCTGAGTCCGCTGGCCCGTAATGGATCTCAGTCCCTCATTTAGAGTTTACCTTACACTGCCTGATGGAGAAGAAAAGCCAACCTTAAGTAGCTTTACGTGTGTCGTTTGATTTCTGAAAAGATTGCTAATCCTAGTGGGAATTTACGTAAAAGCATTCAGACCCTGCAGAATATCAAGGTTTCCATATTTATCAAGTGCGGCTCTTCTTGTGTGAATAACGCATTCTGGGGCAGGCTTGGTAAATTGCCTTAGCTAATGAATTTCAAAGGTAGAGATGGTTGTTGAAGCATCTTATCTGGTGGGCTTACTGTTTGAGTTTTGTTATTAAATTTCTGTGATTGCTGAAGAGTTTTCCAACATTTTCTATCGAAGTAAGGCCAGGAAAGCACGAAATATGTTATTTGATTCTTTTTCTTCACAATTAATCTTCAGGATGCATTCTTTTCATACATGCAAAGGCCTCGTGGTGCATAAGCTCTTGAGGAGGTGAAACCTAGAGAAGGCAGCCGCTGGCAGATGAGGGAGACGTTGAATGGGGGATGACAAGGAGAGAAAAATGGGTGACGTTCCTTCTCTGTCTTACCTTTCTTCCCACCCATCCATCCACACCACAGCGCTGAGTTCCGACTGGTCTACCTCCTGTAATGACACACTTCAGGAAGAGCGCAGCTGCTATTTAAGATAATTTGCAACTTCTTAAAAGTTAGACTCGTGATGTCTCCTCCCCAGCTAACTGTGTAGAAAAAGGTTTTATTAAGAAGCAAATGAAGAAATGAAAATCAAACTTCCTGGGAAGTAATTACGCCAGTTTATAATAAGCCATAAGAAATCTGAAAGGAAGAAAAAAAGCTGAAGAAACAGTATATTGAGGATATTAAATTAAGTAATTTTAATGTCACCATTTGATATCTGGGAACAGGAACAATTTATAGTTCTCAGAACTGTCAAGTTGAAGCCTTCAAGGTGCATCGGTGGCGTTGATGGGGATCATATATCCTCGTGTGTATGAAGGAGGCACTCAGAGTTCACTGTGGAGATGCCGGTCTGGTGGGGAGAGCACCCAGCAGAGGGGTCAGACTGTGGTGTCTGGGTTCAACAGGTCCCATCCTGGCTCACCGAGAGGCCGTGGGCAAGTGCTAGTCTTGCTCGGGGCCCTGTCTCTGATCTGAGGACGCTAATAGCACTGGCTTCCTAGCTCATGGGGAGCAGAGGAGTGAGTGTGGAATAGAGTCTGTGTGGGACTGTGTCCCGGGAAGCACTCAACCCGTAGCAAACAGCGCCTGGGCGAAAAAGTGGTGCAGGCTGTAGCTTTGTTTTTGTTTACTTAAAACAAATCTTTAGCGTATCTTTCTTAATGGGATTATGAGCTGTAGCCTGAAACACCAAGAAGTCCATCAGAGTGGGCTGCTCCTTGTCCCCTGACACTCACCTGACATGTCACGTGTTTACAGCGTGGGGCTAATGATGCCATGTGTGTGGTTTCCATCCACAGACAGGCCAGCTACCCTGCACAAAAGAATCCATCTCCCTGGCCAAAGACCCTCGCCTGCAGCCTGGCCCGTGGCCCCGTGTCCAGGCCGAGCATGTGTTCAGGGCCCCAGCTTCCCATCTTCTTCGTCTGCCCCGTCAGGACCCTGCCCTCCCTGGGGATCAGACCGTTCAGAATCGTCCACCAAATGTAAATCAGTGATGATTTCCTGCCCGGGCACCTGCATTTTAAGGCCCTTCTTTAACTAAAGACTTCAGACTTCGGGAAACGTCTGGTTGTGAGAGAAAGCGAGCTCTCTGGAGCCCCGGCCACAGCACCTCTGCCCTCACCGAGGATGGTCCTAGGCCTGGAGTGGCTGTCTCTGCTTGGGCCTGCCTGGCCCTGATGCCACAAGGAGGGGAGGCAGAGGGCGGTGGGTGCCCCGGGGCCCACGTGCTGTGCTGAGCACCGGAGGCAGCGGCTCTTTCAGCCCTGGTCCTGTTTAGGGACAGTTATTTTCCATAATTGGGAATGCACATCAGCGATGGGCTCAGAGTGCACATTATAGATGTTCCCATCTTTTCCCCACAAAGACCCTTTCCACGAGAGAAGCTGGACCTACCTGCAGCCCCTCACCTTTCCTCCAGCGTCCCCACCCCTCCCTGCCCCGCCCCAGCCCCAGCCCCAGCCCCAGCCGGGCGGCCTGCAGGTCAGCCCTTCCTCACTGTCCTGTCTGGCCACCGGCGGACCGTCAGGCCCCAGGGTTCCATGACCTTCCCTAGTTCCTCGCGCGTTGCTCATGGCTGTGAGAGCACTCATTGTTCATTCAAACGTTTACGAGAGAGCATCTAGTGAACGACAGCTGTGTGCCGGCCACTCTGGAGGAGAGCAGGAGGCCGGCCGTCCTCAGGGAGCAAGGATCTTTTTTGGTGAAAACGGTGTTACACTCTCATGTGATGAACGCTTAAAAGAACCAGGCGGCCGGCTGTGGGGTATGGAGGGCCGCCCCGCGGGGAGGGCCCCTCGTTCTCTCCGGGGTTGTGGGTCCTGAGTCAGCTGGCTGCGTCTGCACAGGATGCGGGTCTGTCTTCATCGCCCTCATCCCAGCGCGTCATGACACATTTGCCAGATTTTTTTCTTGTGTGATCTTTCTCACGTGTAGACTGTGACACCGTGAGGGCAGGCGTGTGTGGTACGTGCTCAAGGGCTTTTTGACAAATACAGAGAGAGTGAGGGAGCGGGCTGTGCCCGTGTGAGAGCCCTCGTCTGCTGCGCCCGTGCAGCTCTGCCTGCAAGGAAAAGCCTCTTGAGAGTAAATGTTTGCCACACCCCTTTTCTGTCCTGAAACGAAATTCACACGTGGTATAACCCACCCAGACGGACACCTTTAAAATTCTCTATTTTGGAATTATCATCGATTCACAGAAAGATGCAAAAAGCAGTGTCGAGAGAGGTCGCATCTGCCCTTCAGGCAGTTTCCCCCAGTGGTGACACCCTGTTCATGGCACAGCATCACAGCCAGTAAAATGGTGACGATACAGTGCACAGGCCTGACTCACAGATCACCAGTGTGACCTGCACGTGTGTGTGCGTGCGCACACGTTTGTGTACGTAATTCCATGCAATTTTTTAAACTTTTGATAATTTGTTTACTATAAGTTGTTGCAACCAGTCTGTTCTTCATTGAGCTTATAATAATTTCCACATCACCCTCTAAGGAGGCTCTGGGCCCTCCTGCCATCAATCAGAAATACATACTAACATTCACTCCATAGGTATGCACTGAGTACCCTTTCTTCCAGGCTCTGTGCTGGCTACTGGGGATTAAAGGTGACCAAGGTGGGGGCAGTTCCTGTCCTCATGGAGTTTATGATCAAGGGCGGGGAGTTTATGATCAAGATTGGCAGAGGGAATGGGGGAACACTGTGATGGGAGCATGCCACCTGCACACAGGAGGGGCGCCTGGGCTGGACGTGGCAGGTGTTAGTGAAGACCCTGAGGCAGAGCAGGGGTTGGCCGGGCGCAGGTGGAGGGAGGGGTGTTTTAGGTGCCGGAACAGTGTGTGTGGTGGCCTGGAGGCCAAGGTCAGTGGCAGGGTGGGGAACCTGAACAACGTCCCTAAGGTGAGTGGGGGCAGTGGCTCGGGAGCGTGCTGGGGTGGCAGGGTCCGCATCAGAAAGGCCTGTGAGCGGAGCAGGAAGCTTGGACTTTAATGAGAGAGCAGCTGGGAACCATGGAAGTGTTTGTTTTAACAGCTTTATTGAGAAATAATTCACATACCATAAAATTCACTCTTTAACGCAATTCAGTGGTTTTTAGTTTGCTCAGAGCTATGCCACCATCACCACTATCTAATTTTAGAACATTTTCATCACCCCAGAAAGTTCTATGTAATTTTATCTTATGTGTAGATTTGTTTAACCACCACAATCAAGATCCTGGATTGTTCCATCTTTATCGGCGAACACTTAAAAAAAAAAAAATCTATAGTGTCCCTGAAATATAAAGGAAGATGAGAAAGAAAGCATTTACAAAAGCACAGGGATTTTCAATATGTAAATGCTCAGACAGGACTTCTCTAGAAGCCCTGGCAGGGGGCCTGTGGCTTGTCCCTGGGACCTCTAGGAAGGCGACAACCACAAGCGCTGATGGACACAGGTTCGATTGTTGACTTAAGTGCCTCCAGTCAGCGTGCCTGGCAGTAGAGAGACTCTCTGAAATGGTGACGAATTCTTGGAAAGTTCTGAGCAACACAAAGGACAGCCTTCTTTCTGTTTGTATGGCAATTTCACTCCTGAAAAATCCATTGTGGATTAAAATCCTTCAAAAACCAGGTGATGTTTATATGTAAAACAAAATTAAGATTTGGGCTCAAATAATTCTGAACCTACAGGACGAGCCAGTGGACCATGTGAGGTGTACACACATGGAAGTTAGGCTTTTCAGGATGCCTTGGCATCCCTGGCCCTTGTCCATAAGATGTTAATGGTACCCAGACTTTGTGATAACCAAGATGTACCTCCCATATTTCCAAAACTGCCCCTTGGGGTAATGCCACGCCCATGAGAGCCCACTATGCTTGACTGTGAGTTCCTCAAGGACCCTGTATCTTGTCCTTACATTCACATCTGCAACATGGGTCCTGGCAGGTGTGAAGTGGCCAAAAAACATGGATGGATGGATGGGTGGATGGATGGATGGATGGATTGGTCAATGGGTGTGAGGATGAATGGATGATTAGTGAGTAGAGGAATAGATAGATGACTGGGTGGATGGATGGATGGGTGGCCGGACAGATGGACAGATGAGTGGATGGATGGAGATGGATGGACAGTTAGATGGATGGATGGGTGGATGTCTCTTAAATATCACTGTGCCTAAAACCCCTCAGGAGCCTGCTGCCCATCACAAATGGTGAGTTCACCATCTCTGGTGTTTAGGCAGAACTGACTTCCCCACTCCTAAGAACGTGCTGGTAACTTGGTGGGTGAACATGCTCATTTGGCTGTTGTGGAACAATAAGTTATGTAAGAATCTGAGGTTCTGCTGTAGGTAAGTGGTTCTCAACTGCTGATTTTGCCCCCAGGGATCATTGAGCAAATCCCGGGAGCATTTTTGGTTGTCACGACTTGGGAGAGTGTGCTGCTGGCCTAGAGGGTAGAGACCAGGGACGCTGCTAAACATCCTGCATGCAGAGGACAGGCCCCAGAATGGTCCAGGAGGGTTGTTAAAAGTGCTGGGGTTGAAAAGCTCTGCTGAAGAGGATCAGCTATGTTATTTTTTATAGCCATTGTCATGTGAATTAATCGATCTTCAGAACACTAAAGACCGCCTTGAACAAAATGGATGCACAAAGAGCTCATGCACCTACAGAAGACAGGAGCCTGGGGGAGGCAGCTCCAGAGATGCGCTCTGTGAGCAAGTTTCTCCAGGCGTCTTTGGAGCAGAGTGTGCCCTGTATGTTGGATGTATCATTAGTGTGATTATATATACTTATGTGAAGACACAGTTGTTCTATAAAGGCAGTGACGCTTCTGAGAATAATAGGAAAACTTCTCCTGGGGTTGAGCGAGTTAACACACGAAAACGAGAAGCCTGGCTTCACAATGAGGCAATAAATGGGAACTCGCCGCACAAAGAAAAATCGGTGTTTTAATTTGTCAGAAAATTACTGACTGGCAAGAGGCGCTTTGTACCAGAGCTCTCCTTTCAGAGCGCGAATTTTCCTTAAAAGAGAGCGAACCTATGTTTACTGTCTCTGCCGAAACAGTCATTTGAGAACAATGAAGACCTACATGGCGTTCACAGACCAGCCGCTGTGTTGTAATAACCGCACAGGCCCTTCTGGAAACAATTAGTTGTCACCAACATCTGCCGCGTGGCTGCAGCCACTGGCTTCTCCGCATACCCTGGAGATGACAACATCTCCAATTAGTGTCTCTGCTCCCTGGAGCTTCACTTCTCCCTGTGCCGTCCCTGGAGTGAAGGGTGGCTTGTTTTATCCTCCTTCACAGAACTCTGTTAAAGGTAACACCAGGGGAGAGAGAGCCAGAGACATTGGCAGGATATAGAACCAGTCTGAGAAAGTTGAGTGGCCAAACGGCCAAAATTTGGTGGTGGCGGTGATGTGATGTTGAAAGTAGCAGTGATGGTGATGGTGGTGATGATGATGGTAGTGCTGTTGGTCGTGGTGATGGTGATAATGGTGGTGGTGATGGAGATGGCAGTGATGATGGTGGTGGTGATGAAGATGATGACAGTGGTGGTGAAGATGATGATGGTGGTAGGGATGATGGAGATGGCACTGATGGTGATGGTGGTGATGATGGAGGTGGTGGTGACAATGGCAGTAGCAATGATGTGATGGAGGTGGCAGCCATGGGGAAATCCTTGGCAGGATCAGCAGAACTGGCCTCTGGTCCTCCTTGCCCCTTCAGTGATTTGTACCCCTCACCCACACACCTCTTGGCCTCAGCTCCTGGTTCTCCTGCCCTGCGCCTCCTGCCTCTGAGCTCCAGCCATTCCCATGCTTTGTACATCCTGGGGCCCAGCAAGCTGGGCCTTTGCGTTTTCTGTTCTCTCTGGGTTTTTCACCCATACATTCTCTGGCTGACTCCTTTTTGTCAATCAGTTTGCAAATCAAACTGTCTCCTAGAGAGGCCCTTCCCCAATGTCCCATCACTGTTTCAATATCTTCATGGGCTGGTATCGCCTGATGGATGGGTTAGCTTCTCTCTAGGCTGTTCAGCTATCACATTCTCTAGAAGTTGAGTCCCATGAAAGCAGGCTTGCACTGGGTGTCACTGTACATCTGTTCCCGGTCTGTGGGGGTCCAATAGGAAGTCACCACTGAGAACACCTGACCCAGAGCTTTCTGTGCTCTTGAGGGATTGGGTGAAGATTTGGGTGGCTGTTAGGTTTTTAGCCAGGAACAGGTACCACGGACCTCCTGAAACCTCACACCACCCAACATGGGCAAAAGGAGAAAGAGAACTACAGTGACCTGCAAAGGTCACACCGCAGTGCCAACCCTGCCCCGGCCCAGGGCCCCCAGGGACCTCCACCCTGAGGTCTCACAGCCAGGAACCACCCACAGAGGGTGGGAGGAGCGCTGGGCGGGTAGAGGCCAGGAAACTGTCCACATGTCAGGCAGGTGGCTGGCGCCAGGGTCTGAGACCACACCAATCAGTTGATATTCTCCATTAAATGTTTGCCAAATGCACGTGCACAGGTGTAAAACTCAAGAAGAGATGTCGGGAGCGCTTCCCCCATGGTTGGCACATAATAAGCCCTGAGTAATCGCATGCCCCTGCTATTAGCACTGTCATTGTTTATTGGCAGCCTGGCTCTGTTACCGAGGAAGGGCAACATGCGATCAACGTGCTGCCTCTTCCACCATCGTCGTCCTGTAGAGAGAAAGGGTGCTCTGCCCCTTCAAGGAAAGCATGTGTCCCCAGGTGAGCGGAGGTGAGACCTGAGAGCCAGCGAGCTTCCTTGAAGCCTGGCCCTATAGGAGTGGCTGGGAGATTTGGGTCCCAGCTTTGCCCTGAAGGGGTGCAGGAGGTGGCCCCAGAGCCTGGGACTCATCTGCCCTTGGGAATGACCTGCCTGCATGCAGGGAAATATGGGACTGCAGCATGCAGGCAACCCCGTCCAGTGTGAATGGAAGCGTCACCAGGTACGGAATGACCAGGTGGCCACTGTAGGAGGAGAACGTGTTGAGTGGGTGTCCCGGGGACCCCTGAGAGGTGGCAGAGCTGGCTGGCTCTCCTAGAGATAGGGGTCTCACCGTGAGAAGGAGAGTAGTGGGTGCTGAACTTGGCTTCAGGGCAACAGCACGCCTCCGGGGCTGGGGCATGGATGAGCCCATCAGCGGGCGTCCCAGTGGTCACCTCCTACCGTTACTCTGAATAATATCATTGTTCTTCCTCCATGGCCCTCTTAGCAGCTGATGCTCTCTACTTCAGCAACTCCAGCCCCCATCAGGCGACCCCCCCCCCCGACCTGGGCAGTGCTGACAAGCAGTGTCCTCCTCATCTGTCTGCAGCTGTTTCCAGGGACATTACCAGTGAGAATTTGCTGGGGACCAGCTTCCCAGTGCAGAGGGGGGCCATGTTTGTAGACACGTGTGTCTAAATCTGAACTTGAAGAAGTGAATGTTGTTTCACGCCCCGCCCCCAGTTTTACACACGTCATTATAAAGGGATGTGGGAATCTCAGGAGCGAGGTGGAGGTAAAACGCAAAGCCCTCAGTCTGGAATTTCAGGCGCATCTGGAGGAAGACAGCCTTGCAGGCAGCCCCTCGCTTTTCCTGCAATTAAAAAGGGGATTAAGAATGCAAAGCTTTTCAGGAGCTATCTCTTAATTGTCAGTTGTGCAGGGTTAACGAACTACATTAGTTCACTGAAAAATAACATATTGACTGTCAGAGCTTGACACTTCAGCAGAGGAAGGAGCCTCCGCAGAATATCTTTGTAGGAAATTACAAGTGATTTTCCTTCCCCTGGAAGGATGAGACCGAGGCCTAGTCACGAGGCATCTTTCCAGGTGGGTTTCTTGGACAAGCCCCTGACTCCAAGCCCGGGGAAGATGCTGGCTGGTGGGCCAGGTGCAGACGCTTGGGAGATGCAAAGCCACCCAGGTGGGAGGGGAGGCGCCTGCGATGGGGCGGGCGCTTGATTACTCTTTTTCTAAGCTGCTGCTCTCTAGAATTGGTGTCTTGTCCTCCCGTGTCATTTCTGCATTTGTGAGGTTGTTCACTTAACCTGTGCACTGACCTGGAATCGTCCCCGCCGGAGACGCGTGCTGTTTGCAGAGGAATCTTATTGAACAAGCACAGACTCTTTACACTTGACTAGCAAGTGGTGAGAGAGGTTTTATTCAGCACTTTGCTGCCCAAAGCGCTGGAAGGCCATGTGCTTTCCCAGGACCAGGAGTCAACATGAAACCCGGTGGCAAAGTCCATGAAAAATTAAGGCGCCCATTAAAAATTGAGTTGACAAAAGGATTGCCACTTCCAATACTCGTAGTGCAGGTCCCAGCATGGCACTTGCATGCACTTAGAATTATTAAGCGACAGCGGGGCTTTTTGATGAGAAAGTTGTCAAGGAGGAGGTGTTAGCCGGATTAATGAACAAATCCACAACTAACCCTGGGCTGGAAGTTCTGTGCTTTGCAGAGCCCGCAGATGAGATGCGTGATGGGAAGGGCGTTTGAGCCGCTCCATGTTCGGCCTTTCTGAAATCTTGTTACAGATTAGAACTTTCTATTGTAATTCTGCCTTCATTTCACTGGAGTCTCTGGAAGACAGAAACACGCTCAGGACTCAGTAATTCAGACACCCCTCTCTCTGGATCCCTGCTAAGTAACATAAAAGGTTTTGCCTGATGCAAACATGACGGCCCCTCCCTGCCTGGGGTTTCGTGTGCATCCTCCCTGGGGGAGGGTTCCTCAAAGTAGAGTCTTCAAAGATGGAGGAGAATCGTTTTTATGCAAATAATTGGTGTTCTGAGTAAACTGATTCTTAGCTGTTTGTTAAATCAGAGGGCCCAACAGTCCGACTAAGGACTCGTTCATCTTTTTCTGCTTCTGTCTTCTGAAAGTAGTGACGTTACTTTAAATAAACCATTGCCTAGATTTCCTACCTGTTAAGCTTGTACCTGGTACCCAAGCAGATGTAGGTCCCGAGAATCTGTCTCATCCCCACCTTCTCCCTCCTGAGCCCAAGGCTCCAGGCACCGGCTTATTCCTCTCCCCCATCATCCGCCATCCGCCATCCGCCATCCAGCCGCACACCTGGGTGCATTCCAGCTCCTCCCTCTCTCCTCGCTTTTATCCCTCGGCCTCTGAGTCTTGCTGACTGTTCTCCCTGAAGTCAGCCCCACACCCGCCGGGACCACTGCTTCGGCTCCATCCTCCATCCCTCTCGCTGGGCTGACCTTTCACAAACGTGGAGTGGACAGGTCTCTTCTTTGTTCGAATACTCCCATTGTTCTGTTGAAGCTCTAGATTATCCTTAGTGAAATCACGCCACTGTGGACAGACGAGGACAGCTGGCACCACGGCAGCGGAGCGACAGTCTTCAGAGGAGGAGGGCGGGAAGAGTGAGATTTCTGTGGGGAGGGGAGTCGCCCAAGTAACAGCAACAAAGAAGAGAATCTGAAGGAGTTCTGTCCAAAGAAAGATGCTAAATACCAAAACCAGGAAGGTCACCCAAATGAGATGTCAGTGAGAATTTCCCGTGTGCTAATCCGACCTACCTCTCAAACAACAAGCCAGGGATTCTAACCCAGGCCCAAGAGTGTACTCAAAATCCTAAGAATCAGATTGTCCCGACCGTGCTTCCTTCAGTCTGTTGTCCAGAGCACTGGGTCAGGAGTCGGACTCGCCACTGCGTCCTGACCTCTCGGTCAGGAGAGAAGACGGAGGCCTCAAAGCCGCACCCTGGCTCCCGGGTGAGAGCTCTGAGTCAGAGCAGCAGAACCAGCGAGTGAAAGAGGCAAGGGAGACTTGACTCAAGGCCCTTGCAGTAGGGCAGAGGGGTCGAACTTGACTCTGTTGAAACAGAGGTGGCAGGATTTTCAGAACTGGGGTGAGCTAGTGGGAAAGTGCTGGGCGAGGTTGCGGGAGGGGGTGGCTGTGATTAGCATCTGTGTTGGCTAATGGTCACTTCCTGATGTTAACCCCTGCCCTCCGCAGAGACCAGAGCCGGGCCCTAGCCCCTTTCGTGATTCATTCAAAGGGATGACTCCCGGGACCAGGATAAAGTCATTCCTGGTCTGTAGAAGATTTTCATCTCAAAGGGGCAGAGAAAAGATTTACAAGTGCAAGTTTCCAAAGGAAATATCTAAGAAAAAGGAGCTAAGCAGCCCACAGTCAGGAAGAAACCTGCCTAAAGTTCAGTCAAGCTGAGGGGACGTTACTGCCATCGTGGTGGACCGGGCAGTGATGAGGCAAGGGTCTGGACTTGAGCCTTCCTGATAGAAGCCCATGGCAAGGGGCCCTCTCCTTAGCAGTTAACTGTCCATACTAACGCCGGTCCTGTCCGTGCGCTGTGGTTAAGGTAACTCAGAATTAGTGGGGTTGGGGCTGCTGCTTCTTATAAAACTTGTTGGTTCAGGATATATCACTTGTTGGGAAACTTGATGTGTTGAAACTGTGATTGGTGTTGGAAAGAAAGTGCTAGAAGAATGGGATAAGGCCGCACTGCAGTCAGATAGAGAGGAGCAGTATTCAGTGAATGCCGAAATTTTACTTTTTTAAAAAAAGTCCCAGTAGGTTGGTTTTCAGGTATAATGATTATGGATGTGATCTTACCAACCTCCACTGGAGTCCAGATTGACCCTAAAGCGTCAGTGTTTGTAGTCTGTTCTAGGCTCTTTGCAGGTGACAGGAGAAGAGAAGTTAATGCTGCCCCTATAATTTAGTTGAGAAATGACAGTCCAACATTGGGCTGTTGACCAGAATATCCTCATTTGTTATCACCTCTGAGGGCCCAGCCTGATGATGGGCAAGACATCGTTGTGCTTTTGTGCACAGCATTTTGTCCCTGAGTGGTGAATAATGCTGGAGAAGGTTAATTGATTTGGGCAATTTTAGACACAAACGGCTTCCCTGTATCTAGGAGTCGATGTTTGCGCAGCCAGCTGGACCTGGCCGCCTCTTGGATCCCGCTTTATTATCAGTCCAATAACTGACTTGGATGAACCTGCTGTCCTCAGGGTGAGAAGCAATTCAGTCTTCATGCTCGCTGAGCCCGCCTCCCCTCCACAGGAGGAGGATGGACTCTCCTGCCAGGACCCGCTGGTGGTGGAGGGCGGGGCGCGCTGCTCGCTGTGGGCTTGGAGCTGTTACCAAACTAATTTTCCCTGAGAACAAAGAAGCTGGCTTCAAAACCAGGAGCCCAGTGAGAAGAATGGCTCTCTTATCCAGGTCATGCATTTTACATTTTCCCTGTTTAATAAGCTAAAAGTCTGAAAATGTCGAATTTGGATCCTTTATTAAGCAGGTCCTGAGAGTGCACACAGCCTTCAAAAGTACGTGGGGGGTTTTCTGTGCCTCCACATTTAAAAGATGTGTTTGAACATCCCAGGTGACCGTCCGCGGAGACTTTGATCAGCCGTGTAGAAAGCTGGAAGGGCCAGCGTGTTGTGTACTTAGTGTCCCTCTGGAAAGGAGGAAGGGCTCTGTCAGAGAATTTTCTGGGGAGTCTGCGTTTTGATTATATGAGAATAGCTAAAGTGCTGCTTTCCAGTTTCTATCAGAACATCCAGGAGGAATGGATTTTTGTTGGAATTATGCATTAAAAAAACTTTCCAGGGAGATACCATAAGGGGGAGGGAGAAGTGGGTATCAAACCAGGGATTTTTTTTAAACCCTCCTGTCTTCCCTCTCTGTACAAATATGTTAAACATTTCCTAGCAAAATGCCCATAATAATGAAGTCAACATTTTATTATCTTCAAAATTGCTATGCTTGGCCTACTGAGGCTCTGCGTGACGGATGACGTGTGGCACCTCTCTGTAAATTGTATGTCCATGTTGATTTTACAGAGAGACAGCTAAATGCTTCTGAAGGGAGTTGCGTCTTGGTGGACATTGTTTTGACCCTTTGTCAGTAATGAAGTTAAATGGCCACAGTTTAATTTTGAATACTTATCTTCTGGTTTTTGTTTTTGTCAATCCTTGCAAATTTCGAACTTGATTTTCGTTTGTTGGCAAGTCTCATGCTTGCAAAGATTACTTCCAATTTTGAACATAGGGAATTATTAGAAACTATAATCCAAGAAAACAGATTCTCAAGTCCAGCGTATTAGTTTATAGGATATAAAATAGGGCCCCTCCCTTTTTGGGGGAGGGCAAATTTTGACCCACGTTCTCCATAGGCCAGTTTCCAAATTATTTTGCCTGCATGAGTTCACTGATGAAGCAAGTATCTTGTTGGGGATGGTAAGGAAATAGGATCAAATCTTCCCGTGGGACAGTCTCATTTCTGAGAGCGCATCAAAATTTCACTCAGCATGTGGATGGCATATAATGTGCTCCTGTCACCAGTGGAGATGTGAATTTCCATTTCTCTCTCTGGCTTCCTCCATACCACCACAACAGCTGACTGAAAATGGAAGGATTTAGTCTCATATTTGCCAAGAACCAAGCAGAGTCTATGTTCATAGAGGCCCAAACATCAGAAGGTTTGATTCAAATGTTTTTTTTAAGCTTCTCTCCAGACGTTTGACAATATGTGAACACAGCTGGATTGTCTTTACCAAAATAGTTGATTTTGCTGCAGTCCTATTAGATGGCGTTTCCTCTCCTTGCATTTTTTCCTTTTAAAATATGATTGAGAAGGGAAACAGGCCAGACTGTGATTGTCACGTGAGAGCAAAGTGTATCACGTGACTAAAGAAGCCCGCACCAGATGATTCAAGAGAATCTCACAATTACCATCCATGCTAAAAATGTTGTTTCACAAATAAAAGATAGCAGCATCCTAATTATGGTGACGATACCTTAAGAATCAATCCTTTGCTAGGAGGTATGACCCAGATGGCTAACTACTGAAACTGTGGTCTCTTAATCGTTGCTGAAAACATTTATTCAAGTTTGAAATTCCCATCCTTACCTCTTTGTTTCCACCTAAGCAGTGATGTTCTCAGTGGTTTCAATGATATTTGCCATTCTGGGAGGGCTTGCCGTGTGCCAGGCTCTTCAATAAGCCATCGCCAACGTTCTTTCAGTTCATTCCCATAAACAGCCCACAGGGATGCTAGAATCCTCTCTAGTTCAAGGATGAGGACACTGGCCTCGGAAGTGGGGAGGCTTGTCCAAGGTCACATTCTCTTTTTTGCAGATTCTCAAAGCCACCACCAGTTTACCTAAATCAAGCCTCAATTAAATCAGTAAAGGGCAATGAGAGTGTCTTACACACATTTTAACTTACCAGGCTCATGCGTGTTAGACACTTAAGTACTGGGCTTCCATTTTGGTTGGTTCTTTTTGAAATCTTACATTATACGCTCTTGATTCTCAACACTTTTAATTCTTTTTGGGACTCTGGCCAATTCTCCACAACCTGAGTCTTGAATGTGATAAGAATGGGATTATAAATCCCACCCTTGCCCTCACTGTCTGGGCCACCAGTGACGATCCTACGTACTGTGACTGATGCCAAAGCTCTGAATCCCCAGTTCGTGTGCCCAATGGATGTGCAGTAAGTCACTGAGACGCCAGTGCTTAGAGATGGAGAAAGGTTTATTGGAATTGGCCAAAACAAGAAAGAGGAGGATAGATTTTCTCAAATCCGCCTTCACAAAAGAAGAAAGTAGGGGGTTTTAGAGAGCTAAGGGGGGTGGGAGGAGGAGTTCTGGAGAAAGTAGGGGGGAATCTGTGTTTCTCTTGCTCCAGATAAGCCCCTGGGCAATCAGACTTCTGGGCATCAGTGGCAGCTGGGGGCTGGTTATCTGGTGATGGTAAAATCCTTGAAGGCATTCTTTCTCTTCTCCAAAACAAGCTTATAAATCCTTGTGACTCTTGAGTCACCCCTCAGGTTAAGCAAGAAAACAGCAAATTAACACGTTAACAATGTGTCTGTGTTGGGAACGAGGTCGGAGAGTAAGCCTGTTCTTATTAAATATTTACAGTGACCCTCAGGTCCCTGGCTTCGTAACCCCACAGAGAGCCTTGTGGTCCGTGTGAATTCTGTGATTCTCCTCCAGCAAAGGCTGCCCCGTAGCAGTTACATTTATGTTTTGTGCAGAGTGAGATGGCTACAAGGTCAGGGGGGGCAGTCCACAAGACCACCCTCTCAGAGTTCAGGGCTCCCCAGGACTGCCCTCAGATTTAATAATTTGCTAGAAGGACTCATAGAACTCACTAAAACCCGTTATGCTGATGGTTATGGTTTCTTACAGCAAAAGGACACAGGTTAAACTCGGTCAGTGGAAGAGACTCAGGCATGGGGTCCAGGAGGGTACCGGGGGTGGCTTCCAGTGTCCTCTCCCTGTGAGGCAGGACAGCGCTGTTCCAGCATCGATGTGTGATGACACGGGTAGAATATTGCCAGCGAGGGCAGCTCACTCACGTGTCCAGAGTGGTCATGTGGGCTCCATCAAGGAGACACAATTGATCACCCACGGGGCTGAGCTCAGTCTCCAGCCCTCTGGTGGTCCACGGATAGCACGTGACCCAAAGCCCCCACCCCACACCCCATTGTTGCTCTCTGGCTGGCACGAGGTGCCCAGGCGAAGAAGGATGCTCCTATAGGGCCGGATATCCCAAGGGCTTAGAGGTCACCTCCCAGGGCCTTGGGCTCAGGCCAGCCCCCTCCTTCAGTAAGGGCACCTCCTCACTACACAGCTTGACTGTCAGAACTCAGTTTGAATCCTTTGTAGTCGTGACTTTTGCCACTTCCCAGGACCTAGTGTCGTTCAGATAGTTCATTGTGGGTTGTTCTAAGTCTACACTTATTGATGAATTTCTTCAGCAAACGATGCCATTGGCTTGTATTTTCCTGGTAAGTGGAATTGAATACATGTCTGCTTTGTGTTCAAACACGAATCGTCTATTCCCCTTTTGCTAGAAAAGGGGCTTAACTAGTTCCCCATAAAATTGGGTTACGTGGTGAAACTTTGTTTTTACTTAATGCTCTTACAATTAAAAAGTATGATATAAAATTGGTGAGCTGTACCCAGCAGTGTGCTGATACATGGGTGACAACAGGCCCTGATCTCAGAGGACAGGAGAGGAGAGAGCAGAGTCCTAATTCATAGCAGTTGTGATTACTGGGGTGTAGTCCTGTGGTCTGTTTCAAGCTACAGTGTGACATCATTGAACATGGAATTGGGAAGAGATGACAATAGCACGTCATCGTATGGTATTTCTGCCTTTGGACATAATAGCCCTAAATAACCTTAATAGCATGGATATTAGTAGAAAGCAGTAAAATAATTAGGAAGTGAGAAATTTTGAGTATTCATTACCTCTGTTTTCAATGTAATGTATTAATTGTGAATTTGTACAACTTAATTTTTACTGGCAGCTGTGTTTAACAACAGGCTGACAAGTTTTCTGGATATTTAGCAACGGGCTGTGTGGAGTCTATAGGAGTCTGCTGTGCACACTTGGCTGTGCCCCATGTCTGAGTGCTGTGGCCAGAGAGCTTGCAAGCCCATCCTGTGAAGAATCTTGTGTCTCCTTGTCTTGTTTCAGAGAGCATGTTGTTTTCTCCAACGTTAAGTTCTTTATCTCCAGAAAAAAACTATCTTAGAAGCTCACATTTTAAGCAATAGGCGCCATAACTTAACTCATAAGCAGAAAGTTGAATTTCTGGTTCATTTAGCAGATTGCTTATAGTTCTCGGTTCTCTGCACTTATAATAAAATACTTTGTGGGGAAAAGAGTCCACCGTGTCTGTATGATTTTGTTAAAGCAACTTTAATAAGGCGATGAGCACAGAATGGCTAACATGCGTGCGCGCGCACACACACACACACACACACCTCTTTTTGTATCCACATCAGGGAAGAGAGGGCGGTGATTTGCTGATCAGCGCTGAATGTATAACTACGTTCTGCTGTCGTTTTTTTCTCACCTGTTTCTCTGCACACCAGCTCATGTTGCTGCATTCCTTCCTCTGGCTTCTGCTGTAGAAAGCACTGCGGAGCACCCGACCACGGTGCTTCTCGGTGAAGATCGGGCTGTCTTGTTGAGGGTCACAGAGGATGAGTTTTAAACTTCCTCCACTTTCTGGGTCTTTAGAAAACACCCGCTGGGTGAGATGTTCTTTTGTGATGGAATAGTACATTATTATTGGTGTTCCTGGTACAAAAGAAACGCAACACCTCCAGGGTGTAAATATCATTGATTCACACAGTTGGGAGAGACGCTGCAATATTTTTTAGATTATTAAGAAGGTTCCTCTTACCTAAGACGGGAAGACAGATGAGTTTTATAATCACTGTGCCCTGGGTGACTTGGGTGAAGCAATCAAACCTTCTCTTTAAGACATAATTATGATTGCTTTCAACATCCTTTTTTCTGGAAACATCCTTTCTTTTTTTTTTTTTCTTTTTACTTTTTCTGATACTGCCTGGGGCATTTTTATATGTTCTATTAAGAAAATTCCTGCTGTGGCAGATGCTACCAGCAAATACTCCAGAGCCGTCTGCTGTTTCTGCCTCAGATGAGAGTTTACAGCATTATTGAGCATTTTAGAACGTTATATTGGAGTGCAAGCTGCAGGGTTTGCTTGTAAACTTAGGGTTT
Organism: Equus przewalskii; assembly: GCF_037783145.1. Classification (NCBI taxonomy): domain Eukaryota; kingdom Metazoa; phylum Chordata; class Mammalia; order Perissodactyla; family Equidae; genus Equus; species Equus przewalskii. The sequence continues at coordinate 47,416,940 of NC_091851.1, forward strand.
TCATTGCCATTTTAGAAACCTGCTTCCTAATATCATTTATTTCCAGTATTCTGAAAACATCGAAAACACCCAAGGCAGGTAACGCTGGAGCGGCATCTTCCTGTTCACTTGATGGTGATGACTTTTGGTGAGAGCAATCCCTGTGTAATTAGCAGGGCGTCTTATTGGAGAAGTCTGCAGTGTGTGAACTGCTAGGAAATTCCCTGCACAAAGGGGATGTGAGCCGTGAAGTCAGATATTGCATGGCCGCTCTTCCCCCAATTGCTCTGAGCAGGGTACTGAAAAGCACTAGTGAGAAGGTGGTGTGTCTGCCGACATCACATCTGGAGGGAAAGCTCAGCCGAACCACAGGGATGGGCTTTAGAAGTGTCCTCTGCCCCACCCCCAGCCTCCTTCCGACTCAGTTGCCTTCAAATGCCCGGATCTGAAATTCTGTTCCACCAAAAGGTCTTTGCCCAGAAACGCTGATATTCTGAATTGGAGCCCTCACTGGGCCCTGCCCCCAGGCTCTCTCCTTCATTTTCATGCCTGTGGGATTGTGCGTGTGTGTCTCTCTCCCACCCCCACAGCTGGGGGCTCTGAGAGGGCTGAGACCCAGCTCCGTGCCCCATGAGAGACCTCACCCCTGCTGTTAGGGCATCTAGATGTGGTTCGGCAATTGCTGTTTTATCATGGGCTACAAATGAACAGCACTTGTGAGAAAAATTTGCAGTGTGTCGGTGTCCTAATTTTGCAAGAAATCTTCCTTTGGCAATATTATTTTGCTTCTGCCTACGAGTGTTGTGCCAAAGACAGAATTCCGACTCCAGGAAACACCAGAGTGAGCCACAGGATCCGAACATGGTCCAGGCAATGCAGCCCTTCAATGGCAGATGGGATCTGCACGTTGTCACCACTAGAACAATAACGCTGGTCACACTGAAGGTACAGGCCTAACTGGTGAATGAGGAAACTTGATGGTTCTCTGCTGGAATATTGATCCGAGTTAAAGAGCAACCCCACAATTTTCACATTAGATATAATTTTGACTCAAGTTTTAACATTTTGTTGGAATTTCTTTGAGTTCTTCTTCCACAAAGGTTTTGATAATTTCAGTCATATGTTGAGCCCTGAAATAGGAAAAGTCCCGGGATAATGGGGAGGTATGAATCCTGGTTCCTGTCCTTGGGAAGACAGAAGTCAAAGTCAACACTTATAGAACATTCACTGCCTGCCAGACTGGTCTTGAAGTGTGTGTGTGTTCTAAGCATACACATGTGCATATATTTTTTCTAAATACAGAAATATAGCACATGTGTGCTTCTATACAAATTAATACACATACAGATTGAATCCTCACGGCAATGCTGTGGGGTAGGTTCTGTTGCCCTCCCCATTTCATAGCTGGGGAAACTGAGGCTCGGAGGTAAAGTGCCCCGGCCACTGAGACACAGGCGGTGAGGGGGATGCCCGCTGCCACCCGGCACCAGCTCTGCTGGGACGCTGCCCTTTGGGCTCCGTGCGGGAAGCGGCTCTGCAATTAAGTATCAGGCTGGGTGAGACCCACCGATGAATTTCAAACTATTGTGTCTATTTGGAAGCTCTTCTGAAACAAAACAATATCCCAGACTGTGGTTGAAGGGATGCAGTGAGGACAGGGTCAGGACTGCACTGGGACACTGGCAGGGTCATGGTCAGGGCCACAAAGATGGGGTCCTGGGCTGAGTCCAGTCCAGAGAACAGAACCACCCCTGAGGCTTCCTTAGAAGGAGTCTGGTGCAGCATCTGGATTCAGGGGTTAGAAGACCTGAGAAGTGCCAGGGGGAGCAGGGAGGCTACAGGACGTGAGGGGAGGCAGGAGGATGCTCCCGTTATCAGCTGGAGGACAGAGCCCAGAGTGGGGCAGCCTGCAGGGGCCACAGGACAAGCTGGCACTGTGGGAAGCACGGCAGGGCCAGAGACGGGGAGAGGTGCCCTGGCTGCGTCGCACCTCCCACTGGCCAGATCCTGTTGGCAGGCGGTCTGGGAAGCGCTTGGAGGGGTCAGCTCCTTGCAGTACTGTCCAGGGTAAGAGAGGACAGAGATAGGGCCACAGGACAACAGGCGGATATAGTACAAATGGGCAGTAAGAAGCTCTGCCCATATTTTGTCAAAGTAGTTTGATCGTGATGGTGGGGACATGGGCCAGGTTCCGTGGGGTTGAGGGTGGGAAGTGAGAGAAAGCACGTGCTCGAAACTTGCTGTGAGGAGTAGGAGATAGGATGGAGGTTGGGGGGCAGCTGTGTCAGGAACAGATGTTTGCAAGACGGCAAGACCTGTGCCTGAGAAGCAGCAGAAGTGAAGACTCTGGGCCCCTGGAGGGGTGAGCACAGGTCAAGGACAGCATCCTCGAAGATGGACGAGATTAGGAAGGTGCTTCAGAGCGCGGCAAAGATCCACCGTGTCCTGAGGCTGGTGGACGATGGAAGGAGGGACGGCCTGATGGTCAAGGTGCTCAGGAGGGAGGAACCAAGTTGGTGAGAGGACCCATACCTTACACCTGGTGAGACCTTGACCCCATCTCAGTCCCTAGACCTGCTCTGCCCAACATGGAGGCCACCAGCCACAGGCAGCTGTTTAAGTTGAAATTAAAACACAATGAAACGGTCAGTCCCTCGGTCACATTAGCCACGTTTCAAGTGCTTCTCACCCACCTGAGGCTAGTGGCTACTTCATCGGACAGGACAGGTGCAGAACGTTCCTTCACTGCTGAAGTTCCTACCGGACAACGCAACATTCAGCTCTGTTCTTTCTCTTCTCACCGCCCTCGGCACGAAAGACGCTGGAGGGGTGCGTTTGGACGATAGTTACATTCAATGCTCTTCAATTGAGAAACAGTTTCTAATATAAAAACAGGATCTCCAGCAGCCACATACCTTGATATTTACCCAGAGGAATTGAAAACGTATCCACACAAAAACCTGGACATGGATGTTCATAGCAGCCTTATTCATAATCACCAGAACTTGGGAGCAACCTTTGGGTGTCCTTCAGTAAGTGAATGGATAAATAAACCGTGGTCCATCCAGATAGTGGAACATTATTCAGCATTAAAAAGAAATGAGCTGTCAAGCCATGAAAAGACATGGAGGAATCTTAAATGCACACTACTAAGTGAAAGAAGCCAGTCTGAAAGGCTACACATTGTATGATTCCATCTACATGACATTCTGGAAAAGGCAAAACTATGAAGACAGTAAAAAGATCAGCGGTTGCAGGTTGGTGGGGGAGGGATGGAGAGGTGGAGCCCGGGGGATTTTTAGGGCAGTGAGATGAGTCTGTGTGATCCCATAATGACGGGTACATGTCGTTATACATTTGTCCAAACCCATAGAATGTACAACACCAAGAGCAAACCCTCTGTCAACTCTGGATGTTGGGTGTTACTGTGTGTCCGTGTAGGTTCATTGATGGTAACAAACGTCCCCTCTGGCGGGGATGCTGATGTGCATGTAGGGGCAGTAGGCACGTAGGAACTCTCTGTACCTTCTCCTCAATTTTTCCATGAACCTGGAACTGCTCTAAAAAATAGTCTATTGAAAAAAAAAAAAAGGATTTCAAGTGCAGCACTTTTCCAAATTGACCCTCAGCTGGTCTTTGAGAACCTGTTTAAGGCTTTGGGGGTGAAATTTAGGAGAGAATTGCATGGGTTGGCGTGTTTACACTGCATCTCTTTAATTTGATTTCGGTTGTTTCTCAGGGGTCCCTGTGTTACCCTGCATTAATGTGTGGCAAACTACTTATAAAAAATTCTCCAAGGGAAACTTGGTTCTACAGGAGATCCACCCTCCTGGCAGCGACGATCCCGCCTCCCGTCCCTCTGCTCATAAAGAAGACCGTGAGCCACTGCCCGAGGGAGGATGACCCCTCCTGAACAGTGTGGGACCCTGCGGCTGGGGGTGCTGTAAAAGGCAGTGTTCTCAAACCACCCTTTCAGCTCTGCGGAAGGTTTCATGGGCTCGTAAACTATTCCTTTCTCCCGATCTTATACGCAGACACAGAGCTTTAGTTGTTTAAAATAAAACACCAACATAGTTTATGAGATGTAAATATAGCTTCTGTAAGATGAGAAGCTGAAGCTGTCTGTAATCATATGAGGAGTGACATCTCTTTCAGCCTGTTGGCAAGATCGTAGCTGTTGTGAGTGCCACAAAGGCCTCTCACTCAGGAACTGGAACTGGCACCCCAGGTGACAGAGAAGACTTACCCAAAGTGCTGGATTCCAGAGGCCACGTGCCCTGCTGGCCCAGGAGCATGGGTTTGTGCAGAAGTGCTCCCGAGAGGGAGAAGGGACACGGGAGCCGTGCCTATGCCAGGATAGAAAAATCTAGACGACCAGCCCAGCAAGGCACGCTTATCCCAAAACTAGTTTCCAAGTGGTCCCTGGTTTGGGGACAGTTGTGAACACATTGGAGCCATGGGGATTCTCCTATATTTTAAATGTGACCTAATCTGGATTCACAAGAGAAGATCTAGTTTCAGTTGTGTCTCAGTTTGTTGGGGCTGCTGGAACAAAATACCACAGACTGGGGCCTTAAACATCAGACGTGTGTTTCTCACAGCTCTAGAGGCTAGAATCCAAGATCTACGTCAGGCAGATTCGGGCCCTGGTGAGGGCTGTGTCCACCTTCTGGCCACGCCCTAACATGGCAGAGAGAGGAAGCTCTGGTGTCTCTTTGTCTTCTTATCAGCACGCTAATGCCATCATGGGGGATCCCTGCTCGTGACCTTATCTAACCCTAAATACATCCAAAAAGCCAGCCTCGCAATGCCGTCACATTGGGGGTTAGGGCTTCAACTTGCACATTTGAGGGACACACACATTCAGTCCCTAACAATATGATTGATGAGGACCCAGGGCTGAATCTAGTTGCCATCCGGCAGGTGACCCAGGTGTGACAGACTTCTATCATTGTCCACCAGATGTGCATGTGGCTGCAGCCAGCATATGTTAATTCCTCAGGCATTTACTGTTAAAGTTCCTGATGTGTGTAAGCACCATGTTGTGCTGAGAATGTAACATGAATATGCATTAGTCTCCTCTGTTGAGGGGTCAGGACCAGAATGTAGCAGGCTTGGAAACAAGAAACCACTGCAATGTGATAAATCCATTTTAGACATAAATGTGTTTCATTTACCATTTTATAGAGATTAAAATGAGAAAAGCTGTCTCTTCTATTCACCATTTCTGGGGCTTGTCATTCCTTCAAGTAGATGCAGACTTTCATCTGGGGGCATTTCCTTCTGCCTGGAGGATCTCCTTTAATGCTCCTTAGAGGGCAGGTCTGCTGGTGATGAATTCTTTCAGTTTTTGCATGCCTGAGAACGTCTTTATTTTGCCAATTTTAAAAGATATGTTTTCTGGGTATAGAATTCTAGGTTGAAGGGTTTTTTTCTTTCAATATGTTAAAAACATGGCCCCGGAGTTTTCTGGCTTCCATCATTTCTGACAAGAAATCTGTTGCCATTCTTATCTTTGTCCCTCTGCCTTTCCCCTTACTCCAGCTGCTTTTAAGATTTTCTCTTTATCACTGCTTTTAAGCAATTTGATCATAAACTGCCTTGGTCTAGTTTTCTTGATGTTTCTTTTGTTTGGGGCTTATCAAGCATCTTGAATCTTTGGATTTATAGTTTTCGTCAAATTTGGAAAATTGTAGTCATTATTTCCTCAAACACTTTGTTTCCCTGCCCCCATCTCCTTTGGGATTCTAATTGCATGTTAACAGGCTGCTCAAGGTTGTCCCACAGCTCACTGGTTCTTGGTTCTTTTCAGTTCTCTTTTTCTGCGTATTCCATTTTGGATACTTTCTATTGGTACATCTTCAAGTTTAGTATTTTCTTTTCTTTGGGGGTGTCTGATCTACTGTTAGTCCCATCCAATGTGTGTTTCATCTCAGATACTGTAGCTCCATCTGTAGAAGTTTGATATGGGGCATTTCAAGCTTCTGCTTTCTTCTACCTTCTTAAACATACGGAATACAGCTATAATAACTTTTTAATACCCTTTACTACTTGTTCTCTCATTCTGATCTTTTTTACTGATTGCTTTTCTCCCCTTTGCAGGTCATATTTTCCTGCTTCTTTGTAGACCTAGTGCTTTTTATTGGATGCCAGATATTGTGCATTTTGCTATGGTGAGTGTGGGCATTGTCGTATCCTGTGAATGTTCTGGATTGTTGTTCGAGGACACAGGTGAGTTTCTTGGAAACCGTTTGATCCTTTTGGATCATGCATTTTGGCTTTGTTAGGCAGGATTAGAGCAGCATCTACACAGGGCTAAGTTTGTCCCACTACAGGGGCAATTTTTTCTGACTTACCTGCTTAATGTCCCGTGAGTTATGAAGCCTGTACAGGCTGGCTGGTGAGAACACAAACCATTTCCAGCCCTGTGTGAGCTCCACATATTGTTCTCTCTAATGCTTTCAGGTTAGTTCTTCCAAACCAGGGTAATTTCTCACACGCATTCTCCAATCATATTCAGCTGAAGACCCAAGGGAGACCCTCTGCAGCGCTCTCTCTCTCTCTCTTTCTCTCTATCAATCTCTCCCTCTCTCGTATTCTGCCTTATTATCTCTAAACCTTCCCCGTCCCAGACTCTCACCTCCATCTCTTCAGTCCAGGGGACCCTGGGCTCTTCTGGGTTCTCCCTCCATCCTGGGGCTCCCCTTGTGTGTTTCCTGTCTATATGAGTTGCTATCCTGTGCTCCCTGGTGCCCAGTGTCTGAACACCACAGTTCATGTATTTTGTTTAGAGTTTTTCTCCAGGGTGGGTGATGGGTCAGCCCAGGCCCCGTTACCCCATCTCAGCAGGAAGCCTCCTTCACCACTCTGACTCCAGGTCCTATCGAATTGCCTGACAAGTCATCTGCCCCTGAGAGCAAATGTAGCGTCAGTAACGACCTGCTGAAGATCCTCAGAGGGGCCGCACCCCACTCTTCCCAAGAACAAAAAATCCTTGTGATGATTCATCTTCAGGGTTCACTGGGTGCCAGGGTGGCGAAGGTGAAGGGGGCGGAGGAGGAGGCACGGGGAGGCCAGAGCCTTGCAGGGGCAGGGGGGCAGCTGGTCTGTGCTGGTATCCCCTCGAACGTTCTGTGTGGGCATCAGGGTTGTGCCGTGGGAACAAACAGCATGTGTACCTGACCAGCTGGCTTTTCGTTCCTCCTCGAGGTCATGACACTAGAGCTGAGATTCAGTCTAGTTTCATCACCTGCTCCTTGTTTGCATTTCGGGAGAACGTGCCCTTTCTCTGAACCTCAGTTTGTTTGGCTGCACTGGGGCTAATCCCCCACGTGGATTCGTATGACAAAGATAATGGAACGCTGATGTTACGGTTCACGAGAAGCGTGCTCACACTGACTTTTCTGCCTGATTCAGGTGACTTCTGTGAGAGGCAGGGGCAGGGGGCTTCCCGTCTCTTCTACAGATGAACAAACTTGAAGTGCGCCCAGTTTGAGTAAATTTGCCGTAGATCACACAACTAGGCAGTGACCATCTTTGGTCTAGAGCTTAGGTCTCTCGAGGCAAGTTGAGTGCCTTTTCCTCTACACCAGTCCTTCTCAACCAAAATTTTGCCCCCAGGGCACGCTTGGCAAGGTCAGGAGATGCTTTTGGTTGTCACAGCTTGGGGCAGGATGCTCCTGGAATCTGGTGCATAGAGGCCAGGGGTGCTGCCGAGCATCCTTCAGTGCCCAGGATGACCCCCCAACAGCAGTGACCTGGCCCAAAATGTCCAGGAATAGGGTCAAGGTTGAAAACCATTACTCTACACTTGCTGTGAAAGTGCTCTGAAAACCACGAAGGGTCGTACAATAAAATCACACTATTACAGCGTGGCCACGTGGCTGTTGTTGTTTCCCCAGGGTTTATTTCTCTCATCATGTCTAAAGAACGCATCCCTTTAAATCCCTCTGTCATCTGCGCTTATATAGGTGAATTTACGATTATGTTCTTTTCAACCATTTGTTCCAGATACATACAGTAGAAATTTCTTTAGACGGTGTGCAGGCCTCGAGTAAACAAAAAATCACATCATCCCATAGAGTGTGTCTCCTTTCTGAAGCACAGGTCTGAGCTGAAATGTGCTGGCTGCAGCACGAACACAGCTAGAGGACGAATTTGGTGTTAAAAATGCAATAACAATTTAAAAGAAGTTGTGGTTTGGCTCTCATGCTAGCTCTTTGTGCATTTCTGTGTATAAAAGAGAGCATCAAAATATATGAGGTTTTTTTTCCAGGAACCAAACTGCTTGAGCAAATGGTTTTCAAATATAGTAAAATGCTCATAAATTTTTGCCTATGAAACATCCCTGTATGATTTTTTTCGGTTTCATACATACCCCCGACTTTCTGTTTCTCTCCTACGATCATTTTCTCTCTCCCTTCTCCCTCTCAAGATCCATCTAGTCAGTCCCGAACAAAAGGTCTGCAGCTTCGTTTTTCAGGAAAATGTGCCCCGTTGCTTTTGAGAGCCGGGACTCTGGAATTCTGCTTTCCCTTGGCCCCGTCGCTCCTACTCATTCCAGTTGCTTACGTTCCCTCTGCTTGCCACGTTTTCTGCAATGCGCAGACTAACAGAGGAATGGTTTTGTAGGGCCCTGAAAATGCCAGGTGTCATCAGAGACCTGGCAGCAGAATGATGCTGAAATGCACTGGTAGCAACACTTCTCAAAATATTTGTCTGTGTGTGTCCCCAGTTTGCATTTCTTTTGTTCATAAGGAGATGCTCGTGAAAGCAGTGGGTCCATTTGACTGCACAGATCTCAGCGAGAGCAACTTTAGTTCATTCTGGTGGCAAGAGGGGTGCCATGGCTGGTGTCTCTCCCGGGGCCCCCAGCTCTGCCCACAGTAGGCTTAGTGGGCACAGCTTGCTTTTCCCTCCCTCTAGTTCCCCCCCTCCTGCTGCTAACAGGGCCTCGATGTTGCTTAGCTGACTCCCCCTCAATGTGCTTGGATGCTGGGGCGGGGAGGCGTGTCATGTGACCCAGGACCAGACAGTCGTGTGCTCGTCACTCAGACCACAGCTCTCCATCCATGTGGAGAAGGGCCGTAGCCCACATGGTTTGTGTGAGGGCACCACCAGCAGTAGCAGCCACCAATACAGTGCTTACCCCATGCCAGACACCTCCCTGTGGCCACCCCATGAGGTACGTCATGCCATCATCATCCCCATTTTACAGGTGAGGAAACCGAGGCACGGGGCTTAGACAGGGAATGCTGGAGCCAGGATCCAGAGCCAGTCTGTCGGCCTCTTCACCACCACACTGAGCTGATCCAAATATTCCGTCCTTCTACCACGCGCCAACGTTTGGGAGACTGAAGCCACCTTTCCTCTGGACCCACTGAGCCCCGAGCTGCTGGGGGCCAGCCGGGTCAAGAGGCTACTTGGAGTGAAGCTAAGACAGAGGAAGGCAGAGCCGAGAAGGGACGAGTGAGAGCTTGATCTCTGATTCAATAGTTTGAGCTCCTGGATCCACCTGTACCTGAAGGGAGGATTATTCCCAGACATAACTACGCCCCCTTCAACACCTTAGCTGAAGGCAGTTTGCACTGTGTTCATGGCTTTCCTACAAAACCGTTCTATTTGAATCACCCAGGCTCAGAACCATGGGCACTGTCGACGCCTCTCTTTACCCCTGCCCCCATCTTGCTGATTGCTTGCATAGACCCTGCAAGAACTCTCCCCACCCCATGCACACCCTTGAGTGCGACGTTGGCGCTCCTCCCGCCAGGGATGGGCTTGGCCAGGGGACCTGCTTTAGCCAATGGGATGTAGCTAACGTGCTGTGAGCCGAGGCATGGGCCCCGCCTGGGCGCTGGGCTGGCCCTCGTTGACCGTGATTCGAACCCAAGACCAGGATGTGACAGGGTTCTCCCTGGTGGAGAGAGCTCATGAAGGAGAACCACGGCGCTCCACCAACGGCCTACTGACGGACACACCACCGAGCAGCCAGAGGCCTGGCGGCTTCTAGGTGACCCCAGGCAGGGCTTGCTGAGCAATCGTCCAGATGAGCTCCGTCCAAATTGCTGACCTGCAGATTTATGGGTCTCTGGCTGAGCGGCCTAAGCTGATGGAGGCAGCCACACCCTCGTTCTATCCTCCCTTTGTAGGTCCTCGCCGTCTTTCCGATGCCCTGGTCACGGCCGGCCGCTTTCGACCACTTCCCTCTGCTGGCCTCCTGCTCATTCCAGACCCGCTCTTGGCCTTCTGTCCTTCTCGGCTGTAGACACATCTTCCTAAACACAGCCTTCGCCTTGCCCTCCCCATCTCGAAACTGCACTCTTACCTCTCCTGAGATTCTGCCCTCTCTTGAAGACGCGCTTCCCCTCCCACCGCCTCCGCGAGGCCCTGGAAGGCCGCGCTGCTGGGCGTATTTGTTCCTCTAGACGCTCATACTCTGGACGTCCACGTTGGGTGAGAGTTCCGCCATCGTTTGTCCCAGCTGCTCACCTCTTTGTCACCAGGTATCCTCTGCTCGTTTCCCACCTCAGATGCTGAGCAGCCTCTGACTTTGGTCCCTTTGTCGCGGTGACCAGGTGATAAGCGGCCTGAGCGCCAGACCTGGCTTTGCACGAGGCTGGTCCATGATCACTTGAACTGCCGTCCTTCAGATGGCCTGCTTTTGCTGCATCCTTCCACCCTGGTGGGTGCCCTGGGAAGGTGTCATGTCTATTCTCCTCAGATCCTTGAGACCAGCCAGTGGGGGAGGAACTCTTATGACCTCGCTGAGCTGAAGCACAGAGAGGTTAACTGACTTGCCGAGTAGCACAGCCAGGATTTGAACCCGTGTCGTTGCTACCCCACCCTGCCTCCTTGTGGGTGTTTTATCTCATCTATTTTCAGAGCAGATCTGATAGGATCAGAGTGTAAAGCTGTCAAGCTTTCTCCTGGGGCGAAGAAGAAAAGACTGTTGGGCTGCACCTATGAATTTAGTACGAAAAAATTAACATGGTAGACCAGTTCCCTGCTAAGAAATACGAATTTCATCCCTTTCCAGTGGGCGGTTTCATTTCATGAGTGAGTTGGCACACTGCACTTCATTTTGATGATTTTGGCAAAGGACTCGGGTTCCTCACGATTGAAGTCAGCACCCCTGTTTCATTGTGGGATGTGGTTGGCAACCCCGAGCTTCTAAAGATCTCCTGGATAGAGAATTGTATTCAATTTACGTTTTAAATAGAATTCTAAGGTGATGGGGGAACCTGCCCAGCTCTTTTACTTCGTTCTCCAACGCTTTTCCTCTTTGGCTGGATCTGGAGTGGCTCTCATGGACCATAGCACAGCACCCTCTCCCAGAATATTCCATGTTATGAAAGCATCTTTGCAAAGGATATTTCAGGTCACCACACCAGTCCTGCCATAGACTTATGGATCCAATCATGTATGGATCTCAGTGTGCCCTGAGCCCGTCCCCTCTGCCAGGGACGGGGTTAGGTCCAGGGGGTGCACAGCTGGAGGAGACCAACCTCAGACTCCAAGGAGCGGCCACAGCTGGGGGAGAGATCTCCATGACAGGCTGCCAGAGGCGGTCCCACTGTGAGCCCGGATGTGCAAGGTGGCAGCCAGCAGGAGAGCTCATTGACCACTTAGTGAAGCTTCTTCGTGGCGATGATCAAGGATGCTCTTGCCTTTTGCAAAGGGCAGGGTGACCGTAGAATGGATTAGCACTGGCTGGGCACCACTGCCCATCTTGATGACCAGGGAGCAGTCTGTGCCTCAGTGCCCAAGGTTGGATCCCATTTCTCCCACCATGTGCCACGTGTGGGTTTCACTCGGCATCCAGCCCCTGTGGCCCTCGCTACTGGGAGCAGACACGGAATTGCTTCACTCTCTGACCTGGGCCCCCTGTTCCTCTTGGTTCTCCCTCACTCAGAGGGAATCGACGGTAAATCAACACGCTCTCCTCTACCAACCGCGCTCCTCTGAGTCAAGACCTACAAACCAATGAATGCAACAGCTCAGTCCCTAAAATCATTACCTTTGTGGATTTGGGGTGCCAGGAAGCCAGGATGTGCCATCTTACAAATGAGGAGACAACATATTACCTCTATGGATGAGCAATGATTTTTTAAATTTCTGAGATATTATGAACCAGAAAAATCCATAAAACACACAAAAAAAACTCAACTAAAGGCAAAATGTCTGACTCAGCTGCATTTTTTTTGCTTCATCCTCCACCCCCTGTCATGCTGTGAACTTGATACACCCAGGAACTTGCATAGCCATGTAAACAGGCATCGTTGCACAGCAGCCCTGCAGCCCCCTGTCAGGTTGGGGAGCACTGAGGTACGATGGGTCAGTGCCCACAGCTGGGGTCAGCACCAATGGGGTGGAATGGGAGGCTCCAAATAAGTGGGAGCAAAATCTTAAGGAAACAGCTGCAAAGAGTGTGCATTTCAACTTGCCCCTTAAAGCACTTGAGCCGTGGTGTTTTCTGATTCTTTGCTCTTTGACCGTTCCTCCCAGAAGAAGCCTGAGAGGAAAAATGCAAGCTGACCAGGCAGCCCCTCAGCAGGTTCATGTGTAGCAGCCTATCGATTTTCCGGCCAGAAATCTAACTCGAAACTTGACTCCTCAAACAGCATCTATCACAGCCCAACATCTGGGTCTCCCAGCCGCCAAGCTCAGCCGCGAGGACTTGTCAACGTGCCAGTGTGCTCTGTAACTGTGTGGGGTTCAAAATGGCAGGGCCTCTTGCATGGAAACAGTCTGCGTGTGTACCTACGGCTCTGTGTGGGCTTAAGAATTACGAGCTGAGGGCAGCTTTTCCCAGGAGGAGCGTCCGAGTGTCCTTAAGTCTTCAGGCCACGATGAGTGTCTACACCTGTTCTCTACCGCCAGAGTCAAAAGGATGCGATTCAGTCAACGATTCCATGGGGAAAGAAGGGAGTGTGAGTTCAGGCAAAGGCAATCGTCTGGAGCTGCTTTTCCTCCCAGATTCCACAATGTCACCACTGGTCTTCACCCAGCCTCGGCAAGAGTGACTGGGCTTTTTCGAGAAATGGCTGGACACCTGCTCCCTTCCACAAAGTTCACCACTCAGACCTCCTGCAAAGAGCAGGGGAGTGAGTGTAACAAGCAGCCATCACAGAGTTCACCCTTTCTTAATGGAACGGAGCTGCTTTTAATTTCTTAAAAGAGTCCTCCGAATGAACTCATTTGCCGAGCGCCTCTATAAACAGACGTGTGGAGTTCACACAGGTCCCCCGGGAATGATCCCTTTAGGTATCTTTGCCTGAAAGACGTCCCACAGTGGTGAGTGCTGTACGACGGTCTCCGCTGGAGTGACTTACACTTGTGGTAGCGTTTGTCCTGGGCAGATTGATTTTAAATTGTAGGATAAGTTCTAAAGTACAAGGAGCACATACTCCGTAAAACATGTCACAGGGCCCGGCTCGTGGCAGGAGTGTCGAGTGAGGAGAGACCGCAGTGAGAGAAGCTGGGTTGCGGTGTCGCGTTTTGTGGCCCTGTCCCTCAGTCTCCCACGTTGTGTGGCTGGAAGCGTTTCTGATGCCATCTGTAGAAACTGGAGGCCATTCTGCTGCTCTCAGAGGCTGTCCTCTGCTCCTCGAGCGTCTCTGGAAGACGGTGAGAGTCCGCAGGTGCTCACTAAGTGTTTGCCGTGGATCTTGATTTTCGCAGGGTGTCCTCGGACCAGCGCGACCTGGAAGCGTTTGTCATGTTTAAGGATACAAAGACAGGACATCAGTGTGTCTAGCTCTTTTATACCTGTCAAGTTTATTTTTTTAATTCATCCATCAGTTTGGAAAAATGATGCCTTTCTTCACTTCGTTCCCTGATGTGTTACCTTGGGACTCGTCCATTGATATCTCGAAGACGTAACTGAGTTGTAGGGGTTCCCAGATCTTTGTTTGGAGGCTCTGGGCATCACGTTCTTGTCGCTCTCCTCCCAGCCTCACTATCACGGGCCACCTCTCTGCAGGGACGCTGAGGAAGGTGCTTTGCCTGCTGTAGGTCTGCCCCCTTGCGAGTCTCCATTGCTTCCCGGCCATGACTCTGTGGAGCTCCCAGCATCTCCCACCAGTGTAGACAGACCCACGGTAGGATCCAGGCACAGCACGCTGACTACTTGTTTAATAAATAAAGTTGTGACAAAGTAGCATTAAACTTGGAACTAAACCTGACTTGTCCCTCCCCGTTCCCAAGGGCTGAGTGCCAATTGCCAGCAGTCACAGCCACGGTAGAGCTGAACTCTCCACCAGGGTTGATCCACCCGATTGGCTGGTTCTGGTAATAATGGCTGATGTGCGTTCTGTGCTTCATGCCTCAGGCTGTGCGCGCTGTGCACGTGTTAAGCTGTTTCGTCTTCCCAGCAGCCCAGGGAGTGGTGTTGCCATGACTCTCAACCTGCAGGTAAATGCTTCCTGATGCAGAGTGTTGAGGGACTTGCTTTTTAAACGCAATCCGACTGGTCACAGATGAGAATCCAGCCCTGGCTAGATGGACGGTGGTCTCCAAAGCTGGTCCTTCATCAGCATTACTTGAGGGAAACTTCTGAAAAATATGGCTCCCTGTGCCCCTCCCAGGAAGATCCCAAGTCAGTAGGTTGAGGGCCCAGGAATCGGTTTTTTTTTTTTAAATCTCTTCGATTGTGATGATGGACCAAGTTTGGGAACTGCCATTTTAGCTGACAATTTCCTGGTTAACAACAGTTATATCATTTATTTTCAAAAAAGAAAATCAAACCTACGCCCACCCTTTGGCTCAGTGTTTCCCCTCCCACATCTCATCTAAGGGAAATGAGAGGCTGGTACCACCGTGTTCACAGCGGCTTTATTCACAAGAGGCCAAACTGGAAACAGCCCAGGTGACCGACAATAAGCAGGCATGTCCATGCAGAAGGATCTGTCAGTGTGTCCGTGCAGTGGGATCTGTCAGTGTGTCCGCGCAGTGGGGTCTGTCAGTGTGTCCGCGCAGTGGGGTCTGTCAGTGTGTCCGCGCAGTGGGGTCTGTCAGTGTGTCCGCGCAGTGGGATCTGTCAGTGTGTCCGCGCAGTGGGGTCTGTCAGTGTGTCCGCGCAGTGGGGTCTGTCAGTGTGTCCGCGCAGTGGGGTCTGTCAGTGTGTCCGCGCAGTGGGGTCTGTCAGTGTGTCCGCGCAGTGGGGTCTGTCAGTGTGTCCGCGCAGTGGGGTCTGTCAGTGTGTCCGCGCAGTGGGGTCTGTCAGTGTGTCCACACAGTGGGGTCTGTCCGTGTATCCGCGCAGTGGGATCTGTCAGTTATGAGAAGGAGCACACTGCTGACACAGCAGCATGGGTGAATCCTAAATGCACGTGAAGGAAGCAAGGCCCACACAATACGGCACTTGTGCACCATTCCATTTATATGACATTCTAGAAGAAGCCAAACTAATTGATGGTTTGAAAGAATCATCATGGTGTTTGCCTCTGGCAGAGGTGGCAGTGGGAGTGGGAGGTGAGGGGACTTTCTGGGGTAATGGCAATGTTCACTGTCTAGAGAAGGACTGCCTTACAGGGGTCTGCCTTTGTCACACCTAAGACTTTTCCATTTTACTCTGTACATTTTACATCAAAAGGAAAAATCCATAAATGAATATTGAGCTCTCGTTAATGACATGCATGATGACACGTCCGGGGGTGAATTGTCTGATGTCTGTAGCTTACTTTGATGTATCCCAAAATAAGACAGATCGAGGGAGGAAGAGAGGGATGGATAGGTACGTGAGAAAGCAGATATAGGCTGTGACTCCAGAGACATCTGAGTGCCCTGGGTGTAGGGGCAAAGTGGTCTCCCCTCTCATGGAGCTGCCCTGAGACCCAGGATGGTCATGTTGAAGTCTGAGGGATGCTCGTGAATCAAAGGATCACCTTCTGTAGTTTCCAGCCACTGCTAAGATACAGGAGCCCAGGGGGGATCAGAGTAACCACTTCGTTACCCCTGAGGCTGGATTGGGACAGCACCACCTGCCTTCCCCTTAGAGTCTAGACTTTGGTGCAGGCAGGAAGCTGGAAGATGGTGGAATCATTCCAGTATTCTCTTGGATCCAAGTAGCAGGCGGCAGAGAGAGAGGAGGCCGGTGGGGGGAGACTTGGGACCCCCCTGTCTAATTGGTTCAGTGCAGTGACCTGGCCCCAGGCAACACAGCCCAGTGGTGGACCCTCTTTTCCTCCTGTCCCAGTTGAGTCCTCCCGTTAGAAGGAGCAGTTCAGCGTCAGTTCCTGCCATGGAAGCATCTCCAAAGTGGCCTCTTCCTGGGAGCGGAGGGAAGTCCTCACAGACGGTCCCACAAAGCCCGGCTGTAACTTGATTTCATCGAGGCGTATTTATGAGGCCTGAATACAACTGTTTAATGGAAAAAGGAAATGTGGTAGGAGGGTGAGGTGACCAGCACGGGGCTCAAGTTCCTTGGTTCCAGATGGAGAGCCCCCGGGGGTGCACTTGGTGTCCATGAAGTTCTCAAGTGCTGCTGCTCTGTTGGGGGCTGCTGCCATTCTGTAACTGTAGCAGTTTTAACAAAGAACGAGGATGGCTGGGGTTTCATCTTAGTAGGTCACTAAAGTGGACATTACCTTGTAGCAGGTTCTCTGTGCTTCTCCTGTAAAGGTTCCTTTTCCTGTCACGTTGTACACAGGATTTGGTGCCCGAGCTCACACGCCATGCCTGCAGCCAGGTGGAACGGGCACCAACGCAATGCCCAGTTTAACTGGGGCTCAGGTGACTCTCCTCTGCCCCATTCTTATAAGGAGTGACAGACTTGCTGTCACCCTTCTCTTGAGTGTCCTCTCCGTGTGCAAGGTGTGTCTAATGTAGTTCACTTATGATGACACTCCAGGAGCGCCAAGCCAGGCAACATCAGAGGACAGTATGTTCTGGGAGACAAGTCTTCAGGGGGAAGTTCGTGGCTCGTCAGAGGAAGAACACAGGGCTGGCGGGGACTGAGCTGTCTGCTCTCGAAGGAGCAGTTTGGGCTGGATGTGCTCATCACCCAGAGATAAGCACAGTGAAAACTCTGCTATATTTATTTTCAACAACTTTTTTGATATTGTTCCTACACCTGTTTAATGAGTCTACATTTGTTTACATTTGCAATATTGAGGTCACCCTCTCAGGTACTCTTTGACTAAGTGGGGACCCCTCATGTCTACAGCACCTGGCTACATAACGGTCATGCGACAAATCCAATGTAAGGATCTTAAATACCCCCTGAACTGTTACAGAAATATAAAATGACATTCAGGATAATCACAGTGCTAACGAGGATGGTTGATGGACTTTAGTTGCCTGACAATGGGCAATTGCTGTAAGATTTGTGTGGTCACACTCAAGATATACTTGACATGTCAGAAATCCTTCCCTGCACGGGATAAGTGTTTACCAAGCCTCTGCTGCCTCAATCCTTGGGAATGAAACGCCTTTAGAAGAATAACGTATAGTTTTATTGCTGACTCCATTGCAGTACAACATATGGCACATGAAATAAACAACTGCCTGGTCCCTCAAAGCATTTTTACCCTGAGTTTTCCAATCATGAGTGTGTGCATCTTGTGGATAAGCCTAGAAGTAACACATCAGTTTTCAGGAGAGTTTTCTATGTGACGAATTGGACCGTGGCAGCTCAGATCCAGCATGCTCAGCAGGGTATGGGTTACTGTTGGGCCATAAATTTGATTCCTATGTTCATCGCTCGCACATCAAGGTGGACCGTCCAGAGCTCCTGCCCCAAACCTCTGCATGACAGGTGTTCTAAGCAGCATGTGTGTGATCGAGGTGCTGTAAACCACCATCAAGGGCTGAGGAAAAGCAGAAAAGGGAAAAAAGAGGGACGATACAGAATATCTGTGGTTCTGTGTCCTGCTCAGTTTATATAGTGGATGGAATATTAAAGATGAATAAAACCTGTGCTCAGTCTTGAAGAATAGAGAAAAAACTCCCCGTGGGGGAATTTAAACACAAGCGTGCCATTTTTTCTCTGCTATTTTGACACCATGTGCATATGTCCTCTGTTTTGCTGGTCGTGTTGATATTGTTGGGATTGGTGTTGGTTATGGTGGTATTAGTGGTGTTGGTATTGGTGGCATTGGTGGTGTTGATATTCCTGGTGTTGATGGTGGTGGTGCTAATGTTGCTGGCAGTGGTGGTAGTGGTGTTGGTGTTGATGTTGCTGTAGGTGTTATTAGTGTTGGTGACTGTGGTGTTGGTGTTGGTGGTGTGATATTGGTAATGTTGATGGTGGTGGTGGTGTCGATGTTGGTGGCATTGCTGGTGGTGGTGGTGGTGTTGGGGTTGATGTTGATGTTGGTGGTGTTGGTATGGTTAGTGTTGGTGGCAGTAGTGTTGATGTCTGTGGTGTTTATCTTGTTGGTGGTGTTGAAGTTGGTGGTAGCGGTGTTGGTGGCAATGGTGGTGATGGTGGTCGTGGTGTTACTAGCAGTGGTGGTGGTGGGGTTGATGGTGGTGGGGTTGTGTTGTTAATGTTGGTGTTGATGTTGGTGGCAGTGATGTTGGTGTTGGTAATGTTGATGTGGTGGTATTGATGTTAGTGGTGTTGGTGGCAGTAGCGTTGGTACTGGTGGTATGGTGCTGATGTTGGTGGCAGTAGCGTTGGTACTGGTGGTATGGTGCTGATGTTGGTGGCAGTGGTGTTGATGTCAGTGGTCTTGCTGTTGGTGAGTTTTTGTCTTCCTAATGGAGGACTCTTTCAGGAAGATGGCTGCCTACTCTGTGCCCGGCATCACTGTGACTGGAGAAACCATGGTGAAAATGTCAGATGAGATGCCTGTCTTTGTGCAGCTCACTCACAGTCTCTGGAGGTCAGGCATATAATGAACATGTCAACATACAATGACAATGTCAGGAAGCAAGAGAGGCTATGTATACAATAAAAATGTTAAATATTGGTAGATTGATAGAGAGTTGGTGGAGGTGCTACTTTAAATTGAGTGGCAGAGAAGACCTCTTTGCGAGGCCACACTTCAGCCAAAATGTGGATGGCAATCACAAGCACAGAAACTAGGAGAAGCATCTGGAGGCTGTGTGGGGGCGGACTTACGCCTGAGAATGTGGCCAGTGTGGTGGGGCAGGAAAGGGTCTGGTGGGGCAGGAAAGCATCTGGGAAAGTCTGATGGACGGAAATGGAGCATCATTTCCAGCTTTGAGTACTGGTGGTTGCCAGCCTGAGATGGTTATCCAGAGCTTGGATTTCTGCCCTGACTGGGGAGATGAACATGGCAGAGACAAAGCTGGAGCCCATGGGACTGAATGAAGTCTGCACATTTACCCTGAGACTCGGGTAAATCTTTCAAACCCATTTAGTTTTAGCTCAGGAACTTCCCTCGAAGTTCACCAGGATGGGCTTTTCCATCTCTTGACCATTTTAGAGGAGAAGCCAAATGCAAGCCCACTCTAACCAGCAGTGCACAGTCCACGTGGACCCTTCCAGAGCCCGTCGTTGGCAAGGCAAGCTGCCCCTGGCTCAGTTTGTAGATCTGATTTCCCTACTCCTGGATAATATTCAGAAGTCACCTTTCGGTGCTCTGAATCTTTTCTTCTTACAGAGCAATCTTCCCTTCCACGGGTCATTGCCTCTGTTGCCTCATGAAAATATTTTTGGGAAAAAGCTGGAAATGTACTGCTGACGAGTTTCCATAGGAAATGCCTCAGTGGCTAAAACCTTATGACCATCACATCTCTTCTCATTTGCGATGGCAGAGGCAGCCAGCACAGATGAAAGAGCGCAGAGCCCCTTCGTGCCTCCCTGCATGTGATGGTCCCGCAGCAACACAGAGGGTGGATCCCCACTCCACCCACGGAGCTGGGTGACAGAGAGACTGGAGGTCTGGTCTGGTTGGGTCCTTCCTTCCCTCCGTCTTCCCCTCTGTCGCCTCCCCTCCCCCACTCCTCCCTTCTTCTCCCACTGCCCTAGTCAGCCTGCCTCCTTGCCCAGTCTTGGGTGATGACAAACAGGCCGGAGTCATGACAACCTCCCCCTCCCACCCCATGAGGTTGAGTCTCCCCTCCAAAAAGAGAGCAGATCCGGTTTGCATTCCTCTAAGTGCAGCCCCACCCCAGTCCTGGGAGAACAGGGTCATCCAGACAACGGCAGTGAAGGAGGGAGGCAGCCCCCCAGGTCCTGCTCAGCAGTTCTCTGTGGGCCCCAGAGTCTCCCCCGAAGCAGGACCTAAAAACCCAGTGAAGTGAGACTCTCCCTATTGGGTTGCTGAGATAGTTGGCCAGCTAAATCGCCCGGACAAAACAGAGGGGCAGAAAGAAAATGGCCATTCGATGGCAGTTCATTGCACAGAACTCCGTCCAGGAGGCTGAGACAGCAGGGTTCCCTGGGAGCCTGCCGTGCAGGCCGGTCCCCGTCGACGCTGAGCCTGAGTTCCCTTGAGTCCTGGAGGTTACATCCCAGCGGTTCATTACTTTAAAAGTTGTCACTTCTGTTCATCCTGAAAGTTTAGAGAAGTTTTGCGTAAAATGCTGCCTTCAACTTCCTTATTTTTTCTAAACTTGATAACGACATCTCCATCTCTGCTCTCGCATGCTGTGTGCAAATTGCTAAAATCTATAAGCCTTGAATAGATTTAGAAAATCATAGGCTGCTGTGAAAGAAACCCGTAAGTGAATCTTTATATTTGAGGTTTTGTCATTTAGCCGATGCGTCATCTGTTACCCGCTCAGAACTTAACAAACAGCGCACAGAAGGGCATGATGGGAAGGGCTTTTTCTCCCTCTCTTCCTTTTAAAAAAACAGCTATTTCCTTGTAGGTAGTAATTTTGTTTTAAGAAGAGTGACGTTTAGCACCTGGCTTTTTAATAAAATATGTGTAAGAGAATAATTCTTCTAAAACATTCTGTATCTACAAAAATCTATATGTGGGAGAACTCAAATTATTCTCTAATAGATTTTATTACATGGCAGTTAATTTTTCAAGAGACATCTAGTCAAAGGCATCAATTTTGGGTAACAAAGCACGGAAGAGAAGGGAACTCACTGAAAACTGGTGTTCTTCCCTACTTTGTGACTTCATTATCTGTGCTCAGGCTCTCATTTTCCTCTGGAAGGCAGAGTTTGAGGCTGTAGACTGCGTGCACGTGCCCAGTTCTGGGCATGTCTACCGTGAGTAACCACAAATGAGGGAGTCGACGTTCATTCACCTAACCCAGCTTCTCTGAGCGTGTGCTACCTGCCAGGTGCAGTGTCTGCACTGGGGAAACTGAGGCATGAAGAGGGCTGTGCGTGGGGGGGCCCACCTCAATAGTAGGAGTAACAGGCAGGGACGTGAATTCACAAAGCTACGCGTGGGGGCCCAGAGTGGGGTGAGGAGGCCGGTGGCAGGGGTACAGCTGCTGTTTTAATAAATTAACATGCAATCCTGTAGGATCAAACACGAGGCATTTGGGGGTGAGGTGCAGAAAGAGAGGGTAATTTGCTCATCTGTTTGTTCAAAACTGATTGCTGTGTGTCTTTTCTGTGTCAGGCGAGGCTCTCGCACTAGAGCTCTGAGCAGGAAAACACGGCCGGAGGCCCTCGGAGCTCAGGCTAAAGGGCGAGACTGACAAACCACACCCTGCTCTTAATCGCCAGACATGATGAGAAGTGTGAGGAGGGCATGCGAAGCAGCCTGGAACCAATGGGATGCGAGGGAGTCTGGAACTGTGGACCGTGGAGACCCAGCCTCCTGCTGCGCGGGCACCAGCTTCCCTGATAACAGGGCGTTTGGGTTGACGGGCAGTCAGAGATTGGCCAGTGTGGGAGGAGGCTGAGGATGTGACCGGGAAAGGGACCCAGCTGGGGGAAGGCTCCCAGGTGGGAATGGCCTGGCCGTTGAGAAACTGAGAGAAGGTCAGGGAACTGCGGGGCCCCAGGGGAAGAGAGCAGGAGAGGAGAGAAGGGAATGTTCCAGGTGTCTTGCTTCACAATTTCCCCACTATTTTATTACAAAATTTTCCAAACTTACAGAACAGCTGAGTGAACTGAGCAGTGAACTCCATACGCCACCAGGTGAATCCTGCGCTTAGCATGTTCCCGGGTTTGCCTCATCACATGTCCGTCCCCCGTCCACCCATCCATCCATTTGACTTTTTGTGTATTTCAGAATGAAGTGCAGACGTCAGCACTGCTCTCTCTAAACGCTTCAGCTGCATCTCGTTGAACGGAGAGAAGAACGCACTCATTTTAAGTTTGATGAATGCGTACACCTGAGTAACCAAAACTCCTATCAAGGGATAGAACATTCTCATCATTCCAGAAGGTTCTCTTGTGTCCCTTCTCAGTCAGTGCTCCCCAAACAGCCCCGGAAGCAGTCGCTGTTCTCATTGTCCACGGTGGTTCATTGCCCGCGCTGTGTGCCCGGCGGTGTCCTGCTTGGGATGGAGCGTGGGTTTGGTTTGGGTTCTGCCTTTGCCGGTTGAGAGGCTGTTGCCAGCTTGGGGCTGTTGTGAATGAAGCTGCTGTAAACACCAGGGCAAGTCCTGCTCTGGGCGGGGAACAGAATGATGGTGGCCAGCCTCCTCACCGGTCCCGCCGTGCAGGTCAGTCTCGGACAGTCGCGGGAGGGCCTTCCCAGACCAGCATGGTCCTAACCAGGCTCTGTGATGACCCTGGGCATCCTTGCTATGCCGGCTCCCTTCTGTAAAAGGGAGGCTACCTGGAGTTAAGGCCCCAGGGTTCTCAGCTCTTCTGGACGAACCTCCTCCTGGCCAGGAGCCCAGACTGGCAGAGGCGCGGCCTCTGGGCAAGCAAGGCTGTAACTTGGGAGCCAGGTCTCCTGGCTGCTGGAGGAAGGTTTCAGCTCGACCAGCGCAGCTGGAGGGCAGCCTAGGTGGTCCACACCACACATGGGAAAGGCGTTACAGGCAGTGCTGTCCCCTCAGATGGTCCCTCGGGAACTACCCTGGATGATGGTTCAGGAGGCGGAGATGCTGTGGTTGTGTTTTGTTCTTGTTGGTGGAGCCGTGGTGGGTTGGAGTCATCGGTGTCATTGCTGCTCACCACCAGCAGCCGTCAGCATCAGGAAGTTGGGTCAGTCGCCGTTAGGGGCACAGGCCAGGTCTCTTCACTCCTCTGAGCCTGTTTCCCCACCTGGAAGGACATATTGGAGACACGTGGAACCGTGGGTGTGGCACAGAGTAAGCAATCAGTGGATGATGGCTGTGACTTCCTTCCTCAGAAAAAGCCTCTGTTCTCCCTTGCTTTAAAGAGGGGGAGTGTAGGGTGGTGGGGTGGACCACCTCTCTATGTAAGTGGGCCCTGATGCTTTAGGCGGTGTCCCTGAGGTCACCCAGCGGGGAGGGGGCAAAGCCAGTGTTCAGACCTCAGCCTGGGGACCACATGTCAGGTGCCATCCCACAAACCTGACTCGGCACCCTCCTGCCGTGCTCTGCTAGCAGGGACCCCAGGCTTCATGCTTCCTTCTCCCTCCTCACTTTCCCCAGGGGGGCAGTGGTTTCAAGCGAGACTTCTGGGGCACTGATGGACCCCTGAGCAGAGTCTGCCATGAATTCATCCTGGCCCTGAACCAGATGCCTCTGATTGATCCTGGCCCCCCAGGCACCTTTGGAGCTCGTGGGCTCACCCCCAGATTGTAGGCAATAATTCTGTCTGTTCCCAGGGTGGTTGGGAGGGTCAGTGGGCTAATCCGTACGGAGCACTTCCATGAGTGCCAGGCCCATTTTAAGTGTCACTGAGTTGTCGCCTGGGCCATTATAACTATTATTATTAATTTTATGAGGACTCTCGTTGCCATGACGATGGCCGTCAGTGTGAGGACGGTCACTTTCCTGTAAGGAACCATTAGGGCGTCCAGGAGGGGGTTGCCCCGCTGAGCAGGGCCTCCTTTGGCTTCGGCGTGGGGGTGCGTGTCAGTAATTCATTTACATTACTGTTGTGTTTGTCAAATAAGGGAAATATTATAGGCTGTGCTCGGAAATGGAAATTAAATTTTTAATAGGATATACGGTAGTAATAAAGAAAGGAGGAGTGCAAAGGAGGGCTCTGGCGAGATAATTACAAATTATAAAGTCATCGCTCATGCTTGCTTTTGGACCCACAGAGTATATTAAAGTGCTTGTTTGGGAGCAGAGCCCACACACAGTACTTGCTCATTAAAATTCCGCCTTGTCGGAGTGCAGAGAAATGCGTGCGTGGTGCCTGAGCCTGCTGGTGTCTGCTTCCCCTGGGCTGCGGGTCCCGTCTCAGGCTACAGCAAAGCTCCCTTGATGGGCCTTGTGTGACCACGCATGTCTGTGAAGCTGGGAAACATGGAAGGAAAGAGATGCCTGCGTTTGGAATTTGTGTTCCTCCCCTGGAGACTAGGAGAGGAAAGGGTCTGTGGGAGCCCCAGCACCCGAGCGTCATAAAGGGGCATCGGAGTGACAAGTGTGACCGTTTGGCAGTGTCTCTGTGGTGTCAGGTGGGGGTATTTTCTATAAATATCGATATTTAATCTTTATAAGTCCCATTTTCTTAAAACCCTTGGCCTGTCAAGCACATGCACTTCGATCTTGTGGCCCAGAATCCCAAGTGAGCCTCGGGCTTAATCGGCGCTAGGAAGTTCAGACATGCCGATACTCGTGCATGTGGGTGTCCACATGAACTCTCCTGGCTTGGAGACAGGCAGTGCACACTTGTTATTTTGAAAGTTCTGGAACATTTAACTCTCTTTGCAGCAGTGCACCGAGCGTGTCCTCCAGGAGATTACGTTCCTCCTCTGTCTTCAGCGGCTGGACCACTGGTGCCATGAAGGGAGAGAGAACTGTCTTCTCCTGAGACAGTTAATCATCTCCAAGGACTTTTCTGGATAGGACCAGACTCGTGTTTTTTCTCGTGCCCTAAACAGGCCATATCTGCTTATGCTCTGAGCAATCATAAAACCAGGGTGGGGCGGGGCACCACGGTCCCGCATCTTGATTCGAACCACTCCTCCCTATCTGATGTTTAAAGCTTCACAGTTTTTTGTTTGTTTTTTTTTTCAGATTGGTCCTAAGCTAACATCTGTTGCCAATCTTCCTCTTTTTTTTGTGTTTCTCCCCAAAGCCCCAGTACATAGTTGTATGCTCTAGTTGCAGGTCCTTCTGGTTGTGCTATGTGGGACGCCGCCTCAGCATGGCCTGATGAGTGGTGCCATGTCTGCACCCGGGATCCAAACTGGAAAAACCCTGGGCCACCGAAGCAGAGCGTGCAAACTTAACCCGTCGGCCACGGGGCCAGCCCCTAAAGCTTCATAGTTTTAAGGTCATTGGTTCCTTTAAGCCAGCAGCTTAAGATAATATAGCTAATACATTATTCTATCTGGCTTCTATGCAGAAGGGTGGTTATAAACTGGTGGAAAAGGAGTGCCCCAGGAGGGTGAGACAAATGGAGGTGCAGCCTCCTTGGGAAATGCCACAGGTGATCGGTATTGACCTGGCTGCCTGTTTGGCCATTCAAGAGTCCAGTTAGGAATCATTTTGTTAGGTGAGTGATGCTGTTGGAAAGAGGCCTAACTGGGGGTCCAGAGCCCTCCTCGGCCTGCTGAATCTCCACGCCATTGAGCACATGGCTCCAGAACCTGGAGACGCTGACCCATTTGCCCAACAGAGCCGTGGTAAGGCTCAAAGACCATACAGGGGAGCGTGTTCTAGAAAGCGTGCCATGCCACGCAGATTAAGAGGGTGCTAGGGCACTAGTCATTGCAGCTGCAGTACAGCTGTCAACGTCACCACATTTGTTAGGGAACCAGATGGGCCAACAGTGAGCCTCAACTAATGAAACATTTCTCTTCTCTTCTTCCTAGGTAAGTGATTCCGCGGCTGACCTGGGCACGCGGGTCCTTGTACACACCCGTTTCGGCGGTGAGAACACGTCTGCACTCCCCTGGCTCCTCCGAGGTTGCCGAGTGAAGGTCCCTTGTGAGCTAGAGGCCCCTGGTGAGCGCGTCTGCCCCCTCTCGTCCGTGGGTGAGCGATGTGGGCACAGTCCTGAGCCTGTGATGGCATCGCTCGTTCTTTCTTGGCCAAACTTGTACAGATGTAGAAGGGGATGGAAACAAGCTGGCCAAGTAGTGAACGAGAACAAAGCCGTTGATGTGGGCTCTCTAACTTGAGAAGCCAGCATAGACAATGATTAGACTCCACTCCCATGCGCTTGGTGAGGCCCCAAGGAGACAGTGCAAAGTTTCCCTTTACACTTCAAGACCTGCTCGCACTGCATGCGAGGCAGCGTTCGTGTCTCAGCAGCCTGGTGGGCTGGTCTGTCCTTCGCCTCGGGGCTGACCTGGAAGGCCCCACTTCTCAGGCCTGCACGTGTCCGGGGAGTCTGCCTTCTGCTTTCCCAGGTTGTCCTTGGGCTGGTTCCGAGGAGACTAAGGCTGTTTGTTCTTTTGGTTTGTGGCAACTGGTTCGAAGGTGTGTTCAGTTAAAGAGAGAGTTAAAAGTAAATATCTAAAGGTTTTTCCTGCTCGTTGAAAGACAGCTTTGGGGTGCAGCTTCACGCTTGTGTGGCCAGCGAGCACTGTCTTGGCACCTGAGCCGTACGTGAAAAGCTTACCTTTGACCTTGTACCGCGTGATTTATTCCTCTCTCTGAGCTTGCGTGGAGACTTACTCATGTTGCTGTTTTTTAAAAAAAAACAAAGCGAAGGCCTTGGCCCTCCTACACCTGTGATGAGGTACGTTTGTACACACCCCACTTCGTGTCAGGAAGGGTGTCAGTAGCGGGAAGAGCTCCGTGAATAAAAAAGTAAAACGGAGCGCAAGAGGAGCTTGGCGGCCAGGTGTGAAGTAGAAACTCGCCAGAGGCGACTGTTGTTACCGTCTGAGCTCACCGAGCCCCATGGGCTGCGAAGGACTTCCTGAGTATTACGGGTGAGCCCCACACGTGGCTGTGAGCTCCCTGGCATCCAAAGGGTAGAGGGAAATAGGAGCAGTTAAAATAGGTACAGACTTCATGAAGGAGAAACATTCTCTCTTTCCTTCCTTTTTGTTCATGGCAGAAAATGCTCTTACCAGAACTAACCTCTAAGAGAATTACTCCGTCCTGGGTGGGTCTCCTGGGTTGCAGACACTGAGTAACACATCAGACAACAGTCTCAGCATTTCTGGAGAAAACACAATGGAGAGTCTGTGTGGATGTTTGGCCATGTTATTTGATAAAACAGTGGAAAGAGCATTAAAATACTACTCACTGGAAGCCCTTCTGTGGGCCAAAGATGATTTGGCCCAAGTGGGTGTCCGTTGACTGGCTTGGCTGGATCCCAGGAGGGCCTAGTCTACCTGGAGAAAGAGACGAGTGCTAGCACCGCGGACAGTACTGTCCCCAGTAAAACGCGGGTGAGAACCGGACGGGAGGCACCTGGCCATCATGTTGTCTTTCGTGAGACTAGACTGCAAATGTCCTGGGGTGCTGGTTGTGAGTGGAGGAACTGGCTTTAAGACAGAGCACAGACATGATCAGGTTGAGGTCCTTTGGGGGAAAGAAGCAGCTCAGAGCAGCCTCGGGCGAAGGGTGCTGGTCAGCTCTAAGTGGAGTGGGTGGGTCCGGTGGGCACTGACAGCGGCTGCACTCACGCCCTGCAGGGCACAGACTTAATTGCAAATGTGAAGGACTTTCTTTTAAAAAAGGACAGAGAGAAATAGAAAAAGAAGTCCTGACAGAAGAATGATATTAGTAACAGCGGACGTAAAGTTACCTTGATGTTTTCTTGGTCGATTGCACTCATGGGACCATGAATGTGGGTGAGCAAGTATGTTCTGGATGTTCCAGATGTTAGGGGGGGCTCAACCCCTTGCCCCAAATCTCCCCGAGTCTGTGGAAGGACATAGGTCGTATGTCACACGTCGTACGTTACCTTGAATTCAGGCACAGCGTTTGGCCTTCGGAGAATTGGATTCTGAAGGAGCTGCTCATTCCTGCTGCTCATTTGCTTAGCGTTGGTCAACACGTCAGGTGAGTCATGGATGAAGTCACAATTTTCTTGAACTCCATTTGAGCACTGGCATTTACTCTCACAATGGAAAGCCATTTGCCGTTTGAACTCTGTGTCTTTGGCTCACCCTAGAGCAGGTCGGCTGAGGACACCCTTGTTGGTGGTCTGGTTTTCCATGGAAACCCCCTCCCTTGCTCTCTGCTTGGGTTTTGGGGGGCGTGCTCCCTCCCCACCTGCCGCAGCTGCAGCCCTGGGCCGTGATGGTCTCTGTGTGTCCTAACCTTGGGTCCAGGCTCGGCTGTCCTGGGAGTGGAGCCCTTGTTATTTACAGATGTCTGGAAGGGCATCTGGAAGGCCATTCGAGTCCCAGGGTTTAAGGGCCCAGTGCTGCAGGAAGCGTGCTGCCTGTGGCACCCCTTGGAGCCCAGCCTGTTCAGTGGGCAGCTCCATGGCTGGAGACCCCACAGGGCCAGGACCTGTGAGTCTCTCCAGGACGCTTCTGTCTTCATTTGACCTGAGACTGGCTTGGTCTGAAATTCTGTAACTTCCTCTCTCAAAGGAACCCTACTCGAGACCCGATTTTAGGCCTCGTGTCTTTTCTCTCTCTCTCCAGACATCCGCTGCTGAAATGATACTCAGAACCGGTCCTTTAACGGTATCTTAGGAGGGTTCCTACACCTGGGATGTTTGGTGCCAGCCTGTGCCTTCTTCTTTGACTCAGTGCTCCTCAGCCGGGGGGCGACTGACCCTGGGGATGTTTGGAAGTGTCTGGAGGCCTTCTTGGTTGTCGCCGTTCTTGGGGGAGGCATAGTGCTGGCATCTACGAGTTTCAGGTCAGGGATGCTGCTACGTGTCCCACAGTGCACAAGATGGCCCCACAGCAAGACTCATCCCGCCCCAAACGCCACTAGGGCCGAGGTTGACAGACCCCGAGTCAACCAATGGCAGGAACTTTAAAAAGTATTAATATTAACACTACATAAGCCGTAATTTAAGGAACGTTAACACTGACAGTTGAAACTGATGATGTGCGAAACCCCCTGTTCGTGAGCTAGTCAATTCTCGACTCCGTGAGGCATATGTGGTCCTTACCCTCACTCTGCAGATGGGGAAACTGAGACCCAGAGAGGTTAGGTAGCTGCCCAAGACACACAGCATGTAGGGAACAGGGCTGTTCTGTCCTGGATGCACAGCCAGGGCTGCGTGGCTTTGTTGCATTTTTCACCCCAACAAGAGTAGGGCTGGTGGGCCCCCACATGGTGTGAAAGGCGCCCGTTCTGCCCAGGCGCAGACACTCGGGGCCGCTTCCTGGGGACACGGGCTCCCAGGCTGCCGCCCCCTGTTTACTCCCTGGCCTCCCATGCAAGCCGGGCACAGTCTGGCTGTCGCAGCCCTGGTGTCTTTGCCACGCGGACCTCTGACTAATGACCTAAATTGGTACCAGAAACACAGTTACATCCCCTCTTCCATGACGGCCGCGGACGATGACGCTCGCCTTGGTCTCCGCGTGGCGGTGGGAAGCGTGCCACTTTCACGTCCGCCGGCGCGTTCCCATCACCTCGCTGGTTCCACCCCGAGGGCTTGATTTAGAAGAAGTGTCTGATTTAGTGGGGAAAAAAAAGATGAAACAACAAAAGCCAGCCATTCAAAGCCCTCTAAACGTGGGAAGGTGTTTCTCTTTCATTACACAGCTCAGCCTTCCTTGTTTCACGTTTTAACATTTTGCTTAAGATGTAGGGCTTGCGGCTATTTTCTCGTGGAAATTATTTTTAAATTCGCATCTGCTTTCATTCACGCCTTGGAAGGAAGGTCTGTGCTGCGAGGCGTGTTGGGCAGAGATGATGCCGGCTGGGGCGCCTCAGAGTTCACAGCAAGGGAGCTCAGAGGGGACCAGAGGGGGAAAGAGGGCAGAGCCGTCATCAGCCGTGACTCTGTTCCTGGGCTGTCTAAAGGGTGTTCAAAAGGAATCCTAAACTCTCTGAAAAGGCTTCGGTATCTTCCTGGGCTCCCCGGAGCGCGCTGTCGCTGCAGGGTGGCACGCTGTGGGATCCGATCAGTGGAAACGTCGTGTGAACTCCAGGCAGTGAGGGTGTGACTCTCCTTTTCGCCTCTGCCTCTTGGGATCCTTAGCAGAGAAAGCAACGCTCTGAGGGGAGGAGGCCCCTCTCTGACTGTGCTGTTGGCGCCTGACTATTAGCGTGGGCCACGTGGGCCACAGAACGTGTACCTGTCTCACCTGTCATGTCAAACCACACGTGTTTCCGAGGGTCACTGCCAGGACCAAGGGGCGTGGGTGGGGCTGTCATTGCTCTAGGTGTCACTGAGGTGTGGCATCATGCCTGGCATGCAACAGCATTAAATGTTGGTGGAAAGAATGAGCAAACGAGAGCGTCTTCACTCCCAAGAAGCTAGGGCCTGGTGTGTTTTTAGGGAAATCCCAGTCTTCACCTCTGCTTGCACGCACGTGGATGGGTTGACTGTTCCATTCTTTAGTTCCCATTCTTTGCGCAATCTTTCCTATTGACGACAGTGGAAAAATTCTCTTGATACATTGAGAAAGAAACTCAGATGCACAGAAGTCGACCAGGTCCAGCAGCCGCCTGGAGGACGGTATCCAAAGGCGGAGGTTGAATTAGACCAAGGCGATGAGAGCATCAGAAATTAATCTCACACCATATAGGATTTATAGTCATTTACTTCCCCATAAGAATTTCTAATGCAAATAACAGCAAAAAATAAAGTGACTTTGTTACTAGTGCTAAGTATTTCTGTAGATATATAGAGGGTATGACACATTGTGATAGAAATGAGTCTTTTCCAAAATTATGAGTTAGGAAACCTACACATTTGGTGGAGGGTGAAGAAGCTCATGCATCTTATTTGCATATGTGGTGCAAGCAAGAAACAAAGCTCTAGACAATTCTCTGTCCTTATTAAAATCCAATTACAGCAATAGCTCAGCCTTAAACGTGGCATATTATGGATGCAATATAAATGTTTAAACAGTTTGGGTGCCTATGATATTTCTTCAGTTCACATTTCTTACCAGTGGTGATCTGGTTCTCGTTTGCCGCTGACTTTCCGGGGTTTATCTGCTGAAAGAAATAGGAGGGGAAAAGCTGCGGACGTGGTAAATTGTATCTATGTTATTTTTGCCTTTTCCCCCTTTCGGGTAAACCCTCCATTTTAGTAACTCGATGAGTTAGGTCGGATTGTATCTAAGAACCAATTCGATTAATATTTGCACGGCACCTACTACGTGCAAAGGATTTTGCTCTGAGTGACGAGGACGTTGACCAGCCTGCAAGAGCTGGGAGGGAGGAAGCTCAGGGGACCAGAATGTGAGGTGGACCTGTGGGCATGAGAACAGCGATTCGGGAAAGGCTCTCGGGGATCCTCAGGGGCATATTGATCAGGGCCTGCTCTGCTCACTGTGGGGAACCGGTGAGGGGCGGGTGGCGTGTTGCTGGTTGGGGTTTAAACGTTTTAGGAAGGAACCATGGTCTGTGTCAGCCAGGAGCTTTCAGAATACGCAGAAAGCCTGGAAGTCCAACCCCTCAGACACAGGCCGTGCGTGCCCCAGGCCACTGAAAGAATTGAAATTACCCGACTCAGTGGCTGTAGCTACCCATTTCACTGTGATGCGGCTATAGTGAAATATGCCACATTTTGAGAGTTTGAGGGTTTTTTGTTTTCCTAAGTGAGTTTATGACATGTTGTGTGAGTTTTTAGTAGAATGTAGTTTCTCGAGTCAGATGCAACAACTAAAAATAAATACATATATATATATATATATATATACACACACACATACACAGACATTTATAAATACACACATTTTCTCCAAAGGTAATTTTTCTAAAAGCCGGAATAGCTTTTGGTACCACGTCTAATTAGGAGGTTGGAGAACAATGCAGAACCATCTTGATTATAATAACCGTCTGCAGATAATGCCACGTTAAATGAGCTCACTCAACGTCTATTTTGTAAGAGGGTTCGGTTTATTTTTAGTTCTTATTTGAAGCCAGGAGTCCAAATGGAGATGAAGGGTTTTCATGAGTGCGTGGGACCAAGGAGAAGGCGGCCGGAGGCCTGGGCAGGGCCGCTCCTCTGCGAAGAGCCACGGTCTTTGGAAGGAAGTTTGAAGAAATGCCAGCAGGGCGGGCCGGGTTCACTGAGGCTCAGAGACCCACTTGTGCTCTGAGAAACACAAATGGCGATGCACTTAAAACAGATGGTCCCTTCTACAGAAGACCTGACCTTTAATCCTCAACCTGTCAAGGTCATCGAAAACAAGGAAAGTCTGAGAAACTGTCATAGCCAAGCGGAGCCTAAGGAGACATGACAACTAAATGTCACATGGGATCCTGGGTGGGGTCCTGAGGACATCTGAATAAAGCCTGCAGTTTAGTTTCTAATAATGTATCCATGTCAGTTGGTTATTTATAACAAATGGACCACACAGAGCTAAGGTGTTAACAACAAGGAAAGTGGGTGCAGACTACATAGGAGCTCTCTGTGCCGTCTTTGCAACTCTTCTGTAAATCTAAAAGGATTTTAAAATAAAAACCCTATTTTAAAAAGTATAAACAAGATAATTTAGAACACTCGTTGTTCCGCCACTGGGAAAAAAATCACCGTCAATGTTTTGGTGTATTCTGCTGTCTCTGTGCACAGTGTTTTACAGTGAAGCTACGCTGGCCACACAAGTGCCTTCCCCCTTAATGTTGTAGGAACATAAGCATCGTCCGTGTGTCACCAAAGTGATTTGGTCGATCAATCGGTCAATCACTATATAAAGAAAAGCAGTCTCGGAGGACATTGCATCCCCCTGAGACTGGCAGTAAATTCAGAAATGGATTCTGTGTAGCAAACACTTCAAATCCCAAGCAGCCTGCATGCCCCACCATGTTGGGTCTGAACGCCTGACTCAGGCCTGGAGAAGCCACCCCACTGTTGGAAGCCGGTCCTCGGTGACGTGCAGCCAGCTGTCATGCTGTGGGCATCCCGAGTCCCCTCCTGCTGGACCGCAGAGGGCTGTGCTGGGACTGATGAGGGCGGTGGCTGGTATGTGGGAAGTTGGAGGGCCCGCTCTGTGTGGCATTTGAGTTGGTCACTAGGCGGGGGCGGGGTCACAGAGGAGCCACAGGCCGCTCTCAGGAGCCGCCGTAGGAACAGTGAGCTGGGTCTTGCCGTGTCTAAGGTGAGGGTTTAGAATGAGCGGCCTGGGGCTGTGAGCAGGTGTGTCGGTTAAGCTGCTCTTGGCTGGCACAGAAGCCCCAGCTGGCACGTAGGGCAGGACGAAGATGGCGATAACTTGTTGCTTGAAGCCCACAGCGGAAGGAGGGCTTCTGGCCTGGCCGGCAAGCAGCTGCGAGTCGGGGAGAGCAGCGTCCCACCGCCGCCCCGCTACCTCTGCAGCACCCGTCAGCTTCTGCGTTCACATCGCTGCACAGAAAGGGCTGCTCCCCAACCCCTGCCCTGTGCTGTCCGGCCACATGCTCTCCTCCTAGACCAGTACCAGGCTCCAGACGGGGTTCTAGGGCTGGTCACTGGAAGTGGGTGGCATATCCAGGACCGATTTGGACCAGTCAAGCCCACAGCCACCACAAACAGAGGGGGAGTGAGGAAGAGGTGGATGCAGCACTCACACCAAGGGGTCTTCTGCAGAAGGAAGGCCAGCTGACTTTCTTTGTGGCATCCGGTGGGAAGAGCAAGGATCCATGGTGCGTGATAGACTAACCTCACCAGCATGTCATCAGGACCCAGGGTAGAACTCCGGGCCCAACGCAGGGGCCTTGGTCCCCGCTGCACAGATGTCCATCAGGTGCCAGCCCTCAGAGCCCCACCCATCCCCAGTCCCCACACCGTGCCTCCCACCCAGGGAGGAAGCCCTCATCCCACCCTAGGGAAGACGGATGCAGGAGACCCGAGCCTGGGCAACAGGAGGAGGCCCTCATCCTCCCCTAGGGAAGGTGGATGCAGGAGACCTGAGCCTGGGCAATGGTAACAGAACTCCAAAGTGGCGAGTAATGTCCGAGCCGTGAAGGCAGCACCACTCCCTGCTCTGAGGATTAGGCTGTATGTGTACTGGGAGGCAGGGGATCAACCAAGGCTTCTTGGAGGAGGTGACATTTGAGATGGGCCTTGAAGGATAAGAATGTGAGTGATGGGTGATGGCTGAGCAGGAAGCAGGAGGCGGAGAGAAAGAGGGTGTGAGGCACATCCATGTGGGAGGGAAATCACTCTGCCTGGCCCGAAGCCAAGTAAGGCCAGTGGTAGGAGGGCGGAACCGAGGTGGGGATGGGGAGAAGAGGCTGAAATTCAGAGGTTCTGCAGAACCTGTGCTGGGCAGCACTGGCCTCTGGCAGCAGCAGATCTCATAGACAGGAAATAACCAGGACACTTGCATCTGAGAAAAAACAGCGCATTATCAGCCACAGATGCTGATGGGCGGCAAGCTCCCTAACTCGCAGCTGGTGTCTCAGGATGTTATGGAGCGGAGCCTCATATTTTGGGGTAAAAAAGGAGCGAGAGAGAGAAAAGGGGCGTGGCGGATTTTTCCATATGGTGAAGGTTCTCATTAAAATCAATTGTAAACTTTGCTAATGGCTGGGTTAACATCATTTGGAAATCATTGTAAATATCAGCTGCGTCTATATTCAGCGTTTGAAATTTTCTTATTGAAAGGCTGGATGGCTTTGTGTGTGGTTTTCAGTGGAGTGTTATTCATTTAAAGTTGTTTAAAAATCTGATCAGAAAGATCTTCAACCCAGAAATTTAGTGATTTGAAATATGCTTGCTTCTGTCCTCTCGGGCACCCTTCTGACCGATGCTTAGAGAAAGGACAGCTCTAAGAACTGTAGACTCGGTGCGTGGCGGGTTTTGGGGGCAGGTCTGACTTTTCATTCTGTGGAGTTTTGATCTGTCCTCCAGGATGGTGATTGAAGGGCTGAGGCTGAGCTCTGGGGAGCTCGGGGCAGAAGGGCTGCACAGGAGCGTGTGCATGGAAGCCGAAGTTCAGCAGGCCCCTCCCTCTCGCTTCCGTCTCAGGGGTGGATGGCACCTTTGCTGTCTGAATGCTCTGACTGGCCACATGTGCTGATGACTTCCTCTAAGGAAGAGAGATGTGTCCTGCACAAACCCCCACTGCTGTGGCTGCTGGGAGAATGGCCTGTGGGTGCCAGGAGGTGCCTGGCCACCCCGGCATTGCTTCCTGTCA
The DNA here is from genome assembly GCF_037783145.1 of Equus przewalskii. Taxonomy (NCBI): domain Eukaryota; kingdom Metazoa; phylum Chordata; class Mammalia; order Perissodactyla; family Equidae; genus Equus; species Equus przewalskii. The sequence continues at coordinate 47,452,063 of NC_091851.1, forward strand.
TTGCTTTGTGGTTGGACATCTATAGTGGGACCCTTTGGGGGATCAGATTTGGTAGCAACTTGCATCCTAAATTGTTTAGGGGAGGCGGGTCGTAAGTTTGTAAGCAGACTGCACCAATCATATGGGATGTGTTATCAGTCCAATAGGAAGTTCCAGCCGTCTGGGATTGTCACCTGCCTGTGCAACCGCTCATGGGTGTTTGTGCATCAGAACCACCTGGAGTCAGAGCCCTGGGCTGTTCCATAGCACCCCGACGCAGTTTTCAGAGGGAGAGCCTAGAAATCCCTATTTGGGGACCATTGGCCTACAAGACATTGTAACTGTTCTTTTCTGCCTCTCACATCTTCTAATTCTGTGCCTCGTACTGTGGTTCTCTTGTACGTTTCACTGAAATGGAGAATTTATTTAAAAGTCCCTTCTACTAAATCAAATTAGCTGAGAGTCAGACTATAGGCTCAGAAGCATGCCCCTCCCCTTCTACCAAAAAAACAAATTCTAAAAGAAACCTGTCTTCACTTTGACCAGCAGTTAGTGCTTCCAAGCAGTCATTGGAGACTACTTATAGCCCTTTACAAAGAGGCTCGTGGATCGTCAGATATGCTTTTGCATGAAGTGGCTCTGTGGCCGTTGTATAGATGGAGAAAGAAGGGCGGAGAGAGGGTGTTGGTGCTTCGCAAGTGTCTGGCAGACGTTAAAGAGAGCTCTGAGCTCCATATCAGAACAGAGCGGGTCATTCTGCTGAGAGCCAGTCATCCTGGACGCTCTCCTGTATTCAGCCTCAGTGTTGAGCTCCTGCCCCGAAGGCACTGAGACACTAAATTGTGAAACTCATTTTTTTCATGGATAGACTGTAGAGTAAATATCTAGAAAATTCCTACATTCTATTGATAAGATGCCTACAGAGAAAGAGTTCTCCTGATGTGCTCTTGAGAACTACTGGGACTGAAATGTCACAAAGAGCCCCTTCATCTGCGCTGATTTATTCTTGTTTCCTCCTCTTGCAAAGTTTATCATGAAGCCCATTGTGTTTACTGAGACGTAGTTGAGGTGGCCTCTTGAGCATGGCCAAAGTCACAAATCAGGGCCAGGCTGCTGTCCTGCCCCAGGGAGTGGGGCTGTCCTATGGTCTGGCCTCCAGATGTGGAATGCTCTCTCTAACCCACGCCCGGGCTACCCTCTTACCCCGCCAGATTGTCCCTCCCTCGAGAGTTCCCATGCTGGTAATGGGATGTGCATGTGTGTGAGCCTGTGAACTCCAAAGGCCCCATGAGTCTTTACAGCCAAGCCTGAGAAGGGGTTCTCGAACCTGAGGAAAAATGAGCCCTGATCATTCAAATGGGCCATCCTCTCCCCTGAGTTACCTGTTTGCAGTCTGAATAATCAACTTCGTCTTGTCTCCAGCCTTGGAGAATGGGAGGTTAAATGGCCGAGTCTATGAACACACACCTCGTGGCAGCCTCCCACCCATCCTGACCCAGCTCTGCAAGTGCTGGCTCATCAAAGACCAAAAGCAGGTCATTGGAGGGAGACAGAGTGGGTGGGGGGTCGTTTCCTGAGCAGTCGCTTAAACACGTTCCAGTGTTGGCATCGGAGGATCAACTAGGCAGACTGGAGCCGCGTTTTCCAGATGCATCGTCTCCTTGGTTGGTGGCCACTGGTGACCTGCGGCAGACACACCTGTGGAAGCAGGTCTGATGACATGGAGCCTGCAGACCACAGGACCAGTCTGTCTTTTCCTCTTCGTGGAAACCCATTGATGTGAGCTCAGGAACTTTAAATTCCTGAAAGAGCTCAGTATCCATGGGGCAGTGACAGCTCTGAAATCGAGGTTGGGGTTTTTTTGTTAGTTTGTTTTGGCAAATTATAAATTCAGTCTATTAAAATCGGGTTGTTTTTTAACGTTAGGATCAGGGCACCAGTCGAGCTTTTCTTGTTTTCCGTTATTAAAACATATGTGTCCTCCAACTGGGAAGCCCAGGATGCCAGCCGCGCTGTCACTTCACGAAGCAGCCTCTGCAATGTCGAAGGATTGCACCCCACGTGGAGGCTTCCTTCCACTTCCACTTCTGGGCGCATCCAGCTGATGAGCCACTTCTGCTGAGCCCGGAGCACTGTCCTCGTGGAGCTGGCCCGGGCAGCCTCTTCCTGCCCCTTGAGCTCCTGCCATTCCTGCCTGGGAGGAGTCCGTCAGCTGTGATGCACAGGGTGTGGGAGAGGGAGGAAACAGCAAGGGTCTGGCCGGTGGCCGGCGCCCATGGCTCAGGCCCACAGCCCATGGCAAGGGCTGTGGCGTTAACTTCCTTCTAAACTTTCTGGGTTGACTTTACACATGACACCTGCAAAGGGCCAAACCCATTTCACCCCCACAGCAGCCACGTACTTGCTAGCATCCGCATTCTGCAGGGGGGAAACTGAGGCACAGGACACATACCAGCTGTAACCACGGTGAGGCTCAGAGTGGTGGACCCCAGGTGGGTGCCCATCGGCCCCAGTGTTGCATCTGGCTGCACTTATGGACACCTCCAGACATGCTTCCTTCCCTCAAACCAGATCTCATCCCTGACACTCAACCCATTTTCTTTTGTCTCAAAAACACTAAAAAAAGTCTGAAAACCCTAGGGCCTGCATCCCAAGGTGGCCGTGATCAGCTGCAGGTGAGTAGCAGCTGTGTCCCCTCAGGAGGACAGCTGTCCCCACCCTGCTCACCCTGCACCCCTCCCAGGTTCCGCGGGCATGGCCTCTGGTTACCGCCAGCTTCCGTCCTCACTCTTCATCACTGGGCCGTGCAAAGGCCATGGGCATTAACAGAATGACCAGATCTTTACTGAACCCAAATAGTTACTGGGCCTGAAGTTTGCTGGTAATATATTGACATGACCCTCGGCAGCAGAGCTAAATTGAGAGCGATAGATTTCTTCTGCCTCGGGAAATACAGATGGAATTTTGGCCCAAATATCCATCATCTCGAGAGCAGCCCGGGAAGGGTGGTCAGGAGGACATCGGTGGTCGTAAAGACGATGCTTTCTAGGAGCAGTGACAAGAGGCAGTAGGCAGTGGCTGTGGGGCGGTGGGAAGGGCCGGTCCCCTCAGGCCTCAGGACATGTGCCTTCACCATCCATGGCCTCAGGCCTGGGGGCAACAGGCTGGCCAACACCCCTGGGCTCCACCCTCCACCTGGAAACCAGACGCCTGCTGTCCCCAGCTTCTATCGAAGCATCAGGCACAGCCCGGGGTTCACGATCACATGTTGAGACAAAAGGAAACTGGAATTTTTGTTTAATGTGGGATTTGCTCAGTTTTATGTTTTGGCAAATGATTGAAAAGCTTTAGAATCTCAGTGTGGTCCAGCACCCTGCAGGCCCGCTGTCTGCCTCCATTTGAGCTCCTGGTGCTGGGGAGTCACCCCTGTGATGTGGCTGAGGACCCTGGCGAGCGTGGGCCCGGAGCCCACAGGTCCCGACTGGTACCAAAGGACGCTGAGTCCCTGAAGGCCCACAGGGAACCCTGGGTGCACCAAACACCAGCTAATGAGCCCAGACTGTGCTTTTCCGGGAGGCGGGAAGAACCCTCATTGTGGTGGCTGCAGAGGCGGCCGGGACGTCTTCTCCCCTCCTGTCTGAGCTGCTGACGCTGTCTGTCTGTCGGGAATTGGGTGTCCCTTCGTCTGTCCCAGGGTCCTTCCTGAAGGTGTAATTGAGCTGTGGGTTCCGTCAGGTGGGGTGTCACCCTGCGCAGAAATTCCAGGAACAAACACACAGCTGTTCCTGGGCCCCCACGCTGCGTCACAGTCTGCCCCCCGTGGGGCACTGCCTTTCTTCACACTGTGACCAGGAACAAAGACTGTTAGGCACACCTACAAGTAAAGGCAAAATAATGCATCTGACTTTCCGCTCTTCTCGGAAAGCTGATCCATGGCCTTCTTCCCTCTGTCCTCCTGGCCCCCTCCCTCCCTCTCTCCCCCCTTCCCTCCCTCTCTCTCCCCTTCCCTCCCTCTCTCCCCGATCACTTGTCCAGTTTTCATACACACTGCCCTCCCATCCATCTCCCATCTGACATTGTTTTTACACTCTTCCTGGGCTAAACAGAATCCCTTTCCCCCTCATCCGCCAGCCTCACCCCACAAGCCACCACTCGCCCAAATGTTTCCTTCCCCGGGTGCACGGCACCAGCATCAGGAAAGACTGGAAGGCAGGACTCCTCAGCCCGCCTGCCGAGCCCTGGGCTAGAAAGTGCACACGGGGCCCCAGTTCCTCCTGCAGCTGCTCTAGGCCAATTGCCCTGGGGACTCAGTACCATAGGGACAGGTCAGCTGACCCAACAGCCCCATTTCAATCGGAGCAGACCTATTCGTGCTCCTCGCCTCCCCTGCCACTGCGAAGGTTTGCAGAGACAACAGCTGTCATTACGGAGCCGGGTCAGACACTGTGTAAGCATCGTGTCCCTTGCCTCTCCTACCACCCTGCAAAGTAGAGGCAATTACAGCTTGCATTTTACAGATGGGGGAAACTGAGGCATAGCGGCGAGCAGCATCATAGGTTGAATGCAAGACCTGAGTTCTTGCCACCCTGGAAACTACATCTGCCTCCAACCTGTGTCCCCAAGTCACCGCGTCATGGGAAAAAATCTACAAGGTCATTTGGCAGAAAGTTCAGTGGCTAAGCTATTTTGAAGCAAAATATTGGAACTGCGGAGAGCTGGATTGATTGTAATAACACGGGGCGCAGCACTGGCTTGGGGTGAAATATCAAACCGCAGTCTTGTCACAAGCGGTCACTAAAAACAGCTGGGTACTGCTCCAGGTCAGCGAGAGCGCGTTCAGTGCTTGCGCTCGGTCTGGTCGAGAAACTTGCCATCGCCGCCCACAGCTGCGTCCAGAGCACCCCTTCCGGCCGGGACCCTCGGCCGGGCCGCCTTTCAGCTCCTACAGCAAGTCCTATTTTGTAACAAGGATTTTTTTTAATGTACCGGGATATAAGATGCACACTGAAAAATGCATGAATGATAAGCACACAGCTGCAAGGATTTTCACGAACAGGACCCCAGCGTGGCAGCAGCCACATCACACCACACACCACGCACCTCAGAAAGGTCCCAGGCCCCTCAGCCACCATCCCCTCCCCAAGGCCCGAACTCCCAAACTCAAACGCCCGACATTAGTTTTGCCTGACTTTGAGCTGTGGGCACACAGACTCTTTCCTGCTGCAAAATGGGGATAAGAACAGTGCCACCCTCTCAGGATTGCGGGGAGAAGTGGACGAGGTGGTGGAGGAGCCGGGCCCAGGACACGAGCGACAGAGCCACGCTTGCCAGTGTTCTTCTTATTCTCCTCCCCCTCCCCTCCCCTCGCCCCCTCTTCTTCCCCTCCCCCTTCTTCCCCCCTTTCTTTCCCTGCCTCTCCCTCCCCACCTCTCCCCCTCCTCCCCACCTCTCCCCCTCCCCTCTCCCCCTCCCCCTCCCCCACCTTCAGGCCCCTAAAGAACTGTCAAGGAATAATTATTGTTTCTGCAAGGGTCTAAAGCTCGTTCTTCATTCATGTCCCAGGCACTGGTGGATGCTCATACCACCATCGTCCCTTTACTGGTCGCCACTTGTTCCCAGGCCCGGGAAGCCCAAGGAGGCTTCACAGCCAGCCTGTGTGGGTGGGGTTATTGCTCACATTTTATTTTATTTTATTTATTTTATTTTTTTTAAGATTTTATTTTTTACTTTTTCTCCCAAAAACCCCCCGGTACATAGTTGTATATTCTTCATTGTGGGTCCTTCTAGTTGTGGCATGTGGGATGCTGCCTCAGCATGGTTTGATGAGCAGTGCCATGTCCAGGATTCAAACCAACGAAACGCTGGGCCTCCTGCAGCGGAGCACACAAACTTAACCACTCGGCCACAGGGCCAGCCCCATTGCTCCCATTTTAAAGCAGAGCAATCTGAGGTGAAGAGAAGGGCTCCTAACCACCCCCTACACTCTTACCATAATAGGACAAGTACCCTTGGAGGACAGACTGGAATCCGGACAGAACCAGATTCTCTGTTATGATGGGGTCATTCAGCCATCCATTCATTCATTCATGATAATGGGACGATCCGTCCATCCATCTATCCATCCATCCATCCATCTGTCCATCCATCCATCCATCCATCCATCCATTCATCCATTCATCCATTCATCCATTCCATCCATCCTTCTACTCCATCCATCCATCCATTCATTCATTCTTGATAATGGGGCCATCCATCCATCCATCTATTCATTCATCCATCCATTCATGGGACATATGCTCATGGAGCCGCATCACACTGCCTTCTGCTGGACTTTCTGTAAGTGGCTGAGTGGGAGCCTCACCCCTCACGTGACCTAGGTGGTGAAAGTGAGCTGCTTCACTGGAGGTTTCCACTGCCAGATTCTGGGCTCTTGGAATTCCTTTCACGGTCCTCAGTGGAAAGGGCTTAAAGTTTAAAAATGACTTTAGCACCTTCTTAGGATGGTGTGTTCCTCTGTCGTTGAAAGCTGACTTCAGCTGTCTCTTATTAACATTTAACGACTTCTTGGAGAGTTGGATGTCTCCATTCTGGACATAAAACAGGTGTCTCCCAGCTCTCCCCACCACCATTTCTAGCCCCCAGAGCTTTGATTTCATCCCCTGCATAACAGTCCAGCGGCTGGTGCTGTAGACGTGCGGGTCGCAGCCGGGAGTGCTGCTGGTGATTCTCCACAAGAGTCTTTTGACCGAGGAGCTACACTTGTTGTCCTCGCTCTCGCTCCTTAAACATCACTGTACCTTTTCCACAAAAGCGTGATGCAGTGGGTCCCGGCTGTGTTCACACCCCCTGAGCGGTGTGGGCTCTGTCAGGACCACACAAGGCCATGTCCAAAGGGCCCTCAGTTGCCGTCTTCGAGGCCCGTGACATGCACTGGCAGCACCTGCTGCCCCTCCCCAGAAGGCCCAGGTACTGCTTACGAGATTCCTCAAGACGCCGTCGACACAAAGACTGCGCATGGCACAGGTTCTGTGCTATCAAATATCAAGGTGGGGATGCACGTCCGCAGATCCGTGCACATGGTGCTGCGGGGCGTCACCTGCGAGTATTATTCTGCCAGGTGCTGGCGAGTGGGTGCTGCACACAGAAACAGAGACACTGACACAACCGTCTGGCCTGAGTCTTCTGATCTATAAAGTGGTGGTGTCTGCCTCCAGGACGGTTAGGAGGAGTCAGCCCGAGTGAGGAGGAGGAACCTGCTCCAGAGCCCAGGTCCATCCCTCGATGACTGCGTGGCCTCAGGAAGCTGTTTGCCTCTCTGGGCCTCAGTGTCCTCAGTTGTCAAGTGGAGACAATGACGGCACCTTCCTTATAGAGTTGTCTCTGTAAAGTGCTCAGAACAATGCTGAACATGGATTGGGTACCGCCCACGAGCCACCTGTCACCGCTGTTCCTTGTAAAGTTGACCAGCTGGCCGGGCTCCTCCTGTGCGTCAGGCCCCAATCTCGGCATTCTGCCTGCATTTTCTTCTGTAATCCTCTGAGCAGCCCCAGGGAGGGGAAGCTGAACTTTGCCTCCTTCTCCGATTCAGGAACCGAGCTATGAACAGAGGCCCACGCAGGCCCCTCACCCTGGGTCCTGAGGCTTAACGACTCTCCCGTCCTGCTTGTTGGAAGTCGTTAACCTGAAGGAGCCTCCAGCCTCGTTGGGAAGATAGGATTATAGTCATCCAAACTATGGCAAGAAAATGATGGGGTAATGAAGTGTTCAGAGGGGCAATGGGTCCTCACCTGTGCCCCAGGTCAACAAGGCTCACGGGGGTCCTGGCTTTCACAAGGCCTTGAAGGGCGAGAAGGATCGAGATCGTGGTGGGAGTGCAGGAGGATCTTCAGGCCAGAGAAGGGCCTGCCCCCCTTATTAAGAATTAACTGTGAACCCCAGACCTTTGGTCTGCTTTGATTTGAAGAACACTTACAAGGTGGTTAGTTTCTTTCATGACCGTTCCCGTTAGGAAGGACTTCTGCTCCACAGATGGGTCCCCTGCGTTCCCCTTTACAGAACCACAGAGGAATGAGTGATGACCCCTGGTCTCCTGGCACCGCGGGCAGCACTGCATTTTCTGTGCATCCCGCTGGACCCTGAACTCCTGAGGATGAGGACGGCCTGGCCCTTCCCTGCTCCTCAGTGCCTTGTAGAGCGGAGTGATGCCGAATGGCCTCTGAAATGAGGTAAATAGACAGCAACACGATGCGTTAGTTTCTAAAACCTGGTCAAATGCATCTCTGAGGAAACACACTTTGGAGGCAGGAAACGAGTCTAAAGGGATGGAGATGAGATGGGGAGACGTCAGGCTCGCATTTTTCCTCTGCTTGAGGGCATCGTGCGTTCCAGACAACTTACCACTGTGAAAGCTGCCAGTGAGTGCTCGGCAGGCATCCCCCCACTGGCCTGCGGTGGACATCTGAGAAAATGAGTGCCACGCCCACCTCACAGAGTGGGAGACCGAGACACGGAAAAGCAAATACCTCAAGGCCTGGGCGTGACCAGGCTTCAAACCCAGGAGCGTCTAGCTCCTGAGCCCGCTTTCACCCACATCTTTACCTACCTGACAGGGATTTGATGGGTCGACCCCACTCCATTCCCAAAACGCCATGTGGAGCAGCAGACCAGCGCCATTTCCAGACGCATTTCTTACCAGATCCCTGCAAGCATTCTAGGCCCCTCCCTGGGGCACGTGGAGTTCATCTTCCTGTGGAAGGTGAGCACAGATCCTCCTGCAACTGGTTTAAGGTTCAGTTCGTTAATTTTTGTCCTTTTCCCAAGAGAGAGCTGAATCATTTGTTTTGCGGTAAGTGTCGGGCTGCCTCAGGCCTCCGCGGGAGTTTGACCCAAGTCCCCAGAGCAGATGGGGCTGAGGGCTTGGAGTGCCTTTCCCCCAAAAGCCCAGCCCGGGTCTCCTAGTGGCACAGTTGCTGCTGCTTCTCAGCCTGTGTGCTCCCCGCCTGCCCAGCTCTGTCCTCTGTGGCCCTCAGCGAGCTGGGCCAAGCTCAGATGTGCTGCCACCTCTGGTCCCCAGGGCAGCAGCTGTCATGCAGTGCCTGCCTAAGCCAGCAGTGGGGAGGGTGGGAGGACCTGAGGGCCATGCTTCCGGGTTGGGGGAGGAAGAGCCAGCAAGGCACACAGAGGGGCAGGGCCAGACCCCCCAGAGACCCCCTCCCCACGGCTGGAAAGTTGACGCAGGTGGAACTGCAGTCTGTGACTCTGTGAAAATGCGACAGAGGTGCCATGCTGTTCCTGACACCGAATGTCGCGTGCATTAAAGTTTAACTTGATCTCTTCTAATATCACATTAAAACGATTCCGTCCTGGAATGGAATGGTTATAGCGAGTGTAAATCTGCCCTACGCGCAGTGCTTCATTTATATTGGCTGTTATTTAACTTGGTAAAAGGTAATTTGTTTTTATTAATTGATTCATTTTCCCCTTTGGTCGGGCAACTGCCGGCCCCCGTGGGGGGCACGCGTGCAGATGGCTCCGGCCGAGCCCCCATGCTCCCCTTCGCCCGTCCGTGGCAGGCTGTTGTCTTCCGTGGAAATCGTAATTGACTGCTCAGGTGCCTGTGTGGCCGTATTATCTGCTCCAGCGCCTCCCTCTCCCTTCAATTTTTTATTTTTAGGTTATCTGGCCAATTGATTAGTCAGATACTCACGGCAGAGACACGCCGGACCCCTTCCAGCCTTCTACTTTGAGCAGAAAATGAGCACACGGAGCTGCTGGCTCATGGGCACAGGCACATCTGGGTGGCAGCGCTGCATTCAGAACGTGTGGGCTGCAGTCAGGCTGGTGGCTCCATCAGCCACTGGTGCCTCGAAACATGACACTGCATAACAAGAAGCCTGTCTGGCTTCTGTCTGTCCGTTGTCTCCTGATGCGGCCTCAGCCCACCAACTTACCGATGGGTGAATACAGTTTCCCCAAGCTGGCCAGCACTGTCCGTTCACCGACCATCCGCCCTCCATCTCTCTAGCCCCAAATGTGTGGGGCCCGCTCCATGCCAGGACTCTGCCTCAGCTTCCCCATTCATGCTGGAACCTTCGAGTCGCCGGCAGGAGGCCCTGTCCAAGGTACCCGTGTATCGTCGGGTGAAGTCCTGGGTAGGCTGAAGAGTGCCAGACACTGTCAGGTTGATTGGAGCCCACCTCCAGTCCATCCCTGCCCGCGGGCCTCTTCCGTGGCCTTGCAGAGAGCACCCCTTGGTAAAATAGCTCTCCCCCCAGCAGGTCAAGAGCTGTAATTTTCACTGAAATTCATTTTATAAACAGTTTTGCAGCTTGCAGGTGTCACGTGGGGCATACAACAGACAGTGGGTCCCAGGACATCTTCAGGGCCACTTCCCTTAGGGAAAATGGTGGGGGCATGGGAGTGGACATGCAGGATTCTGCCATCCATTTGGGGAGGGGACACCATTCTTCTGCCTCCTGGATAATCAGTGTCCACAACTGCTCCTGTCACTTGTAAGTAATGGGTTCCTTCCATTTCTGGGAAGATCGTACCCATTTCCCACGTGGAATTGCAATACCAAGTTTCACTTTATTATAAAAGTCAAATTGAAAATGGTTAATATTGGGGGGGAAATTACTTAGGATAGCTAGGAGCTCCTGGTGCACGTGTGCTGGGGCAAAACCAGCCACTTTGCTTGGGTTTTCTCATGTAAAGGGAGAAGTCCTCGTTAATCCAACTATATCTGCCTATTGAAGGAAAAGCAAGCTACTTTGGGCTTGAATGCAGGACAGGCTGGCCTACGCAGATCTGATAGTCTGCATATCGCTCAGTGTTCCCGTTTCTTTCAAGGCCGTGACGCGTGCGTAAGTGGTTGTGAATTCCGAAGCCTTATATGAGCACGGGGTCTCTTATTGCTTACCCATGCAAATGTCGCATAACTGTGACAGGGACAAATCGTTTTCCACGGTTTCAATGATGACACTTTACGTATGTGTAGTGCTTTAAACTCTTTTCAAAGTTTTTCATATCCATTATGTCTTTTAATCCAACTAATTGAACTTGAACTGGAACAAAGAAAAACATTGATAAATTAATTAAATCCAGCCCTTTTACGGGGGGCAGGCGGGGCGACAAACACAGCTGTGTCACAGTTGGTTTGTCAGTGCTATTAAGAATGTGTTTCTAAGGGAAAAAAACAACAACAAAATCTACACCCCTCTCTGCCTCAGATTATTCAAAGGAAAACAACAGGAGAGAAAGCAGATTCCTGTTAATGTTATGAGATGCTTGCGGTGAGATACGTGTTCATCATTTTCCTATTCTTTTCTCTGACCCTCCCACCACCGTTACTCAAAAAATGAATTTCTGAAAGTTTTATCATAAGTTTTTCTAAGAACCCATCATGGTAAGAAATCTGCATCTGAGAGTCAGCGACGTCAGCCGTCAGCCAGGGGCTCTCAGTCGGGCGCTGTTGACACTGGGCTGGATCACTCTTTGCTCTGGGGTGTCCTGGGCACTGCAGGGTCTTCAGCAGAATCCCTGGCCCTCACCCACTAGATGCCAATAGCACCACCCCTAGTTGTGACATCCAAAAATGTCATCAGACATTGCCCAGTGTCCCTGGGTGGGAGTGGGGTGAACAAATCGCCCCCAGTTGAAAACAGCTCACGAGGAGGTGATAGTGCTGGGAAGCTTTGGATCCGTCTGCCAAGAAAGAACCCTGCACAGGACTCGGTTCTGCACGTTTGGTCTGGAATCTAGCAGAGCCTCTGCCAGGATTGGCTCGGCCTTGGGTCAGAGCAACGGGCGGTCGCCTGGATCTTCACATTGGCTCTCGTCTCCTGCGCCTCGAGACCTTTGATAACCACCTCCGTTTCCACGTGGAAGAACCAGGCTGGGCTCCCTGGTTCAGGCGGGCCTTCATTGTTCCGGAGTTCACAGCATCTGAGGAAGGAAACCAGAATATCAGAGGAGCAACAACCGAGAAAACCTCTAGAAATTGCTTCTTATATCAGACTGTGCTCTGATGTTTGTCTGCCGAACCTCCCCTCTCCCTCACCGCCTCCTTTAAAGAAGATGCTGTGTGGGCCCCAGACAAGGAGCCGTCAGGCCAGGGAGCAGGTGCTCAGCCTCCTTCCTGGTGTGTGTGCCTGGGGGGTGGGGGTGGGGGGCGGTGGGGTGACTTTTAATCATGCCACTTAAATAAGATGGCCTCTGAGAGGCCAGAGGGTCTGCCCCAGGTGACGCTGAGGCCAGAGTTCTCCTTTCATGGGGAGCCCCAAGGACAGAAAGAGCTGTCCCTCCCAGTAGCGTGGCCCAGAACGAGGAGCCTTTCCCCACGCGGCCCAGGGAAGTGGGTAGCAGTGAATCAGTGCAGCAGGAACGGAGGGCTCGGTGCATGGGCACCGTTGGCGGAGACTCCTCACCTGTGAGTCTGCGCTGCGAGCAGACGCAGACAGGGCGGTGGAGAACTCTGACTCGAGGACTGGACCAGAGGGGAGGATGCGGTCAGTTCTGCTCGCACCTGGGTAGCCACATTGCAAAGCAGGTCAGCTAAGCGTTCCCCCAGCGCCCGGTGTGGAAGGGTCATGGACACGCACTCATACATGCACAGACACATGCACATGTGTGTGCCCACATGCACATGGTGCACTCACACACTTGCACACCAGTGTACACACGCACATGTACATGCACATGCAAGCACGCATGCAGTGTGCTCATACATGTGCACACAAATGCATGTGTGTGCTTGCACACATACATATGCGTGTGTTCACACATGCATGCGTACGCTGTGCTCACACACATGCATGCAGGTACACACAGGGCATTATTTTTCCACATTAGCACTTTGGTAAACCCTTCAGACTACGGATTCATTTGATTTGAGATGGTGAAAAGTGATAAGAGTCTAGAAGGCGAAGTGAGCCCAGGGAGGGGCTGGCTGCTTCCGCTGAGTGCCAGGAAGACCCCTGAGGTCCCCCAGCAGCTGGCTAAGCTGCTGAGACCTGAAGGCTGAGCAGGGGACCTAGTGAAGACCACTGGGCACAGGGGAAACGAGGGCAGAGCGATCCCTTGCTACAGTTTGTAAATGACACCATTCTGCTTGTTTTCCAGCACAGCACCAAGGTTTTTGAGGAGGGCTTCTCCCTGCTGAGTAGGGCAACATTACCAGAAGTCAGCCCTTTGCCTTAAAAAGGCCAAGCTCTGCTGAGGCGGGGTGGGGCGGCAGGAAGGGCTCTGCCATTCTGGGGAGAAGGTGCTGCCTGCCTCCCTACTCAAGGGTCCTTGCGGCCCTGCCATGGGGGCCACTCATCTCCACGGGGGCCACTCATCTCCATGGGGGAAACTCATCGCCAGGGGGGCCATTCATCACCATGGGGGCCATTCATCACCATGGGGGACACTCATTGCCATGGGGGACACTCATCTCCATGGAGTCACTCATCTCCATGGGGGACACCCATCGCCATGGGGGACACGCATCTCCATGGGGTCACTCATCTCCATGGGGGACATCCATCTCCACGGGGGACGTTCATCTCCATGGAGGACACTCATCTCCATGGGCGACACTCGGCTGGGGCCTGGCAGAGGGGGCCCTGTGTTTCCGCCATCCTGTGGGAGCTCCCAGGCTGTTCTGTTCCCACTAAGTGACAGAGTGGGGGACTATGTGCTCTCCAGTTACGAACCGTCAGTGGACTTCCCCACAGCACAGCAAGAGAGTAGCAGTCTGTATCTAAACATTTATCTCCATCATGCTCAGTGCTTTTTATTAAAGCTATGAAACAAACTAAAACTCAACAGCCTGTTGTAGTCAGTTCTGCTACTTTCTGTTTACGCTGCTGGAGTTGGAAGAATATTGTTATGAAAAAGCCACATCTCCACTTAGAATGCCTCCCTTGTTGGAGGAATACGTTCAGATGAGAGTCCATTAAACATACCCATTTAAGAAGAGGGCGTGTGAAGACCGGGGAAGTCTGAGTAGGGTCTGCCCCCGAGTCAGCGGTATTGCACCAGCGTCATTTCCTGCTCTGGGTCGTGGACCTTGGTTGTGTAAGGTGTGGTCACTGGGGAAGCCGGGGGGGGGGGGGGGGGGGGGGCGGGGAATGCTCAGGAACTCTCTGTGCTAATTTTGCAAGTTCTGTGAACCTTAAACTATTTCAAAATTAAAATTGAGACAACCCATATTGATAGCATCTAGTTCTCAGCCACTAGGTAAAACCACTGTAGACAGATTTCTTGGGTTGAACAATAAACGAATTAAGGAAAAGAAACCAGAATCTCACACACAGGCAGCTGCTCTTTGTCTTGCTGCACCCTCCCCACCCCCAACACCTTCCATTAAAAAAATCCTTCTTTCTAATGTGAACTTTGAAATGTGCATTGAAATCACAGGCTGGTTTCAGAGCCAGCTTCTTATTCCCAGATCAGAAATGACTGAGGACGTGTCATTTTCTGAATGACAGCTCTGCTGCCATGAGGCTCAAGTGGTACCTTGGACAGACCTCACAGGGGGTGAATTCCCTGGTTTCATCCCGATGCCCATTTGCTCAGTCATCTCCTGTCTAATTTTACGCCGTTGGAAGTTTCTGGTAACTGGAGACCAGGCTGGAACAGTGGAGGTTTGGGTGGGGCATTGAGCTCCTGCAGCTGTGGGTTTGAAAGTGCTTATGTGGGAGTTTTAAAGAATCACTGGGAGTGAGGATCAGAGAGCTTGTCTCTTTTGCCCCATTCTTGGGTTTGCACCATGCATCCCTGGATAGCTTCTATAGCTCAGGGGCCCACACACCCCTAACCCCTGGGACCATGGCTCTGGTGACCTCGTGCAGGCCCCTGTGCGAGATACTGAGGATGCACTGGAATGTGTCTGCAGGCTGCTCAGGAACAGCTGAGACCCTAAGAAGTGTGTCCTTTGCATCCAAGATCCACTTTGGCTAGACCCCCTCCACATGCAGGAGCCAGTGACTTGCTTAAAGCTAAGAAAGAGGGAGGGAAACAAAGATTTATGGAATGTCTGCCATATGCTTGGCACCATGAGCTGGCCATACCTGAATCCCATCTTCTCTGCACAGTAGCCATTCTGGTCTTGTTGATTCACTGCTATGACCAGGAAACCCTGAGTTCCCAGGGGCTCTTCAAGTCCCTCTCTTGCTCATGTCACAGACCACTGTTCCCTGCCCATCCCCATTCAGAGAGAAAGACTCCTTCTGTCTTCAGGCTCCAATTTCTCTGAGTCCTTGGAGCCCTCTCTATCCAGCTGCTGGAGTTGAGAAAAACTGAGGGAAGACACATCTGTGCATGACACAGGCGAGGGGAGCAGTCCCAGCCCCCACCTGAAAGGAGCCACCCCCGCATGGGCCTCTGCCCCCCAGCAACCAGCTGTCCCCATGGGGGGGAACATGCATTTGGTGGTGAGCTTTCTGGCTTTGGCACAAAGTTGGTACTTTTATTACCTCTGTTTTGTGGATGAGGAAATGGAATGTCCAAGAACTGAGCTAACTCACCCTAGAGCACATGGTTCATGTGTGAGAGTGGCTCCCCACTCCCACTGTCTCCGTGCCTCCCGCGCCCACCCCCTCCTGTGTGATGGTGACCGCCCAGGTGGTTCTGTTCTGGCTTTCCTGAAGCCCCCTTGAACATGACACAGTCGGAGGCAGGATTCTTTCCTTCCCTTTGCAGGAATGAGCATGGCCCGCTTAGCTTCTCTGTTAGAGAGGGGACTAGAGAGGCTTACGTCATGAGGAAGGAGGCAAAGACCTTTCTAGAAACAGTGTCCCATGGTCCGAATTCCCTGGCACTCCTCTACGGAACAGATTCACCCACTGGTGTTCTGAACACTTCACCAGAATCAGGAATTCTCCCATGATGGGCTCCTCTTTTTAAAAGTTTAAATAAAGACCTCAGCCCCAGTTGTTTTTCTTTTTAAATGTTATGGGGAAGGATGATTTATTTCACGAATCTTAGATATGAATGATGGAGAGAGGGGTTTCAATTTCATTATTGCAGTTGTCATATTTCAGAACTTCCTAAATATAGCCTTTATTTAAAAAAAAAAAAAAGCCTACAGCCTTACATCAAGATAAAAAGGTTTCTGTCAAAATCAAATGACATGTCAATTTTAATGAGCAACTGAAAAATTAACAAATGTAATGTTCTAATCTAATTATGTTCTTCCGGAAAGCTCTTTGAAGACTGACTCAAGTTTGATTGTCAGGCGCTCTGCCACCAAAGCAGCAGCGACAGGGTGTGGGGGACTCAAGCCGAGGCCTTCCTGGGGGCTCATGGGGGCTCTTGGCCTTTCACAGTATTTCCCAAACTTTGGGATTACTTGCTAACTTTCTCAAACTTTCCGTAAACTACAACACACAGACAGAAAAGCAAACGATTTTATGCTGACACCTCTGAACTTTCACCAGAGAATCACAACCACATAGCCGGCACCCCAGACGCCTCCCTGGTACCCCCTCCAAGTCACTGTCTCCCCAAGATTTCTTTAAAATAAGGGCTGTTTTTAAAGGCATGGCTTCCGTGCCCCCCCTCCAGCTTTATTGTATAGTTGGTACACGAAACGGTGCACGTAATTGATGGATGCAATTTGGTACATACTGACATCTGTGTACACTCATGATACCATCATCACATTCCAGTAATAAGCACATCCATCGCCTGTGGAAGTTTCCCCGTGTCCCTGTGTTGTTTTGTTTATGGTAGGACGCTTAACAGGAGCTCTGCCTTCTTAACGGCAGTTCAAGTCCTCGATACTGTATTGTTGACTGGAGACACTATGTTGCAGGGCGCATCTCTGGAACCGAGTCCTCCTATGTACACTGTGACTGTGTGCCTCTTAAACAGGTCCCTGTCCACCTCCACCATCCTCGCATAACCACCATTCACTCTGCTCTCTACTCCTACACCTTTACTATCTGCGATCCTCAGATAAGAGGAATCTGTGCTTTTTAAGTAGGGATCTGTGCTCACCTTCCCAGAGGACAGGCTGATGTGTGCAGCGAGGGAGGAGGACCCCAGACACCTGCAAATCTGCTCTCTTGTCCAGCATCCCTTGTGGTTTGGGAATCACCCATCGCGCATGCTGCTCTGTATGTTTCTGTGAAAGAACAAGGAGAAGGTGCTGCCCCCAGTGTCTCCAGAGAATGAAGCTTTGATGAGATGTCACTGTGGTTCCTGGCTTCTGCCCTGACAGAGGTATTTTGTTCCTTGTCCTGGCTGCTTGAGTGCCACGTCAATAGGACATGACATCTTCTCATGGTCGCAGAACTAGGCAGAAGGGTGTCTGTTAACTAGACTGGCTCGCAACCCCTACCTCCCTCCTTCTGCCTTTGATCTTGTTCTGCAGCTTTTGGAGAGAGTGACGGGGCATCGTTAGTGCCATCTGACATGTTGGACAATCTACGGCGTCATTCTGGGGTTAAGAGATAGCAGAGGCTGGAGCAGTCCTTTTTCTTAAGGATTTTACTGATTAGCAGGAGAAGAGGGCACATCCGAAAAAACAAAGAGAGAGAGGGCAGGAGATGCTGAGTACCAAATGTAGGAGAGAAGAGAAGATCAAGGCTATGGGAATTGACAGATGGAAAACAGATTACTTAGACAATCTAGAAATTATCTAAAAACAAAGCTAACAACATTGTCAAGACATGGATGGGGCAGCGCAAGTCCAGTCTGCTCTTCCTTGTCTCATGGTTCTTAGAAAGGGAAGTGATGTTACTGTTGCTTTTGTTTTGTTTTTACAAATGCGTGGTCTTGATCCTTGATTGTGAAAGATTACAAATGTCCACATGTTGTCCTTACTAATGCAGGGAATTCAACTTTTAGAAAGCTCTCCAACAGAGGCCCAGGGAAAAAGAGTCTTCTGGTGACGTGTTCAGGTTCAGTGAGCTGAAGTATTCTATTCCTAATAACGATTTAATCCCACAGACTTTGGAGTTCATATCTGTGGGAAGGAATGGCCGTTTTCATGGTGAGCCTTTCATATTTGATTCCTGAGACCCAAAGCCTCATTCTTAACCTTCTATTGAGATCCTCTCTGATTGTATAAACTTGGGAAATCTGGAGATCTTAGACATCAGAAAGATAAATTTACGTAGACGTATACCATAATTCTTGTTCCTCATATATTTTATATTGCATCATTTACATATGCTTTAAATATCCAATGAATTGTAATAAATGGGAACTCATAATAAAACTGGTAATAAAATGGATTATTCAGGTAATGCTGTTTTATTACAGTCTCATTATGATTATATAATCCTTATTAAAATCAGGATCAAAGACGAATTTCTCACTGGAGGCGGTTCACAAGTACTTTAATAAATTCTATTTATTGCACAATCCCAGGGTGAATATTGGTTTTTATAATTTCATACAAATGTGTTGTAACATGACATGGAACCATCTATAGGAAATCTATAGCATGACTCCTAGAGAATTTGTAGCTTACTTTCAGAACTTCTTGTTCTTACTCTAGATTCTTTTATTAGAAGAAATGTTTGCTGGGTGGAATGTATTCATGGCACCATTTTTCATCTTAAGTTGTTGTGGCTGTGGCTCCCAAAGGGCCCTTTTCTCAGAATCTTATTCTGACAGTATCTGGGGTCCTCTGTGTTGATTAAAGCGGCACGTGGCAGGTAGAGTCCAGCTGAGTGAACTCCATCAGTGTGATGGAGGGATGCAACGATTTCCTAATTGGAACCCACACAGCTGGGAACTGGCAAAGCAGCCCCTCCCCTGGCACTTCCAGAAAGATCCTTGAGAACTGGACAAGATCCAGATGGAGACAGCAGGAATAATCAAGGAAGGTGTGGAGCTTCTCCAAAAACATCCTGGCAACGAGATTGCTTGGCTGCGAAGAAGCTACGTTGGAAGTGTTTACTATGGTGAAATAGACGGATCTGTTCCGCCAAACGGTGGGCGCTAGATCCAGGAGGCAGGCCCAGGAGCCTATGCGCCTGGTCTATGAACCAGGAGACGAGGCTGCTCTCAGCTTGACCCAACAGGTAGCGATAAATACCACAAGCATCTTGCAACCTTTTTGTCTTTTGTATCCATTTCTGCCAGCCCAGTGCTGTCCACTGAGCGGGTGCTGAATACATGTGTGAAAGATTGAACTGCTCTGCCATCACTGTCAGGACTATTAATACCCACCCTATAGTTCCTTTCCAGACCCCTACACTTGTGCATCAAGGGAGAAATAGGATTGAACCATCTTAACATCATTGGAATTCACTACCCACAGCTGCTCTCTGTAGGGAGACCCTGGACCCAGCCTGCTGTGTCTGAGTTCCAGCTCCAGAACTCACCAGCTGGGTGGCCATCTCTTGCCTCAGTTTCCCCATCTATAGAATGGGCATAGCAAAAGGATCTGCCTCAGTGTTGTTATAAGGACTGAATGATTTAATATGTTTTCGAGTGTGTGGCACATAATGATGCGTGCTGTAAAAATATTTACTAAATTAGTTTAAGCAGATTTTTCTGAATGGGGTTCATGGGCCATCCTTGGGGGTGGGGCATGGTGGAGAGGGAGTCAATCCCATCCACTAGAAACCACGACACCTCCTGGTCTGCCAGGCTGTCTGCACTGTGCCGAGTACGGACGGTGGAGGCAGCACTGGTTGAGTTCCAGTTCATGGTGACCCGGGATCGGTTTTGAGATGAGGTGGGGAGATGAGCCTTCAGACGGGGTGCAGAGCTGGGGGACAACGCTCTCTGAGTGCAGACTGGAAATTGGCTGTGGAAACTCGCTTCTACCAGCGTCAGTTGGGGAAGCACAATTTTAAAAGCAGGATTTAGATAAAACTGCTTATTAGTAAAGTGAGGATTATCCAGGATTTTAAAGTTTGTTCTTATCTTCTGCACTGCTCACATGGGGAACTTGAGGAGGTTTCAGCCCCTGGCCAGGGATCTGCAGCTGTGGAAAGCGGGGAGTGATGCCTGCTGGTGGCCCCGAGGCTTTCTCCATTTTAGGAGGAGATGCTGATAAAACCATGTGTGAGCAAAACCAGAACAAACCGCTGGACTCCATTTTCTTGACAGCAAAATACTCTTTACACAGTCCTGAGTCACTCAGAGAATGGACCCCACAGAAGACCTCACGCAAGAGGCGACCCGGTTCCCCACAGTGTGGTGGGTTTTTCTCTCCGTCCCCGACCTCCAGGCAGGACAGTGCCCAAGTTAATCATGTGCTGGGTCCTCTGCTGTTACCTGTTCTCAGCACATCAGGGACATTCCACATGGCCTGGTGATGGACACTGGGGCAAGTTTCAAAACGGAGATGCGTGGTCTGGGCCAGGTCATAAAATGGATGCCTAAATTTCACAGCTCCCTGCCCCTCCTGTCAAATGCAACTCATCTGTACAAAGACCTGCTTCATAGACAGATCAGCAAGAAATAGACCACTCAGCAGAAATAAAATGGAAAAGTACACAAAAGACGTAAGGAGGAAACACAAAAGAAAATGGTAAATAAACATACAGAAATGCTCTACCCACCTAGAAATCAGTTTAAAGCAAACCAAAGTACCCGCGGCGAGCTGGGGTGAGGGAGAGGCAGTTCCGGGGTTAGGACCCTGGGCGATCGGGAGAGGGGGCTGCCAAGGAGGAGGAAGCTCAGAGGAGGCACTGTAGGAGAGGAGGGGACAAGTCGGGGTGCTCAGAGTCCTGGAGCTCAGGGGGAAGTACATGTTAAGGAGAAGGGATCCATAGCAGTGAACACTACGAAGCAGCTGAAGAACGTGAGGGCAGGGGGAATGTGGGACAGGTCTGGGGCTGACAGGTGAGCGAGGCTGGGGCAGACACCCTGGGCCCAGGGCTGAGTGGGTGTGTTTGCTGCTTCCAGCTGTTCATAAGATGCATTGTCACCAAGAGTGTCAAGAGCCTGCAGCTCGGGCAGTTTAGCAAGCTGGGCCCTGACTAAGCGCCCTCTTGCTCCCCTTGGGCATGGGAAGACCCAGTGACCTAAAGGGCCACCTCCCTGCCAGGGCCCCTGGCCAGCGCCGGGACGCAGGGCGGCTGCTCCCTCGCTTCCTCTGCTGGAGTCTCTTCTAGCCTCCTTCTCTGCAATTAGAGATGCTTCGTGTGCAGGGGCCATTAACGCTGCCGCCTCCTGCTACATTATTGAGCAGGCACCTCGTGGAGCCGGAGCAGGCCTCCCACTCTTCAAAGGGAAGAAGTAGGGGGAGGACGTGACCGTGGGTGCTAATTGTGGGGAGCGTGGGCTCTGCAGACCTCGTGTGTGCTGGGCCTAATTAGCCCTCTGCACTGGTGGAGACGGCAGGAGCCTCAGGAGGCATTCAGACCTGCAGGGATGGGACCAAGGATGCTTCTGGAAAATTCACCCCATGTCTCCGTGAAGGGAGAAAGCAAGCAACACCAGGCCGGCCCAATTCCCAAGTGAGCTTCTGGCTGTGCAAACTTGCCCTCCAAAATGTATCTGGGGGGTGTCCCTGCCATCTTGTTGCTTTTCAGACAGGAATCCCTGTCTCCTTCTGTTTAGGGAGATAAAGTGACTCAGTGCTAACAAATTTGTTCTATTAACATATTCAGCAGTAGGCAGGCATGAGATAATATAACTCAATTTCTATCTTAAATCATTGTTTTAATCTCTCACTTGAATACCGTCATTTAATTTGTACATCCAGCTGGAAATATTGATTTTCGGAGGCCTTTATTCTGTGCATTATGTAAAATTCTATTTGTACTCTGCTAGAGAAATATTACTTTGTGGTTTAAAATATTATCGAGATTGCCCCTTTTTCTCTTCTCATTTCCCACTTGCTCTCGCATCTTGTGCAGACGGGGCACTGAGTGACTTCACAGTGGAGCTGGGAGGGACCTGGGGCTGGAATGAGCTGCGCGGACTGGGCTGTGGTCTGGCCTAAGAGACAGAGGAGAAAAGTTGTATTTGTTGGCTTGGCCCGCAGCACTGTGTGTGCCTAGATGTGCGCGTTCTGTATTTAACACGGTCGTTTCAAGCTGGTAAATAGCGAGTAGCAGGCTCGCGGACCTGCCCCGAGGCGGCACCCGCCAAGCCCCACCCCCCCCCACCCCCCCCACCCCCGCCGCCAGCCACAGGTACTTGCCGCAGGTGAGGAGCGAGAGGAGACTGCAAGGCTCTTGTTTGGTTGGGTTTCCGGGTCCGGAGCGGGCCCTCCACTTCTGCCTTGATCACCTTCTGCTTCTTTTGGGGTCTTTCCCTGAACTTGTGCCTTCCCGGGTCTCCCAGGGCCCATCTGCCTGGGATACCATAGAGAGAGCGCGCCGCCCCCTCATGGCAGCCTCTGGCGTGGCCGTGGCAGGAGAGCAGGTCATCCCAGGTTCAGAATTGGCCCTGCCCATTTTCAGGGACGGTGGGACAGTGAATCCCGACCGCCTAACTAATGTCAACAATCACAGCCTCACACACGGAGCTTCTGCCCTTGAAACTGAGCGTTCCCCCCAAGGGGCATCCGCGGCTTACCTTACGTGGGCCGTCTCCAGGGTTGATCCCCCTACAACCGTGGGATCCAGCTGGCGGTTGTCATTATTCCCACTTCACAGATGAAAGCTGAGGCTCAGAAATGATCTAGCAATTGACTGACATCAGTGGCTGTTAGACGAGACACGTGTCCGGTGGCCTCACCTGCGTCTCCGGCAGCCCCACACAGGGGGCCCGGGCCCTGGGGACACCCCCAGAGGGGTCTGCGGGGCCGACCTTGTGTGTGCAGATCCCGTCCATGGGGCTGTGAAACAAGACCATGCATCTGTTTGTTGAAAATGGCTGCTAATTGAGAACTGGATTTAAAATAATGGTCATAATGCCAGGCTTAGGAAAAATCAATTTGTAGTTGTCCAGAAAGCCTTTTAAGAAAACTGTTTTAAGAAATAAATTATATGTGGGAAAGTCAGAACCAGCGACATGATTTGTGGGGCCCAATGCAAAACGGAAACACAGGGTCTCTTGTTCAGCGAGTGTTGAGAATTTCAAGACGGCAAGAGCAGAGCAGTGCACGCGGCATGAGGCCCTTCTGAGTATGGGGGACCAGGCCGCACGTGCGCTGGCCCTGGGGAAGGGCTGGGGCACCTCAGGAAGAACCCCTGTGTCCCGCCCTCGGGCAGTTTGAAGTGCCCTTGTACCTGCTGTCCTCCCCCTGCCCTTTCTTGGATAGAAACGCTGTAAGTTGAATGCGGGGAATCGGGCTGACCTCAGCCAGGAGTTTGAGCTGCGTTCTGAAAGATCGGCTGCTCACCGTCTCTGAGTGTTTCCACCCTGGAGGACCCCACAACCTATGCTTCCACTTTCTCCTTATTTCATCTGGAGAAGGTCCAGCAACCCCTCCATCCCACTGAGGAGGTGACATCACTGTGTCATCCTGGTGAGCGGCCGGGGCTTTCACAGGCGCAGACCATTGCCTGACTGGCCAGGGCTGCGTCCTGCTCAGAGCATCATTCGTTCGCTCAAGGGATATAGCTTCCCACAGTCGGGGGGTTGCAGGGGGACTCCAGTCCTCGGACCCCGCAGCGCAGCACGGCCCCTTCTGCTGCACGGGAGCTTCCTTAAGGGCTGGGGGCAAGGACAGCACCTAACGAGGGAATGGTTCTCCGGGCGAGGCTGGGAGGGAGGAGGGAGGCAAGCCTCCTGTCATTGACAGTCCCCAAAATCAAGACTGGACCTTCACCCCTTCTAATGCACCCCACTCCTGCCTCCCTGAGGCCGTGTGCCTAGAAGGAAACAACAGCGTAACCCCACATGAATTCTATTATAAAATAAATAACAATTTTAATTAAAATATCTAACTACGAAATTCTAAGTGTATCTACACATTATTACACATATATGCGAGGCCCCTAGAGGGCGGAAGTCAGGGACGCTGCCGAGCGCCCGTCTGCCGCCAAACGCAGACAGTGCTCTGGTGAGAGGTGGGGCCGGCATGATGACAGGTCCACCCTGCACGCATTCCCATACCAGGTAGCAGGTGCTCAAGACCGCTGGACGTGAATGAACGATTGCATGCATGAATGAATGATGCTCTGAGCAGCCCCAGAAGCCTCTGGGAGACCCACCCTCCCCCCTCGCGGTAGACCCTGGGGCCTGGGAGGAGCCTTGAGTTCTCTGGAAATGCCACATGGGTCTGTTTCTCCCACTGATGCTCAGGAAACCCCTGCGGCCGCCCGGCTACCCCGAGGTCCATGTTTCTTTATTTTTGAGTATTTACTCTCTTTTCCCCCAGGCCTTCTCCTGTGTGCCTTTATCACTGTGTGACGCATCCTTCCTGATGTGGAGGCGTGTTAAAAGGGACTGTTAGAATAATGTTTCTTAGGGCCCGTTAGAGCTCTAAGCTTTGAAATACAGCATTTGCTGACTCTTCATTTCTTACCATCTTTCTGAAACAATTGCTGGGTGGGTTACCGTGTGGCACCTGTGCCCTGGGAGATGGCGAGACGCTGTGTGACCTGAGTCAGTGGCCTGCAGACGTGGCTGTAGATGACCTGGGAGCCACAGCCTGCTCTGAGGGGAGGGAGGAGGGAGCGTGGGCCCCACAGGCAAGTACCCTGGCCAGAGCTCTTGGCCTGCGCATCTCACTCTAAACGTAAGATTGAGGGCACCCTGGAAGGCGTGGCCGTGTCCGGGCTCAGCTGCAGGACCAGCAGGGGTTCGGGGAGGCGGTGGGCTTTGTGCTGCTGCGCACCCTCCCTCCACTCCCTCCCTCTATGCTGCATTGCCGGTGCATCTCCAAGCCCCCTCTCCCTTTCCGTGCAGAGACTCGAAAGGCAGAGGCTCGTGGGGAGTAACACGCCAGGCCTTTCAAGAGAGGGCTTGGTAAACAGCCTCACTGGGTGGAAGCCGGCGTGGCTCTGCTCTTAGGTTTGGAGAGAATGGTCCCCCTTGAGTGACAGAGACATCACAGTGCCATGAAAGGGATGGTGCATGTCAGACAAGTTCCGCCTGGCTTCCCAGTCCTCTGCGCCCGTGTCTGCACCCTGGGAACCACCACCGGGTCTTCTCAGTTCAGACAACCTCCCTGCATTGCCGTGAAGACCAGCTGTGCCCCCTCATTGAAGCACAGTGAGCCCCTCCCTACCACACCCTGCTTCTGTGTTGACTGTAAGGGGTGATGATGGACTCCCAGGTGCACCCTGCCCTGGCTCCGTGGCATGACCCCAGAGCGTGGTGCACCCGGGCCAGCTGGCACATCCTGGCTCCTGCCCCTCTGTCCTCCCTGGGGTACACCGGGTCGGCCCCTCCCCATCTCTGAGGACACCAAAGGCTGTCCGCTCTCCATCAGGAAGCCCTGAGGGGAACACACATCCCCTTATTTCCAAGGGGGGTGATTCGCTGTGTCCAGGCCTGGTCAAGTCGTGGTTTGGGGGCAGCCCCTATCCGGATGTGCCACTTCTTGTTTCTCCAACTCATATTTGCTGACGCCACACTCTGGACCAGACTAAAACACAGTTGGGGTCTGCACACGGGAGGCCCCAAATTTGCCTGGGGGCCTGGGGGGAGCCCACCATGCTGCAGTTTGCTGCCTGAGATGAGGGGGCTTGGCTGTCACCGTCATGAAGCACGCTCCTATCCAAATGCTGCTGGTGGGGAGGACTAGAGAGGGGTCCTTGTGTCAGTGTCACAACAGGCAAAGTGGGAGGCGGGAAGAGAGCGTGGGATGGGGTCCCAGCTCCTGGGTCAGTGTCGCGAGGGCTCTGCCCACAGGCCCTGGATGAATCCTGACCACTGCCAGCTGGTGCTCGCCGGCTCCTTGTTCTCCAAGTCTTCTCCTTGCCCTTCTTCCCAGATCGAGGCTCAACCCAGCCGCGCATCCTTCTCATGTGGGGTATCATTGTCCTGAGGCTGCTGTAACAGAGGACCACGAGATGGGGCGACGAAAACAACAGAAATGGATTCTCTCACATGCTGGAGGCTGGACGTCCGAGATCAAGGTGTCGGCAGGGCTGGTTTCTCTGAGGCCTCTCTCCTTGGTGTGTAGATGGCCGTCTGTCTGTCCACCTGGTCGTCCCTCTGTGTGTGTCTGTGTCCTCATCTCCTCTTCTTATAAGGACCCCAATCAGATTGGATCAGGGCCACCCTAGTGATCCCATTTTAACTTACCTACCTTTTTAAAGATTCTATCTCCAGGTGCAGTCACATTCTGAGGTCCTGGGGGTTAGGACCTCTACATGTGGATTTCGGGGGTCACACTTCAGCCCATAACTGTGGGGGACTCTCCTGGCAGTTGTTAGCCGTGAGTTGGCTCGGGGTTCCTGTGGCCTCCGTCCTGCTTCTCCTCTCCCTGTATCGTGTGTGTCCAGTGTCGCCAGGACGGGACGAGAGGGAGCAGAGCTGGCCAGCCTTAAACGCTGCCACTTGCACACAGCTCCCTGGCCAGAGCTGGTCCCATGGTCACACCTCATTCTGGGGGCCACGAGGGCCATTCTCTGGGCACTTAGGTATCAAGAACCGAGCAGCCCTGTGCTCTCCACTCCTGCCCTCCAGCCCCCGAATCCCAGGCAGCCTCAGCCTGGGTAGGTGACGATTGCTTTGTGGTCAGGCATGGACATGAGGGTAGACTCAGGACAGTGACAGACTCTGCGGCCCGTTCTGTGGTGTGCCAGCAGGACTCGGTGCCAAACTGACCTGCACACCGTGCCAGGTGCCAAGAGCAGGGCCTCGCGGCCGGGCACTCAGGCAGCTTGGCGGGCGGGGGTGAACAGCTTGGATTCCTTATCTAGCTGTAGAAGCCGTGCCTACAAAAGTCTCACACGTGGCAGCACGTTTAAAGAATTACCTTTACTGAAAGAGGAAAAATTACCTGAAAAGATGTATAAAATCCAGCCAAAAAGGAGGCAGTTAATATGGTGCTTGTGCTCTGGAAATGGGGACAGTGTCGAAAAATATTCATGAAGCCGCCTAGAGCCTGTTTGAAATGGGAGATTGCGGAACATAGATCAATACCCAGATTTTGATGTCTAATTCATGGAAAATTCACTCCCCATCATCAGCGAGACGAGCCAGTGTGCTTTCTGTCGAGTAATTTCAGCTTCTGGTCGGGGGTTTCAGTTCTGTTCATAACTCTTACCGGGGGTGTTCAGTGCACCCCATAAAACACTGGGCGCCGCAAGTACCAACAGGGATAATGGGGGGCAGTCTCCTGTCCCAAGGATGACCTTACAAAGCCACCAGTAATGAGAGATGTCGACTCAAGGAACCCTCACTTTCCGTGGATCCTTCCGTTTCTAATATCTGGTTTGGGGATAAAGTTTTCCAGAACTTTGATGGAATCCAAGTAGTGCACTGGATACCGGCTTATTTCACACATCTTCAAGGCCAGGGGCAATGTCAGGAACCCTAATTCCTTTGGCAGCATCTGACGTGTGGGAATTCAGTGGTTCCCAGGGATGAAGTTGATCCTGAATTGTTCTGCCAAGGCCGTAATCAACGAACAGCTCCCAGCTGCTCTCTGGGCTCTGAGGCCCCACACATCCTCGAGCTTCTCTCTCTCAGGCACCTTCACGGCCTGTCAAAAACGGAAGGATGGGTGGGAGGACAAATTTGACGATTCCCGTTGCTACCGAAAATAGCTAATGAACTGCCATTTTCCCCATGTGCCCGGAAAGTGTCACAGGGAAACTGTTAATGGCTTTTCCGACCCTCTCCAGAAAATAATTAAATGCCCAATCATCGTTAATGCCGTATGTATTTGCTCAGGTTATTCATCAAAATGTAGAATTCTCGATCATCTGCTGTCAACCGCTGGGGCCAATACTTTATGCTTTGAGTTAATGTATAGAGAACGTTTGTGGAGTTGAAGGCACGGGGGAAAAAGACGCAGAGAGGCCACGCTCCCAACAGCAACGAAGGTGAAGCGTCCGTGGGATCTTCACGGGCAGGGTTCACTCGGCCATCCTCACTGGGGTGCGTCTTTTCTGTGCATCTCTGTTTTCAGTAAGCATGCTGGTTAGTTTTGTATCATTAAAAAAAAATCAATAAAGCACTGAAAAGTGCAAATGACACAGCAAACTCTGGGGTGTCCACCATCCAGAATTAATAGATGTCAATAGGTTTTTTATAGAAATAGATCATGTGGGAGAGGTAACGTTCCCCGTGTCCCTCCGTCCCCAGAAGCACCTTTGAGGGTGGCATCTCTCCATCCAGCTTTGGTGCTTTGGCTGTGTTGTACCTGTACAGAAATTAAGCTAAATGTTTATGTAGACTTCTGTGAGATGTGTGTACCTGGGGTCACCCCCTGTCGTTCTGGAACGAGCTTGTCTCACTCAGTGTTGTTTCTGAGACCTCTCCTTGTCAGCACGTCTGAATCCGGTGGGTTTCAGCAGCTGCTGTCAGTGAATGTGCCCTAAGGTGGTCCCCTCTCTCCTGACGACATGGGGTGGGGGGGACGTTGCTACTTCTCCCCAGGCTCCCCCGTCTGTTCTCCTCAGGGCACTGGGAGGTGGCTCCAAATTGCCCCTCGGAGTCAGGCCTGGCCATGCAGCTTGCATTGGGCCATGAAATGTGGGTGGGACACCGCCCGTGTGGGATGATTAGGGCCCTCCTCTGTGGAAACCAGCAAATCGAAGCAGCGTGGAGTGCTGAACCCACGCCGCAGGGCGGCTGCTGGAGAGTCAGCGGAGCTGGAAGTCAGCTTGCGTGGGGTCGAGCTTCTGAGACTCGGGCTGATTGTTGGTGCAGCGGAAGCTCCCCTGTCCTGACTAGTAGAGGTTGGTTCCAATTGTGTGTCATCGTCAGCAGTGTGGCGATGCCGAGCCTCATGGGCGTCTCCTGGCCCAGGTGTTAAAGTCTCGACAAAGCGGTTACCTGGGTTTGCTGGGTCAAAGGGCAGCTGTGTTTTCACCTTTCCTGGCGTGGCTAACTCACTCTCCAGGAGGGCTGTGCGGCTTACGCCCCACCCCTGGTGCGAGAGCCCTTCCGTCCTCATGACCCCCAGCACCTGTTAGAGGTCGAAGCTTGCCAGATTGAGGAGTGTGAAGTTAGTTATTTCATTGCTTTAATTTGCAATAGATGCCCTCTTTACAGATGTAGTGTAAGTTATGAGGCTCTGAAATATTAGAGTTTTCCATCATAACGTAAGCAACAACCCTTTGGACAAACAATTTATTCATATTTTGCACAATACTGGGGAATTTTCTATGTTGGCATAAGGAAAAAAGCCCTTACCAGCTTTGGGAACTTTTGGTAACACATGGGGAGTATTTATAAGCAGGACTCTTAAAAGGAATTTTCTGTTCCTTCTAATAAATAACTCGCAGAAGAGCGGTCATTGCTAAGAGCGTGTGCTTGTCATTACGAGATGAAAGCTGGAATGCGGCATTGGCCCTTTGAAAGTGTTGACATGACTCCATAAGTGATGTTTCAAGTTCCCGTGATTTGGAGAAGCGACAGTTTCTTTTGTTAGTAAAAGTTTGGATGACAATGTTTGGTTCAGCAATAAAAATGTTGCTAAATTCACGAATGTCACTTAGCTCTGCTAATTTCACAACCTTAATAGGTTTCATTTGTCACTTACGACATTGCCAAACCAAGCAATATTTTCTTCCTAACTTATAAAAAAATCTAAAAAACAAAGAAGCCGATGGCGCATCTGAGATGTGTTGGTGCTGAGAAAACGGCTGAGAGACTGAAGTGAGGAGAAGGGTATGGCCAGGTGACGGCACACCGCGGGGCTGCTGCGGAAATACAGCTTAAAGCACTGCTCTGCTAAACAGCCCTCCACTAGAGGAGTGCCAGGCGCAAGTGTAAATTAGCCTTTTGTGATGTTTATTTCACAGAGTTGGTGCCTTCCTTGCCCTAAAGCTGCTGAGAGGAAGGCACACAGAAGTCCATTTATCCAGGCTCCAGCTGCTAATGGAACAGCTTCCCTGTAACCCTCACCCCCTCCCAGGATTCTAGAAGCAGCTCAGATTCTGACCTGGGTTCTTTCCGTCATCAGCAAGGATGCCCTTTCAACCAAAACGAATTTGGATGTGTGACCTCCTCTCGCTCACAGTTGGGGACGTCGGAAAGGTCACCTCTTCCTCCAAGACCCACAGCTGGCCTCAGGGGAAGTGGACCCCTGTGTGAGTGATCCCATGGGGCCACATGGGTGGCTTTCGATGGGCGGTTCTCAACAGGGTCGTCTCTATCCCCCGCCCTGGGGATATGAGCAACATCTGGGGTCATCTTGGGTTGTCACAACTGCCAGGTGGATGACGCTGGCAGCTGGTGGGTAGAGAGTGACACTGCTAAACCTCTACAGCGCACAGGACAGCCCCACAGAGATCCAGCCCCAATGTCCCCAGTGCCAAGGCTGATAAGGCTGCTTTTGTACAGCTTGCCCATAAAATGGGACTGTGGCTTCTGCCATCAGCTTCGTGAACATTCGGCGATGTTCTGAGAAAGAGGGCATCCCGGAGTCTTTGAAGGAAAGCTGTGTGGGACGCGTGTCCATTAATTAAGACAGCACGTGGGACGGCTATTACAGTGTCTCTCTATCTTGATGTCAGTGATGGGACGAGGCGGGAGATACGCCAGGACGCTGACCCCAAACTGCCTTGCTCTGCCAGCTCCCTCTGCCGGTGCTGACTGCACCTTGACCTCCCCTCCGAGGGCCAGAGGCCAGGCAGTTTGAGGTCATTTTGGAGGAGAAAGGCCGAGAACAACTGGCTAAGTGAGGCTTGGACCCTGGCTTGTGAGAACTGGTTAGCCACTCTGCTCCCGAGGAGGGAGAGTTTTCATAAAGTGTTAACCTTGAATTTTACACTTAGAGAAGGGACATTTTACTGGGATCCTGGAATTTGGCAAATACAGATGCTGGGTAAAGTCAAATTTATGAGAAGAAGGAGTTAAATATGCAGATGAAGAAGGGGGATCGATTAGCCAATGATTCTCGGCTGGCCCTGTAGGCTTCTGGGGGTGCAGAACAGCCGCCCCCCGACCTTAGGCTGTCTTAGAAGTGAGGAGCGCTGTTGATCTTGAAGGGTCTGACCTGGAAGGTGGCGTCTCTGGGCCACTTTCAGAGCCCGTGGTGGTTCAGCCAAATAGAAGACATCTCGGGAGCATGCGCTTTGCCGAGCAGCCCATGGGATTGCACGGTGATCATTGTTCCCACATGGGAACAAACACAGCTTTTCTAAAAGGCCAAGCTGTCCACCACGTTAAAAATTACCTTCGAAATGCCAACATCATGGCCACGTCCAACAAGTGGACATTTGGGAAGTGGCGGTAAATTCCATGAAAGACCAATTGACATTTCAAAACGATGCTGGAAGTATACTAAAATTGTGATGGCCTATCAGAGTTAAGTGTCCCTTTCCCTTAGGGTCATGGCTCTGGGGCTGTCACAGGCATGGGAGGGATGCTGACCACCCACATGTGCGTCCCACCCCGGGCTTCCTGGGCCCACGCCAGCTCCAATCCCTGGTGTCTGATACAGGGTCACCTGTATGGGTGCTTCCAGCCCCCACCACATCCTCCACTTTCTTGTAAAGGGCAGCTGGCTATGTGGGTTTCCATTTCAAGATCATGGTCCAAATTCATTTCTCTTGTCATCCTTCATTGTCCAGCTGTTGGAGCCCATGGCCGAGCCTTCAAGAGGGCAGTGGGCCTCTGCAAACTGGCACCATCCATGCTGGTAGGCCTGAGATGGGGCTTTGTCCTATACACCAAGACAGGTGTGTGTATGTGTGCTTGTGTGTTACCCATGGGACATATGTGTATTTGGTATATACCTCAGAGGCACACGCTTTGTGTTGTTTACGTGGAGGAGTCAGCTGACCCTGCCCGGCTGGTGAGGGACACCCCAGCACCCACAGACCCCCAGGGGCAGACCGCCTTTGTTCAGTCACCCCTCACACGCCTGATTCATCCCAATGGGATCGTGGTGTAGCTGTGTGTGGACCTGGGGGCATGGACCGCCCCGCTCTGTCTGTGTCTGCATCCAGGGGCTGCCACCTCCCATGCTCTGAAAAACTTGGTCAGCAACTGTCTCGTGCACCTGCAGACGGGAGGGCAGCAAAGGCTTTGTGGTCAGGTCCGTGAGCAGCTGGAGCCGTTTCACGGGCCGGGGAGTCGTGGTGGGGAGGCTGTGGAGGTGGTTTGATGGACTGTGCCAGAACACTCGTCGGTGCGGTGACCCCTGGAAGAGCAGGAATCTCCGCACCCCTCTGGGGAGACGCAGGATGCAAGAGGAGGCTGAGATTGCACCTGTGTGCACAGGTTACAGCGAGAAACCAGAGACTGGAAGCACTGCTGAGCTGGGGGTGGGGTAGGAGGAGACTCCGTGCCTATGGGTCCAGCGCTGAGATCCGCCAACTGCAGCCCCTCGAAGACCAGACCTGAAGGCGCGCAGAGCTGACAGCGTCCACACTCGGCCTCTGTGGAGAGGCTTGCGCCCCCTCCTCCGCTGCCCAGTGCTGTCACCGTTGCAGGCTCGAGCAGATGAGGTGCTTCCAACAGGCTTGGGAGGGTGAGGTGTTTGCAAGAGGCCAGCGAGGTGGGCTGAGGGTCCCAGAACAGCAGTGGGGGTGTTCCTCCTCCTTGAACCAGCTGATGCCACGCTGCTGCTCGTCTTCTGTGCAGGGAAATCAAACAGCATCCCTTTCGAAGGTCGGAGATCCAGGCAGTCTGTCGACCACCCCTAGGAAGGTGGGGGCAAAAGAACTCGGCTGGATTCCAAACCCAGAGAGTCCAGCCAGAGGGGCGTGGGGCACCACCGCTTCCCACCATACCCAACAGGATGAACCAGGAGAGGACTTGGCCGGAGCAGAATAACCTCAAAGTCATCTGGGTGTCCCCCATCTCAGCACCTCGTGGGCACCGTGGGCAGGCGTTCGTTCTGAACCTGAGGCTTGGAGCTCGAGGCTCAGTCCCCAGGTCCTGCCACATGGGCTCTGGTCCGGGGTGAAGGTCAACACCGCCCCCCTGCCCCCGGGCCCCTCTCACAGGCCCACAGGCCAGGGAGGTCTGGGCCCGTTTCTCATTGAAATCTTCTCCTGGTGAAGCAGGGAGTCTGCCCGGAGGGAACCCCTCCCCTCGGCCCTCCCCTGCATTCCCGGCGCTGTGGATGGGGTGACAGTAGCTGCCAGTGAGGGTTAGAGGATTGATGTGGGCAGCGGCTGGAGCAGGGCCTGGCGCCATCCCAGGAAGCACCTCGCGAAGGCCAGCACTGTCACCAAGGCTCTTCTTGTGCTGAATGAGAGAAAATCACCAGCAAACATTTTCATTTTTCCCATACTGGCCACATGTAGAACCTAAAAAAGAAAGAAAACACCTCCCTGGTTTGTGTGCGTTAGAGCCTGTCACGTCACATCCACGCCGCCCGTTAGGGGTGAGAAGCTCGAGTCTCAGCAGCCGGGCCCTCGCGAGGCAGTTCAGGATCCTGGGGAGGAGGCTGCGTCCCATGCCGGGCTCGCCGCTCTAGGCGGGCCAGCTCTGGAGCTTTCTCACGGACCCGGTGCTTGTGTCTCCTCCCCTGTAACATGGTACCTAGTGGGGTTGTTAAAGGACTAAATGTTTGTGTGTGTGTGTGTGTGGACATGCACATTCATAAGCTTTCATATAGACACATGTACACATGCATGTGTCTATACACGTATACTTATCTACGTAAAATGATAATGCCCAGGGTTCTTATAAGGACTAAATTAGTGTGTGTACACATATATGCACATGCAAATATGTGTGTCTACATATGCATATATACATAAAATGTGTGTATGCACATATACTCACACACCTGTAAGAACACATGCACACATATGCACGTATGCACATATACACATGCACAGATGTGCACGTGCATACATATACATATTTGTGTTTTATACACATGTGTGCATTCATGCGTGCATGTGCATATCTGCATATGTGTGCATATGCATTTGTGCCTGCACGTGTGTGCATATGTACACATGTGTAGATGTGTGTGCACCTGCACAGATACATGTTTGCGCGTGTGGGTCCTTATGCCTTACATTTGTACAGGCACTTGGAGCTCAGGTGCCTGGCAGCTAGGGAGGGCTCGGTAGGGATGCCCAGTGGGTAACGCCTCAGGTGCAAGAGAGGGGAGGCAGACAAGAGGTGTCAGTGATAAGATGTGACGGGTCCCAGGGCAGGGGTTACCCAGGGCAGGGGTCACCCGGGGCAGGGGTCACCCAGGGCAGGAGTCACCCAGGGCAGGGGATTACCCAGGGCAGGGTCACCCAGGACAGGGGCCCTAGGGCAGGGGGCCCTTTCAGGGCGAGCACTTACCCTCAGAGCCAGGCAGAGAGGCCTCCCCAGTGCTTCTGCAGGGTGACCCAGGGCCGGGGCGCCTGTTAGATGGGTTAATATCTGAAGAGCCTTCCAAACAGTGTCCTGGCATGGAGCAACCTTTGTATAAATATTTATAAGATAAATAAAAAGTAAAATACAACGTGCCGTTTGCCTTCACGGGGATGGAGGCCTTACTGCCACCTAATGTGTCCTGTCTCCTGGCTGGGCCGTCAGCACTGCAAGGCAAGGCTCCTTGTCTGTGTTGGGGGTCGAGAGCCCCGAGCTGGGGAGCAGGAGAGAGCGGGAGGCTGAGCCGGGGGAAGGAGTACATCGGGCCAGGCCTGTGAGGCCGCGCGTCCTCGGACAGATCTCAGACACCCCCTGCCTGTTTGAGGCCTGGATGAGCAGGCGGAGCCCATCCCCCAGAACCAGGGGCCTGTGTTTGCAGTGGACCCACCAGCCCACTGGCCGACTGGATTGTGGAGGCAGGCAGGCCGCAGGGCGGGAGGCCTGGGCTTGTGCGTGTGTCATGTGTTCGTATCCCTTTCTAGTAGCACCAGGGACCATGGGACACAATTCTCTGTTGCTGGAAGGACCCAGTGATATTTCTCAGGCTCTGAAAGTGACAAGGCATGAGGATGGAGAGTGGGTGGCAGAGCCAGGCAGGGACGACTTCTGGCCCCAGTACCTGCCACCTTTTCACCTGAAAGGGGTGAACTTGGGCTCTGTCATCTAGAACTGCCGGACCCAGTTTGGCTTGGGAATTTCTTTGAACACACATTGTAGGGGACTAAAGGGGTGGCTGGAAATTTGTTCTGTGGAAGAGCCACACTTGCTGAGCCAGCCAGGTCTTCCATTGGGGGCGGGGGTTCCAGTCCCCTGTGCACTTTTAAAGTTAGAAAGAGACGAGAGAAGTGCAGCGCGATGGATGTGTAATGGGAGACATACCCGAGGACCCGCATAGTCAACGGCCAAAGGAGAGGTTTCGCTGTGCGACCTGCAGGAGTTCAGAGCCGGGGCGGAGGGCTCCTGGAGGGCTCAGGCTGAGGCTAGCAGCGCACGGGATGGGGGCCGCAGGGAGGGAAGGGGGCCAGCCGTGTGCATGTTCCGCTTCGAAGTAGGGGCCTCGTGAGCCTGAGGGGAGAAGCAGGAAAGAGTGTAACCCTGGGAGCCAACGCAGGAGAGAGTGAGCGTGTTTGTTTAAGATGTGAAGATTAATCCCTCCTCTTACGGCTCGAGAATATTTTAAAATTTAATTTTTTAAACTATCAAGCCAAGTTCTTGGGGCAACATTTTATTCAGATTGGTTGCATTTTAGTGGCTTAAAATGTCTATTACGAAATGAATGCATGGTTACAGAAATTTAAATTCTCAGGGTGTAGCAAATAAGTTGCTTCTAAAAACACCGGGTTTTAAGCAATTCAAAGAGAAAAGTCAGAAATGAGTAGCTTCTGATTGCACGGCCCAACCTTGGGAGATTGCAGAGAACATTTAGCAGGGACAGTGTGACGCTTCTTCTACAGAGAAAAGTCACAGACTAGGAAATGGAGGAAGGAGTGGGACTGTGACAAGGACTGGCGGGTGAGTGGAGTGTGATCACTGAACTAGTGGGAGCAGAAAGACGGCTTGTTCAGGGAAATGAATTAGGAAGATTATGGAGTCGAAACCTTCGGAGCCCGTGCCATCTTGTTCTATGAAATTACAAGTGGCTTCAGCTTTTCAAGGGCGAGGCGGTGGGGCTGGAGGTGAGGGGGCCCGCCTGGAGGGAAGCCCACAGAAGCTCCTTAGGCAGCGTCACTCAGTCCGCCCAATCTCGACTCAGAAAACACGTCTGGACCCAAGAGATGAACCACAGTCCCTCCCTGCTTCTTAATGGGAAGTCATTTCTGCGCAGTCTTGAGAAAGAGCGCTTCTGACCCCAAGGTTGAGCCAATAGCAATGGATATAAAATACACCGTTCCAGTCGCTGGTTAGAGCTGTATGCATTTCGTGGGGGCAGGATAAGGGGTGACAAAGGGGCCATGTCTCCCCCTTCCACCCATTTCGTGCAAGCGCCTGACCCGGTGCCCGTGATTGCGAGCGTTCCCTGCCTCACGCGGGGAAGGGGTGTCAGGAAGGCTCTGAAAGCAAGGACCATCCCAGTGTCTGTGCAAGAACAGGATCCCACTCATCGGTGCAAGTGTGGGTGCTTCTTTGTAGAAAATACCACAAGGGTGTGAAGGAAGGTGGCGGGGCAGGCTCTAAGGGACATGCCTGAGCGCAGTTTGCTTTCTTCCTGGGTGGGCTTACACACTCAGAACTTGCATCGTGTGTTTTAAGGATATTCAGCCCTTTCAGTTCCCCCCTCCTCGTCCTTCTCATTGAAAGGACATCATCCACATCCCTAGCATCTTGGTGATGCTGAGAGAGGAAATAGCAAAGCCTCCAGGACATGGAGGGCGTGCACCAGCCTCTCATGACTCGCCTGGGAGTCCTCTCCCAGAAGAGGAAGCAGCCCATGGTGGGAGCTCAGAGCATTGTCTTTGGCAACTTGTTCACTGCGTGATCCTGCCTGGTGGCTTAGCCTCTCTGAGCCTTCACCCACAAGAGCACTTTTCTCATAAGGTGATGTGCTCAGATTCAGCAGTGGATGTTATTGGGCAGTGTCCGAGATGCTGGAATCACAGCGTGAGAGTCTCTGCCTTTGTGGACTTGGAGCCAAGACACAGGAAGCACTTAGCACATGAGAGACATTCAGAGACCCACCCAGGACTGAGGCCAGCAGGTCTGCGGCCCGCAGTGGACCCGACCTGGTTTTGCAGGTCAGCCCTTCCTGGAGGAGGGGAGGTACCAGCTGGTGGTGGAGCCCCGGCCTTTGCTTACTGGAGAAGGCCTTCCTCCCTGCAGAGTCCTCCTCCACCCGGGTCTGCTGCCGCACCCGCAGCCGGGACCCCCTCCCAACGCCTCCCCCGCTCCATCCCTCTGCTCCCTCCTTCACTCCCTCTCAGACTGTTTGGGGACCTTCCTGACTCTCCACTAGGTACCATGTGAAGTCTCTTCGTCTCTGCCACCTTTCAGGGCTCCCCATAACCCGGCACACCCTGTCTTCCCACCCATCTGTTCACACCTCCATCTGCGTCCACATGAACTCCACCCTTGTGTCCATCCTCCCAGGTGGAATGCTCAATATTCTCCTCCTTGCTGACGCATCACCCACACCATCCCCAGGGCCCTTCTTGACCACGGCCACCCCTGCTTGGAGTGCCTCTCCCTTGGACCCCTCCTGCGCTGTGCTCCCTGGCGCCCATGCCTTCTGCATCGTGTGCCTTCTCATGCATGCCTCTGAATTCCATCCTGGGCACAGGATATAACGCTGCCGCCCATTGCCCGCACGGCCCAGTAGCCTGGCGCGTGCCCAGCAGGAGGGCGGTCATCACTGGGTGGCAAGCGGTGCATGGCTCAGCTTCCAGCAGGCGGTTTGCACTGAGCCACCTCTCACAGCTGCGAGGCAGGGAGGGGAGTGTGGAGGGCGTGGGCTCTGCAGCCGGACAGAATGTTGAAATCTGGGCTCTGCCATCCACTAGCCCTGTGATGCGGGACAAAGGCCTCAATCTTTCCCTGGGGCTTCCTGTGTTACGAGGTGCAGGTAAGAATACTTCCCTCCTCCCGGGGATGGATGGAGCTTTAACGAGAGCAGGTGTGTTGGCACGTGGCAGACACTCGATAACTGTCAGCTGGTGGCCGTGTGGTTGTTACTATGTGCATTTCAGCGCTCAGCCTGTCCTGGGAGCAGATACATGTGTGCTGATGCGGGAAGCAATGTCTCCTCCTCGCTGTACTGTCCTGCCTCGGTCACATCAACTCCGTCGTTTTCTTTTATCTGGTAAATTTTGTTGGAGTGTAGAATAGCACAGAAAAGTTCACAACTCACTAATGCACACTCGATGGATTTTCACAAAATGAGTTTGGTACAACCAGCAAGTGGGTCAAGGAAGGGACGTTTCCGCCATCTCCGGAAGCCCCCATAGGCTCCTCAGTTACTCCCCCAATCCCAGGAGGCAAGGCTCTCCCTGCCCCTCACGGCAGATTTCCCTTGCTCTTTGTGAACCTCATGTCAGCGGGACACACGGGGTCCTCTGTAGTGTCTGGCTCCCTTCTCTCGCCTGTCTGTGAGATTCACCCAGCGTGTGGGGAGCCACAGCCCATTCGCTCTGTTTGTGGGGTGGTGTCCTGTGCAGGTTATGCCACCCTACCGTGAAGACTCTTACAGCTCCCAATTTCAAAACTCACTACAAAGCAAGATAATACGACAGTGTGCTGTTGGCATGAGGAGAGAGACATAGATCAGTAGAAGAAAACTGAGAGTCCAGAAGTAAACCCATACATCTGTGGTCACTTGACTCTTGACAAGAGTGCCAAGGCCATTCAACAGGGAAAGAATAGTCTTCTCAACAATGGTGCTAGGACAACTGGATCTCCACATGCAGAAGAATGAAGTCACACCGCCCACCTCACACCATCTACAAAAATCAATTCAAATGCATCAAAGACCTAAATGTAAGAGCTCAAACTATGAAACCCTTAGAAGAAAACACAGGGCAAATCCTCCTGACCTTGGATCAGGCGATGATTTCTTTGCTATGGCACCAAAAGCGGGAGCAAGCAGAGAAAACAGCAAAGTCACTAGGGAAATGCAAATCAGAACAAGACTGAGAGAGCTCTAGATGCCCACCACCATGACTCCAGTAACCAAGGCCGACAGTAAGGAACAGTTGTCTGGAAGGTGTGGAGAAACTGGAGCTCCCATTGCTGCTGAGAGTGTGAAATGGTGCGGCCGTTGTAGAAAAAAGTTTGGTACTTCCTCAAAAAGCTAAAATAGAGTTCCGTTTGACCCAGCAATTCCACTCCTAGGGATATACAAAAAAGAACTGAAAACGTATTTCCACACAAAAACCCATACGTGGATGTTCACAGTGGCATCCGTCATTCCTAATAGCTGGAAGTAGAAACAACACAGATGTCCTCTGCTGCTGGGTGAGTACACAACCACAGCCTGACTGTCTTCTTCTGTGTCACCTCTTCACGTGACTCCCTCCTCCGGTAGCAGCCAATGAGGATGGGCTGTTCCTGTGACACAGGCGTGGCGAGGAGGCTGGCGGTGGAGGCGCACACTTGGTTGGGGCCAAGGCTCAGACCTGCACGCGGCCCTGCCTCAGCATTCACTGGGGTCACTGCCAGCTGGGCTCCAGGAGCCCAACCCTTATTTTCTCTTAATTTTTCCCAAGTCGAGTGTATATCAGAGTGCAAGTAGTCCTGGGAGAACCTGGAAGGACCCCTCCGTGCGGGATTCAGCAGTTCGGAGAGGGCCTCCCTCAGCCAGAGAAAGCAAGGTTTTTGCAGAAACTCAGCCCGGGCTGATAACAGGTGATCTGCCAGACCCCTGGGGTGGCTGCCTGGTAAGCTGCAGGCTGGGAAGCTGCGGCAGCTACTGCAGCTTGCACCGAGCAAGGCAGAGGAGCTACTGTGGATCTGTCGTGCGTGTGTGGGCGTGCAGGTGTGGATATGCATGTGTATGTGGGTGAGTGTGTACACACGTGTATGCATGTGTTGTGTAGCTATGTGTATATGTGTGCACGTGGGATGCTCTTCTGGTAGGAGTTGTGTATGAAAACGTGTGTATGTGTTCATGTGCAGGTATATGGACATGTACATGTGTGTGCTGTGGACATCTGCATGTGTGTTCACATGTGCATGCATGTGTGTGAACATCTGCACATGGCACATGGATGGGGGTTCTCTTACATTAAGAGCTATGCAATTGTATGTGTGTGTCGGGCACATGTTTGTGGGGGTGCCCTCCCAGGACGAGTGTGCATGCATGTGTGTGCGTGTGTACATGCACAGGGCACCTGCGTGGGGGAAGGGCTCTCTCAGTACATGCTGTAAGCGGCTCCTTCCTGAGACTCAGGCGGCCTCCCAGGTGAGCAGCTCCACGAGTGGGTATGGAGCCGTTTTCTGAGTGAAGCTTTATTCGTCTTTTCACGTGGAGATGATGTGGGTGAGGACCTAAGGGCCCGAGTCCCTCCACCCTCAGTAGGAACCAGACCTGTGGGCACCATGGG
This sequence comes from Equus przewalskii, assembly GCF_037783145.1. Classification (NCBI taxonomy): domain Eukaryota; kingdom Metazoa; phylum Chordata; class Mammalia; order Perissodactyla; family Equidae; genus Equus; species Equus przewalskii. The sequence goes on from NC_091851.1 coordinate 47,492,379, forward strand.
CATCAGCCTCGCGGTCCCTCCTGGTAGCTGATCCTGGTCTGGGTAACTGGGAATGGCCCGCCTGGTGGCCTGTGGGAGGATGAGCTGGGCCCTCCGGGTACAGAGGCGCTGACAGCATGGGCTGGCCCTTCCAGCACCCCCTCGAATGTGGCCTTGTGGTTTTGCCTCGATGGCTGTGCCGCACACCTGCAGGGAGGCAGCCGTTGCTCTCCGTCTTTCTGATTATATTCGCCTCTGGAGCCATTTGTGCAGAGACTAAAACGGATTTGATGTGATGAATCACAAAATTGCACCCTTTTTTCAAAAACTCCACATAAACAGCAATTCCGTTTGGGATGAATTGGACCCATACAATGAGTTATGGGCTCATTAGAGTGGCAGAGCGCATTCCTTTATCATATTAAGTTTATTTAAATCACACAGAACGTTCACTTTTAGAAACAATTCACGCCCACCTCAAGGAATCATCAGTATTGCTCCAGGAAATGTGATACAATCCTGTTTTTAACAGGATGCACATGGTTTGCAATTGTGTGACGACTTGATTCCATTGTGCCTTCCCTATGGGGACAGCCCATAAAAATTGATTATACATTAAAAATGGTATTAAACGGAGTTACAGCGTGGTGCGTATTCCTGCCTGTGGCTCTGAGCTGGCCCCGTGCTCTCCCTAACTCGGATGCCCTCCCCCTGTGATGGGTTCACCCTCAGCATCTCTGCCCCCAAGGGAAATACACATTCTTCCACGGTCCTTTGGAAGGTACTTGTGACCACAGCAGTTTGCTGGGGTGACGAGCTTTGGCAACAAGAACGTGCCTTTGGGCATCCCTGTGCTTTGAAAGCTTGGATCTCCCCTAGAAAATATATCTGAGATGATCTGGGAAGATGCAGGCTTTGTTCTCTTGTAGGTTCCCAGGGTATGTGCCACCAGGATCCAGAGAGGCATGGAGTCACTCAGCCCGTTTTATGATTGAGAAGGTAGAAATCCCAGAGAGAGTGGCTCTAGGGATGGGAGCGGGGGCTTCCAGGCCTCTGTGCAGAGAGACTGCATTCTAACAGCCCCCAGTGCTCCTGGTGCTCCTCACACAGACTTTTATTACATAGGAGAGGAGTCCGAACGTAAACTGAATGTTTTCTTAACTGAGCCACAATCGAGAACAAATGGACCGTGGGAGCCCTCTTATCCATCACACAGAACTGCTGTGATCTAAACTTCCCATTTTTGGTAGCATCCCCTCTGAAAACCTGCTGTCTGCAGCCTGCTCATCAGGGCACCACTCTTCACAGAGGCCACGCACACAAGTCCACGTGCTCCCCCGTGCCCATGGTTCCTGTCCCCGCTTTTCATGGTGGCACACCCCTTGGGTGTCTGCCCCTGAGACAGGCGGGCAGTGGCTCTGCTCTGCTCAGTTGACAGCACAGCCGGGGAGCTGTGGCCGGCCTGTCCGCCTGGCAGTGGTGTCGAGACCACCCTGGACACTGCACTCCTCTTCCTGTGGCTCTGGTCTCTACCTCAGTTTGGGGCCTGATGAATAGAAATGTCACTGGAAATTGATTTTCCATTTAATCAAAAGAGAAATTTATTTCTGGGTCTTTCCAGATGTAAGGTCATCCCTTGATGAATTAGTGAACATTTTATTAAGTGTTAACCTTCCTGTCGCGTGTTTCTGGGTGTCGTGTCCACGGGTGAGCAGTCGCCCTACGAGCCATGACTAATAACTCCAAAAGTCAGGACTGTCCCTGTGAAGGCAGAGGGCAGGGGTACTGGACAGCACAAGTGGCCTCGCACAGCGCCTCCTCCTCACCAGGCGGCTCACTCTGGTTACGTGGTTCTCTGGTCTCTAAGACAGGGGTCAGAAATGTGTCTGTAAAGGGCCAGATGGTAAATATTTCAGGCTCTGCAGCTGTGGAGCCTCTGTTACAACGTCAGCTCTGCACATGTAGCCCCCAAAGCAGCCACAGACGATAAGTATACAAACGGGGTGCCCACCTTCCTGCAGAATGACTTACAAAACCAGGCAGTGGGTCCGATTCAGCTCGCAAGCCACGGGTTGTTGACCTTTGGCTTAAGAGACGCTTAGTTCTGTGTTACTTGACTAAGATGACACTGGGTCATGCAAAAGCAAATTCACTTCCGAGGTTGCCTTCACATGGAAGTAAGTTTTTATACTCCAAGACCTTGATCTGCTTACGATAGACTTCTGTTATATATTAATTGAGTTTCTTAATGTGATAGCTATTATTCTGATAGCTTAGAGGAATGAGAAGAGATAAAATTCATGAGGAAAATTGCCACTCGTTTCCAGTCTTATTCCAAATCGAGTCTTTGTTTTCACAGAAGCGGCACACTTTTGGCTGTGCTTGGATTTCCAGGGTAGAGGGAAACATTGAGCTCATCTGGACCGATTGTGAACTTCTTGGATGGATGGCTCTGCAGGAATACGCAAAGTCTTGTTAACAACATTAATGTGCAGCTACCTGCGTTTTTAATCATGCAAAGACAAACTCGGGCCATTCTGTTCTGGTGGAGCGTCACTAACTCTAGTTACACGATAACTACACGGCGCTGGATTTTAGAAATTAGACCTCTGAGATCCATTAGCTGGGTGGTGCGCTGTTGCTAAATGAATGGCTGTATTATTATCAAGGTAATTCAAAACAAATTTCAAGCTGTGACAATAAAATGGCTCTTGTAGTTTGGGGTTTGTACAGAAATTGCCGGTTAGAATGAGAACAGTTATGTTTTCAAGTTGGAATTCTGGTGGACTAATTTTACTCATTTTCATTAAATTCTGAACACATCTTTTACCAATGTGATAACAGCATACTGAGGCAAACTGTGATTATTGGTTAATAATGAAATGGTATCTCTTTCACCACGCTTAGCTGGTGGTGGTTTTTGGGCTAACATTTACCGTTCTCCTCTATGTCCAGGATAAAGAGGAATTTCAATAGTTCACACCAGGAATCCTGTCCCTGGGAAGAGTTGTCCCAAATCTAGAGCCGTCCCTTTGAGACCTTCCCACTGGCTGCACCTCTTTCCCAAAGCCCCATTTCTGTTCTCCTTCTCCATGTTCAGTGCAAACGGTGCTCACGGAGAAGCTCATTTCAGGGGCAGAAGTATAGGGAACTCGCCTTCCTCTTAAATTCTTTCCCTTGTTCTAATGCTAAAGGGACAAGAGAAGAGCATCTACAACTCTCTGTGGTCCTTTGACCGTCCTGTGTCCCCCACACTGAACTGTAACCCCGTATCTGCCTTCCATTCCCCACCCCCGTGCCTTGCACAAAGTAGTGGATGATCAACAAACATCGTTAAATGAATGAAGGTCACGGTAGCAATCATGTCCTGGGAAACCCTGAGGGCCCCATGATGAGAGAACCAAGAACAAGGTTCCAGAAGAGTCATGAACAACATGTGAGACATCCTCTCCCTTTGCCCACTCCCCTCGTCAAATATCAACACTCGTCCACATTGTAACATAAGTGATGGCCAGCATTTGTCAAGTGTCTTCTACGATTCTCTGTATCACGTTAATTTATTGAATCCCCACCCGAATACTGTGGGGCAGATGCGATTACTGTCCCCATTTCACAAATGGGAAAACTGAGGCGCTAAGAGGGTAAGCCAATATAAAGGAAGCTGGAGTCAGTATTGACTATGTAAAGCTGGTGAGAGAAATTTGTACTGATCTGCATCCCTTAGGAGAAGTTCCCTAGGACATGCACGGCAGTGCCCTCAGAGGTCTCACCTCCGGAGTTGCTGGAGAACAGCGGTGCCCTGGAAAGTGGTGCTCCTGTGGAGAGTGGTGGTCCTTGTGGTGAGCACTGTTGGGCCCTCTGGATGGGTTGTTGGCTGCCGGCTGGCCCTGGCCTCGTGTTTCCTTAACTGATGAGTTGCTGGCTGTGCTAAGTGGCTTTAAAAACTAAATCCTTTTCTTCCTGTTGGGCAGACCTGGGGGAAACTCAACAGGAAAACAAAACATCGTTGCTCATTAGAATACTGATGGCCTGTTCTGAGAGAAGGGAGGATGTTGCGTGTCACAAGGAAAAGCCAGCATGCTGGTGAGAGAGGAGAGGGGGTGTCATCACTGGCTTCCCAGGGTCCTCCTGCTTGCCAAGGCAGTGCTCACAGGCAGACACTGGCCCTCTCTGGGAGAGCTGAGACCCTCAGCTGCAGCCACTTCAAACCTCAAACACCACACATCTGAACCGTGGCACTTTCATCCATTAAAATCAACTGATTCAGTTCCCCAAACAGCTGCTCCCCTGCCTTCGCTGCCATCAGATGTCAGACAGCTGAGTCCCCAGCAGTGTCTGCATAGAGGAGAGGACCCATACCTGACATTTGCTCCGATCATCCGCTCACCAAGACGAAGGAAGACCTCTGTGTGGCTGACAGCCTTGAGAACCGATGTGACATCAGCACCATGGACAGCGGTTTCCTCTCCTGTGGGTACTGGCTGCTGGATTATCAAGTCCAGGATAAGAAGTTTAGAGCATGTGTCTTTTTAAAACATATAATGTTTGGGGAGCAACCCTTGATTGATTCGGGCATTTTCAAAAGTTTACAAGTACATCTAACAGTTGTGGTAAAAGTCATTCTGTAGATGTTGCTAGACGTCAGTGTTTCCAAGTGGTTAAGAGTGGCAGCCACACTGCCTGGGTCCAGGCTGCCAGCCCACCCATCACCAGCAGGTCATTTAACCCTTCCAGGCTTCTGCTTTCTCATTTGGAAGATGAGGATGATAATGCCACCCACTCTAAGGACTGTAGGACTTGCAGGAACTTGTCCATCCGCTCCCCCAGGCCCCTACGTGGATAAGTTGCTGAAAGTAGCTGAGGTTTTCGAAAAAATACTTTGCCTCTGCTGCTGGACACAACTGCCCCTCCCCTCGCCACCCCACCCCAAGAACCTGGGTGTGTACAGACTTACAAATTGGTTATTTCTTTCCAGCATTACAGTAAATATGGGGAATCAGTATCAATTCTGTTCCCATCCTCTGGATCCAACGACCACACGTAAACCACATCCATAAGGTGGGAATCCTCTGAGCTTATTAGCTCTCTGTGGTCCTCCCTGCAGCCCTAAGAGGAACCACGGCATTAGCCCCCGTTTACAGAGGAGAAGCTAAAGCAGGTAAATAATTGCTCCGAGCCACGCAGCTACTGGGACACAAACCCAGGGCACCCGGCTCCGCTGCCTGCACACCCTGCTGTTCCCCCACATCCGCCTGCATGTCCAATAGAATCATGAAAGAGATTTAGGAAGTTCCTTAGGGATTTCTCTGGAAAACGTCAGGGTGGGTGGATGGGTGCACTGCCTGTGTTCTGATGGGCTGACAGGAACTGACTGAGGCCCGTGAGCCAGGTCTGTCCTCCTGTCTGTTTCTGTAAAGCTGTCTTGGAACACAGCATGCCCATTTGTTGCATATTGTCTGCACCTGCTTTCCTGCAATCACGGCAGAGGTGAATAGTTGTCACGGAGTCCTTACGGCCCGCCCAGCCAACGATATTTACTATGCGGACATTTATAGGAAACATCCGCAGCCTCTGCTCTAAGAACGTGGGCAGGAAGAGAGAGAGAACAGACAAAATCTCCACAGGCACATGAGCCTTCTTCCCTGTGCTCAAGAGTCAGTCCTTCCCAGATTCTGGCTGCAGAAGTTTCCTCTTTCTGGGCAACGTCTGGGATCAGGACGGTGGCAGTGCCATTTCTTGAAATCTTGACCCACTCGCTGCCAGAGGGAGAAGAATGTGTTTGTGCCTTAGTGTGGGTGGTGGTCTGTAGCTTCTTTCATTCTCAGGCTGATCACTGTCCAGGAAAACAGGAGGATCTGGGGGAACCTCCATGTGTACCCTGACCTGGAGCATCCTGGGGGATCTGAGCACAGAGCAGCCCTCGGCGGCCAGGCCTGCAGATCCAGGAGAGGCACCCGGTAACGCGGCTGTTCAGACCTTGTGTGGTTCAACGGAGGAAGGCAGAATCCATCCGCTACTCCCACCTTGCCGCAGAAGTGGTTCTCTGATTTATTATTTTAATTAAGGGCTTTTAAGCTTTAATTTAAAAAGTTAAATAAGCTGTCTTTATATATCAGTTGTGGCTGAGCGAGTATCACATGGTAGCAGATACAGGCTCTCACCCAACATGAGATGGCTCAGCCGACAGGACCCCAGCCACTGAGTCCAAACCGGCTCGATGGGTACCTCCACGTGTGGGGACCTCCCTCCTGGGTGGCGACACCTGCCCTGGAAGCCAGGCCCCGTCCTCCCTGATCAGGGCTGTTTCCACCTTGCCTCAGACACGGCCTTTATTGACCTGTGCAGTCCAGGCGTGAACTTGTGGAACCTGAGCGTGGCATCGCACAGCGCCAGCTCTATTTTTAGTCCCTAGTCCTCGTTTATTCCTGACGTCCTCTTGCTAGCTCCAGGAAAGCCATGTAGAAATACCCATTTAAAAGGCAAGCACTTGCTGTGTTTCAAGGTAGCTTCTGGTTCTGCTCCTTGAAGTGCCCTGGGAAGATGGTCCCTGTGGATCTGGAATGCCGAGGCTGGGGCAGGCCTGAGGACTCAGGTGCCAGCTGGTGTCTCCCCACCTTCTTCCCGATGCGTCCGAGACCTTACTCTTACCTTTTAGGAAACATTTGCCCCTGCTTGTTCTCTGCCTTTTGGGTCAGCGTATTCACACTAAGCGAGGGCTGTGGACTGGTAGATCTGCTCTGGGGCTCGAGGGGTGCCATCGCAGTTAATCTTCACAATCTGGCCGCCCTGGCCAGATGCAAATGCAGTGTTTTCCTGCTGAAATCCCCCTCATTCAGATCCTGGCTGCTGCGTGCATTCGCCGAGCCCCGCTGTGCACCAGGGTGCCTGGAATCGTCTGGTTTTGCCCCGTAATGACGTGTACGGTGCCTTGCATCCTCAGCATCAGGCAGATGTGAAACTGAAGCCCAGGCAGGCTCAGCACCTGCTCAAGGTGATGCGGGCCTGGGTCTAGCCTGGCTTGGGGCAGCTCTCCACCCACCCACAGCGAGATGCCTTCCATCCTCGCCTTCCTCATCCCCACCCCACTCCTTGTGTGGACATACAGGCACCACACCTCTACTGCCCCGATGTTTCCCCCACATTTGACTGAGAACCTCTTCTTTAGGGAAAGCAAATCCAATTTAGTGTTTCGTCTTTCAGTTATTTTGGTTCTTCCAAAGACTTTGAAAGAGGTTGGAAAACGGTCTTATTTTCTTAGGGATTGTTTTTCAACTTCTGCGCCAATGATGAAGAATTGGATTAAAAATAGACCATAAACCAGCAGAGTAAATATCTGCCTATGTACCAAGAGCAGAGAACTCTGGCCATTATCGGTGCATAACACTTTATTATTTTATTTTATTTTTTGGTGAGAAAGATTGGCCCTGAGCTAACATTTGTTGCCAATCTTGCTCTTTTTGCTTGAGGAAGATTGTTGCTGAGCTAACATCTGTGCCAATCTCCCTCTATTTCATGTGGGATGCCGCCACAGCATGGCTTGACAAGTGGTGCTGGGTCCAAGCCCGGGATTAGAACCTGTGAACCCCGGGCCACCGAAGCAGAGTACAGGAACTTAACCACCACGCCACCGGCCAGCCCCAACGCTTTGTTACTTTTAACTGCACATCCTCCCGGTCGCCCTTCACTGAAATGGATGGGACACTGTGCATGGGGTGGGGGGCGGGGAGGAAGAGGTCTGTGTTTCTCCAGGGCGAGGTCGGCCATGCCCCAGCACGCTGCGGGGGAAGAAATGTGCCCCGAGGACCTGTCAGCATCCCAAGGATGCCCATGAAGCTGTAGCAGGGGTAGTTCGTTTACCCAGATCTCACTCAATCACTTTCTGATTTACCTTCATTGCTTGAGAACTGAGAGATTGAAACCCCAAAGAATGAGTGAGTGAGGCCAATGCTATTCAGAGAAAGGGTCGCTGAGACCAGTACACGGCTCTCTTTGTGACAGCTCTCTGGGCCTGCCCACATTTGGGGGAGTTCAGGGTCTGCCATGTGAGCCTCCCAAAACCATGCAGCCCATCAGGAAAGGGTAGAACAGATTGTGCGTCTTCCTGGGTCAAACCACACCACACGACCGTTCAGCCCGCAGCTCCCAGTGGGCGTGCTCTGCCTGCCCCAGGAGGACGTGGGCCCACAGAGAGCTGTGGTCTGAGCACTGTATCCTCCAGGTCAGGATCCACCGGTCACCTGAATCCCTCCACCCTGTGGTCCCCGAATCACTTTCATGTACCCCTTGAAGTGACACGTTTCAAACACACAGCAAAGCACAGAAGCCAGCACCATGCATCAGCCCGTCTCTGGTGTGAGCTCCTGTCAGTGGGGAGATGGCCCACAGGCTTCAGGGAGCCGAGCTGGGCCCCTCCCCCAGAGGAGGGCGCAGGGAAAGTGGGCTCCAGGCAGACGAGAATAGATGCAAATCTTTCTTTTTTATGTAGTCATAGGAGAAGTGAAATAACAGAATTAATGTTTACCTGTAATTACTACTTGTTGATGGAAACCTAAGCATAAAAAAAACCCCCAGAAGTCACCACAGGGTCCCCTCTAAGATGGCAGAGCCTTTCCCATTAGATTGTAGTGTTGTGGATACGGCCAGACACGAGGATCATCTTTCCAGCATCTCTGGAGGACACTGTAACTAACTCATGTGTTCTTGCTGGTCTTCAGACATTCCTGCCAAGCCCCTGCCCCAGGGCCTTCACGCTTGCTGTTGCTTCTGCCAAGAATGCTCTTCCCCACACAGCTTGCTCTCACATCTCCTTTGGGTCTTGGTCCAGATATTGCCTTTCTAATGGGCCTCCCTGAGACCCTTTCTTGGACTTGAACCCCACTCTCCTCAGGACTCAGGTCCCCCTTGTCTGCTCTTCTTCTCTCTAGTGCTGGTGCAGCTCACAATCTCTGTATTGTTCTTGTGTGTTCTGTTCCTGGCTTTCTCCCCAATTTGAACGGAAGAGGCTGACGATATTTCTGGTTAACGGTGCATTGCTGGGCTCCTAGGACAGGCCTGGCGCATAGTCGACCCTCGCTGAAGACGCAATAGACAAAAACAAGAACGTGAAACAGAGGACCCCGTTGGGGGCCCCTGGGTTGCGTGGGTCATGGGGGCAGCCAGGTCAAACCCTCGCTCCACCGCTTGTCCTGCTGTGGGCGAACCACTAAACTTCCCTGTACCTGGGTTCCCTCATGTGCAAAATGGGTCTCCTGTTCCTTCCCTCCGGGAGTGGCCATGGCAACCAAATTCGATAAGAGACATGGAGTTTTCAGGACAACACCCAGCACATAGTAAGCGCTCAACTAATGACCATCTTGTTTAACCTTTATTTGGAAATAATTTCAACCTTGGAGAGGAGTTACAAGAAGAGTGCAAAAAAAAACTCTTATTTTCCTATTTTCTTAACCCAGATTCACCACCTGTTAACATTTCCCATGCTCTGTTATCTATGTACCTGTCTATCCATTAACTATCACCAATCTATCTATCATCTATATGTTGATCTGTCGTCTAGCTACCTATCTATCATCCACCTGGATCCACGCACAGTGATTTCCTGAGCTATCTGAGAGTCAGTTGTAGACATCACACCCGTTACCCGCATGTGCTTTAGTGATATTTCCTGGGAACAAGGACGTTCTCTTACCTAACCACAACACAGTTGCAAATGCAGAAATTGGCCGGTGGTACCAGACTCTAAGCTACAGCCCGTGTTCCAATTTTGCCGACTGTCCCAATAATGTTCTTTATGACCCTCTCCCCCCATCAGGACGCACTCCAGATCACCCCCTAATTGGGTTTTCACGCCCCTTCAGTCTGGAACGATCCCTGGGCCTTTCTTTGCCTCTCCTGACGTGCCCTTTTGCAGAGCGCAGGCTCTTGTGCAGAATGCCTTCAGTTTGGTTTGTCTGGTTCTGCTCGCTGAAGCTGCTACTGCATTTTTCAGGTGAACCATGCGTATCTTTGAGCGGGTGTATCCCCGTATTCGCACTGCGCCTGGTGATCCTGTTGCTTCCTCCGATACGGAAAATGGTCACGGCAGGCCGATATGTGTGGGGCGTTATTGGAACGCTCGGCTGCTCACCTAAAGCAAGTGCAGCAATACTGAGCAACACCTGTGGCCTGTCACTTGGGGAGCCTTGTAGAAGGTTCTGGAGGAGGCATTGTGAGACCATAATTCTGCTGGAATGGGCTGGGCTCCACGCGATCTGTGGTACAGCAGGAGAGGACACATGTAACACGTGAGTCTGTATCTTACTCAAAATGCAGGAGAACCTGCAGGTGCCAGAACTACTGGTGGGGTGGGTGAGCGATGCCCAGCAAAGCCGCTTACCTCCCAGGCCAGATAGGAAATGTCAGGAGATGTTGCTTCCATTCCGCTCACCAGGCCTGTCTGCAGGAGAGGATGAGCAGCTCCCAGCAACCCTGATGCTCCTTCAGGCTTCATCTGTGTTGCTTGTTTCCAGAAGCCGGCATCTTCTTGGGCAATCTTAAGGATGGGATGAAGAAGTGGATGGCGGGAGGCCCTCTGGTTGGGGTCTGGGCTCTCTGAGCACCAACCCTCTGCCTGGGAAAGGGTAGTAGTGTATATGGGAACGTGCCAGATGTTTTTGTTCCTAATAATGATATCAGGCTGTTGATCTGGAACCCCAGTTCCAGGGGAACACCACACCAACATAAGATGGGACTGCTGAATGAGTGGCGAGCACGTACGCGAGTGGCGTTCCGTGAACTGTGGTTCATCACAGTGCTGCTGTAATAAATGCTAAGACCTTCTCTGCTGCCCTGGGGTCTGCGTGTCGGTGCGGGGTTGCTGGGGGACAGTGCACTTTACGGCTGGAAGATGGACCGTGTTTGTGAGGATGTAAAGTGAAGGCGGCACACGCAGGGCTGCCCACTCCTCTCTGAGCAGGCCCGGCTCTGGCGTGGTGTGAGCTCTGCATCACCTTGCTCCCGTGCACTCTGTCGCCCTGCTGTGTGAATAACCCGCCTGTGTGGGCCTTTCCTCTGTGCAGCCTCTCGCTCCAGGATCAAGGGTCTAAAGATGTGTGTGCTGGTTGCTTTCTATTGCATTAGCATTATCTGTGGTCTTAACAGGACTTGGCACCCCGGTCCTTCATCAGGCCCCCAGACCACTAGGGCTGTGACATTCATGGACACACACAGGTATGCGTCCTCTCTCGACTCAGAAATAAATATTTATCAGGAGCCGAAGGAGGATGGTGCTGGCATTCATTCACCTTTTGGGATCATCTCCCTGATGCCCAGGAAAGCAGGTCGGGCTCGTCCAGGGTAGAGGAGCTGGACGTTTCCAGGGCCGCCTGAGGCAGAAGGTGAGTGTGGGACCAGGGCGGAGCTGGGCCCTTGGGCTTCAGGGTCTTAGGACCTGGACCTGGACGGTCTCCTCAGCTCCTACAAGAGCCCAGACATGTAGGACAGGCGTCCCCACTTGAGGGTCAGGCCCCCTCCCAAACCCACCTGCGAGGCAATGGTAGGGAACAGCGCACAGGTCCTCCTACAGGAACGGGGCTCCGTGGACGTGGCCTCTGGGGGTTCACAGATGCTGAGAGCCCCAGTTCCAGCTGAGGAAGATGCTTCAGAGCTGAAAATAAGTCACAAGCACACGATGCAAGGAGCAGGAAGTGCAGTCCCATCCTCTCTCCTCCTCCTCCCTTCCCCTCCTCTACCACCTCTTCCCCTTGCTCCTTTCTCCCCCAACTCCTCCCCTGCTCCCCTCTCCCCCTCCTCCTCCACTCTTCCTCCTCCCCTCCTCCCTTCTCTCCTTCCTCCTCCCCACACTCCTCCCTTCCTCCCTTTCCTCCTCCTCCTCCTCTTCCTCCCCCAACTCTTCCTCCTCCTCCCCTGCTCCACTCCTCCTCCCCCCACTCCTCCCCCTTCTCCCTTCTCCCCGCTCCTCTTCCCCCAGCCTCTCCCTCTCCAGGGACCTTCCTGACTCACAGGAGGGAGTGCACTGGCATGTCCCCGATCACCTGCGTTTACTCATGACCACAGCTCCGTGTGTAATCCCATGTGACAGATGAGGAAACTGAGGCACAGACTTGTGTCGATTCCCCAGGGTCTCACAGCTGGAAGTGACAGAGCTGGATTCAAACGAGGTTTCTCTGCCTCAGAGTCGAACCCTCAGTGAGTGAGTCAAACAGGACAGTGGGCTGGAGGTGCCAGAGCTTTGGGCCCAGGCCGTGGCCACCAGGAAGCGGGTTTACCCCCAGGAGGAGGCGCCGTCTGGGTGCCTGGGGTGCAGAGCTCTCCAGGGCTTGGGGTCAGGCACGGCTGCTCCATGCTGACGCTGATTTCACCTAAAAAGGGGGCTTCCTATGTCCTCGATATGTGTGTGTCCCTTAGATTAGTCACATGTATCTAATACATGGTTCTATATATGAGGCGTGTTGTTAGTAAACATGCAGGTTTTTGTTGTTGTTGTTGTCATGAGGAAGACTGGCCCTGAGCTAACATCTGTGCCCATCTTCCTCTATTATGTATGTGGGACGCCTGCCACAGCATGGCTTGATGAGTGGAATAGGTCTACACCCAGGATCTGAACCTGGGATCCCCGGGCTGAAACAGAGCGCATGAACCTAACCACTACGCCACCAGGCCGCCCCGAACGTGCAGTTTCTTTAATTCACTGGAAAGAAGGTCAGCGTTTGCCTAGGTGACCCGGCAAAAGGTGGAAAGGCAGGGCCCAGAGGAAGGGGGAGGAATGTTCACTGAGGTCCAGGAAAGGGCCGCCTGGGTGCAGGTGCCCGAGTCCAAGGGCTGAGGGGACGGCCGCCGTGTGAGGCTGCTCCCTCTCCTACCCCGAGGAGGCGGTGGGAAGGCTCGGGGGCTGCTGCGGGGGCCCCTGCAGTCCTGCCACCACCTCCAGGAGTATCGTGGACCCGGCCGGGGCGCCGCGCACTGGGGATGCCCAGGGCGGGGGGCCGGGCTCCCAGCAGAGGCAGCCCATCCCTCTCAGGTAGGACCCCTTCCCCAAGTGCCTCTGAGCCACCCAGGACGGCGTCTCTTCAATTTCAGGGTCCCACATTTCCATCGTCTTGATTCCATTTGCATCACACGCTAGAGAAGAATCATTTCTGTGCATGCTATTCATGGTGACCTCGGGGAAGAGAGCGTCTAAAACACGTGTGGACCAGAGGGGTGAATCCTGTGATGATTCCACTTAAAAAGATGCCCTGTGGCTCCTTTGGCAGAGGAGCGGATGAACAAAATGTGCTCCATCCACACAAGGGAGTATCGTTCAGCCCTAAAGAGGAAGGAGCTTCTGACACCTGCTACAACATGGAGGAACCCTGAGGACGTTGTGATCAGTGAAATCAGCCGGTCACAGAAGGACAAGCACTGTAATGACTCCACTGAACGAGGTTCCTGGAGGAATCCAATTCATAGAGACCGAAAGTAGAATGGTGGGTGCCAGGGCCGGGGCTGGGGGAGGGATGAGGGTTTGGTGTTCAGTGGGGACAGAGTTCAGTTTTGCAAGATGGAAAGGTTCTAGAGGCCTGTTCCACAGCAACATACATCTAGTTAACAGACTTAAACATGGTTGGGATGAAAAATTTTATATTACATGTCCTCACCACAGTTAAAAAAAAAAACTCTCTTGCACTTGGTGGGCAGGAGTAGGATGGGGTGATGGGAGCTCCCTCTGCAGGTCCCACCTTTGCACACAATCCCTCCTTCCAGGACAGTGGGCTGACCCCGGGTGGGAGCTGCTGCGTCAGCTCAGCTCTGAGCCTGGGAAGTGAGACCCTCGACAGTGGACTCCCCCGTCAACTGCAGGAGAGAGGTGAACTCTGCGTTACCAACAGCCCCTGGCCCCGGTCGGTGCTCATGACTCATTCTGGCATTTGCCTGGAAATTTGCTCATTTTAGAAACAAAAAAATAGTTGAGAATTTGGAGATTTCTGTGGCAGTGTCACCTGGTTGGCATTTCTAGGAGGAAAAAGAACATCGTCATTATTAAACGGGGCACGACTGCTAAGGGCTGAGCTTAGGTCGGCAGAGCTTGCCACCCTGCTCAGAGCGGTCCTTGGAACATGACTGCGACCCTGCAGGGTCGCCCCTGGCGTATGTGCTCATCCCAGATAACAGATGAGAAGACAGCGTTGGGTGAGGCCCCACAGCCCCGTGAGCAGGTGTGAGCACACGCAGGCCCGTGCAGGAGGCCTCTGCGCCTCCCCGCCACTCGGAGCCGTGAGCACGTGCCCTTTGTTGAGACTCCCAGCCCCTGGTGCTGCCCTGAGCGGCATGGGCCTGCCTCAGGGCCCAGCCCTTCCCGCGCCCCGTGTCCACTGCCATTAACACAGTTCTCTGTTAATAGTGAAAGAGGAGGTGGCAACAGCCTGTGCGTTCTGGGTCCTCATGTGGCAGAAATTCCCTCGCAGCGCAACTGTGGCTGTGTGCATAAACTGCACACAGACCCGATGTTGATCAGCTCAAATCCAGGACAGATGGAAGGGAAAGCTGTGTGCTGATAACATCTTGAGCACTGCCAGGAACTCCACGCTCCCCCCGCGGCCCGCTGCCTGCAGACTCACTCCCCTCTCCCCCCTCTAGAGGAGCAGCAGGCTCCTGGGTTTAATTGCTCCAGTTATCCAGTCCTGCTCAGCCGGCCTGCTGATTGATCGGGGCGCTGATGGGGGCCCATGAAGCCTGCGGTCTGCCGGTGGACATTCCAGCCAATTAGTCCTGCCGCCCTGGGCAGTGCTCCAAGAACCCGTTTCTCACCAGCCGGCCCCAGCTGACCCCCGCAGCCCGGGGCCCCGCACCACGCTCGGGCTCCCATCTCTCCTGGCAGTGGCCTGGGAGGTGCCGGCCCTCCTCGTCGTCTCGGTAGCCCGGCCCATCTGTTAGATTCAAAAGAGCATCTCCTCGCTTGTAACCAAGCCAAGGTTAATATTTTCATTGGGGATCTTGTGCTCTCACCATCTGAGCGGGTAGAGCGTGCGCACTTCGCCCCGCGAGGATGTACTGGGGAGGAGGCACGTGAGCCCTGAGTAGCAAGATGAAGTGGAAATGGATGCAGAAATGTTAATGTGACGGGGGAACTGCAGAGCGCGTCAGGAGTGGCAGCCACAGCTTTGACATCGCTGCTGGGGCAGGTCCATTGTGCACGCAGTTCACATCCCTGCTCAGGCCTGCCCCCAGCCCCTCCTGCCTCCCTCCTACCTTGCCTCCCCCATTGTGAATCCCGTTGAAATCTTGTGAATCTTATTTAATTATGGAGAAAAGATGATTTTCCTTAAAAAAAATATTTCAGAGTTCCAGCAATGACCCAAATAAGAGAAGCAGTAAATTCTGCTGGTCAGGGGAGAACGCCCTGGCCCTACATTCGTTCATCCCGGGGTGAGATGCCCGTGACGGACTCCATGGCTCTCAGGGAGTGGGGTTCACGTCTCTGCTTCAGGCACTGGTTCGTAGGCTCTGCTCTGTGTGCTCTGGCCTCACCCGTGAAGGTTTTGGGCCAAGTCCAGATTCTCATAGACGTGCCAACTGCCATATGCCTGAGCAGTGGCTAGTTAAATACCGGGGCAGTGTTCCAGTGTGGGCAAAACTAATAGGGTGGAGCCTTTGCTGGGGGAGGATCCTCCCAGAGCAGAGCAGGGCTAACCCTAGGGCAGCTCCTCCACCTAATCACAGAGAGTGTTGATCCTCCACCTACTCACAGAGAGTGTTGCCACATTAAAAAATGAGGCACTGGAAAAGTGTCAAAATGGGGTCAAAGTCAATGTTTTGTTAATCAAGTTCTTCATTTAGGACTCTTTCAATTGTAAGTGGCCACACGGAACTCAAAGTGGCTGACACAAAGAAGTTAAGTAACAGAGAAATCCAGAGGCAGCTTCAGGTGCAGGTTGATCCAGCGGCTGAAGCTGTTATCATCAGGACCCTGTTTCTCTTAATTCTGTCACATCTGTGTTGGTTCCTTTCAGTCAGACTTTCCCCTCATGGAGGCAGGCTGGCAATGATGGATCCACGCCCATGCATTCCCAAGTTTAAGTAGAGGAGAAAGGAGAGAGAAGGTGTTTCCTGGAAGCATTAACACAAATCCCAAGATACATGCTTATGGGTTGCACCCTGCTCCGGTTCAGGCTAGTGCCACATTTCACAAGCATTTATCAGATGGGCTATACGAGTGGTAGAAAGACACAAGTTTGTACTCGTGGAGTTTAAATCTGCTACTAAGAGACAGACATAAATAAAATCTTGGAATGAAGAAAGGGCAATGAGAAGAAAGGAACATGAATCCATAGAGCAGGGGTCTGCCAACTATGGTCCTCTGCTTGTTTTTATAAATAAAGTTTTATTGGAACACAGCCATGCCCATTCCTTTACTTTTTGTCTATGGCTGCTTTCACGCTATAATAGCAAAGGTAAGTAATTTCAGTAGTGACCGTTTGCGCCACAAAGCCTAAAATAGTTTCTCTTGGGCCCTTTGCAGAAAATGCTGGCTGAGTCCTTCAGAGCGTGTGATAGAAGGACCTGGCCCTGATTGGAGGGTAGTGCATGCTGCCCCGGGGCCCCAGGGACTGAGATCTCAGGAACAAACAGGCCAAGAGGTGGGGCAGGAGCGGGGGTGATGACATGGGATGAGGCTGGGCAG
This sequence comes from Equus przewalskii, assembly GCF_037783145.1. Taxonomy (NCBI): domain Eukaryota; kingdom Metazoa; phylum Chordata; class Mammalia; order Perissodactyla; family Equidae; genus Equus; species Equus przewalskii. Next base: position 47,509,015 of record NC_091851.1, read on the forward strand.
GTAGGCAGCGGCCACCACCTCTGGGGGACTCGCCCTTCTTGGGGAGGGGTTTTGGCCCTAAGACATGGTACCCTTCTTAGGACTGACTTTTCATGAGTGGAAAGAGAGGGGAGGGGAGGAGAAGGGACAAGTGGAGGAGAAGATGAAAGAGGGAATCCAGAGGCTCTGTGTTTCCCACTTGGAAGCAGGTGGGCGTGGGCTCTGAGTCAAAGCTGCAGAAAGATCTAGAGCGCAGCTCCTGGGAGCAGGGCTTCTCAGTGTGGATTTATTTTGACTTTTATTTTGCTTGTGTCTGTGAACATAAACAAAGCTGCTTCTTGCAGCAAGATGGAGCTTCAGATTCATCCTCTGGGTTGAACGCCAATGGCGTTGTTAACCCTCTCTGCCTCAATCCTTCTTCAGCCAATGGAGCTCATAGCTGGTGGGTCAGGGTTAGGGAAGAATAAAGAATTCCTTGGTGCTGAGGATACAGAGCCTGAAATGGATTAACTATCTACCCTAACCCATGTTCTTGGTTCCTATTTGACCAGCTGAGCTGGTTGGCTGTCTCTCCAGCACCTGGACAGCACCCTGCGTGGGTGTGGGGTGGCAAAATTATGGCATCTGTACAGCCATCTCCTCTTCCCTCACCTGAGGCAGACATCACTAATCGATCCCTGCTGGGCTAAATGGAGCCTCCTAGAATGGGTCAGCTCAGAGCTCTTGGCAGCCAGTGCCATCACCCATCTCACCCTGGTGCTGGGTGCTCAGAAATGCGGGACGAGTGAAAGTAAGAGGACTGTCTGAAGTGCATTAACTTCTCTGTGGCGGTAAGTGTGCCCTGAGCGCTTCGTTCGGCAGACTGAAAAGGCAGATCCACCGTTCGCCCCATTAAGCCTTGGGGCTCTGGGGTCTTGGGAGGTTTATTTGTTTTTAATGCCAGACAAGAATGTCATTGCAAGAGCCATAAAATTAAAAAGCAGGAAATTAAAAAAGCAGCACAGAAACCTCAGCTGACGGTTGCGGGGACCACGCGGCGCCGTCTACCTGTGTCGTCCCTGCAGGTTTCTCGCGTGTTGATGGGTCTGTGCAGTGGAAAGACTTAATCGTGGTCCAAGGGGGCTGGGCTGAATCTCTCATCTCCTTGGACACACCTGGACCTGGAGTCTGGGCCCCAGGGAGGCCGGCTGGAGTCGGCCAGCTGGTGGTTTGGGGTGGCATGTTTGAAAAGCAGCCTATTGTTCTTCCGGAAGCCTCTGTTGGTGTGAGGTGGCGGCTCCGCGTGGTTGATTAAATCTTCCTGGTGGTGGCCCTGGGCAGCCCCAGGAGGACACAACGATACTCAAGCCGAGGCTGTGAGTCTTGACATAATTAACATTTCTGATCACTGTCTTCCCTCCTCTGTATCATCTCAGAAGGGAACTAGCCTAAGGCAAAGCTGAGAACCTGCAAAGCTGTCTTCATTTCTCTCCCAGCTCATCCCTTTTCATTTCCTCCCCCTCCTTCAAGCCTCACTCCTCCCGCAGCTCTTGTGCTCACACAGCCTCCCCGCTGACCCGGGCCAGGACATTCACCTCCCAGCATCCCGACCCCAGACTCCACTGAAATCGAGACATTGCTCCCAGGCCCCCTCTGCTGCTGCCACCTGGGAAGGGCCTGCCCAGTCACCCCCAGGGTGGCACGTCAGTTTGTGACCCACCCTCCCAGAGAGGAGAGAGCTCGCTTCCCCAACCACACGGGACGGCTCGGCTGCTGCGTCCCGGGCCCAGGCTGGCGGGGTGAGGTCAGGCCCTGGGGAATGAACCAGGTGCTCCTGGGTGGCAGTGGGCAGATCCGGGTGTTCCAACACTGTTTCACTTATGTGAATTCGTCAGAAGTTCCCTGTACCCTGGGATTCTGTGATTTCATGGGATGTGGCTGCCCACTTTCCCTTCAAATGAACGCACAAGAAGCGGGGATGTCCTCACTCCCCACTGGCTGACCTGTGAGCAATGAGTGAGAGGTACAGAAAGACCAATTACAGCTCATCAAAGAGAAAAATATCAGCTCAGAATTTCCCACACAGACCCGCGACCTCGGAGATGGCTCGCCTCAGTCCTCGGAGCCTCTCGGGCTGGCAGCTCAGGGTGGCGTCTGCTGGGACTCTCCCTGTGGTCAGGCCCCTCCCTGCCATCACCTATAGTCCTCGTACCTACTTGCCGTTTGGTTGAAAGTCTGCATTCCAAGGGACACAAAACCAAGCTCAGAATCGGTTGATGGTAGCTAACGTCACCTGAAGACGTACCTCCTCTCCTTCCCTCCACTGCAGCGTGTTTTCAGTCTTTTGTTTTCGGTTCCATGTCCTTGGCCCTGGGCAGTCCGGATTCTCCTGTCTGCAGTAAGACAATGTCCTCCGGCCTCACCCAGCAGGGGAGGGCGCTGCCGCCAGAGGTCTGTGGAGAAGAGAGCCAGAGCGTGCTTCTCGCTCCCGAGTCCCTTGGCCGGGATGGAGTCCCATCCCTGAACCGCTCGTGTGGCTGGTGGCCCTTTGGGCCCATCCTCAGCACTGGAGGGACTGTCCCCTCAAACCCAACACCTGGGAAGGGGGTTAGGAGCTTCCCAAAGGAGATGCAAGGTCCCAAGTTGACAAATGCACATTATGCTCATTCCTTCCAGGATGCCGCAGACTCGTGCTTACCGGAGCCCCACCCACCCCTGTCCTCTGGAGCTAACAGGAGGACCCGCACCTGGCGGGGCGGTCTGGGAGTTCCCTCTGAATCTCCCCCGGTCCAGGTCGTAACATCTACCCCTCCAAAGGTGCAAAGGTTGGGTTCCACCAAAAACAGAGCCCGTATCCGGCTCTTCTCCTGAGTGCTTCTCCCAGCACCTGGTGCAGTGCCCAGAGTGGGCCCCTGAGAAACACTCGCGGACTCGAACTGAGCTCTCACCTCCACGCAAAGCTAAATGACATTTGCCTTCATGTTGAACCTCCGTCAAAATGCAGTGCAAGGCAAGCGGCTCATTAGGAATGCAAATGTCCCTCCCTGTTAGAGTTATTCAGAGGCTCTTGGAGCCAAAAAGTACGTTTTCTTTTTTTATAAAATAAAATGGCTAATTAAATTGCATACACTTTCTGAATAAAAAGAAAACTGTAAAATAAACATCTGTGCACTTGAGGTTCAGCCAGAGCCCTCCGTGCATGTTGCTTCTTTATCAGCTGGAAAACAGCTCGCTCGCCGTCGCACAGCCTCTCAGCCTCTCAGCCTCTCAGTTTGTAACGCGACCCGGGGTAAAGGCCTGATTTACAGATTCTCATGTTGGTGTAAAAAGGAAAAAAAATCTCTGCAAAGGCAAGGTAAATTCTATTTTAAAACAAAAATTTGCATGCGTTTTATTACCGCTTCCTAAGTATCTGGTGGCTCATGTGCTCCTCCTCCCGAGTCCCGTAATTAGAGGCACGAGGACCCCTTTCAGCTACTTTGCGGCACTGGAAGACAGCTCTTGGCTTCTGAGACTGGCGCTCGGAGGAGAAACCAGCCTGTTTGTCCTCTGCTGGCTGAGCCGAGATGCACGTTAGGGAAGACTTAGCCTCTTTTTGCCCAGACCGCCCTCTGTGAGGGTGGCAAGAGCACAGCCGGGATCCCGCGCCAGCACTGGGTGGCACATGACGGTGCTTCACAAGTGGGCTGTGCCCCTCCCCCGAATCCCAGACTCTGTTCATGTGAACGACCCGGCGCGAGGGCCTTGACTCCCCCAGGAGTAGAGGTGACCCTGGGCCACGCAGTGACTCGCTGAGCCCTGAACCACAGTAAATGATGGGAGGCAGCCCGTCTGGGACCCGAGGGCCCAGGGGAGTCTGGTCACCAAAAGGGAGGCTGTCCAGGCTATGAATCCCTGGCCTCTTGTCTGTTAGGGCTTGCCCTCAAACCAACAGCCAGTGAACATCCCACAGGTAAACCCGCTGCTCTGGGCTGGAATTTGGGGAGGGGGCAGATGACGTCTTCCTCCAAGTCGTCTTGCTCTGCTTCTGGCCTGGTTCTCAGAGGGAGCAAGGGAGCCCGTGGAAGCTGCCTGCCAGGGCCTGGCTCCAAATATCAGAAAGTGAGCGTGTTGTCACGCATATGAGCTTCCTGTTGCTGCAGTAACAAATGAGCACAAACTGAGGGCTTGAAATAAAACAGATTTATTATCTTACAGTTCTAGAGGTCAGGAGCACAAATGTCCACAGGGCTGTTCCTTCCGGAGGCTCCAGGGAGAATCCATTTCCTTGCCTCTTCCAGCTTCTAGGGGGCCGCCGGCATTCCTTGGCTTGTGGCTTCTTCCTCCATCTTCAAAAGCCAGTAGCACAGCATCTTCCAATCTCCTTCTGCTTCTGCCATTACATCTCCTTCTCTGACCCTCCCGCTCCCTCTTATGAGGACCCCTGTGAGGACATTGGGCCCATCTGGATAGTCCGGGATGGGGTCCCATCTCTAAGTCCTTAATGTAATCCCATCCACAAAGCCCCTGTCACTGTAAGGTGACATGTGCACAGGTCCCAGGGATTGCACGGGGACATCTTTGGGGGCCATCTTTTAGCCCCCACCTCGTGACCTTCTGTGATACCTGGAATCTGTCCTTGGCACTAACTCTCCTGGGTGGCATCAGGAACGTGGTAGGTTGGGTACATCCCGTTGCCCTTCCCCCTGGGGCTCTTTGCCGAGTTCCCACAGTCTTGCAGACGTGGTGGACCCAGGGCATCCAGGGTTCACCTTGTCCTCATCGTGCGAAGTGACCCTGGTGGTCCTCCCCAGCGTTTGTCCTTTGAGTCTCGGGCACACACACATCCCCGACCGCCCTGTGGAAGAAGCAGAGCCCCTCCCTCTGCCCTGGGACAACGCCTAGGGACACTCATCACTGACGGCCCTGTCCTCTGGCCATTTGCATTCACCAAACCGTCCTTGCTTGCCCGTCCTCCTGGGCTGTAACCCCAGCAGGCAGGGCCTCTCTCTGATCACCCACTTCCGGTGTCCGGAACGCCAGTCGGTGCCCAGTGAACATGGCTGGATGGGTCCCTGGCAGCTGGTCAGTAGCAGGGAGGGACTGTCAGCAAAGTCACTCTTGGGGACCCACGAGCTGCTCGGTGAGCGCTGACCCCCATTGGCCGTCCTGAGACCTTTACCTGGGTGCCGTGAGCTCAAGTTTGTGTCGGCAAGTGATGGGGAGCTTCCCTTCCCTGAGCTATGAAGTCGTCAGAAATTGGGTCCAACAGTGGGAACCCACCGGCCCAGCCTGGCTGGATTGCGTCTCAGTCAAAGAGGAGGGGCGCCCTTCACATGGCAAACGATTTCCTCCCGGGAAAAGTAGGAAGGGGTCCCTCAGCTTTCCCAGGGCCATGTCGGCAGAAGCCGGTTCAGCGTCCATCCTGCCCTGCTGTGTGGAGCCTCCGCCCAGCATCCAGCTCCAGGAAGATGAGCAGAGAAACCCCGCGGCGGGAAGGGAGCGGGCTTGGGTCGGGAGCACGGAGCCTGGGGCCCTTCTTCCCGGAGCATCGCTGGGCTCCTCGCAGCACCTGGCGCCTGCCTGCAGGTCTTCAGTGTTTCGTGATGAAAGCTGGGATCTGTGCTTTAGGGAGCCTGTCGTGGGCACCTTGTCCCGGGAGGGCAGAGTGGCGTCGCGTGGGGGCAGAGCTTTCCTGGACATTCCTCTTAAGGGAGCAGCTTCCAGCTGACTCCCCCATGGGCTGTGGTTTCCGAGGAGTCTGGGGAAGTTGGTGGAAATGTCTTACAAAAACCAAAACGTGTGTAGAGCAGTGCAGCGTTTTTCTTTTCAAACAAATGCATCCCCGTTCCCGGTCAGCCCACCTGGCCAACAACGTGTTCTGGAATCTTCCTGGAGCCAGCGTCAGCTCTGAGGCTGCTGCTCATAGCATCACCCTTCCTTTCCTTAAACGTCTGCCAGGCTCCAGGCTTTGTCTCGAGTGCTCGGGGACTCCTCAGAAATACCCGAGCCCAGCATGGTACCCCTGGACCCCGGCACTTCACGTCCCAGTCAGGATGATTGGCCTCGTCCAGGGCCGCCCCCGCCCTCCAGGCCTCACCTCCAGGCCTCATGCTAATGTCACTTCCAATTTAGTCCCAGCATCCAGCGCCTCAACTCAGAAAACACAACCATCGAGGTTTTGGTTTTTAAGAAGTCCTGCCTGCCTGTCATCCGTCCCCACAGTGCCGAAAAGGCCCCGTGTGTGTCTGCTCCTTCCTCGTTCTTCCTGCTCCGAGCACAGCACAGAAGCCTGACTCGGCTCTATTTCTGGGCCATTCCCGGTGCAGGCCTGCTGCTGGCGCACGCTGCCCATGAGCGTCTCAGAGTTTGCTCCCTGAGCAGTTCCCGTGACCCCTGGCCTCCAGACAAGCTCTCTGAGGTTGGCTGCATGGGGCCCTTCAGATGCTCCTCCGAGCTGCCGGGAGGATCTCCCCAGCTGCACCCAGAACCTTGCTCCACGAGCCGCCCCTTCCTCTGAAGCTCCTTCCATCCCAGCAGAGCCGGTGCCCAGTTCCCTGCACGTGTGCGAGCGCCACATTGCCCCAGATGTCCTGGTGCCCAGGATCCCGCCCTCCCTTTCTAAACAGCTCAATCAAGATTCAGTTAGTACCATACAATTCGCCCATTTGGAGTGAACAGTTCAGCAGTTTTTAGTATATGCACGGAGGTGTGCAACCATCACCCCAGTCGCTTTTAGAACATTTTCTTCGCCTCGAAAGAAACCTCTTGCCTTTGGTGAGCGCCACCTCGCCCATCTCCAGCAGCCCCAGGCAGCAGCTGATCTACCCCCGGTCTTCAGGTTTCCTGTTCTCGACATTCCACATGAGCGGAGTCATACAACGTGTGGTCCTGCCTTTCCTTTTCCAGCTTTTTGGTGTCTGTGGTGGAGGTTGGAGAGGAGGTCAAGGTGGGGAAAAGTGTCCTTTGCAGAGGGAACAGCTCAGAGGAAGGCTCCGAGGCTGGGGGGGCTTGGTGCCTGGGAGGAACAGATGGCTGGACGCCAGCTAGGCTGGAGACCAGGCAGTGCTGGCCCCGCCATCGTGGTCCCTGGGCCGAGAGCAGTGGGAAGCCTCTGTCATGGGGAGCAGGGGGCTTGTTTCCGTACAAGCTCCTGCAAAGGTCATTCTGGACGCTGCGTGGAGCGTGTCCTGGAGAGGAAGACGGAGCAGGCAGCCAGCGAGGAGGCGAGGCTGGCGGCCGGGGGGAAGGACCAGGGCGGGGGAGGGTGTCCCTTAGGAGGCACTTCTCTCAGAGCCATCTCCACGTGAGCTCCTCTTCTGGTGCCTGGCCCAGCTCTCTCCACTTCCTCGGTGACGTCGAGTTGGCATCCTCCGTTTCCTCTTGCTTTCGCTCTTAGGTATTTTGATACCGTGTTGCTCCGAGATTATGAAGCTCCTCCTCACCTGCTTCGTCTCTACACTCACGTTTGGACAGCTCTTCACATGTGCTGCGGGCCCAGTGGCCACACAGGCCTTGGAAACCCTAGAGAGACCTTGGAAACACGCATCAGGTCGAGACGCCGTCTGCTTGAATCCTCCCACTGGCTCCCCCCTTGTTCCTGGAGTCAAATCCCTGCTCACCATCCAGGCCCAAGTGGTCCAGCCTCAGCCAGCCCTGCGCTGGCCTTCCCCTGGGCCTGGAATGTTCTGTCCTGGGCTCTGGGCACCCACTGCAGCCTCTGCTCCTGCAGATCAAGGTTGAGAAACTCCTTCTCCGGGGGCCTCGCTGACCACCTCACCAGCCGGAGGGCCGCCCTGCCGCCCTGCCCCCTCCGCCCGATGTCTTGGTTTATTTCCGTCCACCGTCTTCTCATTCCTGTAATTGTCTTGTCTATTAGCGGGCTGATTTAGAGTCCATTTCTCCTACAAGAATGACCACTTCGGGGGGAGGGACAACTCCTATCTTGGCCACTGGCCTGTCTCCGGCGATAGCACGTGGCTTGGCCACCGCGACGTGAAGGCGGTGGGGGCGTTTCGGTTGACTAAATGCACTAATGGATTTTCACTAAGACGATAGTAAAATATATAATAAACCCAAGAGACGCCTGTGCCATTGTGTGCGGGGTGCGGGCGGGGCACTGGGATTAGGGAAAGCTGCAGGAACGAGTGATGGGAGAAGGAACCCCAAGGCAAGTGAAGCAGTGACCCAGAGCCTGCAAAGGCCACCGTCTCCTCACCGATCTCTCGTCGTGGGCTGATCACTGAGAGGCCAGTGGCACTGGAGTCTGTGCCTGGGCCTCCAGCTCCAGCATGCAGGCTGCATCTGCCTCCCGTCTGTCACTGACTTAAGATGAGCCTATGACTCCAGTGGTGCTCCCCATAAGGAGCAGTGGCATTTCCCTGTGGAGTCACCTCTGGGGGTGCCGCCGACACTCCCTCTGTCTCCTCCGCAGGCCTGCACACAGTCGCCGTGGTGCCGAGGGCTTGCCATGCACCCAGCACTGGGCTCCCTCTGCTCCTCTGCCTGCACAGCACAGATAAGGAAAGTGGGGCCCGAAGCTTGGGAATCTTGGCAAAGGGGGACTGGTGTAGTCAGTGCAGAGCTGGCACCCAGCCGCAGGTCTGCTGTGAAACAGTCCAACAAAACGATTCTGCTGGAAACACAATCTGCACGGATGAGCGCTCTGTGGAGCCACAAAGGCAAATCATGGGCTCTCCATCATCTCCAGCCGTCTCCCCTCTGACCCTCGGAAAGTCTCCTCACCCGAGGTCTTCCCTGACGAGCCGTTCCTCCTCTTCTTCTCTTCCTGTCTTGTCGATTCTAAACCCACCAGCAAAATTACTTCCACTCATTGGGTCTTGTTTTGGTGCAAGCCTCTTATCTGATAGACAGATATTTATGTTTTACAAAATACGTATTATTTATGAGTTGCTTCCCTGTTAGTTTTCAATGTTAATGTTCAGAGGAAATTTTATCCTTCTGATTAATTTGTTTAAATTCAATTCAATAGGATTTTATTGAAGATATACTGTGGGATCCTCCTGGAATTTGGTGGAGCATTAGAGATGATGATAATGGTGGTCATGATGGTGATGACGGTGATGGTGATGATGACAGTTATGATGGTGATGGGTGATGATGATGTTGGTAGTGATGGTGATGGTGATGGTCATGGTGGTGATAATGGTGATGTTGGTAGTGATGATGGTGGTGATGGTTATGGTGGTGATGGTTATGGTGGTGATGGTGATGATGACCATGGTTGTGATGGTGGTGGTGGTGGTGATGGTGATGATGATGATGATGGAAATGATGATGATGTTGGTAGTGATGGTGATGATGTTGGTGGTGATGGTGATGATGTTGGTGGTGATGGTGATGGTGGTGATGATGGTGATGTTGGTAGTGATGATGGTGATGATGGTTATGGTGGTGATGGTTATGGTGGTGATGGTTATGGTGGTGGTGGTGATGATGACCATGGTTGTGATGGTGGTGGTGGTGGTGATGGTGATGATGATGATGATGGAAATGATGATGATGATGATGGAAATGATGATGATGATGTTGGTAGTGATGGTGATGATGTTGGTGGTGATGGTGATGATGTTGGTGGTGATGGTGATGGTGGTGATGATGGTGATGTTGGTAGTGATGATGGTGATGATGGTTATGGTGGTGATGGTGATGATGACCATGGTTGTGATGGTGGTGGTGGTGGTGATGGTGATGATGATGATGATGGAAATGATGATGATGTTGGTAGTGATGGTGATGATGTTGGTGGTGATGGTGATGATGTTGGTGGTGATGGTGATGGTGGTGATGATGGTGATGTTGGTAGTGATGATGGTGATGATGGTTATGGTGGTGATGGTGATGATGACCATGGTTGTGATGGTGGTGGTGGTGGTGATGGTGATGATGATGATGATGGAAATGATGATGATGATGTTGGTAGTGATGGTTATGATGTTGGTGGTGATGATGGTGATGTTGGTAGTGATGATGATGGTGATGGTTGTGGTGGTGATGGTAATGATGACCATGGTTATGATGGGGTGGTTGTGGTGGTGACGGTGATGATGATGATGGTGGAAATGATGATGATGAACACAGCAGCTAACACTCTTTAGATCTGATGGCTTCCCTGACACAGTCCTAAGCCCGTCACAGGAATTAACTCATTTGATGCTCACAAAAGCCTTATGAAGCAACTTCCTTCTGCAGATGGGGAACCTGAGGCACGGGAAGTTGGAGTGTCATTTCTAGAATTGCCCAGGCAGTGAGTGGCAGAGCTGGAATCTGAACCTAGGCCGCCTGTGGCCACAGGTCATGCTCTCAACCTCCATCTCACTCACCTTTGGAGAACTTACCAGGTTATGGGAAACAAGACAAACGTGCACACATGGAACAAATAACAATTCTAAAATAACCTGCTGTGATTCGTTAATTAATTTATTCATTGAACAAACCTGTGCATGCCTACTGTGTGCTGGTAAGCCTGGGGACAGAGGTTGGACTAAGCAGATGTGCCTTCAGAGAGCGTGAGTGCAGGAGGGAAAAGCCGCCTCCCACTGTCCCGGGTGATCAGGACTGAGGAAGGAGGTGTGGCGAGGGTTGTCTGCAGGGTTCAGGCTGAGGGGTTGTCAGCGGGGCCTGGGAAAGGCGAGCAAGGCTTCTCGGCATCAGGGTCTTCATGTGGTTGCTGAAGAGACTGGGAATTGGGAGGGCCAAGGGGTAGGGCCCCACGGAGACTGGGACACTGGGCTCCTGGGGGGAGGGAAGGAAGGCCTTCGGCTTGAAGTTGGGCCACCAATTGACCAAGCAGGGCCAGGCAGGTGAACACTGATGGGGGGACACTGATGAGGGGCCACCTTGGCCCCCTTTGTCTCCGCCCACTTCGTCTCCCTGGAGACCCCGACCGCCTGCCCCAACTGAGCGAGGACTTGGCCTGAGGTCATGTAATCAGAAGTGAGTTCGGGATAGAGAGCGAGGACGGTGAGGGCCGTGGAAGAGGCGGGTCTGTTGCTGCTCCACTTTCTTTCCTTCCCCCCGCCGGCCCCTTGACCAGCAGGACACCAGCATCTTCCCCAGTCATCTCGTTTCTGCGGCCACCAGCAGGGCTGCCCAGGTGGCTGGGTGCGTGCGGAGACCCCAGCCATGGGGTAACCTGAGGGCGGACGGCCTTACGGTAGCCCAACCAGTTCTTAGCACCTTTTCCGGAAGAAAATTAAGCAGCAGAAGTCGGCCACTTTCATTGATATTTATTGTTTTAGATTCATTTTTTAATTGCACGTGTCACACACGCGTGATTTCCCGTCGTTGGGAAGTGGAACAGTGCAGTCCGGTCCACACCCCGCTCAGTCGACTCTCCCCCTGGAGTCACCCAGGGTTTCAGCTTCGTGTGTTTACGTTCCTGTGCAGTTAAAAATAGACGTGAAAGTGCACAGGCTTGTTTTCCACTTGGAAGCATAAATGATGTAATCGTGCTCTCGGGCAGACCTGGCTTTCTCGTGCGACAGCGTGCTCTGGAGACCCTTCCAGCCGTCATGCTCCAGCAGCGCTCAGCCGAGGGCCTAGCCTGTTGCGACCGTTCAGGAAGTGTTACCTGTTGTTATTAATTACAGAAAGCCAAAATTGGGAAAGAAACTGAGCCGGTACTTGTAAACTGGGAAAACTCCAGGTTTTCTCATTGGTTTCCAAAATGGTTAATGGCCTTAACGTTGGCCTAAGGCCCAGGAGGACTGCCTTCTTCCTACAGCCATCTTGGTCTCAGGTCCTGCGGTCAGAAAGGTCGGTCCTGCTTCCAGGAGCAGCGTCTGGGCAGAGAGCAAGGGCGGCGAGGGCAGCAGAAGAGGGTAATGCCGTCTCTGTTCTGGTCCCCTTGCACAGACGACCCACCCTGTGCTCAGGGCGGTCCCAGGCCCCCTGCAGGGAGAGCCGGAGAGTGAGGACTGAGTTCTAAGTGAGTGGCCAGTTCCAAATACAAGTGTTTTATAAACCTGCTCAGTGGCACGTTCCCCTCAAGGGGAAACTGAGTCATCCAGTTGGACCTGAAGCACAGGTGGCCTTTTGGCTTTCTTACCTGGGGGCCCTGCTTTGCCCATGCCCTGCCCTCCCCACGCATGGACACCCACCCGCCCTTTCTTTCCTCCAGCTTGGGGCACTGGTATCTCGTATTCAACTTTCCTCCTAAAACCCACTAGTCCAGTCCACAGTGTTTTTCAGGAATTTGGCCCCCGTTTCAGTTCTGCCTTTCCCTGGAAGAGCCAACCAAACCTCGCACCTCATGAATTTTAACAGCCTTTTCAGCTGATATATCCTTTGTCTGAATTGTTTTATCTTCCACTTTGATTGTACGCCCCGAGGGCTGAGACCTCGTCCTGTTTCATCTCTTGTGCAGCTCCGAGCAGTCTTGGCATTCCGCTGGTAACAACACAGGAGAAGATAAATATATGCAAACGTCTATAATTGTTTTATTTAGAGCCGTTTGACAATAGATCAGAGATGCTTGTGTACCTATACGTCTGAGACTGACACATGATTTCATTGCACGTCTTAATCTGTTCCTTGGGTATTAGTAATTTGTAAAACATGATTTATTTGCTTAGGATTTTTCTTCATAATTTTAAATACGTGCATAATATAAAGCAAAAATTTAATCCCCGATTTCTGATTAACTTTTGCCAAACAGGCTTCCTAGAGTTATCTGTGCTACGCGGAGACTTATCAATAAGACTCACACATTTGTCTCTAAAACCACAAGTCTTCCTTCTGCCTCAGCGTTAAGTGAAGTTAAAACAGAACGGTTTCAGCTTGGATTGAAGATTCAAATTAATCAGGAGCGATTTCTCCTCCATCTGAGGTCTTAATTGTTTGTGGAAGGGAAGTGATTCAGCTGGCTTTGTTTGATGCCGTTCATTTAACTTTGTTTCCAATGCATACACTTGCAGATTCCTTTTTCCACCGGAAGGTTTCTCTCAGTGAATGTAATATGCTTGTGGTATATGTAATTCAACAAGCAACGTACAGAACAGGGGTGAGCCCATAAGAACGATCCAAAACTCACTTCATTCCTTCAAAATTTACTTTGTGGAGCATGTGCTCTGTGCCATGTCACATGCTAGATGATGAGAATTCAGGGGTGAGAGAGAAAGACAAGGTTTCCAGCCCAGGGACTCCCAGCCCTGGGGAGACCAACAGCCCCACACCGTGTACAGAAACCACTCAGCGCTGGAAGGGCCCGGCGGTGCTGGATGGGCCACGGGGGGGATGCGCTGCCTGAGATTCATCCTGCAGGAAGCAGAGATGGCTGCGCAAGCCGCGAAAGCGCCCTTCAGGCAGGGGAGGGGCAGATGCAAAGGCCCTGGGATGGGAAAGATCTCTGTGGGCTCCACGGACAAGAAAACCAGGGTGAGGAACAGAGGAGGAGGGAGATGGAGCCCTGGAGCACTCGATGCCAACCGCAGTTCACTTGGTGGTTTGATGACTGCTGTCACTGTGGCTGCTGTGGGGACACTGGCGTGGAGGGAGTGGGGACGAGGGGGAGGGGTCAGCGCCTGTTCCAGGAGTTCACAGACAGGAGCAGGGATGGGGATGTGGGCCGGTGCCCAGATTGGGCAACAGAGATGGAACAGACCTGAAGGTGGTCCTGAGCTGGGTGCACTGAGGCTGGTTGAGGTTTCCTCTGTGCGTGATCGCACAGAGTGTTGATGCCTGGGTGGGCCTGAGGGGTGCGAATGGCTCCCACAGGCTTCCCACTGCCTGCACCCAGCACCCGGGGCAGGAGGGCGCAGGGCATCCACTTGCACCCCGAGGAGAGCGCTCTCCCACCCAGTTGGCGATGGTCAGCTCAGACTCAGGCCGCCCCTTTGACAATAAGCTTTTTTCTCTATAGAAAGTAAACTGGTTCTTTGCACATTTCAGTCCAGAACAGCACATAGAACGTTTCAAATCAGTGGATTTCTGGAATGCCGAGCCTGGAAAGGGCACGGGCGGGGTACAGAGCCTTCCCTCTGCGTGTTCTGACCACGGGGCAGCCTCCCAGCCAGAGGCTCTGTTCAAATGTGGGGCACGCTTCACCTTCGGCTCGGTGGGCCCTAAGTCAGGGGTGGGGGCTGGGGTCACCACACCATCCCCTATCCTGGGGTTGTCATGTCTGGACGTTCGGATACGATTCACATACTTGGTCTTTTAAGATGTGGCATTTTAAACAATCAGCACTGGTGTATCCCTGATGATTGTGGGGTCCCCGAGTCCCCAGGCTCCCGTCCAAGGAAGAAGGCCCATCCCTGCTCCGTGACGCCTCGCCCCCGCCGTCCATGCTGCCCATGCTGAACACACTCGTGGTCCAGGACAGCATCCCCAGAATCCCGGGCACACGGCTCGTTTGTTCCTGGGGGGACCCTGGAGCAGAGAAGGCCTGCCCTTTACCTACCCTCCACCCTCACACCACCCCTGCCCGCCGCCCTTCCAGGATCCCACTGCCCCCACCCGGCTCCTTCCCACCCGGCAACCTGGACACCTGTTCATGTCCGTGTTCCTCCACGCAGCCGGGCCAGGGGGCAGCTTGTAAAGGCAGAGTCAGACCAGGCCGCCATGTGAGGGGGCTTCCCCTGGACTGAGGACAGAAGCCAAAGTCTTCCTGGGGCCTCGAGGCCGGTTCCTGCCGGCCCCTCCGCCTGCCCCATGGCCCACCATGCCCTGCCCCTCGGCCCCCGTTAGTTTGCCATCTGCTCCCTCCTGGAACGTAAGCCCCGCTGGAGCGTGCGGGTGCCTTTCTCAGGGTTGTATCCTCAGAGAGGTGCCAGCACACAGCAGTTGCTCACTACAGGTTTGGTCAAGGGGTGCGTGGACCCCCGGGGCCTCCCATGCTCCTGCGCTGGTGCTGGGGGCCATAGTAAGCAGGCCCCTTGCCCTCTGCCCTCCTGGTGCCTGCAGTTTATGGTGGATATTAAGCAAATGGCTCCTCTGACTGTAAACAGGAGGGATAATTATGCAAGAAGGTTGCTCAGAGGCCAGAGGGCCTGGCGAGGGTCGACTGTCCTGGGAAGGCGTCCCCGGGAAGCAGCATTTAATTAGAGCTCAGAAGGAAGAGGGAGCTTCAGCAAGGCCAAGAGTTTTCCGTGTCCAAGAGA
This sequence comes from Equus przewalskii, assembly GCF_037783145.1. NCBI lineage: Eukaryota > Metazoa > Chordata > Mammalia > Perissodactyla > Equidae > Equus > Equus przewalskii. The sequence goes on from NC_091851.1 coordinate 47,524,074, forward strand.
ACAGCCTGTGAGGAGGCCTGAGATGGGCTGGAGGGCGGGGGGTGAGCATTCCAGGAGCACAAGGAGCTAGAAGTTTTGGGGAGAGCTGCGGGGAGGGTGCCCCTTCCTGCGGACCCCACAGGTGCCTGTAGGGAGCTGGCTGAGCCCCAGGAGTGGGAGCCCTCTCCAGGGTGGGAGGCGTGGGGGCACGGGGCAGGGGAGGGCTACACGCTTAGACTCACTGGAGCTTCATGGGGAACTGAGTCTGAGCCGACCCTTGTCATCCAGGGACCCTGGAGTCCCAGCATCCAGAGCAGACCAACAGGGGCAGAAGAACCCCTAGCTGGCCAGGACCCAGGATCAGGGCAGAGGAGTAGAGGATGATGGTCATGTCATCCTTTTAGCAGCACGGTGATCCTGGCCATGACAAAGCAGGAAAGTGACCTGATCAGGGAATGTTCTGGAAGGGCGGTTCTGGCAGCTAGGAGACCAAGTCCCTGAGAAGAGCACATTAAACTTGATCTCAAGCATCCGGACAGGACAGAGCCACCGGGCAGCAGCCAGCCCCTCGAGGACGTTGGCATTGCTTGATGCCTTCCGACTCAGTGCGGATTTGTCCCCATGGCCATTCACTGGGAGATGGGAATTACTTGTCTTTCAAAGTAAAGGTCCTGAGAAGGCATTGAAGTGGGGCTCTGCGGGGTCTCTGGCGGGCCTGCCTCTCTCCTGAGCGCCATGTCTGGCTACTTGTTGAGGCCTGTTCAGATTTTCTTTCATTTCCTCGTGACTCCATTTTGGTGGGCTGGATGTTTCTGGGAGGACATCCATTCCTTCTAGGTTATCCCATTTGTTGGTATATAATCTTTCATTGGACTCTCTTAGAATCCTTTTTATTTCTGTGGCATCAGTGGTAATGTCCTCTCTCTCATTTCTAATTTGGGTTATGTGTGTCTTTTCTCTTTTTTTTGTAATGCAGCTAAGGATTTGTCACTACAGAAAATCAGCAGAACACAACAGAAGCCAGCAAGAGAGGACCGGAGAGACAAAAAAGCAATAAGACGTGAGGAAATCAGTCAACAAAATGGCGATAGGAAGCCCTTCTCTATCAGTATTTACTCTAAGTGTAAATGGGTTAAACTCCCCAATTAAAAGACACAGATTGGCTGAATGGACAAAAAACAAAACAAAACAACAGAATCCAACTGCAAGCTGTCTCTAAGTGACTCTCTCCAGACCTTAGGACACCCATGGGCTGGTTTTCTGTAGTGACATGTTGGCTTCCTTCTCGCTTCCTTTTGTGTATGTCCTATAGGTATTTTCTTTGTGGTTACTACTGCGATGACAGAAAGCATCGTAAAGTTAGGACAATCTAAACTGGTAGGAGTTTAACTTCAATCACATGTAAAAACTCTGCTCCTGTACACCTCTGCTCCCACTTTATGTTATTGTGACACAAATTGCCTCTCTTTTTATATTGTAAATCCATTAATGTAGGTTTATAGTTACTTTCCGTGCTTTTGTTGTTGAATTCTATAGTAGAATTAAAAGCGATTTATCCTCCCACATTACAGCACTACAGGTTTCATATTTGTCTATGTCTGAACCTCTACCAGGGAGTTTCATCCTTTCGTGTGATCTCGTGTTCCTGTTGAGCGTCTCTTCATCTCAGCTTGAAGGACTGCCATTAGCATTTCTTGCATGGCAGGTTTGGTGGTGATGAACTCCCTCAGCTCTTGCTTATCTGAGAAAGTCTTAGTTTTCCCTTCACTCAGATGTGTAGATGGAAAGGAAGGGATGTTTTAATCACCTTTTCAGATTTTGGTGGCTGCCCTTCTTTGATGTTACACTGAAAGTTGACAAGTCTTACTTTCTTAAAGGTTAGTTGCAATGTGGAAGCTGAAACCATATCGTTGATCTTTTCTACTCAGTTACGTTAAAATCCATCAGTCTGTCTTGTACCTTGAATGGATCTTTAACCCACACATAATTTTGTAACATCGTGGATTAGTCATTTGAAATTGTTGGTTGTCTGAGTCATGCCAACCTTCCATTGTACAACATTGTAAAAATCACTTTTGTTAATATCACCACCAGTCTCATCAGAAAAGTCTTTAATTATTGGCAAGCCATCAAGCTCACAACAGCAGACATGAGTTTTCCAAAATTCTAATTTTTGTTTGAAAACTCTAATTTTATCATTGGCAACAAATATTGTCAGTTGTTTTCCCTGAAGTGACAGACTCGCTTTGTTCGTTTTCCGGAAAACATCTGCCAGGCACTCAGACGCGACTAACTGTAGTCTGTCAGTTGTTCTTGTAAGCCAAACTCATTTTCCATGAAAAAAGGGCTAGTTGAGCTTGCAACTCACACAGTCGACAACTGCTCTTCATCAGGACGACCCGCGACTTCATGTCTGCTCCCTCAGTGCCTCCCCTTCATCCCTCCGAATAACGGAAAGAAATGCGCTCAAGAGTCGGGATTTAACGAGTAGTTTCACTGCTCTGTTTCATGAGGACGTTCTTTAGTGAAATGATCCCCACGGTGCCAGCCTGCCACTAAAGAGCAAAGGACTTGGCCCCGGGTTTTGCTAGGCGCCCACCCTTTTCCCATCAGTGCAGAGGCCACCACAGTGAAAAAGGCAAATAACATCTTTTTCATCAGCTTGATTAAAACAAAATTCACATACCACAAAATTTATCCTTTCAAAATATAAAATTCATAGTTTTTAGTGTATTCATAGAGTTGTGCAACCATCACCATAATATAATTTTAGAACGTTTTCATCGCCCCTAAAGAAATCCCTTCCCCATTAACAGTCACTCCCCGTCTCCATCTAACCACCGCCTCACTGCATTCACACACACACACCCGTGACAACCACCAATGTATTTTCTGTCTCTATAGATTTGCCTATTCTGGATGTTCTACATAATTGGAATGACGTACCATGTGGTCTGTTGTGACTAGCTTCTTTCAATCAGCATACTGTTTTCGAGGTTCCTGCATATTGGAGTGTGTATCAGTACTTCATTCTTTTTTATCGTCAAATAGAATCTCATAACATGGTGTAGGAAGCAGAATCATGGCCCTCCCAAGAGGTCCACGTCCTAATCCTGGGAACCTGTGAATATGTCACCCTCCACGGCAAAAGGGACTTTGCAGGTGTGACTCAGTTAAGGACCTTGAGATGGGAGATGACCCTGGATCATCCAGATGTGTCCAGTGTCATGACAAGGGTCCTTATGCAAGAAGGAGGCCAGAGGTCAAAGGTAAAGGAAAAGGTGTGACATTGGAAGCAGAGGTCAGAGTGATGTAGGCTGCGAGTCTAGGAATCGGCTGCCTCTAGGTGCTGGAAGAGGCGGGTAAACTGTCTCTCCTCAGAGTCTCCTGGAACCCAGCCCTGCGGACCGATTTCAGACTTCTGACCAACAGAACTGTAATAAATCTGGGTTGTTTTAAGCCACTCAGTTTGTGGATACTTGTTACAGCTGCAATAGGAAACTAATACACGTGGACAGATGGCATTTTGTTTATCCACTCGTCAGTTGATGGACATTTGGGCTCCTTCCACCCTTTGGCTGTTATGAATAGTGCTGTTAGGAACATTTGTGTACAAAATTTTTGTGTGGACACGTGTTTCCATTCTTCAGGGTATGTAGCAGGGAGTAACATTCCTCGGTCACCTGGTAACTCCATATTTAACATCTTGAAGACTTGCTAAGTTATTTCCACAGCAGTTGTGCCGTGTTCCAGCTTACCAGCAAGGTCTTAGGGTTCTGATTCATCCACACATTTACCAACACTGGTTATTTCCTGGGGTTTTTGAAAAACTATCGTTATATCCATTCCTAGTAGTTGTGAAGTTGTGTCTCGTTGTGGTTTTGATTTGCCGTGGTTTTGATTAGTCTGTAATGACTAAAAACAATGAGCATCTTTTCATGTACTTACTGGCCATTCGTGTCTTTGCTTTGGGGAAATGTCTGTTCAAGTCCTTTGCCCACTTTTAGTTGGGTTATTTATCTTTTATTATGGAGTGGCAAGAGTTATTTACACACTCTGGATTCAGGTCCCTTGTCAGATATATCATTTGCACGTGTTTTCTCCCAGGTGCCACAGGCCTCTGCTCTGAGTGCGGAGGCGGAGGAGGGAGCCGCAGACCTGGGCTGTGCTGGCCTGGAATGGCACTTCTGCAACGCAGGGCTGGGGGAGGGAGAAGAGCTGAGCCCTGCCGCCTCCCACCCCGGGGTGCCTGTAGCCTAGACTCGGAGCTGGAGAGGAGCCCCGTCTTCTGGGCACCCCCACTGAAGGAGATTCTTGCTCACACTGACCTCAAACGCCCAGACTCGCGCTGTTCTTACTGAGGTTTAGTGCATTTTCCTGAATGAGCGTTTCTCCACTTGCTGTGTGATCTTAGGATGCTTTCCAGAGATGTTAAATGGCTGTTTTTTAATAGTTTTTACCAGTTATGTTTGTGTCGCTGGGGACAGGGTCTGTGGAACTCCTCATGCCTCCATTCAGGAAGTCCCACCAAACAACATCTTAATATTATTATGAAAATCACTGTACATAGCAGAGCCCCTGAAAGGGTCGTGGGGACCCCCCCCAGGGTCTGGGGCCCATGCTTTGGGAAGTGCTGAAAAATCATCATAAATGGTGTGCTGTTTATGGCACGGCTTCCCTGTCAGAACGGACACACCTCGAGGACTGTGTGTCGTTTTACGACGTCCCCGGCACACGTCAGATGGTCAGTATTTCCTGAAGGAAGGGCCTAAATGTCCAGGTGCCCCTGGGAAATGCAGGTCCAGAGGTCAGAGGAGCAGGCAGGGTTTGGGGTGGATGTGTGGGCCAGCGCAGCGCTGGGGCCTCACCGCCTGGGAGCAGCCAGGACACCACGGGCACCAGGAGACGGGAATCGAGCACACAGATCATCTGCCAGGATGTCCTGGAATCCAGCTTGGGAGGCCGAGCTGTGTCTGCCGTGCCTCTGCCCAAACAGGAAAGGGGACGTCACCACGCGTCTGCCCACCTTCCACAGCAGCAGGGCTTCACAAAGCGGCACGCCGCCTGGTGCGTGGACAGGCTGGGAGGTGGCCTGGCGCAGCTCAGCCAGACCCTGAAGGACCTCCCACCCCTGAGCATCTACCGTATCTGACCCCACAAGCTCCGTGACTCTGCCTTTGCTCATAGGTCCACAGGAGGAATAAATGTTTCTTTCAGAGGCACCTAGAGCCAGCCCTGATGGCCCCATGGTTAAAGTTTGGCCCTTACTGCTTCCGTGGCCCGGGTTGGTTTCCTGGGCACAGAACCACAGCACCTGTCTGTTAGTAGCCATGCTGTGGTGGTGGCTCACACAGAAGCACTAGAAGGACCTACAGCTAGAATATACAACCATGCCCTGGGGCTTTGCAGGGGGAAAAAAAGAGGAAGATTGGCAACAGATGTTAGCCAAGGGCCAATCTTTCCCTGCAAAAAAAATTAAAATCCCTTCCTCTAAAAAAAAAAAAGAAGGACCTAGACACCAATGCCAGGTTTTAAACACACCGCCTATGTCAGCCAAGCTCTGGGCCATCGCCTGCTGCACACAGACGCCTGTGGGGGCTGAGCGGTCATCACTGGACCATAGATACTGCTGGCCTTCCAAGACAGATAAATAGGATACTGTGAATACCTAATATCTGAGGACTTTACATCCGTCATCTCACTACATCCTCACTGTTGTCATCCATTCGTTCATTCATTCATTCATTCAATATTTATTGAGTTCCTGCCCTACACCTGCATTGGCTGTTCACCGAAGATGTAAACCACGACCGTGGGCCTGCCCCGCCACACAGGGACTGTCATTAGGTCCATGCTGCACAAGAATAGATGGGCTCGGAGAGGTCAGTAACATGTCTGAGGTCATACAGCACGTGCGTGCAGACCCAGGACCTGAACTCAATTCCAGGTGACCCCCCACCCCGTTCTCTTCACGCTCAGGGAGCCTAGATGCCCTCGTCGGCCTTAAAGCATTAACAGGTTAACACTCCTTGCTGTCATCGTCGGGGTGTGCCCCCACCTGGCCCTACCCGCCGTGCTCTGGCCGGCAGGGACGTGACTTGGGCAGCCTCTGCCCACTCCTGAGCAGGGAGTCTCTTCCAAGCCAGCGAGCAGCCACACCCGCGCCGAGTGTGCCCGCCGGGGCTGCCCCTCTGAGGCCCAGGGCTGCCGTGGTTCCCCTGCCTCCCTGCCCCACAGAGAGGCGAGCAAGGGAGGAGGGGCGCATGATGACCCTGCAGGCATGGGGACCCCGTTCCTCCTCTGCGCGTCTCACAGGACAAACAAGGACAGCCACGCAGAGTCAGCCTTTCTTCTTCTTAGGAAATGTTTGTGTCAATCCCCCTCTGGGCTTTAAAGCATTAGACGAGGTTTGGGTCCCCAGCTGAGTGGGGAGCAGGAGCTCATCAGCGCCCAGTGCGGTCCCGCCTGGCCGCCGCGTGGGCCCCTGTGCACTGCAGAGTGCGCCACCACGGCTGATGCTCTGGACCGCATCTCAGGAGTGCTGGTGGGAAGACTGGACTTCCGGAGACGGCCTCCGCCTCTGACTTGAGACAGCCGTGGGCTGGGGTGATGGGAGGGTCTCCCACATGGCTCCCCGTAAACCCTCCCTTGTATAATGTTTGCCCCTAACAGTTCCACCTCCGGGGGCTCAGGGCAGGGAGAGGCCACTGCTTCCAACCAGCACGTGTGAGCCTTAGGGGAGTGGCCATGGCCCTCCGTTCCTACGGCAGCCCCGGGACAGACAGCCCTCAGCGGGAGGAGACGTTTGACCAGGTTGAGTTGAGAAACGTCCAGGGATGGCAATGGTATCAAGCGTGGGTTAAAGTAGTCTTGATCTCAACCTCCGGAACTTTCTTTTCCCTCCCCTGGCTGCTTCCCACCCTGGAAGACAATGGAACAGAAGGTGGATCTGTGTACTGACGGGGACAGCGGGCTTCGGCTTTGCGCCTTGGGGACAGGGTCGGGGGTGGAGCACACTGGGTGGCCCAGCGCCCACGTGGCCCCAGGAGGGGTCATCCTGGCGCTACCCCTGAGGCCAGTGCACCCACCCCTCGCAGGCGGACAGGAAGGGCATCGGATCTGGCAGCTCCAGAGACGCTGGGTGTGCGGGCAGGTTCACAGCTCGTGGGCGGGTGGAAGCAGCAAGTCTCAGTGGCCGAGGGGCTGCCCCAGGGGTTCTTCTTAAGGGGAGCCCAGTCGAATCAATGGCCTTCATGCCTGCGTGTCAGAAGGAAGGGGGTGGCCGGAGGAGTGGAGGCGGTAATGGTGCTGAGTGTAATAAAAGCAGAGCTAACATTTAGTTAAAGTCATTTAACATTTAACTTGAAAACATTAGGGTCATAAACGTCTCTTGGGTCTTGAGCAGTGGCTCTGGTCTGGGTTTGGGGACACAGCTGTGAGCTCGACAGAGGAGGACCTGGGAACTGTCACGTTTTGTAATAATGATGATGCCTAATGTTATCGATGGGGGTGGTAACTCCCCGATGGGCCGCTCCCCCGGCTCCCTTGGCACTCCCACCCCCGGCTTCTGTGCATCTGGTCCTGAGGCTGTTTGTGCCCTGACTCCTGTTGGCGGACTGGAGAAGCCAGAGATTTCCTCACAGAGCAATGTTTTCAGATACATAAAACAAATACGTTGGATCACAAAGCAATTATATTGGAAGGTAGTTATCAAAATATTAAAAACAAATCTGTGACATAGAAGTATGCGCTTTTATTAACATTTGCTAAGTAGCAAGATCCAGTGGTGGGCCTAGTCACGCTGAAATCTTAGTGGTGCTGGCTGTCCATCTTTGAGACCATCCGCAAGTGTGGTGCAGGATGAGAAACCGTGGGCAGCCACTCTGTGCGTGGTGCCCACACGTGTCATGGGAAGGAATGCGACTGTGGGTAAGAGAGCGATTGAGAGGGGGGTGTTTGTTTGCCGTCCAAGTTCACGGAGCCCCTGAGCTCCATGCACACACCCCAGGTGGGGATCTCCCAGCCCAGAAGGTTCTTCCCTCCATCCAGCAGCCACCTCAGGTCTTCTCATCCTCTGCCCTCCTTGCACTTGACGCTTTCTCGAGCCCTGATAGCTCTCGGCCTCACCGGACCTTCCGTGTTCCCGCCTTACCAATTCTGCCTGTGTTTGAAGCCCCCTGTGCCTGGTCCCCCCTGACCAGGCCTGGGCCACCTCTGTAGGAGGGTCCTGGGGGGCGTCCAGGCAAGTGGAGGGGCTGGTTCCTTCACTGCAGGAGACGGGCCGGGCCGTATGTGGACGCAGCTCCTACCGAGGAGGGAAGCGGCGTGGGAGGGCTGGGCACGGGCTGTGGAGCCAGAATGGGCGGGGAGTCTGAAGAAGGACCCGCAGAGGCCGGGCTGCCATGTGTATGGCGTCAGCACTGACTGGACAGAGACAAGGGCCTCGTCCCGCTAGGTCACAGTGTTTGTCATCAGTGGGGTAAGCGGCCACCATCAGGGCACACCCTCCGACTCTGTGGACGCTGGAGCGTGTCTCCCAGGGCTGGCGACCCTGCAGGCCCAGGAGGGTTGTCAGCGTGCCTGGTGGAGCCACAGGCCACTGTCCCTCCTCAGCTTCCGCGTTTTCTATTTTCTCTAAGTTTTTGCTTTAAACACGTATTCATTTTGCAGTTAGGAAAACTGCTGTTAAGTCACTGCAGGGCTGCCCGTCACCAGATTAGGTCTGAAATCCCTCCCATTCTCACGCAGACGGCGGTCTCACCAGGCGGCGGGTCCTGTGTCGGGTGCTGCGGTAGGTGGGTGAAGACCGCTTGCACCCTCCTCTCGGGGTCTTCCCTGATGTGTCCCACCCCCGCATCCCCCACCCCTCGCATGCACATCTGGCCCAAGTGACCCCTCCCCATTCTGCGCTCTTGCAATGCCTCCACACCTGGACTTGCTCCTTATAGCCGTCACCCGGTGGGAGGAACTTTCTCCTCCACGGCCATCCAGCAACCAGCTTCTGGGATCTGTCCAGGCGCCACTCCCACCTCCTCGCCCGTCCTTCCCATGCCTGTCAACAGCCCTCTGGTTCCTGCCCGGCCAGGCCACGCGGCACCCCCAGGACCCTGCCCCTCCACTCTCGCCTCCGGAGCTCCTCAGGAGGTCATGCATTTCCAGAACTGTCCCACCCCGGGACCCCAGCAGAGGACGCTCCTGGTTCCTCCCATCCCGAGGCTGCCTCGGGTCTGAAGCCTCAATACCTCCCTTCTGCTCTCGGAGGGAAGGAAGGGGGCCGAGTGGCCCAGACGGGAGGGAGGACCCTGCAGCCACCAGGCAGTGAGGCAAGAAGGGCCCTGGTCCCGACACTTGGTCAGGAGAGACCCTGCAGAGTGGAGCACGCCCCCCACCTGGCACCCGGACTTGGTTTCCCGTAGAATGGGGATGGAGTCCATGCTTCTATGACTCAGGCGTGTGTGAGCTGCTGCAAGGAAGGGGCTGGAGACACCAGAAGACGTGGGCGAAGTCCTCAGTTTCTTCCCCATTTGCCCCAAGATCGGGCTGTGCTGAGGGACCGGTCCGAAGCCTGGGTCTTCCCGGCGTCCTGCGTGTGGAGTGCAGGGGTCTGCGTTGCAGGACGGCCCGAGGGTCCAAGGGCTCCCTCCGCAGGTTGTGCTGGGCCAGTGTTTTCTCAGATCCCTGGGCTGGCAGGCCGATTACCTGCTAATGCCTGCTCCTGGTGCTGCTGTTCTCGAGGGTCCTGTGCCTGTGGTTCCGGAAGCTTCCATGAGGCGTCTGCTGCTGTCAGTAAGGGTTAGAGAAGCACCTTGGGGTCCACAGAGCGCACACTGGAGCCCTGGGGACAGGAAGGAGCTTAGGGGTGTCCTAGTGCCGTCTCCCTTGGCTGATGCGACTATGACCTCCCTAGCGCAGCGTCACCCACAGGCCCTGCTCTTCGTTGGTTCCAGCTCGCCCCTCCCCACCAGGCCGGTGGGACCCCGGGTGCCCTCAGGGATGACTGTGAGGACCGGCTCTTCCACCTCCTGTGGTCACTGCCGCACCCCCACAGCCGTGACCTGCTCTGCAAGGCTTTGAGTGGGGAGCGGGGCCCTCGGGGACGGTGCCCTTACTTATGTCAGGATGTCCCGGGCCCCAGTGGGAGGCTGAGCCGGTGCCGCTCCCTGGGCTCCGGGCAGTGACTGGGAGGACAGCGGAGGAGCCACTGCACCGGGGAGGGGGAAGCTGTGCTGTGGCCAGGCCGTGAGTTTCCCTTTCTCCCCGGGAGGCTCTGCGGGCTGCAGAGGGGGCGCCGACTGGTTATATCCACCGGGCGGGCCGGTGTCTGTCGCGCTACCAGCCCTGGACCCTGCACTTCTCTCCAGGGGTGTGGAAACCGCTGTTTGAATTCATCGGCACATTGCACTGTGCAGCAGCAGGTGCACGATAAGTGCTTTCGAAAGGCCTGCCTCCCCCTCCTCCTGTGGGGGGCCGCAGCGTGCTCTGCTCGCGGAAAACTCCTGCCCTGAGCCTCCAGCCCTCCAGGCGGCCAGGCATGCAGCCCCGGGCCTGGGCGGCTCTGAGACGCCGCAGATCACAGCCCCACGTCCTGCAAACACGTCATGGCTGCCGACTGCATTGCTTTCTATGGCGAAGGACTCCTGTGAGCGTGAGCCCCGTTCTAACGAAAGACACAGAAACGGAGATCTGGAATCTCGTCTGTGTCCTGCTCTCTGCCTCCACCGCACACTTACCGGCTCCTCCTTTGCTCTTAATGACATCCTCTCCCCCGTTCTGGCTGAAGCTGAAACCTACTTCTTTTCCCCTGCGTAACACGGGATTCGATTTCTCAGCACTATGCTCACGGCTTGAAGAATGAAGCAGGGTGGGAATCCTAGCCACAGGGCTGGGATCAGCTTTCCGGCGAGATGCTGCCGGCTCTGAGCTGAAGTGACAGGTACACCGTCTTAATGACTGGGAAAGTGTGAAGGGTTTATTATAATTTAAGAGCGCTTTCTATGTGAACAGACTGTCTGACTACCCAGAGAGATTTCTCAAACCGGCTGGCTCCCGGAAAGCCATTGAGAATATAGTGGGGCGAGATGTAAGAATTCAGCCCTGGTTCAGGGATTAACGGCCAGTGGAATGGCGACGGGCATGGCCAGGAAGCAGCAGTTGCACAAACCACAAGGGTCGTGTCTTACTTTTTGGAAAGGACGTTGTGATGAGAGAGACCTATGGGTCCGCTGATCAGCTCCTGGGTTCTTTGCTTCCAGATTTTGAGCACGTGGCGTTTCCCAGATGTGGCGGGGGGTCTTCGTTTCAGCAGCACGCCCTTGTGGGGCACACTTGCCTTGGTGCATCACACGCCTTCGTGGGGCACACACGTGTGTGATGGTTGAGGACGCAGACTTCAGTGCCTGGCAGAGTTCTCCTCCTTCTTAGCCGTGGGCTGTGGGTTGAGCCTGTTTTCCCACATCTGTCATGGGAACCCCAGCAGTGCCCATGTCACTGAACAACTGTGAGACGCTAACACAGAAATGCCATAAAGCCCTGGCATGTTACCTCAGCCAACGACAGCTATTTTCATATAATCTTGTCAGGTTTATTTATCCTGCTCGCTTTTTGGTGAACTCCTATTCATCCTTCAACACCTTGCTCGTTTGTCCCCTGAGGCAGCTCCCTGACTCATACCCCTCTCTTGCCTCCAGTACCCGCACACCCCTGGCGTGTGGCCCTGATGTCTGCCCTGCCCTCCTGAGGCACCTCTAGGGCCTGAGGCCCAGCACACAATAGGTGCTCAGTGCACAGACTGGGGAGTGACTCTTGGTTTTGCTCTTCCTGTGCAACAGATGCACCTCCCCAGCAGCTGCCACCTCCCCATACTTGCCGAGGTACCACCTCGCCACCTTTGCCCACCACAAACCTCGTGGAGCCGTCGGCGGGGCCGTGAGAACAGCTCAGGCTTCTCTTTGGCATCTCTCTGGCGAGAGTTGATTTTCTCCAGTCTGGTGCCTGTGTTGCATGTGCCGCCCCTGGGTCCGTGCAGGAGGAAGCTGATGCTCCGGCTGTTGGTGGGCGTCTGTTTATTCCCGAGCTCAGCCGCATTGGCCCTGGTGCTCGCTGATGCCCACGGCAGCTGCGCAGCCCCGTTCTGCAGGGTTGGGAAAGCGAAGTATTGAATTGGACACACAGCTTTGTAGAAAACTCAGTCTTAAATATTAGATCAGGAGCTTGTCATGACAGAGAAAAACAGCAGGACATCGGACTTCCCCAGCCCACCCCACACGGTGCAGCCCAGAGCCCATGTGGGGAGCTGGGCACAGCATCTTGCAGGAGGGCGCCTGCTCCAGAAGCTGGAAGCGTCCCCGTGCCCCACTGCTGGCCCACACAGGTTGCTTTCTGGCAGAGGACTGTGTGATTAAATGCACTTAAGGACAGTGGGCCCGGATCAGGGGTTCCAGCTTGGGACGCACCTGACTGCGCTTCTCCTGGGTTAGGAGGAGAAACGGGTTGCCATGGACGCGGCCAACAGCACCGCTGACATGTTAGCCCACAAATTTGATCAGAAGGGTTTTGTTTTGCTGCCTTTCACTGATGGGCTCGCTGCCGCAGACAGACAGACCCCCGATCCACCGAGGACTGGAAAATGGGTGTCCCAAACGTCCAGAAGAACCTCGCCCTCGGAGGGTGACGGGGTCCTCAGCAGGAAACCCGGGCAACCTCGAGTCTTGAGCTCAGAGAGTAGACAGACACACAGACAGGCAGGAGAGATGCCTGGGTGAACAGGTCTTGCCTAAGATGGAAGAGGAAGCTGCAAAAAGGAAACCAATGATAGCAGTAAAAATATTCATGGTAACAATGATGGTCAACCCACACTGAATTTCACAGGCCTCAGCATTCACAGACGTCTTTTGTGAGCCAGAAGGACCAGCGGAGGGAAGATTTGTGCGGTTCTGGAAAATGAAAATCTCTGAGGCATGCAGCACCCCACGCACGTGTGTTGTTTCCTGCTGCAGATTCGTACATTCATTTACTCAGAAAATTGCTGAGCGCCTGCCGTGTGCCGGGTCCTGTGTGTACCAGGCCAGGAGCGACGCTATCAGATAATAAACTGTGCCTAGCATAGTGAGCAAGCGTGCACAGGGCCACTTACTGGGAATGCCCCTCAGGGTCATTGACCTAATAAACATGTTAAGCCCTTGATGCTCCAAGTGTGGTCACCGACCAGCAGCGTTGGCGTCAGCTTGGCCCGGCCCCACCTGCTGCCAGGGGCTTTGCGTTTTAACCGGACCCTAGTGATTTGCGGGAACAGTACAGAAGCTCTGATTAATGGTTTTGCAGCCCACACTATGTGGGTACGGAGGGCACGAAGAGGGCAGCGTGGCTCCTGCCCTCAGAAGTTCTCCATCCAGTTTGAGGGGGGATAAAGTAAAAGCCCGGTGTGGCCCACTCCTTCATTCTTTGAGGCCACCAAGAACTAGGTTGAGCACTCCTATGCAGGGACCCAGCCCAGGAGCTGGGAGGCGGCCAGGATGAGACAGATGGGCGCCTGCCCCATGGAGCCTGCTTTCCAGGTAGAGATGGATGAGGAAACAGCGGCCATGCATGAGCCTCCAGGGCGACCAGTGCTGTGGAGAAAACCAACCAGGGGACGGGGCAGAGTCCTGGAGCTGGGCAGCCCAGCACCACAGCCCTCCCGACGGCCCCACTGCAGAGGTCACCAGGAGATCTGGGCAAGGAGGCCCCAGGAGGCGGAAGCGTGGCTGGGCAGGTGACTGTGGCAGGAGCTGAGAGAAGCATGCTGGCTGGAGAGGAGGGGGTGGGGTCGGGAGAACAGATGCGCCTGCAGGGATGGGAGGGGAAGCCCCAAGGACAGTGAGCACGAGGCCATCCTGTCCCCGGCACTCAGCCCCAGAGGCCCTGTCTCCAGGACAGGGTTCCAAGTGTGCAGAGTGCTGAGGGAGCACAGAGGAGAGAGCTAGGAAGGCTCCCCAGAGGAGGTGACGTTTGAGCTGGGTCAGGAAGCCTGCCAAGGAGTTCTCCAGATGGAGAAGTAAGGAAGCGATTCCTGCGACCACTTTGAGGGTTAAATAAATCAAGAGATTATGCAAGAAAAGGCCCCTAATAAGTCCCCGGGAGGGTTTGTATACACACGTGGCCATGCAATACACACACAGGCACACATGTGCCTGTGCATACACATACGCATGCACACAGACATGCATACACACACGTCAGATCCTTCTCTTAAAACCCAACCATAAATGACCACAATCCTCCCTTCCAGCCCCCGACATGCTCCCCACTTCCCTGCATTCTAGCAAAGAGACCATATTGTTTAGAAGGAATTAACTCCCCATCCAATGTGCTGATGTCATTGCTTTCTTCCCAATTAACTCTTGTGTCCAAAGCCAAGAATGCAATATTTTTAAGCCCTGGAGGAAGAATCCTGAGACGGCGGCACCTAAGAGTGAGAGCCGGGAGCTTTCGCGGAGGATGAGATGCAAACTTAATCACGGCGTCTGCCCCGGCCGCGGCTCAGTGCCTTTTTTGCGCCTAATGAGGCTTTCTGGACATTGACGCTGATCTCCGATGAGTTATTGATACTGTGATGCAGCTTAAATAATTGCATGAAGAGCTCAGGACCCAAAATGGGGAAATATTTGGCAGTTGAAGCAATGCTTCTCCGGCCTCTCCTTTCCACGCAGTCCTCGGCAAAAGGCCAGCCGATAGCAATGAGATTGGCCCGTGGGTATTTTCAGCAGTTCAAGTCTCATGGAAATCGTGCCCCCGCTCCGTGGGTGGAAGGCCGTGTAGGGCGGGAAGAGGAGCCCTGGCTGAGAGGGGCCCTTCTGTTTGGCATTTGTTCTTCCTGACACCCCCCCTTCCTAAACACACTTGAGGGCACACGTGCACACACACCCCCAACACACGCATGTGCGGATTTTTTTATTATCATTTTTTGGACAAGGCGTTTGACAAACGGGCTGCTCCTCCATCCAGCAGCTTGCGGTAATGGTCTAATTAGGAAGCGCCTGGTGGACGTTGCTATGGGCATCACTTCGGGAGAAATGGAAATAAGCAAGGGATCCTGGAATAATTGGGGAGGTGAAGGGGGAAGGGCGAGGCGGGGCCCTGGACGGATGGGCCTGCCCCCACTGTCACCGCCGTGCTGATGAGCTGGGCTCAGGCTTGTCGGGTCCTGAGCTAACGTCTGGAGCGTCTTGGTCGAGAGATTCTGGTGCGAGCGTGTGGAAGGCCGGGCACTCCTGGTGCCTCTTTTCACTTCTCTGGGAAATGCAATTCCACACACTCGGGAAGATGTCAGGCTGAAGGCCAGGCAACGAGCTTGAGTCACGTTTTTGGAAGTAATCAGTCCTGCCCACTAGCCGGCGTGGGTTGGCAGTGAGGCACTGGCCACTGAGCAAAGTCAGCTTCTGATGAAGGCCCTCCATGAAGAAAGGCTCGAGGCTTTGCTCCCCACTGGGGGCGGGAGGGGGTTCATTCTCTGTCTCTGCCTCCCACCCGCCCTCTATCCCTCTCTCTCTTTCTTCCTCTTTTGTCCTCTCTCCCCCTCTGTCACACGCACGCACACACCACTTTCCGTCTCCCGTTCTCCTTTTCCTCTGTAACTCCTCTGCCCCGTGGAACTGTGAGCAGATGCCATTAGAACCTGTTACCTGGCAGATCCTGCACACAGGATACAGGTTTTGCACATGAATAAAGCATCATTGCACCATCTTGACGCCATCCCTGGGCCGGGAGGGAATCGGCTCCTTACCTAAGTAAAAAGTGCCCCAGAGTGGTCAGCACTGGGAATAAGGCAGGAAGGGAGGGCAGAGGGAGGGAGCTGGTGACCCCCTGAACTTGGATGTGATCTGCCTCCAGGATGAGAAGGCCCTGGGCAAACACTCCCTGGGGCTGGAGCCACGTGTGAGGGGAGGGGAGTCTGGCCACGTGGCCTCGCCAAAGGCAGGTGGGCCCAGGAGGCACCTGCACTCACCGTGTGGGACAACGGGAGGCCAGCACTGCCCGGGGTGAGGCGGGAATGGCTGTGGCCTCCTGGGGCCCGAGGGTGAGACATAAAGGGGCTGAGTTACATGTGGGAGAGCCCAGGGGAGCTTGCCTGGCCCTCCGCGGCCCAAAGTCCCACCCACTTGGGATGTTATTTTACCTCCAGCAAGTGGGCTGTCCGGGAACGCCCTGCACATCCACTTGGCAGAAGAGGAAACGGCCCGGGAGACGAACCAGCTGAGCAGATGAGTAGACGGAGGTGACCGTTACAATAATGTCTCTGTGTGCGTGCTGCCTGTGTCCCGGGCACTTCGCCGTGTGCCAGGCCTGCTGTCACCCTTTCAACAGCCCTATGTGGGACAGGGGCTCTTATATCCCTGCCTCACAGATGAAAGGCCTGAGGCACAGAGAGACTGGGTAACTCCCCCGAGACACACAGCAGCAAAACTCACAGGGAGGAGAGTTGGAACCCAGACCCCTGACCCCAGAGCTTATTTCTCAGAGCAAAATCGGACACTCTCTTCAGAGCTGGAGAGAATTCACAAGGATCCTGTCCTGTGTACACCAGCGTGTGTTTCTCTTTTAATTCTTCTTTGTGTTTTAATGCTTATTATTGACGAAAAGACCAGAATGCCTCAGGAATTCAGCGGCTCCGCTGTTTCCTGGTGTTGCTTCTGTGCTGACTTCCTCCGGCCCGTGGCCTCCTTCCTCTCGCATCCCACGTGCATTTGCTGGTGTCCAGTGTTATCTCCGTACCCGCATGTCATGAATGGAAAGAAAGAGAATTTCTAATTTGGCTCCAGTTAAGTGACTCTCGGTGACCTTATTTGATGAGGTTGCGTGGGGACGGGGGCGAGGCTCAGATGCCGTCACCGCCAAATGGGCTTCAGCATTCCTTGGGGAGGCTGCAGTGTCCGGAAATTATTTTCCTAACTGGCCTGTAGGAAACCAAGCCCAAGGTCTGCCAAGCAGCTAGAGGGAGGACAGAGAAGGACCGAGCCGCAGGCCTGGCCGTGGCCGTGGCCGTAATTTGTCCATTTCCTGGTCTGTTAACCTTTACAATCTTGTTTTAACACCGTGGCTGTTTTAATCTGCTTTCGCCACATGGACGCGAAACCCAGATGCTCAGCTGAATACACAAACATGATGGAAAAGCAAACACACCCCGGACTGAGGGCCGGTTGGGTTTTTAACGTATATACACATAAAGGTGGGTTTTCTCCTGGCCCAGGACGCACTGACTGAGACATTTTCCTTTAATATTTGCTTGCTTTTTTTTCTTTCATGAAAGTGCTAAGTAACACTGTGACCTTCCGGAATGGAAAAAGATTTTTAAAAGTCCAAAAAGCTTTTTGATTCCATTTAAGAAGAAAAAGTACTATTTTGAAAACACATTTGATGCCCCACACCCATTATTTATGATTTTCTCATAAATTATTTTCCTTGTAGACTTTTAAAAAATGGACCCAACACCTAACATGGCAATGCAGAAAGGGTAGAGAACACACGAAATGGCAGCAGCCATGACATCGCTGCTGATGTAGGAAGATTAGGTAAAAAACGGGTGACTTTTTTTAAGACGTTTTTCCAGCGTGTGGACTCATGAGAGCCTCTATGGAGGCGGCAGGTACAAAAGGATCAGCATCGTGGATCCTTCTGGGACCACAGTTCTCTTTACTGGGCCGGGTTGCCCTCAAGACTGCTCTGGCTCCTGGCCGGGGCTCATCTGGGCCGTGCACGGCTGGATTAGGGAGATTTCTATTAGGAACAAGAAGGGGTTTTCTTTGGAGGGTCGCTGGTGTGATGTGTCCTTCTCACGGCCACTTTGGACACATGGCTCTGCCCCGTGTCTGACATGCCGGGTCTCCCTCCCTCCATGCCGCCTCTCCCAACCCTGACACTCGATTGACACCTGCTCCTTCCTCCTTGCCTCCTGCGTTTCCACATTTCGAGAACCCTTCCCTTGTTAGACTTCAAGCTCCACTGGTGTAAAGATGAGCTTTTCCCTCCTGTCTCTCTCCATCTCCACTCCCCCCCCCCCCGCCCCCGCCGAGTGTCTGCTGTGTTCTGGGCAGCGCCCCGGCTGGAAGACAAGGGATCTAGCCCAGCATGTGCAGCATCCTGTGACACTGGATGCCGGCTCCAACCAGCATGCTTGTTTGGGTGAGGGCAGATTTACTTCTAAGCCACACGGGTTGGCAGGGAGGTGTCCTGATCATGTCTAGAAGTGCTAACAGTAAATTTACCCAACGGCTGAGTGAAACGGGGAGTTGCAGCTGTCATTTGAGGACAAAGAAGAAGAGCGTGACCATGCATACGCCCCACCAAGCGTCCTCTCTGGCTAACGTGTTGGCCTGTCGCTCGTCCATGTGCATCTGCCGTGACCCCAGGCAGTGATTGCCGGCACCTACGGCTGCAGCACCCTGGACAGAGCTCCCCAGCCTGCCCCCGGTCCTGCCTGGACCGCAGTCGCCCTGCGGCATGTGGAGCTGCTGCTGACTCTGGAACGGGCCGTTCTTCGCTCTTTATCCTCACGGTTTTGGTTTGCGGTGTAGGAATATTTGACACGCCAAGAACATGGCCCATTGCAGCTTTCCGGGCTTCCTCTGATTTTATTCAGGAATTCTGCAGAGCTGCATACTGGACACTCCACTCTCCTCATCACTGGTCCAACACTGGGGTTCATCATCGTCACTCTGTGGCTGGGGGTGTGGCCAGCAGGCCGCAGGCGTCACTGTTGAGGGTATCGGAGATACTTGCCAATGAAGCCTTCACACATTCAGCCAAACTGGGGACGAGCGTGACCTCCTGGGTCAGAGAGCAGACGTCCGGGCTCTGCACCTGGGGCCTGGCTGCTGCAGCATTTCTTCTGCGGCACCTGCATGAAGACCCACCTGTCAGAGCCTGGCTCTGTCATCTCAGAGCAGTGCGGGACATCAAGAGCTGTGCCTGGCGATTCCATGTCTTGCTGAATCCCAGGCCAGCTTCCTCTCTCAGGCTTCAGGGTTCCATGGGCCCCTCAAGCGCCATGCATCCAAGGCAGACAATATGGCTTGACGTTAGTCCAATCAAGGCTTTTTAGGGAGGACGTCTCATTCTGTCTTCCTTAAATAGTACTGTTAAGACAGGATATGAAACAAGCAAACCATTGGCCACACTTGGTTACCTCTTCTGTTCTCCAACTGAGTGGGCATAAGGTGGTCTCTTTTCGCTTGGATGAGTTTCACCTACTTAGTTGCCATTTGCGTTACCCTGTCTATGAATTCTCCATCCATATCCTTTGTGACTTTTTAAAAAGTTGCTTTTCCTGCCTTTTTCTTGTGGTTTGCAGAGGTCTCTTGGATATGAAACACATTGTTGATTTTTCAAGGTGGAACGTCTCCAGACTGGTGACCGTTGGTTGACTTTGTCAATTATGGACTTTACAGAATGGAAATCCTTCATTCCAATGCCGTAGTTTGGACTCAGGTCTTATTTACAGAATCTCTCCCTACCCCCAAGTCACAAACAGCCCCCTACATTTTCCATTAAGGCTGTGGTTTTACACGTTGCCCCGAGCTCTGTAACCTGCGGGGACTTGCTTTGCCTTTGGTGTGAGGTAGGGATTGCACACATGGGGTCTGTTCCCGGATGCTCCTTTCTCCTCCTCGGTCTCTTTGGTCTTGGCCATCTCTTCTTCTGCCTAATTTCTACCACGGGGAACTCAGCTCTTACAGAGCCTCTATCGCTATCTCTGTGTTGTGTGCAAAGCAGAAAATGACTTGGGAACAGCCCGTCACACCCCAGGAGGGCAAGTAAAGGTGTGAGCCAGAGGTCCTGCTGCCCAGGGGGAGGAGGCTTCTGAGCAGCAGCATCTCTGGTGGCCCTGCTGGGAGTGGGTTCTTGCCTCATCTCCTGCATCTCTCCTCCTCTCTCCCCTCACCCTCTGTCTCCATTCATACCCCCAGCCTCCGTCCTGTAGCCTGTCTTCACCCGGAGCTTCCGAAAGCAAACACAACTTTGAGGGTTTCAATACCAGAGCTGCTTAGAGAGACGCACCTGCCCTCGGGCAGAGCCAGCGGAGGCTTTGTTCTGAGGATCCACGGCAGCACAGCTTGAAGCGACTGGACCTTCTCTCTCGTTACAGATCTGACCAGACTCCCATTTGTGCGTCAGTCAGTGGAGAAGCCCCGAGTCAATGTGGAGACTTCTCACCCCTTAATGTTTCCCTAGAAACATGCTGGCCTCCCTGTTGAACACGACTTTCTTTTTGTCACCTCCACATTGGTGTCAGGAGTAGTCATTTATAAACTGTCCATCTCTCAGCAGAATCCAAGATGTGATACTTAAAAAAAAAAATGGAAGAAAAAACCTTCAAAAGAAAAATAAATCTTGAGAACTGGATACCTAAACCACCAGGGAAATAATTAATTCCAAGAGATTAAAGGAAGGAGAGGGCCCGCTCCTGTGTGGAGGGTCTCAGCCGTGTCTGCCTCCATCCCTTTCTGCCTGAGCATCCTGAGCTCCGTCCTCGGCCAGCGTGTGTGGTCAGGGTACCCCAGGAGCTGTGGGCTCCACAGCCTTTGTGCTCTTTGCAGCTGCTTCCAACACGCTTGAAGCTCAAATTCGGGGCTTTAGGGGGAGCTGTTTTTCTCCCCCACAGAGGTTGCTGGTGCTTGAATTTCCAGACATGCTGCAGCTGAAGTGTTTGCATGTTTTAGGGTCCTGGTGATTGCTGCGATGCCCAACTCCCAATGCAGCTGTTTCATCCTGCAGAGGAAGGACCCACAGGGGAGGGGGAGGCAGCTGAAAGTGGATGGGTGGTAAAATAGGAAACATATTTGGTCTCTGTCCGGGTTCTGGTAGAGGGCTCCTAAAACTCTTGGAGTTTCCTGAGTGTCTTCTGTTACTCATATCAAGAACCCTTCCATCACACCTGGGTTGATGCTAATGAGGTGACTTAGAGTGGGTCCCTGGGTAGCCTCAGGATGAGGGTGGTCACCAAAGACCGTTGATTAGAGGGTTGGAACCAGCCCCACCCACCACCTCAGTGGGAGGAGAGGGGGCAGGAGAGGAGCTCTGTACGCTCTTGAACAAGGAGCTTGGGGGAGCTGCCGGTGGTGAGCGCCTCCAGGTGCTGGGAGGGGACGTGGATGCTCCACCCCACACGCTGCCCCGTGCATCACTTCCACCTGGCTGCTCCTGACCCACATCCTTTACAATAAACCGGTAAACATAAGTAAACCTTCCCTGAGTTCTGGGAGGCGTTCTGCAAATTATTGACCCTATGGAGCCCGTCACAGGAACCCCCGATTCACAGCTAGTTGGTCAGAAACTGGTGGCAACTGGGACTCGCGACTGGTGTCGGTGTGGGGATGGTCTTGTGGGACCGAGCCCTTAACCTGCAGGGTCTGCACTGACTCCAGGTCCTCAGGCCCCGTTGAATTGGATTGTGGGCACAGGGGTCGCGGGCCCAGCTCCGCAGCGTGGTGCATTCCCACCCTGACCCTCCCTCACTGCGAGAGCTGCTTCACCCCCTTGTCTGTCTCGTGACAAGGTCAGTAAGGAAATGGCGCATTCTGCCCACCCAGAGAGCGCCAGATATCAGACGGGTACCCGCGCGTCACCGGCAGAGGCCTCTGCTGGAAGGTGCCCTCCTAGCCGTGTTGGATTCTGTACATTTGAAATGTATTCACATATTCCGCATGTTTTTTTTTAAGTGGTCAGCTTCCCATGATGAAAAACATTTATAATCACTTAAGCCTCGAAGTGCTCAAGTGTCGCTTATTAACAATGAATTTTGTCTCCAGCATTAATGTTTCATAGAGAAACTTTCATGGAAACTCTTGTGCTAAATGTACGGCCTGTTGACTCTCTGCTGATTCGTGATTTGGCGTTTTCTCTTGTCTCTTTGTAGTGTCTTAGGGAAAAAGTGTGTCTCTGGGCCCAGCCGGCTCTGCGTTTCCCGGCAGACCTCGTAATTATTAATGTAGGGATGTGAGAGAGCTCAGAATTAACGATTTCTGTAAAAGCAGCACATACGGAAATGAGGGCAACTGAGCCTTGCATTTCTAGATTCAGGGTGAGAGTGAGGTGGTCAACGAATCCAGCCGGGGACGCTCACCAAGTTGCGGGCCTTTCTCATGCCGTCATTGCTGCTTCCCTGGTATCACCCTCCCTCCTCCACGGACTTTTTGGGGCCTGTCTCTTCTCCAGGGGTCCAGGCGTACGAGCTGGGCGCTGGTGCAGGCCCCTACTCTCCATCAGGAAGGAAGGAAGCATGTCTTGAGTTGCCCCCATGGCTGCGGGCCCCACGTTCATTGCTCTGTCAGTCCTTTGGGGTGGAGACTCAGTAATCACGATGTACAGATGGGCTGTCCAAGCTGCAAGCCCACAAAGCCGGATCTGAAACTGGGAAAAGCTGGGGTGGGAGAGACCGCAGAGCCCAAGAACTTTCTCCCTGACCACTCTGGGTCAGCACGGTCATCTCATGGGAAAGATACACATCAGGGGCCAGAGGAAGCCCTGTGGCTTCAGAGCCTCCCAAAACCATGGCTGGTCACCCGTGGCCTTTCGTCAGGCAGGGCTGGAGGAAGGACGCGGCAGCCTTTCATGCCGCGCTGCCTCTGTGCCGGCCGGCAAGGTACTCCGCCTGGGTTCTTACGTCCACAGGCCCCCTGTGTCCATGGGGTCGGAGACATCTGCTGTTGGGGGAGTCTTGCAACTCCAGTATCAACCCGGATGGAGGAAAGAGAGGATAGCCAGAGAGTTGTTCCTGTGCTTGAGTCACCCCCAGAAGAAGAAACCCACTCCGCAGGGGTTGGGGGAGGGCCCCCTGTCCATCATTGGGATGGCCAGAGAGTCGTCTGGCAAACTTAAATCTTTTATCCTGCACAGTAAGAGAAAACACCAAGTGGATTGGCGGGTTAAATAATAGAAATGTCTCTGTCACAAAGAGGATCAGAGCTAAACTAGCGTCTGAGCAGAGATGGGGAAGAACGCAGCTGGGTGTTAATTAAGACCAGACCCTCGGGACGGGTTTCCATCCTCCAGGCTCGTTGTCGATGTGGCTCCCACAAAAGCCTCTTCTGCCACTGGATGTTTGCACCCCAGCACGTAGTAACCACGTGTCCTTGCGTGTCACCCAGAGTCCTCTCGGTTTAAGGGCTGACCTTTCAGCGGCCTCTGGAGGCTCTTACACTCGACAGAGACCCAGGCCTGAAAACCCACCCCTGCTCTCAGCCAGGTGTACGGGGCACGTGGGGGCCCCTGCTGCACGTCCTCAGCATGTCTTCCTGTCTTCAGGGAGCAGTGTGTCCACAGGCAACAGCTGGAGGGCCAGCAAGAGGGTCAAGTGGCTGCGTGGAAGATGATGTCGGGTGAAGGGACCTCGAGGGGAGGCACACGTGCCCCGTCTCTATGAGCTGGATAAACGCCCACTCGTGACCTAGAAGAACTGGCAAATCGATGCATTTCTCAAGAGCAGAAAATGGGAATTTCAGGACTTAACACCCGTATATTTCTTTATCTCCTTCAAGTCAAGCCTCACAGCATCCCCTGCAGATGAGGTTTAGGAGACTTGGGTGATGTCCTCCTGCCCAGTAATCTCCCAGTGGACACCATCATCTCTCAGTTCTGAGAGCTGGGTTGACTTCCCTCTCTCCATGCTCGGTGTCTTCCCTGGTCCACCTGGGGGCAGCATCCTCTGCACGTAGTTGGCGGTCTGCACTGGTCTCGGGCACTTGTTATCACATATGGTGTCATGGGACATCTACCCAGGAGGATGGGGCTTTGGGTGGGTGAGTGGAATGAGAGGGTTGTGCAGGGTCTTGCTTGGAGCTGAGGGCCTGGGCGCCCACTTGGGCTCTCGGCTGCTGGGAACATGCTGGGTGCTGCAGGGAGGAGGATGCTCCAGAAAGAGGTGTGAGCCCCACAAGTGAGAGGTTGTGCACGATTGAGTAACAGGGACTGGCCACTGGGAGGAGAAGTGAGGAAGAAGGGGCAGCCGGCCCCAGAGTGCCCAACCGAGGGTGTGCTGGGCGCCATGGGGAGCCACGGAAGGTCTTTCACGGTGGAGTGTCATTGATGGAGCTTGGCGGTAGGAAGACCTCTGATAGCTCTTGGTGGGAAGGGCAGGTGGGGGCCTGTCACAGTGGTTGGAGGAGATTCCTGAGGCTGAATGGGTGGGGGAGAGCGTAGGAGTGGGCGCCGTGTGCACAGGGCCAGCAGCTGGAGGTCACGGGCCCACGGAGCACAGCCTCACATGCTTCTCCTAGCTCCCGCGTGTCACTCTCTCCCAACTGGGGCCCCGCTTCATCGCCACCTCCTCGGAGAGGCCACCCTCGACCCATCTACAGCACCCCATGGCCACCCTCTGTGCTGCCACTCGGGGTGTTGTCTTCAGAGCACATGGCATATTCAAATCGCATTTGTGTCATTGTTTAGTGTCTGTCCTTTTCTGCTAGAAGGGGAGTTCCATGAGGGCAGAACACCGTGCTGTTCATGGACGCGTCCCCTGCTCCCAGGAGGGCATGGCATGTGGCAGTGCTCGCTGGGGAGGTATTGAATGAATGAATGAATGAATGAACGAAGCCAGTGAGCCTTGTGGGACTGGCTAAATGGTGGTGCTGAGCAACATCCCAGAGAGAAGGAGTGCGTTCCTCCCATTTGGGTTGTAAGCTCCCTTGCCTGGCTTCCCCTCAGAGCCCTGTCTCATCACCCAAAATCCAGGGCTGGAGGCACGTCCCCTCCGGGCACAGTGCCTGGTGTGGGCAGGCGGTCAATAAATGCCAGACAGACGGATCGATGGGTTAGGTATTTTATGTGCACTGCGAAGATTTAGAGCATCCTCATAGAAGGCACTGTTTTTTCAATTAACTGAAAATTAACTCGTGTCAGCAGTGCTAGGTCTGGAGGGCGTCGCCCTTTCTTTCCTAAGGACTCAGACCTCCACCACCAGGGCTGAGTTTCAGAGAGGAGGCAGAGACCAGGGAGGCTGGGCGAGATCTCAGCATCTTCCCTTTAGAACACTGCCCGCATCACCAAGGTGGGGGATGCGGATGTCTGTACAGAGGAGAGCTGAGGTTGGCGGCAGGGGACCAGGTTCACACGCCCTCTTTCTGAGCGGTGAATGCGTGCAGCAGCCCCTCCTTGGGTTGCGGTGGGATTAAGCAAGCAGGCCTGGCCCAGCCAGCATTAGGCGTTGCCGCCAGCCCCTTCTCACCTGTGACGTCTGTGCTGCTGAGGAGCAGAGAGGAACGTCTGTGGGCTTACCCTCCTGGATCAAACTCTCACGGGGATGAGAAGGACCTCCTCCGGCAGCATCTCCGTCCTCCCCTTCTTGCCCCCAGCCATCTCCCTTTCACGTTTCCTGCTTTACTTTTTCAACTCTCCAGAAGTAGGAGGACATCAATCAGGGAAATGCTTTCCTGAAGTTGTGTCCAGCTCACAGAATCCATTTTTTTTAAAACCCAAATAGCTATTTTTCGTTCCCAAAACTATCCCTAAAAACAAAATGATGATTATAACTCTCTGGGTTTGCACAGAGCAAAGCTTTACAAAATGCTAACGACTCACTGGGTCCTGGACCACGCTTCACACCTAATCAGTCAGTGCCTCGCCCTGGTTTCCAGAGTGTAGTGGTATCCGCTGGAATCGGTTCAGCCTGCTCGGAGCTCTTCAAATCTCGATGCTCAGAGTAAACCCAGAGATGCAGGATCGAGAGCACATCCTCATGGGCGTAGGTGTATAAAGACTTGTGCTGTGTTATCATCAGAAAAGATAGAGTTGATCGATCGATTGATAGATAGATAGATGACTGATAGATGTATAAATCTTCAACACATACACAATATCTGTCTACCTCCCTACCCACCCACCTGTCTGTTGAAGATTTGTACACACACAAAATATAGTAGAAGCGTGGAGGTGAAGGTTGCTATTTACCAACATATTCCATAATTCATTAGCAAAGATGTTTAAATTATTTTAATTTTAGTCCATTTAATTGAAACCAATTTCTTTCATTTCCCACCCGGCTCCCTGGAGAGAAACGTTTGTTTATCAGTTTGCAGAGAGCGGTCTTATATATTGTAATAAGGATCAGATACAAAATTGAAACATCTCCCTAGGCACGCCATCAGGCTTATCACACAGGAATTTCAAGCCTGTTTTCCCAAGTCTTTCTCTCCCATGGACGAAGGTTCAGCTTCCCTGTGTCTCCGTGTTTGTCCCAATTCAGTCTGGTTGTTGTCCATCACGTCTGTGGGTTTGTGGAGAATTCTCTGCTAAATGTAGCTGTTTCCAAGAGTTCGAGGAATCCTTAGCATCTCTTCTCCAAGCACACTGTTAATCTTTGTTCTTGTGAATTTCTTAAAATGGCACCATCAATATTTCTTTAGTCAAAGGTCGTTGCTGTGACCTGAGGTTCCTACAGAAAACCCAGCATCAGGTGGATTTTGAATGTAAGAAGGAGCTCTCTAATGGACCACAGGCCCCAACTGGGGTGCTCGGCTCCCGGGGCCGCCTGGTGCTGGGCGTTGCGTCCTGCCCTCCGTGCTGCCCCGCCTGCCTCGCTGCAGGGAACATGGCTGTCAGGGTCTGTTTGACATGCTGTAACTCTTCCTCAGACAATAGCCTGTCTCCTCTGCCGACAGGGAGCATGCCTCAAATGAGAGTTCATTAGTCTATTGAAACATTTCAGTTAATTGCAAAGCTAGTACCCAGAATTGTCAAGTTCATATTTCCATCTGTGCATGAGCATAGTAATAAAGAATTTTTTTGGACAGGTTAATTTGCCTAAAATACCGTGCAGTCAATCAGAGTAACAAAGTTGTTGATGCTCCCATCTGTCAAACGGGGCTTTCATCACTGCCGTCCTCCGGCTTGCACAAGTTGGCAGAAATACAGCGAACGAGAGTGGCAGCCGCCCGGGGAAATGTTATTCCAACACGAAGCACCCAACAGCTGGGGGTTGCACTGGTAAGGATGGTTTATGGCTCAGCCTCCTTTTTGGAAGTAATAGGTAGTCACTGAGATTTAAGATGGCTTTAATATTTAATGTGATTGTTGATATTATTTACATTTGTTAATTTTATATTTTACTTAGTTTGCCACAGATGAAAACTCTCTTTGAAATGAAGAGTGTGTGAAGATCCCTAATACACAAAGGTGTTTAATTTAAAAACAAAAATAGATTAAGTGTATAAACTACAGTTATTAAAACAGGCCTCCCCATCGTAGCTCTGCTTTCCCAGCCACATAGGAAACCGTGCTCTGCAGGCTGTCGGCAGCCGGCCATCAATTTGCAACTCACAACTGGGGTCTGTCCCTCGGGCCGGGCCTCCTGTCTGGGTCAGTCCTCGAGGACTTGCTGCTCGCTGAAAGCCGGGAATGAATCAAGCAGCATGAGAGGCAGGAAAGGAAAAACTTGGTCATGATGCTCTGTGTCCATAATTGCAAAATACAGGAGTGCTGGGGAGACGTTACGGGTGGCATCTGCACTGTCTCGGTCAGCTTGGCCGCTGTGACAAATACCACACTCTGGGCGGCTGGAACGACAGATGTGTGTTTCTCACAGCTCTAGAGGCTGAAAGGCCAAGAACAAGGTGCTGGTACCTTCGGTCCCTGGTGAGGGATCTCTTCCTGGCCTCTCGCTGTGTCCTCACACAGCAGAGAAAGAGAGGGAGTAAACATCCTCGTGTCTCTTCTCAGGAAGGCACTAATCCCATCTTGGGGGCTCCATCCTATGACCTAATCACCTCCCAAAGGTCCTGCTCCAAACACCGTCATGTTAGGGGTCAGGTCTCAACACACGATTGGGGGGGACACACAAGCTTCAGTCCATAACATGCTGCGGTCCACACACTGCCCCGTTATCCCAGTTCATGTGTTTATAGAAGAAATGCGCCCACATAAACGACCTCAGGTCATCACTGGGTTTAAGGTACTGTGGCCACCTCTTGCCTCAGAAAGGAGGGTGTCTGATATCCACCGGCTGGGGCGGCCAGGTGGCTGAAAATAAGAGGGGGCATCAATCTGATAGGCGCCTTGTAGATGCACAAAATGAGACATTTCCCGGACAGCTGGTGTTTGAAACGCTGGCATCGGGACATGATGGAGTTGGTCTACCTCCATCTAAAGACCAGATGTTGGCGGCCTGGCCGAAGGGACCGTCAGCGGGGTGCAAGGGATCCAGAGCTGCCCTCCGCAGGAGCCTCCCTCTGTGGATGGCTCCGGTCCTTGCTACAGAACACTGACCTCGAATTCCCTGTCACACTTGAGAACAGGGGTAATGTACACTAGCGTGGGGTTTCCCAACCTTGGCACCTGGGAGTAGACGGCTCTGTGTTGTGGGGCCATCCTGTGCATCGTGGGTGCTTAGCAGCATCCCTGGGCTCTCAATGCCAGAAACACCCTTCCACCGAGTTATAAGCACCAAAAATGTCTCCAGACATTGCCGCGTGTCCCCCAGGGGCAGAATCGCCCCTGATTGAGAATCTTTACATTCAAGTTAGAAGAGAACCGAGGTGGGGGAGCTGGCTGCAGAAATGAAGACCTGAGCAGCCTTGGGGGGTTCACTGAGGGGCCAGGCACCCTCTTCAGACCAGGAGACCTGAAGCCGTCACTCTGAAGCCACTTGGGACAATGCAATGAACCTGGGTTATCACTGTGGACCACAATAAATTATTTAATAAATCGGTTAAATGAACTAGGGAGGTGTGCCTTTGAGGCAAATTGCCGTTTAAAGGAATGACCTAAAACATTTGGGTGAAATTGGGGTGCAGGAGAAGTAGGATGTCAAGGGAGGAGCTTGGACTTGGGAGTGGAATGACCTGGGTTCAAATTTTGACCCTGCCCCGCGCCAGCGGGCGACTCCAGCAAGATTACTGAATGACTTTCTGAGAGCCAGTTTCCCATCTACAGAACGGAGCTGAGCGCGCCTCGTCACTGAGTGCACGTGGGGGCTCGATGGGGCCGTGGCTCTCAGAAGCCCACACGGGGCCTGCACACGTGGAGTATTTGGGACATATTGTCCTCAGCAGGCAGCACTGTTTTCTGGGGTCGCCTTCCTGAGAGAAGCCTGGTGACTTCTCCACCCCAGCTCGGAACCCCTTCTCCATCCGCTCCCTTTTAGAACAGATATTGAAGGTGCTAATTTCACAAGCGTCTTCTTTATATAGATCACACCTTTCGATGATGGTTTTAGAAATACTGCTACAATGGAAACAATTTCAAGAACAAATGGAACACCTGAAAAAGCGTAATTGCACAGTTCATTAAACCATATAGAGAGAAATCCATAGACTGAGAGCCACATCCAACGGCCATGTTGTCATTCCTGTCCATCAGCGTCATTTGTTGAAAGTGCGTCATAGCTGATCTTTAGGGAGGTTCTGACGTGTCATCTGCAGCCCTGGGGACCAGCCATCAACAATAAAAACTGGTTTTAGCAAGTCACTGAGCGTAAAGTATTTTTACAAGCAGAAAATAAAGTTTACTTAGAATCCTAATGGGAAACACAGAGAGAAACCTAGGGACCACCATCTCTGGAGAAATCCAGTCCTGACAAGATGCACATTAGGATGCCCTCCCCACCCCAGGACAGTCCTTAGAGTCAGAAGCAAAGGGTCTGGAATCAGACGGCTTGAGTTCACATGTGGGCTCCGCCACCTCTTCATGGTGTCTTGGGGCAAGTCGCTTTTTCTTTCTGAGGTTGCATTTCCCTATCTGTAAAAGGAGGGTGCTCATAGTTCCTATCTCAGAGGGTCATTGGAGGGATGACTCCAGATGCCCCAAGCATCCAGTAAATGATGCATGAAGCCGTCCTCCTAGACAGGTGGACCAATGGCCATCCTCATTCTAGTGATGTCACCTCAGGAAAAGTCCCAACAACATGCAGTGTCCAAACAAAGCATGATACGTGTTCTTCTTACCCAAAACTTCCCTGGAAAGCCATATCAAGGAGTATGGGGCCTAAGGCCTCCCACTGGCCAAGTCCCAGCCTCGGGCAATGTTGCCTTTGGGCTTCTCAGCTTCAGATTCCTCTCTGGGATCACAGGTGCAGCCTGGGAAGCAGACCAGCCCACATCCGGAACCCTGCGTCTTCCCTCCCCGACTCCCCAGGAAGTGGTTCCGGGCACAAGTGAAGGTGTCTGGAGAGGACGGCGCTCATCACGTGGAATCTAAGACCAGGCGGCCAGACAAGAGACCGGCCCTCAGCGGCCACACCCAGGGACAAGAGGATCAAGATCCTCTACATGACGATAAGGACAAAGAGAAAGGAAAAGACAGTGTCAACTTCGAGCGACAAAAATACTCCAGAGGAAATCTCCCAAGGGAAGCAGTGGGGCTTTCTCCAGTGAGGAGAAAGGGAAGCTGGTTTACAAAGAGCGAGGAGACATCTTCGCGGAAGGGAGAGGCGTGGATAAAGTTTGAGTGTGAGAGAGCAGGGTGCAGGCTTGTTCCAGGGCTGGTCTGGGTGGATCAGAGCAGTTCACCTTGAAGGGCCCTGCACAGTCACCTCCCAGCACTGGCCCAGTGGACCCCAGCAACGCCATCTGCAGAACCTCCCAGGAGGCTGAGAGGCGGTCGACCAGTTGGCCAAGCCCATGATTAACGAGTAGGGGAGTTGAGCCCAATTATCTGTAATTGCAGAACAACTGTGAGGCTCAGAACCCAGGTGGGGCTGCTTCTGCTTCTGAGTCACAGAGCTGGAGATCTCCCTGGGCCCCTCACGTTGCCTTTTCAGGTTAACACTTCATGAATGGGCTGTGTAAGGACCCCGTGACCAGACCTGCTAGAGCAGGACCGGAGGGAGGCTGCTCTCCCGGGGGCCTGGAGCCTGTCAGGATCTCCTCACGGTGCCGGGGTCCCCAGAGACCCCCACATCTGGGCAAGATGAGATTCTGTTCATTCGCCGGTGAGGAGGGAAATGCCATTTTGAACAAGTGTGTGTTTCTCTGAGTACTTAATTAATATAGTCATTCAACATTCCAATATTTAATGAGAACGTCTCCTCGTGACGTCAGAAATCTCTGACATTTGCTGAACCAACTTGGCATCTTTGTTAAGGATTTGCATGTGAGGCATCCACAGTTGTGAGCAATCTGTGTGATAGTCTGTTCCAAAAAGATTGTGTGGGAGTAGGAAGCACGAGAAGCACACGGCTCTATTAGGGTCAGAAATAATGATCATCTGCTTATCACGAGAACCACGTACCAGCGGATCAACGAAAACAAATCTGAAAGCAGTGAAAACAACATCATTTTAAAGAGGAAAAAAGCAGAGATTTTTTAGGGGTTTTTTTTTTTAGACTTGGCTGCACAGGCACTGTTGAGATGCTCATGGCCTCCATACTCCCCAAAATGGATGTTGTAACAGAGTCCCGAGCCATCACACCCTGTGTCCCTCTTCTGAGCCCCGTGTTCACCTTCAGAGCGGAGTTTAGTGTCATCACCCATTTCTCAGATAAGGAAATCGAAACCTGCAGAGATTGTGGCCTGTGAGGGGCCTTTGGCTGAACCATGGTTTGGCCCAAGTATGCCCATCAAAAGTCACGTGGTCCCGACTTCTGTTCGTTCCCACCTTGTAGGGCTGCCGACAGGACAGCACAGTGTCTGTCAAGCACTTGGTCAGTCAAAAAGTGTCCTATAAACATTCATACTCCTGTCGCTTCCCGGGGCTGTCGTGGGGCAGCCATCACTGCGCAGCAACGAGCCATTGGAGGGCAGAGCTGGCCTCTGGGCCCAGCACCGGCAGGGACGTTCCTTCCTTCAGCGCCTGTTCTCAGCACTTACCGTGTGGCAGACGGGGTCCCAGGTACAGGGCGTATAGCTGGGAACAGAGAGACAACCATCCCTGCCCCTAGGAAGGGGCTGCTGTGGAGGTGGCAGTGGGACAGCTGCACACAGTCAGTCAGAAAGCCACGGGTGTGTCAGGACCCAGCGCTTTGGGAAACAGTAGGGTGGGTCAGGGAGGGGTTAATTTTAAATGGAGGGGTCAGAGCAGAGGAAATCGCCTGCAGGTAACGTCCACTCACTTCAAAGGCGTCTCAGGCTGAAGATGCCCATTCGCTTTGGTTCATTTCACTCTCATATGTGTTTTCTACTTTTTGCCTTGACATGAGGGCATTGTTGACCTTTTATTTTGGCTCATGAGCCAAGAGTGTGTGCAGGTGTGTGCGTGCAGGCATGTGAGTTTCACCAGTGGAAACGAGAATCAGATTCCTGAGGTTGGTAAGTGGAAAAGGGAGGGCACACACAAGCGCTTAAGAAGGAACATGCGCGTGTGGAACAGGTGGTGAGGGACCCGGGAAAGCGCCCTCCGTCTGAGGTGGTGGGGAACCAGCGCTGAGGCCCAGTGCAGTTTGCAGGCAGGTGGCCTCACTGGTCCTTCTGATTGGCCAAGGCCGGTGCAGCCCAGTGCTTAGCACCCTTGAAGGCACCTCTGTGGTCAGGTAGGACGCGAGCTAGCCACCACCAGGCGGCTCTGTGCACCAGCGACAGCTTCTTTTCTGTCCTTGAAAGAACAGGAAGGAATGTGTAACCTGTTGTCCTCTTCCTATAGATAGAATTACAGGAAGTCTCGTATTCATAACTTGGAGTGTCCTGAATTCTCTAAAATTGCTCTTAAAGAAAAATTAAATTTTTCAGAAAAATTAATTCAGGCCAGGAAATGAGTGTCTATAGAAAAACATGTGCAGTTTTCAAAACGTCCTTCCTAGATCTGCGATAACCGCTGAAACTCAGAGTTTCTGAGTCCTCTCCGTGATTCCACAGGAAGAGAGACTCGGCGCCTACCCACGGGTTCTCGTGGGCAAGAAAAGCATTGACGCTGATTAGCAAAACCACACACACACTGGGGGAAGTCAGCACAGGCACGCACTTTGCTGGTTTAGGAAGACGGTTAGCAGGTCCTAAGAAACACGTAGCAGTGCAGTGGCTTCTAAGGGTGGGCAGGAGAGGGTCGTTACGCTTAACTAGTTATTACGCTTAACTGGGTCTGCCTCGATTCAGATCAGAGTGCCCATTCCAAGGCTGTGTCCTCTCAGGGAGGAGATCATTCGGGGTGTGCAGACTTCAGAGAATCGCTCTGTGCTAGAAAACCTGACTGCGTGCCAGGGTCTGTCCGGTGCTTCCCCGGCCCCCCGCTTGATTATGACAACTTTGGGGTGTTGAAGGCAAGGATGGCATTTAGGTCTCACCCTCCGTTACTCTGTCCCAACCTACCAGTATCCATGTTACAAATTGCATCATTTGTTGGAGGGAATTTTAAAAAGAGAAACAAGTTGGTAAGGAAATCCAGTGTGTAATTGACACTTACTATCAAAGGATAAAAGGATACCCAAATGCCCCGCCCCAATCCCCACCTCCCACATATCGCAGGCTGGTGTTGCCACCTCCTTCTGCTCCTGTGGGAATTGGCTTCAGATCGAGTCCCGGGGCAGGAGTAACAGTTTTATTCCTTCAACCTCCTACCTTAGCTCTGTTTTGAGATGAACCTGGGCTCTGGGACTCCTGTTCCTTCTCGGGATCCCAGGAGTTTGTGTATCAGTTATCAGCCCGCTACCTCCCTTCCTTATGCTTTCTTCTGTCCTGCCTCCTCCACTGCCTCCCATCTTCCCTCGTCCTCACACACCCATTTGCTGGGTGTCTCTTGGTGCTGCGAGCTGGGCGTTTAGCTGAACAGGCTGACATGGTCTCTGCCCTGTCCCAGGAGGGCATTCGCTGCTCTGTTCCTCTTGTTTCTTTAGTAGCCAGGGATCCTGGGGCATCAGCTGTTCGACTGTCCTTGACGGATGTGTTGTGGCTGGCTGTGCCCCAGACACCCTCCCACCTGGTGCAAGGCATAGAGCCGTCAACTCTTGCAGGTGTGCATGGGTGATGCCGTTTACCTGGTCTGGAGCCCCCCCCCCCGCCCCCACAAACTCAATTCAAGAGGATGCAGCGCAAGCTGGTGTCCCTCAGTGGGGGCGGGATGAGGGGGGTCAATGGAGGATTCCTGACCTAGAGGTTTGTCAGGAATTCTAATGGGTCCTCAGGGAGCCGGTATAGACCCTTATAGAGCACTTCAGACTGGACTGGATTGATGCTAGAATGCGCTGAGGGTGGCGAACATTCCAGGTGGTCAGGAGAGACAGGTCATTGAGCTTGAGTGGAGTAAGAAGGAGCAGGCGGAGGACAGTGTCATATGGAGTAGGCCAGGGCTGGGCAGACTATAACACGGATGCCTGATGACATGAGGAAGAGGATTTGAGGGAGGTGACGTGACAGAGCTTGAGGTGAGCATGGCTGTTGGAGGTGACATGACAGAGCTTGGAGGTGAGCGTGGCTGTTGGAGGTGACATAGAGCCTGGAGGTGAGTGTGCCTGTTGGAGGTGACATGACAGAGCCTGGAGGTGAGCGTGGCTGTTGGAGGTGACATGACAGAGCTTGGAGGTGAGTGTGCCTGTTGGAGGTGACATGACAGAGCCTGGAGGTGAGCGTGGCTGTTGGAGGTGACATGACCGAGCCTGGAGGTGAGTGTGGCTGTTGGAGGTGACATGACAGAACCTGGAGCTGAGCATGGCCTCAAAAATGGGTGGGAACCAAGCCCTTGGCCACCAGAGCCGTGAGCAGAGAGGGGTGTGGAACGGCTTCCTCACCAGGAGGTGCTGTTGGCCCACTGCTCTGTGGCTGTGGGGAGAAAGGTGGCCGCGGGGAGGGGAGACTACCTCACTTCAGATTCACACAATGGGGCCCTCCCCAACTGGGACACTAGGGCAGCTCCCTATGCCCGCGTGTCCCCCCCCCCCACACACACACACACAGGGACGTGGCCTCTGCGAGCTGCGGCCTTGGTGGTCTCTCTCACTGAACTGATGACAGCTCTTCTGTATTGCATCCCTGAGTCAAGTTTTGGGCCTGTTCCTACACCCCATGGGCCTCTTTCTGGGACCCACTCTGTTTCGGGATGTCGTGATGTTAGCAGGACAGGCAACAAGCCCCGTGTGCCAGGCCCTGGTGGGGAGAGACTCAGGTCTCCCAATCTGGCACTGTTGGCAAGTAGATGCCAGTTATACCCTCCCCCAATTGTGATGACCAAAAATGTCCCCAGATATTGGGAAATGTCCCCTGGAGGACCAGGAGGGCCCGTGTTAAGGAGAATATTAGTGTAGACAATGGCTGTTTTTGTTTTGTTTGTCTGTTTGTTGCTGAGGAAGATTTGCCCTGAGCTAACATCTGTGCCAATGCTCTTCCATTTTATATGTGGGTTGGTGCCACAGCACTGCTGACAAGTGGTGTAGGTCCGCGCCCTAGAACCAAACCTGTGAACCTGGGCTGCCGAATCAGAATGCACTGAACTCAACCACTGTGCCATGGGGCGGCCTCTGTTTTTGTTTTTTAAAGATGAGGAAGCGGACACCCAGCGAGGGCACCAGCCTGTGAAGGTCACCCCAGGTGGTGGCCATGTTGGGACCACCCAGGTCGGCCAGTCTGGAGCCCATGCTCTTGGCTGGAAGGGCCTGGGCATCTGTGATCACATGGGAGTGTCCAGACAGCCTGGACAGGAGTCCTTTAGTGGCCGATGGCAGGACAGCGCCCCTGCAGCCGGTGGGTGGTACGGTCAGGGGAGGGGCGGCCACTTTTGGCCTGTCCACGTTTTTTCCCTTTCCGGTCAGCGTGCCCCCAGCAGGCTGCCTCTCTTCCCTGGTGCCCCCTGCAGGCACGTGACCCCCGGGGCCCCCTCAGCTTCTCCCACCCCTCTGGGGTCTCCATCCCACCTCCTCTCACAGCACAAAGTGATTGGGAATCTTCATCTCGCGTTTTGTGGCCCTCTGCCATTGTCCGGTTTAGGGACTCGCAGGCACTTAGCCCTGGAGGGGCTGGCTTCCTTCCTGCGTCTCCGAGGACTCCCCCACAGACCCAGATCCCCACATGCCCCTCACTCCCCGAGGCCTGTGCGTCTTTCACGTGGGCCGTTTCCTCTCCTGGGCGCCCCCAACCACTGTCGGACTGAAGATCCCAGGTTTGTCTTTGTGCGAAGATGCCCGTGTCATCCTTTCATTCCCTCCGCCCGGCCCCCAGTGCACATGGAATTGGGCACCATCCGCCCCAGGCCCCTCCTCTGTGAGAGCGTTTGGGGATGGCTCACTGGCGTCCTGGCTTCCCCACTGGACCCCGGGTCGTTAGAGCAATCATTTGTTCACCTAATTGCCCACATAATGCAGGCCATGTGCCCAGACTAGACAAGGATGGCCTGCTGCACCCACTGGGCTGGTCTGGTAGAGAGAGGCTGCTGGCTCCTCGCAGGGCCAGCTCTGGCCTTCACACTGAGGCATCCTCTAGTGTGAGAAGCATGGACGCAGCTGAAAGGTGAGCACCGGCGAGAGGCTGGGCAGGACCTCCCCTGCGCATCCCAGGCGCTCCGGGTGCCGGCCACATCCCGGCATCCATTGGGAGATGTGTGGTGAAGTCAGGAATGGACGACGGAGCCCTGCATCCCCCTCACACTCCTGTAGGGCAGGATGGCATCTTGGACTTTTTTTCATCTCTCCAGCATCGTCTCAGGCAGTGCACTGCATACAGTGGAGCTTGATAAATGCTTAATGAGTGTGTGCCAGCATGTGCTCTCAGCAAAGCATCTTGCAGACATGTACCTCCTCTCTCTGCAGGGTGGCCCTGCTCAGTGGGCAGAGTCTCGTCTGGGAGCCTGCAGGCTTCTCTGCAGATCCCAAGGCCTGCACCTCATTTGCAGCCCTGTGGGAAATGGGAGCGTGTGGCTGCAGGGGTGCTCACTCAGCTCCTGAAGCCGGACAGCAGCGGCCACCAGAAGGGGAGGAGCTCTCTGGCCGCTGGCCACCAAGCCTGCCCGAGCCTTTGACCACTGACCCAGGTCCCTCAGAGCAGCCACTCTGGGTGCTGGAGACAGGATGCTCTGGACACTCACCGACGCCAGAAATGAAATGTTAAAAAGTAATTCTGAGTTAGGACTCCAGGGTCTAGGGAGTAATTCCGCTGAGGCAGAGGGAGCCGCAGTCAAAGGCATGGGGACCCCATCTGTCCCCGCACTTGTTGCTGCGGCACACGCAGTCGGCTTTAATTATCGATGATTCTTTTTAAGTTAAAGATGAATTTGAGACAGCTACGAACTTGGAAGCTTTATCTCCCAATTACAGAGAGACCTGTTAATAAAGATCACCGAAGGTAGCCGCAGGTTTTCCAGCCATTACCAGAGGTGGCTGGAGCTGTGGGTAAGGACTGGGAGGCGCCCCAGCCTTGCCAGAAACCCCTGCAATGTTCTCTCTGTGCCCTGCCCGTGTGGAGGTGCTGGGCGTCCTGGGCGTCCCCAAGTCCCCTTCCTCGTCACAGCCAAGTGGGCAGAGCCCTCAGAGCTTCATCAGACGGTCTCAGGTCTTTAGACCGGACTCTGCGTCTCCTGATAGACAGACGGAGGCAGAACATGGGGGCCACAGGGCACCTTGTGGTGACCCCAGCACAGGAATCGGGGACACGCGGACCTCTGTCTGGAGCTCTGTCTCATCCCAGCTGTCTGCCTCTCCCTGGGCTCTGAGGCGGCTGAGTGCAGAGCTCCTGGCGCCCACAGAGGCCTGGAAGGAGGCGGCGTCAGCCCTGGGACATGCTGCAAGCTGAGCTCTGGAAGCAAGTTCACCCCAGACCCTGGCTGGCTGAGCCCCCATGCCCAGCCCAGACCTCTCCCTCCAGCCTGCCAGCACCCACTGGCCGGGTCACGCCTCTGCATTTGTGGTGCATGCGCTGCCTTCTCTTGGAATGGTTCACATCACGGGCGCACCCGGTGTACCAAGTCAGCTGGAGCTTGGAGGGTGTGCCTCAGTGCACACGCACCCCAGCGCCTGGCTCCAGAATGCTCCGTGAATAGAGCCTCAACTGAAGGGAGAGCTGGAATGCTAAGGACAGGAGGCGCCACGGTGTGGGCGTGGGTCCAGCCCCACACCGGATGTGTGGGCATGGACAGGTCAGAGCAGTGGATGAATGTTGGCAGAGTTACAGGGAGGAACCCAGCTTGGAGGTGGCATGTGTCTCAATCATTGATGGCCTAGAAGGCCCTCCCATGAAACTTAGAGAGAGACAGTGAACATAGGGATGGATGGATGGATGGATGGATGGACGATGGATGGATGGTTGGAGGAATGACAAATGAATGGTGAAAGGATGATGGAGATAGGTGAGGGTGAGGTCAGACAAGGTCCCTGCTCTCGTGGAGCTCCTAGTCTAGTAGAAGGAGACAGTGAACACAGAGAGGGATGATGGATGGATGGACGGATGGATGGATGGAAAAAGTGAGGAAGTGAAGCCAGAAGCTTGAAGCTAGTGGGGAAGTTGCAGGACAGCCAAAGATATGGGAAGAGAACAGCATCCACCGTGGATGGATGGAAGGGGCAAGCCACACATATAAGGTCTTGATCTACGGACCTCCTGCTCCCCCCAGACCCTCCTCCTAATCTCATGGTACCCAGCACTATGCTGAGTATTTACTCCTCACTACTGTCTGGAAATGATTGTTGAATGAATGAGTCATAAAGGGGAAACAAGATTTGTGATGTGGCTTTCTAAGGAGAGTATGTCCTGGTAAGCAGGAAGCCTGTGTTCTGTGGAGCATCCTGATGGATTTGAACAGGAAAGTGGGCCTGGTGTTAGAAGCAAAGCCAAGCCACTGGAATCTGCAAGAGTAGGAAGGTTTTGAACTCTGGAAGGTCATTTGGAGGGGAAGCAACGATGGGAACAATAGGATATAGGAGAGTTAGAGACATGAGGGGTGACATGGGATTGTCTGAGACCCAGGAGGAGAGAAGGGCTCCTGTAGCTCCTGTGGGGTTGGCTGAAGGACCTGGTGCACATAGACATGCCTCGTGTTCCATTAAAGGTGCATTGTGTGTGCAAACCTTTCCCGTCTTCCCTCTCTGCCCACGTCTCCAGTTAACTGCTTTTAGAATGGGTTGGTTTAGGGTTTTGCTTTGACATTTGGAAAGATGCAACTCAGAACAGTCACTCTGTGGAGCACGGAAGCAGAGGTGACCCTAAAAACTGAACCTCCCTAAAGATCCCAAAGATCTCAGGGAGACTTTGGACTTCCACATAGTGTGTAATGGGGGATTTAAAGCAATTCGGGTCCCAGCAGACATGATGATAAAAATATTAAGCCTCCCGTGGAGTCATGGGAGTGAAATGAACTGCTTCTTGTAGAGCACAGTACGTGACATCTAGTAACAGTCATCAAATGTTAGCCACTATTATTATTGCTGGTAGAATGAATGAATGAATGCGCCCACGAATGAATGAAGGTGAGAAAGAAAACAGCAGCATCCACCTGGACATGTTTCTGTCCAGGGTAGCGCATGTGCCACAGTATTCCTCTGCTAGCACAGCAGTGCAGCATGGCAAGTACCGTCGAATTAATTGATATCCTTCTCCGGTTGTGTTAGATTGTTGCTCTGTCATTTCAATTGTAAACTTGCTCACTATTTGATGCTTACAGTTCCCAACCTGAGGTAAACCATTTGCAAGATTAGTTTAAGCACATGACCTCTTCAAAGACATGATAAAGGCCTTGGGTGATGGGTTATCTTGATTAAAACTGGAGCTTAACATGCTGGTTGGGAGTCAAGGATAATCGAGGCTGTGTTTGTCCACAAATGGGCCAGGACCCTGCAAAGTTCTAAAGGGAAAGGGATTGTCTTCCTCGAAGCTCCATCTCAGCCCCCTCTGGCGATTTGTATTCTTAACGCAAGTCCGAGGCGTGAGTGTCTCAGGAGCTCCCGGAGCCACGAGCAGCATCTTTATTTCTTGTTGGACTTGAGGTCAGCTGGCCAATTATTTCCTGTCCTTTTTTGTATTAAGAATACCACTGTGAACAGAAAACGGCCTGGTTATCTGGCGATGAAAATGCCCATCCTTGTCATCTTGGAGCCGTTTTGTCAGATGCTGAACCCAAACACAGCTCTTTGTTGTCCTAATTGCCTTCTGCGTGGTTTTGAAGTAATTACTTTCTTATAGGCCCTTTAGTTCTTTTATCTTCGTGGATGGTTCACTTGGGAAAGTTGATGGGAGAAAGAAAGCCATAGATCTGGCTTCCCCAGGAAACTCTGCAGCTTTTGATGTTTAGTGGAAGATTTTGATAGAAAATCCCAGAGAAAATAGCAAGATCTCTCTTTAGTGGGAGGAAGGCACATGCTCAAAATCGTTTACTTTCCTCGGTCTTTGTGACATCTGAGCAGTATAGCCAGGCCAGCCTTCCTGCATGGAAAGATTTAAAGCCAGCTCGTCAGAGAGCACAAATAATGATTTCTTATGTGTCTCTATGGCCAAGCTCACGGTGACCCACATGGCCCCATTCCAATCCAGGTCGCACGTGGCCTGCCTCCAGAGGTGGAGGTGAGTGTGCACTGTGCAAATGCAAATACAGTCAGAAGACAAGAGTGCAATTAGCCAGACACCTGCCGAGAGTGGACCAGCCGCCTGGCTCTGTGCTGGCTGCGGGGGCCCATGCAGGGGCTGCCACTGTCCAGGAGCATTGTCGGTGCATTTAGACAAGAGTCCAAGCCCGTGTAACACAGAAGGAGTGCTACCACCATGATGAGAAAGGTGGAAATAACTCTCTAGATGTGAGTCCCAGGTGCACCCCATGGGGAGGAGACGAAGGATGCCCCAAGGGGGAGATGGATTCGAGGTGAAGCTTTAAGAGTTGGCAGGAATTTGCTGGCAGAGAACTAGAGAAGAGCCTTGAAATACCTACGTGTTTTTCCTACTAATAGAAAATTCTGCTTCATCACCCAGCAAACTCAGCGAAGATAAATTAAACATGAGGCATTGATTAATATTTGAAGAGTAACGGGAGTTGGGGCTGTGCTGTTGGTCTGTCTTTGGGTGATTCTTGATTCTGTTTCTGCTAATAACTCCTTAATGCTGCAAGTTTCAGCTCCAAGTCAGGGGAAGTGAGTGGCCATCCATGGGCGCTGGCAGAGCAGCCTGCTTAGGGGAGACTGGGCCGGCGTTTCCGTCTCCATGGGGAGTCGGTGGGTGGCCTTGGGTTCGCTGTGCGTGGCCTGCAGGTTGGCTCCATGAGGCCCACGACAGATCCGTGGGATAGTCAGTTCCGTGTCGTCCCCTGCTCTGT
Organism: Equus przewalskii; assembly: GCF_037783145.1. NCBI lineage: Eukaryota > Metazoa > Chordata > Mammalia > Perissodactyla > Equidae > Equus > Equus przewalskii. Next base: position 47,565,159 of record NC_091851.1, read on the forward strand.
GCCGTGTGAGGCCATTCCAGTCACTCTTCTTGCCCCCTCGCATGCGGTGGAGACTGGCATTGCCCCAGGCAGTGGGGATAGGAGTGGCTCTTGTCTCTGCTGGATGCCCCTTGGTGGGAGGAGGGGGGCTCTGCAACATCAAAAGGGAAGAAGGAAGAGGAGGCACCTCGACGAGGGGATGGTGGAAGGAGCAGAGCTGTTTCGGGGGGAAGTTTCAGGTTTTCCCTGAAACTTCTGGAAGAGTGCACATTTCCATTCACTCAGCACAGAGGGTCTAAGCAGGCTCAGGGGGCAGCCACCCCAGACACCCAAGCCCTCGCTCTGGCCCTTCCCTCAGAGCCCCCAAGCCGAGCCCTCTCCCCTCGACCACCCAGTGCTGTGAAGCCCTTGAGGAACCGTCGAGACTTCCCGCCTCCCTCACTTTCCCCTGGGGGCGGGCGCTGAGCCTCAGGACCATTTATCCACAAGTGTTTGCAGCCGCTGGCCAGCTGCCGGGGATTGAAGATGAGCCGCGAACCTGCTGGGAGAGCCCTCCTACAGGCTGCAGGGTGGGCGGAGCCCCGACCCGCCAGGCGCCTGCGGGCCAGGAGGAAGGAAGATAAACTTGGTGGTTTAAATGACAAGGATCGGTTTTTTCACAGCTCTGTCGGCCGGGGTCTCCCTGGGCTAAGGTCAAGGTGTGGGCGGGGCTGCTTCCTCCTGGGGGCTCCTTTTCCACTTCCAGAGGCCGCCCCTATTCCTTGCCTTGTGGCCCCTGCCTCCTCTGCTTCCATCCTCACATCTCCTCTGACCCTCCTGCCTCCCTCCTTCTCCTATGAGGACCCTTGTGATGACACTGGGCCCACCTGGATAATCCAGGACACTCTCCCACCTTAGTGTCCTTAGCTGAGTCACACCTGCAAAGTCCCTTCTGCCGTGTAAGGTGACATATTCACAGGTTTTTGGGATTAGGGCATGGACGTCTTCAGGGGCCATGATTCTGCCAACTGCCCCTCTGGAGAGAGGGAGCAGCATGTGCTGAGGCCCCGAGCGTGTCAGGGGAGCCGAGAGACGTGGGCTCCGTCCCTCCATCATGGGCATGTCACGTGCGTGTTGAAGATCAGCATTAAGGCCAAAGGGTCCGCCCAGGCTTCCTGCCTCATCCTCGGGACCCCACCTGGCTCAGGACCTGCTTTGCTGTCCTTGTTTTCTGGCTGTTCTGTTGGCGGTGGTGTCTCCTTCTCTTCTATCAAGCAAGCTGCAAACATCTGGTTGGCGGCCAACCGCTGCCTGGCCAGGTCCTGATGCTTTTCTGTGCTGTGTTCTTTCACTTCCTACCCTTTCCCTGACCCGTCGGTGTTTTCCTCCCTCATTTCATGTTGGTCGTTGGCATTGTAACATCATCAATAGATCGAGTCCCTACTACGTTGCAGATGTTAACGAAAAAAAGTATTCTGACCCTTGTGTAGAAGGTAAGGACAACCGTACTGAGACCATTACAACAGGGGTGACAGCTCGAACTCAACTCTGAATACAGCAGACAGAGGGCTGTGTGGCCAATGGGCAGGGGGCAGGAGTCGGGGGTGGAAAATTACTAAGAGGGACTGGGTCAGACATCAAGGGTGGGGGGAATCTCAATAAACTGGCCTGGCAGGGTTCAGTCATTGATGAACCTGGGCCTGGCAGGCCAAGGTCAAGGCCCAGTCGAGAGGAGGGCTCAGAGGAGCCCCAATGAAGTTCAGTCAGAGGGCAGACCTGGTCACAGGCCCTGAAAATAGATGCCGTCATCAGCCCTCACAGCTGCGGAAGCGTGAAGCCCTTGAGGGGGCGGAGGGGGGTGAAGGCTCAGAGCCCAGTTGTGGTGACCCCGGAGCCCACGCCTTGATCAGCTCTGCCGTCCTGCCTCATTCTCCCCTTGCTTCCCAAATGTGCCCGCCCCGGATCCTGGTGATGAATGAGTTACGGAGCCCCAGGTCCTGGATGGCGGGGGTGGGGGAGTGACATGGGGAGGTGGCAGCATGTGGCACGGGTTCCAGAGAGAGCAGACAGGAAAGGGCTTCACCACAGGTTCCACTGCGGGGAGGCCCTGCCCAGACCCCACTGTGTGCTGCAGGAGGCATCCGGCAGAGCTGGGGAAGCCCTGAGCATGTGGAAAGGCCCTCCGTCCACAACAGCAAGCTGTCCCCGAGGCCTGCCGGCCTCCTCCCGCGGCTCTCACGTCTTCGCGGGCTTCTCCAGGGCAGCCGAGGTTCCTGTGTGGCAGGACAGCGTGTGAGCAGGAAGCGAATGCTGTCTCCGCCTCTGTGCAGGCGACATGGTGTGCTGACTCTCCGGGAGAGGGGCCTGGGTTTGAATCCCAGCTCTGCCGCTCTGCTCCGAGCTGGAGGCGATGGCTATGAAGTAGGGGAGGGTGACACCCGCCAGGCGGATGTCATGAGAAGGGAATGCGAGAAACTTGTGCTTCCTCACTCCTTTCTTAGTCTCCCTTTTGGTGAGCATCTCGTTATCCATTTACGGGAGAACCAGGGGCAGGGACATGGAGCAGAGGCCGTGCGGCACGGGAAGGGGGAGGTAGTTATTGGAGGGCGCTCCCTGCGTTCAAGTCAAGGTCAGGGTCACAGCACCTGCCTGTGTCTTAGCTCCCACCTGTGGACGGTAGGGGTGGCCCCTCCCCCAGAGTTGTTACCAAGAGCAGGTGCATTCATGTGCAGAGTGCTTAGCAGGAGCCTGCCCCAAATCGCAGGATCAGTGTTTGCTCTTTGCTTTATTCTTTATTATTGAACGCTCTTTATTATTGAAAGGCATTTCGGGAAGGAGGGTGTGCTGGAGCGTGCAGCCTGTCTCCCTTTTAGGATGACCCGATTATAACTACAGTCATAGACTTGGCTGATTCCACCCGCTAAACGTCCCCTGCCCTCGTGTGCCTGTCTGCCTTGGGATCTGCCCTCTTCTGTTGCTGCGACCAGAGCTTGACAAAGCCCACTGAACACGGGCCTCAGCTTTTGTGCTCAATCGCCCTCCTCTGGCCAGAGCCCAAGGTCAAGAGGAGACAGCGGGAGATGAGGTCAGAGGCTGGGCTAGGTCAGCTCTGCTGGGACCTTCTGAGCCAAGTGTGCAGCGGAGATTTTATTCTAAATCCTTAGCTTTCTTCCTAACTTCTTTTTTAAAAAAACTTCCTCTTGCATGCTGCTCCATTGAACTCATTTTTGAGATTCTAGAAGTTGTACATCCAGGTCACAGTTTATAAGTTGTCATAAAACTCTGCTTCAGAAGTGAAGAGTTGACATCTTTGCCCGCAGTGGAGACAGGGAGCCGAGGAGCTCTGCATTAATTACGATGCGTTGCTCCCTGCAGGGGAGGCTCGTGGGCTCGGCACCTGCCGGGAGCAGCTCAGGCTGCAGCTCCCTCTATGCGGCTGAACGGGGAGCCTGGGTATCTGGGACGCAGGATAACGTGCAGGGAGCGCCTGGGCTTGAGATGAGTTTGTAAGAAGAGCACATAAGTCATCAGCAGCCTCTGATCCCTCACTCCCAGGATATTGCCTCTGCCAGGACTCGCTCGTTAGTTACACCCAGGACAGTGAGACCTGGGAGGACGGTGTTTAAAGACCTGTGCCTGGGCTGTCCTGTCCCCAGCCTGCTGAGAGACGGCCTGGCTGCGGAGGGAGGGCACACAGCGTGCAGGGGAAGCTTGCTGGCCTTGCCGTCCGTGATCGACAGAACATTCACCGCAGAGAAGGCCGCTCCCTTCCGCGGGTGCTGCAGCAGCTGTGGCCCGAGGTTCATCTCCGTGCTTAAAGGCAGGAATAATTACAGGTCTTCAGTGCTGCTAATTCAGAAATAAGTCGTGTCCGGCGCTCTTCTCCTGGGCTGCTGTACCTTGCCTGCTGTCCCAGTCTCACGTGCCACCTCGTCCTGCCTCTTCCAATTTACTCTCCTCCGTGCGGCTGCCTGACCAGTCAATACTCTTGTAACAAAAATTAGATCATGCCACTGCTTTGCCTCGAACCCATCAACAGCTCTGAGTCGCATTTAGAGTCGAGTCGGAACTTCTCACCGTGGCCCCTAGGCCCCCCGTGATCTGGCAGCTGCTGACCTCTGCCCCCCACCTTGGGCTGCTTTCCCGCCCCGCCCGCCCACTGTGGTCACTGCATCTGGGCTTCAGGAGCCCTCCTCCCGTCTCCTTGAGTGTGCTGAGCCCTTCCTGACCTCAGAGTCGAAGGCCCATTTCTCCTGGAATGCCAATTCCTCTGGACGTCTCCTGGAAAGCTCCTCTTCCCTCTCCGGTCTCGGCTGGCTGGAAGGCCACCCCCACCAAGAGGCCTGCCCTGACCGCCTCGGTGTAAATGAGACCCCTCCCCTCCCCCCGCTGTCCATCATCTCTCACAGCCCTGCCGGTTTCCCCCGTGCATTGTCCCACTCTGTAACTATCCGTTACTGTTCAGGACAAATTTCCCCCATGAAACTGAGCTACATGAGGACAGGGACTGTGTTTTGTGTCCGACTGTGTTCCTAATGCTTAGCATGATGTCTTGTCGATACACAATCAAGAGTCAATATATACAATATATACTTGTTGAATGAAAGCTGTGTTTGGCATCTAGCATGTGACATCATGTGTATATTTTGTATACATAAGGGTGTATATGCACTGGATATCCGGAAGCCTGGGTAAATGCTAGCTGGCATTGTCATTAACCAGTTTATCTTAATATTAGTAGGAAAGATTTATTATTAAACATGTAGCCTTTTTTTTCCAAAAAAAGTACTTATTGAGCATCTGCTGTGTGTCAGGCTCTGTTCTAAGCAGTGGGATGTAGTTTTGAATAAGACAAACAAGTTCTCACCTTTAGGAAAAGTGTATTTTAGCATCAACATGGGTGATCACCCATATGCTGTGTTTATACTGTATTTTAAAAGATTTATTTCCACACAAATAATAATAAAGTAACAATAAGTACAGGTCTTTAGCACTGCTAATTCAAAAATAAATAGTATTTTGTTAGTTTTTCCAAGAGCTCACAGTTAGCTCAGTCTCTCTCACTGCTGTGAAATTTATTTCGTTAGATGTCAGCAAGGGTTTTAGTCAACACATCCAAACATCCAGCGTCTATGTAATTATTTTCTTAAACAGCCGTCATATTTATTTCTACCCGAGGCCAGCACCAGACCTCTCCTGAGATGTTAAACTGGTAACGTGCGGCGTGGACAACGTTGGGCTCGCCCGCGTGAGTGATCCAGAGCTGTGGCTTGCCATGGCAGTGCCTTCCAGCCAAGGGCCTCATCGGTCTGGGAAGGACAGTGGCCCTTTCGTGGGCATTTCCCAGACTCCCAGGTGCTGGGTCTCGCTCGAGTCTCCCAGACCCGTATGGAGAGGGCACAGCTCCCAGGGGACGGACCGTGTGTCTGTGACAGCGCTCCTTTCCTTTTTGCTGCTTCCCCACCGCGTCCCTTATGACTACTAATGTCTGTTAACAGGAGCCCTCAGCACGGTCAGCCCTCCCCTGGAGGCCGCATGGCCCGCTGATCAGTGTGTGGGTTTGGACCCACACCTGGGCCAGAGCTCTGGCTTCACCACTTAAGAGCCGGCGACCTCGGACAGGTTGCCCCACCTCACAGGTGAACTAGGGGCCATCTGGCCAACCCTGCCGTAGGACAAGACCACCAACCTCCTCTTCTCCAAATTAGAGAATCCTCGATTATTTTTTAGTCTATGCTCATTTATTTTCCAATGACTCAGTGGTTTTAGTACCTTTCTCAGGCATCTCTCTGCTTCCTTAGTCTTACACACAATTGTGAAAAATGGTGTCCCCTTTAATCCACTCAACTTGGAGCTTGCTGATGGTAGCCGTCCAGAGCTTTCTGTGCCCGGGGAAGACCCCTCAGCTCCAGGGTGAGGACGAACTCGGTAATTGTCCTGCCGCCAAGATGCTACCCAGAGGAGAGGGGAGACTCCCGTGACAAGGGGTGATGGGTTCTGGGTGGCAGAAAGCAGCAATTGCTCTTCTGCGTATCTACTTAGAGCGTGTCCTTGGTTAGGACTGCAGCCTGTGATCACGGGAAAGAAAAAGTGGACTGGATAATGTGGGGTTTGTGTCAGTGTCAACATTTTTTTAGTGTCACCATTTCTTTAACCTTTTTAAAGTACATAATATACATTCATGGTAGAAAAAGTAGAAAATGCAGAACAGAAAAGAAAAATCATCCCTAAGGCCAGAACCCAAGCAAAGTTCCTGTGCCACTTTTACAGAGTGCCTCCATGCAGGCTGCTGCTCCCTCTGTGCGTGCGTACGTGTGTCTGGGTTCATTTACTGCAATGGGCCTGTACCATCCATATTAAACAGTAAGGTGCTTGGTTGTGTAATAAACCACGCACACCTGTCCATGTTATAAATTTACATCGTCCTTTTAAGTGACTGAATTCACTGTTGTGGGGAAACTGTGATCTGACCAGCCCTTTATGACTGGTGTTTGGGTCACTTCCGATTTTTCCATGTTATAAATAATGTGGTGATGAATACACTTAATCATTTTTGCAATTGTCTACTATTTCCTTAGGATAAATTCTTAAAAACATAATTACCAGGTCGTAATGCATGGACATTTATAGCACTTTTAATAACTCCTGCCATATTATCCTTCAGGAAAAATTCATCGCATACATCCCCACCGTTAGTGTTTGAGAAAAATCCATTCAAATTCACGGACTTGAAATTTAATTTTACCTGATTATTGTCCCACCGGTAATACCTGGGACATTAATTCATAGGGTGATTTTTCATTGGGGAAAAAAATTTTCATTGCCATAATTATGCCAAAGAAAGTGTAAGAATTTTAAAGAAACTTTAATTGTTAATTAGTTGTATATTTACGTTTTGTATGAAAAACAATGTAATTTAAAAAGCACAGTCATGTATAGAGTTACCTGATCTTTTTATCTTTCCTGTAATTTATTACAGTCTTATTTATTAAATGTGTCTTAATCCATTTATGAGATTAATTTGGCACCAGTAACACTTACTAAAAATGTTTACAAAGGAGAGTTAAATGACATAAAATGGTTATGAAATTAGGTTAAGCAATAAAAGCAGGATATAAAATTTTATGGGGAGTGTGATCTCACCACGGTAAACCTTGACTGGCCATCAGACCAGAGGACGGAATGCTGGGTGTTCTGGCTTGGAGAGGCGGCCACGGTCCACTGTGCGGGGCAGCAGCTCCCCTGGGCCGGCCGAGCCAGCCGTGGTCCACGTAGAGATATGCTCCCTGCCACCCAGGAACAGGGGGTGGGGCCAAGGAGACAGGTGGGGAGCAGGGGCACCAGGAGGGACTTTCATTTTTATTCCATATATTTAAATTTTGCTTGTTTTCTCAACCAGAATATTACATTCATAATTGTATTAAAACAGTATGCACGTATACGTATGTATGTCCTTATGTGCATATTAACATAGGAAAATAGCTGGATGCAAATGTGAAGATATAGCCCAGGCCCCTCCCTGGTGGTGGGATTATGGCTGTGATTTGTCTGCTTTACAACTATTTGTGCCCTCCAACTTCTCAATAGTACATTCCTTCTTTAACAGAAGAAATTTGTAAGCATGATTATTTTTAAAAGCACACACACAACTCTTTCATTGTGGCCTTTTGGAGAGTGAAGCGGCAAATGGGATCCGGCTCAAAGAAATGGCAGTTGTTCCAGGCACTGCCTGGCCCGCTTGACCACTGGCACGTCCTCCTCCCTCTAGGAGGAGAGGCCACCTTCCTGCTGGGACCAGCTTTAGCAGAAGGTCGTGCCCCGGCCCAGCAGATCACTGCACGTTTTGTCATTGGGTCGATTGCCCATCCCATCAGCATGTCAGCTCTGAAAGCAGCTTCCTTTGGCTCACCCGGTCGTTCGTCCATTCGTTCATTCATTCAGGCCTGGGCTCTGTTCTCAGCACTGGGGCACCACAGTGAACAGCCAGCACAGGTCCCTGTGGCCTGGGCACCTGGCACGGTCCCCAGGGCACAGTGGGTGTGTAACACAGCCCAGGAGGATGCAGGTGGCTATTATCTTCAAGCAGGTGCTGAGGACGCATTTGCCTGGACAAGACACAGCTTTGCAATGACACTCTGATCAAGTGTGGAGAGACTCAGGGTGAAGCCTCAGCCCTCGGGGACAGTCACAGGAGAAGGGAAAGCAGAGGACAGGAAGGCAGGTTACCCCGGAGGGATGTGCCCTCAGAGCCAGCTCTGCTTGTGTGGAGAATACGGGTTGCAGGTGGGTGGGATGGGGCAGGGGCTGAAGGAAGGACTCGCTGAACATCACCTCCCCCCCCCGCCCGCTCCCAGGGTGCATTCCTGTGGTGGCGTTCAGTGCTTAGCCAGAGTTCTGCTTTGGAAGTGAGCGCTGGGCTGGGTCAGGCGCTTGGGAGCAGCTTCCCTCCCAGACCAGGGCTGGGTCTGCGTGTGCTGGGACATTTCTCCAGCTTTGATCTCCAAAATCTTCCAGGGGCTCCACAGCCCTGCTCCCTGGTGCATGGTGCGGGGCCTTGGGCAAGTCCTGGCTGGGAAGGTCAGAACCATGGCTGTGGCGCCGGGATACAGTGAGGAAACTGTGGCACCGGTGGCCTTCGCAAAGGCTAGCGCTCCTTGTATCATCAGAAACACCCACCCGGGATGTACCAGGCACAGCTGACAATGGTGGAGTCCTGCTGAGGCCGCCATCAAGACATCCCCAGCATCTAGAACCTTCTTGGACCAGGGCAGGGCCTGATAGAAGTTTGAGTGAATCGAATTACAGGGCGAGACGTTCGCATATGTGTTGTCCGCCCGGGATCCTCCCAGCGGTGGTCACCCCTCCGCATCAGGGCTGAGCGCCCAAGAGCTTCTCTGCCATCTCGACATCAGGGGTTCGGGTTTTCTTCATCCCACACCGTGCGAAGGTGTTTTTGACGCGTGAGCCCACAAACTTAATTGCTAATAAACCAAGGTCAGCCCTTCTCCCCCTTCTCTGTGCTCTGAATTATGAAGAAGGAAGTTTGGCTCCCAAAACAGGTTGCTTCAACAGAGTCTCCAGTGCACGTTTCGGGGGCATATTTTCGAGTGATTTCCAGAGTTGAGGGCCATAAAGATAAATCCACGAGACTATTTTCAAAGCAGCTTATGAATGCGTGTCTTGCACTGTGCGTTTATAGCCTTTATTCTTGCTTATCGAAAAACCATTCTAAAGCACCTCTGATGGGGCAGATAAGTTGTTTTCCATTCTCCCAGATTAGGAAAATGTAGGGCAGAGGTTTCTGTGACTTTTTCAAGGTCACAGTAAAGAAAAAATGCACCGGTGTTGTGGAAAACGCTCCTGAAGGATTTAGTTGTCTTGTCTCTGGGTTTGTTAGTTGATGTTCTGTGTTTTGCTAAAGGGACGTCGATCAGAGGTTCTCAAAATGAAGATATTTGCAGAATACTTAATAATATAAACACGGCATTCACTTCGTAGTGAAACGTGGCCCCACATGGAATTTGTGATAGACCAAAAATCAATAGTGTTAAATCCGTGCCGGTGAAAGAAGCTAATCCTTTAAAAATACACTGAGGTGCCCGTTTGTGGCTCCCTCAGGATGCTTAGCTGTGGGAAGGGTGCCTTGGGAGTGCACTAGAGGTGTGTCAAGGTGGACAGGCGTCCCCCACCCACCACCCACGAGTTTCTGAGTCAGTCGGTCGGGGGGAGGGGGGACCAAAACGCTACGTCTAACAGGCTCCCAGGGGCCGCTGCTGCCGCCAGACTTGGAGTCTCTTTGAGAACCACCATCTTAGTAAATGGTACGTCTGTTAGTTGCCGTGAAGAATAAGTGAGATAAGACATGTGGAAGGTCCAGCCACAGGGCCTGGACACAGGAGGAAGAACGGTGTCAAATCATACTGGATGAGACCCTGTAGACACTGGTCTTGAAAACTCGCAGAGAAGAGCTTGGCCACCTGCCTGCAGAGGGGCATTTCCCCTGCAGTCTGCTGAGTGGTACCGTCTCTCGCACCTGGGGTGCTGGTTTGCATGTGCACAGTCTGGGGGAGGTCTCATGGTGCAAAGGGATCAGCTCTCAGTACAAGTGCCCGAGAATAGGGGTGGCCACTGAGGTTGGTGCTTGCTGAGCCCAGGGTAGTCAGAAGGACCTCCCAGAGAAGCTAGGAGCAGAGGAGGAGCAGGGCCTGGCAGAGGGCTGGAGTCACTTGTGGAATCAGGAGCAACAGAGGAGCTGTGAAGAAAATCTAAAACGAAGCCAGAGCAAAACAGCAGCTCACTGACGGAGGGACAGGCCTAGGAGTGACCGCGGCCGTCTCGTCAGAAACCACGCCAGCAAGCGGGGGGCCACGTGCTTCCAGTGCCAGAAGAAACCCACCTCCCTCGAATTCTGTATCCTGCAAAAGTGTCCTTCAAAAGGGAAGCAAATAGAGACGTTCTCAGACAAACAAAAGCTGGGAGACCTTGGCACCCGGAGCCTTGCTGGAAATGCTGTAAGGAGTTCTTCAGAGCAAAGGAAAGTCATACACCGGTCAGAGACCCAGGTCGGAGAAGAAGGAACAAGCAAAGGTAAAAGAAAATCTTTTGTTTTTCTCATTCTTAATTGACCTAACAGAAAACTTTATTCAAAATAATAATAAAATAATAGTAGCAACTAGTAAGTTCTGCTTGCCTGGTGGAGTGGTTGTTGTAACTAGTTGCCGACATTATGTGCCGCTCAGGGGTTGCACATAAGCACCTGATCTCCGCAGCAGCGTCAGGGGCCCTGCAGGGCTGTGGGCTCGTGGCCTTTGGAGGCCACACCCCTGCTCCAGACCAGGTGCCTGCAGAATCCTCCATCCTTTTTCCCTCCAGGTTGCCTCTGAGAGCAGGGTCTAAAAATCTAAAGTGAATTCTAAAAATTCTGAAAGTGTTTTTTACAAGACAGTTGCCAAGAAAAAGACAGATGAAGGGAGTGGAGCAGGGGGTACAAGAGGAACGGGATGGCCAGGTCTGCGCTCATGCAGAGCAACACGAGCTGACCTGAGACCCTGGACGCAGCCCGGGGGAGGGGAGGGGAGGCCGCCACACTGTCCTACGCCAGCCCGTGGCTCTGCCCGCCTTGGAACTGAGAGATGGCTCCCCAGAGTCTCACGGGGTCCCCTCTGCAGGGCCCACGCTCTCACTGGGGGGCCGTCCATCCAGGGCCAGGGCTGCTGGATGGGAAAGCCCCCTCTCAAGAGCCTCAGGGTTTCGGTTAGGTGTGTGGGAGTGAGCGCACCATCCTCCCTCACAAACTGGAAAGAGAAAAAAAAAATCTCTGCACAAAGGTAAGCTCTATGTCAGAACAAAATGGCGCTCTTTTATAGGGTCTGTAAATCAACCTGGCTTCCAACGTGTTTCTGTGATGCCATCATAAATGTCAGAGTTGGGTCTAGAGCGAGATTCTTGTTTAACAGCTGGAGGAAGTACCAGTGGTTGGGACCACATCCGTCATGGGGTGATCTCACATGCGTGCCCCAAAGCAGTTTCTTAGTTGAAAAAGGGTCTGTGAGCCTTCCGTGTTTGTCGACCCAATCTGCAATGGGTTGTTGCAGGAATGTTCCAGCCTCACAGCGCGTTTCTGCTTTGGGTCTGCACTGACCATGCCTGAGCGTCAGCTGTTGGTGGAACATCGATTTAGTTCTTACGAGGGGCCGGGCCCTGGCGATGCGCCAAGGGGTGGCCGCTCCTCAGACTCATTCCCATTTGGTGATGTAATTAGCTTGATGCTGTGCCGTAGGTCTCTAAGATCACTGGTTGTTGGAAGATGGGTGAATGTACCCAGGGCCTCTCCCTACTGTCTTTGCAGCTTCCTGGGAATCTGTGATTATTTCAGAGTTAAAACTTTTTTTAAAAGGATTTAATCTGTTGACCCCCAGGTGTATTGGAATGTCACAGCCTATCTGCCTTCCAATGCCCGGCTCCCTTAGGACTTACCTCCACAAAATGGCCTTCCACGAAGGACGCCCCCAACACACACATGTGCATGCACATGCACACACACACAGAACCCTCTTTGGCGTCTCCCCGGTCCCCAGAGCTCCCCGTCTTCTCCTGTGTAAGGCCGTGTTCGTCTGCCCCTTCCCTGTGTCTCTCCTACCGTGAGCAGCTCGAGGTGACCCCAGCCACTTTCTGCCCTCATTCCAGAGTCCACCACGGACCTCCTATGGTCCATGCTGGCAGATGGTGGTTGATTGAATCTGCAAACGTGTCAGAGGCTGGGCTGGGGACAGATGCCCAGAGGGTAAGGAAGGTCAGCAATGGAGCTACATGGAGCAGAGCCCTGCCCTGAGTGAGCCAGGGGCAAAGCGGGGACCATTTGGGGATAAGTGTGAATCTTGTCCTCTGTGAAGTCCAGAAGACACTAGAGTGGAGCTCCAGGCTATGAATCACACCCAGAGGTGAAATGGGATCCTATGGAATGGCTGACCAATTGTGTACTTAGCAAAGGTGCTCAATACTTAGTACCTAGGGATGCCTGAGCACTTCACAGAGGTGCTAAGCACACAGTATTTAGAGATGCCTGGGTATTTCAAAGAGGTGTTCAGTACTTAGTACTTGGGTTACCTGAGTACTTAGCAGAGGTGCTCAATACTTAGTACTTAGGGATACCTTAGTATTTCACAGAGGTGCTCAGTATACAGTATTTAGAGGTGCCTGAGTACTTTGGAGGGGTACTCACTCAGTATTTAGTACTTGGGGTACCTGAGTACTTAGCAGAGGTGCTCAGTATTCCTGTCACACCCCTTCCTCCCAAGGCAGCCCCGTGCCTGCCCTTCTGCTGGGGGCTTGAGGAGGTGCAGGGAGGGGAGGCTGTGTGGTCCTCGCAGCTAGTGTGAAAACAGCAGAGGCTCGTGCAGGCACAGCAAGTGCACATGGAGGGCTCCCAGGGCCCTTGGGGGTGGTGAGTAACTGAGCCTAGAAACAGGGCCTCAGCATCAATAAAGCAGCACCACCTCTCATGAGCTAGCTTCAATGTTTCCTTCAGGACATGCCTGCTCATTCGGGGCCCACTGTAATTTGTGTCATTCCGCATGCCCTGCTGCAGGTTCCCATGAACACAGGCATGAAAAGCAGCCCGTTATAGAACTTCAAAAAAAGTTAAGTCTTGAGCTGTCTTTGGTGTTCTTCTTGGAAAAATTGTTTCCCTGCAGGCAGGCTTTGTCCTGAGGCTCTGGCAAGGCTGGGACCTGTGGGTCAGTGGTGGGGTCATCACCAGATGCCAGCAGGGTGGCAGAATTTCCCACCTGTGACCATCACCCTGTTAGGCATTTAATTCTGTGACGTCATAGCAGACCTCCTGAATCTGGAGCCTCCAGCCTCTTGGGGAGTGACATTTGGAGGCAGATCCCCACTCACCAGCTTCCTGAGCCACCATGAGGGGGCCTGGAGTGCCAGTCGCTAGTGGCAGAGACAGAAATGAGGGCCAAGTCCTGAGTGCCCAGGTGGCCGCACCAGGACCGGTGGTCTCCTCCCCAGGCCGATAGGCACGGCAGGACCCCCAGCCCTTTCCCACCTCCCTGTCCCAGCACAAGCGTTTGTAACATCACACTGCCCTGCCTCCAACACTATCAGCCAGGACGTGGTGACACGCCTGTGTCTCCTGCAGTGGCCTACTTATGTACCAAATGATATGATCCTGTTTTCTTCCTAAGGGAGATTTAAGGAAGTGATGGAAAGGGATGTGCATGTGTGTGTGTGTGCATGCACACATGTGTGTACACATACATGTATGGACATATATGCACGGATATATGCATATGTGTATATATGCACATACATGTGTATATGGATGTGTGTGCACAGACAGTGATAAAGTGAGTCCATTTAAAGAAAAATGACTTTCAGGTGGTGTGGATATTTTAACACAGTGATGTGCTGAGGGTGGTAGAAGACAGCTGAGGCGTCTGAGTGGTTAAGAAACCTTTCCAGAAAATTCCACGGCCACTTCTGTTCTCAGTGCCTTAGGCAGGTGGGTCCTGGGGAGAATGAGGATTTGGGGCCTTTGCTGGGTCCAGTGGACAACATCTAAGGGAGTCTCTCTCAGCCCCTGGGCAGGTTGAGAAGGAAGTGTGGGCTCGGGTTCTGAGTCACCCCAGAACGCAGCTCCCGCCAAGCTGCCTGCCAGAGGCTGATGGACAGTCCACTGGACCCCACCCCATGTTACGGCAGCTTCCGTGCCCCGCTTAGGCCATGAGAGGAGTCATGCAAACAGAGCTCCAAGGCACGCATTAACCTACCTAACCAGTGTCTTCCGTCCTAAAATTTCTCCATTTTTCATCTTTAGGGAAGTTGTAAAAACAGGGTTCTTCCAAATCAGATGTGATTTAAATTGCATGTTTAGATCGTGTGGAAATGACTGGTGGTTAAGACGTGCACTGGGAACCTTCTGGAGCTTGCTGCTGGCTTCCTGGAGCTTCACAAAATAACTCCTATCAGCAGGTGATTGAAAATGTCCAGCTTGTGCTATTCAATTAATTATGAAACCATCTGTTGTCAACATTCCCAGCATCCAGCGCAGCCTCACCGCTCTGGATAAAGGCGAGCGAGCGTGGCTGCAGAAAGGCCGGGGAAGAGAAGCCAGAGGTGATGATGTTCAGACAAAGGGACTGGAAGAGGGCTGGGGCAGGGAGAGTGAGCACCATCAGGACCAGGCTGGCCCGGCCAAGACACACAAGGAGGGACAAGGGGACATCTCCCTGGTGCAGAAGGTCCATTCAGCCACCAAATAGAGGGAGGGAGGGACAGTGTCCACGATTAAGGTGCGCCGCCTCCTCCAGCCACCATCCTGGAGCTCGCCTGGATTCCGAGGAGCAGACCTCGGCGATGTGCTCACACAGCCACGCTCAGGCCTCCTCTCCGTGGTCCGCCCCGGTGGGAATGCCTACCGATGTTAGGGACTCTGCCTGCCCTTGAGGGCTACTCATATCCTCTTCCTCCAGGAAGCCTGTCCGCCTTCTCCTCCTCCCCCAGCCACTGCCCCATCCTGCGGTGGGACCATGTCCCCAACTCGCCCCCAGGTGATACAGATTGCCGCCATGCCCAGCACAGGTAGGGACGACGCGCAGTGAGTTATCTGTTAAAATGTGTGCTCAGGAGAAAGGAAATAAGGCCGCCGAGTCTGCACTCAGTGAGCCCCCCGGTCCCTGATTCACTGGGTCATGGTGGCCACATGGCCGTGTCTTCGGGGCGGGGGGGGTCTGTCTTCTTGAATGGATGGGTCTGTGCTGCTGGGCGGGCAGGCCTCCCTTAGACCCGGTCGGGGGGGCCTCTCAAGGAGCTGACATTGCGCTGGAACCTCACAAAGGAGCTGTGTAAAAAGGAAAACCCAGAGAGGCCGGAGCAGGGATTCCAGGTGGGGGCCCCACACATGCCCAGGCTGGGGCGGCCTGGCAGGGTGGCTGGAGCAGTGAACGGGGATGTGCGGCTGGAAGAGGCGGGAGAGGCCCCGACATCCGGCCCCAGCATCCCCATAGGACTGGCTGTTACTATAAGCAGATGGGGAAGCCGGGAGTTTGTCTGTGAGGGGCCCCCCGGCTGCCCTGGGAGACCAGCGAGGAGACTGTGGCCGTCTTCCCGGGGGCCGATGGTGGCCTGGACCAGGCTGGTGTCCCTGGAGATGGCAAGACCTGGAAGGACACTCTGGGGCCGAGCCAACAGCTCCGAGGCGGGGGGTCAAGTCAGGAATCCTCCATTCCCGGGGTCCCGGCCAAGCCCTGGGCGCAGCGGGCGCCACTGAACACACGAGCGGACAAATCACACGCAGCGGGGCCTCCAGCCCCTCCAGGCCGCTCTGCTGACCTGGCTCTCCAGGCTGTCACATGGGCGCAGGCTCTGGGTCCACACTGCTGTTCCCTGCTGTGCCGGCCTGGTTCACATCATGGGTGTCTGTGTGTGACAGTGGGGGGCGGGGGACACGCTGTTTCAGGGAAGTGGGGTAATTGATCCTGGGGTGACTAGAAGCTGATGATCCCACAGGAGTGCCCACTCCCTCCCGCAGTGCCCACATCCCACTCCACTGTGCCCTGACCTCTGCCCCCACCTTCGCAAGGCCAGCTCCCGCTCACCCAGAACCTCCCTTTAGCACCTTAGCACCCGGCATGCCCCTCCTGGACCACATGGGCCCCTCCCAACATGACAGTCAGGACAGCCGGGCCTGAGGCCCAGGCTCTGGGGTGACTGCTGATCTAGGAAGCCCCGCTCCCCCATACTCCTCAGCCCTCGCCTGTGAATCAGGCCCCTCAGACCGACGAGGACCCTGGGGAGCTGTGAGCCAGACGGGGCTGGAAGGTGGACATGGAGCACTCAGCATGATGGACACCGTCACAATTGGACGTGGTGACTGACATCTGCCGAGGCTGGACAGGTGCCGTCCATGGGGAGCAGGGCCCCGTTCGGAGCTGGCAAGGCGGTCCTGGACTTGCGGTTTCTACTGACCCAGCACCCACGGGCCATCTCGGCCTCTGCCCAGTGGACACGCCTTCGCCATGCGGGAGCACGTGACCCCCCCAACCCCGAGGACAGACCCAATGGGAGAACAAGGGAGGGCCCCGCCTTGGTCTTCCCTCCCCACCTTAAGCTGTGGTCACACTTGCCTCTTGATGTCCAGCAGGCACTTTAGTCACTGAAATGACCCCGGCTATTTATTCCTGTTTGCTGTGAGGCAATAGCAGGACCAGAATGGCGGGGGTACCTCCAGGCCTGGGAGCAGAGAGGAGACAGAAACCACAGTTTGGGCCACAGGGTGAGCCAGTATCCCACCCCTCTGCTGGCTGAATGGCACATGCCTGTGTGGCATCTCCCCCAGAGGGGCTTGTTAAAAACACAGCCACCAGCATGAGCTGGGAGCCAGGCCCAGGAGTAAAGCAACGCGCTGACTGCGAGAAATGCTGGGCCCCAAACCACATCAAGTCAAGACACCGGGAAGCGGGGTTTCCAGCCAAGACTCTTATACCCTCTTCCCGAATAGTGCCGCCCGGAGAGGAACCGGGTGTGCACATGGATAGGGGCTTCTCTCTCGGGATCCCCCATGAGATCCGCCAAGGTGTCTGCTCAGGGATGGGTTTTCACCCCAAACCCTCGACTCTATTCCTTTATCCCAGAGGGTGCTGCCTCCTGGGAAGTCAGCAGACACCCATAAATTCAGAATCTTTTTTTTGCACTGTTGAGTATTGGATTCCATCATGAAGACTGATCTTTTCAATGCTTGTTTGGAAGATGAAAGCAGTGTGAATTGAATGAAGGTTCTTGAAATTAACAGTGGTCATCATATCTGAACAAAAATGCTAGAATAGTTGAAATTATTTACCAGGCCGTAGTCTGGGGCTGAATAAATAACAATCTCTGGTTGCTAAGAGATGGAGATGGCCCGGCAGAGACGTAGCTGGTGTTGGTGGCTGTTTGCCAACCCCGTTGGGAGGTGGGATGTGTTGGGGACAGTCCTGGCCAGATCCGAGCCCTGCAGGGCGCGGGCTCCATGGAGCTGACAAAAATGTCTGCGTTGCACGTCGTAAATGAGAAGGCACGGGCCATCCTGGTGGGTTTGTGGCAGCCTTGCCTTCCAGACCCAGGTAACTGCCAGCACGGCGTCGCCCACCGTAACCAAGACAGCTGTTTCTGCAGCTCCCTGGCCAGACCAGGATGACAGTGCTCACTCCTGAAGAAGCTCCCGCAACTCTTTGATCTTTGACCACTTAAGTGACATTTTAAAAATCAGCCTGGATTTTCAGCTGTGGGTTTGAGAGAAAAGCCTGTTTACAGACCAGGGTGATTTCATGTTAGGGGTTCACTTCGGAAGGTTCAGCCAGTCCCTTCCCCCAGCTCCTGCCGTCTGCCTCCTCCGAGACGCAAGATCTGTGTTGGATCCGCTTAGTGAGTGATAAATGCCTCCTAGAAAGAGTGTGTTCCAAGGGCTTAGGGGGTCTGGAAAGATCCACAAGCAGCACTTCACGATTACGGTGGAAGCGAGAGAGCGCTCCCAGGCAGGCTCGTGTTTATTCATTTTTGATGAGGTGCACGCGTAGCCAAGGGCAGCCAAGCTGTCTTATGATACACTGGGGTCACATAACATCAAATTTCTCTCTGACCTTTGCGTGTCTGATGTGCAGGCTGGCAGCTGCTGCATGCAAAGTTTCTACAGCCCTCCGACATGGACCACGGCCTCGCTTCCTTGGGCTGTCTGAATCTCCAAGACATCTTAGCTGACGGGGGGAGCAGAGAAAATAGCAGGGGTTGGAATGTGGGGTCCCCAGTGGCCACATATCAAGCTCGTGTGCTGGAAGGCCTGTTCGTGCAAGTCAGGGTCGAGGGGGGCCTGGGAGAAGGGCCAGGATCCAAGAGCCACCCCCAGCCCCACAAAGGTGGGCGCTGGGGCCCGGGTACCATGTGCATTTTCCCAAACCTTGCAGATGGAAACCGGAAGCCGGATCTTAACCTTGGCGGGCTGGCCAGCTTGTAGGCAGGATGACCGCCTCCTGCCCTCCTAGTCAGGCTGCTCTTGATCCCTCTGCCAAAAAGTGGGGCGGTCTTTGCCATGTGTTGTCCAACAGCCGCTGTGCCTCCCCCAGAGGGTGCTGCACTAATGAGGACCATGGGCTGGGAGCTGAGGGGTCTGCTTCATGGACGACCTGAAATCCGCCGGAAGGAGGGCTGCTCCCTGAGCACCAGCGACCACCACCTGCACAGCCCAGAGCCTCATCCCGCGAGCCCCAGTAAATTCACTCTGCCCTCGCTGGTGGAATCGGCCGTATTTGTAGCGCACAAGCCCCGGTGCTGTGGCTTCCACTGAAACAGCCCCTCGCCTCTGGGGAACATCCCAAAGAGGGCAGAGGAAGGGAGTTGTCTGCCACGGCGGCTGGTGCACACTAGGCTTTGGTGCCACGGTCTGGGTGATGGACGAGACTTGGGTGGGCTGGCTTCCTGTGCCTGCAGCCCCTGCGCTCATCCTCCTGGCCTCAACGCCCCCCTGTCCTCAGCATGTGCACTGTCCGAGGCAGCGCTTGAAAGAGCAGACGACAGAGTGAAGGGGCGTCAGAGGAGGGGCACACGTCTCAGGAGGGAGACTCCGGGGGAGGAGCAGAGCTGGGAGAGACACTGCATCAGCTGGAGCTGCCACACACCCCACGTGCTGTCAGGAGTCTGCTCTGGGGAGCGGCCTGGTCGCTTAGACTGACCAAGGCCTCTCCATCGCCCACCAGGCCCACTCAACATTGGGATGGGTTATGTGAGGCTGGGAGCACTTTCTTGCCCTGAGGCTGGGGAGCCACTGAGGGTCCTAGCAGGAGGGTGGGGTGGATTCCATTAAACGTGAGTGGCCTGTGCTTCGGCTCCTATTCTCAAGCCCAGAGGAATTGAAGACTGGTAAGAAAACTGAGACAGGATGCCCCAAATCCACATCAGAAAGTTACCCCATGAATTATGCTCCCGGAAGGAAGCTCTTTCCTGACATTCGAATCTACTGCTGGGCCAAAGAAATCATTTTCCCTTTCAAGCTCTTCTTTTCGCACTGCAAGGAGTATTCCCGCCCCCTCCCCCCTCCCCCAGCCACAAAAGGCTTTAATGAAAATAACTTCTGGCAGCTGTGTTTATAAGAAACTGATGTAGGATGGGATGTGACATTTTAGTATAAATAAAACTTATAAAGACACGCAGGAAGCGGCTCTGGCTGCAGAACGGGAGCTCCCGGTTCTGCCTCGGTGAGCCAGGCGGTGGACACTCCCCAAGTCGTCTGGAGAGGCCAGCGCTGCCCAGCTTGAGAAGTCTTGGGGAGACTCCTCGCCTCCACGGCAGCAGCCAGGCCCTTTCCAGAAGGAGCTGATCTAGGGCCACTGAGGGGCGCACGGCCCCAAAGGTGGTGCTGGTGGGACGCAGCTGTCCAGTGGGGCTTTTTCTGTTGCAGGCAATAAAAACACGGCTGAAAGCAGCCTAACAAACAGTGTGGCTCCCACAGCAAGATCCAGGGGAGTCTGCCTGGAGGAATGGCCAGAGCTGGGTGTCCGGAGGGCGCCTCAGGAAGCTCCAGCTGCCTTCCTCTTGGTTAACTCTGTCCTCGGGCAGGGCCCCACCCCAGGCTGCTGCCCTCCCTCCTGACTTCCATCCTCATAGGTCAGCAACCCCAGCATAAAGGCAGAAGCTGTTTCCTTCTTCCCATAGTTCTGGGCAAATATTGGGAATGACTATCAACTTGGCCTCGGTGGCGCCCATCTCTGACCCTGGTCATGGAGGCCTGCAGTGGGGTCCATGGATTGGCCAGACCGGGGTCAGGTGCCCCCAGTGGAGCTACAGGTGAGGTCTGCCCACCCAAGGAAGGGGCCCAAGAGAGGGAAGGGGTGGTTCCCTACACAACAGCTGTGGTCTGTTACTGGAAGACGGGGGAACCATCGAAAACAGCGTTTATCAAGGAAAAGGGGTAAAGCGCTTGCTTTTGTACATGGAGGCTGGGGAATCCATTCAGGAAAAGCAGAGCTGGGTGGCTTGTCAGTATTCCCATGACTTCTCAGTCCCTCCTGATGGGGGGACCCAGGGTGTCAGTGAGGACAAAGAAAATGGGTGAAAAACCCATGGGGAAGTCTGGGGGCATTGTTCTCACTATTGATGTAGGATAGGAAGTGAACAAGGGACCACGGTCAGAAGAGTTAGGGGCTATAAATAGGTTTCACTGCAACTCAGCCCTGGGCTCCTCTCCACCAAACGAGGGGCCTCTAGAAAGTAAGACTCAGGGAAATGGACTCAGCCTTAAAAATCCTGTGATTGTCCAAATTCAGGCTGTGGTCCCTGCCCTTAGAGAATTACATATGCATATCAAATCCTGGTGCACAGTCAACACTCAAGTACATACACTGTAGGAAGAGATGGGTAGGTGGATGGATGGAGGATGGTGGGAGATGGATAAGGGATGGATGGATGGATGGATGGATGGTTGGATGGATAATGGATGGGTGAATGAATGAATGGATAATGGATGGATGAATGGGTGGTGGATGGTTGGGTAGATAGATAAGAAGACGGATGGATGGATAGATGGATTGATAGGTAGATGGGTGGGTGGATGGATGGAGTATCCCTCCTAGAGCCACTCAAGTGCTCTCTACATGGCAGGAGTGAGTACCCTGTGCTATATTTGAACTGGGATTTCAAGATGAATTAAACAAAGCCTGTTCCCCAAGGAGCCCTTCAGAAAGTCTAACACCCAGACCCCAAGCGGGTATTTACATGTTGCACGAGGGCAAGGACCTTGTCTGTATAGTGATTTCACAGTTGCCATTTCAGCATCCAGCACTGTGTCTGCCACGTAGCAGGGGCTCTGTAAAAAATGAGCCATGTTTCAAATGAATACATGGAAAAATAGCCATAGTCGAGGCAACATATAAGACCATGGTGGGAGGGGCTGAAAGCTCTGAGCTGATGGTCTCTGAAGGTAAAGGGACATCTGCCAAGGGTGAGGGGTGGCTCTGAGCAGGTCAGCGGGGTCACTGGCAAAGGCTGGAATATTTGTTGAGTGGAATGGGAGAGAGGTCCAATGGAGGACAAGGAAGAAGACTGTGAGGCACCCCTGAGAACCCGCTGGGTCTCAGAGTCGGTGCCCCTCCATCCCTGCTAAGCCAGGCTGCCTTCTCCCACCATGCGCGGCAATGTGCGTCGGGGAGCTGAGAGGGAAAGCGAGGAAGCTCAAGTGTGGTGGGAGGTAAGGGGGCCAACACGGTGAGTGTGCAGCCAGCTGTTGGTCCTGGCAGAGGAGGGAAGGGCTTGGGAAAGACAGAGGGCTCCAAGGACAGGCAGGGACGAGGCTGCAGACAGCTTGGCAGTCAGAGAAGGTGGAGGAGCAGAGCAGGGTGAGGAGGATGTGGCTGAGTGAGTGAACGGCAAGTTAAGGTCACTTGCTTTATAGGGAGCAAGGGGCTTCCTGGCTGGAGCATCTGCTTAGAACCAGACATAACCCAGTATGGCACCTCAGTAATGCATCCAGACTCTTCCAGTCTGAGATACAGGTGTGATGGACAGAATAATGGCCCTCGAAGATGTCCACGTGCTAATCCCCAGGACCTATGAAGAATGTCACTTTACATGGCAAAAGGGACTTTGCAGATGTGAGTAAATTAAGGATTTTGAGAGGGGAGATGATCCTGGGTTATCTGAGTGGGCCCCGAATACAATCAAGTGTCCTTATAAGGAAAAGAGGGAGGCAGGTGAATCAGAATTTGAGAAGGGGACGTGAGTACAGAAGCAGAGGTCAGAGAGAGATTGAACGATGCTGTGCTGCTGGCCTCGAAAATGGAGGAAAGGACCACGAGCCAAGGAATGCAGGCAGCCCCTAGAAGCTAGAAGACAAGGAACTGGACCCACCTGGAGCCTCCGCAGGGTACGTGGCCCTGCCCACACCTCATTTCAGCCCAGAGGGACCGTGCGAGCCTTCTGACCTTGAGAACTGCAGGATGAGACATCGGCTGTTTTAGGCCACTGCGTTTGTGGTCGTTTGTTACAGCAGCCCCAGGGCATTCACACAGCACCTCTGCGCCTGTTAGTCACGGGCCTGAGCTCCAGATGGGGTGTCTAACCTTGAAGAAATGAGGGCAAACAGCTGGAAACCAGCATCCTTTTCTCCAGCTATCGTTCGCCGTACGTATCCTTCTAAAAACCCCACAGTGGCGGGCGATGTGTGGAGATCCCGAGGGCCGCTGTGCCAGCGAGATTCGGCGGTTGGATCTCTTTACCCCACGTACCCGGCGAGAAGAGAGGCCGTCAAGAAGCCTGACGATTCCACCTCAAAAGAGCTGTCAGATCTGATATTCCGCGCAAACATCTACATCTTTGTTAAGGTCTCGTTATCTCAAGAGCACGTGGCCGGGGCCCAGAACAACCCGGCGTTTTCCTATTTATCCACCTTCCCAGGCGACTCGGCCTCTCGCGGGCGCAGGAGAGTCGGTCGGTCAGCAGCGAGTTCATTAGTTTGATTCAGCATGTCTCGGGTTCACAGTGCTTTGCAGAGACGTCGTGAAATAAATTCAAAATGGGTTATGGAGATGCCCGCAGAGCAAATAGCGCACGCAAATTACCGCGCTGCTAAGGGGGAAATAAAAGTCACTTCCCTCTTCTAGACGATGTGACAGAATGGACAGGAGTCAGGGAAGATGTCCTTCAAGAAATTAAGGTGCTCACATTCTGCATCACGTGAAGATCCCCTTCCAATTGGTACCGGTTAAAAGATTACATTTTTCAAACTTAATATGAATCTTAATAGAAACAAAAAGAAGGCCTCAGAGGAAGGGCTTGATATGCCATGCTTTCTTTCCATGCCACGTGGAAGGCTCGTCTGGCTCGGTGGGTATGTGAACGCTGCCTCGTTTCCTAGCTTTCCTCTTCAGCCATGAATCTGTTCAATAAATATTCCCCGAGCATCCGGGCCCGGCACGGGGAATGAAGGAGGCCCCAGGCAAACGCTCTCAGGCTGCTTGGAGTCAAGTCGGGGCAGGCAGACCCAACGCAAGCCCAGGACCCAGGACGGGGGTGGAGAGGGCTACAGAAGGGACCTGTGCGGTGGAAGGGGCGGGAATGACAGGCCAGCTGTGCTGGTCGCAGGCCACAAGCCGGCTCCCTTGCCGGAGTGGGAGTTAAGTTAAGGAGAATGAGCATTAAGAAGGAAGTTGGGGAGGGGGACAGCGGGGGACAAGTGCACTTCAGCCAGGGGGGAGCATGGGACAGATGACAGAAGCAGGAGAGGCAGGCCACCAGGGACTGCGGGTGGAGCCGTCCTCAGAGCAGAGCCGGCCACTCGGGGCCTTCCAGACCAGCACTGTCCCGTAGGAACGGAATTCGAGCCATGCGTGCACACTGCCTCTGCAATTTTTATTTTCCAGTGGCTACATTTAAGAAGTAAAAATAAACAGGTAAAATTAATTTTAATACTATCTTTTATTCAACCCAATTTATCCAAAATAGGATTTCAACATGTAGTCAATATAAAAGATTGTTAATGAGACATTTTTAATTGTTTTTTTCGGACCAAGTCTTCAAAGTCCAGTTTGTGATTCACACCGACTGCTCTGCTCAGTGCAGACCGGCCATGTTTCTGGTGCTCCATGGACACATGTGGCCAGTGGCTGCCATACTGGAGAGCACAGCCCCACGCCCTAGGCCAGGGTCAGCGCACTTCCGTCCTTGAGCCAAATCTGGCCCCGCTGCCTGTTTTTGTAAATAAATCTCTATTGGCACGCAACCATGCCACCATTGACGTGTCATCTGTGGCTGCTTTTGCCCTTTGATGGCCTAGTTGAGTAGTCGCGAAAGGGAGCTCATGAGCCACCAGGCCAACATTAGGAACTGCCTGGCCGTTTACAGAAAACATTGCTGCCCTGCTCTAGAATGAGGAAGAAGAGGACCTTCCTTCTAAGGGCAAAGACAGGAGCTAGGAAGGGTCCAAGCAGGAGGTGACCGCTGCCGTCTTTTCAGCAGAAATCTCTCCAGCTGCTGGTTGGACTGTGCTGGGGGAGTTAGTGGGGGTCCAGCTCTAATGCAGGTTCAGGCAGCAGCCTGTCCTGCCACTTTGGGGGGAAGTGGACAGCCACCTTTGGGTCTAGGGTCTGGGGCTCAGCCAACTCTCCCTGGCCTTTCAGGGTTTGGGATCAGAGCCCTGTGCTTTATGAAAAGCCCAATGCCAGTGTGGACAGGGTGCCCTGCACGGTGCCCCATCTGCACACTCAGGCCAGCTCTTGCCGCCTCCCTCCCCACGCGCACAGTCCAGAAGCGCTGGCTCTTAGCGCTGCCTGTTTGGGGCCCTCCAGACGTCTCACGACGTAACAGAGAATATGATTAATTGCGCAGTCAGAGTGGGGACCTGGGTAATGACCGAGTGTGGTTGGGAGGTCTCAGATTTAATTCCAGGTTGTCAGAATCAGGCCGCCGCCTCGAATGTGCATGTGCAGAGGCCTCTCTGCGAAATCACGTCTTTCAAACATCACTCCCACTGCCGTTCGCCTGGGGTCAGGAACAGTGGGTTATAATTGACTCAAGTCCATTTGCCGGCCACAGGACAATCTTTGTAAAACTCAGATCAAGAAACGAATTGTGCTTTGAGTGATAGGCCCCAAAAGGAGGTGGAATTGCATGAGCATCTGCTCCTCTCCATTCTGATTTGGGTCTTCTGAGGCATCCGCCTTCACCTGAAAAGGAATTGCTTCCAAAGGCTTGCAAGGTTGTGGGGAAGGGACGGTGCCAATGCTGGGGTCCTGGGGCTCCCTCCTCCGGGACAGACCCCCTTTCAGAACGGAGTGGAGTGGGGGTGGACGTTGAAGGAGCAGCCAGAGGCGGTGTCTGCAGAGGTGGGTCTGCTCAGAGCACTAAGTGAGGCTATTCCATTGCCTCAGACGGTCTGCTCATCTTGTGGTTTACTGAGTGTGCCCGGCTAGATCCTTCTGTTCTAGATCCTTCCACATGCCCTGAGCAAATACACAAATGTGCCCCATGCCCCTGGGGAGCTCACACCTTGGGGAGCAGAGGTGGCTGCATGGTACAAAAGTACACGGAGCCACATGTCAGAAGGTTTTTGCTATGAAAAGAGGAAAAGTGGAACCAGGGGTGAGGCTTGGGTGTGGAGGGGGCACAGTTTTCAGTGGAGAGGCCAGGCTCAGCCTGGGTGGGGTGACATCTGAGAGAAGACTTGAAGGGGCGAGGGAGTGAGCCAGGCTGCGGAGAGCACGACCAGCTGAAGGCCCGGGGGCAGGAGGGGCGGGCAGAGCGAGCAGTCCAGGAGGGTGCCTGCCGAGGGTGGAGCAGAGGGGAGGGGCCGGTCACACGCAGGGATGCGTCACCCATGGTAAGGGCTGGAGCTCTTACTCTGTGGACAGTGGGGCACCTTGCAGGTGACGGTGCAGGTCTGCAGTTTGTCAGGGTCCCCCTGGCTGCTGGGTGGAGAATGACCACCCGGGCGAGACCTCTGGTGCAGAATCTGGAACAGACGGAGGAGCAGAGATGCTCCCCTCTGCCCTCAGGGGAGGAGGGCAGACTCCTGGCATAGATTCAACTACAGGAAATGGGCATTTAGCCTAATGAAGACAACAGCCTGTATCCAATACATTAGCAGCACTGTGCGTGTGCAGCAGATGTGTGAAACACACAATACCCACCAAGGTGCAAGAGAGAAACACAGACCTTCCCTCTTCATTAGGGCTTTCCCGCCAAACTCACACTTGAAAACACACAGTTCACCGATAGTCTTTGTTAATGTGTTGTAATTGGTGCTAATGTGTAGACTTGAGAATAATACAACTTTCTTTAAAAAACAAATCAACGGCACGTCAGACTTCAGACTTTTTCACAAATTCAGACTGCCTCCTTTTCCAGCAGGGCCCCTCCCTGCCAGATCCAAGTTAAGAGGAGTTAGCGTGATGCATCCTAAGGACAACAAGTGATGGATGGAGGGATGGAGGGATGGAGGGAGGGATGGATGGAGGGAGGGATGGGTGGATGGGTGGGTGGATGGATGGATGGATGGGTGGATGGGCGGGTGGATGGATGGAGGGATGGATGCATGGGCGGGTGGATGGATGGATGGATGGATGGAGGGATGGAGGGATGGATGGATGGGTGGATGGGCGGGTGGATGGATGGATGGATGGATGGAGGGATGGATGCATGGGCGGGTGGATGGATGGAGGGATGGGTGGACAGGTGGATGAGTGGGTGGATGGATGGATAGAAGGATAGATAATTTTCTGAAGATGGTAAGTGGTTAATTAGTTAACCAGACAGAGGTGGTTATTTTCTGAAAATGTTAACTGGTTAATTAGTTCAGAATCTTAAAAGAATAGTAAGTAGCTACCAGAGCTGTCTATGACATAGAAGAGCATTAAAGATGTAGAATTGGGGAGGACGCCCTGACAGCCGGTAGCCAGAAAGGAGAGCCGTTCAGCCAAGCAGCTGTTTCCTGGGCTGCCTACAAATTGCTACAAATTGGGTGGCTTAAAACAACCCAAGTTTGTTCTAACAGTTCTGGCCTGAAATCAAGGTGTCGCAGGGCTGGTTCCTTCCAGGTCGCTCAGAGAGAATCCATTCCGTTCCATGCCTCTCTTCCAGCTTCTGGGGTTGCCGGCAGCCCTGGGTGTTCCTTGGCTTGTAGACGCGGCGCCCCGACCGCTGACTGCAGCTGCACTCGGCCTTCTCTGTGCGTATCTGCGTGTGCTCAAGCCTCTTTAGGACGCTTTGATGGGATTTAGGCCCCCCTAATCCACTATGAGCTCATCTCGATCCTTACCTTCATTATACCTGCAAAATCCCTATTTCCACATAGGGTCACATTCTGAGGTCCCAGATGGACATGAATTTTGGGGGACACTATTCAACCCACTACAGCGCCAAGAGGGCAAGCACACGCTTTGAATTTTTTTCCTATGGATTTAACAGGTATGAAGATTCCCAAGAAGCGGGCCCAGTGTACCTTGTACCCACCACACCCTGTCCTGGAACAGCAGGCCCGAGATAAGGGCTCCGCGGGTGCGTGACCTGGCCTGGTGATTTTGCAGCTCCCCTTCAGCGTCCTCCTTCCGTCCGTTCCATCCTCCGTGAAACCTTACGGTTGATGCTAAACGCCATCACCTGTGCTTGTTCCCATGCTCTTCCTCCACGTCCCAGTTTTTGCAGCAGAACAGTGGTTCTCAGATCTGAGTGTGCAGCAGGACCCCGGAGGGCTTTGTCACGGCACAAACTGCTGCTCTGCACCCCTGAGGTTTGGGTGGGTCCCAGCGCTGCACTTGCGTCAAGTTCCCAGGGGGCTAGAAGCGGGGTGCAGGAGAGGGAGCCCCAGGAACCCAAGGCAGTCTACAGCCCCAGGCCACTATGTGAGTGGGAGGGAAGATGCCAAGGAGCCTCCTCATGGCTGGGGCACCAGGCGGTGCGAGATGCCTGTCTGAGTCAGAGGAGAGACACCCCTGCTCTCAGGGGCTGCACGTGGTGGGTGACGGCAGATAAAGCACTAACAATGTCAGGGTAAGGCTGTGGAGCACCCACATGAACTTGAGGTTGCTTCCTGGAGTCCCATGCTCCCCAACCCTGCCTGAAGCTGGGGGAGGAGCTTGCCCATCACAGCCCAGACACGGCCCCTCCAACCAGCTGTCCCCCTGACACACAGGATGTCAGATGGCATCAGCAAGAGCCAGACCTCGATCCGGACTTTGAGGAAGGGCAGTGGGTCTGGCAAGGCTGAGAGCTAGGCGGGCAGCCTGTGGTGCCCTGAGCAAGGGGCTGCAGGGGCTCTGGGCTGCGAGGGGTCTACCTGGGCCAGCTGAAGGATGTAGGCATGAAACAGGGTCCGGAGACCTCCTCCTACAGGTGATGTGGGGCTCTGGCGAGGTGAAGACCGGTACCCAGGCCTCACAGTGAGTGCATGGGGAGCCAGGCCGTCCCTAACCCCTGCACGGAGCTAGGTCAGTGCCTCCTCCCAGTTCTCACCTCCATCCTGAGCAGTCGGCTTTGCACAGGTGAGCGATGTGAGAAACTGCCTGTTCGGGACGCCTCCCAGCTGCGGACGATCCCTCCAGGCTGTCATAGTGGACCAGCCCAGGGGAAGACGCCACCATGAAGGCAGAGCCGTGGAATCATGAGGAAAGAGGCAGAGAGGGAGACGGAGAGGGCAGCCGACGGGGCAGCACGGAGAGCCCAAGCATCCACTTCTGGGCCAGCTCATGCTGGTGACCGTCAGGGCGCTGGAAGTGGTGTTGGCGTCTCCCTTCTAAGGCAGGGGTCAGCCATGGACTAAAAGTTCCAGTGATCTAAGTCTGGGTGCATTCCTAATGGAACGGGGTGTGAACTGTGAGGTCATTCTGTCTTCACATGACACAGGGCGTGGGACAGCGCCAGCCAGAGCCCTGGCCTCTGGCTCCGTCTCCGAGTCCTGGTGGCTCCTCCTCATCCAACGTGCTCCGAGGGTCAACTCGAGCCTTTGCTAACAACCGTTTGACGCTACGACAGGAGGAGAGAATGCACATCCTCTCACCGCTCGAGGAGCCTCGCAGTGAGGGAGACACGCCTTCCCATCCTCACCACTTCTTTTCCTCTTCCAGCCACACAGCCGAACGTGAGGCACAATTTGGTGTGAATTACCTACAAATTGTATACCGTACTTCATGACTAAGTAGTTTTTTGCAGAGCTCAGTATGAATTTTCTCCTTTGTCCAAATCATACAAAATACTCTTTTTGAGTTGTCAAGATCTTCTGCTGTGTGTAAAAATGAGGCTTAAATCACTCAAAAGTGACAAGAATGTGTTAGACAGTTCTCATACATTATAACCACATGTGCACCTTAAGGAATCTGAGAGTCCCAGCCCCCCAGGGTGGGGGTGGGTAGACACAGGGCATCGGCCCGAGGCTGGGAGGGAATCTTGGGCCTCCTGGAGGAAGCCCAGAATCCTTCCTGACAAGGCGCAAGGCCACGGTTGCCTTTGCAGAGCCCCAGAAAGTGTTTCCTGGCATTAGGAAGTTCGGGGTGCCCTCCCGGGATGGGGTTCATTTGGAGCACCTGCAGTAGGAAGCTCTAAGTCTGCGTTTGCAAATGACTTCGTGGTTAACGTGACTTTGGTTTCCTGGTCATGGAGGGGGCAGAGAGGGTTTCGACGTTGTCGTTTTAGGGTATATGTGGGGTACGTTGGAGCCGGTGGGTTGAGTGGAAAATGCTGTGATGCTGAAGCCTGGGGCTGTAAGCCCTGTGTGAGTTGCCTGTGACCTCACAGTGATGGGGCTGTCCACTTGTTTCCCCGCAGTGATGGGGCTGTCCATTTGTGTCCCCGCAGCAAGGAGGCTGCATGTCCCAGGCTCTGCTCGGCGTGGGCATGAGCTGTTTGCAATGATGTGTGTGGAGTGGCCGGTGGTGGCTGAGGACGAGGTCCCTGAATCCCCATCAGCACCCACTCCCCACAAGGGGCTCAAAAAAATAGGTGAAAGAGGCCAAGTTCCCCTTTAAAATCACCGGGCCATGAGGCCTCGCTGCCACTGTGGGTGGCGGAACTGAACCGATGCCTCCCTGTCATGGAGCAGTTAGGACCGTGGGCCCCAAGCCTCTCTGGGCGTCGGGTTCGCCCTGGAGCCTTGTTGAAACACCTGTTTCAGGCACCATCCCTTGCGTTTCTGATTGTCCAGGTCTGAGGTAGAGCCTGAGAATTCTCGTTTTAAACAAGACCCAATATATTAGTCTTCTCTGGCTGTTATACCAAATTAGCACAAACTCAGTGACTTAAGAAAGGTGGTCAGAAGTCTAAAATGGGTCTCACTGGGCTGAGATCCAGGGGTCGGCAGGGCTGTCTTCTGGAGGCCGTAGAGGAGAATCCCTCTCCTGGTCTTTTCCAGCTTCTAGGGAGCCCTGCCTGCCTTGGCTCCCGGCCCCGTCCTCCACCTTCAAAGCCAGCAGCACAGCATCTGCCAGTCTCTCTCCCTGACTCTGGCCTCCCGATTCCACTTATAGGAACCCTGTGATGACACTGAGCCCAGCCTGATAATCCAGGATCGTCTCCTGTCTCACGATCTTAACTTAGTCACGTCTGCAAAGTCCTTTTACCCTGGATGCTGATACATTTACGGGTTTGGGGGTTAAATCATTGACTTGTTTGTGAGGCTGCCAACAACACCGACAGCTGCTCATGCTCATGCTGGTCTGGGACCCAACTCAGCCGCTGCATCAGGAGGGCCAAAGTCAGTGCCATGTTCCATTGATGTGATACGGGTCCCATCCTGGTTTTGTTTCTGGCCATCTGTCCACTTTGCTGGTCTGATCACCATGTAAACAGAGCATCCAGGCCAATCCCTGCCCCTCCCCTGTGGCCAGCGTGGTGCTCCCCATCCCCCCACAGGAGGACGGTCTGGAGCAGCCCTTCCCCTCCACAAGGTGGGGAATCCACACTTGCTGCTCCCTGGCACTCGAGTTCTGGTGGCCTTGAGGTGCGTGACAGTGTGTTCGGGCCTGGTTGTCCCAGGCCAGGGCACGTCCAGGTTGTCCTTGGAGGAGGCTCTGGGATGTGGCCATTTGTCTAACAGCAGAGGGACCAGGGTGGGTCAAAGCAGAGTGTGAAAGGCGCAGCTGGGATAGGGAGGGAGGAAGTGGCCCAGTGGGTTTCAGCCACAAGGCCTAGTCGTGTTCCAGCACTGCTAGGCAACACGTAATTGCTGAGCATCTGCCTCCACTCAGGGCCTGGCATCTGGGCAGGTCCCTGCCTTTGTGGCACTTACCTTCAGTGAACATAAGAAGGTGGATGGATAGATGGGCAGAAGGATGGATGGATGACAGAGGGATTGATGGGCAGATGGATGGGTGGGCAGATGGATGGATGGATGGATGGATGGATGGATGGAAGGAAGGACAAATGCATGAATGACCGGCTGGGTGGACAAATGGATGGATGGATGAATAAACAGAAGAAGGAAAAGAAGGAGCGAATCAGTCATTAAAGATTCATTAAGGATAAAACAGTGACTGGAAGAAGGGGGGCTTTCAGCCCCCCAAGAAATGCCAGGTATTTCTGGCTTAGTGAAGAGGGACCTTGGAAAAGTCCAGATGATTCTAATCTGTGTAACATTGTATGCCTTTCAAATTTATAGGTTTATGGCATTTGTTATGGGAACTTTTTTAAAATTGTGGGGCAATAAGCCCAGAAAAAAATATCCTGAGTAGATGTTAGGTGCTCACCCATCCACCATGACCATTTCTTTGGGAAAATGCATTGCGTGAAAAGATGTATAAGAACAAATTGTGAAGGGTTCCCTCTTGGCTGGTTTTCTAAAAGTTCAGCGCCTTTCTGTAAAGATGAAAATGACAGACCAGAGTCTATTAAAATAAATATAAAGTCACTATGCCATTCAGGGCTGGCAACAGGACTCACCTCAGATGATTTTGATACACTGTTTTCTCCCTGGAAGGTGTTTATGTGAATTTATATGCTGGGTATAAATGTGCAGAGTATGAATAAGTACACACAGCTGTATTTTCCACGTCTATATGGTATAAGACAGACGATAAATCTTGAGATCCATATGTTTTTCTTATAAAATTCTGATCTTGGAAGGTAGCAAGAAATAGGCATTAGGATGGCAGAGGGGGACCACAGTACAAGGGAAATAATCCGTCTCAGAGACAGTTTCTGCTACTCAGAGAAGAACCCGCAGAATCTCCTCCATCCCGCGAGGAGTAGCACGCGTTGACTTTCTCAGAGATGTCCCCATGCATCCTGGTGCCTCCCACGCTTTGGACCCTGGAAGCCAGTGGGCAGTCTCTATGAGTGTGGACCAGGTGGAGGACGGATGCCTGCCCACTGGCCGGCCGGAGGAACCTGCCAAACCCGCACGTCATCAGCTTTCTCGGCATCCCGCACATGGGCCATCAGTTGCCAACGTAGTGAAATGCAGACTTTATATAATGAGATTTAATCTTCAAACTCAATGTTAAAATGTGTTTGCTTGTGCACAGGGTAAATCTTTCTCTAGAAGGCTGATCACGTGATACCAGCTACCAGTTACTGGCCTGCTCTGAGCTGGGCGCTGTGCTAAGTAAATGATCCCAATTAAAAACCCTATTTTCATGAGAAACTTCTCTTGCTTCAGCAGCGTGTCCTGCCTGCAGCAGTGTGGTGACCAGCCCGGCTCAGCTGCGTCGGTAGTGGGGAGAGAGACGGAGGCAGGCTTCATCCTGGCGGTGGTCTGGGATGCTGGCCAGAGCAGGATGTATTTATGGTTCATCCCCTGCTTGTTGATTCATTTAACAAGGGTGTGCACACCCAGTGTGTGGCAGGGATGTAGAGTCCATCCAGACAAGGCAACCGCCCTCAGGACGCAGAACCTTCTAGAAACCACCAAACAAAAAAGGAGTGAGTGAAACCATTGCCACTGGCAGGATGCTGTCAGAAGATGAGCCTGGTGCTGCAACTGAGGGTGGCCGAGGCCCATCTGGGAGGGTGGCCTGGGAGGATGCTGGGGGTGGGTCACCCCAGGAGGCAGCCGTGGGGCTGTACCCAATGGGACTTTCCAAGGAACGGCAGAAAGCTCGGAGCTTGTGGCCGTGAGCCTCCCAGCCTTCCTTGTGCTGATTAAGTAGGTCTGATGTAATGTCTGTGACCAGGGGGTATAGCTGGGTGGCAGGGGGCACCTCAGACCCTTTCCCACATGCGAGCCCTGGACCTGGGGGCAGATCCACGGGGCAGCTCTCTCCTGGCCGGTGCGTTCATCTCCCGCGTCCATGACGAGGTGGTATGTCCTCCTCCCTCTGCGGCCCCCCAGCACCCACGGCCCCCTAGCGCCTGCAGCCAGTCACTCTGCAGCTGGGCTTCCTGCACTCCATCCTGGGGCCCAAAAGCTCAGAGAGAGTCAGGCTCTACCCTGCCCTTAAACATCAGGGCCACCTTAGCTTCATCTTTCCCCCGAGTCTTACCAACCGTCTGTGCGCTCCCAGGCTGGGCTGAGACTCAGGGCCCCTCGCCGCCTGAAGCCGCCCGTAAAGCTCAGAATGACATGAGCCCACCCACCCGCCCAGCCAGCCCGGCCGTCTCTCTGGCTCTGGCTCTGAGGGGCAGGCAGTCAGCCACGGAGCACACGCACTGACCTCCTGCCTGGATGATTTTTCTAAACTTCTCTTGACCCTTCACACAAACGTTTCATCAATAAATATCTGTTGAATCAATTTTGAGTCTATTTACTGAGATAGGATTAACAACCATAAAGTTTGCCTGTTTAAAGTGTACAATTCAGCGGCCTTTAGTATAGTTGCAGAGTTATACTTATAGTTTAGAATGTTATTATACAATTACATCATATTGTACAATTAATTGACTATATATTATATAGTGCTGCCGTCACCATAATCTAATTTTAAAGCATTTCATCACCCCAGAGGAAACGTACCCATTCAGCACTTGCTCCCCGTTCCCCCCGACCCCCAGCCCTGACAACCACTGATGTACCTTCTGTCCTATGTCTGTGGGTTTGCCTGTTCTGGATATTTCACGTGAATGGAATCATACAACTCGTGGTCCTTTATCCCTGGCTGCTTTCACTCCTCTCTTTTTTGGTTTATACTGTTTCTTGAAAGCCCTACATATGTTGCCACCAGCTGCAAAACCTGCCTCCACGTACTAATTTCTCAAAGCTACTTAACCTCTCAAAGTGGCAGCCATCCCATGTGAAGTGGGGTGACAGCCCCCCGACCAGCTTGTTATGGGGATTGAACGAGAAGCCTGTGCACCAACCATTCTCGCCCTGCCTGTCTCGCCACAAACATGCGGGATGCTGTAGCTCCCTGGTCAGGAGCGTCTCCTTCATCAGTCCGGAATATCTCCCCTGCAGAGTACAGAGGACACTCCCTAGTCCTGCCACCTGCACTGACGTGGCCCTCTCCATCGTCTGCTTCCAGGCTGCACACTCAGGCCCTCTCCATCGTCTGCTTCCAGCCTGCACACTCGAGCTCTGTGGTCATCTCTGCCCTTGCTCAGTGTGGGGCCATCCTCTGGACCCTGTTCCACTGTCCTGTCTTGGGGCACACAAGGCGCCCACCCGGTTAGAGCTCCAGGAGTCTAGCCCTCATCAGGTGACCCCTCGTCCCATACCCACCTCCCCACCTGCCTTCAGAAGCCTTGGAAGTGCCGGGTCCGTAACCCTTCACGTTATCACGGGCAGTACAGACCAGCCCACGGGATTCCTATGGGATGGCACCCGCGTGCCATTCGACATTCCAGATGGCAGCATTCCGGAAGGAAAAGCTCTTCCTTCCAAACCTCCTCGCTCCTTTTATCACAGGAGATTTTGCAGTTCTTAAAGATTCCAATAAATATTGAAGGCAAAAATAAGTTCTATCCTAGCGCCATCAGAGGTGGTGGGATTTTTTTTTTTCCAGTGAAAATAGACCAGTGGTGTCTGTACTGATAATTTTACACATTTTTCTGCTAAGAGAATGGGAGTCTTGCCAGCTTTTCCTAAAAGAATCAGAATTTCAGTGAAACTCGTGGAGTTCCACAAACAGTCGGTGAATTTGGTGACAGTTGGTTTCCCTGCAGAGCAGCCTCCCGCCAGGTGCTCACCTGTCCTCGCGTCTGCCTGGCTGGGGACACCTGTGAACACGTCTGGACTGGATGTCGTGTCCCCAGAATGCCTGTGTTGAACCCCCACCGCCAAGGTGGGGGTAGGAGGTGGGGCCCTCTGGAGCCTCTAGAGAGAGCTCCCTCGCCACGTCTGCCCCGTGGGGACGCAGCGAGAAGACGCTG
The DNA here is from genome assembly GCF_037783145.1 of Equus przewalskii. Taxonomy (NCBI): domain Eukaryota; kingdom Metazoa; phylum Chordata; class Mammalia; order Perissodactyla; family Equidae; genus Equus; species Equus przewalskii. The sequence continues at coordinate 47,600,376 of NC_091851.1, forward strand.
TCTGTGAGCCAGGAGTCTGGCCCTCAGCAGACACCAGATCCTTGATTGTGGACCTGCAGCCTCCAGAACTGTGAGAAGTGAATTTCTGCTGTTTGTGAGCCATCTCGGCTGTGATATTTGTCGTAGCAGCGTGAACAGACTACGACAGAGCACAGGTTACCACAGTTTAGAGAGGAGCAGAAGCCCCTGTGAGTGCGTGCGCCTGTGCAAGTGCGTGTGTACGCAAGTGTGTGCACGTGTGCAAGTGCGGGTGTGCATGTGCGTGCACCCACAGAGGGTGGTTGCCTTATTACCAGCCTCCCTGGGGTCAGACGAAAGCCTCCTTTCGAAGTGGCTCTGCCGCCTCCACCGACATGTTGTTACCTGCTCTCATCATCTTACCAACCCAAGTGTTGAGCAGGAGGCGCCCTCCTGTGTCACCACCAGAGGGTTCCACCCACAGCAGCAGGTGAAGGGGCATCTCTCCCTCCTGCCCCGGCCGGTCCCGTCTGGTTTAGCCAGCAAAGTTGAAGTGCTGTATCCAGCACGCACAGAAGCGAGGCACCTCCTCTCCCAAGAGCCACAGAGGTGACCTTCTCTCCTCCCGCAGTCTCCTCGCCCCGTTCTTATTTCTGACACCAGATAGAATCCATTGGACAGAATCGAGCAGCGCCTTTTTTTCCCCATTTTCCACTGTGGATGTGATGCGTTAAAAATAGTATCCCACAAAACCCGGCGTCTCCCGGGTGAATAACTGTCCACACTCGGGGGCAGCCCGGTGCCACGAGGAATGAGGTGCGTTCGCCGGATGCACAGATGCGGGCGGACGTCCCCACTGGCACCTTCGGCCGCCGCCGGGCCGAGCCAGGGGACGTGCTGAGTCAGCAGCCCTTCAATCGGTGAGTGTGCTTTTAATTCCACAAAACGAGCCAGGGAGCTATTTTGGGGAGTAGTTTTAAGCACAAAGAAGAACTCTATTTAAAAATAGGTTTGACAATGTGAAATCGGCAAGGGCTTCCTTTCCGGCAAACAAACTCACTTAAGGCTTCTTAAATTCCCAAGGAAATGCTTTGGAAATTCTCTTTCCCTTAAAGCCTGATCAGAGGGAAGTCTTGACAGTAGCGTTTATCTCGGGGAGCACCTGCTCGTCAGGACACGCCTGACGAGGCAAGTATTTAAAGAAATAGAAATGTGATCTGTAGTTACGTGTGTCTGGAGCATAAAACTATTTTCCAATAAGAGAACTTAGCCGGCCTCGTGACCGCAGGGGGAGTGTGGGGGCTTTTGGGTTTGTTGTGTTTTTTCAGTATTTGAGTCCTTTCTTCGAAGGAAATTAACTCCCATTAGTTAAAGACTTGTAGTTTAGCTATTATTTAGTTTCAATAGTGCTATGACTTTGTTTGGATGGTATTTAAGTTCAGCAGACCGAGGCCTGGACAAAATGCCAGACCTGCTGCCAAGGTGGAGCCGAATCTCAGAATTTCCGTCTGCAGCCAGGGGCCTGCCCTCCAGCCACGCTCCAGCCCCCTCCGAGCTTTGAGACCCCCTCCTAAGCTGGACTCTTGCTTCAGCCTTAGGGATTGAGTCATGGCCTGGAATAGTCTTATTCAACAGGTTCGTCTCTCCACTATCATCAGATTAAGCATTGCTGTGCATACAGGCACCACATCCAGTTAAAATTGACCTGCTCTGGTCCTAGTCTGCCTTCCGTCCTCCTCTTCTCCCTCCCTCCCGCTCCTCCTTCCCTCCCCGCTCCTCCCTCCTCTCCATCCTCCTTTCCTCTCCCTGCCCCCTCCTCTGTTCCTCCGACACTCCCACCCAGTGCTGGATGAACTGAGTTCCGAGCGATGATTTGTCAAGCCCTCTGGAATAGCCATTGTCCTAATAAAGGAAAAGATAATAGCAAACCCGTGTTGCGCGTTCCTGCTGTGCCTGCCCTGTTTCCAGTGCTCGGCCTGTGGCACTGTGAGCAGGGCCTGTCCCCCTGGGCACAGCCCTCCGGCCCCTTGCAGGTCTGCAGAGGCCCCGCCTCCTGACCGCCGCGACTCTGCGTCTTCCCAGCAAGGCCTTGAGAGCATCCTCCGCGAGCCTGGAACTTAGTGGCTCTCACGGGACCCGGTGCTTCCGCAGAATCAAGTAGCCTTTTTAATTATGTCTTTTGGTTGCATTTTCTGATAATAAACGTAACACGTATGATGCAGGAAAAGTTCACACCTGGGAACGTGTGGCCTCGGTGGGGAAATGTCCTGTGATCTTGGCCGCTTAGCGAGAGGCGCTGTGAGGCGATGTTCCTTTGAGATCTTATCCTTTGCATAAAGTAGAAACATGCACAAATAAGATGTATTTGATTCTTTCAAAATTAAAATCCTGCTGGATGCACCTTTGCGAGGCCTCCTTTCAATCCCAGCGCGTCTTGGCAGGTGCCCACGCTCCGTGTCCTCTGAGGCCCTGCCCGTGGGGCCCACGTGCGGGTGGCTGTGACCGACCCCCAGCCTAATCAGGGCAACAGGGTGTCATGGTGAGGGACCAGTGCAGAGGCTGGGCGTCGTCAGTGACTGGTTCCTGGAGCCTCTCAGGAGGTGGTGACACCACGTGTGATTGGCTGGCTGGGTCGGTCGGTGCACTGGAAGCCTGATTCTGGGTGTGTTGCCTCTGCCCCAAGGAGGGGCAGACGGCCGAGGGCCAAGGGACGACTGTTGCATCCTCTCAGCTGCTCACGTCCTCCTGCCTGAGCCCTTCCTCTGAGCGACTCCCTGTATTTCTTTATCAAGCAGGTCCCTTGTGTCTCCCTGTACCCATTCTGAGCTGCAGGACCTGAGCCTGGCTGGGCCCCACTTATTCTAGACTTGACGAGCGAGGGGGCTTCTCCAGGTGTGGCTGGCGCCGGGAGAGGAGAGCCGTGCTGTGGCCACAGACCACCCATCCCTAAAGGACACCGTCGCGAGACTGTCCTACCCCCCGTGACGGACGTTGTGGCTCGGAGCCCTGAGCTCAGTGTCAACAGGTCTGGCCCGACCTAAGAGACGAGACAAAGTTACTGGAGGTTTTCTAGGCTCCGTGAGGTCTTAGGGAAAACCCAGGGCCGAGTGGTGGTGTCTGCAGAATCTGGGAGAGGGCCCGCTCCCCGTGCCTTCGCCACAGGCCGTGCAGAGTCGCCGTGGGCCAAGCCTCTCGGGCTTTCCTGAAGCCCAGCCCTTCCTCCCAGAGATGAACTCACGGGACGATCTCTAGCAGCGGAGACCCTGTCCTCCTGAGCGAGACCACCTCTGACGGCTGCAGTAAGTGAGGGACTGGATCCAGGCCAGCAGGGGACCGGCTCGCCCCGGGTGTCCTCTCCCGTCTGCCGTCTGCCCTGCGACTTCGCAATGCCTGAGACACCACCAGTCCAGGTCAGAGAGGAAATCAAACGAGGCAGGAAACTGTGTGTGTGTGTGTGTTTGTGCGTGTGTGTAGATATAAATATGCAAATATTGGAACCCTAAATAAATGAGCACCCATTACAGCCTCCCAAGCATTTCTAAGTATCATGAGAATCTGCCAAGAAGTAAAGCCCTTTGTTTCTGCCAAAGGAGGAAAATTCTTCACATTGTTCTGGTGCGAGGAGGTTCCTAGACATGAGGGGAAATGAGGCCCACTGGGGGTAAAGATGTGTGTGCATGTGTGTGTGAGCGTGTGTGTGTGTGAGTGTGTATGTAAGTTTTTATATTTGTCTTCATCACCTATGTCCTCAAGTTCAATCAAGGAATTTATCAGAGGAATATTTATTTATTTCCAGAGGCATCAAAGGCGTTTTATTTCCTTTCTGGTCAACATCTTCCTAAAAGGATCTGTTTTTAGTAGATAGACTAACCTAACGCTCATCTCCCTTTAGGCTTAAAAGAGAAAGTAAGATGAGAAGACGACGAGGCCACTATCTAAAATCACACGAATTTGCTTACCGCGGGTGTGTATTATGCCACGCTGCCTAATAAGCATTTATTGATTGAGCCAGGAAATTTTCTCAGATACGCACCCGCGCCCGCAAATCCCCGAGCGCCAGAGCGTAATGGGGCAGGGGGCAAATTTATAACAACTTTATACCGTTGCAAAAACCCATCTGAGCTCTGTATGACTCAATTTGCAGCCACTTCTACACATTTCTGCAGCAATTGATCAGAAAAATTGATTTAGACTCTATTTTAATGCTCTGTTTTCTACCAGCAAGTCAGTGTTTTTTTTATAAATGCTAGATAGGGCCTCGGAAATGCCCATGTGGATATTGGTCAAAACTTAGCACATTTTCCTGAAAGCCTTTAAGCTAAGAATGTCGGGAGGTTTATGAAAGAATGATTTTTTTTTCAGTTATCCAATTAAAATGATCCATGAGGACAGCCAGCCCTGGGATGGAGCCCAGGAAAAATGGCATCTGGGGTTTTGAAAGGCTAGTTTGGGATCTAGGAGAATTCTCTTAACTCATCACCAGATCTGCTGGTCACTTCTTAACCTGGTAACTACCAGATTGACTGGTCACTGGTCGCTTCTTAACCTGGTAACTACCAGATTGACTGGTCACTGGTGGGCACAGCAGAGTGTGATGGGATGCTTTCCTGTAAGGAAGGTGGGTCAGACGCACCCCACCAGAGCCTGTCCCCGGTCCGTGCATTCTCTCCATCGTTCTTTCATTCACACATTTCGTCGATTGCCTGCTCTGCACCAGACACGGTGCTGGGAACTCAGCGGGAGGCCTGGCGAGTGGGCAGGAGGGGCAGCCGAGAGAAGTGGGCTCAGTGGAAGCTTTTCGACTCTACTTCTGATGAAACTGCTTAGGCTCCTTTGAGAAGGATAATTCCATTGGTGGGGTAGCAGACAGCCACGTGAAGATTCACTGGGTCCCCTGAGCCCAAACCGTCCATCACTTTTGTTCTCTGCTACTCAGAGCCCCCGCTCCATGACAGCCGCCAGCCCAGCCCACCTGCCACTTCTGCCATTTCCCTCCACTTCCCTGCATCCTTGTATGGTACGTGTCACTCTGGAATTGTATGTGTCCATTTATTTACTTAGGATTTTCGGCCTCTCCAACTAGAATGTTGGAGAATAATGCTTTTGCCTTATCTGTGTTGGTACCCCCACACCTAGAACTGAGTCGACATGCAGAAGGTACCCCCTGAACGTGCATGGAATCGGTCGGACAGGGCTGGGTCTCCCCCATGGCTGTGGATGAATGGCAAGATTCGGTGCTGTTTGTGAGAAACTAATATTGTCACTAGCAGCTCCAAGTTACCCTCCAACTGGAAATACTTCTCAGACCCTCAAAATGGCACCCCTTCCTGAACCCGCAAAACGTCTGTGAGAGGACCAGGACGCAGTGGGCTGCAGTCAGCTGCTGTCCCGTTTGTTCTGCGTTTTTCAGGAACCGTAATGCCGCTTTTTGCTCCCGCCTAGATCGGTGTCAATCCTACGGGCCCGTTCACCTTCCTGGTTTTGACATAGAGGAGAAATTTAGTTCTCATTTAGGTCAAGGTGAAAATATAAAAATGACCCTTTAAGGGAAATGAGGAGGCACAGCATTTAAATCATGCTTGCCAGATGACGTGTGAATTGGGATTTCAAACTGGAAAATGAGATGCTTTCCTGGAGGCTGTGCTCCCTGGGAGCACCAGGGCCCCCCAAGATAATGAGGTCACCTGGAGGAGGGCTAAACTGAGACATGGGGCCCGGGATGAAAACTCTCGGGATCCGGTGCCTCTCACAGGCGGGCGCCCTGCACGTGTGCACCCAGGGAGTGTCAGGCTGCCCCGGGTTCTGCCATCTCCCGAGTCCTCAGAGACTACGCACCACCCCACCCCCACCCAGAGACGGTAAAGAGGAGATTAGCAAGCGGTTTTCTCCTTTGCGTGGAGCCACCATCAGAAGTCGCCTCCTCCGTGCGGGTGATCCGCGGCAGACAGCGCTGACAGAAGCTGAAGTGAAATGTCATACTTTCAGATCCGGGGCTCCGCCGAGGAGCTGGAATGCGGCCTGTTGTGCCTTCAGAGACTGACAGCTAAATCTTTCATTCTTTCAGCTCCCAACATATGGCATGAAGTAGGGTGTGAAAGATAAATTCCTTTGGATAGGTGCAGAAAATATGTGCAGCATTTTTACTGCTTGGCTGCATAGAAAGATCAAAACAGCCGTGTTTTCTGAGAGCAGAATTTTAATGCTTTGAAGCCCGGCCTCCAGATTGGTAATGCTGATACAGAACTAATACCTGCTTAGGGTAATTAGTGCTCTGCCCAGCAGGTGCGGGGAGGGAGCCCCACTGGGAGTGGGTTAGCTCGAGACACCTGCCTGTAGCCCCCAGAGTTAGCGGCCCAGCCTGGACAGACCCTGCAGCCTGGAGGCAGCACCATTGCGATTTTATTCTGCTTGTTGGCCATGCCATTGGAAGGATCAGCGGTTCTCAAAGCGGCCCTGCAAACTCGCACTGGGCCCACACGGGTGGCTGGCATTGCCCTGGGGTTCAGCGGTTTGGCAGTTTGGGAAAGATGGACCATTGATGATGCTCTGGCCCTCCCTCCTGGCACTTCTCCCCAGAGCCTGAGAGCGCCCAGCAATAGTGGTGGTCACACGGTCTGGCTCTGGCCACAGAGAAAGCAGAGATCTGCCGGTAAGCTCTGGGCCAGGCAAGGCGATGTGGCGGCCGTGCATCAGGGGACCACACAAGAGAGCAGCGGCCACTCAGCATCTCAGAGCGTGGCCCTCACGGGGAGGGAAAACCGAGGCGAGGCAGCCAGGCTTCTGAGAGAGGAGCGACGACCTGGAAAGCAGCTAACCCAACAGCCCGCAGGGATGTTCCCTCTGGCTCCGGGCTGACCCGGTTTGTCCTCTCCTCTCCACGGTTCCACAGAGCGAGGAAGCATGCAGCCCCGTCCACAGGCCCACCTCACCCACCTCACCACCCCAGCTCCCAAGGCCTCGGGCGTCCCTGCCCAGCCCCGTCCACGAGGGCTTCCCCTTCTCCTCGCCACGGTCCCACCAGCTCTGCCTGCACCCCAGTCTCAGGCTGGCAGGTCCTACACTCATTTTCTAAGCCCTTCCTGCCAGCCTGGCCCTGGGCTGAGCACAAGGACAGCTTTAAAGGGGAAGGCGGTTGAGTCTAAAACAAGGACTTCTGCTCTGTATGCGCCTCCCACACGTCTTCAGCTGCCAAGCGCACTTGACGGATGCAGAAGGGAAGAATGCACCCGCCCCCAAAATAAGGCAGACGCGCTCTCGGAAGAATGCTCAAAGGCCCTGCACGGGGTGAGGCAATGTGGCCACACTGAGGCGACTCACTTTCATGAGTGTCCGTTGGGAGGAGCTAAAACAGGTGGTGCTCCTGATGAGCACCCACGAGAGTGGTGGGAATGGATGGGACGGGGGGTTATGGGCTAGCACGGATTTGGCGCCAGCTGTGTGCACTGTGGTGCACTGGCCCTTCCCATGGCTGAGCGATCTACTCCACTCACTGCCCTGGGGCGAGGGGTTGTCACCAGCTCTCACCAAGGTCGGGACGCAGCTGAGAGCAGAGGACGTGGGGGACTCAGTTAGTGAGAGGAGGAGTCAGGTCCACTCCCTGACCCACTGCCCTCCTCTGGCCCCACGGACCTGCACTGGCCCCAGTCCTCCTGGCAGGCACCATCACAGGGCCCAGGGAGAGAACTGGGGGGCTGGTGGGCTGATGGAGGCCCCCCAAAACATATGTCCCAGGCCCTAACCCTGGGAACCCCCAAGTGACCTTATTTGGAAGAAGAGTCTTTACAGATGTAATTAAGTTACTGATCTTAAGATGAGACCATCCCGGATTTTCCGAGTGGGCCGTAAATCCTGTGACAAATGTCCTTGTAATAGACACACAGGGAGAGACACAGACCCGGAGAAGAGGCCAAGTGAAGACGGAGGCAGGGATCACAGGATGAGGCCACAGCTGAGGAAACCCTGGAGCCGCCGCTGGACGGGGCAGGCAGGATCCTCCTGGAGACCCCGGAGGGAGCGCAGCCCTGCCCGCCCCTGGAGTTTGAACTCCCAGCTCCAGAACTGGGAGAGAATGGTTTTCTGTGGCTGTAAGCCACCAGGTTTGGGGTAATTTGTTACAGGAACCACAGGAAAATAAACACAGGGGGACACCTGACTTCAAATATACTTACGTGTGGATGAAGGGCTCCAGGTGGTTCTGGGCTCTGAAGGTGAGGGTGGAAGACAGAGAAATTGGAAGATGATGATGGAAAGCTCAGTTCGCTGGTTCATGACCCAGGCAGGGCTGGGATCCTAGACCAAGGGCGTCAAATGGCTCTGAAATAAGAAGAGATTTCCTAAAACACTGCTCGCATCACACCTTCCCTGTGATCCAGAACCCACCGTGGCTCCCTCTGCCAATCGTTTGAAATCTAAAGTCGTGGGCCCTCCCTGGAAGGGCTTCCATCTCGCGGTCCCCTGACGCTGCATCCAGCCCCAAAACATGCTGCTCCTGCTCAGGGCTGGGCGATTGCCCTGCTCACACGCCGGGGTTCGCATCTCCCACTCCCTCCATCCGTTCTTTCTCTGTTGCTGAATAAGCGCCTTCCCCATGGAAGCCAGCGCAGTGCAGTGAAGCCACTGTACGGAGCCAGCAGATGCGGGTCTGGCCCGGCCCACCAGGGACCAACCGTGTTGCCTTGGGCACCATGGTCAGCATCACTGTCTTCCCTCCTGTGAAATGACCAGAGTGTCGAGCCACACTGCCTGCTGCCGGGGCCCTGAGCCGCATCTGGCAATTTAGGTGTCAACTCTCTACCACAAGTGGCCACTGGCTGCCACGCTGGACAGCGCAGGTCTGGACATCTCCACCCTCAGAGAGTCCCCCGCAGGGTACCACTCCGGACTCTGGCAGTCTTGCTCCCGCTCTCCGAGGCGAGCAGCAAGCCACGCTGAGTCTCCTCTGATCCTGGGGCCAGGCCGGCTTCAGCTCCTGGTCCCTCTGGCTGGTACAGTCAAGGGCACAGAGCTGAGCCTTCACATATAATTCTAACGTGGTTTGATTTATTCAGAAACATTTTTTATTTTGTTTTTTGGAGAGCCTACGAACAGGACTGTGCCAGCACTTGAAGATGGCAGCATACGAAGAAGACAGCTGCCGTCATGGAGTCTCCCCATGGAGGAACAGACTGAGTCAGTGAGCCCGAGACCAAAGGAGGGGGGACGTCCCGTGTGAAGGGACAGCTAGTCTGGGGGCGGCTGGGGCCTCCTTCCAGAGGGGCTCGGGGCAGGCCTCTCCACGGTGGGACGTTCATGCCAGGCTGAACCACAGGGTGTTTGTTGTTTCCCGGGCCCTGGCCTTGGTGTTTTCTAGAATACACTGGAGCAGGGTTTCTCAGCCTCGGTGCCTCTGACTTGTGGGCCCAGACGACTCTCAGATGTGGGGCTGTGCTGGGCGTCACAGGATGTCCAGCACCATCCCTAGCGTCTACCCATTAGACGCCACTGGATCCGTCCTGAACCAGAGTGGGGTTGTGACAACCAAAAACGCCTCCCACACTGAGTTGAGAACTACTGCCCTGGGGCGTCGCTGGGAGAGGGACGCGAACGCCGGCCGTGTTTGGCCTTCGTGTCCCCCAGGGCTGCGTGTTCAGTCAGTGTGTGTTGAGCCGATGACCTACTGAGGACTCACTGAGAAACCACTCCGCTCAAGTGTCCCTCGGGGGGTCCGCTGAAGACTTGCCCACTTCACATTGCACAAGAATAGCCACCGTGTCCCACTGCAGAACCATGTTTCCATGGTCTTTATCTGGAGAAAGATGACTTTCGCATCCTTGTTATAGCCTCGGCCACAAGCATGATTTATTAGAACCTCAAGGGGAAAACACGGCGGCTCGGAGACGCTCTGACCTTCTCCATGTTCCCGCGTTTAACTGGCTGGTCATCCCTTCCTGCTGTAAAGGTCGCGTGGCTGTAAATGCGTACTGGGGATGACCGATAAGGCAGGAGCAGAGAGGCCTGTCACCGTGCTTCCCACCTCACAGGTGTCCTGGGTCACAACGAGTCTGCAGCACAGGCATGCGGCCAGCTCCAAGGGCTGCGGGGCGACAGTAACGAGGTTCGTCACACAGCCCGGGAGACCAAGGCAGCCCTGCGGAGAGCAACGCTCGCCCTGCTGTGGAAGCCCCGTGTGGCTGACTGGGTCAAAGGGCAGCCTCTCGTGGTGCTGCGAGCTGTTGTCAACCCAGGAAATTATTATTTTCAGCAGAATAGATGTCATCAACGCCACTTACCAAGTTGTTTTCCCCAGTCCAATGAAACGTAGGCCGACAACCTCTGCGCACGTCAGTTCCCGCCGCCTTCCTGGTGTCTGATGGCGGTCACCGTGTCACTAGGCCTTAAGGTGAGAACGGAGCTGAAGATAAATTAAAATGAGGGGGGCGATGTGGGGACACGGCTGTGCGGGATGGTCAGAAAGCCTGCCCGGGCGAACGAGGCTTTGCGCTCACCCTCCGACCCAAAGTTCACACTTTCCCCCGGAAACCAGTGAGGAAGTCTTCAGATCCAGCGGTCAGCTGCAGCCGGGCTGGCGCCCCAAGCGAGTCGGTCCTGACACTTGAGAGGATAGGAGGAGGGGATCCTGAGTCCTGTGTAGGCCTCTAAACAAACCCATCTTGGCAATGAGGGGCATCTGGTGACAGAAACAAGCTCAGACGCTCACCTGGACCCCTGCCGAGTTTCTGTCTAAATGAGAATCCGGCATGGGACATGTGCGTAACTGCTCCCCACACCCCGGCGACAGCTGTGTGTTTGCAGAGCCCGCATCTCCTCGTGTTTCGGCCTCATTTAAGTGTGGACAAGGCAGAGTGGTGGACGGACACGCTGGGGCCGGAGCTGCCCGACTCCAGGCTGCCTGGGGCTGGTCGGGGCCTCCGCAGGGCCACCCGCCACTGCCTGTGTTTCCATTGTCTCCTTTGATTACTGATTCCCTTGTGCAGGGGACGCTGTGTCGGAGGCTGGGACAGCAGAGAGCAAGCTAAAAGGTCCCCACATGCTGGGGGACAGGGGGTAACCCAGCAAACAGACAGAGGGGAAATTCTCGCAATGGAGAGCTGGGAGGAGAGGCAGAGGGTGGGGGAAGGCAGCACGGGTGAAGAATGGGGACGCTGCAGTGGTCCAGCTAAAGCAGACAGCGGGAGCAACCGGCCGTGCATGGCCCTGGGAAGGGCCCCTCAGCCGGACGGCAGCAAGAACACCTGGCCCTTCTTGTTCCAGGTGGACAAGCCCAAGAAATTCCACGGTGTCCATCCTGGTCCTGAACAAGTCCTGGCTTTGTGGGTGAGCCCATGCACAGAGCAGCCCGAGGGGGTCCAGGCTGCGATCTGACGTTAATCACTTACACCAGCATGCTCGCACTGCCAGCCCGCAGCCTGGACTTCACTCTGCAGCTGCTGTTTAGCTCCAAACACAAAACTGCACGGACATGGGGATACCGTGGAGCCACAGCCAGACACGTGGGCACTGCTTCGTGCCACAAGACCATGCAGGGAGCTTGGGGGCCGTACACATCTGCCGGGCAGCACTTCCTGACTGCATGGTTCAAGGGGAGAAAGAAATATCAGTCTTTGCAATGTTAAAAGCCCACTCCTGCAGCAGCCAGGCCATCAGGAGGGCATCATCCATGGTCCCGGAAACACTCCCCACCCTGGAGCCACAGGAAGCCGCTCTCCATCACCCTGCGTTCCTCCTGAGCTTTGCAGTGGGAATTATCCTCTGTGCTTTTAATTCTCTCCAACTCGCAGATAGGTCCCCAGCGGGGTCCCTCACGAGGGCACAAAATCTGGGCATCCAGAAGACGAGCATCATTGTTGAGAGCGTTCCAGAAGGGCAGGCGCAGATTGTCTCCCTGGTGTGTGTTGGGAGCACCAGGACGGCTTTGGGAGAAAGCGCCCACCATTGGACCCGTGGTCACCCCCACAGGCGTGCATTCTGAACCCAAGATAGTCCCCCTCCTTCCCCGGGAGGAGGACAGGGTCATTCTGGCCAAAGGATGTGGGCCTTTTCTTCTCTTGGCCCCTCCAAGGTCGTGAGAAACCTGAGCCCTCTCCTGTGGCCCTCCTGGGTTTGAAGCTCAGCTCTGCCCCCCAGGACTCTGATTCCCAGCGCTGCAGACCGCCACTTCTGCCGAGAGGCGACGACGTGGTCCAGCTCTGCACGTGAGTAGAGCGTTCAGCATCTACAAGGAGGCAGTTTTTCATAGACAGTGATTCTAACTGCCATGTAGGAAATGTGCCTCTGAGTGTTGTCGCCTGGCTGGCCGGGCCTCTCTGAGGCTGGGACACACCCCTGGTCTGTCGTCAGGGCTTCTCCTGGACTCTTGGGGTCAGGTCTTCCTGGATAAAGGTGGCAGTGTGGATCAGCATCTTAGGTCTTTACTCCCACGTCTGACAGAAGCTCCTTGCTGGAACGGACCCCCCGAGGGCTCAGGGCTGTCACGCAGCACGGGACCTCCCACATCATCAGTCTCAGCGCATGCTTGTTAAGGAAAGAATGTCACCGTCCGGAGCCTCTCCACTTTGGTGTGGTCACATCTGTCATCTTCATGGGTGTGCCACGTGGACCTCACACAGCATTGGGCACACGCATGGCCAAGGCCTGGTTCTTCATCTGGACAGAGAACCAACGCCTTCCTTAGGGTGAATATTGGCCCCTTTTTGAGCGTGCATTAGCTTCCCAGGGCCGCTGTAACAACATGCCACACAGGGGCAGCTGGAGCAGCAGAAACTCATTGTCTCTCAGTCCGGAGACTGGACATCCACAACCGGGGTGTCAGCAAGGCTGGTTCCTTCTGTGGGCTGAGGGACGACATGGTGCAGGCCTCTCCCCTCATCTTGCAGACGGCCATCTTCTCCTGTGTCTCTTCACTGCGTCCTCCTTCTGTGCACATCCATCTCTGTGTCCAAATTCCCCCTTTTCATAAGGGCAACAGTCATATTGGGTTTGGGCCCACCCTGCTCCAGTATGACCCCTTCCTAACTAATTACACTTGCAATGACCCAACTTCCAAACAAGGTCACCTTCTGAGGTGCTGGGATGGGACTCCAATGTGTGAATTTGGGGAGACACAGTTCAGCCCATTACCAAGGGGGAGTGGATTCTAGTTGGGTCCTCACTTTGGGTGTTTCTGTCCCCCAGCACTGACGAGCTGGTAGGCTCTAGCCCACGGTAAGGGCAGTGTGGAAACCTGAGCACAACCTGGCATTGCCAGGACCTCGGAGCGATGGCCGGAGGACCCCCCCAATTGACCAGAGTGTGGACAGTTCCGAAGGCGCCAGGGTCTCCCAGGGAGTCACGTGTGCAGTGAGCTGCGTTCCTGTCATGTGCAGCTGGACAAAAAAGCAGAAAGAGGGAACGCACAGCTGGCCTTCAGCACAGGTCATTGAGAAGCTCCAGCACACAGAGCGTCCGGCAGGTGGGCGGTGGTGGGACCTTCCAGATCTGGACTGTCCAGGCGAACGAGGAGTGAGGTTTTCTTCAGTCGGAAGGAACCTGCCTTCCTATGCTCTGGGTTTGATTTTATCACAAAGGAGTGGGTGTTGCTCAAGCAAGTAGAAGTTCATTCAACCCGGCCAAGCCTGTCTTCCTGGCTCAAGTCATCTCGTTAGCTGGCGGCTGGGAGGCAGAGCCGGGCTGCAGAGAGGTCTGCGGAAACGCTCTCTCCACTGAGGGGGGGGCAAACTCCGCCAGACGGAAGTCGGACAACGGGACAAAAGCGTCCTCATTATTGTCATTTTCGTGTCCCTTCTGCTCTGTCTGGCCGTTGTTGATATGAGAGAGCCCAGGAGCATGTAATGGTGCTTTGCTGCTCTCTCCGTAGGATTGGCCTTCCTGTAGGACCATTTCTGGCAAAGAGGGTTTTATGGAGAACCATGCAAAGATGGCAAAATAAGATGGCTTGTAATTACCCCTTTTGCGATCCTTGTGGAATCGGGCAGCCCAGGGTGGGAACTGAACAAAGGTGAGTGCAAAGCTTAGCAAGGCAGGAGCCCGGTAAGCCGATCCGTTTGTCCTCCAGGAATGTTTCCAACAGAACCCGCGGAATGTTGCTTCGGGAAGGAGAGCACGGGCCATCCTCCCCGGTGCAGCCCAGGTGGCTAATTCTGGTGCCAGTGGGTTTGCGTTTGTGTATCGCTGCAAGTCCTCACTGGCCTTTTAGGGGTGAAGTTAATTCTACCGTACGTGGAAGCTGAGCGTGCCCTTGATTCAGAGCGTGAAGGTTAGAGCGAGGCACGCGGCTGCTTGGAGTTACACACTTTTTCGTTTATCTGAATATGCATCTTAAAATCACAAAACTTTGTGCTCGAGCTGTGGATTCCCCAGGGCTCTGCACACCCAGTGATGGGCAGGGTCACCTGTAGGAAAGGCACAGGCCATGTGCATCTAGGTCAGCGTGGTCTTTTCCCCAAAGCACTTTGAAGGATTTCGCTATTAATCTGCTGTTCCATTTGATTAGAATTTAGAGTTCTCAATCTACATCTGTCACTTTCCTCCAAAGCAAGTAGGACCCGCTGCGCCTGACACCCTGCTTATTACGTGAGGGAGGTCCCACTCGGCGTGCGCTACACAGGAAGGTGTGTGTGCATGTTCCGTGCGGAGGGGGCTCAGTCTCCTCCTCAGCGACCTTGACTGATCACACTCATGTGCCGTGGTCAGCACCATGTCTGGGGTGGAGCGACGAACGCCGTGGGCGTCATGGCCTCGTGGCTGAGTTTACAGTTAGGCACTGCAGGGGCTCACAGAACTGCCAGCGGCCACTGGGTGCTCTGAGTGCTGCAGAGACCCAGCCAGTAATCAGAAGCAGGGCCCTTGGGCCGGCCCAGTGCTGCAATGGTTAAGTTCACACATTCCGTTTCAGCAGCCCAGGGTTCGCCAGTTCAGATCCCGGGTGCAGACCTACGCAGCACTCGTCAAGCCATGCTGTGGCAGGCATCCCACATAAAACAGAGGAAGATGGGCACGGATGTTAGCTCAGGGCCAGTCTTCCTCAGCAGAAGAGGAGGATTAGCTCAGGGTTAATCTTCCTCAAAAAAAAAAAAGAAGAGGAAGAAACAGGGCCTCTTGAACCGGCCTAGCAAGTCAGCCCCTGGCCGTCCATCTCCCCTTCAGGATGTAGTTGAGCCCCGTTTCACGCAGGGGCTGCGCTAGGTGCAGGGACCCAGACGTCAGAGAGCTTCCTTCCTAGTTCAGAGACAGACAACAAACACAACTACATCAGCAAATGGAAGGCGGCAGGAAGTGTTCTGGAGGAAATGAGCCTGGCGTGCGTGGCTATGGTTGGCATCTGGACGTGAATGGAGGTGTCTGCAGTGTGGAATGTCCAGAAAGGAGGAGCTCAGGGGACCATGGGCTGGGGATGGGGGTGGGACATGATGTTGCATTTGCAGAGTATTTAACCTGATATTGAAAAGTCTCAACGAATTGGTGGGTGAAAGAGGAGTGGGGTTAGGGCTAGTTCTTAATCAAAGCCCCTAGGTCCTCTCCTGGAGTCCCTCCCCACCCCATGTCTTCCCCGTGTCTCCATGAATCTGCAGAGAACAAGGGGCGGAGGTGTTCAGCCATCTGGTCTACCACTGGAGCATTGCGAGTGTCTCCTCTGAGCCCCGTGGCTCCACCTGTGGCTCCTCTGGGTCCCGAGGTTCCACCTGTGTCTCCTCTGGGCTCTGGGTGGTGACTTACTGTGCTGGCACCAGACCCTGTGCCCGGGTTGGCCTCCCTCCCTTAATCTTGTCCTTTTCGTTTTAATTTTAAGCACACTAGATTGGCTGTGGTGAACAAGCAGGAGCCAGTGTCGGGGCGTGGCAGATTTGTGCAGTGGGGACAAAAGGCAGATGGAGTCATTGCCGCTGGGAGTGGCCCGGCAGGCAACCACGCCTGTGAGCTCTCGGAAGCCCAGTCTCTGTCTCAGTGGGGAGAAAAGACAGCCCTCGGGTGGGAAGGCGTGAGTCCAGGGACCCCTCCCCCAGCCCCTTTCGAGGCCCGGCTGCGAGCCCTCTTAGCTCTGCTGTCAGAGCAGCGGAATTAACCGCCTGAATGCTCGGCAGAGGGCACACGGTGTCCAGCAGCTTCGGGGTCGAGGAGCTGAGGTCAACCAGGGAGGCAAACAGGAGGGCAGCGGGAGCCTGGGAGTGAGTGGAAGGGAGCATGTGCCCCAAGGGTGTGGTCACCTCTCACCTCCAGCTGAAGGCTCCCAGAAAGAGAGCTGGATGTCACCAGGTCTTTTGAATTTCCCAGACGAGCTGAAAATGTGGATTTTTTTAAATGTGGAATCTGCCAGTATCTAATCTCTGTGTTCTAGACAGAGGTTTGTCCATCTCAGCACCATTGCCGCCGTGGGCCAGTTAAGCGTTTGTCATGGGGCCGTCCTGTGCATTGAAGGACGGTCAGCAGCATCCCCGGCCTCCACCCACGAGATGCCTGTGGCACCTCCTCCAAGTTGTGACAACCAAAGACGTCTGCATACACTGCCACCTGTCCCCTGGGGACTGAAGTCACCCCCAGTTGAGAACTAGAGATTTGGACTGTAGGCCGTCGCTTTGTGAATTCTGGAATAGACCGGCCCAAACGACCCGCATCCAGCAGTGCCCTTCATCCTCGGGGGAAGCGTCCCAAGACCCCCAGTGGGTGCCCGAAACCTCGGATGGTACCGAACCCCATGTACGCAACGCTTTTTCCTCTACATGAATATTTGTGGTACAACAGCAAAGCTGGCAGGAATTTCTTTTTCCTTCTTCACAATTTCACGGATAGAAGATTCATTCTCACCATAAGATCTTAGCAACCTCAGCGTATGGGTCTTTTAATTCCCTTATTAAGTTGAGAACTTTCACCTTTTCGCTTCAAGGAAGCACTGCACAGCTTCTCTTTGGTGTGTCCGAATTGCCAGCATCACCACTCTCATGCTTTGGGGTCGTTCTTAAGTAAAATAAGGGTGACTTGAACTGAAGCACTGTGACACCGTGACAGAGCATCTGATGACCCAGACGGCTACTAAGGGACTCACGGGCGGGGGGCGTGTACAGCGTGGGCCCGCTGGACCAAGTGATGGTTCACGTCCCAGGTGGGGTGGAGCAGGACAGAGCGAGATTTCATCACGCTACTCAGAATGGCATGCAATTTAAAACTTATGAATTGTTTATTTCTGGACTTTTCCATTTAGTATTTTGGGACCATGGTTGACTGCGGGTAACTCAAACCACAGAAAGCAAAACCGAGGATAAGGGGTGACCGGCTGAGCCCAGAAATGCATGGGGGGCTCAGAGGCTCCCATAAGCACCTGGGGCTTCTACACTCAGCCAGTCACTGCCCCGTTGTCTCCGTTACACCTCGACGACCAGAATGTCCTTCCCTTCTTCATACCAGATGGGCCTCGTACCTAAACCTGGCCAGCTGTGTGCAGACACCACTTGCCGACCAGCTTCAGGAAATTGCCTCATGTGGAAACGTTTGCTCCATCTTTCTGGAGGCATCCATGCCTGAGCTCACTCCAGATCCCAGGTGGAGCTGTTGTTAGGAATTCCGTGAAATGAGCAGAGTGTTATTCAGCCAGCTGGGGGGTCGTTCCCCTTCCGGCCAGGGGGGGAGACGGTGGGCACAGCCCATCTGCAGGATCGGGCTCACCCCACCACAGTGTGCACACGCAGCCCTTCGGCTCCCGCTTCCACGTTTTGGTTTATGTGTAAAATGACCGTCGTCTCCTGGGGCCGAGCCCACAGTGTGGCCGGGGTTGTAGGCGTTCAGAGGACAATCCCCAACAGGGTCTCTATCAATCACGGAGCCTAGATCCGACAGCCATTCATGGAAGCACCAGCCGTGTCCTCGCCTGCCCCTTCAAAGGGACCCTCCATCAGGAGACCCAGCCTCACAGGCTTGCTCTGACCCTCGCAGGGCTGGATGGGGCCGTAAATAACAGGCGGTTTAATGGTGGCGTTGCCTGGAGTTTCACCCTGCCCAGGTCTGTAAGCCACATCTGGTCCTCTCTAACGGCAGACGCTTCAGTGGAGTTTTAAATTAGGCAGAAGCCAGCAGACTAGCCGAAAGGCTCCGTGTGCAAGGGGTTTGCTGGGCGCTTCTGCACACATTTATGTCAACAATGAAAAATTACATCACTATCGGCCGAATCAAATACCCCAGTTGTGTCAAGATTCCCCAGATGTGATGTGCAGAGCCCGGAGCCCTGATAAATTCCATGTCGCTTCCTCCTCTTAAAGGCATCTGCAGATTCCTCCCCCGTGGGCACTGCCCTGGCCACCAAGGCTTGAGTCTCTCTCTTCCCCTCGGAGCAGAAACCCAGTCCTCCCACCCCTGTGCTCACACCTGAGGGAGGATGGCAGAGGAGGGAACAGCCCACCCGGGCCCTCGGCTGCTCCTGTTCTCTGGAGACCTTCTCAGATGAGCTGCTCCCCAGCTCCTCCGTGGGGTCCCGGGACCTGTCTCAGGGAGCCGGGCAGAGCGGTCTCCAACGAGGCTGGTGTGGCAGGCATGCTGCCTTTAGATTTTGTGCTGATCAGAGGAGGCTCAGGAGGGCCAAGGGGGTGATGAGGGACCTGAAGACCCCGGCCGGCCCCCCGGGCACCACCCCTGAAGCTCTGACAATTGGCCTGGTTTGTGGGACCCACTTCTCTTGATAGTAACACGTGTGGAGACAGTTTTTAAAAACACCATGGTGAGGGGACATGTGGCGAAAGGGGTTTCTCGGGAGCAGAGACCCCAGTTCGGACTCCAGGGGAGGAAGGACAGACGGAAAGACTGGCCCGACTAGGAGCTGGTTTCCAAAGCTGAGGACATGGTTATGGGAAGAGAGGTCAGCCAGGCCGGCGGAGCCCTGGCCCTCCAGGTCCCCATCAGTTGCGCCCACCCCCTGACATTTGCAGAATTGGCGGCTAGCTTCTCCTGGGTATACATGCCCGCCGTCGGGTGTGCACCCTGAACTTCAGGAGGACGGGGCTCAGGCAAGAGGTTAATGGTGAGGCCGGCCCTCAGTGAAACCACCTAGCGTCAGCCTTGGGCTATCCCCGAACTGCGCAGCTCCGTGTGTGCGCGTCTGGTACAGGAAACCCCGACATTTTATAAGAGAAAGGGCGTCTTGCGCCAAGGCAGCTGGCCGGTCACACGCGCTGATGGCCTCGTCCCCCAGGGACGTCCCGGGCACTGCGTGAGTGATGTAAAAACCAAGCACAAAAGGGCAAATTGGTGTCCTCACCTGCTGACACTCACAGCATCCTGTCCTGGGGGTGGTGACAAGCAACCCCATAAATAGGGGAAAACAAGGCAAAGGTTGATGGACGTCCTTTGGGTCCTCATCTGGGCGGCACAGCACTGGGAGGGTTAGGACCCTGGGATGCTACCCCTGGGAGTTAGGGTCCAGGATCGAGGCCCAGCTGCATGGCTGGCTGGGCTGGGGGCTTTGCAGAGGGCAGCCGCCTCTCTGAGCCCCTGTGTCCTCATCTGGATGACCAGATACCTGCTGGGAGGGCTGTGGGGAGCGTTTGCTGAGGTGCATCCCGGCAGCAGGTGGAGAGCCAGGCATCCCCCTGCAGCGCCAGCTCAGCCAGCCACGGCCGCGGAGCAGAAGCCAGGCCAGTGTGCGCTTCCTCCCCAGGAGGCAGGCAGAGGCTCCAGAAACCGCCCGGCAGCCTCTGCGGGGCCCTTTCACACCACGGCTGCCTGCAACCTCATGGGCTTGGAGGGCATCATCCACTCAGGGAGAGATGGTGCCAGATGGCGCTGAGGATGGCAGAACCGGGTCAGGCCTGTGTCCTCGGTGTCCCACTCTGCATGCCGCGCCACATGCCGTGGACATCTCAGTGCTTCTGGCGCGAACATTCTGTGCCTCCGTTTTTCCCCTGCCCCATGGCTGCTCATACCAGGCACCTCAGGGGTATTTGTTAGGTGGGGCACCATGGGAAGGGACCCCAAGAGAGCACCTGCTTCTGCTCTCAAGGCCGTGACCTCAGTTTGCAGGTGGTGCTGGGGAGATGGTGGCCAAGCTGTCAGAACTGCCGCTCCAAGGCACCCCCAGGCTGGCCTCGGGGGCCCTCATGGCCTTCCAGCTCCTAGACCCCGGTGGCCCCCAGCCAGCCCCTCTTGCTTTCCCCTCTCCT
Source organism: Equus przewalskii (assembly GCF_037783145.1). Taxonomy (NCBI): domain Eukaryota; kingdom Metazoa; phylum Chordata; class Mammalia; order Perissodactyla; family Equidae; genus Equus; species Equus przewalskii. The sequence goes on from NC_091851.1 coordinate 47,620,469, forward strand.
GCCAAGGGTGGGGAAGACCGTCTCCCTCTCCAGCAGCACCCCCTTGGCAAAGCTCCGGCCTTCCCCAACGGCCTGCGCCACTCGGTGTGGACACAGCCTTCCTGCACCCGTCGCCCCATCAGCAAGCGCACTGCAGGAGGTCGAGCAGGTGGGGCTCCAACGGACCGAGGACACCAGAGGCTCTGTGCAGGCCTGGCTCCCGTGGGGGACAGGCGGTCACCACTTCTGGGCTCCCTCAGTCCCTGTGAGTTGAGGAATCCCAGGGCATGGGTTTGGGGGCTAGGAGCTGGATCCTTCTTCGGGGAAGAGCGAGGAAGTGCTTGCAGCTCATGCGGGTTGGGCAATGCCAGGCTCCCAGGACATGGGTCCGGGTTGTCCTCAGCAGTGCCCACCTCTAGACCCGAGCCTCGCTGACCCCCACCCCTTGTCCTTCCACCCTCCCCCCCATGCACGCCATTCCCCTCCACTGCTCTGAGTTCTCCCTGCACAGTGTTCTCTTCCCCCAACTTCTCTTCTTTCTTCTAAAACATCCTCGCCATCTTCATTTCAGCCGGAGTTCCCCTGAGGAAATTACTGGGATGAATTAGCAGTGCCCAGTGCATGTCTTCATTGCTCACTCATTCAGGCCATGTCTGTGGAGTTCCTCCTGACGGCCGGCGCTGTGTGTGCAGGAGCAAAAGAGCAGCTGTGTGGTCCCTGCCCTAGCTCTCTTTTATGAGAGAGTCAGAGGTAAAACTTGTAATTCTGAGTAAACAGAAAGCTGGCAAAAAGGCAAATCCAGTGAAAATGAGATGTACGTAATAGAAGGTACTAACTTTGTCTAGAAACCTGTGCTTGTGAATAGTAGGAATGCATAAGAATGCTGATTTCATGAATCAGTGGAACTAATTCTCACTAAAATGTTAGTGGTTGATAGGGTGATGTGTTATTCCCTCAGGAGTTGTTTTCAATGGATAAGACCTGAAATGGCATCACCTTAGGTCAAAGGGTCTGCTCAGATAGCTCTGTTTGGCAGTGGCTGGCTTTTGTGTTCAAATGCTGGGGACGCGAGGTGCGTGAGAGAGGGTGTCTACAGTGTGAAGTGTCCAGTGCCCTGGCTGCAGGAGGCAGTGGTGAAAGAGAGCGGTGGGAGTCAGGAAAGGGGTCAGGCTGCAGGAGACCCTAACGTCAGGCAGAGGGTTTGGCCCCGGTTGTGTGGGGGCTGGGAGGAGGTGAGTGTGGAGGGTTAAGGCTGCCCAGAGGCCAGGCTGTCCTGGCCCCACGTGGATGGACTTTCTACCTGGCTGTCCTCAGGGACCCTGCCCATTCTTCCTCCGAGGGGTCAGAGCCGCTGGCCATGTCCCAGCACCCCCTCCCTGCACCCTCACCCCAGCCTCTCCTGTGGTCCCGGTTCGCCTCACTCTGCTCTCCCACACGCCCAGCTCTGGCAACGGTCCATGTGTTTGTTTTTCCTGAAACACGAATGGAAAACTACTTAGACAGAAGTGATTTAGAGGGACAATCTGGGAAGATGCTGCCCTTCCCGGCGGCCATGCCTCATCTTGGGAAGACGGGAGCTGCCGTGGGCTCCGGACGTCAGGGGTGAGGTTGGGGACTGACTGACCCCACGCTCTGCCGACAGGTGCTGGTGGGGAGGACCAGGGAGCCTGTCTGCCGGCCGCCTTTCTTGGACAAGACTCCTGGCCCTGCCAAGCCCTCCCGGGGGGCTGCTAAACCCACCTCGTCAGGGCCGTTCCATGAATGCTTCCGTGCCCCACTGCATGCCAGCCCCATAGCACAGCCCGGGGATGGCGAGACCAGCTCTCACCTGCCCGAGATGGCCAGGCTGGCGGGCAGGTGGGGGGCTGACCCACAGGGACCCCACCTGGGCTGGGGCAGGGATGCTGCCTGGGCAGAGGAGCAGGCTCTGGAGGGGATGTTTAGAGCCTCCTGGGGGAGAGTTGAAGCTCCTTCCTGGGGTGGGCGTGGAGGGGCCTGCCCTGCACGTCTTTCTCTGACCCTGAGACAAGGCCTTCTCAGCTGGGAACTCCTCCGTTTCATAAGGACCACATGGTAGAACCGGGTTGTCAATAACAAAAGTAACACATCACCCCAAATTTAACAGCTTCCCAAACAATAAACTTGGATTGCTACACAGTTCGGTGGCTCAGGAATTTGGGACCCGCTTGGCTGGGTGGTTCTGGCTCAGAGTCTCCGTGTGGATGCCGTCGAGCTGGTCCCCCGCAGGCTGCCCAGGCTGAGGGAGCCGCCTCCGAGGTGGCTGACTCGCTCGGCTGTCGGCCCGAGGCCTCAGTGCTGGCCCCGTGGTCTCTGCCCAGGGCTGCTCAGGTAGCCTCACGACATGGCAGCCGCTTCCCCAGAACGAGCCCCCGAGAGGGCAGCGTGGGAGCGCAACATGCTTCCGGCCCGGCCTCGCAGTCACACGTGGTTGTCTCCGTCACAGCTCGCGAGGTTCCAGGCTGTCGTGTCAGTGTGGGAGGGGCGTCCACAAGGTCTGGCCGCCGTCTCTGGGCTGGCACACTGGATCGGTAGAATTGGAGAGGGCAACCGAGCCTGTGTCTGCCAGGTCCTGGGGTCAGTGAGGGCGGGAGAGTCTCCTGTGCCCACAGGCCTCCTCTGGGGGTCCTCCCACCCCAACAACTCTGCCCCTGTCAGGGTCCTTCACGTGCCCTGCTCTCAGCGCCGGGCACGTCTGCTCTGTGTGTCCCACTGTGGTGGCCCTGTCACCGTGGGAGAGGGTGCTCTGGGGGAGTGGTGAGAGGGGACGTCCTGCCCTGCCATGATCCCGACTGGAGGGCTCTGCATTTCCCACCATTAGGTGTGAGGTTAGCTGTGGGTTTTTGTGGATAGTGTTTGTTGAATGAGAAAGACACGCTCTATCCCTAGCTGCTGAGGGTTTTTTTCACGCATGGGTGTCAGGTTTTGTCAAATGGTTTTTTCTCCTCTGTTGACGTGACCGCGTGAGTTTTCTTCTACGATGATTGATTTTCGAATGATGAACCAGCCATGCGCACCTGGGATAAACCCACTTAGCCGTGGTGCATAAATTTTGTACATTCTTGGATTTGACTTGCTAATATTTTTTTTGAGGATTTCTGCATCTATATTCAGGAGCATTGATTTTTACCTCAAACCAGACCTGCAGGACCCAGCTGATCCAGATGCCACCCCAAGCCCTGTCCACTGGCAGCTCAGTCCTCTCTGCCCCTTGATTAGGTTGCAATGCCACTGCCCTCTTTTCTGTACCTTGGTGTGGCTTGAAGCCACCATTGTCCTCCACCAGAGTGATGGCAGCATCCACCGTCCTGCCACAGTCAGGGTTCCTATCTCTCCCTGCTTGACACCCTAGACTCACACAGCCATCGGGCCCCTCGTCCGGGTCCCTCTGTCCCAGCTCCCACTCCAGCCTCACAGCCCTTGCCAGCCCTTCTCTGCCTGAAGCTGCTTCCCTAGGTGTTTGCAGCCTACCCCTTCCCACCCTTTGGGCCTCAGTGAAATGTTGCCTCCTCCAGGAAGCCCCCCAGAATTCTCCAGCTGAGAGCCCCTTGTTCCTACCCCTGGCTGCATGGCTTTGTTCTCCCCACTCCCACTTGGGCCCTTGCCATCTTTGCTGCAGGCACTTCTCAGAGAGAGATCACAGATGGACACCGGCCCCCAGGCTGTCCGTTACAGATCAGGACCAGAGAGGCACAGAGATCAAGAGTGAGCATTTGGGAACATGACATCCTGCCCACAATCTTTTTCTGGCAATGTCAGTGTGGGATGGAGACTGGATTGTACAAAATGCTGGTCTTTCCGCGGGGTGGACTGTGCAGCCCAGGTGGGGGCCTTGCTGGGGACCTGCCTTCCCCATGAACAGGTTCCCAGCCCTGGCAGGCCTGGGCCAGCGTCACTGCCGGCACCTCGCCTGGCTCATAGTCCGTGTTCCAATGGCACGTGCTGGGGTCAGGCGTGAGCTGACAGATAGCCCCAGAGCCCGGGCCCGCCTCCCTCACCCGCACACCTGGACCACTTGGCCGCAGCCCAGATCATGAGCCCGGAGCACACCCGGCCCTCTCTCCATGGGAGTGTGAGCGAACCCGTGAAGCTGCGGCCAGGCCAGGCCACCTCTGCAGACTTCACCAGGGCTGTCAGGAACGTCGGATTTATCACTTTCTAAGGACAATGTTTTATTGCCGGCTAATCTCGAGGTGAAAAAGAAGCATGGCGGAGCCAGTCTCGTGGTTTCCTCGGGAAAGGAGAGCAAAAGGCGCCAGGAATCAGGGCGTCCTTGGCGATGCTCCTGCCTGGCCGCTGGACTGCTCCTCATCCTCACGGAGCCCAAAGCAGCTGGGAAGGGGCTCGGTTCCCTTCTCCTCTCTCCACAGATGGCACGAGCTAATTATCCTCATTTCTGCAGCACCTTACACCTCTGTAGGGTTTTTCAAAATGTTGGGAAACAGATGATCACGTCTGTTTTGTAGCCGTGTGAGTGTTTTTTTCATTAACAGGATTGGGCGGGACCATCTGTGTATCTAGTGGAAAGTTTGCCACCAGCAGCGAGTTTAAAACTCTGAAACAATAGCTGCCTGGGCCACTTCTCACCTGCTGGTGGCTGCCTGGAGGTGCCGGGGCTGCAGAATCCAGCAGGCGGTGTGGCGGGGGGGGCCCTCCCCTCCCACAGCCCTCAACACCGTCTCTGCCAGCTCACCCAGACTCGGCGGTCCCCCCAGCCCAGACTAATGATAACCATGCCAGAGAACTTTCCAGAAAAATCAGTGGCCAGAAGTCTCTCTGCTGCCAGCTGGCTGTGTGTCCTCAGACAAGTCAGCTCACCTCTCTGAGCCTCAGTGTCCTGGAAAAGTTACAGCCAATGGGCTCTCAAGGCTCCCAGTCCTGGGAAGTGACGATGAGGTCGATGGAAGGTTCTGGAGGATAAACTGCAGCACAGGAAATCTGCAGCCACACCAGGCCTCCACCTCCATGCAGCCCCTGGGTCATCTCTCCCGTGGCAGAGCACCCCTCCTGGCGAGCCTCAGATGTGTATTTACACAGCGTGTGATGGCAGCACGCAGACTGGTGAGCAGGGGCGTCGCCAAGTGAGCAGCACAGCCCCGGCCTCTGTGGACCTCAGACAGCGAAGGTGGCGGCCTCAGGAGGGCTGGTGGCCCTGGCGAGGACAAGCAGGAGCCTGGGTGCAGCCAGTGCAGGCTGAGGGCCTTGTTCACCTGACCAGTGTTTGCACAGTGCTGTGGGCACGAGGGGAGCTGACGTACGTGGTTCACACTAACAGGGCACCAGACTCTTATTCATTCACTCAGCAAACACTTGCTGAGCACCGCCTACGTGCTCGGCACTGCGCTAGGGAGCTGGGAGAAGTGGGGACCAGGCGGCAGGCCCGCCCTCAGGGAGCCTGCCTGCCGTCAGACTTCTGCAGCTGCTGTAACAAGACACCACAAACTCAGTGGCTTAAAGCAACGCAAATGTATTACCTTACAGCTCTGAGGGCAGAAGTCCAAAATACAACCACAGTCAAGGTGTGGCCAGGGCCGGTTCCCTCCGGGGCTCTGGGGAAGAAGCCTTGACTTGCCTTTTCTAGCTTCTGGAGGTGCCCGCATTCCTTGGCTCATGACCCCTCCCTCCATCTTCAAAACCAGCAGGTAGCATCTTCCAGTCTCTCTCTCTGACCTCTGCTCTGTGGTCACATCTTCTCCGACTTTGACGTCCTGCCTCTCTCTCATAAGGACCCTTGTGATGACATTGGTCCCACCAGGGTCATTCGGGATCATCTCCCACCTCAAGCTCCTTAACTTAATCACGTCTCCAAAGGCCCTTTGGCCGTGGAGGGTGACACACTCACAGGTTCTGGGATAAGGACACTGACATCTCTGAGGGAAGGAGACGAGCATCACTCTCATGGATTCGTGCAGCACTGTGTAACGCCCATGCGTGCTGGGCCAAAGACACTGCAGGACACAGGATGGAGGGTGGAGAGGGCAGGTGTCTCGATGGAAGTGATAGTCCACCTGCAGGGAGGGAGGGAGCCAGCCGTGGAGACATGGCGGACGGTCAGTGCTAATGTCCTGGGGTGGTGACAGTAGATAGCTGCACACCAAGATGAGTCACTGGGAGCCTGTGACAAAGACACCTGCCCCACAGTGAAGGGGAGGGGTCCACAGGAGGAGGCAGGTGATGGCCCGACCCTGGGCTGACGTTGCAGGCTGGGGAGAGGCATTGAACGAGACACCAAGGTGCAGGGGACGAGACAGAAGGGACTTCAAGTGCATGGTGAGCTGGGGAGCCAGGAGAGGCCCATGAGACCGGAGGGACTGCAGGACCTTGATCCCAGGGTGAGGGACCCCCCAGGTTTGGAGGGTCCTAGGGCCATGGGGGGAAGTCATCAATCAGCCTGGAGCCCGGGAGGCAGCGGGAGGTGCTATAGTGGGAGGGGAACAAGTGGGTGGAGAGGAGCCGTAGGGCCTGGGAGAGGGTGCTGGAAGCACACCAGGTTCTGGCTGGGGCAGCGGTGGTCCAGAGCAGGACAGAGCCAGCCGGCCACCCTGGAGGCCTGGAGAAGGGAGATGGCAGCCCAGGGTAGCGTGAGGGATGTCCGGCCTCCTCTTGCGGTGGGAAGGTCCCAGCCCCTGCTCCTCCTCCCCTCTCCCCGCTCCTCCTCGCCAGCTGAAGCCTTGTCAGAATCCACTTGTGCAGAAAACCATCCTGCCGCACATCCCTGGCCCCACAGGGGCGTCCACTCCCAGAGATGACCCGTAACCGCCGGGCAGTGTCTGAGTGGTCATGGGCAGCCAGAGAGGGCGGATGAGACCAGAAGTAAAGGCGGGGGCCTCCTCTCGTCCCGCCGAGCTCTGGGCGCCAGTTCCGGAGCCGGACGCTGTACCTTGGGCCCCCGGCCGCCAGGACCTTGAGCCTCAGCTTCTGGCCTGGGCGGGATTCCCTGTTGAATCGGCAGGAAGTCCTGTTTTTTTAAAGTTAATGAACTAGTGGGAACAAATAGCAGAAGCTTCCCTGACCCGCCAGGGTGGCCCTGGGACTTGTGGCTGCACAACCAAGGGCAAGAGACAGACGCTGGAAGGCCCCGTGCGGCCAGGGTCAACTGGACAGAGCTGTGCTCTCACGCGGCCAGCTCTGGCCCCGTTTCTCATCAGGACATTTCAGGAGAGCCTCGTCTCTGTGCTGTTGAGGCAGAGGCACAAAATGCGATACTTTGAAAATGTGCCCGGCACAGCCTAACACAGAGCCGCGTCCAGTGCCCCCGCCCTGGGCATCAGCGGGGGTCGAGGCGTGTGTGATATACTGGTTAGGACGCACCTCAGAATGTCAAGCTTTGTGTGTACGTGTGTGTGTGTATGTGTGTGGCCTCCACGCTCCGAGACCTCAGGTGGGGGTGAGTTAAGCCGTCGGGGTCCCAGCACAAGTAGCCAGACTCTCCCGTGGGCACAGCACTGGCTCCTGTGTGCCCTGAGCCAGGACTTAGTTTCACAGGAATTGTTTGGAGGTGCGTTAGGCAGCCTTGTTTCGAAGTGTGGCATTCGTTGCGCTGGTGTCGGGGCCCGTGTGACAGCCAGCTCCCCAGGAAGGAGCCCAGCGGTCTCCTCTGTTCTTAGGAAGCAGGTATGGCCGGCGGCTGGTGGCATGGTTGCGAAGGGCGCGGGTGCCTCTGCGTAAGTGCAGCATGTGGTTTGATGCGAGCGCTGAGCCAGGACCAGCCGAGGGCTGCGCTGCAGTGTCGCGCTGCACCGGGCTGAGCCTCGGTTTCCCCATGCAAGCGGTGGAGGGGTCACTGTGGCAACTGCAGCCCCCTGTCTGCCGTCCCGCATAGGATGAAAGGGAGGCAGCCGTGTGTCGTTGCTCCGGGCCTGGGTGCAGAGGAATGGAATGCCAGCTTTCCCGCCGACGGCCTTCTCAGCAGGAAGTGGGTGACGGGCTCCTCGGATCCCTGTTGTTCCGGGCAGGACTCAGAAAGCAGTCTCCTCTCAGAGTGAGGATGTGGCCCGCAAACTCTCAAGTCCAGCTCTGGGCGGGCAACGGAGGCTCCCCTCGGTCTGGGGGTCACCCTGTAGTCTAGGGGTTCTACGACCAGGAACCTGGAGGCCAGGGCTGGGGGTCAGCGTGGGGCTGGAGCCTCAGCGTCCTGGCCCCTCAGACCCGCAGAGCCAGCGTTTCTAACAGGTGTCCCCAGTGAGGCCGGAGAGCCCTGCTGAGGCCTCTGCCCCAGAGGGTTCCACAGCCCCCCGCCGGGCTGTCTCCAGCCAGAGGCGCCGACCAGAGCTTGACAATGTTGCCGGGCGTTCTGCAGCCTCGGAAGGGCCCTGCTGTGGGTCTGGGTTGAGCCTGACCCTGAAAAGGGGTGGATGCACCTCGATGCTGAGCTAGGGCCCTGGGGCAGGCTCAGCAGGATGAGACCTCCTGGCCTGAGCAGATGTCATCGGTGCTTTGCGCCTGTCCGCAGCCCACCAAGCAGACCCCCAGGCCTGAATTTGAAATGGGGTGTTTATAAAGCGGTGCAGGTGTGTCCGCTGTGAGAAGAGACACCCCACAGCCCTTCACTGCATCTAACCACCCGTCGCCCTTTGGTGATCGCCTCCCCCACTGCTGGAAGGTGCTTCCGGGTGGGTGCCCCGTGGAGGCTCAGTCTACAGCCACCCGGGCTCCTCTCCAGGCGGGCTGTGCGGCTGTGAGCAGGACGCAGGAAGAGCTCCTTCTGCCGGGAAGACTCAGTGCTAGCAAGTGCCGCCCCGCCCTCTCGCTGCCATCGTCACCACACGGGAACCTCGGCAGCCCAGGCCACCTGTGGGACACAACTTACACCTCATGTGCCCCTTGTCGCCTGGGCCCCTGTTGAAATGCGGGATAGGGCAGACTCCAAAAGTCGGGGCCCTCCCAGCCCCCCTGTCCCCGCTCAGCACATGCTGCTGGTCAGCGAACCCAGAGACCCCACCAAACACTGGGCCCCTCTGAAATCAGGGATTCCCAGTGCTGGCCGCCTTTGGGTCACCTGCGCAGCTGAAGGAAAACAGACCCAGGCTCCACCCCGATGTTCTGTTCCACCTGGCGTGTGTCGCCAATGCTGATACCGCTGTTCAGGGGGTGGTGGGCCGGGCAGCGGGCTAGCGAAGAGACTGACTTGGAACGTGGCCCAGTGAGTGGGGGCAGGGCCCGGCCGGAATTCCTGGGGTGAGTGTTACATCTGCCACTGGACGAGCAGACGGTCCTTAGAGCCTCGCACCACGAGCACCCGACAAATGAAGTCCGCTGATTGTGTCAGACCGTCCGGCGATGGGCCATTTCCTCAGCAGGCTCACCTGGCACAGAGAAGGAAGGGGGTGGGGAGAAGAGAAGCCAACTTCCAGAGCCTTCTTGGGGAGCACAAAGCTGTCCCTCCCCCAAATCCTTGCCCCTTCCAAGAGACCGAGCCACAGTCACACGGCTCTCCACCCCCACATGTCAGGACCACGGAGACACAGCCCCTTCGGAGGTTGAGGAGACACCTCAGGTGTGACAGAAGGAAGGCTCCTCTCTGGGTGTCGGCACAGTGAATGCAGGAGGAGGAGCAACCCCACAACCCCTGGACCTCTGTTGGGGGCAGTGCCGGGGCCACCCCACCCCGAGTCCTGGTGCAGTGGGACCACACCCCGTAGGGCGCAGCTCCACCCCACACTCCCAGGGGAGAGGCGCCACCGTGTCACTGCACTGGACACGCGAGGTGACCCAGCACCGTCAGAGAGCATCGCCTTCGTCCAGACGAGAGTGGGGTGCCAAGCTTTGTGCCATGGCTCGCCCGGTGCAGACAGAGGTCCTGGGGGCTGGAACCATAGGTCCATAAACCTCCTCCCGCCACCCACAGCCCGACGCGCACCCCAGCTCCAGCGACGTTACACCCACAATGTCGGGGCTTCTGAGAAGCAGTGGCTCTCGCTCCTCGGATCTCATTACTTACCAGGTCACCGTTCCCAGTGGGTGGTCAGTGGGTGAAGCGATGGCCGCCCCTTGGACCTCGCATGGTCCCCATCTCTGCCCTGGACCAGGTGGACACCGAGTTCTGCATGAGACGGAGCCCAGCGTGAGCAGAGCCTCCAGTGGGAAGCGCCAGCAAAGGTGGGCTGTGAACATCATGTCCAGATGCTGAGTGTTACCTGCAGCCAAATGGCTCTGCATTTGGCAGCCACGTGTAATTGTGAGCGTCCATGCTCTCTAAGCAGAGGTTTTTTTCTTAAGTCTTGGCAAATTTTGTTCGTTACTAATACAGAAAAGATGCAGCCTACTGTCTGGTGCTGAATGTAAAATAACGTTTCCAAGCCATGTGGGTTCCTTGCAGAATTTTCCAAGGTACAAGTCAGCCACGGAGGGCTGTTAGGGTTTTATTCCTTGCTTTAAAAACACAAGCTGTTTTTCCCCCGGAAGAGCGTGTAATGTGCGAAAACATTAGGGATATTGCAAAACGGTTCCGTGAAATAACTGTGGAAATATTTCACCAAAGCATTAACCTCCGCCTGCTTCTCTCCCCTTCCCACCCGAAGAGAGAGAATTTCTCCCAGCCTGTATCTCGTTCCTCTATATAATTGCTGCTTTAAATCACAAAAGCCTTTAGAGTTATGAACGCAAAACGCGCAGCGCTGCGTTTAGACGGTGCTCACCTGCAAAGCCGCCCAGCCCAACCCCCAGAGAAACAGCGGGGCCGTGGGCAGTGTTTGTGAATGTCTGCCTAAATCTGGTCAGACAAGAGGGGCTTGTGTCTTTCTGTCGCCTCCTTTGTTCTTTCCTTCTGAAGAACTGATAATTCTGGAGTTCGTGTGTCACTCATAATTGTTTTCTAAATTAAGATGCACTTTGCCGCCCAGATGGTTGAGATACAGATGCGGCTGGTGGGGGAGCACCTCTCTTCTGTGAAAGGAAAAGCAGCGATAGGACACTGCACTGTCGTTCCTGCAGAGTTTAAAAACCCAGGTTACCCCTTTGCATCTTGTCGTTGTGAAAGTCAGTGTCTTCACTCTTTTAACTTCCTTGCGTTTGCATTTCTCCATCACAGAAGAGGAGGCTGAGAGTGGAGGGCAGACCCTGGGGGGTGGGAAGGTGCCCAGAGAGTCATCCACCGGCTGCCTTCTGCTCCCCCAGGGGTCCACGCGGTGTTTTCATCTCCCAAGCAGCCTCCGATGCTGGCGTTGTGCTGGACTCCTTCTCGTGTATGATCTCATTTAATTACCACAAATGCCCTCGAGGTGGAGGTGGTTATTTCCACTTGATACGGAGCAACCATTAGCTTGGCAACTCCCTTGCTACAAGGACTCCATCAGTCTGACTGTGGCTGCACCTTGTGGTCTTAGGGTGATTGTACGGGTCAGATATGATGTTCAAGAGGTTTGGCAAGCTCTCCAAGGCCACACAGCTCACCCTGCTGGCTCCCAGGCCTCAGCTCCTGGCATGGCAGCACACCGTGCTCTTTTGCACCTGTCGGTGCATGTGGTGGGTGCTGATCACACGGTGGGGACACAGTGGGGTGAACTGAAGCCTCCTGCACTGTCTTTCTCTTTTCAGCGGCCAGAAGAGTCTAGTCCAAAGGCTGCATTTCTCTGAAAGATGCCTTTTCTTTCCAAGGAAAGTTCAGAACCTTCTTTCACCATCTTCTAACGTGCATTTGGCAAGAGTGAGGCCCACTGAGGAAGAATGGAGTTTGGCCCAGTGGAGTGGGCTAGGTGGGCGGGACAGCCCTCTCCAGGTCGACAGCGGGAGCAGGCGTGGGTGATTAGGACTCCCCCCTGCCTGCAGCCTTCCCAGGTCCCCTTGCCTAAATTGTCTGAAAGAAATCATTCCTGGTTCCCTGACCTTTCTGCAAATTTTAATTTACACTCAGGAGTAAAATGTCATATAATTTTTATGCATTTGGCTGCGGTTCTTATCCGCTATATTAAAAAACAATTCTTTATCAAGATTTCCTGTCGAACTTGTACGAGGGATAATTACCTCAGGATAGATGCTTCGTTTGCATAATGGTCCCCTGCACAGCAGCTCCCTCCGGGCCGGGCCGTGTCCTCAGCGGCTGCGTTTCTCTGGAAGGGAGCGTTGGTGAGGTCTGGGGACGGGTCAAGGACCGCATGAGGCGGGAAGCCATTGCCTCCAAAATGGCTTCATTAACTGTTTTTCCTGCCAGAGGTTGAGTCATCGAATGTGGCTTAGTGCGGTGGGAACCTGCAGTGGGGAACCTGGTGGGGCTTTTAATGGCCAACACTACCAACTGGCCTCCATCGGAGAAACGGGGTGTGCAAAAGCGTGGGCAAGGGCTCCACGAGCCTCACTTTTCTGCTCAGAGGAAGGAAAGTAGAAACATCACAATGGCACTGTCAGGGACCTTACAGCATCCTGTGGGAGAAAGAACGGGCTGACCGGGCAGGGAGGGTTAGGAGCCTTCGCGGGGACGCGTTCCGATGTGTGCACCCCAGGCTGAGCTGAAGCGGCAGGTGACTCTGGAGGCGTCTGTTAGAACTGCTTCTGTAGATGCAGGACTTGATTCGGGCGTTTATCTTTCTAATTCCCATTGTATTTATTGTAGCAAAGAAATCACAGTTCAAAAGGGCAGCGATGCCTCTGAATGCTGTGCAGGTGCGTGCAGGAGCAACAAACCAAAACTACCTGTACCTGGTGTGACAGTCACGCCAGCCACATTGTTGCATTTATTGCTGCGCACATGTTAGTGACACAGAGGCACTATGCCTTCTTCCAGACACGTGGTAGGGTTTCCTTCCCTCACTCCTCTGAAGCTGGACTGACCACGGGATCTGCTTTGGCCAATGAAATAGGAGCAGAAGCAAGATGCACCCCTCACAGGAGCAAGTCTGAGAACCAGGGCGTGGCTCCCATTCTCCACACCACGTGCTCCTCGCCTTGGCCATCGTGGAAGCGGAAGACGAACCTCTCTCACCCTGAGGATTCCAGGGCGCAGACCTCCCGGCCAGCCCGCAGAGGCAAGTCCTCTGACCTGGGAGCTGTTTGTTACTTCAGCTGACACCGGCTCGTGCTGACCGGCACTCCTGAATCCCCAGTGTGCGTTTCTTCCACTGATAATGGAAACTGTTTGAGTTCAATGATTTTAAGTTGTACGGATCCCCTCGTCCTCGCAGGACCTCCCAGACCCGTTAATGCTGTAACGTGCACAGAAAACTTCAGGAGGGAGACACAATGTGCACAGTTGTCGCATGCAGGAAACCACATGTTCCTGCGTCCCTCCTCCCAGCCCTGGACCCGAGCTCCTGGGACGTTCTTCGGACAGTGATGTCGAGACTCGTCCAGAGTGTGCTGCTGCTTCCTTCGTGCTCATTGGAAACAGGATTTGGATCAGAAACAACCAGACAGATGCCTGAGAGTCTGTGCCTCCTTCGGGATGGCCTTGGCTGAGGAGGAGGGTGCTATGGAAGGACGTTGGCGAGAGGAGCTGTGATTTTTCTCTCCGCGTGGGGTAGGCTTCCTTCTTCATCACTGAGCGTTTCCAGTCATGCGCCTGGTAAATGTGTCCCCAAGTCTCAGACAATCACGGGGCCCAGAAGTGTGTGCCAAGGGCGTCCTGGAAAGGAGCTCAGAGGGCATCACGTGTGGCCAGGTCTTTCTGAAGAACTCCTCTGTAACGTCCCCACAGAGCCTCAAAGATCCCCAGGTGGCCCCGGGGCAAGGTGAGCCCTGGTCTCAGTGGGGCTGTCCCCTGCCCAAGAATGTCTTCATGTGGTCGGATTAGCTCCTGTCCAGGCTCCTCTCCCACCAGGATAGCTCCCCGGGTCCCAGGACCGATCAGGCCCCTCCTGGGGCTCTCCTGGCACCTTGCACCTCGGAGTGCCCAGCAAGCCGCTGCTTTAAATGTCCTCATGCATCTGTTTGAAGGGTGTGGGTCCCCTCTTGAGTACCCTGAGCCTCCTCAGAGCTTGTGTGCACCTGGCTCAGGGCCCGCCCGGCCCCTGTGGAAGGAGCCGGCATCAAGGGCAGACGGTGGACACCAGCTGCTTCCATCCTTGGTTTACAGGCCCCCAAAGGTCTGCTCATCTCAAGGGGATCCCCAAACCTCTCAGAGCCAAGTTTGACACGAATGCGCCCGGGACAGAAAGATCTGACGCAGGAAGACCCCAGGCGAGGTTGCCTGGCGGTCGGGGTGGCTGAGAGAGAGGAGAAATGTGTTTGCATTTCCTCGGTTCCCTCTTGTTTACTTTAGAGAAACGGCTGGCAGCCACCCCCAGTGTGTTGACAGAGGGAGCGGCTGGTAAAGTTCAGGCTCGTGTTTGGGTTCAGCCCAGCGAACTGAAGCTGAAGATGTGCCAGGCAAGTGGGGCTGCCAGCGGCCCGGGGCCCCGAAGCCAGCACAGAAGGGGCGGGTCCAGGGACTCTGTCCCGCCCAGGACACTTTGCTGTGCTGTCTTGGGGCCGTCCCTCATACCTAAATACAGCATCCCCATCCCAGAGTGACAAATGTGTGTGCCCTGCTCACAGTGGACCCACAGAGTCCAGACCCCACGTCCCACCCGACTCCAGTGAAGGCCCCTCTCTCGGAACCCCCTGAAGACTTTGGAATTTGTGAACTCAGAAAAACTGGGAGGAATCCTCAGGCTTCTGGCCTCCGGGGTGCTCACCTCAGTCCTGTGAAACCCAGAGGTGTCTGCCCACCTGCAGCTTCGGAATCGGCTTTCTGAATCGCAGTGGCAGTTTCTGCCGAGCAAGGCCCTTCCTGAAGCAAAGAGCAGCAAACCGCCCTGAGGCACCCGGTCCCTCCCCAGGGAGCAGTGGGAGGGGCTCATCCCTTCAGGAGAGAGGGCGGCCCCTCCTCCAGCCTCCTGGGCTGTGCCATCAAGGGCGCCATCCCTTTGCTGGTGACAATCTGCAAGCTTCTGCACTGGAGCCTCTAAACTTCCCTCCTGATTTGCATGTCTGCAGTCCAGGGCAAAGGGTACAGCACGTTTTGTTTATTTGTTGTTTTTTTTTAATTTAAAAAGAGGGTGGGGGCTGGCCCCGTGGCCCAGGGGTTAAGTTTGCGCGGTCTGCTGCAGGCGGCCCAGTGTTTCGTTGGTTCGAATCCTGGGTGCGGACATGGCACTGCTCATCAAACCACGCTGAGGCAGCGTCCCACATGCCACAACTAGAAGGACCCACAACGAAGAATATACAACTATGTACCAGGGGGCTTTGGGGAGAAAAAGAAAAAAATAATAAAATAAAATCTTTAAAAAAAAAAAAGAGGGTGGAAGTGAAGAAAGATCACTGATTCACTATTTTCAGGCCCAGAAGAAAGTGTTCCTTTGGTCTTGCTGGGCCTCGCGTGAGGAAGTGGGTCGTCCCGGGTTCTCCTTTGGAACATCCGCCCCTGCCAACTTCAGGAGCAGCCGTGCTGCGCAGACACCCAGCTTAGGAGGGGCCCTGTCTGTGCCAGCCACCTGGGCTGTTCCCACACTGTTCCTTAGGTGTGTGTGCGCGCGTGTGTGTGTGCATGTGTGTGCGCCTTCCCTCCTTCCTTCACTCAGAGCCAAGAGTCTGCCCCAAGGTCTCTGGGCCCCTGGGCCTTCCGACTGTCGTCGCCTTCTCCACACCCATCTGCGCTATCCCTCCGGGCACTGCCTAAGCTGCCCTGCGACACCCCTGTGCCTCCCTCAGAACAGCAGCCCCCTCCACACTAGGAGCAGGGCATCGGCTCTGCCCACTTCATCTGCTCTGGAGAACGGTGGATCCTCAGGAGGTGGGGGGCGAGGGGTGTCTGGCAGAGAGCAACATGGGAGGGGCACACCAGGCCAGTTCCCACATGGACAGATGGTGGTTGAGTGGACGGACAGACATGTCTCCTGTATCTGCTCCTTTATTCTTCGGGTGCCGGGTACCGGGTGCCAAGCCCATGTGAGGCCATCACCGCCGGCCCCACAGTGTCCCTGTGTGAGGTGCAGCTGGTGCCTCCCCACCAGGTGCTGGCAGGGGCCGCAGCGGGCCGCAGACCCCGCCTCCCTGAGCCGAGTCTCCCCTCCAGGCCCAGCCCCACCGGAATCCCACTGCTAGGATCCCTGTCCCCTTGTCACCGGGAGCTCCCCTCCCAGACCTTATGAGGCCTCAAATGCCATGTCCCCCACATGTTTGGAATTGCTCTGTGCAGGCTTTAGAGGAAATAGAAACTGTGAAGGCAACCTGAGCAGGTATGCCTCTAAAATACAAAGTGCAAGAAACAGCCACAAATTTCCCTTTTGGTAAAATGGGATAAAATCATAAACCAGGTCTAGAGCCCCATCAGGAGTTGCCCCTGCTCTCGTGGGCGCCCCCCCCTGCAGGAAGGAGGCCGGGTAGGAGAGAGTGGGGGAGGGGGAAGGGCAGGGAGGAGAGATGGCCTCTGGGGACAGGAAAGAGCCATCTCTCTACCTGGGGGTTAATTGCAATGATTTCATTAGCTCAGTCCTGATGCTGATGAGAGAGAGGCTGGCGGTTCTAAAAATAGCCGGTCCTGTTTCTTGTGTTGTAAAGGATACCCCCCAGGGCGTGCTCCACATCCCTCTCACTAGCTCACATGTCCGGTGTTCAGATGTGGGATCAGAGCCCGGGAGGAGACGGGGGCCTGGCCCAGGGTCACCTAGGTCACCACAGCCTGGGCCCTACAGAAGGGAGACGCTGGGGAAACAGGGAGCTGGTGGCGCAGGGCTGTAAACCCACTCTGTTCTCGCAGCCACAGGCCTGTTGGGCCTATAGGCGCCAGGGCGGTGCCTCAAAGGAGAATAAGGCGGAAGAGCAGCCAAGAGTTCTCACGGGTCACCACCTGGCAGCTGCCCACTCCTGTCGTCGGCAACAAGTTATCCAGTAAGCCCGCCTTGGGTGTGTCGCCTGAGGGCAGCATTGTGTCAGTCTCCTCTCAGGATCCCCCACTCCACTGACGCTTCCGGAAGGCAGAGACCACATTTCGGGATTGGACACGCCTGGTGTTTATCTTGCAGTGCTCTCATCTGTAAAGTGTGGTGACAACTGTCCCTGCCGAAGTTATGGGGCTGAGTGAGATGGTCTGAGTATTGTGCTTGGACCGTTCCTGGCACGTGGGTAAGCACGCTATAAGCAGGAGCTGCCATCATTAACGTAATAATGATGACTGTTATCTCTGTGTATCGTCACAAGGGCCAATGAGAGGCAGACTAGCTTGCTTTGCCCATATTAGTTGTCACTCATCCCCAGCAACATTAGTGGCACCGACGCTTCCGCACTGTGGCGAGTCCTGAGCCTCTCGACGCAGCTCTCAGCCGAGCGGAACCTTGTTCAGGGCGCAAGCCTGCTGTCTTCTCCAGAAGGTCCAAGAATCGCCTGAGCCTTATCTTTTTTCTTTTGTTAAACATCATACTCAGGAGAGCCCGAAGGTTTACACCATCAACCTCTCCAGATTGTAGTGAAACTACAGCCACAAAAGCTGACCGCTTGTGGCTTCTCAAGAGCGTTAGAAAGTGTGCTGCTGAATTTTTCCACAGTGGGCCTAAACCGTGAGCATGACCGTCTGTTTGTGAATGGGCACCTGTGTCTAGTTTTTATGCGTAAAGCTCTTGGTAACAGCAGCTGACGGAAAGAATAGGGAGGCCTAGGAAAAAACATAGCTGTTGGGAGGAGCCGCGTTACCTCTAGACGGCACGTGATTCTGTGTGCCTGGTTCCGTGTCCCTCGGTGAAGGGCTCCAGAGCAGGGACAACCACGGTCACGTTTGGAACAAGAAGGAAGCGGCCACTTCTGGCACCAGCTGGGGGTCAGGAGAGCAGCAAAGCCAGGGACCTGTGGTCAGCACTGTTCTGCCACCTGCTGGACCTGGGGGCTCAGTTAACCTGTCTGAGCCTCAGTTTCTTCCTTTGGAAAATGGGAGTCACAGGACTCCTGTTCAGGTTTGTGAGGGTTCAGGTTTGGAGGTAAGGGGTCCAGGTGCCCAGCAGGACACCTGAGTGAACAACCGAGTCAATACTGAATGAATGAATGCATGAGTGAATGAATGAAAATTCACTAAAGGTTCATTCATGTTAGGTCATAAAATGCTAGTTTCAGATAATCAGTAAAAACATAGCCTCCTTTCTTAACAGTCGAAACATCGCCCCCATTTCTCCAAAGGATCAAATGGGCTCCCAAAGTCTTGAATGACACAGAAAAGTCCACCGGGCTCCCCTCTGGGGCTCTCAAGGAGTGCCCGTGTCCTGGAGCACACCCACCCGGCATTCATAGCCAGTAGGATGGCTCCCACATCCCCACAGACGGAGTTATGGACCGAAGGGCCCTCCCCCGCCGGTGACCCTGGGCAGAGTCCATGCCGTGGTCTCCTGCCCTTGCTGGGAGGAACTTTGCTCCCCGGCCCTGCTTTCTAAGCGTGGGACTGATGCGAGAGTTATCGGCCTTTAGCCACATGGTCCCCTGGTGCTGTGCAGTGGGTTTAACAAGGGGCCCTGGCATCTCCCACGCCTGGGCCTCTCCGAGTGTCGGTGCATCTCTGGCTGGGTTTGCCACCATCACTCTTTGCTCGCCCCTCTGGGAGTGTGGGTGGGAGCATCTCATGAGAGATGCCACCAAATTCAGAGCCACCAGCTCCATGCTGACGGGGCTTCAGCGGGATTTATTGACGAGAAGCTCAGACCTCAGTGTTGACTGCCACTCAGAAAAAACACTTTTGCATAAATAACTCTCCTTAGATCTAGAATCTCTGTCCACCACTCCCACTCTTATATCTCCCTATACTCCTGCACCTTGGTTTGCTTTTGATTGTTAATTAGTACCAGAACCGAGAGAAATCTGCTTCCTCACGTGGGCTCAGAACCGTTCTGAGACTGAAGGTGGGTGCTGCGGTTCCCGTGGGGGCCACACGCCTGCTCTGCTGGATGGTCCGGGCACCACTTCTCCCGTCTGCGCCTCCAGCATTTGCCCAGTGCCACGCGCATTGAGTAAGGACTCCGAGACTTATCAGGGCATCAGCGGGGGCACGCTGGAAAAGGGAAGTCACTCAGACCACGGCACACATTTGTTGCTGCTTTGGCTGATTTTTCTTGGACGGAAGGAATGTCCTGGGAGACACAAACTCAGGGATTGTGCAGATCATGGCGTTGGATTCATTATGAAGGAAATCCAGAGGGAGAAGCGGGTTCTATGTTCCCTGCCATAAATGAAATGGCGTGAGAGAGGTTTCAGTGTTTTGCTTTAAAATGGGATTTTTAACATTTCTGAGACAGAGTGTTTTCTCTGGAGAAGGTAAGTCTAATGCATAGTGAATATCCATTTTTTAATAGACCTTATTTTTTAGAGCAGTCTTAGATTTATGGAAAAATTGAGCAGAAAGTACAGAGTTCCCATACGCCGGTTCTCTCTCCTGCCCGGGGTTTCCCCGGTTATTAACATGGTGCTTTAGTGCGGGATGTTGTTACAATTGATGGACCAATATTGATACATTATTATAACTCAAGTCCACAGTTTACATTAGGGCTCACTCTTGGTGGTGTATGTTCTGTGGGCTTGGACAAATGTATGGTGACACATGTCCACCATTATAGCGTCGTACAGAGTAGTTCCACTGTTCTAAGACTCCTCTGTGATTCACCCATCCATTCCTCCCCCAGCCCGTGGCAATCACTCATCTTACTGTCCCCGTAGTTTAGCATTTACCAGAATGTCGGGTGGTTGGAAACATACTGTATGTGGCCTTTCCGATTGGCTTCTTTCACTTCATAATATGCATTTCTGTTTCCTCCGTTCTTTTCGTGGCTTGACAGCTCATTGGATATCCACTTTTTGAAACTAAGGGAAATGGAATTTGTGCATATATCCCACTAACATTCCTCGACCACCCCTGGATCTGGAGAGCAGGGTGAGGGGTGCAGACCCAGGGCCTGCCGCCCCGAGCTCACAGCCTGGCAGCTGTGGCTGGAGCTGGGAGGACGCACACAGGGGTGGCAGTCTTGGGGGTGCAAAGGATGGCCCCCAACAACCGGAGGGGACCCAGAGGGTGGCCAGGGCTGGGCAGGAGAGAGAGTTCCTGTGCACAAAGTGGAGGTGAGCGAGCAGGGACGTCATGGGGTCACAGAGGACCAGATGGCTGAGCCACAGACCGAGAGGAGGGGAGGCGAGCAGGGGCTCGGGCAGCCGTCACTGCAGACACTTGCACCACACAGGCACTGAATTTCGGCACAGGACACCCTAGAGTCTGCACCCCACTTTAGCGGGCTCCCCAAGAACCCACTCTCTCCTGTGGGGTTCCAGACCGTTCCATGCTGCTGGGAGGAAAATACATACGTGTATTCTGTACACAGAAGAAACTTGGGTGTTACTCTGCGTGTTCAGACGTGAATAGTGCCCTGAACCAATTGAGAGTGAATTAGCTCAGCTTTGTGCTACCGTCGCTGCCACAGGAGTTTGGAGAGGAGGACGGAGTGAAAGGGGACAGGAGAGAAGAGAGCGTCTGCAGTCCGGTTTCCAGAGGAGGCAGCACAGTTCAGATGGGGACACCCAGGCGATGGGGCCAGGTATGACCCAGGTGGGGGTTGGGACTCCGACTGCTCTCGGCTGAGGGGTGCCGAGGACCAGGGCCCTTCAGGCCTGGGAATATGCATCAATTTAAAGTTTTAAAGGCTCAGTTGAGATTCCAAATGTTCATCCTAGAGGACATGTCCTCCGAGAGGCAGGTCCCTGTGTGCTGAGTAAGCTCCCCTGGTCCTCGTGGGGTGACAGCGGAGAGCAACCCACAGCACCGGGGGCATCTGCAGCCACAGGAGAGCCACCTAACTGAGGAGCACCTGACTCGCGTGTCCACATCAAGGGGCATTCTCCCAGGTGACATGCGCTGCCCCTTGCACAGGGGCCTACCTAGCCCCACTTCCTCACTGGTACAGTTTGGGACCTGGCACCTGGCATCCGGCTAGTGGAGAGGGTCAGCAGGTTCACCCACACTTTGCTAGAAATGGTGCTTTTCCAATTTCTGTAAACCCAGGGCTGCCTCATCTGTGCTGAGCAAGATGATGGCTGAGAAAACGCAGCCAGCCGCGAGTTCCTGGGCCTCGCCCTGGCCCCAGAGGCACGTTCGCTAGGTCCAGGAACAGAGACGGCATCTGCTGGTGGCCAAGCTCAGGCTAATCGTTCTGGGGGCTCAGCCTGGTGGGACTCTTCCTGAGTGTGGCAAATGGTTTCCTCTCCCAGCCTTCTCTCGACGTCGCAGACAGGAAGGCTGGTGCTGCTGCGCGGGGGTGGTTGTGGGCAGTCCCTAACAGTGGCACAGAGAAGCATCCACAGCAACCTGTTTATGTTCCAAATACACACGTCAGAAAACAGCCTGGAAGGACACGCAAGGGTCCCAGCTCCCTGAGTTTCAGTGATACCCCGTCCATTGCGAGGGTGCAGAGGGGAGCAGGAGATGGGGGACCTTTGACCCAGCCCCCCCAAGAGGAGTCCCGCTCCAGCACGGCCCCCAATCCTGGCCCCACAGTAATAGCACTCCCTGAACCTCGGTCTGCTTCTATTGTCGCTGTGCACCAGCAATTCTAAACAGCGTTAATGATAAAGGGGTCTCCATGTCACCCCGCCCCCGCCCCTGGGATGCCACTGGAGTGAATAAAGCTCCAGGGAGAGAGATGAGCAGCTGAGATGAATCCGGGAAGGCTCCTCGGAGGAGGTGCACACACACTGTGAAGGGAGTTGCAGCAAGGGGAGCTGCATGTGCTGTCCTCTACCTAGCTCTTGGAGCACTTGGCCAAGGTTGGGAGGTGAACTAGTGGAGGTCAGGGGTACGGGTGAGGTTGGGGAGGCAGGGTGGGGTGAGGACGGCCAGCGGTCCTCTCAGCAGTGCCTGGAGGATGGGGGCTTTGGGGCCATGAGGCCCTGCACTCAAGCTCTGCTTCCGTCACTGTCTTGTTGGGAGGCCTGGGCCCGACACCCCTCCCGCCCAATTGCCCGTCACTAGAGCAGAGGTGGATACTGCAACAGGCTGAGCTCCATGTGGGGCTCTTGGTGGCCACTTGACTATTCTCGCTGAGGCTTTACCTACAGTCTCAGTGGAAAGGCTCAAGTGCCTCGGGCTCGCCTCCCTGAGGTGCAGGTCCCCGCCGGGGGAGAGGCCTTGCTTTGGAGGGTCAATGGGAGAAGAGGTGCCCTGGCAGCGTTCTGCGCAGAGCAGCCCCACTAGGGCCCCTGCTTACGGCCTCCTCTCAACCTTGATCTCTACCCCAAGCTCGCCTGCCCCAGGGCTGCCCTGACCCCTTCTGACTGCCGAGCACCTGGACGGTGCCTGGACCATGCAGATTCAGTGAGTGTGAGATGATGGATGGATGGAGGGAAGGAGGGATGGATGGATGGATGGATGGATGGATGGATGGAAGGATGGAAAGATGGAAAGATGGAAAGAGGGATGGATGGATGGGTGGATGGGTGGATGGATGGATGGAAGGATGGAAGGGTGGAAAGATGGAAAGAGGGAGGGAGGGATGGATGGATGGGTGGATGGGTGGATGGATGGATGGAAGGATGGAAGGATGGATGGAAGGATGGAAGGATGGATGGATGGAAAGAGGGATGGATGGATGGGTGGATGGGTGGATGGATGGATGGAAGGATGGATGGAAGGATGGAAGGATGGATGGATGGAAAGAGGGATGGATGGATGGGTGGATGGGTGGATGGATGGAAGGATGGAAGGATGGAAAGATGGAAAGATGGAAAGAGGGATGGATGGATGGGTGGATGGGTGGATGGATGGATGGAAGGATGGAAGGATGGAAGGGTGGAAAGATGGAAAGATGGAAAGAGGGATGGATGGATGGGTGGATGGGTGGATGGATGGATGGAAGGATGGAAGGATGGAAGGGTGGAAAGATGGAAAGAGGGAGGGAGGGATGGATGGATGGGTGGATGGGTGGATGGATGGATGGAAGGATGGAAGGATGGAAAGAGGGAGGGAGGGATGGGTGGATGGGTGGATGGATGGATGGAAGGATGGAAAGATGGAAAGAGGGATGGATGGATGGGTGGATGGGTGGATGGATGGAAGGATGGAAGGATGGAAGGGTGGAAAGATGGAAAGAGGGAGGGAGGGATGGATGGATGGGTGGATGGATGGATGGATGGATGATGGAAGGAAAGCGGGAAGAAGGGAGGCAGTCACTATTGGGTGAAGGTATCCACCCCTCAGCTCAGTCCCAGCTACAAGTTCACCTCTGGCTCATTTGATCTTTCTCAGCTCACCTAACAAGAAGAATAACAAAAAGGGATGTTTCATAACCACGGTGCAATTCTCTAGCCTGCCAGTCTCAGGGAGACACAGCCTACTGCCCCCGTAAATGTCAGCAGGCTGCTGCCGATAAGGAACGGATCCGCTTGTCGCTCACTGCCTGTTCCCAGCACACTGTCACCTCCGTTCTTCTCATGAGCGAGCAATTAAAAATGATGAGGGTAAGGGGTTACCGTAAAGCCCCTAATGAGGGGGCTGCGTGTTTCCTTTCACGGGCGCACGATGCATTTTTGGCATCAGCTGGGATGAGCATCTCTGCTGTGAGCCTGCAAGATGTGTGAGGGGAGAAAATAAATTTTTAAGGAAGTTTTCTGCACCATCACGGAAAAACAAAGGAAGCGTTTCTCTGCTGTGCAGCCAACAGCCTGATTTTGCTGCTGCACTCGCTGAGTGTGGAGTCGGAATGATCTTCCGATTTCAGAACTGGCCAGAGCCGGGACCCCAAGCCACAGACTCCGGCGCTTGGAATGGAGAGTTTCCACATGCGAGGTTTGCACCAGCTACAAATTTTATGAACGCACAAAATTCTAAGGAAAATGTAATGGCGTAGGGCTTGCTGCATGCTTTGCATTTGGGGTGTCAATTAGCTAGATATTAAAAGCGCCCGGGGCCCCACGGAGCGTGGCGACGTTCATAATGCCTCCGGGCCCTGCATAGTGCGGCGATTCAATAAGGTTTGTGGGATTATTTGAATAAATGAAGGGATTCTAAAATATAATTTTCTTTCAGCAACTTCAGTTCGCTTATCAGTAAAACGAGGGGCTGGGGTAGATCGTTTCTATAGCACCTTCCAGTCGCAACATTCTGTGGGTTGGTGACACTCCTAGGAAATTCTAGAAGCCCCGTGTTTCTCTGTGCCATGTGGGTATCCCACACATAGACACACGCAGCACGCACATGTCTCTTTAGGCAGCTGTGCAAGTAGCTTCTAGAATTCCAGCTCAGACGCCACCCCCTTCCCGAGGCCTCCTGCATTCGTCTGGCCCTCCCTGAGCTCCTGCCCCTGGCTCAGGACCCCCGATTCTGCTCTTTGCGCCACACCTCGCGGGCTGGCTGCTGCGTCGTGGGCCCTTCTCCTCCAGGGTCAGCCTCTCCCTGCCACCTTCATTCCCGTGAGTGCCTGTCTGCACACAGGACAGGAAAGGTGAGAGGCGGGGCCGACAAGGGAGAGGGCGGTCGTCGAGGCCCACGCGCCTCGGGCTGGTCCTGAGGCCTCTGGGGAGAGGCCGTCGGGGTGGACAATCCTGCCAGTTCCAGCAGGCTCTGGGAGGTCCTGGTCACGTGGCCTCAGGCCTGGGGGTTTTGGGGGGCAGGGAGCCGGGTTGGCTCTTCTCCCTGTCATCCCTGCAGCTAGGAGGTGGGGCTCAGGGGGGTCCCTAGAAACTGCTTTTTTATTGAGGTAACATCATGTACCATAAATTTCACCGTCGTAAAGCGAACAGTTCAGCGGCCTTTAGCGCATTCACAGTGCTGACCAACCCCTCCCAGTTCTGAAACTTTTCGTCGCCCCAGAGGAGACCTCGTACCCGTTAGCAGTCCCTCCCAGCCCCCGGCCACCCCCGTTGTGCATTCGGCAGCCCCTGCCCTCCCCGTGGGCGTGGTCAACAGTGATGGTCACCAGGTGGCCTCACAGTCAGCAGGCAGCACCTGCAGGGGGATAAAGGAAGTGCCTGCAGGGACCACAGCCAAGCCCAGTGGCTGACCCATGGAGGCTCCCTCCAGGGCCCCAGGGCCAAGCGAGGGGCACTTGGTGGGGCAGGGGGTCCTGAGGTTCTGTGGGGACTGCAGCCTCATCCCCTTTCCCCCGCAAAGGCCTCCCTGCAGGGTCTCCCTGGTTAATGCAGCCTTGCTGGGTGGGTGGATGAATCTATTACTTAAGGGACCCTCTCCTACATTCCTCACTCTTGTTTTCCTCCTTTCTCCTTCTTTTCCTGGCTTTTAAATTTCTCGGTCCCAAGCAGATGCGTCTGAAGTGGGTGCAGGAGGCTTCTGTTTGGGGTCCTGGGATCCACTTTGTAGCTAAACGTTGAGCACGTGCCTCTGACATCCCAGCAGAGGACACTCCCTCAGTCACTCGGTTGTGTTTATGCAGGAAAAGGCTGTGACACTCTGCTAACATTGGCCCCAAAAAGAGGGTGTAGCAGAGATGTGGGGTGTGGCACCCCCTCAGGACACCCCATCAGTCCCAGAGGCTGCTGGACCTTTCTGGGCAACCCGGGTCCCTTCCCTCGAGGCGGAGCGTTCCACTAATCCGGCGCAGATTCCCAAGGGCAGGGGTCCCAGACCAGCAGGCTCGAGAGCCCTGGCGCCCTCGAGAAGCAGATCCCTCCGGGACCCGTGGGAACTGACAGGCCACCTCGCTGGCCAAGGGTGTTCCTCTCATTTTGATCCTGGTCACTCACTCCCCAGCCACCCTGCTCCAGTCACACTAGCTTTCAGGCCCCAAAACCTGCGCTTCTCTGCCGCACGACCTTTGCACATGCTGTCCATGCAGCCTGGAATGTTCTCCCCTTCCCGAGCTCCCCGGAGCTCTCTGGTCCCTCAGATCTCAGTGGAAGCATCGAGTGTCATCCTCAGGAAGCCTGCCAGCCCACCCAGCCTGGGTGGGGCTCTCGCAGAACCAGGCTCCTTCCTCCTCCGCTGCCTCCCTCGGGAGCGTCACGGTTCTGATGTAATGATGGCTGTTTCTACTCCATGTGGCCTGGCTGTGCTGACGGTTGTATTCATAAATGTGAACGACTGAATGATGCTGCCCGCGTGAGCTCTGCCTGGGCGGTGACCTTTACCACGGGGCCAGGGGCCCTTTCACAGGGGAGCAAAGTCGATGTGAGTCCTGAGAGATGGGCCGACGCGGGGTGGAAACTCCATCAGTAACTCCAATAGGCCCTCCAAGTGTGCAGTGGCCAGGACACCAAGACGGCAAGCAGAGACTAACGTTTATACAGTGCGGAGGAGAACGGGCATCGGTGACAGGTGGCTGGCCAGGTGCATCCCTGCCCTTTGTGTGGACAAGCAGCGTCCCAGCCCGAGGGCAGAGGGCCGGGACTGATCAGCCTCTGGTTTGCTTTACCCACTTCCTGGCGGCGAGGAGTGGGAGAGAGGGGAGGCCACCGCCAAATGAGATCCAGAACGTGGTTGAATTTTCCGGTGCTCAGCTCCTCCCACGATGTCCAGCCAGAGGGGTTCCTGGGCATTCACTTTTTCTTGTGCTTCTCAAGTGGCCTTCAGACGGTCTGCTGCCGGCTCCGAGTGCTGAGCCTGCCCTCTGCGTTCAGTCACATTTCAGGAGCAGTGTGGACACGATGAGTGGAGCAGCTGACGTTCTTCTCTGGGCATCTTCTCGGAATAGAACATAGGCTTGAAAATTTAATCCATCCTGTCCGAAGAGGGAGGCCATGGTGTGTGGGCCGGGGCCTGCCCAGCCGCGGCGGCCCTGACTCCGAGAGCTGTTGATTCCGCATCCTGGGCTGGGGACGGGGAGCTGGGCCCCGATGGTGCCAGAGACAAGATCCCAGCAGGGTCAGAATCCCCGCTGCTGGCTCACCCCACACATCCTGCAGGGCTCCCCATCCCCGTCCCTGGGGACCCCCAAACTGGTCTGGGACCCCTTTGGGTGACCCTGTAGAAGACTAAATGGTTCAACCATCTGTCTTTTCCTCTCCCAGCCTCTGCCCAGCATGAGCCTCCTTTCTGTCTTTGCCAGCTAGATCCCCAGTGCCAGGCGCAGGGGCCCCACAGATGTTTGTGGGATGAATGACCTTGTGTGAACTTGGCCAAGTGCCTTTGCTCCCCTGGGCCCATCTCCCCTTCATTCAAATGGGCACGAGGCACACTGGCCAGAGTGTAAGACAAGCTGGCATTTACCCAAGCTCTGCCCTGTGATTCTCCTAGTCCTCATCATACCCTTTGCTGTTACTCCCATGTCACAGAAACAGAGAGTGATGCTCAGAGAGGCCGCTGCTTGTCGAGTCACAGACCTGGGGTTCAACCCCCAT
The DNA here is from genome assembly GCF_037783145.1 of Equus przewalskii. Lineage (NCBI taxonomy): Eukaryota > Metazoa > Chordata > Mammalia > Perissodactyla > Equidae > Equus > Equus przewalskii. Next base: position 47,647,682 of record NC_091851.1, read on the forward strand.
CCTGAGGGGGGCCTGGGCCGGGGTGGTCATGGCTGCAGTGCACACCCTCCCCGTGGCGCACGCTGGCAAGGACAGCACCGTGACACCGACCATCAGTTGGTGCTGGTGGCACAGGGCACAGCCAGATGCTCACCTCCTCCACCTCCCCAGCCCCTCCTCAGTCCCCCTCCTCCAGCAGGTGGTGCTGAGTCTCTCCCAGGGCCCACCCACCGCCTCCCCCAGCGCTGGCTGCACAGGGCGCCCCACCCCCACCAAGGGGACAGGGGCAGGGGGCTGTGACTGTGGGTGTTTAAACAACTGGATTTAATTTCTCTCAGGATTCCTTCTGTCTCTTGTCAAGTTTGTTTAAAACTAATGGAAATAATTAGCAAACCGCAGAGACATGTGTAGCAGGTCGCGGCTGTGGGTAAGGAGCGCCGGGTGGGCCCGCATCACAGTCCAGAATTGGGGTGCCACCTGTTCTCCACACAGCGCTCCCGCACTGGAGGCCGGGACCGTCCGTGCGTGTGTTTC